>NC_073305.1:173005588-175405588 GCF_027595985.1 Sorex araneus
CTCTTTCTTTCTTTCTTTCTCTCTCTCTTTCTTTTTCTTTCTTTCTCTCTTTCTTTCTTTCTTTCTTTCTTTCTTTCTTTCTTTCTTTCTTTCTTTCTTTCTTTCTTTCTTTCTTTCTTTCTTTCTTTCTTTCTTTCTTTCTTTCCTCCTTTCTTTTTTGGCTATTAGAGGCTCCTTGAGGGCCTTTGAGGCATCATAGGACATTGGCAACATACAATGTATATGATATACATATCATATACATGTGTATGATATACATATCATATAATATCATACACATCATACATCCCTTAATGCATAAATTAACATGAATAATATCCGTGGTTAAAAGAAAGTAAAGATTAGAATTTAAATGAAATTGATGTTTTCACTGTTGGAAAAAATATTTTACTATCAACTAGACTAGCCTCTAGATCATTGCAAATAGGGGGTTGAAGAAATAGGTCAGCAGTTAAGGCAGTTGTAGCCCATCACCTCAAATGGTACTCTGAGTCCCATCAGAAGTGATTCTTGAGCACAGAACCAGGAGCATAGCTGCATATGGGCACAACACAAAACAAAACAGACAACAGCAAAATTTTTTAAAAAAGTGTCATTGATACATATTATATCCTCTTATCAACAGTTCACCTTGACTGGAAACACATTTTAGTAACCCTTTTCTTTCTGTTTCTGTGGAAGATACAATTTCACCCATAGAGTGGGATCTATTCATAATAGTTATACTGTAATAAAAGATTATTTTATAGGCAAGTATGAGTCTGTATTTTATCAGTCTTATTGTGAACTTAGGTTTAAGAAATAGTTGTACAATAGGGAGGAATTTTTTAAAAAGGGTTAAACTAGCATGACTCATAGACAATGCCAAACGTAGCCCCTGGTAACTAGCAATCACTGTTATGATTGATCTCTATAAATCTTGGCTTGTCTTTACAACTTCTTTTCTGTCACAGGCTGTGAACCCATTCCTGTGCGCTACCTTGAATGGAGTAATATAGAATCCATCATAGCCATCGCCTTTTCCTGCCTGGGCATCCTCGTGACCTTGTTTGTCACCCTTATCTTTGTGCTCTACCGGGACACACCAGTCGTCAAATCCTCCAGCCGGGAGCTCTGCTACATTATCCTAGCAGGGATCTTCCTTGGTTATGTGTTGCCCGTTCACACTCATTGCAAAGCCCACCACCACGTCATGCTACCTCCAGCGCCTCCTGGTTGGCCTCTCCTCCGCCATGTGCTACTCTGCTTTAGTCACCAAAACCAATCGCATTGCCCGCATCTTAGCTGGCAGCAAGAAGAAGATCTGTACCCGCAAACCCAGGTTCATGAGCGCCTGGGCCTCAAGTGATTATTGCCTCGATTCTGATTAGCGTGCAGTTAACTCTGGTGGTGACGCTGATCATCATGGAGCCCCCCATGCCCATTCTCTCCTACCCCAGTATTAAGGAAGTCTACCTGATCTGTAATACCAGCAACCTGGGGGTGGTGGCCCCGGTGGGCTACAACGGACTCCTCATCATGAGTTGTACCTACTATGCCTTCAAGACACGCAATGTGCCCGCCAACTTCAATGAGGCCAAATACATCGCCTTCACCATGTACACCACCTGCATCATCTGGTTGGCATTCGTGCCCATCTACTTTGGGAGCAACTACAAGATCATCACTACCTGCTTTGCTGTGAGCCTCAGCGTCACGGTGGCCCTGGGGTGCATGTTCACACCCAAGATGTACATCATCATTGCCAAGCCGGAGAGGAACGTCCGCAGTGCCTTCACCACCTCTGATGTCGTCCGCATGCATGTTGGTGATGGCAAGTTGCCCTGTCGCTCCAATACTTTCCTCAACATTTTCCGAAGGAAGAAACCGGGGGCAGGGAATGCCAAGTGAGTTGTCTGAACCAGTTTGCCTCCTCCCTCTCCCTCTCCCTCTCCCTTTTCCTTTCTCTCGCTTTCTCTAACTCTGTGTCTCTCTCCTCCCCACCTCTCTCTCCCGCATTTTTCCAATTCTCACATTGTTATACTAAAGATCTCTCTTTGCAAAAGCATGAAACCACCTGGGCACATCCTCTTACCTTGAAGTTTCTGTCCTGCTCATGCTGTTTCCTTTAACGTGCTCTCTCTCTCTGTGTAGCATCTCTGCAGTCTCGGTCACAGAGGCCAACTCTGATTTTCATTTCTAACATACACTGTGGTTGAAGGTAGTTTCTGATTCATATTTGATTTCTCACTCAGATGGCAGCATTAATAATCTGATGGAAAGGAAATAAACGTCTATGAAGATTGGACCATTTCAAAGTTTTATTGCCACTGAGTCCCCATTTGCTATTTCCTTCAGCAACTACTCTACCATGAAACTCTTATTATCGAACTTTCGATCTATGTTGTAATTCCAAAATGTTTCACATGAATTGAACTCTATCTCCTGCAAGGTCATGGGCAGAATTTTTATATCCATAAAGCACTTACATAAATAAGGGTGAGGGTCAGAGTGACAGTAAAAGGTTAAGGTGCTACCTGGCATGTGCCTGCAGCAATAACACTGATTTGAATCCCAGCCCTGCAAATATTCCCGGAGCATTGCTCGGCATGGTTCCTGAGCACCTCCATGTACGGTCCCTGAACACAGAGCCAGGAGTGGCTCCTGAGTACTACCAGGTGTGATGCTCCTAGAAAGGAAGGAAGGTATGGAGAAAGGACAGAAAAAAAGGAAGGAAAGAGGGAGGGAAGGAGGGAAGGAAGGAAGGAAGGAAGGAAGGAAGGAAGGAAGGAAGGAAGGAAGGAAGGAAGGAAGGAAGGAAGGAAGGAAGGGAGGGAGGAGGGAGGGAGGAAGGGAGGGAGGAGGGAAGGAAGGAAGGGAGGAAGGAAGGAAGGAAGGAAGGAAGGAAAGGAGAGAGGGAGGGAGGGAAGAAGGAAGGAAGGAAGGAAGGAAGGAAGGAAGGAAGGAAGGAAGGAAGGAAGGAAGGAAGGAAGGAAAGAAAGAAGGAAGGGAGGAACGGAGGAAAAAGGGAGGAAGGGAGGGAGGAAGAAAGGAAGGAAGAATGGAAGGAAGAAAGGAAGAATGGAAGGAAGGGATGGAAGGAGGAAGGAAGGAAGGAAGGAAGGAAGGAAGGGAGGAAGGAGGGAGGAAGGGAGGGAGGGAGGGAATGAAGGAAGGGAGGGAGGAAGGAAGGAAGGAAAGGAGAGAGGGAGGGAGGAAGGAAGGAAGGAACGAAGGAAGGAAGGGAGGGAGGAACGGAGGAAAAAGGGAGGAAGGGAGGGAGGAAGAAAGGAAGGAAGAATGGAAGGAAGGTAGGAAGAATGGAAGGAAGGGATGGAAGGAGGAAGGAAGGAAGGAAGGAAGGAAGGAAGGAAGGAAGGAAGGAAGGAAGGAAGGAAGGAGGGAGGGAAGGAGGGAAGGAGGGAGGGAAAGAGGAAGAAAGGAAGGAAGGAAGGAAGGAAGGAAGGAGGGAAGGAGGGAGGGAAGGAGGGAGAAAGGAAGGAGGGAGGGAGGGAAGAAGGAAGGAGGGAGGGAGGAAGGAAGGAAGGAAGGAAGGAAGGAAGGAAGAATGGAAGGAAGAATGGAAGAAAGGGATGGAAAGAGGAAGGGAGGGAGGGAGGGACGAAGGAAAGAAGGAAGGAAGGAAGGAAGGAAGGAAGGAAGGAAGGAAGGAAGGAAGGAAGGAAGGAAGGAAGGAAGGAAGGGAGGAACGGAGGGAAAAGGGAGGAAGGGAGGCAGGAAGAAAGGAAGGAAGAATGGAAGGAAGGAAGAATGGAAGGAAGGGATGGAAGGAGGAAGGAAGGAAGGAAGGAAGGAAGGAAGGAGGGAGGGAAGGAGGGAGGGAAGGAGGGTGGGAAGGAGGAAGAAAGGAAGAAAGGAAGGAAGAAATGAAGGAAGGAAGGAGGGAAGGAGGAAAGGAGGGAGGGAAGGAGGAAGAAAGGAACGAGGGAGGGAGGGAAGAAGGAAGGAAGGAGGGAGGAAGAAAGGAAGGAAGGAAGAATGGAAGGAAGGGATGGAAAGGGGAAGGGAGGGAGGGAGGGTTGGAGGGAGGGTTGGAAAGAGGAAGGGAGGGAGGGAGGAAGGAAGGAAGGAAGGAAGGAAGGAAGGAAGGAAGGAAGGAAGGAAGGAAGGAAGGAAGGAAGGAAAGAAGGAACGAAGGAACGAAGGAAGGAAGAATGGAAGGAAGAATGGAAGGAAGGAAGGAAGGAAGGAAGGAAGGAAGGAAGGAAGGAAGGAAGGAAGGAAGGAAGGAAGGAAGGAAGGAAGGAAGGAAGGAGGGAGGGAAGGAGGGAGGGAAGGAGGGTGGGAAGGAGGAAGAAAGGAAGAAAGGAAGGAAGAAATGAAGGAAGGAAGGAGGGAAGGAGGAAAGGAGGGAGGGAAGGAGGAAGAAAGGAATGAGGGAGGGAGGGAAGAAGGAAGGAAGGAGGGAGGAAGAAAGGAAGGAAGGAAGAATGGAAGGAAGGGATGGAAAGGGGAAGGGAGGGAGGGAGGGTTGGAGGGAGGGTTGGAAAGAGGAAGGGAGGGAGGGAGGAAGGAAGGAAGGAAGGAAGGAAGGAAGGAAGGAAGGAAGGAAGGAAGGAAGGAAGGAAGGAAAGAAGGAACGAAGGAAGGAAGAATGGAAGGAAGAATGGAAGGAAGGAAGGAAGGAAGGAAGGAAGGAAGGAAGGAAGGAAGGAAGGAAGGAAGGAAGGAAGCAAGCAAGGAAGGAGGGAAGGAGGGAGGGAGGGGGGAAGGAAGATGCAAATGATGTCTCAAACTGGAGTCACTATTAACACCAAGTTTACATGAATGCAGTTCTGTTCATCCTTCTGACAACTCCATGTACTTGATAGTCTCTTACCTTTTCCTCATGCTGTTTTGTAAAGAAGCAGACCTTAAAATTTGCATGTGTCATCTCTTTCGGAAGAACATCTCATGTAGCATTCATAGATTCAAAAATAATGTGGATGCTTATGTTTCTAAAGGTAGTTGGATTATCCAAAAGAAAGCAATTTCTCTGTATCAGCATTAGTTTTACTTTTAAGACACTCCTTTAAACTTTTAATGCTATTAATTATGACATGTAAACTTTTATCACTGATGTACCCACCTGAACAAATCCAAGGGGCACAGAGATGTGTGTTATTTCCTTTATTTTGTGTACATGGAAATAAACCCTCTGTGAATATGTATGACTTAAGAACAATTTCTACATAGTTAAGCACTGTCTTAATTAACCAAGGTCTTATTTGACATAACATCTCTCATCTTTACACATGTCAAAAATTTTACTTGATTCTGGGACTGGAGTGACAGCACAGCAGGTAGGGTGCTTGCTTTGCATGTGGCTGACCCGGGTTTGTACCTTAAGTTGTAAAAAACATCATGGGAATATATTTTAATATTTGGGGATGGAAGTTGGCCATACTCAATGGTGTCCAAGTGCTCTTTATGACTCTGTGTTCTGGAGTGACTGGGGGTATCATATGTGGTACCAGGGATTGAAGTGTGGTTGGCTGCATGCAAGGCAAGCACCTTATATTCTCTGTACTACCCCTTTGCCCTCAGTATTCTAAATAAATAATTTGTAATATAATTAATTTAAATAAAAGATAAAGAAATATATTGGGAAATACATTTTGAGTCCAGGAAAATATAATGGCAAATAAAGGCATTTCTAAGATTTTTAGCAAAATAAATAGGCCAACAATTTATGCCTACTTCTTGCTGTATCATTTTTCACATTCCTCATAAGATGCTGATCATAAAATTTACTTATCATCTTTTCCCCTTGTGATAAATTTTCAAGCTCACAAATATTCCTCAATATTTCCCCTAGCAGGAAATTATCAACAAGCATGAAAATAAAACAGCAGAGTCATGAGGCATAATTTTTAAAAAATAGACTATAGCCAGAGTCCAGAAGTAACGGCACTCTAACATTTTCATGAAGAGGAAAGGACGGCAAGAAAACACAATGAACAGAAAGGAAAAATAGACTCCTTAAACACAAATGTTTGTAGAAATGAAACCATTTTCTCTCTCACATCCCAGGTGGCCTTATAAGAGTCCCTTGTACCACTCAACATTATTCAGCTCTGGGTTTTTAACTTTTTTTACCTTTTTGATGGCTTCAGCCGCAAATACTCCTGGTCCTGGTCATTTGTGAAAGCTGTGCTTCTATTCATTTAATGAGAAAGGAGAAGCTATGTAACAAGATTTGTTTGTACCCAGGAATGCTCATTAAAAAATTCTTTTAAAGATTCCGCGTACAGACAGATCTGGACATTTGTTCGAGAACAAAGACGAAGGAAAAAGTTGCACATGGCTGCTGTGGTTAGCTGATGCTGCTTTACTGATTCTTAGCACATCTGTGGCTGTGAGACAATGTTGTACATTTGAATAATCTCTTGACTGAAAATGCTCTCCTCATAAACTGAAACTATTCCTTTTACTCTTATGAGTTTAGAAGTTGGGTTATGATTTTGATGGAAAAGTTAACTTTAAACTGAATTGGATGTGAAGAAGTGCTGGTTTCACCAACTGATGCATTGCTTAGCCATATTATATAATTTAACAACTGCAATCAGATTATTACCATGGGGAATGTATTTCTAATTCATTACCTTGATGCAGTTTTCTTAGTATGCCTTATACCTTCTCTAAGGTACATGATATAACTAAGATGTTCCACAGAAGATATTTTGAGGCTAAATTTATAGGAACCATTTATTTACGTTTTCTCATTTATTCTTCTATTGCTTTTCTTGTAACTCTATAAAACTGTAATTTAAAAATATAATGGTAATCTTAGTGCCCATGTTTTTACCTTTTAATATATGTTTTCTGCCTTTTTTCTGGACTGTATCCAAAGTTTCAAGCCCCACAAAGAATCTAGTATTTCTACAGAAACAACAAAAATCTACCAGAGTTTTGCCAACTGAAAACTCTGGAGAACATGTCACCCAATGAGTTTGTTACCAGACTGAATGTATAATTCCTACATTAATGGTGCACTTAGGGCATTCAGCAATCTGCATATGTAGCTATAAACACAGAACAGATGCTGTAATGATGAGCTTCCAACTGGTCTATCTGTTTGAAAATTATTATGAAGAGTTGTAAGTTCAACTACGTTCTCATAAATGACTTTCTAAGAATATGGGAGGTATGATTTATATTTTTGCAAAGTTTAATTCAACTTTTTACTTTATTCATAGCCAAATATCTGACACAATCACAGGTTAGAGTACCTGGTTTATGTTTTAGGAAAATTTTCTGGGAAGAGCTTAAGCAATAAATTGCGTGTTTGGATTATCAAAGTTACTCATAGGTAAAAGTTCTTTTAAGCACAATCTTAACCTTGAAGAAAAACTGAATAATAAAATTACCCTTGATATCTAATGTTTTTTGGCTAATAACTTAGCATATTAAGATGGGAAAAATATCTGACCCTAATCTAATACAAACATAATGGTAAATTCTTTTTATTAGTAATGGAAGAAACAGAGAACCACGTCCTTAAAGGAGTAAACTATTTAGAACCACGTTACTCCACATTGCTTCAAAGCAAAATGAGTTATCATAATGCAAATGAAAAATTAAAACATTATGTAAATTACATGCCTTCTTTACAAAATAATCTTATATGACTAAATGTGAAACTAACATTTCTAGTTACTTTAAAGATAAATAACCTCAGTAGATACCAAATAGTGTGACGCCTGGAGCTAACCTGTGACAATAGATGTAACAAAACACTGTTTTTTTTATGGGGGGGCACACCTGCAGTGGTCAGTAGCTACTTCCTAATACTTCCTGCAAGGTTGTTAAGGGTAGTGTTTGATGGGACATTTAGGGCTGGGATAAAATTGACACTGTATGCCAAACATGCACAGTAGCCCTTGAATTCTTTCCAGTCCCAAAAGGGGGACTTGAGTTTTTACATGCAGGACCATGAAATACTAAAAATGTTTCTACAACCAGAAAAGGGCCTTCAGTTTAAGAAAAACAGTAATTTTGAAACATAAAGTCGTAAGTTGGTAGGGTACTTTTAAAAAGTTTTTGTGATTATTTCTTAGGTCTTTGAATATATTTTTAATTGAGTGCCTGAGATAAGCAAGACATTCAACAGGAAAGTGTTATGAGGAAATATTTGTCTTGGATTATTAGAGGCATTTTTGTCCATGAGAAGAAATAAATAAGCCCACAGTATTAGTGATTGTGCCTTGGGTAAGCATTTTAATTTGTATTTTATTCTTTGATTATAAAAGGAAATGTGAGAGTGAGCCAACAGACATCACAAATAGAGATAATATGTTCATTTATAGAAAGAAATCATTCACTATTTTAGCTTGTAAATGAGAAAATCTGTCATTTGAAATGATTTTCTTTTAACCATACTATGAAAGACATTGAAGTTATTATAATTCTTCACGATTCTATAGTAAATATCAGAAGGTTTTATTGCAGTACTTGTCATAGGATTTTGCTACTGATAGTAACATTTATGTTGCTATTTACAGTTGATTCACTCATTTACTCAATCACAGTTTCAACAGAAAGCTTGAAACTCCTAAAATCCTTATATGATGTTAAGTATTATTCAGAATAAACAAGCTATAAATCACACAATTATTGTACCAATATTGCAATAGAGTGAGGCAGAGAAATAAAAATGTACTAAAACATACAAAGTACACAAAATATGGTAAATGCCATAATATAACATTGTATGTACAGAAGGAGAAAAATGAATTTAAGTGACATCTGTGGCAGGATAGGGATAAATTTAATTGAAAAAACATTTGGACTTGTTCTTGAAGAATTTTCTTACTTTTCTATTGAATAACAGAATTAATTTCTATTAAATTTAATTCTATTATCAACATTTTGTTAAAATCCTGTTACTTTTTTCATCCATATAAAAATTGTGACAGTGGAACCATTTCAGATATAGAAAAAATGTATATGAATATTCATAAATGCTAACAACATATTTAAATTAATTTATATTTATAAATTTCCAACAACAACATAAAATCTAAATTAGGTACATCTAGAGTGACTTGAATTGTATCTTGATAACTGGTTTGTGGGCAAATTTGTAAATACAGAAAGATTACAGATTATAGAAAATAATTACTTATTAGAGGCTTAAGTGCTTTTAAATACAAAGCCACTAATATATTAACAATTTCTAGAGTTTTATATATGATATTGATAATAGAAAAACTGGTTAGTAGAGGTTACAGTCATCCAAATTATCAATTAAAACAAAGAGTGAAATGGAAGTTGAACCCAACCCTTGCCTATGAAATTAGTAGACAAACTTGATTCATTTACAACTAAAATAAAGGCCTTGGGAAATGATAGCAGAGCACAACTTTAATGATTTGAACAAGTTGACTACAAATGTACATCTACCTAAAAAGAGAAAGGAGAGATGCAGTAATGAATGGGAAGATGTTGAAGAGTTGACATTCAGACTTAGCAAATGATAATGTTATGAAGGCATTCAAGTAAGAGGTAACCATGGGTACTCAATCAATAGGTCAGAAGCATACAAGACATGTCTAGTCCATAGATCTAGAGTCAATGGTTTTTGTTGTTATTCTTGTTTGTTTGGTATTTAGTGTTTATAGTATATTAATGACACAAGAAAAGAAGAAAGCAGGAAAAAGATAATTAGGGAACACTTCTTCATCAGAAATAAAATAAAGAAGTTAGGAAGCAAATAGACACAGGGGTACCATAGAGAGCAAGTGGAATAAAAGAAAGCAATATCAGAAACCTAGTAGATAACTATATGTTAAACTACAGGCATTGATTCTCTTGCACTTCTAGAAGCTGGACAACAGCCAAGACATGGTTGCCAATGTGGATTTCTCATAAGACGTTTTTTCCTTTTTAAAAAAAAAGTTATTTTATTTTTATAAATTTATCCACAATAATTAATTACATTTAATATTTGAACACCAATCCCACCATCATTACGCCTTCCCACAATCATATTTTGGATGTTTCCATCCCAAACCCCAAACCCTGCTCCAAAGTAGAACCAAAATGGTTTATTTTGTATTTCTTGTTATGAATAGTTATGAGACGTTACTGCTAAAAATAATCTAAAAATGATATCTTAGAGGAAAGTGTGTGAAAATTGTTGCATTTCACCTGAATCATTTAAGCCCTTCTATAAGAGATCAGTAACATGTTATTAAATGTTGAGGCTTGTGTGCTTATATATATTATATATATGCACATAATATATATATCTGTAAAAATATATTTCACCATAAGATTGGTTGCCTTCTACTTTAAGCCTCATCAAATGTTGCGTGCTACCTCTGGTATATTGGTGGTATAAAGTAGGAGATGTCTAGGAATAGGTTCACTTATGGATGAGGCCCGTCTGAGCATGTGGAGAAGGACCGTGAGCATGGGGTGGTTGAGTTCTGGAGGTTTTGACTGCTGGGGCTGGCTCTGTTGAAGCAGGGAGAGGCCTCATGTATCCCCTCCAAGGTCCCCCGAATGAAAGGGACTGGCTTGGAGTCCGGAGGCATGTCTATGGCATATAGAGATTTTTTTCCCCTTGATCTAGTTATCTTCAGGGTCTTTGAGCATATAACCTCTTCAACATATATATATGTATATATATATGTTGGTGGGGACATATATATGTATATATATATGCACACACACACACACACATATATATATATATATATATATATATATGCACACATGTTGGTGGGGACAAGGGAGACAGAAAGGACTGAGGGAAGACTTCTGGTTATCATAGAGTCCCTTGTAGGTACCCAATCCTCATGACTTCATGCTATTGTGAATCCTTCCCAAAGACACCAAATATCATCAGTACTTCCCAACACATCCTATTCAGGGTTAGGACCAGGGAGAGACTCATGCATTCATCCCATGACAGAGTGTTTAAGAATATTGGATTTAGAATCCTTGGAGTCTGCAAGAAATCCTTGAGTAATTTCAATGGTATAATTTTGGTAGACATTTATTTTGCTGTAAATTGAAGAACAGGGCATTAAAGGAATTAATAAATTTAGGCAGTATTTCAAAGACCAGGAAATAGGTGGAACAGTGAGAAAACTGTTTATATGTTATTCTATGAAACCCAAAAGTTATTAGGGTCAATTTAAGCTTGAGAAAGTTGCCAACAGAGAAAGAAAAATTAGAGATAGAAAAGGGGAATATGAAGCTTCACAGGGCAGCCTGCCCCAGAAATCTGTCACTATAATAACACCATTTGACATTAGTTGAGAACTGGGACAGTGATGCAAGAACATGTTGCTTGTGGCCAATCCTAGTTCTCACTGAGCTAAGTGTGTATTGCTTGACACGAAAAAAAGGACAAAATCTCAAGATGCTGACTTAAATTAAAATTTCAAAGTACTACTCATAGAGTTGATTTCATAATCAGTTTAATTTCTGCATTTATAATCTGGGACACATGAGGGGACATCTGGTTGAAGGGAAAGGTTTGCTTTTTGAGAACTCGTGGTGGAGAGTTCATCGCTTACACTAACAATTCCTTTGTGAAGAAAAAAAAATAATGTGCATGTAGAATTAGAATCTGAATTGGGGATCAGGAAAGTTACTTATTTTCTTTGTGATTGGAAGGAAGTAGAAATCCTTGGATATCTTCATTTCAGCATTGGGGTCTCTGAACCTTCCAATATTTATCTGGGGTAAAGCCTTGTGTCTCCTGAAAACAAAAGCAAAAACAAAGTGCCTTTACTCCTTGAAAGATGCAAAACCCTTTGAAGCACCTACGCGTGCTTAAAAGTGCCTTAGTCATAGTTTAGAACAAAAATTTTCGTTCCTAATTTTTATTTCTAATTTCTAAGCTTAAATTATAAATTTTCACTTCTAATTTCTAAGCTGAGCCACGGGGGCAAAGATTACGCTGAAGCTTTAAGCAAATATAGTTTCTTTTAAATATAGATCATCTTTTGTCATTCATTCAAATAAATTTGTCCAACTGACACAACTTCAAGTTCTCAAGCAATGTTTGTCTCTTATGTTTTCTTAAACTTAATGTTCTGTCATATGTTAACAATACATACCTTCTCATTGAATTTAGTGACACTCAATGATATCACTACCCATAATGCCAAACAGGCACAGATAACATCACAATGTAAATAAAGAAACCCGGGCTAGGAAAATTCAATGTTAATTTTTAAGAAAAACTGGGACTACAATGATTTTATATGAATAAAATCACTTGGTATTCTTATAACTATTACTACTATCTCCATAATAACTTCATCTATTTAATATATTCAAAGTATTAAGATCTATAAGGAAGTTTGTGGCTTATTGTTAGTGTATACTATTCTAATGAAATCATTTGAGTAAAAGATAGGGAAAGGTATGATATTGACTCATTGACAAATTGAGTCACTGTCCTATTTTCTTGTAAGCTACTAGTTCTTATGTAAATTGCTTATTAATTTAAAAAATATTAATTCTAAAAACATAACCATGATGGTGCTTATCTCAAGGGGTTGTTAAAAGGATTAAAAAGAAAAATGTCCATAAAAGAGTACAATCTCTAGCAGATAATAAAGTACCAATTTTCTAATGACACTTAACATGCAAAGATAGGGGAGGATGTAAGGAAGTGTAAGCACTAATATTTTCTATCATATTGTCAAGTAAACTAGGTACATGCATGATAATTACCACCAAATCAATATATTTATGTCCTGTAATATGGAAGATATATATCTTCTGAAAGTGGAGGCATTTGAGTGATACTCAGTGTGAGATGTATTTGGGGAAGGACACTCTGTTTGACATGGCTTGGCAGCCTGTCCAGGCTTGGCTGCAACTGAGGAAAGATGAGATCATTTGCATTCCATCTGTCAACGTTAGTGTCCAGCATAAACCTCAAAGGGCAGGCAGGCCATGCGATTCTGCATGTTTGTAAACCAGAGAAAAAATAATATCAACGTTTACAGAATGAAAAAAATAGTATTAGAGAAAGCACATTGAATTTGGAAGCTCCAGATCATAAGAAAATAGCCTCTCACTTCATTAATTGCAACTCTTTGAATGTAAGTTATAGTTAGCTGAGGCAAAATGGGCTGGGTAGTTCAATCGAAAGAATGTGGAGAATATAAAGTAGGTACTTTACAGTAACAATATTTGGACTTCATCTGGATCACATGGAGACTGACTTCCTGAGGAGAAACACTGTGCATTCCACATACCTTCTCCATCTCCTCAAAAATATGCTTTCTCCATTTCCTGGACTCTCATGATCAATCTAAAGAGAACCATCTCAGTAATCTGAATGTAGGGGTTCTTATAGCTCCATTTTTCCCCAAGAAAATTGTGCTATTTGGAGAATTTATTAAAGGAATAATTTTCTCAGCTTGAGTCACTGTTTATCCCACCATCGCATAATGGACAAACGGTAGACCCAGGGGCAGAGTGATAGTACAACAGGTAGAGCAGTTACCTTGCACATGGCGGTCTGGGGTTCAATCTCCATAGTTCTTTGTGGTCGCATGATGATGCCAGGAATGATTCCTGAGCAAAGAGATAAGAGTAAGCATTGAGCACCACTGGGGTTGACCCAAAAATCAAAACAACAATAACAACAGCAAAAAACAAGCAAACAAAACCCTGAATAAAGAGGCTGATCATTCCTGTCCTTGCCAGGTGAAAACACTTCAGATGTTGACCCCATAGCAATCCTATTGCCATTTCAATTCCTATTCTTTCTTTTCTGTTATCTGAATAAGTCACTTCTACGACAAGGATGTTATCTTCTAAAAAGTTTTTTATATAAATTTTTTATTAGAGAATCACTGTGATGTACACTTACAAACTTATGAACTTTTGTGTTTGCATTTCATTCATATAGTGATCATTTACCCATCCCTCCTGAAAAGTTGACAAGAATAAACTAAAACAGGGGGCCAAAGACACAGTACAGGGCTTAAAACACTTGCCTTATATGTAGCTCACCCAAGTTCAATTCTTGGAACTACATACGATCCCCAAACAATAACAGGAGTGATCACTAAACCCAGAGCAGGGAGCAAGCCCTGAATGCTAAATGATTATGACCCCAAAATAAGGAAGGAAGGAAGGAAGGAAGGAAGGAAGGAAGGAAGGAAGGAAGGAAGGAAGGAAGGAAGGAAGGAAGGAAGGAAGGAAGGAAGGAAGGAGGGAAGGAGGGAAGGAGGGAGGGAGGGAGGGAGGGAGGGAGGGAGGGAGGGAGGGAGGGAGGGAAGGAAGGAAGGAAGGAAGGAGGGAGGGAGGGAGGGAGGGAGGGAGAGAGGGAGGGAAGAGGGAGGGAGGGAAGAGGGAGGGAGGGAAGAAGGAGGGAGGGAGAAATAGTTAAAGCATGCTGGTAACTAGTGAGCCAGTCTAATAATTACCGTCTACTTAAGCAAAAGGTGAGTGAGTCTCACAAATACTCGTCTATATATCAATTCAGGGCAATGCAGGGCAAAATAAAAACGAAAGCCATCAATTACTTAACTGTTAATCAAAAGTGTTTTTATAATTTTACTTTATTTCAAATTACCTAGATAGGTCTTCTTAAAAATAAACGAGGAGTCTCTGCTAACAAAATTCGGGCAAGTCCCTAGTAGCACTACGAAATATAAAAATAATTTATTTACTTTAAAAATCTGCTTTAAAAAGAAATAAATAGCAATAAAGATTTGCATGTTATAAAAAAGGTTTTTACTGCTAAATAAAAAGTACTTACAGCTATGTGGTATGTACCTTTGAATATCAGAAATTAATGTTTTTCTTTCATCAACATTTTACCAGTTATATTATTTGTTTTCAATGGATAGATGATATCCCCATGAAAAGAAAAGGAATAAAAAATATATAAATATTTGTTTCCAAAATTTTTAAATTAAAATTTTAATAATGTATGGCAATAGGTAAGAGGTGGAAGGGACAGTTATAGATCTATCCCTAATTCAAAAAAATATTAAGGCCCTTAACATTCAAGAAGTATCAAAAGCTTAGAAGTCATGATTGAAGGGGCCGCTAGCATGGAACATAGTTTAAAAACATGATCTTAGAAATATGGAGGGTGACTTTTATTATCTACAGGTTAATGTATTGGATTACAGTGAAAAAATACAAAGAGTGTTTTCGGCAAAGGGACTACTTTGTGAGGTGATGTGGAGGAAATGAGAAAAAATATGTTGATGGGCCTGCAAGATTTCCTATAAATAATGTTTATCTAGTTCTTAAGGGACAAAGCCAAAATTTATTCCAGCTTCAATTTTTACATTCAATCATTTTTGCTCTGGTGGTTAGAGTATTGTCAAGGCCAGTTGTAATTTTTTTAAGATTGCAAAGAAAAGCACTCATTCAAACTACAAATGATTTTTTTGGCACCTAATATGTCCTGGTCAATGAGGACAAATGCAGGAATCCCATGATGAACAAAGCAGATTTGCTTTATCTTTTTGTTTAACCAGGACACCAGTTATATGAATGAGTAATTGCAAGTAGAGAAAATATAATGATAAATGCATGGTCTTATAGAGTATCATTAGAGATGAATCTAATCCGATCCAGTGCATAGAATTTGTAAATGTTCCTAGGAGGAGGCTAAGATATCTGAAGGGAAAGAGGGGTTTAGTTAAAGAAGGAAGAAAATTAATAGGGGGATTTTAATACTAAGGCTGTGTCTGAACTGGTAAAGTCATTGGGGAATTACCCAGATGTCTGGAGTAAAGAAAGAAGGGAAGTTTATTCATAAGAGAGTGAAGATTACCTATGGCCAGATGGTGCACTCTCTTGCACCTCATCCTCTGAACAATAAAAATTCACCAAAGTAACTAAACAGGATTCTGTGATGGGTGAGATGTGTACTAAAGAACTCACACCCCATCTTTAGTGCAGAAGATGTGCAGGAAATGAAGAAGAGAGGCTGGGGTCTCAGCAACGTGGCTGCGGCAGGGTCCAGGTGGGAGATGGTAGAGACTGGATCTAAGGCTTTGACAATGAGAGGTGAAATGAAATAAGCATTGAGGAAAAAGTTATTGTTGACCAAATTCAGTTCTAATATGCATCTCGAATAGACTGTGCTATGGAGTCCCCTTGGAGTTGTTTGACTCCAAAAGTCTAACATTTGAACTGTTACTAGATAAATTATACAAGCACATATACAACATGAGTGATCTGTAAGGGGAAGGACATTGATCAGACATGAAATGACAGAAGAGCAGTGGCTAAAACAAGCACTAGAAATGGCTGGTGGCCATAGGCTCTCTGGAAATTTCAGCCCAAAGGAGAAGATGATCCTTAGAATTAAATGTATGAAACAAGCTATCTTAGACTAGTGTCACAAAAATGTTTAGCATTGAACTTCCCCCACTGCATCCCTCCACCACTAGCTATTGTCTTCTCTTATTTAGAAGTCTATCTGCTTTCATTTTAATATTCTAAATCCTGTGGCATTCCCCATTGCAAGTCAAATTGGAGTTCTGACATACTGCAATCTTATTATATGAACTTGTTTAATATAATTTTTATTCTGCTCATAATTTTTTTTGTTGGGGACTGGGTTCTGGGGTTTTGGATCGCACCCAGCTGTGTCCAGGTGTGCTTCTGAACATGCTCAGGGATCACTCTTGAAGGTGCCTTGGGGAATCAGTCCTGAAGGTGCTGAGATTGAGCCAGGGTTGGCTGTATGCAAGGCAATCTCCTTAAGCCATGTATGATCTCTCTGGTGAAATAACTGCAGCAGTGAATGGTGGGAAGAAAGAATAACAGCAAGACCACCAACCAGGTCCTAGATGGACCATTGGGAGGCAATTTCTTTTCTATTTCTCTTCTACTGAGGTATCATAATTTAAAGTGGTTTTGAAACCATTGTTTCTCCTTGAAGTGCTCCTATGCCAATCTTCCTACAGTGTCAAGGTCACTCATCATTGCACAAAGGCCTCAGGAACACATTATGTTGATCACATACTTCTGTAGGCTTTATTTTTATTTTTTTATCTTTAGCAGTGGAGATAATTTCTAAATTATGCTTATCACACTCTACCTGTAAACACTCCATATTCATATGACATAAAGTCATTCAGAGATGGTAAATTGTGAAGATATGTTGGTAGGTTTAAGAACCAATTCAGAATTAGTGTTCTGTGGACTATGAATTACATGCTTTTCTCAGACTGTCTGATCCAGAAAGTCACAGCCAACTCATGTGTTATCATGTGCTACGTATATCTTTCCTTTATCTTAGTTCCCAAGGAAACGGATGATAGAATTAGATGATCTCAGATGTATAGACTTATATTATTTTACAAAATATACAGAGGTCATAGAATAAGTATACTGTCCCTGATAATTAGTTATTGAAAAACATTAATACAGCTTGCTATAATTAATCCATCCTTTGAACATAGCTTTAAGAGGTAGAGAGATACAACAATGGGCAGAATGTTCACCTTGTGCAAAGCTAACCGGAATTTAGTCCTTAGCATTGTGGATCCTCCCCCAGGACGTCCAAGACCTATAAAAGCATAGAGCCAGGAATAAGCTTTATGCACTGCTAGCTATGTCACAACAGCAAAATAATAATATAGCAACATATATTAACCATCTCTACACTATCTGAGTTTATATATATACATACTACAATTTCTCTAATTTTATTCTCACTTAATCTTCGTTCTGCCAGCAAATATATTTTACTTTCCTTCGGGCCTTATGATTATGTCATTTCTTGTTATTTTAATTATGTGCATTTTTCCTAGAATACATTTAAAATTTTTTCCTAGCATGCATTTTTCAGGAATTTATTATGAAACAATATTTAATTAACATTTGTTTATCTAAAACAGTTGATCTGCAACACATCCAGCAAACAGAGAATTCTTCTTGAATGAAATCAGGGTGCTAGGGCCGGAATGATAGCACAATGGGCAGGATGCTTACCTTGCACACAGATGACCCGGGTTCAACCCACATATGGGTGACACCACATAACATCTCCCAAGCAACATTCTCTCCAAGAACCACAAGGAATGCTCTCTGAGTACAGAGTCAGGAGAAAGCCCTGAGCTCTGCCAGATGGAATCCTAAATACAAGCAACTAAAAATTTAGGGTGTACATTCTGTGCCAAGTGTCTTTCATAGGTTTCAGTTGACTTAACACAAAACTTTGCTTCTACTAATTATTATGATAATCTATTTCTCTGATAAAACATATGATATCATTTCTTTGATAAGATGCATTGCTGCCCGATTTTAGGAAGTGCATGTGATTTTATAGGAAAATGTATTGCTGTTGCTGTTTGAAGTCAGTCAGTATCAGATATACAATATTTTTTAATGTATAATCACAAATCTTTAACTTTTAAAACATCTTAACCTATAGCTTTAATAAATTTTTGTTGTTGTTTTGCTTACTTCTTAAAGGATGTTGAATTTCTTTTAAATGTTTACATGTTCATATTTTATAAATTTATTACTTTATTTCATTTATTAAAATGAATTTATTATTCATTTATTTCATTTATTACCTTATTTTATTTATTTTTCTATTTGTTTTTGCTTTTTAGTTTAGGAGTTTTTTTTTTACTTTTTTTCTTTGTTTGATTTTAGGCCACACCCTATGATATTCAGGGGTTACTCCTGGCCCTGCACTCAGGAATCATTCCTGGTTGGTTCAAGGGGGAAAATATGCAATGTGGAGATAGAACCCATGTTGGCTGCATACAAGGCCTTACTCCCTGTGCTTGCAAGAACTTTACTCACTCAATTAGGGTCCACATTTTTTGCTGTTTTTTGGGGTTACAGCAACAGTGCTCAGGGTTTACTCCTAGCTTTGTTCAGGGATCACTCACTGGTGATCCCTGATACCATATAGGGTGCCTGAGACAGACCTGGGTTGGCTGCATGTAAGGTAAATGCCCTATCTCTGTGACCCCCTATTCAATAGCTTTCTAAAATTTCATCTCATATTTATAGTATCACTGTCGTCCCGTTGTTCACCGATTTGCTCAAGTGGGCACCAGTAATATCTTCATTGTGAGACTTGTTATGACTGTTTTGGGCTCATATTTATAGTAATTAGCATAAATGTTGATGGCAATATGTATGTGAAAAAGCCTGTGACAAGTTTTTAATCAAGGTTTAAATCACTGTCATCACCCTAGAAAGAATCCTCATGTCCCTTTTGTATCTGTTCCAATCTTCATCAACAGGTACCTCTCACTATTCTAATTTCTCTTCCCAGAAATGATCTGGTCTGTTATTCAAAGCGAAACCATTGGGCAAACACTGTTCTTTTTCAGTTTGAGATACACCCAATTTTCTTGCATTTATCAATAGTTAATTGATAAACTTTTTTTAATTTGTGAGTTGTATTCCATTGCATGAGTAGACAAATTCATTAGTATACTTGTGGATGAGTTATTGGGCTCTTTCCAGCTCTCATTGCTACAAATAATGCTATAGAAAGCATACATATAGTTTGTTTTTATATGCTTTTACTTCCACTTCTTGGAAATACATGGCGGCTAGCAGTGAGATTGCTCGATGGTAAGGCAGGTGTATATTTAAGAAATTGTCATTTATCAACCATAATTTTCTTTTACTTTTATATTTCTACCAAGAATGTGTGAGATACATTTGGTGTTGATAGTCTCTTACATTTAGCCTCATTAATATGTGTGTAATAGTATTTAATTATAGTTTTAATTTTCATTTTTCTGATGAGTGATGATCTCGAGAATCTTTTTATGTACTTATGGCCATTTTTATCCCCTCTTTTATAAAATTTCTATCCATTTTTTTATTGCTATTAATTAGGTCAATCGTATTTTATTACATTGGTTTATAAAATTTGCTTTTATAATCCAGCTACAAGTTTGTTTTTTCAGGCAAATGTTTCAGTTCTTAGTGGCATTTTTTTGGATAAGATCAATTTTTTTTTCCTGTGGTATATAGTAGAACCAGTATTTTTAATAATTTTTAAAATCTTATTTTTCAGTGTACATTGACAGTTTATCTAATTACAAAGTAGATTTAATTCTTATTACTTTGTCATACAATTTTAAATAAGATTTTAGTCTCAGCATCTACAGTATTGAATTCCAAGACTCTAATCCAAGTCCCTAGCCTGAGACCTCTGTGCCCCACCTATGTCTCTGTAGCAGGACTAGTGCTTAACTGTAGAGAATATCTGTATACTCTAAGGTTCTAGAAAGTTCCTGTTTTCTTTTAGAAACTTTATAACTGAATTTTACTGTAATGTATTGTTTAAAAAAACTAAATTGTATTAGATGATTCTTCAACAAAACAAATTCTTATTTAGTACCAACTCTCTTAATTGAATATGTTCTTTGTTTTTCTTCTGTATTCCTTCCCCCATTAGGTCTGGGTTGCCATAATCAGACAGACAGAAAGTGCAAGGACACTTTTTTCCTTGCAATTGTAGTGTAAACCTTGTCAGCTGACAAGCATCTGCCACAGATCTATCCAATAGATTATTGTAATGTCTCTTGGGGCTGGAGCGATAGCACAGCGGATGGGCGTTCGCCTTTCACGCGGCCGACCGGAGTTCGATTCCTCTGCCTCTCTCGGAGAGTCTGGCAAGCTACTGAGAGTATCTAGCTCCTACTTATTGGATATGCCAAAAACAGTAACAATAACTCTCTCAAGGAGAGACGTTACTGGTGCCCGCTCGAACAAATCGAAGAGCAACGGGATGACAGTGAATGTCTCGAGTTAATTTTTATAGATGGTGCCAAGAAGAGATCGATGTCTAGGGCATCCTGAAGCAAAGATATTACATTTTTGGCAAATTGTTATTTTGAAGTGAAGATTTTAAGTTTCTATTATCCTTGGTTCTCGTTTCCTATCATAAATAAAAGTAAAATATTAAAGAGATCTTTTTGGAAGTGTTGGATCTCAGATTTATCTGTGAACATAGCAAAATTCTCCTCCTTATATGTAACAGTTATTTTCTAATTTTGCTTCCCTCTTAGTAATGATGCTTATATGTGAGAGTAAATGCTTAAAGTCTAATGTAGATTTATGTAAAGTAAAGCAGTTTGTTTATAGAACAAATGCTTAATGTACTATAGAAATCTGCAGATTCATATGCTATAATTCTGTATTAGAAACAAGTTCTAATTTACATTAAAATATATTAGTATGAATTTATAATTATATTAAAATTTGCATTAAATTTTTATAATAGATTTACATTACATATATTAGTATGAATTTCTGATATCTGTACTTTCTGCTTGATCTTTTTAGTGGATCCTCATATATTTTTGAACTTTTACATTTAAGGTTTTTGGCAAAAGAAAACATATAATAGATGTCATATACTATCTTAGTTTGTGAGCTAAGACTGAGAGGAGAGAAAATTTTGCTCCTGAATTTATGCATGTTTTGTAATAATAGTAACTTTTGCTTTTTCTATTTTAAAGTGTGAAAAATATTTCTCATGGCAATTATAAAATATAGGAAAGCAAAAGAAGGTCGCAAAAGGCAACTGCAGCTCTACCTACATATAGAAAAAAAAGTCAATTAGCAATTTTATGTCTATTTAGTTTTCAAATATATATAGTCTTACTAAGAAAAATATTAAATTTCAGGCTGGCGTGATAGCTCAGTAGTGGAGCATGTGTTTTCCATGCATCAGGCCTGGGCTTGATCAACGGCATGACATGGTGTCCTGAACCCCAGCGTAGAGCAAAGCCCGGAGTAGTCTCTGAATACTTTCGGGTGTGACCTCCAAATCAAGAATTTAAACTAATTTTTATTTAATTTTTTAATTTATATTTTAGTTTTATATTTAATACTAGATTAATTTAGATGTTAGTAATAAAAGCAGTAAGTGATCTCTTATTCTTGCAAATACCAAAAGACATATTTTAATATGAAAAATTTCTTCTGTTAGCCTTTGTTTACTCATTATTCATTCATTCATCATTTACTATAAATAGGTGATCGTTTATCTTTGTAGGCCCAAGATAATTCATTCCTATCTTCTGTAATAGCACATTTTTTTGTGATACAAACAAACAAACAAAATAACAGCAATTAGGATATAGCTACAGTTTTGTGATTGAGAACACTGTTGACAGTACTTAAGAGACCCCAATTTTTATAAGAACTTTTTTTTCTTAAAGTAATTAGACTTTATATAAAATCACATGATTTCTTTTTATTTCTCAAAGTTTGGGTGACGGGTGTGGGTTGCACATAATGGCAAAATGACATGAATTGTGTTCTAAAAGTTCTAGCTAGTTTGCTCTAAGAAAAGGAAAATTGGCATCAATAACTTGTGAAAAAAGGAGAGATATAGAAATTTAATATCCCTTGCAACAAGGTAAATAACACTGAGCATTTTAGAATTGTGTAGAATACATGGACAGTTTGGGGGAGGCAGTATGGTGATACTAAGCAGTGCTCAGCACCTACTCCGGGTTCTGTGCTCAAGGATCACTTCTGCTACAGCTCTGAGGACCCTATGGAATGCCAGGGATGCAACCAGGGGTGGCAGCATGCAGAGCAAGCACCCGACCTGCTTTACTCTCCCTCCAGTCCCAATGCGTGAAATTTTGTGGAGAGTGGGAATGTTCTCCCTTCGGCAAGCATTTTGAAGAGAGATAGAATGATCTTCTTACAGTCATCAATTGAGCAAATACTGACACTTAAGAAACCTGATAAGACTTATGCATGAAGTTAGAGTGAAATAGTGAAAACAGCAAAACAGCTCCCAACAAGAACAAGGGCATTAGCTACACAAAGACAAAGCTAGAGAGTGTCATGGAGATGCTGACTGAGGAATTGTGAGTTTAAAACTTCACAGAAAAAAGCTGAGAAGTGAGCACATGGTTTATTACTGCTTTTCTTTAGGGTCTCCTATAAATTCCTGCAACGACTAGACTTTGAGTATACTCATTTTGCCCATGCAGCCAATGAGAGGAGAGAAGGTGGAAGAGCTCTTGTGACTCTACATCTAGAATATCACTGGATACTATAAAAAAAAGTAATTGTAAAGAAAACTTAAGCATGAATGGTGCAGGGACTCTTTCGGGATGACAAAGCTAGTCAGTATCAAAACCACAACATAAGTCTGGCTTCTTCCAAGCCCTCATCTACCTTCTCATCACACCAAACTAACAAGCATTCCAAAAATGCTGTTTGATTTTGGGATGTATTATTTAACATGCTTACAGAGAGACTTACTCTTCTAGTTATGCATTATTTAAGTGAACTTTATTTATTTATTTTAATGTATTGTTTTTTTAATTAGTCAATCACCGCGAGGGTAGTTACAGATTTACATATTTCCGTGCTTGTGTTTCAGTCATACAATGCTCGAGTACCCATCCCTCCACCAGTGCCCATTCTCCACCACTGATATTCCCAGTATCCCTCCCACTCCCCCAACCCATCACCCAACCCCAACCCGGCTCTGTGGCAGGGCATTCCCTTTTGTTCTCTCTCTCATTTTGGGTATCGTAGTTTGCAATAGAGGTATTGGGTGGCCATTGTGTTCAATCTATGGTTTACTTTCAGCATGCATCTCCCATCCTGAGCGGGTCCTCCAACCACACTTTACTTGGTGTTCCCTTCTCTATCTTAGCTGTTCCTTTCCCCAGCATGTGAAGCCAGCTTCCACGCCATGGAGCAAACCTCCTGGTACTTATTTCTACTATTCTTGGATGTTAGTCTCCCATTTTCTTGTTTTATATTCCACAGATGAGTGCAATCTTTCTATGTCTGTCTCTCTCTTTCTGACTCATTTCACTTAGGATGATATTTTCCATGTTTATTCACTTATATGCAAAGTTCATGACTTCATCTTTTCTAACATAGTATCTTTTCTAGCATAGTATTCCATTCTGTAGATGTACCAACGTTTCTTTAACTTCATCTGTTCTCGGGCACTCAGGTTTTTTCCAGATTCTCTGGCTATTGTAAACAGTGCTGCGATGAACATACAAGTGCAGATGTCATTTTGACTATATTTTTTTGCCTCTCTGGGATATATTCCCAGAAGTGGTATTGCTGGGTCAAATGGGAGCTCAATTTCTAATTTTTTGAGAAGCATCCATATTGTTTTCCAAAAAGGCTGGACCAGTCAGCATTCCCACCAGCAGTGAAGGAGAGTCCCTTTGTCCCCACATCCATGCCAACAGTGGTTGCTTTTGTTCTTCTGGATGTGTGCCAGTCTCTGTGGTGTGAGCTGGTATCTCATAGTTGTTTTGATCTGCATCTCCCTGATGATTAGTGATGAAGAACATTTTTCATGTATCTTTTGGCCATTTGTATATCTTCCTTGGGAAAGTTGCTGTTCATTTCTTCACTCCATTTTCTGATGGGATTGGATGTTTTCTTCTTGTAGATTTCAACAGTGCCTTATGTACCCTAGATATCAACCCCTTATCAGATGGGTATTGGGTGAATATCCTTTCCCATTCTGTAAATTGTCTTTGTATTCTGGTCACTGTATCTTTTGCAACGCTTCTTAGTTTAATATAGTCCCATTTGTTTATCTCTGTTTCTGCTTGGTTTATCAGTTGCATGTCATCTTTGAAGATACCTTTAGATTCAATATCATGGAGGGTTTTGCCGACCTTGTTTTCAATGTACCTTATGGATTGTGGTCTGATGTTGAGGTCTTTAATCCATTTTGATCTGACTTTTGTGCATGGTGTCAGGTCTAAGCCCATTCTTTTGCATGTGGTTGTCCAGTTATGCCAGCACCATTTGTTAAAGAGGTTTTCCTTGCTCCACTTCACATTTCTTGTTCTTTTAGAAAAGATTATATGATCATACATTTTGGGTTGTGTATAGGAATATTCCACCCTGTTCCATTGGTCTGTGGCTCTGCCTTTGTTCCAGTACCATGCTGTTTTAATTGTTACCACTTTGTAGTAGAGTTTAAGGTTGGGGAAGGTGATGCCTCTCATCATCTTTTTCCCAAGAATTGCTTTAGCTATTCGTGGGCTTTTGTTTTCCCATATGATTTTCAGGGTTGCTTGATCCATTTATTTGAAGAATTCCATGGGTATCTTTGTAGGAATCACATTGAATCTGTATAATGCTTTGGGGATTATTGCCATTTTGACAATGTTGATTCTCCCTATTCATGCACAGGGTATATGTTTTCATTTATATCAACTTATTTTATCTATACAAGCATTGAAAAAGAAATGAAGCGGGTGTGAAAAAATGAAAAGCACAAGAAATTTTATCACATGTTCAACTTCTCCCTCAAAACATTTGCCACTTGCTGATGTCTGCATTTAGATGTAGCACTCAACTGTATATAGCACTGTAGTCTCATTGTCCATCGATTTGCTGAGCGAACACTAGTAACATCTCCGTTGTGAGACTTATTGTTACTGTTTTTTTGCATATCGAATGTGCCAAGGCTAGCTTGCCAGGCTCTGCTGTTTGGGCGGGATACTCTCGGTAGCTTGCTGGGCTCTCCGAGAGGGATGGAAGAATTGAACCCGGGTCGGTCATGTGCAAGGCAAACGCCCTACACGCGGTGCTATTGTTCCAGCCCTTGCATTTAGATAGGTTAGAAAAAATATAAAGATAAACCAGGGGCTGGAGCGATAGCACAGAGGGTAGAGCGTTTGCCTTGCACGCGGCCGACCCGGGTTCGATTTCCAGCATCCCATATGGTCCCCCGAACACTGCCAGGGGTAATTCCTGAGTGCAGAGCCAGGAGTAACCCCTGTGCATCGCCGGGTGTGACCCAAAAAAGAAAAAAAAAGATTAAACGAACACCTCTTACATGCACAATCTATTTCTATGGAGTGGTTTTTTTTTCCTTTTTGTCCTTGGGAGGAATGACCACCCAAATGGCATTTAGGGAACTTTGGGGCTATATCCTGTGATATTTGGAGTACTTGCATAGTTCACTGCAAGTGCTGCTGAGGATAAGTATCTGGCTCCAGCAATGCCTGGGGGGTTGGGAGGGGGCGTGCTCCTGGAAATTGAACCCAGGGCCTTGCATGTGTCTTAACTCTGCACTATATACTGACCCATCATGGAGACTTTTTAAAAAACATGTTTATTTTTATTTAGGGGTGAAGCCTTCCACGTAGTGCTCAGTGTTCCAGGGAGCCCTTCAAAATGATGCTCTTTCAATGGGTCCAGAGGTCCTATGCTAGCACCCGAGGATGCAATGCAGCCCAGGCCCCGTGGTACCAGGAATTACCAGGCTACACTGGTGGTGCTCTTGGGGCCACACCAGACAGTTCTAGGGAGATGCCAGGGCTGCATCTAGCAATGCTCAGGAGGCTCATGTGGTTCTGATTATCAAACCAGGATCTGCCACGTGTAAGGCATCTACCCTAACCACCCTAACCACTGTACTTCTCCAGCCCCTCTCCACTCCCCCTGGAGTCTTTTATTCTCTGCTACAGACCTGCCGGTGAAGAGAACTAGAAATATATCAAGTAACTGAAAAAGCCTGGATGGACCCAATTGTAATCTCAAAGTTGCTAGAACATGTCAGGTTTCCCCAGGAAGACATTTGCCTAATTTTGGAGTTATGTGTGGCAGGAAGCCACAATCTAAACAAAAAATCTTTGAAAATCAGGAGAGACCCCTGAGGTTGAGAAGGTGAGACTCAGGAGAGGAAAATAGATGTCAAGTCAGGAGTTTTGTGCAAATCTCAAGCAGATACTATCAAGTTCCTGACTTCATTGATCTGTTCCCCAGTACTAGGCAGAGAAAGTGGTGACATCGCTCTGATGGGGAGAACATAGATAAAGTTGTTGAAAAGCCTTAAATGTAGAAAATGCACCTTCTCCTCCAAGTTAAATTTATGTACTTCAACCCTAGGAAAAAAAAACTCTAAGGGAAATAATTAGAAAATAGGAACAGACCTAAGGGTACACAGTGACCACTGCTAGAGAAAGTCACTAAACTGAACAATTATTCTGAACTTTGATAAGGATCCACCAATTTGGCTTGTAGTTTTACTTGAATTCTACCTTAAGAAGTTCAAAGAGCTAATGAGGGATCATGCTTTAGAAAAGAATCTGGTTGACCAATATAACAGTGATCTAAACTTCAAACCTTTGAACGTTCATCTGCCAACCCATATGTTCTCCATTGTGATGTAACTTGAAATAGACACCCTGTTGTATAAACTATGTATTCAGCTCACACTACCAACCTTGAATCTGATAAAGTCTTCAATAATAATTGTCAATTCATAGGAAACATAGGGAGTAGAAAAAGAGAAAAACAGCTTAAGAGACTCCAAAATGATTTACGTACTTGTAAAATTTATATGGCAGAAATTATCTGTATTTCTTCAACAAACAAATAATAAGATAAAGAAGGAAACGTCCATAGACTTACAAAGACAGGAACACAGGCCTCTCCGAAGTGTGTGTTCTCCCTTGAAAACTTCTCTCTCTCTTTTTGCGTTTCCACTCTTGGGAATACCATATATACTCTTAAGCACATATTCCTCTATTTCTCTTCTTCATATTTTCCTCTTCAAATTTTGT
This sequence comes from Sorex araneus, assembly GCF_027595985.1. Lineage (NCBI taxonomy): Eukaryota > Metazoa > Chordata > Mammalia > Eulipotyphla > Soricidae > Sorex > Sorex araneus. The sequence continues at coordinate 173,033,089 of NC_073305.1, forward strand.
TCAATAAAGTATGTCCTGCTTCACTGAAAATTAAAAAAAATACAAAAAATTCTTTTTAAAAAGTGCAATTCTCAGTTCTTGTTTGGAAACTGATTTAAACATCAAAAGTAAGGGGCTGGAGTGATAGTACAGCAGGTAGGGCACTCACCTTGCATGTGACTGACCTGGATTCGATCCCTAGATTCCTGTATGGTCTCCTGAGTCCCACCAGAAATGATCCTTGAGCACAGAGTTAAAAGTCAATCCGGAGAACCACCAGAAATGACTCCCAAACAAACAAAACAAACAAAAGATAAAAAATATATAAAATAATTGAGGATGATGAAGGAGTTAGCACAAAGGACTAATGTGCATCTGGGAAGCAAGTCACTCCCTGACACCACAGGGTCCCCGAAAGGCTGGAGAGATGGTTCAGGATTTAATGAGCATGCTTCACATATGGCTGGCATTGCTCAAATCTCCAGAGCTGCATGGAATCCAAATGGCTGGGTGTAGCCCTTGATGGTCTGGGCACTGCCACATGGGGTTCTGGAGGTACCCGAGCACCACCCAGGTGCTTTTGGGAATCATCAGACATCACATCCTTGTGTTCTCACATCAGACTGCTGACATGGTTGGCTGAGATATTTCAGGAGGGGTTACAGGTCTCCTGATATGGCTATAGTGCACCAAAGTTAAAAAAAAGGAAATCACATGCGGGCTGGAGCGATACACAGCAGGTAGGGCATTTGCCTTGCATGCGGCTGACCAGGGTTCGATTCCAAGCATTCGATATTGTCCCCTGAGCACCGCCAGGAGTAATTCCTGAGTGCATGAGCCAGGAGTAACCCTAACCCCTGTGCATTGCCGGGTGTGACCCAAAAAGAAAAAATAAATAAAAATCATATGGCCCTCAGGACCTCAGGGTGTACTGCTAAGAGTGAACCCAAGCATCAGAGTAGCCCCCGGGGACCCAAAGTATGTGTGCCCCCGCAAAAATAGAAGGTCTGCAACTCAGACCTGGGGCAGAGAGTTGGCACAGGGGTAAGTTGGTTAACTTACACACTGTGATTCCAAGTTCTAGTCCCAGCACCACACAGGGATCCCCTCCAGGAGTGATCCTGAGCACAGAGCCAAGAGTAAGTCCTGAGAACACCGAGTGTGTTCCAACAACAACCAAACAAACAAAAAATCAAGGGGCTGGAGTGTGATAGTACAGAGGTTCTTGCCTTGCACATGGCTGGCTCAGGTTCGACCCTGTGCTCCAAGCATATCACTGTAGCACTGTCATCCCGTTGCTCATCAATTTGCTCGAATGGGCACCAGTAACATATCCATTGTGAGACTTGTTGTTACTGTTTTTGGCATATCGAATACGCCATGGGGAGCTTGCCAGGCTCTGCCGTGCGGGCGAGATACTCTCAGTAGCTTGCTGGGTTCTTCGAGAGGGACTGAGGAATTGAACCCGGATTGGCCGTGTGCAAGGCTAACATCCTACCCGCTGTGCTATTGCTCCAGCCCTCCAAGCATATAGTACTTCAAGAACTGCCAGAAATAAATTCTAGGGGTACAGCCAGAAATAATATCTTATAACAAATTTGTTTGGTATGCTCCAAACAAACAAAACCCAGACCTGAATAACCAAAGAGATTCTCATAAGCACTTTGACAATACATAAGCCAAATGAATGGCATGTACAGTCAGCAATACTACAGAAAAGATACAGAAACTCTCTCTTATTCTGTGCATAGGCATTACCAAGTACATTGATTGCAGCATTACTTGAAATAGCAATAACCTAAATGGCAACCTTGAGGATTTTTTAACATTTTGTGTTATTCAACTTAAGTGTGACCGAACGAGCTAGAGTTCTATCATTAACTTAATAATGCATTTAATCAGCAGCTGCACATAGCTTCTCTACCATTGTCAGGTGTTACTTTCTATTTTAGGGGCCAGCTATGCAGTGCTCAGGAGAGACTCTTGGCTCTGTACGTAAGGGTCTCTCCAGACATTTCTTTGGGGACCAGGTGGTATTCAGGTCCAAACTCAGGCCTCTGACATGCAAAGCATGGGTACAGCCTATTAAGAGATCTTTCTGTTATCTGTGACCCTCGATTTAGAAAGTGAATCATATTCACATTCAAAACTTCCAGAACATACAACTTCAGGCGCAAACAGCTAACCTTCCTGGATACCTGCTTTTTCTTTGACCTGCTGTGGTCAATGTTGCCAGCCAAAAAGAAAGAAAAAAAGAAATTCAGAAAGAAAAAAATTCAGCTTGTTTTCTACTAGAAATCATGAAAAATCCTGAAGAAGAAAAGTTACTTCGCATTGGAGCAATAGCACAGCAGGTAGGGCATTTGCCTTGCACGCGGCCGACCCGGGTTAAATTCCCAGCGTTCCACATGGTCCCCAAAGCAACGTCAGGAGCTATTCCTGAGTGCATCACTGGGTGTGACCCCAAAAAGAAAAAAAAAGAAAAGAAAAGTTACTAAAAGGCATGCATAAGTGAACATCAACTTAAGGTACTATGGATTTGTTCTATGGTTTTCTTTTTCTCCTCATTTTTATTGAGGTGCTATGATTTGAAATAGTTTCAAATGATGGTTTCAGGCATACATCATTCCAACACCACACTCACCATCAGAGAGTATCATTTTTCTCTACCAGTGTCCCAAGGATCCTTGCCTCTCTTCATTCAGAGTAAGCACATTTCTTTTGCCTTTGTCTTTCTGTTGCTCACTTCCTATGATTCTTTATGTTCCTCATCTGAGAGATCATTCTATAGGTCTGGTCTCTTATCTGTGCAACCCTCAGAGAAAGGGTATTAATAATAAAGGCTTCAACTGGGACCACATTTCTACCAGGAAGCATTTTCACACATACCAGTAGAATAGTCTTTTTCGGTTGAAAACCCTAGCCTGTAAAAGGTAAATACAAAGTATTTGTTCCTGAGATCTTTTCTAGTGATCCTTATTGCCATTTCACAATGATTCATATGTGTCTGTAAGGACTTCTCAGGTTCGTGTAAGAAGTATCTGTAGCAAAAAATGGATGGATATGTGACTGTGGTGACAGAAAGAGCATTTGAGAACAAAATCATATGGAACTCTGCCCACCCAAATAGAGGTGGTCGCTTATGTAACAAAAAATCATTTGGATAATGGTAATAAATGGGATAAAGCTATAGAAAATTCATGAACTTGATGCCAAGGCTATAACAAAGAAAAGCAAGTAGAAAAGAGAAGAAAGTTGAAGGGTGAAGGTGGATAGGGTAGGAGAAGGCAAGAGAAGGCAGAGGAGAGGAGAGGAGAGAATAAAGAAAAGAAATTGTACTAGCAGACGAAACTGACAAGGAACCTTTCAAACTAGAGTTTCTTTTAATCCACAGCTTCTGCCAAAGGATTCAAGCACAGATTTGGGACTTATATATTTGACAAGCCCCCATATGCTATGATTTCCCTCCAAGCTTTTACTCTCTCTTGCTGAATCTGGTGGGTTGAATATTGGGTTTTACGGTTGCTAAAAGCACACTAAAGTCAAGCTCTTGTCTCAGTTTATATGCTGTTGACCAATACGTATCATGTTTCCCAAGGACTGGTCTATAACTTCAATAAACTGTTCCTTTTATGAAAGTGACCTCTGTGTGCATAGGTCATTTGCATTTCATTTCAACACAACGTGAAAAGCACACACTAAAGAAAGGGTATCGGGGCCGGAATGATAGCACAGTGGGGAGAGCATTTGCTTTGCAGGCAGCTGACCCAGATTTGATCCCTGGCATCCCATATGGTCCATCCTTGCACTGCCAGGAGTTAATTCCTGAATGCAGAGCCAGGAGTAACCCCTGAGCATTGCTGGGTGGATCATAGAGGAGATCCTGGTTGCTCTCCCCACAACTATCTCCAGCCATGAATGTATTTGGGTGGCTTTCAAATTACTTAGTTTACAGTATAAAGTCTGGTTGACAGTGTGCTTGTGCCAAAAACCCTCAAGAGAACCACTGAATTGTACACTAACTGCAGGAGGAGTTCCAAGTTGGCCTGACAGCTTGGTCCTTGTGCCTGGGACCCAGACACGCTACCTGTAAAGGTGCACCACACTCTGCTAAAGTTAGCAGCACAAGTCTTTAGAATGTACAGACATTTCAATAGTGGTGGTTTTCATCATTCCAGATCCCAGAAGATAGGGCCAGTTACACCATTCGTGTGGCTCTGGTTGGAAGCAATGGGGCCCCTGGTTGAAATTATGGAGGAAAAATTATTAGAAGTACGTGAATGTCTTTCCTTTCTTCTGTGGTATATTTCTGGAGCATGTAAAGGTGTTTCATTTGCCATGTAACTCAAGATTCCATTGCAAGAGATAAGGGTAGGACTCAGCTGTTTCCATTGCAACCAAACTTCCATGCTGCCACCCAGCATGCACCCAGCCCTGAGGCTGCTTGGCTTTCCTCCAGCTAGTCACTATGTAGTTGCCCCTGAAAACTGAACCAGACATACCCCCTAGCAGTGTCCCTCCTGCCTCAGCCTGCCCTCCCACCAAACCCTCACTGTTGGCCTTTCACAGATATTAAGGATATTGATTCAACAGAGTAGCGACCTTCAAGCGACCTCCAACCTGCACAGAGTATGTACTTGCCATGATTCTTACTTTATATATTAGGTCAACGGCTTTGCAGGTTCATGGAAGAAGCAACCACTGTCATTTGAAGTCTGTAGATGGTACCCAAGACCCCCATTTTTCCACATGCTTGTCTACTGGTCGGGCAGCTGATTGCTACAGAGGATTGCAGCGATCTTTAGGTCAAAGGGGGTTGTGAAAGGCTGGGATACTGAGTCAATGGAACTAGGGAGAAGAAAGCCAAAAGCCTGTCCTGGAGAGGACCAGTGAATGATTCCATTTCCCATTAAATATGACTTACAAAACAGGTAGAGAAAATTAGTAATATAACAAGCATGGACTGGAGCGATAACACAGTGGGTAGGGCATTTGCCTTGCACGCGGCCAACTCAGATTCAATTCCTCTGTCCCTCTTGGAGAGCCCAGCAAACTACTGAGATTATTCCACCCTCACAGCAGAGCCTGTCAAGCTCCTTGTGGTGTATTCGATATGCCAAAAACAGTAACAACAAGTCTCACGATGGAGATGTTACTGGTGCCTGCTCGAGCAAATCGATGAACAACGGGAGGAAAGTTCTACAATAAAAGTGCTACACCAAAGGGCCTTCATGGTGGGTCCCTATATCTGCAGTGGTTACAGTGCCATAAAGCCAACCTTCTAGGGTCCTGAACCCTCAACCCTACCTAGGGCTATTTAAAGACATTAAGACATTTTCTAAAGGTAGAATTAGAGGATTGAAAGGAATATAGTAATTTAGAAAGACAAAGTCAAATACTTTGAGAATATTGTCTGCCTATGTCATGATAAATGCAGAATGGTCATATAAATGGTCTAATATAATTTAATGGGTTAAAGGTTCTTCCTTCTAAACTTAATTCATATATTCAAACATCATTATTTGATTACTGGTAATCTACTTTCTAATGTTTTCATGATTTTCGTGATTTCAGGTGGGCATATTGAATGTCAAGGATATATTATTTTGTCAAGTTCCATAGCAAACATTGTCTCTGTTTCATTTTCTTAAATAAACATTGCTAAAGTGGTAATGAAGTTACACAAGAATGTCTCAAATTCTCATCTCTGTGTGAGAATTTTTATATTGTTCTTTATTGTGTGCTTTTACACGGGTTATTAAGTGGTTCAACTTGATATAAACATACCTATTATTTAATTTTATTACTCTCTTATTCTCAAGATATCTATAGAAAATCTTTTTACTACTTGTTTCATTTAGATTAAATTCTGTTCTTTTAGGTGTTAACATTCTATTCTGCTCCAATTTCGCCTCTTCCCAGTTTGAGCCAGGTCTCAGCCTTAAGGAACTGGAATGGGAACGGGCTAGTCTATTCCTACAAAATCTCCTCTTTCTATTCTGAATTTCAAACCTTTTGTTTTTCTGGTTATAATTTTAAAAAAGAAGTATAGTAAAGGCCCCTGCTATGCCTGAAGCTGTTACAGTTTTCTTTTGATTAATAGGTTAATATTCTTCTATTAGTGCATTATTAGAAAATTTGGGGCTAATTAGTCCAACAATGATACATTAAGCAGACTTATGAATCTTTAGAGTCTTCTAGGGGATTTTACTAAAGAGTTATCTAATATGGAATCTTGTCCCCAGCTCAACCAACTTCATCCGTACCCAAACAGCACCCTGCTCATGGTCCATCTTTAGCATCTTGTTATTGAAATGATTTTTTGAACTCTTTCCTGTGGAGTGGCAGTGAAGTAAGAAAGTTTTAACTTACCACCATCTGAGGGGCTATTCAGAAAAATACTGTTTATTCTCATTCCAGCAACTGATGGAAACTGTCACTCCATCGATAAGTCTTGTCATGCCTGTTTAATGCTTTATTTCCCCTTATCACATCACTGTATGTCCTATAGAAGGAAGTATCCAACAAGGGAGTGAAATTATAGTCTCCTCTTGGGGTGGATTTATTTTTAATCTACATGGGGATCCATTGGCATCCCCTCAATCCCTTTGATTCACCGTTAGACACAATCAATCTTGTGAGAGCCAAGAGATAGCTATGACTTTCATGAGAAGAGATCATGCTTTTATGATAACATAGTGAAGGGTAGCTGGCAGTACAAATAAAACTGAAAGCCGAAGACTTAGAATGTAGACCAAGTGGTAGAGCATATGGCTTTCATGTGAGAGGCCTGGCACCATATACCTTCCCTGACACTCCCTAATAATGTCAAATACGGTCCTGGTGACAACTAACACCTTCAGGTACAGTCCCAACAACATCAACAGGTGTCAAAGCCTTGGACATGAAGCCCATGAGCTTCTGATAGGAGGCTAGTGAGTGGGAAGATTCAACCTCCATTGGTGTAAGTCTGCTCTGGGAAGTGGAATTCACAGCCACCAACAATACATAAAGAGGTTTGCCAAGAGCAGAGAGAGAGAGAGTTGATTTGGGGTGGGTGCACTCACAGTAGAAATAGCGAGATGTCTTATGGGAGACAAGTAAGCACACACTCCACTGATGTGGCTTTTAGAATGGAGTCTGGCAGTCAGAAGCGCTCAGGTGGTGCAAAGAAGATGTGGACATGGAGACGGAGATCCATCAGAGAAAGGTTCCAGGGCAGGCCAGACCCCACGCAGGCCCAGGCACCACCTGAGTGGTGTAACCGCCATATCTGTTCACCTGTATAACCACTCACTCACTGAGTGTCTTTTTCTTTTCAATCTTCAGGAAGAGGCAGCCAGAAATCTCGCCCACCAGCCAATGTCCGTCGGCACATGTGCAGCTTTGAAAACCCCCACACTGCAGTGAATGTGTAAGAGAAGCTGCATGGAAAATAGAGTGGTTTGCCCCTTGCTTTCTCTCTCCTGGATTTTTCCACTTTCTAACATGGAAACAGATGTGGTGCATGCCATCAAGAATGAGAAACCATTTACGTGCCATGGTTTGCACGACTTAATTTAATTGTCCATTGTTCTTAAAAGGGCACTGTCAAGGTGGTAGTTCAATTGTTTTCTTTGCTTTTTTTTTATGTTTCGATGCAAGATGCAACACTTTTTCCGATTCTGGAGATTCACTTTTGTTTGTGACTCCCACTCACAAGCTTGAAAGTGAATTTTCCCCCTTCACAAATTTGTCAGCTTCTCCTTGGCAAACCAACCACTTGCTTTTCTTTTTTCTTTTTCCTTTTTTTTTTTTTCCTTTTGCCTTTTAAGCTGTTGCACAAATACAAATGTTTGAAGCAATCCTGTCTACAATGAAGCAAAATCCCATAACTCAAGCTTATGGAAGCATTCCATAATGTCAGTTTGAGGGGGTGAATGCCAATATAAAACTCCGCTGGGGGCCCTCCCACACCCTGGAGAACATAAAACAAAAGTTTTGTGAGTCCCGCATAAGGGATTTTACAAAAGGCATAGCCATTTTTCCAGAATTCTCAATGATTTTTATCAGATTTTCCCTATCTGATAAAAACGGTGCATGTTTGATGCAGTTTTTGACCTTTAGATCTTGACAGTGCCTCTTTAAGTTTACAAAAGAACATAGACCATGTTCAATTCATTGTGCATGGAGTCTGTGGTCATTTTCAGCTGTTCCTTTACAGCCCTTCAAAGTCCTGGGAGAGTCAAAGGTACACATTCCTGCAGCAGGAGGGAACCACTGGTGAGGTGTCTGTGACTTGAATAGCTCTTCAGATGAAAAGAGCCCAATTTGTTTAAATCTTTGCTACTCAACCAGGCCATGGAGGCTGGTAAACGGGGCCAGAGCATCTCTTCTCTTCACTCAGTGGGGGTGCATTCTGGGATAGTCCCATCAAGGCCCAAGACCAAGGTGGTCTCAACCAAGCCATCTTGATTCTTAGAGGGGAAAATATGGTGGCCATGTTAATAGGCTCTGGGTGGTCATTCAGAGACCTTTTCACATTGAGATAAGAGCTATCCTAGTAAGCGTGGATCTACGCCCTGTCACTCTCTAGAATCAAAAGGTATTGAGTGTTTTTTGTAACCTGGGTTGAGTCTAATCAAGAACACAGCAAGGAGAACCTGGTTATGACTGGTGCTGCCATCCTATCAAAAGGGACTGATGGAAATAAATAGATGAGTTTGCCCTGTCATGGCTAAAGAGAAGAGAGTCAACTGGCGTTTCATGACTTATGGTGAGTGTCTTAAAGCAAAAAAAAGGTTAAAATGTGTATATCCTTGGTAAGAAAGAAATAAGAAAGAAAGAAAGAAAGAAAGAAAGAAAGAAAGAAAGAAAGAAAGAAAGAAAGAAAGAAAGAGAAAGAAGGAAAGAAACATTAAGAAAGGAAGAGAGAAAAAGAGAAAGAGAAAAAGAAAGAGAAAGTAAGAAAGGAGAATCAATAACCTAACAGGTTGGTTGTTGAGTTTTCAAAATAGAATTTATACAAGATATGTTTCTTGGGAATGTAAGGGATAAGGAAGCTATCAGTAGCTTGAAAGCTGTGCATTACAAATGGAGAGGGAGTATTTTTAGCTTTGACTGTTCCTATAAAGAAAAAAATGGTGTGTCCTGTCTGTGACAGTCAGTCCTCACAGTTATGAGCGTGCAAGGTCCTGAATTACCAGCAGAAGGGAAACTGGAAAATTGTCTCCTGGGCTATTATGCTGTGTCTTGGTCTATACTGACTCCAAAGAATAATTCATGCAGAGTACAGTCTCTTCTCTAAATGATTAAGGAAAATTATGAGAACTTCAGGTGGAGATGAAAAGCATCATAGAGATCATAGAGTCCCTGTTGAAACTACAGGTCTGGCAAAGAGCTTTAAGAAAAGTGAAAATACTTGAAGTTCTTTAGAAGGGAACAAAACCTAGTTTCATCCATACTTTCTGAAGGAATATAATTACCCCTGGTATAACTTGGCTATAATAATGCTCTCACACCAATATCATATTTTTAATGAACTTTGTCATATGAATTTCTTTTACACAAGCTGGAGATATATTATAGCAGGTAAGGCATTTCCCTAGGACATGACCAACCTAGGTTTAATCCCTGGTTCCCCATACATTTCCCCGAGCATCACCAGGAGTGATCCCTAGTCACAGAGCCAGGAGTAGGCCCCGTGCACTGCAGAGTGTGGCTCAAAAAACAAATAATAATAAAAGTTTTAAAAAGAATTTATTTCACTAGCCAGTAATCATGATAGATTTGAAATGAAGGGTTATTTTAAATGTACTTGAAAAAAAAGAGCAACCATAAGAATTCTTCTATCAGGAATATTTATAAAATTTTCTCAGCCATAGGCTATAAACCTTAGCAAAGGTTATGGAACCTTTTATGTTTCGTTGACTTTGATGAGGTTATTTTATTTGCGGCTGACTTGGGGGGGATTTATGCATCAAATAAAGCATATGCCTTAATTAGCAAACCATAGTCAGAGATATGTATGACTCATTGGTATAGTACAGACTTCACATGTGTGAAGATCTCAATTTTATCCACTGAAAGCACCAATAATAGCAATGGTAATAATAACAATATATGATGAGGCACTGAAACAAATAATAAAGGCAAACTTATTTTCTTTCAAATTGACTTTTATCCTGCTGCATATACTTATCATGTAAAGAGTATGAAAGAAGAACTATACATTTAGAATCTGAATATTATAAATTCCAGCAAGTCAAGTGGTTCTCTCACTACCTTATCATGAGATGAGAATCAAAGGGGAGGATGAAACTCACAGTGCTATTTATATTTTACCATCAGCAGAATCTACCAATTTGTCATGTAATCAGAAAGTGTTTTTCTTCAGTAATGCATTCCGAGATTCTCTACCTTTCAGCTAGTGGTGAGTCAAAAGGTGAGAAATTTTAATTATGTTGAGATAAGCTGCCAGAAAATATAAATATATGTATATATGTGCATATATATATTTAATATGCAGGTTGGTTTCTTTGGGGAATGATTTCAAGAAGTAAAACTGAAATCAGTGGGCATCCTTTATATTAAAGATTAGCTTAGAAAGCTTGGGGAGGATTCACCTACTGGTTCCAGTTTCTTGAAAGCAATAGCAGGTAGAAGTGAGCTGTCTGGACACTGACACGCCTGCCTTCATCTCCGTGATTGCTTTTGGAGAGTCTCTCTGGGGATAGTAGTACCCTTTCCTGGAAAAATCTCCCATCCTAGATGTGACTGCAAGGCTGCAGTCAAACAGCCTGCACGCCTGTGGTTTGGCGTGTGTTCTTACTAAGGGACTCTATCTTGGCATGCTGGGACTCAGTGACTTTTTCCTGTTTACATTTTTTTGCTTTCAGAGAGAACACATGCTAACCTCCTCAGGCTCCAGAGAGTGAGTCTCTGTGCCTTACGTGACAGTCTTGCCATGTCTGTGGGCTCTCTGGATATCATCCTTGTGTCTGCGGTGAAGCTATTAAGCCTCGTGGCAAAGCCTAGATTTGGACAGAAGGGAGACAGGTGTTGTGTAAGCTTCCCCCTCAGGCAGCTTGTGCAGGATGCTTCCCTCCTGATCTCAAACACCCACCCACTGTTATTCCCGTTTTAGACCTCTCTGGAGCAGAGAGCAGTATACTCTGCAGATGTAACTAGTACTTATTGAAACAAATAAAACAGACAGGATCACTCTGAATGCCAAAGATATACTAATCTGTTTACACCACCCACTTTTAACTATTCTCTAAAGTGCTGTAAATATTGGGTTTTCTGTTTGGGGGGATTGCAATACTTATCTAATGAAAGCAAAACCAAAGCACATCTCCAGCCTATTGTAGCTCAACTGCAGCCCCAGGCCTGCTTAATTTTGCACACTATGTACACAGCAGCTCTCTGCTTTGCATTACTCTTGGGTCTAATAAAGTTTTCTTCCAACAACTTCAGTATCAATAAAGATAATGAACCACCCAAGATATTTATATCAAATGCTACTGCCTTTTAATCTTCAAGTTTGAAATTGCATAAGACCTGAAGTCTATGTTTTGAAATTAGAGTAAGATGTGTGTAATTTTGTGCATGCACACTGTGATATAATTATGTTATATCTCTAGACCAATATGCATTTTCTAAGATTAAAAAGCTGAACAAAATTAAGCAATAAAAGAAATAAACTGGTGGCTAAATCATCAGGTATTAAAGTTACCTGGAATTAAATAGAAATCTTATTTCCTAGTAGATTGCCTTTTAATCAGGCATATATACCTTTTCATTTCCCTTTATTTGTATATTTTTCTCTTTCTAATACCACAGCAATGGGATTCCCAACCTTTACAAAGAGAATAATTTCTTTTCAAACCCAACACTGTTAGTAATTAAGATAACCTGAGTAATCTTAAAGATAGCAATTGTAAGTTTTACTAGTGATTACTTGGAAACACACACTAAAAGATAAGGCAAATCTCTTAATATTTGGTTGGTTACATTTTTATTTAGCAGCATACTTTTTTCATAACAGAATTTACACGCATGCACTTAAAAATAACCATGAATAATATGGTGATACATGATTAAGTTCCTCTAAAAACAATGCTTAATGTCTATATAGATTCATGGACTGTTCAAGCTGATGACAGATCACAGGTTAAAAATAAACCCAGGAGGACCAAAGTTCATATTCTATACTACTACTTTTCTTATGATATGATGCATTTTTTACTACTTATTTAGAAAACAATTAATTTTGGTCTTGAGAAAAAAAAAGATCTAATATTTATGTCTGATAAATGCCCTAGAGCATTAGAACTGTTTCCTAATTAAACAATACTTTACAGAAAATCTAGAGCAAGACTCTGAGGGAAAGAAAACTTGTGAATGTTGATGGTCAGGGTGATTTTCTCCCAGCATGTGAAAAATTGGTATTGGATTTAAAAAACTAAATAGTGTAGAAAATGTACACTGGTGAAAGGCTGGTGTTGGAACATTATATGACTGAAACCCAATTATAAAAAACTTTGTAACTGTGTATTTCACTATGATTCAATTAAAAAAGAAACCTAAATAGTAATGATCTGGATACAAGATGGTCAATAGTATCTTTAACAGAGAGAATTGCTGTTAGTTTTTAAAAGGAGACCATCATATGGGGCTGGACCGATAGCACAGCGGGTAGGGCGTTTGCCTTGCACATGGCCGACCCGGGTTCGATTCCCAGCATCCCATATGGTCCACTGAGCACCGCCAGGAATAATTCCTAAGTGCAGAGCCAGGAGTAACTCCTGTGCACCGACAGGTGTGACCCAAAAAGAAAATAAAAAAGGAGACCATCATAAACCCTGGACAATGAGAAACTCAGCCTAAGTGACTGAATGAGTGTTTGAGTGGGTGACTGAGTAAGGTAGGTTCCAGGAATGCATGATTTTTAAAACTGTACTTTTGCTACTATCATTGGAGGTTGGATCAATGATTTGTTGAGATATACACGTCTAATGTTTAAATTAGATGCAAATTATTTCCCAAATAACTCCCTTTTATAAACACACATGGGCTACTAAATACCAATTTTAGAAGGTTTGATATGTATTTGTTATATTGTTGTGGGGTCCACACCTGGCAGTGTTGAGTGAGTGTCCATATATACATATGTAGGAGAACATGGTAGGCAAATGTCATGAGGTGCTGAGTATTAATCATAGAACTTCATGTGGTCTACCAGTTGACTAGATTCCTAGCCCCAATGGTATTCCTAATGAGCACTGAGTGGAATGTAGGTGGGGAAAGGAAAACTATCCCCACTGTAATTTAAAGGAGACTAAATCATTGAGGAAGATCATCTAATAGAACATATTTGATTTAAACAAGGCAAGAGTCAAATAAATAGTTTTCTTTTTAACAAGGCAGAGGAATGCTAAATGCACACAGAGATATTGTATGAGTGGAGAGGACTGAGAAAGCTCAAAGTGAGTTTACCTAGAATTTCATGCTCAGAAGAGGAAGTGTGGATTCTGGTCTTGCTTTTAGCTGATGGCTATTATTGCTGGAAAGCTCAACCCTATCCTTCAATTTTCTCAACTCAAAAACTTGTGTAACAAGACAGTGCAGAAGCTTAGAAGCAGTGGTACATTCTCAAAACTAGCTACAGCTAGCAAATATTTGAGTGAAATATTAGTCTTTATGTGGTAGTTTGGAGATGAGATTTTGACATTTTTATTCAGCAATTATTTCAGAAAGCATAGTTTTTCAGATATTGAACAAACTAAATCTCTAACAATAAGATCAATATTTTAATGTTTATCTTATGACCTCTGTAACCAGAATTTCATGTAGTTAATATCAGAACTTCTATGAGAATTCTGTTTTCACTTTAATTTTTTTGAGCTAAAAGCCATAAACTACCAAGACATTATCTTTATCATAGATGTTGCATTCACACAGAATTTTGAAGTACTCATTCTTTTATTTTTAAAGTTATTAAATATGCAAGTGTTAACCATTGATATTTCCTACATTTTTCTCAACAAGACTGCTAAAAAATTTGTACATTTCACACATTCACCTAAGAGGGGGAACTGTTTTATTTCCTTTATACCTTCTGATATCACAAATGAGCTATCTCTGTTTTTGCATCTCTATTATTTTCACAAATACAGGGATAAACCAAACTCTTTAAAAAAGAAAAATGATTTCTGAACTTAAGTATTAACACTATTGTTATTAATGGCATGCCTGGTAAGGTACCACCTTCTGCTAATAGTTCTAGAGAAAATAATCTGATTTCTAAAGTAAAACCAGTGATTGCAATCTACAGACTAGAATTAGAAATGAGTACACACACTGCAGCTCATATTTTTCTCCTTCAGAGATATTGCCTTTAGTTGGTTTTCAGAGGCACCCATGGAGAAAAGTCAGAATCCTGCAGAAGGGTGGCTGGTTTCCTAAGATTCTTCTTCAGTAAGGCTTGGTGCCTGCGGGATCTTCATCTCAGTAAATTCTCTGCTTGATCTGAGCTATAATCTCATCTCATTTGTCTCAAACTCTGGCTAAGAACAAAAGCAGTTACATGGACATCTGTATTTTGCTGGTTTTCTGATTTGATATCTTTCTTCCGACACACCTAGTTTCATGTTCCTAGTGTGAAAATCCAAGCCGGCCACTGTGAATCGGGGTTTGTATATGAACTGGGATCAGTTACATGTGTTGAAACAAAGAGAAAATCAAAACCTATGAAACACTTCAGTGAAGCACAGAGCTGGGTTTTTCTGTCACTACTTTTCTGTCTTCCATACAGGCAACCCGTGAATGACCACTCTGTCTGGTAACAGGATTTGCTTGCATGTCAGAATGGGAACTGGACTGAGGGCATGTATTTTCTAACCACAGGACACTGAGAGTAGTTTGATATGTGGGTTTGAATTTGTACCTGACACTAAGAGCTTAGATGGTTGAGAGCTAACAATCAGAGGGCTACAGAGAAAGCACAGGGCTCAGATGTGCATGCATTGCATGCGTCCACCCCTGGCTCCATCCCTGTTACTGCATGGCCCCAGGAACACCACTAGATTCCACCCTGGTGTCCTCTAATACTTACAGGGTCCCTTGCACCACAGGAATGGAAGAGAACCACATCCTTGGATCCTAGAGTTGAAGCCAGGAGTGTCCCTGGGGTTCCTTGAACACAGCTCTAGAACATCAACCCCCACCCCCCAAAAAAAGTTATAATCATTACCTTTTGTCCACATGTAACCAAGGTTTTATTTTTAATTACTTTCTTTGGACGATTGTTTTCTTTTTTTGAAGGCTTACTTTGAGCTACAACATTATCATTGTCTGTGTGTGTGAAAGAGAGAGAGAAGAGAGAGGAGAGAAAGAAAGAGAGATGAGAAGAGGAGAGAGAGAGAGAGAGAGAGAGAGAGAGAGAGAGAGAGAGAGAGAGAGAGAGAGAGAGAGAGAGAGAGAGAATATCACTGGGTGAAATTACAGATCTAAATAGAAATAGACATGGGGCTGGAGCAATAGCACAGCGGGTAGGGCGTTTGCCTTGCACGCGGCAGACCCAGGTTTGATTCCAGCGTCCCATATGGTACCCTGAGCACTGCCAGGAGTGACTCCTGAGTGCAAAGCCAGGAGGTAACCCCTGTGCATTGCCGGGTGTGACCCAAAAAGCAAAAAAAAAAAAAAGGTAAATAGAAATAGACAGGTTTCTTCTGAGGCAGGCAGTGGTGATGCAGCTTGCGTGCAGCTTGGGTGACTGGACCATCCAACGACAGGCCGGGGGCCCGAAAGTGGGGCAGACAGCTCGCTCGGAGGTGGCGGCAGTCCAGCCTCTGGTTGCGGTTGCGTGCGTGGCGCGCCTGCCAATCAACCTGTCTCTATTTTCCTCCCTAGTTCTAACGGCAAGTCTGTGTCCTGGTCTGAACCCGGTGGCCGGCAGGTGCCCAAGGGCCAGCACATGTGGCAACGCCTCTCCGTGCACGTGAAGACCAACGAGATGGCCTGCAACCAGACGGCCGTCATCAAACCCCTCACCAAAAGCTACCAAGGCTCGGGCAAGAGTCTGACCTTTTCGGATACCAGCACCAAGGCCCTGTACAACGTGGAGGAGGAAGAGGCCCCGCCGGTGGCCTTCAGCCCCCCCAGCAGCCCTTCCATGGTGGTGCACCGCCGCGTGCCCACGTCCCCGGGCACCCCGCCGCTGCCCGCGCACCTGACGGCCGAGGAGACCCCCCTCTTCCTGGCCGACCCCGGGGCTCCCCGCGGCCTGCCCCCGCCCCCCCAGCAGCCGCCCCAGCCGCAGCCCAAGGCCCTGATGGACCAGCTCCAGGGCGTGGCCAACAACTTCGGCGGCGGCGGCGGCGGCGGCAGTGGGGGAGGGATCCCCGATTTCAACTCGGTGATCG
This sequence comes from Sorex araneus, assembly GCF_027595985.1. Classification (NCBI taxonomy): domain Eukaryota; kingdom Metazoa; phylum Chordata; class Mammalia; order Eulipotyphla; family Soricidae; genus Sorex; species Sorex araneus. The sequence continues at coordinate 173,049,474 of NC_073305.1, forward strand.
CGGGCCCGGGGGTCCCCGGGAACGGGGTGCGGTCCCTGTACGCCGCCGCCGCCGCCACCACCACCACTACCCCGGCGGCTCCGCAGCACCTGCAGATGTTGCCACTGCAGCTGAGCACTTTCGGCGAGGAGCCCGCCTCGCCCCCGGCCCTGGACGACGACGACGACGACGACGACGACGACAGCGAGCGCTTCAAGCTGCTGCAGGAGTACCTGTACGAGCGGGAGGGGAACACGGAGGAGGACGAGCTGGAGGACGACGACGACGAGCTGCAGGCCGCCGCCACCGGCAAGGCCACCCCCGAAGATTCGCCCGCGCTCACCCCGCCGTCCCCCTTCCGCGACTCGGTGGCGTCGGGCAGCTCCGTGCCCAGCTCGCCCGTGTCCGAGTCGGTGCTCTGCAGCCCCCCCAACGTCACCTACGCCTCGGTCATCCTGAGGGACTATAAGCAAAGCTCGTCCACCCTGTAGGGAGCCGCCGTGCGGGAGCCCCAGGTGTCAGGAGGGGACGCGCGCAGAGGTGGACGCTCCCCCAGTCCCCCCACCCCCACCCCTACCCCCGATGGGAGCGGAAGGTGGGACGCGGTGGTGCGAGACCCGAGTTGGCAGTGGGAGGTTTCTGCACCCACCCACGGTACCACCCTGGCCAGGATTCCCCCCCCGGGGCTGGAACATCTGCCAAAGCCTTCCCTGGAAAGCGGGGGCGCCCGCGGAGCCTCGCGTGGAGGAAGGGGTGTCTCCTCGCCCTGAGCAAAGAAGCAGCGTGTCTCTGTGACCGTCGTCGTGCGTGGGTCTGCGCGCCCGCTGCTTGCTAGCTTGCAAAGGGGCGAGTCAGCTGCATGCTCTATTTGCCTCCTGAGGGTCACCGTGGGCGAGGAGGAGACAGAGCAGGTGGGTGAGGCACCCCCACAACCCCCCCCCACAGTCCCCCTCGCAGAGGACAGATGAAGTGACAGTAGCTCCACTCTCTCCTGTCCTTTTCCCAGACACCAGGGTTCCAAGCATTCGTCTCTTTCGTCCCCGCTGCTTTCCCCACTGAATTGCGGTTTTGCGGGGTCTCACTTGGAGGAAGGGCCTGGACACCCCCCCCCCCCCACACACACACCCCATCCCCCACCCCCACACTCTGCTGCTGTGCTGTGATTTCCCCTCCTCCTCCATTTAGGAAAACAAATAAGTGCAAAATAATCACCCCAAAAATGTGTTTCATCGGGAGGGACGAGGAATGACAGAACAAGAAGCAAGACAGTCCCTTAAGCGTGTCGGGCTTTAGCTTCCCGTCTTTGGACACTTGGCTCTTGGTGGTTTGGGGGTTACAGACAGACTACGATTTGTTTAGAGAGGGGCAGAAGATCTTTTGTAGATTCGTGTTTTGTGCCAAGGAGGCCGTTCAGATAAAGAAAAGGCAGGAGGCAAAAATTGTCACCTTCCATTTACTGTAGCAAATAATATTTACCATTTGAACTTCTAAGAGGCAGTTTGTGCGGTTGGTGCCATTGTTTTTTCCCCGTGTACTACAGAATCAAATCCATCTTTACACTCAATGGTGTACCCATAGCAACTATTATTGCTGGTTTAAATGACAAATAATTCTTTCCTCTTGTCACTGAAGTTCCCGTAACTAGTGAGTGAATGTGTTCTTGTGTCCTTGTATACACATAATAATAAAATTTGTGCAATGTAATGTCAATCTAACTGCAACTACAAGATTGTTTTTGGCTATAGAATAGATACGTTTCTGTTCCAGTGTTGTTTTATATGTCACTGTCACTAATATCCACAGAATGTCTTTGGAAGTTTGAGTGCTGTGGTTTGATGTTTTCCATGTGTAGTTCATACAGTCCTTCTTAGAGATGTATTTCAGATATCTTATAATGTGGAAATTTATCATTAACGAAGTGGTTTGACAATTTGTTACATTAAAAGTTTATGAAAACTGTGACTAATGAAAAGTACATTTTATAAACTTGTAAACACATCATTATCAAAAGGTAAGATTAAAATGACAGTATTTAGATTATATCAGGCTACTTTAGATTTTTTATAAGGAATTTTCACGGCTCCCTGAGCTCGGTGTGCTTACAGTATATATCAATCTCTAGTAGGCTCATGATTTCTCTAGTTATTTTTCTTACTTTTTCACTCTTACTTTCTACTTCTATGTTTTATTCATATATTTTCACTGCTCTTACTTTCCTTTTGTTCTTGTTATTTGTAAAGATCCATATACATATTGTCTAATTCTTTCATTTTTTACCCTCCATTTTTTATCCTCTGTTCTTGTCCCAAATAAAGTGATTTTTCTTGCCCATCTGATTTCTTATATTATTTGTGAGATGGATCCTAACCTCTTAAGTATTTTTCCTTATATCTTATGTTCAGTCCTAGTTTAATTTTCTTCATGTTGAAGCTGCTCTATATTCAGCAGAAAATCACTTTAGAGTATCATTTGTTCAAAATGTAACACTTTATGTATCATTTGTTCAAAATTTAACACCAACATTTAAGTTGGAATATTTGTGTTTCTGAAGCCTTCCTTAGTCTGCTGCCAAGTTTAGTTAGGTCCATACCAACAACTGACTTTCTTTTCTTAAAAAATTATTTTCTAGTATATTTGATAGAAGGAGCTCATGGCAGAAATGTGGGTTCTGGCTCCATATAATGTAATGAAGTCAATTGAGGAAAACATTTAATAGATGGGTCACTCATTGGCAAACTAGCCAAAAAAATGTATGCTATCTATTATTAGTGAAACAGGCTTTACTACATCTTAATTTCACTACTGTATGTCCTAGATATCACAGATCCTGTGCATATAGACATTTTTTAGTAAGACTATATCTGAAAATCTGCTTAAACTATTCAGATAATATATCAATGTGTTCTGAGCTTTGGGTTTGAGACATTTGGTGAGCATATCAAGACTGATTATTTTTCTGAATGCTTATTATTATTATGATTAAGAGACTTCCTGAATACAATAGAATAATAGCTCTTATATCATAATTTTTCAAAGTTGGAGATGTATCCATACATATCCTATACCAAAAGGGCAGAAACTCTTCACTTCAGTGTATATGCTTGAACTAGTTGTTCAGCTTCTTGTAAAAGTGTTTTCCTTGGCTCATAACTGCCTTTTGTCAAATAATCTTCATAATGCTGTATAATAAAAATATTTTCTACTAATTAAATGTATGTGTTTCTTCTATATACTTAGAGTTAACAATCATAGAAAAAAAGCAAAGGTTGGTTTTAAAAAGAGTTCCAATGGTTTGATTTCACTCAAAATATTTCTTCTAAGTGAAAGTCAGAAGACCATACACAAATCCTAAAACCAGGTAGAAGACACAGGTTAGGACATTTTTTTTATGAGGAAGATAATAAGTCAAATTCTAAATGTTTGCATTATTGGAGCTGAAGAGATAGTATAGTGGGTAGAGCATTTGCCTTGTGTGAGGCTAACTAAGGATCCCCATTTTGTCTCCATGAGTGCAGAGACAGTAGTAAGCCTTAAACACTTTCAAATGTTACCCCCAAACAAACAAATAAAAAGATCTTTAATAAAATACATTTTTAAAATTTTAATACCCATGGTAAGCATGGCATTTCTGTTTTTCTTTTGATAAAAAAGCTTGACTAATTCTAGCATTTCAGCAGCACTTTAGGGAAAGAAGCATCCATAGGCCCCTATCTTTATTTCATTTGTGTCCAAAAAGTTTTTTTTTTTCATATTTTTCTGTCCTTGGCTGACACTCTAGAAAGAACAGTTTTCTTTGATGATATTTTCCTCCTTACATTCTAAGCATCTCCTACGTTCCAGAGAGTTCATTAGCTCTCAGAACAAAGGAGTCTCTGATATCCCTGTCTTGTGCTATAAAATGACTACAAGGCAAAGCATCTATAAAATGTTTTTTAAAAAGAGAACATAGTGCAAGGGCCACAACCGGGAGAGCCCCGTAAGCTTTAATGGAAGGAGCAAACTCTATTTGGGAAGGCTGAGAGAGGTGAAATTGCCAGAGCCAGTAGCTAAGATGCCAGGATTTTCTTCAGTGTGCTGGAAAATAGAATGAGAAACAAAGAAATGGGAGCTTGGTGTCACCAGAGAAAAGCCAGTGAAGAGAAAATGAGAAACAGAAGAAGAAAACTAGAAGAAAAAAGGTGCTTCAGATATGTAGTTTAAAAAATAGACCCATGTATCATGGTAGGTCCTAAGAAATATCACTTTGCAATCCGGAAGTTTTGCCTTAAGGAATACACCTAGACAGTTTGTGTTTGGGAACCAAATACCACCAACGCTATATGCATAACTGGTCCAGAGATTTCTATTGAGAACAAATGGCCAGAGAAAGCGTCAATGAACAGGAAGCAGTTTTGTTTGAATCTACTCTGTGGTAAATACTGTGCTAGGTTCTCACTCATTCAAATTTCTTCTCCCCAGTTGACTTCTACACAAACATTTAAAAGAACTAAAATAACTTGCCCAAAGTCTATCTGCTAGCAAGCAACTCAGCAGGGATTCATCTGCCTCCAAGTCATAAAATAGAACTTGTGAATTCATATTCCTCTCCAGAGTTCTGGATTTCACGTAGGGATTGGGATCTTTTGCGACAATTGACAATTTTACTCAGCCCTTTCTACATGATATAAGTTCATGTATCTCTTCCCCTCAATAAATTGCAAGCTTGTGTTTGGTTGAGATCTTTTTTTTTTTTTTTTTTTTTTTTTTTTTTTTTTTTTTACCTTTCTAGTTTCTGATAGTTTCTGATCCTGTAGGGAAAAACAGATGTTTGGTAAATGTTTGTGAAGAGTAATAAATTAGTGTTGTATGTAACAACATATAGTTTTCCCCAGTTTAGTTCTTTGAAAATTTACTCCAGGATTCTCATGGGATTTGGAACTCTGTATTTCCACCTACAAATCCCGACTCTGCCAACTGGAACCACACATATTTTCATCATGAAAAATGAGCTCTCATTTTGGCATCTAAATTGCTGTCCCACTGGGCAGCAGGTCTGTCTTTTCTGCAAAAGAAAGTGACTGCATTTATTGTCCATGGAGACCAGTCAGAGGTTTGGCATAGTAGTAGGTGTGGGAGGAAGCGCCCCCTGCAGGAGAACTGGTAAACAGGCAGCTACAGTGGGCTACCAGTTCAATTTTAGACAAGAGCCGAAGAATCAACCATTGGAAAAATATCACCTGGTGGTTCTTTCTTCCAGAAGCAAATTGTATAATGTGCTTAGGCAAAATGAAAGGCAAAATCCATCATCAAGCACTGGGAGAACCTCTTGAGGAAATTGAAGTAAAATCATGATTCAACTGAAAACTGGTTTGATGTTCTCTGATGAGATTGAGAATCAATGTTTACAAACAGGATAAATGGAATTTAGAAATGGTAATGAAAAGTCCTGTAAAGAAAAATACTCATTAAAGCATACAGTTGAAAACAAATCTAGAAACTCTCTTAAAATAAGTTTTTGCCTCCTTCCCCGCCCCTTTCAGAATTCCAGTCCCAAATCCTTACACGTAGATTACAAAATTGAAATTACCCGACATAGGATAGGAAGTGGGCAGGACAAGAAGTGGACTATAAATAACCTAAGGACATTGGTGGAGAGTACTGGGCATTTTGGTGGTGGTGAGTGTTGGAACTCAAAGACCATAGACACCTGGACGATTCTCAAAAAGTTAGAAATTGAGCTTCCATTTGACCCAGCAATACCACTCCTGGGAATATATCCCGGAGAGGCAAAAAGGTATAGTAGAGATGACATCTGCATTTCTATGTTCATTGCCACACTGTTTACAATAGCCACAATATGGAAAAAACAGAGTGCCCAAAAACAGATGACTGGTTAAAGAAACTCTGGTATATCTATACAATGGAATACTACGTAGCTGTCAGAAAACATGAAGTCATGAAATTTGCATATAAGTGGATCAACATGGAAAGTATCATGCTGAGTAAAATGAGTCAGAAAAAAAGAGACAGACATAGAAAGATTGCACTCATATGTGGAATATAAAGTAGCTGTGAGGTACAAGCTTACAATGTTGCAATTTCTGGCAGATATTTCTCTGGACTTAGTTACTAAAATACTAAAATACAGAAATCCAAACCCATGCGGCTGCTAGTGTGGCCTCTCGACCTCATATCTCTTCATTCTCAGCAATGGAAAACAAATTATCAAATGCTTCCTTTTCAGCAGGTCGACTTTAGGGGGGAGAAACTCCAAATCAGTAATAGTGAGTTTTTTGTTGAAATATTGAATGTAATCAAAGTAAAGTTAAAGTAAAGTAAAATTTACCAGTTACACATGCGGGGTGGGGGCTGGGCTGGGGAGGTGGGGGGGAGGGAGGAGGTATACTGTGATTCTTGGTGGTGGAATATGTGCACTGGTGAAGGGATGGATGTTCGAGCATTATTTAACTGAGACTTAAACCTGAAAGCTTTGTAACTTTCCACATGGTGATTCAATAAAAGAATAAATTTTAAAAAAAGACCATAGACACCAACACTATTACAAACATATTAAGTATAACAACTATAATTTTTTAAAAACAGAATGTATTCCCCTGTGTTCTCTGATTCTTTATATGTCAGTCAGGCGTTAGGTAAAAAGCCACCACTAACTTGAGTGAGTGCAAAAGGAGACTCAGAGAGCCCAAGACACTATGGAATCAGATCCAAAACCATAGAGTTAATTTGCCAAGTCTATCAGAGAAGAAAACAGATGTAAGTCTGGAAGGAAGGCATCTGAGGAGACAGAAGACTAAGAGGAAAGACAAGCAAGAGACACAGCAGGTGTGTAGTCTGATAGAATCCCAGAGATAAAAAGCTGGCTATAAAAATGAGATTTTTTTGAGAACGTATAGATTTACACATGTGCCCTGGGTTTATTTTAAGGAAAGAAAAAGGTTTCGGTGTTTTTTCCCTCTTTGCTTAAGTATTACTAAGGTCTAGGATTTTGGATTTGATAAGGCAAAGTTCTCATTATTAAAAAAGCCTTCATTTTCCTGAGCCAAAAAATGTATTTTTGCTTTTCTCCAACCTTTGCACAATCAGAAGTCTGTTCTTGGAACAGAAACTGAAGTTTTCCTTCAATTTAGTGTTCATTTCTTTCTTTAGTAGTTTGTTTAATTAGGGAGGAAAAGGTTTAACTTCCACTGTTACCTCCCCCCCCCCCACAAGGGTTCCTAACCCCCTAGTCATACAATAGAGGAATGTGGGGGTATCCTTTCTAAAATGTCGCAAACAGGGTGCAGGAATGTGCCTCAGTGGTAGGGTGCACTGCATGCATGAGGTCCCGAGTTTGATCTCCACACCAGCCCCACCTCCCCAAGTGCCATTGCCAGCATCACTAGTATGACCCTTGACATGGCAACAACAGCAGCAATACACTGTCTCTCAAACTAGCCATAATACTGCACAGAGAACTTTACTCATTGCCATCATGATTCTGGCATGGCCATCTGAGATTGTTAATTTTATTCACAGTTCTGCCGCATTTTCTATTCACACTTAGTTCAGAGTCAGCTTGTAACCCTTAAGCCATTTTCATAGGTACTATTGGAGATGAAAAGGAATGTGAACAGTTTATTAGTTCCGGATTCCCCCAGACAGATTCTGAGAGGAGGTCTTGAGTGTGTTGCATGGTGTGTGTGTGTGTGTGTGTGTGTGTGTGTGTGTGTGTGTGGTGGGGGTGGGAGGGTGAGGGAGGTGAGGTGATCACCGGGAGCACAGACAGAGAGTAGGGAAGGGTGAGAGCTGATGGGCTATGTGTTAGCAGGCAGGTCACCACCTCAGGGAAGTTTCTGCCAGAGACTCTGCAAGACACAGTGAGAACCTGCTGTCCCCAGGGAGCAACTGAGGAGCTGGATGCATTTAATCACCGATTCCTTTCAGGGCTGAAAGCTGCTGTGGCAAGAGGCACATGACAGTTCCAGTTACTTCCAGTGTCTCTTCTAAGCAGCCTTCTTTCTCCAGGGGCAGCCTTAAGGTGACAATCCACAGAAGCTGGCAGTTAGAAATCTAAGAGCATTGCTCTGTGCGGTACATACGCATTGAGACAAGACAGTGTATATCAACACAATCTGCAATCGTGCAAATGGGAAAATAGATAAGAGACCGACATTCCTGCTTGTGCAGAAAGAGTCTGGAACAAAGAATTATATGGAAGCAAATCAGAGGTGCATTGGAGGGCTTTCAGTTAAAATGAGTGCTTCTAAAAGCGATCAAAGAGACAAAGAGACCACTGCTTCTTTATAGCAGTAGAAAGTCACACACACACATGTGTACACACACACACACACACACACACAAGGTGTAGCTGTTTTTTACATAAGACTGGCTAATTTCTTTGCAGTTCTTTCATAAATGTTCTCATTTTTCAACAAATGAGTAATAAACTATATGAATGAAATTGAGATAATCAAAAAGAGAAGTTATAATCTTATCACCCAAAATTACATCTATTTTTACTGTTGTTTTCTACTCTAGTGATTCTAACACTGTAAAACTGACTTCAGGAGCTCTGGGATAATGTTTTATTTACAAATTTTCCCTGACTCTTTTACTTAGTTATATGACTTCACTGTCACTGTCACTGTCATCACTGTTATCCCCTTGCTCATCGATGTGCTCGAGCAGGCACCAGTAACATCTCCATGTGAGACTTGTTTTTGGCATATCAAGTATGCCACAGGGAGCTTGCCAGGCTCTGTTGTGTGAGTGGGATACTCTCATTACTTGCCGGGCTTTCCAAGAGGGGTGGAGGAATTGAACCTCATGCAAGGCAAATGCCCTACTTGCAGTGCTATCGCTCCAGCCCTAGCTAGATGACTTAAGAAAGAATTTCTCTTGAATTGAATAGAGGAACTAACTGCTCTTAGAATTAGGAAAAGTCCCCTTGCTTCTTAAACACAGGAGCTTTTGGGGAAATGATTCATACTCAGTCCCCAGCTGAGATTTCAATGTATGGCAGTAGAGGGGTCTAAGTGGAAGGCCAGGGTAGAGGGAGGCGATAACAGAATGTCTGAAGCTGCAGTCATGAGAAATAAGATTGGAAACTGGGCAAGGATTAACAATCATAGGCCTTGGATAGATATGAATAGTAGGCAGCCCCGAAGCTCAATTTTGTTGGAAGTGAACATGTTCTTGTTTCATGTCCAGAATGGGTCTATGGGTCTTTAAGTCCCTACTTCTCTGACATATAAAATACCACTATATAGAAAAGGTAGAATAAGGCCCAAGATGGAGCAAGGATGGCCTTATAGGGCAATAGGAATTGTAAGTGCTACAGATCAGAGTATCAGAGCAGTTGAACAGAGGGTTTGCTAACTGCAGTTGAAGCAAAATGGTGCAGGTGGCCTCCGTGGCAGAGACCAGAAGGAGGTGAGCCCCACTGTTTAGCAACAATAAAGGAGAGAGCATCAAAGGATACTAGTGATCAAAGGTGGGTCAGTGCCACCGTGTGGTTAGACCAAGCCAGGAATAGATGTGGAGAGATGACTAGAGAGCCATGGAGAGGACAGAGGGGCAAACGAAAGTGTCATGGGCAACAGTCAAAACAAATCACAAAGCAGCAGACAAAGGAGATGAAGGTAGAGGTAGAGGCCATTCGAAAGATCTGAGAGGTAATGCTAGCTCTCAAACACGACAGAATAGGAAAATGCTAATCTATTCGCCACATGACACGTAGTCATTAAAGTGACTTTGTGTTCACAAACTAAAAGTGTGTCACTGATGTTAACAAAAATACTCGAAAATATCTTTATGTGGATATCTTGTAATTTATTTCATCATTTCCCCATTGTTAGATAGGTATGGTTTATTATATTCTGATATATTAATCATCACTGTATCACTGTCACTGTCATCCTGTTGTTCATCGATTTGCTCCAGAGGGCACCAGTAGCATCTCCGTTTGTCCTTGTCGAGTGCTACTATAGCCCAATGGCATCTGCTTGCTCCAGAAATACGAAGAGCACATTGTTGTTACTGTTTTTAGCATGTCAAATATGTCATGGGTAGTTTGCCAGGCTCTGTTGTGTGGAAAAGAATAATAAAAATTAATGATAATAATAATAATTTAAAAATAAAATAAAAATAAAGACAAATTTTATCGTTCTCTTCCAGGAGCTTTATTTTATAGTCTCTGGATCTTGGCCATTGATGAGATTACTAATAATTACTATTAATACTATTTTTAATCACTGTTATTAATATTATTAGTAGTAGCACTGTGGTCCTGTTCATTGATTTGCTAGAGTGGGTACTAGCAACGTCTCCATTGTGAGACTTGTTGTTACTGTTTTTGACATATTGAATACGCCATGGGTAGCTTGCCGTGTGGGCAAGATAGTCTCGGTAGCTTGCCGGGCTCTTCGAGAGTGACAGAGGAACCCAATCCCAGTTGGCTGCATGAAAGGCAAACACCCGACCTTCTGTACTCTCGCTCCACCATTATTATTAGTAGTAGTAATATTAATTACTATTAATCATATAAGGAGTACTTTAACTCTTATGTACTTAATATTTCTTAGGTTTATTGGAAGGATTATGTAATCAATTATTTATAATAATGATTAGTTTTACACTACAAATTATATATAAAATTTTTATCATTTAACTTTGTAATATCCTTCTGTCTAAGACTTATTCTTATTTTATAAATAAAACAAACCCTGAAGCTCAAATAAAAGATAAAGGCACTTACCTAATATCACAAAGCTAGTGGGATATGGAATTGGCAGTGCATTCCTTAGATTTCAAGGCCCACACTGCAAATTATTACACAATGTTGAAAAATTAGGCTAAAAATTATGTTGAAAGTGCTACACTAAAATCTACTTTAAAAACTCTTGAGAGAGTAAAGTATACAAAATTTGAGTAACAAAATAATGGGAAATTTATGTTCTCCAGTCACCAGTTGAAAATGATATTAGATATACCCCAAAAGGCTTTATTGTATTTATTGTATTCAATGGTTCTAAATTTTATAATAAGTTTATCAATATACCTTTCCACAGCAACATGTAACTTTTTGTGCCCAAAACATGAACATTAATGATATTGTACTCCATGTTACTTCAACAATAATAAAGCAAAAAAAAACCACAAATAAACATGCTGACTACACTTGATACTACACTTGATCTTAGCCAAAAAACCTGGAGCGATAGCACAGTGGGTAGGGTTTTTGCCTTGTATGTGGCCGGCCCTCTCCGTCCCTCTCGAAGAGTCCAGCAAGCTACCGAGAGTATCTCACCCAAACGGCAGAGCCTGGCAAACTACCCGTGGTGTATTCGATATGGCAAAAACAGTAACAGCAAGTCTCACAATGGAGACATTACTGGTGCCCGCTCCAGCAAATTGATAAGCAACGGGATGACTGTGATACAGTGATACAAACATGTTGACCAAGTCAGTCTTTGTTTTTAAGTAGGTTTTTATTACCAGCATACTAAAGTAATTTATAATGAAAAAAATAGGATTTCCCAAAGATATGAAAATTTTTACTAAAGGAAATACAATTAAATTCTTAACAAATATGTCCAGCAGTTATCATTGAGATAAATATTACTCACATATACAAGTTCAATAGTTCTTCCTGCACTAACATATGCCTCAGAGACCTGGACCCTATGAAAACAGGATGGTAACCCTATTCTGGTCTCCCAAAGAGGAATCAAAAGAGCTATACTTGGAGTGTCACTTTTCACTCAAGTGAGAGAAGGAGTCTGAAGTTCTGACTTCCATCAACAATCGATCGAGGATAAGGGACGCTGTCTCCTTGGCCAAGGCATCAAAAATCAGATGGGCCAGACACACAGTGCAATTTGGAGAGGACCTCTGGACTAGAGTCATTACCAACTAGATTCCACGGGATGTCAAAAGAACACCTGGCCGCCCACCAACGAGATGGTCAGACTTCTTTATCAAGCCCCTGAACGAATGGTTTGAGGCTCTTCGTGTTCCTGGAGCAAGCAGATGCCATTGGGCTACACCAGCATGGGACAGGGATGAATGGAGACATCACTGGCGCCCCCCAAGCAAATTGATGAGCAACGGGATGACAAGTGATATAAGTAAAATTCCAAATATTAGCTACATTTCCTAATTCAATTCAGCTCAAATTTTTAATAGAATGAACTGACTCAAAAAAAATCAATGTATTTAAATGTTGAATAGATTACTGAAGAGTGTTGTAGTTTACAATAGAGGCACTGAGTGGCCATTGTGTTTGATCTATAGTCTACATTCAGCACGCATCTCCCAACCCAAGTGATCCTCCAAATACACTTTACTTAGTGTTCCATTCTCTATCTGAGCTGCCTTTTCCCCCAGCATTTGAGGCCAGCTTCCAAGCTGTGGAGTAAACCTCCTGGTCCTTCTCTCTATTATTCTTGGGTGTTAGTCTCCCTTTCTATTACTTTGTATTCCACAGATGAGTGCAATCTCATAGGAGGGGTGGGGTGGGTGGGGATGGTGGGGGGAGGGATACTGGGATTATTTGTGGTGGAAAATGTGCACTGGTGGAGGGATGGGTACTCGATCATTGTATGACTGAAATGGAAGCACGAAAATTTGTAAGAATGTAACTGTACCTCACAGCGATTCACTAATAATCATGAAAAAAGATTACTGAAGAGATGCATAATATTTATAGAGCGATTTGAATATATTAAGGACAACTTTGGATTGGAGTCTCTATCTCTACTTCAAATTCGATGTTTGGTCACAGATAAGTCGTTTAACTATTCTAAGTCTCAGCATTTCTATCTTCAAATTGTTGTGCTTGGATTGTGTTAAAGTATGATGTACCCCTAAATACTGAAACTTTATCACTGGTATTGTTTAATCCAATGGTTTGCAGAATAACCATTCTCTTCATATTTGCTAAAACTTTAAAAATCACCAGGTTAATCCATATAATTATCTAAAGAAGGCTTGAAGTCTGTTAATTATGATATGTTAAGTTCCATCACAGAGGAAGGAAGGAAGGAAGGAAGGAAGGAAGGAAGGAAGGAAGGAAGGAAGGAAGGAAGGAAGGAAGGAAGGAAGGAAGGAAGGAAGGAAAGAAGGAAGGGAGGGAGGGAGGGAGGGAGGGAGGAAGGGAGGGAGGAAGGGAGGAAGGGATGGAGGGAGGGAGGGAGAGAGGGAGGGAGGAAAGGAGGAAGGAAGGAAGGAAGAAAGGAAGGAAGGAAGGAAGGAAGGAAGGAAGGAAGGAAGGAAGGAAGGAAGGGAGGGAGGAAGGAAAGGAGGAAGGAAGGAAGGAAGGAAGGAAGGGAGGGAGGAAGGAAAGGAGGAAGGAAGGAAGGAAGGAAGGAAGGAAGGAAGGAAGGAAGGAAGGAAGGAAGGAAGGAAGGAAGGAAGGAAGGAAGGAAGGAAGGAAGGAAGGAAGGAAAATTCAAAGTTTTCCTTTGAAATCTCAAAGGAAGGGAGGGAGGGAGGAGAAAAGGAAGGAGGGAGGGACTGAGGGAGGGAGGGAAGGAGGGAAGGAGGACTGAAATCTTAAAGCTTTAAGAAAATAATGCTTATTTTATGTGCACATGTAGTGCCTTCATCACTGCAATAAGGGAAAATTGTGAAGGTTGTTTGTAAGTCAGACTGGATGTGACTCTTTATTTCCATGCATTCCTATGTAATCATTTGTCTCTTGAAATCTAATTGCACAGAAGCCTGGGAAATGTATCATGTTAATGTGTAAGGACATAATTGGTGAATAAATTTTATTGTCTCTGTTACATTATTATTCTTCACCTTTAGATGAGAAGCCTTGTTCATGCTTCTGTATACTAAGTAGCAAGGCTAGTAAGTGATAATGACAGAATTCATAGGGTCACCAGAACCCACAGCTTCTCTTACTGAACATTTCGTCTCCTTGTACTTTCAGTGGTTTCACAACCTTGATGGCACCTAGTAAACAGAACACTCAGATTAATCAGATTCTTTGTTTTCCTTTTGCAGTTCTTCACTGCATTCCATAAGGTTTCCTAGTAGTCATATAGACTATTACGTGGCACGAATTTTTGGTGACAAATCCTGTCCGATTACAAAACGCAGTCTGATGATGAATGCCATTCTGCAAAGGTTCTTCCACCTCAAGTAACTAGATGTGAATTGACCTTAATCCTTCTTTAATGGGATATTTAATTTACCATAAGTACTGGTGAGTAGGGGAAGCATTTTTAAATAAAAACATCATTAAAGTTCCTAACCTTCTTATTATGTTTAATTAAATGCAAATTAAGTTTTCTTCTTCTTGCCTAACTTGTTAAATAACTAGTTAAATATTATGGGATGGAAGAGGGTACTATTCATACATCCACAGGATCACTGCATAACCTTAGTAATGAAATAAAAAGGGCTACTAAGTGACAGTACTTATTATTCGTGAGGATTTCTGTTCATTCAGGCTGGTGTTACCTGACTCAATAGTATGCAAGTTAATTCCTTCATAAATATTTTAGTACTTGATTAAATACATTTTACTTCACCTATATGAAGCATTCTCTTTATTGAAGAATTTGGATATGGTTTCTTTCACAAAAGAGAATTTCAGAGATTCCAGCTCAGAGATCACTGTCATCCCGTTGCTCATCGATTTGCTTGAGCAGGCACCAGTAATGTCTCAATTGTGAGACTTGTTACTGTTTTTGGCATATTGAATATGCCATGGGGAGCTTGCCAGGCTCTGCCGTGCAGGCGAGATACTTTCGGTAGCTTGCCCGGCTCTCCAAAAGGAGCAGAGTAATTGAACCAGGATCAGCCACATGCAAGGTGAATGCCCTACCCGCTGCACTATTGCTCCAGCCCAGGTCAGAGATAGTGAAATTATAAATTATAGAGCATGATGACTGAGTCACTAATGGCTTCTGAAGGTCAAAAAGATTGTCCCCCCAAACAAGGAGGATATCATTATGACATTATTTACAGTGACTTCTCAGCTACAAAGAATTTTGTGAAAGCTTCTAGGTAATCTGAGAGTAGAAAAAATAATAAAATAGTGGTCAGTGAGTGTGTGGCTTTGCCCATTCTTGCTTAAGAGATTATTGATTCTCTTATGTTTCCCCCCTCTCAAGTTTGAATCGAGACTAGTAGTCTGAAAGTCAGGAAATTGTAAATAGTATCTACCTTTCTTTTCTTACTTGACCATTCTAAAATAGCTAAATATAAAAGCTAAACTAAAGGGAAAATATGAAAGATTTTTCCCCCTGATTATCTGTAGCATAACATGGGGTTTTTCCTTTTAGCCTTGCTGCAGCAAACTTAGTTTACCTTAAAGCAATGTCCTTTCTGTGTGGACACAGGAAGACAGTTAATATTATGCTTTGTAACTTGGGAGCTGATGTTATTAAAAATCCAATAATATTTACTCCAATAATATCCAATAATATTTTATGTTATTAAAATCCAATAATATGTACTCCCAAGCAACTGCTTTCTCAACTCAGTTGCCCTTAGTTCCTAGCACCCCAAAAGCAGGATCCCGGTGAGGGACGGAATGGACCCAGGGCAAGCTGTGAGCTACTCTGGCATCGAAATGGGCCAGGCCAAAGCGCCACAATACTCAACTCTAAGTTGAGAGCATGGTGATAGACAAATGCTCTTATGATCCAAAGGTAACGACGAGACTAGGATCCTGCTGGGGTTAAGAAGACTAACCTGACCTGAGGACTGTGTTCTAGAAAATATAATGAGATGTCCATAGGAAGAACCAAACTTTAAGTTTGATATATCTCTTACTGTGCTCATACAGAATGGCATTGCTATAAATATTAGAAGTAAACTATTTAAGTGGATTACTAGTTGAGGAAAGAAAAAAGTGACACACCCTGGATGGGATCCTGCCCTTAAGCAGATCTCCTAGTAATCTGGAGGAATCTCCTTAGATGAGAATTTGTTCATCTCCTGGAGGAGTGGTCTTACCCCTCTTTGTTGATTTGTTAATGTTCAACCCACCTTTGTGTCACCACACTATGTGATTGCTATATAAACTAAGACTGTAAGAGAAGAGAGAAGAAGACACGGAAGCAAGAGAGAAGACACAGAAGCAGGAAGGAGAAGACACAGAAGCGAAGAGAAAAGACACAGAAGCAGAGGCAGAGAGAGGTTGGAAGAGACCAAAGGAGAGACTACAGAGACAGAGTCAGAGACAGAAAGACAGACAGAAGAAAGCACAGCAGCACAAACAGAAGATGAGCACAAGGAGGAGCCATCCCGATCCGGTCCATACACAGTGGCTCAAGAGCACTGAACGCGAACAGCGAGAGAGAGAGAGAGAACGAGAGAGAGAGAGAGAGAGAGAGAGAGAGAGAGAGACAGAGAGCCACCCTGAGAGCCCACGAACAACACACACATCATCACATCACTCCCTTCTGCGAGTGCACCTTTATATTTTCTACAATTTTCATCTTGCTTGTTTATGCTATCTGTTGGTATAGGCAGGTAAAATTGAGTGACACATTTTATTTTTCTTTGGCTGCTATGAATATAATATTTTAGAATATTATGTATAATTTATAGAGCAGTTTCATTTCAAATAAAATGTGTGTACCTCTTTCCTACAACCAACATAACCATTGACAGATTTTATTTTTATCTTTAGAAATATTTATCAAATTCTTTTTATGTGTATGTTTAATTTTTGAACTGATTCTTAAGTTATAGTCTATAAAGTATCCTGAATCATAGTTTAAGATTAAAAATAAACCTCATACACTGGTGCTGGGAAATGTACAGTGGTGGAGGGATGTGTGTTGGAATATTGTGTGACTGAAATCGAATCATGAACAGCTTTGTAAGGGGTCTCTCTCACAGTGATTCAATGAAAAAAATTTAAAAGTTAATAAAAAATAAACCTTACCTCCACTGGCAAAGTAAAAGGAAAGAAAAGTATCATCTCTTTTGTCAGTTTGGAAATTACTGTCACTGTCACTGTAACTGTCATTCCGTTGGTCATCGATTTGCTGGAGCAGGCAACAGTAATTACAGATCACAACAAATACTGGAAGTAAAGAATGAAACATGAGTGCATTTTATTACTTAGTAAGTATCATTACCTTTATATCAAAACTAAAAAGAAAAATACATATACGAATTCAACTACAAAACCATTAAAAATTATAGAAGGTCCTTCTAGACACTTTGAATAAAAAGTTAATAGCTATTTGCTGTGAAATCTTCTTAAAGACAAGTTTGAGGACTTTTTCTCATCTGAAACCTTTAAGACTAACTATCCCAATATTTTATACCATCAATACTTTAATGATGAAAATCAGATGTTGTAATCGAAACCTCAAAATCAAATAATTATCAAGTATGTTTCTTCCATGGAAGTAAACCTTCAGGTTGGAAACAGTGTTATTACAGAGTCTGTCAAGTCCTTAGCTTCAAGATGCAATAATAAATGTGAAAAATACAAGGAACCAAGACAGTGATTCTTAACTTTGGTTGGAGTTTAGAAGTACCTAAAGAGCTTAAAATAAACACAGCATAGCTGTGCTGAATCACAATACTTCTATTACATAAACAGGTTTAAAAATCATTTTCTAAATAGTATAAATATAGATACTAGGATAGAAGACAGGAAGGAAGGAGTTTGGGGTGTAGCACAACAGGTAGGACTTTTGCCTTGCATATAGCAGATCTGAGTTCACCCTCAGTCACCCCATATTGTTCCCTGAGCACAGCCAGGAGTGATCCCTGATCACAGAGCCAGGAGTAAGCCTTGTATATTGTCAGGGATGGCCCAGAAACAGAAAGAAGAAGTAGATGGGAAAGGAGGATAAAGAGGAGATGTATCAGAAACCCTTGAGTATTTTAAAAGACTATTTTAAAAAGAATGATCATATATATAAGCCTGTTTCATCCTGTTTCATTTATCTTTTGTGTAAAAATCTGATACCTCTTATGCCCCAGGAGACTCCCATAGAATATCCCAAATGAAGGGGGGAAAAAGATGAATAAACAACAAAATCTCTTAAGGGAGTAATGAACTCTCTTCCCTTCTCATTACTCTTCATCTTCCATTAGGAACTAATATCCTCCCCGAAAGATCTGAACTTAGACCAGTGTTACTCAATGTTATTTTCAGATCCTGTCCCCCTTCTACCTTACTTCTTTGCTGTGTCTCCCTGTCTTCTAGTAATTCTCATTTTGCGACCTCTCATTAACAAAATACTCACTTGTGACCCAGTTGGAATATTCTGTGGAACTGCAGGTGTCCTGTGACCCGCCTCCATGGAGAAACACTGGTTAAAACCAAGTACCAAATGGGAACTACACAAAGATGGTATTTTGAGAAAAATGCTATGTGGTCTCAACAATAAAATCGTCAGTTTTTACTGTTTAAAAAATGTGTTCATTTGATATATTTTTTCAAATTGTAGAAGCATCATCTTTCACAAAAATATTGAGAGTTTTTTATGATGCAGGACACTATGCCCATCATTCTGCTCGTGATCCCAGACCCCACCCTCACTATCCCTGGGTTCCTATCCCCTGTTTCCCTGAATCACCACGCATTGAGTTCCAGGTTAAAGAAACACAGAAAGGGAATCGATAATCCCCAATGGGAAACAGATCCTGAGACATATTCAGTTTTCATTTTTGTGCTACTCTCATCATACGGACTTTCCTATTAATCTATGTTTCATCAGGTTTCCTACAGTTCCTGTATTATCTATGAAGAATTATTTATGTAAGCCAATAAGAATCTGACTAGAAAGAACCAACAGGGTTAAACCTTGTGCTATGCTACAGGAGTCAAGTAAAAATAAACTAGACTTCTACCAAGCATGCCGTAACATGACAATGAGAGTGACCACTGATGGCGGGGTTGGCACTGCCCTCTGCTTAGCAAGCATCACCGCTATCTGGATCTGTTGGTCCATCCCTCAGGCTGTCTGTGTGGAAGAGTCAGGAAGCACGAGTCCATAATTAGACCCGCTTACCAATGCTTCTCCCTCCCCGTGGGCTTTGTCAATTAATTGCTCCGTAAGTGTTCATCAATAATTACGCACACTGAACGTCACCATCGGGAAATGCCCCTCTATCGTTTCTTGCTTTTCTAGATCCACTAGTAATAGAGGAATATACAGAGAAGACTGAAAATTAGATGGCCTTTAATCCTCCTAACATTCAACTAAAATTTGTGGAACATTCTCACTGTTTTAAAAGGCAAAGCATAGCTCGGATCATGAGTCACGGTTATTTTGGTGTGGGTGTGTGAAATTCGTGGGGGTGTGTATGTGTAAGCGTGCATGTGTGTTTTTAATATAAGACCTGTCCTAGCTACTTTGAGATTAGAAAGAAGAAAAGGAAAGGACTGCAAGATATTAGGAACTATAACAGATAGGGAATATAAATAAAATCATTTAATGTGTTAATATTTTATTTATTTATTTTGTTTTGTTGTTATGTTGTGGTTTTTTTGTTTGTTTATTGTTTTGATCATCTCTGGTTGATCACTTGTAAGACAAATGCCCCACCTTTTGTACTATCTCTCTGACTCTAATACATATATTTGTTATTTTATATTTACAGCCTTAAAGATGATACTTCAATTTATTATATTGTTTTGTTTAATCCTTCAAAATAATGTTATGAATTTTAGTATTTTAGTAAAAAAAGTATGATTATTTGGACTATTTTAAAATTAAGAAACAGGCAGGAGTGATAGTATAGTAGGTAGGGCACTTACCTTGCATGCATCTGACCTGAGTTTGATTCTCAAGACCTCATATGGTCTCCCAATCCCCATCAGAAGTGATTACTGAGCATAGACTCAGGAGTAAGTCCTGAGCACCACACAGTATGGCACCTCCCTAAAAAAATAATTGAAAAACATTGTTCATCCATGGATACCACACAGTAGTGTAAGATATACTGATACATGTGGGACAATATAACAATGGATGTAGTTGAATAATATAAATATCTGTGTTATCCCTGATAATATTGTCTTCTGAGAAACTATAATTGAGCTTGTATAATTTAGGTGTAATATTTTTTATTCATAGCCAGATACTAGTCCACAATTCTACCTTATTTTCTATACCACATCTCTCCCCCTGGCAATTTGTGTATAAAAACAGAATGCAGGGGATATTTTATGTTCAGATAATTTTGGGAACTCCAAGTTAGAGAAACTTAAATATGATTTATTAGTACAGAATATCTTAGATATTGTAATGCCTTGTTTATTTGGTGTAACAGTATTATTTGGTGTAACAAAATTATAGGGGCACAGTGCCAACTTTGCTGATCTGACCACGAAAACCTTCTCTTGGGGTCACCTTCCAGGGAAAATTATTTTGTGAAGCATTGATTTTTATTTATCGTGCTCAGAAGTTATAGGCTTCAAATATGCTTCTCAAAGGCAAATCTAGTCAGTGATATCGTAGCTGTAAAGATAGAAGTCAGGGCCTTTCAGAGAACAAAGAAAGGAGGAAAGGAAATGCTGCCAACTGGTAGAATAGGCAGTCCAGGAAATGTGCCGTTTAGACTCTATCATCAGCAGTGGCATCAATTTCCTCCTAGGACCCCACACTCCACACCCTATGATTAGCAACATTAGCTACAATTTGGATTCCCTGGGAAGTTCAAACAAATGTTAATATTTGGATTTATTTCCAGAGAATCTGATTTATATGCTTGGGCCTGACCTAGACGTTGGTATTATTAAATTCACCCAGATGATACAATGAGCAGTCAAGACTTAGACCGTACTAATAACCTTGGCCAAGTTTGTAACTTGAAGGATACAGAACAAAGGTGATGCTTTTGTGCATCGTGCAATAATTCTCATGCTGCTCTTTTCAGCTATTTCGTTTTGGATCAGGTATAGGTTTTGACCTCATTTCCCTTTGTGTCAGTATTGAAGATTATTTCAGATTTGCTGTCTTCTTTAAGAGTCTCTCCAGAGACATGTCTAACCCTGGGAAGGAAGACTATACAATCATTTCATAAGCAAGATAACGGAGCATCATTTCACTATCAGATTTCCAAAATTCAGGGTTATTTACTAAAGTTTTTGAATGTAGGCAAGATGTTCCACCTTTTAAGCCTCAGTTCTCTCTTCTGCAAATCATAGCTAATAATCAACTCTCATAGGGTTAATTTGAGGATAAGAACAAATTAACTCTGGAAGCACCAGTACAGATCCTGGCATATTTTTGACATCCCATAAATGGGTTGTTATTGATATCATGATGATGATGGAGTAAAGATGATGAGCCTCCTTGTGATCATTTATAATGTTTTCAATTTCCTCATAAATGATCCCGGAAGGCAGAGCAAGTCTGTTTGGAGTCTGTGAGGGGCTTTTGGGGCTTTGGGGAATGCAGAATCATGGGTTCTCTTTCAAGCCTGCATTTTGCAAGATTATCTGTGTGAGCGTTTAATTTAGAAAGGAACGGGTCTAAATCAGTGGTTCCTTGCTTTGCTGATTATTAGAATCATCCGGAGGGGGTTACAAACATCTACCAGGCAAATAAAATCAGATGTTCTTGGGATGGGACCCCCAAATAAGCATTTTTAGAGTCTTATGGTGGTTCCAGAGTGTAGACAAATTTGAGAAACTATGGTTAGATATAAAATAACAAAATAAATCTCCAAAAACCTAATTCTAGGTTTTCTCTTTCCCCCTTTTCTCTCCATTTCTCTCTTTTGCTGTAGCCAAGATTTATTTTTTATTAATTTATATTCTTTGCTTAAACTTGCAAAGACCTCTGGAGCCTAGCCACAGCCATGCTCAAGGCCCCTCTCCACACGTTCGGATGAGCCTCATGCATGAAAGTACTGGCAGAGGAACCCAGGTGTATGGGACCCGAGGCTGAGACCTCCAAGCCTGCTTGGATCAGGACTGGGCCTCTTTCTGTTAGGAGTTCTTTTAAGTATTTAGTTGGTCGTTCATTAGGTGCATATACATTTAGGAGTGTGATTTCTTCCTGTTGTACATATCCCTTGATGAATATAAAATGACCTTTGCTGTCCCTTCTGATCTTTTTCAGCCTGAAATCAATGCTATCGGATACTAGTATGGTCACCCCCGCTTTTTTTTTGAGGGGGCTGTTTGCTTGCAGGATTGTTTTCCATCCTTTGATTTTTAGTCTGTGTTTGTTCTGGCTATTCAGATGTGTTTCTTGTAGGCAGCAGAAAGTTGGGTTTAGTTTCTGAATCCATTTTGCCACTCTGTGCCTCTTGATTGGTGCATTTAGCCCGTTAACATTAAGAGAAATTATTGTCATGGGATTCTGTGCCATTTTTCTGTAGGGTTTGTTGTTCTTATAGGTCTTTTTCCTTGTCTTATAGTAGCCCTTTGAGTCCTTCTTTTAAATTTGGTCTTGAGTCTATGAAGTTCCTGAGCTGTTGCTTGTCCATGAAATAGTGTATGGTTCCTTCAAGTTTAACTGAGAGTTTAGCCGGGTAGAGTATTCTTGGTGAGGCATTCATTTCATGAAGTTTTTTCACTATATCCCACCATTGTCTTCGGGCTCGGAGGGTTTCTTCTGATAGGTCTGCTGTGAATCTAAGGGGTGCGCCTTTGTATATGATCTCCTTCTTTGATCTTGCCGCTTGCAGTATTGTGTCTCTATCCACAGCATCCATCATTCTGACTATGATATGCCTTGGGGATTTTCTATTTGGGTCCCTTTTAGCTGGCACCCTTCAGACTCCTTGTATCTGGAAGTCCGCATTCTCTAGCTCTGGGAATTT
Organism: Sorex araneus; assembly: GCF_027595985.1. Classification (NCBI taxonomy): domain Eukaryota; kingdom Metazoa; phylum Chordata; class Mammalia; order Eulipotyphla; family Soricidae; genus Sorex; species Sorex araneus. The sequence goes on from NC_073305.1 coordinate 173,072,196, forward strand.
TTTTGCAATGATGTCTTTAATGGTGTTTTTTTCATTGGGATTGGTTCCGTGTGGTTCCGGCACTCCCATGATTCTTATGTTGTTTCTCCTAAGGTCATCCCCTAGGTCTCTAACTCGCTCTAGAGCCATTTTGAGGTCTTTTGCCATTATTTGTTGTTGCCTATATGCTTTGTGCAGCTCATCTTCAAGCTCACTGATTCTGTCTTCGGCTGTAGTCATTCTACTATTGAGGGCTCCTACGGAGTTTTTAATTTCATCTACTGATTCTTTTAGTTGTGTGACTTCTGTTCGTAGCTTTGAAATTTCTGCTCTCATTTCTTCCTGGATTATTTTGGTGGAGCATTCCAACGCTGCATCCATATCCTCCCTTAATTTATTGGATGTTCGTTCCATAGTTTCTTTGAGTTCGTGAACCATCCTCACAATTTCCTCTCTGAATTCTTTATCTGGGAGGAGGGTGTATTTCTGGGAGGTCGCTGCTGAGGTTAGTGAGATATTTTCTTGGCTCTCTCCTGGTGGTGGGGATTTTCTCTGTTTCTTCATTTTGTTATGGGCTTTACTATCGGGAGCTCTCGTTAGCTTGGGAGGATCCTCAACTGAAGATTTGGGGCTATGCTCTTTTGACAAAGGACTTTTCTGTGCAAGTTGATGTGTTCATTGATAGTTTTCATGAAGTTAGGATAGGCTAGGTTAGTTGAGTATTAACATATAGTAACTAAGATGATCAGGGAGTTCTTCGGAGGAATGGGTTCTATCAATTGTGGCCAAAGGACAATGCATGGAATGGTAAACAAAATACCTGTGGCCGCATTAGCGGCCTGTGCTCTGGGAAGAGGCCACGCCCACTTTGAGACCACGCCCCCTAATGAGAGGACGCGCCCCTAACCTGTTCTGACATGGCAGGGTGGGGTCAGGAGCGGTGGGCGAATGACTGAGACCTGCCCGGCGGGGCTGGGGTGCTCCGATCTGGCCAGCTGCCACCGGGACTGGGCCTCTTTCACCCAGATTTCCCATTTTTCAGTAGCTACGAAGTCACACCCAGCATGCTTGGTAGAAGTCTAGTTTATTTTTACTTGTCTCCTGTAGCATAGCACAAGGTTTAACCCTGTTGGTTCTTTCTAGTCAGATTCTTATTGGCTTACATAAATAATTCTTCATAGATAATACAGGAACTGTAGAAAACCTGATGAAACATAGATTAATAGAGATACTGGCCTGCATTAATCTTACCTATCTGTGGACTCCTAGTAACACTAGAAGTAATACCTGAACAGAGACAGGAGTGCTGAATATCTCTTAATATAAGTGAACACCCCCCAAAAAAACCCAAAAATCCTGAAAACAGAAATGTCATATGACACAGCAATAGAGTTACAGATATTTATCAGAAAATATAACACTTTCTCAGGACATTTATACCCCATTTTTTTCATACTAGCAAAGATATTGAAGCAATCTAATTGCAAATCCAGAAACAATGAAATAAAGAAACATGTTCTATGTAATTTAATAAAATACTAACCTATAAAATACTATCACTTGTATCACTTATATATATGCTCTACTTAACACAATTTAAATATGATTTTTAAAGATATATACATAAATCACAAGTCAGTACTGTTATTTATACCACTTATTGCAGCAAAATGAAGATTTTTAAAATAAAATGAAAGTTACAGTAGGCATATAAAAAAGTGCTCATCACTGCTTATTATCAAGGACATGGAAATCAAAATGACAGTGAAATATTATTCCACAACAGTGAGAATGGCATACATCAAAAAGATTGGCAAAAATCATTATTCATGAGAATGTGGTGAAAGGGACCCCTCATTCACTGTTGGTTGGAATATCATCTCTTTCTACCTTTCTGAAAAACAGTAAGGTTATTATTATTTTTTAGACTTTAGTAGCCATTTTCTTTTCTTCTCTTTTCTTTTTTAAATTTTATTGAATCACCGTGAGACAGTTACAAGCTTTCATGTTTGGGTTACAATCACACAATGATCAAACATCCATCCCTCCACCAGTGCACATTCCCCACCACCAATATTCTTGTATAATCCCCTTTCCCCACCCTCCCCCTGCCTCCATGGCAGACAGTACTCTCTCTCTACTTTTGGGCATTATGGCTTGCAACACAGACACTGAGAGGTCATCATGTTTGATCCATTATTGACTTTTGGCACACATCTCCCATCCCGACTGATTCCTCCAGCCATCATTTTTGTTTAGTGATCCCTTCTCTATTCCATCTTCCTTCTCCCCTCCACTCATGAAGCAGGCTTCCAGCTATAGGGGCAATCCTCCTGTCCCTTGTATCTACTGTCCTTGGGTGTCTCATGTGATGTTATTCTATATGCCACAAATGAGTGCAGTCCTTCTATATGTCTGTCTCTCTCTTTCTAACTCATTCACTTAGCATGATTGTCTCCATGTCTGTTCACTTATAAGCAAATTTCATGACTTCATCTCTCCTAACTGCTGCATAGTATTCCATTGTGTAGATGTACCAAAGTTTCTTTAACCAGTCATCTGTTCTAGGACACTTGGGTTGTTTCCAGATTTTGGCTATTGTGAATAGTGGTGCAATGAACATTAGGTACAGATGTCATTTCTACTGTGCATTTTTGCATCCTCGGGATATATTCCCAGAAGTGGTATTGCAGAGTCATATGGAAGCTCAATTTCTAGTTTTTGAAGGACTGTCCATATTGTTTTCCAGAAAGGCTGGACCTGTTGGCATTCTCACCGACAGTGAAAGAGCATCCCTTTTTCCTCACATCCATGCTAGCACTGGTTGCTTTTGTTCATTTGAATGTGTGCCAGTCTCTGTGGTGTGAGATGGTATCTCATTGTTTTTTGATTTGCATCTCCCTAATGAATAGCAATGTGGAGCATTTTCTCATGTGCCTTTTGGCCATTTGTATTTATTTTTTGAGGAAACTTCTGTTCATTTCTTCTCCCCATTTTTTGATGTGCTGGAGGTTTTTTTCTTGTACAATTCTACTAGTGTCTTGTATATCCTGAATATTAATCCCTTATCAGATGGGTATCAAGTAAATACTCTTTCCATTTTGGTGGGCTCTTTCTGGATTTTGGTCACTGTTTCTTTTGAAGTGCAGAAGTTTCTTAGTTTAATGTAGTCCCATTTCTTTATATTTGCTTTCACTTGCATGATTCGTGCTGTTTCATCCTTAAAGATGCTTTTAGCTTCAATGTCATGGAGAGTGCTGCCTACATTTTCCTCTATGTACCTTATAGATTTATGTCTGATATTGAGGTATTTAATCCACTTTGATCTGACGTTTGTGCCTGGCATAAGACAGAGGTCAGAATTCATTTTTTTGCAGGTAGCTATCTAGTTTTCCCAGCACCACTTGTTGAAGAGGTTTTCCATGTTCCACTTCACGTTTCTTGCTCCTTTGTCAAAGATTAAGTGGCCATATATTTGGAGGTTTGTGACAGGATATTCAACTCTGTTCCATTGGTCTGAGGGTCTGTTTCCAAGCAAATACCATGCTGTTTTAATTACTACTGCTTTGTAGTAGAGTTTGAAGTTGGGGAAGTTGATTCCACCCATCTTCTTTTTCCCAAGGATTGCTTTATCTCCTTGTGGGGGTTTATTGTTCCATATGAATTTCAGGAGTGTTTTGTCTATTTCTTTGAAAAATGTCATGGGTACCCTGATAGGGACCGCATTAAATTTGTATAGTGCTTTGGGCAGTATTGCTATTTTAATAATGTTAATTCTCCCTGTCCATTCATTAGCAGGGGATGTGTCTCTATTTCCTTGTATGCTCTTTAATTTCTTGAAGTAGTGTTCTGTAATTTTCCTTGTATAGGTCGTTAACCTCTTTACTTAAGCTGATTCCAAAGTAGTTGATTTTCTGAGATACTATTGCAAACAGGATTGTATTTTTAATGTCTCTTTCTTCTTTTTCATTATTTGTATATAAGAAAGTCATGGACTTTTGGGTGTAGATTTTGTAGCCTGCCACTTTACTATATAGACCTATTGTTTCTAAGAGCTTTTCTGTAGAGTCTTTAGGCTTTTCTAAGTATAGTATCATATCATCTGCAAATAGTGATAACTTGATCTCTTCTTTTCCCATCTGTATGCCCTTGATATTTTTTTCTTGTCTAACTGCTATTTCCAGGACTTCCAATACTATATTGAATAGGAATAGTGAAAGCAGCCAACCTTGACTAGTGCCTGATCATAGAGGGAAGGCTTTTATTTTTTCGCCATTGAGAATGATACTTGCTGTGGGCTTGTGGTAGATGGCTTTGACTATAATGAGGAAAGTTCTTTTGTTGCCCAGTTTGCTGACAGTTTTCATCATAAATGGGTACTGGATCTTCTCAAATGCTTTGTCTACATCTATTGATATGATCATTTGGTTTTTATTATTTCTTTTATTGATATGATGAATTATGTTGAATGACTTGCAAATGTTAAACCATCCTTGCATCCCTGGGATGACTTTTACTTGGTCACGGTGTATGATCTTTTTGATGAGTCGTTGGATTCTATTTGCTAATATTTTGTTGAGAATCTTTGCGTCTGTGTTCATCAGGGATATCGGCCTGTAATTCTCTTTCTTTGTGGCATCTCTGTATATTTTTGGTGTCAGGGTGACATTTGCTTCATAGAAACTGTTTGGAAGTGTTTTTGATACTTCAATTTCCTGGAAAAGCTTAAAGAGGAATGGGAGTAAGTCCTCTTTAAAGGTTTGGAAGAATTCACTAGTGAATCCATCTGGGCCAGGGCTTTTGTGCTTGGGAAGACTTTTTATTACCATTTCAATTTCCTTGTTGGTGATAGTTCTGTTCAGGTATTCCAGGTCTTTTTAGTTCAGCCTTGGGAAGCTAGAGGAGTCTAGGAATTTATCCATTTCCTTGAGATTTTTGTGTTTCGTGGCATAAAGATTCTCAAAGTAATCTCTGAAGATCCTTTGAATTTCTGCAATTTCTGTTAAATGTCCCCCTTTTCATTTCTGATTTGGTTTATTAGGGTTTTCTCTCTCCCTTTTTTTGTGAGTTTTGCTAGAGGTTTATCAATCTTGTTTATTTTTTCAAAGAACAAGCTCTTGGTTTCATTGATCTTTCAAATTGTTTTTTGGGTTTCCATCCCACTAATTTCTGCTCTAAGTTTTATTATTTCCTTCCTCCTGTTCTGATTGAGCACCTTGTGTTGGTCATTTTCCAAGCTCTTAAGCTTCGAGGTTAGGTTACTTATGTGGGCTTGCTCCTCCTTCCTAAGGAATGCTTGTAGAGCTATGAACTTTCCTCTTAACACAGCTTTTGCTGTGTCCCATAAGTTTTGGGAACTCATGTCCTCGTTTCCAGGAATCTTTTGATTTCCTCTTTGATTTCCTTTCTAAGCCACTCATTGTCCAATAGTGAGCTGTTTAATTTCCAGGTGTTTTCTATTTGTGTTTGTGATTTATTTCTAATTTCAGCACATCATAGTCAGAGAAGACCGTTGAAACAATCTCTTATTAATTTTACGGAGGTATGTTTGTGGCTCAACCTGTGGTCTATCTTGGAGAATGTTCCATGCACTCTCTAGAAGAATGTGTATTCCATTTATTGAGGATGAAGTATCCTGTATATATCTCCTAAGTCCCTTTCTTCCATTTCTTCCCTCGGATAAATTATGTCCTTGCTAAGCTTGAGTATGGTTGATCTATCAAGAGGTGATAAAGCAGTGTTGAAGTCTCCCACTAGTACTGTGTTGCTATCGATGTCTTTCTTTGAGTCTATCAGTAGTTGTTTTAAGGATTTTGCTGGTCCCGCATTAGGTGCATACATATTTAGTATTATAAGTTCTTCCTGTTTTACAGATCCCTACATCAATAAGAAATTACCTTCACCATCTCTTGTGACATTCTTCAGTCTGAAATCAATGTGGTCTGATACTAGGATGGCTACCCCAGCATTTTTATGGGAGTTGTTTACCTGTAGGATTGTTTTCCAGCCTTTGACTTTGAACCTGTGTTTGCTCTGACTGTTGAGATGTGTTTCTTGCAGACAGCAGAATGTTGGGTTCAATTTTCTAATCCATCCTGCCATTCTGTGTCTCTTAATTGGTGCATTTAGCCCATTGACGTTAAGAGAGATTATTGTTATGGGGCTTTGTCGCATTTTTCTGCTGAAATTTGGTGTATTTAAGGGGTTTGTCTTGTCTTAAAGTAGCCCATTCAGTTGTTCTTGCAACCATGGTTTGGAGTCTATGCAGTTCCTGAGCTGTTGTTTATATAAGAAACTGTGTGTTGCTCCTACTGTTATAAATGAGAATCTAGCTAGGTAAATTATTTTTGGTGAGGCATTTATTTCATTGAGTTTTTTCTTTTTTTGCTTTTTGGGTCACACCCAGCGATGCTCAGGGGTTATTCCTGGCTCTGAATCTCAGGAATTACTCCTGGCGGTGATCAGGGGACCACATGGGATGCTGGGAATCAAACCCTGGTCGGCCATGTGCAAGGCAAACGTCCTACCGCTGTGCTATTGCTCCAGCCCAACTTTTTTTAAAAAAAATTATTTATTTATTTATTTTTAGTTTTTTCACTACACCCCATGTTTTCGGGCCATGATGAGAGTTTCATCAGACAAGTTGGCTGTGAATCTTAAGGATGCTCTTTATTGGCATTTTTTTTCTTTGATCTTTCTGCCTTCAGGATTTTTGTCTCTAATATTTTAGTCATTTTAATCAGGATGTGTCTTGGGGTATTTTTGTTTGGATTTCTTCTAGCTGGTACCCTTCTGTCCTCCTGAATGTGGTTGCATATTTTCTTCAGCTCTGGGAACATCATAGCAATGACGTCTTTGGCAGTTTCTTCTTCATGAGGGTTTTCTTTCTGAACCTCTGGGACTCCAATTATTCTTATGTTACTCCTCTTGGCTTTATCACAGTCTTCTCCTGTGATCTGTTTCCGGATTGTGAGTCTCTTTTCCATTTTCTGCTCTTTTCTAGAGAGTCTCTGAAGTTCATCTTCAAACTCACTGATTCTGTCCTCAGCAGCTGTTACTCTGCTGCTGAGACCTTCCACTGAGTTTTTTAATTAGCCTCCCAGGTTTTTTAGGTCTGACATTCCCATTTATAATTTTGTTTGCATTTCCACATTTGTACCTTCAAATCCTCTTGTATTTTATTGGCATTGCTTTCCATTGTTTCTTTTAGCTCCCTAAGCATCCTGAGTAGCTCCCTTCTAAATTCCCTGTCAGAGAGGATGTCTAGCACTTCATTGCTGTTGGAGTCTTCTGGGTTAGCCTCTTCAATAAGTAAGTTTGGTGGGGTTCTGCATTGCTTTACCATTGTGACCTATGAAGTTTTGCCCTTTATGCTCACTGTTACTATTCTGCTTACGATGCAGTATTAATTGAGATGAGCTTAATGAGTTATTGGCTAATGTGTTTCTAGTGGTGTAGCTAACCTTATGAAAGTTCCAACTAAGAAGATAACTTATGATTCTTATGGGATATGGAGGGGGGAGAATAACTCAGCCATGTTAGCAGCCACGGCTCCGGGAAGGAGCCCTGACATGGCCTGGGTACCTGGATGGGATGAGCAGAGGGTGCCTGAAATGTTGCAGTTTTGGGTGCCCGCAGTATGCCTAAATTCCCGTCCCCTGCAGATCAAGGATGAAAACTGGCTGCCCTGGGGTCTATTAAAATCTCGGCTCCAAGAAGGAGCCCTGACACGGGCCGGGTACCTGGATGGGATGAGCAGAGAAAGGTTATTCTTAAAAAAAAAAACCTACTAGTCCATCCACTTGGAACATACCATAAACACAAAAATATGAACTCAAAATGATAATGGATACCTGTGTTCAAGGTAGCACCAAGTACAACAGATAAAAACAACCAAAACTTCCAATGACAGATGAGTGGATAACAAAGTTGTGGTATAAACACAAAGGAATAGTTCATGGGCATAAAATGGTGAAATTGTTTGGATGAAATTGTAGGGCACCGTGTTAATCAAAAGAAGTTAGTTATATATTTTTTTCCTGTGGGAAAGGAGACATTTTATGAAATTAAATAAAGCCAGCGGAGGCACCAAGCACAGCTGGGGCTCAGTGTCAGTGTCCTGCCTTCCAGAAAGCAGCTGAGAGAGCAGCCCCTTGCCTAGCAGCCATCAGAGAAGTGGGGGTGCAGCAAGGCCTCCTCTGCACATCCCTGCACCCGGGTGCACTAGAGAAGATTCTGCAGCAGGATCTCGTCTGTGGCCTTGACTTTTAGGACAACATTCACCAGTGATGCCATGGCCATCTAAGCCCATGCCATGTAGGGCTTAGAGTCGAGCAGCTGCTTTTCTGTAGGGTGCCCAAAAACCTGAAGGTCCTCTTCAGCTGGTCATCCACGTCATTTATACTAAAGAAGGGCCGTCTTACGTTGGCAAGCCCTGCAAAGATGCAGCTGGCAGACCACATGTTGATGGATGTGGAGTACAGCTTGACCGTGAAAAGGACAATGCCTGATGATTTCACTCATCTACATTCTTAAAAAACCAGTAACAGAGGGCTAGACAGTATCAAATGATACAAATCTTGGATATTTAATTGCAAAACTGAGATTATCAAGCAGTGTGTGTGAGGGGTGGGGTGTGGATATTAAAGGAGGAGTGAAGAGGATGAAGAGGTGACAAATAAGGACATTGGTAGGAGGTCTTGGAAACTTTGATATTGGTGAAGACGCAGCAACTTTGTATATCAAAATCATGTGTCAACATTATGGAAATAATGCTACCAAAACCATAATAAAATTTAAAAATTGAAAGTTTTGGTTAAAAGTATCTCTGTAAACTGTAAGCACTTTTTATCAATAGTACCTAATCTGATTCTTGATTGTAACAAAGCTTATTCTAGAACAATGTCAATATATCTCATCCAGTCACTAATGGTGAGATAGCAGATATTTCTCTCTCTCTCTCTCAAACACACACTCTCTCTCTCTCTTTCTTCCTCTCTTGCTCATTTACTCTCTTTGACTCACACCAGGCAGTGTTCAGAAGCTACTCCCAGCTCTGTGATGAGGAATTGTTCCAGCTCATTTAGGATTATTGTGTCCTTGTCTGATTTCCTGTCTTATTAGTGTATCTTTCCAGCTTTATTAGTAGTTGCTTTAAATATTGATGTTTGTTAATGGTTGTTATGTCTTCTTGATTATTGATCTCAATCATTATACAATGTCTATTTCTGTCTCTCATTACCATTTTTGTTCGTAAGTCATTTTTATTGTATATGCATGGCCCTATCTACCTTTTATAGCCTGCCATTTACTTATATAATTGTTTTCCAAACCTTTACTTTAAATTCATGCTTATTGTTAAAATTCAGTGAAATCTCCTGTAAACAGAAAACTTTTATATTTTGTTTCATCTACCTATGCTTTTGAATTAGAGTATGTTAGTGAACTTTTTAACATAAAATAATTGATTGCCATCTTTCTGTATGGATTCTGGATGTTTTAAAGTTTGCCTTTGTTCCTTTATTATTCTCCTATTTCTTTCCTATACATTGATATCTATGTTTTAATAGTTATAACATGCCATTTTTTATTCCTGTTTATGGCAATCTTGTTTCAGATTACCATGAAATACATTGGTAGATTTCTAAGATTATACAATATTTTAAATTTTAAGCAAGTAAATCACAATTAAGAGACTACAATAATGATCACATTTTTACCTGCATTTTATGCTTTTTAAATAACTTCCAAATTAAAAATATAATTTTGCATAATACCCTTTAGTAACTCTTGCAGATCCAATTTAGTGGCAATGACTTCTTACAACTATTGTTTGTTTGAATTTTTTTTGTCTCCTCCAAATCTGAGTTAAAAACTAACATGGGAGAGAGTTCTTTGGAGGTCTTTTCTATTTAATACATAGAATTCTTTCTCTATTCTTTTTCTGACACACCTCTGATGCAAATTTTGTTCTTTTCAATGCTGCCTCATAAATCTCAAATTATCTTCACTTTTTAAATTTTTTAATACATTTTGTGATGGTTTCCTCAACTTTTACTAAAGTTCACTTCATTATATTTAGTTTTTTATATTCTATTTGTGGGTCCCTGTGTTGTTTTGTAGTTCAGAACTTACTCTTTAGCGAAGTGACTTGTGAGTGGATTTTTCTTATGCTTTCTCTGTCCATGTTAAATATCTCTTCCATTATTTCCTAAAAACAGTCAAGCACCTTTTAGAACTGTGCTGTGAAGTCTTAGTCAGGGAGCTTAGATAGTTTTGTAGTGCTTTGGGTCTGTTCCAGATTTTGCCTTCATCCACTAGTGCAGATGAATTCCTTCCTAAACTCCTTCTTTTGCGTGATGCTGTGTAAATATAGGGGTGAGGGTCTTTCTTCATGGAGATGTGGATGGCCACTTAGGGCTCACATTCACTAATCCTAGAAAGTAGGTGTGGTTCTGAGTCTTCGTAAACATGGATAACCACCAGGAGTTCGTGGTGATGGATGCCCTACATTCTCTATAGCAATGAAGTTAGTGGGTCTGCACAATCACTCAAGGCTCACAGTTCCTGTGTCTGGCACTGGTAAGGGTTTTGAAGTCAAGTGGGCCTGGGAAGTGACTGAGGGTGCCAAATACCAGCCAAGTAATTAACTAGGCCACACAGCTAATAGGGTATGTCTCTGCAACACCGGACTGCAACTCTATGAACCAAGGCCATTCAGTCACAAGTGCCTAGGGGCAGTTATGTGCCAAGTTTGAGCAGGTCCAGAAGGTAAGATGGATGACAAGGTTGCAAGGACCTGGAAGCACCTGAACTCCCAAATCAAGAGGCAAACAGTGGCTCATGATGTTTAGTTTCTGGAAATCCTTGGGCTTCCCTCCTGTGGTCACACAGGCCTGGGCATGGCTAGGAACCCATGTATGGCGTGAGTTTAAGAGGAGACTGGAACCTCAGTCACAGAGCCTGCCTTTAGTGGCCAAGTAGTTGCATCAGAGGCCATGGGGGATGGAAAGGGGAAGTGGGGTAGGAATTACTAAGTGACCAGGGCTTTTGGAGGTTTCCAAGGTGCTTTCCGTGGGTAGAATTGTGACTTGTTTGCTAGGAATCAGATGGTGACTGGGAGTGGCTGTATCTATTAGGCTTATGCAGGTATTTCTCAGTCTCCAATTATCTCACCTATTGATTTAGGGCTCGTAGAGCTACCTCAAGAATTTTCCCTACGTTGGGGCCGGAGCAATAGCACAGCGGGTAGGGCATTTGCCTTGCACGTGGCAGACCTGGGTTTGATTCCCAGCATCCCATATGTCCTCTGAGCACCACCAGGAGTAATTCCTGAGTGCAGAGCCAGAAGTAACCCCTGTGCATTGCCAGGTGTGACCCAAAAAAAGCCAAAAAAAAAGAAAAAGAATTTTCCCTAAGTGTCTATGAATAAGATTAGAAATACAATATGGCTTCCACAAGTAAGGCTACAGAAGGCCACCAAGATGGTGCCCACCTGTGATTGTGGCCCATATTATATCCTGTGTTTTCTTGATCCCTGTTCTAGTGTTCTGAGTATAAGATTGTAGGAGTGAAAGGGCTGTGTTTCACTAAACTGCTCTGGGACAGGGCTCCTTCCTTGGTAAGAGTACTTCTCTGTTTCGACTTATCTGGCAGCATTACTTCCTTTCTTTGTTTATGGGGGTTTCGGAATATGTTTATGGTATTAACCATTGTGTTTGATTATAAGATTATAAAATATGATAATTAAGATTATCTTAATTGTAGAATGACCCTGATAAAGGTTTTCCTTATAGAAACAACCTCAGTTTTGAATACTCTGAGAAGAAACAAATGAATTTAAATCACTGTAGAACCAGTTTTCCTTGTCTTAATCTCTTAAGTAGTGCTGGCACTAAGCAGGCAATCAATGGTTATTAATAAATGAATAAACATCCAAGTAAATAAATTTAAACTAGTGTCCTTTCAAAAAAGAACTCACTTAATTAGCAAGGGCTGGAGAGATAGCACAGCAGTTGGGCTTCATGGCCGACCCGAGTTCGATTCCTCTGCCCCTCAAGTTACTGAGAGTATGGAGCCCGCACAGCAGAGCCTGGCAAGCTACCCATGCGTATTGGATATGCCAAAAACAGTTACAATAAGTCTCTCAATGAGAGATGTTACTGGTGCCCACTCGAACAAATCGATGAGCAACGGGATGACAGTGACTTACTTAGCAAGTTACCAGAAACTGAAAGAATTAATGGTAGAATTATTATAAAGGCCACTTTAACTTGGCTAGTTCTAATATAACATCTCTACTACACAAGTTCAGATGGACAAGAAAAATTCAGCCAAAGTTGCCCTGTAACAATGACTAGGAATAAATGCTTTTTAGATGAGAGTGTCAAAAATTTCCAAATACAAATCTTGAAAGATGCCAAGCTGATGAAACTCCAATGTGTAATGGTATTCAGAGCTGAAAACTCGGGCCCCTTAGGGGGGAGGGTGGGCCGAGTCCCTGTCCTGCTGAAGCCCTAACAGCCACAATCCACACCCCACTGCCACTGGCATTGAAACGGTCCAGCTACAATGCTTCACAAATAACTTGGAAGAGATATCAAACTAACAAAACTCCCAGGTACACCATCTAGGTACACCATTCTTCTTAGGGCCGAAAGCTTTGAGAATTTCTTGAAGTGAGAGCAGGCGCCTCCCTGCATCCTCCTGTACTGCTCGAATCCCCGGTAGTCATTTCCACACCTCGTAGCCTCCATCATGTAAATGCCATGTAAAAGACTGAGCTCAAACAGCCTCATGCCTAATCTCAAAAGAGATGTCAAGCCGACGAAATTCACAGGTACGCTGGTCTTCAGGCTAAGAACTCTGGGGTCTCCTTAGGAGGAAGTTGTGCTGAGAATCATCCCAGTTCCACTTACCCCATAGTGCAAGGCTGCATGTGTAGAGATACTCTGCCCCCAATTGCACCACACTGACAGTCCCATTGGAGCATAACAAATTAGATATGAAAGTATGGGCTGGAGCGATAGCACAGTGGGTAGGGCATTTGCCTTGCACTCGGCCGACCTGGGTTTAATTCCCAGCATCCCGTATGGTCCCCCGCTCACGGCCAGGAGTGATTCCTGAGTGCAGGGCCAGGAGTGATTCCTGATTGCAGAGCCAGGAGTAACCCTTGAGCATCACCGGGTGTGATCCCCTCTCACCCCAAAAAAAGCAAAAGAAAAAAAGTAGCACAGAAGCCCACTAAGATCAATTAGTAAAAACAATAACACAGAAGTCTCAATAACACAGAAGTCTCAACTAGCAGCAAACAGCTCAGAATGTCCTCAATGACTTTGACTTTAATAACACCATTGTGAGACGTAAGTATTTTCACAAATTTTCTTTTACTGATCTACATTTTGATATTTCCACTTACTGGTTTTTTTTTTTTTGTAACACCTATGTAATCACTGAAGCAATAGCACAGTGGGTAGGGCATTTGCCTTGCACACGGCCGATGTGGATTCGGTTCCTCTGCCCCTCTCGGAGAACCCAGCAAGCTACTGAGAGAATCTCACCTGCACGGCAGTGCCTGGCAAGCTACCCGTGGTGTATTCAATATGCAAAAAATAGTAACAAGTCTCACAATGGAGACATTACTGGTGCCCACTCGAGCAAATCAATGAACAATGGGGTGACAGTGCTACAATGACAGTGTAATCACCAAGCTGCTAGGGAAATTGGTGGCTATCTCTCACCACCTGCATTCGGTGGTCTTGGACCACTTCCCTACCCCTAGACAACTGATGCCATGGGCGAAGGAAGGAGGAAGTGAGACCCAGGCTGGTTAGTGATCAGTTGCTATTTATTCCATTCTCCCCATACACCTGTTCCAGTCTCACTAAGCTCCTCATTCCAGTCTCCTCTTGTTCCCCTTGCTCATCTCTCCATACTCCGACTGGACTCGTCACCTTGCTTTCTCTCTTGTCTCTCACCAAGCCCCCACTTTGGGATTAGCCACCACACACCAGGTAGCACAATCAACACATGAAAGCCCTTCCTGATTGCCTATCAGGCTCAAGAGCAAAATACCACTGAGGAGTTTTTCTACTTTCCTTAGTCCAATAATTTAATTAACATCTTAATTCTACTTCTTAATATTAATTATTTTGTATGGGCACAGTAAGAGATACATTAAGCTTGTGGGGTGGGTCTCCTGGGGATATCTCTTATAGATCTTAGAGTAAAGTGCTCAGGCTAGATTAATCTTTCCTAACCCTAGCAGGGTCTTAATCCAGATGTTACATTTTGGATCATAGCAGAATTTGTCCATGACCATGCTCTTAATTTATAGTTAAGTATTATGGTGCTTTGGCCTGGCCCATTTTGATCCAGGGTAGCTCACAGCTTGCCTTGGGTCAATTTAGTCCCTCATCAGGACACTGCTTTTGAGGTGCTAGGAAGTAAGTTCTAGGCAACTGAGGCTTAAATCGAGAGAACAGATGCCCAGGAGTGAATGTCATTTAAAGTCAATTAACCCCCAAGTTACGAAAGCATAGTATTAACTGTTTTCTTGTGTCTATTCAAAAAGTACATTGCTCTGGATTAACTATGCAAAATGATTTAAGGAGAAGAGAAAAGCAATATTACAAGTTAACAGAGTCTGATTAGGAGATAAAGGTGATTGACCATTTGGGGAAGCAGACCACAAAGAAAGAGGTTACAAATAAACACAGAGGAATGGGAACACTGTGATGGGAGTAACATAATAAACCTAAGCTACCTGTGGCAAGGCAGAAAGGACAAACCAATGTTATACTACAACACCAATAAAACTCAAATTATTTTGTGCCTGCCAAGGGGGCTGTCTTGGAGAGAGGTGGTGGGAAACTGGGGACAATGATGAAGGAAAGCTGACACTGATGATGGGGTTGATGCTGGAACATTGATCACGATCACACGATCATGAAATCCCATTGTTCGTCGATTTCTCGAGTGGGCTCGGTAACTTTTCCATTCGTCCTATCCCTGAGATGTTAGAAGCCTCTCTCCACTCGGCCTTCCTAATGGTGCCACATTGGAGGCTCTTTCAGGGTCAGCAGAATGAGATCCAACTTGTTACTGGCTTTAGCATGTGAATACACCATGGGAAGCTAGGCCATGTGGGCAGGAAACTCTCAGTAGCTTGCTACTTTCTCACAGAGGGAGAAGTAGGTTCTAAGATATCCACTTCTGGGAGCTTGCTTTTAAGTCTCTGGATGTTGGCCGTTGATGGAATTACACACACATGGATTCCTCTTCCGATACCTTCATGCGTGTAGGGCCCCAGGGAAGACGCATGCCTGGCTGTCTTCCCTGGGGCCCCTCGGAGGGGATGGGCTCCAGCTTCCCTCCCCGCCCCGAGCAGAGCTCCCGGCGGCTGAAGACCAACGGAACCTAGCCACAGCTATGCTCGAGGCCCCTCTCCACACTGAAACATTGAATGGCCAAAAAATTGCATTACAACTTTGTAAACCACGGTGTTTACATAAAGTTTAAAAGTAACTTCCGAATCCCTATTTGCTTATGAACAAGTTTCTAGAGCAGAAGGAAGTATCAAGGTGCACATTGCACATGTTTAAGCATGAAACTCACATTTGAATATGTAACTCATAAATCCAGGATCGAATCTGACTGTTCATTAATCTATAAAGTAATTTTGCTAATTTTGCTGATACAGTGTTCTTAAAATGTAATTTAGTTTTTGATTAAGCCAGTTAACACATTTGAATCTAATTGAGTCTTCGCGAGTTTTCATGACATGTGTGGGGATAGGAAGCAAATTAAATGACACTACAAAGAAATAAATCAATCTAGATTGTGAAAAAGTCTACTGTAAGTTGATGTGGTTTCTTTATCAAGTTGAGGTCAGTGAAAAAGTGTGAAGGGCAGGGAATACTGCTCCAGATTAAGATGTCTTCATGTTAATGATTGAGCTAGGCAGTCAGGGAAAGAGCCCCTTGACAGTAAATTTCAGTGAACCACAAAAAAATCTAGAAAATTTTAGAAAGACGAAAGTCTTCAAATCAAGAAAAGTTTAGAAAGACAATATATACTCTTAAAAGTTGCCACAGATGTCAGCTCAAGACAAAAACAAAACAAAACAAAACAAAAACAGATCCTGTCCAGTGATCACAGATAGCAAGGAATGATGTCCCCATAAAACTCAGGTGAACGAAGAGGCCCTCACACACATAACTAAAAGTCCTTCTACTTGACAACTCTTTTTTAACTACACTCATCCCAAGGTGATATAGTTTAAAGTATATAAAACCTGTAAGAGCAGTTTCCCAGAGCAATGGCGTGCATTCCATTCCGGTGTCACCCACCCCTCCAACTCTGGGTGTGCGTCTGTAATTTCTCCCATACTTTACAACTCTGGGGTTTTGTTTTTTTTAATTTTGTAAAGGTTTCTTCTCTTATTTTGAGGGACCTCTTTGCAGTCTCTCTCTCTTCTCCTCTCTCTTTCTCTCTCTCTCCCTGTTTCTCTCTCTCTCTTTCTCTCTCTCTCCCTCTCTCTGAGCCTATGCTCCCATTAAAATCAATACCTTGCCCCAGTGAAAATTTTTATTTCATGGTCTTCTTAGGGAACGCTTTATCACAGTAAGACAAGATGACAAGATCCTGAACTGAGGTAGATATTGGAACCAACATTTCCTTTCATGTGGAAATGATACGATGCCTTAACATTTCTTAAGTATTTACAATGGAAAAGAAATATGAAATCCTCTTAAGAGATATTTTTAGTAGATAATAAAATGCATTTTAAAATCGGATAAATATTTCAAGTTATATCAACAGTTATTGCTACTAGGTTTTAGCTTCATTACCAAATCCAGTTTGTACACATTCAAAAACCATTATGAGAGGATCAAGATTTAGCACAAGAAAACCATGATCTATTCAGGCAGCAGCAACCTGAGAGGATGGCAGACTTGTTGTCCTCTAAATTCATTATATTTTCAGGTTGGCATTTTAGGTTTCTTAGGTAGTAGATGAGGGCTATTTTAACACAGGAAGGGGTAGGAAGACAATGGAGTGAAAGGGGTTCAGTTACATGGCTGTTT
Organism: Sorex araneus; assembly: GCF_027595985.1. Lineage (NCBI taxonomy): Eukaryota > Metazoa > Chordata > Mammalia > Eulipotyphla > Soricidae > Sorex > Sorex araneus. The sequence continues at coordinate 173,089,262 of NC_073305.1, forward strand.
AACTGATGGCAGTGGTTTGACAAAATAATCTCTGCTTCTAGAGCTTTCGGAGATCTTCTGGAGGATATAGCTATTTTCCTCTACCATTTGTACAAAACTTATTTCTGATCTAACATTAAATATACTATGTATAAAATATGTCTTTGTTTTCTAAAGTATGGGGCACAGAGAGACAACACAGTGGGTAGGGCACTTGCCTTCCATGCAGCCAACCCAGGTTCTATTCCCCAGACCTTTGTATGGTTTCCCAAGCACACCAAGAGCAATGTCTGGGTGAAGACCCAAGAGGAAACTCTGAACACACTCAGTGTGGCTCAAATCAACTCCAAAACTAATGAAAGTAAGTGAAAAGCAGTATAGAGCCAAGAGATAAAACAATGGGGTAAGTGCATGCTTTGCCTGAAGAAATGCTAGGTTTGATACTCTGCAAAGTGTGTCTTCAGAGAACCACGGGGATACCCATGCATGAGGTAACGATAATGCTTCCAATGATTGCCTGGTGTGACCTCCAAGACAAAACAATAGAAATATGGAAATGGTCATGGAGAAGATGATTTTCCAAGCAACTATATGTGGAGAAAAAAAAAGGAGCCCTTAGTGTCGGCTTATTTACAACTCTACACAAACAATATTTCCTTTTCTATGCAAAGAGGTTTAGATACTTCTGTACTTACAATTATGCATACAAATAAGGGGCTTGGAAGTCACTACTTCAACTCTAATTACAAATAAAAAGTTAAACAGACTGAAAAACTAACAATAAGATAAGTCACAGGAAACCAGCCACCTTAGATTTTGAGAGACAAAATGGGGCAAGCAGTTTCAGAAAACAAATGCTTGGAGGAAAGATTCACAAGAGCAAACTGTGCTGAGAACCATTACTAGGGTTAGGAAACGCGACTCATATTTTATCAAGAGCTACAAGTTTCATGTGTACACATCTGGGAGCTCAAAACTGCAGGAAAACCCAGTTACAGAGGCTTTCACAATTTTGAAAGTTCGAGAGAGATTTCCCCGAGGAACTAAGCCAGGTTTGCATTGTGTGGATATAAGAGATATTTTCCTTATACTTCCAACGAAGCAGAAGAAAAGGAAACATTCACATCCTAGAGTACTCTGTTGTTAAGAAAAAAACACCCTCAACAGAAATTATTTAAGCCTAAATCTGAAGTGATTTTAATGCTTGCTCTGGGAAGAGAAATACCCGACTCTAGACCTCACTCAAGCCATCCTCTTTTATCTAAAGTGAAGAAAATAGTAAAACATTAAAAAGAATTATAAAGCTCCTAGTCCAGAGACTTAAACCACTCAAAAACCGACTGTCAGCTAGATGTGTTACAGATATTGAAATTATCATAGTGACATTAGGATATCAGAGGATAATTATGATTGATATGCCACATTTTCTAATGTGAGAATGGGGAGTCTTTTTGGTATACATAGTAACATAACTTGTGGGCCATACATCATCAAGTTAAAAATTAATTAAACATTTGATGAGCTCACACCTAATGTGATGGCTGGAATGACTTTTCTTGGGTGAGGCATGTGATGTTCACTGGTATTGACGTTGCTATTCACAACTGCTTTTGCAGGTTGATGTTGTTCAGTCGGAAGCAGTTTTAAAAGTTAAGTTTTGAAAAGAACTGCTTACAGCAGTCAGTTGTTCCGAACACAGATATTCAATGCTTGTCTCCTCAAGGTGGGAAATGCTTGCTGCTTATGCAATGCTCAGAGAAGTCAAGCAGTGGAAGGTTGTTGAACCTAGATTTCTGCTCATCATTGTTTTGTAGCAGAATGATTTCATGTTGCATGTTATCAGGCACATCAATTGGTTCCACAGTGTACAATGTAGCAGAGAGGTTCAATTCCATTTATCTACTTCTCATGTCCTTGAATCTTTCATTAAATGTCTCAATTCATTTCACACATTCACTGGATTATTCAAGTGCCATAGAAGGCTCTTTTCCTTCCAGAGTGGAAAATGCACTGTATTATTCATTTCGAGTTGCACTTTTTGCAGCCTTAATTTAGCTTCTAATGAATTTGCATGGGAAGACAGGAAACCAAGAAGCTGGTTGGAGTTGCTGCGTGAAATTCAGCTCTGACAAGTACTTGATAATGTCCTCCATAAAAGCTAGACCACGTGGCCATTTGTCATCATTGAGTTTTCTGAGGGGTTTTCATTTCCTCTCCATGAAATACTCAATTTTATTCTACAGTTTCTAAAATTTCATGAGCATGTCCCCTGCACTCTACACTTCACAAGAACAAATAAGGTCCCCATAATAAGAGTCAAGCTCATATACTTCCCAAGCTGGTGATTATTAAACCCTCTGCTTTTGACAATATTTGTATAAAACTCTACTACTGACATCACACTGTTCAGCCTCAACAATTGTGAACAGTAAGTTTTCTTGGCATATCATTAAATTCCTTGGATCAAGAATGAGATAATACAGTTCCTTCTTGACAAATAAAATTAACTCTGTGTGTGTGTGTGTGTGTGTGTGTGTGTGTGTGTGTGTGTGATCCAGCCATGCCTGGAGCTCAATCTGTATTAAAGCCTTAAGTTTTCAAATGTTGGTTCTAGATTTTTCTTTGATTGAACAAGTCACTGGAATAAGCCCTCACTTCTTATAGTGTCATAAAATGTTTCCAGGGACAAAAGATCTTATTTGTCAAACTCTGTAGTTATCCCATCAACAAAAATTGCTAGTTGAGTGTATGTACATGTCTTATCACAGCTAGGGAAAAAGATTAAAAATCTCCTGCAGCAGAATCCTTTGATGTTTTTCAATATCATGTGTTAAATTAGCAACCCTATCTAAGATGGTTCTCTTGACAAATTAAGACTCAAAGAATTTCACTTTGTCCAATACCAAAAGCTTCTCAGCGGTCACCTTATATGTTTCCCACAAACAATCCCTCTGCTTGAGGCTTAAGTTCTTTGAGAATTGCTCTCTCTCACCACACAATTTCTCTGAATAAAGTATTATCTTTGTCACAGTGAGATCTAGTGACAGTGGCTGCTTGTGATTCTAAACATTACTGAAGATATTGATTCTATCCAGATGCCTTTGATCTACCATTTTTTTGGAGTTTAGTATGTTTTGATCTATAATAGTGTTCTTTTTTTCATTTCTTTTTACATTTCTGCAAACATTATCACAAGGCAAACCCAGGTTTGCCTTTGACATTGACAAAAAATTAATTTGTTAGTTTTTATAAAAATATTAACACTCTGCATAGATTTTTCCTTTTAATCACCATTTATAGGATGTCATATCACTTAAGTTTTAAGAACTATCTAATAAGTATAGAGTCTGCAATGCAAGTATTTTGTTTTGCCACTGTTCTAATTTTGCATCTTGGATTTGGAACATATTCAGAGTCATACCAGACTTTTGAGGCATTTTCTCTGTACTACAGTTTTCTTTACTTTCACCTGACATTTAGTTTTTGATAGAATTATTGATCATGGACATGCAGATAAAGATTGGGTAGGAGTCTGTGTCCCCAACATCAGGGTCACCAATCCCCTGATGAAGCATCTCACATTGGCCCATCAGTGGATTGCAGTTGCATCACTGTGTATTAAACTTTCGCACTGTCAACACTCCAAAACTTCCTCACATTGTCTGTCCTTCCTCTGAGTCACTACAATGTATGTAGATGCATGGGTCATGAACAACCAGTGTAAAACATACAAATCTGTCCCATCATATACTTCTGTATGTCCTATCTATCGCATAGTGAATGGTTCTCATTTGTCCCTCACAAGTTATTTTATTATGTCTCACTTAACATTAAATTATGTTGCTACAACAAAAGCTTCTGAAATATTGAATTTTGAGTTCCACATGTCGTTGCCTTGGCAGGACCAAACCAAATGATTTTATGGCCATAGATGGCTCATAGGCTAGAGCGATAGCACAGCACTAGGGAGTTCGCCTTTCACGCGGCCGACCCGTGTTCGATTCCTCTGCCCCTCTCGGAGAGCCCTGCAAGCTACCGAGAGTATCAAGCCCGCGCGGCAGATCCTGGCAAGCTACCCCGTGCATATTGGATATGCCAAAAACAGTAATAATAAGTCTCTCAATGAGAGACGTTACTGGTGCCCGCTCGAACAAATAGACGAGCAACGGGATGACAGTGACAGTGACAGATGGCCCTCAAGCCAACATTCTCACCCCTGATGGAATGGATAAAATAACTTGTAAATGTAGTGGGGCATTGCACATAACAAGATAAAAATCTGATGAATCAAAAAGAACTTATAGAGATTTAAAAAATCATTGTATTAGAAGTCAAATGGTGACCACAATGGTTTAAAAATATGCCACTTCAAATTTGGTTTTCGGCAAAAGGTAGATTTCACTGGAGGGTCTCAGAAGGCAGATGGAGATTGTCTTTGACATTTAGTAATAGAAAAATAAATCTAGACACAGACATCTCCTTTTAAAAATTAATTAAAAGTGGATCATAGAACTGAATGAAAATGTCAAACTATAAAACTCCTAGAAAATAACGCAGAAGAAAATCCAGGTGATTTGGAGTATGGTAGTGACTTTTTAGGTATAATACCAATGATATGATCCATGAAAGAAGTAATTAACAAGCTACCCTTAATTAAAATTTTAAAATTCTACTCTGCATAATATAATGTCAAGAGCACTTGAAGACAAGCTTTCTAGTGGGAAAAAATGTTCACAAAAGATACAACCGAATAAAGGACAACTCTCCAAACTCTATGAAGTCTGAAAACTCAAAAAAACATAGAATTTAAAGAACATAGTTTTAAGAGCTGAAACAAATTAGAGCTGAACCGAAAACCTTCATGACACCTTACCAAAGGAGATACACAGATATAAATTTTTTAAAAAGCTAATGGAAAAATGTGACTCGTTGCATATCATCAGGGAAATTCAAATTAGGACAATATTCAACCAAGACCTGTCAAAATCTGGGACGCTGGCAATGTCAATGGGTAATATTAACTGAAAAAAAATTAAGGCTCTTTTCATTGCTGGTGAAATGAAAAATGGCACAATCACGTCAGATAGTGTTTTGATGCTTTTGTATTAAACTAAATTAACCATTTCACAAACAGAGATCCCCTTGGTGTTTAGCAAACTTACTTGAAAATGTGTGTCCACACAAAATTTCTTGTTTGGGGGCCATACCAGGCTGTGTGTGAGGCTTGTTCCTGACTCTCCATTCAGGGATCACTCCTGTGAGGTTTGGGAGACCATATGGGGTGTCAGATTGAATCTTATTTGGATGTGTGCAAGGAAACTGCCCTATCAACTGTACAACATCTTCAGCTACCATTCAAAAGTTTTCACTGGGATGTTTATCTCAGATTTATTTGTAATTGCTAGAACTTAGAGTTAGTCAAGATATTCTTTTGAAAGTTAATTGATAAATAAACTATGACACATCAAGGTCATAAAAATTATTATTCTGCTCTACAACTAGATATGGTACCAAGCCACAAACAGACACAGAAAAAAGTGTGTATTTATATGTGCAGGAAGCCAATCAAAGGAGGCTACAAAAATGGATTTTCAAGTATGATGTTCTTTAAAAGGCAAAACTATTTTAAAATGTAAAAAGAAAAAATCATTGATTTCCGAGTTTAGGCAATGGGGTAAAAAGGCAGAGGACGGACAGATCATTTTCTGAATAGTGAAAGTGCTCTTTGTATTATGATAGACAATGTCACTACACATTCGTCCAGATCTTAGAATATACAGCACCAAAAGTAAATACTAAGTTATTAAAGTTCATTCAACAACGGACTTTAAAAAATTCTAATGTATGTTGTTCAGTTGCATAAAATGCCCTGCTCTGGTGTGATATGTTGGTAATGGGAGCATGTGCAAAACCTCTACGTTTTCACCTTAGTACTATTATGAATACAAAACTGTTCTAAAAATACATTTATTTTTTTATTTTTATTTTTTTAAATTTATTTTATTGAATCACCATGTGGAAAGTTACAAAGTTCTCAGGCTTATGTCTCAGTTATACAATGCACAAACACCCGTCCCTTCACCAGTGCCCATATTCTACCCCCCCAAAAAAAAAACCAGTACACCTCCCACCCCCCCCACCGCCACCTGCATAACTGATAAAATGCACTTCATTTTCTCTTTACCTTGATTACATCCCATATTTCAACCCAAAACTCACTATTATTGTTGTTGGGGTTTCAACACAGAACTCACTATTCTTCTTGGAGTTTTTCCCCCCCAAATACGGCCCTACTGACAAGGAAACATTTGATAATTAGTTCTCCACTAATGAGAATGAAGAGGTATAAGGTCGCTACCACGGTCGCGCGGTTTAGGATTTCTGTGTTTTAGTAATTAAGTACATGGAGATTTAAGTGGGAAATTTCATCATAAAAATATATTTAAAAGGTTGTTAATTGTGTCAGAGGAGAAAATGGTATAGATGTACAAATAAGAATAACTACATTTGGGGCTGATAGTACAACACTCAGGATACATGCACCCGACGTCACGTGTCTTGACCAGACAGCCCCCAAATATTATTAGATACAGGTTTAGAGACCTCCCACAGAACTCTCAGGTGGCCTGTATAATTTATGATCCCGCGAAACCTGAGCAGCACTGCATTCTCAGACCCTAGCGTTAAATTATAGGCACAATCACCTAAGAATTGCTGGTGGGACCGCTAACATCGTGAGCAGAGCTTTGGGGTATCTCCCAAAACATATATTTTTAATAGGGTAAGTTGAAGTACTTTCTGATAAAATTTGCTGATAATATTTAGAGAATACCCATCCAAATAGTTCAAACGGTCCCACCTCCCACAGCTGCCATTGTTCACTGCCCTATTGGCACTGCTCCACGAATTCACGACTAAATCTCCAAAGAGATGCAAGACATTCACAAACACGCCAGTACCGGGGTTGAAAACTTTGAGGTACCCTCCAGGTAGGATGAGTACCCTCCCTGTAGAAGTTCCAGCAGCCACCCCAAAAGCTCAAATCCACAACTTTACTAGTGGCCCGAACCACAGATCCTGATGTCATTGGATTACATGTGTGTGAGACACCTTTTAATTCCTCAGTACTGACATTCTGGTAGGCACACAGAAAATTAGATGGGAAAAATAACATAGAAGCCAACTAAACTCAACAAACAAAAATAACACAGAAGGCTCAACTAAACAAATTAGTCAATAAAAATAAAAGTAAGTAAAAATAAACAGCTTAGTAAATTCTTAGACAATGACTTAACAACCCCATGATGAGTTATAACACTTTTCACATGAAAAATTGATTTTCCAATACTTTTAGGCTTTAACATTGGAGTTTTGCTCTCTAATCAATTTCAGTGTTAGAATTGCAATAACAACTGTGTCTACATTAAAATTTTTAAAAAGTTCAAACATAAACCAAAAAGTACAACAGAACAAGAAAGTGTGGAAAATCCTACTAACTGTTAAATAAGAATGTAAATATATAGGGAACTAATACATTAATTTTAATACTTTTGCCTTATATCTAATGCTAGATTTTATTTTTGTTTTGTTTTCGCTTTGGGAGCATACCTATAGCACTGAGGACTTGTGCCTAGCTCTGTACTCAGAGAACACTCCTGGTAGAGATTGAAGGAAGGACCCTATGTGGTGCTGGGGATTGAACGTGGATAAACTGCATGCAAGGGAAATGCCCTACCCACTCTACTGTTGTTTTTGTCCCCCCCACGAAACACAAACATATTTTAATAACTGAAACAAAAAATGGTTCTGGTTCTGGGGGTTGACTTCTGAAAGGTTATGCCTCTACTTATAGATAGTGTTAGAGGATCCCGTGTCTCTGTCTGTGCAGGTTGAATAATATCTCTGGGTTTCCAGAACTGTGTGGCCATGTTAGTTCCCTACATTACACTCACAGGACACATTTTTTTTACCTCCTGCAGCAAACAAAGGGATGCAGCTATAGCCCTGGCAACACCTAGGTACCTTGTGCTCATATTAACTCACTTTTTGCTTCCTCCAACTAGCCTACAAAATAACTCTCACATGCCTGTGGGTAAGAAATAATAAAATGTTAAATTATAGCCAGAGGAAAAACAGGGCCAACAACATGAAAAATCTCCCTGTAAACTATACCTGGAACTTAAACCAGAAATAGCAAAGCTTTACTGGGATAGGTCAGACATGAAGGAAAGGAATAACACTGAATTCCTCAGAGAGTTTCCTTGGGGGTTGTGTGTGGGGTGAAGTACATAGATACACCACCAGACTGAAAAAAGAAAAAAAAGAACCATGAGGAAGACACATAGGATTTCACCAAGTTAATGAGTCATTGTAATAGCCCAGGAGGCTCAAGCAGCACTAATCAGATCTATAGCCTCACTGATAATGACTTTAAACACGCTAGGTTGAGGATGTCTAATGAGCTAAAAGAAACAATTCTACAGGTAGTCAATAAAGCACAAGAATCACAAGAGCAGAAATGATAAAACTACAGTTAGAAGTGGTAGAACTAAAAAGCTTTGTGTGTGAAATTTTTTTAAAAAAAAACAACAAACTCATTGGAAGTTCTTGGCAGCAGAGAAATAGCAGCTGAGGAAAAAATTAAGGGAGCACCAAAATGAGATACAGGAAATCTCTAGAAAATAACAGAAGATGGAAAAAAAAATTCTCACACCAGAGAACTAGAAGATGAGTTCAAGAGGAATAATGAAAGAATCATTTGGGTTCCTGAATTATAGGAAAGTGAATTCAATGAACAAATTCTACTAAAAAAAATCATAAGTGATAATTTCCCAGAGTCGAAGAGTGCATGCACCTAAATTCAAGAGTCCAAAGGATCCCAGCCAAAATAGACAGAAATAGAAAACTTAAGACATCTCATAATCAAAATGACAAAAGCAAAAGACAGAGGCAAAATATTGAAAGAAAGCAAGGTCAGAAAAGTAACTAACATACTAAGAACTCGCACAAGATTCACAGCATCATGTACAAGTTTTATGTACATGATATAAAGCTTCATGTACAAGTAATAGTTTAAGAATGTCACAGCCTTGAAAGTAGTGTTTCAAGAATTACTAATTGGCATCTTTAAAAGTCAATTAAGGAAATCACAAATATGCATAACTTCTATTAAGTTATGGCAATAAATTCCTTTATCTTAATAATCTCACTCAACATCCATGGCATGGATGCATCACAGTGGCAGACACATCAGAAAAACTAAACGCAAGTTTCCACTGCCTGCAAGAGACATGTCTAAGTCAGGACTAACAAAGGCTAAAGTCAGAGGCTGAAAACAATCTTCCAGGCAAACAATTTCCTTATAAAGTCTGCGCTTGACATAATTACATAAGACAATTTAGACTTGAAGTTTTAAAAGTCTATATGAAATAGAACTTTTTGATCTTGGACCCTGGACTCAACGGAACCCAAAAGCAGAGATCCTCTGCCTGCTTCCCCCAATCTCAGGTGACCCAGGGGTCACACCCATAGACCACCTCTAGCTGGCACCAGATAATCTCCTCATTGGCCACCCTCCAGAACTCACGGCTGCTTCTCCCAGAACGGAACATAAAATGAGGCCCCCACAACCATGCCACTGGACTTCGCACCAGGGGTGCACCAGAGAGGGACGGATGAGAGCCCTTCCCACCCCAAGGGACAACTCTGGCAGCTGACCTCTACTACCCCATTGCCATAATTTCCACATATATATATATATATATATATATATATATATATATATATATATGCCTCTCAGAGAGCCTGGCAAGCTACTGATAGTATCCCACCCATATGAATGGCAGAGCCTGGCAAGCTCCCCATGGTGTATTCAATATGCTAAATACAGTATCAATAAGAGGTCTCATTTCCCTGACCCTGAAAAGATCCTCTAATCGTTGGGAAAAATGGGTAAGGAGAGGCTGCTAAAATCTCAGGGCTGGGATGAATGGAAACATTACTGGCACCCTCTAAATTGATGAACAATGGGATGACAGTGATAAAGTGATATGAAATAGAATGGTCATTTTTTTAGTGATCAAAGGATCTGTGCTTCATGAAGATCTTATACTCCTAAACATTCAAATGCCTAATGATAAACCATTAAAAATATTTAAAACAACTTCTAATAGACCTGAAATAAGATACTGACATAAAGCAACAGTAGTTGGAGAATTTAGCACAGCTCTGTTACCTGTGGATAGATGAATTATGCAAAAACCCAATAGAGAAACACTGACCCTGAAGAATGAAGTGGAAAAGATGTGCCTAGCAAATATATATATATATATATATATATATATATATATACAGTACTATGCATCTTTCAAAATAGAGTATAAATTTTTCTCCAGTGCACACAGAACATTCTCAAGATAGACCATATGCTGGGTCACAAAACATGTCTCCATAATGTCAAGAAGCTAAATTTTATCAAATATCCACTCATACCATGATGCTTTGAAAAATGGGAAAAATCAGAAACAAGGAAAAAATGAAAATACTTGGAAAGTTAACATCTTAATAAAAAACAGCCAGTAGGCCAAGGGTAATATCAAAAATGCAATCAAGTTTCCCGGAGACAAACAAGAATGAGGACATGAGTTACTGGAACCTATAGGATATAACAAAAGTGATATTAAGGGGGAAGTTCATCCTTGAACATGAACCTCATTCACTCATCTCTGTCTGTCTGTCTGGCTTGCTTCCTTGTATTTATTCTTTTTTTGTGGGAGCCACATCGGTGATGGTAAATGTTTACTACTAGCTCTGTGCTCAGGAATTCCATCTGTTGATGCTCAAGAGACCATATGGAATGCCAAGGATAGAACACCATCTACAGCATGCAAGGCAAGTGCCTACCTCTATACTATCACTCCATCCTTGCATCTATATTTCTTTGCTGCTTATTTGTACTCTAAAGAACCCTGTGTTGTCTCTTGAACACATATTTCTCCATTTTCTCTCTCTCACATGTTTTGCTCAACAAAAATTACCTTGCTTCACAAAAAAATTTTTAAAAAGAGAGAAGTTCACAGTGGCGTAATCATTATTGTGGAAGCTAGAAAGAGCTCAAATAAATAACCTAATAGCAGAAATCAAGGAGCTATAAGAAGGCCAATAGTAAATCTTACAGCAAAAATTAATAATTGAAACCTAAACAATTCAAATGATCAATAAAACCAAGAATTGAGTCTTCAAAAGATTAAATAAGATTGATAAACCATTAGCTAGTCACAAAGAAGAAAGAGTTAAGGGACAAAATCAGAAATGGAAAAGGGAATATAGCTACAGATACCTCAAAATTCAAAGGCTCATCAGAGGTAACTATGAAAATATTTATGCCATGATATTGGAGAACCCAGAAAAAGTTGATAATATTTAGACTCAACCTTCCAAGGATGAGCCAAGAGGAATCAGTATACCTGATCAAACTGATTACTATCAAGGTTATCAGAAGTCTCCCCTGAAACAAAACCTTAGCCTGATTGATTTACTAGTGAGTTCTTCAAAACCTTTAAAGAAGACCTTTCTAATCCTTTCCCGGGTTTCCCAGAAAGGAAAAGAAACAGAAATTTCCCCAGCAGGATTTATGATGAAACATTACACTGATACCAAAAGAAGACAGGTGCCATGAACAAAAAAAGGAACTAGATACTTTCTAACCCTGATTTATATAAATGAAAAGACCTTTAACAAAATATTAGAAAAACAAATTCAACAATGCATCAAAAAATCAACAAACAGAAATCCATGGCATTAACATATGCAAAAATGAAAAGGAAAAATTTATAATTGTGCCTCAAAAATAAAGTACCTTGGAATCAGTTTATTAAAAGTGGTGAAGGACTGATATGAAATTACAATACATCTCCTATTTATGGATTGGAAGGATTAACGATGTCAAAAAATAATCATTTCCAAAGTACTAATAGATTCAATGAAGCCCATATAAAAATACTCATAACATTTTTTATATGGATAGACCAAATGCTACTGAAATATATATGGAGTAATAACCACCATGGTCCTCAGAATAATCAAAGTAATCATAGGAGAAAAGATGGGAGGCTTTTATTTACCAATTTTAAATTATACCATAAAGCTATTGTTAGACCTATGGAATCGAACTTAGACCCCAGATATGCATCTTTGTGTATATGGACAGCTAAACTTCCACAAAGGACCAAGAATATAAAGAAGGAATCCACTTCAACAAATGTTGGAAAACTCATCAATCACATGTTCAAATTTAACTCAGACCCCTATGTCATACCATGCATAAAAGTCAACTTTATTTTTTTTAATTTATTTATTTTTAATTAGAGAATCACCGTGAGGGTACAGTTACAGATTTATACACTTTTGTGCTTATACTTCCCTCATACAAAGTTTGGGAACCCATCCCTTCACCAGTGCCCATTCTCCACCACCCGTAAACCCAGTGTCCCTCCCACCCTCCCCAATCCCATCTCCCCCCCACCCCACCCTGCCACTGTGGCAAGGCATTCCCTTCTGTTTTCTCTCTCTAATTAGCTGTTGTGGTTTGCAATAAAGGTGTTGAGTGGCCACTGTGCTCAGTCTCTAGCCCTCATTCAGCCCGCAACTCCCTTCCCCCACATGGCCTTCGACTACAATGTAGTTGGTGATCGCTTCTCTGAGTTGACCTTTCCCCGGAACGTGAGGCCAGCCTCGAAGCCATGGAGTCAACCTCCTGGTACTTATTTCTACAGTTCTTGGGTGTTAGTCTCCCACTCTGTTATTCTATATACCATAGATGAGTGCAATCTTTCTATGTCTGTCTCTCTCTTTCTGACTCATTTCACTCAGCATGAAACTTTTCATGCCCATCCACTTGACTACAAAATTCTTGACCTCCTTTTTTCTAACAGCTGCATAGTATTCCATTGTATAGATGTACCAAAGTTTCCTCAACCAGTCATCCGTTCTGGGGCATTCGGGTTTTTTCCAGATTCTGGCTATTGTAAACAGTGCTGCGATGAACATACATGTGCAGATGTTGTTTCGATTGTACTTTTTTGCCTCTCTGGGATATATTCCCAGCAGTGGTATTGCTGGGTCAAATGGGAATTCAATATCTAATTTTTTGAGAGTCGTTCAAATTGTTTTCCAGAAGGGCTGAACCAGTCGGCATTCCCACCAACAGTGAAGAAGGGTCCCTTTCTCCCCACATCCTCTCCAACAGCGGTTGCTTTTGTTCTTTTGGATGTGTGCTAGTCTCTGTGGTGTGAGGTGGTATCTCAAAGTTGTTTTGATCTGCATCTCTCTGATGATTAGTGATGCAGAACACTTTTTCATGTGCCTTTTGGCCATTCGTATTTCTTCCTTGGTAAAGTTTCTGTTCATTTCTTCGCCCCATTTTTTGATGGGGTTGGATGTTTTCTTCTTGTAGAGTTCAACCAGTGCTTTATATACCATTGATATCAACCCCTTATCTGATGGGTATTGTGTAAATATCCTTTCCCATTCTGTGGATAGTCTTTGTATTCTGGTCACTGTATCTCTTGCGGTGCAGAAGCTTTTTAGTTTAATGTAGTCCCATTTGTTGATCTCTGTTTTTACTAGATTGCTTAGTTCCGTGTCACCTTTGAAGATACCTTTATCTTCAATATCGTGGAGGGTTTCGCCGACCTTGTCTTCAATGTACCTTATGGTTTGTGGTCTAATGTTGAGGTCTTTAATCCATTTTGATCTGACTTTTGTGCATGGTGTCAGGTCAAGGTCTAAACCCATTTTTTTGCATGTGGTTGTCCAGTTGTGCCAGCACCATTTGTTAAAGAGGCTTTCCTTGCTCCACTTCACATCTCTTGCTCCCTTATCAAAGATTAGATGGTCATACATTTGGGGTTGTGTGTAGGGATATTCCACCCTGTTCCATTGGTCTACGGCTCTGCCTTTGTTCCAGTACCATGCTGTTTTAATTGTTACTGCTTTGTAGTAAAGTTTGAGGTTGGGGATGGTGATGCCTCCCATCATCTTTTTCCCAAGAATTGTTTTAGCTATCCTTGGACGTTTGTTATTCCATATGAATTTTAGGATTGCTTGATCCATTTCTTTGAAGAATGTCATGGGTATACTTATAGGGATCGCATTGAATCTGTATAATGCTTTAGGGAGTATTGCCATTTTGACAACATTGATTCTCCCTATCTACGAGCAGGGTATATGTTTCCATTTCCTCATGTCCTCTTTGATTTCATGGAGTAGCGTTATGTAGTTTTCTTTGTAAAGGTCTTTTACTTCCTTGGTTAAGCTGATTCCGAGGTACCTGATTTTCTGGGGCACGATTGTGAATGGGATTGCTTTTTTCATGTCCCTTTCCTCTGCCTCATTGTTTGCATATATGAAGGCCATGGATTTTTGGGTATTGATTTTGTAGCCTGCAACTTTACTGTATAAGTCTATTGTTTCTAAGAGTTTCTTAGTAGAGGTTTTAGGCTTCTCTAGATATAGTATCATGTCGTCTGCAAATAGTGAGAGTTTGATTTCTTCCCTTCCTATCTGGATGCCCTTAATCTCTTTTTCTTGTCTAATAGCTATCGCAAGTACTTCCAGTACTATATTGAAGAGGAGTGGTGAGAGTGGGCATCCTTGTCTTGTGCCTGATCTCAGAGGAAAGGCCCTTAGTTTTTCCCCGTTGAGGATAATGCTTGCCGTAGGTAAAAGTCAACTTTAAATGAATTAAAGACCTTGATAGCAGACTACCATTCATGAATTAAATTGATGTAATCATAGATAAACAAATGAGATTGTACCAAATTAAGAAGCATCTACAACTAGAAGAAACAATGAATAGAATAAAAATATACTAGAAGGTTAGGATAAAATGTTTTCCCACCACTCATCTGATGAAGGGTTAATATACAAGATATATAAGGCACTTGTAAACCTGAAATGACCCTACCAGAGCATGGAGAGAGTAAATGAACAGAAACTTCCCCAAAGAAGCCATGCAGATGTTCAATAGATGCATTATAAACTTCTCTGCATCAATTTTTATCAGGGAAATTAAAATCAAAACAGTAATATGAGATATTTTATTATAATAATAAAATATCACCCTATCTCAGTGAGACTGGCGTACATCAAAGAACAAGAACAACAAGTGTTGGAGTGGATGTGGGGAAAAGGAACCCTCGTTCACTGTTGGTGGAAATGTTGGAATTAGTTCAACCCTTTTGGAAAACATAGTATGAAAACTTCTAATGAAATACTACTCAGCTACAAAAAAAAAAGAGGAAATCACGCAATTTGCCACTACTGGGATAGAACTGGAGAGGATCATGCTAAGTGAAGTTTACCAGAGGTAGAAGTAATGATAGATATTTATCTTTCTAATATGTGGAATATAAGGAAACATAGTAAGGAAAGAACAAATGGGAAAAAAAACCAACTCTGTCTGTGGACTGAACTATAGAACTGGGCTTACTATGGTGGAGAGTTAGGGTGAGTGGTGAGAAGTTTTAATGGGAGACCCTGAGATAATAGTGGAGGAAATAGACACTCTGACAGAGCATGTGCTGTTTGAAAGTTTCATGTATGAAAGTCTATTATTTATAGTGTTCTAAATTGCAGTGACTAAAAATTAAAAAATAATTTTAGAAGTTCCAAAGTAGAACCTGAACCTAGGGTTACAATTCTCCCTGAAGGTGATCAATTTGAAGAGAATCTTATTATCCCAAAGACTTACTCAGTATGTCAATAATCACATTAAATACATACATAATACCATCTAATCCCTTGGGGCTTATGTAATATTGTACATAGCACTATGCCATGCTTTGTACTACCTGCATGTGATTTGATCTCACAAACAAGTTTTAATGGATATTATTTGATACATTCGCATGCATGTTTGACTTCCAAGTTAAAAGCATATTTATGGAAAAAATGTTATTACTGAATTGATATATGCCTGACAAAAGTATAAGAAATGTGGCCTCTTAGCCATAAGCATATCTCTAACAGTGAAACTGGTCCAGACCCATCTCTTCCTTGCCCTTCAGGATCCACACATATAATCATATGCCACACAAACATGGCTTTGTGCATCTATCTGAGAAGAAATTTTTTTACCAAATAAATGAAGTAACATTGCCCAGTAAAAATAAAGGAAGTAATTTTCAAGGCAAAACATATCTTTCCTGAAGTAGGAGTATATAACTTCATGTCAAAGATCAAAGTTTTAAAATTTATGTACTGTACAGAAAATTATAGGGACAAGATGATTTCTCAGATTTGGGAAAGTATTGAATTCAAAATGTTTTTTTTAAAAAGCTATTTTTTCTAGTTTAAAATTCCCTTTTTCCTGTATTTCTCTAAGGTAACTAAAATTATTATCATCATAAGTCATCATCATCATCATCATCATCATCATTATCATCATAATCCTGTTGATCGTCAATTTTTTCAAGAAGTCTCAGTAATGTCTCCATTTGTTCTAGCCCTGGGATTTTAGAAGCCTCTGGTTACTAGTTCTTCCCAACGGTGCTGCATTGGAGGCTCTTTCAGGGTCAGGGGAATGAAACCCATCTTTGTTACTGGTTTTGGCATATGAATATGCCACGGGGAATTTGCCAGGCTCTCCCATGAGGGCAGGAAACTCTCGGTTGCTTCCAGGAGCTTGGTATTATAGTCTCTGGATGTTGGCTGTTGATGGTATTACACCATGCAGGGAGAAAGGGGGGGACACTTTCTGGGTGTGACTGCCTAATGGAGGACCTGGGAAGAAGAGGCCCAGTCCCAATCCAAGCAGGCTTGGAGATCTCAGCCCCAGGTCCCACACACCTGGATTCCTCTGCCAGTTCCTTCATGCGTGAGGCTCATCCAAACGTGTGGAGAGGGGCCTTATGCACAGCTATGGCTGAGTTCTGGAGGTCTTTGGCTGAGTCTCTTGTCCCCACGCCTGGCTGTCCTCACCGACGCCCCTCAGAGGGGCAATTATCTCCAAGTAAATACAAGCAAGAAGTTCATGAAAGTTAACTTCTTCATTTAAACTCTGCGGGAATTCATCTTGTCTATTCAGTATTAATTACAGTTCTTTCTTAGTTCTTTCCCTATAAGGAATCTATCAACACTTCCCATTCTGTTCAACATATTTACCATATTTATGCTGAGTGTGACCCTGTCTTGCCTTTGGGAAATAAAATTTGCCTATGACCTGGCCTGGCCAGAACATGTACCATTTCTAAGGTAATATCATATCCTAAATCTTACCCATCAATTAGCATTGATGACAGTGTTCTGGGAAGGACACATTAAGTGAAAAAATAATAATTGATAGTTCTTGAGTTCATTCGTTACCATCTCGATACAATGCAGGGAAAGCACAAAAAAAAATGAGACAAATTTCTAAGGACATTGGGAGTGCCTACAATCTGAGTTCTTCCTAGATCTGTTATATAAATGGATAAATCCCTTTTTTTCCTTTTTTAAAATCTGTTGGTTGATCTTTTGGCTTCTATGCTAAAGTCAGCAATGAATGATATGATCACTCAGCTGATTTTGACAAAGCCCACTTAGCTTATATTTGACAAAGCCAGAAATGAAACCCAGGTTTCCCACTTTAATCCCTTTACATGGCAGTATTGGGATTTGACATAATCCTTTGCTACTTCTAAAGAACTGGGACAAATTAACAATGTTTCTCTACTAAAAAGAAACAATGATTTAGCCACTCAGGGTCACCCAGAGATCTGTCCTAGAGAAAAGATTTATATCAGTATGGGCAATGAAAACAGGAGGAAGAAACCTAGGAAGAAAGGTCTGGCACCACTCCTGCCTCTACTAAATTTTGGAGGTAATGCTGAAGCTGAAGTGCACATTACATGACAGAGTTCAGTTGGTCTCAGATGAATGACTGAATCTCTGATTAGAGCCACAGGCTACACCACTGTGGAATAAAGAGACTATTCCAGATACCTCTACAGCTCCAAATATTGGAGGTACCACTCACAGAACCTAATGGAAGTCCCCTGAAATACTACTACTAAAATTAAGTTTGAATTAAAGAAACTCTATCTTAATATCTGGCATATAAGCCTCTCTGAAATAGTATCTCATGTAAGTCAAGGCTCTAGAAAAGTCTCAGGGCATGTAAGGTTAATGTAGAACTTGTTTCCTTGACGTGGAATTTGTTTCCCATTTCATGGTCAAAAACTCACAACTCAATAAGTTTCTTTGATGCCAGATAGTACTTTTCTATCCAAAAATCTTCTTTCCCACCAAACACACTCAATTCTACGTAGCATAAATAATCTGACTTTTGCAGTGGAGAAACCAAAAGAGCTTATATTGATGAATTTTTTAATTAAAAAATGAATTAACATTATACCTAGCACTGAGTTGTTTGCATGGGGAAAACTGCATTAAGCTCCTGAAAAAATTCATATAATGAAGGTGTCACCTCCAGTCACAAAATGTGATAAATTCGAAAATAGGACCTACAAAGAGGTAACTACACTCAATTAAGCCCTGAGTGTGGCTCCTACACCAAACCATCTGGTAAACAAATGAGAGAAAGTTGAATACCAAAGAGGCACAATGTGCCTAGATACCCAGATACAATGTGTAAGGACACAGCAAGAAGGCTTCCAGCTTCAAGTCAAGGACAAAAGCCTCAGAAGAAATCAAACATGCCAAGATTTTGATTTTGGACTTCTGATACAGATACATGAGAAAATAAATTGTTGTTTATTAATACTAATATACTCAGTCAGTGTATTCTAAACATAGCCTAAGACATACATGAACTTGTCTTTCAAAACTTTCTTAGTTTTCCATTCTAGTATCCCACTATTTCTAATTTTGAAGTAAATAACTGTATATAAGGAAAAAA
Organism: Sorex araneus; assembly: GCF_027595985.1. Classification (NCBI taxonomy): domain Eukaryota; kingdom Metazoa; phylum Chordata; class Mammalia; order Eulipotyphla; family Soricidae; genus Sorex; species Sorex araneus. Next base: position 173,108,139 of record NC_073305.1, read on the forward strand.
TTGTTTTCTGCAGATTATTTTTTGGGGGCTCACACCCAGAGGTGCTCAGGGGTTACTCCTAACTCTACACTCAGGAATTACTCATGGCAGTGATTAGGGGACCATATGGGATGTTGGGGATCAAACCCAGTTGGCTGCGTGCATGACAAACGCCTTTCCTGCTGTACTATTGCTCCGGCCCATCTCCACAGTATTTTGGACTTACTGTGCCAATAATTTGAAACCTAACAAACTCAAGAAGAGAAAAGAACTATTTTTCCAAAATGAAATATTAGAGAGACACATATTCCACATTCCCTGACAATGTAATCTCAGCAGGCAATAAATTATTCTTAAGACTAAAGCTGAGAACACAGTGATGTGAGCATGAAGATGAGACATAATAAAACTAGGACCCAGAGTTCAAGTACATTTATTTTCAGAGTAGGAGCACAGGATGGAATAGAGTCAAGATGAGCTTTCTTTTTGGTCTCCTGGGTCTAATTTTAGCTCACCAGATGTATAAAAACTACTTATGAACACTAAATACTCAATACAAATGAAACAATCTTTTCATATCATGTCTATGACTCTGAAAAATGAATCTAGGAAATCAAAGTAATATATCTTCTTAAAATCACCTTCCAAGGGAAATAATCTCTTAAACAGTTTTTATTGAAATACCAAGTCCAACAAATAAATCCAGAAATGCAATAGCACTTTACAAGTTGGAAATAGAAAAAATGAGTACAAATATTAGAGCAAAGAAAAGAGACACTATGTGCTTCTCTTCTTGAAATCCTAGTTAATCTTCTAAAACAGATAATTCTCACAGTATACACAAAGCATCTTTATATACAATATCCTCTTTGAACAAAAGAATCACACAAGAGAAAAACAAAAAGTTCAAGTCTGAAGTTGAAGTTCATGAGAAATTTTTGCCTAAGTTAAAAAAAAATCACATAGCATTTCTTTTATTTGCGTGAATAACAAATGTGTCATTATATATTGCTATAAATATAATTGTTGTTATTCAATCACTGTCACTGTCATCCTGTTGTTCATTAATTTGCTCGAGCAGGCCCCAGTAACGTTTCCATTTGTCCCTGTTGCGTGCTAGTGTAGCCCAATGGCATATTGGGAACTTTTTCAGAGTCAGGGGAATGAGGACCATCGTTGATTGTTTTTGGCATATGAGTACGCCATGGGTAGCTTGCCAGGCTCTGCTGTGCTTGTTATTCAATAAAAGTTCAAATTGCATTTTTGTAGTGGCACCTCCAACAGTGCTCAGGGCTTATTCCTGTCTCTGTGCTCAAGGATTCCTGCCAAAGGTACCACCAAATAGAATGTCAATGATCAATTAAGTTGCATTTTTAAAATAATTAATGGACAGTCATAAAAAAAGTCAAAGCTGAGAATAGGGTTTGGCTTCCTAAGTATGATTTCACTTTAAGGAGAGAGAGAACAAAAGGGAATGCCCTTCCACAGGGGTGGGGTGTGGTGGGGGGAAGGTATAGGGGGGTGGATGGGAGACTGGGATCACCGGTGGTAGAGAACGGGAACTGGTGGAGGGGTGGGTACTTGAGCATTGTATGACTAAAACACAAGCACGAAAAGTTGTAAGTCTGTAAAACAATTTTTAAGAAATTACACTTTAAAATATTACAAGACCTGGACCCAGCACATTAGACCCACAAGTGTTCTATATGCTCGCCCTCTAATCAGAGCCAGGAAGACAAATTCTCTCAGACATATTTCTTCCTTGTCACTTGCACCACTAGAAAAACCAAGCAATGTACTTCACATTCGTGTGTATGAACTGCTAAAGCCAGTGAAAGGACAGGAACCATCTGAGCCTAGACTCTGTCTGGATTTCAGACGTTGTCAATTAGGAGAAGTGACAGTTACTCATTAAACATTAATCCAGGTGTTGTTATGAAGTCACTTTGTATGTATAGTCAAGTTTTACAAACATTTGACTTTAAATAAGGAAAATTCACTCTGGGTGGACCTAATTCAATCCATTGAGAGACCTTAAGACCAGAGTTGAGATTTCTCTTCTGAACAATCTGTCCTGGGGACACAGCCTTAGTCCACATTCAAGAGGCTCCAACTGCCCTATTTCAACATGTCCTACAAATGTCAAATTGTTTAGTAAGTCCCCACATCCATGTAAAGCAATTTCTTGAGATAATAGCTTCAGGCAGACAGATTCAACATTTTTAGCTGGACTTTGACTCATATACCAATTATTTGAACAGATAATATTTAATTCAAACAATCACTAACTGGGTATCCCTATATCACTGTATCACTGTCATCCCGTTGTTCATCAATTTGCTCAAGCGGGCTCCAATAATGTCTTCATTTGTCCCTGTCGCATGCTAGTGTAGCCCAATGTTCATTCCCTTCAGGAACATGAAGAGTAGGTTGCTGTTACTGTTTTGGGCATATCAAATGTCACAAGTAGCTTGCCAGGCTCTGCCATGTGGGAAAAAATAAATAAATAAAAATAAGTAAAAATAAAAATAAAGAGGTCACGCAGCCGTAAATGTGGTAATGAATGCACTCTGGGAAAAATTTCATGGGTCTCTTATGGGAACTTTTTTTTATAGTCTCTGGATCTTGGCTATTGATGAGATTACACGGCACTGGGGAGAGTTTGTGGGTGTGACTGCCAAGCTGCTGGAAAACTGGGGATCTGGGTGGAGGTGGCCCATTCCCGATCCAACCCAGCCACAGCCATGCTCAAGGCCTCTCTCCACATGTTCGAGTGAGCCTGACGCATGAAGGAACCGGCAGAGGAGCCCAGGTGTGTGGGACCTGGGGCTGAGATCTCCAAGCCTGCTCGGATCAGGACTCGGCCTCTTCATCTCAGATTCCCCATTTTTCAGTAGCTAGGGAGACACACCCAGAAACTTCCCCAGTGCTGTGTAATCCCATCAATGCCCAATATCCTGAGACTATAAAACCAAGCTCCTGGAAGACATCTTGTAGCCTAGTTCTCCCTCTCGGAGAAACTGGCAAGCTACCGAGAGTTTTCCTGCCCATACAGGAGAGCCTGGCAAGCTCCCCAAGCAGTATTCATATGCCAAATACAGTAACAATAATGGATCTTATTCTCCTGACCCTGAAAGAGCCTCTAATGTGGCACCTTTGGGAAGGATGAATAAAGAGAGGCTGCTAAAATCTCAAATGTGTATACGTGTGCACACAAATGTGTATACGTGTGCACACATATACATGAATATACATGTTAGAAAGAACTTTAAAATGCATTTGAGTGGATTGAAGTGAGTACAATAGGTAAGGTTCTTGCCCTGTAGATAACCTGACTTTGATCCTTGGTCCCCTGAGCACTGCCAGAAATGATCCCTTAGACCAGAGCCAGGAGTAAGCCCTATGTATTGCCATAAGTTATCCTCCCAAAACAATAAAGAACAAAACAAAATGGTATATGAGTGGGTAATTTGTAGCACAGAAGTTATTGACTCTTCTAGTTTATTAAACAGGGGACCAGAGAGAGTACAGGATATGAGACACTTGCCTTGCACACAGTTACTTCAGCTGCAGTCCTGGTCCAATCCCCAGTACCTCTATGACCCGACCCCCTAAGCACCACCGGAAGTCATCCATAAGCATAGAACCAGAAGTAAGCCTTGACTACTGCTGAGTGTGGTCTAAAAATCAAAGCAAATAAAAAGAACAATAAAATGATTACACTAAATATATCTACCGCTGTAGATTGTAGTCTGTAATTAGATATAAACTGCCTTTGTTTTTTGGTGAGCTTAAAAACTTAATTTTAACTCAAGACCTTGTCAACTGCTTTTTATCCAAATCCACTTAAAATCATATATTAATCACACTAATTGACAACAGACTTTCTAAAATAACAAAACTAAATGTTTGAATTGGATCAGAAGCAAGGACATAACAGGGGGTAAGGACCTTCTGCTTAGGAGTAAGCAGTAGTCCAACTGTAAGCAAGCACAGTAATTGGATTAGAAAGCACTGAGATAAGATGATAAATGCTAGAAAAAAAAGCTTAGGGCATGAATAACTAGGAATGAGGGAAATCTAGTTTCTTAAGCAGCATCTCATGATTTCATTTCACGTGCCTACAACTCACCACAAGATCTGCCTTCTGCCTGAAAGAATTCCCTCTCCTTGTCTTTCCAGAAACAACTCCTTTGCATCTCTCAACTTATGTCCTACTAATAATCTCCTTTGACACCCCCCAACCACAGTATTGCACAGTTCCAGAGAAAATATTCGTGCTTTATATAATATTTTTTGAAATTTTATAGCTTGGCAGATATTCTCTGACTTCTATGCAAAGTCTGATAGGGCAGCTGCATTTGTATCTGGGCACAATATTACTCACTTTCTATTCATTTACCTATTAAATATTATTACTGTTGTAATTATTATTACCCTGCTGGGATGCTAAAGTAAAGCTAATGTGACATAAACAACAGAAATTAATTTTAGACAGTTCTGGGGACTAGCCAATTGAGATCAAAGCCCTGTCAGGACAGATTTCTTGTATTGTTCTTTCCTGTCTTGGGAATAGTCCTCATTTTTTCTTTTTTTTTAAATTTATTTTATTTATTTATTTCTCAGTTTATAAAGTAGTTTGCAATATTTGACTACATTTATATTCAAATGCTAATCCCACCACCATTACACCTTCCCACCACCATATTTTGGTGTTTCCATCCTGAACCCAAATCTCTGCCCCAAAGCAGAACTGAAATAATATATTTCCCTCTAAGGTTGGTTTGCCTCCTACTTTGAATCCCATCAAATGTTGTGCAGTACTCTCAAAGTGTGGGTAGGGTGTGTTCTATGAAGTGTTCATTGGTCCAGGAAAAGGTTGACTCATGGGTGAGACTCAGCCAGAGCATGTGGAGAGAGTGGACATAAGCATGGCGGTGGTTGTGTTCCGGAGGTTTTCGACTGCCAGGGCTGGGTTCCTTGGGGCAGGAGGGGTCTCACCTGACCCCCTCTAGGGTGCCCCAAGTGAAACAACCTGGTGTGGGTTTCGGCAGCATGGTTATTGGTGATAGTACTCTTATTGCTTTGTACTCACATTGCCCCTTCTATGAACAGAGGTGGGGAGAGACAGCGATACCTTATTTTCTCTCATATTCTCTCTTCTTACAAGAATGTTAGTCCTATCAGATGAGCGTCCACATTTAAGATCTCATTTAATCTAATTATTTCCCAGAAGGCCCTATCTCTAAATACACTCAGTTCAGGGTTTAGGGATTTGAAGGAAATATTCCACAGGATTATATTGGAGTTGTTATTGCTTCAGTTTCAGGATTCTCCTGATTATTTTCCACCTTGAATTTCCTCCTGATTTGTTTCCACCTTGAGTCAAATTAATTTATGGTAAAAGTCTGCATTCTATAGATCCGTATTATGCACTAGAGATGAACATTAATACTTTGCAAATGGCAGGAGGAGAAATGCTTCCTTTTTCTTGATTTGGATATGAGTTATGATTTGAACAGTAGATCAGTGTAGAAATACTATTATGTCAGGCTCTGTGTATATCTTTAGATATTGACATTTTCCACTTCCTGTTTCTTAGAATACTGTTTTTGGACTTAAGCCACTTTATGAAGAAACCTAAATAAATCCAGGGAAGAACCTATATAGGAAGAAGTCAAGACCTCCAACTGAGCACCCTATATTATTGGCTGACATCCAGCACCAACTTAGCAATCACTTAATTCTGTCATCTTCATTGTGATTTCTCCAGTCCTGTTACTACATAGAGAAGACACATATTGCTCCTAACAAATTTTGCTCAAACTCCACATTTTTGACAAAATTACCAATATCTTAACTGCATTTTCAGCAAAATTATCAGTATCTGAGGTATGGAATGGCTTACCACCAACATACAACATTCTAACCCTCAATGTATTCTTTGCATAGCACAGTGGCTGATTTTGATAATATATAAAGGAATAGTGAACATTCACAATTCCATCAAGATGAAATGCATGTTAAGGACATGTTAATGTGCAGTTTTTCTAGCTCTGAACTTATGGCCTGTTGAGAAATAAAGTCATACATGTCATTACAAGATATATTAGAACAAGTGATATAAAATTTGAATCCAAAAAATATTATGATACATGAAAAAATTCTGAGAAATATACACTTTAATGTATATAGACCTCCAGAACCCAACCACAGCCATGCTGTCCACTGTCCACACATTCAGACGAGCTCCACGCATGAAGGAACTGGCAGAGGAACCCAGGTGTGTGGGACCTGGGGCTGAGATCTCTAAGCCTGCTCGGATTGGGACTGGGCCTCTCCACCCAGATCCCCCATTTTCCAGTAGCTTGGCAGCCACACCCACAAACTGCTCCGGCTGCTGTGTAATCCCATCAACGGCCAACATCCAGTGACTATTAGACAAAGTTCCTGGAACATGACCTCTTACAACCTAGTTCTCCCTCTCGGAGAACCTGGAAAGGTACCGAGAGCATCCTGCCCACATGGCAGAGCCTGGTAAGCTCTCTGTGGCATATTCGATAGGCCAAATACAGTAACAATGATGGGTCTCATTCCTCTTACCCTGAAAGAGCCTCCAATATGAGACTACTGGGAGGAATGAGTAAAAAGAGACTGCTAAAGTCTCAGGGGTAGGACAAATGGAGACATTATTGGCGCCTGCTTGAGCAAATCGATGATCAGTGGGATGACAGTGATACAGTGATATACAGTGATACACTTTAATAATCTTTAGGTTGGAAGCAAATAGAACACCTGGCATAAATTAGTTCAAATAATTTAGAATATAGGTTGAATAGAAAAAATACAAAATTCTGAGATGGGAAGGTGCTTAGTCATTCATGCACTAGTGGTTCGTCAATGTTGTTCAAGGCCCAGTTTCTCTCACTTTCTCTTGTCTACTCCTATGATTTTTTTCTTTATCTAAAATTGTTATTCCTCGTACTTATTCCAGGATAGCCACAGCTATGGTAGATTATATGCTTCATTTGTAACTTACAAGAGGTTCAAAGGAAATCTTCACTAGAAAAATCTTATAATTCTTCCCCTAGAAACCTTTAGACCACAAAAAAATTTCTTAGCATCTCAGTCATGTGTCTACTTATAGACCAATCTCTAGCCAATAATGTAGTGGGAAGCACTTGTTCCTTTAAAACAATCAGGAACCAGTACTGGAGGAGTACTATGAATTTTATAAGGAGGTTTTAATGCATAATATTTCAACCTAAAGAAGGATAGTTTTATCAGATAAGGGAGAATGGATGCTTCATAGTCAAAATTCTCAACTAATATCTATTTATAGAAGAAGCAATACTTGAAATAGGTTTTGAATAATGGTTGTATAGGGGAGGAAGCATTGCTTGTAAGGAGGACAGTGTAATCAGAGTTGGGGTTAAGAAAATTATATGAGGGAAGCAGAAATTAGCTGTTCGGTAGAGAAAACAAAGGTATGTTTAATCTAGAAAACAGGGGTAAGAGAATGTTTATATGTGGATTTTTATGTAGCTTTAAAATCCCCTATAGTAATGAAAAAATGTTTCATTTATGGATATGAAGGCATTATTCTGAGGAGAAAGTTTATAGAATGTTTTTAAATATTATAAAAATATGTCAACATGACTATTAATATGTGGATTCTATTAAAACAATACATTTTAATGTGCTCTTTTATTGTAGTTCATAATGTTGTTCCAGCATTGAATTCTTAAGCATTCAAGTAAGGTTAAGTTCTTCATCTAATGAGAAAATCAAAATTAACTCAGTAAAATTCATTTTTATTAATAAAAATTAAAATTGCGTTATTAAAGATGCCATTTTTGGTTTATATACAGTTTCAAAATGACACAATATTGGTGAGTCAGTATTTCTTAGAACAAAATGAAACAGCGATTAATAGAATAGCAGGAGAAAACTGTACAGAAGAAAGAGGAATGTTAAGGACATTCTGATGTTCTTTAAGGCCTATTTGTACTGAAAAAAAAATGACACAGCTATTCTAGAATGCATAGTAGGAGATTCTGCTGACTTGGATAGCAGATAACAAATTCAACATTAGGTTAATTTTTAAATGATGGTAGAACAGTTCTTAGTAGAGAATGAGAAAGAAAAACTGATAAAATAACAAATGACACTGAAGATGAAACTTTTAGATATTTCAAAACAAACTATCACAGTGATTAACGTGTGGGTGCTGTCAAAACAACAGATCTTAACAGTCCAACATATTCTTTTATTGTGCCCTCTAATATATGATTTTATTCTAGGGTTCAATTATTGGGCTCTAAACTAAACTCAGGTTATGGCATCTAGTAATGATTTTGTGAGGAAAATGAAATTGACCTGTAGATTTCATGTTGTAATAACAAAAATTTTAAAAATTGCATTAATAAAAAATTTGCAAGCTTAATTTTATTTTATTTTCAAAATGAGATAGTGTATTAATGACACATGTCTTAAAAGTGAGATTCTTAAGTGATTTTTTCTTTTTCTTTGTTTTATAGCAAACCAGATTTTCTCAGGGCTTCCTTCTGGTTCTGTCCTCAGGGATATAGCTCTGGTGATATTTGGGGAATTCTACAAGGTGCTGGTGAGGGAATGTGGCTTAGCCACATAAGAAGTGCCTTAGCCCTTTTACTATCTCTCTGGCTTCCTATTGGACTCTTAAGTCCATAACATGACAGACTGTTTTAGAATAATTCCTATGTGTTTTATGAGGTAGTACAACTTATTAAATACATTTTAATCTTGGGGCTGGAGAGATAGCACAGCGGGTAGGGCGTTTGCCTTGCACGCGGCTGACCCGGGTTCAAATCCCAGCATCCCATATGGTCCCCTGAGCACGGCCAGGGGTAATTCCTGAGTACAGAGCCAGGAGTAACCCCTGTGCATCGCCAGGTGTGACCCAAAAATAAATAAATAAATAAATACATTTTAATCTATAAACAATATTTTACTGTAAAAAAATTCCAGAGTTATCAATATAGGTTTTCTGTCAAATTGATGATCAAGATTTGAATTTCTTTTAGTCGTTTCCAGGTGTTTTGTAGAATAATAAATCATTTTATTGGATAACCTACGATGCAGATAAACCACTACAACCACAAGTTACAATGGGAAGGAAAAGTAATCATGTTATATACTTTTTCTGTGACGTTCAATTAGAAGAATTCATATGAAACTACATGAAAGTGGTAAATAAAATAAATAATTGTTTAACATTAGCCAATTATTTGTCTTTAAATAATAAGTTATTTCATAGTGTTCACTACTGAACTGCTGTGTACTGTCAGAGTTAATGTTGAGTGACATGCTTTGAAAGAGAAAAAGAGGAGAGGAATAGCATGTTCAATAATATTTTGTGGCTGGGACCACACTTGGCAGTGCTCAAGATTTAATCCTGATTCTGAAATCAGGGATCATTCCTCACAGGTCTCTGGGGACCACATTGGGTTCTGGAAATCAAACCAGGGTCAGGCACAAGCAAGATGAGCACCCTCCCTTCTGTACTATATTTTAGCTCAAATAAATGACTATTTTAAAAACATGATTTCTATTGAGCATTATCCCAATACCCAAATTTTATCATCTCCATTCTTCATACATATATATTTATATATTATATATAATGTGAATTATATAATATATACACCTATTATGTATGATTATAATATCTTTATAGTAAAAAAGTCATAAAATATATAGGATTGCATTATCTTGATATACGTTGTCATGTCAGACACGTTATCTATTGCGCAATAGCACAACGCTATCACGATAGCATGACAAAGAACATTTGCCTTGCACGCGGCCGATCCGGGTTCAATTCCTCTGCCCCTGTAGGAGAGCCCGGCAAGCTACCGAAAGTATCCTGCCCACAGAGCAAAGCCTGGCAATCTACCCATGGTGTATTCAATATGCCAAAAACAGTACCAACAAGTCTCACAATGGAGACGCTACTGGTGCACGCTCGAGCAAATCGATAAACAACAGGCGACAGTGCTACAGTGCTATACATTGTCCTCTGGTGATATCTAAAAAACCCATTTTACTTGTTTTGTTGAGTTCAAACTAGATCCAATATATTCTAAATTACAATATTTAATATTTATCTTTTTCTAGTATTTGATATCCGTGTAATATGGGAAGAGTGGAATATGAATGTATAGAGTGGGAGCAGGTAGGCACTAGACAGATTTACTATCATTTCTGGTTAGATTGCCACTGTTTAGGGAGTGCAATATGCCCAGGGAGGCCAGGACTAGTCGAAACTGCAAGAGTTATTACATGGCATAACCATGAAGGTCCAGCCAGCCTTCAGTTTCTAAGGAAACTGCCAAGCTGCAGCTGAGATCCACTTGATCTATATGGCCTAGATATATGTACTTATGATTCCAGCCTTCAAAGAGTCATCATTTTTCAGGAAAAGTGAATTCGTACTCTTTAGAGGATGGAAAAGTCAATCCCAGTCTCTACTCAGCATCCAGGTTCTTTGGTTTCCTTGGCAGAAAATAATTTCAGAAGATAAACAGTAGATTGAAAATAATTTTATTAAAAGAGAACATTCATTATAGGGAAAATGTGGAAATCTTTAGACAGAAAAAAAATTAGATTAGATATCAAAGCTAGCTAAATCTGGGCTTTCTGCACAGTTAAAAGTTGTCAAGAGAAAAGGACTTGAACCCTGATGGGTTGTTCAAACTATAATTTTTTAAGGGTTTTTGTTTCTGCCTGTGAATTGTCTCTGGAGAGGGGTCTAGTTCTTGCTACTGAGCTTGTGTCGGGATGAGTTTCTTTCTCTTTAAGCATGTCTTGGTTTGTGGCTTTCTGGAATTTACTCTCAAGACCTCTTCTCACACCATCTGCCTAACTCACATCTACCTTCTGATGAAAATCTTTTTGTAAGAAGTAACATCAGTGGTTTTGAAAAATAATTGCTTCCCAATGTTTTATTTCTCTCATTTTGTATTTCACTTACTCGACCATAGAAACACCTTATCCTGCAATATATATCACATAACAAGAAACCTACAAATTCCGAAATAGTGCAGGGGTCCCTAACAAGTCTTTTGAGATTAGCTAGTCTCTGCTTCATTCTACAGTAGTGCCAGTTTATGTACACATACATACCCATGATCCTGCAAAACTTACAAACAGGGTAAGAGACTCTTTCCTGAAAGATGAGTCATCTCCCTCTATTTCAACTGTAATTCTAGCATGGGGCATCAGAGGGGAACTTTGTCCTATAGAAGATTCCTATAGAACCTATAGAACCTTGTTCAGATAGAAGATAAATGTGGCAGATGCTCTTAGCCACTGAGAAGAGAATTTCCCTCTTTATTGATACTAAAACAAAATTACCTTCATTCTTATTTATTTAATCCTTGTCCTGTGGCAAGAGAAAAATTATAGTATTTGTAAACCTTTGTGGTTTATTTATGGTTTCATTGTGAATGGCAACTTCAGAATTCACAATCAAACATCACTGACTTCTCTGAATTATAAATGGCTTCAAGCTTCTAGAAAAAGATGTGTTTGGGAAAACATGGACTATCTGCCGAGGCATACAGATTCCAAAGAATTCAACTAAGATTTTTGTTTGTTTAATGATGCTCAGAGGCAAGAGAGTATGGGGAATATTGTCTGCCATAAAGGCAGGGGCAGGGTGGGAAAGGGGGGGTATACCTGGGATATCGGTGGTGGGGAATGTGCACTGGTGGAGGGATGGGTGTTTGAGCATTGTGAGATTGTAATCCAAACATGAAGGCTTGTAAATATCTCACGGTGATTCAATAAAATAAGTTTTTTTAAAAAAATGATGCTCAGAGGCTGCTTATGGCTCCTACGCAGGGGTCAGTCCTGGCAGTGCTTGGGAGACTGTGTACTGTTGGGGACAGAATTCAGGATGCATGTGTGAGCCACACTGCGCTATCTCTCTGGCTCCAACTCAAGTAAATTTTATGAGGACTGTGAGAATGAGATAGTTGAGATGATAATTATTACTTATAAAATTTTATCCATATACATTATTTTATGATATTATTTTTGGTTTACCCATGCCTTGAAATGGTTTTGTAAAATTTTTTTAATTGAATCACTGTGAGATAGACCCTAAAAAGCTGTTCATGATTAGATTTCAGTCACACAGTGTTCCAACACCCATCCCTCCACCAGTGTACATTTCCCAACGCCAGCGTCCCCAGGTCCCCTTTCACTGCCCCCCCCCGCGTGCCACTCCCCCCAGCTTGCCTCTATGGCAGGGGCTTTTCTTCTCTCTGTGTTTGTCTCTCTCTCTCTCTGTGTTTCTCTCTCCTTTTGGGCATTGTGGTTTGCAATATTGACACTGAAAGATTATCAAGAATATCCTTTTATCTACTTTGAACACTCAGATCTTGTCCAGTGTGATCATTCCCAGCTATTATTGTCATACTGGTACCTTGAAATGTTTTTGCACTCATTAGCAACTTGTTCTTTTGTAGGAAATAGGCAGTTCCTTTTGTTTTATATATATACATGCATATATATGTATATATATCATATATATAGTCTCTTTTCTTAGCTCTACATGCTTAAAGTACTCCTTCAGTTCACAGTTATTTTTTAATTAAAGGAAATACATGTTCCCTCTGGCTATGCTTCTTAACACTGAGAAAAATCTCCTAACTGAATTAAGGGAAGATTCCCCATCACCACCCAGAGCTTTGTAATACACAGAGTATCCATTCTTAGAAATATTGTATTTGGTGGTACTCTCACAGATCATCCCTGGCTTTACCAAGAGTGTGCAGGCAATTTTTTTGTGTTTTTATTTTTTTTATTGTTTTTTTGAGCATGGTTTCCTTGTGTATTTATTGGCCTTGCAATTCCAAAGTGATTAACTGTTCTTTTATATAATCTACCTTTTATGGCTGTTATTGTTGTTTTGTTTTTTGGGTCACATCTGGTAATACTAAGGGCACACACCTGGCTCTGCACTCAAGGATCTCTGATCAGGACTCAGAAATACATGGGTCCTGGGGATTAGACCTAGGCTGGATGCATGCAAGGCAAGTGTCCTATCTTCTGTACTCTCAAGTTCTCTTTATAAAATCTATTTTGAATAACATTGAGATGATTATAGACGGGAGTTTGTGTTGCAACAATCTTGCAGTAAGGTTTAGCTAGAAGTCTGAGGCATTTAAGACATGCACTGGAAAGTAATGTATGTTTTTTGGGAGGATCACATAAATGTCTTTGGAGTTTTTTGTGCCGTGGCCTACCTGAGAGCAGCCTGTTCAGCCCCCTTTTATTAACTAGCTTGATGTTCCAACCAATGATATTCAGCCACATAAGCAGAATATGCAAATTAACTTAGTCAACGGAAACAGTATCAAAGTCAGTTACATAGCGGTTAGTGTAGTCCTCTAAAGTAATAACAACAGAAAAACAATATTTGCATCCAAACCTAGCTAGGCCTGAGATTATGGGATGTTGTACACCAACAAGTTTGAACATCTTTCATTTTTAAAAGTATTTTTATTTTTCTAATTAAAGTATCATGATTCACAAAGTTATTGATAGTTGAACTTTAGGCTACCGTATCTTAACACCAATCCCACCATCAGTGTCAAGTTCCCGTCATCATTATTCCCATATTCCTGCCCCCCCCCAGTTCCTGCCCCATCCCTCCCTGTCAACATGACAGGCACATTTCAAAGTTTCAGTGGTTGCAGCTTAGATCTTATGTCTACAATGCTCTTGGGTCTGTGATTTGGATGTAAGACTCTTTCACTCCCATATCACCAGTATAAATAAAATCGTGATGCCTGTTCACCCATTCTCATTCTCATTCCTTCTCGATTTCTTTCCTTTCCTATCCTCTTCTCTAAACACTGGGGTTAAGGGTGATCTTAGCAACCCTTCTTTACTAAAATACATTTCCTCATCCAGTATTCTATTACCACAGATAAGTGAGATCATTCTTTGTTTATCTTTTTTGTTCTGGCTTAGTTCATACAACGTGCTATCTTCCAGTTCCAACTCGCGGCCAATTCCATGACTTCATCATCCCCTGCAGCTGCATAGTATCCCATTATATATGTATGGATTACTATATATATAGTATTATATATACTACATATATTTTATACATAACATATATAATATATACATAGTATTCCATTGTGTGTATATATATATATATATCACTGTATCACTGTCATCCCATTGCTCCTCTATTTGTTTGAGTGGGCACCAATAACGTCTCTCATTGAGAGACTTATTGTCACTGTTTTTGGCATATCAAATACACATGGATAGCTTGCCAGGCTCTGCTGTGCAGGCATGATACTCTTGGTAGCTTGCCGGGTTCCCTGAGAGGGGCAAAGGAATTGAACATGGGTCGACCTCATGAAAAGAGAATGCCCTACCACTGTGCTATTACTCCAGCCCATGGCTTCAGGATGCAATCATTAATTATTTTACTTATTTATCATCATCATCATCATCATCATCCCATTGATTGTTGATTTTCTCAAGCGGTCGCAGTAACATCTCCATTCGCCCTAGCCCTGAGATTTTAGAAGCCTCTCTTTACTCGTCCTTCCCAACGGTGCCGCATCAGAGGCTCTTTCAGGGTCAGGGGAATGAGACTCATCATTGTTACTGGTTTTGGCATATGAATATACCACAGGGAGCTTGCCAGGCTCTCCCATGCGGGCAGGAAACTCTCAGTAGTTTGCCAGCTTCTCCAAGAGGGAGAACTAGGCTATATGTTGCTTTTGGGAGGTTGGTTTTATAGTTTCTGGGTGTGGGCCACTGGTGGGATTACACATTGCAGGGGTCAATTTCTGGGTGTGACCGCCTAGCTACTAGAAAATGTGAGATCTGGGCGGAAGAGGCCAAGTCCCGATCTGAGCAGGCTTGGAGATCTCAGCCCCAGATCCTGCACACCTGGGTTCCTATGCCAGTTCCTTCATGTGTGAGGCTCGTCTGAGTGTATGGAGAGGGGCCTTGAGCATGGCTGTGGCTGGGATCCGGAGGTCTTTGGCTGGTTACTTATTTATAGTGCAAAAATTTATGAAATCCCCTGCCTGTGTAAACTAGTCATTAATTTATCCAGTAAAATGCTGTACACATACAGTAACTGGATGAGGATTTAATCTATACACAAAGGAATAGGATTTGGCTTCATGTAGCAGTAGCAGTAACATTCTCAAGAGAGGGGAAAGTGTATTGTTGTTCACAATATATAAAATGTTCAATGAGAATATGGGCCAAATATTCTTTCATGCTTGAGTATCCCTGTTCAAACATGAAAAATAGCTAACATGGCAGTCAATGAAAAAAAAAGATAGAGTTAGGATATGTTAGTGTTAACTCTGCTAAATTGTTTTTCACAGAACAGGTTTTATAATTGATATTTCTCAGAGAATTTGCAATATAACTGTCACTTTAATTGCAGTGTTCTATTATAGACTTCACATTCACTTTAGAGAATTATGCTGGGAAATGCTCAGAGAACTTATTTCTCTCATATTCAAAAAGTTACCCTCTGATAACCTGAAAATACTGATATTTTGTTGGCGAGTGTAGTTTAGTAATATATATATGTTGAAGAGGTGACAAATTTTACCTATTAGCTATATACGGTCTTGTATATAAAAGTAAATGAATGAAGTATTTCACAGGAAAAGTTACTATTAAGACTTAGACTCTATCAGCAAAGTTGGAGCTAAATTCCCTTAAACTTGATGTCTTTAAAAATAGAAATATTCATAAAACAGCAGAGTTGGGAGAATTAATAGAAAAATAGAGAAGGGGAGGGAGAGAAAACACACAAAGTCTGTGTTGAATTAACAAAGAAACACAGGTAGAGTGCTCTTCGGGAGGACCGGAGGGAGAGAAGAATGAGTTTTTTGCTTGTTTTTAATTAGATTACTGATCTAATTATTGCCTACCTTGTAACTGAATCAGATAAAATATAACTCCTCATAAATATTTGGCTAAGATGAGGAGAATTCATTAATTCAAGTAAAGTTAAAGGTCTGCAGGTTACATATGCTCTGTAACAGACACAGTTCTTAAAATCCTTGCATTTTAAATTTCAGTATTTTCAAACTGGGAATGTTATTAGTATACAATTAAAACATAAAATTTTGTTTTAAAGAACTGTGTTTACAAAGGTTAGAATGCTACACAGGTTCTCTTTTTGTCATTTTTTAAAATATAAATCAATGAGCTTATCTGAAATTTAAATGTTTGACATATAACATTGCATAATTTTAGGGCATACAACATGTTGAGTTGATACTTTTATGTATTACAATATAATTAGCACCTCTTTCTCTGGAGTCAACAAACTATAATTTCTTGCTTTAATGACCTCTTATAATGCTTAGACTTGGTTCAGAACTCAGTTATTTTGTAAATAATAATTCTGTCATTCTTTGTCTCATCTTTAATAATAGTTTCTTCTAGAAATTTGACTTCTATGAGTTTTATTAACTTAATACATCTGAAGTATAAAAAAATTTAAGTGGATAAATTTTATTTCACCTTGAAAATCTATATTCATAGAAAATCCATGTTCTAATACATATGTGAAGACAGGTAAGGAAATTCATGTTTTTTGTATTCCCTTTATGACTATCACAGTTCTAATGGTAGATGTCAAAATTTCTATTCAGAGTGAAAAAAATCTTACACTCAGGGTGGTAAAATATCAATGATTTTCTAAACCTTTCAACTATAGGAACCTTTTCAAAGATTAAAAAATAATCATAATTATTAATTTTTGACTGAGAAAATATATAGTGATACTGAGTACCAAATTATAGTATAGGAATTACAACTGGAGAAAAATAAATGTGAAAACTAGATTGATTACTTCTTTCAGTCTATAAATCATGATAAATACATTAATCTGCATCTAGACTTATAATAATTTTCAGGGTCTTTATAGCTTCTTAATAATTAGTTTGAAGAACAAAAAAACTATATAATGCTTTCCCATTGATTATTTAATATGTTTTGCAACAGTTTTGAAGTATTTATATTTGAAGATTTCATTATATTAAGACTAAACTTATTGAAAATTTAAGAGCTTATAAAAATGAGATTTACTAACACAAACTAATAGATCATTACGGTGCTATTAAAATAAGCGCTGTCTACTCATCTAGATTCTGTGTGTTTTAGACAAGAAGATGTGAAGTCTCACATTAATACTAAGAATTTACTTGTATAAAGCAGTTTGATTGACAGTTACAGAACCAACATTAATCATAGAATTTTTTTAACAATAGAATTTATATTCTATTCACAGTAATGTTAGGAAACACATAGTTACCGCCAGAATCGGGAAATCACTGGTCTTCATGTGATGAACTTTTTTAAAAAACATAGTTCTAAAGGTCTAAGAATAACTGGAAATCATACTGTCTATGATTTAATCTTTAGAAATACCCTCTTAATACACATTTAAGGTGATCTCCTGTCTTTATTACCTAAAATGCTGCATAGGTTTTTAAACACTATTCCCCATCCTTTTCTTTTTTCTTTTATATTTAAAGCAAGTAAGAGGAACACATAAAGTACTTGCTTTTAATTTTTATCTACTTTTACAATTTATGCTATAGAATACAAGAAACAGAAGATTTACGGCACTGTACTTTCCTAAAAGCAGTTCGCAGAAACCATTTGTTTAGAAAACTTGCAATATTGTCTCATGGATATGGAACAAGTTCATATTCTTCCACTTACAGATACTAATAGGAAACCAGACGATCGTGTGATTTGATGTAAAATGAAATCATTTCTTTGTATTCTTATTATTTTACCACCAGAGCAGAACTGTTATGAAAAATGTCATCACAGTTTAAGCCAAATGGGAAAAGAAAAGGCACATCAATTTGAAATTATTGGTAGATTTGACAAAGTCCATCTCTAGTGGTCATCTTATCTACACATGAAGTGAAAACAGAATGACCATCAAAGAGTTTTAGAATGGAAAAGCTCCTATAAGTATGCCTAGGTCTTGGGGAAATAAAAGTTGAATGTGAATATGGTGTCCTCATTGATTTCTGGTTTTCTAAGCCAACAGAATTTTGAAGTCAGCATTAAGTGTTTTCAATGCTTTAAATATTAAGCATTTAACATCTGCAGAAAGGATGGGCCATCCCATGCATTCTCACCCTTTCTGTGGGTCTCAGCCAACTAGGCTGAAGGTTCAGTAGGCTGCCCCAGCTCATAGAGTTGTTCAGCCTTGTGTTTCGGGGATTAACCAGCGGTGTTTCCACACCAGTGATGCTCAGTAGACCTTCCAGGCTATGTGGTGAGGTTGAAGTACCATGTGGTACCAGGGATCTAATTAGGATTAGAGGTATTCGAGTCAAGTGGTTTAACTTCACTATTTCTCCATCTAGGGCTGAAGCGATAGCACAGTGGTTGGGCATTCGCCTTTCACGAGGCTGACCTGAGTTTGATTCCACCGCCCCCCCTCAGAGAGCCCGGCAAGCTACCAAGAGTATCGAGCCTGCACGGCAGAGCCTGGCAAGCTACCCGTGCGTATTGGATATGCCAAAAACAGTAACAATAAGTCTCTCAATGAGAGACGTTACTGGTGCCCACTCGAACAAACTGATGAGCAACGGGATGACAGTGACAGTAAATTTCTCTATCTTAAGGAATAAAAAGATTTTCAGTTTTTAAATAATAGCTGTAGTAAGGTGTCACCTTTGACACCCCAGTATTCATGTTTAACAGACACATGATAATAGGCACGTCTCATGGTGATGATTCTGCTCTGATTGACACTCTGGGTATTTATGAATTTAAAGCTAAGAATGGGTAAAGGCAAAAGCATGCCTTTCTCACTGGTATGCTTGATTTGAACCAAGAAATTATTGAGATTTATGAATAGACTCTGTGAAGCTTGAAGATCTATGAGAGAGTTAACACCTATGTTAATAAAAAAAATTAAAGACCATAACTTCATTGGGTAGCATTTGCGCCAATTTCTACTTAGAACTGTGGAGATACGCTGATGCTAAATTTTTAAAGTCAAAGTGGTCAAACTTTACCATGATGTACACAATGATGGTGGAACAATAGTTCTTGAAGCTCTGGATTACACTTTTCCATCCATTCAACCTTTTGTTAAGCCCTCCTACGTCCACAAAATATATGGCATTTGTGCTGATTCTGTACACTGAGTGGAATTTTATTTTTCCATACTGGGTTGGTGATCAACTTCAGCCCTGTTGCCAAAAATGGGGTCACTGAAAGGAGCATCTGGCTTCATTGTTGATCAAATAAAAAATCCTGACCTACACAGGCTAATGCAGTTCTTGTTGTGCACTCATGCAGGATTTTCATACAGCGCATATGGCTTACATGCCTGAAAAGCTGAAGAAAATTTACTGGTCTTCTCGGAAGACACTGTAACATAATCCAGATTCTGGCATCTCATGGCAATGCTATTGTTAAGGTGGTTCTTAAGAAAATTGTGCGTAGAAAATTTCTCTTATTATTCTCTTTGGGAATGTTGCACCTTTCATGCTACAAGGCAGACAGTTGCTATTGGTATCTTAATAATAATGAATAAGAGGTTGCTGGAGTTGGCGAGGTCACCAAATCTGCTAAGAAAGCTGACAACCTAATAAATATTATCTGGAACACTGTACAAAATCTTAATTGGTTTTGGAAGAGTGGGTCAGAGCTCTTTATCTCACTTGGTCATTTCGATTTAATAGGAAAAGACTTGTTAATGATATAAAGGCCTTGTAAAATCTTTAGCAAAAAGGAACAATGGAATGTTTTATAGGTTGCATGTGTATATGTGAGTGTGTGTAGGAGTTTTTAAAAATATTTAATAGAATTTTAAGACCCATTAAAACAAATTTCAATACTAAACCTGTAATTTAATTTTTGGTCAAAATCAAGACTTTCTATAGCACAATTTAGGGAAATGTAGAAATATAGAGAAATTTAGAGAAAATATTGATTTTAACCTGTGCCTGCCTGGTGTTCTTGTTGAAACTTGATGCATTGAATATTTCAGCATTAATTTCAGATATTTTAAAGTATTTTCAGAGCCTGGGTTGAAGTGCATATTTTTTTAATTGCTGTCATGATATGGAACCCAGGTGTGCGGAACCTGGGGCTGAGATCTCCAAGCCTGATCAGATTGGAACTGGGCCCTCTCCACCCCAGATCCCCCATTTTCCAGTAGCTTGGCAGCCATACCCACAAACTGCCCCCAGCGCCCTGTAATCTCACCAATGGCCAACATCCAGAGACTATAAAATCAAACTCCTGGGAGCATCTTATAGCCTAATTCTCCCTCTTGGAGAGCCTGACAAGCTACCAAGAGTCTATTGCCCACACAGGAGAACCTTGAAAGCTCCCCATGGCGTATTCATATCTCAAATACAGTAAAAGATATATACATACTTCTCAGAGAGCCCGGCAACCTACCGAGAGTATCCCACCTACACAGCAGAGCCTGGCAAACTACCCATAGTGTATTTGATATGCCAAAAACAGTAACGATAGATCTCATTCCCATGGCCCTAAAAGAGCCTCCAATCATTGGGAAAGACAAGTAAGGAGAGGCTGCTAAAATCTCAGGGCTGAGTATAATAGAGATGTTACTGGCGCCCATTCGAGTAAATCAACAAACAACTGTATTACAGTGATACAGTAATGACATAGTTACCTTTAGATAAAAGAATCATTCTATCTGTCATCCCACCCTTTCCTTTTCTTTATGTTGAAGGATTAGGGGTCATATGTGTTGGTTGTGATATTCTCTAGGGACTACCTATCTGGCTGCAGTGCTCAAAAACTTGAAGAGAGCTCAGCAGAGATGGCACACTTTATAAAGGTGCCCACATGAAGCTATGTGCTGGACATCATACACGATGTGGCACTGGGGTCCCCCAAGTAGAGCCACCATACTCCGGTGATTGACTTATTGCTTCTAAATACAGGGCTGGAGTCTTTACGTGGAGCCAAACCTGCCCTCCCACCCTCATCAGGTTTACTTCTTAAGTTGTTTAGAGTACACAATTAAAATTTATGAGAGACATACATTATTGACAATACTTAAAGTATTTAAATTTGAAAAATAAAGAGGCCTGAGTGATAGTCCCACAGGTAAGGCACTTGCCTTGTTCAGAGCTGACTCGGGTTCAATTCCTAGCATCCCATATGGTGCCCTGAGCATGTCAGGAGTGATTCCTGAATAAAGAGCCCAGAATAATTCCTGAGCACTACTGGGTGCAACTTACCAAATTATGTACGTCATCTTATAGGAAATTATATGTTCTGCAATATTTAAAACCATGTGTTACATAATTTAGTTTTAATTTCGCTGTAGTCTTATACAAATTGAGTAAAGTTGGTGTCATATTTTAAACTCAATTCATTAGTTTTGAATGCATTCTCCTGTATATAAACACTGCAGGACAGCTTGTTAGACCAAAAGAGTTTGAATTACAAGGTTAAGTATTGTAGACTGGCTTGCTCCTATGGGTTCATTCTAAGAAAATAAAGATACAAAAATATTAAAAATAAAAGCTCTTTCAGAGTTGTTTTTTTTAAATAATGTTACTTTAAGAACTAAAAAAAAAGAAATAAAAAGGCCAACATGGTGGTACAGAGAGTGACGCACTTGTCTTGCATGCAACCTATCCAGGTTCTATCCTGGGCACCACAGGTGGTTCCCTGGGCCTGCTAAGATTGATCCTACAGCACAAAGCCAAGGTCAAATGCTGAGTACTTCTGAATGAGGCCCAAAAACATGGCAGAAAACAGAATTAGTAAACTAAAAAAAATTTGAATTGAAAAAATATATCCATACACACAAAATGCATGACACATATAAATTAAACAAATATATACCATCTGAAGCATAATGAAGAAAGAAGGAAAAGCAAACAAACAAAACATAAAATCGTGTGTACAACCAGTCAGATCAGGAAATGAGAGAGAAAAGTCAAACCAGTGGGGAAAGCAAAATATATTATAAAGGGACTCACATCTACTGAATGATATAGACATTTATATGTGAGAAAATCTATATTCCCTGTGTAGAGTAAAAACAAAAGAAAATATAGTCATGCTAAACATAAAGTAAAAAATAATGATAAAAACAGAGATATGGTATGCATGGAGAATAAAGCAAAATGAAACTTACTATCAAATTTTTTAATTAGTTACAAGTAAAGTGGCAATTAAAATATAAAATTTACAGATAGGAGACATAAATTATAATTATATATACATATATATGTAAAGCTTTAGAATAAAGTAACAGTTAAATAGAGGCCAGGAAAACACATCTACCTCCTAAGAATCTAATTCTTACTAATATTCATAGTAGTTTGATATAATATATACAACTATAGAAAAATCTTGTCTGCTATTTCTGTCTTGTGAAGTTCAGTTCTTGGTAGATACATTAGTTTATTTAATCTTTACAAGTAACCTGATGAAGTAGGTTGCTCATAATCATCATCATCATCATCATCATCATCATCATCATCATCATCATCATCATCATCATCATCCTGTTGATCCTTAATTTTCTCCTTTGGTCTCAGTAACATCTCCATTCATCCTAGCCCTGAGATTTTAGAAGCCTCTCTTTACTCGTCCTTCCCAATGGTGCCATATTGGAGGATCTTTCAGGGTGAAGGGAATGAGACCCATCATTGTTTTGGCATATGAATGTGCCATGGGGAGCTTGCCAGGCTATCCCATGTGAGCAGGAAGTTCTAGGTAGCTTGCCAGGTTCTCCAAGAGGGAGAACTATGCTATAAGATGTCTTCCGGGAGCTTGGTTTTATAGTCTCTGAATGTTGGTCATTGATGGGATTACATGATGGTGGTGGGGGCGGGGGCAGGGGCAGTTTCTGGGTGTGACTGCCTAGCTACTAGAAAGTGGGGGATCTGGGCAGAAGAGGCCCAGTCCCAATTCGAGCGGGCTTGGAGATCTCACACCTGGGTTCCTCTGCCAGTTCCTTCATGCATGAGGTTTGTCGGAACGTGTGGAGAGGGGCCTTGAGAATGGCTGTGGCTGGGTTCCGGAGGTCTTTGGTGGCCAGGGCTCTGGTCAGGGAGGGGAGGGAAACTCAACCCACCCACTCCAAGTGAAGACAGCCAGGTGTAGGGGCAAGAGACACTTTCTTATGTCAACATAAGAAAACTTTGTTTATTTTGATGGCTTCTGTACCTCTGTTGTTTGTAAAACAGCTAAATTCCTCATTAAAATTGGCTGAGGCTTATAAAATAAAGCCTTGCAAACTCTGAACTTTATCTAGAAAGAGCTGCAGAACTAGAGCCTAAAACTAGATCGTACAAATCCTTAAGTTCAGAAGAATTTCAACTGTTAATAACCATTGTCATCCTGTTGCTCATCAATTTGCTTGAGCGAGCACCAGTAATGTCTCCTTTTTTTTTCTAGACTTGTTGTTACTGTTTTTGGCGTATCGAATACGCCATGGGTAGCTTGCCAGGCTCTGCCGTACAGGCAGAATACTCTCGGTAGCTTGCCAGGCTCTCCAAGAGGGGCGGAGGAATTAAACCCAGGTCGGCTGCGAGCAAGGCAAACGCCCTACGAATGTGCTATCACTCCAGCACTATTTTCTGTGACAGTGACAGTGATACAGTGAATAACTATTAATGTTCTTCTAATAAGAAATTTTGATTGAGAATTTAAATTTCTCTGTAGGCTCAATATTCTGGTGAGAAATCTTCATTTAAACCTTGTCCAACAAGTTTCAAAAACAACTAAGCCTCTCTAATCACTGGGTTGCATATCACTGACTTCTCAAGAATTTCTACTTCTAATTTCAACCTGGTTATAACACTCGAGTGTTCTACAAAGACAGACAGACAGATTACGAACTGACTAAAACACCACAAGTCCATGTGCACACATATGCAGTTGATCGATCAATCTGGTCGATCTGAAGTAGATTGCTATCATTTATTATTCCCATTTCACAAATAAAGAAACATATAACCAAATAACTCAGCCAATGTCACACAATAAAAAATCAGGGAGCCAGGATCTGGGCCCTGTATTCTGATTCCATTGACATTTATAAAGACCAATATGCTTAGTTCAACTTACTTAAAATTCTCTAATGGGCCTCTGGAAGTTGAGGTCCTCATAGTTCAAGTTTTTAACAATTCCTGAGTGGCTATAAAGCAATAGAAATAAATGAACCATTCGGCTATGGTTATCTGGCTCTAAGGTAATCTCCGTTACAGTGGGAGCCCATCTTACTGCAGTGTGCTGCCTCTGGCCTCATCTTCCATGCGAGGGTAACAGACAAATGGGTCACGTCCAGCTACAACCATTTTACGTGAGGGGTTGGGCGGATAATTCAGCAGTAGAGCATATACGTCACATATGTCAGGCCCCAAGGGTGTTCCCTGGCACCAAAATTAACCTAAGTCAATAATCAATAATCAATCAAGATTATTGCAGACTCCGACTACTCAGAGACTGATCCTTGTTCTTTGTTCCAAAAGAATTTTTTTTAACAAATAATTTAATTTCCAAGCTGTTTTTCTTTTTCTTACTTACTTTTTTTTTTAACTGAGGCTGTGGAAACTACCTTATGTAGAAATTGTAAGGACGCAGAAAATAGCCTAAGAAAATCTAACATGCTAGTTTCATTTTTCTCTACTGTCATGATATGGGGTCTAGTCTGAAGACAGAAAATGAATCCTAATCCTCCTCAGCCTGTGACTTTATCAGAGCAGGTCATGAACACTGCAGCGATTCCTCTGAAATCCTAAGTACAGCACCTGTGCCCTTTGGGAACTGCAGCTACTTCTCGGCCTGCCCTGCAGTCGCGACAGGACAGTCATCTCCTTGAAATAATCAGGCGAGGCAGGTTCTAAGACATGCAGGTTTCATCTAGACTGCAGATTTACAGAATTTAAAATTGTGCTCCAAAATAGATGATATAACACTTGTAGGAAATCTGCTGGTTTAAATGACAGGTGGTATATGAAAAGAAGAGGACTAATCTAGTGCAGGAATTTTGCTCCTCGTTCATCAAAAGTATAATGAAAATTGTAGCCAAGGGTAGCCTGATATTATCACCCTAAAACTTCTTCAAAGCTCCACATAGGGGGAAAAAAAACTGCATACAAAAAAGGAAAAAAAAATGTCTCGGGCACGGCAGATGGCTTGATGTACTACCAGTGATTTGTGTACACACAGCTTCAAATGACAGGCTTTATTGTGCCCTGAACATGGCTTTTGGTGACAGAAGCAAAGTCAAGAGGCTTAAAAATATGCAGACGTGTTAATATAATTTTATAAAAGGAGATTGCACTTCGTCTATTAAAAAAAAACTCAAGGTCAGTGCTTACCATATGCCAACATGTTACCGGCTTTACTGATAGAAGAAAAATACAATCTGGAAAAAGCTATCAGGCAGAAGCCACCAGCTTCCAAAATAGAAGCCATCAAAGAGAAAACCAAGGGACATCTATCTTTAAAATACTCTGGTTACCAGGAGAATGCATCTCGCATCCCCGCGCATTCATTGCCAATTTAAGTGACAAAGCCAGAAACATTAAATAAAAGTCAATTAAAGATTACAAAATTTAGGGCAGCAAAAACAGAACAGAGAGTCTGTGTTTCAGAAGAGAACCCAGTGGAAGACTATTGCAGTACTAGGGGGAATTCCAGATATGAGAGTGAAGAACTTTTTTTTTTTTTAGAACTTTTCTTTTAATTTATAAATATGAGCCAAACTGTGTGTTTGTGTGTGGGGGGAGGGGTAATCTAACTACAAACTGGAAACATTATTTCTTACAGGGAATAAGCACTCAAAGTGAGGGATATGCAGGTATAATTATTTAAAATTCTAAGTAAAGGATGTAAAATATTTCAATAAAGATAAAAAACCAAAATCACAATTATCTCCCATCTTGTATTTAGTGAGTAGAAAGAACCAGAGAGTTCTAGAATTTAAAAATTACATTAAAACATGGATGAAGAAAAGAAAAGGGGATAGATGAAAGTTAACATATGTTTGCCCAAGAATAACTTGTGGGCCAGTCAATTATCCGTGGTGCTGGAAAAACAAAAGGTGCATAACTTTTTATCAAATGGCGCAGTTGAAAAATAAATGGCAAAACTTTTCACACTTTGATTGTACTGACCCATTCTATTTACATTAAGAAAAATAGTATCAACTTGTGTTTTTTTTTTCCTGTTTTTGTTTTTGGGACCACACTCTGCAGTGTTCAGGAGTTACTACTGGATTTTCACTAAGAAATTACTCCTCGCTGTGCTTAGGGGACTGTACAAGATTATGAGGATCTAATCAGGGTGGGCCACACGCAAAACAGGCATCCAATCTGCTGTACTATCTCTCCAGCCCAAACTGCGTCTTTCTCCGCATTATGATCAAAGGCACAAGTCTTATTTAATAATGTCACTGTCATCCCGTTGCTCATTGATTTGCTCGAGCAGGCACCAGCAATGTCTACATTGTGAGACTTGTTACTGTTTTTGGCATATTGAATACACCACACATAGTTCTAATAGTGTTAGAAAATACCTTAACATGTTCTTAATTTTCTTTTCTCAGATAGTGATATTGACCCACCTTTTAATGTTGCTATTCACTGTTTGCCTACCTTTGGAAAAATTGTATTTGATTTCTTCTCTTATATTAATGTTATACATCACATTTACTTTTTTGAATATCTTAAATCGTCCCTGTGTTCCAAGGGCAAATGTGACTAGAACTCATAAATGATCTTTTAAATATGCTTTTGGGGCTGGAGCGATATCAGTGGGTAGGGCATTTGCCTTGCATGCGGCCGACCTGGATTCGATTCTTCTTTCCCTCTCTGAGATCCCGGTAAGCTATGGAGAGTATCCCACCCTCATGGCAGAGCCTAGCAAGCTACCCGTGGCATATTTGATATGCAAAAAACAGTAACAAGTCTCACAATGGAGATTTTACTGGTACCCACTCGAGCAAATCGATGAACAACAGGAAGACAGTGCTACAGGGCTACATTGAATGCACAATACTAATATTTTGTTACGAATTTTCACATCAGGGGTCAGAACAATAATATGGCAGGTAGGGCACTTTCCTTGCAAGAGACCAGTTCAGGGTTCAATCTCCTGAACACATATGGTGCCCAAGCCCACCAGGAGTAATCCCTGAGCACAAAGCCAGGAGTAACCCACAAGTGACTCAAAAACTAAAAAAAAAACCAAAAAAAAACAACCCTTTTGTGTCTATATTTATCAAGGAATTGGACCTGTATATTTCTTTCCTAATTTTAGTGTCAGAGAAATTCTTTCCTCATTACATGTATTTTGGTTATCCTCACTATTTTTTTGCAAAAATTTGAGAACAGATATTAGCTGATCCTAAAATGTTAGGCACAATTTACCACCTGGTTCTGGGTCTTTTTGTTGTTGTTTAGGAGTTTTTTTGACCATTTAACACTATTTTTTCCCCTGCTTTTTGGGTCACACCCAGTAATGCACAGGTGTTATTCCTGGCTCTGCACTCAGGAATTACTCCTGGGGGTGCTCAGGGGACGATATGAAATGCTGGGAATCAAACCCGGGTCACCCGCATGCAAGGCAAATGCACTACCCGCTGTACTATCACTCCAGCCCCAAACTTTTTACTATTAACCTGTCCATATTTTCAATGGCTTATCATTCAGTTTTGGTGCTGAATGGTTGTGTTTCTAGAAATGTGTTGCTCTCTTTCAGGTTGCCCAATTTAGTGATCCATAATTACTCATCCTAGTGTCTATGATCCGTTCAAATTTTATTCTATGAAATATAGTGCTCCTTCTTTGGCTTATATGTTTACTTTGGGGGCCTTGTTTATTTTTTCTTTGGTTAGTCTACCAAAGGTTAGGAAATGTGTAAGTTATACAGCTTCTTGGAATGTTCTAGAGAGGCTACCTAGTCAGGATAGTTTCCAGCAGCACTTCCTGTTTGCTTAACTTTCCCTGTGGGGCCTTAAACCAGCCAATACGGTTCATCATCAGGCAGAAACACTCCCTGAACTCTCTGACAAGACAGTCATCAGCCTGACTCAACATATGGGCCGAGTTAAGAGCTAGGACCTCTCTTAGGGAACAGTTGAAAGGAGGAAAGTGGTTGTGCCACACCCTGAGCAGTAATTGCTACAATTCACATCCACCTCAGTGGTATCCACCCTGATATTCCCTGTGATCCTCATGATGTAAGAATGCAGTGGATTTCTATCACTATGAGTAGCTGCCCTCAATATGAGCCTATTCTCAATGGATAACTGGGGCTCTATCCCAGTGCAGTTCAGCGTGTGCTCAGTGGGGGAGGGGGAGTTCTGCTCAAACGGTTGACTTTCCATTCTATGGTAATCCTATGTCTTTGTGATCACCCCCTTTGTTCTTAGATTTTTCAGTCATGTCTTGTATAGTTGCTGATTGGTTGTCTTTTAAGAGGACTCTGAATTGGGGACAAATTCTTATCATCCTGATGACCTACTTAATTCATCCAAACTTCATCACATGGTGACTACTACATCTATTTTTGACTTGAAGAAACTTTGAGAGATTTTCATTTCCTTCAAAATGACACTCAAGAGACTGGAGCAATAGAACAGTGAGAAGGGCATTTGCCTTGCGTGCAGCTGGCCTGACTTTGATCCCTGGAATCCCATATGGTTCCCTGAGCAGACCAGGAGTAATTTCTGACTGTACAGCCAGGAGTAACCTCTAAGCAATGCCAGGTGTGGACCAAAAACTACTCCCTCCTTAAAAGAAAAATAGAATGACACTCAAATTTTCTGCTTTCAAGAAGACAGGGAGAATACCGTGAAAAGGGTGCTTGCCTTGCAAGTGGCCAACCCAGATTCAATCCCTGGCACCATATACGTTTCCTTGAGCCTACCAGGAGTGACTCCTGAGTGCAGAGCCAGTAGTAATCCCTGAGTACAATCAGGTGTACCCTCTTGCTCCCCCAAATATTCCTGTTTTCAAGACACTTAATTTACACTCTTCTTTTGTAAATATCCACATTGCAATTAAAACTCTAGTTTCAGGGAACTACTTTCACCTTTTTGATTTATCCGAGCTCAGTCTCAAATATTCACTATATTATCAATAATATTATTCTGTTCCTCCCTCAGTTTTGTCCTGACAAATGCATCTAGACTTTATTAATATGTTTAGGGATGATTGAGAAAACTTTCAATCATTTCAGTTTATATTCTGTTGGATGTTCTTTGTGTTGAGGCAACTTCCTGGGCCTCTCAATCACAGCTCTTACATAATGGTTTTTCCCACCAGATGGTAATGGCATTGATCAATAAGGTCACATCTGTCCTGATCACTCTTGCACTATCAACATTCGATACTCAAAAGCATTAGCTATACCTACTAATACTGTTGGGTGAATAAATGTAAACCTCATTAATGGATCACTTTTATAACACCCAACTGATATCAATTTGGTTTTAGTTACCAGTTAAAGGTTTTCTATTTCAGGCAACATTTGGAGCATAGTTATGTTCCAAATAGTTTTTAAAGTCTATAGTTTATCTGAAATTCAAATTTAGTTAGGTGACAGTATTTTTATTTATTACATGTGGATACCTATTAAATTTGGCATTTATTCTTTTTTGGTGGGTTGGGGGTCAGCTGTAAAAAATATAAGTGCACACGCACATGGAAGGATGATGTGTGTTCGAGGGCTCTGGGGCGGCTCTCTCTCTCTCTCTCTTTCTCTCTCTCTCTCTCTCTCTCTCTCTCTTTCTCACCGCTTGAGTTCAGTGCTCTCAATCCGATGTGTATGGACTGGATCAGGATGGCTCCTCCTTTGTGCTCTGCTTTTGTGTGTGCAGATGTGCTCTCTTCTGTCTGTCTCTCTATCTCTGACTCTGTCTCTGTAGTCTCTCCTCTGGTCTCTTACAATTTCTCTCTGTCTCTGTCATCTCTCCTCTGGTCTCCTCCGGATCTCCCTTCTTCTGATCTCTCTCTCCAGAGCCCTTCTGCTTCTGTCTCTGGAGCCCTTCTGCTTCTGTTTCTGGAGCCCCACTAGCTCTCACTTCTGACTCTGACCCTTACATCTGACTCTGTCTCCCTCCGCTCTTATAGTCTTAGTTTATATAGCAATAACATAGGGTGGTGATAAAAAAAAGGTGAGTTGAACATTAACAAATCAACAAAGAGGGGATGAACCAAGAGCCGCGGCACGAGAAGCAGAGCCTCCCGCCTACTGACTGTGATCCTGAGGTCTCCTAACCCATTTTGGCACCAGAGCAGATTCTTGCAGCCATGCATTTTGACTGCGAACTGAACTACAACCTCGTGCAGCCCGGGGAGGGATTTTTTTTCCCTCTCCACCCCATTTTTCTGAGCGAAAATGGCAGCAGCGGCAGCAACCACGCGGTGAGAGCCACCCTCTAGGACCCCTACACCAGGAGGTAGGACTTTCTTTAGTGACGTAGCCTGTAGGTGATCCTGGGAGGGGAGGTGTTCCCGGCGCGCCTTCCGCCCAGAGATGAACCAAGAGCCGCGGCACGAGAAGCAGAGCCTCCCGCCTACTGACTGTGATCCTGAGGTCTCCTAACCCATTTTGGCACCAGAGCAGATTCTTGCAGCCATGCATTTTGACTGCGAACTGAACTACAACCTCGTGCAGCCCGGGGAGGGATTTTTTTCCCTCTCCACCCCATTTTTCTGAGCGAAAATGGCGGCAGCGGCAGCAACCACGCGGTGAGAGCCACCCTCTAAGACCCCTACACCAGGAGGTAGGACTTTCTTTAGTGACGTAGCCTGTAGGTGATCCTGGGAGGGGAGGTGTTCCCGGCGCGCCTTCCGCCCAGAGATGAACCAAGAGCCGCGGCACGAGAAGCAGAGCCTCCCGCCTACTGACTGTGATCCTGAGGTCTCCTAACCCATTTTGGCACCAGAGCAGATTCTTGGAGCCATCCATTTTGACTGTGAACTGAGCTAAAATATTAGAAACCCAAAACCGCCCGGCCGCTATCGCGGCCGCGCGGACTCAAAATCTTCACCTTTACCAAGGAAGAGAAATTATTAGATGATGCTTATTCAGCAGGCCTGATTGTTGGGGAAAATTTCCAATCAACAATAGTGAGTTCTGTATGGAAATATGAAATGTACTCAATATATAGAGAGAATAATGGGAATATCATCAGCTACTTAGATGGGGGGTGTGGTGGGAGGGGGGTGTATTGGGGTTTTTGGTGGTGGAACGGGTGCACTGGTGAAGGGATGGTGGTTTAATCAGTATTTGACTGTGACTTAAACCTGAAAGCTTTGTATTTTTTTTTGTTTTCACGGTGGTTCAATAAAAGATTTCTTTAATAAAAAAAAAGAAAAGAAAAAAAAAAAACAAATCAACAAAGAGGGGTAAGACCACTCTTCCAGAAGATTAATTTAAGGTCAAAATCTCATCTAAGGAGATTACTCCAGATTACTAGGAGATCTGCTTAAGGGCGGGATCCCATCCAGGGTGTGTCACTTTCTTCTTTCCTCAGCTAGTAATCCACTTAATTAGTTGTAGTCAAATACTAGTTCTAGTATTTCTAGCAATGTCATTCTGTATGAGCACAGTAAAAGATATATCAAACTTAAAGTTTGCTTCCTCCTGAGGACATTCACTATATATTCCAGACCACAGTCCTCAGGCCAGGCTAGTCTTCCTAACCCTAGCAGGGTCCTAGTCTTGTCATTACTTTTGGATCATGGTAGCATTTATCTATGATCATGCTCTCAACTTATAGTTGAGTATTGTGGTGCTTTGGCCTAGCCCATTTTAATGCCAGGGTAGCTCACAGCTTGCCCTATGTCCATTCTGTCCCTCGTAGGGACCTTGCTTTTGGGGTGTTAGGAACTAAGGGCAACTGAGTTGGGAAAGCAGATGCCCAGGAGTAAATATTATTGGAGTCAATCAACTCTCAAGTTGCAAAGCATAATATTAACTGTCTTCCTGTGTCCATACAGAAAGGAAAACTAAGTTCCCTGTGTCAAGGCTAAAAGGAAAAGCCCAATGTTATCCTACACTCTTGGCTCTGTGCTTAGAGAACACTCTTGACAGGCTCAGGGAACCATATAGAGTCCAGGGAATTGAAGCTGGGTTGGCTGCATGCAAGGCAAATGCTCTACCCAATGTACTGTGACTCTGGCCCCTAAATTTAGCATTTGTGTGGCTCTTTGCCAGGGCCTTTCCAAATATTTAAAATTCACCTGTTTATAAAATAGTTGAATAGTAATTCAAATTTATATAATATTTGAAACATTCAGAAATTTCAAAAACAATACATTTCCCATTGGCTTTAATGGCAGCCATGTTTATAACAATCATTATTCATTTCCTGAACTGCTGAGTCCATCACTCTTATTTTTATTGTTTTGCTAAATCAGCTTTTGGATTTCCCCTTGCATAACTTCTGGTTTTCATTTGCTTTTCCACTACAGGTTGTGACCTGATGTCTGTACTCCTCTTTTTTTTTTCTTTTTGGTTCACACCAGGCAATGCACAGGGGTTACTTCTGGCTCTGCACTCAGAAATCACCCTGGCAATGCTCAGGGGACCATATGGGATGCTGGGAATCAAACCCGGGTTCGTCTCATGGAAGGAAAACGCCCTACCCGCTGTGCTATTGCTCCAGCCCCTGTATTCCTCTTTTTTGTTTTCCAATGTTTAGCATTTGAAACTACCTTGTCTATTATCTTAGACTGCATATGATTTACTCAATGTTGGAGCATCACACCTGAACCTTAGTGTTCACAAGACTATTACATTTGCAGACAGTTTTTAATTATTAGATAAGGTCTCTGTTTTTGTGTTAGACTAAAATTGTTTTCCTGAAAGCTTTGACTTTCAATAAGGACCAGAAGGTTTCAATAAAGTTTGCTTTCTGAGAGTAGAAAAAGGTATTTTTATTTTGTTATATCCAGCATCTATGGGAGTGATGAGCACTTGGAGAGTCCTCAATATTGCTGAATAAAAATTGAAAATATTCCTTTCTTTAGACCAATGCCATATAAAGTATGTTTCTTATCCATATACAGACTTTAAACATGTGAATTATATTACAGAGTTATGCATTAGTCTTGTCTATTGCAGACTAGGCATTTTTTGTTTCATAGATCACTTTTCATTTGAGAAGCAGTGTACTTGAAAAAGAAGCATCTGATAAATGTTTGTCTACTAAGAATTCCTCCATACTTAATTAGAGGTGGCAGAGAGTAATATAAAACCAAAAGTTCTAGGTACAGTTTTAAAATATAGGAGCCAGAGGAATATAGTATATGAGGTAAGGCATTTGCCTGGCATGAGGCCAACCTGGATTTGATCTCTAGTATCCCATGTGGTTTTCCCGAAGACTGGCAGGAGTAATTCCTGACCACACAGCCGTTGTAACCTCCAAGATCTCTGAATTGGACACCAAAACAAACAACTAAAGAATAAAACATATAGATGTTACCTATATCTAAATATGTAATGTTAAAATATTAGTAGTAAAAATTATCTAGGCAGCCTTCCAAATTCGATATGAAATCAATCTTTAAGTGAAAAGTAGACTTATAAAATATATTGCCTAGATCGTTTAAAAAGGTAACCGTATGCCTTTTTAATAGGCATGCCATGAAAACCAAATGAGTTCATAATTCAAGATGTTTTCATTTTGAAATGAAATACTCTAATCATTGTGATATATTAAAAAAACATTCAGCATTGTCCAATCTTACTGCTTTTCAATTCCCATACACATGAGTTGTCGTGGATATAATTCTCTGCTGCATTCAGAATGTTATATTAGAGAGTAATTTTTTAATGAAATGCATTTTTCATATCCTTTTGAAATAATTCATAGGGAGAATGATTATATCATCCCATTGTTATCTGACAAAGAAATGTGTAAAGAAAGGAATCAAAGAGAAATGGGACTGGAATGATAGTACAGTAGGTAGGGGGCTTGTCTTAGACACAGTGGCAATTGGTTCCATCCCAAACAACACATATCGACCCCTAAATCCATCATGAGAATGGTCCCTGAGTGCAGAGCCAGAGCTAATCCCATAGCACCAGAGTGTTCCCCTAAACAATCAAAGGAGAAACTATTAATTTAATCTAAAAATGAAATAAAAGAAAACTCACACTACAAATATCTGCAGTCACATGTAGATGCTAGATACACCTTAATTAGGCCATCAAGTGGGGTGTAGTTACCAACACTCAAAGTAGCACAATTTCTTTCTTTTAATTCACTTATAAAAATTAATATCTACATTCATATTATATCCATATTCATTTAAAATGAGTGTTTTCATTGGTCATTTACATTAGTAGAAATAAACCAATATTTTAAAGTAAGTAAACAAAAACATTTAACATAGAATGAGTAAATTAATAACCATTTTTTACTGATAACACGTGGTTTGCATAATAATCTATAATTTTTACTGTCTAATAAATATTAGTAAGACAGAAAAAGGAAATATTTATTTTATAATAGATTTATTCACTACAAAAATGATGAGTAGATTAATAACTGCAGAATGTCCAGGTGTCATTTAATAGATGGCAATAAAGTACTTAAATATGCTCTTAATCAGTCTCCCTAAAGCAGGTATATTTTAAGCATATACACAGGGGAAAGTGTTGAATAGAGTTGTTTATAACACCCCTTAATCAAGAGTTTCACAACTAAAAACAAAAGAAAGCTGTTTTAGAAAGTATTTTTGTGCCGGTACTCTGGTCTGTGAGTAGGGGTATGGAGATTTCATACACTGCGATAGTGGTTTTGAACCATAAAATAGCTCCAGGAATAATGCTGATTCTACAGCATATGAAGCTCCATTTGTCTTAGTCTGTTTTGACTGTTAAAGCAAAGTGCCACAGACTGGTCGGTTTGCATAAAAAAGAATTTAATTTTCTACAGATCTGACGTCTGAGAAGTACAAGATCCAAGATTGAAGCAGTGGCAGAATCAGGGTCTGGAAAATGCATCCCTTCTTCTGAATCCATGAATGGTTTTCTCCTCACTGTGTCCTCATATGATGGAGTAGATGAGAGAACTCTCCGAGGTCTCCCTTATAAGGCGACTAATTCCACAAGGAAAGCAGAACCCTTGGACCCAGTCTCCTCCCCAAAGCCCTACCTCCTAATACCACCAAATTGGAAGCTGGGATTTAAGCAAAAATTATGGGGGGGGGGAGGGAGGAGGAGGAGGCTAGCATACAATCCTTCCTAAGAATCTTCCTCCCATCAAAAGCAGTAGCTACTGCATGCAAGCCAATGTAAAGAGTTTCTATGTTCAGTTGCAGAGCTTGTGTTTATTTTCCTTAAAGAACTAAATGGTAGTCCTCCAGCTCCTCCCCTCTCTGTCACCCTCATGTCTTCTCTGCTTCACTTGCT
This sequence comes from Sorex araneus, assembly GCF_027595985.1. Classification (NCBI taxonomy): domain Eukaryota; kingdom Metazoa; phylum Chordata; class Mammalia; order Eulipotyphla; family Soricidae; genus Sorex; species Sorex araneus. The sequence continues at coordinate 173,143,584 of NC_073305.1, forward strand.
ATACGTTATTTTTTTTTAATAGAAGGTTTGAGGGGGAATCCCTGGAGTAGTTTATAATAGGCTGCCAAGGGAAAAGCTTCTATTTTAAAAGAAAAGGCAAAAAAAAGAGCATATTCTCTGGCTCTACGGTACTCCCAGCGAGCTGCAGTTGAAGACAAATCTATTGCTCCTACTGCCTCCAACCATTTTATGGAAGACAATAGTGAGAGAAAATCCTTTGCACAGTAAGTGTTTCTCTTTTGGAGATAAGTCCTATGAGAAGTGGTCAACTTGCCCTATGGGAACACACTAACGAAGAGAGCTATTTAAGATCCAAATCGACATGCAGAACTTCTTCTTTGACTGTTGTCAAAAATGATCCTGACAGTTGAACTGCCATCCTTCACACCTGACTTTGCTGCCTTGTCAGAAGTGAGGGAGTCTGAGGTCCTAAGGGTTTTCTTTATTTGAATTGTAGCATTTATTCAAGCTGCATCCCCAACCCCCTGACTGTGCTACTAAAAATAATATGACTCCTGAGACAAATAATGAGTAATACTCTGAAGAGTGCTATAGGAAAAAAAGAGATTTGCAGCTGAGATTTGAAAAAGGAGGATCAGGAAGGGAGAGAGATTTTAAAATGACTGCGAGAGGTGATATGGTGATATAAGAAATACTGTTTTTCCATCTATTGCCACTGATAAATTAAGGAATTGATCAAAGAGAATTTTGGAAAGTTTCCCTTGGATGATTAATATTAAGATCAAAAAATTCTTAAAATTGAATTGAAATACTTTAAAGTGAAAATATAGGACACGGGGAAATTGTAAAATGTGGCCACAAGAGGGTCTAGCACAATTTAGTCTCAAAATAGGAAAAAACAGATTAGTGGCAAAGGTGTGATTCAAATTTGAACAGTTTGATGATGTCAGTGCCGTAAAAAATAAAGCAAGCAAAGGAGCTTGCCCTGAGACTCAGTGTCACACCTCCAGGGATGTGGGAGCAGTCTAAATATATCCCAGTTTGGGTTCGTGAAACAAAGTTCCCAGCTTTTCATCACATGGGGACAGTTGAGAAACCACAGAGTCTCTTATAGGTAACTCTAAACGAAGCTTGAAAAAGAATGTTAGTAATACTTAACCATCATTAATCAGGTACTGCCCAATCAATTAAGATGGATGAGATCATTGTAGGAATTGCACTAGAAGTATCAAAGCCTCAGCCCAAAGAGCCTAGTTGTAAATTCCTGCATTCCTTCAGAGGAACTAATTTAGATGATCCTAATTCAAAGAACACTAATTCATATTATTTTTAGAGTTAATGTAAGTTGTGTTAATTATAACTTACATTATAATTAATAAAACAATAATTTTGTAAGTTAAAATAATCATCATAAGACCAATTTAATTTAATAATGCAGGAAAATATAGGAACAAAAGTCTTCCGTTCAAATTAACAGTATGAATTTTTAGGAAAGTTGTCTTAGGATTTAAAAACAAAAGGTAATGTGACTTCCTATTCCATAAATCTATTGCAATCTGAGCCTTAAAATGTTCTAATAAAATATCTTTTCTCATCATTATGACATCTGTCCCAGGACATCTTTCAAGAGTTTATGATTCATTTTATATATGATAGCACAGCGGGTAGGGTGTTAGCCTTGCACGTGGCTGACACCCTACCCGATTCCTCTGCCCCTCTCAGAGAGCCCGGCAAACTACCAAGAGTATCTTGCCCGCACGGCAGAGCCTGGCAAGCTACCCGTGGCATATTCAATATGCCAAAAACAGTAACAAGTCTCACAATGGAGACATTACTGGTGCCTGCTTGAGCAAATCATTGAGTAACGGATGACAGTGATACAGTGATATTAGAATTTACATTTTATATTTATATACCTTTTCTCTGTTTTCCATTACAAATAATATTCCATTACTGGACTAACATTGTTTCTTCTGTTATTATTAATATAGAGTGGCAGATACACATTTCTCCAAATACCAAACATTGATTTTTAAATCATTGATCTATTGGTAGGAGATGACTAGGGGGATCTTTTCTCAAGTTATTCAACTAAAATTTCAAAGATCATTACAGAACAATAAATCATTTGTAGAATTTAGTAGCTTCCTTCAGATCTACTTATTTGAACAGTCTCCTTTCCACAGTAGAGCTAAGGATACAAACTGATTCAACAAGAACAATGTTAAAATTAAAGTTTGAGAGAAATGGCTGTTTTCTACACAGTCCAAGGTGATCTTTGTATTATTTTTGGTACATATGGAGGCTCAATTTAGAGCAACAGCTGAATGCTGTAGTTAAATTATGTTTAACAGCTAATCCAATGAAAATTATGTCTTATTTAAAGTTGTTCATCTCCCTGTAGAATAATAGTCCATGAGAGTTTCTTTGTTTCACCTAATCTCAAAGCCACAGTAAGGTTTGGAGTCTAGGTCCAGAAATTGTTAGATTTTCTTGAAGAAAAGAGGAAAACATTAAAATTGGTCAGGGATTTATCAAAATGCATTCACATATCGTACCAAGGGCTGGAGAGATAGTCCAGGTGCACAGAGCTGACCCGAGTCCATCTCTGACACCACAGAGCCTGAACAGGGATTTTCCTCTTCAGGGAGATTTAATTTTTTTTTTATTTTATAAAGTAGTTCACAATATTTGATTACATTTAATATTCAAACACCAATTCCACCACCATTGCACCTTCCCACCACCATATTTCAGATGTTTCCATCCCAAACCCCAATCCCTGCCCCAAAGCAGAACTGAAATAATACATTTTGTATTGTTTGTTATGAAAATCTGCAGAGAATGCTAGTAAAGGTTTCCTTAAAGGAAAGAGTGTGAGGATTGTTGTATTTTGTAGGATAACATAGCTTCAGGTAGTTTAGGTTTATTGGGTTACTCCCGTCACAGTGCTCCCATTCCTCTTTGTTTATTTGTAGCTTCTTTCTAGTGTTCTGTTGACTTGTACACATTGTTTTTCTCTTCTCCTTGAGTCCTTTGCATAGTTTATTCAGAGCAATGTCCTTTTTGTATGGACACTGCAAGACTTAGCAAATGTTATGCTTTTGTAACCTGGGAGTCATTTGACTCTACATGATATTTTCCTCCTGGGCATCTGTTCTCTCGACCTAAGCCTCAGCTGCCCTTACTTCCTAGCATCCCCAAAGCAGGGTCTCGACGTGGGACGAGAAGGACCCAGGGCAAGCGTAAGTTATGTGCTACCCTGGCATCGAGATGGGCCTGGCCAAAGTGCCTCATTCTTAACTATAAGTTAAGAGTTTGATCATGGACAAGTGCTGTCATGATCTTAAAGTAATGACGAGACTAGGACCCTGCTAGGGATAGGAAAGACTAATCTGGCCTGAGAACTGTAGTCTGAGATTGAGATGGCCCCAGGAGAGCAATTCTAAAAGCTTAATGCATCTCTTGCTATGCCCATACAAAATGATCAATATTATGAATGCTTATATGTTTGTTGGACAAGGAGAGGAGAAACACAACCATGGGATTTCATCATTGGATGGGTCCTGCTGAAAGAGTATCTGTCCTAGAAAATAGGTGTTCTGCTATTGTTATTGAACTTTTTGTGCCTAGCATTTTATTTTAGGCTTGAATTGTTATGATGGTTAAAATCTGTCCTAAACAAAAAGGGGGGAGATGTTGGAGACACTGTACTGCAGACAGGAATATTTTCCCTTTTTCAGCTGCCTTCTGGAAATAATTTCAGAGGCAGTTTTCCTTTTCTCACAGAAGCCTGGCTGGTCTTTGACATACAGATCTTAGGTGCTAGCCAGGCCTGACTTGACATTGTAGATTCCAGGCTCTGGCCCAGCCTAGTCTTTGGGATGTAGATTTCAGGTGCTGCCTAGTTTGTAATTGACATGTAGATTTCATGTTGGCAGCCCAGCCCAATCTTTGGGATGTAAATCCGAGTGCTTTCAGCCCAAGGAAGGCTTCGGTTTTGGTTTTGTATCTTCTTTCCAGAGGCCTAGATTACTGGCCTGCAGATACAAGAGAATAATGTTGCCTCAATGTTCTTCCTGTAACATCTTTTGGTGCCTTTGGTGACGTCAATGTATTGCGCCCTTTGGAAGTGCCATGATCAATAAAAGAGGGGTTCCGGGAGAGAGAGAGGAGGAGAGACTAGAGAAGGAAGCGGCAGTTGATCCAGAGAGAGGCCGGAGCTGGGAGTGCGGGAGATGAGAAAGATGGAAGATTGAATAAACGGTAACTAATCAGCAACCAGCTTGGTCCTCGTTCTTACTTCGCCTTTCCTTGACCACCGGCCATCCTGATCCAGTCCACACACTGTGGTTCCAGAGCACCGAACACAGGTGGTGAGACAGAGCCACCCGGAGAGCCCGAGAGCGCACTCGCCCCTTGGTGAGCTTTAGTTTTTTACAGTATTTCACTCAGGGGACATTATACCCTTCTATAAGAGATCACTAACGTGTTGTTAAAGGTTAAGCCTTGTGTTTTTTTATACATATATCTGTTTAAAAATATATATATATTTCCCTCCCTCTAAGATTGGTTGCCTCCTATTTTGACCCCTGTCATATGTGGTGCAGTAATCCTGAAGTATGGGTGGAGTCTGTGGTTTGAAGTATCATGGGGCCACATTTGCAGCTGCATGATGTGCTGGGAAATTCTTAAGAATTTTATGAAAAATTTGCATACCAAACTTGGAAAATTTAAAGTTAGAGTTTATTGTACAGTTTAAGTATATGGGTGCAGGTCCTTCTGCAACTATCCACGCCTCTCCTTTACCCCTGAATGGCATCACTGTCTGTCCTGGTGCTGCCCCATCTCATGCTTGACCTCCTGTGTACAATGGCCAGGTCCCAATCCTGTATCAGTCTCTGCCCCCCACACACTTTTCTAGTCTGAAATCTCATATTCTTGGGTCTTTCCTGGACTGGACCCTAGTGGCTCTCTGACATGTGGTCTTTTAGCTTTCTTGGTCTTTGGCCATAGCCACATGCAAGTGGGTGTTTAGTCAACCCAGAGATGGAAACGTTGACGCCTGCATATGTGGTTCCGTGACAGCCACCACCCCAGATTTCACATCTCCAGAATCCCTATTGTGGAACCCACAGTAGGAAACTACCTACCTCACCTTGGTGCTAGCTAACAAACCCCCACCCCAGGCCTCCGTTACTGCAACATAAACCCACCCTGAAACAAGGCAGGTATGATCCTCACTAGCCCCTCTCCTGGCTTGAGAGATAGCTCAGGAGCACTCTCTTTCCAATAAATCCCATTTGAGCCAAATTCTCATCTTGGACTCTGCTCCTTTCCCCAGCCCCATCCCAGACCTTTCAGTGGTCAAGAGCCCTGCACTCTGTACCTGTTGCCTGACCTCTCTACTGTACCCCAGCAGTTCCAGTCATCCTGTTCCGGATTTTCTTGATGCACATGGCTGGGACTCCTGTGTCTGTTCCTGCCTAAATATGCCATTTCTCCAGGTGTGCAAGGGTTGGACCTGACCTTGCAGCCAGCAGGGGCACATGCAGTAAATGGTGGGTGGGAGAAACAGGGGTAGAGGGGAAAGAGGGAGAAGGGCTAGGACTCCCCTTTTTTCTGCTACTGTGAGGGCGAAACTGATGCATGATAGGCAGCAGGAATCAGCAAAATCAGGTATGTCTCAGGTTCAGTTCATGGAACTGAAACAGTTTCGGTTTTCCAGAAATCAAACAATGCTTAACTCGCCAGCCTGACCCCACGTGGAAAGCTCCTGGGCCCAGCAAGTGGGCTCAATCAATCACAATGTGCCAGAAACCATAGAGAATATAACCATAAACTTTTACTGGAAACTATCCTTTAATTGTTGCCTGACCATTGTTACTATAGTGCTTGCTTAGCTTTGAAAGCCGCATAAACTGCTTGTGATTTGGAGTTAGCGTTCTTGTCAAGACTCCACTGCATTGGGTGAGACTTGGACCGTAGCTCGAGCTAGCAATAAAGTTCCTTTGATTTTGCATTATCGTGTGTGGACTGGATCTCTCTGCAACTGGGCATCTAAAATTCAGGCACAACACTGCCATCTCCTACCCCAGCCATCCCATTATCTACTTTAGTTGGCTACCTGTTAGATGGGCTTCCTGTCCCATGGGGGCGATTTACAATGACAGACCAAATTCGCTTGGCACTCTACCCTGACACAGGTACCTTAAGCTTCACCAGGGGTCACTCCTAAACACAGAGGCAACAATGACATCTGAGCATGCCAAGTATGCCCATGTTGCTCCTTGCTCCACCCCCCCAATGTAGTTTTCTAAGAGAAAAAGAAACTCTGAGACATAGTATAGCTCTTGAGAAACCGGAGAGATAGTTAGTTTTGCTCCTAGGTTTATAACGCAATAAAGTTAAAGCTGATTGTGCCTATCAAAAAAATTTTTTAAAGCAGAGAAATGTAAATTTAGTCACTAATTCCGGCAGCTCTTTTGAAAAGGTCAATCCAATTTTACTTAAATGTATTTAAGCAGCTGAGCCCGGCCCTGTGATAAGCGCCGTATTCCAGCAAACTGGGAAGCAGTTGTGAGCAAAGACATGAAAAGATTAATAATTAAATTTATCGGCATTTACCAAGTGCCCGAGTTAGGAGCTGCTGTGAAGCCCTAGCCTTTTTGAAGTCCAAATAATGATTTCCCTTCTCACAGGAGCAAGGTTTCCGGAGCTGGCCACGGGCCTCTGTTCTGAGCAGGACAGCCTACCCCAGAGAGGGGAGAGAGGGGAACGTCAGCAAGACTGTCTTGAGATCTTTCATTGAGCAATCATGCTTGCTGGTGTTTCATGTCTATAAATATTAGGGGAAGGCTGGCCCCTTTGTGTCTCAACTAAGGCAACAGCAAATTGCAACTGTGTGCTGCCATGGATACCCAGATTCTATCCAGGCAACGTAGACAGAAGTGGGGAGAATCCCCAGTCTCTGCAGGGGCTAGAGACGGAGGAATAGGACAGTTCTGCTTTCGGCAAGGCAGCTCCACCCCCTCCAGGTGACTAAACAGAAGAGCATCAGAGACAGTGCTCCTGAAATTAACCCAAGTGCCCAAGGACAAACTCATGGATAAGGCTACGGACAGGACATAGACACACAGTGGAACACTGCCTCCTATTAGAAAAGTAGAAATCTGACCCTCTGTTTGCTTGCTTGCCTTTGGAGCACAGTTACTCCTGGCTGTGTGCCCCAGGATCACTGCTGGCAGGACTGGGGAACCACTGTGTATGCCCTGGGATTTCTGGTGCAAGGCAATCATCTTTCCTGCTATACTCTCTCTCTCGGGACCAAGAAAGATGGCCTTTTGCAGCAACCTGAATGGAACAGGATGGGTGAAGCTAAGCCAGAAGGTTGAGCGGGGGAGAATCAGGAGAAACACAAGCACCAAATTATTTCACTCCTGTACCAGATATAGAAAAGCATAGCGCAGACATTGTGGGCCTGAAAGTCAATCATAAATGACTTAGTAACTCACAATGATTCCTTAAAATAACAAAGAAAGAAAAAGAACAGAAAAGCAAAGGACCAGACAACACCAAATGAGATTGCCTCTGTCAGAGGGAAAAGGGGTTGGGAATGCAGAGGAGAGTGGTCCAGCAGGCTGTGGTGAAGGGGTGTCGGCATTGATGCTGGCGGGGTCCCCGGGTGCCCTGTGGGAAATGGAGAGGAGAAAGGTGGCAGTCTCGGGAGGGGACGCTGCCACTTTCTCTGCCACCTGGGAATGACTGGGGAAGTCTAGGACTGTGCACCTTGCTCCTCGCAGGAAATAAAGTCAGCCCTGGGATCTTACCTGGGCCTTTTAGGGTCTTGCTTTTCTCTAAGAAAATAATTTCAGGAGAAGGCGAGCAATGAAATAGATTTTATTTGGAACTTTTGGGGAAGGGGTGGGGGCAGCAGGGAAAGAGAGAGAAAAAGAGAAAGAGACAGAGAGAGAGAGAGAGAGTGTGTGTGTGTGTGTGTGTGTGTGAGAGAGAGAGAGAGAGAGAGAGAGAGGTAGCAACATACACAAGGGAGAACGCAGATTTCACCAAGGTGGAGAGGGAGCCCAGTACACATCCTAGAATTCAAGTATGAAAGTCCACATTCTCAAGAAGGGAGATGCGAGATGCAGGCAACACATGTGCTCAGGCACCACATGTGCTTGGCAGCAACACGTGGGCACAGGCAGCACATGGGCCTGTGCAGCACATAGGGGCACTTGCACTTCCTTTGTTCACGTTGGCTGTTATAGGGATTCTCCCAAGCTGCCCCATAGGAGGCTTTTGACCTTGGGAAGGGTCCCGTTGCTAGGGTGGTTGCCAAGGAGTAGAGTTGGGAGAAGTTGCTGGTCTTTTTTGATATTCCTTTCTGGATCTCTGTCCCTCCTGTTTGGGAGGAGGTTCCAGCTTCTCGGGGTCTGTGCCGGTGAAGGCCTTCAGGCAAAGGCCTTCGCTCCGAAGTCCGCAAGGTGGTCTTCCTCAGCCTTAGGGACGATTGGTTTTATTACTTCCCAGGAGTTCATTGCCATGAGGGCCCTTCCCTGCCTGTCCGCTTCAGTAGTTCATACAGTTTGAAGTAATGTAACGTTGTACCCCTTCATGGTCTTGTAAACCAGCATTTTCTTAATTGAAAACAGAATCAACTGAGAGATATTTATCGGCAGCTGCGTGCTGAAAACATTGCAAGGAATTACTGTAGAGTATTTCTTATTAAGAATAAAACAGGGAAAAAAAGAGCAGTGGAACCATTTGGTATTTCCTCTAATATCCTGTAATTTCGGTTGGTAATTTTTTTTTTTTAATCTTTGAAGTGGACTGGAGCGATAGCACAGCGGGTAGGGCGTTTGACTTTCATGTGGCCAGCCCAGGTTTGATTCCTCCGTCTCTCTCGGAGAGCCTGGCAAGCTACTGAGAGTCTCCTGCCCGCACGGCAGAGCCTGGCAAGCTACCCGTGGCATATTCAATATGCCAAAAACAGTAACAACAAGTCTCACAATGAGACGTTACTGGTGCCTGCTCAAGCAAATCGATGAACCACTGAACAACAGGACGACAGTGCTGCAGTGCTCATCTTTGAAGCAGTGCAGAGGGGACCTGGGGGCCACTCCTGGTGACTCTTAGACAACCTGGTCATAAGGTTGAATACCAAGGCCTGATGATGAGCTGGTCAATCACTGCAGTGCCCTGGGCCACCAGAGCAGGCCACATATGGCGGTACTGGGGGACCACATGGTGACAGGGATCAAACCCAGGTTGGACACAGGCCTAATTCCTAAACTATTCAAATCTCAGTTTCCCCTTGCTGACTATTATGGACAGCTCCATTTTTGTTGTCTTTATTTTATATTTTGGACATTCCTCAAATTTCTGGGCTCCCTTTGAGATTCGGAAGTTTACAATTTCCCAAGATCGTATATTCTTCCTCAGACCTTGGGTTTACATTAGACTAAGAGGTAATGGGCAATACTGGGCAGTCAGTAAATAGGTAATATCAAGTGTCTTAAATAAACAGACTGTTCCTAGCAGTCTAGGTGGAAATAAAAGATATTAAACTGGGCCCTCAAGACATCGCTGGTAAACAAATGGAAATCCTCTGACTTTGATTGACAAGAATCTTGCATGCCCAATTTTCCTCTGAAAACAACATGAAGTGAGCCATGCATAACTTGGTTCTGCACTAAGTCTCTCCCTGGTCAGGCAGTTTATTTCTTACTTTTTAATACACTTTTCTACCTTTCCAACTCTGAATCTTTTACTGTATCACTGTATCACTGTCATCCCATTGTTCATCGATTTGCTCGAGTGTGCGTCAATAATGTCTCCATGTGTCCTAGCCCTGAGATTTTAAAAGCCTCCCTTTACTCGTCCTTCCCAATGGTGCCGCATTGGAGGCTCTCTCAGGGTTAGGGGAATGAGACCCTTCATTGTTACTGTTTCCTCCTCCTTTGAATATTTAAATTTCAATATTTTTATTCTTGAAAATATTGAAGCACCTGGGAACTTGTGGATTAACACTAAGACCCGCCCTCACCACCCCTGTAACACTCTCTCCCTGGTCCTTTCTTTTTTAATTTGTGTCTCCTCAAGATCCAGAACTCAAAGATGATTCTATCACAAATTTCCTTGTAGGGGTTTTTATTGTCTTACAATAGCCCTTTTAGTGCTTCTTTGAAGTTTGGTTTTGAGTCTATGAAGTTCCTGAGCTGTTGTTTATCCACAAAATAGTGCATCGTTCTTTTGAGTTTGAGTGAGAGTTTAGCCAGATTAAGTATTCCTTCTAAAAATATGGAAGGCTTCAGGAATTTACCCGTCATCCTTGCACAAGGGCCATGCTAATCTTCTCTGTAGCACTGTAGCACTGTCATCCCCTTGTTCATTGTTTGCTCAAGCAGGCACCAGTAACGTCTCCATTGTGAGACTTGTTGTTACTGGTTTTGGCATATTGAATACGTCACAGGTAACTTGCCAGATTCTGATGTGAGGGCGGATACTTTTAGTAGCTACCGGGCTCTCAGAGAGGGATGGAGGAATTGAACCCAGGTTGGCCACATGCAAGGCAAACACCCTACCCATTGTGCTATCGATCCAATATATTGTTCCAATTTTAGTATATGTGCTGCTGAAGCGAGCACTCTATCACACATTTCCTACTCTAAAATGTTCTCCTAATCTCAGGTGTTTACATAAATCAGATATTCATGATCCTTAAAGCACTGTGTTCTAACCAGAGTCTATAAAGGTTTAACAAATACCAGTTTTATAAGAGTTGAGATTCTAGGGAAAAAAATGAAAAAAGACAATACTTCTTTTCTGCTTTTATAAGTTCAAAGCAGAATCCGGTCAGTTTGAAAAAGGAAAATCAACATATAGTGTTATTATGAAAAAAAGAACGAAGATATTTCTTCTAAGATATGTAAGGAGCAATTAATGAAAAATCACAGTTTTGGAATTGATTTTTAAAAATAGCTATATATTACTAAGAGAAGAACAAAAAGCAAGAAATGGTGTGCCAAAAAAAATAGAAAAAAAGTAAAGTAGGACATTGGCTGATATATCTTAGTGAATAACTGAGGAAGCCTTTCTAGCTTTCAGAGTTTTATTTTTCCTCATCTGTAAGATAACATTGGGTTTGTCCTTTTAGCCCTGCCAAAGGGAACTTAGTTTACCTTAAAGCAATGTCTTTTCTGTATGGGCACAGGAAGCGATATATCAAACTTAAAGTTTGGTTCTTCCTGAGGACAGTTCACTATATTTTCTAGACCACTCCTCAGGTTAGGTTAGTCTTCCTAACCCCAGCAGAGTCCTAGTCTTGTTACTTTTGGATCATGCCAGCATTTGTCTATGACCATGCTCTCAACTTATAGTTGAGTATTGTGGCACTTTGGCCTGGCCCATTTCGATGCCAGGGTAGCTCACAGCTTGCCCTGGATCCATTCTGTCCCTCGTCAGGACCCTGCTTTTGCGGTACTAGGAACTAAGGGCAACTGAGTCAAGAAAGCAGATGCCCAGGAGTAAATATTATTGGAATCAATCAACTCTCAAGTTACAAAGCATAATATTAACTGTCTTTCTGCGTCCATACAGAAAGGACATGGCCTTAAGGTAAACAAAGTTCCCTGCGGCAAGCCTGAAAGGACAAACCCAAGGTTATCCTACACTCATCTACTAATCCAAAATAAGATGGAACACAAGATGAATATAGCTCTCCACTTCCTAGTTGATGGAGGATCTTAGGAAAATGACTGAATTGATCCCAACACAGTGTTTTGTACTACTCAGCAGAAAAATAAAGGGGGATGAGAAGGGATATAATAGTCTCTTTTTAAAACAATTTGTTTTTTTTATTAAAAAAACACACTAATATAAAAGTGGATATGAAGGAATGTAGGTCAGGTGTTAAAGCACTTTCCTCACTTGCAGCCTGTCCCAGTTAGATCTAGGCACCACATGGTCCCCCAAGATTCACTGGGTTTGCTCCCCCATGTATATTACACTAGTTTTTTTAATATCTGAGATATGAGAAATTAGATCTATTATGAAGGTTAGAGTAGTTAGCATGGCTGAATGGAGTCCCATAGGCAGATATTCTTTTTTGGTATGCTTTTCCTTGGGGTGGGGTGCACACCTGACTGCATTCAGTGCTTATTCCTGGCTCTATGCACAGGGATCACTCCCGGGGGACTCAGGGAACCATATAGTCATAAAGTTCATAAAGGGCAAACTGTGACTCAAAATGCATATATTTACTTCCCTGTACATGGTTAATTTGACTTTGAGTTTTATTAGCATACCTATTTTTTAATGAATTTGACATAGATAATTTTGATTAATTTGACAAAGATGAACAACTGGATGCTAATTACTTATACGGTCTCTTGGGAGCTTTATAACTACATACATGTTACAAGTGCTCTGCTAAATAGTGTAGCAGTGACAGCCAAGAGATAGAATACTTAATTTCTAAACTTGAGAGCTTTTGCTTAATTTGGGCAGAACAGGAAGTGAATGTTAGCACTGGGAAGTTGAGTTTTCCTGCCTCTGAGACATAAATAATTCACTAATTTAGCAGTAGCTAGCTCTCACATGCAGAATATAAATCAAGAGACTTTATGTCAATACACTTGTACATGAGCAGGTTTTAGTTGCAGGATTTGATATGATAAAATAAATATTGAGTTTGTAATATTTCCTAGACACAAAATTTTTACACAATATTTTCTGCTTTGGAGAAAAATAGGAATGAGCCAAAACTAAATACTAGCTCAAAGTTGACAGTCTAGGTTGACAAAATAACTGTTATTTCAGATCTACAGACATGAAACAGGAAGGGGAATAGAAAGTGGAAAGGGCATGAATGCTTTTTTTATGTATTAAGTATTAGGACAAACTTCTTCAGTAAGTTAACATTTTAAGGAAGACAGAAGTGTGGGACTATGCTGCTTGAGACTATGTCAAACAGCATAATCCCACACTTACATCTTCCAACCTTACGAACTAAGGTCAGAGAGGTGGGTTGTTTAAAGTGTTGGGAAAAAAGCAAAAATGCTGATGTGACTGGAACTAGCTGAGAGACGAGGAGGATGCTTTTTTTCTCTACTCCCAGAAGATATTGGAGCAATCATTGTAGGATCTATTTCACACAGAGTCTTAAGGTTTTGTAAGAAATTTTGCTTGAAAGGGCACGAGATGCCATTAGAGGGTTATCACTGTATCACTGTATCACTATCATCCTCTTGTTCATCTATTTGCTCAAGCGGGGACCAGTAACATCTCCATTCCTCAAGTTCAGGGTCAGGGGAATGAGACCCATTATTGTTACTGTTTTTGGTATATTGAATACACCACAGGTAGCTTGCCAGGCTCTGCTGTGTGAGATTCTGCATCACTCTCTTCCGGGAGCTTAGTTTTATAGTCTCTGGAACTTGGCTGTTGATGAGATTACATGGAATAGAGGGGCAGTTTGTGAGTGTGACTGACAAGCTACTGGAAAACTGGTGATCTGGGTGGAGGAGGCCCCATTCTGATCCAAGCATATTTGGAGTTCTTAGCCACGGGTCCCACATATCTGGGTTCCTCTGACGGTTACTTCATGTGGCAGGCTCGTTCGAGCATGTGGAAAGTGGCCTTTAGTAGAATCTCCTGCCCCTGAGCCAGGCTGTCTTCACCAGACCCCCTCGGAGGGGGGCAGATTGAGTCTTCCTCCCTGCCCTAAGCAGAGCCCCAGTAGCCAAAAATCTCCAGAACCCAAACACAGCCATGCTCAAGGCCACTCTCCATTAGAGGGTTATAAGCTGAAAAAAGTGTTTGATGGGATATTTATTTTAAGATGATTATTCTGGATGTTATGGAGACCTCAAAGTGATATGGGGACAAGGGGGGAAAGAACAAGGCCTTTATAATTCAGAAACATTCAGCTGGTTTTGTTCAGGATACTAGGAATTTGACGATATAGCAAGTTAAAGGACGGGAGTGATAGCACAGCTGGTAGGGCCTTTGCCTTGCATGCGGCCAATCTGGGTTTGATCCTGCATCACTCTTGGAGAGCCCGGGAAGCTATTGAGAGTATCACGTCCGCATGTCAGAGCCTTGAAAGCTACTTGTGGCATATTTGATATGCCAAAAACAGTAACAACAAGTCTCACAATGGTGACAGTGCAACAGTGACTCACAACAGTGCTACAGTGCTACAGCAAATTAAAGGGAACTTGAATTGTGGATCAATTTTTAAATCATCATTACTTGAAGACAAGAATTTTGTCTGGGACCCTCTTCACCTAAAGACTTTGATTCCAGAGACCTAACACATTCGGGCATCCAGCGCAGCTTCTTATAGCAATGCACTGGGACTGTGAACTGGGCTACAACTCCGTGCTGCCTGAGGGTGGATCTTTCCTCCCCACCCTGTCTTCCTGCACAGAAAATGGTGGCGGCAGCATCATCCACATGGCGAGAGCCATCTTCTAAGACTCCTAAAGCAGAGGTATACGATTTTTATATTTTTGGGGCTCCTAGGGACTCATGGTAAGTGGGTGTAACCGGCACGCCCTCGGCCCAGATAAATTCGGAGCTGCTGAGAGTGAAGCGGACCCTCTGCGTCTAAAGACTTTGATTCCAGAGACTTCTTACAGCAATGCACTGGGACTGTGAGCTGGGCTATGCAATTTCTGGCAGAATTTTCCCTGGACTTTATACAGAAATCCAAAACCTCGGGCTGCTCGACTTAACATCTATAATTGTCAGCAATGTGAAACGGTTCCTTTTGAACAGGTCTGACTTGGGGAGGAAACTCCAAATAATAACAGTGAGTTTTTGTTGAAATATTGAAGGTTATTAAAGTAGCAGCCATTTCTCTGGACTGAACTAAGCAACAGACCCACGCCAGCCGAGGAGAGGAAATATCCCTCTTTCCCGGTTATTTCCCATTTTCAGGGAGAAACGCAGCGTGGTGTCCACCATACTATGAGGCGTGGGAAGGGGGATGAGGGGGAAAAAAAAGGAAAAGGAAAAAAGGAAAAATAAAGTTATGTACTTGGAGCAGTGGGGCTACATATCTCTTCATTCTCAGCAATGGAAAACTAATTATCAAATGCTTCCTTGGTAGTAGGGCTGTCTTTCTTGGGAGGAAACTCCAACAACAATAGTGAGTTTTGTGTTGAAATATGGAACATAATCAAGGTAAAGAGAAAATGAAGTGAAATTCATCAGTTATACAGTTGGGCGTGGGGGGGCAGGGAGTATACTGGGGTTTTTGGTGGTGCAATATGGGCACTGGTGAAGGGATGGGTGTTTGAATATTGTATAACGGAGACATAAAACTGAGAACTTTGTAACTTTCCACATGGTTATTCAATAAAAATTTAAAAAAATATATTTCAAATCCTTACCCTTACCTGAATATTGCTATCAGAATAAAGAACATTCACACACACAAAAAAATAATTTTGTCTGTTATGTTCTCTTTATCTCATTTTCTGTCAATATTAGTCACAATATAGGACCCAGAGTCAAGACTATGTATTTTTAAAATTTCAAATGATGAGGATAGGTGGATATTATTTTGGGAATAAGAGAAAGAGTCAAAGATGTTCCAAGATTTTTGCACTGTATCGAGAAATTAAAATGATGTTTAAGATAGTGAAAATTTCAGAACAAGTTGTCAGGTGAGAACTGACAATTTGGTTTAAGCCATAGTAACAAGGTAAGTGGAATATAAAACATTAGAGTTCAAGAGCACAGGTCAAGATAAACATTTGGGAATCAACAAAATACACACGAAATATA
This sequence comes from Sorex araneus, assembly GCF_027595985.1. Taxonomy (NCBI): domain Eukaryota; kingdom Metazoa; phylum Chordata; class Mammalia; order Eulipotyphla; family Soricidae; genus Sorex; species Sorex araneus. The sequence goes on from NC_073305.1 coordinate 173,159,343, forward strand.
AAACCATATGACTGAATGACTTCACGTAGGAAGTAGTATAAAAAGAAAAGCAGTATCCCTGAGGAGCTCCCTAATATTCTGGTACTGGGGGTGAGGAGGATCACAACAGTTGTTTGAGAAAGAGCAAAAAGGAAATGAGAATCAGAAAATGATGTCAGGGAGAGTCCAGAGAGGAGAGAACCAGAGTTGGTTTGTGAATTAATGATAGAAAGATCACAGTTGCCCTTAGAACAGAGAACGGGAGAAACGCAAGTGGGATACTGGCTTTAGACTGCTTCCAGACTTTTATTTCTCTGTTGACAGGGAGGAAAGTGAAACATGGTGGCAGCTGAGAGTCCTCAAGGTACTGGTTGAGATATTAGTCAAGTAGTAAATAATAAATAAATACAAAATCTGCAAACAATAAAATACTTTGTGAGTAGTAGAAAGAAAACATGGCAATAATCCTTTGGATCTCAGAATTCTTTTACACTTATTTTCTCCCTGAAATAAAATTGACTTCACGTACATTTGAGATTGTTCTCTACAGTAACAGCTCTAATTCTAAATCATCTCCTTGCATGTACAATATCTAAAATACATAGCATATACTTTTGTCCTTCTCCATCTCCTTTGTTTCTCTCCCTCCCTTCATTTTCATATATATGTACTTCCCAGACAGCATAAATTCACCCGAATTTATCTGATGGAGCCTTTGCTCACCAATCCTGTTATTTTTACTTGCACAACTCAGGATCAACAACCTCTTTTGCTTGGAAAATGCCCCCTTCCCCAGACCTCCCCTTCCAAGTCTTTCACTTAAAGAGGCAGAGGAGGTTCTCTTTATAACTGCTCCCTGTCAGAAAGAAACCTCATAATTATCAGCCAACATCAAAAGCCTGGGAGGTGGCTAAATTGTTACAGGGTTTTACAGAATCAACTATGAAGGATGACTTATTTAAAGCCAAGTAAATTGCTGTGAAAATTTTTTAAAAATCATGCTATTATTATTTCTGAAACACTGTCAGAGACACCTGAGCATATTAATTGGGATGGTTCTATAAAATAAACTCATCACGCAGAAAGAGGTAATAAACCAGGATACTGGAGAAATTAAAACCTAATGAGAAAAACATCTTCAATTAATTCATTTCACTGAAGATTGCTTTGTGCAGGCACTAGCAGAGGCTTATGAAAAATATAACCAAATAAGAAATAGCTCCTATCCTCAAAGAAGGAAAAACAAAAAACACGAAGGATATATTCATTTATTCACAGCAACCCGAAATCCACATGCAACACAAAGTAGTTATTGGCCAAACACAAGCATTTTTACATGAGTTTTTTGTACCTCTATTCCAACTCCCTAAGGCTCTCTGCCTCACATCAACTGTCTCTGAACTCTTACCATCTTTTACGGTTCAGCTTCCCAGGGATTTGTGGATGTCTACAAAAGAGTTAACCCTTTGTCTCTCATGTTGCAACTGGATCATTTTTCCTGCCAATTTCTACAATACTGCTCATGCAATCGACTTGAATACTTTGAAATTGGTGAGCTGGGATGACTGTACAGTGGTACAGATGATTGAAAAGTGAGAAAGGCACTTATCTTGCATGCAGCTGACCTGGGTTCTATCCCTGGCTCCCCAAATAGTATTCGAAGCTCATCAGGAGTGACCCCTGAAGGCAGAGCCAGGAGTAGGCCCTGAGCACCACTGAATGTGCCCCACCCCACCCCCAAAACAAAATAAATTATATTTTATTCTCTCTTTTGAGCCATTGTGTCTAGACAAGTGCTATGACCATAATAAGAAAGTAATAAATCATGTGTGGAACTGAATTGTCTCAAATATTATCAGTCCTAGAAAGTTTGCTCAAGGTCCAAAAGCCTACAGGATTGCTGGCAACTTATGAAACATTGGCTAGAATTAGTTGGACTTTGTCAATGCCAAGAACTATTGAAACTCTATCCAACTAGATACAGTCGTGCATTTCCTTAGATGCTCACAAAAATTCTATGTGGAAAACTTAGAGAGGCTTCAAAGAGGATAAGGAAATTTGGCCAGCCGTGGCAGGGCTGAGATTGTGCCCTGGGCTCTGTTCCCAGCCAGACACCTTTAGGCACTAAGCATGATTGACCCAAGACCTCTGCCTCATTGAATTCTCTTTGTGCTCCCAGGTTATTTCAATGCTCTGCATACCCTCTCCTCTTCTCTGTCATTTTCTTTCCTTCTTCTTTTTATGTTTTTTTGGTGTTCATAGTTTTGAATTTCTTTGTTTGTGGATCATGCCTGGCTGTGTTCAAGATTAACCCCTAGTACGGAAGGACTTTGAGGCAATTAATATTGCTGGTGAAAGTATTCCTACTAAGTAGATGCATTCTATCCAGAATCCTGGCAGAAAGACCGAAAGATAAGTTATCAGTTGTTCAATTCATGATTCATACCGAACAGTTTTGAAACCCAGTGCAGGAGCGGAGGTAGTGCCCCTGATGAGCGTTTCGTAGCTTAGCCCCGCCGAGAAGGGAGTGGCCAAAGGAGATGGGTCTTCCACAAGCTTGTTTGGAGAGGTATTGTGGGGGTGCCTATCTTAACCATTGTTTTCTGTATCCTAAAAAAGTATTTTCCACATTTTATATGTTTTATATTAGATCCTTTAATGCGCCCTTGTCAGATATATATATATATATACATATATATATATATATATATATATATATATAGTATCAATGTTGCCTTTTTATTTTTTGTGTTAGCTTTAAGAGCATGCTGGTGTTAGGTACTGACATACATTGTTACATTATTTTTTTCTTGTGTAATACCTTTTTGTTTGATTATGTGGTTCAATATATTCTTTCTTTATACTTTAAAAAAAAAAAAGACTAACCCCTAGCTCTGTGCTCAGGGTATAGGTATATATGGTGTATATATGGTATACTTGGTATATGGTGTACTGGGGGATCAAATGTGGGTCAGTTACGAATAAGGCAAGTGACTTGGCTGCTATACTATAGCTTTCTGATCCTTATACCATAAACCATCCAATAACTCAAGGATTCTCTTCTCCGGATACTGGGAATCCTCCTTCTTAGAAACATTCCAGGCAGCTGAGATGAAACCACTTGTCAAAGCACAGACCACTACCTCGTCCTTAGTTTAACTCACAAAGGGAAATGTTCTCTTGTCAGCCCTTTCCCTTCATCCTGCCCCTCTCTTGAAATTATTCCTCCTGCTTACTGATTTGTTCCTTTATATTTACTTTGCCAATTTTCAAGATTTGTCAATCCAGTTTGCACACTTTACTTTTTATAATGCTTTTTTTTCTTTGGGGGAGTTAAGTGGGAGATTGAGGTGGGAATGAGACAAAGTGGGGAGGAACTGTTAACTCAAGACATGCTACAGCTGCCCAGGAGTGTGTTAAATTAGAGATTTATTCTTATGTCTCCGATGGGGAAAAGTTAGACGCAGAAGACAAAAGTTAGGTACAGGGGATTTCAAATTGGGTACAAGTGGGATAGGGCCAGCCTGAGGTGGTGATAAAAAAAAAAAAACAGGGACAAGAAAAGGTGAGACAAGATTTGGAAGTCCTGGTGATTGACAGAAGGTGCAACACGGTAGGAGAAATAGCAAAGTGGAACACTGATTCCATGACTGAGGAATCCAGGACACAGATGGTCTAAAAGCTTCAGCTGGACTCAAATCATCCTTTCAACCTCTCTGCTGTCCAAGAAAACAATTTGAGAACTGCCAGTATCATGAGCGAAATACTGTCCGGTGCATTTAGAGTAGACTTTAGTTATGGTATTCATCCAATTACTATCACACATTGGCATGCAATCATACTTTGTTAGTAAATCTCACACTTAAGAACAACTTTCATGAGGCTGGAGCAATAGCACAGTGGGTAGGGCATTTGCCTTGCACATGGCCGACCCGGGTTCGATTCCCAGCATCCCAGATGGTCCCCTGAGCATAGCCAGGGGTAATTCCTGAGTGCAGAGCCAGGAGTAACCCCTGTGCATCGCCGGGTGTGACCCAAAAAAGAAAAAAAAAACCTTTCACAAACTGTAAAATAACTGAAAATTTCAATATTAACAGAGTTGAATTACAGTACACAACAATTCTATTTCCAGTGACCACATGAGCTTTCCAGGGAGACTGTGGAAGTTACTATTTCAGAAATTATGTTGTTGATCCTTTTTGGGAAAGATGCTCTTTTTTAAATCTATTCTCCTTTGCTTTCTTTCCAGTCCTCCAGTTTGTTTTGAACATGGTGGTGCTCAGGGATTACTCCTGGTGATGCTTGAGGGACAATTTGGGGAAAAAACACTGCTTGCCATACTGTCTCTCCATGCCCCATCCTCCTTCACTTTTATCCTGCTTCAAAGCATTCTATCCTGAGATTTTTCTCTTTTTTGAAATTTTTTATTCTTTTCTGTATTAGTATTTCCCCAAGTTCAATGAGATTCATTGGAAGCAGCAATGTTACAGACGCCGCTGAGATGAAGGGTGAAGTGCAGTGTTTTGTCTCCTTAGCATACGCAAGCAGCACCTGCTAGCAATGGCCTTAGAATTCTGCAGCATTTGTCAATTCTGATCATGGTAGAAAAAAACAAAACTCATGGTTCCTTTTCTTCCCTCTTGATCTGCTCTGTAGTTCTTCATATTTCATTTTTATTTTTTTTTCCCTCTGGGGTGACTCAGAGATAAAATTCACCCTTCTCATGCTTTTGTTTCATTGCTTCCTCTCCTTCCTTCTTTCTTATTCTAGTTTCTATTGACTTTCCACAATTCTGTGGGTGAAGAGCCTCCTTCTGAAAGGCTAGAAGCCCTTCTATCAGAGCACTTAGTTTAATTACCTCCAATGCAAGCTTATGCTAATTTGTGCTTTTTTTTCCAATTCACTAAGGCTGATTCTGGAGACAGAGAGAGACAGAGAGAGAGAGAGAGAGAGACAGAGACAGAGACAGAGAGAGACAGAGAGAGACAGAGAGAGAGAGAGAGAAATAGCAGAACCAGATAGTCTGTCTTTGTGTGAGATACAAACTAAAACAGTAGTGCTGGACACAGTGGAGAAACCCCATAAAAATGGTAAATATTTATCTGGAGTGAGAAGATTTAGTAATCTCCCTGCCATTGTTCACTACATGGACAAAGTGTTTTACCTTTTCACACTTGTTTCCTCTTAACAATACCTTTCTTTTCTACTTACTACGTTAACAGGAATCAAGCTACTTAGAGTGCCTTAAATATTGTAAAGTATAAAAGTATATGTGCATGTATGTATTATCATGTTAATTCTACGTTGTGGTATATAAAACGACTTAGGGAAAAGTTAAAATGAGTAATTCTCAACGTAGATTTTCTTTTCTTTTTTTTTATTTTCCAGGGGATACTGACAGTGTCTGAAGACATATTTGATTATGATACCTGGCTGCAAGACAAGTGTTGGGCACTGGAACTTAGAAGTACATGTATGCTAAATGTCATACAATTCCAGAAGGTGCCCCAACTCCCACTCAGACTTGGAAAAAAAAAGCAGCTTAATTCAAAGAGCCAAGAACACGTAATAAAAAGTTTAAAACCTATGATGTGAATTTGATATGTGATGATACATATTATATATAATATATAACTTACCAAATACTTTTGTTACAAGCAATTATCTGAGCATTGGTTTTTTATACATGTATATGGACCCATCATATTTGTGTACTTAGAACTATTGGAAGAATTCCCTATGTTTCATAATCTAAATGTGATATGCTCATTCTTTGTTTAGTCTCCTAAAAATACCGATCGTCACATGGAAGAATCTTCAGATTTTCTTGCCTTTAGAAATAAGTGGGTATATTTTCCAACCTCACCTCCCCACACCCTTATGTACGCAGAAAGGACACAGCTAGTTCTAGGCAGTGTATGGGAACCCCAGGTGCATGTGTGATTTCCGGTTCAGAACATGGCATAATAGGTGCCCCGAATGTCTGTTTTCTTCTTTCCCAGTTTGGAAATGACAGGAGCAGCAGGTAAGATGGCACCCAGCAGGAAAGAAATGACGTGGATTCCAGGGTATCTTTCATCTGGTGGACTGATGCTAAAGTCACACTTAGATCCCTATCAAACTTGCCCTGAGTGCAGAGAAAGCCACGTAGTTTGGAAGCTGTTTATTCATAAAGTTTCTGTTAGTAATGGTTAGATGGATCTTAACCACTATGGTAATGAAAGAGACCCACAATAATTACACTGAGCATAGTAGACTCTCAATAAACAGGTTAAAGAATCATTGGTGAAGAAATGGAAAGAGAATTAAGGACACCGTAAGCTTGATTTTTAGAGCATCTCTATCCAATTGAGACAAATAATGTTGGTTCTGATTTCATGGTTTGGTTTTCCAAGGGTCAGAGTCAGGAAGAGTTCACTGAGGTTTATTGTGTTATATAATTTTTTAAATACTGACATCCCCTTGATCTCACTGATTCAAAATGCCATATGCACATATATTAGATAACCTTCGGCTGTGGTTTCATGGTATTCTTCTGCAAGGAAACTCCAGATAAATTCGTTATGAGCTCCAGGATGTTGTCTGTCATTATTTACCAGGATTGAATTTGCAAAGCTTGCCCTCTTGTGGTCAAACAGTTCCAACGTACAAATTGTTGCCCCAAGATAAGAAAGAGAACATTGACCCCCTTTAAGCCACTTGCTGATGAGGGCTGGAATCTATTGCACTACAAACTGAAAATCAGAGTCTTGGGAGCTAAATATCTGGGACCTGATATTTTTTACTTGTGCCATAGGTAAACTATTGCCCTCAACAGTAAACTAATTTCCTCATCAGTAAAGGATAAATAATAAAAGTGCCCTGTTGTAGAACTCGAGTTAAAACTGTAAATATTGGGCCTACCATAGTTGTCACAGAGATAATATTCAAATAAGGCGCATGTGCTTAATGCACTTATACATAGTGACTCTAGTATCTGTATATTTCCTCAAATAATGCATATACTAATAAGCAGCTTTTTTTTTTTCTTTTTGGGTCACACCCAGCGATGCTCAGAGGTTACTCCTAACTTGGCACTCATAATTACTTCTGGTGGTGCTGGAGGGACCATATGGGATGCCGGGGATCGAACCCAGGTCGGCCGTGTGCAAAGCAAACCCCTTACCCACTGTACTATCCCTCGGGCCCAAGCGGCTCTTATTCTTAGGCTCTACTTGCTTTACTGATAGAACTGTCACTGTCACTGTCATCCCATTGCTCATCGATTTGTTTGAGCGGGCACCAGTAACGTCTCTCATCGAGAGACTTATTGTTACTGTTTTTGGCATATCCAATACACATGGGTAGCTTGCCAGGCTCTGCCGTGTGGGCTCGATATTCTCGGTAGCTTGCCGGGCTCTCCGAGAGGGGTGGAGGAATCGAACTCGGGTCGGCCGAGTGAAAGGCAAACACCCAACCGCTGTGCTATCGCTCCAGCCCCTGATGGAACTATTTGAAATATGTTTCAAACATATCCAATAAAAAATTTTAAAACATAATTTATGGCCAGAGTGCCTTCTAAATTATAATCATATCCCCATATAGCAGTCTCTATCAAAATGTGAAGATAGTTTTATAAAGAAGTGGAAATCCAATATTTGTCAATATTCATATCATCTCAAATGACACTCTTGAGTGGTCAGAAAAAGAAAAGGGAATTGTTAACTCTGCTTTCTCCCCTACTTTATATTCTCTTTAACATCTTCAGGAAATTGAATAATAAATTTAGCAAGTAATTTAGAATAAAAAACGTTGCAGATGAAAGGAGGGATAAATTGATTAAAAATGACCTTCGGTAGGCACAAAGAGGATTTCTAATTTTTTTTTTTTTGCATTAGTGCCAATCTTATTTTCTTACGAAAGAGGATTTCTAATGAATGTCTCAGCACCAGTAGAAAAATCAGTAATAAGACTGAAAAAAAAGATACATTTTCTGGAAGACTGTGTCAACTAGCTCTGTGAAGAAACAGTGGGGAAGTACAAGCTGTGTCCACCCTGGGGCCTCCATGTCCACTCTTCAATTACAATCGCCTACAAACTGAAAGGAGATTCGAGTCTTATTTGGCTCATTCATCTCGTGAATATTAGACTGTCCTGTGCCATTTGGAAACAGAAGGCAATAAAGAGAATCATACAAACTGACTAGAATTTTATTTAAATTTTTCCAAGCTGTTCAACATTAACCATTGAAAATGATAGGAAATGAACACAAAATTAAAATTATAATGGTTAAATAAGAATACATAGTCAACGGGAAAACATGGCACAATTTAATTGTCTGACTACATCTTAAGTATTGAGCAATGCACATATACTCAAGTTTGTGTTGATAAAATTGGCATTTTGTGTTTTTGTGCTTAATAATATTACATGACTATGCACACAGAGAAAAAGGAGGCTGGTATTTAAACAAAAGAGCAGAGAAAACACACTCATACATGCACAGCAAACAACGTGGTGGGAGCACAGTACTATGTATTCAGAAGCGTCTTAAATTAAGACAGAGTTTTAGCATATTTTATACATGTATAAAATATTCTAAACATTGATATATAGTTTCTAGAAATAATGTTGTACACAAAGTAGGTGCTATATTCACTTCATTTATACTAGAAAACAGGAACTAGAGCTTACACAAGAAACAAAAATAAAAACAGAATCTAATCTTAGACCAGGCCTCAAACACTTGTGGGGGCTGGAGTGATAGCATAGCGGGTAGGGGGTTTGACTTGCACGTGGCTGAACCGGGTTCAATTCCCAGCATCCCATATGGTTCCCCGAGCACCGCCAGGAGTAATTCCTGAGTGCATGATCCAGGAGTAACCCCTGTGCATTGCTGAGTGTGACCCAAAAAGAAAAAAAAAATCACAAAGTGAGCCAATGGATATATTGACTAGGAATGAACACAGGTTCTGTGTTCATTCAATATGCAATAATCAAACATTTAACGAGCACCCACTACATAGAAACTAAGTGTTGATGTCTTCTCAGTCAATAAAATGACACTGTTGCCCTAAGGTAAAGTGGGACACAGACTAGATAGGCCAATAAACAAAAGATGTACTTGAAGAAGCAAAACAAGGGCAGCCATCTGAAACTTAGAGAACATTTTTAGAGCAAGTGATGTCTAAATTGAACCTGAAGATTATTAGAAGTCAGGCAAGAAAGAGAGAGGTGGGCAGCATTTAATGCCTACTTACCAAGACAAAAGAAAGCATGGCATTTTGAAAACTGGAATTAAATTCTGTCATGATTATGGAGTTGGTGAGAAACCAAAAGTGTCATCTTGTCATGTTTAAACCTCAGACTGGGATTTGTGGGAAACCATTGATAAATTTTACACAAGTTGAAATATGGTTTTATTTTAATTTTATAAATGTCACTCTGGCTTCTGGTTAAGTAAATAAATTGAACACAGGTATCTGTCCAAAATGTTCTTACAATTCCAGTAACATGATAATAGATTATTTTATAGAGCTGAAAAATCTAAGGCATCATTATATTGGCAGGAGGTAATAGTAAATGGGAAATGACCTCAAATATTTTGAGGATTGGAAGAATTTAAACATGGCTTCCAATATATTAGGCAGGGATATGATGAAGAAGAAAGCATCTTTAAATTAAATTTATTTATTTATTTTTTTAATTATTTTATTTTACTTTCATAAAGGTGTTCACAATAATTCATCTCATTTAATTTCAAACACTTTCCCACCACCATAAGAGGAAAGTATGTGAAGATTGTTGCATTTCATCCTGGAGGCACTTAAGCCCTTGTACAAGAGATTACAAACATGGATGTTAAATCCAAACAAATGTGTGCTACTTTTGGTACATCAGTAGCCTAGAGTATGAGAGGTCCCTCCAGGAATTCTGAAATTTAGAATAGGATTATAGGGCAGATTCATTCATGGGTTAGGCCTATGTTGCTCTCTTCTTGGCCAGAGAAGAGATTATATGGCACCAGGGGCAGTTTGTGTGTGTGACTGCAAGCTACTGGAAAACTTGGGAGCTGGGGGGAGGAGGCCCAGTTCCACTCTGAGCGTGTTTGAAGATTCCATGCGTCCTGCACACCTGGGTCTTTCTGCAGGTTCTCTCATGAGTGAGGCTCATCCGAGACTATGAAGAGCAGCCTTGAGCATGGCTGCAGTTGAGTTCTAGAGGTTTTCACCTGCCAGCGTTCTGCTAGGATGGGGAGGGAAACTCAACCCCCTCTCCCCTTCGAGTTGCTCCGGGGAAGACATCCCAGCATGGGGTCAGGACCTATTTTGATTTTTGTTTGAGGGCAATGTCAGAAGATGCTCCGGGGTTACTCCTGGCTCTGTGCTCAGGAATTACTCCTGGCGGTGCTCAGGGGACTATATAGGATACTGGAGATCAAACCCAGGATGGCAGCATGCAAGGCATTAAAGTCCTACTTGCTATACTCTGATCCTGTAAGTTAAACTTAGATAGCAGAACCAAAAAGAGGAACTAAATAAAATTTCAGATTTATATGAGAATTATTCACAAGAAAAATAAGTGTTGGTGAGGTGTGAAAGAAAACAAACCCCTCATACATATAGTTGGTAGGAACGTAAGCTAGTTTATCTCTAGAAAACAAAATCCAAGTTCCTCAGAATATTTTAAAATAAATCTACCATATATCCCAGCAATTCTAATTCTAGATATATATTCAAATAAAAAAACTAATTTGAAAAGATATGTGTACACCTATGTTCACTGCATAACTATTTATAATAGCCAAGTACCGAAAACAACTCATGTGCCTAATAACAAGTGGATTAATAAAAAAATTGTGGTATATAAACTGTAGGATATTATTGGTATGTCCTGTTCCCCTGGTCACAGGAAGCTTAGGTTTATCACAGTGCTCCTGAAGCACTTCCATTCCACTGTGTTTATCTGTAAACTCCTCTCTATGCTCTCTTCCCCAACAGGTCCATTACCTTTTCCCTTAATCAGACTGTGAACTTGTAAGGTGAGATTCCTCAGAAATCTATGATTTTATATGTATGAGTGAAATACTGTCCTTCTCCTCTCTTTATGTCTTTTGAACAGTTTATTTAGAGCAATGTCTTTTTTGTATAGACGTAGGAAGACATGATCTTGTAACTTGGGAATTAATCGGCTTCTAATATTTTTCACTCCAAGGCATCTGCTTCCTGGCCTTAAGCCTCAGTTTCCCCTAGTTCCTAGCACCCCCAAAACAGGGTCTTGATGAGGGACTGAGTGGACCCAGGGCAAGCTGTGAGCTACCCTGGCATCAATATGGGCCAGGCCAAAGTGCCACGATACTCAACTATAAGTTGAGAGCTTGGTCATGGACAAATGCTGTGATGACCCAAAGGTAATGACGAAACTAGGGTCCTGCAAGGGATAGGAAAGACTAATCTGGTCTGAGCACTGTAGTCTGAGATCGAGATGACCCCAGGAGAGCAATTCTATAAGTTTAATGTATCTCTTACTTTTTGCATTTGTCAATACAAAATGACTAATATTATGAATGTATGCTTGTTGGACTAAGGAGAGGAGAAACACACCCATATTTGCCTTTAGGCCAGTTGTCTTGCTGGATAGAAATCTGTCCTGGAAGTAACTTTCCCTGAGGCAAGGACCTTACATCTGCTGATTGTATGATGATACTTATGTGTAAGCCCTAACCCCTCTGGCTGGGGGATTCATCTAGACTGTAGGAGGGGGCTAGGGGAGGGAAGCAGAGGGAGAGAGACAGGAGTGAATGGAGAGGAGATTGGAATAAATGGCAATTGAGACCAACCAGCCTAGTTCTCGTTCCTTCCTCCATCTGCCCATCACCATTGACTTCCCAGGGGTGTGGGGAGCAGGCAGGAGAAATAGAATGCCAATGCCTTTTTGTGTTTAGACATAAACACAATGGAACATTGCACAGCTATAAGAAAAGATAAAACCTTGCATTTTATCACAAGTTTTGCACGGGATGTAATCATACTAAATGGAATAAATCAGAAGAAATAAAAAAAAAACAAACAGATCCATTCAAAGACAATGCAAGAAATAAAACAATATCCATGAAAAACAAACCCTTGGATTCTGAAGACAGACTGGGAATTACTTCAGGGTAGCTCATGGATGGAAATATAAGAAAAGGGTGCGAGGGATAGTGGTGGAGGGTGACTGATACTTTAGTTGTAAGTGTGGCATGGTAATATTGTATTCCTATGAAAGGTAAGTAAGGACTGGAGCGATGACACAGCAGGCATGGCGCTTGCCTTGCATGCGGCCAACCCGGGTTTGATTCCTTTGATTCCTTCATCCCTGTTGGAGAGCCCAGCAAGCTACCGAGAGTATCCTGCCTGCATGGCAGAGCCTGGCAAGCTACCTGTGGTGTATTCTATATGCCAAAAACAGTAACAACAAGTCTCACAACAGAGATGTTACTGGTGCCCACTCACGCAAATTGAAGAACAATGGGATGGCAGTGTTACAGTGCTATGAAAGATAAACATTTACTATTTGTAAACCAGCATTTGTACATTTTAATAACAATTTTTAATAATATATATTTACAATTAGTGAAAAAACATTCCATGTCCAAAAACTGCAGTAAATAAGAAAAGATTCCTACCAAGAGGGGACTCATGACTTACCAGAATATCAAGCATAAAGAAAAGGATAAAACACACAGAACTGGGGCTGGAGCGATAGTACAGTGGTTAGGGTGTTTGCCTTGCACGCGGCCGACCCTGGTTCGATTCCCAGCATCCCATATGGTCCCCTGAGCACCGCCAGGGGTAATTCTTGAGTGCAGAGCCAGGAGTAACCTCTGTGCATCTCCAGGTGTGACCCAAAAAGAAAAAAAAAACAAAGACAAAAACAAAAAAACAAAAAACACAGAACTGTTAAGCAGTTTACACATAAAACATGGTCAATGGTATGGCATTGAATTTAACAAAGCAGTGCTAAATGCGAGAATTCAATAAACAAATAATATTTTATTTAATTATTATTTATCATTTGATCTGGGAGGTCACACTCAGCTGTTCTCAGAAATTACTTCTGGCTCTGAGTCAAAGAATCACTTTGTTTGGGGCTTGGGGGAACATATGTGGTGCCAGGAACTGAACCTGGATCCACCACATGCAAGGCAAGCGCTCCACTTGCTGTACTATCTCTCCAGCCCCTGAACAAATGTGTTAGACCTACATAGCAGTTTTAAAATAGTTGCTATTTAAATATATTTTATTACTAATACTAATTATTAAAAATTATATATATTGATTTTCAGATTTATGGGTACACTTGTAAAAAAATATGAACTTTTCTAAATTATTTTTTGTGTGTTTGGGGGCCACAACAAGCAGTGCTCAGAGCTTATTTCTGGTTCTCTGTTCAGGGATCTCCCCTGGCCATCCTAAGGAGACCACAGCAGTTTCAGAGATTGAATTGGCTGCAAGATAAGCACCTTAACTTCTATACTATTTCTTCACCCAATTTTCTAATTTTTAAATAAACCCTTTCATTAGAATGTAACATATAAAGTATGCAAGTCCTAAGTGTGCAAATTGATGAGTTACTGTAAAGTAAGTACCTATATTATATCCATTATTAAGAGTTGAGTCTAGATTTCAAAATTCATATGCCAGAACCATAGAATACAAGTCTGTCCCAGCTTGAATATTATTTTTATGTTCCTCAAAAACTAAACACTGTCCTAATGTTAATATCATATATTACTAGTCTTGCTATGTTTTGTAAGTGTAATATATGAACTATAAACTATACTATATGAATTGTGCTGGGTATGGTTTCTTTCCTTTCATATATTTGAGATAGCTCATGTTGTAAAATCAAGTTTTATCTTTATAACTTTATTGCTAGATAATTACATACAAAACTTATTTATTCTAATTTATAGACATATTATGGTTATAATTTTTCATTAATTGTTGTGAACATCCGTGTATATCTTTCTACAAATGGAAATGTAGATCTTCAAATTTCAGTAGAAAGTTGCAATTTATAAAGTGGTAGACAAATTTACACCCCTGCCTCTAGTGTAAGTATGCTTGAATTGTTTCACGCTTTAGCCAACAAGTGGAATCATGGATAATTTTTAATTTTAGCCATTCTGATGATAAAAAAGACACTAATTTGTAGTTAAAATTGGCACTTCCAGGATGAAAAAAGACTGATAATATTTGCTTATGTGTTTTGACTATTTGAATCCTTTCTTCTAAACAATTATCTCTAAGCTTTTTTCTCATTCTTATATTTTATCATATATAATCAAAAATATTGTTCATATATTTTACATTCAAAAACTTTATTTAAATATGTTTCATATTTAGTATTTCCCTATGCTAACATTTTATTTTTTAATTGAAATTTATTTATTTATTTTTTGTAATGTAGGAGCACTGCTTTTTGATTAAGCTGCTATTGATTAAGCTGATTGAATTGGGCATGAACTCCACATTCCTTTTTTTAAAATTTTTTTTAATTTTATAAGTTAGTTCACAATGTTTGATTACATTCAATATTCAAACACCAATCCCACCACTGTTACGCCTTCCCACCACCAAATTCGGGATAGTTCCATCCCAAACCCCAATCCCTGTCCCAAAACATAACCAAAATAATATATTTTGTAGTATCTGTTATGAAGAACTGCTGGACATGCTTACAAAAAAAATGTTCATATAGGAAATGGTGTGAAGATTGTTCTGTCTTGACAGGAGCCATCAAGACATTCTATAGGATATCACTAACATGTTGTTAAAGTTTGGGTGATGTGAACTTTGGTATATGTATCTGAAGAAAATATGGGCTGGAGCAATAGCATAGTGGTTGGGCTTTCGCCTTTCACGTGACTGACCCATGTTTGATTCCTCCGCCCCTCTCGGAGAGCCCGGCAAGCTACTGAGAGTATGGAGCTTGCATGGCAGAGCCTGGCAAGCTACTCGTGCGTATTGGATATGCCAAAAGTAGTAACAATAAGTCTCTCAATGAGAGACATTACTGGTGCCTGCTCAAACAAATCGATGAGCAACGGGATGTATATATACATATACATATACATATACATATACATATATATATTTCCCTCTATGATTTGTTGCCTATCTGAACCCCATCAACTGTGGTGTGGTAATTATGGGGAATGGGTAAGGAGTGTCTTATGATGTGTCCAGGAGTATGTTTACTCATACGTGAGGCTTGGCCCTAGTGCATAGGGAGTGGCCTTGAGCATGGTAGCGGTTGGGTTATGGAGGTTTCTGACTGTTGGAACTGGGTCCCTTCAGGTGGGGAGGGCTCTCACCCAACCCCCTCTGGGGCACCCTGGTGAAGACAGCCTGGTGTGGGGTCAGGGTAATCTGTGGCGCTCTCTTTCAGGAGTTTTAGTTTATACAGCCTGGGTCTTGGCTGTTTATGAGATTACATGGTGCTGGGGGCAGTTTGTGGGTGTGACTGCCAAGCTACTGGAAAACGGGGGACCTGGGGGGAGGAGGCCCAGTCCCTATCCAAGCGGGCCTGGAGATTTCAGTCACGGGTTCCCACCTACCTCTGTGCTTTAGGCCCTAACTGCATCTTTTGATCTCTTTCGAGATTTATGGGTATCTAAAATAAGGCCAACAAATGATCTTATATAGCTGAGCCGGAAGTAATTTTTGGGTGTGTCTCCCACATACCTACCTTTTGGCAGTTTAATTTCTTGGTAAACTTGGCCCCAAGAGTTGGGGTCTGGCCAAAGGCACAGCAGCAATTTTGGGGTATCTGGAAGTCTGAAGGCATCATCAGGCTGCTGATGCACTCACCCCACAGGTACAGGTTGACCTGCTGGAGGCACATACCTTCCTAATTGAATACTTTTTAAAGGAAACATGTGGAATTTTATGGAAGTATAATGATTTTGGTTTGGGGTTTTTTTTTTTGGAACTAATGATATTTGTGACTGTTTAAAGAAGTTCAAATATTCTAAATTTGAATATTGGAATTCCTCCTCTTAGTTCATGTTCTGTAATAGTGCTGTCTGAAGCAGAACTACTACATGATCTCACTCCTAGGCATATTTCCAAAGGAATTGAAAATAAAATATGAAAGAGATGCGCTTCCCTGTTCACTATTGCATTATTCACAATCTCCAAAATATGTAAACAGCAATAACTTAAGCATCTGTCAATTGATTTATGGCAATGGATGAACAGATAAAGAGATAAGATCTGAGAAAAGAGATTTCTCTGTTTCTCTTCCTCTGTCTTTCTCACACACACACCCATGTAAATTATTTATTCATGAGCAGGAAGAAATCTTCCTTTATTTAAGCAACACAGATGATACTTGAAAGTACTATAGTAAGTGAAATAAGTCAGAAAAAAACAGATATACACTGTATGCAATTACTTAGATGCAGTATTTATAAATGCTGAACTCAGAGAATAGAGTGTTGTAGTTATAAGGGGTTTGAGGTGGGTTAAATAAGGAGAGGTTGGTCAAAGCATATAGATTCCCAACTATAAAATGAATGAGTTCTTGCATATAATATGCAGTGTGGGATCTATAATTAACTGTACTATATTATTTACTTGAAAGTTGCTAAGAAGGTAAAAATCTCACCACAAAAAAGAAAGGTAATTATGTGATGTGATGCAGGTGTTAACTAACGCTTTGGTGATGATTATTTTGGAATATATTAAATGTATCAAATTAGCACATCATAAACCTTAAACACACAATGCTTATGCGTAAATTTTAATTTAATAAAGTGGGGGGAAGAGAAGAAATTTTGATAATGGCGAGAATATTTTCTATCAGTGTTAACTAACACAGTAGCCTACAATCACACTTAACTATTGAACACTTAAGTTGCGCAAATGAGGAAATTGCTTGAAAGTTTAATTTTAATTAATCTAAATTGCTACATGTAGCTAGTGACTGACATATTGGATATAAATCAGCCAACTATCTTCTCATCTTAGAATAAGACAATGCTGGGGAGAAAAATAACAGAAAGATAGCTGGGAGATCCAAAAGTATTTGGAAATTAACGTAGTTCCAAATACTCCATTAGTCAAGTGAGAAACATTAGTAAAATATTTAAAATAATCTCTACCAGGGCCTGAGAGATAGTATGTGGGTAAAGGTTTTTGCCTCCCACACCACAGACCCAACTTGGATCCCCAACACCCTCTGGCACCCTGTATGGTTGTGGAATCACACGAGAACAGATCCAGGTACAAACTCCAAAGCACCACCAGGTGTAGCCCCTAATCAAATAACAATGTTAATAATATTTTTTAAAAAACCCACACAATTTATAAAACTTTTGGCGATTAAGAGAATGGGAGCTTAGAGGTAAATATATAGCATGTAGTATATTCATTTAAAAATAAGAAACATCTAAAACCTTTGGTTTCTACCTTAGAGAACCAGATTAAAATTTATTTAAGCCTGTTGCAAGTGAAAGAAAATAAATAATAAAAATTACAACAGAAAGTAGAAAATCAATAGAAAATATCAATAAAACCAAAAGCTTTTCCTTCAGATGAAACAATAAAACTCACAACCCTAGCCTCACTAACAAAGAAAAAGAGTAGATAAATGAACTATTCTGTATCTGAAAGATTAGTCATCATTAGAAAATCCATGAAAATATTAATGACAAAAACATTCTACTACCAATTCTGTGACCGTAAAATTTGAGGACAAATGGACCAGTTATTTAAAGACAAACAAAACTCACATTCACAAACATGAATATATATATATATATATTTATATATATAAAGAAATTAAGTAGTCAATAAATTTCTGAAGACTAAGGCGTCAGGGCCATCACATCTTTTGCACAAAACAGAAGCAGAGTTCCTATTCCATTCTATCACTGTATCACTGTCATCTTGTTGTTCATCGATTTACTCGATGAGAGAGACAGGGACACACGGGGAGGCTAGGGACCATAGTCAGATGGTGAAAATGGCCCCTTTAATGCAGAGTTGCTAGCATGCTTATAGAACATCTGAAGGAGGGTTGAGGTAAGCACAGGTGTGATGGTCATTTACATAGATAAACATTTGGCAGAGGAAATTCTCTTAGGGAGATCAACTCAAGGAGACACACTGTCTCCCAGGGGCAACTGTATTGCTTTTATGTTTTCCTCTAATTGTATTAAGTTATCAATACTAGCAGTTGTTTGGATAAACACAGCAAGAGGCAAAGATCCCAATACTTAGTTCTCTGGGCTGAGAGCAAACAGGGTTTTAAACACTTGGTTGTCTGGGCTCTGAGTGCAAGTAAGGCTTTTACCGTAAATCCCAGACTAAGTCCTCAGGCCAGTTCAGCTAGTCCTTCCCCAGGGGGGTCCTGTCTCTAAAATTGTAACAGTTTGCATGAAAACCATGCATTTATGCTTTCTAGAATGTACCATTTCGCTGCCGGGTAGTTTCGCCACTCGCCCTGGGTCCATCCTAGTCCCACGGCGGGACCTCCCCTTTGGGATGTCAGGAACTACAGAAACTGAAGCCTGAGTTAAGTAGTTATGATCAAGTCATTATGCCTGGGGGCAGATATATTTCAGAGTCAATCAACTCCCAAATATTAGGATCACAGCATTCGTGGTCTTTCTGTGTTTAACCAAAGAACATTGCTCTATGGTAACATATAAAAGGCTTAGGGGAAACAGAAAAGCAAGTACAAATATACAGCACTTCAGATACAAAGCAGTGTCAGTACAAGTTTAGAATAACCAGAAAGTTTTGTTTTACAAGCAGTAGAGATTAACATGGGGGACTGTGACAATGCGAGTTAAAATACAAGGGAAAGATTACAAATAAGCTTTAACTAAGTTAGGGATGCTAGCAATGGTGATATAAATTCCTCTAGGAGGAGGAGAGGGGATAATTCACTGATTAAGCCTCAAGCACTTAGGGTTAATATGCAACACAAAGAGGAGGTTGAAGATAGACTTTGGCTAAATTAAGGATGTTAGCAAGGGCATGGTAAGCTTCTCTTGAAGGAGGAAAGGGGCAATTCACTGATAAAGCCTGAAACACTTAGGGTTGATATCCAACAAGGGGAATGAGACCTGTTATTGTTACTGCTTTGGGCATATGAAATATGCCACGGGGAGCTTGCCGGGCTCTGCTGTGAAGTTGGAGATAAACGAAATACTTCCAGTTAGTAAGTTGGCAGGATGGGCAAGAGAGAGAACCCAGAGGTTAAGGCATTTGCCTTGCCTATTGTCAACCCATGTTTCGTTCCCGCATCGCATAGGGCACCCTAGTCCCCGCCAGGAGTGATTGCTGAGGGCAGAGCCAGAAGAAAGCCCTCAGCAAAGCTGGGTGTTATGCCAAAATCAAATGAAAAACAAACAAACAAAATTTTCCCTAAACACAGTAGCACTGTCGTCCCGTTATTCATCGATTTGCTCGAGCGGGCACCAGTAACGTCTCTATTGTGAGACTTGTTACTGTTTTTGGCAAATTGAATATGCTACAGGTAGCTTGCCAGGCTTTGCCTTTGCAGGTGGGATACTCTTGGTAGTTTTCCGGGCTCTCCGAGAGGGATGGAGGACCCGGGTTGGTTGTGTACAAGGCAAACACCCTATCGCTCCAGCCTTAAACACAATAAGTTGGCAGAAATAGCACTAAAAAAAAAAATCTCTAAGGAAAAGCAAAAAAAAAAAAAAAGAAAAAAGAAAAAATCTCTAAGAATAGCCACAGCTCCTAAGAATGCAGTCTAAGGGGCAAAAAAAGAGCAAAACTTTAGCTACTGCTATAAATTTATCATACATTGTTAGTAAGAAGAAATAAAAAAAAACTGCTGTAAATGTATCACAATTGTCAATAAGACAAAATGAAGTAATTAAAAATTCAATTCTAGGAGCCAGAAAGATAGAACAGAAATGTGATTCCCAGGACTATAAGGTCCGGACAGTGACATATCCTTGGGTCCTCGAATTGAACCACCAGCCTGGCTGGCTGGATATCATCAAGAGTGGTCCCTGGACCCCTGAACTCCCTCTTTGGGAGACCCAAAGGATTTAAATCCAATCATTACAAGCTTTAACTCCAATCCTTACAAGAGGAATAAGTAACTACAAATCTGTACTCAAGCAGGGGAATACTAGTTAGAGCGGGGGAATACGGATAAGTATTTCAGGCCTAAATAAACAATTTTTCCAAAATATATTGTTGTACATATATATTATCTTTATATATATGTATATCCTACCCGTTTTTTATATTTGCAGATAGTTTTAAACTCCTGCTATATTGATGCTTTTTATGCCAATAATAATAAAGTTTTTTAAAGTGTTCTTCCTTATTGTTAGACTAAAATTCCATTCTATAAGTTCAGAATTATCCTAATGTAAATTTTCAGATAAATTCTATGAATAAACCCATGAGCAGGTGAGTGACTGTGAGTATCTGCTAAATCTGCCATCCAGAAGGATTTCAAATAATAAGTACCACTTTCCTTTGGGAGACAGTTCACTGCTCCCCACTTCCTCAACGTTGTCTGTTCGCAGTGACCTTTTTCCAAGAGGATAGTGTGGGAGGGGGTTAACAAGAGAGTTTACAATGGAGAAATCTGACAAGGCTGACATCAGCATTGATAAGTCAGATGGATTGTATGTGTGCTTAATCTGATTTATGAGAGTTGCAGTAGTTTATGTGATTTTTCTTCCCCCAAATCCTGCACTAATTTAATGCTGAGAAGTGCTTCAATTTTTAGTTGAGCCATAGCCTTCAAAATAGCTATAGTCATTTTTCTTGAAAATGGATAAGGTAGAAACAGAAGAAAAAACAGTGAAAATGCAGTATAAAACTGAATTAGATGGGGAATGACTCAGAAACGTTTACATTCCATGGAAAAATATTATCCTATACAGATACTGCAAGGCTGAACAAATGCAACGTTCTTTTAATCCTTTAAGCAAACATTTATATACTTACACAAGGACCACTCACTCTTATGTTCTCTGTCCTTGAACATATTAACACCATCACTGATCACCTTTGATCACTTTCTATATTTAAACAGATTTCTTTTTTCAAGTTTATACATAAAGTGCAGAAGCCTGGTATGTTTTCTTCCAACGAAGTCAATCAATTGCAAATGCTTGAAACTGGGAGGAGATTTGCGGCGCCGCACGAGATCGACCCCGGAGGCAACTGAACCACTTTGGACACGAGCGGCGCCCCCAAAATGCCTCCAAACTGTGTGCTGGGAGCTTCTGGCCCAGGCGCTGCCGGCAGGGTATGCTCTTTTCTCTCTCAACTTTTTCTGTTTGAACGCAGCGAGGCTATAGCCGGTTTTTAGACTCTAAAGGAAGCCCGGGATAGCCGATGGGCGGGACTCCCGGATCCACCCTGTGCCGGCCGACATTTAAGCAGAGAGCCATGTGGGGACGCTCTCTGCTTAAATATCTTCCAAAAGATATTAGGAAGACCTAATATCTTTTGATTGTTTGATTGTCAGCAACGTGTAAATGTTCCTTTTTGGCAGGGCTTAATGTGGGGGGAAACTCCAAACAATAGTACTAAGTTTTTTGTTAAAGGGTAAAAGATTGTAGCGATAGAATTTTAGGCAGAATTTTCCCTGGACTTTAACGGGTCAGACTTTGGTGGGAAATCCTGACAAGAATAGTAAGTCTTTTGCTGAAATATTGAAGGCCACCAAAGTGGTAGCCATCTCTATAGACTGAACTAAGCCATATCCCCATGCCGGCTGAGAAGAAATATCCTTCTTTCTCGGGAAAAAACGCGGCGTGGCGTTAACCATAGTATGATGTCCATTAAGCTGACACGGACCTGGTGGCGTGGGAATCGGATGCAAGGGAATAAATTATTATGTACTTGGAACAGCGGGACGCTGGTAGAACCTTGAGCCGGGGCCGATACCAGCGTATTACTTTTGGTTCCAGAAACTGCTTGCAGGCATTATACCAGACTATCAACTAAGCTAGAGCCCCACGCCGGCTGATGACGAGAAATAACCATCTCTTTTGGTTTGTTTCCCTTTGTCAGGCAGCGTGGTGATTACTAAACAGGCGTGATCTCGGTGGCGCGGGACGAGGGGGGAAATAAATAGAAAAGTTATGTAACAAACAGCGGGACTTAATATCTCTACATTCTCAGCAATGGAGAGCCATCAAATGCTTCCTTGACAGTGGGACTGTCTTCTCTTTTTTGGGGGGAAACCCTAGCAACAATAGTGAATTATGTGTTGAAACATGGACTGTAACCAAGATAAATCGTAAACGAAGTGAAACTTATCACTTACAAGGGCGGGGACTGGGGGGGTGGGAGGGGGCGGGAGGTATAATGGGGTGGTTGGTGATGGAATATGGGCACGGGTGAAGGGAAGGGTGTTTGAGTACAGTATAACTGACATAATCATGAGAACTTTGTAACCCTCCACATGGTGATTCAATAAAATTTAAATTTAAAAAAAAAAAAAAACTGGGAGGAGAAAATAATAAGGCCTAAGACTGGTAAGAACCAAAGAATGGGACCCACTGAGCAGTCTATAACCCCCACTTTATTACACTCTTCTTTCAATCTTTTAATGGATGACATGTGCCAAAACAGTTTACCAATTTCCACGTCAGTGTCCAGAAGTAACTTAATATTCCAACATAGATTTCAGATGATGCCTTGGTCCAGAAAATCATCACCCCACTAACTTCCATCTTCTCTAAAATTCTGTTATTACTTTATCCCTTTTCTGTATCTACGTAACAAAAATTTGTGTAAAAATGACACTAGCCCTTGGTCAATGGTTGGAATCAACCACAATGGTGTGTGGGGTGGAGGGTAGGAAAGGTAGAGAAGGGAACAGTATGGCAATAATAGGTGGAAAGGATGATCATTTTGGACAAGAACTGAGTGTTAAAAGTTGGAAAACAGATATTCCTGACAACTTTTCAGTATCTGTATTACAAATCACAATGCCTAAAAGAAAGAAAGAGAGAGAGAGAGAGTAAGAGTGAGAGAGAGAGAAAGAAGCAACCACCATAGAGGCAGGCTGGGGGGTGATGAGTAGGGGGGTGAAGGGAAGGAAACTGGGGACACTGACACTGGGAATGTATACTGATGGACGGATTGGTGTTTGAGCACTAATCATGAACAACTTTGTGTCTATTTCACAGTGATTCAATATTTTTTTTAAAAAAAGACGCTCATCCTGCTAGAATCTAGCTTCACAAACTGCGTTATATAGTCAAATGTAGCAGTCATTAAAATTTTTCTGAGGTTGCAATAACCAAAAAGTAATTGAAAATTGAGCACAGGATGAATTCAAAGCATTTGGGACAGTTTTCATCTGTGTAGCATTTCTTTGTTCTTTTTGTTTTTGTTTGTTTTTGGACCACACTGGCAATGTTCTGGGGTTACTCCTGGCTCTGCACTCAGGAGTTACTCCTAGTGGTTCAAGGGGGACCACATGGGATGTAGAGATAGAAGCAGGGTAGACCACAAGCAAGGCAAGTGCCGTACTCACTGTACTATCTGTCCTACTGCATTTCTTAGGCCAAGAAGAAAAGAGGTGATAAATGGACAGTTTTAGAAGTTAGGGCGCTGGTGGTATAGTACAGGGATTAAGGAACCTGTTTCTCATACGGGCAACCCAGATTCTAATCCCATTACCTCATATAGTCCCCAGAGCACTGCCAGGATCCCCGAATACAGAGCAAGGAATAAGCCCTGAGCATAGCTGGTGTGCCCACACTGTCCCCAAAATAGAAATTCTTTTGCGTGTGTACTTTTAGTAAATTGCTTGCCTTACTGGAAACAGTGATACTGCCTCGACTGCTTGCACTCTGATTCTTCAGTGTATACTCTGCTTTATTAAACTACTTCCTATCATTGTTTTTCCTCTGACTCACTCTTGACTGCTTTCTTGGGTTGACAGCATTAGCCCTCGATGGGCTTTTCCTGCAATGGAATCAGACACATAGAAAGTCTGAGAAACTGTTAGAGCCAAAAGGAGCCTAAGAAATGTGTTGATCAAATGCATCGTTGTCGCCTAGGTGGGATTCAGGCTGGCAAAAGCCAGTTCAGTCTAAAAAGAAGTAAGGCTGAAAAAAATACAGGTTTGACTTCATGTGCCTATATTGGGTCACTAAACGTGACAGATAGACCACACTAAGTTCATAAATTAACCACAGGTGAACTTGGTATGAGAGAAAAAGGAACTCAATTTTTGCAAATTTCCAAACATCAAAATTTGTAAACCTAATACAAGTTTTAGATGAAAACTTTATGACATGAGGGGGATGTGTTGAAAATTTTCTCTCAAGAAGTAGGTTTTAGCATGTGGCTTGTCAGCAAATATTGGTTATAGCTCTGGAGTCTAAAACGTCCAAAATCAAGATCAAGAAGCTGGTAGATTTGGTTTCTGATGCATCCCAAGTCTTACTTCCTTGGTGATTGTCTCCTTATGACATCACACAGTAGAAGGAGCAGGAGACCTTGCTAAGGCTTGGAAACAGACCCATCTCCTTCTTGAGAGCAAGAGCTCTCCTCTCATGATCTAATTACTTCTGGAGGGTCTGTCTCTAACACCATCACCCTTTGGCATTAGGATCTCAGTGTATGAAGTTTGAAGAACACTCACTCAGTCCTTAATCCCAGATGAGATGAATTCACAGGTGTGCTGACTACCGAATTATAATCTAACCCACCTTTTGGCGTTAGGATGGCAGCATATAAAGTTTGTAGAACACTCACGTTCAGTCCTTAATACCAGGTGAGATGAATTCACAGGCATGCCGACTAATGAATGATAATCTAAACCCTTGGTAGCCAAAATATAGCCTTCGAACCTCACTTGGGAACTTATTTAAATCTCTAAATTTCAGGCCCCACACCAGCTAGGGGAAGACTCTGCACTTACACAAAATCCCAGATGATTCTTCGGAGCTTGAAAGTTTGAAATGCAAGCACCGTGCTTCCTGTGGACCCACCAGATCAGCAATACCGAGGAACTCATTTGGAATATATGTTTTCTGGCTCTATCTCAGTCCTACCTGGCATAGAACCCTCACTAAATGAGTATCATCATCCATTTTAACAAATTCTTAAGATCACATCTTAGAACCACAGAATTAGAGCCACTGTCCTGCCTTTAGTTGGTAACCACTTCTCATTTGAAATCCCTTACCAAATACAATTTCTGACAACACAATTCTATTCCTCAGTGGAAGCAGGAGAGTTAGAGCAGAGGGAACTTGATTAAAATAACAAAAGCAAAACTGTAGGAAGATGCAGTACACAACTGTATGGCGCAAGGAGAGAATTTCCTCTTTCCCCAAGCTGGGACACATCTTGGAAGGCTTCTCTATGTTGGGACAACAGAAAAAGCACATATAAGGCTCACTAGCCATCCAATGCCTTTACAGACATAGCCATGGATTTTTAATAGTCACTCCCACCTTTACCCTTAAGGGGTTTATTTGGGGGGGGGGATGTCTAAGCAGGTGCTTAGATGGTTTCTGAAAGCAACCCAGAAATTCTCTCTCCTCTCTCTCCTGTCCTCTCTCTCTTCTCTCTTTCCTCTCTTCTCTATTTCCTCTCTCTCTTTCCTCTCTTCTCTCCTCTCTCTTCTCTCCTCTCTCTTCTCTTCTCTCTGTCTCTCTCTCTTCTCTCTCCTGCCCTCTCTCTTCTCTCAATCCTTTCTTTTCTCTCTCTTTCTCTTTCCTCTCTTATCTCTTCTTCTCTTCTCTTCTCTTCTCTTCTCTTCTCTTCTCTTCTCTTCTCTTCTCTTCTCTTCTCTTCTCTTCTCTTCTCTTCTCTTCTCTTCTCTTCTCTTCTCTTCTCTTCTCTTCTCTTCTCTTCTCTCTCTCCTCTCTGTCTCTCGGTCTCTGTTTCTGTCTCTCTGTCTCTGTCTCTCTCTCTCCCCCCCACCCTCTCCCGTCTCCTTTTCACCTCACACCAGCCACCCGTGGGGGCCCCCCCAACTTCAGGCCCAACAGAAAACAAAGCAACTTCAGGACTACTACTTCCCAGGAAGCCCTAGCCTGGGGAGGTGCCTTCCCCATCTGCCCGCCGCCTGCATCCAGTCCCCTGCAGCAGGTCCCTTTGTGACGACCAACTGCTCCGTGCCCTTAACCTATGTCAATAAAAACTTGAAAGTCACAGAACGCGCTCCGATGCCTGTCTTCAGCCACAGAAGCCAGCTTTCCCGAACTATGTTGCTTCCGTTTCATTTTGTACGGGGGTCTCATCGGGATCGTAATCCTGTGGACCCCCTCCCTGGCCTCTTCCCAGCCCCAGGCCTGGGTCTGCGGGTCTGTCTGCCCGCCGCCCCCCCCGCACCGCGCGAGCGGCCCCCGCGGGCTGCAGTTCTCCCGGCCGCCAGCAGGGGGTGGGGCTCCCGGTCCCCGGAGGAAGTTCCCCGCCCCGGGCCGCCCGGCCCTCGCCCCGCCCCGCCCGCGCGGGTTCCGGGTCCTGTGACCGTCAGGCGCGGCGGGGGCGGCCCGGCTCGCGGCAGCCGGCGGGAGCGGAGCGGGCGCGGATGGCGGGCGGGGGTGCCGGGGACCCCGAGCGGCGGGCCGCCGCCTCCGCCAACGCCGCCGCCGCGGCGCCCGAGACCCGCGAGCACCTGTTCAAGGTGCTGGTCATCGGCGAGCTGGGCGTGGGCAAGACCAGCATCATCAAGCGCTACGTGCACCAGCTCTTCTCGCAGCACTACCGC
Organism: Sorex araneus; assembly: GCF_027595985.1. Lineage (NCBI taxonomy): Eukaryota > Metazoa > Chordata > Mammalia > Eulipotyphla > Soricidae > Sorex > Sorex araneus. The sequence goes on from NC_073305.1 coordinate 173,186,040, forward strand.
GCCACCATCGGCGTGGACTTCGCGCTCAAGGTGCTCAACTGGGACAGCCGCACGCTGGTGCGCCTGCAGCTGTGGGACATCGCGGGTAAGGAGGGCCCGCGGCGCGCGTGTGCGTGCGCGCGTGCATGCCTGGGTGCCCTTGTGTGTGTGCGTCCTTGCAGCCGTGGGTCCTTACGTCGCGGGTAAGGAGGGCACATGTGCGTGTGCCTGTGTGTGTCTGTGTGTGTGTGTGTGTGTGTGTGTGTGTTCCCGCAGCTTTGGGACATTGCTGGATAAGGAGGAGCTGGGACACACACGTGTGTGTGTGTGTGTGTGTGTGTGTGTGTGTGTGTGTGTGCGCGCGCGCGTCCCTGCAGCTGTGGGACATTGCGGGGTAAGGAAGAGTCGGGACACAGGACACACACACACGTGTGTGTGTGCGTGTGTGTGTGTGTGCGCGTGCATACCTGCAGCTGTGGGAATTTGGGGTAACTAGGGGCCCCAGGGGAAGGGCGGCCGCTGGGTTTCCGCAGCTGTCTGAACTTCTGTTTGCTTTGCTTTTACTTTGTCCTCAACTTGAACTCGCCTGCATGGGCATGCTTGCCTGTGTGCGTGTGTGAATGCTTGCGCGCGCGCGCGTGTGTGTGTGTGTGTACACGAGACCAGCCACTTAGGGAGATGGTGTGTGTCCCCCTCCCTCCGCCCCCGGGACTCCTGTGAGTTCAGTTCACTGCATCAGGCAGCCCAAGTTGAACGTTAAAGTAGGGCACGGTAAACACATGCATGACTGAGTAACCCTACCAGATGCTTCTTTCTGCTAAGTGTGGATTTTCCTTTTTGGAAAAGTGAGCTCTGGGCCTGAGCTCACTCTCCAGCGGTGGAAAGTCCATGGAGGGAAGTGGAAAATCCATGGTGGGCAGTGGAAAATCCGTGGAGGACGTTGCCGGAAGTTTCCCCCTGGATACTGGACAAACCTGATCATTGCAATACTCCTGGGAGGGCAGGGGAGAGCGCGGGTCTCCTCATTCTTTTTCAGTATTGCTAAAAAAGTATGACTGATTTAAACAAAGTTACATCCTAGCTATACATGGAGATGAGAAACGAGGTTAATTTATTCTTTTTGGTTTTGTTTTGTTTTGAGGAGACACATTGGGCAGAGATCAGGGTTTACTCCTGGCTCTGCACTGAGGGATCAGGGATCACCCCTGTTCCCCATTCTTCAAATGCCGCGTTCCTGGGTCAGATCACCCGAGTGAAAATTTTCTAGGTGTTCCTCTCAAATGAACAGTAAGCTTTAAATTCCTACACACACACACACACACACACACACACACACACACACACACACACACACACACACACACTCTTTGGATGCCTGGCGGGCAGGAGAACATGTCTCTTTGCTGGAAGTTAGAGGTGTCAGTTCTGGCAGGCGTGTGATCATGTTAACGCGAAGATGTTAGCTCTGGAAAGTTTCCATATGGAAGCGGTTCTTCGAGTGTCCCTGATTGGTGTCAGAGAACTCAGCCTGCAAAGGAGCACGTGAGTGGCAGCAGGTCAGAGCCTGCCCCGGTAGCAGAGTGTGTGCCTGAGGTTGGGGGGGCCCACGGGCTCCTCAGCTTGTGACCGTGTGGAAGAAAGCGCTGAATAAAGATTACCTCCACACTCATTAACGAACAAGTTCTTCTCACGTAGAAGAACCCAGTACAGCACTTTTCCACCTCGAGAGAAAGCGGGGTGATCTACCTTGGGCAGCGTTTACTCTTTTGTTTTCAGAAGACCAAAAGTTCGTTTGAAAAGTCATCCTGTGAAGCCAGAGGGTTCTTTCAAAACACTTCCTGTTGTTTCACAGTGCCCTGGACAGCAGTAGTGCTGCTTCTAGATAAAGTCGGGGAGTCTCCTCGGAGTCATTCCCAGGAGCTTCCCAGTCGCTGAGCATTTCCATGCAGGTGACTCTTAAACTCCATCTTGGCAGGTTCACCATATTCTTGATGGAAAGTTGATGTGGCGTTTATCTAATAGGATTGGATCCAACTGCCTTTAAAAAAATAGGACCGGGGCTAGAGCGATAGCACAGCGGGTAGGGCGTTTGCCTTGCAAGCATCCGACCAGGGTTCAAATCCCAGCATCCCATATGACCCCTGTGCATTGCTGGGTGTGACCCAAAGACCAAAAAAAAAAAAAAAAAGAAAAGAAAAGAAAAATAGGATCAACTTGATATTCCATGTCATAGTGTAATTCCTCCCCGCCTCCAGCCTCGAGGAAAAGTGCTTCTTCTCACCACTTCTCCTTCAATCCTTCCAGATCAGACCTCCAAGGGGGCAGACTCTGTCACATACCTGTCTGCATGAAATTTCCTTGCACTTTTGTCTAAATCTAAAGTTTCCGTTTTGCTGAGGAAAGCAGACTTGGAAGATGGCCAGAGAGGGGCCAGAAAATAGGACAGAATGTAGGGTGCATCCCCAGGCCTCCATGGTCCCCTGAGCATCACGGGGTACAGCATCACAGGGCACAAATCACGCCATCGGACCCAAGCAGCTGTCATATCCTTGAGCCCTTGAGCTGAACTGCAGGCCCAACGGGGGAGAATCCCGAGTCTATGAGCACTTACTTGGGAGGTCCAAATAAAGCAGCAGAGAGATCTCTGGGGCTGCAGAGGCTATATAGTGAGCAGAGCATCTGCCTGGCACACGGCCCAACAGAATTTCATTCCCTGAACCCCATAGGGTCCCTGCATCCTGCCAGGAATAACTCCTGAAAGGAAGCTCTGGATATTTATATCATCCAGCAAATAGATGTATCAGTGAAGTGAACAAGGTTAGAGATCCATTTAGGTTTTCAGCCATGAGTAGGATAAAAGACTTTGCCTTTTTTGGGGGTGGGGCATACCTGGTGATGCTCAGGGGTTAGTCCTGGCTCTCCACTCAGGAATTACTCCTGGTGGTATTCTGGGCACCCTTTGGGATACCAGGGATAGAACCCATGTCGGCCGCACGCAAGGCAAATGCCCTTCCCACTTATACTATTGCTCCAGTAAAAGGCTTTTTGAAGTGGCACTGATATATCTGGAAATTGAGAGGCAGAGGAACTTTTTTAAATTTTTGGTTTTTGGGTCACACCCAGCAGTGCACAGGGGTTACTCCTGGCTCTGCACTCAGGGATTACTCCTGGCAGTGCTGGGGGACCATGTGGGATGCTGGGAATCGAACCCGGGTCGGCCTCATGCAAGGCAAATGCCCTACCCTCTGTGCTATCACTCCAGCCCCCAGAGGAACTTTTTTAAAGCTATGCTTTATAAACCAACATGACATCATAAACTTCGTTTGGTTTGACTTTTGCATCTACCAGTGAATCTTAGCTTTGATACCCTCTGAATTAAGGCCTAATGATGGAATGAAGGTGGAGGCTACTTGAAAAATTCCCCTCATGGCTAAACATTTTTGCCTTGTGCCGTAACAAAGTATTTAATTCTCAGAGGATAGAAATATTCCTAGATTGCACAATAGTATGTGGATCTGGCCTCTGGCTGTGACTCACTCTGGTGTTACTGGTTAGTTTTGTTTTTGTTGCTCCAGAGATGGGGAAGGTGGTAACTGACCCCCGTGTTTGTGCCTGAAAACTCTGAGAGACAAGAATTTTCTAGATATTTTCTGTTAACGTTGCCTAGCAGTTTAAGCTAAACTTAGACTTTACTTAAAAACCATACGATTTCCTAGGCACCCTTTCTGACGGTGTGAAATGAGCAGAACGTTAACGTACAGTTGCAATTTATTTCAACTGCTCTCTTAATTTATACCCAATCTGAGACTGCTTCTCAAAACATGACTGACATCTCCCAAAATATTGAAATCTTTTGTAAGGTTTTCCAAAGGGAATTTAATAAACGCCTAGTAAATGAAAATGCAGTTGGAAACATCTCTGATTTTCTAAATGCATAATAGAGATGAAGTAGTGCTGCACATATGTTTATTGTATGCTTCTTGGAGATTTTACAGTTTGTCAGGAAAGATGAATGACTGGCTTAGGCTTAAATTTTTTTTGGGGGGTGGCAAAAAATGGTTGCTCAAGATCACTTCAGCTTTTGCTCAGGGGTCACTCCTGGCGGCTCTAGGGAACAATATGTGGTTCTAGGGATTGGACCCAGTTACCACATGCAAGGCAAGCACCTACCTGCTGTACTCTCTCACTGACTCCTGTTTTACGTTTAAGCTTATTCACTTAGAGCTTGTCCAGAAAATATAGTTTAGTCTTTATGTAATCTTTGTCTTTGTTACAGTCATATTTTCCTTCCACCCTCTGACGAGTTTTAGACAGGGCCTGAGGATTAAGTTGATGTAAGATAGACTCCCAAGAAAAGCTATGCCTGTATGGTTTATAGGTTTTACATGACATAGAAGCCCTCTGATATAAAACAAGGAAACGAGGACCCGAAGAAAACTTGGCTTGTCAGATTTTATCACTGAGTTGAACTTGAGGGGTAGTTCTGAAAAATAATAAACCACTGAGATATAAAGGGAGGCTGTGGGGAGATCAGGGTGATTTTATCAAGGTCAGTAGGTATGGAATTCTCCCGTCACAGCCGTCTGTGAGTGAGGATAATTCTTCCTGGCACAGGCGTGAGCTGTAGCTCCTGATTTCAGAGAGAAACAGGGAGATTAGGGCGCCCTTTCTTACAGCTGCTATATTTCTTTTTTGTCTTTTAGCGTGTTTTAAATTTTATTTTGTTGCGTCTGGGGGAGTCTCCTCACGGGGGCTCAGGGTCCCCCACGGCACTTCCTGCTACTTGTCCCAGGCGAGTGGTTTGGTGCTAGGGCTGAGGATGTGGTTCCACTGTGGGGGCTCGCAGTGCCTGAGATTATTCTCCAGCCCCCCCACAGCAAGGCTAGGGGGAGGAACCTAGGGTACCAGTGATGGAATGAGAATGGGCTATCTGCACGTCACACACCCTAACCCCTGCCCTATCCTGCAAGCTCCTAAGTGCCTTTAGATTAATCCTCGGCCCTCACTGTTCAGGATTAAATTTTCTTGTGAAAATCAGATAAAATTTTCTCTCCAAAAATCAAGCACTCATTTGGACCGAAGGGCAAATTTTAAATGCATGGCTAGAAAACTGCATTACGGACACTACATTTGTGTATGCTTTTTAATTTGGGGGTACCCATCCTCATTAGAACAGTGGTTTTTAATGTTCTTGACTCATTTTGCAACTTGCTAGTTACCAGACCAAACGATTTCCTCTGATCTGGAACATTACCCCAAGTACTTTCTATGGTTAGGACTAGAGTGATAGCATAGTGGTAGGGCATTTGCCTTGCACGTGGCCAACCTGGGTTCGATTCCTCGGTTCCTTTCGGAGAGCCTGGCAAACTACCGAGGGTATCCTGCCCGCACAGCAGAACCTGGCAAAGTACCAGTGGCGTATTCGATATGCCAAAAATAGTAACAACAAGTCTCACAATGGAGATGTTACTGGTGCCCGCTCTAGCAAATCGATGAACAACAGGACAACAGTGCTACAGTGCTACTTACTTTCTATGGTTGTCTTGTTTTGGACTACACCTGGCAATGCTTAGGGGTTACTCCTGGCTCTGCACTCACGAATTACACCTGGTGGTATTCCAGAAACCATATGGAATGCTGGGGATCGAACCTGGGTCTGAGGCATGCAAGGCAAAATGTCCTAACTGCTGTACTATCACTCCGACCCCCTTTTCATTTTGTTGTATTTGAGGGGCTTGCTCCTGGCTCTGTGCTAAGTGATCCCCCCTGAGCACATGGCACACGGGGGTCCATAAGCTGTGCTTGGAAGCATCAAACCCAGGATGGCCATGTGCAAGGCAAGCAAGCACCTTACCTCCTGTACTCTCTCTCTCTCCCCCAAAAGCTTTCTTGACTTTCAAAGTATCACACAGGGATTTTTATTTATTTATTTTATTTGCTTTTTGGATCACATCTGGCAATGCACAGGGGTCATTCCTGGCTCTTCACTCAGGAATTACTACTGGCGGTGCTCAGGGGACCATACGGGATGCTGGGATTCGAACCCAGGTCAGCCGCGTGCAAAGCAAATGCCCTAACCGCTGTGCTATCGCTCCAGCCCCCCACACAGGGATTATTAATAGTCACGCTTGTTATAAATATGAAAAAACAATGCATTGAGCTACTGGCCTGTGTTCTTTGCAGTCTCTGCTTCTTGATAGTTGTTGTGAGATCACAATTGGCTGTGTTTGTGGGTGGGAATGATGCGGTGTCAAGAATTGAACCCCAAGCCTCCCACATACAGAGCACATGCTCTACCACCACGTGAGCTGTCTCCTCTGCCTATGTTATCTCCGTGTCAGACACTGAATGCTACAGTGACTTCCCTGGGTTCGTGACCACCTAAAAATTGAAGGGATTTTAAAACTCTTTATTCCATCCAAGTTCTGTCTGTGAGAGCCAACACCAGCTTTATTCAGACTCTTACTGTCCTGCCTCATTCTAAGCAAATCCTATTATTTCATTTTATAGCTGTAAATATTTCCCAACAAATGAGTTCAAGGAAGACCATTTGTTCTTGCCTGGCTGTCCCACCCGTGCACAGCTGACTGGCAGAATAATCAGCTTAACTGCATACTTGTGCTAACCGCACCTAGAAATCCCCCTTCCTAATGATACGCCTCTTGCCTTGTCTTTTTTGGAGTGTGGGCTGTCTGATTGCCTCCATCAGAAATCCTAAACCTTGGCTTTGCTTCCAAACGTTTGCCGAGTAATTCAACCATTTGAATTGAATCCTAGACTTTTATCGCTCCCACGGCCCAAATACCCAGAGCTGTAGAAAAGCTACTCCAGGGAATTTTAGGTCACTTGGGACACTGTTCAGTGACCATTTTGGTTCTGAGATAGGGAAGCACGTTCTGATAGTAGAGAAGGTTTTTACTTCATTGCTATCAAGGCAATCATGAATTTTCATCTATCTTTTCAAATGCTCTGGTTATCCTAATATCCAAGTGTGTACTTATATTTTATACCCTTTACTCATTTTTTATGCTATCAATCCAGAATTTCCATTTATTATACTTACTTGAGAAGCATGCCACTCCAGGTTAGTTTGGTTGTTTTTTTTTTTCATTTTCTCCTTCATTCTTCCCCAGTCATTTAAATAATTGTTTAGATGATTGTTTCATTTATTTTTTTAAATCCTTGACAGATTATTTTATTTTTTTTATTTATTCTTTTATTGAATCACCATGTGGAAAGTTACAAAACTTTCAGGTTTAAGTCCCAGTTATACAATGCTCGAACACCCGATTGTTTCATTTAAATTGAAACATGTGGACTTACTTGAAGATCATAGAGCTGTTTAGTAGATAGTTGCTTAGCACATCCTGGAAAAGCACAGCAATGAATGTGGATATTTGCCTGCTCCACACGTGATGTCAGTGATGAAGCCAGTGAGCTTATATCCTTCAGTGTTAATTTTGAGGATGGGGGTGGAATTTTCAGCTACAATGTGGCAGTGCTCAGCACCTGATCCTGTCTCTGTGCTCAGGAGTGCCCCTAGTGGTGCACTAGGAACTGGATGCAGCGTTGAGGATAGAACCGGGGTAGGCTGCATGAGAGACAATCGACTTTCCTCTTGTATATCTCCAGCCCCATTCTGTGCTACTATGAAATGCATTTTAAGAGAAATTATATCCATCATGGAGTTGTTACCCTGACCTTCCAGTTTTTCATTAAGCTTCTGCTATGGAAATTCCAGTGACTCTTGCTCTTTGTTAAAATGTACCAGATATTCTTTTTTTTGGGGGGGGGGGCGGGGGGTTTGGGTCACACCCGGCGATGCACAGGGGTTACTCCTGGCTCTTCACTCAGGAATTACCCCTGGCGGTGCTCAGGGGACCATATGGGATGCTGGGATTAGAACCCAGGTTGGCCGCGTGCAAGGCAAACACCCTACCCGCTGTGCTATTGCTCCAGCCCCTGTACCAGATATTCTTATCCCGATCTGGACGGAACTCTCTCCAGCGGTGATGGCCATTGAAAAGATAGTATTGGGGCTGGAGCGATAGTATAGCAAGGTAGGGTGTCTGCCTTGCACACAGCCGCTGACCCGGCCAACATCTCATATGGTCCCCCAAGTACCGCCAGGAATAATTCCTGAGTGCAGAGCCAGAAGTAACAGCTGAAAATTGCTGGGTGTGGTCCAAAAAGCAAAAAAATGAAAAGAAAAAAGAAAAAGAAGAGATAGTATTGTTCACTGTTCCAGCATGAGGATTCAGTGCCCTGGGGGAGCGCTGGGGTTAGTAAGGGCTAGAATCACATGAGGCTTACACCCAAGGATGGTAGATACAAGGGCCAGGGGATTGCCCCATAGCTGGAAGACTGCTTCATGAGCGGAGGGGAGAAGGCAGATGGAATAGAGAAGGATCACTAAGAAAATGATGGCTGGAGGAACCAGTTGGGATGGGAGATGCGTGCCAAAAGTAGATAATGGACCAAACATGATGACCTCAGTGTCTGTGTTGCAAGCCATAATGCCCAAAAGTAGAGAGAAAGTATGGGGAATATTGTCTGCTATGGAGGCAGGAGGAGGGTGGGAAAGGGGGGGTATACCCGGGATATTGGTGGTGGGGAATGTGCACTGGTGGAGGGATGGGTGTTTGATCATTGTGAGATTGTAACCCAAACATGAAAGTTTGTAACTATCTCACGGTGATTCAATAAAATTTTAAAAATTAAAAAAAAAAAAAAAGTAAGGGCTAGAGCCCTAACTAGGTTTTTTTTTTTTTTTTGGCGCGAAGAAATAGGGCAAATTAGGTCAAATGAGCAAGCTAAGAATTGGACAGGTTGAAAGTCTGTAGTAGGTTCTGAGCAATAATGTGAGCCCTCTAGCCATAGTCTACCGCCTAGCCCTGAAGCATTTTAGATCAGGAAGGTTCTGGACTGCAGGAACTTGATAAGTGGAAAAGAATATGGACTTGAAATTTGTGTCTTTTGTGTATCAGAGTTGTGCTACCAGCAAGTTCTTTGCTATCTCAAGGGGCCGGGTAATCTAAGAGGGCCGTTCTTGCTCTGGTCTGCAAGGCCTCTAGCTGTCAGAATCTCTGAAGACATGTGGAATTTTTTCATTAACATATTTCATTCCTCGATACTTATTAAAATAGATGGAAAGAACATGTTCTTCCTAAGTTTGGAGGGCGTCGATTTGTAGCTCAGTAATAGCATATTCTTAAAATAGTTAGGATTTCACACTTAATCAACACCTAAGTAATAGAGAGTGGGTTTAGTTGGCAAGCTCTGGTGAGATGCTAGTTACAGAGATCTTCTCTTGGATGGTGAAACAAGTGTGAACATCTACACGTGTGGATACTGCTGAAAGGTGAGAGAAAAGATTTAGGAAAGGGTGCTTTAGACATCAGTTGTCTTTTCAGAAGAACTTGAGTGCTTTCTGCAGTCCAAAAAGTCATGGAGATGTCATCTCTTCACTCTTCTTTTGAGACAGAGCTGAGCAATAAATGGATACCGGGTTTGGTTTGGTTTTCAAGGATCTCTGTTTTATAATCTCCTCTACATTCTTTTCACTTCTTCCTGATAGTTTCCTAAAGTGTCTTCTGCAGCGATACTTTTTGAAGCTTCTTGAAATTAAGTTAAACGTATTGAAGTGTCTTCAATGTGATTGTTATGGAGCCGCCATCAGAATTACCTGGGGTTCTTTGGATGAAGACTGTTTACCATCTGATAGTTGGTATATTTCACTTCATCTGGTTAACATCCTGGAGAGTATGGGTTAGCCAGGAAGAAGTTCATTATCCCTCTGAGATAGTTTGGACGTGGATGTTTGAAAGCTGGTGAGCAGCCCCAGGAAAGCTTTAAACTGCTGTTCCATCACTTTGCTGTCCTTAGGCATTTGTTTTTGCTGTCCAACCAAGTGGGCAATCCTATTTTCAAAGGCTTCTGAGAAATCTAGGGGTTTTGTATTATTTGAGATGGGCATATTGCTTCCCCCTATAGAGTATTTCTAAGGTACGGGAGGACAGGGGGCTGGCAATCCTCTCTACTTGCCAAATCAGAATTCCTAAGAAATCGCACCTAGAAGTTAGTCCCTTACCAGGCACGGAGGAGGTTCTGAGTTATAGCCATGTTGAGATTGTTCTGCCCTCAGCTTTGCTGGACCTGGCAATTGGCCCGGAGTCACTGTCTCCTGCTCTCCACTGAGACCAGTCTGCTGATTTCCGGGCCTCCTCCCATTCATCTCCCGTCTTCAGTTTCTTTCTCAGTTTCCTGTTACCTTCTTCTCTGTTTAACAAGAGCCTCCTTTGAAGGTGTCTAAGGGCAAGAGAATTTATAAGGTAGAGACAGTCTGTTTCTCACTCTTGTCAAACTAATTGGTTAAGAAAGAACAAAGCAACATATTAAACTTTTAAATTATATCTTTGGATGCAGTAAAGCTTTATATACATTATGCATATTTATAATTACGTTTATTTCCAAAATTTAAGTAGGTATATAAGCAGATCTGTCCCTCACTCCCTTTAGTGTTTTTTGTTTCATTTTGTTTTATTTTTAGGTGAAAATAGATGTCAAATGTAGATGAAATTCCATTATTGGAAACATTGTTGATGTAAACTCTCTCATAATAATAAACATTAAAAGTATTCCAGTGTCCTTTATTTGGCTTACCTTCTCAATTAAACTTAATAATTTGGAGAATTTTGGATGATTCCAAGTTTGCAGATGAGTAAACTGCAACTCTAGAAGGATAAGAGGTTTTTCCAAGACCTACAGACCTATAACTTGAAAAATCAGGGCATGGATCCAGCTAGTTCCCTTCCCAAACACTTAACTTTCATGTGACATGATTCTGTCTCCTCATCTGAGCTATGATGAAAGGAAACCAGATAATTCACTGCGATTATAGGAAGTCATGTGCACCCTTTAATTCCTTAGTGGTCAGAATGAAACTATGAATCTCCTACTTTAATAGCGTGTATTTCAAACCCAATGCTAATTCGATGGATTCCCTTTTAAGCTTATTTTATCTGAGAATAATAGAATCACTTCTTTGAAGGAAAATTGTGCAAGTCAGATGAAAAGTGGGAAAACTAGCAGTGTTCTATTTTTAGTTACATTGATGTCTATGTAAGTGTTATGGTAGACCTTTAATGTAAAAAATTTTTACTTCTAGTAGTGCTTATAATTTTAGCATGTTAAAGTATAGTTCTGAGAGTAATTTAATATCTTGATAAAGTAGTAGTATCATGACTCAACTTGATGCCCTTGGAAATTTCTAGCTAAGATGGCTAGAAATTGTAGTGTGAGATGTGTGTGTTTGTGTGTGTATGTCAAGATATAAATTATATTATATGCATGACATTTATAAATGAGTAAATGACATCATATTACTATAATGATTATAGAAAGAATCTAATGAATACTTAATTATCCTGACAGAATCAGTGACCTCACTTAAACTGTATTTTGACTGAGTCATAAAGAGCCATCAGCCACCACCCATATCAGCCAATTAAATTTCATGTATTTTAGAATTAGTGGCTTTTAAATTCATTTTTGCCACTCAAGAATATTTGTGCAGCACTGAAAGATTACTACAGAAATTATTTATTTATTTTCAGTCAGGGCTGACGGCCCCCTCCACCCTCTAGGCTGCTCTGCCCCCCACACCAGCCATGTGGAACCTCCACATTCACTCTGAGGGGCACGCCCAGCCCCGCCCAACGGCGAGGACATGTGCTACAAAGAAATTTTTAGTGTTTCAATAATTTTTTAAAAAGAGGTTAATAACTCAATAAAGTCGTCTATCCTACAATCTTTTTGACGAATATGCTACTCCCCCCAGTTCGTAGACATATCCTTTTGATGCTGGATTGTTTCCCTTTGATCCCCTCTGCTGTCTGGATTCATGACTTTAGAATCTCCAGAAAAACAGTAAAGTGTGAAAGGTTGCAACCATGGAAGCTTCGACCTGAGAATGTGAGAACTGGAAGGGCTTTGGGTGATTCCTAAAGATCTCTACAGACAATTGACTTTTGCCGGCTTGCCTGGAGTGAAACTGCCTGTTGGCCCTTGATTTTGGGATTTTCTCTTTCTTGCTGTGCTTTCATCAGGTTCCCTTTTGTTCCTAGGCCAGCCTTTTGCAGCCCCGCAGATATGACCCCCTAATTAGTTAATAATCCACAGGGCTGTGTCTTAGCATACTGCTGCCTTCTCCCCCACCCTCACACTCCCACTACTGCATTACATTTATCCAATACTAGGTCTGCTAACAGCTGGCATTATTGCGGTGCCTACAATGGAGTGGGCATTTTACACTTCTTTTTTTTTTTTTGGAAGCTGCTGTATAATTTATAATCTGATGGTTGACAGTAGAAGTCAAGGGTGTTCACTTGCAAGGGTGTTCAGAAAGTCTGGCATAATTCCACTTGGCATATGTGAGTCAGAAGGCACGGGTTCTAGTCCCCGCTTCTTCCATCACTGTCATCTCGGCCAAGTGTGTGTGTGAGTTTCCTCTGCCAGATGAAGATAAAGGTCCTTCATAGGCCAAGCAGTGGTAAGATTTCAGATAGCAAGAGGAAACTTTGCAGAGCCCTCTAGAATATGTCAGGCAGTGAGTCAATCCTTCCCACCAGAGTGTCCAACGGCCCCGGTTAAGTTCAAAGTAACAAAGTAGTGTTACTGAAGCACTCTGTAATTCGAACAATTGTTTTGTTTTGTTTTTCTTTTAGTTTTTCGGGGCTCATATCCGCCAATGCTCAAGGGTTACTCCTGGCTCTACACTCAGGAATTAGTCCTGGCGGGTGCTGGGTGCTTGGGATTGAACCCTGATCAGCTGCAAGGCAAACACCCTCCCCTCTGTGCAATTGTTCCGGCCCTCAAACAGTGTGTAATATCACAACTGCCTTGCTGTCTTTTTTTTTTTTTTCTTTTTGGGTCACACCTGGCGATGCACAGGGCTTACTCCTGCCTCTGCACTCAGGAATTACTCCTGGCAGTGCTCAGGAGACCATATGGGATGCTGGGGATCGAACCTGGGTCGGCCGCATGCAAGGCAAACGCCCTACCCGCTGTGCTATTGCTCCAGCTCTGCCTTGCTGTCTTTTGTTAGATTCCTTTGCATATGTCTGCCTCCTTGGAAGAACTCCATTTTGTGGACTGAGTTTGAAGCAGCTATATAGGCCGGCGAGGTGATGGGAAGATGAGTTGAGTACAGGAGCCCTTTTCTCATGCCCAGTCCTAATCTGCTCAACTAGCATTTACCCACATTACTACAAATCTTCTTCCTGCAAACTTCATTTTGTTCTATTCTTGTCCTTTCTTCCTTCCGCTCCCCAGCTTTCCTTTTCCTTTCAGCGTCTCTGATCCCTTAGAGCAACGCGAATGCAAGGAGAAAGTGTAGCTTTAAGAGCTGATGTTTGTGTAGAATGGGGTGTCTAGACCCACAGGACATAAAGACGGTTAATCATCTGCCCAGACCACGTGTTGGACCACTTCTGCTTTATGAGTCTTGTTTCTGCGTCCCTGTCCTTAATTCCACCGACTTCTGTTTGCAGTAAGATGGGAGATGCGTGTTTATAGCATTATGAAGGGTTAGAGATCAATGTCAATTCTTTCTGCATCTGTTGTATGGACATCTCTGAACTCTGCATTTTAATCTCCTGTGATTAATTCCTAGGGCAGGAGCGGTTTGGCAACATGACCCGGGTATACTACAAAGAAGCTGACGGTGCCTTTGTCGTCTTCGATATATCAAGAGGTTCCACCTTTGAGGCCGTTTTAAAATGGAAAAGTGATCTGGATAGCAAAGTCCATCTTCCAAACGGCAGTCCAATTCCTGCTGTCCTTCTCGCCAACAAGTGTGACCAGAGGAGGGACAGTGGTCAGAGTCCTCCCCAGATGGACCAGTTCTGCAAAGAACATGGCTTCTCTGGGTGGTTTGAAACCTCTGCAAAGGTGAGGTTTGTGTCTGCTCTGCTGTAAACGTGCAAACTAGGGCTGTAACTACAAAGTAGTTAGATTCATGTGAGTGGTTTGGAGACGGAGATGCCTAGAGAAAAAAAAAACAGTGCAGCATAATAGGAATATGCTATTTTCTTTCAGTGAGCAGCAGGAATGCTTTCAAAGTTGGCTAATGGGGAGGTGAATGGAAGGGCAGATTTTTACATTCCAATTAAAATGGGCTATTATGTAGACTCTAGAACAAAGGTTTTCTGTGAGTTTGAGTCTCACGGCGAGGCAGGACTGGAGCTTGTGGGGCTTGAATGAGGTATCTCATCAAGCACAAGGACACATGATTTTATCGAAGACTCAACAACAAAACAGTCAGTGCCATGGCCATGGTAAAGGCAGAAGTCATGGCAGGGACTCAAACACAGGAACTCAAAGACATTGAAAGAGGTTAGGCAGCTTCATGAGCAGAGGGGACAAGGCAGATGGAATAGAGAAGGGATCACTAAGAAAATGATGGCTGGAGGAAACAGTTGAAATGGGAGATGCATGCCGAAAGTAGATAATGGACCAAACATGATGACCTCTCAGTGTCTGTGTTGCAAGCCATGATGCCCCAAAGTAGAGAGAGTATAGGGAATATTGTCTGCCATGGAGGCAGGGGGAGGGTGGGAAAGGGGGGGTATACGGGGGATAGTGGTGGTCAGGAGTGTGCACTGGTGGAGGGATGGGTGTTTGATCATTGTGATTGCAACCCAAACATGAAAGCTTGTAACTGTCTCACAGTGATTCAATACAATTTTTAAAAAAAGAAAGAAAAGGTCAGGCGATGTTTTCATGTGATGCTTGAAAGTTTTAGACCACCTGTGTATCAAAAAAAAAAAAAGAACAAAGTCTGAAATATGCTTCATCTCGAGTAAGACTTTTATCCATGATGGGAAACTAGATAAAATTTGTTTTGAAGACAAACAAAAAACACATAAGTCAGCTGGTGAATAGCTTACACATAGAGATGAAAATCACGAGCATTAAATTTGGAGGTTTGAGATGTTTGTGTTTGTGTGTTAAAACTTTCACATTGGAGGGTCAGATAACAGCCTTACCTAAGAATGATGGTGTTGAGGAAGTTGTGATGATAGAATTAAGTCTGTAAATTGAGTGTGATCTTAACCTCCTTCCAACTTTCAGTATTCCAGACAGTGGAAGCCGGTAGGTCCTAAAAGCCCTTCTGATGAATTTTCCAAGTTCCCTTCCTTGGTGCTAACCTCATCTCTTCTCTGCAGGATAACATCAACATAGATGAAGCAGCTCGGTTCCTAGTGGAGAACATTCTCGAAAGCCAGCAGAGCTTTTCGAGTGAAGAAAAGGATGCGGATAAGATCAAACTGAGTCAGGAGAATATCACGGCAGAGAGCAAATCCCAGTGTTGCTGACCACTCTTGTCTGTCTCCCGTGGAATGCAGCCTTGCTCCGTTCAGAGAAGATCCCTATTCTAAGAGTAGCCGACAGTGGCAGACTCCCTGCATTGTGCATTTCCTGGGGCTGTACTTCCAAGTGACAGCAATGCCATCCCTGGGATTCCACACTGAAGTGGACCATAGGTGGAGTGGTCTGGCTATGCCTTAGTGCGTGTGCCTTAACCTGTCATCATTGCCATTGTGTTCAGGATAATGTTTACATCCCTTTAACTATCCTTTTATATTTCCCTTAATGGCATCTCCTCGGGATGCAGTAAGACTGCAGAATTGTAATTTTTAGGATATGCGCTGGGGTGGTAATGAAACTTTATCTACAGTCTGACAGTAGATTTATGAGTCTATTTCTATATCCGTAGGTCCCTACTCTGTTGTCAGTGAGGCTTTTTAGACCATCAGCCAAAGGAAGAGTTAGAGCTACTGATATTTTCTCTCCAGACCTTTGGGGTTTTTTTTGTAGAGATTTTTATCTTTAAGTATTATAATTTGTCTACCCCTAGTTAGTGTGGCCTGTGGTTATTACTCCACTTAAATGCCAACCCTTTCTAATATCTCAAAAATCACTCACATCAGGCTGGTAGCCGGCTCTGGTTCTTACCAGTTGAAACAATACAAATGAAAATTTGTTCTCTCTCTCCAGTCTTTTTTCTCCTTTCTTCTTTCCCCGTGTTTGTGTTTCTTTCTGGGACATCTGACGGATATTTCCAACGTAGTTCTCTCCAAGTAGGACTAGTGTTTTCAACTCTACGATATAATAGTTATAGTCAAAGAATTTGTTTCAAATTATAAACAATTATACCATCACTCTTGTGTTGTTCTTGTGTGTGTGAAAGAAACTAGGTCAAGTGTGCTTTTTATGCAGAATTTTGAATTTAAAGTGTAATACATGAGAAACAAAATGCCAGATTCATGATATTAGTACTAATTAGCATGTAACCCAATTAAGAAAATGAATAAGAATTTTCAATGAAACTTTGGTTCTGGATTAATGTTCTAGAAATGTAATGTGGGACATGTTTTCTATCTTCAAAAACTGTGTCTGTTCACCCATGCCTTCTATTTTTCAGGAACTTACTGATATTGTGTGAAAGAACCACTTATTTCTTCCAAAGAAAATTTAAAGGCCTTTGTGACATAATCCAGAGTTAGTGCAAAATGACTTATTAAATAGATTTGTCTTATGTATTACTGTGAACTTGATAAAAAAACATTCATGGATTTATTGAAAATAGGAAAATTTCAGCATAGAATTGCGTTTGCTGTAACAGGAATGTTTGAGGAGTAAAAATTAGGAGTTGTCTTGGGTCAGAAACTATGGTCACTCTTTCCGTTAAGCCGCTGAAACTTGTCCAGGAATCATAAATGTGTTTCTGTATTTTATATTGAAATAAACTTTTTGACGCCTTTGGACATGTATTTTTTTTATGAAATCACATTTTTTGAGGTTCAAGAATAGAAATAAGATCCTAATTTAAATAGCATATCTTTAGTAAGTTAAAAATATTAAGTATTTTTTCCCGAAACACTGTGTCATACTCTAATAAACTTTCTTGTCTAGGTATAGAGCAGAACTTTTGACCTTTTTGTAACTCTAAAAGTCCAATCATGTAAATTGTATAAAATGCTGGTGCTAAGCCAAAATTTCAAAATATAAAGCTTATTTAGGGAGTCGCTGAAGGAAAGGGAATTTTTCTTGAAAATGTCTTTTTTATATATTGGCTTTATTTTTTTAAACAAAAAAAGCACCATAGACCAAAACACAGAAAGGTTGTACTTCTTGTGCTCATCTTTACCATATATGTGTGTATGTTTATTTAGTCTATAATAATATGCATATGTGAAACATATATGTATATATACATATGTATATACACACATGTGTTCTACATGTTCTACACATAGTATACACATTGTAGAGTACACATATACATATATATTAATAATTAGTCAATATTAGTTAAAACCTATTAAAATGCTGATATCTGAGGATTCAGTCTGGGAAATAATAGTCCAAAAAGGTTGGCGTGAAACCAAGGAATGAGATGTTTGAAAACAAACTTTGCAAAGTTCTGTATGAGACCTCCACAAATATTCAGGACTGTGTTTGTATTCAAGGTTTCTTGTAAAAGCCTTAAACTTCCATTTTGGGGTCTTATGTCCTGGGGAAATTAGAAAATAAAATCTGCTTGCAGCTTTCAACTTCTATTGTTTGCATTGAATACTCAGAACAAGGACTGGAAATTTTTGTGGTTCAATGCATTTAAGGAAATCTTTGTCCAATCATTAACTTGTTACTAACTTAACAGAAGAGCTAGTTAGTGGTTACACGTGACAAAGGATACATACTTTTCAGAATTAGTTTGCAAAACTCATTGAGCAAGCAACCAAGTAAACAAAGTATTATTGTATTATTTACTACAATAAAACCAGCAGGTCAGCTGGGAGTTAGAAATGTAGGAAAGTATAGTTTTGGAGTTAATAAATCTTAATTTTCTAAGTGTGCAGTTTTCAATTAAAAAAAAATAACTTTCGGGGCTGGAGTGATAGCACAGTGGGTAGGGCGTTTGCCTTGCACAAGGCTGACCCGGGTTTGAGTCCCAGCATCCCATATGGTCTCAGGAGTGATTTCTGAGTGCAAAGCCAGGAGTAACCCCTGAGTATCACCAGGTGTGGCCCAAAAAGGAAAAAAAAAACTTTGAAAGTATGTCAAGAAACAAAAGCACTATCTCCAAATAAACCCAAGTAAGGGACAGCTTAGAAAAATTCTAAATTAGCCATTTTTGGTACATTCAAAGTGGTAGAGGGAGTCAGAGTGTACAATGGGTAGTAAGGGGTTTGTGTTACACATGTCAGATTTTGCTTCAATTCCTGGCACTACAAATGGTTCCTCAAAGCAGGCAGGAGTGATCCCTGAACTCAGAACTAGGAGTATGGCTTAAGCACCATCCAGTGTCGCCTCCAAAACAAGGCAAACAACAGGAGAAACAGTAGAAAAAATTTCATATGAAAGACTAAAGGAAGAATGACTCATGAAATATAGAATATGCATGAAGAAGATAAGTCATAAAATTTGAAATTCTAGACTTTCACATTGAAATTCCAGAGTTAAAAAGTAAAATGGCTAATATGAAATATTGGTTAGAATGAATTGCTTATTTTGTATTGGGACCAAACCTGAGAGAGCTTGGGGACTACTCTTGTCTCTGTGCTCAGTGATCATGCCTGGCAGCCTTGGTGGGCAACATGGGGTACGCCAGATTGAACTCAGGTCAGCTGTGTGCAAGGCAAATGCCTCACCAGCTGTATCCTTGCCCCAGTACGGATTAGGATGACAACGTCATATTTCCCAGGAAAAAAAAAAGAATCAATTGTCTTCAAACCTAAAAGTACCAAACAGAAAGAAAGGAAAAGGGGGAAAAAATGAACAGAACTTCGAAGACCTGTGGGAAAGCATATAAATACATGAAATCCTAGCAGTAGAAAAGAGAGAAAAGACCAGGAAGATTATTTGAGGTTGTTCCAAAGTCACATTCTGAGTCTATGGAAAAGAGTAGCACATATATAAAAAATGCACAATAAAATTCAAGTAGAATGAACTTTAAAGTTTAAAGGATTCATGCTTAAGACCCGAGATAACTCACAGGGCTAGTGTAGCACTTACTTTGCATGTGTGAGGCATGGGTTAATCCCCAACACCGCATGGTCAACATACCCTAGAGAAGGAGCCTGAGCACTGAAATCAGGAGTATCCTCCAAGCACCACTAGGTGTGTGTCCCCAAATCCATTCTTCTATAGTTAGGACTATTATGACTATTCCAAAAACAAAAGAGCGTTAGAGCAGTGAAAGAAATGACTTATTATATACAAATGATGCTCAAAAAATTAAAAATAATGTTTGTTTTAATAAAAACCACACACTGTGGCACTGTTGTCCTTTTGTTCATCGATTTGCTCGAGCGGGCACCAGTAACATCTCCATCGTGAGACTTGTTACTGTTTTTGGCGTATCGAATATACCACGGGGAACTTGCCAGGCTCTGCCGTGCGGTCAAGATACTCTCGGTAGCTTGCCAAACTCTCCGAGAGGGGCAGACAAATCAAACCCGGGTTGGCCAGGTGCAAGGCAAATGCCCTACCCACTGCGCAATCATTCCAGCCCCAATAAAAGATAATTAACAAAAATGAGTTTAAAATATATTTGAATTGGAAAGTAAGTAAAATTATTTCTAGAAATCAAGTTATTTCTCCTTGTATAAATAGATTCTCAATAATCATCTTAAATCATCTACAAAAATCCTGAAGAAACCACTAGAAACCTGCCATATTAGTTTCTACTTAACTAGTTCAGCAAAGTGGCAGCATACAAAATCAATATACAGCATATGAAAATAGGTTGTTTCTCTATACAGTAAAAATTAATAATCTGAAATAAAGTTAGTAAATTAAGTGCAATAACAATATAATCAAGGGGATAGCATTGACGAATAAAATACTTAGTAAAATAATTAGGGATAAATTTCACCAACAAAGTATAACATTTGTACACTGAAAACCACAAATCATTCTTGAAACAAATGAAAGAAGGCCTAACTAAATAGGATATCCTGTGTTCATGGATTAGTAAACACAATATAGATAAAATGATAATAGCACCACAAATGATCATTAAATTAAATGCAGACCTCAACAAAAATTGAATTGCGTTTTTCATTTACAGAAAATGGATTATTAATAAAATTATTTCAGTAGCAAATTAAATTTTCCAATCTCAAGATGCTGACCTTTTTGAATCTCTGTAAATAGAGCTATGTTCTCAACAGACAGACTAAGAAAAATTCCTTTAAATGAACTCATGCAATCCTGTTGTGTATTTTTTTCTTTTTGGGTCACACCCAGCGATGCACAGGGATTGCTCCTGCCTATGCACTTAGGAAGTACTCCTGGCAGTGCCTGGGGGACCATATGGGATGCTGGAAATTGAACCCAGGTCAGCTGCATGCAAGGCAAACACCCTACCCGCTGTACTATCGCTCCAGCCCTGGTGCAATCCTATAGGTATTAGTAGTCAGTCTTCTAGTTAACAAAGAAGTTGTGCTTTTCAGTAAACTAAGTATATCCGAATTTTCTTAAGGTATACAGATGTTTTCTTTCTTAGTGACGAAAATTATGTTTAAAAGTGCAAATAATTTTGAATCATTACATTCATGACACAAATTATAGGGAAAACATGATAGAAGCTTTGACCTTAAACAAGGCATGTCAATTTTTCATAGTGTGCAGATTGGCCAAAGTAGGAAAATTAGGGAATTTGAATTAAAAACTGACCAGTATTCCCAGGTTTCTATCACTTACAATCTGCAGGACATTAAGACATGTCCTCTTTACTTCTTTAATTTGATAAAAGTTAGCTAAAATGTGGAATCTATATAAAGCATCAAAGTAGACTTGACTTTGAACACTCTGGGGCTGGGAGACGTTTGGCAAGTTTGTTAATATCTCAGTGCCTGTCTTTATCATTTATATCACTTGTCATCCGTTGATCTTCGATTTGCTTGAGCAGGCGCCAGTAACGTCGCCATTTGTCCTTGTTGCATGCAAGTACAGCCCAATGGTATCTTCTTAATTTATAAAAAGAAGGTAATATGAGAAGTGGACAGTATGTATTGGATGTCTTTATTACATAGTAAGAATATGCTTATGTCATATTTAATAGTTACTTTTTGGTACCTTGAAAAACCTATGTACTTATAAATATATAATAATGTATTTATAAGGTACTGGAGCGATAGCACAGCAGATAGGATGTTTGCCTTGCATGTAGTTTGATTCCTCTGTCCCTCTTGGAGAGCCCGACAAGCTACTGAGAGTATCCGCCCGCACAGCAGAGCCTGGCAAGATATCTGTGGTGTATTTGATATGCCAAAAACAGTAACAAGTCTCACAATCTCACAATGGAGACGTTACTGGTGCCGCTTGAGCAAATCGATGAACAATGGGACAACAGTGATACAATGATACAGAAAAGGGAGAACTTCTATGATCTGAAAATTCATGAAAAACTGCACAAAACGACATAACCAGAAACAATCTTAGAAAACAATCAAGTGAGGGAGCCCACACCTCCCAATTCCCATACCACAAAACTGAAACAATCAAGATAGTCATCAGCTCTCTGAGGAAGTACAGCAAGTAAATTGCTCTTCACTAAACACAGTAACATATTTGATAGGACATTTAAAATTAATTTTGGAATAAAATTGAAATACTAATGAAAAGGGAAAAAAATGAATTCCTAGCTTAGATTTGCTACACATTGCACATATGTTGAGTTTGCTTCCGTAGGAGTTTATTTTCTTTAACACTGAAGCTGCCTCCCCTTCTGGGAGCAGAGAAAGAGGTTATCTTTGCAGTTTGC
The DNA here is from genome assembly GCF_027595985.1 of Sorex araneus. Lineage (NCBI taxonomy): Eukaryota > Metazoa > Chordata > Mammalia > Eulipotyphla > Soricidae > Sorex > Sorex araneus. Next base: position 173,207,854 of record NC_073305.1, read on the forward strand.
AGAGCTCAAGTTCTAAGCTGCACGTCTGACACTGTGGCTTCTTTCTGTTGCTATGGGCAAGTTGCTTGAATGACTTCAACAGATTCTTGAACTGCAATTGCTTCCCACTCAGTTATAATTTTACCAGGCAGAGGCTAGAAATTGGGAATAAATAATGGAAAAAGGTCATTCGGGTTCACATTTAATGCACTGTGTGGGATGGAGCTGACGGCTGGAGAGGGGAAACGTGACCTTGTGGCAGAGAGATTTTACTTTTATGATCTGAAAGACATTCTGGCATCTCTGACTTTAATTTCTCTTTTTAAAAGATGGGGGGAAATCTATCATAAAGGAACAAAAGCTATAGCTGAATCTTGGTCATTTAAAATTTTGCCTCACAGGGCTGAAGAGATAGAACAAGATGTGGGGCACTGGACTTGCATGTGGTTGACCGAGGTTTGATCCCTGGCATCATAAACGGACCCCAAGACCCATTAAGAGTGGTCCCTGAGCACAGAGTCAGGAGTAATCTCCCAGCACTGCCAGGTGTGCCCCGGCCCAATTTAAAATAACACAAAATAAAATAGTGAATTTTTTTGTTAGAGAGACAGTAAAGAAAAGCCAGGAATATGGACTTTAATTTGATAATGACTTGTGGCAGTTTTTTTTCTTCATAAAACTGGCATGCGATTGAACTGAAACCTTGAAGAAATTGGTTAACATGCTTAACCTCAAAATAAACCTTTTATATAATCTAGAATTTTGTACAATTTAATATAATTGATGAATTTCATTATAACCACGATTTCTTTGCATCTCTCTCCTTTGAAGTATGAAATTTATTTGTAGTTCACCTGACTATCATTTGGCCCTTATTGCTTAAGCTACAGATTATGGCAGTGTGAGATCAATTCAATTCTAGGTGCAGCCTTTTAGAGGACTGGCAGGTAAACTATCTTCTGCCATCTGGGAACACGCCCCTAAACCTATGCCTCTTGGAATTCAGTCTCCATCCTGTTAAAAGCCAAAACCACATGAAAATCCATGGGTTGATGCTATGATCAGTACACCCAGCTCCTCTCCCAGCACTTACCCAACACCAGTGTCAGCCATGGAGCACCACCTTGGATGTTTCACTCCAACAGAGCTTTCCTCTGTCTGTGTCCTTTTGTGATATGCACTACTAGAACTAGCCAGGAAATCTCGATTATCCCACAGAGTGAAAAGAATGATGAAATGGTTGTTCATCTGTTAAATTTGGGTGGGTTCACTATAGCTCTCTAAACGATCATTTTGCATAAGTATGTAGGCTGTTAGTTAAAAGCAAGGTGTAAAAGTTGGCACAGCAAATAAAATCTTAGCAAATTTGACCCGTAATAGATTCTTCAGAACTAGTATTTAGGATCTCAAAGGACTGCTTTCAGACTTCATCTCTTTGCCAGACTTGATCTCTTTGGCAAAGAGATAGGGGAAGCAGAGATACTTACAGATAGAAGAAGTTGAGCTCAAAGGAGAGGTTAAAGATAAATACAAAGGATTAGAAGGGCTGGATAGAATTGGGTGTGCCTCGGGAGCACTGCCATGGGTCCATTCAAGTCCTTCAATGGGACTTCCTTTTGGAGCGTTAGTAACTAAGGGCACCTGAGCCTTAAGTCAAGTAAGTTTGAGAGATGCCAAAGAGTAAATATTATTCAGAGTCAGTTAACTCCTGTGTTACAAAAGCAGAGCATTAACTGTCTTCCTGCTTCTATACAAAAAGGACATTGCTCTAAAACAAACTGCAAAACAAACTATGCAAAGGACATAATGGAAAGAAAAAAGCATTATTTTACTTACACACAATCCAGAGCCCTCCCAAGATTTTTTAAATTTTATTAGTGAATCACTGTAAGGTACAATTAGAGACTTACAACCTTTCGTGCTTTCATTTCAGTCATACAATGGTCGAGTACCCATCCCTCCACCAGTGCCCATTTTCCACCACCAATGGCTCCAGCATCCCTTCCACAACCCCCACCCCATCCCCTCCACCCCACCCCACCTCTGTGGCAGGGCATTCCCTTTGCTCTCTCTCTCCTTTTGGGTGTTGTGGTTTGCAATAGAGGTATTGAGTGGCCATCACGTTCGGCCTATAGTCTACTTTCAGCCCACATCTCCCATCCCGAGGGGCCCTTCTAGCACCCTTTACTTGGTGGTCCCTTCTCTATCTGAGCTGCCTTTTCCCCCAGAATGTGAGGCCAGCTTCTAAGCTGTGGAGTAATCTTCCTGGTACTTAAAGCCCTCCTAAGATTTGACTTTACAGATTACAGTATTTGATTTAGGGACATTTGTGATTAACAGATAGGAGAAGTAGAGCACAAAGGAGAGGTTAAAGATAAATACAGAGGATTAGGAGGGCCGGATGGAATTGGGTATGCCTTGGGAGCACTGAGGTGTGTGAAACTCAATAAACCTAAGCTCCATGAGGAGGGAATCAGGACAAACCAATGTTATTTCTTAAAATGCTTAGAACTATAACCCAACAATTGTATTAACATTCTTTTTAAAATGTGTTTGTACAGTGGTCGACCCCAAGTACATGCATGTCTCATTTTTCACTCTCTTCAGGTGTTTTCTCGTATGTCACCAAACACTACTACAGACAGTTTTATGTAAAACAAATTTCTCACCTGTTACATTTTTGTTCAGTTTATCTCTGGCATTGCATTTCTTTTGTCTGGGTTGGACATCCCACTTTGTGCCTGGTGACCTGGCGTGACACCTACTCTCCAAATTCCTATACTCTTAAACGTGTCCTGATTAGGATGATACTTATGAACCTGCACTTATTCTGATGCACTTTTTTTCAAGGCACTTACCAATGAGTTTTACGTCAGATTATCTGCATTGACTTACCTCTTTCTTATTTCCTTCAAAGGAATTACAAATTCCAAGTTATCATTTTAATTTGATTGCCGACTTTCCTATTTTCAACAACTGGTATATCATCCAGAACGTTTTATCCAGTCAGTATATATTGTATTAGGTAATCCTTAGTGAATGTATTACCTGACTTTAAGAAACTCACTTTGCTTTTAAATATTTTTTCTGTCTTCAATGTAAGACAAAGTCTTAGATTAAAGGAAGCTATTAAGACCCTCCTAGCTATAAAATAAAATGATTGCAAAGAAACATCACCTCTATGACATACGTTTCATTATATGTATCATCATCATCATCATCCCGTTGATCATTGATTTTCTCTAGCGGTCTCATCTGAACGTGTGGAGAGGGGCCTTGAGCATGGCTGTGGCTAGAACAATGTTTTTAATAAGTTAGATAATCATCTAAAGCAATAGCAGACACTGTTCTAAGGTGGGATATTTTTCTAAGTAGCAGATTGATTGGTAGTAATAATTAGGGTGACTTTACTTGTAAAAACATTCAAGCATGAAATCCTGATTAATAATTTTATGTTTTAAGATTGATCTAGTCATCTTAAAATATTTAAAACATTGTAGATGATACGTGAAGCTATTTAGGCTATTTATCTTATGATAATGATAAGTACATCTTGGTCTTCAGTTCACACTTGTCATTTGAACTGCCAACTCAATTAATATACTCACTGCCTGTATAAATTCTCAGCTTTTGATTTAAATAGATACCTCATTGAACATGCTCAAAGACAGACTCCTAATTTCTTTCTCAAACCTTTCATTCTCAAAGGTTTTCTCATTTCAATATCTACTGAAATGAGAAATAGTTCCACCTTTTTAATTGCTTAGTCCAAAATCCTGACTGCCATTCTTGATTTTGCCTTGATCTTGTACCCTGTATCTAGTTTATTAGCATCTCCTTTGGGCTGTACCAGATCTGGTCTCTCCATACATGTTTACTCTAGTGTAGATATATGCATCACTTTGAAAGCTCATCAGAGCATGTTGACTGTCGTCCTAGACTCTACCCTCCTTTTACCTCAATACCCAAGTAAGTCTATTTTTGACAAAGCACCCAAAAATGATCACCTAAAAAAAGTGAAAAATCAGATGGCATCCCAGATCTCTTCTCAAATTCTCTAATTGCTCCCATCCAACTCACTACACATACCATGTGTCTGATAGGGGTCTTTGGAATCTGCCACTGGGTGGTCTCTCTGGCTTCCTGCACACTCAGATATAATTTCTAATGCCCCACTCTCAGAATGCCCAGTCTGATATGACTGGTATAAACTAGCAACTTCCTTCCTAGTTTCTCACATTTTCAATTTTCTTTATTTCTTTCTCCCTTGCTTGATAGTCCCATGTGACACACTCTGTAGTAACCTAATATGTTTTATGTATTTTTAATTGCCTGACTCCCTGTCCTAGATGTAAAATCATAAGGTCTAACGCTTTTACTGTATTATACTATCTATAACTTTTCATGTGTCAAAACTGGAGTATATATTTATTATAAACATTTGTTAAATGAAGAAATGGGCACTCCTGTTTATTAGATGGCACTTTTCTTATTCTTTCCTTCATTCCCATCCTTTATCTTCAATTATATTTAAAAAAGATTCAGATGAAAGACAATTTAGTAGTCTACCTGTTCATTAAAAAATTGTTCTAATACAATGCAGAAAAGTCAACTGCACTCCTATGTTCATTGCAGCACTATTTACAATAGCCAGAATCGCGAAAAAACCCAAGTGCCTGAGAACAGAAAACTTGATAAAGAAATTATGGCACCTCTCCACAATGGAATACTATGTAGCTATTAGGAAAAATAAAGTCATAAAGTTTGCTTATAAATAGATGGACATGGAGAGTATCATGCTAAGTGAAGTGAGTCAGAAGGAAAGGGACAAACAAATGATTTCACCCATTTGTGGGATATAAAAAAGAACAATATGAGACTATTTCTCATAGACAATAGAAAGGGCCCTGGTGATTGCCTGCAGTTGGTTGCCATGAGAGTGGGGATGATGGCAGTTAGGATAGAGAAGATTCCACTATGACAATGATGGTTGGGAATGAGAATGATGGACAAGAATTGAGCGCTGAAAATAGGTAAAGGGATATACATTATAACCTTTCAGTACCTGTATTGAAAACCATAAGGCCCAAAGAAAAGTGTCTGCTATAGGGGCAGATTAAGGTTGCAGGGGGCACGTGGTAGGAGGGAAACTGGAGACATTGGTGATGGGAAATGTACACTGGCGAAAGGGTGGGTGATGGACCATTGTATGACTGAAAACCAACCATGAACTACTTTGTCATCGTGAATCTCAAGGTAGGGGATTCACTAATAAATAAATAAATTGTTTTAAGAAAACTTGTTTAAGAAGATGAAAAAGTGTGCAAATGCAAATACTGTAAATGCAACCATCTTACTTGCAACCATCAGCCTCTAACTAGCAAGCATATACTTGGAATCAAGGTGCATAAAGAAGATTCCAGATCAACCCTCCTATGTTGTTAGAGAAGAGGGAAGGCTGGTAGAATAAAGTTATTTTAATGCTTCCTGGCATTGCTGGCTTCTTGCTCCTGTAGTTCTGAAAACAATTCACAGAGTGGAGACCCTTAAGCTACTTCTAGTCCAGACATTCCAATCGAAAAGTCCTAGTAGGACCTTCCCCAAACTTTTCTTTCATTTTGGACATGCAGGCATTTGTGTTGCACTAAAAAGGATCTGAAACTTCATCAAACTCAGGCTGATGATTCTCTAAGTGAGGAAAGTGGAACTTCAAAAGGTAAAACAACTCTCTAAAAACCACTCAAAGCTGGCCTCCGACCAGGCCTGCAATTCCAGGTTCCCATTAATTTCCAGTGTCTTGTATCATGTTATTTTAAGAATAAAGAACTTTGAAAGTTCAGCAATAGGTTAATAGCTATGTATATTTCTAATGGCACCCTGCACTGCTATTAAAAATCATGGTATATAAAACTATTTACATGCATAACTATTGGCACTGTGGCACTGTTGTCCCGTTGTTCATCAGTTTTCTTAAGCAGACTCCAGTAATGTCTCCATTGTGAGACTTCTTGTTATTGCTTTTGGCATATAGAATACGCCACAAGTAGCTTGCCAGGCTCTGCCATGTGGACGGGATACTTTCAGTAGCTTGCCAGGCTTTTTGAGAGAGACAAAGGAATCGAACCCAGGTTGCCTCGTGCAAGGCAAAAACTCTACACACTGTGCTATCGCTCCAGTGCAACTATTGGCAGCAGAGCTAAATGAAAAGACTCATGTAGAATGATTTAAATTTTATAAACTATATAAAAATGTGAAAATTTTTTGAACTTCAGGTAAAGATCTATTTATTTATTTATTTATAATGGAATCACCCTGAGATCATCATCATCATCATCACATTGATCATCGATTTTCTTGAGTGGTCTCAGTAACGTCTTCATTCATCCTAACTGTGAGATTTTTGAAGTCTCTCTTTACTCATCCTTCCAAAAGGTGCCGCATCGGAGGCTCTTTCAAACTCAGGGGAATGAGACCCATCATTGTTACTGGTTTTAGCATATGAATACGCCAAGGGGAGCTTGCCAGTGTCTCCCATAAGTTTTATCACAACATAAAGAAAATTTTAAAGTCCACAAATATAACAATTGAAATACTAAATCCCTCCAAACAAAACAGAATCAGCAAACCCTAAAGAATACCTGAAAATAGTATGTTTAATATATTCTAAGAAATAAATGTAAAAATTTATAAAAATTTCTTTATAAGAGGAAAACTCAAGCAGAAGAGCAGGAAGAAAAGAGAATCAGTTATGAAAGTATAAGCTCAATAGAAAGAATAAAGTTTATACTAGAATAAAATTGAAAAGGAATTAATGAACTGCAAGAATTTATTCAGAATGTAACAGAATTTTTTTTCTTCTAAACACATGGTTCTATAGAGAACAGATAACAAAGTTCTAAGATCTAATAAACAGCAACTTCAAAATAAGCAAAGAGGCAAGAGAGTCACCTTACTACAGAAATTATTTTAAAAATCACATCGAAGCACATATTATCCATGAGATTAAAACTCGTACACCCTGAGATAGACCATCACAAAGCTGTTCCTGGTTAGGTTTCAGTGATACAATGTTCCATTACCATCCCTCCCCCAGTGTACATGTCCTATCACCGATATCCCCAGTTTCCTTCACACTACTCCCCGAACCCTCTCTTCCCACCTGCCTCTATGGTAGGCACCTTTCTTTTCTTCCTCTCTTTCTTCCTCTCTTTCTTTCCCTCTTTCTTTTCTTTCTTTCTTTCTTTCTTTCTTTCTTTCTTTCTTTCTTTCTTTCTTTCTTTCTCTCTTTCTTTCTCTCTTTCTTTCTCTCTTTCTTTCTCTCTTTCTTTCTCTCTTTCTTTCTCTCTTTCTTTCTCTCTTTCTTTCTCTCTTTCTTTCTCTCTTTCTTTCTCTCTTTCTTTCTCTCTTTCTTTCTCCCTTCCTTCCTTCCTTCCTTCCTTCCTTCCTTCCTTCCTTCCTTCCTTCCTTCCTTCCTTCCTTCCTTCCTTCCTTCCTTCCTTCCTTCCTTTCTTTCTTTCTTTCTTTCTTTCTTTCTTTCTTTCTTTCTTTCTTTCTTTCTTTCTTTCTATCTCTCTCTCTTTCTCTCTCTCTCTTTCTGCATTATTGTTTGCAGTACAGGTACCAAGGGATCATTGTGTTGGTTCAGAACATTCAGCATTCTTATCAGGAAGGTACATCTGGAATATCTTTTTTTTTTTTTAACTGGGTGAGGGCTTTGGGGTGTGGATGTGACTACTGGGGCCTCTGGAGGTATGGGAGATGGGGGAAGGTACCCATCCTGACCTCAAGAAAACCTGGAGATTTCAGTCACAAAACCTGCAATACCTAAATTTTCAGCAGATTAATATCATGGTGAGGTCCGTACCAAGACAATGTATCTGGCCAGGGGCACAGTGGCGAAACTAGTGGCTGTCTGGAGTTCTCTTTGGGTGAGCGTCAGGCAAACCTGCCCCACTCTGATCCACCCTGTTCTGTGTAGCCTTATGCAGGTCTAGAATAATTGAAGCTTTTGATATATTTTGAAATTTAGAAAATGTGAAATTTTTACACATCAAAACATTACCACCAGTTATTTTTGGAAGACTGCATTAGAGAGCTTTTGTTTATCTTTACCCTCTTGTAGTTTCAACATTATTTTTTTTCTTTTTGGGTCACACCTGGCATTGCACAGGGGTTCCTCCTGGCTCATGCACTCAGGAATTACTCCTGGCAGTACTCAGGGGACCATAGGGGGTGCTGGGTGCTGGGAATTGAACCCAGGTTAGCCGCGTGCAAGTACCCTACCAGCTGTACTATCTCTCCAGCCCCAATATTTTGATAATAAAATATTTTAACTTTTCAATGTGCCACATTTTTATTAACCTATGGGCCATATGTTTTCCCACTAAGAGACCATACCCAATATTTCTCAGGTCTTGCCCCTGGCTCTGTGCTCAGGGGTCATTCTTGGTGATGCTCAGTAGACCATATTTGGTATTGGGATCAAATCAGGCTCAGCTGTAGGCTTTATGTGTGTTTCAAGACCTGCATTTAAAACTGCTATGATAATTTGATAAATATTATTTTTGTTTAAGAATCATCTCAAATATATTTCAATAAAACTTCAGGGAAAATTATTAATATTCAAAGAAAAATGTAATTTCTAGAACTTAAGTAGTAGAGAAAGGTAGACGAAATCAATCAGGTATGTAATATAAAGGTGTTTGAAAGGAAATATATTCGTTATCATTAACATTAGACCTTGCTGTTTTTCTTTATTATCTCATTTTGGGTCTACTTTTAATTCTACTGTTATTGAATAACATTTTATTACATCTGTTTTGTTATATGATAGCAACATATACCTAATGATATATTTAAAAAGTGTACTTTATATTGGGCTTGAGCGATAGCACAGCAGTTGGGCGTTTGCCTTTCACGTGGCCGACCCGAGTTCGATTCCTCCGCCCCTCTCGGAGAGCCCGGCAAGCTACTGAGAGTATGGAGCCTGCATGGCAGAGCCTGGCAAGCTACCCGTGCATATTGGATATGCCAAAAAAAGTAACAATAAGTCTCTCAATGAGAGACGTTACTGGTGCCTGCTCAGACAAATCAATGAGCGACGGGATGACAGTGACAGTGACTTTGTATTAGTATTTACACAATATTTATCACTATTTTCAGGTGTGCATCCTAAATTGCAACACGTGTATAGAATACATTGAATTCATCATTTCTGTCCATCAGCATGTCACCACCCAATTTACTAGACAGTGTATAGTACCCTCCAAGTTACCCAAATAGTTTAAAGTGGCAGGACTTTATATTTTTCTTTTTCATTTGGAGACAGATTGGATTTGGGGCCATACCCAGTGGTGCTCAGGGCTTACTCTTGACTCTGCACTTAGAGATCACTCAAGAAGGAGCTTCAGGGGACCATATGCAGTGCCAGGGATCGAACTAAAGTTGGCCATGCCAAAATAAGTGCCTTACCCTTTGGACAGACTATTTATGTAGCTAGCCCCATATTTTCCTTCCTTAAAGCCAAATATCTATTTTCCATTATATATAATATATATGCATAATATATATTACAATGTGGATCACATATATGTGTATGTATAAACATATATATATATAAAACACATATATATCATACATTTTGAATTGAACTTATCCAATCATCCAAAGATGGGAATTTAAGTTGTTACCAGTTCGTGCTACTGTACATAATAACGTAATAAATCTAGAGAGTGTCCATAACTCTTTAAATTAGCAGAAAGTTTTTGATGTAAGGATACTTAGTTAAAACATCCTGAAAATTAATCATATTTTACCATCTTAAAAGTTTAAATATTATTAAAAATATATTTAAATCAATAAGAAAATTCTACAATTGTGGTTTTTAGATTATTTTATCACTTTCATATGATCCTTCATTTGAGAAGATTATTTTTAAATTTGCTGTTTTAGTTCAACATTTGCGCCTCAATCAATCTTCTCAACAGTTTATAACCATTTTTTTTTCCAATGAGCAAAATGAAGTACAGAGAATCTAAATAGGTTTCCTAAAATCATCATCAGTATCTAATGGGGATCAATTGAAGTCTGAGTACAGATGTCAATAAGTGAATGTTATGCAATATACACACAATCTTAAATTAACTTAAATGTATTTCTCAGCACACATGAGAAAATGGGAAATTTACTGCCATTTTCTTCCATTTACTTTTTCACTTTAATTAGGCCCCTCATTATACTAGTTTGCATTCTCTAGAATTTCTTGCTACAGAAAGCTACGTAGAACCACTCCATGACCCATATTTAATTTTCAGTCCCATGTGTCAGAGTGGGTCTGTCCTGCGCCCGAGTCCCATGGTCATAACCTCAGCTTGAAACAAGTTTCTAGTTAAGCTTGCTGATGCTTACTTTGGACTCCTTCCTCCAACCTTCCTCATTCACATCTTTCCGTAAAATTCTTTGCATGGGTTTGGCAGTATCAGTCCTAGTTTCTGTTTGTTTCACAAGATAGTGAGATTTTTCAAGAGTAGGAGAAAGATATCACTTATCTTGTCATAAATACTCAATATGTAAAACTTAAACTCCAGATAAACTCCATTCAATTAATATACAAAAGAAATAAATCATTGTTATTCATAGCATATGATACCAGCACCAAACAATATAAAATTATTAACAATGTCCTGCAGCAAATAAAGAAAGGCTGGAGGAAAACATGCTATTTCATTGGGAAGAGGAAAACAAATCAACTGAAACTGGCCCAGGAAAAAAAGTAGGTGATAGTATGAATAGATATCATCATTAAAGCACTAAAGTAACTGTGTTTTTGTCACAGTTTGAAGATGGCAAATGCCAACAAACAGCTTGGTCCTTATAATGACTATTCCCTTGCTCCTTTCACAGGCCCAAGGTTTATTTGCTGTGTTATCCTAGTATTCTGTCCTAGATTTCTACAGGTTAAAATAGAACAGCTGCAATGCAATCCTGATCATGCAAGAAACAGCCCAACACATATGGGTGAGTCCCACAGTCTCATTTTAAGACCTCTCCTTGTGATTTTAATCAATTCGGCTATGATATCCCTACATGTGAGTTTTGCTTAATGTTTGCAGAACTTTGAGCTTATTGATTTGTGAATTTATAAGCTTTTCAAAAGCCTGGGGAATTTTGTGGCATGAATTCCCCCTTTTGTTTTCTTGTATTCTTCTCCCTTACTATTTCCTCTCCTGTCCATTCAGAATCTCCAGTCATCCGTGTGTTAGTCCAGTGCAATTGTCGGGTTGCACCATCATCTTCTCTCTTCTTTTTTAAGCAGGGGTGGGAGGAGGGGACGGAGCTGCCTAAGCATGCTAGCCAGTGAGCCATGCCAGACACCTCAATGTGAGGGCCTGGCAATGTATATTGTTCATGCCTGAGGTGCTGGGAGCTGCCAGAGCCACACTGGTGGTCTTTGGGGGCCATGCAGTGCTGGAGGTGGAATTCGGGGCCTGGCCCAGGCAAGGTTGACATGCCAAACTCCTGAGTTACTTCCACACCCACACTTTTACAAAGGAGGATTAGCTTTATTAATCAAGCTTTTTAATTGGCATTCCTCATGGACCTTTCAGTGTGGTATTCTACCTTTGAGGAGCAGGACAGCTCCAACTAAGAATCATTTTACTTACTGTGCTAGTAGTTTTACTTTACTTTTTTTAATTTTTATTTATTTTTTGTTTTTTAGGTCACATCTGGCAATGCACAGGGGTTACTCCTGGCTCTGCACTCAGGAATCACCCCTGGCAGTGCTCAGAGGACCATATGGGATGTTGGGAATCGAACCTGAGTCGGTCATGTGCAAGGCAAATGCCCTACCCACTGTACTATTGCTCCAGCCCCTACTTTACTTTTTTTGAAAAACTTGATAATAATAGTGCATTGCAATATGACCATCACTGAATATCAACATGAATTCAGACCTCAATAAGTTCACGAATGAAAGTCCAGTTCTGTGTTTCATCATATAATTGTCTCACCTGAGCTTCTTATTCTTTTTTTCCCCTTTCTCTTCTGATGATTCTAATGATCATTAATTTGTCTAAAAACTTATTCTATTTAGTCCATCCATATAGCACATCCAAGTGAAACCATACATTACTTGATTTTGTTAAACATTTTGGGGAGAGGATAAGAGGGCTGGGCCTTACCCACTGGTACTCAGGGGTTATTATTGGCTTTGTGCTGAGGAATGATGGTGACACTCAAGGGACCATTTGTTTTGTCAGGGATCAGATTGAAGTGTTTTGCATGTGAGACCTTACCTCCTGAGAGTCTCTCTCTCTCTCTCTCTCTCTCTCTCTCTCTCTCTCTCTCTCTCTCTCTCTCTCTCTCTCTCCCCTTCTCTCCCTCCCCCCTCCCCAATGTTCTCTTTATAAGACTTTTTTGTTGTTATTTATGCTGTTCTTAGATTGCTGTGTTTTTATCAATCTGTTCTTTTAAAGCCTGTAAGGAGCTATTTAGACCTAGGATCCCAGTCTTCTGAAAAAGACAAGGTCTCACTCATTCTACAAAAAAAAAAAAAAAAAAAAAAAAAAAAAAAAAAAAGAAAAGAAAAAATGTTCTATTTCAGACTCAACTTGTTTCTTTTTACAGGTTAATCTTCAACTTTAACAAAGTGGTTACTTTTTTCAGAATCAATCTGGGTTTTGAAAATTGAGTAAGCTGTTTTCTCTCTCTGTCTCTTCAATGTCACCTTTATCTTCTCCCCAAGCCACAAACTAGAAGGAAAATTTCAACAGGTGACTAAAAGAGCCCTAAGGAAAATGAGGAATTAATGTCTTTTAAAAGAGAAGTGACAAATAAAGCAAACCAGGAAAGAAAATTAACCAGATACTTTGCCAAGCACATAGACTATCCACAGAATCATCTGACTCCTTATATTCAAATCTACTTCAGAACTGTCTAATTGCAAAGAGGTGGCTGAATTGGGCCACTTGTAATCTCTTGTGGTTGTGGGACCAAGTGTCTGAAGCTGCCCAGGTCCAGCTTCTGGCACAAAAAACGCTGTCCTCTCCTGACCCACGCCACCCTCTCCTCCCAGTGACCTGGGAGTCCTAGCGGTAGGTGGAGATTGGGTTACAGAAGTAATACAGTACACTTCTCCTTTTGGGTGGATCCCTTAGTACCCCTAAGAAGGAGTGCCCCACACTTTCTGTTTCTACTGTCAAGAATGAGGAAGTGAATATTTCTAACCACTTCCCTATGGACCAAGGGTTACTTCAGCCTGAAAGTTTCTTCCCTTGTCTGCATTCCAGTTTCTTGACCTGAAAAATAATGGTTCTCTTAGCTATCTTTGAGAACTTATGCACCAAACACATTTGAAGCAGTCTTCGTGCCTTTCATAAATTAAGAAAATGGGAGTGGGAGAGTTTAAGTAACTTGTCTAGGTCAAATCAACTAGTAGGGGTTAACGTTTAAACTTGGGTCCATCTATAATATCTATACTCTAAGATTCTGGCACCCCTTTCTATGCTTTGCATGTAGTAGAAACCCACAAAGACAGTGCTATTATTAAGGTATTCAAAAGACATTGAGCACATTTTGTCTTAGCACACAAGAAATGCTTAAATTCACACAATTAATAGAATATGATTCTTTTCATGTTGCTGTCTGAGTAACCATCTTCCAACTTATAGTGGAACATACTTGCCTTGTAGAATCGTAACTTGATCAGAGTTTATCTCCAGAAAAAAACATAATTTCCATTCATGCATGTTGCATATCAAACACTAAATTTAAAAAAATGAATAAAAATTTAAGAACACTTTATATTTTTCAGAAAGATGACCTCATTCTCTCCTGATGTCAACTCTCCGTATTTTAATCATAATTTCAAAAATAAAAGCAGTCTCTGAGTAGAATATCAGTTGCATGGCTTAAGTCAATATTTTTGCCTCTAATAGCTTTCGTGAGTTTCCCCGTTAAGTGACCGTATGCCTTCTTTTACATTAAACTTTTCTTCTCTTGATCTTGGTATTTTTATTGACCCAATATACTGAACACTAGATCACTTGATTTCCAAGAGTGTTCTTCACTGATCTTTTTCTGGTCCCGCAACTATTAGCAAGAGCTTCAGGATGCTCCTGGTCCGTGATGAAACCCATCTGTCCAGGGCGCGTTGCATAAAACTGTGCTCATTTTGCTCAATACTCTGCCTATGCTTAGGATACACCTTTGATTATTCTGGTAAGATTTGCTACTAAACAATACATAATCAAACTTGGCGTTCCTCTTCTAGTAGGAGATTGGCAATCATTTTATTTTTTGGGGTCAACCTGGCATGCACAGAGGTTAATCCTGGCTCATACACTCAGGAATTACTCCTGGCGGTGCTCAGGGGACCATACGGGATGCTGGGAATCGAACCCGGGTTGGCTATGTGCAAGGCAAACGCCCTACCCGCTGTGCTATCACTCCAATCCCCGATTGGCAATCATTTTTTAAAAAATACTAGAATAAGCAAGGCACATGTCTGCATTGTCTTCGAGAGATGCTTGTAGGGATCTTCTTCCACATTGTATGAATACTATGGATTTACTTAGGAATAATTCAACTGGCATTTAGAAGTACTGTGCAATTTCTGTCTGATGGCGATCTCTGTAACTTCCAACAATTGAAATGGTCTGACAAAGCAAAGGAGAATTGGACATTCATTCATCTGAGTGGCCGACATATTTCTTTGCAGGAAGCTGCATTGCCACTGCACAGTTGGGCTTCTGAGTATACTCAGTTCCAAGAGTTGAAAGGACTTCTTTATTTCAAAATCATTATTTCCAGACTAGTAGGAAAAACTGATTCCTGGTAGGTGTCCGACACCCCACCTCCATAGTCAGATCTCTCCAAAGTGACTCTGTACTGGCCCACAAAAAGTTTGCTTCAGCTTATTTTCAACCTTGACAGGTCTAAGCATTTCTGTTTCCTTCTCTTCTATTCCCTACATGATCTCTGGGGCCCTTTGAGGTCCCACTTCTTCCAAGAGCTGCCCATATAAGCTCTGCTTTCCCTGGGTGTGAGTGATGCATGCTGTTTTGCCTCCAAACAAAAGGTCTCTGGGTTCATTTATAATCTGTTTGATCATAAACGGACACTAAATTTTAAAAAAAGAACAAAAAATTTGCAAACACTTAATATGTTTCATAAAGATGGTCTCATTCTACCCTGATGTCAACTCTCTGTGTTTTAATCATAATTTCAAGGCTTCCAAAGAGAGCACTGGAGATTTGAGATAGTACAGGGCTTAAGGTGCAAGCCTCAGCTCAGTCCCTCACCCCAATGATCCTGAGGGTGTGTTAATGCCTGGAGGCCTCCAAACCCATGGCCCCAGTCCCTTGAGCACTACTTTGGAGCTTCACCTGCAAAAGAACACTTCCTCCAAGGCAAGGGAACAAGGAGATTCCCGGAGGGATGGGAGACCTTTAGGTTTTACACCAAACAGTCCTTGTGTGTAGCTTCTAGAAAGGCCTTTGTCCATGGGCACATGGGGTTGTCCCAGTTCTGGTGCCTGGACCCTGCAGGATCCCCCAGCTCTTTGGCCCCGTGGGCTCGGTCACAAGGCCTGAGCAACACAGCATCTCTGGGTTGGTCCTTGCCCTGCACCCCATGAGCACTGTTTGGGAGCGCCTGCAGGATCCGCTCCTCTTGCAAGGGCATTGAAGAAACTGAGTCCATCCTTAAAGATACTTTTAGCTTCAATGTCATGGAGAGTTCTGCCTACATTTTCTTCTACGAACCTTATAGATTCATGTCTGATATTGAGGTCTTTAATCCACTTTGATCAGACTGT
Organism: Sorex araneus; assembly: GCF_027595985.1. Taxonomy (NCBI): domain Eukaryota; kingdom Metazoa; phylum Chordata; class Mammalia; order Eulipotyphla; family Soricidae; genus Sorex; species Sorex araneus. Next base: position 173,223,650 of record NC_073305.1, read on the forward strand.
TGTGCCTGGTGTTAGACAGAGGTCAGGGTTAATTTTTTTGCAGGTAGCCATCCAGTTTTCCCAGCACCACTTGTTGAAGAGGCTTTCCTTGTTCCACTTTGCATTTCTTGCTCCTTTGTCAAAGATTAAGTGGCCATATATTTGGGTGTCTGTGACAGGATATTCAACTCTGTTCCATTGGTCTGCAGCACTGGTCTGCAGGACGAAACAGCACTGACCATGCATGTGGAAGCAAACATAAACAAACAGGACTACATCAAACTAAGAAGCTTCTGCACTTCAAAAGAAACAGTGACCAAAATACAGAAAGAGCCCACAGAATGGGAAAGAATATTTACCCAATACCCATCTGATAAGGGATTAATATCTAAGATATACAAGATACTTGTAGAACTGTATAAGAAAAAAAACCTCCAACCCCATCAAAATATGGGGAGAAGAAATGAACAGAAATTTCCTCAAAAAAGAAATACAAATGGCCAAAAGGCACATGAAAAAATGCTCCACATCCCTAGTCATCAGGGAGATGCAATTATTGAATAATTCCATTATTCAAAACAATAATGAGATATCATCTCATACCACAGAGACTGGCACACATTCAAAAGAACAAAAGCAACCAGTGCTGGTGTGGATGTGGGGAAAAAGGGATGCTCCTTCACTGTTGGTGGGAATGCTGACTGGTCCAGCCTTTCTGGAAAACAATATGGACAGTCCTTCAAAAACTAGAAATTGAGCTTCCATATGACCCCGCAATACCACTCTTGGGAATATATCCCAAGGATGCAAAAGAGCATAGTAGAAATGACATCTGTACCTATATATTCATTGCAGCATTGTTCACAATAGCCAAAATCTGGAAACAACCAGAGTGCTCTAAAACAGATGACTGGTTAAAGAAACTTTGGCACATCTACACAATGGAATACTAGGTAGCTGTTAGGAGAGATGAAGTCATGAAATTTGCTTATAAATGGATAAACATGGAGAGTATCATGCTGAGTGAAATGAGTCAGAAAGAGAGGGACAGACATAGAGGGACTGCACTCATTTGTGGAGTGTAGGGAAGCATCACATGAGGCTGACACCCAAGGACAGTAGATACAAGGGCCAGAGGGATTGCCCCATAACTGGAAGACTGCTTCATGAGCAGAGGGGAGAAGGCAGATGGAATAGAGAAGGGATCACTAAGAAAATGATGGCTGGAAGAATCAGTCGGGATGGGAGATGCATGCCAAAAGTAGATAATGGACCAAACGTTATGACCTCTCAGTGTCTGTGTTGCAAGCCATAATGCCCCAAAGTAGAGAAAGAGTATGGGGAATATTGTCTGCCATAGAGGCAGGGGGAGGATGGGAAAGGGGGGCAGGATATACCGGGGATATTGGTGGTGGGGAATGTGCACTGGTGGAAGAATGGGTGTTTGATCACTGTGAGATTGTAACCCAAACATGAAAGCTTGTAACTATCTCACGGTGATTCAATAAAATTAAAAAAATTAAAAACAAACAAACAAACCCGAGTCTATCCACCATCGCCAAACCTTCCTGCTCTCAGGAGCCAAGATCTCACTCCCTGCCCTGCTTGCCGAGGCTGGCCAAATATCCATCAGCCCCTCACTGAAAGGACGGATGTCCACAACGTGTCCTTGGTTATCCCGGCAGGGCCGGTTCCGCGGCGAGAAGGCGAGGGGTGCAGGGACTTTGCCAGAACACCCCTATTGCAAAAGCTAAAAAACACCCCAAGAGCGAGGCCTGCGGGTCAGAGGGGGGCGATTCCAAGCCCGCTTTTGTCCTGCACGCTGGGCGGGATTCCAAGCCCCCCCAGGCCGCGCCACTGCCCCCGCGCTGCTTCGGGGCCGCGAGCTCCCCGCGTCCGCACCAGCCCCCTGCACCGTCTCCCGGCAACAGCCGACGCGGCTCCGAGGCTCCCAGCCGGGCCATGGCCTCCAAACAGACCCGAAAGAAGGACGTGCACGGAATCAACTCAGCGCACAGTTCCGATAAGTCCAAAGAGTAAGGGGCGCCCTGCGGGCGGGCCCCCGCGCCGTCTCCCACCCGGCCACCCCTCCTTTGGGGGTGGGTGCGTCTCCCCCGCCCTAGCTTCTGCTTTCCTGGCCTCAACCCCCTTCCCAGCCAGAGACTGACTCTCTCTTGCCATCGCAGCTCGATCCATTTTCCTGGATGCTTCCCGGGGGGCTCCTGTCACCTCTCAAGCCCACCCAGGCTCTTAACAGAACCTCCCGGTCCCCTCTGCCCAACCCCCCAGCCCCTGAGACAAAGAGCGAGCAGAGTGCTGGGGTGGGCGCGGAGAAGCGGGAGGTGACTTTCCTAGCCCCAGGTTCTCTCCACAGGACTCCTAGGGAGGGAGGCAGAGGTGCGAGCAGGAGCGGAGCAGGGAAGGAGTCAGGATTCAGACGGTCTCCGATTCCCCCAGGACCACAGTGCACATCAGACGCCTTCAGCCGCGCGTGGCTGCAGTGCAAGGGGCTAGGGTTGGAGCCCAGACCCGCTCGCTGCACTCAGTGACAACAGTAATAGTCGTTCTGCTATTTTCATGTCGTACCCGTGCCTATTGGATATGCCAAAAACAGTAACAATAAGTCTCTCAATGGGAGACGTTACTGGTGCCCGCTCGAACAAATCGATGAGCAACGGGATGACAGTGACAGTGACAGTGACTGATCTCACCAAAGGCCATGAGCCTATAGGCCGGAATTTGTTTCATTCGCAGTTTAGGGCTGTTTATGAATTTCTTCATGATTTTCCGCACTCCACACACCTAATCTCCCTCCCTCCACCCCCCTTCTCAAGAAACCTTCGGTTCATTTATCAGCGGATTCTCTCTTGTGTGTCCTCTCCTTGTGAATTTCCTTACGTTGTACTGTCCACGTAAGCAAAAACATTTCATGCTTTTCTCTATTGACTTATTTTGCCCTGCACATTTCTCTAGCATTTCTTCCATTTTACTGTGAGTGGCAAAATGCTAGACTTTTTTTTATAGTTGAACAGTGTTCACATGTTTGTCAATCACCCATCGACAGGCACATTGGGGCTCCCCTACATTAGTTATAGTGAAAAAGATTGCATTAAATATTGAGCTGAATATAACTTTTGGTTAATTGATGTTTCTTCCTTCTTCAGATAGATATTCAAAAGTGAAAACGCTGTATGCCAATTCATCATCTGTATATTCTCTTTGGAGAAGAGTTTACCCAGATATTTAGTCTGTTTTTTGATAAAGTTGTTGCTGTTAAGTTATTTATATACTTTGGTTCTTAACCTTTTATGTGATGTCTGAGGTGCCAGATCCCCCCCCCAACCCCCATTCAGAAGAATGTCTGTTTATTTGTGGATTTTATTATTCTTTGTAAAAGTTTTTGATGAGTATAGTCCCAGGAACTTATGTTTATTTCCAAGGGCAGTAGATTTTGGTTTCTCAAAGGCATCTTTAATGCAAATGTCATGTAACATCTCACGCATGTTATTTTCTATGTGCTTAATGATTTCAAGTCTTAATGATTTCAGGTCTCCTGTTGAAGGTTTTCATTCATTTTGCTTTGATTCTTGTTTATAGGGTGACAGCAGTCCTGTTCTGTTTCTTTGTTCCAACACCTGTTCCTGAGTACACATTGTATCGTCTTAGATCCTTTGTCACAAGGTCAAGTGAACTGTTAGGTTAAACTATTTTTATTTCTTATTGTTTCTTTATGAAGACCTGTATTGGCATGAATTTTCTTTCTGAATGCCATTAAGTTTTGGGGGGAATTTATTATTTTTGGTTTGGGGTGCTCAGGGCTTAGGGGTGCTTAGGGGTGCTCAGGGCTAACTCCTGGCTTGTGCTAAGGGATCACTCCTGGTGGGGCTAAGGATAACATATGGGGTGCCAGGGATCGAACCCAGGCTGGCAGCGTGCAAGGCAAGGACCCTTGTACCATCACTCCAGCCCCTTGCTTTTAAAACTAGAAAATATGTTGTCTAACATGAGAATTGCTGTACCACCTTTTAAAATTGTGCTTTCAACCTTTTCCTTTCAGCCTGTATTTGCTTTGAAAACTGTGTTTTCTATCAGCTGTAAAACAGTTGGATTTTTTTTTTTTAAATTTGTTCTAATACTCTTATGCCTTTTGTTAGGCAAATTTGTACCATTATACTTAAGGTGATTGTTAAAAATTTATGTATTTGTTGCCCTCTTCTTGTTTGCTTTATGTTATTTGATTTATCATAGTTCTATTCTTATATTTATTAAAGCTTTATTGTCTCATCAGCTTTATATGTTTCCTGCCATAGATTTTGTTCAACATAGACCTGTGGAGTTCAGGGCTTGTGTAATATTAGATTGGTCTTGCATTTGTTTTGGTTCATTTGCACGCATCTTTCCATGTGCTCAGACATTGTATGATTTTGGAGTCATACTACCTGGATTCCTTTTGGTTTCCTGATGGATTATTTAATATTTCTTGTGACGCCACTGTGGTGGCGATGAGCTGTTTTGATTTTTGCTTTTGTTTCTATTTCTTCCTCTTTCTTTTCTTCCGCTACCCATGTAATGTAATTTTGTTCCTCTTGATGTGGTTCCGTAGGATTCTTACACTCTTTCACATTAAAATGACAGCAACAACAAGAAAATGCAAAACACTTCTTGAGGCCAGAGAGGTAGTCTCCTGGGCAGGGTACTAGCCTTACACTTGGCCTTCTGGGATTCGACCCCTGGCTTCTATTTGGTCCCAGCACTGCCAGGAGTGATCTCTGAGTGTGGAATGAGGAATAAGCCCGGAGCACCATCAGGCATGGCAAAATCAAAACAAACAAAAATAAAACAAAACCCACCCCCCCCAAAAAAAAGAAATCCCACTCCCCCACTTCTCTCTTTGTCACGAAATTCCACTGTTGTACTTTCCAACTCAGCTCTATCAACTGTCTTTCTTATGTTGTGTTTTTCAGTTCATCTACTATTTGTTTGATTACTTTTAGCATTTTTCTGACCTTCTTGTAAGTCTCATATTCTTTAACCACTGTTTCCTTTCTTTCATTTAACATTGTTTCAGCTCTTGTTTTAAACATGTTTTCGAGCAAACTTCTCAGTTTTGTTATTCATAAGCTTTACCCTTATCAGGCCAGGACTTCTGTTTTGTTCAATGACTGGTGACGAATGCCTCAACTTCCTCATTTGGTTGAATCGTGCATGTTAACAACTCTGTTGAGTGAGCAACTGGCTTTCTTTAACTGGTTGTGTAGACTTTAGGGTACTTGTAATCTGGCAGGATATAGTAGCCTTCAAGAACTGCTGTGTGGCAGGATATAATTCTAGGATATTTACCAGGGTGGTGCTGTACATGCTGAATTACAGCCCGACAGTTCTGCATCTATTTAGATAATAGGAGGCCAAGTGTCCACACTGGGTAGAAATAGAAGCAACAGAGAGATTAATGTTCAAGGGAACATTGAATTCAGCAGCACTAGAAAAAGATCATCCAGTAACCTCTGTTCTCCAATTCTACCTTCCGTAAGGTGAAGGGTCACAGGAAGTAACCCCGAACTGTACCTCGGGCAATTCCCTCTCCCCTGGATATTTCAGAGCTCCCTGCAGGGGCAACATCTCCCATTTAAGGAAAACTTAGCATCTGAGTTGAAGGGCTAAATCCTGCACCATCCATCTCGGGCCGTTTCTGCAGTCCTGGCTTTCCCAGCCCCTTCAGTTTAGCATTTCTCCCTCCATTTGCTCCTTCCCATGAGTTACTCCCAGGAGTTCAGAAAGGAGCTGAGTGATCTAGCACTAGGCTGAGACTTTAGCTGACCCTCACTGTGAGGGTGACTCTCAAATTGGTACCTTCAGCATGAATTTACAAGCCTGACTCACTGAATTTAATTCAGGTACTCTGGCTAGAGGTGATTTTTTATTTATTTTTATAATTATTTATTTATTTATTTTTGCTTTTTTTTTTGGGTCATACCTGGCATGCACAAGGATTACTCCTGGCTCTGCACTCAGGAATTACCCCTGGTGGTGCTCAGGGGACCATATGGGATGCTGGGAATCGAACCCGGGTCGGCCGTGTGCAAAGCAAACGCCCTACCCGCTGTGCTATCATCACTCCAGCCCCTAGAGGTGATTTTTTTAGGATGGCACCTGTTCTATCTCCAGGTATGGCTAGAACAGGTGTTTGCAGAATCCATGATGAGATGAAGGCAAAGCTTTGGATGTGCAGATCACAGATGGCGTTGATTCAATTTCCAGCAAGCTCTGAGTTTGCAAACTCCGGGCTGGAACATCAGTTGCACTCAGGCACACCTTGGGATCAGAGGCTAAATTGCCAGTGTGAACAAGGGCTGTAGAGTCTATCTGGAGTGCTCAAGCATTTTCAATTTTGTGTCTGAACTTCTTGGCTGTTGTTGGCTGTCTGGTCTATCAGTGCTGGTATCTAATCTAATTTCTTCCCCTGAACTTAATTTTGGGTTTCAGTTTCCAAAAGTCCCACTGTTCTCCAGAGGAAAGAATTTTTGTTTTGCACCTGGTCACTCTCTAGATTCATAGCCTGTCTTCCTCTTCCAAACCGTGGTGCCCTGGGGCACACCACATGATCTTGTTGACAGTTATTCCTCACTGTCCTATTCTCTCCTCACCTTTCCCTCACAAAGTGCAGCTTCTCCAGATACCGGTCTTTCTTCAGGGCCTATGAGTGGATTCTTCGAGTTCTGAATACCTACTTAGTCAACTCCTTCCTCACCTGAAAGATTCCATATAGAATTTCTGTTCACAGATTCCTTAGTATTTATACTTTTTATTTTCATAAACTTCAACACTCATTGCCATGTCTGTGTTTCTCCAATTCTGTCCTCTCTCACAGGCTTCCAGCTTTGTGGAAGTGCATGCGTTTGTTTTATTAAATTGAATTTCACTGTATCTCTCTCTCTCTCTCTCTCTCTCTCTCTCTCTCTCTCTCTCTCTCTCTCTCTCTCTCTCTCTGTCTCTCACTCGCGCGCGTGCGCTCTGGAAATCTATTCCAAGACCTTGCATATACAAGCATGTGCTTTACCACCGAGCTACATACCTCCCTGAAATCTGAAATATAATATTACACTCATATGTAATATTACACATGAAGTGATAGCAATAGTATTCTGCTACCTCATAGCAAGCTAGATGAGATTGCTTCAGCATCTTTTCATGGTTTCAGTTCTTGTAAGTTCAAGTCCTCCAAGGTCCTCCAGATGAACCCCTCTTTCACTTTTTGGAGTTTCCTCTCCTTGTTCTCTATACTAGCACAGCTCACCACTCTGTACTTAGCTCAGTGCTTCAGGACAGTTCCTATCTCAAGGAATAACTTGGAGTGAGTTTCCTCTGCAACCTCTTTCTTTCAAGGTTTCCATGTGTGTTTTTCTCTTAACTCCTCTAGGTCTTTTTCTAAATGCATTTGTTTTCTCCCAGTATACTTTTCCTTGTTTTCTTTCTTTTTTATTTTTCTTAGTTAACATATTTTATATCTGTGTCTTCCTAATAAATATATAGGTTCCATGAAGGAATACATTTTCATTTTTTCTATTTTATTCACTATTAAGTGAACTACCTAGAATGATTTCTGGGTTATATATAGTAGAAATTCAAATGTGTTTGCTTACCTTGGTGGACCTCAAGTTTTGAGTTGGTTCTCGCCCATGACAGCAACATTGTGTAATGAATAGATGACAACAAGTACAATATGTTATATTCTGTCAATATTATATCAGGATCAAGTCGCAAAGGAACTTTTGACTCCACTAAACAAAATGATTCAAAGACTTAGTTAATGATCATTATAATAAATCTTTGTTAAAGGTTCCTATGAGAATCCTTGACTTTAATGGTTTCATATATTGGAAGAGAAGAGATTAATTACAATAAAGAAATTGATCAAGACACATTGCCATAAACAGTTTGTGACTCGATCCAGGGCACTGGCATCACATGCTAGAGATAAGGTCCTGCATTAACAGATAACAGTGGCACCGCTCTTATTGAGATGTCCCATTTATTTCTGAAATGAAGTTATTTTAATATATTCTTTAACATAAACTATCCGAGTTGAGACTATATTAATAAATTTTATTTAAGTTTTAAAAAATAGATGCATAAGACAAATAAATTTATAAAATCTAGGTATTGCTAGAAATAATTATCATGTGTAAAATCACATGTTTTTTTTTAAGGTGTTATGTGGTGGGTGTGAAGTCTACTGCAAACCAGGCCTAGCTTCTGTGGTTTTTTGAGGGGTGAAAAGGTTATTCACTGGTTGTCTGGGAACCACTCAGGAGGTTATGCAGTGCCAGGGGTCAAACTGGGAGTTCCACACATGCCAGACATGTGTTTTAGCCAAGTAAGCTCTCTCTCCCCCTTTCTCTCTCCAGCCCCATTCCTTTCTTTAATTTTACTTGAAGACTAACTATCGATACCAGGGAAATCAGAAAGAAAAGACAAGGTAGAACCTTGGGGCTAGGGATCAAAGTCCAGAAAGGGCCCTATGTAATTGCCACTTGAGATACACTGGGCATATTTAGAGCAAGTCTGTGTACGGCATTTTACCATACTGTATTGAATACACAGATAGGTAAAGCTTTAAATTTTTTTAAATTTATGATTCACTAAAACAGTGAATCACAAGGTTGCAAAGATATTTACAATATAATTGTAATTACATGGCAATTACAAAATTACCATGCTTTGTGGTAACATACCCAATAAATAAAACCAACTCTACCATTGTTCTGGGTACAGGAATAAGAAATAAAGTTTTTCAGAGACTTGAACATGACTGTCCCATAGAATCTCATTCTTCTAGAGGTGTCACATGTAACATAGCACTGTTATTCTATTAATATATTCCATAAATTAGTTCCAACCTAGTAAGGGGAGGGGGCTAGCACATAAGCACTCAACATTTGCTTATTAAATGAGCTCAAATTCTGCTTAGCAGGCTTGGTCTTTATTCCTTCTGAATTTGGTGCACAATTCTCTTTATCTTTTTCACCTATGTTCTGTTGGCAAAATTAAAAATACTGAGGTGTCCAATTGAGAGAGCGGAATCACTTACATCTAACCATTACCAAATCTGTAGGAAAACATAATTTTGATTCACTAAGAATCCTATCCCTATACTTTTTCAATTTTTATATTAAGTTCAAATACTTATATTTTATCTTTTAGTTAAATTTCAGCCAGAATTTAACTTCTTTCCAGGGGTTACTTTTGGCACCAGTATTTTGGTGACATTGGCTATATAAATTCTCATTCTTATACTTAGTTCTCAGTATGATCTGAAAGATAATTCAGGGATTAAAGCACTTTCCCAATCTCCTGGAAGATCCCTCTGAGCACTGAATCAGGAGTAAGCTTTCAGAACCATTGAGTATGACCTCAAAATAAAACAAAGCAATGACAACAAAAAAAGTGTAGTGAAAATTACTCTCTCCTTTAACTTCTGTAACAACACTCTCCTTTCCGCTTTCACTGATTTATTTGGTTATTTTCCTCTAGCCCCAAACTTCCATGATTTTACAAGATCTTTTCTGGGTGGTGATTGGATGGTGTTAGTGGGTTTGACATTTGTGTATGAATGCACAGGCAGATAAAACTTTAAATTTTTTCAAATTTATGTTTTATTGAAACAGTAAATTACAAAGTTACAAATATGTTTACAATTTAATTACAAATAACTTTGTAATTTAATTACAAAGTTACACAGATATTTATTTGAGATCAAATTTCAAGTTACAATATTTCAACACCAATCCCTTCATCAGTGACCACTAGCCAAATAAAGCCTTTATCCAGTGTTATAGTAGGGGCAGATTAAGACCTTTGTGTGTGTGTGTGTGTGTGTGTGTGTGTGTGTGTGTGTGTGTGTTTTGGGGTGGTGTTTGTTTCACTCATCTGTTGGGCATTTCCGTTGTTTCCAGATTTAGAGATTATAAATAGTGCTGCAGTGAACATAGGTATGTATATATTTTTGAATTTATGTTTCTGTTGTGTTCTTGATACCAAGGAGTGAAGCTGATTGATCATATGGAAGTTCCTTTTTGAAGGTGGGGTGGGATGTTTGAGCAACACCCAAATGGTGTTGGCTTGTAGCTAACCCAGGTTTGATCGCTGTCACTCCATATGGTCCCCTGAGCTCACCCAGAGTAACTCCTGAGCACAGAGATAGTAGTAACACCTGAGCATCACCAAGTATGGCCTAAAACTTAAAAAAAAAGTTCATAGTCGCTGGTTATCACAGAAATGTAAATCACAATAACACTGATATAGCCTCACATTAGTGAGAATGAACTTGATCAATGCAGTATCAAAAAGGGAAGAGAGCTGCTAGAGGAGATATAGAAATCAGGAACTCTCTCTCGCTATTGGTGGGACTGTAAACAGGGTCAGTCTCTATGGAAAAAAAAAAACATGGATACCTCTTAAAATAAGAAAAATAGAACTTTCCTATAATTGGGGTCATAGCAATAGTACAGCAGGTAGGGCACTTGCCATGCCTGCAGCTAAAATGGGTTTGATCTCTGGCAACCCAGATGGTCTCCTAAACACCAAGAGTGATCCCTGAGCTCAGAGCCAGGCATAAGCCCTGAGCATTGCTCAGTGTTGCACAAATGCCCCTCCCCTCCCCCTCAATAGACAAAGAACCTCTAGATGATCAAGAAACTGCCCTGAGCATTCCTGGGAGATTAAGGTCTTTAAACTACGTATAAAAGGGAAACATAGCTTTTGCTAATTATCTTCAGGCTATTTAGGCTGGATTAAGAATAATAGTAGCAAGGAATGGGATGTTGGTTTTCAATAATGGGTGCATACTTGACTCTGAATAAAATTTACAAACATTGAAAAACACTTAAAAGGGGCAGGTGGTAAGAGCAGATCTGTGAGGTAGTAGTAGTTAAAGTCTGCAAAAATACACATCACTAGAACTGGAGTGATAGTGTAGCTGGTAGGGCACTTGTCTTGGCTGACCTGGGTTTGATCTCCCCTCCCAGAATCTCATATGATCCTCTGAGCACTGCCAAAGGTGATTCCTGAATGCAGAGCCAGGAGTAAGCCCTGAGCACCATCAGAGGTGGCCTTCAAAAAACTACCAGTTGAATGAAGATCTGAAATTTTGCCATTCTTTTCTTTATGCACATTATTTGTAATCTAAAAATTTAAAACATTGTTGGGGATATAAACATTTAAAACATTTAAGATAGTCAAAACTAGAGCATGTTGCTTTATCTTTTTGTTTTATTAACATATGTATTTTATTTTATTAAAATATTTATTTAGGGGCCAGAGAGATAGCACATCAGGTAGGGTGCTTGCCTAGCATGAGCCTGATCTGCTTTGATCTCTGGCATCCCATATGGTTCACCTGACCCTGCCAGGAGTGATTCCTGAGTACAGAGCTAGGAGTAAGCCCTGCTCACCACCAGATGTGGCCCAGAATTAAAAAAAAATTTGCCCATAAACTTTTATGGGTATTTAATTTTTTATTTGTACGCTTTATGGATCCCTTTAACTCACTGTTTTGTGAATACATGTATGAAGAAAATGAAAATTCAACTTTTATTCTCAAACAGACAAATTTAATTAGAATGACAAAGTGAATGGGTAAAGCAAGTATTTTTATAAGTACAGAAGAAGTAGAAAATCTACTTCCTACTTAGAAAATTAATGATAACTTCATGGAACAGCAGGCCTGATATATGGACATAATTGGGGGTAGGAAAAAGAGCATGGGGAATAAAGGATGAATGGAAATAGTATATTAGTATTAGGGTGATATAATCTTCATTTTGTTCTGAATTTATTTATTATAGATTTGATATTCATTTTGTTTTCAGCTTCTTAAGGTGGAAATTGAATATTTTCTTTTGAGACTTTGTCTTTTTAGATATACATGTTTAATGTTATGAACGTTTATTATTTTACTTCTCTAGTGGTATATTATGTGATCAAGTATGTTTTAATTATTTAATTTTTTTTCTTATAATAGTTTTGCAAGTTAGGTAATGTACCTCTCAATTTCTTATTCCTTGGTGTGAATTTGGCTATGTAGGGTGTTTTATGATTCTATACAAACTTTGTTAGCGACTGTACTAGGCCCTTAAGAATGTCCTCTGAATGTAGATGGGGTTGTGTTGACTCTATATGATAGTTTAGCTAGAATAGTTATTTTGAAAATATTGATTTTTCCAATTCATAATGTATTTTTCTACTTCATCAGGTGACTTACAGTTTTCAAGATCTCTCACATCTTTTGTTAAGTTGATTCTTAGGTCCTTGATGCTTTTGAACACTATTTTGAATGCAGTGGACTCTGATCTCTTTCTCTGGTTAATTATTTGTATATAGGAATGCACAGATTTTTGTGTGTTGACTTTGCAGTCAGCTATTTTGCTGTTATGGTTTATGTTTATAAGAGTTTTCTAGTACATTCCTTAGGGTCTTCTCTGTGTATTATGTCATCTGCAAGTAGTGATAGTTTGACTTTTTCTTTTGCAAATTGGATCCCTTTGAATTCCTTTCTTTTTTTAAAAAAATTTTCCTCATGTTGTTGTTAGAACTTTTAATGCCATATTGAATAAAAGTAGAAACAGTGGACAGCCTTTTATTGTGCCTAATCTCAGAGGGAATGTTTTCAGTTTTTCACACTTAAGATGCTGTTGGAGCAAGAGTGATAGTACAGTGGGTAGGGTGTTTGGCTTGCATTTGGCTAACCTAGATTCAGTCTCTAGAATTGCATATTATCTCCTGAGCACCAACAGAAGTGATTACTGAGTGCAGAGCAGGAGTAACCCTGAGTACTGCAGGTGTGTCCCCCACTCCAACAAACAAACAAAGCAGGTTTATTGTAGATGTTCATTACTATCTTCAGGAAGGCTGTTTACAACCGTATTTTGTAGAGTTTGCTTTTTATCACCCTTGTGAGTAGATGTTGGATCTTGTTGAAATCTTTCTCTGTATCAATTGATGCAAGAGTGCCAATACACTTTTTTGTCTTTTCTTTTATTGATGTAGTATATTATTGAATAGACTTGCATGTGTCAAACTATCCTTGCATGCTCATGATGGATCTCACTTGATAGTGGTATATGATTTTTTATATGCTATTGGATTCAGTTAGCTAAGATTTTTTGAGTTTTTGTGTGTGTGGTTTTCATCAGGGAAATTGTTCTGAAATTTTTTTTTCTAGAAGTGTCTCTATCTGCTTTGGGTATTGGTATAACTTTGACTTTATAGAAGCTGATATGAAGGATTCCTCCTTCTTCAATATCTTGAAAGAGGTTAAGAAGTACAGGTAGTAAGTATTCTTGGAAGGTCTGATAGAACTCACCAGTCAACTATACTATAAAACTATGGAACTCAAAACAACATGGTACTAAAATAAGGATAGACTTTCTGAACGATGGGTTAAACGTGAAGTGCTGTAATTTACAATACTGTTAATGTTAGTTTTGTGCATCCTAACATCAACCTACCCATCATAAGAGAGCCCAAATTCTTCCATTAGTTTCCTCCCTCGATCCCCATTGCTATTCTAGACTTCATTTTTTGAGACAAATCTCCTATTACTTTGATTTTGGCCTTTTGATGCTACCTAACTATGCATATTTATATCACTCTGTATCACAGTAGCACTGTTATCCCGTTGCTCATCAATTTGCCCAAGTGGGCACCAGTAATGTCTCCATTATGAGACTTGTTACTGTTTTTGGCATATTGAATACACCACAGGTAGCTTGACAGGCTCTGCAGTGCAGGCAGGATACTCTCTGTAGTTTGCCAGGCTCTCTGAGAGGGATGGAGGAATTGAACTTGGGTCGGCCACCTGCAAGGCAAACACCCTACCCTCTGTGCTATCACTCCAGCCCTTATATCACACATAATAGAAAAATGATTTTGCATGTTTCCATTTCCTTCTGACTGAATTCTAGTCCCCTCATATAATGGCAAATTGCATGACTTCATCTTTTCTTACTTCTGAATAGTACTCATTGTGTAAATTTACCTTAATTTCTTGATCCATTAATTTTTAGTTGGGCATTTGGGTGGTTTCCATATCTTGGCTGTGGTTATAAGCATTGTAGTGAAGATAGGTGTGCACATATTCTTGATTGTATGTTGTGTTCCACACCCAGCTTGCTCAGGGCTTACACTTGACTCTACTTTCAGTGATTACTTCTGGTAGGTCTCGGTGGACCATATGAGTTGCTGGGAATTGAACCTGAGTCAACTGCAAGCATCCTGCTACTATACTACGTTTCTGGTCCTCATTTTGAATTAATATTTTTGTGTTTGGGGGGTAGATGCCAACAAGTGGTGCTTCTGGGTTGTATGGAGTTCTATTCTTGCCTTTTCAAGAGATCTTCATGTTGCTTTCCATAGTGGTTGAAGGAAATGATGTGACCACCGACTGTGAATGAGGTCTTTTCATTTCACCAAGTCTCTGCAAACATGAGTTATTTTCAGACTTTTTTGATATATATACCATTCTCCCTAGTGTGAGATGATATGTTTATATTGTTTTGAGTTGTGTTTTCCTAATTGGTGATAAAGAACACTTACACACTCCTACTAGCTATCTATCTGTATGTCTTTTACAGGAAAGTGCATGTTCATTTTCTTTCCCCATATTTGGATGTATTGTTTTTTTCTGTTGACATTGTGCATGCATATGAATCTTGGATCACGAATCATGAATCATGGAAATCCCGTTAACCACTGATTTCTCTGGTAGGCTCAGTAACCTTTCATTTCGTCCTTTCCCTGAGATCTTAGAAGTTTATCTCAACTGGGCCCTCCCAAGAATGTCACATTGGGGGCTCTTTCAGGGTCAGGGGAATGAGATTCAGCTTGTTACTGGATTTAGCATATGAATACACCATGGGAAGCTTGCAAGACTGTCCCATGTGGGCAGGAAACTCTCAGAAGATTGCCAGTTTTTCACAGAGGGAGAAACAGGCTACATGATACAAGCTTCTGAGGGCTTGCTTTTAAGTCTCTCTTTGGATGTTGGCCGTTAATGGGATTATACACACCTGGGATCCTCTGCCGGTCCCTTTATGCATGAGGTCTGTCCAAACGTGTGGAGAGGTGCCTCAAGTATGGCTGTAGCTAGGTTCTGGTGGTCTTTGGCGGCCGGGAGCTCTGCTCAGGGTGGGGAGGGAAACTGGAGCCAATCCCCTCCGAGGTGCCCTGGGGAAGACAGCCAGGTGTGCGGGCAAGAGACTCTCTGCATCACTCTCTTCTGAGAGCTTGCTTTTAAGTCTCTCTCTGGATGTTGGCCGTTGATGGGATTACACACACCTAGGTTCCTCTGCTGGTACCTTCATAAGAGTCTCTGGCTGTCTTCCCCGGGGCCTCTTGGAGGGGATGGGCTCCAGCTTCCCTCCCCACCCCGAGCAGAGCTCCCAGCAGCCGAAGAACACTGGAACCATGCTACAACCATGCTCGGGGCACCTCTCCACACGTTCGGACAGGCCTCATGCATGAAGGTACAGGCAGAGGAACCCAGGTGTGTGTAATCCCATCAAAGGCCAACATAAATCTTGGATAATAGTCCTTTATCTGATAATGCATTGTATGAAAATATTTTCCCATTTGTAGGGTATCTCTCTTTTGGCATACAAAACCTCCTTTTTACAATTTGGTATAGTCCAGTTTTTTAATTTTTGTTTCTCTTGTCTTCATTCTGTGATCTGCTTATTGAAGACACCTTGGAGGTCCATTCCCTGGATATTTCTTCCTGTGTTTTCATCAATATATTTTGTAGACTCGGAACTAATCTCAAGGTCTTTAACATATTTTTAGTTTTAAAGTTATTTAAAAAATTATATTTAAGATCACACCAGTGGTGCTCAGGGGCTAGTCCTCATGCATTGTTACTATTTGAAATACTTGTTTTGGGGTCTGAGAGATGGTACAATTTGTAAGGCACTTGCTTTTTATGCAACTAGCTTGGTTCTAACCACAGCATCCTGAGTCTCACCAGGAGTGATACTTGGGCACAGAGCCAGAAATAAACCCTGAGCACTTCTGGGTATGGCCCAAAAACCAAAAATATTTTCTTTGTTTTGATTTGTCTTTGCAAAGTATATACTGTTAATTTTTAAAATATTTTTATTCATAGATAAAATTAATTTTGTACATAGCATCAAGTTTAGACATTTCCTCAATACTCAATATAACCATCTATTTAAATTGAGTGTTTTTACCATTCACACTGAATAGTGTTAATAGGATCTTTTGGGTTAGTGGTTATATATTTATTGTTTCTCTTATGTATGTCACGTTTTATATAAATGTGTTATATATTTACTGTTTCTCTTATGTATGTCACATTTTATATAAAATGTATGTCACATTTTATATAAATCATTTCTATTTTTAATTTAACTCCTATGTTGGCCTTTATATATTTCTTTTCCTTCTTTTTTTTTTTTTTGCCTTTTGGGTCACACCCAGCGATGCACAGGGGTTACTCCTGGCTCTGCACTCAGGAATTACCCCTGGTGGTGCTCAGGGGACCATATGGGATGGTGGGAATCAAACCCGGGTCAGCATGTGCAAGGCAAACCCCCTACTCTATGTGCTATTGCTCCAGCCCCTGGCTTTTATCTACTTTTTTTTTTTTGCATTTTTTGATGATGCATTTACAGCTCATGGTATGTACCTTTTAACATGTTGTACTTAGCCTTGTCTGTTTTGAATACTGAAGTTACTCTGCATTATCTGAAATTCATATGAAACTTATCATATTAGTTTCAACTGAGCATTGTTGAAAGTACAATGTTAACATTCATCATTATAGGGAAGGTGTGTTTGCCTTGCATGAGGCAGATCCAGGTCTCGATCCTCTGAGTACCACCAGGAGTGATCCTTGAACACACTGTCAGGAGTAAGCCTTGAGTTTGGGGGCCAGGTATGACCAAGAATTTCTCCCTCAAAGCATTACAAATCAAAAAGTAGGAGCCCATGTCTTGCATAAGACAAGCTTTGGTTTCTGTTCCCACCACCCCAATTAGTTTTGGCAGCCCCTGAGCACTTCTAGGGAAGTCATCTCCAAATAATTAAAAGCAGCATTTGTACATACTTACTTTTGATATCATTTAATTTAATCTTATTGTAAAAAATATAATATACCCACCCCAATTCTATGCCCCAATTCTATGCCTTTTCCCCCACTTTTAACCAACTATTGCATCTTTTTAAAATCTTTTATATGTTTTGTAAGTTTTGACACAAAGAAATCTATTTTCTTTAAATTGTGATGGTTGGGGCCGGAGCGATAGCACAGCGGGTAGGGCATTTGCCTTGCACGTGGCCGACCCGGGTTCGATCCCCGGCATCCCATATGGTCCCCCAGCACCGCCAGGAGTAATTCCTGAGTTCAGAGCCAGGAGTAACCACTGAGCATCGCTGGGTGTGACCCAAAAAACAAAAAAATAAAAAAATAAAAATAAATAAATTGTGATGGTGATTTTCTCTGATAAATGCTTTTAGTATTTTAGGTTGAAAAAATCGAGTTTCTATCACTCACATTTTAAAAAGATGTTTTAACTAGGTGTAGATATTTAACCTGCCATTTTTCTTTAGTCCTTTAAGATGTTTTTAATTTATTGACTTCGTTTTTCATGCAACAAAGCAAATTAAAACAAAATTTGCTACTTCACTCTTTGTTCTGCATGCCCCGTATCTTTCAGGGTGTTTCTTAATATAAACCATTTGTATTGTCCTTGACATGGTTTGTATTTGTGTGTGTTGAATCTGTGGATTAGTATCTTGACTTAGTTTTTTAAAACTTTTGAACATTACTTCTTATATTTTCCCTGTCCCCAACTTCTTTTTTGGTGACAGAAACATTTAAAAGAATGTTTAAATGTTTGACCTGAAGTTATCCCAGAGTTGACTCTTTTCTCAAGTTCATCAATATTTATTATAGAGCTTCCTTTAACACATTTCTAATGTATCTTATTTCTAATTTAAGGTTTTAATCATTTTTTAAAAAATAGCATGTGAGGAAAAAACTACCCTGAAATAGAAAAAGTGCCACCAGCAGGAGGAGTCAAATAGGCTCAGGAACATCCCTGTCATCATCATCATCATCACTGTCATCCCGTTACTCATCGATTTGCTCAAGCGGACACAAGTAACGTCTCGATTCCTTCCACCTCTGAGACTTTAGCAGCCTCTCCTTACTCATCTTTCCCAACAATTGGGGGCTCTTTCAGGATCAGGGGAATGAGACCTATAGTTACTGTTTTTGGCATATAGAATATGCCATGAGTAGCCTGCCCGGCTCCTCTGCACATGCGGCCAGGATACTCTTGGTAGCTTGCCGGGCTCTCCAAGAGAAATATATATCTGTATATATGTATATATATATTATATATATTACTTTCTATGATTTGTTGCCTACTGTCTGAACTCCATCAGATATGGTTCCATCAGATATGGTGCTATGGTGTGGTATTTATGGAAAATGGGTTGAAAGTGTCTTATAATGTGTCAGAAAATGGCCTGGAGTGTGGCAGTGGTTGGGTAGTGGAGGTCGGCTGCCAGGGCTGGGTCTCTTGGGTGGGGAGGCTTCTCACCCGCCCCCCTCTGGGGCGCCCCGAGTGAAAACAGCCTGGCCTGGAGTCTGGCGGCATGGCTCTGGGGGCCTCATTTTATACCCCATCTGGGAGGAGCAGCAATTGAGATCAGAGGGTGGCCTATGAGGAGATTATCTGATTATCTGGTGCTGTGCCCAAAGGGTGTGGTAGGGTGTGGCTTATGGGTGTGATCCTGGGTCACCTGGAGATTGGGGGATAGTAGACAGAGGATCTCTGCTTCTGCTCCCATTGAGTCCAGAGTCCAAGGTCACAAAGTTCCTCATTATCTAGGTTCTGTGGGACTTCATTCATGTGCGAGGCTCAGCCGGAGTAAGTAGGCAAAGCAAGAGAAATACCTTGAATTTGTAAAAGAAGAAGTATGTTTCTATTTGCACTGATGCAATCTTATATGTGGAAAACCCTAAAGGTCATACCAATGAACGGACTGTGAGTTCAAAAGTAAACTGTGGGCACATGAGGGACTTGAGCGTTTGGTAACTGAGAGCCATGTCTCTTGCTGGCCCTCAGAGACGGATGGACAAAGGACTGGGGAACAGATAAATGGGGCCCTAGGCAGGTCTGGAGTCAGTTTCTTTCTTTCTCCTCCCCAGTGAAGTCCGAACTCTCCCTTACAGCACAATTGTCATCACTTGTCATCCTGTTGATCTTCAATTTGCTCGAGCAGGCACCAGTAACATGTCCATTTGTCGCTGTCATGTGCTAGTGTAGCCCAATGATATCTGCTCACTCCAGGAACAGGAAGAGCCTCAAATTGTTCATTCAGGGCTTTGATGAAGAAGTCTGACCATCTTGTTGGTGGGTGGCCACTCGGTCTTTTGACATCCGTGGAATCCAGTCAGTAACAGCTCTAGTCCAGCGGTCATCTCTGAATCGCATTACGTGTCCAACCCATATGGCACTGAAAGAGCAAAATTGTAGGTGTAGTTTTGATCATAGTTCAAGTCATCAGAGTTCCATCAGCCTAGTTCTATCCTCCTTATCTTCCTAGTCCTTGTTCTCTTAGTCCTCGACTTCTTCATCATAGTCCTTTTAGTTCTAGTCCTTATGTTCTTTGTCTAGTCCCCTCCTACTCCTTACAGGATTGTTATATAGAAATCATGAAGGGTGTGCGCACACATAGGTGGGGTTGAACATTATCATAACATCAAACAGATGTAGAGCCACTCCTTCAGTGGAAGTTCTTGGAGATTAACTCAAGGACAAAATCTTGTCTGAGTATTCATCACTCTAGGTTACTGGGAGATCCACTCAAGGGCAGGATTTCATCTAGGGTATATTGCTTTCTCCTTAATCTATTTAAACAATTATAGTAAATTTACTTCTTAGCGGGTAGGGAGTTTGTCTTGCATGCAGCCAACCTGGGTTCAATTCCTCCATCACTCTCTCAGAGAGTCAGGCAAGCTACCAAAGAGCATCCCACCTGCACGACAGAGCCTGGCAAGCTACCCGTGGTGTATTGGATATGCCAAAAATAGTAACAACAAGTCTCACAGTGGAGATGTTACTGGTGCCCACTCGAGCAAATGGATGAACAATGGGAGGACAGTGCTACTAATATTTCTATTCATTTTGTATGAACACAGTTAGAAATATATTAAGCTTAAAGGATGGGTCTTTCTGGGGAAATCTTGTTATATATCCCAGACTACAGTCTTCAGGCCAGTTTAGTTTTTCATAATCCCAGCAGGGTCCTTATTCAGTTACTTCTTTTTGGTTCATGACAGAATTTGTTCCATGACCATGTTCTTAACATATTATACTTCTTATGGCACTTATCTTGTCCCTTTCCAATGCCAGAGTAGCTTAGAGTTTGCCTTGGGTTCATCCAGTCCCTTCGTTGGGACCCTCCTTTGGGGGGTGTTCGGAAGTAAGGGCAACTGAGGCTTAAGTCAAGTAAATATGTTGGATGCCCAGGAGTAAATATTATTTGGAGTCAACTCCCATGTTACAAAAGCATTTCATGAACTGTCTTCCTGTGTCTATACAAAAAGGACATTGCTAGGCCATGCAAGGGACATAAAGGAAAGAGAAAAGCAATATAGGATTATTAGTGCTTGATGGAATTGGGTGTGCCTCAGGGGCACTGTTGTGGGAGTAACTCAATAAACCTAAGCTCCCTGAGGGAGGAGCAAGGACAACCCAATGCTATCTAACAGAGTTAACCAATTATGTTGGAATTAGTCAAAGTAACAGGAGGCAAAATCAACACACAAAATGCAGTTGCATTTTCTTATACAGGCAGTGAAATAGTATTTAAAAAGAGAAGTATGAAATAATTTCTATTTCTGATGGCCTCTGGAAATGTAAAACATTTAGTAATTAACCAAGGAAGTGAAGAATTTGTACAACTATCAAATATTATGGAAATAAATTAAAGACATAAATAAATAAAAGCACATTTCACGCTTCTAAACTCAAAATCTTAATGAACCTTTAATGTCATTACTACCCAAAGCAATTTAGAGATTCAATGCAAACTGTTAAAATCTTAGTATTTTTTTTTACAGAAACTGGAACATGCAGTGTAACATTTATATTCAGTAGGTGACCCTCTGAAAATGTTGGGTTTTATCTCTGAAGCATTGTCCCTCAGGACTGTCTAGCAAATGCTTTCTGCCTCTCTCTCCACCAGACTCAATCTTCTTTTAGGGATATGTGGAATCTCCTGGGATGTGCCTGAATTACACACATCTTCACTGACATATGGAAACTCTCATGGCCATAAACTGAGAAAAGGATACGGATCACTTGTCTATTGTCTCTTGAAAATCATGGCCTGTCTTATCTTAATGATTATGTCCTAAAAAACAATTTTCTATTCTTTGACCAGGGTGAATGGTAAATTTTATTCTTGCTATTCCAAAATGTACATCATATATGTACATTTAGTACACATGTACTATGTACATCATAGTACACAGTTTGTGACTTAAAGATTACATTTTCTAAATATGAAGATTTGGAATTTTAAAGCAACATTTATAAGTGAATGCCCATAAATAATATACTTTGAATGTGTATAAAGTCTTTCCCTACAAATGAAATCCAAAATTGGATATAGTTGCCAGTATATATTATCTTTATGAAATTCTTTTTGGTGTATGAAATCTGATACAAAATTGCACTGTATCACTGCTGTCCAGTTGTTCATCGATTTACTCGAGCGGGCACCAGTAACGTCTCCATTGTGAGACTTGTTACTGTTTTTGGCACATTGAATATGCCACAATAGCTTGCCAGGCTCTGCCATGTGGGCAGGATACTCTCGGTAGCTTGCCAGGCTCTCCGACAGGGACAGAGGAATCGACCGAGTGCAAGGCAAATGCCCTACCTGCTGTGCTATATTTTATATCAAAATTGATCACAGCCTGGTGCAAAACATTGAATCAAAAGCATTAAACTTCCATATTGACAATTATTGTAAATCAAACCTTTGTAATAATTATTACTGCACTTGCTTTTAAGGTGTGTTGTAACTTCATTGCTCCTGAAACTTCCTCTTTTAAATCAAAGATCCGTTATGAGTTCAAAGATACCTATCTAAGAAAGAAATATTTGTTTCCTCTATAATGGCAAAGTTAAGACTTCCTAGAAATAAGATTCAAGCTTCTCAGCAAGATCTCAGTGGGCAGTTGCTAGCTCCCTTGTGTTTTTTCCAGCCTACTCTATCCCACACTTGTGGCTGCATCATATACTAGTATGCTCAGTCCTACTGTTCTGTGACATGTGGTTTTGATGATGGTCCTGGATGATTTGCTTCCTACTATGATTGAGATGTAATTGGATTCATTTCTGAAAAGAACATGATAACTGTTACCAGACTGAAATATTTCTTTGGCAAGTATCTACTTTCTTGACTTCCCCAAGGAATATTCATGTCTCCATAAAATCTTTGAGGACTCCGGAAACTATCTCCAGTTTTGCTGCATCATGGTTAATCCTCTATCCCTTTTGGACCACCTATAAATCACGGAAAATGTGCATTGTCTTTATGCTGTAAGTTATCAGGTTGTGGGGGGTGGGGGAGGGGTGACACTTGCCTTAGTTCAAAGTAAGAAGCACATGAATGACTCTTGCTTTGTTTCTTTTTAAAGCCTATTTTGGATCTCCTGAAGTTTTTAGGGTAAATTTAGATCCCTACCACCCCTGAAATAGACTTCGAGACTTTTAACTTGCATAGCTGCTGCTTAAATTCAGTTTCCAGGACCTCTTTGTGTTCCTGTAATCTCAGTACCTACCATACTTTCTTTTTGGGGGGTGGGGGAGCACCCAGCAATGCTCAGTGTGATGCATTACTCCTGGCTCTGAACTCAGGAATTACTCCTGGCGGTGTTCTAGGGACCATATGGGATGCTGGGGATTGAACCCAGGTTGGTTGTGTGCAAGGCAAACGCCCTTGCCCACTGTGCTAACACTCCGGACCCCACTACTTTCACGTCCTGATCTACCAGTAGAGTTTTAATACTGCATACTAATATTTTCAATGAGTTGTAATCTTGGTTAAGACATTTCAATTGATGTGCAGTTATAGACGCCAATTGAAATATATATGTCATCCTAAAAGCTTTGCTTTTGTATTTGTTCCTTACTTAGTGTTCTCATGTCTAGCTCCTCTGTCGGCCTTGGCTCATTGTTCTTTAGGATTTCTCTTCCCACTGCCCCCTCCCCCCCAAAGCACTTTAATATTTCTTTGGTGAAAATCAATCTCTTGAGTACATGAAATATTTATTCCATCTAAACATTTATGTTTATTTCCTTTGCAATTGGAATATCACTTGGCATATGACACATTTTTTACTATATATGTATATATATATGCACATATATTATGTTTGGAACTTTCTTTAAACAGTGATTTACAAAGTTGTTTATAATTTAGTCACTTCAGGTATCCAGTGTTGTTACACAAATCGCATCATGAGTGTGACCTTCCCTCTAGCAATGTTCCCAGTTACTCACGCCCTTCTTAAAGCCTTACCCCTTTGCAGGCACAAAATAATTTACTCTATATTCATTTTTTATAATATGGTGTTATTAGAAGCATTGAGTGTTTACTGACCTGCTGGTGCTAGTTGAGCTTTCTGTGCCTTCATTTTTGCTCATTGAGCTTAGTGGGTTCTACACAACTTTCACATCTAATTTTCTCTGCTTGTTCTACTGGGCTGTCAGTACTGTGAAATTTGAAGATGCCCAAATACATGACCATATGCCCCAGGAGCTGTGGACTGAGATGATTCAGCTGTATGGCATCTCTGCTGGACCATTTATACTGGTGGAAGTTGGGTATGGGTGGAGCACTGGACCAAGGGGACTGGACCCAGCCTACCTGTAACCCAAAAAGGCTCCAAAGTTCTGAATCCAATGGCTTGGACTTACCTGGATCAACTCAGCTGAAGTGTTTCTACAAGCCCGATTTTACCTTATGAGCTTCCTTACCCACTTTTATTAAGAGATATTTTAAAACATATCCCTATGTTTTGTCTATGTAGTAATGCACCATGTGGCTGAGGAATTGATTTTTCATTATTTTATTGGTTTTGTTTTTGGGACACAGCTAGTTGTGCTTAGGGATTATTCCTGACTCCGTTCTCACTCCCAATGAAGCTCAGGGTACCATATGGTTCTGGGGATTAAACCAGGCTTGGCCTTATATAAAGCAAGTGCTTAATTCACTGTACTATCTCTTGGTCCTGACTGTGTACATAAGAATATATTAATCTTTGAAAAATTTTTATATCAATTACACTTTGATGAAATATTAAGTGTTACTTGGGTTTAATAACCTTGAAAATAACATAACTGTGTATATCGCTGACCTTTCAGTGTTGCACTGAAACATCTTAGAATGTTTGAATTTTCCAAAATTTCATAACACTTATTTCCCAACAATATCAGTTACTAAATACTTAGCAGTCATGGGTTACTTTTGTGTTTAAAGACTATCTTATTCTCACAATTAAAGGGACCTGAATTAATAATGTTATTTGAACAGTTTCAAGGAGTTCAACTGTATTAGAAAAATTTACTATCAGTACTGCATTCTGATAGTAAATTGCAAACACGGACTGTGTGGAGGGTTTTAAAAGCAAGATTTATGAGAGGTCATTTGTATTCTGCATCTATTTGATATGGGGCTGTGTTTGGACATTTGTTAATGTTGTGTTTTGTGCTCTAGGTGTGGTATTGGACTGGTGTAGGACAATTGTAATGAATCTTTTTAAATGGTCTTCAGTATACATGGAGACAAATTTGACATTTTACAAGGAGAGAAGACAAATTACCAATAAAGCTTTGCAGCTTCAGGGAGGGAGCAGAGCACTTTGTTACACTTGACAGGGTGAGGTGGTAGGCAAAACAACCACAATCTCGGTAGTTCCCATGTACATATATTTTTTTCCTTAAGAAATAAGATTCCACTTTTACAAAAATATAGTTTAAGATTCTCAGTTCCTTGCATGAAATAATTTTATTACTGTTCTGATGGTTACAAAATCAGCAATTTTATTTGGGGGCGTTGGGAGGCTTCACTTAGTGTTGTTGAGGGGTACATAATGAAAGAAATCAAACTGAGCTTTGTAGTGTACAAAACTTTGTGAGTTCTTTCTGCAGCTATCCATTTCTTTTTACCTATTTAGGATTAAACTCTACCCAATAAAATAAATACAGATAATGTATTATTTTGGGCTGGAGCGATAGCACAGTGGTAGGGCTTTCGCCTTTCACGCAGCCACCCCGAGTTTGAGTCCTCCGCCCCTCTCGGAGAGTCCGGCGAGCTACTGAGAGTATCGAGCTCGAGCAGCAGAGCCTGGCAAGCTACCGGTGCGTACTGGATATGCCAAAAACAGTAACTATAAGTCTCTCAATGAGAGACATTACTGGTGCCCGCTCGGACAAATCGATGAGCAATGGGATGACAGACAGACAGACAGTCAATGTATTATTTTAGATCTTGAATTTTCTATGAATATTATTTCAAAAATTATCCTTCCCCTGAAAATGTCTCTTATCATCCTTCTTTCTTATATTTTCTTTTATTAAAATTTTAAGGTTTTTTTTTTTTTTTGGTGAGGTTAGTGTGCTGAGGTCTTACTCCTGGGTCTGTGCACAAGGCATCACTTCTGGTGGTGCCTTGGGTAATAGTCAGGGTGTCAGAGAGCAAACCCAGATTGGCCAAATGTAAAGCAAGTGCCTCGAGAACTGTACTATCTTTCCTACCCCTTTCTTCCATTTATTACATGCTGCTTAGAAACACTCCTTTATAATGTATGGAATTTATACCTTCTTTTCTAAGAAGATGGTGGATTAACAATTTTTTAGATGGTGTAGCCTACTAGGGTTCCATTCCTCTGTACCCCTCAGAGAGCCCGGCAAGCTACTGAGAGTATCCTGCCTTCCCAGCAAAGACTGGCAAGCTACCCGTGTCATATTTGATATGCCAAAAACAGTAACAACAAGTCTCACAATGGAGACGTTACTGGTGCCCGCTCGAGCAAATTGATGAACAACGGGACAACAGTGCTACAGTGCTACAGTGCTGATACATACTTACATTGACAATATAAAATGTCTCACAGAACAGAAACGACATATCTGAAGGTCAGGCAGAGAATTTTCACTCTAAGCTACTTCTCAGAGGAAATTAGGAATCTTTTGTTTAATCACATATTGGTCAAAGCCTTTAACCCAATATGTGTTTACTCCTAAAATGGAAAGACTGTATACTCTAACCACAGTAAAGGCTTATTTTTTTCAGGGGTTTATTCAATTTTAAAAGGTGAATGAAACAATACACATAAGCACATAGAGATTATAAGAAAGCTTTTCTTGGTATTTGTGTTTGGGAAAAAAAGTAGCCTTTGAGAAACAAAAACATGTACTGAAATCTAAAAACATTTCAGATCTAATTTTGAAATACATATGGGCTCTTGAATGGCTTATTCATCTGGGATCTTTGATAAAAGGGAAATCAATGTTACATTGAAAGGACATTCCTTCAACACAGGATCCTCTTGGGGGTGGAAAAAGGATTGGAAAGGAAGAAAACCTTGTAAAGAATAAATTCCTGAAAACACAAAAATATATTGAAGATAACAGAATTATCAGGGCTAACTGTATGTCAACATACACAAAGTGTTAAAAGAATCAGGAGGATTGTCCCATAGCTGGAAGCCTGCTTCATGAGCAGAGGGGAGAAGGCAGATGGAATAGAGAAGGGATAACTAAGAAAATGATGGCTGGAGGAACCAGTTGGGATGGAAGTTGCATGTCGAAAGTAGATAATGGACCAAACATAATGATCGCTCAGTGTCTGTGTTGCAAGCTATAATGCCCCAAAGTAGAGAGAGAGTATGGGGAATATTGCCTGTCATGGAGGCAGGGGGAGGGTGGGAAAGGGGGGGTATACCGGGGATATTGGTGGTGGGGAATGTGCACTGGTGGAGGGATGGGTTTTTGATCATTGTGTGATTGTAACCCAAACATGAAAGCTTGTAACTATCTCATCGTGATTCAATAAAATTTTTTAAAAAGGAAAACATGCAGTCATAGGCATGATGCAAATAAGCTGCAAAGAGTCAGCTTCTATTTCATGTAAATAGATTATTGAGAGAGTTTGCTGTCCTATGTTGTCCGGGCACTGAGTTTATGCTGTTCAGGCATTGAAGAGAAAGGAGAGGGAAAACCCATGTTGCTACCATTTGGAAATTTTCTACATGCATAAACATGGATGCATATAAGTAGTGAGATAATTGGTGAGTGTTATATACAGGAAGGCACATTAAAGAATGCAGAGAGGAAATAGGGGATTCAAATCATTCACTCTAATCCTTGCCACTAGGGCTTTGTGAAAGACCTTAATTTTGTTTTATTCTCCTCCTCCTCTTCCTCCTCCTCCTCCTCCTCCTCCTCCTCCTTCTTCTTCTTCATCCTCCTCTTCTTCCTCTTCCTCCTCCCCTTCCTCCTCTTCCTCCTCTTCCTCCTCCCCTTCCTCCTCTTCCTCTTCTTCCTCCTCCCCCTCTTCCTCCTTCTCCTCCTTTCTTCCTCATTCTCCTTTTCCTCCTCCTTGTACTGTTTTTGGTCCATATCCAGAGATGTTCAGGGCTTACTCCTGGCTCTTCATTCAGGGATCACTCCTGACAGTGCTGAGGGATCTTATGGGATGCTGAGGATTGAACGTGGGTTGAGGCTTAACACAGCCCTACCTGCTGTACTATCTTTCCAGTCCCCAATATCTTAATTTTCTTTCTACTAAGTTCAGTATTTAATTTTTTGTACTTTATCTTGTTTGATTTATTAGTAGTATACACAGCACTTGGATCTGTTTATCATTCTCATGTTTATATTTTTAGTCATGCCCTGTGATTTACACAATAATGTTCACATTAGTGTTTTAGGTACATGATGTTGATGTACCACACAGCCTTCTTTTATTTTCTTCGCCTATAATTTGATATTTTCTATGAAGTGATTGGGGTTCAGCCTCTGCTTGACTGCACCCTCTATATAGGTTTTTCTTGAGATTATCATGTAGTTTATCTCTGAAGTTCTGCGGCTGTGTTCCCTCTTAAGTCTGAAGCTAATGAGACTCCTGTGTGTTCGACCGGTTGTTATTCATTATGGTCTCCAAACAGGGTTTCTTTGTCTTGAAAGGAGATAGTTTATTCTCTCAGACTCTTATTTTCAAGCACCGACCCTCAGATTCTTGTCCACAAGCGGTCAAAATTGAAGGCAAGTGACCAGAGGTTGAATAGCCAAACTCAGAAAGATTTTACTTAAGACAAGGAAAAAGAAGGCAGGGGAAAGCAGAGTCCTGGGACTCTGGGAGGTTTCCTTAAGTAGAATCCCAGTCAACTCCTTTGAAACCCTTCTAACAGGGGGATGGATGAGCATTATCTTTGCCTTTGGCAGTGGACCCATAAAATGGAGGTTAAGCTATTGAGCTTTATCTTCTGGTGTCCAGTCACAGTTATTCATATGATGAGAAACATCCTGGGCTGGTTCTTGTGACATTTCATCCCAGTAATTTCTTCCTTTAGGGCCATATTCCTGACCTGGTCCAGCCTATTCCACTTTGTCTCTAACACATCTTGCAAAATTGGACTAATGGATTTGAATTTCTGTAGCTTTTTCCTTCCTTCCTTCCTTCCTTCCTTCCTTCCTTCCTTCCTTCCTTCCTTCCTTCCTTCCTTCCTTCCTTCCTTCCTTCCTTCCTTCCTTCCTTCCTTCCTTCCTTCCTTCCTTCCTTCCTTCCTTTCTCCCTCCCTCCCTCCCTCCCTCCCTCCCTCCCTCCCTCCCTCCCTCCCTCCCTCCCTCCCTCCCTCCCTTCCTCCCTTCCTTCCTTCCTTCCTTCCTTCCTTCCTTCCTTCCTTCCTTCCTTCCTTCCTTCCTTCCTTCCTTCCTTCCTTCCTTCCTTCCTTCCTTCCTTCCTCCCTCCCTTCCTTCCTTCCTCTCTCTTTCTCTCTCTGCTTCTGGACATTATGTTTGCAACATAGATACTAAAAGCTTACCATGCTTCCTTTAATGGAAGTATCTTCCATTGTTTTCCTCAATTTGTGAAACTTCCTCCCAAAGATAAGGATGGCCACTTTCAAGACTTCATCAGACAGGTTATAGAACTCTTAGGTGCTTGGGGGAAGTGACAGGGATTTTGTCATTGTCCATTGTGGTGGGCCCCTTTGCTATAATATTGTCTTATGTCCTCTGGGGGCTAGAGGAGGGGGATCAGGTTTTTCAGGCTTGGGTATCAACCTAGCTTCACATTTACCAATTCACATTCACTGGGGCCTGTTGGGATGGTTTGCGCAGCTTCCTGAGCTGCTGAGATTTTGCAGTGATAACTAGCATTGCCTGCCCACATTGACAGTCCTTATTGTCTCCCCTGTCCCCCCATCTTGTTCTCTGACAGCTACATTCAGCAGGGCCAGCTTTTTATAGTCCTTAGATCGATTCTCATGTCTGAGTCAGACTGAATGCCTGCACTAAGCCAGAGGCACTGGGAGAAGTGGTGACTTTCGTTTCTATCAGGAGCAGGTGGCTGGCTGGCTGTCTGCCACCTTATTCCCAAATATTTCTGGTTGCCCACTCTGTATGAATACCCAACTGTTGGTGCCAGCCTAGGACCCTGTCAGCCCCAGGTCCAGACTCCCACTAAGAAATTATGGAGGCAGAGATTGATTCAACTATGCGTCTCATTCTCTCATTTTGAAAATAATCATTCTACTTGGCTCCCATGGCACTGTACTGTATTTGCCTCCTAATTAACTGGTTTTGTTTAATTTATATTTTAAAGTTTTATTTTCATAAGATTATTTACATTAATTCATTACATTCAATATCTCAACACCAACCCTACCACCATTACACCTTCCCACCACCATTATTTCAAAAATTTCCCACCACCATTGAAGCCTGCTTGCCAGGGGCAGATGCTAGATAAGTTATTTTCTATTGATTATTATGAATATCATGAGTGGTCTTGGAATTCTAAAATTGTAAATGGTTGGGGTCCGGAGACATCTCTGTAGGGAGTGAATCCATTTTGAGATTCATTTGGGAGTCTCTGCATCGAGGCCATTGATGTGCTGAGTTGGTGCTGGAGGCAGTTCCTAGTCCTGACAGCCAGGACCCCAAGCAGGCAGGGAGATGGGAAGGGACAGTTCATCTCGCTGCTGCCCTGTAGCCTGAAGTCTTAATTCCTGATCCCACGTACCTGAGTTTTTCTTCTGGAAGCATGTGGCCAGTGGGAGTTCATCTGGAGTGGGCAGAGAGGGAACGCCTGCTCCACCTGGGGTGCCCAAGTGGAATTGGTTCTGACTTAGAGCCAATACTTTTACAGAAAAATGGTGATTTAACACAGTACAACATTTATTTGTTTGTTTGATTTTTTTTTGTCATTCTTGATGCCAGATGTCCTGAAATTTATCTCACTGAGCTGACATCAAGTTCAGCAAGGCAGGCTTCCATTCTGGAGACTAGAGAACTCACTTCCTTGCCTCTTCCATTGTATTTTTTTAAATTTTTTTGCTTTTTGGGTCACACCCGGCGATGCACAGGGGTTACTCCTTGCTCTGCACTCAGGAATCAGCTCTGGCGATGCTCAGGGGACTATATGGGATGCTGGGAATTGAACCTGGGTTTGCCTGCGTGCAAGGCAAACGCTCTATCCGCTGTGCTATTGCTCTAGCCCTGCCTCTTTCATTTTAACAAATGGCCCACATTCTTTGGCTTGTGCTCTGCTTCTACAGCCTTTACAGTCTGCAGTTTTGCATTTATTTGACTATGTCTTAGGAGTCACACCTCCCTCTGAACTTCCAGTCTCTTTCTTTCTCTTAAGGACCCAGGGAATCTTCTTAAGTACACTCTCAAGGGGAGTTGGAGAGATAGTTCAGTAAGTAGGGCTCTTGCCTTGCATGCAGCTGACCCAGATTCAACCTCTGGTATCCCATATGGTCCCCTAGGCACCACCAGAAGTGGTCCCTGTGTGCAGAACCAGGGGTAAGTCTTGAATTCCTCTGGGTATGGCCCAACCCTTTCCCCCAAAAAGACCTTTTCAAGGATCATGGGGATTATAGTGGACCCAGATAAATATAGACTAATCACTCTATCTCAAGATACTTAAAAATAGTTACAAATTCTCTTTTTTTTAATTGTTATTATTATCATTATTATTTTTTAATTAATGAGTCACCGTGAGGGTGCAGTTGCAGAGTTTCGTGCCTGTATTACAGTTATACGATACTAGAGTACCCATCACTCCACCAGTGCCCATTCTCCTCCACCGATGGCCCCAGGGTCCCTCCCCACCCCATACTGTCTCCCCCCCCCCACCCCTGTGACAGGGCATTCCTTATTGTTCTCTCTCTCCTTTTGGGTGTTATGGTTTGCAATGAAGGTACTGGGTGGCTATCGTGTTCAATCTATAGTCTGCTTTCAACCCGCCTCTCCCATCCCAAGTGGATCCTCCACTACACTTTAGTTGGTGTTCCCTTCTCTGTCTGAGCTGCCCTCTCCCCCAGCATGTGAGGTCAGTTTCCTAGCTGTGGAGCAGGCCTCCTGGTACTTATTACTACTATTCTTGGGTGTAAGTCTCCCATTCTGTTGTTTTATATTCCGCAAATGAGTGCACTTTTTCTATGTCTGTCTCTTTCTTTCTGACTCATTTCACTTAGCATGATACTTTCCATGTTGATCCACATATATACAAATTCTCTTTTGCCATGAAATATAATATAGTGGTTCTGAGGATTAGAATGTACATACATTTGTGGTGGCAGAGGGGAGGGGGCATTATTTTGTGTCCCACATTCACTGATCACATTTCTCAGTTTTCTTTTTGGTTATAATATAGAGAACCAGAGTAGAGTTATGATCTTATTTGCTGTTAGAATATTTAAATATTTTCTACTGGTTATATAGACTAGCCTTACCAATGTATCGGAACCCTTGACATCTCTCCCTGGTTCCTGACCCGGTTTGAGGTCCTATCTTCCTGATTGTACTACATACGCAAGTGTGTTTTCAATAGTAGTTCTGAGGATACTGACCTGGCTTCCATATAGCTGGGTCTAGGCTCACGGCTTACCACTGATGCATTTTGCATAGCATCCAAAAGTTACTCTTCCTCATAAGTGTCATTTCTTTTTGTGATTTCCTCTACTCTTAAGATATAATCATCTAAATGCTGCCTGCTCTTGACTTTTTATTTCACTTTAATTCTCATAAACCTTAGAATTCTAGCTATCATAAACATCTGAGTGCAATTTATTCGAAAATGAGGTAATGCTTGATTTCCTACCCTACCATGAATCTTTTTTTTTCTATTTTCTTTTTTTTATATTTATTTATTTATTTATTTTTTATAGTAAATTTATTTATTTTTAATTAATGAATCACCATGAGGGTACAGTTACGGATTTATACACATTTGTGCTTATGCTTCCCTCATACAAAGTTCGGGAACCCATCCCTTCACCAGTGCCCATTCTCCACCACCAGTAAACCCAGCATCCCTCCCATCCTCCCCAATCCCATCTCCCCCCACCCCACCCTGTCACTGTGGCAGGGCATTCCCTTCTGTTCTCTCCCTCTAATTAGCTGTTGTGGTTTGCAATAAAGGTGTTGAGTGGCCACTGTGCTCAGTCTCTAGCCCTCATTCAGCCCGCAACTCCCTTCTCCCGCATGGCCTTCGACTACATTATAGTTGGTGATCCCTTCTCTGAGTTGCCCTTTCCCCAGAATGTGAGGCCAGCCTCCAAGCCATGGAGTCAACCTCCTGGTACTTGTTTCTACAATTCTTGGGTGTTAGTCTCCCACTCTGTTATTCTATATACCATAGATGAGTGCAATCTTTCTATGTCTGTCTCTCTCTTTCTGACTCATTTCACTCAGCATGAAACTTTTCATGCCCATCCACATAAATAAAAAATTCATGACCTCCTTTTTTCTAACAGCTGCATAGTATTCCATTGTATAGATAGATGTACCAAAGTTTCCTCAACCAGTCATCCGTTCAAGGGCATTCGGTTTTTTTCCAAATTCTGGCTATTGTAAACAGTGCTGCGATGAACATACATGTGCAGATGCCATTTCGATTATACTTTTTTGCCTCTTTGGGATATATTCCCAGCAGTGGTATTGCTGGGTCAAATGGGAGCTCAATTTCTAATTTTTTGAGAATCGTCCATATTGTTTTCCAGAAGAGCTGAACCAGTTGGCATTCCCACCAGCAGTGTAGAAGGGTCCCTTTCTGCCCACATCCTCTCCAACAGCGGTTGCTTTTATTCTTTTGGATGTGCGCTAGTCTCTGTGGTGTGAGGTGGTATCTCGTGGTTGTTTTGATCTGCATCTCTCTGATGATTAGTGATGTAGAGCACTTTTTCATGTGCCTTTTGGCCATTCGTATTTCTTCCTTGGTAAAGTTTCTATTCATTTCTTCGCCCCATTTTTTGATGGGGTTGGATGTTTTCTTCTTGTAGAGTTCAACCAGTGCTTTATATACCATTGATATCAACCCCTTATCTGATGGGTATTGTGTAAATATCCTTTCCCATTCTGTGGATAGTCTTTGTATTCTGGTCACTGTATCTTTTGCGGTGCAGAAGCTTTTTAGTTTAATGTAGTCCCATATGTTGATCTCTGTTTTTACTAGATTGCTTAGTTCCGTGTTGCCTTTGAAGATACCTTTATCTTCAATATCGTGGAGGGTTTTGCCGACCTTGTCTTCAATGTACCTTACCTACCATGAATCTTTTCCTATCTCATAGTTTTATGTCACCTAGGAAATTTCACCTCAATGTACTTTCTTTGCCTTAAAATGTTACAAAGAGGATTATTTCTAAACTTTCTCCACTGTTACCAACGTGCTCTAAACCATCATCTTTCACCAATTATGATAATATCTTCCAAAAGTCCTATATTTATAGGACATAGCAGAAAAGTGATCTTAACATTTTAATCATGTATATTTTACCTTGTTTTATTATTTTATTTTAATTTCTCATCTTTCTTGGACTAAATATTTGTACTCTTCCCATTAGCTTTAATTACCTTAATAATTTTTGTGTCCCGTTATTTCTCTGATACCATGTTTTTATCTTCTTTTAGTTGCTCTAACCTTATTCTTCAAATAAACCAGGATGCTGTTTGCATGTAAAATATTCTTCCTTTGTTCTTGTGCATTCTTTCCAATGTATCTAGAACTGTCATCATCCCATTGCTCATCGATTTGTTTGAGCAGGCACCAGTAATGTCTCTCATTGAGAGACTTATTGTTACTGTTTTTGGCATATCCAATACGCACAGGTAGCTTGCCAGGCTCTGCAGCGCGGGCTTGATACTCTCGTTAGCTTGCTGGGCTCTCCGAGAGGGGCTGAGGAATCGAACTCCGGTCGGCCATATGAAAGGAAAATGCCCAACCGCTGTGCTATCACTCCAGATACTTTCTATAGTATCTAGAACATTCGTTCAAAATATCCACATAAATTAATATCTTTTACTTCAACATTTGCTTAAGTATTTCTCTCTCTGGATACACTCATTAGCCACTCTACTAACAATTGCATTTGTTAATTCTCCATTTACACTTTCTATTTTATAGTTTCCATTATCATTTTTACTTTTTAATACACAATATATTTTAATTCATGTTGTTTATTTTGTGTCACCACCACTAGAAAATAAACTGCAAAACAGTAGAGATTTTGGTTAGATTTGTTCTCTGTTTATCTCAGGGTCTAAAAAGACTCTAATTCCACAAGTAGTTATCATAAACTATGAAAGAAAATGTCTCTTTAACACCTTAAAAATCATAAAATGAGGGGCTGGAACAATAGCATAGCGGGTAGGGCTTTTGCCTTGCATGCTGCCAACCCAGGCTCAATTCTCAGCATCCCATATGGTCCTCCCAGCACCACCAGGAGTAATTCCTGAGTGCAGAGCCAGGAATAACCCCTGAGCATCACTGGGTGTGACCCAAAAAGTAAAAAAAAAAAAAAAATCATAAAATGAGGATAGAGTAGAAGATTCAGATATCTCTATTTAAAGTGTAATATACTAATGGCAGGAGTATGAAACACTTTCAAATTTTCTATAGAAAATTTATCAAAATCTATTATAAACTTTTAATATGTAATATCTTGATGTTACAAATTTTTTTTTTTTTTGCTTTTTGGGTCACACCCGGCGATGCACAGGAGTTACTCCTGGCTCTGCACTCAGGAATTACCTCTGGTGGTGCTCAGGGGACCATATGGGATGCTGGGAATCGAACCTGGGTCAGCTGCATGCAAGGCAAACGCCCTACCCACTGTGGTATCACTCCAGCCCCATTGATGTTACAAATTATTAATGAAATAATGATCATAAAATCTTTTGACCATAAAATCTTGTGGTCTCCTCATAGACCACAAAGTCCTCTTCTCATCCTTATCTTCATCATGGTCCTTACTCTCCCCTTATAGCATAGTTATATAGAAATCACAAAGGGTGGGGTTACACATAGGTGGGGTTGAACATTGTCATAATAACAAATAGAGGTAAAGTCACGCCTTCAGGGGAAATTCTAGAGATTGACTCAAGGACAAAATCTCATCTGAGAGTTCAACACTCCAGATTTCTAGGACATCCGCTCCAGAGTGGGATTCCATATAGGGTGTATTGCTTTCTCCCTTCTTCAGCTAGTAATCCATTTAAACAATCATTATATTTTTTTAACTTACTTATCATAGCAAAGGAAAAAAACAGTAAAGAGCAAACCTGTAAGTTTCCAAATACAGACACTTACAAACAAAAATATGTTATAGCCTTACAATTGAATAATATACAAGCCCCAAATTATTATTAAGATAATAACTAACAGCATAGGAAATAAGAACACTAAGTGGACAGAGCCTTCTGTGAGAGAGAATACACTGAAATGAGACAGTGTTGGGGGTGTGGGAAATTGGGCCCCACCTGGCAGTGTGGCCAAACTGCTAGGCTTACAGCTAACTAGGCTCAGGGGACCACACGTGGTGCTGGGAATTGAATCTGGAGCAGCCTCATGCAAGGCACGTGCTAAACTCTCTCTCCAACTCCTGAAATGAGATAGTCTTTTCTAATGAAAAATGTCTACCCTTTACGTTCCCCGAGAGGGTAGATAATTGTTACAGTGCTTTATAGAATTAGGATGAGTATGTGTATTGTATTTAAAATAAGATTTGCATACTTAAATATTTATTTTAAAATAGTGATCATGTGGCATTTATATACTGGGGTAAATACATGGTATTACTCTCGGATTGAACTTAAAAAAGCGATAATATGCAAGTGATTTTAGTGTGAATGATATATAAATATTTCATTTTATAGTATTAGTTTGTTCATGACAATACTATGTACTTAGTTTTAACATCTTGCAATAGTAAATAGAGAATACTGCTCAAAATTTGTTTATATAGGGCTGGAGTGATAGCACAGCAGGTAGGGCGTTTGCCTTGCATGCAGCGGACCCGGGTTTGATTCCCAGCATCCCATATGGTCCCCTGAGCACTGTCAGAGGTAATTCCTGAGTGCAGAGCCAGGAGTGACCTCTGTGCATTGCCGTGTGTGTGTGACCCAAAATGAAAAAAAAAAATTGGTTATATAACCATCTCTTTTAGATTATTTTAATCTTTAGAATTCTAACCATGTGGAAACTCTGCTATATATATTATTTATATATTTATATATATTTTAATGTATTTAGCAAAACTGTTGATAAAATGCTTTAGTTTTATAATTCAGCTAGCCCTATATTTTGCCTCTGAGATTTATGTGAGACCTCACACACCTTCCTTCTCTCTCTCTAGTCAGTCCTCTTTAGGTGGTGGCGGACAAACTTCTGGTGAACAAAAGGGGAAATTCCCAATTTGGCCAGAATGGAATGAATCTGACATAAATTCAGAAAAATGGGACGCAGGCAAATCTGGAAAAGATAAGGAAAAATCGGGGAAGAGCCCATTAGTAGTAAGTAGACAAAATGTGACTCAATTTTATATTGGTCTGTAATTATATAATGGAGCTAGATGTATTGCAAGAAAAATTTCTCTTTCTTCCCCACAATCTGCACTCAAGAGAGTAATCGTGTCTTTGTTCACATGGTTTCTGCCATTAAAATTAATCTCAGCTTAATTTTCCAAGCCTTAGTCTGAGCTTTGGTGAATCCGTTTGGGTAAATTGGAAGAGTTGCAACTTAACAAAAAAGAAAATTGAAAGAACAGGTAATTTTTGGGTAAAGCTGGAAGTTACACTTCGAGAGAGGGTAGTTTGATGATGAGTCTCAATAGACCAGCCAGTTGGTATGTGAAGAGGGGTAAAACACGTGGTTTGGTCTTGGACGTGTTATAATTGTTAACTTTAATTAAGAAATCTAACATAACTTTGATATTAAAAGAACAAATTGCT
This sequence comes from Sorex araneus, assembly GCF_027595985.1. Lineage (NCBI taxonomy): Eukaryota > Metazoa > Chordata > Mammalia > Eulipotyphla > Soricidae > Sorex > Sorex araneus. The sequence goes on from NC_073305.1 coordinate 173,261,188, forward strand.
CCACAACTGCTTCCTTATTACATATATTATTTCGTAAAAATCTCATACAAATTTTATTAGTGCTGAGCTATTTTTATTTTTATGAAAATTATACATAAAAACATGAACACATTTTTATGTAGCATTTCTTTGAAGACCCTGAAGGAAAGATTGAATTGCCGCCATCATTGAAAATTTATTCCTGGAAACGTCCACAAGATTTTCTAATTAATCAGGTAAGAAATAATTTTGCTATTAAACAAGATAACATATTAACTGTAAGATATGGTATTCTACTTAAGAATATTTGTATTTTGAAGCAGCATAAGGTGATTTTTCCTGTGGCATTCAGTAAGAATTAGTAGTTCCTGATTTTGCTATTTAAGTTAGAAATAAATGTTTGTCAGTACAAGTAAATATTTCTTGAACTTGTCTTTAAGAAAATTTTGAAATTGAATATAATCTTAAGTTTTCTTCTCTGCTTGATAACAAAGTACAGACTAAAATGTTGTTAGGAGTTATCCATTAACTTTGGATAACTGCTTCTTAGCAACAATTTAGGAGATGTGATTTTTTTAAAGAGATATGCCCAAATCCATCCCAAGGCATTTGCACTTGGACTGCTCTATTTTAGGGATTTTTGAAACTATTTCCCAGGGTAACCTTCATTTCTGGACTCTGTGACCAGCCATTTGAATCATATTCATGGGCCATCACCCAGAAACCTTCCTTTAAAATCACATTTTATATACATGAAAACTTTAGACCCATTGCTGAGTCTTCCTAATAGCTGTGTTAGCTTGAATGTTTGGTGTTTCTAATGGTTTAATTATCACTAATGCCTTTTTCCTCTTCTAAAATATCCAACTATTTTTGTTGAAGGCATAAAAACCTGTGGCTAAATTAGTTACTTAGTGCCAGTCACATAGTTGTAATGAAGCTGATTCTTCCATATAAATGAAATCCATTGAATCTCTTTTCTACACAGTGATTTTATTTCTAAAACTTTTAGCCTTGGTAAACAGTGTTACTAATGCAAGAAGATAGAATTTTCCACCATTTTTCCTAACTGCTGTTACTTGTTGAGAAAACCAAATACTCTGAAATTCTAAATATTCAGTAAAATGAGAAAATAATGTATATCTTTGCCCATTAGAGTATCAATGAAATGACTACTGGTAAGACATTTAAATGAAAGAAATAAAATATGTGTCAACCATGCCTTAAATTTACTCATGATAGGTAATATTGGTGTAAAGAATGTACATTCTGATATTAAAATAATGCACTTAATATTAAATTAATAATATTTCATTCAGCAAAGCAAACTTATCTTTCATGTAAGTAAAGACCACAAATCCCACAAAATGGTAGTGTTATAATTTTAAGTAGGTAGAAACTTTTATATATCAATGTATCATCTTTCTCTTTAGCATTTGTAAGTTCTAATAGGCAAGCTCTTACTAAAAATAAATTTGTCATTGTTGTTCATGACATTTACACCTGCATTTTCATGATAATGCTTCATTTCATCTCGTTGCTCTACTTCCCTTCAGCACTGTCTTCTTCTTCTCTTGTGATTTAGTATGAGCCAAAATGCCAGAATTCAAAGTCTAAAGAGGAAAGTCTTATAATAGTGTTATTTCAATTTTGATGTCTAAATTCAAAATTATAATTGCATCTTGCATTAAATATATATTTTTATATAAAATTTAGTCAACTTTACAAAAGCAATAACTTTCCTATGTAAGATTACTCCTAGTCCTCATATATGTATATATATGTGTGTCATATATATAATCCCTAACCCATTAAATGACTTTATGTCTCATTGAATGACTACAACCTACAAGTTAAAAAACGCTATTAAACTTGAAAACATGCTCCATAATACTCTAAGAAAAATGTCACTGTCACTGTCACCCCGTTGCTCATCGATTTGTTCAAGCGGGCACCAGTAATGTCTCTCATTGAGAGACTTATTGTTACTGTTTTTGGCATATCCAATATGCTACGGGTAGCTTGCCAGGCTCTGCTGTGCGGGCGCGATACTCTCAGTAGCTTGCCGTGCTCTCTGAGAGGGGTGGAGGAATCGAACATGTGTCGGCCACGTGAAAGATGAACACCCTACTGGGTGCTATGGCTCCAGCCCATAAGAAAAATGTATTCAAATAAAATGATTTAAATGAAAGAAGTTCAAGAAAATAGAAACAGAACTCCCGTATGACCCAATGATAACACTTCCTGGCATCTACCCCCAAACTATGATAACATTTTATTTGAAAGGATATTTTACACACCAGTGTTCATCAAAGCACTAACTACAATAACCAAGGTATGAAAAAAACTGAATTCCCAACTATAGATAGATGCACCAAGAAGTTGTTGTATATGCACATGGTGAAATATTCTGCAGTTCTAAGGAAGAACCAAATCACTCAATTTGCTGCAACATGAATGAAACTAGAAGATATCATGCTGAGTGAAATTGACCAGAAATAAAGGAGTAGATACAGAATGATGTCTTTGTTATGTGGGGCTTAAAGATACACAGCAGGGTAATAACAAAGGACCAAAGGAAAAACAATGGGAGAACTGCTTCAGAGGACTGTCTTTGTTTAATTTTTTTTTGGGGGGTGGGGGGAGTTAAATAGAACCTTGGGGAAGAAGGAGGTGAATACACTGGTGATGGGAGTAATGTTGGAAGGATATACATGGGAAACCATTATTGACAGTATTGTAAATTCCAGTACCTCAAGCAATAATAAAAGTTAAAAAAACCCATAATTTAAGAAGTGAATAAAAAATGAGAGGAAAAACTTGAAAGACAAGTTTACGCTATCAGAGTCAACATGGACATTGCAACCAAAGAAGTTAAGGTGAGAATCATAATGAGGATGATCAGATCAGTTCTATTACTGAGAACCAGGTGTTTGATGGCTCAGGACCATATACTTTGCCTATGCTGAAAAGATGTAACATATGAAGATTTATGTTCCTCCAGGTAAAGGCATAGGAAAGAGGGAGATGCTAATGTGATACTTTAAGACCTCTGCTTTACAGCTTGGTATTCTTCTGAATCAATAGCTGACTACTACTTCTAACCCTTCTTTCTTAAATATCCAATGCTTGTCTATGAATAATTAATGCAGTTTGGTACTCACTGAGAAGTAAAGGTATTTTACAAAATTGGCCTAACATTCAAATAAAAGTATATAGCCATAACAGCTATGAGTATAAACTATGAACATGAGTCAAATCAGACCACTAAGATAGTAATATATAAATATTTCTCATACTTAAGAATTGTTCCAGGGCTGGAGTGACAGTACTGCAGCATTTGCCTTGCATGTGGCCTATCCAGGTTCTATCTCCAGCATCCCATTTGATCCCTGGAGCACTGCTAGGAGTAATTCCTGAGTGTAGAGCTATGAGTAACCCCTGAGTATCGCCAGGTGTGACCCAAAGTGCCAATAAAACAAATTGTTCCAATAATTCTCAAGTTGGTGTCTGTACAGATGATTGAGAGTAATTGATAGCTATATCTTTCATTTAAAACCTAATTTTTACAATCAAAAGCATTTTATTTTAATTTACATGATATATAAGCTTGAGATGAATGACAGTTTCTGAAAACTATTATAGTTCTTCTATTTCTTACTATGTTTCTATTTGTCTATATGGATTAATATATCCACAATTAAATAATGACTATCAAGTTACTTTCTAAGATTATAGATTAAAGATGAACAGTTTTATAAAACTATTCCTATTATATTAGTATTTTCATCTGTGATAAAGATATTTTTCCAGCTGCCAGATGTTAATTTAGCTTCAGATTAAATTTGAATTTCAAATCTATTTTTCAGCTCTAATAATTTGTGTGTATGAATGCTAAGTTTACATCCTCATACTACATCTTATAACAGTATAGTTGTTTCCTGGGGTGGGAGTTGAGCCATACCATCAGTGTTCAGGGATTACTTCCATCTCTGGACGGAGGAATTACTCTAGGCAGTATTTAGGGGACATATGCAATGCCAGAAATCAAATTAGGATAGTCTTCTTGCAATGCAAATGCCTTCACCCCTGTACTATTTCTCTGGCCCATTTGTTTATATTTTAATATACCAAGTCTTCGTAGACATCATGAATAAATTAATGTCACCCATAGCTCTAACAAGATTATATGGAACAAAGTAGTTAAAGTTTGGTTCAGTTTTGGAAATAACACTTTTTTTCTAATGTTTGCTTCTGACATTTCAGAACTTGAAACATAATAAAATTAGGGGGCTGGAGTGATATAACAGCGGGGAGGGCATTTGCCTTGCATGTGGCCGATCCAGGTTCTATTCCCAGCATCCCTATGGTCCTTCCCTGAGCACCGCCAGGGGTAATTCCTGAGTGCAGAGCCAGGAGTAACCCCTGTGCATCGCCAGTGTGACCCAAAAAGCCAAAAACAAATAAACAACAACAAAAAAAAAACTAAAAAAAAAGCATAATAAAATTAAGCTACTTTTTTTTCTTTTTCCCTAAAGAATAATATAGGTTTTTCTCTTATTCTCATTTCAGACTCCAGTTGTTGTGAAAAATGAAATCATGTTTGACTTGTTATCAGAAAACGAACATTTACTTTGCAGTGAGGTATGCCGGGAAGTAGGAAATGAAGTCACTGCAGGATGCCTTCCAGGATGCTTGAACAATTCCCAGTCAATTTCAGTTCTCATACATTTATATTTCTATCCAACCGAGAATTTTATGATGCCAGACATTTGACGGGAAAGACAAGCCTCTTGGGTAGGGTTGGGGGTACATATTGGTAGAGAAATGTTCCTATTGCCATTCATGCCTTGTGACTCTACTTTCCTTCCCCGGAGTCCCTGGAAGCTGGATTTTTTTTTAATTGAATCACTGTGAGATACAAAACTTTTATGTTTGAGTTTCAGTCATACGATCATCGAACACCCATCCCTCCACCGGTGCACATTCTCCACCACCAATCTCCCCAATATACCACCTCCTCCCTACCCTCCTCCCGCCTCCATGGCAGACAATTTCCCCCATACTCTCTCTCTACTTTGGGGCATTATGGTTTTCAATACAGATACTGAGAGGCTATCACGTTTGTTTCTTTATCTACTTTCAGCACACATCTTCCATCTGGAACAATCCCTCCAACCATCATTGGCTTAGCGATCCCTTCTCTATCCCAGCTGCCTTCTCCCCCAGCTCATGAGGCAGGCTTCTAACTATGGCGCAATATTCCTGGCCCTTGTGTCTACTGTCCTTGGGTGTCAGGCAGCTGGATTCTTTCTGTGCATTTCCGCCCTCCCTTGTGCCTCACATGGACATAAATAGCCACAGGTCTTGCAGTGCATCATGTCCAAAATTAGAGTGATGGATGTTGTCTTGTTCGTGTAGGAAATATCATTGGCTGCAGCTTTTTTTTTCTAACATCTCATCTAAACAAGTCAGATTTTTAGCACAACATTGCTTTTTTCTATAGATGCCACCTCCCCTGCTTCCTGCCACCTCCTTTTACTATTTCTCCCTCTCACACATCCATCAGAGAGATCCTGTTCTCCCCTATGGTAGTTATGTCAGAAATAGGCTTGTCTTAAATCTCTCTCTCTCTCTCTCTCTCTTTTTTTTTGCTTTTCGGGTCACACCCAGCGATGCACAGGGCTCACTCCTGGCTCTACACTCAGGAATTACTCCTGGCGGTGCTGGGGGACCATATGGGATGCTGGGAATCGAACCCAGGTCGGCCGCATGCAGGGCAAACGCCCTACCCACTGTGCAATCGCTCCAGTCCCCAAATCTCTTAAATAGATTCATAGTCTTCAACTTTTAGAAGCCACAGAGATAGCACGGCTAGTAAAGCATTTGCCTGTGTCTGTACCCGGAGCCCTCCAGGAGAGATCAGAGTACAGAGCCAGGACTTAGCACTGAGCACAGCTGGGTGTGGCCCAAAATCCAAGCAAAAAGCTAGAGCAAATGCTTTCAGAGTATTTTCTCCTAAGACTTAATCAAAGCTGTTGGGTGAAATCATTATTGATTAAAACACATTATCTTTCTTTAATATTTTAAACAATAATGAAATAACTTGGGGGGCCATTTTCTTATCATGTAGTGAGTTGCTGGCTTTATTGTTAATTGAATTACATTTAATTTTTTAGTCAAACTATACTGATTTTATGAATCATACACATGCACTGACTTTAGCTTTAACTTCTGTAAAGGAAAAAAATATATAAATATCCTATAGTGATACTTCCATCTATACAAAAGGACTTCTTTTTATTTTTTTAAAATTTATTTATTTTTTAATTAGTGAATCACCATGAGGGTACAGTTACAGACTTACTCATTTTTGTGCTCATGTTTCCCTCATACAATGTTCAAAAACCCATCCCTCCACCAGTGCCCATTCTCCAATACCAATAAACCCAGTATCCCTCCCACCTCCCAATCCCATCTTCCCCCATCTTACCCTGCCTCTGTGGCAGGGTATTCCCTTTTGTTCTCTCTCTCCAATTGGGTGTTGTGATTTGCAATAGGGGTTTGAGTGGACACTGTGTTCAGTCTCCAGTCTACTTTCAGCACGCATCTCCCTTCCCTCGCGTGGTCTCCAACCACATTTTACTTGGTGGTCCCTTCTCTATCTGAGCTACCTTTCCCCCCAGAATGTGAGGCCAGCTTCCACGCCATGGAGCCAACATTCTGGTACTTATCTCTACTATTCTTGGGTGTTAGTCTCCTACTCTGTTATTTTATATCCCACAGATCAGTGCAATCTTTCTATGTCTGTCTCTCTCTTTCTGACTCATTTCACTTAGCATGATACTTTCCATGTTAATCCACTTATATGCAAAGTTCATGAATTCATTTTTTTTTCTAACAGCTGCATAGTATTCCATTGTATAGATGTACCAAAGTTTCTTTAACAAGTCATCTGTTAGGGCACTTGGGTTTTTTCCAGATTCTCGCTATTGTAAACAGTGCTGCGATGAACATATAAGTGCAGATGTCATTTCAACTATACTTTTTTGCTTCTCCGGGATATATTCCCAGCAGTGATATTGCTGGGTCAAATGGGAGCTCAATTTCTAATATTCTGAGAAGTGTCCATATTGTTTTCCAAAAGAGCTGAACCAATCGGCATTCCAGCCAGCAGTGTAGAAGGGTCCCTTTCTTCCCACATCCTCTCCAACAGCGGTTGCTTTTGTTCTTTTGGATGTGTGCCAGTCTCTGTGGTGTGAGGTGGTATCTCATGGTTGTTTTGATCTGCATCTCCCTGATGATTAGTGATGAAGAGCATTTTTCATGTACCTTTTGGCCATTTGTATATCTTCCTTGGCAAAGTTGCTGTTCATTTCTTCACCCCATTTTCTAATGGGGTTGGATGTTTTCTTTTTGTAGATTTCAACAGTGCCTTATATACCCTTGATATCAACCCCTTATCAGATGGGTATTGGGTGAATATCTTTTCCCATTCTGTAGGTTGTCTTTGTATTCTGGTCGCTGTATCTTTTGTGGTACAGAAGCTTCTTAGTTTAATTTAGTCCCATTTGTTTATCTCTGTTTCCACTTGGTTGATCAGTTGCATGTCATCTTTGAAGATACCTTCAGCTTCAATATCGTGGAGGGTTTTGCCGACCTTGTCTTCAATGTACCTTATGGTTTGTGATCTGATGTTGAGGTCTTTAATCCATTTTGATCTGACTTTTGTGCATAGTGTCAGGTTGAGGTCCAAGCCCATTCTTTTGCATGTGGTTGTACAGTTGTGCCAGCACCATTTGTTAAAGATGCTCAAGGACTTCTTTTTAAACTAAGTCAAAGTTTAAGAAATTTTCTAGAAAACAAATAAATTTTAAAAAGGATCTTATGGTGTTTGCATCACATATTTAATTTCCGTGTAAGCCAGGAGACTAAATATGAGCTGAATATTTCAGAAAAATGCCACATTGCTGAGATAGTTATGGCTTTATTGAACACCCAAATGTGAGAGATTTCTTATGTATTATTGCTATTGCTTACAAAAATACTGGTAATAGACACTAACATATATGCATATAGATGAAAAAATACACTCAAGAGAGGCAGAGGAAACTAAGATCTCTATAAAAAATCTTCCAGTCCAAATTCCCTTAGAGAAGTTCCACACCTAGAAATCAAGGATGCGGTACGAGGTCGAGCTTATATTTAAGTGTGTGTGCAATGTTAATTATTTCCTTCGGTAATTTACTTGATTGACATAAATAGAATTTTCTTCTCATTTCAATATTTACACAAGAGTATAGTTTATTCATTTGTGAAAAGTCAATTCTAATAATTCCAAAACAATATTATCATTTTAATACCATCATGAGTCCTCTCAGAAGCAGTCTCCTGTTCCTAACCTACATATATATATATGTGTGTGTGTGTGTGTACACACACACACACACACACACTCACTTATGCACACAGGCATACACACACATCACACACTTGAAAGAATGGACAATGTCAAGTGAAGGTCAATATCAAATCACTGACATTGCTCTCTGGAAGACAGCTCTCAGCTAAGAATATATTTGATATCCTATTATTATAGCTGATATTGTGCTTATTTTCTGAGAACAGTAGCAACACATGATTTTTCTCCATAGGTCATCAATATAAAAGTGGGAAACATACTTTAGAATTTAATATCACTATTAGATGTAGATGTTATATCCCTCTCCCTAAATTACAGTATCAACCAATGAAAAATAACCAATCAACACTGAGGTTTCTTGCCTTTAGCTAATGAGATGGATAATCAGTGAAATTTATGCGGTCTGGAAGATACGCAATGGAAATCCTTCGAGCAACACAACCAGAACTACTACTCCAGGTGACCCCCCTGCCCTCTCCTGGAAGCCCTGGGAGCACATATACTCCCTGTGCAAGGCGGTGAAGGGCCACATGCCGTTGTTCAATAGCTATGGAAAGTACATTGTGAAACTCTACTGGATGGTAAGTTTATGTTTCTGTGCGTTAAAATTCATGGGTCTTTCGAGGGCTGGAGCGATAGCACAGCGGGTAGGACGTTTCCCTTGCATGCGGCTGACCTGGGTTCAATTCCCAGCATCATATGGTCCCCTGAGCACCGCCAGGAGTAATTCCTGAGTATAAAGACAGGAGTAACCCCTGTGCATTGCCACGTATGACCCTCACCCCCCCAAAAAAAGCCTACAATTCATGGGTCTTTCTTTCCCAAATGTAGCTTTCCTGCTAAAGTGTGTTTTTCCTTCCTAAATGGCCTACATGCTTGTTACCCTGTCTGATCCAAGAAAATGCAGTTTCATAAGATAGCAGGTGTGTGTAGGTCCAGGATTGGGAATGCGCTACCTGTATAATAATTCAGTAGGAAACACTGTGGATTCTCCTGTGATAGCCAAACACCTCTTTAAAAACATACCACAGAGAGGTGGCCCTCTTTGTGTCAGCCTCAGGAGGTGGACACATACTTTAGAATTTAATATCATTTAATACCCTGCATGGGCTGTGGCCCCATGGGACTCTCTTCCTCTCTCCTCTGTTTACCGCATAGGTATACTGGCCATGGGAAGGTGAGGTGACAGGGCCATGGGGAGGTGAAGGGCAATGGGTGAGGAGATAACGAGTGTCACCTCATCCTCCTCTCTCAGTGTTTGCTGATTCCATCCCAAGCTTCTCTTACAAGATTGAGGTTTTGGTTTTGCTTTTCTATAGGGGTGCGCTGGGGCTGTGTGGTCACATCTGGTGGGGTCCAGGGGCCATTCCTGGCTATGCTCAGGGGACCATATAATTGCAGGGAACTAATCTAGGTGCCACATGTAAGGCAAGGTACTTCCTGTATTATCTCTCTGGCTGTGTAGAGGTTTGTTTTCAAGTGAAGAATTTTCATTCTGACAGGACAAGTTTTTATCTTTGCCTGATTTGAGCAAAAAACAACTATTCGTTAGCATGGAAGGAATAGAAATTGAGAATTGCAATTCCTTTGGTTCATGTGTTCTAAGAGATTCATGCCCTCTAGCAAGGCTAGATTGTATTAGACATCTTTGGGTTTTTAATAGTGAGATGATGTTCTCTAAAGGACCAGTGTCATGGTCAGGACCAGATATATGATTTGCAAAGCTCATTGTATTCAGAGTTTCAAGACCGTAAAAGCAGCATTTAAGACTAAACTCGGTGCCCTTCTAATCTAAATGTGCAGTCCCATGGAGCCACAGACACCTGAGGAAAAAATGTTCTTTAACATTCAAGAAAGCTGCATAAGTGTGAAACTTTGATTACCCCATTAAAGAACATGACATTTTCCTACATAAGACCAATCCATCTATCTTCCTCAGAGTGGAAATATAGAAAGGCCAGTGCCTAGAAATTAATGAGATCACTGCAGTGAGGAAGTAAAGGTAAGGAAGGAATATTAGCTTGTGATAATGGACTCAGGATCGGGTGGGGATTGTTGATATTCACAGCCATGCAGTAGACCTTAAAAGTCAAAACTATTAGGCAAGAAAAGCAGCTTGTGAATTACCAGAGGTCTCTCTGTGTGACAGGAACTGTTCAGAATTTCAGACCTTCATATAGTGTGTCCTATAAAAAACAAAAGTCCCCACTTTTTCCACTTTGCATTCTAAATAAATAACTTTAAGCTTCTTTGACATTGGCCAGAGACAAAGATTATCGAAGAGCATAAAAAGCAGTTATGAAACAGAGAGTTTCTGTTTCTTCTTTTCATCTTGCTGTAACAAAACGGCAGCTGGTCCACATACCATTCCATCAGGTACTTTCCAATTTCAACATTCCTCTGGCACCACTATGGGAAGCTCTTTCGCCTCACTTGAAACACAGATATTGCTCTTGGCAGGTGCTCTCGGAATAGCTCAAGGTTTGAATTGGTCTGTGAGTGAACAGAAAATGCACCCACTCTCCACCATCCTTTGTTGTTATCGATAAGAGAAAAAGTATTCACTTTTGTTTCCGATTGACCCTGAGCCACTTCATGCATAGTAATGTAAAATGCAAAGTTTCTTCTCAGGGCATGTACAGAAAAGCATCAGAAACAATACCACTGCTGGTGATCAGCCCAGACCACCTGAGACAGCCTCCCTGGGCTGAGGCCGTAGCATGACATTTGCAGCTAATTCTCTCGCCACTGCAGAGAACCATGTTTACAGCGTATACTACTGTGACTAGTGACTATTTTACTATAGCACAATTTCCTCTTCCCCCCAAATTAGAGCATTTTTATTCTCCTTTCATTTTTAGTGACATTATGCATGCTTTTAGTAAAACATATTCAAACTCTATTACATGCTCAAAGTTGAAAATTAAAGTTTCCAGTGACTTCATAATACATAGTAAATGATTTATGTAAATCCTTCTACATTTATTATATTCCTTCTGTATGAAGGTACTATAGAATATACATGTCTTCTAACAATAAGAAGAATAAATTTAATGTTCTGTAGATTATTTTTACTATTTTATTTAAAAATATAAGCATGCACGCAGAAGGGTGAGATGTGTGATGATGTGTGTTTGCAGGTTCTGGGGGGGTGTTTCTCTCTCTCTCTCTCTCTCTCTCTCTCTCTCTCTCTCTCTCTCTCTCTCTGTCTCTGTCTTTCACCACCTACATTTAGTGCTCCCAGAATGGGATGACTCCTCCTTTGGGCTCTGTTTCTGTGTGTGCTGCTGTGTTCTCTTCTGTCTGTCTCTCTATCTCTGACTCTGTCACTGTAGTCTCTCCTCTGGTCTCTTACAATCTCTCTTTGTCTCTGTCATTTCTCTTCTTTGGATCTCTCTCTCCGGAGCCCTTCTGCTTCTCTCTCTGGAGCCCTTTTTCCTTTCACCTCTGACACTGACTCCTACTTCTGACTCTGACCCCCTCCACTTTAACAGTCTTAGTTTATATAGCAATCCCATAGGGTGGTGACACAAAGGTGGGGTGAACATTAACAAATCAACAAAGAGGGGTAAGACCACTCCTCCAGGAGATTAACTCAAGGATAAAATATCATCTAAGGAGATTACTCCAGATTACTAGGGGATCTGCTTAAGGGCGGGATTCCATTCAGGGTGTGTTGTTTTCTTCTTTCCTCAGCTAGTAATCCACTTATATAGTTATAGTAAATTTACTTCTAATATTTCTAACAATGTCATTCTGTATGAGCACAGTAATAGCTATATCAAACCTAAAGTTTGGTTCTTTCTGAGGATATCTCACTGTATATTCCAGACCACAGTCCTCAGGCCAGGTTAGTCTTCCTAACCCCAGCAGGGTTCTAGTCTCATTGTTATTTTTGGATCATGACAGCATTTGTCTATGATCATGATCTCAACTTGTAGTTGAGTATTGTGGTGCATTGGCCTGGCCCATTTCGATGTCAGGGTAGCTCACAGCTTGCCCTGGGTTCATTCCGTCCCTCATTGGGACCCTGCTTTTGGGGTGCTAGGAAATAAGGCCAATTGAGTCGAGAAAGCAGATGCCCAGGAGTAAATATTATTGGAGTCAATCAACTCCCAAGTTACAAAGCATAATATTAACTGTCTTCCTGTGTCCATATAGAAAGGACATTGCTTTAAGGTAAACTAAGTTCCCTGCGGCAAGGCTGAAAGGACAAACCCAATGTTATCCTACACTCTAACAGTGAACACTTAGTGCTAACCAATACAAATCTACCTTGTGGTCCATAAGATAAATGTGAAAATAGAGGTATTCTGCACATTTCATCTCAATAGGTACTTAGGTTACACCTAGAGTTTTTACCAAGCCAAAGTTTGTGATAAAAAATTTTGTGTATATGCATTTCCCCAATTTCTTTCTTTCTTTCTTTTTTTTTTTTTTGCTTTTTGGGTCACACCTGGCAATGCACAGGGGTTACTCCTGGCTCTGCACTCAGGAATTACCTCTGGCCGTGCTCAGGGGACCATATGGGATGCTGGGATTTGAACCCGGGTCGGCCGCGTGCAAGGCAAACGCCCTACCCGCTGTGCTATCTCTCCAGCCCCAATTTCTTCTATTTTTTGGTAGAATTTTATTCATATGGAACTATTTAATCAGCGTGATGTGAAAATTCTTAATTTCAATAAACACTTCCCAGTCCACTCTTGCTCATATTTTCTGCATATTTGATTTAATTGGGTAGCTTTTTATTTTATCCATTCACTCTATATCTCTGGGTGTATCTGTTTGGATTTTCCCTTTTTCTGTCCTCTTTTGTGTTTCTTGACTATTCCTTGGGATAGCACAGTGGGTAGGGTGTTTGCCTTGCACGTGGCTGACCTGGGTTCAATTCCTCCATCCCTCTTGGAGAGCCCGGCAAGCTACCAAGAGTATCCCACCCGCATGGCACAGCCCAGCAAGCTCCCTGTGGCATATTCAATATGCCAAAAACAGTAACAAGTCTCACAATGGAGACGTTACTGGTACCCGCTCCAGCAAATTGATGAGCAATGGGACGACAGTGACAGTGATACAGTGACTATTCCTTAGAATTCCATTTGGGTGTCTCATTAATGTTATTGAGTGTATCTTCATATATTGTTCTCTAGTGGTTGATTCCTTCGACCCTCTCGGAGAGCCTGGCAAGTTACCAAGAGTATTGCGCCTGCACAGCAGAGCCTGGCAAACTACCCGTGGCATACTGTATATGCCAAAAACAGTAACAAATAAGTCTCACAATTGAGAGACATTGCTGGTGCCCGCTTGAAAAAAATGATGAGCAACGGGATGGCAGTGACAATGAGAGTTGTTGATTCAGAGATGAAAATATTCATCTACAGCTTATCACAGCTCAGTAGTATTATTTACCACTTATAATGGAATATGACTTGGCCAGTAAGTAGGGCCCTTCATACTTTTCCCTTTATAACATAGTTGCCATAAAGTTACCGTACATACTGCCTTGGCATAAATTGAGACCTTTGTCATATTCTACTTTTAAATGTCAAGTACAATTAATAAAAGCTTACAAAAACATTTCTCTTTGATTTCTTGCCCTATGTTTTACTTTTCCCTTTGTTATTTTTCTTTTTTAATACCCTAAAATTTCTTGCATTCTCATATTTCTCTTCTCTCTTTGAACAAAGAGAGAAACTTTCTCTCTTTAAACAAAAAGAAAATTAATTTCCTTTCACCATTCTTTTAAAGCCAGTCAACTGGCTGCCAAATATCTTCTATTTATTTGAAAATGTTTTAATTTCACTCTTATTCCTAAAGGGAATGTTTGCTCAACATAAATTTCTAGGTTGATTTCCATGGTTTTTGTGATTTCCCTGGATGGTTATTTACTTTTCTGCTGGTTATTTTTGAACTTTTTCAAAAGTTGAAAGTGATATGACTATATAAGTGGATGGGGATCATTTGGAATTATCTTGCTTGTGATATTACAGTTTTCTTGCATCTTTAGGATTATGTTTATAGAAAGCCATACAAAAATTCTGGGATATTTTTCAACTTTATTCTTTCATCTATATTTGTAGCTCTGCTTTCTTTCTTTCCTATTTTTGGGGATGTTAATGTTTTAACATTATTTACCCTAAGACATTTCCTCATAATATCTCACAGAGCCCTAGAGTTCATATCATTTTCTAATAGCTATATTTCTTTGATCTTCAATTGTCTAATTTCTGTTTATTAATTTTATGCCACCTTATTTCAGCTATTTTTCTCATTCAGTGAGAAATGTTTTTCAGTTCAAATATTCCATTTTTACATTTTCTATTTCTTTGCCTAGATTTCCCACCATTTTTGGGTACTCACATCTGCTTTGAGAGGCCTTATTATCAGAGAATTCTTATTCTAAACTTTCAGTATTTTTCTACTGTAAAATTTGATTGTGGTTTTTCATCATAATTGGAATTTTAGCTGTATTTTGGTATGTTGCATAATTTTGGACAGTTTCCTGGACATTTTGACATTTTATACCTTAGGACTTTAGTTTCTAATTTCATTTTCTATTTCAGCAGATCGTCACCCTTTTAGATTCAGAATGCACATCCTTCCTCACTTTAGTGGCCTTGTTGCCCCACTAACAATCTTTACCCAACTATAATAATATTTATGATTATAATAACATTTGCTATGATATTGATGATACCCCATCTCCAAATCTCTTTAGTGCCAAGGAGGAGGAGGCAGCACTGTGCTACTTCAGTACTGAATGTGTAAAGTGTAGAAATCAAAGCTTCTACAATAGACTGCAGGGCACCTCATTTTTATTCCAGGAGAAGGATATTCTTCATTCTCCTATTGACACTCCTTGGGAGAGCTGTCCTTGGTTACTCAGGGCCACATGAACATCGTCACCTTCATTATCTTCCTGTATAGGGGCATTTCTAATACTGCTGTGGAGGGGAGGAGTGAAGTTAGCTTCTCTGTAATTATGTCCTTACTGATAGAATTATGAAAATTCAGGTATTTGTCAAAACTCTGTCCACTGTGTTTTCTTCACCTTTTGTAATTGTGATTTGTGCCATCAAGAAAAGTAATTTTATTAGCTATTGAGTATGCGGTCACAGGAGGAAGAAGATAATATGTATGTGGTATTTTGGTTGTCTTGGCTTCAAAGTCAAGGATGGGATATATCAGTGTTTGAGTATGGTTGTATTCTAACACATTCAAGTACTATGCACATAATTTACTCAGTAATTTATAATTAATTATTATAGAAGGCATATTTCTCTGTATATATGCTAAATAAATATTTTACTTTCTTCTACATTTTTGTGGGACTATAAGAATAAAAAGTGTCCAATATCAATATTACCTACATGCACTAACCAAAGATAACAAATGATGAGGCATCAAACAAACTATATGTAAATATATAAATAAACTATACATATATAAGCTCTATGCATATGTTTAGTACTTCATTTCTTCATAAAATTGAGCAACCAATCAATGTATTTGTATCATTGAATAAAAATAATTAAGAAAAGAGATAGGTCTAGTGAAATGCTGTGACTGAAATATACTATTGAACATTCATCCTTGTGTAGTTTTTATCAATTTTTTAATTTTGATTATCAGCTTTTTTGAGGTAAAATTTATTTGCCTACAATTCACCTAGCAGTCCAATGTAATCATTGGTTATCTGAAAGCATATGATGCTTGATGAACTAGACTGGCATAGATTCTTATGGTTGCTTAAAATTTTTTCTTCATAGACATCTAGGTACCCTCTTCTAATATGTTTTAGAAATTCAAAATTTAGTAATGAAACTCATGTTACTATTTTTTGCTGTCATTAACTAAAAACAACATCAATTCTAGCATTTAACCACTGTAAATGCAAAATTAAGTGGCTCTTAAGATTTTTTTATAATAGTTTGTAACAATAGCCACTTTTTAATAGTATTCCACTATTCTGAACATACCCATGGAACAATAACTTTTTATTTTTCTTCAAGTCCCTGGTTATTCTATTAATTTGCTTTTTCAAGGTACTCATATAAATGAAATAATACAATATTTATCCTTTTGATTCCATTATTTTACTGTGTTATCCAGAGACCCAATAGCACAGCAGGTAGGGCGTTTGCCTTGCATGCGGCCGACCCAGGTTCGATTCCTCCATCCCTCTCAGAGAACCCAGCAAACTACCAAAAATATCTTGCCTGCACAGAAGAACCTGGCAAGCTACCCATGGCGTATTCTATATGCCAAAAACAGAAGCAACAAGTTTCACTTGGAGACATTACTGGTGCCCCCTTGAGCAAATCGATGAGCAACAGGATGATAGTGATTACACTGTATCACTGTGATACAGAACACAGTCCTTCAATATGAACTAAAAGTATACTAAATTAATTTATATAGATTTTTTAATATATTTTACTTTTTTATTTACTTATGGTCTAAGGTATTATTGATTATACAATACTTTGTTTATGCTATTTGAAGCTAGCCATTTCTGGCATTATGTTGAATAATATACCCAAAAATATCTAAAAAGTGTGATACAGGTGAAGATTTAACATTTTAAATAAAAGAAAATTATCAGCTATTGTAATACTTAAAATGAGTGTCATTCTTTAACATGTAAGAAGTTAAAAGAAAATTATAAAATAGTAACGTGAATAGTATGAAATAATGTGTAAAATGAAATAATATGAATTACTACTATATTCCTTCTCATTTTAGGGTTGCTGGAGAAAGATAACTATTGATGATTCTTTCCCTTTTGATGAAGATAACTTTTTGTTACTTCCATCTTCAACCTGTGAATTTGAACTTTGGCCAATGCTTTTGTCTAAAGCTATTATTAAGCTGGCGAATGTTGAGTATGTAAATGAATTGTTATTTACTCTATAAAAGGGGAAAAAAGTAATATCTACTTACCATTAACAGCTTTTTAAAAGTGAATTCAAAAGACACTATCAGCTTTCTAATATCAAACTAAGAATACCAACCTTACTGACAAAGTATTTGGTTAGAAAAAGGAGAAATGGGGCTGGAGTGATAGCCCAGCAGGTAGGGTGTTTGCATTGCATGCAGCTGACACAGGTTCAATTCCCAGCATCCCATATGGTCCCCTGAGCACCGCCATGAATAATTCCTGAGGGCAGAGTCAGGAGTAACCCCTGTGCATCGCCAGGTGTGACCCAAAAAGCAAAAATTAATAAATAAATAAACAAAAAGAAAAAGGAGAAATAAAACACTATTATTAAAATGTCAATAATGGAAAATAATATTTTATATTAATGTAAGAGAGATGTCTTATGGCAAAAAACCAATTTATTAAATACTAATATATACTAGAATCTATATATTATTTTTATTCACTTTTTAAAAAGATGTATATGTAGCTATTAATTACTAGGTTTGAAAAATAAAAACTTTGGGAAATATTTGAATGCAATTTTCATGCTTTGGCAACAGGTTTTTATAGTACATTTGTGATAAACTTTCTTACATTGCTTTCTATAGTCTAATGACTTCTGCATGAAGTACAATAACATGTAGAAGACATGCTTGCAGTGTGTTGGCTCTCTGGCCTTCATTCCCTCCTGTCCCTACCAATGGCAGATGCTTGCGTTACAAAAGCGTGACAGCTTTGTATTGTAGCTCAGTTGAAGAATCCCAAGTGCCCTTCAGTGAATTTTATGCCCTTCCCACTCCTACAGTGTGTAATAGCATCTTGTATTCAACCAAACACACCCACATGCTTTCACAGACTAGGCTCAGACTTTTGCCTTTCAGTTCAGCTACCTGCTCCTGAAAGCATTGCAAGTCAGTCAGAAGCCAGCTCTGTTTTCTTTGTGTTTTCTTATTCCCTCTCCCGAGACTGTGCAATTAAAGCAGTTATCTCTATCACTCTTCCTATCAGTTTATTCTCCTAATTTTGTTTTCGTATTGGAAATTCACTTCACTAATCTTACGGCCCTTAACTTCAGTGTTCACAGAAAGAAGTCCCTTTCCCACTTTCCACCACCATTTGTTAACTAACGATCACTTAAGTTCTCACACAGGTGACAACTATATTTGCTTATTTTGAAAGAAAATAATGCCCTTAATTCTCACACTTTTACTTGAAGTTTTGAGAACTTGAGGCGTAAATCCAGTAATGCATTAAATTCAGGACCAGCAGAAGGTGTTGTGTTAGCTCATGTGATTATTACTAGGATTTTATAGTAACTTGAATTATGGTTAATCATTTTTATTTTGTTTGGGGATCGTAGGGCATTTGCCTTGCACGCAGCTAACTCGGGTTCGATTCCTCCACCCCTCTTGGAGAGCACGGCAAGCTACCGCGAGTATCCCGCCTGCATGGCAAAGCTTGGCAAGCTACCTGTGGCATATTTGATAAGCCAAAACACTAACAACAAGTCTCACAATGGAGACGTTACTGGTGCCCGCTCAAGCAAACTGATGAACAATGGGATGACAGCGCTACAGTGCTTTTTTGGGGGGGTCGTCACTGGCTCTGCTCATTCTTACTCCCAAATCTGCACTCAGGTGTGATTCCTGGGGGGGATCAGAGGGACAACTGCAGTGCTAGGGATAGAAACCAGGTCTGACACCGGCAAGACAAGTGTCCTACCTGCTGTACCATCTCTCCAGCACCTGTTTTGCTTTATTTTCTTACATAAATGAATCCAGCTTGAGAACAAATTACTAGACAAAGTGAAGCATGTTTCTTAGGCTTGCTAGAAAAACACACTCTAAATGCAGCAACTTATATTTGTCTTTGCATTTTCTCAGATTTTTATATTCCACAATGATTACATTTTACATCCTATATTGAAAATTACTCTAGAGTTGTAAGATAAGGGAAGAAAGGAAAGCACATAATTTCTGAGGAGTTGCACAGTCACTTTATAAATGTGACTGTAATTATTCAAGGAAAAATTGAGACTACTCCATGAAATGTACCAGATAGATATTTATCTATGAAGAAGGTGTGCACACACCAAAATTCATAATCAGATCAACTCACTCATGCAAATTTATAAACAATGAAACATTTGACTGACAAAGTTGAGATTCCTTAAAAAGACCATATTCATTAGCCAATAATATTCATCACCACCATTGACACATGGCGGCCTAAAGCTGTGATGTCCATGTGGGACAGACACATGGCGGTTCTGTGTTTGTTTGTTTGTTTTTTTCTTTTGGGGTCACACCTGGCATTGCACTGGGATTACTCCTGACTTGTGCACTCAGGGATTACTCACGGAGGTGCTCCAGGGTGGGATATGGGATGCTGGGAATCGAACCTTGGTTGGCCTCATGTAAGGCAAATGCCCTACCCGCTGTGCTATTACTCCAGCCCAGCAATTCTGTGTTTTGATATAAACAGATTGATAACCTCAGAAAACTTATTTAAAAGCAAAATGATGCAAGTGGGGAGAGTGATGTTTGGTCACTCGTGATGATGCTTGACTTGATGTAGTGGTGGTAAACCCTCTCACACAGAACAGACCAGCTGTTTCCGGTTTCTCTGCATCTATGTAAGGCTCCATGAAAGATTTCTGATACCCATCTTGACAAGCTATGTGCAAATCTGACTTAACATAGTTTCCTAACAATTTTAGAATTATTATAATCAGAAAGATTAGACAATGTCCTATTTTAAGATAGTATATAGACTCCATAAAATATAACTTGCCCATATTTATGTTTTATACTATTTTCACTATTAGTATGCTCTGTATTTCCTAAGCCCTATCTTCCATGGATTCTGAGAAGCTTCTACTTTAAGTAAAAAAACATAGAAGGAAAACAGGTTCTCTAAGAATGTGATTTTATTTAAACTTAATTTTTGATCAAATTTATCCCAAAATAATATTGAATAAAATATTACTTAGGACCTGCTCCATGTGTCATTAATATTAATTATATATTCTATTCATTACATGTATGAGCTTGTTTTGTAACTATGAACATTATTATTAAATCTATTGAAGTGCTTTCATGAAATAAGTCATCTGTCCTTTGGAAGAGCGTGTTCTTGTATAATAATGTACAACCATTATAAAGTCATTATGATCCTACTGTTTATGATCATCTTAGTTGTAAGAGGCATTCCTATTCTCATTCTTATATGCCTCTCTGTAGTTCCAGAATTTATTAACTGTACCTCTGTGCATTTTTTTTTTTAGCATCCACATAGCAGAGCGGAGAGAACTGGGCGAGTTCACAGTTATTCATGCACTCACAGGATGGCTGCCTGAAGTCATCACTCTTAGGTAGGCTTGAGCCTAAGAAGGGAAAATATCTATGACCAGTCTGATGCTCAGTAATTTTCTTCTTTAAAGGACACAAACTTAGCATTGGAAAAACTTTAAAGAAGTGCAACATTTCTTTAAATTTTTATGCCACAAAGTTTTGGGAGAATAACATTTATACTATTATATAAAATTGCTTGAGAATATCAAGGATTCTCATTGAGATGTATTAAATTTAATTCTTGTATATCTGAATTGCAATGTTATGATAGAATAAATTATGATGTATAAAATTTCCAGGCAACATTATATATAGTACAAAGCAATCATGTGTCTCAACAGATATATAAAAACTATTTAATTAGCCACACAAATTAGAGAATAATTTTAAAAATATTAAAACACCTATTTAGACAGTAAATACTTTAGTATGCTTTTTAAATCAATAGCACAGTTCTGAAAAATATCTTATGTAAATATCCTAATGACTCTTTATGACTGGAGCGATAGCACTGTGGGTAGGGTGTTTGCCTTGCACGCGGCCAACCTGGGTTCAATTCCTCCACCCGTCTCAAAGACCCCGGCAAGCTACTGAGAGTATCCCACGTGGCAGAGCCTGGCAAGTTACCCGTGGCATATTTGGTATGCCAAAAACAGAAACAAGTGTCACAATGGAGATGTTACTGGTGCCCGCTTGAGCAAATCTATGAGCAATGGGGTGACAGTGATAGTGACAATGACTCTTTATATAAGTATGTTACATTGCAAATGGGGAAATTAAAACTTCTGGTAGTTGAATTTCCCAAATATGGGAACAGAGATACATTTGAATCTATGTACTGCTGGGTTTAAGGCTCGAAGTCTTTGTTATATAACTCAAGCATTTAGAGACTGCTTATGTAAATAAAATATAAGGCTTAATTGATGAAAATTTAATGTGTTACATAAAATTTCACAAGTTCATTATATAGAGTGGAACTTGATACTTGAACCACATTTTCATTAGCACTGGAAATTAACCAGATTAAGGGCCTGGGAAATAATCATATGAATAGAAGTAAGCATCTAAAAAATGGATGCTGACTTTTATAAAACAAACAAATCCACATGTTATCAGTATGTATGCATTATTCTGATCTTAGATGTTGGAAATATAGTTCTGTAAGGTCACCAAGTTTACTGGGGACTAAAGACAGACTATGTAATCTTTGGGCTTCTATCTCTTATATGCAAAATGGTGATAAAGTAGTTTATTCTGGCTATGTCTTCTTCACTTCCCTCTCCTCCATCTCTTTCTGTTTTTCAGCCACGCCCACTAGTGCTCTGGAGTCACTCCTGGGGTGTTCAAGGGACCACCAGAGAGTATCAGAAAAAATAGTTAATGTGTAGTATTATAAATAGTCACTGTCACTGTCATCCCATTGCTCATTGATTTGTTCGAGCGGGCACCAGTAACATCTCTCATTGTGAGACTTATTGTTACTGTTTTTGGCATATCGAATACGCCACAGGGAGCTTGCCAGGCTCTGCCGTGTGGGTGAGATACTCTTGGTAGCTTGCCGGGATCTCTGAGAGGGGTGAAGGAATCGAACACAGGTCGGCCTCGTGAAAGGCTGTGCTATCGCTCCAGCCCACTATAAATAGTGATTATTTATATATATAATAGTGAATATTAGTATATAATATAATAGTTAATGTATGCTGAAACTATTTAAGCTTAAAACATCCAGAAAGGGGATTCCAGAGTCTCAACCACCAAACTTGCATCTTTACTAGAACATCTCATTTAAGTACATTCACCACTCTCTATCTGATCAATTAAAATTAAAACAAAAACACACTGGGAGAATTAGGAATAATCACGGATTACTTATTTCTTCCTCCTGCTCATATAAGCCCCCTAACCTCTGCCAATAGTATATCCTCTACTCATTCCGAGGTTAGTCATTGCTTTCCGTCTTTCATCACCATCACAGATCAGCTCCACGCCACTACTTACAGTAAGTGGGCACTCAAAACTGGTCCTCCTGTATCTTCCTTAACTTTTACCTACCTAGTCAATTCTTTACATAGAAGTCAACAGTTTTCTATACCATAAACTGCTCTTGTTCATAATACTTCACTCATTCCAAATTATTTGGAATGGTAACCACTGCAGATGAAAGAAACTCTAAAATGTTTATGCTAGTCCTCAAAAATCTGCACCGTCTATTTCTTGCACAGCCTCTGACCTCATCCTCCTCCCATCTAATCTCTTTCTTAGCAACAACTAGCTGGCACTCACAGCTTTATTCTATTTCTCAACTATATAAAACCATTGTGTTCTAGGGTCTTTAGGTGGATTCTTTGTTTTTCTCATGCTGGGAAAGATCTCCCATCAGGTTCTGACTTGGATGAAACCATTATAACAGTCAGGTCTCAACAAGCTTAAGTATCTAATCAGTAGACAGGTTTAATTTGCAAGGTGACAGGTAGCTGGATCCCATCAGTCATGATCCATGGCTAGGCCACTCCCAGCTGTGCTTGAGCCATTCCAGCAATGCTAGGAATTGAACTTGGGGCTGCCACATGCAACTCATACTCTCTAGTCCATTGAGAAATCTCCTCAGCCTTAGAAGTCTTTGTGGATTATCCCACATAAATTTCTCATTCTACAAGTTATACTTTTCATCATCCATTATTTCAGGTTTTTTTTAATTGAACATCTCTCTTTGTCTCTCTTTCTGGCTCTGTCACTCTCTTTCCCTTTCCTGTGCCATTGTTCATCGATTTGCTCAAGCGGGCACCAGTAATGTCTCCATTGTGTGACTTGTTGTTACTATTTTTGGCATATCGAATAAACCATGGGTAGTTTGCCAGGCTCTGCCATGTGGGCAGGATACTCTTGGTAACTTGCTGGGCTCTCTGAGAGTGCCAGAGGAATCGAACCCAGGTCAGCCGCGTGCAAGGTAAACACCCTACCTGCTGTGCTTATCGCTCCAGTCCTATGCTATCGCAGAGCCAGGATATACAGCTTAACTCCCCCCAGAATGGATCCTTCAACTTGTTTTAAAGGGTTAGAACAAAGCAACTGATTAAAGTAGGGCAGACATCTCAGCTAAAAATAGTATGGGTGTATAAAGAAAAAAAGTATGTGGTTCTTCTAGCTCATATCTCTGTTATGAGCTACTAGGTGGTAGGTTTATAGCATGGAGTAGAGAAGAGAGCAGTGAAATTCACATAGACAAAGGTCTTTTATACCGTTATCAGTTTTTCACAACATTCTCATTGTGATAAGCGTGTGATTGAAAAACTTAAAACAGGAAGATGATAAGACCTCTGGTGTTGGTATATTTCTTAGAACAGGAGAGTAAATGGCAAGACTGGAGCAGGAGATCTGCTTTCTGTGCTAATCCAGAGGGGTCGGCCGGGGATTTCTAAAAATCAAGTGGTGGAAAAAAGTGGAGAAAAGGCTATTGATTGCAATACAGAGAGGTGAAATCAAAAGGACAAAGTGTCGTTAGACTCCGGAGGCTTAGTCTAACTTGCTAGATAGAGAAAGGCAGGACATTTCTGCTTACTGACGTTTTATTCTTATAGATGTGCACTGGAGCGATAACACAGGGGATAGGGCGTCTGCCTTGCATGCAGCAGACGTGGGTTCGATTCCTCTATCCCTTGCAGAGCCCGGCAAGCTGCCAAGAGTATTCCACCCTCACAGCACAGCCTGGCAAGCTACCCGTGAAGTATTCGATATGCCAAAAACAGTAACAAGAAGTCTCACAATGGAGACGTTACTGGTGCCCGCTGGAGATGTCTATCAGACAGTTGTTTACATTAGGGTATCTATAAAGAATATTGAGCTGCAGTTAATGATTTAAGGGTTATATCTAAGTACAGGTACGACCAAAATGTGGGTGCTTTCTCATTGAGGAATAAGTATAAGAGAGGCAAGAGCATTGGGAGAACTGGAGAAATAGGTCACTTATCAACTGTGTGCAAATGAAAGGCAATTTCAAAGGGTCTGCCAGCATTATCTATAATAATAGATTACAACTAGAAAAACCTAATATATTTGCCTAAGAAGGAAAGAAAACACAAAATATTATTAAATTCCTTGCCAAGGTCATGTGAGATAAAGATATTTTACAACAAATAATGATTGGGAAAATGCTGACACTTAACGAATGTGCAGAGGTGTGATTTTTCCATGTCATGTTAGTAACAGCATGTGAATCTCACCTGCCATATATGTGTATGGCCATGCATGATATCTTGTTTCATGTTTTGTGTTTTTTTTATATTTTATTGAGATATAATTGTCGTGTCACATTGTATTGATTTTACCTAAATCACAAGTTAATATTTGCACATAGAACAAAATAATCACCATACTAAATACTACACAGCTAGTTTTTCCTTGATAAAAACTTTTAAGATCAACTTTCACCAACTTTCAAATATACAATACAATTTTATTGCCTGTAATCACCATTATGTACATTGCTTCCTTGAAACCTATATGTTTTATATCTCTATATCTTTAAATGTGTATTTTCCACATACCATAATTCACTCGTTTATTTAGGTGCTTTTTAAAATATATATTAAGATAGATTACATCTTAATATATAAAATATTTTATATAATATATATCTGTAGATCTTTTTTATACTTAGTGAAAGGTGAGTTTGGAACCCACCAAATCACTGTTTTGAACCAAAACACCTTATTTGGTCTCTGCATTAGCAAAACCTATCATGTTGTGGACAACCAATCAAGCTTGTTCAATAAATGAAAAATAAATGGTACTTTTTACTAATATTTGGAGTAAATCATTGAAATTAGTTTTGTGAAATGCCAAATTTATTTCTTCTCTCAGAAATTTGGGATGGGGAATAAAAAAGAGCTTTTTATTTGGATATTAATCTTTGTATGTTTTTTAAAAAAATTTTTTTCTAAAGCCCAGAATACATGGACCAAGTTTGGGAGCTCTTAAAGAATATATTGCCTAGTTTTAAGCTGCCTTATGATTCCAACTCTGAAAACAAATTAGTGGCACTAGAAAGCAAAATTAAAGAACCAGGGAAAGAGCCCAAGGATAGCAAAGAAGTGAAAGAGGGCAAAGAAATGAAAGAGGGCAAAGACTTCAAATTGGATACTTCACCGGCAATATTAAAGCCAACTCCTGAGAAAAGCGACAAAAATCCAAAGGGTGAGATATTTTATATCATACTGTTACTTACATTTAATATGAATAATGTATGCAAATGCTCTACAGTCATTGCTGAACATGATGTTTCTCTATGAATGATCATTTGGTAACTTTTCTTGGTCTGTGGGCCACTTGCAGCAGTACTCAGGGCTTACTCCTGGCTCACTCCTGGCGGTGCACAGGGGACCATGTGTGGTGCTGGGATTATAGCCACAGTTGGCCGAGTACAGGGTAATCACCTTTCATTCTCCCTCCAGTCCACATTTGATACTTTTAATGAACTACTGCTCACAATATCTATTAAATGTATAAACAACTCTGCACATAAATTCCTTTCTAAGGTTTCAGATAGAACTTGTGACTGGTTTGCTATGTGTTAATTATTATTTAATAATTTGCTTTTCAAAAAAAATCAAAATGATTAGATATGTTCATACTAAGTTCCTATAGCATTAATGTAGGAAGAGGCATTTAGCTCTGTGAAGTTTGGAGGTGGCATGTGGCCACATATGTGGCAAATGTGGCCAGGTGTTTCAGGAGCTTTGGAGCTGGGATGATCAGTTAGCAATCATCTCTCTGAACTCGTCGTGATACTGGACTGTTTCTCTGGGGGCTGGATGTGGGTGAGTGAAGTGCAGGGCCTTTGGCAAGACAGGGCAGGGACTTGGTCTGGCTTTATCCTCTGAAGGCTTCAGAGATCTGGACCTGATGGCAGCAAGATGAGCCTACTTGGAATAAGTCAGTTGCCAGAAACTCTCCAAGATCAGATCAGTTCTATTTCTCTATTTTTTGGGAGTGGGGGTGGGGGTGCCACATTTGATGGTAATCAGAGGTTACTCCTTGCTCTGTGCTTAAGAGTCACTCCTGGGAGGCTTGGGGAACCACATGGGATGCCAAAGACCAAACCAAGGTCAGTCGCATGCAGATAAGTGTCTTACCCACTGTACTATCTCTTTGGCCCTCCCTATTTATCTTTTTAAAGAGGGAATTGGATTATTAATATTATATTTTCTAGAATATTTCATTGACTACAGATTAACAAACTTGTAGGATAGAGTAGAATTAAAATACTAGAGGAACTGGAGAGATAGTAGTGGAGTAGGACACTGTGGGTAGGACACTGACCTGGGTACAATCAGCGACACCCCATATGATATCATAAGCTTGATAGGAGTGATCCCTGAGTGCACATCAAGGAGTCACTGTCATCCTGTTGCTCATCGATTTGTTGATTTGTTCGAGTGGGCACCAGTAACGTCTCTCATTGAGAGACTTATTGTTACTGTTTTTGGCATATCCAATACACACGGGTAGCTTGCCAGGCTCTGCTGCGAGGGCTCTATACTCTCGGTAGCTTGCCGGGCTCTCCAAGAGGGGAGGAGGAATCGAACTTGGGTTGGCCGCGTGAAAGGCGAATGCCCAACCGCTGTGCTATCACTCCAGCCTAAAACAAAATAAATAAATAAAAGTGCAAGACGATGCTCATCTTTATTTCAGTAACTTTTATAAGTTGAGAGCATCAACAATAATATTTGATATATTTACACTTTATAAAG
Organism: Sorex araneus; assembly: GCF_027595985.1. Taxonomy (NCBI): domain Eukaryota; kingdom Metazoa; phylum Chordata; class Mammalia; order Eulipotyphla; family Soricidae; genus Sorex; species Sorex araneus. Next base: position 173,288,611 of record NC_073305.1, read on the forward strand.
TGTAACATAAGCTACCTGTGGTGTATTCGATAAGCCAAAAACAGTAACAACAAGTCTCACAATGGAGATGTTACTACTGCCTGCTTGAGCAAATCGATGAGCAACGGGATGAGAGTGATACAGTGACAATGATACACCTTATAAAGTATTGTTACATAGTCCAAATTATTCCTTATCTAGACATTATCTGCCAATATTTTTCACACTATAATGCGCAAGATAATTACATAAATATTCCTCAAAAATATACCTATAATCATCTGTGTGAGTGATATCTGTTTACATAAGCTATTCTTTTTTCTCAGTTTTTGGTTTTTTTGCCACACAAGGTTGTGCTCAGGCCTTCCTCCTGGCTTTGTGGTCATCAGTCACTCTTGGCAGGACTCAAGGTCTATATTTGTTGCAGGGGATCAAACCTGGGTCAGTGGCATACAAGGCAGGCACCTTACCACTCTGCTATCTCTCTGCCCCCTGCACAAGTTACTCATGAAATGCTGTAATGTGTGATAGTTCAATAAATTAGCTTAATTAAATTTGCTTTATCTAATATATCTCAAATTAATTTTGATACTAAAGCCTTTTTTGCACGTGTCACAAATTAACCTTTATCTTCCCATCTGCACTTATATCCACTCATCTGTCCATCCATCCATTCCAGTATAATTATTTGTGATTGGAATATAAATAAGTATTCCATGAATTAGGTATTACTTGCTGAAAAAATCAGTTGCAAAAGTTAATAAAATTGTGCGATAACTGAGATAAGCACTAATTCAAAATATTGTTATCACTGAGTCTTGAAAGAAAATTCAGACACCAGTGAATTTCAGAGTTGTGACATCAGGGAAGAATTCTATGGAAAAGTTTTGAGTTGTATTTACAAAAATTATATATAATATGAAGAGAACTATTGGAGAAAGAGCTCTTATTAGGTAGAGGTCTTACTAGGTAGAGCTCTAGGTAGAGAAGGAATGATAATGTTTTGTCAGACCTGGTAGAAATTGTGTTTAATTGGAGGAGAAATGTGAGGAATAAAATAGATTGAGGAGAGCCTGGGAAGATAAGTGGGAGGTTGATTGTTTCAAATCTTCTAGGTTATGTTAATTATCACTCTTTATCCTAGGAATAATTGACAGCTGATCTCATCACATTTTCAAGAGACTATTCTGATTCTATAAAAATAAATTTTGACCTTGGGATTGGGGTAAAGGTGGGAAAAGTGACATGAGGAAAGAATCAATACCTAAGATATGTGAAGTATAAACAGTATGTTTCAAATATTTGTGTCAACAATGACATACAATAATAATTAAAAAGTGGAGGACATGGATAGTCATTTGCCCAATGAATACATAGGATGGTCAGCAAACATATAAAAAGTGTTTGTTATCACCTAGAAATAGGAAAGTGCAAATCAGAACAGCAGTGTGATAAATGGCATATATCAAATAGCACATAAAAAATGAAAATAATCATTGTAAGAGGCTTGTCGTGGAAAGGGGGCCCTCTTTCATTGGTGGTGACAGTGTTTCTAGCTTAGCCTCTATGGAAAAGAGTATGGGTATTCCATCACAAAATAAGATTAGAATTCCCACATGACCCAGCAGTTATTATTATTATTATTATTTATCCACAAGGATAAAGGCATTAATTTAAAATAATAACTCACATTACATTTATAAAACTGTTTAATTCAGTAATCTGGGTATGAAAACATCATAAATGTCAAACTATAGATAAATGAAAAAGAAACTGTGGTTATATATAAACACAATGGAGTACTATACAACTGTAAAATTTAAACCACACAGTTTATGGCTGCATGCTTGGAAATGAAGGGTATCATGTTAAGTGATATAAGCCAGAGGTCAAGAGGATACCTGATGATCTCACTCACCTATGGCATATAGAGATAAAGGAATAGACTGACTTAAACACTGATAATCTCATGGCCTCAAATTATAAAAATTATTAACAGTGTGAGGAAAGTGGCCATGGATAACAGTTCAGGATAAAGAATAGGACAGTGGTAGAGAGTCACTGGCATTTAGGTAGTGGTGATATGCAGTGACACCATACAATACAATAAGCTTGAATACTATTATAATCATAGTATCTAAATTATAATTTAGAAAATTGAAAAGAAGACAAAACAGGTACCATTAGATTGTGTTAGAGATAAGAGGCAGCATGTATTGTCAGAATCTAGAGGCGAATCAAGTGTGGTATTTGAGAGATTTAAAACAAAACATTTGGTAGGACATTGGGGTCAGAGAGATAGTACAAGGGTTAAGACACTGGCTTTGCAGGTGAATTAACCTCGGTTAGATCCCTGGTACCACATATGGTCCTCTGAGCATGATCAGGAGTGAACCCTGAACACAGAACCAAGAATAAGCCCAGAAAAGTTAGGTGTGCCTCACCCCCCCCCCAACACAGAGGTTAAAAAAAGAAAGAACATGACAAAGATGATTTATAGGATTCTGACCTGTCGAATGAAGCCAGCAGTGATGTCTTAAATTGAGATGGATAGTACTAACAGAGGAAGGGAATGAGTCAGTTAGGAAAGATTATAATGTGATTTTGAAGGTACAGAATTTGAATCACCTTTAAGAAATTCAAGACTCTTTCTTTGAAGAGCCCAGACTGGCGAGATGTATTTGACAGTAATTGACAAATGCACTTGATAGACATTGCCAAGGAGACCACATAAAGTTAGGAGAGTAGTTAGTGAGCTTGACGATGTCCCTTAGAGAAGCAAACCTCTTAGACCTAGAGACAAAAGGATGCTCTGGTGAAGGAGGTCAGGGCAGGACCAGAGAAGCAGGATAAGGATACCAGCAGACAGGGTCACCACTGAAGGCAAACAGTGATTCCAGAATCAGCTAGAACAGTTCCATCATTTGAGAGCTGTTCTGTTGGACTTTGCTGTGTGGAGGTAAGGGGTAGGATGAAAGACATATTGGAGAAGGTTTATAAAGCAGGTAGAAGAAAATGAATGTATTAATGACCGTTTAATAGTTTCTGAGAAGAGGGAGAGCTACAAAGTGAAACCGATAGGTAATAAGTGATACCCATGGATGGTATTTAGAGTTAGAAACTGATGAGGGGATCAGCGTTTTTAAGTGATGCTTGGGATGACGCATCTGGAAGTCACGGGGAAAATTGCCTGTGAAGGCAGAGGATTCAAAGCGCAGATGGAGGAATTGAACTTACCGAGGGAGCAAACTCTTTCATTCTGGGCAATGGAAGATAGAGGCCAAGTTCAGCGAGTGAATTTGTTTAATAGAATAACATTGATGACTTCTGGGAAAAGGCTCTAATTTTTATCTTTATAGGCATTGAAGAATATGGTAGAGGGAGAAGACCAAGGATCTTATGGTTCTTATGGTGATTTAAAATATATTTGGCAGAGATTTGCATAAATGGGAAGATTATCTCCACTAGGAAAGACACTGATTTTAACCCTTAGAGGGGTTGACAATATGAATAGGGCAAAATGATAGAAGAGCAGCACATTTATTCAAAGTAATGAAAGAAACACATTTTAGTAGAGAATGTTGCATATTATACAAATACATGTCTGTATTAAACTGTATTTTCCCATTTGTTACTTTTGTTTCATACTATATTCTACTAATGAATTCTGAATATGCATTTGATGGCTTTATACAACTTTGTTTTAATGTGGCACAAAAATCACATATTGCAATCTAGAATTAGGCTAAATTTGAATATTTATGGAAAATACATAATGAAATTCTGATAGCTTTTTAAAGCTACTCCCTTTCCACTTAATTATCTGATGCTATGCTTAATGTTATAGTTTTTTTTTGGCTTATGTACCTAAAATACCAATGTTCAGTTTACTCTGGCGGTTTCTAATTAGAGGTGAGTACTGTCTTGAGAAGTTTGTAGTTGTGAGTTTACATCTAAATTGTACTTTTTCAGCCTGTGTTTTAACACAATGTCTAAATACGAAGTGCTGTCTGATATTTTTGTAGTTAAAGATTGTGTTTTTTTTAATACAATAGAGAAAGCAGATCCAAAAGACTTGGGGAAAAAGAGGAATAAAGACGGAGAAAAGGAAAAGGAAAAATACAAATGGTCAATCCATGGCTCAAGAACCTCATCCGAAGGCCACCACTCTCTGCAGTCTCTGTCAGAATTTAAGCAATCAGTCTTCGAGAGTAACTATTCTAGCTGTTCAGTAAACTGGTGGAGAACCTAAAAAAGTTACAACAGTAGTGTTTATGTTAAGGAAGGCACACCAAGAAACCTTTATTGCCTGCTAGTATAGAAATATATCATAAATTATAGTTATTATACTATATATGTGATTACATAAACATATAATCCTGTTTATAATGTACAGTATTTTATAGAATATATTAGTATATATTCTCTGCTTTATAAGTTATATATTAATTATTTATAGAAAACATACATCATGATTGAAAAAAAAATATATATATATATAAAATGATTGAAACCACTCCATTTACCTCCAACATTCTGCTTTATCTGACTTATTTTGCTTGCCTTCTTAATTTTTTATTATGGTTTTCATGAGAACTTATTGATAATTGTGATTTTTTCCTTTTGTTTTTGTTTTTTGGGTCACACGCAGCGATGCTCAGGGGTCACTCCTGGCTCTGCACTCAGGAATTACCCCTGGCCGTACTCAGGGGACCATATGGGATGCTGGGAATCAAACCCGGGTTGGCCGCGTGCAAGGCAAACGCCCTACCCGCTGTGCTATCACTCCAGCCCCGTGATTTCTTTCTTGACAGAAACTTGTTAAGGAAACTTGTTACTAATTTATTTAATCTTCTCTTTTTTACTGAAGCATATATATTTAAAGAAATTTACTTAGAGAAATGTGAAAGGAGAGAAAGAGAGATGTGTTCACGAGAGAACACAGGTTTCTTCAGAGGGAAAAAGAGCCACAACGTGTCACTAATTCTATCTTTAATTCTTCACTAAAAATTATCTCCTGTGGGGCTGGAGTGATAGCACAGCAGGTAGAGCCTTGCACGCAGCCAACCTGGATTCGATTCCCAGCATCCCATATGGTCCCCCAAGCACCATCAAGAGTATTGCCTGAGCACAGAGCCAAGAGTAATCCCTGAGCATTGCTGGGTGTGACCCAAAAAGCAAAAAATATATATATATATCCTTATCAATGACTTTAAGTGATTTTTTTAAGGGTTGGCATAGCATTCCCCAAGTGACTAATGGCTTACAATCTTTTTATTTTTTTGAAAATCACTAAATTTTTATCTGGGCTTTTTTGTGAGAGTTGAATGAGCTATACTGCCATCTCTGCAAAATTTACAGCTAATGGGCTGAAGTAGGATTTTCCGAGTTCAATTCCAGACACCACATGACGCCCGGAGCATCACCAGATGCAGTTCGGAGGGTCCTGAGTACCTCAGAATGCTTGGGGAGTCCTTAGCACTGCAGGAATGCAAGAGCATCTTGTTCTCTGGTGCTTGCTCTGAACTGACAGGGGTTGTCTGAGAGTCAATTGCTGGTAGAGTCTTAGGACTTTCTGAGCACCAGTTGGGAGAGAGTGCCTGTAAGAGCAAGAGTAAAAGCAAGAGTGAGAAAGAAATATTCATGGTTTAATTCAATCTCAAGATTCAGATTGTGGTTCAGATTTGAGACCATGGAGTAAAACTGAGTTCAGGCCTCTCTCCATGAAAACATACAAAGTTTAAATTTTTGTTGTATAAAGTCTGTGTATCTTTGTAATAAGCTTAATCCATTCCAGAGCAATTTTTAGAAGAATATCTAGTTATATATTTTATGGTTATAAAGACATTTTTCAAGTAACATTGTCTAGTACATTTCAATTTACATGTGTGAATTTTTAAAGGAATAGAATGAAATTTTTAAAAATAAAGGTGAGAGAAAAATTAATTGACCAACACTATTGTTGTCAGGATCACAAAAGATTAAAAGTGGACTGAATCAAATATGGTAATTTAGAAATGTAAAAAGACATAAACAAATAACTCATGCTTTAAAGCAAAATCTACAAAGATGAAGTATTTCGAACTAAGTTATGGTTTTCTTCTTTGTGGAAAGGTCCATTTGTTCATGTTTTCTTCTTGAAATTAAAGAGCCTCCTGGACTTCCTTAAATTGAAAATATTCTATGAAAGTTAATAGTTGTCTCAATTTTCAAATCATTCCTTTGAACACAACCACTCGTAGATCATTCTAAATTCTGTTGACTGATAGCTAGAAAGTATGCATAGTTACATATCCACAGTGATGGAATAGTTTCTTAAGTAATTAAATGAACCACTATGGAGGCAAACTAATAAGTCAGCATAAGTACATATTTGATTCTTAACATTTATAGGATACATTTAAAGTTATTCATCTTTTTTTTAATTAGCAAGGATAAGTTCATTAAGGAATTTGGACTATCTGGGAGGACCTACTGACTGATAGGAACTTAGGAACTAGAAGTTCAGTGATACAATTTATGCTTGGTGTTATAGGTTCTACAGTATCACCGCCCCCTGATGTGGCAGTGTATGCCACCTGCACACCTCTCTATTTGTTTGAAAAGAAGATCTTTGCACTAGAGAATATGGTAAGCACGCTAGACAGGAAATGCGATATTACTTACTGTGATACCATAATTTGATGATAATTCTATTCCTGTATAATATTTCTATAGATTTTCTCAACACTGATGATTTAAATTAACTCACACCCGGATCTGGTTAAACATTTAGAGCTGCTATGATCTCTTTATATCTTAAAATAAAAAAAGACAAACCAGTTAATTGATTTTTTTCTTATAAATGTAATAACTTACAGAAACTTACAATTGATAGGCAAAAGGAATAAAGCCAAAATATTGATAGTTTCTATACATAAATATTTACACCTAGGCAGTGCAAATATTTTGACATATAATTGTTTATTTTTCTAGGTATACCCCTGGATTTCCCAAAAAATATTTTTAAATAAATAGGTTTTTGTTGTTGTTGTTTTTTGGGTCACACCCGGCTATACACAGGGGTTACTCAGGAATTACTCCTGGCAGTGCTTGGGGGGGCCATATGGATGCTGGGAATCGAACCTAGGTCAGCCACGTGCAGAGCAAACACCCTACCCACTGGGTTGTCACTCCAGCCCCATAACTAGTTTTTGTTCAGAGAAATTTACTTAGAAAAATGTAAGAGGAGAAAAGAGAAGAAAACATGTTCAAGTGAGGGCACGGGCTTCTTCAGAGTGGAAAAAGCAGAGATGAGTAGTGCATGTTCAAGAGAGAATGTGGGCTTTTCCGGAGTGGATAAAGCTTTTCCAGATCATTTATCTTTTGTTCTTGGACATAGTAAATTATTTATCTCTTTCACTGAAAAGAGTGTTGCATGCAATATTACTCTTCAACCTATTTAGACAAATATACTATTGCATTTGGAGCTCATTAAATAAATCATTCCATGGGGAAACATTATTTCATGAATTCCATGTGTTCCAAAACTACTACATTAGTATATAAGAAGGTCAGATGGGGCAATAGAGTACTTATTTATAACTGTTTATTTGGTTAATTAGAAACAGCTGAATATTAAAAACAATGGGATTTGATTGAAATGCATAAAATCAAATGGGATGGTTATTAAATTTTACTCTGTATTATATTTACTTTGAGAAGATTTACTCAAAGGACATATTTTTTTCTTCCTCTACCCATTCTTCCTCTTCTCCTTCCTTTGAAGATAGAAAGGTTTTCTTTTCAGAAATAGTCTTCTTAAAATGGAGATAGGTAATAGGTAATCTCTCTCTATATTATTAATATATATATAGAAAAAGGTCTTATGTTATACATCCAAAGTTAATAAGCATTGTTATGGCTAAATTCAAGTGTATTTCTAGCCCTCTCCCATCATTAATACTCTTGGTAAGACTAGAGTTGTCTGTCTTCGCTTTGACTTTTTTTAAAAATTTTACTTGTTTAATTAACACCGGACTAGGTGTTATCTTGTATTCCAGAGGGATAAAAGCCATAATTTGTGTAGAGCTATGTTTTTATACATGAGAATTGCTCAAATTCAGTACTCAGAGTCATCTCCTGCCAAGAGGACAGTTTTGTGTACACAAACATAGGCACATACACACACATATGACACATAGGCACACGTCACACACACTCACACACACAACTGTCCTTGAAATAGACTGGAGGTCTAGAGAATCATTGTTTTCATAAGAAAAAGAATATGGGAATATTCAAAATATATTTTCACCTGAAATGTGATCTGAACACAGATTGAAGCAAAGGAAGGCAGAATATAGAGCATCTTCCTGGGAACACAACAGTTCATGTTCATACTGGGAACCCTCTTGCCCAAGCACATCAGTTAATATAAATATTATAACATATATAATAATATAATATAAATAATATAACATCAGTTAACATAAAACCAAATGTGGGGGGAAAATGTTCTTTTTTGGAACAAAGTCCTTTTTTGAAGTACTGGCTCACTGAATTCAACCCTACACTAAAAGAATCATAGTTCATGGCCAAGTGCAATTTACTGTGGAAATATACAAGATAGTTCAATGAATGTAAATCAATTCTGTAACATCCTACATCCATAAAAGGAAGAACAAAAATTGCATGGTATATCAGTAAATGTAGAGAAAACACTGACAAGATTTAAAAGCTATTTATGATTGAATAAAGTTTTTTTCCCAGGGACTGAGATGTTTATGTTGTAGCCTAAAGAACAAATAAATGAAGTGTACTGCAAGCAGAGAGAAACTTAAGCTACAAAGACCAGAATCAAAGGGAAGCCACTGAAGTTAAGGAACTACTTAAGGTTGAACAAATTGCAATGGGAGAAGCATTTAGTGGTTTCTTGAGATATAGAAGTAGTCAAGATATTCTAAATACTTCTGGTGGAGTTTGAAAATGGTTTAAAGCAGTTGATCGGCTGAAGAATCTCCCAGTGTCTAAATCAATTAAGAGATAGACTTCAAGGATAAAACTGACAAGAACATCACGAATACCCAGTCTTAGCTCTTGATTATTTTTTTCCATATTAGCTGTTAGGATGAAGTAGTTTACCTGATAAATATCAGAATGTAATGGGAATGCCATATTTTATGTTTTTTTTAATATATATTGGGGCTACACCTGGCTGGGTTCAGGGCTTATTCCTGGTTCTGTGCTCAGGGATCATTCCTGGCAGCTCCAAATTTTGAACCAGGTTGGCTGAATGTAACGCTGTAAGAGGAAAGATCTTTTTCTCTTTTAAAATTAGGCATTTTAAAACTGAAATCAAATAAAACTTCTTTTTTGCTTTGCTTATTTTCAGCTCTTCTAAATGATATTCCTGGATGCAGTAGTGCACTGATTTACTCTACCTTACAACTCTTGATTAATTATTACAATTATTAATTAATCACTGCCTAAATAATATGCTATCTCTTGAATACTCCTTGTTATTTTGTGTCACACTGAAATACAAATTGAGCTTTGGGAAACAGTCACAGAGCAAGGCTGGCTTTAGATTTTGTAATAGGTGACTTTGCCCTGTAGTTTGTGGTAGGTGGGTTAAGGGTCCTAATTCATAATTTGCTTCATAGACTTGCAGTTTTAAGTGTTGTTGTTATTTTTACTAAAGTCAATAATGCAAGATCCCTAGGAAGAAAAACCATATTGACAAAACTAATTTTTACTTTCTTGGACTGACAGTTACACTTTCCTTCCATTATTTCAACTTGACTGTGAGTATAAAATGTTCCTTTTTGTAAAAATGACGAATTTCCACATAACTTTAATATTTTTTTCTTTATTGCATCTTTCCATCACCCATCAGCAACTAAAACTTCTGCTTAAAGCTTATTCTGAACTGTTCCCAAATGCAGTGACTTTAGGAGAACTGCATGATTTGAATATGGGGGAATGTTAATTATGGGGAAACTTATGTCTGGGCGGGAAAAGACAGCCCCTGGCTTCTGGGAATGAGTGCATTGTTCTCCATTGTCCAGTGTGATATTAAGGACGTTTCTCTGAGGGAGTGAGCTTTTCAAGGGAGAGGAAGAAAACAAAGACAAGGAAGCTAGTTATGTTTTGATTGATCTGCCACACTGAGCAATAGCTATTTTCTTTTTAATAGTACTACTATTAAAACTAACCATCACAGGCTACACATTTAGCATTGCATTAGAACTTAAATCTGTAAAAGAGTGACTGATATGTTGTGTTTGATGCAATGTCGTAGAAAAATGAACTTTTAGAACTGAAAAATGACTTCCTGTTCTCTTTTGTGATTTTGTAAAGAAATGGATCTAGAGAAAATAAAATGTGCAAACTGGCAGTGGTGCTTTTGTCTAGAAAAACAGACATAGGAGTAGTTATTCGGCCATTTTTTGAACCAAAGGCAGAGCTGTAGACCAATGGAATAGGGTTGAATATCCTTGCACACACCCTCAAATATATGATTATCTAATCTTTGATGAGAGACACAACTAAAAACATTTTACTTCTAATTAATTTTTTAAATCCACACATCCAGCACCTCACACATATATGAGTACGTGTTGAAACTCTTATGTGTGCGTGTAATATGGTAGTGTTAATGATTTTTACTCTACTGTAAATAAGATCCTCATTACTTACTACTGATTTTGCAACTGGAAATTTTTTCTTTTTGACCAAGCTATACCTTCCCACTTCCCTCTTCTCTAGCCCCTTATAACCACTAAACTTCTCTTTATGATTGTGTGTTCAACTTTTTTTGTTTTGGGGTCATATCTAGCGGAACTTTAGGTCTGTTCTTAGCTCTGTGATCGGGAGTGATCCCTGATGGTGCTCAGTGCTGTGGAATGAAACTGGGTCAGATATATGCAAGCAAGCATTTTATCTCCTCCATCTCTTTGGTCTTGTGTTCAACTTTTAAGGGTTTTGCCCTTATGCTATTTTCTCTCTTTTTTTCCAAAAATTAAATTTTATTTTCAGAAAGTTGTTCACAATAATTGATTGCATTCAACATTTCAACACCAATCCCATCACCATTACACCCTCCCACTGAATAGTACGAGATGCCTGTAAGGGTCTATCTCACAGTGATTCAATTAAAAAGTAAAAAAAGAATGTATGCGATATTGAGTGCCCACAAAAGTGGCATGCATTCCTGGAATTCTAAACTTTTAAATAATTGGGGTCCAGAGACATCTCTGCAGTGAGCTGTTGTGCTCTGAGATTCGTTCGTGAGTCCCTGGATCATGGCTGTTGATGCGCTTAAATGGTACCCAAGGCAGTTTGTGGGCGTGGCAACCAGGACCCGGGAAGGGTGAGGAGATGGGAAGGGTCAGCTGGAGTTTTCAGCCACTGGTCCCCCATACCTGGGTTTTTCAGCGGATTCATTCTCTTGTGTCGGGGGGCTTGGGACGAAGATTGGCCATGAGAGTGGAGGTGATTGGTTTCAGGAGGTTTGTGGCCACCAGGGTTCACTTGGAACAAGCAGAGGGACAACACCTGCCCCCATCTGAGGAACCCTGGTGAAATCAGCCTGGCACAAGGTCCAGAGACATCTCTGCAGTGAGCTGCTCTGTTCTGAGATTCATTTGTGTCTCTGGATCATGGCTGTTCATGTGCTCCTCCTATGAGTGATTTTCTTTTCTTAAAAAAAAAAATTGGTTATTACTGAATCACCCCAGTGATGCTCATGGCTTACTTCTGGCTCTGAGCTCATGAATGATTCTTTGCAGTGCTCAGGGGACCATATGGGTTGTCAGGAATCAAACCTTGATTGGCCTCACTCAAGGCAAGCACCCTACCTGATGTATCACTCTATCACTCTAGCCTCTACATCTATAAATGATTTTATACAGTAATGTCTTTCTCTTATTTAGAATAGTGATAACAGAACTTCCTTCTTTAAATATATATATAAATATTTAAGAATATATTTAACATTTACATATTTATAGCCTACTTCTCCCTCTCGGGGAACCTGGCAAGCTACCGAGAGTTTACTGCCTGCATGTGAGAGCCTGGCAAGCTCCCCGTGGCATACTCATATGACAAAACCAGTAACAATGATGGATCTCATTCCCTTGACCCTGAAAGAACCTCCAATGCAGCACCATTGGGAAGGACGAGTAAAGAGAGGCTTCCAAAGTCTCAGGGCTAGGATGAATGGAGACATAACTGAGACCACTGGAGAAAGTTGACAATCAACGGGCTGATGATGATGATCTATATAGAGGGAATGGAACTCTTACAAGGTCAAACATCATTTTAAATGTATTGAGACCTTATAACAATCTTTTATATTTTATTTCCACCTTTTAGGCCAGTTCTGCTGAGAAGCTTAGAGAATATGGGTTTTCCCACACCTATAGCCATCCTGTGCTGTTGACTAGAACTCGATCCTGTCCTCTTATTCCACCCCCAAAGCCATCTCAAGTACCTGCCTGGAAACTCTTTCGCCAAAAGAAAGAAACTGTTATAACAGATGAAGCTCAAGGTATGGCTCATGTTGTTGGACAATTTTTAACTAGTAAATACTTATTTTAGGGTGACAGGAGGCATACTGGGGACATTGGTGGTGGAAAATGCACACTGGTGGAGGGATGGATGTTCGATCATTGTATGACTGAAACTCCATCATGAAGGCTTTGTAACTGTATCTCACAGCAATTCAATTAAAACAATTATTTAAACTAAGTCTAATAGTTTCATGTGTAATGAGCAATGTGTATCACAGCAAATCACCCAATTATATCTAAAGTCTGCATTACATTTTTATCCAAATGATTACCTCATTAATTAATTAAGAAAGAAATTCTGCTCCTCCACCAAAACTTAACAGTTTGGTTCACTTCTGTACTGACCAGATGCATCAAGGTTATGGATGATGGAATTGGGTGATGAAACTGTTATTATTGTGATGGAAAAGGAATTCACAGCAAATGAAATAAAAACTGAAATAGCATGTGTCAAGCCACTAGAGTGAATTTTTAATATGAAAATCTCCCTAAGGTACCCTACAGGACATACTCAGTAAACTTGGTTTTATTTGAAACTTTTATAGGAAAAATAATTTCTGTCCTGGACTGGCTTTTATTTCCTATTGTCTATCAGCCACACACTCAGTGGCAGATGCAAACAGACAACACTAGGCTTCCTGGTCTGAGATTAGGGCAGAGGAGCTGGTGCCATCTTCCTCTTATCCTCACGGTTCAGTGTTCACATCGAGATTCCTCACATTTCGTATATAAGTTTTCTTCAATTGTTTCTCTACAAATATTTGTTCTTCCTGTTTTCATTGTCATTAAGTTTGATGTAAGATGGTGAAAGAAAAAATGAATAGCCATTATTCATCTTAACAATTATTTTATTATTAACAACCAGAACTTATTAATACTTATATTAATACAAATTGTTAATATTTATTCAAATTACTGATAACTATAATAATTAATACTAATAATTACATTGCTACTAATAATATTTAAATGAATAATGGAAATAATTAAGGCAAAGAAGAATAACTCATAATTTGTTTATTTAATGTAATCATCTTTCCATAACTGATTTGGCACTTGCATTTTTTAATTAAGGATGAGAAATAGCTGGAGTGCTTTGTGTGTGTCTGTGTGTGTGTACTTTTATGTGTGTGTAATTTCAAAAAGTATTAACACTCTAATTCAAAGCAATCATTTGTTTTGTGTTTTGTTTTTATTTCCTTACTTTTGCATTCACTCTTCTTGTCTTTTCTTAAGCCTTTTCTTCCACACCCCCCAACCTCCCTCCTTATATGACTCAGTAGCCCTGTATCATGTACTACAAGTTATTGCATTTCGTGACTGTGTCCTGAATGAAAGCTGAAGGCAAAGTCACAATCGACAAGCTAGAGCTAATTTCAATGGTCGATACCCCGTGAAGCTTGTATTTATGCTTTAAGTGTCTGGTCCTCTGAACTACTCTTGTCTCTTTATGTTTTTACCCTCAGCTCAAAGATTGATTTTATTTATTTATTCATTTTTCACTGGAACTTGGAGATACAAAGTTACAAAGCTTTTCATGGTTGGGTTTCAGTCATGCAATGTTCCATCACCCAATCCTCCACCAGTGTACATTTCCCACCACCAATGTCCCCAGTTTCTCCCCCACCACTTCCCCACTTGCCCCTTTGGCAGGTACTTTTTTTTTCCTCTCTCTCTCTCTTTGGGCATTATGGTTTGCGGTGCAGGTATTGAGAGGTCATCATGTTTGTTCCTTTACCTACTTTCAGCCCGCAGTTTTATACCAAGCGATCATTTCTAACTATCTTGTCCTAGTGGTTCCTTCTCTATCCCAATTGCCTTCTCCCCCAGCATGTGAGGCAGGCTTCCAAACATGGACCTATCCTCTTGGCCCTTGTTTCTACTGTCCTTGGGTATTAGTCTCATATTATGTTCTTTTTTATATCCTACAACTGAATGCAGTCATTCTGTGTCTGTCCCTCTCCATCTGTCTTGTTTTTTTCCTCATACTGTGTTCTCTGGGGCCATTGTTATCCATTTGTGTTGTTGGCCCTTCCTTGCAGGTGGCTTATCCAGTCATATTCTACTCACAGTGTCACTCTGAATCTTAACTCTATGCCATAGTGGCATAGATTTGAACACATATCTGCTCTTTCCCTCCTACTTACAACTATAAATTACACATTAAAAATATAACAATAGTAACAACTGTAACTATGTAATTTGCATCACAGTTATCCTCCTGCCCACATTGATTTAGACAGTACAGCTGGTGGCAAAAATGTCTCCAGTACATGTTTAATCCAGTCAGAAAAAAAAAGAATTAAATAAATATCTGGTTTTGATGATGAGGAGAAATGTGAAAGTTAATTTTTATTTAGGCCTGCCTTCCTCAACCCCTTCATGCTTGACAAGGTGTGTCCATTCTTTACATTGAGTTTCTACAGTGGAATAAAATTTCAACCAGTGTGTTGGGTTACAGAATGTTGGGTTACCAATGTTCCCTCCCTCTTTTCCTTCCTACCTTCCCTTCCTCCCTCCTTACCTCCCTTCCTCCCTTCTTCCTTGCCTCTCTCCCTCATTATTTCCTTCATTCCTTTATTCCTTCCTTCTTCCCTCTTCCTTCTCCTTTCCTCCTCCTCCTCCTTCTCATTCTCCTCCTTCTATTAGTTTTGGGGATGTTGGTGTTTGATTCTACCTAGATGTACTCCTGGGCATACTCAGGAATAGTGCCTGGTGCCACAATAGACCAGTAATTTGCCACAGTGCAAAACAAACAATTCCCCCACTTAAATCTCTCTTCAGACCTCCTCCATCCTCTTTAATATCCTATTTTTTTAAATTTAATTTTATTTTACATGACAATTTATTCCATTGAATATTCCAACACCATTATCACCACCATATTTCAAATGTTTCCACCCCAACCCCCAAAGCCTGACCCCAAATCTGAACTTAAATAATTTATTTTGTATTGCTTGTTATGAATAATCCACTAAAAATGATCCCAAAAAGTTTCCTTAGAGGAAAGTGTGTGAAGATTGTTGCATTTCACGAGGGAGCCTTTAAGCTCTTGTCCGGGTACATCAGGGGTGTGGAGTATGAGGTGTCACTCCAAGAATACTAGAATATGAAACATGGTGATATGGCTGAGGTAAATTTAACTTTTTCTAACTTGATGGTGACTTTGGGGTCCAGAGGCATCTCTATGGTGTGGTGCTTTTGTGTTTCTCTCTTCCAAGTGATTTCCATGAGTCTCTAGATCATGGCCATTAATGAGCTTAGACAGTATCAGAGGTAGCTGGTGGGTGTGACTGACAGACTGCTGGAAGCACAGGGAGATGGGGAAGCTCACCCATTCCCAACTCTGTGCAAGTTTGGAGATTTCAGTCACAAGTCCCAAATAGTTGGGTGTTTCAGCAGATTGACTCATGGGTGAGGCTGATCCAAACCTGTGGAAATCAGCCACTGAGCATGATGGCAATTGAGTCCTGGAGGATTTTTGCTGCTGAGACTCTGTTGGGGATGACGGGGGTGGGGGAAGGACTCTCCCAACCCCTTCCGGGTTCCCTTGGTTAGACAGCCCAGTGCAGGATCCAAAGGCGTCTCTGTGGCATGTTGCTCTGTGTTGCTCTCTTCCGGAGAGATTTATTTCTGATTCTCTTTTACTTTCTTAAACTACGGATCAGTACATTGGTATCACTTGAAAAGGAAAATATACTTCTACTTTTAGTTTTTATTTCAGTTAAATACATAAATTCATACTTTAAATATGTGTTCACTTGGAACATCAAGAATCACTAAATGAGAAGAGAAAAATTGAACATACACATATTTTCTGATTTTGCTTCTGGTGGTGGTTGTGTAATTTATGTAAGTGATGGCTCTTTTATGATCTTCAGGAGAAATCTTAGGATTTTTAGGATTTTTTAGGATTGGGGACTTTAAAAATTTAAAAAGTCCTAAAAATTGTTAGGATTCTGAATTTGTCACGCCCTGGCTACAGGTTCACCATATAGTGATCTTTCTTTTATTAGGTTTAGTATATAAAATGGAAATTATTAGGAAGTGTAAACATTTATTTTGGATATTACCACAGAACAAGCCTGGGGAAGTCTTGTGTACTTAGTAGCCTTAGCATCCAATTTCCTCCCTCCGATGGACATTCCTTCATGGTTGCAGAATATTTCATTAAAACAGTCATCCCTGATGTTTAATGTTGGGATTAACTGTGCTAGTGCATGGGATGTGTTCCTTACCTACTGAAAGCTTTGCTTCTAGATCAGTTTCAGATACTTTGGAGAATTCCCAAATCATAACTTTCTTTCCTACTCATGAAATTTGCTTTATTACATGGTTTATTATTTCCTTAACATTTGCCTTAATTCATCTTCTGTTCTTTGTCCTTCATATCTTGAGAATAATTGGTATAGCTATGAGAACACGTTCGCAATAAAATATTTGGTAGAAATCCATTCCTGTACCTGAAATTGCAATGACTTTATAATGGAAAATAACTTTATAAGCTGTTATGTCCTAAGATGCAATTAGCATTGCACTGCACTGTTATCCCATTGTTCATTGATTTGCTCGAGCCGGCACCACTAATGTCTCCATTGTGAGACTTGTTACTGTTTTTGGCATATAGAATACTCCATGTGTAGCTTGCCAGGCTCTGCCGTGCAGGCGGGATACTCTCAGAAGTTTGCCGGGCTCTCTGAGAGAGATGGAGGAAAAGATGTCATTATTTCTATTAAATTTGAAAATCAATGTTAAAGTAGACTAATGAAATCTAGGATTTGGTATGATTTTTGAAACTATTTTAAACAAAAATTCTGGTATAGTCCTACTTATGTTGAAATTTTCTTGGTAAACTAATTAAATCAATGTTGCATCAAGTGTTCTGCATGTAATCACAGAAATTTTAAAAGCACATCACACTGCCTATGTCTTTTTAGAAATCATAATAAAGAAGCCTGAACAATATCTTGAAATATCAAGTCCATTTCTGAATTATAGAATGACTCCATTTACAATTCCAAAAGAAACGTGAGTATATAACATTCTTTCCCACCACTGACTCTTACTATAAAAAATATATTTTGTGAGTTTTTTATGTAAAATTAACACTAAATTGGTACACTTTAAAGAATAGTAATTGTGTGTTGGGGGCTCAAAATCTATATATTGAATCTATGGCTGCTTTTGTGAACTTGTGTGACTTGTAATTCCACTGATCTTTCATTTAATCAATTTTGCTCCTTTAGTGTGTATGCCCTAAACTGATTGCTTTCTCCCCTGTAATTCACATTTAACCTCTAATGTCAGTGTGGCTAGACTTTTTTTTTTAATTTAGTTTTATTATATTGAATCACTGTGAGAAAAAAATACAAAGCTTTCAGGTTTAAGTCTCAGTCATATAATGATTGAACCCTCATCCCTTCACCAGTGCACATGTTCCACCAGCAAGAACCCCAATATACCCCCCTGCCACCCAGCCCTCACCTGAGTAGCTAATGATCTTCATTTTATTCTCTATACTTTGAATACATTCAATATTTCAATAGAGAACTCACTATTATTGTTTGGGACTTCCCCCCAACAATCAGGCCTGCTGAAAAGGCATCACTTAATCCTTTCTTTTCATTGCTGAGAATGAAGATTCTATGCTCTCGAAGAGTGTGGCTAGACTTTGAAATGGGGACTGAAGACGTGGTATGGATGAACGCGGGCATGGAAACAGTGCCAGCCTCAGAAAACTCCGAAGAATTTGTTCCTCTTTCCCCTTCCATGAACTAAGAGTCCTGTGGAGACACAGAGAAGGGGGTGTCTCAAGAACCACAAAGAGAGGCCCCTGCTGGAACATGACCCTCTCGACACGCTGGTCTCAGAATTTCTAGTGTCCCAAACGGCAAGACATGAGTCCGTGGTTTCAGCCTTTCACCTGGGCTCTTTTTTTCACCCCTGGCATCCTTGAGCAGACTGGGGCTGCAAGTTCTTCTACTTCTCTTGACGGTACAAAGAGGAAACACATCCTGCCCCACCTAGTTATCAGCTTAGGAGGAAGCTGAATATGAAAGTAAATACCTACGGCAGAGTGTGATAATTTCCATTACACGATCCGTTTCTAACACTGGAGCATTCACTCTGGCGTATATACAGTATGCCAGATTCTATAGCTGTAGCCCAAAGACCTGGTTTTGCAGAGATGAACTAGAAGTGTATGTTTAGAAGTCCTGATGTCAGTTGTTGGCAAGAGGGGGAAGGAATTGCCCCCTTCCTCTGCTGCAGACAATTTTGCTGGTTTTCGTGATTCCCCAGCTTCCTGGTGTCCAGAGAATATTTGGCGTTTGAAATTCTGCCCTGATTCCTGCTTCCCTCCCCGCCCCCTCCTCATGTGCATCCTTTGATTTTAAAACTGCACGGCAGGGCTACTTGGAAATTTGGCTTGAGGGGAAATGTGGAGTCAGTTGCTCCGTAGTGAGTTCATAATTAGCTTACCTGCCTTTTCTGCAGCTCTGCCTACAGCCTGGTTTTCCCTAGCAGCTGCCTTCAACTTCTTTTTGAAAAGGTGTCTGGGTACCATCACCAATTCTGCAAGTCCTCATTTCATTTTATGGGATTGTGGGCCTCTTTGCGTTGTGAGACTTGATCACCAATGTATACGTAGCTTCTTCGAAGGAAGGCATTGGAGTTCTAGCCTTGGTACTCTTGTTCGGCTAATTCTACTTTTAAAAAATGTTGTTGGAAGCGCAGTGGTATGAGAGGGGTGAGAAGGATACATTTGTATTCAGTCTCTTATCTTGAACAGAATGGGTATGAGGTATCGTGATTTCCTGCACTCTCACTTTCCATAGCTATTTGTTCCTCTTTCTTCCTTACTCAAGATAAAGAACATAGCTTACCTTGATTTCCTTTCATGTTTTTAAATTTCCTGTAGCACTGCAGCACTGTCATCCTGTTGCTCATTGATTTGCTCAGGCGGGCAACAGTAATGTCTCCATTATATTTGTTGTTATTGATTTTGGCATATAGAATATGCCACAGGTAGCTTGCCAGGCTCTGCCATGTGGATGGGATACTCTCAGTAGCTTGCCAGGCTCTCAGAGGAATCAAACGTGGGTCGGCTGCCTTCAAGACAAATGCCCTACCCTTTGTGCTATCGCTAAAGCCAAACAAATACCAAATGAGAAATATACCTAGTGTTTTAGGAAATATGATAGATTTTCTAACCATTTCATAGAAAATGTGTCTGGATTGAGAGATGAATTATATTTTGGTCCTATTTGAGCAACCCCACTAATACTACATTTTTCTCAAATACTTGTGCCACCAGGAATTCTAGTTGGCCCTTACGCCCACCGAATTTCCTGCCATTTTTCTGTAGCTCGTCTCTGCCTTTTTTCATGCCTCCACATCTCTTCCCTCTTATGCTTAGCTCTCATTCAGAGAGCAAGTGAACAAATTTGAACAAAGTTGTATGAAAATATACTGGAACAAAGTATTCTGATTTTTTTAAAACAAAAATGTTTTTAAAAAGTCTGGAAGAGGGGCTGGAGAGATAGCACAGCGGGTAGGGCATTTGCCTTGCACGCAGCCGACCCGGGTTCAAATCCCAGCATCCCATATGGTCCCCTGAGCACGGCCAGGGGTGGTTCCTGAGTGCAGAGCCAGGAGTAACCCCTGTGCATCGCCAGGTGTGACCCAAAAAGCAAAAAAAAAAAATAAATAAAAATAAAAAAAAAATAAAAATAAAAAAATAAAAAGTCTGGAAGAGAACGCAATGTTTTTCTTAAGTGCACATTAAAAGCAATACATGCTGTTGGAACTGAGAGTGGTGGTTACCTGCGATGAGGAGTGTCTGCCGTGTTTGGGAGTGTCTTCTAACAGGGCTTGTGACATACTGCTCATATTCAACTCCCTTCAACTGAATAGTGGCTGGAGCGCTAGCACCGAGGGTAGGGCTTTTGCCTTGCATGCGGCCGACCTGGGTTCAATTCCTCCACCCCTCTCATTTGGCAAGCTACCGAGAGTATCCTGCCCACACAGCAGAGCCTGGCAAGCTACCCATGGTGTATTCGATATGCCAAAAACAGTAACAAGTCTCACAATGGAGACGTTACTGGTGCTCTTTCGAGCAAATTGATAAACAATGGGGTGACAGTAACAACTGAATGGCAGGGATTTATGTGGCTCCATTATTGTGACTTTTTTTTTTGATGTTTCAGGAAAGCGGTATGATTTTTACCTTGTTTAACATGATTTTAAGCCTCAATAAAAAGGATGCAGTTACCGGTAGCTTATATTATGAGTCACACCCATTATAACCATTAGATACTGTATTAGCTTTCTGTTGTACCAATTAAAATTCATAAAAAGGATATAATCTGATGAAACAAAAGCAGTCGAAATCGAGACTTAGCCTTATCCATTACTGTGGTCCTACTTATAGAGCATCTTTATATCAGAGCAAGTTGATGTACATCTTTATGAGCTCTGATTTGAGACTATGAGGAACATTTTTCACATTTTTGTTTTTTACCCTTAAGACTCCTGTTCATTCTCTATGTCAGTGATTGAACACTGAAGAGTGACTAAGGAGAGGCCTGGAAGCAACTGCAGAGGAGACACCCTGGTGCTTGGTTAAGCCCCAAGGGACGGTTCATAGACACAGAGAACAATTCACTGCAGTTTGATTTTATACCATTGTGACCATTCAAGTTTGTAAATTGTTTTTCACAGAACTTTATAAACCTTCACTCTTTTTTTATACACAATCTACTAGTTTTGATAATACATTTCAATTGTAGAATTTATTTAAGTATTTTATGTTTTATGAAGCACACTGAAACTCATATGTCATGGTGCAATGTTGCTTCAGTAAAGACTTATTTTATTTTTCAAGTACTTTTAGAGACATATATGGTATATAGAAAGTGAAACCTTGATAATTATCTTCCTTCCTCCCTCCCTCCCTCCCTCTCTCCCTTCCTTCCTTCTTTCCTTCCTTCCTTCCTTCCTTCCTTCCTTCCTTCCTTCCTTCCTTCCTTCCTTCCTTCCTTCCTTCCTTCCTTCCTTCTTTCCTTCCTTCCTTCCTTCCTTCCCTTCTTCCTTCTTCCTTCACTCCTTCCTTTCCTCCCTCCCTTTTTCCTTTTCTTCCTCATATTTCTTTTTCTTTCTTTGTTTTATATAGTTCTTAGTTTGGGGTCACCAGAGGAGTTGAGTGTCATTCTTGCGGGCTTGTCTCTCAGCCACGCTCAGGTCATGTTCAGAAGACTGTCTGATTCTGGGAAAGGAAGTCAGGGCTCCTTCTTACAAAGCATGTGTCCTCCATCGCCTGAGTATCTCCCTGATTCTTACTAAGTATTTAAATGTTCACAAAGTTTAAACAATAAGTTTAAGCTCATTAATTTGTAGAAATGTATGTTTACACACCCTGTGTACCTATCATATTCCTATTACTCTCACAAGTCAAAATCATCTTGGTATTTGTCTTTAAGCCTCCTCAGTGGTGCTCAGGGCTTACTCCTGGCTTTGAGCTCAGAGACCACTATCAGTGGAGCTCAGGGGACCATATAGGGTGTCAGATTTGAACTGGGGTCAACTATGTACAAAGCAAGCATTTTACCTCTAGCAGCATCTCTTCTCCATGGTGCATAGATGATTCTACCCAAATTATCCCTTTTAACTTAAACAGAGAACTGAAATTAAATAGTAAATCATCACTTGTATCATTTGTCATCCTGTTGCTCATTGATTTGCTCCAGCGGGCACCAGTAGCCAGTAATATCTCTATTCATCCCTCTCACGTGCTAGTGTAGCCCTAGGGCATCTGATCGCTCCAGGAACACAAAGAGCCTCAAGCTGTTCATTCTGGGTCTTGACAAAGAAGTCTGACCATCTCATAGGTGGGTGGCCACACATTCTTTTGACATCCCATGGAATCCAGTCAGTAACAGCCCTACTCCAGCAGTCATCTCTAAATCCCATTACATGTTTGGCCCATCTGATTTTTGACACTTTGGCAAATGAGACAGCATCCCTGATTCTTGATCATTTACGGAGGTTGGAACTCAGGATTCCTTCTCTCACTTGAGTGAAACGTGATACTCCAAGCATAGCTCTTTTGATTCCTCTTTGGGGAGACCCGAATAGTGTTTTCATCCTGTTTTTGTAGGTCCCAGGTCTCTGAGGCTTATGTCAGTGCAAATTAAATCATACATTTTTAATATGACTGGACTAGCTCACATGCTAAATTCTTTCAGAGATTATAAGTACAAAATGACACAAACAAAATTTTTTCAAACTTAAAAATGTGAAACATTCATAGCATTTGTAAATTTTATGCCTAATGTGGCCAATTAGGACAACTGATTTTACTATTCCAAATATTTTTTATTATATTTCATCTGATGAAGGATGCGTGCTTGTGGATTATTAAAACGAGCTCTTAGAGCATCAAGAATAATTTCCTCATGACTCAGAATGCCACACCCAGAACTTAAGGGGTTTTTTAATACCAACTGGGACCACACGTGGGTTGGTTTCATATCCTGAAATTAGTTTATCCACTCACTTGATTTCCTTATGCATAAGAAAAACATATTTACTCTTAGTACTAGTTAAGTTGGTTGAGTTCTGTAACTTAAAACCAGATGATTTGTACCGTCTACTGGATTCAGCTTATTAAGCCACTGATTAATTATTATGAATTCATTTGAAAGTTTATTTTCTTGGGCTGAACCCAAAGCAAAGATGTGATGGGTTTAATCTTACAGGAAAGAAATGCTCCTTGTCAAATTTGGCTGTACACAGATTTCTCAGGTCAACTTGAAAGTAACTCTTTGGGGATCATTTCTTGATAAATGACTCTGTTTCAACTAACTTTTATGGAGATCCTGTCACGCTGTAGCAACAGTCAGATTTATCAGGTTTTTAGCCAAGAATGGTTTGCTTTGTTCTAGTCGATTGAAGAGTCACAGATGTGGGTGTGCTGCCCTCTGGTGTCTGTTTCAGGTAAATCAGATATTGAGGGGAGAAGAATTTTTACTAAAGCTGAACCTGGCAGAAAAGCAATGTGAAAGTTCAGAAAGTCTCCGAACAGGAAGTTTAATTTTTTTTTTATTTAAAACATGCTTAGAAAACAATATATAAATGTTTTCATTTCACATCTGTAAACTTCTAGCCACGATAATGGTGATTTGGGGTTATCAGAAATTACCTGGAAGAAAATGCTCTATGTTTTTGACAGTTAATGGGACTGC
This sequence comes from Sorex araneus, assembly GCF_027595985.1. Classification (NCBI taxonomy): domain Eukaryota; kingdom Metazoa; phylum Chordata; class Mammalia; order Eulipotyphla; family Soricidae; genus Sorex; species Sorex araneus. Next base: position 173,312,387 of record NC_073305.1, read on the forward strand.
TACATTTTAAGTGATCAAGATATATCATGTTTTATAAATTTTGCTTTACAAAGTTATTCACAGTTGAATTTTAGACATACAAGGTTCCATCACCATTCCCGGCCTAGCGTCAGCTTTCCTCTACCTGTGTTCCCAGGTTTCCTCTCCCACCCAGAGACCCCAGCCTTGCATCTCAACAGGCACCTTTTAAAATTTGTTTAAATTAGCACTGCAGCACTGTCATCCCATTGTTCATCGATTTGCTTGAGCGGGTACCAGTAACGTCTCCATTGTGAGACTCGTTGTTACTGTTCTTGGCATATCGAATACGCCACGGGTAGCTTGCCAGGCTCTGCCGTGTGGGAGGGATACTCTCGGTAGCTTGCCGGGCTCTCTGAGATGTATGGAGGAATAGAACCTGGGTAAGCTGTGTGCAAGACAAATGCCCTAGAGTCTCCTGATTTCAGTGTTCACCACTGCTGTGCCTTGATCCTACCCTATTGTTTCCCATCTGTATCTTCTCCCGGCCCCCCACCCCAATCTCCTGCCATTTTTTGCATTTTTTCTCCTTCCTGTAGGCATCCTCTTAAGGTTTAATGGTTTAAACATTGCATTTTCTCATTCAGGTTCTCTAAATATCCCAATATGTGATATCATCCTGTGTTTATCCTTCGCTTTTGGCTTACTTCATTTAACATTTCATAATATCTTCTGGTTTCATTCACATTAAAGCAAATTGTCTGATTTCATCATTCTTTACCACTGTGTAGTATTCCATTGGGTATACCACATCTTCATGATCCACAGATCTGTTGTTGGATATCTAGGTTGATTCCAAATCTCAGCTATTATACTGAATTTTGCAAAGAATAATGATGTGCCTAAGTCCTTTTGAATGAATGGTTTTTTTGTCCTGGGGGTTGACACCCCAAAATGGAATTGCTGGGTTATATATCGGCTCAATTTTAAACTTACTGAGACCCCTCCTTACTGTTTTCCATGGGGTCTAAGCCAGAGAACAATCCCACCAGCAGAGGATGGGAGTTCCTTTTTTACCATATTCTTGCCAATGATAGATTGTTCCCAGAATGACATGTACCGTTCTCACTGGTGAGAGATGGTACCTCATTATTGCCTTGACTAGGATTTAATAATAAGTAATGATGAGCATTTTTTCATTTGCCAGTTGGCATCCATTGGTCTTCTTCAGAGAAGTGTCTATTCATTTTGAGCTCAAATATTGTTCCCACTCATTTAGATGTCTTTTAGTTTTAGTTTATGTCTCTTTTGCTATATAGTAACTTTTGAGTTTGATGTAGTCCCATTTGTTTAGTGTTGAGTCTGTAGCCTCTGCCAATGGTATCTTATCATTGAAGACTCCTTTGAGGTCTTGGTCTTGAAGCATTTGGCCTATATTTTTCTCAATGTACTTTATAGAGTCAGGTCTGATCTCAAGGTCTTTAATTCACTTTGTGTAAGGTGTGAAATACAGAACTAGCTTTAATTTCTTAAACATGATTATCTGTTTCTTCCAAAACCATTTATTTAAGAAGCTGTCTTTATTTAATTTCATGCTATCATTTCCTTTGTCAAAAATTAACTGTCCATACATATGGGGTCTTGATCTTGGTCAGAGAGTCCTTTTTTGTTCCAGTTCCATGCTGTTTTGATCAGTATTGCTTCATAGTATAGTTTCAAGTTAGGTAATGAGATGCCTCCTTCTCTTACTTTTCAATATGATTCTGGCCATATGGGGGTCTTTTATGATTCTAACCAAACTTTAGAATTGACTATTCTAAGTTTTTTGAAGGTTGTTGTCTGAATTTGAGTAAGGATTGCGTTAAATCTATATAGTAGTTTTGGTAGGATTGTCATCTTACTGATATTGATTCTTCCAATCAGTGAGTCTTGACTATTTTTCTATTTCCTGAGATCTTCAATTTCTTTCTTAATTTTTTGAAGTTTTTGTTTAATTGGTTCCTAGGTACTTTGCACACTATTTTGAATGGGATAAACTCTTCTATTTTTTTCTCCTCTGATTCATTACTTGTATATTGTAACTGATTTTCGTGTATTGACTGGTAGCTGGCCACTTGCTATATTGGTTCATTGTTTCTAGGAGCTTTATAATGGACTTTTAAAGGTCTTTACTGTATATCATCATTTTATCTGCTAATAGAGATAATTTTACTTCTTCTTTTCCAATTTAAATCTATTTGATTCCCTTTTCTAGATTGATTTGCAACTCTAGAACTTCTAATACGATGTTGAATAACAATGTGAAGACAGTGGACATTCTTGCCATGTGCCTGATCTCAGAGGGAATGCTTTCAATGTTTCAACATTAAGAGTGATATTAGCTATAGGCTTTTTTATAGATAGCTGTTATTATATTGAGAAAGGTTCCTTCCACCCCTATTTTATTGAGGGTTTTAATTATGAATGGGTATTTGATCTTGCTTTGATTGATATGATCATATGCTTTTAATCTTTCCCTGTGCTGAGGTAAGGTATTATGTTAATTTATTTGCATATATTGAACCCATTTGATTCCTGAGATGAATCCCACTTGATCACAGTGCATGTTTTTATTGATGTGCCGCTGATTCAGTTTGCTAAAATTTTATTCCCTAAGATTTTTGCATTGGTGTTCATCAAGGAAGTTGGTCTAAAATTTTCTCTTTTTTTGTAATATCCCTGTGAGCTTTGGGTATCATTATCTATTATAGTGTTATCTTCATTGAAGGTGTTAAGAAGTATTCCTGCTTCTTTGATATTTTGGAATAACTTAAAGATCAATGGTAGTAAGTCTTCTCTGAAGGCTTGATAAATCTACTCACAAACCCATCTGGTCCAGGACTTTCACTCTTGTGGTGGTTCTTAATTACTCTTTTAATTCCCTCATTTTTTATTGACCTATTCAGGCTTTCTATTTCATCCTCATTCAGTTTTGGGAAATAGCATGTTTCTAGAAATCTGTATTTCTTCTTGGTTTCCCAGCTTAACAGAGTAGAGTTGTTTATAGTAAGTTTTCATGATATCTTGAATTTCTGAGGGTTCTGTTGTAAATTTCCCTCCTTTCATTTTTGATCCAATTTATTTGAGCATTTTCTCCTTTTTTCCTCATTAGTCTACCCAACAATTTGTCTATCTTATTTATTCTTTCAGAGAACCAGCTCCTGGTTTCATTGAATCTTTGTTTTGCTTTCTTGGTTTCTGTATCATTTATTTTTGTGCTGGTTTTTATTATTTCTTTTTCAACTAGGCTTTGGATTTATTTGTTCTTGGTTCTCTAGACATTTAAGGTTTGTGTTAAGGTTGATGATTTTATCTTTTCCTTCTTTGCTTATGTAGCCTGTATTTCTATGAGTTTTCCTCTAAGTGTAGCTTTTGCTGTGTCCCATAGATTTTGAGAATTGTTTTTTTTTTCACTATCATTAGCCTCAGTGATTCTTTGTATTTCTTCTTCAATTTCCTCTTTGATCCAGCTGTTATTTAGTGGTATGATGTTAAGTCCACAGGTATTAGAGTTTTTCCACATTTTCTTTTATAATTAACTTCTATATCCTTGGCATTTGTCGTCCCAAGTATAATAGTATACTTGGGACAATTCTTATGTTCGTGAATTTATGTAAGTTAGACTTATGTCCTAAAATGTGATCTGTCCTGAAGAATGTTGCATGTGCAATAGAGAAGAGTGTGTATTCGGCTTTTTGAGAATAGACGGCCCTGTTAAATTTATTTTGTTCCTCATTTAAGCTCTTCGGCTTTATTATGTTGTGTCTAGTGGATCTATCCCATGGTGACAGTGGGGTATTGAAGTCTTCCACTACAATTATGTTTCCATCCATGCGTTTCTCTAGATTTGAAAACAAAAACCTTACAAACTGACCCAACATTTGGTGTATATATGTTAATTAAAGTTAATACTTCCTAGTCAGTTATTCATTTTGATCAAGAAGTATTGTTCATCCCTGTTTCTAATTATTTCTTTGGATTGAATGCTAGTTTGTCTAATGTAAATATGAGGGTCCCAGATTTTTCTTTCCCATTTAATTGCATAATTCTTCTCAATACATTTACTCTGAGTATGTAAGAAGTCTATTCTATGGTTGTAGATGTGTTACCTATCAACAGAAAATGGATGGGCTTTGTTATCTGATCCATCCTGCCACTTTGTGCCTTTTGATGGGAGGGTTGAGTCCATTGATGTTTCAAGATAATATTGCTATAAAGGGCTCTGTTGTCATTTTCCTGTGTAAGATTGCTGCCTCTACAATTGACTATTTAGTTCATACAAATCGCCCTTCCACAGTTAATTCGGAGTTGATTTGATTATCACAAATGTTGCTAGCTCTTGTTTGTCTGAGAATATTTTACCCCCCTCTCCCATGTAGAGAATTTTGAAGAGTAGTGGACTCTAGGTTGAAATTTTCTTTTATTTAGTAATTTGAATATGTCTTTTCATTCTTTCCTTGCCTATACAATTTCATATGGGAGATCTGTTGCTATTCTTTTTTTTTTATAATTTATTTATTTTTAATTAGAGAATCACCGTGAGGGTACAGTTACAGATTTATACACTTTTGTGCTTATACTTCCCTCATACAAAGTTCGGGAACCCATCCCTTCACCAGTGCCCATTCTCCACCACCCGTAAACCCGGCGTCCCTCCCACCCTCCCCACTCCCATCTCCCCCCCACCCCACCCTGCCACTGTGGCAGGGCATTCCCTTCTGTTCTCTCTCTCTAATTAGCTGTTGTGGTTTGCAATAAAGGTGTTGAGTGGCCGCTGTGTTCAGTCTCTAGCCCTCATTCAGCCTGCAACTCCTTTCCCCCACATGGCCTTCAACTACAATGTAGTTGGTGATCGCTTCTCTGAGTTGCCCTTTCCCCGGAACGTGAGGCCAGCCGCGAAGCCATGGGGTCAACCTCCTGCTATTCTTATGTTATTCCATTTGTGTTTATGGGTTTCTTCTTTCTTGCCATTTAAAAAAAATTCCATCTCTCTCTTTGGTTTATGCCATTTTATTACTATATGTGCTAGTGTTATTCTGTTTGAATCTATTTTGTTTGGTGCTCTCTTGTCCTCTTCAATTTATGCAGCTTCCCTCCAGATAGTGAAGTTCTCAGCTATTGTCTCTGCCATGATTTCTTTCCCTTTCTCCTCACCTTCCGGTATTCCTACAATTCCGTAAACTTCTTGCCTTTGTTCATGAAGTACCTTAGATTTTCTTCCATTCTTTTGTTTCTCTTTTCTTTTTCAACTTCCTTATCAGTACAGTCTGCTGGCTTGCATTTTGTCTTCAAGTTCATCCAGATGGTTTTCCTCCTGTGAGATTCTGCTACTATGGCTTGCCAGTGTGTTCTTTAGCTCCTTCACTTCCACTTGAGTGGCATCTCTCATCCTCTGGAAAAGTCCCTCTTTGAGTTGACTTGATTTCTCTTCTAGTGATTGTTTAATTTTTCTGGCAACTGCTTGCCTTGTTTCTGTTGCCAGTGCATTGAATTCTGAGCCAAGTCTTCATTGAGCCAGTTCAAGCATTTTGATGGCTCTGGGGATTTGCCTGCATTTCTGTCCCTGTCTATAATTGCAGCTGTATTCCTTAGTTTCCCCATTGTTCTTTGAGTTTCTTGGGTGTTTATTGCGGAGCTTTAGATTTTCAGTTACTTGAGAACAGTTCCGTTGAGATATTTATACCAGAGAGCGACTAATGATACTTTTCCTGTTATTTGCTGTTATAACTTGCTCAGGTGATTTTTCTTACTACACAGCATTATTTGAATATGCTCAGAAAGGTTTTGACTAGTTACTGGGTTGAGTTAACTGAGGTTTACAGCTGTTCATTATCTGGGACACAGGACTGTCACCTGCCTCCAATGTAACAAATGTATGTAGCAACATTTTACATGGACATCCTCCCATCCATGCATTTTTGGGTTTGGAGGATAGACTAACATAAGAGGGGACCAATGCCTGCCCTAGGAGCAGAATATGATGGGCAAAGACTGAAGGAGACGGTCCCCAGCCTATGTGGCTGCCTGGGTTCTAGTGGGGAGGGAGAGGTCCCTAATTGAGTTGGGGGTTGGGGGGAGGTTTACTGTGGTTCTAGGTGGTGGAATATGTGCACTGGTGAAGGGATGGGTGTTCGAGCATTATGTAACTGAGACTTAAGCCTAAAAGCTTTGTAACTTTCCACATGGTGATTCAATAAAAAAAAAAGCTCTCATCACAAGGAAAAACCTATAATTTTATGGAAAAACTTAAAATTTTATAATATTAAGTAGACTTCTTGTGATAATTTAGGTAATATGAATAATATATGCAAGTGGATATACATACATGCAAATATATAAATTGTATATGCACATACAAATATGTAGTCATTGAAATATTAAATCATTATGTTATGTATTGGTATTGTCAGCTGTATTTCAATATAACAGCATAGCTAGTTATTAATGAATTTAAATGATATTGATATGACAGAAGTTTGTTTTTTTCTATTAGACATTTTGTACCATCTTTAATTAAGAAAGGAGTAGTTCCAGGATCTGGTTTATCTTCCCATATCGAAATTGATGAAACTACAGCCGTTAGCCAGATGGACATACTTCAACTAAAAAAGGCTTCATCAATAGTAATTATATTGCTCTTATTATTTTTGCTAGTCTTAATTATAAAATATTTTTCTTAAAGTGTATACAACATGCTTGGGAGCAGAATAAAATATATTAAAATTAATTTTTTCTGGTGACATCACCAGAAGTTGAAAATGAAATGTTCTATTATAAAAGTTCCCCAGGTGTTTCTTCTAGGTTGGGTTTCTTTGTCATTCAGAGTTCCTAACTCCTCATGCTTAAATTTTACCAAATGGAGTCCATGTCTAAATATATGCCTTAATTTAGTAGTCGTACACTTTTGAATGAATTCCTGTTTTAATAACATATCTCTAATTACATGTCACAATTTATTTCACCGGTCAAAGATACTTAATGCCTGACAAACCTGCTTTTAGTCTTTCACAGTGCGTTAATGATCATATCTATTGCTTCTTATTTCTTAGTACCGAAACAATGGTGCACAAGTATTCTTTAATATTTTAGTGTTTTTTAGAAAACAGTTGTAGGCCCCCCGCGTCCCGTGCCCGCCCGCGGCAGCGGGACAGCTCGGAGCACCCCCTCCCCGCCGGGCAGGTCCCAGTCATTCGCCCACCGCGCCTGATCCCGCCCTCCCGTGTCCGACAGGTATATTGGCTCTTCCCCTTGGAGACCCTGTGCCACCTGGAAAAGCGCCCCCCGCGTCCCGTGCCCGCCCGCGGCAGCGGGACAGCTCGGAGCACCCCCTCCCCGCCGGGCAGGTCCCAGTCATTCGCCCACCGCGCCTGATCCCGCCCTCCCGTGTCCGACAGGTATATTGGCTCTTCCCCTTGGAGACCCTGTGCCACCTGGAAAAGCGCCCCCCGCGTCCCGTGCCCGCCCGCGGCAGCGGGACAGCTCGGAGCACCCCCTCCCCGCCGGGCAGGTCCCAGTCATTCGCCCACCGCGCCTGATCCCGCCCTCCCGTGTCCGACAGGTATATTGGCTCTTCCCCTTGGAGACCCTGTGCCACCTGGAAAAGCGCCCCCCGCGTCCCGTGCCCGCCCGCGGCAGCGGGACAGCTCGGAGCACCCCCTCCCCGCCGGGCAGGTCCCAGTCATTCGCCCACCGCGCCTGATCCCGCCCTCCCGTGTCCGACAGGTATATTGGCTCTTCCCCTTGGAGACCCTGTGCCACCTGGAAAAGCGCCCCCCGCGTCCCGTGCCCGCCCGCGGCAGCGGGACAGCTCGGAGCACCCCCTCCCCGCCGGGCAGGTCCCAGTCATTCGCCCACCGCGCCTGATCCCGCCCTCCCGTGTCCGACAGGTATATTGGCTCTTCCCCTTGGAGACCCTGTGCCACCTGGAAAAGCGCCCCCCGCGTCCCGTGCCCGCCCGCGGCAGCGGGACAGCTCGGAGCACCCCCTCCCCGCCGGGCAGGTCCCAGTCATTCGCCCACCGCGCCTGATCCCGCCCTCCCGTGTCCGACAGGTATATTGGCTCTTCCCCTTGGAGACCCTGTGCCACCTGGAAAAGCGCCCCCCGCGTCCCGTGCCCGCCCGCGGCAGCGGGACAGCTCGGAGCACCCCCTCCCCGCCGGGCAGGTCCCAGTCATTCGCCCACCGCGCCTGATCCCGCCCTCCCGTGTCCGAACAGGTTAGGGGCGTGTCCTGTCATTGGGGGGCGTGGCCTTAAAAGTGGGCGTGGCCTGTTTCCGGAGCGGCGGCCGCTAACGCGGCCGCAGATATTTTTCCTACCATTCTACACATTGTCCTTTGGCTACAATTGATTGAACCCATTTCTCCGAAGAACTCCCTCATTATCTTAGTTACTATATGTTGATACTCAACTAACCTAGCCTATCCTAACTTCACAAAAACTGTCAATGAACACATCAACTTGCACAGAAAAGTACTTTGTCAAAAGAGCATAACCAAAAATTTTTAGTCGAGGTTCCTCCCAAGTTAACGAGAGCTCCAGATAGTAAAGCCCATAACAACATGAAGAAACTGAGAAAATCCCCACCACTAGGAGAGAGCCAAGAAAATATCTCACTAACCTCAGCAGCGACCTCCCAGAAATACACCCTCCTCTCAGATAGAGAATTCAGAGAGGAAATTGTGAGGATGATTCATGAACTCAACACAACTATGGAACGAACATCCAATAAATTAAGGGAGGATATGGATGCCGCGTTGGAACGCTCCACCAAGATAATCCAGGAAGAAATGAGAGCAGAAATTTCAAAGCTACGAACAGAAGTCACACAACTAAAAGAATCAGTAGATGAAATGAAAAACTCCGTAGGAGCCCTCAATAGTAGAATGACTACAGCCGAAGACAGAATCAGTGAGCTTGAAGATGAGCTGCACAAAGCATATAGACAACAGCAAATAATGGCAAAAGACCTCAAAATGGCTCTAGAGCGAGTTAGAGTCCTAGGGGACGACCTCAGGAGAAACAACATAAGAATCATGGGAGTGCCGGAACCACACGGAACCAATCCCAATGAAAAAAACACCATTAAAGACATCATTGCTAAAAAATTCCCAGAGCTAGAGAATGTGGACATCCAGATACAAGGAGTCCGAAGGGTGCCAGCTAAAAGGGACCCAAATAGAAAATCCCCAAGGCATATCATAGTCACAATGATGGATGCCGTGGATAGAGACACAATACTGCAAGCAGCAAGATCAAAGAAGGAGATCATATACAAAGGTGCACCCCTTAGATTCACAGCAGACCTATCAGAAGAAACCCTCCAAGCCCGAAGACAATGGTGGGATATAGTGAAAAAACTTCATGAAATGAATGCCTCACCAAGAATACTCTACCCGGCTAAACTCTCAGTTAAACTTGAAGGAACCATACATTATTTCATGGACAAGCAACAGCTCAGGAACTTCATAGACTCAAGACCAAATTTAAAAGAAGGACTCAAAGGGCTACTATAAGACAAGGAAAAAGACCTATAAGAACAACAAACCCTACAGAAAAATGGCACAAAATCCAATGACAATAATCTCTCTTAATGTTAACGGGCTAAATGCACCAATCAAGAGGCATAGAGTGGCAAAATGGATTCGGAAACTAAACCCAACCTTCTGCTGCCTACAAGAAACACATCTGAATAGCCGGAACAAACACAGACTAAAAATCAAAGGATGGAAAACAATCCTGCAAGCAAACAGCCCCCTCAAAAAAAAAGCAGGGGTGGCCATACTAGTATCCGATAGCATTGATTTCAGGGTGAAAAAGATCAGAAGGGACAGCAAAGGTCATTTTATATTCATCAAGGGATATGTGCAACAGGAAGAAATCACACTCCTAAATGTATACGCACCTAATGAACGACCAGCGAAATACTTAAAAGAACTCCTAACAGAATTTAAGGAGGACATAACTAGCACCACGATAGTAGTTGGAGATTTCAACACTGCCTTATCACCTCTGGATAGATCGACAAGAACAACACTCAGCAAGGAAACGATGGCCCTGAAGGAAGAAATGGAGGAGACAGGGCTAATAGACCTATACAGGGCTATATACCCCCAAAAGAAAGAATACACATTCTTTTCCAGTGCACATGGAACATTTTCCAAAATAGACCATGTTCTGGGCCACAAGTTATTCCTTAATAGAATTGGAAAGATAGAAATTGTATCAACTATCTTTTCAGACCATGATGCACTGAAGATGGAAGTTAATCATGCACAGACTCGGAGAACCAAATCAAACACTTGGAAATTAAACAACTCACTATTGAACAATGAGTGGGTCACGGAGGAAATCAAGAAAGAAATTAAGAGATACCTCGAAACAAATGAGAATGAAGACACAAGCTACCAGAACCTATGGGACGCAGCTAAAGCTGTGTTAAGGGGAAAATTTATAGCTCTGCAAGCCTTCCTCAGAAAGGAAGAAAGGGCCTATATAGATAGTTTGACTTCGCAGCTCAAGATCTTAGAAGAGGACCAGCAAAAGGAACCCAAACCAGATCGAAGGAAAGAAATAATAAAACTTAGAGCAGAAATTAACGATATGGAAACCCGAAAAACAATCCATAAGATCAATGAAACAAAGAGCTGGTTCTTCGAGAAAATAAACAAGATTGATAAACCGCTAGCAAGACTCACAAAGAAAGAAAGAGAGAAAACCCTAATAAACCGAATCAGAAATGAAAAGGGGGACATCACAACAGAAACCAAGGAGATTCAAAGGATCATCAGAGACTACTTTGAAAGTCTGTATGCCACAAAACAAGAGAACCTAAAAGAAATGGATGAATTCCTTGACTCCTACAACCTCCCAAGACTGAGCCAAGAAGACGTGAAATACCTGAATAGGCCCATAAATATCAAGGAAATCGAAACGGTAATCAAAAGTCTCCCCAAAAACAAAAGCCCAGGTCCAGACGGATTCACTGGCGAATTCTTCCAAACATTCAAAGAAGACTTGTTGCCAGTTCTCCTTAAGCTTTTCCAGGAAATCGAAAAGACAGGAACCCTTCCAAACAGTTTCTATGAGGCACATATCTCCCTAATACCAAAAGCAAACAAAGACACCACTAACAAAGAAAACTATAGACCAATATCCTTGATGAATACCGATGCGAAGATTCTCAACAAAATACTAGCAAATAGAATCCAACAACTCATCAAAAAGATCATACACCATGACCAAGTGGGATTCATCCCAGGGATGCAAGGTTGGTTTAACATTCGGAAATCAATCAACATAATCCATCACATCAACAAAAGTAAAGATAAAAACCATATGATCATATCCATAGATGCAGAAAAAGCATTTGACAAGATCCAACACCCATTCATGATAAAAACTCTCACCAAAATGGGTTTTGGAGGAACTTTTCTCAAGATAGTCAAAGCCATCTACCATGAACCTATGGCGAGCATTATCATCAATGGAGAAAAACTAAGGGCTTTTCCTCTGAGATCGGGGACAAGACAAGGATGTCCACTCTCACCACTTCTCTTTAATATAGTACTGGAAGTATTAGCAATAGCCATCAGGCAAGAAAAAGATATTAAGGGGATTCAGATTGGAAAGGAAGAAATCAAGCTCTCACTATTCGCAGACGATATGATACTATACCTAGAGAAACCTAAAAGCTCTAGTAAGAAACTCTTAGAAACAATTGACCTATACAGTAAAGTCGCAGGCTATAAAATCAATACCCAAAAATCCATGGCCTTCCTATATGCAAACAATGAGACAGAGGAAAGGGACATGAAAAAAGCAATCCCATTCACAATTGTGCCCAAGAAAATCAAATACCTTGGAATCAGCTTAACTAAAGAAGTAAAGGACCTCTACAAAGAAAACTATAAAACGCTACTTCATGAAATAAAAGAGGACATGAGGAAATGGAAAAATATCCCCTGCTCATGGATAGGGAGAATCAACATTGTCAAAATGGCAATACTCCCCAAAGCATTATACAGATTTAACGCGATCCCTATGGGGATACCCATGGCATTCTTCAAAGAAGCGGAGCAAGCAATCCTGAAATTTATATGGAACAATAAACGCCCACGGATAGCTAAAACAATTCTTGGGAAAAAGATGATGGGAGGCATCACCCTTCCCAACCTTAAACTCTACTACAAAGCGGTAACAATTAAAACAGCATGGTACTGGAACAAAAGCAGAACTGCAGACCAATGGAACAGGGTGGAATATCCCCACACACAACCTCAAAGGTATGATCATCTAATCTTTGATAAAGGTGCAAGAGATGTGAAGTGGAACAAGGAAAGTCTCTTTAACAAATGGTGCTGGCACAACTGGACAACCACATGCAAAAAAATGGGCTTAGAACTCGATCTGTCACCATGCACAAAAGTCAGATCAAAATGGATTAAAGACCTCAACATCAGACCACAAACCATAAGGTACATTGAAGACAAGGTAGGCAAAACCCTCCAGGATATTGAAGATAAAGGTATCTTCAAAGATGACACGGAACTAAGCAATCTAGTAAAAACAGAGATCAACAAATGGGACTACATTAAACTAAAAAGCTTCTGCACAGCAAAAGAAACAGCGACCAGAATACAAAGACTATCTACAGAATGGGAAAGGATATTTACACAATACACATCAGATAAGGGGTTGATATCAAGGGTATATAAAGCACTGGTTGAACTCTACAAGAAGAAAACATCCAACCCCATCAAAAAATGGGGCGAAGAAATGAACAGAAACTTTACCAAGGAAGAGATACGAATGGCCAAAAGACACATGAAAAAGTGCTCTACATCACTAATCATCAGAGAGATGCAGATCAAAACAACTTTGAGATACCACCTCACACCACAGAGGCTAGCACACATCCAAAAGAACAAAAGCAACCGCTGTTGGAGAGGATGTGGGGAGAAAGGGACCCTTCTACACTGCTGGTGGGAATGCCGGCTAGTTCAGCCCTTTTGGAAAACAGTATGGACAATTCTCAAAAAACTTGAGGTTGAGCTCCCATTTGACCCAGCAATACCGCTGCTGGGAATATATCCCAGAAAAGCCAAAAAGTATAGTCGAAGTGACATCTGCACTTATATGTTCATCGCAGCACTGTTTACAATAGCCAGAATCTGGAAAAAACCCGAGTGCCCTAGAACAGATGACTGGTTGAAGAAACTCTGGTACATATATACAATGGAATACTATGCAGCTGTTAGAAAAAATGAGGTCATGACGTTTGCATATAAGTGGATCTACATGGAAAGTATCATGCTAAGTGAAATGAGTCAGAAAGAGAGAGACAGACATAGAAAGATTGCACTCATCTGTGGAATATAGAATAATAGACTATAAGACGAACACCCAAGAATAGTAGAAATAAGTACCAGGAGGTTGTCACCATGGCTTGGAGGCTGTTCTCTCATCCTGGGCAACTCAGAGAAGGGAACAGCAAGTAAAATGTGGTTGTTGGTCATGTGGGGGAAAGATGATGCGGGCCAAATATAGACTAGAGACTGAACGCAATGGCCACTCAACACCTTTATTGCAAACCACAACACCTAATCAGAGAGAAAGAACAAAAGGGAATACCCTGCCATAGTGGCAGTGTGGGGTGGGGGGAGACGGGACTGGGAAGGGGGGGTGGGATGTTGGGTTTACTGGTGGTGGAGAATGGGCACTGGTGAAGGGATGGGTTATCAAACTTTGTAAGGGAGAAACATGAGCACAAAAATGTATAAATCTGTAACTGTACCCTCACGTTGACTCACTAATTAAAAATAAACTATTATAAAAAAAAAAAAAAAAAAAAAACAAAAAAAAAAAAAAAGAAAACAGTTGTAATTGAATCAATATAAGATAAACAGTTATAAAATTGTTCGTGGTTAAATTTATCATACAGTGTTCCAACACCCATCCCTTCACCATTTTTCAACCACAATGCCCCGTTTCCCTCCCGAAACACTGCCCAGCTCCCATTTCCAGGAAGGTTCCTACTTTCTCCTTTTCCTCCTCTTCCTCCTCCTCCTCCTCTTCCTCCTCCTCTTCCTCCTCCTCTTTCTCCTCTCCTCCCCCTCCTTCTCCTTTTCCTCCTTCCCCTTCTTTCTTCTTTCCTCTCTCTCCTTCCCTTTAAGCACAGAGTACACAACTACTGAATGTCTCTGTACAAATGCACAAAAGTTTCATTTGTTCTAAGGTTATTTTTTTTTGGTTTTTTTTTTGGCGGTCACACTGAGATGTGCTCAGTGTTTGCTCCTGGCTCATGGATCACTCCTGGAGGGGCTCAGAGGATCATATGGGGTACCAGAATATTGAACCTGGGTCAGCTTCATGTAAGGCAAATGCCCTACCAAATATACTGTCTCTCTAGCTCTGTTGTCCCAAGGTTTGTATGTACTATGAGTCTCTGTCAATTTTCTATAACTCCAGCATACCATGAAAACAAGTCTTCTCTTTATGTGTAATGGTTGAATACTGTTGACAGGAAACAATGGGAAGACATATAGCTATCTATGTTAATAGTATGAGCCCACAACTTCATTATTAGGTGATTTAATTTCTCTGAAGTATAGTTTCTAGTTCCCAGATATTTGGCTAGTTATAGGTTGCAGAGTATCTGTAGGAAAGAATATTTGATCACATTTAATGTAACAGTGCACTTATTAATGAAGAGTAATTTCAAAGTAGTTATCAGCATCAATGATATTTTAAGATATTTATAACAACTATAACACAATGAATAATTTTTTATTTCCTTGATGGACAAAAGTCACACTTACTGCTAGTAGAAGTTTTCTGCATTGATTAATTATTAAAAATAATGCTAAATTTAAAAACGTGATTTTTTAAACCATTCATTTTTATGGTTTCCTAAAATCTAGCCATAGACGCCATCAGTCACTAAACTAGAAAGCCCTGCTCTAGAACATAAATCTGCAAGTATAACTGATGGGTCATAGGGAATGCAGTTTAAATTTTGAGTAAGTTGCCAAGTTTGGGACTTAAGTTTATTAATATTCCCTCCTATGTGCACTGGGTGAAAATTTTTCTTTTTTTGTTCCTTGTTATTATGAATACTGTTTACTAAAATCTTAAAAACTTACCCAAACCAGTGCAATAAGCACAAAAGATTATTTTTAGTGGATCATTATTCACGTTGAAAAATAATAACACAAGGCATTTGTTAAGAGTCCATTTTTCTCTTAAAGTACTCCTATTTTCTTGCTCGACCTGTCCAGGATAGGTATGTTTTTTTTTTCAATAAGAAATGAAGGGTTTTATTTAAATGTCATAAATAAAAGTCAAAACTAAGTTTCCATGCTAGAGAGACAGTACAGCAGGTAAGGGGCTTGCCTTGCATGTGGCCAATCTGGGTTCAATCATGGCAACAAAACTGGTCCCCTAAGCCCAGTCAGGATCAATCCCTGATAACAGAACTAGCCATAAGTTTGAGAACAGCTGGATAAGCACCAAAAATTAATAGAGAAAATTTATCAAATAGTATTTCAAATCTCCTGAGCACTGGAGCACCAAACAAGGCAAGGCAGAAGAAATCCAGTCTCAACAGTTCTCTAAAAATCATATTTTAATAGTTAATAAAAAAGACATCCTTGTAATTAAAGGACAAGGTCATTTGTAATGGAAGCTCTGTGCTCAGGGATCACACCGGGAGATGCTCAGGGATCTTCCTGGGATGTCGTGGATCAAACACAGGCTAGCTTCATCCTCAACTCTAAGCAAGAGCCTGCCCACTGTGCTATTGCTTTGGTCCCAGCCTATTTCTTGACCTCATATTTTAAAATGTTATGGCTAAAACTATTTTTTTCTTTAATCTTTTAGTGTGTATTTGCAGAAATCTATTCCTTTAGTGCTTAAAGGATGGTTAATTCTTTTTAAAACTTGGTACATTAGATAACTGTGTAATGTTTAATTGATTTATGATTTCCTAAGGCTCTCCTTTGCATTTTCAGGGTATTTTCACCTCACAAATTATCCTTGGAAAAGGTAAGTAATCTGATGCTGTATTTTCCATAGACATCAGAGTACCAAAGTACCACTGCTCCCTGGCAGGTTTTAGCTCTTAGCCCAACATATCTCCTGAGAGTATTCTATAATCTTGATTCAGTTTGTTCTGTGTCAGAAAAAAAATCAGATAATCCTGCTTCCTAAATTCAAGCTTAAATTTTTTAAAAGTATTTAAAGGACTGGTAATGTAGTCCAACAGGAGAGTGTCTGATTTGCATGTGTGAGGTTGTATTTCAATCCCTGAACTAAAAGGAAAGGAAAGACTTCCTTGGTTGATGGCCCATGAGTAAACTTCATGTATTGTAACGCATGAACACTGTGGTCAGAGCATTGAAAAGTTTCAAATTTGAGTGTTACTTCACATAATTATGTATGAAATTTTAGTTGGGAAAGTCAGTAAAAATATGATTGATTTCAGGATCAGTAATGATGTGGAGCAATTAGATACATTTAACCCATTTCTCTCCTGGTATCTTGAGTCATTCTTTGTTATATTAAGGTTTATGTTTATATACTTGATATAGATAGCAGATTTTAATGACATAATCCAGATCAACATTTCTCAATGAGGGGCTATATGACCCCCTCTGTGGCCCCAGGATATTCCAAGGGGACAGCAGGTGAAAATCACTTAAATGGGGGCAGGAGGATGGCATGAGATGGTGAACCCAATTGAAGGGTATAAGAAGCAAGATCAGTAGTGGGTCACAGTGGGAAAAGCTTGAAAAATGCAGCTCTAGTTTATTTCTCTTATAATTTAATGATGACTGAGAATTTGTGCTCACACTTATGAAAGTGATTTTGAAATTTCTAAGCACTCTTTAACTCATATAAATTACGACTAAATTCTCCTGAGCCTATGGTATGTGTCTGTATGGAGCTCCAGTATTTGAGGCTCAATAAATATTTTCACAAAAGTCATCTGTGATGTGAAGACTCTTATTTCTAATTTTCCATATCGTTATAGCCTGACTTAATGAGTTAGGTGTGTTTGATATGTCTGTCTTCTCTGACAGAGGAGCAAGTGGACTATGGTGCGAGTGATACTACCCATCTAAATGATGCAGTTGGCTTGGAAAGAGAATTAGTCAGTCAAACAACAGGAACGCAGGAAAAATCTCAGGAAGATCTTACAGCAGTAAATGCGAGTATTTCTAAAGAAATATGGATAGATTTTGAAGATTTTGGCATATGCTTTCAGTAAGTATGAGTTGAGTATGTGTTATTGTAGTTGCAAAAACCAATTTAGCAATAATTTGAGTGTAAAACTAATAATAATCTGGTATTGGTATAATCTCAAGTAGAAGTATAAGAAATAAAAGCCTCTAAGAATGACAAACATACTGTCTGCATGGAATATTAGTAGTCCCAATAATCTCAGGTTACTTTCAGTTTCTCACCAAATATTTGTTTGCTGATTAAGATGAAGACAATTTATTCAGTGGCAGAAATCATTTTGTCCCTTTACAGCAAACGATTTGAGTTGCTTTTAACTTTTATCAATATATAATTGAAAATAAGATTACTTGCTATTCAAAATGTATAGAATGATGAATTCACAACATAGCCATTGTGAAAGATTATATCCATGAATTAATATACCATCATCTCAGATTTATTTACCATGGACCTGTCTTGGTCAGAACATTTAAGTTATACTCTCCTTGGGAATATACAATATAGACACTGTGTTATACATGATACCCTCAGGCCTTATTCATCTTAGAATTGGAAGATTATACTTGTCTCCAACCTATTTCCATTTCTTGAACTTTGAGAGCCACTGTTATGCTCTCTGGTCATTATTATTTTTTGTGAGGAGGGGATGGAGCAATAGCACAGCGGTTGGGCATTTGCCTTTCACGTGGCCGACCTGAGTTCGATTCCTCTGCCCCTCTCGGAGAGCCCGACAAGCTACCGAGAGTATGAGCCCGCACGGCAGAGCCTGGCAAGCTACCTGTGCATATTGGGTATGCCAAAAACAGTAACAATAAGTCTCTCAGTGAGAGACGTTACTGGTGCCCGCTCGAACAAATCGATGAGCAAGGGGATGACAGTGACAGTCACCGTGAGTTACAACACTAGTCATGATTGGGTCTCAGGATTACAGTGCGTCAACACCAATCCCTTCATTCACCAATGTTCACTTCCCTCTACCAATCCCCACCACCCATATTTTGCCTCCCCACCTACCATCCCTCCCCCCACACAATCCTCCCCACCACTAGTCTGCCACTATGAAAGGTCCTTTTTTAAAAAAAAAAATCGCTTTTGGCACTGTGGTTTACTGTTACCGATAGGGTTTCATGCATTACACTTTGATTGCACTTTGCCACCTTTAAACGACCCCCCCTCCTCCTGGTTGGATGCGTCCCTCATCCCTCCACCATAGTAGTAATCCCTTTCTTGTTCTATTCTTCCCCCCCACCCTAAGTGGCATGCTTCCTGCTGAAGAGCTGAAGACCAGCTCTCATGTTCTTTGTTTACATCCATTGCTTTTGGGCATTCATTATTCCACCACTATGCTTTCTTCGATCCTGCATGTGAGAGAGATTATTCTGCAACACTGTCTCCCCCTCTGACTAACTTTATTCAGTGTGATAATCTCCAGACCCATACAGGTAGCAGCAAATTGCATGATTTTATACTTTCTTATGAATAAAAAGAGTAACAAACTATATTCTTTTGTGTTTATGCATATCAACATCAATTGTTCTTGTTTAATTTTCATTTGTGTTTAGTTTGTCTTACCTATAATTATTTGGGTCTACAAAGCTTAGTACATAGTCTATTACATGCAATGTTAATAACCTATTATAAATAATGCTTTTTCAGGCATCTCTATATTTTCCATAAGCCAAATTCATATTATGTTAGCACCCAAAAATCAGAATTCAAGGTAAGTATATGATCTCTTCTCTTTCCTCTCTTATACTTTAATATTTTTATTAGCTAGTAAAAGCCCTTTACATTTACCAAATATTTCTAGACTTACATGTTGGTTACATTAAAAAATTCTTAAGCTCACCTATTCAAAAAATCCGAGCTTGGCCAAATAAAACAAAATTCCTCTATGAGTTCCTCATATTTCTCTGAATATTTTCAGGTGTGGGTATGGGGGCAGCAGCGCAAAATGGGAGGCAGCTTCGGGCTGTGTTGTTCCTGGTTCTGTGCTCAGGAGTGAACCCTCGTGGTCCTGAAGGATCAGATGCAATGCTGGGGATTTGATTAAAATTTGCCCAAATGTAAGTCAAGCATCTTACCTTCCAGAACTGTCTCTCCAGTCCCCTGGACAGTTTATTGAATGTGACTCCTACATGGAAGTAAACGTTACTTCTGGAGAGCACTGAAATCAAAGCTTCAAATATTTGGTATAATTTGATAGGAGAGTTAGTGGTGTTTTGACCCTAGCACTTCTTATTTTTAGTGGCTGCAGACCAAGTGGCAGACAGGGGATCCAGGACTTCTCTGAACATTCCTCAGACAATCCACTGTTATTGGGTTGGGGCAGAGTGGCAGGCAGCTGTCAAAACTGCCTCCTACTGGCATCAGGGCAAAGTTCCATATGCCAGTTGACCTCTTGGACCACCTGTTCCTGTCTCCAGTGCTCAGATTCTGCAAAAATGCCCTTTGGAGGTTTATACCCTGAGGTGACAAATAGGAGATCCTTCATAGTTTTAGAAATGAAACAGCTTTCTATATCACTGACATGCTAAAGCCAAATGGGAACCAGAAGGGGGTAGGTAGGGGAGGACTTGTCAAATGGAAACAGCTAGAAATTACTGGGGGAGTTCATCATTTAAAGCCACAAACCCAGCAATTCAAGAAATCTTGCTTTACTTGATTCACTAATAAAGTTTCATTTGTCACAGCTATAGACACTTTGCTTGCAAATTAGAACTGGTTATCTAAATACTGGGTTAAAATTATCTGAAAAGCTTTTAAAGTAAACCAAAAATTAAATTTATTAAAGACAGTATATACCATCTTGTCAAATTTATGCTGTCACACTGAGAATTTTAAAGACAATAATAGGGCAAAGGTAGAGAGTACTGCTATTGGAGTGAGGTAGGTAAATATGAATGCTGTGAAGGACTACAAACAGAAATGCTTTTGACTCTCCATTACTTGAAGATAATTGTGACCTTTGGGAGATTATTTTGTCTGTCTGTATCCATTTCTCTGTCCATAATGTATGTGTTAAGAATATTCATATAGAGGCTGAATGATAGCATAGCAGGTAGGGTGTTTGCTTTGCATGCAGCTGACCTGGGTTCGATTCCCAGCATCCCATATGGTCCTACGAGCACCAACAGGAATAATTCCTGAATGCATGAGCCAGGTGTGTGCATCACCAGGTGTGGCCCAAAAAGAAAAAAAAATTCTTATAAAGTGTAGTCATACTGCACTCATTTGTGAGATATAAAGTAACATAAAAGGAGACTGACACCTAAAGATAGTAGAGATAAAAGCCAGGAGGATCTCTCCACGGCTTAACCCAGTCTCATGTGCTGGAGGAAAAGGCAGCTGGGATCGAGAAGGGACCACTAAGAAATTATGGTTGAAGGGCTCATTCAAGATGGATGATGCATATTGAGAGTAGGCTATGGACCAAACATGATGGCCGCTTAGTACCTGTATTGCAAACCATAGCACCAGAGAGAGAGAGAGACTAAGAGGGAATGTGCCTGCCACAGAGGCTGGGGGTGGGAAGATGTGGGGGTGGCGGGAGGAATACTGGGAACATTGGTGGTGGAGAATGGACACTGGTGGAGGGATGAGTACTTGAACATAGTATAACTAAAACATAATCATGAAAGTTTGTAAATATGTCAAAAAAACAAATTAATATATGTAAATAAAATAAAATGCAGTCAAATAAGATGGATGCCAAACAAGGTTCCATCCTCAGCACCCCAAATGGCCCCCCAAGCCCACCAGGAGTGATCCTTGTGCTCAGAACCAGGAGTAAACCCTAGACCTTGCAGGGTGCATCTAACCCTCTACTCCCTGTAAAAGAAAAGATGCATGCAGCCCTCCTGAGTTTCTTTTAGAGGAGTCTGGTTTTGTTCAGTCCTTTTTTACTTCTCCTAAACAAAAATCTAGATGGAGGCATTATTATTCAATGGCTAGATTCTGAAGATGTGAAAAAAAGGAGTAAAGGATTTGTATTACATGTTCCGCTATTAAAATGCTAACAGGCATTTATTTCCGTTCTCTGCTGAAGTTACCCCAGGATGATGCCTCTCCTATACAAGATATGTTCTGAGAACTTCTCATTCTTGCACCTATTTTCTCTTCTCCCTGCCTGGACAAGCATAATTTCCTTCTGTGTTCCGGGAAAAACGCTTTGAGTCTCCTTTAAGTGGAGCCAATCCCGTTCCCTCCTGCAGAATCATCTGCCATAGACTATTGCCAACCCCTACTGATGAAGTTCTTCTCTCACTCAGTCTGTGAAATACACCCTGTGCTCCCAACATGAGACAGCAATTTCTCTCTAAATCTTAGGCATTATATTATACTTAGGAGTGGAAAGCACGGCATCATAGACTAATGTTAAGAACACTGGTCTGATTTGTTCCAGTTCTCAGATGATCGTGTGCTCTACTATTTATTTGTGGACAGTCTAAAACCTATTGAATTGCTGGTTAGCTTCTCTGCATTGGTACGCTGGGGAGAATCTGGAGGTAAGAGAATAGCATGGTCCGACACTACGCCACGTGAGTGCTTATCTTCCTTTGTTGGTGTCATACTAGTGTTGGTTCAACTCTTCACTCTGCCCCAATCTGTGGTTGCATCAGAGCAGCTGATTTGAGTAGAGGAAACAAAACAAAAATCAAAAAAGACAAAACATACGACGTAGCCCCTATTTTAATCTGAAAAATCACACATTTCGAAAAGATTTTCCAAGTTCTGCTCACATTTCCCCTCCTTTGTTCTCCCACTCTCATTCTCATGGGTGGTTATTTCAATCTCTCTCTCTATCATTCTCTCTCACAGAGAGAGACACACAGAGACACACACACAGCATTACCACTCATTGTTAACTGATGTTTGCACTGAGAAGAGAAAATAAAGAAGAAATAACTTGCTTTATCTTTCAATGATAAGCTCTTTCAATTTAGTCATCCATTCCTCTTATTCTAAAGGATAGACTATCCATGAAAGGATGCAACTATCCTTTGCACATACACGCACATATGCACAGAATATTATTCTTTAATTCCTTGACCTGTCTTATTAAAACTTAAGTTTCTCCCCTCAGTACCCAGCACAGATGATTTTAAATAAATATTTGCCGAATGCTGACGTTGAATATTAACTCATCTTAATGGGCAGGGACCATTATTTCATACCATCATATACCTAATATTCATGTACAGCTGCAGAGAGTAAAGATATGCATAAACTTTCCAAACTTCAGTGGAATCAACTTGGTATGTCTACCTATCCAATAACTCTTAAGCCAGTCCATGTCATCTGTGATACATGGTGTGGCTTTATAGCTTCAGCCTGAGTGTTATATGGAAATAAGAGGGAAAAGGTATTGTGTCCTCTGCTACTAATGAATAACAGTCAGTATTATTTATTCATTTTAATGGAAGAAACTTATATGTTAAAAAACAGGATTTTTTTTGTTGTTAATGAGGTATTATTTCTATCCACAGTCAGTGAATATAAATTAAAGGTAAAACTACATCCATGAGCTTTTTTGATTATGTATTATCATTAACGCAAGGAAAATCTCTTATTTTCTCAGACATGTGGTTTTCCTCTTTGAAAGTTACATCTAGAATGATTTTGTAACTATTCCTATAGATGACAAAAGTGATGATATGGCACATACAATAAACCTATTTCTCCTCCTCTCCCAAGTTTCCTCATCCCTCACTACTTCATATGGGAGGTAGGTTATAAGAGGGAATTAGTACATGAGAGACAATCTAGATTCCATGTGAGTATTATTTCTGATGTTTATTAACCCAGAATAACTTTCAATATTCTTTAACAGTTTTAAATTATCTCTAATTCCTGACTTTCATTTGGGTTATCATATATCTTTCTATGTTTAATACTGATACTGGATAAAAACCAGTGCCATTGATGTTGATATTAATATATTCACAATCAAATTTTATTATATATTTCTATTTTACTTCTCCTAAAGCTTTAAGTAAAGACGGTCCTCTCCTAGAGCCCGGACTACTCACGGCTGAGTCAGTTCACTGGAAGTCTCTAAAACCAGGCAACCTTGTTCTGAAGATTCACACATATGCGACCAAAGCTGCTATGATTCGTCTGCCTCCTGGGTATGAAGTGATTTCATTTTCCCATACTAGGAATTGTTGAAGACTTATAAACTGTTGGCTATTAAACAATGAAATGATATGACATAATTTTCAATGACACAAAACCACATCCAGAAGTGCTCAGGGACCATTCCTGGCTCTGTGCTCAGGAGTAACCCCTAGCCTTGCTCAGGGTATCATACATAGTGAAGGCATCAAACAGGGGCCAGCCACATGCTGAGAAAGTACCTTAACCCCTATTCTATGGCTCAAGAATGGTAATTCCATTAAAAAATACAGGATAAGCTGTATACTGAATTTTTGGAGATAGTGACTGATAAATAGTATATTAATTTATTTAATAACAATATGTTTTTAAATGCTTTTCACCTCAAATTTTATACAACTATTCTGCTAAAAAAAAGTCACTTTTGGAGATAAATCTTACTCTTATTTCTTAGCACGAAGCTTGGGTTCCTTTAAAATCAACTTGAGATGCATAGCACTTTACCTCCCAAGCGATAGTTTTTCCTACAGTATTTTATTAAATTTCAAAAATAAAATTGGTAAAGTATATTAACATATACGGAATGGGACAGTGAACTAAGACATCTCACTTGGAGCTGTGTGTGGGGGTGGTTTGGGATAAAGATAGGGCTGGGGATGGTCACGGTGTGGCTGCACTGCAAGCACAGAGTGATATCAGTATCAAGAGTGCAAACTATGATCCTTCCAGAACCACCTATTTAGAAAAAAATTTATATAACTGAGAAGTTTTCTTGATAAAAGTATGTTCAATATACTCAATATACTTAGATGAATGAAATACTTATGTCACACTTCTCAAAAATCTTGCTCTGCGTGAGCAGAGGGAAGTTCTGATTTCTTTCACTGAAAACAAAGCTTAAGCAACAAATGAAAATGCTTAAATAGGTCCATCCACACCTACCCGTGGAAGGGAGGGGCCTGCCAGGTGCTTGGCGAGATGTCGGGCCTGGCGTTTGGACCCAGAAGAGCCATTCTCATCTGCAGGCACCATCTAAACCTGCCCACAGCTAAGTATTTCTTCACTACTCCATAACTCATCATAAACATACAAAAACATCCCAACATAAGTTCTTAACCACACAAAAGAATGCAAGAAGCAACTCCAAACAGCAAAAGTCACAATATAAAGCAACATAGAAACCCAGCAGTCTTAGTTAGGGAAGAAGGTAGCCCAGTTGACCCACCCAGTAATGATGAGCTATATAACTTCTCTGATAGCAATTTAGAATGGAACGGTTAAGGAGGCATAAGGAGCTCAAAGAAACAATGGGGCATACTACCAAGTAAATACAAAAGGATATGAGAGTGGAAATGAGGAAACTAGTAAACAAAAATGCAAGCATAAATACAGATCTGAAGGAACTTGTAAGTGAAATGAAAAACTCACTAGATGGCCTCAGCATCAGAGTAACAGCTGCTGAGAACAGAATGAGAAGCTCTAAGAGGAGGTGCAGAAAATCTCCAGGCAGCAGCAGAACACGGAGAATAACCACAACATAAATGAACAGATGATAAGAGAACATTGGGATGAAGTCAAGTGGAACTTGATAAGAATCACTGGTTTACCAAAGGAGCAGGAAACCTTAATGAAGAAGTAACTGTCAAAGCCATCATTGCTGAGAAGTTCCCAAATCTGAAGAGTGCACACACCCAAATCAAGGAGGTACCGCCTAAAGGTACCGGCTAAAAGAAATCCAAACAAAAATACAAGAAGACACATCCTAATCAGAATGACAAAAACCCTAAGTAGACATAGAATACTTAAAACAGCAAGATCAAGGAAGGAAATTGCTGATAAAGGAGCATCCTTAAGATTCACAGCAGATTTATCAGAAGAAACCCTCCGGGCCTACACAGTGGTGGGATGTAATGAAAAACCTCAGTGAAATGAATGCCTCACCAAGAATACTTTACCCAGCCAGACTCTCATTCGAATTTGGAGGAACAATACACAGCTTCACACATAAACAACTCAGGAACTTCATAGACTCAAAATAATTGTTGCAAGAAGAACTGAAAAAGCTACTTTAAGATAAGACAAGCACCGCAGGTACACCAAAGTCCTACATAAGAATGGCACAAACCCCATTACAATAATCTCTCTCAATGTCAATGGACTGAAAATACCAACCAAGGGACACAGAGTGGCAGGATGGATTAGAAAATTAAACTGTTTCCTCATCCCATCCAGGTATCTGTCAGGTATGCATGTCCCCTTCCCCAAGCAGCGGTTACTAACGTGACCATGAGCTATTCTTCTCCTCCATATACCATTAGAACCGTAAGTTATCCTCTTAGGTGGAACTTTTACTAGAACAGCTTAACCACCTATAGCACTGTAGCACTGTCGTCCCATTTGCTTGAGTGGGCACCAGTAACGTCTCCATTGTGAGACTTGTTGCCACAGGTAGTTTGCCAGGCTCTGATGTGCACGTGGGATACTCTCAGTAGCTTGCCAAGCTCTCTGAGAGGGACTGAGGAATCAAACCCAGGTTAGCTGCGTGCAAGGCAAATAAGCTACCCCTGTGCTATTGCTCCAGTCCCACCAGAAACACACTAAGTCAATAAGTCATTAGCCCCACCTCAATTAATACTACACCAAAAACACAAAAGTAAGGGGCTGGAGCAATAGCACAGTGGGTAGGGCATTTGCCTTGCATGCGGCCGACCTGGGTTCAATTCCCAGCATCCCAGGTGTGACCCAAAAAGCAAAAACAAAACAAAACAAAACAAAAAATCCACAAAAGTAAAAGGGTGTATGAATGTCTAAACCACACAGGTCACAATGGTAAAACAATGCAGAAGACCACCAAGCTTACTCAGTGGAGAGTCTAGCCCAGAAGATCCCAACAGTAATGAAGCACTAGAAAACCTCTCTGACAAGGAACTTAGAAGGGAGCTACTGCGGACGCATAGGGAGCTAAAAGATGCAATGGAACACACTGCCAATAAAATACAAGAGGATTTGAAAGTCGAAATGAGGAAAATTCAAACAAAATTACAAACAGAAATGTCATATCTGACAAACCTGGTAGGCAAATTGAAAAACTCAATGTATGGCCTCAGCAACAGAGTATCAGCTGCTGAGGACAGAATCAGTGAGCTCAAAGATGAAGTACAGAGACTCTTCAGACAACAGAAGAAAATGGAAAAGAGACTCACAATCCGGGAACAGATGTCAAGAGAGGATCAGGATGAAGGCAAGACTAGCAACATAAGAATTATTGGAGTCTCAGAGGGACAGGAAGAAAACCCTGATGAAGAAGAAACCGTCAAAGACATCATTGCTATGACATTCCCAGAGCTGAAGAACGCATGCGACCACATTCAGGAGTCCTGAGGGTACCAACTAGAAGAAATACAAATAAAAATACCCCAAGACACATCCTGATCAAAATGACGAAAACCTTGGAAACAAAATTCTGAAAGCAGCAAGATCAAAGAAATAAATTGCCTATAAAGGAGCATCTTTAAGATTCACTGCTATCTTATCTGATGAAACCCTCAAGGCCTGAAAACAGTGGTGAGATATAGTGAAAAAACTCAACGAAATAAATGCCTCACCATAACAGAAGAACAACACAGTTTCACAGACAAACAACAGCTCAGGAGCTTCATAGATTCAAAACCATGGTTACAAGAACAACTAAACAGGATATTTTAAGACAATACAAGCCCCTCAATACCCCAAATTTCAGCATAAAGATAGGACAAAACCCAAAAACAATAATTTCTCTCAATATCAATAGGCTAAACGCACCAATTAAGACACAAAATGGCAGCATGGATCAGAAAATTGAACCCAACATTCTGCTGCCTGCAAGAAACACATCTCAACAGTCAGAGCAAACACAGGCTCAAAGTCAAAGTCTGTAAAACAATAATTCAGGCAAACAACTCCCATAAAAAAAAAGCCGGGGTGGCCATTCTGGTATCAGACCACATTGATTTCAGACTGAAGAAGGTCACAAGAGACAGTGAAGGTCATTTCTTATTGATCAAGGGATCTGTACAGCAGGAAGACCCTATAGTACTGAACGTATATGCACCTAATGAGGGACTAGCAAAGCGCTTAAAACAACTAGTCATTGATTTGAAGAAAGACATCGATAGCAACACAATGCTAGTGAGAGATCTCAGCACCACTTTATCACTTCTCGATAGGTCAACCAGACTCAAGCTTAGCAAGGACATACTTTATCTGAGGGAAGAAATGGAAGAAAGGGGCTTAGTATATATATATATATATATATATATATATATATATACACATATATATATGTGTGTATATATATACATATATATATATATATCACTTCATCCTCAAAAAACTGAGTACACATTCTTCTCAAGTGTGCATGGAACATTCTCCAAAACAGACCACATGCTGAGTGACAAAACATACCTCCATAAAATTAAGAGGATTGTATCAACGATCCTCTCAAACCATGATACGCTGAAAATAGACATAAATCACACACACAAACAGAAAATCAAATCGAACACCTGGAAATTAAACAGCTCACTATTGAACAACAAATGGCTTAAAAAGGAAATCAAAGAAGAAATCAAAAGGTTCTTGGAAACAAATGAAAATGAGAAAACAAGTTACCAAAACTTATGGAACACATCAAAAGCGGTGTTAAGAGGAAAGTTTATAGCTCTACAGGCATTCCTCAGGAAGGGAGACCAAGCCCACATAAGTAACCTAACCTCACAGTCTAAGAGCTTGGATAATGACCAACAAAAGGAACCCAATCTGAAAAGGAGGAAGGAAATAATAAAACTCAGAGCAGAAATTGATAAGAGGGAAACCCAAAAACAATCCGAAAGATCAATGAAACCAAGAGCTGGTTCTTTGAAAAAGTAAACAAGATTGGTAAACCACTAGCAAGACTCACAAAGAAAGGTAGAGAGAAAATTCTAATAAACCGAATCAGAAATGAAAAGGGGGACATCACAACAGAAATTTCAGAAATTCAGAGGATCCTCGGGGGGATTACTTTGAGAAGCTTTATGCTACAAAACAAGAAAACCTGGGAAAACTGCGGAGCTCCCTTCAAAAAAATGAACTCTGACCTCTGTCTAATGCCAGGCACAAAAGTCAGATCAAAGTGGATTAAGGACCTCAATATCAAACTTGAATCCATAAGGCACATAGAGGAAAATGTAGGCAGAACTTTCCATGACATTGAAGCTAAAACTATCTTTAAGGATGAAACACCACTGACCAAGCAAGTGGAAACAAACATAAACAAATGGGACTACATCAAACTAAGAAGCTTCTGCACCTCAAAAGAAACAGTGACCAAAATACAGAGAGAGCCTACAGAATGGGAAAGAATGTTTACCCAATACCCATCTTATAAGGGATTAATATTCAGGATACACAAGACACTAGCAAAAAAATCCCAACCCCATCAAAAAATGGGGAGAAGAAATGAACAGAAGCTTCCTCAAAAAAGAAATACAAATTTCCAAAAGGCACATGAAAAGATGCTCCACATCGCTAGTCCACATTTGCTAGAAAGATGCAAATCAAAACAACAATGAGATATCATCTCACACCACAGAGACATGCACACATTCAAATGAACAAAATCAACCAGTGCTGGCGTGGGTGTGGGGGGGAAAGAAATACTCTTTCACTGTTGGTGGGAATGCCGACTGGCCCAGCTATTGGGGAAACAATATGGACAGTCCTTCAAAAACTAAAAATTGAGCTTCCATCTGACCCCGCAACACCACTTCTGGGAAGATATCCGGAGGGTGCAAAGAAGCACAGAAAAATGACATCTGTACCTATATGTTCATTGCAGCACTGTTCACAAAAGTCAAAACCTGAAAACAACCCAAATGCCCTAGAACAGATGACTGATTAAAAAAAAAAAATTGGCACATCTACACAATGGAATACTACATAGCTGTTAGGAGAGATAAAGATATGAAATTTGCTTATAAATGAATAGACATGGAGATATCACTTGTATCACTTTTCGTCCCGTTGATCTTCTATTTGCTTGAGCGGGTGCCAGAAACGTCGCCATTTGTCTCTGTCACGTGCTAGTCCAGCCTAATGATATCTGCTTGCTCCAGGAACAGAAAGAGCCTCAAATCATTCATTTAGGGATTTGACAAGAAATCTGACCATCTAGTTGGTGGGCAGCCACGCGGTCTTCTGACATCCTATGGAATCCAGTTGGTAACAGTTCTAGTCCAGCGGTCATCTCTGAATTGCATTACATGACCGGCCCATCTGATTTTTGATGCCTTGGCAAACGTGACAGCATCCCTGATTCTTGACCATCAACAGAGGTCAGAACTTCGCATTACTTCTCTCACTTGAGTGAGATTTGATACTTCTAGCATAGATCTTTTGATTCCTCTTTGGGCTATCTGAATAGCGTTCTCGTCCTGTTTGCGAGGCATATGTTAGTGCAGGAAGAACAGTGAAATCGAAAAGATGTGCTCGGACTCGGAGGTTCTTTGTCCTCTTAACCACTTCCTCAACGCTCTTGAAGGCATCCCACGCTGCTCTCTTCCTCCTGCGCAGTTCTGGTGCCAAGTTGTTCCTCATGTTGAGTTCTTGACCCAGGTACACATAGCTGCTGCATTCGGAGATGTTCATTCCATTGAGAGCAAATGGAGTGTCAGGTTTTGAAAAATTAGTTCATTTTTCATGAACATCATCTTGTTGAGATTCAGATGCAGTCTGACCTTTCCACACTCGTGGTCGAAGTCGGCCAGCATTTGTGCCACTTGGCTAATGTTTTGCGTCATGAGAACGATGTCATCAGCGAAGTGGAGGTGGTGTAATTGTCGACTATCTATCTTCACTCCCATTCCTTTCCATTCCAGTCATCACATGATGTTCTCAAGAGTGGCACTGAAGAGTTTCAGTGAAATGGTATCATTTCACAGCACCCCTGCCGCACCCTTCTCTTTACATCAATGATCACTTCCTTGTAGAATGGAGAAATCCTGGTGGTGAATCCACAATACACAGAGGATTTTGATATACTGAGTTTGAACGCCCTGTTTGGCTAGGGCTTCGATGACCGCTTCAGTCTCAACAGAATTGAAGGCCTTCTTTAAGTAGATGAACTTTAGGCAGAGTGGCATCTTGAATTCTCACGAAACTTCTATGAGTTTGGTCACTGTGTGGATATGGTCTATGTTGCTGAATCCCCTTCGGAACCCGGCTTGCTCACATGGTTGTCCTTCGTCTAGTGTTCTGCCTGTTCTATTCAGGATGACATGAGTGAACAACTTGTAGACGACAGAGAGCAGGCAGATTGGGCGGTAGTTGCCGATGTCATGGATGTCTCCCTTCTTGTACAACAGAACAGTTCTACTGGTTTTCCACTGAGACGGAACTGCTAAAATCTCAGGACTGGGATGAATGGAGATGTTCCTGGTGCCCATTTGAGTAAATCGATGAACAATGGGATGACAGTGATACAGTGATTCAGTGAATCCTTGGGCACCCTTAAATATACAGAGTAAACTCCTGACAATTTTTCATTCAATTTTCGCGGAATTTTAACCAGTCTTATTCTGCTGCTTGATCTTACTTTGTTGCATCTTGCTTGTTCCATTTTTGTAGCTGGCAGATATTTTTTATTCTCTTCTGTTGTTTCCCGCTATATTGTTCCACCCCTGGTTTATTTCAGCGAATATTTTCGTTCAGATGCTCTTACCTATGGGCATATCCCACCTGTGGGGTGTTTTGTGAGGGCGACAAATTCCCACAATTTCGATGTCATTTTATGGGAGCTTTTTTTCCTTTTATTATTTTTCCACACTAAAAATGTAGAGGTCTTTATTCTTGGTGTATTCTTAAAAGAATTTAGTTATTGCTGATATTTGTGGTTTTTTGTATTGAAGAATTGAATACATTTATCTTTGACAAAGTGAAGTCCAGTGAAAATGCAAGTAAATAAGATATTCCACATTTGATCATTGTGCCTATATTCTGTACCTATAAAGGTTGATTTTATACCATTCTCCCCCTGTGCCTGTTCCAGTCTCATTAAGCTCCTCATTCCCATCTCCTCCTGCCCCACCTCAATTCCTCAACTCACTGCCTTGATCTCTCTCTCTCTCTCTCTCTCTCTCTCTCTCTCTCTCTCTCTCTCTCTCTCTCTCTCTCTCTCTCTCTCCAGGTCAGGTTGCACAATCAACATATCAAAGCCCTTCCTGATTGCCTGCTGGCAGGAGATCAGGCTCAAGAGTGAAAATACTACCTAGGGGTTTTTCTCTTTTCCTTAGTCCAATAACTTAATTAACATTTTAATTAACATCTTCATTTTACTTCTTAATATTAGTTATTTTATATAGAAACAGTAAGAGATACATTAAGCTTGTAGGGTGACTCTCCTGGCGACATCATGCTATAGATCTCAGACTACAAGGCTCAGGTCAGATTAATCTTTCCTAACTCTAGTAGGATCCTAATGTAGTTGATACTTTTTGGATCGTGTCAGAATTTGTCCATGACCATGCTCTTAATTTATAGATAAGTATTATAGCACTTTTCCCTGGCCCATTTTGATGCTATGGTAGGTCACATCTTGCCATGGGTCCATCTAGTCCCTTGTCAGGACGCTGCTTTGGGGTGCTAGAAAATAAGAGTAACTGACACTTAAGAGTAAGTGAGAGAACAGATGCCCAGGAGTGAGTATTATTCATTATTTGGAGTCAATTAACTCCCAAGTTACAAAAGCATAGCATTAAGTGTCTTTTTGTGTCTATACTAAAAGGACATTGCTCTGAATTAACTATTCAAAGGACTTGAGAGAAAAGCACTATTTGCAACTTAACAGAGTCTGATTAGATTGATAGTTGGGGAAGCAGTGCACAAAGGAAGAGATTACAAATAAACACAGAGGAATGGGAGCATTGTGATGGGAGAAACCCAGTAAACCTAAGCTCCCTGTGGCAAGGCAGAAAGGGCAAACCAATGTCATCCCACACCATGCAGTCCCAAGGATCAAACCTAGATCTGGTATGTGAAAGGTATAAGTCCTAACGCTGTACTCTTCCTCTCTACTCCTGGCTCTGTGCTCAGGGATCACTCCTACTTTTGCTTAGATATGGGCTGTTAGTGATTGAACCAGGGTCATCCTCATAGAAACCAAGGACCTTACCCACTATATTGTCGCTCTAGCTCCACAACTGAAATCTTCACAGTGTTTAGATTTAGTGCAGGTGTCCAAACCAGGAAGGAAGTGGCATTTTTGTAGACAATGCTTTTGGAGTAAATGATCTTGTACTTAGAAATTTTGGAGGAAAAAGCAAACTCAAATTGGTCCTGTCCTGTTAACAAGTCAGTGATGATGAATAGAACTGATACTAATGTTTAAATGATGTGACAGCAGACCCAGAATATTTAAAAAATTTCTATTTGAATTTTGTATAGGTGTATCAGTATGAAGTTATGCTTTTCCCCATTTTTTTTTTCTAGACTTAACCTCATGATTGACTGTTCAAGTGTATTTGTTGGACATTGCATCTAAAATTATCTCTCCAAATCTGTTATCAATAATAACGATTGTTATTATAGTTATAATATTAATGAAAAATACCACTCAAACCTACTGATTGTCTCTAACATTGCAGATGTAGGAAGAGTTCAGGGCTGGAAATCTGACATGACATGAGCAGTCATCTTGCTAATGTTGGACTGTGAGCACAAAAGGTCAAGGCATTAACAGACACATGTGGTTGTTTTTTTTTTTTTTTTCAAAACAAAGTAATCTTGGTCCTCACCTGTGGTCCATTCTGTTTAGGAGACACATGCTGCTGCTCACCGCCAGTGCTCTCGTGGCGCACACCTTACACTTCTGCAGCATGGGGAGCTTCACGGTGGGGGATGAAGATAGTGTACTGCCCAACTTCGAACCGGTAAATGTTTTAGCACTGTAGCATCGTAGCACTGTCATCCCATTGTTCATCGATTTGTTCGAGCGGGCACCAGTAACGTCTCCATTGTGAGACTTGTTACTGATTTTGGCATATCGAATATGCCATGGGTAGCCTGCCAGGCTCTGCCGTGCGGGGGTGGGATACTTTTGATAGCTTGCTGGATTCTCCAACAGGCACAAAGGACTCGAACCCGGGTTGGCCGAGAGCAAGGCAAACGCCCTACCTGCTGTGTTATTCCAACAGCTCTAGTGATTTTTTTTTTCTGCCAGATTTTCAAAGATTTGAACAAAAGCTACTTCTTTTTTTTATAAATGTGACAATTTTATTTGAACGTTCAAAACAATCCGATGTATCCTGCAAGGGATTTCTTAAATACAGCGTGTATGATAAACCATCTGACCTCTCTGGGGGAAACAGAGACAAATCATTTTAGGGGGGTTTGAACAATTGCCTTGACCTCTGCTCTGTTGAGTCCATCCCCTTTCTCAACTATGAATAGCTCAAGTATTATGGGTTCTTAGAGAATTATGAAGTATCCGAACGTTTCTTACTGTAGTTTCAAATAGGATGGCAGTAGTTCCTTTAATCTTTTCCTGGCTTAAGGTGTTTGGGGTGTTTATCCTTTGGATTCAGGGGGAGTGGATATATAGAAAATTCCCTAGCTTAAGTCTCATCTTCTAAATGTCCTCTTGTCTTCTGTTACTTTCTCTTACTATGCTGATTTGACGTATCTGAAAGAAAACATGAAGCAAATGTCACTAGTGTCTCTTCCCTCCTTCCTTTCTTTTTTTGCTCCATCCTTTCCTTCCCTCTCCCTTCCTAACATTTTTTAGGATATGATAGAAAAAATTGTTTGGGGTCATACTCAGTGGTGCTCTGGACTTACTCCTGGCTCTACACTCAAAGATCGCTTCCTAATATTTGTTGCTGTATTCAAGGCACCTTAACTGCTGTCCTATTTCTCTGACCCCAAATTTTAATGTTTTAAACTAGATATCAGGGTGATTTGACATATGTATTCACTGTAACAACACACTGGCTGCAGAGATCACGATTTGACATTATTATACTTTTTGTGTGTGTGAGAACATTTAAATTCTACTAACAAAATTTTAATTATAGAATATTGTGTTAACAACAGTAATCACCCCGTTTTATGTGAGATCCTCATGCCTTATTTACCTGAGTCAAACCCTTTCATCAAGCTTTCCCAATTTGCCTTACCCGAAAACCACTTTCTACACTTTCTGTTAGCTTGAGAATTATTTTTTTTTTCTGTGTACGGTGATGTCATAATATATTTGTGGGTGTTTTGGGTATAATTTCATTCAGCAAAATGCCCACCTATGTTATGTCAAATAGAGATATTTTCTTCTTTTTTTGGACTCAATAATACTCAATTTTATGGTAATTTATGCACAGTGAGTATAGAAGCACATATATCTCTTAGATATTGTGTTATTTTCATTATATATATTCTCTGAAGTGGGATTCCTGGTAGTTCTATTATATGGAAAAAACCCTTCATTTTTATTTTCATTTCCAACCATTTCCTCCTCTTTTTCATTTGTTTTTAGAGTTAATTGCCAGAAGTAGCCAGTATCTCAGAATAGTTTGCTTGTTGCCTTTATAAATAAAACAATTTTTTTCTCTCTAAATCCTTTTCTTCCCCTCAGTTCTTAAACCATTGGCTTTTATCAGGCAAACCCTTAGACATATTTTCATACTAAGTCTGGGAACTAATAGTAGGAGGAAATCCTCCCCTGGGCCCCCAAGAAGTTACAGTGAACTTCCTCTGTGTTCTCATTTTAACAACATTGCTGTTGTTTGATATCTCTGATGTCACGACACTACTATGAAAAATGTGTGAAACCCTGCTTTATAAATAACCCTTGAGTGAGTCCTAATTGGAGGTTTAATAGATTAGCACAAATTACATTTTTGTAAACTTAATGACATGTAAATATTGCAAGACTGTGTGCTATGCTTTGTTTTCACAGGAGAGCTTACGATTTACAGAGCAGGCTTTACTTATTTTGAAAGCCATTGGAAATGTGATTGCAAATTTCAAAGATAAAAATAAACTACCTCAGGCTCTGAAGGAACTCCAAGCAGCTCACTACCCTGCGCCCCTAGGTGACAAACAGTTAACCGCACAGCACTTTAGGGTAAGCATATTTAAGACAGTTTGTTCTTCCAAAGATGTTCTTCCAAAGTTTGTTCTTCCAAAGTGTCTCATATTGAGATTCTCCAGATCAGATAACACGAACCATATATCTCATTGTTACTCATCTTTTCGTTTCATTAATAAGAAGAGATAATAAGCCTCTTATTTTCTTTAGTGTTGATTGTAGAAAGGAACCAATATCTCATGCTATTTTGTCCTGTTGCCTTTATCGATAAAGTTTATAATAAAGTGTATCTGTTTGTGTATTTTGAAGAAATGTGCATTAACTTCCTCTCATTTAAAAAATTCCAGATGCTGTTCTTATCATGGTTGGACTCTTAGTTCTTGGTATATTTTGAATAGTAACCATTTGTCAGATATATGGATGTTTAAGTATCTTGTCCAATTCAGTGGGAAATCTTTCAATTTTGATCTAGACTTCTTTTTTTCACCATAAGTAAAGACTGCTAGAGGCAACACCATTTGCTTTTGCCTTTATTTACCTTGTCAATGGATTCAAGCCTCTGAACACACCTTCAAGGCTGATATCAGGCAACATATCATACTGCATATGTTTCTTATCTTTCTATTTTATTGCTTCAGACTTTATATCCAAGTACTTAATCCATATTTAATTAAGATTTGTGTAGGGGGTCTAGTTTCCTTCTTTTGCATGTGGCTGTTCAGTTTTCCTAACATCAATTACAGAAGACATTTCTCTTGATCCATTGCAAGTTCTTGGTTCTTCCTATTCTGTTGCACCAATCAGTGTGTCTGTTTTTGTAGCACTGCCATGCTATTTTAATCACTATCACTCTGAAGTGTAGTTTGAAGTTTGAAATTGGGAAGCACAAAACTTCTACCTAAATTATTATTTCCTTGAAGAATTTTTGCTATTTGGGGGAGGGTCTTTGGTAGTTCCAAATAAATTTTATGATTTATTTGTTCTATGTTTGTAAAGATTCCTCTGAAGAATCTGGTGAGAATCCATTGAATTTTTTGGTATATTTTATATTTTGGTATATAATATATTTGGTATATGATATATTTTCCTCCACCCCTCTCGGAGAGCCCAGCAAGCTACTGAGAGTATCTTGCCCGTATGGCAGAGCCCGAGAAGCTACTTGTGGTCTATTCAATATGCCAAAAACAATTAAAAAGCCTCACAATGGAGGAGTTACTGGTGCCCACTCAAGCAAATAGATGAGCAATGGGATAACAGTGATAACAGTGATACAATGATGATATATTTTGGCATATTTCTTTGGTAACAAACCCATTTTAAGGCTTTTTTATTATTCTAGTAGAATATTGTTCCCTCTCTTTGTATTTCCTTTAATTTCAAATAATATCATCATGTTACATGTATGGGAGTTTTATTTCTTTGGTTAAATTTGTTCCAAGGCTTTTGCTTTGATGCAATTATAAGTAGGGTTATTTTACTTATTTCTTTTAATTTAATTATAAATATATTATGGAGGGTTTAATACTATTCTGTGAATTCACTGTAATATCATTTCTTGCATTTTTTATTTGAGTTTGGGGACTTTCATTGTGTATTATCATGACATCTGTAAATAATAGTGGTTTAATATTTTCACTAATAATTTGCTTACAAGGAATCCCAACCTAATATTGACTAGTAATGATGAGAACAAATATCTTTGCTCTGTTCCTGATCTTAGAGAAAAAACTTCATTTTTTTTACAACTGTTATTTAGCCTTTACTATGTTGAAGTTATTCTTTCTGAAATATTTACTGAGAATTTCTATCAAAAATAGATTTGAACTTGTCATTTGCTTCTTCCGCATCTTTTGAGATGATCATGATTTTTCCCTTTTTTTTGTTCATGTAGTTTATCATGGACATATCAATGATATGTTTTTATGCTTAACAATCTTTGCATCTCTGAAATAAACATTTATTAACCATGGTGAATGCTTTATGTACTATTTAGTTTGTTTTTTAAAAAATTTATTGACTATTTTTGCAACCATCTCATCAGATTTTTTGGTCCAGTCCAGTTCTTAGCAGGGCTCATCTGATTTTGCAACAAGAATAATGTTGTCTTCATAGAAAGTGTTGAAAAATTCTTCTTATTATTCCACTGATAGACAATCTTGCAAAGGATAGGTGTTTAATTCCTTAATTTCTTTGTGAGTATGACTAGAAGTTTCTACTTTTGTTGTGATTTCCAAGTAACAAATTATTGGCTTTGGTCATATTTTTAATAATTTTTACCTTTATTTCATTAACTTCTTCTAATAATTTTTATTTTTTCCCTGCTAGTTCATTTTATTTTCTTTAACTGAATGTTTAGAATAATTTGTTTGCAACCTTATTATCTACCGAAGTAGGCTGTATTTCTAAAAATTTTCCATTTAGTACCACTTTGCCTGCAACTTACAGAATTTCATAGGTTTAATTTTCATTCATTCTAGATTCTGTATCATGTGGGTATTTTGCAAATATTTTCTTCCAATCCATTGCTTCTTTTCTCAATATCTTGACAATTTTTTTAACAGGGAAGATTTTGATTTTAATCGTCTTTGTTTTCTGAATCATACCTTTGTTGCTGTTTCTATAAACTTAATACCATACCTAGAATATACTTTCTCCTATGCTATCTTTTAAGAGTTTTATAATTTTTATCAGATGTTTTCATCTGTAATCCATCTTGAGCTCATTTTTGAAACATAAGTTCTGTGCATCGAAGCATTTCATCTACTTAAAATTTAATATCATGTAAACAAACAGTATGCATAAAATAATAGACATCTCCCCAGAAATGTTCTCCATAGGGCCAAAGAGAAAGAAGAAAATTTTCTTGTTGAATATTCAGTTGGAGCTAGAGTAAGAGGATTTGCATAATCATGCATCTTTCTAATTTTTATCTCTAATTTAAAACATTTACGTTATTTTATTATCAAATACAGAAAATACTGACTTAAGCCACAATAAAGAGCTTGATGTGTTGAATTACTGTAAGAATTGTGTTATTATAATTATCATTATTATCATAAGAATTCAGGGACTTCTTGGTACTTAAAAATACAAATGACCCAAAGAAAAACTGTGAAAATGGGGGACAGGAGGTTCTTAGATCATATTGTCTTTTGTTCCATTTAATTTTGGGACTTATTTTTTAGGATATGTTTAGCTCATGAAAAATATGGCTGCTGTATTTTTTATGTATTTTTCATCAAACAATTTAGTGTGTTAATGGGGCCGAAGGGAGCATATCCTAACATGATTAGGAGATTTGGTCTCTGTTTCTATATTCAAGAGAAGGAGTGAATAAACCAGGATATATAAGTAATTCTCTAGCGTTGAAGGGAACACTCTATCAGCAATTCTAAGATGTGCATTTCTTTCTCACTTTAGCATTAGAATGAAAGGAGAGCTTGTTTGGTAATTTGTAGTTCCTGACAACCATTGTCGGTCAGGTGATCTCAAGGACTCTCTGTGCACTTATTCACAAAAGTTCATATTGTCACCGTTTCAAAAATATGTGCAGTGTTTGACCAAAAAAGCTTCTAGGGGAAGAAAATGAAATGACGTAATGAAACCTCTGCAAGAAAGGATAAAGGGAGAGGATTTTCCCAGAGTTCAGGATGAAGAAGTGGGGGGAGATTGTCCCTGGCTATTGGTCACCTATATAATCCTTCTAGTGTTTTTCAGAGCTTCTCTGGTTAATTAATGTATATTTCCTAAAAGTATAGAGACACATTTCCTTTTTCCCAGGTCTTTAAAGTTTCTCTATGGAAGCTAATGACAAATTGTCAAAGCAGCAAACTTCCAAACTTCAAATTTGCATTCCGTGCCCTGGTTTTCGACTTTGAATTGCTGGACTCGGCCCTGGAAGAGATTTCTTTAGGTAATTATGTGACAGAGGAATTCCTAGAATTGATGGATAAATGCATTTGAATGAAGTGCCCTCAGATTTTTCCCAGAGTAGGTCAAACAGCTCTGAAAAGACAGTCGCAGAGCTGATGCTCTAATTCAAAGGCTTCCAAGGATCTGTTAAACGTCCTCCAGCCCACATCTTTCCAGAGAAACCCAGAGGTTTTCTTTTTTTGTTGCTGTTATTTTTCCTGTGGGACCACACCCAGCTGTGCTCAGGGCTTCTCCTGGCTCTGTGCTCAAGAATCACTCCTGGCATGATTGGGGAACCACCTGTGGTGTTGGGGATTAAACCTAGATTGCTCAAGTAGCAAGCTATTACCCCATCCACTACACTACTTCTCCTGCTCCGAGAATGCAGTGATTTTTCACGTTATTTGTTCCTGAATTTGAAAAAGTATGAATGCCCTTACTGAATTATGATTTGAGAAATTCCACGAAGAATCTTTTTTTCAAGGAAGGGAGATGCATGCTGAACGTTGACTAGAGACTGAACAGGATGACCACTCAATACCCCTATTTCAGGCCACAACACCCAAAAGGAAAGAGAGATATCAAATTGGAATGCCTCGCCACAGAGGCAGGGTGGGGTGGGGGGATGGGATTGGGGGGTGGGAGGGATACTGGGTTCATGGGTGGTGGAGAATGGACACTGGTGGACGGATGGGCTCTTAAACATTGCATGAGGGAAAAACAAGCACGAAAATGTGTGAATCTGTAACTGTACTGTCACTGTGACTCACTAATAAATTAAATAAATAAATAAATAAATAAATAATCTTTTCTTCAAGGAATACCCACTCCTCTTGCTCTCCCATACAGTTTTAACACTCTCTTTCCACTTTGAGAGCATTTTCTTACTGCGGCCACAGTGAATCCGCAGCGCTTCTCCAGGGTGTCAATTCTAGAGTTTATTCCTTCGCTGGAAAGTCCGTCTTTTAAACAAGGCCTTTAGAGATCAAGAATGAGGCTCAAGTGGTAGAACACTGCCCTTTCATACACAGAGTTGATCTCTGGGACTTGCATGATCCCCTGAACACAGTTGAGAGAGTGGCCCCCTATAGAACAAAATCAAATGTAAATAAAAAAGTACAACCAACAAAAACCAATTTTTTAAAAACATAACAAACCTATCCTGGGGTGCTTCAGATACCAGAGGGTTTTAGTAGCTAAAAGGTGTTCAAGTGGGATAAGGGTTAGAAAAAATGTTTAATCCAAAATTGTTTTTTCTCTTTCCAGGGGAATGGACAGAGAATAAATTCCTCAGCTTAGTGAAGGAAAAAGAGTATGCCGTGCACCATGAGGAGGCAGCAACGAAAATCCAGGCCTTATGGCGAGGGATTTATGTCCGAATGCTGATGAGGGCTAGGACTCCAGGTGGAGTTTTTAAGCCATTTGCAGGGTAACTGTGTATAGCAAGAAGATCATTTGAATTTATTATTTGTTCACGATCACGAAATCCCTTTGATCGTCGAATTGCTAGAGCGGTCTCAGTAACCTCTCCATTTGCCCTATTCCTAAGATTTTAGAAGCCTCTTCTCTCTCTTTTCAGCCTCCCCAACAATGCCGCATTGGAGGCTCTTTCAGGGTCAGGGGAATGAGATTCAGCTGGTTACTGGCTTTGGCATATGGATACACCATGGGAAGCTTGAGTGGCTGTCCCATGTGGGCAGGAAACTCTCAGTAGCTTGCTAGTTTCTCCCAGAGGGAGAAGTAGGTCATAAGATATTTCATTGCTTCTGGGAGCTTGCTTTTAAGTCTCTGGATGTTGGCCTTTGATGGGATTACACATACCTGGGTTCCTCTGCCCGTACCTTCATGCGTGAGGCTTGTCCATACATGTGGAGAGGGGCCTTGAGCATGGCTGTGACTAGGTTCCAATGGTCTTTGGCCACTGGGAGCTCTGTTCAGGGTGAGGAGGGAAGCTGGAGCCCATCCCCTCCGAGGGGCCCTGGGGAAGACAGCCAGGCATGCGGGCAAGAGACTCTCTTTTATTATGTGTTAA
This sequence comes from Sorex araneus, assembly GCF_027595985.1. Taxonomy (NCBI): domain Eukaryota; kingdom Metazoa; phylum Chordata; class Mammalia; order Eulipotyphla; family Soricidae; genus Sorex; species Sorex araneus. The sequence continues at coordinate 173,353,787 of NC_073305.1, forward strand.
TAAAAATATTTTAGAATCATTCTACTTTATGACTTAGATGATTATTTTTAAGTCTTTTTTTGGGGTCACACCGGTGATGCACATGGGTTACTCTCAGCTCATGCACTCTGGAATTACTCCTGGTGGTGCTCAGGGACCATATGGGATGCTGGGAATCAAGCCTGGGTCAGCCACGTGCAAGGCAAATGCCCTTCTCATTGTGCTATCGTTCCAGATCCAACCCTTTAAATATTAAAATTTCTTGAGGTTCAGATTTATGTTACTTACCTTTTTGTACACTCACCATTTTAGTGCTAGAACTGAATACAGAGCCTGATGATCTGGTAATCATGTAATAACTATGAGAGACAAAGAGAAGACAGAAATATTGGCTTCCTCCCCCCCAATCTATTGTGAACTCTTTAAAAATGGGGAACTGTTCTCTGCCTCACTACATTTCTCAGCACATAAAATGGATGCAGTAGTCATAGATGATTTTATATTTCAGACCATTTTTTAAAAATAAAATGAATAAATGGATGAGTTTATGAAGGAATTAAAATATTCTACGTGTGTTTATAGCGACATCAATTTAGAAGGCATAGTGAGTTTTAGGTATATTGCTATATCATATGAGACATATTTGTGCATATGAAAATAATCCATTTGTGAAAATTTCTTATATTGGCTTAAAATAAAACCTACTGTAGAGGAAAAATCATAAAGATATGTTGTGGTGACTTTCAGAAGAAACACCTTAGTTCCAATTGAGTTCTATGTTGAAAAACTTTGTCTTAAAATTTTTTTGTTTGAAATATTTAGTGGGATAATTTATCAAACTAGTGAGAAAGATTTGATTTGTTGATATAAAACAAGTTTATATTCACACAACTGCTTTCTTTTTGTGGCAAAATCTTGGACAATTTAATTCCTTAGTACCTGCACTTTTACTCATCATGTGTATTTTGAAGAACTCTTGTACTCTATGTTCTAGTAGTACAGTAGTTAGTAAAATGTATGAGTTTTCTATTATACTGAATCTAGTGCCCCACAGGTAATCAGCACACAATAGACAATGAACTGTACTAAGATGTCAATTTCAGACATTGTAAAGCACTATAAAGAAAGAAAGATAGGTCAATTTCAACAAATACTAATCTTGGATATGTTGAATTTAACCTACTAACTATGGCTTTTCATCCCCCCACCCAACCTCACAAATTCTTAAGCCATTACAGATTATGCTTTAGATTGGCTTTCAGTAGGGTTTTATGTAGCTATTGGTCTCTGGAAGGAAAAAATAGAAGGATTATTTTTACTGACATAAGCGCTATCAAGGGAAATTTCTGGTGCATAGAGTATCTCTAGTACAAATTATTTCATCAGTGTTTTTAATTAAATCAAAGAATTAAATTTGTAATTTTGAAACTAAAGGAAAGTTGCCTAAATGGAAAAATTATGCATGGGACTCTCAACTAGAGATGTGCACCTTTGTATCTTATGCACGATTTGACTTTTAATCAAGTTTGTGACTTTGAATGCCACCTTAGTTGTAATTTTCAACTTCTTTCTACAGGAGGTATTTGAATAAAATCTTTCAGACACTTTTTATGTAGTTTCTTATTGCTGTTTTTAGAATCGAAGGAAAATGCCATTGCTGCAGAAGTTCTACAAAAAATCTGGGCTATGGTAGAACAGAATTTAGAACAGTATGCAGTTTATCTCTTAAGGTAAGACACTTTGATGCTATTTCTTCCTATTGCAGTATATTGTGATCTTTGAGGTTTCTGTTCAAATGTTCCCATGTTCCTTGATTGTTCCCTAATGACTGCAATTGGAAATACATCATGGCCTCCTGCTGAACACCCACCATTCGATGTCTGAAGCATTTCCAATGGTACTTACTGCTTTTTGTTGCTCTTAATTGCACTCATTTCAAGTTAGGGAAGGGAACTTTAGGACAATGGAGAAAGGGGAAATTACCTTCCTTAGAGGCAGTTTGGGGGATGGGAAGGGAAACTGGGGGCATTGGTGGAGGGTAATGGTCACTAACGAAGGGATTGGTGTTGGAACAATGCATACCTGAAATTCAATCATAAATACCTTTAAAGCTTTGTAATTCATCATGATCCAATAGAAATACATTTAGAGGATGTAAACTGAAAATCTCTGAATATAATTTATTAAAGTTTTATGGTTGTGTGGAAAATTTTGTAAAACTAAACAAAATTATTAAAATCCTTAGGGCTATAGCGATAGCACAGCAGTAGGGAGTTTACTTTTCATGCGGCCGACCTGTGTTTGATTCCTCCACCCCTCTCGGAGAACCCGGCAAGCTACCGAGAGTATTGCCCCGACACGGCAGAGCCTGGCAAGCTACCCGTGGCATATTGGATGTGCCAAAAACAGTAACAAATAAGTCTCACAATGAGAGACATTACTGGTGCCCGCTCGAACAAATCAGTGAGTAACAGGATGACAGTGACAGTGACAGGAGGCAATACCTAGAACCAAAGACAAATCGAAGTAGACTAAAACGTGAGGAAAACTGAATTCCAATTATATTTGAGACAGAGACTAGGGGCCCAGAAGGAAAAAACTGCTGGCAAGGGGCTTGTCTTGCACTTGTTTAATCTGGGTTCAACTCCGCACACCACATATGGCCCCCTGAGCACTGCCTGGAATGATCTCAGAGCACAGTCAGAACTAAGCCCTGAGCACTTTCAAGTATGCACCAAAGGCCATAAAGGGAAAAATCCAAAGTGAGCAGAGTCTGAAAATTATCTGAAACAACAGCTAATCTGATGTATATACAGAAGTGCATTCATAGTAATTGCTATGAAATATACATGAAATGAAGGAAGCTTCCTTTGATAGAATCTCTAATTATGGAAATGTCAAAGAAAGCAAAGAATAGAGAAATATAAAGAAAATAATAGAGAAAATTAAGCAATAAGTAATGACAGAAATGTCATTACTTATTGCTTAATGACAGAAATGTCTAAGAAAACAAGGAATAGGGATAGAGAAAATAGCTTAATAGTTTAGGTTAACTTAAGAATTGCTGGATGAAAATGGCATGAAAACTGCTAAAATAAAAATGTACTGCTGGATTTAGCAGCAGAGTAAGCAAAATAGAAGAAAATATCAGTGTATTTGGCGAGGAATCAATAAAATATAGCTAACACAAGTCTAAGAAAAAACTGGAGAGAAGAATAAAAGAACTTAGTGGTACGTGAGCATGTTTATTAGGTCTAATATTCGTATAAGTGTAGTCACATATTGTGAGAATATAAGCTGAACACTTTCCCAAACTGGTAAGACACATTCACCTATGTTTCAGACTATACGCAGGAAAAAAAAAAGCAAAAAAAAAAAAAAATCTGGGGCTGGATCGATAGAACAGTGGGTAGGGCATTTGCCTTGAATGCAGCTGACCTGGGTTCGATTCCCAGCATTCCATATGGTCCCCTGAGCATGGCCAGGAGTAATTCCTGAGTGCATGAACCAGGAGTTATCCTTGTGCATCGCCGTGTGTGATCCCCCTCCCCCCCCAAAAAAAAGCAGAATGCATGCAAGAAGGACACAGAAAAAAACACTGCTCCTCTCATCAGCTTACTCAAACTGCTAGAAAATGAAGGAAAATCTTCAGGTACTTTTAGAGAAGTAATATCTTCTAAGAGCAACTTGACATGATGGAAGAATTTCAGATCATGCTTGGAACCTTTGATAAATACTGTTCATGGTTGAGCATAAAAATATAGATAAATACATAAAGTATTTAGGTGTATATGTAAAAGACTTCTCTACTCTAGTTCAATCTATATAAAGCCCTCCTTTGTGAAGGAGTAAATCCAGACATCTACATACTATAGTATTTCATAATAGTCTTTGCTTATGCCTATTTTCTAAAATACAGATATTTTTAAAAATTGGTTATGTCTCTAAATTATGCTTTTACTTTCAGACTAATGTTTAAAAGCAACTGCAAGTCAATGGAATCTTATCCATGCTTTCAAGATGAAGAAACGAAGATAACTTTTTCTGATTACACAGTGACTTATTCAGAGCAGCCACCAAACACATGGTTTGTAGTGTTCAGGTGAGACTGTCATGTATGGATGAGTGATGGAACTTTCCATTGCTATTTGATATTCACATATATAGAGTTTTATACGCGATTGTGGACCTTTCGGCCATTTCTTCCACATTGGTTTGAAGACGCGTTAATTATATAAAGTTTTAGCCATGCTTCTTTAAATAACAGATGGGGCCAGAGAGACAGCTCAATGTGCTGGGCATGTTCTCTGCATGCAGGAAGACTAGTTTGTATTCCCAGAACCTCACACCATCCCTACAGCACCATCAGGAGTAACTCCAAAGCAGAGAACTTGAGGTAGCTCCTAAACTGTCACTGTCACTGTCATCCTATTGCTCATTGCTTTGTTCGAGCAGGCACCAGTAACTCTCCATTGTGAGACTTGTTACTGTTTTTGGCAGATCCAATAAGCACGGGTAGCTTGCCAGGCTCTGCTGTGCGGGCTTGATACTCTCGGTAGCTTGCCGGGCTCTCTGAGAGGGGTGGAGGAATCGAACTCGGGTCTCCCGCGTGAAAGGTGAATGCCCAACCGCTGTGCTATAGCTCCTTAACATCTGGGTAAAAAAGTAGAATGGCAACAACAGCAAGGACACAAACACAAGAATATCTGGTTAATCGTTAGAATTTTTTTAAGTATCACTGCAATCCCGTTGCTCATCGATTTGCTCGAGCGGGCACCAGTAATGTATTCTTTATAAGACTTGTTGTTACTGTTTTTGGCATATCGAATTCACCAGGGGTAGCTTGCCAGGCTCTGCTGGGCGGGCGAGATACTCTCGGTAGCTTGCCGGGCTCTCAGAGAGGGGTGGAGGAATCAAACCCATGTTGACTGCGTGCAAAGCAAACACCCTACCCTCTGCGCTATTGCTCCAGCCCATTTTAAGTATAATTTTTAAGTATAATAGACTTAACATTTTTTAAGTATAATAAACATAATAAATAGATGATCTTTCAGTATGGAAGGAAATCATGACATAAAAGGTAAAATAAGTAAAATCATAAATTACATATAGTATTTGATTTTAAAGGGTCTACAGTATATAAGAATGAGTATAGTAACAGTAATTAGAGAAGAAAACAGTATTGTGGGACCGAGGAGATAGCACGGAGCCTAGAGCACGTGTCATGCCTCACCTACTTGGGTTTGAACAGGTTGCATAAGGCCGCCCAAGAATTCCCAGATGTGGCTTGAAGCTCTGCAAACATCATGCAGCCCAGAGGCTAAGGAATCGAGTATGGTACTGAGGCCCTGGGTATCTCTGGGCAACCTGCTAATCTACAGCATTGCAAGGCTAGGCACCAGCTGCCTCTCCCCCACTAAGGAAAACAGTGTGGACACTTTGTAGATTTCCAGTTTTAGACTTTCTTTTATCGTTCAGCATAAAGCCCACTTTCAAACGTTATGGCTAACGTCCAGGAAATTCATGTTTTTATAATTACAGGGAAACATTTTTCTTTCCTCAAGATATGATTTTGCTTCCCAAAGTCTATTCTGTACTTCCAGCCTGTATACTGCATGTTGTTGACAATGATACTTTGGAACAAGTGCCAAAGGTGTTTCAAAAAGTGGTACCTCATTTTTATACTAAGAACAAGGTAGGTGTGCAAAATTTCTCCTCCACATTCTTGACGCTGAGAAGCCAGACCCTGATATGGGTTTCAGGATGAACTAGAACATATATGCTTTCATGACATGGAATATGATGGAATATGGAGGAATATGATGCTAGTGTATCTGCACTGAGACCCCATATATTAGACACAGGAGTTCGCTTAGAGACTGTGCCAGAACACTCATCTTTCAGCTCTTTCCTCTCTTTAAAGAAAATGAGATGAAAGGAAAGCATTCCATTGATCTTTACAAAATCATAGAATACTGCAGACCATTAAAATGGGGATGTAGCTAAAGCACTCACATAGTTCAGTCCAAATAAGTCCTCAAACAAGTCAGTTTCTCTTTTTCCTTTTGAGTTTGACTTATTCCCAAATACTTCTGGAGATTGTAGTTACATGAAGCTCTTCACCCACAATTCCCAATCTTGTGCAGGGCAACAGATTTCATCCAGGCTTGGGAGCAACTAGCACTTTATTACAACTGAACAGTTAGTTTTTTTGTTGTTTTTGGTTTCTGTACCAAACAGGGATGCATAACAAAAATAAATGTCCAAAAAAAAAACAGGGTTTATCATCAGTGGAAACCAGGAGATATATATTCGCTATTATCTTCCACTCTATAAACATATGGCTTTGTATGTCTTTTTAAAAAAATTTTTATTAGTGAATCACTGTGAGGTACAGTTACAAACTTATGAACTTTGATGTCTGCATTTCAGTCATATGGCGATCATTTACATCCTTCCACCAGGGCTCATTCTCTTCTACCAATGTTCCTAGTATCCCTCCCACCACTCCCACCCCAACCCCCACCACCCCCCCCCCCGCCTCTGTGGCAGGGCATTCCCTTTTGTTCTCTCCTGTTGGATGCTGTAGTTTGCAAGAGAGGTATTGAGTGGCCATCATGTTCAGTCTATAGTCTACTTTCGGCACGCAGCTTTCAACCCGAGTGGGTCCTCCCAACATTCTCTACTAGGTGTTCCCTTCTCTGTCTCAGCTGCCTTTCCCTCCTTCATTTTTTCTCCTTAATTTTCTCAGGCAAATTCTCTGCAATTGGTCTCTGTAGTTGATTTACACTTATGATTCTATGGATTATTTTTGTATTAATCAATAAGCAACACTAAAAACTCAACAATAGTAAAGCAAACAACCTAGTTTTAAAGGGGTCAAAGATCTTCAGACATCAAACCAAAAATAGGTAGACAGATGGCAAATAATTGTATGAAAAGATGACTCATTATGTCGCAAAAGGAACTAAAGCAATGTGAAACAGCTCCACATATTAGAATGGCCCAATTTTGGAGCACTGTCAAAAATACCAAATACTATGGAGTGAAAGGGTCTCTCACTTATTATTGCTCACAAGAGTGAAAATAATGCAGCCACTTTGCAGGGAAGTTCAGTGGCAGTGGGGGGGGGGTGTTGGTTGGTTTTTTGTGAAATAACTCTTTCTATTTAATTCAGTAGCCACATTTCTTAGTACTTACCCAAAACATTTGAAACCTTGTGGCCACAGAAAAACCTACATATGGATCCTTGTAGGTGTTTTGCTTATCCACTGTCACTGTCACTGTCATCCCGTTGCTCATTGATTTTTTTGAGCAGGCACCAGTAGCGTCTCTTATTGAGAGACTTATTGTTACTGTTTTTGGCATATCCAATACTTGGGTCGGCCCTGTGAAAGGCGAACGCCCAACCACTGTGCTATATCTGTAGAAATTTGGAAGCATTCAAGACAACCTTCGTTTAAGTCAATGAATAATCCGTGGCACATCCACTCAATGGGATGTAGATCAAATGGATATTTATAATGAAAGGAGTTAACTGGAAAAGCTTGTGTAGTGTATGATCCTAACTTCATAACATTTGGGGAAAGGCAAAAGGTTGTCAGGGACTGACAGGCACATTGAATTTTATGTTGACAATAGGGTAGCCCTATGTCTGTGAGGGGAGAAGGAGAGTTTTTGCAGTGGATCATGGGCTTTCAATTTTGCAGTGAAATTAAAGTTACTGTCAATGGGTAATGAAAAAAAATCCTTAAATTTTAAAAGATGTATTTAATAATGTTTTTATGAGACTGAGCAATAGCACAGCGGGTAGGGCATTTGCCTTGCACACGGTTGACCCGGGTTCAATTCCACCATCCCTCTCGGAGAGCCCGGCAAGCTACCGAGAGTATCCCGCCCGCACAGCAGAGCCTGGCAAGCTCCCCGGTGCATATTCGATATGCCAAAACTAGTAACAAGAAGTCTCACAATGGAGACATTATTGGTGCCCACTCGAGCAAATCAATGAACAATGGGATTACAGTGCTATTTATTTAATTCATAACTATTAGCTATTATTGTTCATTAGGTAGGTATCTTATTTATTATATTTTTTTATGTAAAACTGCATGTAGTCATAGTCTTATACTGTGAAGTCACGTACTGCTCTTGGAGAGATTTGTAACAGTGCAACTTACTTCCATGTAATCCTTAACTGCAGAGAGGATACACATTCATGGCTGAAGCATTTTCTAGTGACATGTATGTATCATCTGGAAGATGGAAACTGCGCCTCATTGGTTCGTATGCTCCACTCCCAAGCCTCAGTCGAGATTCTCCAAGCAATATTTTTATTGTCAAAGAATTCAGAGATTACTACATACCCAATGATAAGAACATTTTATTCAGGTACAAGTGTATGACAAGGAGAGATCCATTCCTTTTAAAATAGTGCTTGTAATTTATTCAATATTTTAGATGTCAGTGTTTCTTTCTTCTTTGAAACTTTAATATTGAAATGATATGTTTCAGATAACAGCAGTAATTATGGAGAATAATTCTTTTTCTCTTTGATAAATTGTGGTTTTAAATACTGAGTCAGTTTCGAATTATGGTTTACACATTCTTTTGGAATGCATCTATTTTCCTGTCTTATTCCTTGTTCTGCTCCATCTCTGCTGGGTCTTTTGTGTGGGTTTCTCCTGAACTGACATAATTTTATGCTTATCTCCATACTTTCCATAAATAGCTCCACCATGGATTCCACTTTCTTTCATGAATTCTTCATTTATTTCTAATTTTTTAAAAATTTTTTGCTGATATTTTTATTGCTTAGTGATATATGGAAAATTACAGATCTACAAAGTTTAAATTTATCTTTTTTTCTTGTCAGCCACTGGAGAAAGAAAAGCAGAAAAATGAAATGAAATACAACTAGTACATTAAAAAGATAAATTTTAAGAATGCTTGCCACTAATATATTTACAATTTTATAGCAAAACAAACAAAAATATTACAAGCTCTGTATCAATTTATAATAGACTACATAATATTTTATATTTGTAAAGTTTTTCTATGTATTTTTTTAAATCTTTTTTTAAATTTATTTATTTTTAATTAGTGAATCACCGTGAGGGTACAGTTACAGATTTATACACTTTTGTGCTTATGCATCCCTCATAAAAAGTTCGGGAACCCATCCCTTCACCAGTGCCCATTCTCCACCACCAGTAAACCCAGCATCCCTCCCACCCTCCCCAATCCCATCTCCCCCCACCCCACCCTGCCACTGAGGCAGGGCATTCCCTTCTGTTCTCTCTCTCTAATTAGCTGTTGTGGTTTGCAATAAAGGTGTTGAGTGGCCACTGTGCTCAGTCTTTAGCCCTCATTCAGCCCGAAACTCCCTTCCCCCACATGGCCTTCGACTACATTATAGTTGGTGATCCCTTCTCTGAGTTGCCCTTTCCCCAGAATGTGAGGCCAGCCTCCAAGCCATGGAGTCAACCTCCTGGTACTTATTTCTACAATTCTTGGGTGTTAGTCTCCCACTCTGTTATTCTATATACCATAGATGAGTGCAATCTTTCTATGTCTGTCTCTCTCTTTCTGACTCATTTCACTCAGCATGAAACTTTTCATGCAAATCCACTTAAATACAAAATTCATGACCTCCTTTTTTCTAACAGCTGCATAGTATTCCATTGTATAGATGTACCAAAGTTTCCTCAACCAGTCATCCATTCTAGGGCATTTGGGTTTTTTCCAGATTCTGGCTATTGTAAACAGTGCTGCGATGAACATACATGTGCAGATGTCATTTCGATTATACTTTTTTGCCTCTCTGGGATATATTCCCAGCAGCGGTATTGCTGGGTCAAATGGGAGCTCAATATCTAATTTTTTGAGAATCGTCCATATGGTTTTCCAGAAGGGCTGAACCAGTCGGCATTCCCACCAGCAGTGTAGAAGGGTCCCTTTCTCCCCACATCCTCTCCAACAGTGGTTGCTTTTGTTCTTATGGATGTGTGCTAGTCTCTGTGGTGTGAGGTGGTATCTCGTGGTTGTTTTGATCTGCATCTCTCTGATGATTAGTGATGTAGAGCACTTTTTCATGTGCCTTTTGGCCATTCGTATTTCTTCCTTGGTAAAGTTTCTGTTCATTTCTTCGCCCCATTTTTTGATGGGGTTGGATGTTTTCTTCTTGTAGAGTTCAACCAGTGCTTTATATACCATTGATATCAACCCCTTATCTGATGGGTATTGTGTAAATATCCTTTCCCATTCTGTGGATAGTCTTTGTATTCTGGTCACTGTATCTCTTGCGGTGCAGAAGCTTTTTAGTTTAATGTAGTCCCATTTGTTGATCTCTGTTTTTACTAGATTGCTTAGTTCCGTGTAGCCTTTGAAGATACCTTTATCTTCAATATCGTGGAGGGTTTCGCCAACCTTGTCTTCAATGTACCTTATGGTTTGTGGTCTAATGTTGAGGTCTTTAATCCATTTTGATCTGACTTTTGTGCATGGTGTCAGGTCAAGGTCTAAACCCATTTTTTTGCATGTGGTTGTCCAGTTGTGCCAGCACCATTTGTTAAAGAGGCTTTCCTTGCTCCACTTCACATCTTTTGCTCCCTTATCAAAGATTAGATGGTCATACATTTGGGGTTGTGTGTAGGGATATTCCACCCTGTTCCATTGGTCTACGGCTCTGCCTATGTTCCAGTACCATGCTGTTTTAATTGTTACTGCTTTGTAGTAAAGTTTGAGGTTGGGGAGGGTGATGCCTCCCATCGTCTTTTTCCCAAGAATTTTTTTTAGGTATCCTTGGACGTTTGTTGTTCCATATGAATTTTAGGATTACTTGATCCATTTCTTTGAAGAATGTCATGGGTATCCTTATAGGGATCGCGTTGAATCTGTATAATGCTTTGGGGAGTATTGCCATTTTGACAACATTGGTTCTCCCTATCCACGAGCAGGATATATGTTTCCATTTCCTCATGTCCTCTTTGATTTCATGGAGTAGCGTTTTGTAGTTTTCTTTGTAGAGGTCTTTTACTTCCTTCGTTAAGCTGATTCCGAGGTACTTGATTTTCTGGGGCACGATTGTGAATTGGATTGCTTTTTTCATGTCCCTTTCCTCTGCCTCATTGTTTGCATATATGAAGGCCATGGATTTTTGGGTATTGATTTTGTAGCCTGCAACTTTACTGTATAAATCTATTGTTTCTAAGAGTTTCTTAGTAGAGGCTTTAGGCTTCTCTAGGTATAGTATCATATCGTCTGCAAATAGTGAGAGTTTGATTTCTTCCTTTCCTATCTGGATGCCCTTAATCTCTTTTTCTTGTCTAATAACTATCGCAAGTACTTCCAGTACTATATTGAAGAGGAGTGGTGAGAGTGGGCATCCTTGTCTTATGCCTGATCTCAGAGGAAAGGCCCTTAGTTTTTCCCCATTGAGGATAATGTTTGCCGTAGGCTTGTGATAGATGGCTTCCACTATCTTGAGGAAAGTTCCTCCAAACCCCATTTTGGTGAGGGTTTTCATCATGAAAGGATGTTGGATCTTGTCAAAGGCTTTCTCTGCATCTATTGATATGATCATATGGTTTTTTTCTTTACTTTCTTTGATATGGTGGATTATGTTGATTGATTTCCAAATGTTAAACCATCCTTGCATCCCCGGGATGAATCCCACTTGGTCGTGATGTATGATCTTTTTGATGAGTTGTTGGATCCTATTTGCTAGTATTTTGTTGAGGATCTTCACATCAGTGTTCATCAGGGATATTGGTCTGTAATTTTCTTTCTTAGTGGTATCTTTGTTTGCTTTTGGTATTAGGGAGATGTGTGCTTCATAGAAACTGTTTGGGAGAGTTCCTGTTTTTTCAATTTCCTGGAAAAGTTTGAGGAAAATAGGCAACAGGTCTTCTTTAAATGTTTGGAAGAATTCGCCAGTGAAACCATCTAGGTTTGGGCTTTTGTTTTTGGGGAGGTTTTTGATTACAGTTTCAATTTCCTTAACATTGATGGGTCTATTCAGGTATTCCAAGTCTTCTTTGTTCAGTCTTGGGGGATTGTAGGAATCGAGGAATCCATCCATTTCTTTTAGGTTCTCCTATTTTGTGGCATATAGACTTTCGAAGTAGTCTCTAATGATCTTTTGATTCTCACTGGTTTCTGTTATGATGTCCCCCTTTTCATTTCTGATTCGATTTATTAGGGTTCTCTCTCTTTCTTTCTTTGTGAGTCTTGCTAGCGGTTTATCAATTTTATTCATTTTCTAGAAGAACCAGCTCTTTGTTTCATTGATCTTTCAGATTGTCTTTTTGGTTTCCATGTCATTAATTTCTGCTCTAATTTTTATTATATCTTTCCTTAGATCTGGTTTGGGTTCCTTTTTCTGGTCCTTTTCTAAGGTCTTGAGTCGTGAAGTCAAGCTGTCTATGTGGGCCCTTTCTTCCTTCCTGAGGAATGCTTGTAGAGCTATAAATTTTCCCCTTATCACGGCTTTAGCTGCGTCCCATAGGTTTTGGCAGCTCGTGTCTTCAATCTCATTTGTTTCTAAGTATTTTTTGATTTCTTCCTTGATTTTCTTCCTGACCCACTCATTGTTCAACATTGAGTTGTTTAATTTCCAAGTGTTTGATTTGATTCTCCATGTCGGTGAGTGGTTAGCTTCTATCTTCAGCACATCGTGGTCTGAAAAGATGGTTGATACAATTTCTATTTTTCCGATTCTATTGAGGCATGTTCTGGGGCCCAGTACATGGTCTATTTTAGAAAATGTTCCGTGTGCACTGGAAAAGAATGTGTATTCTTTCTTTTTGGGGTGTAAGGCCCTGTATAGGTCTATTAGGCCTCTCTCTTCAATTTCTTCTTTCAGAGTCAGTGTTTCCTTGTTGAGTTTTGTTCTTGTCCATCTATCTAGAGGTGATAAGGCCGTATTGAAGTCTCCGACTACAATTGTGCTATTAGTGATGTCCTCTTTGAAGTCTGTTAGGAGTTGTTTTAAATATTTAGCTGGTCGCTCATTAGGTGCATATATGTTTAAGAATGTGATTTCTTCCTTTTGTACATATCCCTTGATAAACAGAAAATGACCTTCACTCCCTTTTAATCTTTTTCAACCTGAAATCTATGTTGTCGGATATTAGGATGGCCACGCCAGCTTTTTTAAGGGGGTTGTTTGCTTGCAGGATTGTTTTCCATCCTTTTACTTTGAGTCTATGTTTACTCTGTTTGTTCAGGTGAGTTTCTTGCAGGCAACAGAATGTTGGGTTTAATTTCCGGATCCATTTTGCCACTCTGTGTCTCTTGATAGGTGCATTTAGGCCATTGACATTGAGAGAGATTATTGTGATGGGGTTTTGTGTCATCTTTCTGTGGGATTTGTTGTTCTTATGGGGCTCCTACTTGTCTCACAGTAGCCCCTTTAGACCTTCTTTCAAGTTTGGTTTTGAGTCTATGAAGTTCCTGAGCTGTTTTTTGTCCAAGAAGTAGTGTATGTTTCCTTCGAGTTTGAGTGAGAGTTTAGCCAGATAAAGTATTCTTGGTGAGGCATTCATTTCATTGAGTTTTTTCACTATGTCCCACCATTGTCTTCGGGCTCAGAGGGTCTCCTCTGACAGGTCTGCTATAAATCTGAGGGGTGCTCCTTTGTATGTGATTACCTTCTTTGACCTTGCTGCTTGCAGAATTGTGTCTCTAGCCATAGTATCCGTCATTCTGACTATGATATGCCTTGGAGTCTTTTTATTTGGGTCTCTTTTTGCTGGTACTCTTCGGACTCCTTGTATCTGGATGCCTGCCTTCTCCAGCTCTGGGAATTTCTTAGCAATGATGTCTTTGACTGTGTTTTTTTCATTGGGGTTACTTCCCTGTGGTTCTGGTACTCCAGTGATTCTAATGTTGTTCCTCTTGAAGTCATCCCCCAGGGCTCTGATTCGTTCTATAGGCATGTTGAGGTCTTTAGCCATGATTTGTTGTTGTCTATAAGCTTTCTGTAGCTCATCTTCTAGGTCGCTGATTCTGTCTTCAGCTGTAGTCATTCTACTGTTGAGGCCATTTAAGGAGATTTTTAGTTCCTCTACTGATTCCTTTATTTGTGTGACTTCCGTTGGTAGGTTTGAAATTTCTGCTCTCATTTCTTCCTGCATTTTCTCGGTAGACCGTTGCAGTGCTTCATTCATCTCTTCCCGCAACTTATTGGATGTCTGTTCCATGGTTGCTTGTAATAGGTCGACTCTCCTCCAGATTTCCTCTCTGAATTGTTTATCTGAGAGGTCGTAGATGTGAGTAGCCCCTGATGATGTTTCTGGAATCTTTTCATTTCCTTCTCTTGGTGGAGGGGATTTTCGCTGCTTCTCCATCTTGATATGGAAGTGTAGAGTCTGAGCTTTGTGGTTCTTTATTCCTGTTCCCTCTTGTTGTGGGAAGGAGGGTTTCTGTTTGTGCTAAGCTTCTCTTATTCACTGATAGGTTGTATAAAGTTAGACTAAGCTAATGGGTATTTTGCATAGGTGGTTGAAATGATTAAAGTGATTTTCAAAGAAATAGATAATACCTATTGTGCTAAGGTCAGAGATAATATCTGTGGAAATAATATCTACGGCCGCGTTAGTGGCCACAGCTCCGACAGAAGGCCACGCCCACTTTGAGACCACGCCCACTGCGATACAGGCCATGCCCCCAGAATCTTCCTGGCTGGGTCGCAGTTTCTTGCAGGTCCGCGGAGCGCAGGGAAGCATTTCCTGGTCGTTCCTCACCTGTTCAAGACGCGTGAGATGGGGCGGCGCTGGTCTTGATTGGCCGTGGCGGCAAAGTGGGAGAGGATGCAGAGAAGCCCAAGCCGGCAGAAAGCCGACCTGGGGGACAGTTTCTATTTCTAATTTTTATATGTTATTTTTATGCATGCTAAATTTTCAATGTCCCTTGCCACTTTAGGACCTCATTAAATTTTGTTGGTAGAAAAGTGTGTCTGGAATACCAGACTTTCTTATATGCCCATTTTAAAATACTTTCTCTCTCATTCTCCTTCCTCTAATGTATATCGATACCTTATTACCAAAGTATCAATAGCACTGTAGCACTGTTGTCCCATTGTTCATAGATTTGCTCGAGCAGGCACCAGTAACGTCTCCATTGTTGGACTTATTACTGTTTGGTTTATAGAATACACCACAGGGAGCTTGCCAGGCTCTGCCATGAGGGTGGGATACTCTTGGTAACTTGCCGGGCTCTCCATGAGGAATCGAACCTGGGTCGGCCATGTGCAAGGCAAATGCCCTACCTGCTGTGCTATCACTCCGTCCAAATATAAATGTGCATATATAATACACATATAAAATACTTAATTGTACTCCATGCTGTTAGCTTCTATTGTTTATTTACATTACATTTCCATTTAATTTCTTGAAATTATAGTAAATATCTCATTGGAAGCTTTGGCAGACATTTTGTATCTATAGGAAATTAGAAAGAATCTGTATTAAGTTCAGTGACTAGGGCTTAAAACTTCTGGGTGGTAATTTTATAACGCAGAGCAAGGTGTTAATATAGTCTATTTTTGAAAAGTAATTTTGAGATCATCTTGTAAACATTTTATGTAAGAATCAGTTAACATTGGAAAAGTCTCCAGTTTTAATTTTGAAAATTCTTAAATTAGAACAAACAAGTAACAATTCTAAATTCTGGATCACTTAAACCTCAAAATTTCAACTACAAATGAGTCATCTAGTAGTTTAGATTTATATACTGCTGGTGGAATCAAATAGTTTATAATAATAAATATACAAAAACCAATCTCTACAAAAGTATAATGCAGAATATTCACAAGGGCAGAAACATGGTAAAAAAAAATGTCAGGCATACAGATAATTCAGTTTAGTTTATGGAACTGCAACCAGATAGGTATTTGAGGCTTAGTTAAACTGTCTATATTCAAAGGCTTAATTAAACTATATACATTCTTTAAATGAAACTGGTTTTTATTTTGTTCCTTAAGCCTCATACACATTTTATTTTGTACAAAATTTTTTAAAATTTTTTATTGATTAAGTTTCTGTGGTTTACATTACTATTAATAGTTTCTCATGCACATAATTCTAACACATACCCATCACCAAAGACTCCAACATCCTCACCCTTTCAAACTCCCATCCCCAATACCAAGTCAGTTATGTGAATTAGCTCTCTCTTGTTGCCTTTGACCTGTAGTACAAAGATTTTTAAGAATTATTATAATCAAAATTAGCCTTATATCATTTATAAATATCACCTTATCACTAGCAATTATGTAGATAAAACAGTATCTGTTATTTTTATTTTACTAATATTTTTTAGAGTGGTCCTTAAATTCATATGATTTGTTATAATTCATATAGTTATTTAAATTTAGCTAAGAAGTAGGTTAGCTTAATTTACCATATTTTATTTTACTAATATTTTTATTAGAGTGGTCCTTAAATTCATAAGATTTGTTATAATTCATATAGTTATATAAATTTAGTTAAGAAGTAGGTTAGCTTAATTTACCATATGCATGAATGTCCAGAAAAAGGATTTATTTGGGGAGAGCATATGAAATTCATTTTATTTGAAGAGTAATCAGTACCAGAGTCAAAAAGAATCAGTTACTTTAATATTTGCCATTGCTTTTGCTTGCCATTAATAGTTGTATTAAGTCTTCCCTTTGAGCTCCTTATAAACCAATTGCCTTCACATTATTTGCCTGGTCTATTGACAACATTCGATAAACTTTAAAAGACCTATATCCTAAAAAGATGAGATCATTTAGTAATAGTATTGAAAGCTAGAACATCACCTAACCATTGGCAAAAGGATGCCCAACAACACGATGATAATAGAATTAGAATGGAAAATAAAGTTTACAAAATAATCTATTAAGCGAACTTGTTGTGTTGGATGATTAGAATTCCTGGGGTGTTGAACATTGATCTTTGACATGGGATATATCAACTGCTCAGACAGAGGTGCTGGGAACACAACTCCATTTGCAGACTGAGCACTAGGAAAACACTTCATTTTGGAGCATAAATTCTGACAATGTCCAAGTGCCATTGCATAGAGTTTGAGCTGAAGATACAAATTTGGGAATCACTATTTTATCAAAGGATATTCAATGGAAGTTAGCGCTGAGAGAGAACATGAAGATACTTCTGGGACTGTCACTGGAACACGAGTCTTTGTTTTTAAGCACCTTCAAATATGAGGCACAAATTTGTTGTGCTCCTAGGAGAACTGGTTTCAACTCTGTCAGATTCTCAGGAGAAATCAAACAAGATGAGAACTGAAGTTAATCTATAGGGTGGTGACCAGCTTCTTGAAACCCGATCCAGAGAAAATTGAGTACCGCAGCTGGGGACAGAGAGGAGTGTTGGAAGTGAGTGAGAAACGATGAGATGAAGACAGCTAAAGGAGAAAATTTCCTTTCTGTAACTAGAGACTGGGATCGAGGAAGGTGATGAGTGAAATAACTAGCACCGTGCTGGACTGCAGGCTTGGTTGAAGATTTCTTGTATTTCATTTTATTTTTTACTTTGATTTGCATTTTTTAAATGAGTAAAAAGGAATGAAACCCAATGGTGTGCCCGAATGTGTACCAAATCCCAAGATGAAGAGAACGAAGGGGAGAGATTTATTTAAGCAGAGGAGAAAGATGATACTGAGACAAGCAAGTTTCTAGAGAAATTGAAACCTGATGGGGAAACCGTGCTCTTTGAAAGGGACGGAGGATTCGAACCTAGGTTGGCTCTGTTGGCAAACTCCCTACAATAGCTGTGCTATTGCTCCAGCCCTCAACTGCATTAAGGAAGGATCAATTCCAACCTTTCTGCAAGAGGTTTCCAGCCCACATGGAAGAGGAGAGGACATGTGGGAGGTCTGCTCTTGCCACTGTTAACAGGCTCTGCAGGTTGCTTGTATGTGCTCTTTGTCTGACCTGGCAGGAGGCGCTCATGGGAAGGTACATGGGAAGGTAGTGGCAGTTTGCAGACCTACCAAGACTTGTGAGCGCTTACTGTATCTGAACAAAAAGTCCCACAGTTCTCTGTAGGACTGATACTACTAAAAGTGTGTACTCCGCCCTTTTAAAAATGCATGTTTGTGATCCTTTGACAAAAAATTTCTACTGTCAATAGTATCTCTAGATTTTCAAAGGACTCCTTCAGAGGACTTTCAGAGGACTTCAGTGGTTTTGCTTGGAGATTATGGTATCAGCTAATTATACTGTTTCCATTGACTGAACTGAAGGAAAGACCAAGGCACTCACATACCACATTTTTTATCCTTTTTTTTATTCTTCACATTTTTTATTCTTCACAGGTATGCAATTAAGGTGACATCACCACATCCTGTTACAATACACGTACGCACTTCCAAGCCCGACGCATTCATCGAACTGCAGATCCTGGAAAATGAAGAAACTGTCGTGAGCACCATTGGGAAAGGCCAGGCCTTAATCCCAGTCATCAACTTCTTCGGAGGTGAAAAAGATTTGAGTCACCAATGTAAGTGTGATTAGTTTGTGTGTAGTTATTTAAATGCATAGATACATTTTAACTTCCTTATTTTAATCTTTTAATGGTTATTATGGCTTGGATGACATGATTAAAAGAGTGTTAGCATTTATGGTGTTGATCTGTACAGTGACCTCATCTCCCTGGCACCAAAATGAAATGCCCAACGCAACACCCTCAACCAATGTTCTGGTGTTCCTTCATCATCCCTGCATCCTCTGCCTTCATCCACTCCCTTCTTTTCTTGGCATTCTCATTTGATGCTTCCTGTTCTTTTTCTTTTCTTTTGTTTCTCCATAACCAACAAATAAGTGAAAGTATCTAAGCTGCATCCTTTCCCTTCTAACTTAATCTCCATCTAGTTGTAGCAGACTACACAATTTCATCTTTCCTTGTGGGTGGCACTGTATTATATTGTGGAAACATGCCAAAAATTTTTAAATATATTTTCTCTCATGGAACACTGGCTTGTTTTCATATCCTGAGTTTTTTTTTTCACTACCCCTCAAACATGAAAATAGTCATTTGAATAGATAAATGCCCACCTAAGATCATGGCAATATTTAGTAGAATAGTCAGGATAGGTGGATGACTTTTAAAATGTTGTTTTAAGACAAAAAAACTAGTAAGTCTTTCAATCTATAAAACTTGTGATTAAAGCAGAATATTTTTCCAAGCTACTGTACCAAATGTGTCACCATCAAAGTAATCTCTAAAAATAAATAGAATTAAAATTACACTTGAAACTCATTTTTACTATTTGCCTTTTTAGATTTGTGAGCAACATATAACATTTTATTACCCTGAAGTGATCTCACTTCCAATCCACTGTTTAAAAAATAGTCTAATTAAAATTTACAAACAGTCGGGCTGGAAGGATAGCATAGTGGGCAGGGCATTTGTCTTGCATGCAGCAGACCCGGGTTCAATTCCCAGCATCCCATATTGTCCCCCGAGCACCACCAAGAGTAACTCCTGAGTGTATGAGCCAGGAGTAACCACTGTGCATCACCCAGCGTGGCCCCCAAACCCCCCCAAAAAAAATTTACAAACATTTTATTACTTTCAGCATAATAGTCATGATTATTATAATACAGTCAAATTATTTCTGGAAAATAGTGGTATGTTTACTTGTTTTAAATATTACAGAACACTTTAAAAGTTTATTATTTGAATTTCTAAACTTAATGAATTTACTTACTTTCTTTCTTTTCTTCTTCTTCTTTTTTTTTTTTTTTGACCACACTCATTTGTACTTACTCCTGGCTTGGGGAAAACTCCTAGTGGAGTTTCAGGGATCATATGAGCTATCAGACATCACAAATCCAGGTTGGCTGCAGGCAAAGCAAAACCCCTACTTTCTGTACTATATCTCTGTACCCCAAAACTAAGTATATTTTCAAGGGATATGCTTTTATTTATACTTACTTTAAACTACTTTAAACTAACTACTTATCTCAAATTAATTCCTATGAATTTATTTTTTAAATTATCAATTCTATACCATGTGTTTTTATTTAAAAGTGATAGCTAAATCTGTCTTTCAAATACATCTAAATTATAGGACTTCTTATAATTCTACACGATTCTGAATATATTTGTAAACTGATCTTTAAATATTCATGTTTATTTGTGTTTTTTTAAATCATTAATCAGACTTTTCAGAAGTTTTCTTCCTTTATCAAAGAATGAACTCTTGGATTCATTAACAATACTTTATCACTCTTTATTCATATATATGCACACACACATATATATGTGTGTGTGTATATATTTAGAGAGAGAGAGAGTAAGAGAGAGAGAGATAAAACCCACTTTACCAGTTGTGTTCAACTTTCTTTGTTTTATTTGGGGGCCACATCCAGTAATGCTCAGGGATTACTCCTGTTTCTGTGCTCAGAGATAAGTCCTGCTAGGAGTCACTGTATGGTGTTCCAGGGATGCAACTTAGGTTGGCTGCATGCAAGGCAAGTGTTTTAACCTTTGTACTATATCTCTGGCTCTTCATGGTCATCTTTTTAACTTTTCCTCTATTTCAAAAACTTAGTCTAATGTTCTTTTTTCCATTTCATCAAATGAAAGTTCAACTCATAATTTAAGTCTTGCTTTCAATTAAATATGTTTAATGATATGCACGTTTTCTGAACTAACTGTATTAAATTTTAGTGTAATCTTATAAATTATAGTGTAATTTTATAGTCATGAAATTTTAGAAAAATGTCTTTTGTTGAATCACTGTGAATAACAGAGATATTCATGATTGAGTTTCCTGCATACAGTGTTCCAGTACCAGTCCCTCTACCAGTGTCCACTTCCTTCCACCAGTATCCCAGTATTTCTCCTGTTCTCAAGCCTGCCTCTATGAAAGGCACTTTTTTTCTTTTTTTCTTTTTCTTTTCTTCTCCACCCCGCCTCTTCTCCACACTCCACACCACCACCCCCCCCCCCGGCAGCAACCCCATCCTCCTTTTTTAGGCACCGGGGTCTACCCCTTCTGCTCCTGATAGGGTATCATGCATGTCACTTTTTTTTTTCAGCACTTTGTTCCGGTTCAAAGTAACCACTTCCCTCTATCACTGTTGTGGTGGTCCCTTCCCTGCCCGATCCCACTTCCCTTCAGTCCCCCCACTACCCCCCCACCAGTGGCAGGTTTCCTAATAAGGGCCAGTTCTCCTGCTCATTGTTTCTATCACCTTTCAAGCCTCGAAACTTTATATGCAGTGTTATTCAAGTTAACCATATTTTGTGTTTTTAAACTTTCACCTGACTCGAAGATGTATAAATGTTTAACATTTTCAAGTAATAGTTCAGCTATTTTTACTGTTCCAATGTAATAAAATTTTATAGCACAGCGGTAGGATGTTTGCCTTGCATGCAGCCCACCAGGGTTCAATTTCTCCGTCCCTCTCGGAGAACCTGGAAAGCTACCAAGAGTATCTCTACCGCATGGCAGAGCCTGGCAAGCTACCCGTGGCATATTCAATATGCCAAAAACAATAACAAGTCTCATGATGGAGACATTACTGGTGCCCACTCTGACAAAATCGATGAACAACTGGATGAGAGTGACAGTGACAGTGAATTATATATATTTTTATTTTGAGTGTATTTTACTTCTTGTTTTGATGTTTTATCTGTGACCTTACTCAAATGACTTTTCATTAGTGTTTTACTAAGAATACTAAATAATACTTATGCTTTATTTTAGAGGTAAATTGTTCAGTGTCTAAATACAACACTAATATTAAGAAAAGCCTTACTATTGTGACAACTAAGAATCTCAAATATTGTTCTTACATATTATTTTATGTATTTAAATAAAATAATATGTAATTATTATTTTTTTTTAATTTATTTATTTTTAATTAGAGAATCACCGTGAGGGTACAGTTACAGATTTATACACTTTTGTGCTTATACTTCCCTCATACAAAGTTCGGGAACCCATCCCTTCACCAGTGCCCATTCTCCACCACCCGTAAACCCAGTGTCCCTCCCACCCTCCCCAATCCCATCTCCCCCCCACCCGACCCTGCCACTGTGGCAAGGCATTCCCTTCTGTTCTCTCTCTCTAATTAGCTGTTGTGGTTTGCAATAAAGTTGTTGAGTGGCCGCTGTGCTCAGTCTCTAGCCCTCATTCAGCCCGCAACTCCCTTCCCCCACATGGCCTTCGACTACAATGTAGTTGGTGATCGCTTCTCTGAGTTGACCTTTCCCCGGAACGTGAGGCCAGCCTCGAAGCCATGGAGTCAACCTCCTGGTACTTATTTCTACAGTTCTTGGGTGTTAGTCTCCCACTCTGTTATTCTATATACCATAGATGAGTGCAATCTTTCTATGTCTGTCTCTCTCTTTCTGACTCATTTCACTCAGCATGAAACTTTTCATGCCAATCCACTTAACTACAAAATTCTTGACCTCCTTTTTTCTAATAGCTGCATAGTATTCCATTGTATAGATGTACCAAAGTTTCCTCAACCAGTCATCCATTCTGGGGCATTCGGGTTTTTTCCAGATTCTGGCTATTGTAAACAGTGCTGCGATGAACATACATGTGCAGATGTTGTTTCGATTGTACTTTTTTGCCTCTCTGGGATATATTCCCAGCAGTGGTATTGCTGGGTCAAATGGGAATTCAATATCTAAATTTTTGAGAGTCGTCCAAATTGTTTTCCAGAAGGGCTGAACCAGTCGGCATTCCCACCAGCAGTGAAGAAGGGCCCCTTTCTCCCCACATTCTCTCCAACAGCGGTTGCTTTTGTTCTTTTGGATGTGTGCTAGTCTCTGGGGTGTGAGGTGGTATCTCATGGTTGTTTTGATCTGCATCTCTCTGATGATTAGTGATGCAGAGCACTTTTTCATGTGCCTTTTGGCCATTCGTATTTCTTCCTTGGTAAAGTTTCTGTTCATTTCTTCGCCCCATTTTTTGATGGGGTTGGATGTTTTCTTCTTGTAGAGTTCAACCAGTGCTTTATATACCATTGATATCAACCCCTTATCTGATGGGTATTGTGTAAATATCCTTTCCCATTCTGTGGATAGTCTTTGGATTCTGGTCAATGTATCTCTTGCGGTGCAGAAGCTTTTTAGTTTAATGTAGTCCCATTTGTTGATCTCTGTTTTTACTAGATTGCTTAGTTCCGTGTCACGTTTGAAGATACCTTTATCTTCAATATCGTGGAGGGTTTCGCCGACCTTGTCTTCAATGTACCTTATGGTTTGTGGTCTAATGTTGAGGTCTTTAATCCATTTTGATCTGACTTTTGTGCATGGTGTCAGGTCAAGGTCTAAACCCATTTTTTTGCATGTAGTTGTCCAGTTGTGCCAGCACCATTTGTTAAAGAGGCTTTCCTTGCTCCACTTCACATCTCTTGCTCCCTTATCAAAGATTAGATGGTCATACATTTGGGGTTGTGTGTAGGGATATTCCACCCTGTTCCATTGGTCTACGGCTCTGCCTTTGTTCCAGTACCATGGTGTTTTAATTGTTACTGCTTTGTAGTAAAGTTTGAGGTTGGGGAGGGTGATGCCTCCCATCATCTTTTTCCCAAGAATTGTTTTAGCTATCCTTGGACGTTTGTTATTCCATATGAATTTTAGGATTGCTTGATCCATTTCTTTGAAGAGTGTCATGGGTATATTTATAGGGATCACATTGAATCTGTATAATGCTTTAGGGAGTATTGCCATTTTGACAACATTGATTCTCCCTATCCACGAGCAGGGTATATGTTTCCATTTCCTCATGTCCTCTTTGATTTCATGGAGTAGCGTTATGTAGTTTTCTTTGTAAAGGTCTTTTACTTCCTTGGTTAAGCTGATTCCGAGGTACTTGATTTTCTGGGGCACGATTGTGAATGGGATTGCTTTTTTCATGTCCCTTTCCTCTGCCTCATTGTTTGCATATATGAAGGCCATGGATTTTTGGGTATTGATTTTGTAGCCTGCAACTTTACTGTATAAGTCTATTGTTTCTAAGAGTTTCTTAGTAGAGGTTTTAGGCTTCTCTAGATATAGTATCATGTCGTCTGCAAATAGTGAGAGTTTGATTTCTTCCTTTCCTATCTGGATGCCCTTAATCTCTTTTTCTTGTCTAATAGCTATCGCAAGTACTTCCAGTACTATATTGAAGAGGAGTGGTGAGAGTGGGCATCCTTGTCTTGTGCCTGATCTCAGAGGAAAGGCCCTTAGTTTTTCCCCGTTGAGGATAATGCTTGCCGTAGGCTTGTGATAGATGGCTTCGACTATCTTGAGGAAAGTTCCTCCAAACCCCATTTTGGCGAGGGTTTTCATCATGAAAGGATGTTGGATCTTGTCAAATGCTTTCTCTGCATCTATTGATATGATCATATGGTTTTTATCTTTGCTTTTGTTGATATGCTGGATTATGTTGATTGATTTCCGAATGTTAAACCATCCTTGCATCCCTGGGATGAATCCCACTTGGTCGTGATGTATGATCTTTTTGATGAGTTGTTGAATCCTATTTGCTAGTATTTTGTTGAGGATCTTCGCATCGGTGTTCATCAGGGAAATTGGTCTGTAATTTTCTTTCTTAGTGGTGTCTTTGTTTGCTTTTGGTATTAGGGAGATAAGTGCTTCATAGAAACTGTTTGGGAGAGTTCCTGTTTTTTCAATTTCCTGGAAAAGTTTGAGGAAAACAGGCAATAGGTCTTCTTTAAATGTTTGGAAGAATTCGCCAGTGAAACCATCTGGGCCTGGGCTTTTGTTTTTGGGGAGGTTTTTGATTACCGTTTCAATTTCCTTAACATTGATGGGTCTATTCAGGTATTCCAGGTCTTATTTCTTCAGTGTTGGGAGATTGTAGGAATCAAGGAATCCATCCATTTCTTTTAGGTTCTCCTTTTTTGTGGCGTAAAGACCTTCAAAGTAGTCTCTAATGATCTTTTGAATCTCACTGGTTTCTGTTATGATGTCCCCCTTTTCATTTCTGATTCGATTTATTAGAGTTTTCTCTCTTTCTTTCTTTGTGAGTCTTGCTAGCGGTTTATCAATCTTATTTATTTTCTCAAAGAACCAACTCTTTGTTTCATTGATCTTTCGGATTGTTTTTTTGGTTTCGATGTCATTAATTTCTGCTCTAATTTTTATTATTTCTTTCCTTCGGTCTGGTTTGGGGTCCTTTTTCTGGTCCTTTTCTAGCGTCTTGAGTCGTGAAGTCAAGCTATCTATGTGGGTCCTTTCTTCCTTCCTGAGGAATGCTTGGAGAGCTATAAATTTTCCCCTTAACACGGCTTTAGCTGTGTCCCATAGGTTTTGGTAGCTCGTGTCTTCATTCTCATTTGTTTCTAAGTATCTTTTGATTTCTTCCTTGATTTCCTTCTTGACCCACTCATTGTTCAACATGGAATTGTTTAATTTCCAGGTGTTTGATTTGATTTTCCGTATTTGTGGGTGGTTAGCTTCTATCTTCAGCGCATCGTGGTCTGAAAAGATGGTTGATACAATTTCTATTTTTCTGATTCTATTGAGGTATGTTCTGGGGCCCAGTACATGGTCTATTTTTGAAAATGTTCCATGTGCACTGGAAAAGAATGTGTATTCTTTCTTTTTGGGGTGTAAGGCCCTGTGTAGGTCTATTAGGCCTCTCTCTTCAATTTCTTCTTTCAGAGTCAGTGTTTCCTTGTTGAGTTTTGTTCTTGTGGATCTATCTAGAGGCGATAAGGCCGTATTGAAGTCTCCGACTACAATTGTGCTGTTAGTGATGTCCTCTTTGAAGTCTGTTAGGAGTCGTTTTAAATATTTAGCCGGTCGTTTGTTAGGAGCATATACGTTTAAGAGTGTGATTTCTTCCTGTTGTACATATCCCTTGATAAACAGAAAATGACCTTCGCTGTCCCTTTTGATCTTTTTCATCCTGAAATCTATGTTGTCGGATACCAGGATGGCCACTCCAGCTTTTTTAAGGGGGTTGTTTGCTTGGAGGATTGTTTTCCATCCTTTGACTTTGAGTCTATGTTTACTCTGTTTGTTCAGGTGTGTTTCTTGCAGGCAACAGAATGTTGGGTTTAATTTCCGGATCCATTTAGCCACTCTGTGTCTCTTGATAGGTGCATTTAGGCCATTGACATTGAGAGAGATTATTGTGATGGGGTTTTGTGTCATCTTTCTGTGGGATTTGTTGTTCTTATGGGGCTCCTCCTTGTCTTACAGTAGCCCCTTTAGACCTTCTTTCAAGATTGGTTTTGAGTCTATGAAGTTCCTGAGCTGTTGTTTATCCGAGAAATAGTGTATGGTTCCTTCGAGTTTGAGTGAGAGTTTAGCCGGATAAAGTATTCTTGGTGAGGCATTCATTTCGTTGAGTTTTTTTACTATGTCCCACCATTGTCTTCGGGCTCAGAGGGTTTCTTCTGACAGATCGGCCGTAAATCTGAGGGGTGCTCCTTTGTATGTGATTTCCCTCTTTGACCTTGCTACTTGTAGAATTGTGTCTCTATCTACAGCATCCGCCATTCTGACTATGATATGCCTTGGAGTCTTTTTATTTGGGTCTCTTTTTGCTGGCACTCTTCGGACTTCTTGTATCTGGACGCCTGCCTTCTCCAGCTCTGGGAATTTCTTAGTAATGATGTCTTTGACTATGTTTTTTTCATTGGGGTTACTTCCCTGTGGTTCTGGCACTCCAATGATTCTTATGTTGTTCCTCTTCAAGTCATCCCCCAGGGCTCTGATTCGCTCTATAGCCATTTTGAGGTCTTTGGCCATTATTTGTTGCTGTCTGTAAGCTTTCTGCAGCTCATCCTCAAGCTCGCTGATTCTGTCTTCGGCTGTAGTCATTCTGCTGTTGAGGGCATCTAGTGAGATTTTTATTTCATCTACTGATTCCTTTATTTGTGAGACTTCCGTTCGAAGGTTTGAAATTTCTGCTCTCATTTCTGCTCTCATTTCTGCTCTCATTTCTTCCTGTATTTTCTTGGTAGACCGTTGCAGCGCTTCATTCATCTCCTCCCTTAATTTATTGGATGTCTGTTCCATATTTGCTTGGAGTAGGTCGACTCTCCTCCAGATTTCCTCTCTGAATTGTTTATCTGAGAGGTCGTAGATGTTGGGAGACTCTTTTGAGGTTTCTAGTATCTTTTCTTCTCCCTCTCTTCGTGGAGGGGATTTTCGCTGCTTCTTCATATTGTCACGGAAGTGTAGAGTTGGAACCTTGTAGTTATTTATTCCTCTTCCTTTTTGTGGGAAGAAGGGGCTCCGATTGTGCTAAACTTCCCTTATTCACTGATAGCTTTTATACTGTCAGCCTAAGCTAATGGCTATTTTGCGTAAGTGTTTGAGATCGCAAAAGTGAGTTTTCAAAGGAATACACAGTACCGATTGAGCTGAGGTAGCAAAGAATAACTGTGGCCGCGTTAGCGTTGGCCGCTCTGAGAGGAAGCCACGCCCACTTTTAGACCACTCCCACTAAGACACAGGCCACGCCCCCAGTGTCTTCCTGTTGATGGGGGGGACGGGAGGGCGTGTCCGAGGGATGGTCCTCGTACCTGATGGACGTGCGCAGTTACAAGCCGGTTCGGGAGATGGGGTGCGCAGGGCGAGCAGGGAGTGACTTCAGAAACTCGGGAGACGCAGACGGCAGCGGGAAGTGGGGGAAAGGGAGGGCGTGGCCGAGGATGGTCCTCGTACTTGATGGACGTGCGCAGTTACAAGCCGGTTCGGGAGATGGGGTGCGCAGGGCGAGCAGGGAGTGACTTCAGAAACTCGGGAGACCGTAATTATTATTTTAATTAGGTAAGTTTCTGAAAATGTATGTTAAGACCCACTTTCATTTTAAGGTGTAAAACATTTAATTCAAATACTTTTGTCTTATTTCTCTGCTCTCTTGTATAAAGCTCCAAAATTTATTATTTTAATTTTTCTTCATAGGCTGTATATTAAAAATTCATATAAAAAGTCTTTATTCAGTTTTAATAAATTGATCCTTTCATTTCCTTTAATTTTTCTAGTTCTTTTTTGTTCATTCAATGCAGTTTTACAAAATCTTATCTTAGGGTTGAAGATATAGTATAGCAGGTGAAGTTCTTGCTTTGATTGCACCTTATCTGGGCTCAAAACTCAACACCTCAATGGTTCCCCCAGTCCCAACAGGAGTAAGTCCTGAGTTCCACAAGGAAGGTACAAAAAAATGAAGAAAAAAAATTTTGTCTAAAATTATTAATTTTGGTGCTGAAGCGATTGTACAAGGGTGTTTGCCTTGCATGCGGCCAACCCAGTTTAGATCCCCGGCATCCCATATGGTCTCTCCAGCACCGCCAGGAGTAATTTCTGAGTGCAGAGCTGGGAGTAGCCCCTGAGCATTACTAGGTGCGACCCCTAAAGCAAAAATAAAAATAAATAAATAAATAAAATGGTTAATTTTGACTCAAAGATTCCAGTCTCTAAAACAGAACAGCACAATCTACTTATACTTATTTGGATAAAATATTATTTTCTGAAACCTGAATCATTTTCATAATTGATTCTATCTTCTTTTTGACATTGCATGACTATCCATTTTTCATGGTTATGCTCGGAGAGCCTGGCAAGCTACCAAGAGTATCCCACCCACATTACAGAGCCTGGCAAGCTACCCTACCCATGGCATATTCAATATGCCAAAAACAGTAACAACAAGTCTCACAATGGAGACATTACTGATGTCCGCTTGAGCAAATCAATGAACAACATGACGACAGTGCTACAGTGCTATGCTTTTTAGCAAATCATGATTATATTATTTTCATTACATAATAATAAAGAAAACTATTTAAAGAACATATTTTAAAACTTTTTCTATCTAATACACATGCACATATATGTATATATGCACATATACATATATATATATATTTGTGACCAAGTAATCTTAGCTCTTTTTGTCCTCTTCTGTTAACTGGAGAATATAGGTATATGTCATAATAACCCAATATAGATGAGAATTTGGAGGAGCAGGAAATTGAGAAGGCACCACATATGATAATGCAGTCTCTGCACAAATGTAGTGATTTAGTCTGGGGAGGTGGGAAAATGCACTATATTTTATTAACAAAGGTGAGCTTAGGCTAAATTACAGACTCTAAGGAGTCGTTTAATTTTAAAATCACAGTTTCTTTTACCCTATCATTAACCCTTTGTTCCTGAATATTCCTTGGGTCATTTTCAATATTTAATTTATATTCATTTTTGTCATTTTTCATTTAAAAACACCTTATGCAATTTCTGTATCTTCCTTTAAATATATAAAGACCCTTAAGGTCATTAAATTTTCCCGGTCTAAATCCCTCTTCCTCTTTAAAATGACTGTATTCTTTACAAAGAGTGACCTATTGAGGTTTGAGTTTGATTATAAAATGTTAGCGGGAGTCTATATGCACTTCCCCTTTGCCTTTCTTTGGTACTGACCCTTACAAATTTAAGTTGTTTCCAGAAATCCAAGCTTCAATAGGAACTGTCCACAAGCTGTTGACTCTGGGTCCTGCTGGATGCTAGAGCCAGAACACGTGCTTCCATGGGGGCGGGGTGGGGGGAGGAGGAAATCTTATTAACTGAGGAAATCTTATGTATTTTTTTAACTCTCTTCCAAGAATCACAATCCTAGATGAATGAACACAGGTAAATTATATATTTGACTGTAATAGAAATTTTCTTTTCATTTGCGTGTTATTTCTTAATTGAAATATAATATATATCAAATATATGTCAAATATATTTGATAAATTAATAACTGTGAGCATGTTTCAATCTTTGTCCCCTCCCATAGATTTTTTTGTTATCTGTTTATGATTAGAAAATGCATGTAGAAATTAACAAAAGGAAAATGTTTGGGGCCTTCTCGAGGATTGAAACACTTACTTGCGTCTGTCAGCACTGGTTCAAACCCCTCGTCAATTTGTTCTCTCTAAGTGTTGCTCCTCAGTTCAGAGCCAGAAATAGCCCCAGAACACTGCTGTGTGCCAGTCAGAACCAAATAAGTAATTGATAAAGTACGAAAAACAAAATCAAAACAAAAATAATGTGAAAATGCTCTGTCTGTGTGACAACGCACGTGGTGTGAAACGTGGTATCAAACAAATTCGAGTGTCTGCTGACTGGTGTCATTTCATGGCAGAGAATGAATAAGAAATTGTTGAGTTGGATATTCTTTTAGTGTTGCTGATTGTTCCACATATGCATTGTTTTATGCAAGTTGCATATAACTAAGTTTCTTTGAGAGTACATCTAAGAAGTTGATGACATTATTAATTTTTATCTTATAATAACATAGATCGACCTGTTTCTTTGAGTGTTTTATAAAACCTTTTTAAAAACTTTTTTTTAAAAGTCCGATAAACTGTTTTCTAGGACTAAATCATACAGTCAACAAGGACTTTGCATCCACAGACTTTATCTTATGCTTAATATTTCTTTGGTGCAGCTAGCAAGGGACTTTATACATCACATACTTCACCCAAGAAGGATCCAGATTTTCCTAAGAAGAAGAGCACTACTGCAGGTCCGAAAACCATTAAGGGTAGATCCGGAAATATGGCAACGGACTCTCTTTCTCTCATGGATGAGGAAACCATATTTATGCCCTTTACAGAAGAAACTACCAGCACATCACAGCAGGTACTTACATGGATTAAAAGCTATTCAATCGGGCTGCTTCTAAAAGTCAAGGTGAAAAAGTTAACAAGCAATAATATCAATACTGAATAAAAATAAAATCATAAAGTTTTCTATCTTTCAAAAGTCATATGGGGGCTGGAGTGATAGCACAGCAGGTAGGGCATTTGCCTTGCACGTGGCCGACCCGGGTTTGATTCCCAGCATCCCATATGGTTCCCTGAGCACGGCCAGGGGTAATTCTTGAGTGCAGAGCTAGGAGTAACCGCTGTGCATTGCTGGGTGTGACCCAAAAAGCAAAAAAAAAAAAGAAAGAAAGAAAGAAAGAAAGAAAGAAAGAAAGAAAGAAAAAGAAAGAAAGAAAGAAAGAAAGAAAGAAAGAAAGAAAGAAAAGAAAGAAAGAGAGAAAGAAGAGAAAGAGAGAAAGAGAGAAAGAGAGAGAAAGAAAGAGAGAAAGAGAGAGAGAGAAGAAAGAGAGAAAGAGAGAAAGAAAGAGAGAGAGAAGAAAGAAAGAAAGAGAGAAAGAGAGAAAGAGAGAAAGAGAGAGAGAGAAAGAGAGAAAGAGAGAAAGAAAGAGAGAAAGAGAGAGAAAGAGAGAAAGAAAGAAAGAAAGAAAGAAAGAAAGAAAGAAAGAAAAGAAAGAAAGAAAGAAAGAAAGAAAGAGAGAGAGAGAGAGAGAAGAGAGAAGAGAAAGAGAGAGAGAGAGAGAGAAAGAGAGAAAGAGAGAGAGAAAGAGAGAAAGAGGAGAAAGAAAGAAAGAAAGAAGAAGAAAGAAAGAAAGAAAGAAAGAAAGAAAGAAAGAAAGAAAGAAAGAAAGAAAGAAAGAAAGAAAGAAAGAAAGAAAGAAAGAAAGAAAGAAAGAAAGAAAGAAGAAGAAAGAAAGAAAGAAAGAAAGAAAGAAAGAAAAAGTCATAGACCAAAGAGACTGTCAGGATACACCTACCATACAATCAAGAGTGAGTGGTTCTGGGCTGGAGCAATAGTACAGCGGGGTAGGGCATTTGCCTTGCACACGGCTGATCCAGGTTCAATTCCCAGCATCCCATATGCTTCCCTGAGCACTGCCGGGAGTAATTCCTGAGCGCAGAGCCAGGAGTAACCCCTGTGCATCGCCAGGTGTGACCCAAAAAGGAATAAAAAAAAAAGTGAGTGGTTCTATCAAGGACCAGGAGAACTGGTCCATGGTATTTAGCTTGCCACAAAGGGGGCGAGGGAATACTTTTAGGACAGAGAAGGGACCACTATGACTATGATAATTGGAAATGGTCACTTCAGACAAGAACTGAGTGCTGAAAGGGGGTAAAGTGATATTCATGATACCCTTTCAGTAACAGTATTGCAAACTACACTGCCTAAAAGGAAAATGAGAAAGAGAGAGAGAGAGAGAGAGGAAGAGAGAGAGAGAGTGAGAGAGAGACAGAGAGAGAGAAGTGTCTCCACAGAGACAGGCTGTGGATGGGGCCATGGGGCCAAAGGAGGAGGCAGGTGGAGGGAAACTGGGATAGTGGTGGAGAAAATTGTACACTGGGTTTTGGAATATTGTTGACTGAAACTCACTCAATCATGAACAACTTTGTAATTGTATATCATGATAATTCAATAAAAAATTTAAAATAATTAAATATAATGAATAGGTCTAGAAAATAAAATAAAATACCTATTATGGATTTTTTTAGGTGGAGTGGTACCCAGGGAGGTTCAGGATTTACTCATATTTTTGTGCTCCAGAGTGACCCTTGGTCAGGTGAAGAACCATATAGGATGCTGGAGTTCAAACCCAGATTAGTCATGTTCAAGGCACATACAAAATTTTTAAGAATATCTACTCCCATATATTAACTCTGATAACATGATCCAGAGAAATACTGAGTATCTGCCTAATACAAAGTGTTAAGCATATGCATGTTTGTTATCAATGTGTGCTTAAACATTGCATTCTACTGCACAGGTTTATAAGTACATTGTACAGTGCGTGGTATTATATAATAGCTGGACTCTCAATGAAAGTCAACTGACATTCATTCAAGCAATAAAAGAATTAGAGAGAAGTGATGCTAAAGGTATGCCACTTGAATGCATTTTATATTTTATATGAATAGTTGATAGTAAACTGATAATGAAGCAAAGAGTACTATTGCTTACCATTTATGTTTTATATCCTGTCATTTGATATCGCTCTCTATGTCTCAAAACTTTTACTGTTTGATTTAAAAGAAACAAGTCTCACAATGGATATGTTACTGGTGCCCATTTGAGCAAATCGATGACACAGTGATACATCCATAATTTTTTAGCCTAGTTTAAAGACATTTGTCCAGTTAGTAAATATCATTTGATGATTTGTAACAAGTATACAGAAAACTTGTTTAGTAATAAAATTATATTTTTCCAATGTTAGTAGAAAAATCTCCTATACTAAGTACCTAATACTTAGAGGTAGGATCATATCCTAGAGGCAGAAAATTCATATTTTTGAAAAATTTTCCCAATAAAATTTTCTCTCAGTATTGCTAGTTTGACACCTTAGAAGAATGATTTCAAATAGCTTCTATTCTTAAATTCAGTATCATGTTATGTAAAATAATAACTGAGTCTGAAAGATTTGTATTTTAAACTCATGTTCTTTTTAAATTTTAAGCCAAATTACCTAATCTTAAAAATATACAGAATTTTTATTGAGGTATGATTGGTTTGGGCTGGACTGATAGCACAGCGGGTAGGGCATTTGCCTTGCATGTGGCTGACCCAGGTTCAATTCCTCTGTCCTTCTCAGAGATCCCGGCAAGCTACCGAGAGTATCCCACCTGCATAGCAGAGTCTGGCAAGCTCCCAGTGGTGTATTGGATATGCCAAAACCAGTAACAACAAGTCTCACAATGGAGACGTTACTGGTGCCCACTCGAGTAAATCAATGAACAAAAGGATGACATGTGACAGTGCTACAGACAGTATAATAGGTTTATAATTGTTTTATTTTTTTATTTATTTTTTATTTTATTGAATCACCATGTGGAAGGTTACATAGTTCTCAGGATTATGTCAGTTATACAATACTCAAACACCCTTCCCTTCACCAGTGCCCATATTCCATCACCAACCACCCCAGTATACCTCCCGCCCCCTCCCGCCCCCCCAGTCCTCACCCTTGTAAGTGATAAGTTTCACTTCGTTTACTCTTTATCTTGATTATATTCCGTTTCAACACATAACTCACTATTCTTGCTGGAGTTTTCCCCCCCAAAAAAGACAGTCCTACTGCCAAGGAAGCATTTGATAATTAGTTTTCCATTGCTGAGAATGTAGAGATATTAAGTCCCGCTGTTTGTTACATAACTTTTCTTTTTTTTTTCCCCCTCCTTCCCGAGCCACCGAGTTCATGCCTGCTTGATTAGTCATCCTCATAGTATGATTGACGCCACGCTGCCTGACAAAGGGGAAAAAAACAAGAAAGATGGTTATTTCCCATCATCAGCCGGCGTGGGGCTATGGCTTAGTTGATAGTTTAGCAGCATATCTACAAGCAGTTTCTGGAACCAAAAGTAGTGCGCTGGTACCGGCCCCGGCTCGAGACTCCACCAGCATCCTGCTGTTCCATGTACATAATAATTTTTTTTCTTTATATCTCATTCCCACCAGGTTCATGTCTGCTTAATGGACATTATAATATGGCTGACGCCACGCCACATTTCTTGCCGAGAAAGAAGGATATTTCTTCTCCTCGGCTGGCATGGGGTTATGGCTTAGTTCAGTCTAGAGAGATAGCTACTACTTTGATTGCCTTCAATATTTCAACAAAAGACTTACTATTCTTGTTAGGATTTTCCCCCCAAAGTCCGACCCATTAAAAAGGAACCATTTCATATTGCTGATGATTAGATGACATTAGGTTGCGCGGCCGTGGCCGCGCGGTTTTGGGTTTCTGTATAAAGTCCAGGGAAAATTCTGCCAGAAATTACATCATCATTGCAAACTTTTACCCTTTTATGGTGCTCATAAGATGGAAAAACCTAGAGAGAGATACCCTTCCCAGCTGTCGCAGCCTGGCGTAAACTCTCAGTTCACATTCTGGAAGTATTTCAGTGGGCTACTGGTGTCCAAAGTAGCTCTTTTGGGCTCCTCCATCATGCTCGAGCGGCAGCAGCGGCGGAAGGGGGTTTATAAATTTTTTAAACTACAGAATTTACTTCACATTTCTATATGTGTGAAATTGTCACTATACCCATTATTCAACTAGAGTAGAATAATTTTATTATTGTTTGTTTAATATTAGTGAAAAAATGTGAATTTAATTTATGTTCTCTTTGCTAATTAAATTGGTCCAATTTTGACTTATTCTATCTATTACACTCATATCTGAGCTGTCTTTAATGTCATTTTACCTTCCTCCACAGAGCTTTTTGTAATTATATGTTCTGTGACAAGGTTTCTGAGCAATTATATGAATTCTTGGTTTTCATAACTTGGAGATTAGCAAAGACTTTATTGAATTAAAAACATTTCTTGAGTTATCTCTGCCTGATATTTGAAGACTTTTCATTTCATTTTACTTTATCTGATGACTATACGATGAATAAGTTATGAGTTTCCAAGGACATTACAAGGCAACAGATAGATGGTGGAAGGACAAATTAAAATTCCATGAAAAATCTCACTGTCCTTCAAGATATGCAACTGTTTTTAATTCAATAAAGTCTTTGCTAATTCACCAAGTTATGAAAAAGTTTGTTTTGGTTAATTTTGTTCTTCTTCATTTATTTTCTTTCTTTTTTGAAGGGGTCCACTCTCAGCAGTGCTCAAGGTTTACTCCTGGCTCTGTGCTCAGGCACTGTTCCTGTCAGAGAGCAGGGGACCATATGTGGTGCTAGGGATTGAACCCAGGCCTGCCTCATTTAAAAGACAATATAAAATAATAAATTTGAAATCAAAAAGATAAAATATCCATGATACATATTTAGAAACTAAGACTTAGCAGCTATACTAATACCAGATAAAATATACTTAAAACAAAATGACTAGACATAAAAAATGGACACTATGCAGTACATGTCCATCAAAAATATAATTGTAAGAATGTATGAAGTTAACAAAAGCATTTAAAATTTATGAGTAATATAGTAAAATATCAGACTTGAAGGTAACAATAGAAGTTCAAGAATAATAGTTTGAAGCGTAATATTCCACTTTTCAAAATGAATAAAGTGGCCAATAAATCAATAGGAAAATATTTCACTTAGACCATTATACTGGGTAGATCATATGCAACACAACCAAAGAAGCCTGTAAGTATAAAAAGATGAAAATAATACCAAATGTTTTCTCTGAAAACAATTACAATAAATTAGAAATAAAAAATAATTTTGGAAATACAAAAGTGAATGAAAAGTAAGCAAACACTCCTAAGCAGTGAATCAGGAACATATCATAAAAAAAAATTAAGACAGTTTTAGAATGAGGAACCAGCCAAATTATTCAACAGCTGGGAATTTGACTATACCTGCCTGACCAGATTCAGTCCCCTGCATCACATACTGTTCGAAGAGCACTGCCAAGAGTGATTCCTGGGCACAGAGCAGGAATAAGATCTGAACACTGCCAGGTGTGACAAGGAAGGAAGGAAGAAAGAAAGGAAGGAAGGGAGGGAGGAAGGAAGGGAGGAAGGGAAGAAGGAAGTGAGGGAGGGAGGAGGGAGGGAAGGAGGAGGGAGGGAGGAAGAGTGTAAGGAAGGAGGGGAGGAAGGAAGGAAGGAAGGAAGAGGAAGGAAGGAAGGAAGGAAGGAAGGAAGGAAGGAAGGAAGGAAGGAAGGAAGGAAGGAAAGAGAGGGGAGGGGAGGGGAGGGGAGGGGAGGGGAGGGGAGGGGAGGGGAGGGGAGGGGAGGGGAGGGGAGGGGAGGAGAGGGGAGGGGAGGAGAGGAGAGGAGAGGAGAGGAGAGGAGAGGAGAGGAGAGGAGAGGAGAGGAGAAAAAGAGAAATTCTTAGAAGGGCTAGGAAGATGGCTCAATGTGGTAGACTACAGGCACCAAGTTTGATTTCTGGCATCATATGAACCCTGAGCACCACTGGATGAGGCTCAGGTGACTCCAAGAACCATCACTGAGCAGCACTGAATCATGGGATCAAGCACTAGTCTTCAGATCTGGCACCACTGAGCTAAGTGTCATGTGGGTTGGCCCCAGTTTCCTGACCATAGCTGCAAAGACACCCCCCCCCCGCAGAAAAAAAGAACGTACCTAAAGATGAATGCATACCCAAACTTGTGAGGTGTGCTGCAAACAGCATTAGAAAAATAATAATCAAACGTGTATCCAGTTGAAAAGATCAAAGATCCTTCCTGAGCATTGCTGCCTGTGCCCCCCTTTCAAGTACCATGAGGTGTCCTTGGTGGTCCCTGGCACCAGAGTGCTCATTAAGTACCATGTTCATGGGATCTCACACAGAATGTCTGGCCCATTTGGACAAATTTCACTGGGAGTTTCCTGTTCCCCCAAGCACCACTATATGGGAAGTTCAAAATAAATCAATAAACACAATCAATTCAAATAAACAACTGAATATTCCATACCCCCCACAAAACTAAGAAAACCCAAAATTAATAGACAACATAAATCAAACAGAAGGAAAACAAAAGTTCGCTATTGTACCAGCGATACTAACCAAAGCCATTAGACAAGAATATGAATATAGACTGAAAGCATCCAGTTTGGAAGTGAATTGGTTGTGCTGCTTGAAAGACCTGTATATACTACTGATTTAGGTACTTTACTAGTATGTAGCATGTAAATTATGCCTCATATTTATAAAAGTCACATGGATCTTTATAAAACATGAGTTTATTGAAAATTGAATCTAAACCAATATTTTATGATTTGTTTGGCTTGTTCCTGTATGGCCTGAGCTTCTTTGCTCTATTATGGCTTGTGGTTTTCACGTTTCACATCTTAGGAAGTCACGTCGAGAAACATGAGGAGTCAATTAACTCGGGAAGTCCAGATTCTCATACCATCAGTGAGGGTCAGAAATCTTCAGGATCTTCCAAGCCATCAAGGAAAGTCAAAGAAAAGTATTCAGAGAAAGATAAGACAGTCAAAGAAAAACAAGCCCCTCGCCCTGAGCCCCAGGTGGGTGTGGTAATTTCTCTTATTGAAGACATTAATAAATTAAACTAAGTTTATGGATTTAGGTTTATTTAGTCTTACTTGTCCATTTCTCCTGAGTACCAGATTGTTAAATATTCCATCTCCCTCATGGAATAATTATTGCGTCCTTTCTCTAAGTCCTTCCCCTTAGGTATGGTTAGGAATAAATGAACTTCCAGTATAGAAGACACTGTTCTTGGCATTTAGATCAACTTAAGCCAAGTTCTCAAGAAGTAAAGAGCATAGGGGAAGTATTAGGCAGTTAATATAGAAAAGTGTCAAAACACCCAATTCTGAAAGAATAGTGTTCACTTAAAGAGCTATTTTCAGAAACTGTAAGTCACAATAAAAACACACCATGGTTAGTAAATAAAGTCTTTGTATTTCATGAATGGTAGCTGCAAAGTTTGGAATCATTCTGCCTCCAGTGGAAAGGGTGTTGATGCATACATATACTGCCAGGTTCAGGGACTATTTCTCACTAGTATCCCGAGCGACCCCTGGTGGTGCTTCATAATCCATCTGCAATTCTCCATGATCCATACGTCAGAGATGAAACTCTGTTATCTGTTTGTCCTTGATTCTACTTTTTTATTAAACCATATTAATTCATCCTTAATGTAGAAAAAAATATCTCAGAAAAGCCAAATAAACATTTCCAGTACATATCAGAAATGAAAGATGAAACCATTGAATATAGTTAACAAAGTCTACAGGTCCTGATTTCCTGACTGGTCAGCTACGTTCAGAATATTTTTTATATATCACGTGGAAAGAATACAAGTTTCACTGAACACCTGAGATTCTTCCAGCATCTCTTAAATGAAGAATTGCGTCCCATGGAAGTCACATCCATCTTCGTAGTGGACATATTCCCACCACTTTACATTGGTGGACTTATCCCCAAATTAAGATGCTAAAAGAATCAGAAGAACAGAAAAATGTGATTAGAATTGAACACACAGCAACAACAAAGACACAGAGGGGAAAATATTGTGCACCTTTCAAGTAGAAAATATTGTAAGGATAACTATTGGTGACAGGGCTAAGGCATTAGTTCAAGTAATGGGGAAAATATAACCCAAAGCTCTGCATTAATAGAGTTGAGAAACTGACTTTTCATTTCCCAGAATTCGCTGAGGGAAAAGGAGTAGCTGCCAGGGAAAGAATTATTCCATATTTATTATGGTTGGGACAAATTAAAGGTGCTGCTCTAGACTCTGTAGTTCAATAAATCTGGGATTTAATTGGTTGCATGAATCTAATGAAAGGAAGAGGAATTAAAATTCACGAAGTGGATTGTGGAAGAGCAAAGGGTATAGTGACTGAAAATATTAACTTTGCTGTCTCAGTAAACAGTTCATCAACTCTTCAATGTATTTCTTATGCAAGTACAGGGACCTCATTTAACATAATATAGAAATATGTATGTTGTTTCATATAAGATCCTAAACTAGCCTCTTAGGTACTATGGTAAACATATTTTGCCCTTTTATTGGCTTTTCAGTTATATTTTATTGGCTATTCAGTTATGGTATGGTAAAATGCCAAAAATGTTTTCAGAAACTAGTAATTTTCCTTGAGTCAACACTCACTATTTGGAAAATAACATGAGACAGGAGGACCTTAGAGATTCATCTGATGCTCCCAAATACCATGTAGAATTGAGGCAGAAAATTTGAGGCAAGACCTCTGACCCATTCTAGGAGTAGGGCAACAATAAATAAGTCATAAATCACCAAGACATGACAACAGAACAAGTGAGCAAAATTGATCCGGGTAAGGTTGCTTGAGCAAGAATGGAACAGTGTCACAGAAATGACTAGTAAATAAACATATGGAAATTGAAACTAATTGCATTAATCATTGTATTAATACCAACTATGCATACACTAGCAAACAATTGCAACCATATGTATCTTAGATGAAAACTGTTTCCCTAGAAATGAGGCCACCTCTATCTAGTCTTTTGAAGCTCCTTGAGAACTGCTTTTAAGGCTTGATGCATTACGGCAATAACCAGGTTTAGCCCACACACATAATTAATACTGATTCCCTTTCTAATCTCTCGAGCATTTGCATTTATGTCTTAGTCAGATTTCTGTAACATTGTGTACATGTGGGAAATATTGTCGAGTAGATGACAACTTGCTTCCAAATGAACCTTTGGCTAGATTTCCTATTAGAGTTCATAGTAACTCTGGAAATAAGATGTTAGGATAAAGAGATGAGAAACACTGATTGATATAGGCTACAGTGCTCCATGTATGGAAATTCTTGTAGTATATGATGATCTTTTGTCTCCTAGTGCCTAATTTTGACTCAATACTATGTCATGCCTGTCAGACAGGCATCTCAGGGGAGAGCTTGGCAAGCTCCCCATGGCGTATTCATATGCCAAAACTGGTAACAATGATGGGTCTCATTCCCCTGACCCTGAAAGAGCCTCCAATGTGGCATCATTGGGAAGGACAAGTAAAGAGAGACTTCTAAAATCTCAGGGCTAGGATAATGGAAACATTACTGAGACCGATCAAAAAAATCAACAATCAATGGTATGATGAGGATAATCATAACTATGTCATAGCTCTCCCTGGAGGTCAAAATGAAATGTCAGATAAAATTCAAGTGGAAGAGTTAAGGTACATTAAGAGAATGAAAGTATTGCACAAACATTAAGAAAAAATTGATTAATAAAATACATGAATGGATAAAACTGAAAACTGGCACTGTTGATGGCCTTTCATTCTATTCAAAAGGTCATTCTTTTCATTCTTCATAAAATTGTAATATTCTCCAATATATGGAGAATATATCTCAAAAATTAAAGTTCATCCTGAAAATTATTCAAATTAATAAAGATATTTGGATTAAGTATAAGATAATTTGAAGATACTCATGAATTCTTGGAATCCCAAAAAAGAGTTGTTTGAACAACATTTACATAGCATGAAAAGTATTCTCTTATATATATATATGCATATATATGTTACCTTCTTTTGTTTGCAACTGTTTTATCTTAGAATAATGTCTCTCTAAGTATCCAAGTGTCCTTTGTAATATAGCAACAGTTTATTACATGTTAGTAGTTGGGTAAAAATCATATGTATATATAACAATGTATTTATTCATTAAATTTCATTAAAAAATTGATACACTTTTTAATCTCTTGCCTTTTATGGATAAGTTTGTTATGAATATTTTATCCAAATATTTTTGTGAATATAAGATTTCATTTTACTTGGGAAATGATTAAAAATGAAGTTATGAAACAGCATGTGAAATCCAGCCTCTTTTGAATGGTGGAAACCATTCAACTCGATGTTTTTCACATTAGCAGTTGCCGCCAGCTCACTCCCAACAAGAACACCCAGATAAGCCACACTGGCTTTTGAAGTTCGTCACTGAGCACAGTGATGGAGAATTCTTAGAGGTGAAAAAGGACACAGAACGTGCTGATGAGATCCGAGCCATGAAACAAGCCTGGGAGATGACTGAGCCAGGAAGAGCAATCAAGGTCACTCTAGTTTGAAAAGTGGTTCCTTGACTTTTCATCGTTAAGCATGATCTGAAATAAGAACCAGGTGGTAAACCTGTTTGATCTTTCCTCTAGGACTGTTCTCTGAAATTTAGTCAAACATCTAATAACTAAAGTAAAGACCACATTTGGACTCATGTTGAAATGTTTCCTCCCTAACACCCAGATCATTTGCATAAAGCAAAACACATCATGATAAAACTTGTAAACCCAAACTGTCAAGACACATCCTTGTACATAGTCTGGCTTTTGTTTCACATCTGTCTTTGCATTCCCAAGTGAGAAAAATTTAGAATTTAATATACACTTTTATGTGTTTTGTGCAGCCACACACAGATTTGAAAAATTGTGCTGTGCTGCCTCTCGTGAAATATACAAAACTCACCCCCATCTCCTTTCCCGACATTAAATGTAATAGTAACTTATCTCCAGGGAGGGGTGCGTATTGCTATCTTAAAGATTTGTCGGTATCTCAGCTTGAGATGTGAACTTTCCTTCTCCCCTGCCCTTCTTCTCTTATGGTTCTCTAGTAAAACTATTTTACCTTTTCATAAAAGAGAACAACCATTGTCATTATGAATTACTACCCTTTGTATCTGCTTCATTTCCTAATGGGAACAATTCATAAGCAGCTCCAGGACTGCTTTTTCATTGGTCCTCAAAAGTAATGATCGAAATCATAGATAGTTTGCAAATCAAGTTAGTTTGGTCAAAATGCCTGTTGAGCAGTCTAGTCAAAATCTCTGTTCATTTACACGTGCACTCTTTGTTTTGAGTAAGATGAATATGCTCTTTCCTGTTGATAATGTTTGTATTTCAGGCAAGTCAAGCTCGTCTGCGTTATCTGAACCAGTTAATTAGGAAAGTACCTGATTATGACACTTCAGCTGAAAAACAAAAAAAAACATTGGATGAAGGTCAGTCAACCTTCCAGCTGCCTCAGAATACAGGATTGTTACTTTCATCGCTTAAGAGATAGTCTATGAATCATTCTTGGTAAAAAGAAAATCTTTCCAAACCTGTTTTCTATTGGATTGCAAAAAGCCAACGTACAGTCCTTTAAGAAAACTGCTTGTGATATTCTTTCCTTTAGCTGAGCAAATTTTCTTTATTTTTCCTCAAATCGACACCATCTCCTTATTTAAGAAAATATGAATCAGAGGCTGAAGCAATAGAATAGCAGGTAGGGTGCTTGCTTTGAACACAACTACCCAGGATCCCTGGCACCATATATGCTCCCCTGAGCACTGCCAAAAGGGATCCTTGAGTACAGATCCAAGAGTAAGCAAGACCTGAGCACTGCCAGATGTGGCCCCCCAAAATAAAATAGAGATAGAGAGTGAAAAAAGAGAAAGAATAAAAGAAATGATAAACCAGATATTATATCAGGACGTATCTAATTAAAAGGTAATAGTGTGAAAACTTGGCATCACTTTCCAATAACAACAATAATAGTACTTAAATCTGGCATTATTATAATATTAATAAACAATATAAATAAAAATCATAATAGTAAAGCAAACTACTGTTACTGTTACGAAGTTATTAGCTAGACCTGGAATTGTGTAGTAGAAGCTCTAACTTTACACCACACTGCAGCTCATTGAGGGGATCTGTAGACATTTCAGTTAGTAACAGGCATTCTATGGAAGTGTATCTTCTGGGGTGAGGAGATGGATAGGACAGCCAGTAATGTTCCAGGGTTACCTGCACATAACAATATTTCCAATTTTCCAATAAAGACACTGGCCCAGAATAATTTGCTCTATAATTTGCTAAGCTTACAAGCTACCCAAGGACAATTTGCAGACAGCTCTCCAGGGGACTAGTTAATGCCTTCTCATCATCAGTTGACTGCTGGTAACTGGACTTAAATCCTGTATGAAGGATGGAGAGAGTCACATCCGAAAACTCATCTTTCTACTTTTACATCAAGAATTTAATTCAGTAAGAACTTTAGAGACA
Source organism: Sorex araneus (assembly GCF_027595985.1). NCBI lineage: Eukaryota > Metazoa > Chordata > Mammalia > Eulipotyphla > Soricidae > Sorex > Sorex araneus. Next base: position 173,397,021 of record NC_073305.1, read on the forward strand.
ATATCCCTTAACTTTTCCTATGAAGAGTCTATGTAACAAATACTCCTGTAATCTGGTTATCCTCAAATTGCACTCTTTAAAGTGCCTGAAGTTGATTATCTTACTTTATCCTATTCCAATTATGTGACAGATATTGCACTTTCCATTTAATTGATGAAGTGACAAAATCTCAAAGATACACCTTGTTTTTCCTATGTCATGTATCTCGAGAGCAATTAAGCTGGGATATGAGCGATTTCTAGTCACTAACATACTCAGATAGTCACAGTCTAATATAACATTGAAAACTCAGATTTGTCAAAACACACGCTAGATTTCATTATAGTTTTTTTTTTATGGTGTATGAAGTAATAGGCAAGAAAGTGAATTGTTTCACTGGATAGTTGCTAAAAGTGGCAAGGAAGTTTTAGTCAAGATTTGAAATAGAAGAGGATGGACTTAATTCAGTACAACAGGGGCAGATCAGGGTGTTTTTGGCCAGTAGACGGGGTGAAGTCATTGGATGATTACTTAAAGGAACTTTATTAGCTATCAAAGGTCATGGCAGAGAAACTTGATTTTTTATCAAGGAGTGGAATGAGGAAGAGAAGCATGATTGAATTTCAAAGATATCAACCAAGGAGCAGGAGGCTTTTTGATAAGGTAGTTCAGCAGGATTCTTCAAAAATATTGCTAATGTATTTTTAAAAGACATGGAGGAGAGCTGGTGGAGAACAGGGATTAAAGGACCTAGACCATTCCCTATACACATATGCAATGAAGTCACAAATCCTAATTGCAGCACTTAGTTAATTCCTACATGTATAGTCACTTAAGAATCACCATCAGAAAAAATTATCAATGACTAAGTTATTAATCCTAAAACCCCATTTCTCTTTCCCTGTCATTTCTTCTCCTGAGGTAATTACTATTCTGCTTCTGATCCTTCATTTTGTCTGTTCTTGAACTTTATAAATCCGGACTCATAAAACATTTGCTTTACGTACTTTTCTATTTCTTTTTCTATCAGAATTAGCAGGTGTTGCTTGCAAGAATTCATCTCGTTTATCTAAATGAAATTTCCTGGAAGAAATGTTCCCTTAACTCTCTTTATGTCTTCTATCAATCTTTCTCTAGGAGTGAACCAGTTTTACTCTGAAAAACACATCTTTGACCACTGAGTGTCTGTCTTTCATTTTGATACTCTCCAATCTTTTAAGAACTAATCGATTGCCACCTTTTTTTCAAAGCATTAAATCATATGCGGTTGAGATGTAGGATGGAGAAAGTCTGCATGACATGCATATTGTAGTTGATGTAGCAGTTTTCACAGGCATTTTGATCTGAAGAGGGGGGTAGAGTATAACAGCAAGGGGAAAGGAACACCGTCTGGGGTGGGAATTCATGAGCAAGAGCCCTTTGCAAATTTATTTTAAGGAGAGTTTAGACATGCTCCCACCCACAGGACTTTCTCCAGAAAATCCCATCCAAGTACAGTCCTCACCCAGGGCAATTAAGTGCATTTCTTGCCTTCTCCCAAATTCACCCTAACAGCACTTCCAAGGGTTCTGAGATACCATTACTCAGAATGGTAATGCTTTGTCCACAAAATTCTCTATTTTCATATCTTGTGGCATCCTTTGGATACATTAACTCACCTCAGCATCTTCTGACATCCCAGTGATTGTGTTCTAAAACATCCTGATCTACACAACACATTTTCCTTTTTACTTTTAATAGCAAATTCATTATTTTTAGCTTCTAAGATGTTGGAAGAGAAAAGTTTTCTTCTTTTTTAAAAAAATATAGTTAAGGTAAACTGGATTAAAATACTATTAATATTCTATGTTTTTGTTCAACAAATTTACTGCACTATTATTACTAGCAAAGTGACTAAACCTTCCACTTATTTTTCTTTTTTTACTTCTGATAATCCCAACTCTGCCCTCCCCCACAAGTTGGTAATTCCAGCTCTGTAGTCAAAGGCTAAGTGTATCATCATTAAATATTATAATGACATGCTCTCTATTCCTTTGCTCTGCTTCCATTTACTCCACATGTGAGTGAGATCATCTGGTATTTGTTGCATTATGACTTATTTCACTTGACAAAGCTCTCTAACTCCATCCACATTGTAGACAAAGTTAACATTCTATCTTTTCTTATATCTCTGTGGTATTTTATTGTGTGCATATACACCACACCTTCTTTATCCATTATGCTGCCATTGGACATTTATTTTCATAATGTGGACCATATACTCATTACTAACAAAGAACATCATTACACATATGTATTCTTTCAAATGAATTGTTTTGTGTAGGATTAAGACAAAGGAGTGGCATCACTGGATCCTATGGTAGTTCTACTTTTAACCTTTTGAGACATGGCCATGGAAGTTAAGGCAAACCACACAATCCTACCAACAGTGACCAAGTCAATGCTGGTTCTTCGGGTTGTTTTGATATATACCATTCTCATGGGCTGGAGCAATAGCACAGCAGTTGGGCTTTTGCCTTTCACATGGCCAACCCAAGTTCGATTCCTCTGCCTCTCTTGGAGAGCCCGGCATGCTACCGAGAGTATGGAGCTCGCATGGCAGAGCCTGGCAAGCTACCAGTGCATATTGGATATGCCAAAAACAGTAACAATAAGTCTCTCCATGGGAGACATTACTGGTGCCCGCTCAAACAAATCGATGAGCAACGGGATGACAGACCATTCTCATAGTATGAAGTGAGAGCTCACTGTCATTTTGATTTTCATTTCCATGGTAGTAAATGATGTTGACACTTTTTCATATGACTATTGACCATCCTAGTGTTAGAAGAGAGCATTTTTCAATGGTACATAAGCCACAGTGACCTTTTTTTTGGTATAATATAGTTTTATTTTTTTAATTAAAGTTGTTATTGAAAAATGTCTTTACAGATTCATTTGTACCTCAAGGAGAGAATCTCTCTAAAGGACTCTTGGTATTTCTGTCTCTAGGGATATCCCATTTAATTGATTCCTTTGCAAAGAACTAATTGAGTATTCCATGGTAGGCCTGAATCAGCTACTCACCCCTGAGTTGCAAACCCTACTTATTATGAGTGAAATGTGTGTTCTAATGGATTTACCGGTCCTTGAATTCACTGCTCATGGCACCCTTAACTCTCACAGATTTGCATCTTTCAATTATACAAGTATCAGTAATACAATCTTTCTCTTTATTTCTTTACTTCTCGACTTGTTCGGAACCCAGGTAGGAAGAGAGGGAATTTATTTTGGAAGATAGTATTCTCAGACACACCAACAACGCTCCCATTTTCAAAATTACTAAATTAGTTTGAGAATTATGAAAAAGATTGTTTTACTAGAATAATAGTAAATTCTGATATTTTTGAACCAATTCAAAAAGTTGAAAGTCAGTACTCACTTAGAGTGGTAGTAAAACTTACTAGAACCATACCCTATATAGACAGGGTACTTTGGGATACACTATCCCACTTGAGCACCTTTGAACTAGAAAGGAGATATACTCCTTTGTCTGCCTCAAAAATGATGAAATTGAGAAGTGACTCACTAAGGACAGGAAGCTAAACATGACTCAGACCCTAATTTTATTGATTCTACCCATTCTGAAACCTAATTGATCACTAATTTTTCCCCACCCTTAGTTAAAGATCTGAAAGATGAAATTATAACCAACATAAAGTCTCGTGCATGTTTATAAGGCACGAAGCCATTATTTGAGTAGAAAAAAACATAGAATGCAGCCATTATTCTTCATACTTGGGTAGTGTGACACTTTGGTCATGGTATAGACTTCAGTCCCCTGCCTGGAGTCCCAAGCAGGGGTGAGGGACTCACACTGTAGCTCACTGCCCTCTCTCCTGCATCCTATTTCTTCACAGCTTTGATGACCACAGTCCTCAGACATTTGCATCAAAGTTCATGTAGCTATAAAAGAGTGTACTCTGGGGGTAGTGTGAACTGGGTAAAAAGTATGGAGGATGACGAAGAGTGAGCACGAATGGAGCACCTAGGTAAAAAATCCTGTTCTCAAAAGAAGGAAAAGAAAATTCTTTAAAAAAAATTTGGGGGGCTGGAGCAATAGCACAGCAGGTAGGGCGTTTGCCATGCACTCGGCCAACTCGAGTTCAATTCCCAGCATCCCATATGGTCCCCTGAGGACCACCAAGGGTAATTCCTGAGTGCAGAACCAGGAGTGACCCCTGTGCATTGATGGGTGTGACCCAAAAAGAAAAAACAATTAAAGAGTTTTTGACATTTCTTAAGCATGATACAGTGGATTCTACACAGTCATCAAGTGCAGCTTCTCTCCAAGAACCTGTCTGCCATCCTGTAGTTCTAGACCATACTGTACTGCTTTCAACTTCCTTTTAACAGCTGAAGGAAATCTATAAAATGCATTGAAATTGATTAGATAACAAAGTTTCAATATTAAAATTGATAAGATTTAAAAAATCAAGTTTTTAATGTGAAAATTATTGTCTTACACAAGATTGTGATGTCCTTGTCTTAGGATTTACAAAGCTGTTTTGTTGCTAGTTGAGCCTTCTGATTTTTTCTGTTTTTGTTTGCTGAGTTTAGTGGCTTTTTATGTTACTTTTCCATCTCGTTTGGTGTGCTCCCATTGGAACTTCAGTTTTATGTAACTAGGAGGTGTTCATGGACTTCAGAACCTATGGTCTGGACCAATGAGTTGACATGGCAGTGATCGTGGGAGGTGGGCATGGTTGTCGAGATTTCCAGAAGTATGATGGGGGAGGCTGTCTGCCTCCATTATAAGAAAACTACAGAGTTTTCAGCCTAGACACCAAGGTACCTGAAATTTTTCCCGCTCTCTGCAGAGAGTATTAGTGAAGCTGTGAAGCTGAGTGCTAGACATGGCTGCAGCAGTGGGGTGTGAGTGCAGCTGCCAGGGCTTTTTCTGGGTGAGTATCTGGCCCACCCCTATTCTGGGTTCACCCCAGAATTTTCAGATGGGAGAGACCAAGTTTTCCCTTGAATTTTAGCTGTTTGGCTTGAAGCTCCTCAGAGATTTAGTTGTGAGTCAGTAGAGCAGGGCTGATGAGTCAGTCAACATGGAGGCTGCTCATAATATTCTTTAAGTGATCTAGAAAAACGGAACAGTTGCTATGTTAGATTCAAAATCATTAAAAAAAATCATATATTGGGCCCAAGTGATCATATAGCAGGTCTAATGCTTGCTTTGCACACAGTGGATGGGATTCCATCTTCGCCACTACATGAGGTTGCCCGAGCACTAGTGGCTGATCCTTAAACTCAGAGCCAGGAGTAAGCTCTGAGCATCACCCTCCATGTATGCTCTTCCCCCCACCCCTAACAAAACAAAATAAAATTCAGTTCTTGTTTGGTTTACTCGTAGTTTATGGCAAGTATATATCAGTATAAAAGATTCCATCTAGTTTGACTTTTAGTGTTTACTTATAAACTTTACTAGACTGAAAATGTCTTGAGGTATGCTGTTATGTCTAATATCATTTTTATTTATTACATATCAGTATTCACATTAAAATTGTATTAAAATTGACAAGCCTATGCAATGTTTTTAAACAGAAAATGTTTTCAATTACAAAAACTATTTTCGACAACAATGAGATATAAACATAATAAATTAAATTTCTGAAAGCTAGAATTGATCTGTTTTCTTTTTATAAACAGGTCTTTCTGGACGATCCCCAACAATAGAATTTACACCACAACTTATTCATAAAGAGCTAGAAAAAGTAGACTTAAGTCAGTATGTACGGTGAGTTTTTAATAAGCATAACTAACATAGATATCTACACTAGCATAATATTGGATATATTGCCAATAAGTGGTTCCTAAACTATTGAATACTTAAAATAAAATATTTAGTATGCATTGCACTGTAGCACTGTCATCCCATTGTTCATCGATTTGCTCAAGTGGGCACCAGTAACGTCTCCATTATGAGACTTGTGATTACCATTTTTGGCATATCGAATACAGGTAGCCACAGGTAGCTTGCCAGGGTCTGCTGCTCGGGCAGGATACTCTTGGTAGCTTGCCAGGCTCTTGGAAAGGGACAGAGGAATCAAACCTGGGTCGGCCACAAACATAAAAAATAAAAATTTGTTACTTGTCATCTTGATGTCTTTACTATGATTCCTAAAAACCTACATATTTAGTCCTACAGTAAGAGGAACACAGCACTAAAGCCCTTCTGAAATGAAAGGGTAGAAATAAAATGAATGACATCTTCCAGAGAATGAACAATCTCTTAAAGTGGATAGTTTCTATGTCAACCTTAAATAAAGTGTTTTTTTTTTAATTTTATTGAAAAGCACACAGGGCTCAATATTTAGTATACCTTCAAAATATCTAATTTCTTCAAAATACATTGTTTTCTGAGCTGGAGCGATAGCACAGCGGTAGGGCATTTGCCTTGCACAAGGCCGTCATGGGCTCGATTCCTCCGCCCCTCTCGGAGAGCCCAGCAAGCTACCAGAAGTATCTCGCCTGCATGGCAGGGCCTGGCAAGCTACTCATGGCGTATTTGATATGCCAAAAACAGTAACAACAAGTCTCACGATGGAGACATTACTAGTGCCCGCTTGAGCAAATCGATGACCAATGGGATGACAGTAATACAGTGATATATTTTATGTGACTAAGGAGCTGCTAATATAATTTTAAATTAGGTTCTAAAATAGATTTCATCCAAGAATTCCTCAAATAATTGATTTTAATGTTTTACATGAAGGAAAACAGATACTGATTCTATACTGCAAACAGAAGAGCTCAATCAGCAGTATGCAATGGAAAAGTCAGAGGAGGTCCATCAGTTCCGACAGTACAGGGACAGAGTACTCAGTGTTCGAGATACTGACCAAGAGCAACGGGGTAGAAAAAACAGTGAAGTCCTGGAGATGTATGCAAGCATGCGGGTGAGTCTAAAAGAACTTACCCTAATCACAGTTGGAAAATCTGTCTTATTAAAAACAAATTTATAGAATCATGTAGGAGATTTAATTCTGGACTGAGGATTTGATTTTATTGGTCTTTATGCTTATTTTGATTCTGAGCCTTGCTGGTTTTTGTTGTTGTTGTTGTTGTTGTTTGTTTTTGGGTCACACCCGGCGATACACAGGGTTACTCCTGGCTCATGCACTCAGGAATTACTCCTGGCGGTGCTTGGGGGACCATATGAGATGCTGGGAATCCAACCCAGGGTTATTATGAGTCAAAATTAATTTTCTGTTCATATATAGTTTAGACAAGATCAGGTACATTCAGAGTTGGTATGGCCATAGAAATGGGCTGGAGCGACAGCACAGCAGGTAAGGTGTTTGCCTTGCACATGGCCCACCCAGGTTCGATTCCTCTGCCCCTCTCTGAGAGCCTAGCAATCTATCGAGAGTATCTTGCCTGCACGGTGGAGACTGGCAAGCTACTCGTGGTGTATGGCATATCACGCATGGTAATATGCCAAAAACTCCAGCCCTTGACTTGCTGTTTTTATCACTATTCGTATGTTTTGTGATATAGTTTGAGATTAATGAACCATCATGATGCTCTGCTCCAATTTTGTCTCAGGATTACGTTGGATATTTGGAGTTTTGTGAAAACAGTAACAAGTCTCATGGAGACTTTTCTGGTGCCCTCTGGAGCAAACCGATGAGCAAGGAGATGATAGTGATACAATGACAGTGATATAGTTTAGATTCTTGAAAATATTTTCAAGTTTTTTATACTGATGTACTTATATAATAATTAATGGAAAACACCTCTAAGAATGTTTTTCTCAGCTAGGCTATCACTCTTATTTAAAAGAGGACTAAAAAGACTTATAAAGAGCTTTTCAGACAAATAACAACCAAATGAATCACTTCCAAACTTGCCTCAGAAAGTACGGGAATATTAACAGTAGGAAAAGATATTACATTTGTAAGCACGAGGATACTTTTAAAAATCACATAAAATGTGGTTCTGGGGCCTGTATTCAATGCGAACTATAATAATTTTAATGAAACTTAAAAATAGAACAAATGTCACAGAAATTTTTATGGAAGAACAAAATAACTCCAAATATCCAAGGTAATCCTGAGACAAAATCAGAGCACAGCATCATGATGGCTCATCAATCTCAAACTATATCACAAAGCATAGCAATAGTGATAAAAAAACAAGGCAGGAGCTGGAGTGATAGCACAGGAGGTAGGGCATTTGCCTTGCATTTGAGATGCTCTTGAAAGCATTCCACACTGCTCTCTTTCTTCCTCCTGCGCAGTTCTGGCACCAAGTCGTTCTTCATGTTGAGTTCTCGACCTAGGTACACATAGTGGCTACGTTCGGAGATATTCATTCCATTAAGAGCAAATGGAACATCAGGGACGAGTTCGTTTTTCATGAACATTGTCTTGGTGAGACTCAGCTGCCGTCCGACCTTTCCACACTCAGAGTCGAAGTTGGCCAACATTTGTTCCGCTTGGCTAATGTTTGGTGTTATGAGAATAATGTCATCAGCGAAGCAGAGGTAGTGTAGTTGCCTACTGTCTATCTTCACTCCCATTCTTTCCCATTCCAATTGTCACATGTTCTCGAGGGTGGTAGAGAAGTGTTTCAGTGAAATGGCATCACCTTTCGAACCCCTCTCTTTATGTCAATGATCACTTCCTTGTAGAATGGTGAGATCCAGGTGGTGAATCCGTAATACAGTTTGTGGACGATCTTGATGTTCTGAGTTTGAATGCCCTGTTTGGCTAGGGCTTCGATGACGACTTTAGTCTCAACAGAATCAAAGGCCTTCTTTAAATTGATGAACATTAGACAGAGTGGCATCTTGAACTCTCGAGAAACTTCAATGAGCTTGGTCACTGTGTGGATATGGTTGATGATGCTGAATCTTTTTCGGAACCTGGCTTGCTCGCATGGTTGTCCTTTGTCTAGTGTTCTACCTATTCTATTCAGGATGACTCGAGTGAACAACTTGTAGACAATAGACAACAGGTAGATTGAACCATAGTTGCCAATGTTGTCAATGTCTCTCTTCTTGTACAACAGAACAGTCCTGCTGGTTTTCCATTGGGACGGAAACTTGCATATGGGCAGGTAGCGTATGAAGAGCTAAGCAGTGTATTGACAAGTACTGGTGGCAGATTCTTCAGGTGTTTGAGTCTGACCTTGTCTGGACCAGGTGCAGCCAACCCAAGTTCAATTTCTCCATTCCTTTTGGAGAGCCCAGCAAGCCACCATTAGTATCCCGCCCTCATGGCAGATCCTGGCAAGCTCCCCGTGGTGTATTCGATATGGCAAAAACTGTAACAAGTCTCACAATGGAGGCATTACTGATGTCCGCTCGAGCAAATCAACGAACAATGGAATCACAGTGATCACAGTGATACAGTAAACATGTTTAACTACACATTTCAATGTGTAAAAACCTTTATAAATTTAGGGTTGTTTTTGGAAGGGTGGGTTTGTAGATTTTGTATTTTGATTTGTTTGTTTTGTTTTGCTCTTTATAAATTTGAGGGTATCTTAGGGAGATGTGTTTGTGAGTTTTGTGTTTAATAATTTTAGTAGCAAGAATAAAGTTAAAGGGGCCAGAGTGATAGCACAGCAGGTAGTGCATTTGCCTTGCACGCAGCCGACCCGGGTTCAATCCCCGGTATCCCATATGGTCCCCTAAGCACTGCCAGGAGCAATTCCTGAGTGCAATGCCAGGAGTAACCCCTGAGGATCACTGGGTGTGACCCAAAAAGCAAAAAAAAAAGACAGAATAAAGTTAAAAATGACAAATTGGATAGGTGTTATTTGGATATTTTTCAACTTTATTCGAAGATATGGTTTGCTAGGGCTCAACTATGTGTAGTAACTTACATTGATCACAATTAATATTGGCATACATAGGGCTGTGTATTTTTGTAACAAATATTTAAACTAATTGAAAACAGATAGTCGCTCTTTCAAAGTCCCTACTATTTCTTCTTCCTCTTTTTATTCTTCTATTTACCATTATGCAACCATATCATGTACCCTTTTTGCTTATATCTTATGTGTCGATGAACACACGAGACTAAAACCTGATTTTCATCATTTCTCAATAATTTCCCCACATGAATCTATTGGCATTAAATTCGCATATTTTATGGCAAAGAAACCTGGATCAGTGGACATGATTACATTCTTGGGTTTTTGCTTTAAATTAGGATGCCTTAGATGATTACCGGCAAAAGGTCTTCAGCATTCGGGAAGAATACAGAAACAAGCTATTGGAAACTGAGCGCCTAAGGTTGGAGGAGTTAGCTGCACACGAGGCAGCGATGCGGGCAGAGACTGAAAAGAAGCTCCAGTCCGATGCACAGAAGAAAAAGAAAAAACAGAAGAAATAATCAGGAGCTGTCCAACCCGATCTCTTTGAAAGAGAATGTGTTTCTTATCCAATTTGTGATGACCTATGACTTTGTCTATAGATGGAACACTAAGCCAATTAAAAACAGAAGGTGCCCTATCTTGAAAATAGTTTAGGCATGTTAAAGTTAATTTTTTCTTAGAAACTACTTTTTGAAGTCATTAAAAGTTAGCTTGAAAAATTTAATTAAAGATTGCCTTATGATATTTAGATTACAATAAAACTTAAGTTGCTCATTTTGGACTATAATGTAAGCTTTCGTTAAAACTTAAATCAACAGGGGCCAAAGGGAGAGTGACGTGGTTAGGGCTCTTTCCTTGCTCTCAGCAGATCTGGTTCAAGCCCTAGGACCCAGTATAGTTGATAGAGCCTGACAGAAGTGGTCCTTGAGCACAGAGCCAGGAGAAAGTGCTGAACACAGGTGGGTGTGAGTCCCAAACAAGACGAAACAAAAGTCATAATCAATGGGAGCTGGAGTTGGTTAAAGGCAAGTGGCAATTTGCCACTACATGGATGGATATGGAAAGTGTCACGCTGGGGGCCAGAGCGATAGCACAGCGGGTAGGGCGTTTGTCTTGCACGCGGCCGACCCGGGTTCGATCCCCGGCATCCCATATGGTCCCCCCAAGCACTGCCAGGAGTAATTCCTGAGTGCAAAGCCAGGAGTAACCCCCTGAGCATCGCTGGGTGTGACCCAAAAAGCAAAAAAAAAAAAAAAAGTGTCACGCTGAGTGATGTGAGAAGAGGAAAAGGTACACAATGAATGATGTATCTCATGTGTGATATGAAAAAACATAGGCAGGAAATAACAAATGCCCAGGGGCAACAATGTGAAAACTGGTTTACAGAGTAGAGCATACAATAGCGGGGCCAGGGTAGGGAGGAGGGGAATTGTAGTGAAGGTTAACACTTAGTGGTAGAGGGAAGCAATACTGATGCAGGGAGTGGAGCTGGGAACAGGGTAAGAAAGAAACTATCATTGACAATATTGTAAATCAGGGTGCCTTGATTAAAATTTTAAAATACAAATTATTGAATGTGTTCATTAATTTGATTGCAGTTATAATTTCACAAAGTATCACTGGCACTGTCACAGTCATCCTGTTGCTCATCGATTTACTCGAGCGGGCACCAGTAACATCTCCACTATGAGACTTTTTATTGTTTTTGGCATATCAAATACATCACGGGTACCTTGCCAGGCTCTACCGTGCGGGCAAGATATTCTCGGTAGCTTGCCAGGCTCTCCGAGAGGGGTGGAGGAATCGAACATGGGTCGGCCACCTGCAAGGCAAATGCCCTATCCGCTGTGCTATGGCTCCAGCCCTTCACAAAGTATACATATATAGTTTAAGTAAAATATAATATGTAAATATCTAAGTATACAAAAGCCAATAAAAATAAAGTAATAATCACAATAATAATTATGGTGTATTGTGAGATTTATAAATAAATATAAATAAAATGCATGACATAACCATTCAAAGAAGGGAGATGTAAGTACATCTTTGCAATGTTTTTAAATAGAAAACGTTAGAAATGCATTCAAGTGAGGGCTGTGACAGCTTCCATAAGAATACTATAGTAAAATCCAAAACAAAGGTAAGATGTCATTAGTGAAATGCAGTACTCATAAGTCGAGTAATCAAAACATAGGTTGGAACTAAAGAAGGAAAAGAAAGGAAACTGAAAAGAACAGAAAAACATAAATAGGCAATTGATTTAGCAAGGTATTTTATAGTAAACGCAAAATACATTTCCTAACTTTTGAAATAAGGAAAAAAACTAAATTATTATAGTGAAACACTATACCTATCAGTAACTAACAATAAAGTAGCTTCAAATAGGACTTATTTGCAGTTGATTTTTAATTGTGAGTCAAGTATTTGGCATATGACTGCTATTGGTTCTATTTTACAAAATGTTTAACAACCCTTGATAAATTTCCAAAGATGGTAATATCTAGCCTTCTTTTATTATACACAATAATTATGTACCTGAAATCACTGTGTCACTGTATCATTGTCATCCCGATATTTATCGATTTACTCAAGTGGGTGCCAGTACATTCTCCATTCATCCCAGCCCTAAGATTTCAGAAGCCTCTCCTTTCTCTTTTCAGGGTCAGGGGAATGTTATCCTGTTATTGTTACTGTTACTGTATTTGGCATATTGAATACACCACAGGGAGCTTGCCAGGCTCTTCCGTGCAGGCAGGATACTCTCAGTAGCTTGTCGGGCTCTCTGAGAGGTATATATATATACATATATATGTATATATATATACCTCTCAGATATATATATATATTTCCCTTTATGATGATGTGTCGCACAGCTGCGAAGTGGTCACACAGTCCAGGAATATGTTCCTGAAATACTCGGTAAAACTCAAAAGTATGTAAGTAATAAACCCTTTGGTTTCATAATCTTTCAGAATTAGACTTTGGGTTATCACACAGATTTTACAATACATAAATGATTGGTCAGTCAAGTCATTTAGGGAAAAAACTAATTATTTGAACATGACTTTCAAAAATTGAAGAATATCTAGCCAGCAGTTGTTCTCCCCATTATTGAAAAAAAATGCTTCCATATATTTTCTAAATATTCTCTTGAGATGACCTTGTCTTCACTGAGCACACTCTGTCCAAGAAGAATAAGAATGAAGATTGCTGAGAAGTATCATCTGTGGATCATAATTACTACATGACTTTATTAGAAATGATAACCATATAAATGCCCTCCATTGGGCTGGGTCAGCTAAGTAAAGAATCATCCATAAAATATATCACAGTTCCTTCCATCTGGGCACATTGCCTTTGACAGAGGATATAGCCTCGCACTCACTTTCTTTCTACTTACATCTGCTACCATCCACTTCTTCATTTCCCCCGAGTGTTCAAAAATCATTTTTATTTCCTGTGGCTTTTGTCAGAGCTGAAAATAAGTTCTCTTTGGTGATAAGAGACCTGCCTTTCAGTCAATAATAACAATCCCCAAGGTAGCTCTGGTGATAATGAAACATTATTGTAATAGCAATTTAAACTAAGGCAATTTACCTATTACCTCCCAGACCTCTACTGTACAATAGTATTGTGGATATTTTTTTCCAAACCAAAGTGTCTACTGGGTGTTTTAAAATATATATATAACGAAAAGAAATCTTCATTTAAATAAAGCAGTAAATTGCTGACAACTTCAATAAACTTAACTGGTTGCTATTCATCAAATTAAAAAAAAATCAATTTTCTCAGAGTCCCTAATTGTATACAGATAATTTTTATGCAGATACATATTGAATAATATTTTGTATCAGCTGATATTTATCTTTCACTTGTGTCTCATTCAAAAGAAACCCTCGTCTCCTTGCCCCTTCTAAAATAAGAAAAGAAGTGGTTTCAAGAACCGAAGAGTAATTGAGTTTGTCTTAGAGAAAGAACAATGTTCTCTACCACATCTTCTAACCCAGGATGGGTTGTATCTCTGATATTATTTTTAATAGAGTTTGTATATTTTCATTGCTAGGGATTTAACCCATGATGTTACATATGTGAGGAAAGTGCTCTACTGCTGAGATATATCTAAGACCCTATTTCTAATAGACTTATCAAAGTTTTCAGTAAACTTCACAGATGATCTGAAAGTAACATTATGAAAGAACTTTGTTTCTGGATGTTGCTATAATAAATTCTTATCTAATACATTCTGAAGGGATTTTACTCATCTACATTTAGAAAAGTTTTCAACTACAAGGGTTTCATGAAACAGTTTCCTTATCTATCGGAAGTTTTTCAGATTCTTCGAACTTTTGGTTAAAATTTTTCATTTTTCACTTTTTTGTGTGGACAGAGATGGCAACATTATCACACAATATGATTATATTTAAAATCACACATATATGTTTATACACATGTATATACATACACACCTATACACATCAAAACTATTCTCATATGTCTTTAATTCTAACTTTATTAGAATAAAACAAATACTTGTATTTTGTTTTGCAAACTCTAAAATTCACTTACTTAGCAGATAAATTCCTTTCCCATCTGGCATATGATTTAATGACACTCTTTGTTTTCAATGTTTATCAAAATCCTGATTTCAAAACACCAATTCAGATAGCATATGGATGTTTCATTTCACTGTAGGTGGTTAGTATATTTAGGCAGCTACAAAGAAATGTCTTTTTAAAATTAAGTCTTTGTGGAAATAGTCATACAAATTTGTGGAAAGATGTATATAAATAGTTTTTTGAGAGATTTTTACCAGGAAAATTAGATTAAACTTGTGCAAATGCCAAAATCGTGTTATACAAAACCTCATCTATTATCATCCTAATGATTAGTAATAGAATTTTAAACTTGCAGTACAATTTTATCAAACAACTTTGTTTGCATGCATTTTCCATGAAGTTATTTGCTACCCATTGACTTTAACAGAACACTTAGAAAATTAACATTTTCAAGATACGTTGCTTCAAGCTATTACTATAACATGTTTTGTCTAATAAATTATAAAATGTATATTTTTCATCTTAATTTAGAGAGAGTTATTTCCAATCATAGGTGTATTTTATAAAACAGCTTCATTCTATGTTGAGAGTGTTAACACACACAGTTTATTTGAACACCATGGTTTATAAAGTTGTATGTGATGACTTGTTACAGGCATTCAGTACTCCAACACCAATACCACCATCTCCTTCCCTCCACCATTGCTTTCAGTTTCCCAAACACCCCTCATGCCTCCCCCATAGTAGTCCCACAATAATTTAATTTACATTCCTTTTGAACACTAAATGGCTAATGAATAGTCCAAAAATATTTTCATTATGTGTAAAAATTATTTTATCTCACCATGGAACATTAAGTTTTTGTCTGATGGTTTACTAAACTACCCTTGAAAATTAGATCTTCCATGTTAGCACAGCAGGTAGGGTGTTTGCCTTTCACGTGGCCCAGCCGTGTTTGATTTCTCCATCCTTCTCGTAGAGCCGGGCAAGCTACCAAGAGTATCTTGCCCGCACGGCACACCCTGGCGAGCTACCCGTGGCATATTCGATATGCCAAAAACAGTAACAAGAAATCTCACAATGGAGACATTACTGGTGCCTGCTCGAGCAAATCGATGAGCAACGGGATGACAGTGACACTGACAGTGTTAATGTTTTTGTTAGTCACTGTTGGTTGGCTTCTAGATTACATCCAATCCAATCCGGTGTGCTACTACTGGGATGTCAGTGTTGTAGGGTTTGGAGATGTTGAAAATCCAGAATAGTTAGCTGGGCAGTCTGACCAGAGACACGACATCATGACATTATATTTGGGTGTGGGAATGACTGCCTTGACTTTGGGGGGGTGGGGGCAGGAATTAGCCCTCCTGAAATTTTCCCAGAGGTTTCAGTCAGGAACTCGTGTCTGATAAATTTGGGGAGCTAGTTGAAGTTTTTCAAGATCTACTTATGATTCTCTGGAATAAGACCAGTAGATATATATTAAGGGTTTTTCATGCCATTAGAACTTCAAGCCAAACATCCTTGTGTTTTTAATTTACTGGTTTCCAGAATGAAGCTTTGCAAAACCATATTTTGCAATTGCATCCATTGGAGCAACCGTTGGTAAGTAATGTTTTTCTAAGGACCATCACTTCAATATAAAATCACCTTAAGTTTTTAAACTATTCAAAATAAACTTTATTAAAGTAATTCTTCAAATTGTAATATTTTGAAATGGCAATTATGACTGGAACCACTCATTTATTTCTCATTTCTATTTTCATTCATCAACATTGAAGAGGTGTCTAGTTCCATAAGAACAAGAAGAAATCAGGGAAAAATAAGAATATCTCCATAAGTAGGATGCAAAGTTATTTTTAAAATATCTCTGGGAACAAGTTAAGACTTCTCTTGAGATGCTCATGTATCATTTAAAGTTTTCAATAATTGGCCTTTGAAATGCCATGGATGCTTCAAATTTGGCTGGTAAACTTAGTTCTTCAGTTGCGTCATTACTATTTTGGCTGTCACATTAAAATAATATATGCTGCTTTGTACAAAGATTTAATTTCCCAATTCTATATTATATTGTTTTCTTAAGTGCAATAACTATAAATTAATTTTCTTATGCATTTTAATTAACTGTAGACTACAGAACAAAACATCAAAGAAGTAGATCCTTGGTTGATTAAAGTTGAATAAGATATATATCAATTGCACTACTTTTCCTATTGGGATGATGTTAAAATAGGTCTATATTTGTGCTTGTTATTTTTCAAAATGTACAAGTTTGCTATTCAAGCAAAAATATTGAAAAATATGGACTATAGAGCTTAAAAAATGTATACCCTTAAGAATCTATGACAATAACAGCAGATTGCCAACAATTATACATGGCAATGTTCACAGAGGAAGGTACATATCAGAGTCTAGTTGAGACAGATTCATCTTCTAAATAGGGTCTTAATTTACACTACTTAATCAGTCACACTCATTGATCCAGAAGATTGTACTTAGGCAATTAAAGTGTGAACATTCTCAAAGGATCTAGCAATGTCTATCTTTGACTGATGTCTTTAACCTACGGACATTCCTGTTTTTGTTTTGTTCTTTTTTTTTTTGCTTTTTGGGTCACACCTGGTGATGCACAAGGGTTACTCCTGGCTCATGCACTCAGGAATCACTCCTGGCGGTGCTCAGGGGACTATATGGGATGCTGGAATTGAACTCGGGTCGACCGCTTGCAAGGCAAACGCCCTACCCGCTGTGCTTTCGCTCCAGCCCCTGTTTTGTTCTTTTTGTGTGGTTTCACACCCTTCCACACACAGCTCTTTTACAAAATTGTGTTTGGGAACATTGTGTTGCTTAACAAGTAAATAGTTCAGAAAGGGGAAGACAGGAATATCTGTTTCTATAAAACCTAAAATCCCTTGTGGCTGATGTTCTAAATGTCCCCAACAAGAAGTGAAAAAGATACTAATGAAGATCTGGTTTGTACTTCAGAAAGATCTTTGTAGCTCCGGGTCTATCTTTTGAGAATTTCTTTCCATATACTATACCCTTTGAGCATATCTGAAGTTTATTTAAAAGTAAGTCTTCTTCCCGGAAGCTTTGACATCTTATAGCCTAGTTCTCCCTCTTGGAGAACCTGGCAAGCTACCGAGAGTTTCCTGCCCATATGGGAGAGCCTGGCAAGCTCCCTGTGACGTATTCATATCCCAAACAATGATGGGTCTCATTCCCCTGACCCTGAAAGAACCTCCAATGCAGTGCTGTTGGGAAAGACGAGTAAAGAGAGGCTTCTAAAATCTCAGGGCTAGGACAAATGGAGATGTTACTGAGACCACTCAAGAAAATTGATGATCAACAGGATGATGGATGTAGGATAGCATTGGGTTTGTTCTTTCAGTCTTGCCGCAGGGAACTTAGTTTACCTTAAAGCAATGTCCTTTCTGTATGGACACAGGAAGATAGTTAATATTATGCTCTGTAACTTGGGAGCTGATTGACTCCAATAGTATTTGCTCCTGGGCATCTACTTTCTCGACTCAGCTGTGCTTATTTCCTAGCACCCCAAAAGCAGGGTCCTGACGAGGGATGGAACGGACACAGGGCAAGCTGTGAGCTACCCTGACATCAAAATAGGCCAGGCCAAAGCGCCACAATACTCAACTATAAGTTGAGAGCATGGTCATAGACAAATGCTGTCATGATCCAAAAGTAACGACAAGACTAGGACCCTGCTGGAGGTAGGAAGACTAACCTGACCTGAGGACTGTGGTCTGGAATATATAGTGAGACATCCTTAGGAAGAACCAAACTTTAAGTTTGATATATCTATTACTGTGCTCATACAGTATGACATTGCTAGAAATATTAGAAGTAGATTTATTATAACTATTTAAATGGATTACTAGCTTAGGAAAGAAGAAAGCAACACACCCTGTATGGCATCCCACCCTTAAGTGGATCTCCTAGTAATCTGAAGTAATCTCCTTAGATGAGATTTTGTTAATCTTCTGGAGGAATGTCTTACCCCTCTTTGTTGATTTGTTAATGTTAAGCCCACCTTTGTGTCACCACCCTGTGTGATTGCTATATAAACTAAGTCTGTAAGAGAGATCAGAGAAGACACAGAAGCAGAGAGAAGACACAGAAGCAAAAGGGAAGACACAGAAGCGGGGGAGAAGACAAGAAACAGAGCACGAGGTGAAAGAGAATCAGGGAGTCATCGGAGCCAGAAGGAGGGGAAGAAAAGAGCACAAAGCGAGTGAGAGTCAGAGTAAGAAGTAAGAGACAGAGTCAGAAGTGAGAGTGAGAAGGGATCCAGAGAGAGAAGCAGAAGGGCTCCAGAGAGAGATTAAAAGAAGAAAAATCAGAAGAAACCAGAGGAGAGAGGACAGAGACAGAGTCAGAGATAGAGAGACAGACAGAAGAGAGCACAGCGGCACACACAGAAGCGGAGCACAAAGGAGGAGCCATCCCGATCCAGTTCATACACAGTGTCTCGAGAGCACCAAACACAGGTGGTGAGACAGAGAGAGCACCGCCCCAAGAACCCGCAAACACATCATCACACATCATCCCTTCTGCGCATGTGCACCTTTGTGTTTTTCACAGATGATGATGATGATGATAATGAAGTCTTCTTGAAGGCTGACCAGTATTTATAGCCTGACCCTTCTGAATGCTTTTAGATAAACTGTATGTAGAAATATATGGGTAAGAAATAAGTTAGTAATTATAATCATTGTATATACATGAAGGTAGTTAACAATAGTTTTCATTATTATCTTCTCAGAAGTATATGGATAGAACTTTTCTTTAATGTGTTTGACTGGTGGAATTCTTTTTTTACCCTTTTGGTAGCAGCAGTAAAAGAGTAGAGACTGACTCATACACAGCTCCAAGAGATTGTCCTTTACATTAGGATATTCTCTCAAATTTGTGGTTATTTAGAGCTTGAGTTTTTCTTTAAAGTTGCTTAAATATATCTCTAGAACTTTGTTTTAAGTTTAACCAGAATTTTTTTATTTCATATTAACATATAATATTAAAACATTATTTTTATTCTATTCCTTAAATAATTCCTTATTAGAGGGATTTTGAAAGTAATGAGATGTTTTAGAAGTTTTTATATAAAGGTGTCTACATTCTAAAGCTGAGGTTCTTAACATGGGACTTTTAGGTGGCCTTAAAGTGTGATCTTCTTGCAATATTTTATATATACATATATACACACATATATAAGTATATATAAACCTATAGCTTTTTTCAGATTTTTAAAGGTATACATAAACTATAAAATACTAACAACTACTCCATAAATTTATCAGTTTTTAAATAGCATAACTGTAGTAAAAAAGTAAAAGACTTCTAATACAAAAATTATTTTCCTGCTTGAAAAGTGGCCTAATATCCATTCATCTGTATAAGTTTCCTTGGAAACAATCCATGCTCAAGTTTGAATACAACCTCCAAAGATACCATGAAGTTCTACTTCTCTGTATATTTATAAACGTAATGTCTATCATGTCCTTCTTAAGAAGATTATGTTGGGGCTGCAGGGATAGTACAGTTGGCAGCACATTTGCCTTACACACAGCAGACCTGGGTTTGATCCCAATATCCCATATGGTCCCCTAGGCACTGCCAGGACTAACTCCTGAGTGTAGCCAAAAATTCCAAGTGTTTGATTTGGTTCTCCGCATCTGTGCGTGATTAACTTCCATCTTCAGTGCATCATGGTCTGAAAAGATAGTTGATACAATTTCTATCTTCCCGATTCTATTAAGGTATAATTTGTGGCCCAGAATGTGGTCTATTTTGGAAAACATTCCATGTGTGCTGGAAAAGAATGTGTATTCTTTCTTTTTGGGGTGTATAGCCCTGTATAGGTCTATTAGCCCTGTCTCCTCCATTTCTTCCTTCAGAGCCATCGTTTCCTTGCTGAGTGTTGTTCTTGTCGATCTATCCAGAGGTGATAAGGCAGTGTTGAAGTCTCCAACTACTATCGTGGTGCTAGTTATGTCCTCCTTAAATTCTGTTAGGAGTTCTTTTAAGTATTTACTGGTCATTCATTAGGTGCGTATACGTTTAAGAGTGTGATTTCTTCCTGTTGTACATATCCCTTGATGAATAGAAAATAACCTTCGCTGTCCCTTCTGATCCAAAAATTCAATATATAAATAATAAAAAGATTAAATTAGTGGGGCCCGACTGATAATACTGCAGGGAGAGCACTTGTCTTGCATGCAGCCTCCTGACATCTCCTATACCTCCCCAAACGCCAATGAAGCTGAAGCATGAGTGAAGAACCAAGAATAAGCACTGAGCATCACTGACGGTGGCCCCCAAACAAACAAACAATAAATTAAGTTGGTTGGATATCTTGTAAATTGGAACTCTACGTATTTAGAATTCTGAGGGATTTTTTTTGGGGGGGAGGAGAGGAAATAGAATGGCATCTGAAAACATGGTACAAGTGTCACAAATAATTAAGGAAATAAGAGCAAAGAGATTTAACTAGAATGTGTTCAAATGAGAAGTAAAATGGAACCAGCAGTAGACCTATTGTAAGGGAGCGAACTGAGACACAGTTTCATCCACTAGAGCTAGTATCTTCAAATGTTTCACTTGAAAATGTCATCAGAGTTGTTTTATCTTCTAACAATTAGATTTCTTTATTTTCATAAAAGCAATAAACAGAAAATAATAACAAGGGAACGAGGTTTAGGCAAGAGATATAAACAGTGGTGATGGAAATATAAAGCTTTGTGGTGGTGGTATTAATCTGGAGAGATAATCAGTTAAAAAATGTCTCATTTCTAGGCTATTCAGGAGAAATTGGTTTTGTTCTCAGTTAGCCATGCTGTTTGACTAAAGACAGAACATGAAGAAAACTACATAGGTTACACCCTGTCAAAGAAATTTGGAAGATCGCCGTACTTCTTCAATTAGAAGTTAACCCAGACTCTCTTTTTTTATCAAAAGGAAAACGAGTAAGTATTTTAATAAAGTTAGAAACACTGGCTGCTTTGGGATGTGGTACATATTTCCCAGGCCTTGAAATTTATGCTTAATTCTGCATGAAGGGTCGAGAACTATGCTTTTTACATCATTGTCTTTTAAATTTTTTAAATGAGCAGGTACTTTTCTGTTTTCCCCTAAATTTTATTCTATTGAGCCATGATTTACAATGCTATCTGGTTAGGTTTTAGACTCACAGCATTCCATCACCGATCCTGCCACGAGGATAATGATGACTTTTAGGCTTGTCCTTTGTCCTTTCCAATAAGCACATTCTAGTATAAACTAGTAGAAACTATCTAGTATAAACTATCACAACAACTGTCACTGTCACGGTCATCCCATTTCACATCGATTTTCTGGAGCGGGCACCAGTAACATCTCCATTGTGAGACTTGTAGTTACTGTTTTTGGCATATAGAATACGCCATAGGCAGCTTGCCAGGTTCTGCCAAGTGGGCGAGATACTCTCGGTAGCTTGCTGGGCTCTCTGAGAGGGACGGAGGAATTGAACCTGGGTGGGCCGCATGCAAGGAAAATGCCCTATTCGCTGTGCTATCTCTCCAGCCCCTCAGAACAATCAGAGAACTTAAAGTGATGTGAGCGTGAGCTGATTTGGGACTCTGGTTGAAAGTAAGCAACAGGAAATCCTTTCTTCCCAGACTCAACAGAAAGACCACAATCTCCATGAATTTATTATGAGCAAACTCTCAAAAGAAAACATACCAGACATGTTTCTTCTCCCAGATAGAATAGAAGTCCCTCTGAGAGTCAGTCACGTGAACACCACAAGGATTACTCGTTGGAAGCCTGTCACAGTAAGCAACTAAGAGGAGACATTCTTTGTTGTGAAATTGATGAACCCATATTTCATTGAAATACCAATGCAAAGTTCATTTGAGTGACTGTGCTATAGCTGGTTCCTTCTCAAAGTAGGATCTTTTGGCATAATACTAAGGTTAAAGCCCTTGAGTAACTGAAACAATCAATAAAGGAATGACTGCTCAGTTTTAAGACTCTATTATCAAAAGAATGATTTGGGTTGGGATAACATGATAGATATAGATCAATGGAAGGGAATAGAGAATCCAGCCATAAATCTATCCAAAATACCCAAATGAGTTTAGACCAAAACTATTTCCATAGAGAAAATATAATACTTATTGTTAAAACATTTGGTTTGCTTCCAAGACTTGGAGCCAACCTCCTGGTACTTATCTCTACTATTATTGGGTGTTAGTCTCCTATTCTGTTATTTAATTTTATATTCCACAGATGGGTGTAATCTTTCTATGTCTATATCTCTCTTTCTGACTCATTTCACTTAGTATGATACTTTCCATGTTGATCCATTTATATGCAAATTTCATGACTTCATTTTTTCTAACAGCTGCATAGTATTCCATTGTGTAGATATACCAAAGTTTCTTTAACCAGTCATCCGTTCTCGGGCACTCAGGTTTTTTCCAAATTCTGGCTATTGTAAACAGTGCTGCAATGAACATTCCAAGTGCAGATGTCATTTGGACAGTACTTTTTTGCCTCTCCAGAATATATTCCCAGAAGTGGTATTGCTGGGTCAAATGGGAGCTCAATTTCTAATTTTTTGAGGAGCGAACATATTGTTTTCCAAAAGGACTGAACCAGTCGGCATTGCTGCTTCCTCCAGTAATTCTACTCTCCCGAAATCAGTATGACAATAATAGCTGTGAATAATCATGCTGGACAAGTACTGAGTGTTAAAAGTAGGTAAAGGGATATCTTGATGACCTTCCAGTATGAATAATGCAAACCCACAATGCCCCAAAGGAGAAAGAGTGGGAGAGAGACAGACAGACAGATACAGAGAGAGAGAGAAGAAAAGCCCCTACCCTAGAAGCAGGCTGCGGGGTTGGGGGTTGGAGGAATAACCAAAGGTAGCCTGGAGACACTGGTGCAGGGAAACATACACTGGTGGAGGGATGGGTGTTGAAATACTGTATGACTGAAATCTAATCATGAACAGCTTTGTAAGGGTCTATTTCACAGTGATTCAATTAAAAACTATTTTAAAAAAGAAAAAAAAATTGGTTTGCATTGATGGAGGAAAAAAGTAAAAGAACATCAACCTAAGCCACAGAGAAATATGACTTTAAAGGACTCAGAAAGCAAAGTTGGAAACTAGAACTATGCTTCAAAAAATAAGATAATATCTTCAGAATTTTTGCAAAAAAAATTCTTACGATTTACATAAAAATAAAAAAATGTAATACTGTTTTTTATGAAAAGCAAAACTTCCTCTTCTTTCTTTTCTAAGCTATACATGGGGAGACAATCTGCCTATCACATCTCTGAGAAATAACTAGTAAAGAAAATATATAACTCAAAATTCCACAACAAATAAGCAATACAATTAGAAGAAGGATGCATGGCAAAAAGGCTTATCACCAGAGAACAGAGAGATGCAAAACAGGCACAAGAAAAAACATAACACAATTTTCTAGCATAGTTATCAACCGAGGGTCTCTTGTCCGCACGCCTGGCTGTATTCCCCGGGGCCCCTTGGAGGAGATGGGTTCCAGCTTCCCTCCCCACCCCGAGCAGAGCTCCCGGCAGCCAAAGAGCACTGGATCCTAGCTACAGCCATGCTCAAGGCCCCTCTCCACACGTTCGGGCAGGCCTCATGCATGAAGGTACCGGCAGAGGAACCCAGGTGTATATAATCCCATCAAGGCCAACATCCAGAGAGAGATTTAAAAGTGAACTCCCAAAAGATATCTTGTAGCCTACTTCTCCCTCTGGGAGAAACTGGCAAGCTTCTGAGAGTTTCCTGCCCACATGGGACAGCCTTGCAAGCTTCCCATGGTGTATTCATATGCTAAATCCAGTAACAAGCTGGATCTCATTCCCCTGACCCTGAAAGAGCCTCCAGTGCAAAATCCTTGGGAGGGCGGAGTCGAGAGATACTTCTAAAATCTCAGAGAAAGGACGAAATGAGAGGTTACTGAGCCCGCCCGAGAAATCGGTGATTAATGGGATTTCGTGATTGTGATCATGAGTTATCAACAAGGTAAGTACAAATATAATCCTCAGTATAACTCCACATGCATAATCAAAGTAACTAAAATTTAAAAAAGGTTACTGACAAAGAAGAAACGAAGTCACTCACAAATTGCCTGTAGTACCGGAAGGGCGTTTGCCTTGCATGCGGCCGACCCGAGTTCAATTCCCAGTCCAGCATCCCATATGGTCCCCTGAGCACTGCCAGGGGTGATTCCTGAGTGCAGAGCCAGGAGTAACCTCTGTGCATTGCCGGGTGTAACCCAAAAAGCAAAAACAAAACAAACAAACAAACAAACAAACAAAACCCAAATTGCCTGTAGTAGAACACCACCACCACCACCACCACCACCACCACCACCCCCCCCACCGCCCAGGCCCTCTCCAGCACTGGGCCTGGTGTGGCAATCACTGAGGCTTCTCCTGAGGATTGAGCTGCTGTGTAGACAGATCCTGCATCCCCCAGAGGGGAATGTGTTCTCCGGGGCAGAATTCACCACAAAACTTCGTTCGGTGGGTGGGGTTGGCCCTAGGGAAACCGGCAGCTGCAAAGGAGTGATAGGAGCAGATGATCATGGTGCTCTCCTGGTGCTCTGTGAGACCCCAGTGGAGAAACAGTTCTGCTGGGGAGTCAGTGTTCAGGAAAGGCATCTGGGGTTACCTGGGGAAGACAGGGGTCCAGGCAGAGCCCCAGCACGGAGAAGGCATGGGGAAGTACAGCTCGTGTGTGAGGGGACCCCAAGCCACTATGACTTTAGAGCAAGTGGCAGCTGGGTGGAAAGGAGTGACACTGTAGACCCGCTGTGTGCAAGGCAGTGACAGGGGAGACACCACACCACAGTCCAGCAATGGAACTTTTGAGCATTGTATGAGGAAATAGAAATGTGTGCACATGTTTACATGAATATTCATATGGATTTATTCACAGTAGCCAACGTTTTGAATTAGTCCAAATGGACTTGGATACTGAATGATTGGCTAAGTGGTGGTAGACATACACACACATATACATGTAAGATACATACACACACATATAACCCATGCACACATGTGAGTATCTGTGTATACAAACAAGAGCTCAGTATCTGGTATGATAATGATGATGCATTACATGCTAGAGAAACTTTGGAAATGAGAACATTTTCTTTACAATTCAAGGGAAATGATCATTGCTGCTTGAATTCTCATTCCATATACCTATTTTCTGAACACCAATCATTTGAACTATACCCTCCTATTTGAAACCAGAATATCAATCCTAGCTTTCAAAGATTTTCAAAGTAAAGCTTTTCATTAGTGTTCCTTTCAAAGTGACTTTTCCCATCTGTTGTGCTTTAGCTGGAATTGTGTGTGTCAAAACACAGAGTGGAAATAGTCAATTATGAGTCAAGTAACTTGATGCTAAGTTTAAAGATTATTGAAGTGTGAAATAATTCTCAAGCCTCAGATACCATGCTGAGTTACAGAATGCCTGGAATAGCTCCTAATCTGGGAAGATTTCAAGCTAAGGAAGGCCAAGGGGAAGAGGCTTTGATATTACAAAATGATTTATTTTAATTCTCTGCAATATTATGGCTCATTAAATTTTTCCAAGAAGAGAACAGGGAATAAAAACTTTCTTTATAAATATGCAGTGAGTAATCACCCTCTCCTCAACTTTTCCACAGTCTTCTCCCTTTAATTCTCACTCTCCATACATCCTTCATATCTTGTGTATTGTATTTTTTATATCTGTAATTTTTGTCAACTTTATAAGAATACCACTCTTAACAAAGAACATTGTCACTTGGTATGTAACAGACATCTTGGTGTTATTTAGTTTGGTGTTATTTAGCTTTCTCTTAACCCTTATTTATAACCCGTATGGCATCCCACCAATGATGTGGACAAGACAGAGGCTTGACATCACAAATTTCCCAGCTTCCTTATCCAATCCCATTTATCACTCCACAGATGGCAATCAAATGAAAATTATGAACTCAAGCTTGTTAAGACATTAACTTTGTCTTAAGACCAAGTATTCTCTCTCCTCAAATGTGTTAGAGGAAAATAAGCAACATGAAACACAGGCAATGACCATAAATGGTAGGTAAATATACCTATGTGAAGACAAATATGTTCCACTTATAATTTTATTTTATTCTTGCTTTTTTTTTTTATTTTGGGACCACACCTGGCAGGGCTTACTCCAGGCTTTATGTTCAGGGCTAACTCTTGGCAGCCTTGGGGCACCACATAAGGTGCCAAGGACTGAATCCCTCTGAACCATGTGCAAGGAAACCACCTTAGCTAATGTGCGACCTCTCAGGACCACCCCCCCATACACACACACGTATCATTTTAAATGACAAAATTCTAACTGAAGATACCTACTTATTATAGGAGTCTAAGCAGGGAATAAAAGTAGAATAAGCACTAAAACCAAGAAATGATGGTCCTTTTTTTGTAAACATATATTGACATTTACTCAAAATCTGTGGCAGGGAATAGTCAATGTAGGATAGAAAAAGCTTCATAATACTTCAGTTCCACACCTATATTTACTTAAATTGTTTAACGATTCTTATGGATGTTTGGTTTAATCTTAAAAACACATATCTAGATATTTAGAACAACACAAATATAGA
Source organism: Sorex araneus (assembly GCF_027595985.1). Taxonomy (NCBI): domain Eukaryota; kingdom Metazoa; phylum Chordata; class Mammalia; order Eulipotyphla; family Soricidae; genus Sorex; species Sorex araneus. Next base: position 173,424,106 of record NC_073305.1, read on the forward strand.
TATTCTAATATGTCTAGAAGTTGATTTTTTTCATTTACTTATCACAATTGTCTGTAGTTGTGAAATTTCATTACACCTCCTGCGAGGACAAATAATTATTATCCCTTACATTCAGATATTTTAAAGTGGTGAAAAGGAGGCTTATGTTGCTCAAAGTTCTACCACTGACAAGTTATGGAGCTGGGATATATTTTTCATTTTTGCAAGTATCTTACAATGAATAGCTAGTATGCTATATAAGTATAGATGTAATGACAATTATTGATGTCATTATAGGGTCCTGAGAGATAGTATAGTGGGTACGGTGCTTGCCTTGCCTGCAGCCAACCCAGTTCAATCCCCAGCATGTAAAAGTAAAGCCAAATGAATCAAGCATACCGCAAGATTCACAGCAGACTATCAAACGAAACTCTGTGAGCCAGAAGAATATGGAGGGACATAGTACAAAAGCTTAATAAATGAACACCTGACCAAGACTCTCAATCCGGCTAGATTATTACTCAGATTTGAAGGAACAATACAAAACTTCATGGACAGGCAACAAATTTGGGAATTCACAGCCTAAACACTACTGTTGCAAGAAGCATTAGGAGTTTCTGTAAAGGGAAGGACAAACTTCCAAACATGTAGCATTGATTCTCCTTTCCCAGCTCAGTAGTCAGAAGACTACTTTTCAGTCTCTAAGCAGGTAACGATTTATTTATATCTCGTTTCTTCAAATGAATGTCAGCCAATGTGACGTATGTGAAGCAGATGAGAGACAGGTAGATATTTATTCTAAATAAAAGGCATTGGTTTGGACCTAAACCAATAGCATGAACAAATATGCACTTAATGTTGAATAGAAAATAATACAAAACTTAAATACCAGCTTAGAATTAGAATAGTGTTTACAATTAGGCAGGGGAGAATTTGGCAGGATCAAAAGAGAGTGTAAGATGGTAATACTAAATTTTAAAAATCTTAAATTTTTCTTAAGTTTTGGTTACATTGGGGCTATGTTCTGCATAGTACTTTGATTGAATATATTCAATTGTTACTATTAACATATTAATAAAAATTGTATTAATAAAATTAATATATTACTATTATAGACAATCATTTTATATCTCTGAAGTATTTTTCACTATGAGATAGGCCATACATGTGATGGCATACATAGATTTGGCTCATGCAATTTTTTTTAATTCACCAAAATTTAATTGTTTTGTGCTCCTTACTGACTTATGCTCTTAAACCAGGACTATCAAATTTTGCTTTCCAAGTTTTTTTCCTTCACTACAATACTTCATATTCCAGAACAAATTACTACTTTAAAACAAAAACCATTTTAGTTTTTCTTAAAAGCAGAGATACTGTTGCATTTTTTATCACTAGTGCTCCTAAAATAATCTCACCAACTCATATTGCAGCTTTTAACTAAAGTAACTATCTTCCATTTCTTAGAAAAACTTTGAGTGTGTATAATTGATGACAGCATTTGAACAGGTAAATAAAGTTCATAAGTAGACACAGCTCATTTTATGACATACTTGAACAATATTTTCTTGCTCACGGCATTGCCTGGAATTCTGCTTACTCCTGTAGTGCTGACTGTTATAATAAATATATACTTTCCTACTCTTTACCAGTGAGAATTGGCAGTGGCAAACTCTCTGGGAGTTTTATGGTCCTTGGGAGTTTGGGAGTCTGACTGCAAAAAAATTCCTACATCTTTTTGGGAGCAAGGCTTCATTAGTTTTTGACATTTTTGTTGATAAGAAGTCAGATATTGGTCTATTTGTGATTTTTTTGTACACTGTATTTTTTAACCCTTGAGTTGCTTTTAAAATTATATCTTTACTCTTTCTATAATTGTACCCCCATATGTAGACCATAATTTAATTGCTATTTATTTTGATCATTTAGCATTCAGTATATGCCTTCAATTTCATAAATTTTGATTTTTAGAAAACTCTCATTTGGCATCACTTCAGATATAGGTTTATAGGACGTGCAGAATAGTGTTTCTGAGGTATTTACTCAAAACTTGACTTTTGGGATTTCTGTGAGATACAGATTGAGATTATTTCCATTTAGCATTACTGTTAACATCTATTTCATACATTTTATTTTTCATTTTGCCTTCCCAAGCTCTAGATAAATTATTCAGTACTACTTCTCAAAGCCATCTATCAACCATATCTTTTTGAAGTGTATCCTGTTTTGGGATATTTCCAAGGTCATATTTTTTATTCCCAAGATTTGAAATTGATTCTTTTTTTATATTTACAAGCATAAATATATTTAAATTCATGAATCATTATTCCTTTTGATTTTATAATTTGTAATTCTTATTAAAAGGTTATAATCTTGTTTCCATCAATGGAAACTATAGCCACAGGTTTCATCTCTAATTTCCACTGTCTTTTGCTTTGCTTTTGTTTTCTTTCAGGAATACTTAAACTCTGAATGGGCCACACTTCTTTAATTATTAAAACAAATTTTCATTTGTAACAAATTTTAAGGGCATTACAGCCCAGGGTCTGAGGGGGGGACACAGCTGATTGTCAGGTGACAGGGCACAGGCATTTTTCATTCTTGAAGGGCAGCAGATCTCAAGGTTCCTAAAGAGATGAGCTGCAAAGATTTGTAACCAAACACTATATAAGAGAACTTTGAGCTTCAGGTCTAGCCAGAAGTATCCAGCACTGGGCTGCAACTGAAACCAGAGCCCCCAAACACAATTTAAAAATCCTCAACCCAGTTCTAAAGGAACTTTTTAACAAGCTGTTCCTAGGTGAGGAAGCACCAAGAAGATACCTGCCTTCACCACTACTCTCCCAAGCTTGGGTCAGAAATTTCAACCTGCCTGAACATCAGAAACTGTGTTATGACCGAATGACACAATTATTAGACTGAGCAAGAATGCTCAGCCTGAAACATGTGTTCCTATCCAAAGCCCCCTCCTCCAGTTCACGATGCAGAAAGGAACATTTTACTTCCTACTTTACCCAACAAGTTTTGTCTGTTAAATAGCCAGTTGGATTGGAATAGAGATAACTGATGGCTTAGAATTAAGAAGCTGGTTATTCAGAACTAAATAAAAAGAAGTGGCATAGCATATTTGTTGAAACAATCTCCATGATATTAATCCTATGATAAATATATAGAATTATATATATAATATTTTGGCAAGATATGAAAGCCGTTATCTGCAAACCTGGAAATGTAATCAGGGCCAGCCTGATTCCACCTGAGACACTTTCTTGCTCTGTCTGAACTACAGGGTCTTTCCTAGTGAGTCCACCTCCCCCCTCACTCCCCACCCCCATCCATCTGGTGCCTTCTTTCCCTGTGTGAATGTTACACAATTTGCAATCCTAAGATTATTATTGGAGGTCCTGTGCAGCTGATAAGACAAGAAAGCGGCCACAGAGAATCAGGTATGGATGACTCATTTCTTTGGGCCTCTCTTGGTTCTTGGGGGAGGGTTCTAGGGGAGAGTTCTAGGGGAGGATAAAGGGGGGCTATAGGGGAAGGGTTGTGGGGGATTACAGGGGTAGGTTTGAGGGGGAGGGATATAGGGAGAAGGTTTGGGGGGAAGGTTACAGAGGAGGGTTATGGGGGAAGGTAAAGGGGAGGTTACAGGGGAGGGGCTGGAGCAATAGCACAGTGGGTAGGGCGTTTGCCTTGCATGCGGCCCACCCGGGTTCAATTCCTCCATCCCTCTCGGAGAGCCCAGCAAGCTACCGCCTGCACCCAGAGCCTGGCAAGTTACCCGTGGCATATTCGACATGCCAAAAACAGTAACAAGTCTTACAATAGAGACGTTACTGGTGCCTGCTTGAGCAAATTGATGAACAATTGATGGCAGTGATACAGATTGTTTTTTAATTCGTGAAGCAGAAATTTTTTATTGAAAGGAATTGAGAGAGAGAGCGAGTGAGAGAGAGAAAGAGACCTTTAACTTTTATATCAGTTCCTCTGCTGCTTGCTCTCTTTGGAGAATTCAGTCTGGCCCCCACATACTTGGGAAGAAGAGTCTTTCCAGAAGGATCTGAGAAACAGAGTCCTTGACTCTCCACCACCTGGTTTGGCCAAGAGCTGGGACTTGCCTATGTCCAGTGCCTGTGGGCTCCTGTTTTCAACTCTCAGCCCCATGGATTGGCGCCCTCAGCCTCTAAAGCAAACGGCAACCTGTTTGCCAGCTGTAATCACCCCAGAGGACCCCAAGTTCCATAGACTCTCTGTGCCCAGCAGTGGCTTCTGCCAGACAGATTCCTGAAACCCTGGCAGCGCCATCCTCCCCTCCCAATATCTTTAGAAGTCTTGCAACCCGTCCCCTTGAGACCCCCGCTTCCTCCCACTCCACTGCCCTCCCGGGCTCAGACTCCAAGGAGTAACCAGCCAACCACAAAAAGCAGTTTTCTAGAAAGCTGATCTCAGTCGTTCCCCACATCTCTCCTCCCCTAATTCTGGAATTGCCTTATTATTTTATTTCCTTCTAGTTGTGAATTCCTCAGTCACAGTATTTTAGCTCAAGTGTCATAAAAGAAGATGCCGGATTTGGCCCTTTTCCAGACCTAACTCATAAGTTATTCCTTCACTCACTCACTGGTCAAATATTACCATGTTCCTATGATGTGTAAAGTCAAATACTATATTCTGAGAAGATTAAAAAAAAAAAACTAGAAGAGTGTGTTTCAACCTTGATGAAATAATCATCTGATAGTGCTTTAGGGATTTTTTTCTTTCTTACCTATTTTATTTTATACTTTAGTGGTACAACTTTATGAGTTCTTTGTGCGATTCCAGAGTTGAAATTGATTAGATAACAAAATTCCAATATTAAAAATCAATAGCACTGCGCTGTCACACTGTCGTCCACTTGCTCGAGTGGGCACCGGTAACATCTCCGTTGTAAGACTTGTTGTTACTGTTTTTGGCATATCGAATACACCACGGGTAGCTTGCCAGGCTCTGCCGGGTGGGCAGGGTACTCTTGGTAGCTTGCCGGGCTCTCCGAGAAGGATGGAGAAATCAAACCTGAGTCAGCAGTATGCAAGGCAAACACCCTACCCACTGTGCTATTGCTCCAGCCGCATAAAAATCAATAGGTATTTAAAAATCCATTTTTTAATGTAAAAATTGTTATGTCTCATCCTGGGGCTGTTAAGTCTTTGTCTGAGAATGCCAAAGCTGTTTGCTGCTAGTTGAGTCTTCTGTATTCTTGTTGATTTTGTTGCTGTTGGGCTTCCCTGTTACTTTCTCATCGAAGCGGCTGTGCTCCTACGGGAATTTCAGTCTGGAGGAAGTAGGAGGCGTCCAGAGATTTCAGGATCTGTGGTCTGGGCCGATGAGTTGACATGACAGCATCTATGGGAAGTGGGCATGGATCCTGGGGGGTCTCTAGAAGTGGGGTGGAGTGGGCGTGGCTTTGGGGGAAGTTCACCACCCCAACTCTGAAAAACAAGCGTTCTCAGCCTGGGCACCAGTGTGCCTGAAAGTATCTGCCATTTGGCATCTTTGCAGAGAATATTCTCGATTCAGAATATTCAGTGGAGTGGCTGCAGGCTGGGGCTGCAGCTGCCTGGGCTTCAACAGGGTGTGGGTACCGTCTGCTTCCCAGTTTTTAACAGAGAGACCGGAGTTTCCATGAATGTTAGCTGCTTGGCTTGCATCTCCTCAGAGATTGAATCAGGAATCCATAGCGCAGGACCAGTAGATGAGTCATACACATATTCCAAGAGTACCACACCACATTTAATAAGTAGTAGGCAACCAATTCTTAGAGGATAATATATATATTTACATATATATGTGTATATAAATGTAAAAGCACACAAGGCTCACTCTTTAACAACATGTGAGTGATCTCTTATAGAAGGGCTTAATGGCCCCTGTTGAAACAGTACAATCCTCACACTCTTTCCTCTAAGAATACTTTTTTGTAGCATTTTCAGTGCTTTTTCATAACAAGCAATACAACATATATTATTTCAGTTCTGTTTTGGGACAAAGGTTTGGGTTTGGGATGGTGACATCTGAAATATGGCGATGAGAAGGGATAATGGTGGTGGATTGGTGTTTGAATATGAAATGTAATCAAATATTCTGAACCACCTTATAAAATAAAAATATTAAAAAAACACACACACACACACACACACAGCCGCAGCTCAGCTCTCTGCTACTCTTTAAAAAGCAGATTTCCCCAAGCTCACTCTCAGAGGTTCTCCTTTGATCACCTGGGGACAGACACAGAGCATCAGGAATTCTTACAATTTTTAATCATTACAATTTTGGTAGTCTGGTGCAATGTTCATAGCATTTACGGTTGCGGTGTCCACAGTTACTGCGCCTCAGCACCACCAAAGTGTCCACGGCTGTCCTGTCACTTGTAAGGCTTCTAAACTAGAAGCACGAGGGTTTTGTTTTGTTCTGAGGCCACATTGGGGTTCCTTTTAACTCCCAGCACTCTTCCCTCTCCAACCGCGCCCGGAGACGCTTTAAAACTCCCTGAGTGACACCAGTGCAGCTAGGATTCAGAACCAAAAGGAGAAATGAGCATGCATTTTGGATGAACACTCCAAGGCAAGGATGTCCGCGAAGAATCTGAGTGTTCTAGGATGCGTGTCTTTGCAGGGCATCTGGTCTCTGCTCCACCTGGCCAGAGTCAGCCTCAGGCCAGGTAAACGATGTCTCAGTAGCTGAGGCGTGGAAAGAGACAGTAGATTCCCAGGCGGGCACTGCCGGTGCACTGGCCCCCAGGGAAGCTGGTGCTGCTACAGTTTCCAAATGTAGGTTGCTTCGAAAGGGATAATTTAGAGACAAGACTGGATCTCTCTGGGGTGTTAATTGCTAAGTGAGGGCAACAGCTTTTCACTTCAAGGAAGAAGATTGTAATTCTGCACGAGTGGTGGACAGTTTGCCCAGATAATAAGTGGGAAGGAACCTCGGGCATTACTTATACTGCAAGTCTTTCTGTGATGGGCAGGGAATGAATCCTACGCCTTTTGCACGAAGGAATTCCAGGCGCAGGGTCCTTTCTCCACTCTCACGGACCCAGGGAGGGTGTCTCCGTCCGGCTGTGCACACAGCCGGCCTCACGCATCAAAACCACAGGGAGGAACGTGACAGCGGGCCTTTCCTAAGGCTGAAACTGTCTACAGACGGATACCCCCGTGCATGGTGCATGCTTTGTTCTGCCTACCTTTTTCCCCTGGAAAACGCCCTGCAGGCGGCGGCACAGGGAAGAGAGAGCACTGTCTGCTGCAGAAAAGCCAGGGGACGAGGTCGGCCAAGGTGCGGTTTTCGAGTTCTTCCAGCAGGGGGCGCTGACGGCAAGCGCGTGCGGGCCACGGCGGCCCGGGGACGGTTACGCAACACGGCGGGCTTGGGCCGCCGGTGCTGACGCAGGGCGGGGTCTGCAACTGAGGCAGATTCGCGGGCCTCGGCGGCCCTTTCCCCTGCAAGGGGGACACCTTCCTCTTCAATCTTCACCCTTCCCAGGAGTCCTGCAGGCGCTCAGTAGTTCTGATTGACAGGCTGCTGCCCAGGGCTGCCAGATGCTTGTGAACCAGGTGGCAGATGCTCTGTGTGTGTGTGTGTGTGTGTGTGTGTGTGTGTGTGTGTGTGTGTGTGTTCTGATTTGGGGTGAAGGGCTGTTGATTTAACCTCCATAATAATATTGTTGGATTGTTGTGGGTCTCCCTTCCTCCCTTCTGGAGAAGTTGTCATGAGCCTCAGCCGCGCCCGGTGCTGGCCAGGCCAGCGGGTCTGTGCCTGGCCCATGTGTTCTGTCCCTGCATCCCACACCAGGGGGCCAGCGGGCGCCAGGACCTGGGACCAACTCGCAGGGCGTGAGCTGCAGCCTGTTCCGAAAGGAGCCTTGGGGAGGAAGCCGGCCCTCCTTGGCCGGACCGCTCAGAGAACCACAGGAAACACAGTTGTTTTTCTTCTTTGGAAATAGGTTGCATCCTGCTGCTGCTGGTGTGTGTGTGTGTGTGTGTGTGTGTGTGTGCGCGCGCGCAGGGAGGGCAAGTGTGCTGTTGTGTGTGTGCATGCTTGCTTGCTGGGTGTGTATGTGTCTTCTGGGTGTGTGCACTTGCTGCTGCTGATGTGTGTGTGTGTGTGTGTGTGTGTGTGCTGGGTGTCAGGTGTGTGTGCTTGCTTTGGGGTGTGTGTATGTACTGGGTGTCAAGGTATGTGTGTATGTTGCTGGGTGTATGTGTGTGTGCTATGTGCATGTACTGTGTGTGCGCTGCTGTGTGTATGTGTACTGGGTGTATGTGTGTGTGCTGCTGGGTGAGTGTGTGTGTGTTCTGCTGGGTGTCTGTGTGTATGTTTGCTTGGGTGTGTGTGTGTGTGTGTGTGTGTGTGTGCTTTCTGTTTCCTTGGAATGTCTAGATTGTCTTTTATAGAGGGTATTGTAAAAAGGAATTAGGACTTTGTTGGGTTTGCTTTGTTTTGTTTTGTTGGGACTCCACACCTGGCAGTTTTGGCTCTGTGCCCAGGGACCACTCCTGGAGAGATTGGGGATCATTAGTGGGGGAGGGGGCCGGGGAATCAAATTTGGAGCCTCTGAGTACAAGACAAATGTCCAACCTGCTGTACTATCTCTCCAGCCCAGCTAAGGAATTCTTTCTGATAGAAAAATGGGGCTCCCTAAAATAAAAAAAAATTTACTCTCAATGATGATGTAAGGAAACTATGAAAATAATTTTTAAAGAAAAATAATAAAAAGGTTAAAACTGAGCATGCCTCATTGAAGACATATTAGAGAATTGGGAAAATATAACTCATGGGGGGAATAGTAGGGAATAAAATTTACCCATAATCCTTTAAAGTTGCAATGACTTATTTAATCTAGTGTATGTACTGATTGCCTTTTACCAAATATTGTACATATTCTTCTACAAAATGTTTTAATATCATACATAGTTATAAATCTATTGTTGGACCCAGAACCAATACAGAATTAAGGCACTTGCTTTGCACAAGCCAGGCAGAGCCGTCTGGAACACAACCTGTCCTGCCCCCACCCTCTGCTCCACCTCCTCACCAAATAAAAATCAATTGTTTTTCATATTTAAGGTGTTGATTTAATTTTCATATACACATATTATTCCCTATATGCAATATATGTGTAGCATAATGATCATGCTAAAGAAGGGCATAAGAGCTATTTCCATTTTGTTATTAATCTATTTCCAAACAATTTCTATTGCATCCTTTTGTTACAATGATAGACATCAACAATGATTTTTATACACCGTTGAATTTCTTTAGGAGAACTCTCGGAAGAGAAATTGATCATCAAATAGCATTCTAAGATTCTAAGATCCTGGGTATGTTTGCAAAGGCTCTTTCAGAAGCACTATGCCAATTTGTACTTCAACCAACAACTATGAGCCAACATGCCAGAGTTCTTTTTTATATGCTCTGCCAACTTTATAGATTGCAAACAGTATTTCCTTGTCTAATTGATATTCCTATGCCCTTTTCTCTTGAAGTTCTTAGAAGTTCTTAAAGGATATTTTCAACAGGTAGAGACTTTGCTCTAAAAATCAAAAACGGGGCCGGAGCGATAGCACAGCGGGTAGGGTGTTTGCCTTGCACGCGGCCGACCTGGGTTCGATCCCCGGCATCCCATATGGTCCCCCAAGCACCGCCAGGAGTAATTCCTGAGTGAAAAGCCAGGAGTAACCCCTGTGCATTGCTGGGTGTGACCCAAAAAGCAAAAAATAAAAAATAAAAATAAATAAAAATCAAAAACAAGAAGAGTGAGTTGCAAGCAAAGAAATAAGTGAGGTGAGAAACATTGACATTTAAGACATTCTAGACTAAGGAAACAAGGACCCAGGCATAGGAGACGCGTTTAGAGGAATTCATACTACTTGATGGGAAAGATTCATAAACATGAAAGTTAGGGCGAGCTGTTGACTGGAATCCAAATTGTCATCACCTGAAAGTTTGAGTCCTTAATGAATGTCATCCTTCACTGTTTTAAATAACTGTGAGAGAGATGGGGTCCTGTCCAATGAAAAGAAAGAGCTGGTCTCCTAATGACCAGCTTTGGGGATGCAGGTCAATTTACTGATTCATCAGTTTCCTGACATAACAGTTGACAAAATCTCTAATTTGCAAAATATTGAAGATGTTTAAAAATTTGCCACCATCTTGCCCTGTGCTTTGTTTTCCCTCAGTCTCAGACATTTGTCCAAGCTGTTTTTAGTTGAGGACCCAGGTAAGTTCAGAGGAAGGGCAAGGAGCTAAACTAGAGCACATAAACAAAACCCTCAAGGGATCAGGAAGTTGGTCGTTCATGAAGTTAAGTTTAGTAAATTGACCTTCAGTGAGCTGGTCCAGAACGCAGCTTGAACACCTTCTTCAGAAGTGCCTCTTTTTCTGCATTCAGGGCTCTCCAATGCAAACTCAGTGTTTGCCTAGATGTTGAGTTGGTGATGGTTTCAGCACTCACCTCTGACTGTAAGATAGAAAGATTTGTTAGTTAGCAAAACATTTTGTGGAATCTGAAAGAAACTTTAGTTGTACATTTGAAAGTCTGTGGATGATGTTAACTTAGAAATAACTACAACCTCTTTTCCAGCTCCATTCTTCGTCATAGGGCCTTAGTGATCCCCTTGGTTGGACAGGGAGCATCCTCATCCTTGCCCTACATACCATTTCCAACAGCCCCTGGAGAATCCTGATCATACCCAGTGATAGAAGATGATTGAAATTGCATATTGTCTTCCTCTTGGCCTTCAGCACAGACTTGATTCCCCTAATGTGTAAAAACACAGAAAAGAAAAAAGGAAAGAGGCAGCACACCGGGGAGGTTGATGGCGATGATGAGGCAGGCGAATGAAGGAATAGAGCCAGGCTGGTTGGTCTCAGTTGCAGTTTATTCCATTCCCATCTCCGTTCTCCTCTGATTCTCCTCCTGCTTCTTCCTCCCCCATCCAACTTCATTCTCCTTCTCCTCTGGATCTGGATCTTGGTCTAGCTTCTCCAGATCTCACTCTGGATCTCACACTGGGACTAGCCCCCCAGCCCACTCTTGAAGCCTAGTTAAATCCCCCAGCATGAGGGGTTGGGGCTTACACATAGGTGTGGTCACAATCAATAGGGGTAAAGTTCTTTCCCTCAGGGGATGCTTCTTTTAGGACAGATTCTCTTTCAGCAGGCCACCCGCCCAAGAGCGGAATCCCTTGGGTGTGTTTCTCCTCTCCTTGTCCAGCTAACATATAAGCATTCATAATATTAATCATTTTGTATGGACATAGCAAGAGATGCATTAAGCTTATAGAATTGCTCTCCTGGGGTCATCTCCGTCTCAGACTACAGTGCTCAGGCCAGATTAGTCTTTCCTATCCCTAGCAGGGTCCTAGTCTTGTTGTTGCTTTTGGATCATGACATGACATGTCCATGACCAAGCTCTTAACATATAGTTAAGCATTAGGCACATTACCTAATTACCCAGGTCCATCTCGATGCCAGGGTAGCACATAACTCACCACTTGCTCTGGGTCTGTCCCGTCCCTCGTCGGGACCCTGCTTTTGGGGGTGCTAGGAAGTAAGGGCAGCTGAGGCTTAAGTCGAGAAAGCAGAGGCCCGAGAGTGAATAATATTCGAAGCCAATTAAATCCCATGTTACCAAAGCATATTAACAACTGTCTTTCTTTGTCCATACAAAAAGGATATTGCTTTAAAGTAAACTATTCAAAAGAGACAAGGAGAGGAGAAAAGGCAATATTAACTTACAATACAAGTTCACTGTCCTAGCAAGGTCTGACCTTACAAATTAACAGAGTCTGATTGGGGGAAGAGCTGATTAACTAGTAGAAGTGGTTACAGATAAACAAAGGAATGGAAGTGACTTGGGAGCACTTTGATGGGTGTGACTGATATACCTAAGCTCCTAGTGGCAAGGGGAGTAGGACATACCAATGTAGTCTAGAATTGTTTAGAGATTATTACCAGATATGCCTAAACTTTTTGTGGCAAGGGAGAAATGACAAACCAATCAAACCAATGATATCCTACACCCTAACCTCAGAGACACCTATTGTATCTGCACTCCCCAAAAGTGGTTTCCAGAATGTCAGGCAATCTGGACTTCGAAGTGTTCCCACTGGAAGGGCAGCCTCAGAAGAGTGATGATTTCTTTTTTTTTTTTTTTAATTTTTAATTAGTGAATCACCATGAGGGTACAGGTACAGATTTATACATTTTTGTGCTCATGTTTCCCCCATACAAAGTTCGAGAACCCATCCCTTCACCAGTGCCCATTCTCCACCACCAGTAAACCCAGCGTCCCTCCCACCCTCCCCAGTCCCGTCTCCCCCCACCTTAAACTGCCACTATGGCAGGGTATTCCCTTTCGTTCTCTCTCTCTGATTAGGTGTTGTGGTTTACAATAAAGGTGTTGAGCGGCCATTGCCTTCAGTCTCTAGTCTACATTCGGCACGCGTCACCCTTCCCCCGCATGACCTCCGACCACATTTTACTTGATGATTTCTTCCAAAGACTATGGATCTTCAGAAAGATTGTTCTGCCATTTTCCTTTCCTTTTCTGAAAATCAGGGTCAGCTCATGAAAAGTTGTTAAACAACTTTTTCAAAGAGAAGCATCAACACTCACTCTAAACTACCCCTGTTTAAAACATCAAATGAAGAAAACTTTGAGGCTATCGAGTGGTTTTCTGATCTGTGTAGTCCATTGAATTGAGTTTGGAAGTTATTGTCTGCCCATGTCCTATCTGGTATACCGTGGTTGTTTATGAAAAGTAGCTTTAATAAACCAGGATACAGTTTGGCCTGGCCCAGGTAAAACATTACCCTCTGTCCCTGAGGTGAATTACCAGGCATTTGTCTTTCAAGGGACAGAGGCTTTCGAAAGCCCAAAAATGGCCGCAAGGACAACCACCCCCCCCCTCTAGATGATCCAGGTTCTGGAGGAGACTAAGAGATTAGCAGACATTTTGCATGAAGATTAGCTTTTTTGTCTTTGCATACATTCTACAGGAAACAATATTTTTCCTTCTCAGCTTTATTACATCAAAAAAAGTTTGTCTGTTTTCTCTACAGTTATCTGTTGGATAACATTGGGTTGTCCTTGCTCCTCCTATAGGGAGCTTAGGTTTATTGAGTTACTCCCACAACAGTGCCCCTGAGGCACACCCAATTCCATCAAGCACTAATAATCCTATATTGTTTTTCTCTTTCCTTTATGTCCCTTGCATGGCTTAGCAATGTCCTTTTTTGTATAGACACAGGAAGGCAGTTCATGCTATGCTTTTGTGATATGGAAGTTAATTGACTCCAAATAATATTTACTCCTGGGCATCCATTCATGTTTACTTAACTTAAGCCTCAGTTGCCCTTAGTTCCTAGCTCTCCAAAAGCAGGGTCCCGGTCGAGGGACTGGATGAACCCAGGGCAAGCTGTAAGCTACCCTGGCATTAAAAGGGGACAAGCCAAGCACCATAAGTGCAATAAGTTAAGAGTACGGTCATGGAACAAACTCTGATAAGAGGGGTAGAGGACTTTGAGGCCTTCAAGGATGACTAGGAGGAAGAGGAAGGCTCTGAGGACTAGGATGATGGAACTATGATGACTGGAACTTTGACCAACACTATGACTGTGATTGTGCTGGAAGGGGAGAGATCAGACCACACTGGGGAGGAGAGAGAAATAAACTGACTACCAACCAGCCCAGGGTCCTGTTTCTTGTTCCCCCAGTCCTTTGTCCTTCCATCATCATGGACCGGGGCCTGTAGAGGGGACTCTCAGCCGCCAGACACTAGCATCCTGCACATGCCACCCCACTTTTTTTTGAAACTCACAGTTGTCTATTATAGGCTTATGAGGTGCTGGATTCTACAGGAGATGAAAAGGGATGAGATGGTGCGGCCTGAGCGATAGTACAGTGGTAGGGCACTTTCCTTACACGTAGCTGATGTGGGTTCAGTCCAGGGTATGTATAGAGCATGGTGACAGACACCGGTGCAGATAAGACCCGACCTTACAAAGTGGCCCAGAAGCAAAGCCTCACAAGAGGGAGTGTCTGGGCAAAGTTGGCAAGAACAGGGTGTCAGCCAGCACCAGGTGTTCAGCCTTGAGCCTCCTCACTCAACCTCCTAGTCACATGATCCCTAGATACAGAAACTGTCCCGTATCATGACTTAGCAAGTCATCCTAACTGTAGCATCTAGCCTTGATTGGGATTGGACCCGGGTAAAGCAGAGTCAGAGAGGTGATAGGCCAATAATGCTGAACTTCATGTGATTGGACTTTCTTGTAAACACTGTCACTGTCACTATCATCCCATTGCTCATCGATTTGTCCGAGCAGGCACCAGTAATGTCTCTCATTGAGACACTTATTGTTACTGTTTTTGGCATATCCAATAGGCTCGGGTAGCTTGCCAGGCTCTGCCGCGTGGGCTCTTTACTCTGTGTAGCTTGCCGAGCTCTCCGAGAGGGGCAGAGGAATCGAACACGGGTTGGCCGCATGAAAGGCGAACACTCAACCACTGTGCTATCACTTCAGCCCGCATGCAACAATAGCAGCTTTAAAAGCATGCTTCTGGGAGTGGGCCTGGAGAGTGTAAACACACATATAATATATGGGTGTATCTGGCAATCAGCTGCCCCAGGAGGGTGTTTCTCCACGCACCCATCATCCTTTACCCCACATCTGCCCGGACCTGGTGTGTACAACGTGTCCAAGCACCACTGGGGGAAAAGTGTTCCCCAACAGGTATGCCGTACCATCCCATGAGGCCTGCCAGGAGTAATAGATGAGTGTAGAACAAGGAGTTAGCCCTCAGCACCACCAGGTGTGGGAACAAACTTAAATAAAAAGTGACGGGTGGTAAAATCTGCCCTTGCCATACATTTCATACTAACACATGTTGGCAATCTTGGTAGTGTGAATGTATAAATGTATGACAATATATTAATGTACAAAATGTAAGAATGTATGAAATTCAAAACATATCATACAAACAAATATTGGCAATCTTGGTCGTGTGCCATTCTGCTTTCTCTGGTGGAAGGACAAAGTTCGGTTATTCCATGTACAGTGGTATTCTAACATATTTAATAAGGTTTGAGCACAAGATGGTATGTGGGGCCATGGTGAACATAAACTTGACCAGGGCCATGAGGATGCAAGCAGAGAGGGCAGAGAAAGCAAAGTACTAAAACAATTAAGGAAGATGGAGGAGGAGAGTGGAAGATAATGTCAAAGGCTCCTTAACATCCAGGCTAATATGTAGCAGAGAAGCAAGATCATGGAGTAAGGATGCAGACAGTTTTTATCCATCATGATGGAAATTAGAGAGGGACCTATTTAACATTGATCCTTTATAACTCTAGACTTGGGTAAATTCATCTGCAGAGACAAACCATACTTGCTCTGGACGATGCATGAAAACATATTTGAAAAGTAGCCTTTGTCCACCTTGGAGATTGACCCACATCTCCACCTGAGATGTGTACTGTTACTTTTTGTCTTTCTGAAGAAGTTTGTGTTCCCTCATAACACACATTTCTTTCCCTCCCCTGACACTTTCCTAAATATAGGTCTTTTAATAAGACGAGTTTGCTTCAGCAAAAAGTAGCACTGTAGTACTGCACTGTAGCACTGTCATCCCGTTGTTCATTAATTTGCTCGAGCGGGCACCAGTAGTGGCTCCATTGTGAGACTTGTTGTTACTGTTTTTGGCATATTGAATACACCACGGGTAGCTTGCCAGGCTCTGCCATGCAGGTGGTATACTCTCAGTAGCTTGCCAGGCTCTCCGAGAGTGACAGAGGAATCGAACCCGAGTCGGCCTCGTTCAAGGCAAACGCCCTACCTGCTGTGCTATCACTCCAGTCCATAAGTAAATAAATAAAAAGTAACTAAATAAAAATAAATAAAAAATAAAAATAAATTTAAAATAAATAAAAATATAAAGTTGTCTTTAAAACAAGTTTTATCGCCAGATTGATAGATGTTGACTTAGATACTTGTGACTAAAAACATAGCAAACTATTCATGTTGCGTTTTTTAAAATCCCCATTCTGCCCAACAGAAGGATTGATTTCACACTTTACAAAAGGCAGCGTCACCTCTGATCTGTGAACCATTTTATTTCTTACACAACTTACTGTTACAATTTGGTCTACTGCTTGGTTGGGAAAAGGCCTTTTCCTATCTCACTCACTGCAGAGCAATCCAATTTTCTTGTAATATCCATCTGGTGTTTATATCCATGTAGGGGCTCTTAGAATTAGATCAGAAATATTCCGTGTACAATGAAGCCAGGATTCATGCCACAGAGAGAGAGAAAGAGAGAAAGAGAGGGAGAGAGAGACAGAGAAACAAAAGGGCTGACAGAGATAAAGACAGAGACAGAGGAAAGCTATTATCTCTACAGAGACAGAATAGACATCCTTACAGATCTTTGGAAAGCCATGCATTCTTTCTGTTTCCTTTCTTGCAACATTAACTACTAACCTTCTACCCAGGGCTGTGGCACCCCTGACCTAGTCTGATATAGACCATGTGGTTTGCTCTCATTAGGATGAACAGAATAACTGGCTTGGTGAAAGTGTATCATTAATATATATGACATGACACAGACTCTTCGTCCCTAACCCTTGATACTGCATTTATTTTTTTTGTCTATGTTGATGCTAGAAAATGGTTTTAAGAGGACAAAACCCTTTTTATTCTATTTAGAAGTAAAGCTTAAGCAGAGTGGTTGGGGATGAGGGTGTGTTATTCTGAGCTCATTCTCTCTAGGAGGAGCATCTAGCAACAGTTGTCCATGAAAAAAAAATAGCTTCTGGGAAGGGCATTTTGAGAACCCCATGGAATATTGGAAAGAGACATCGGAAGCAGCAAACCTATGTGGGCATTCGACTGTGTACCTGGCCTCCTTTTCTCGTGTAATGTATGTCAAACCAACTTTCAAACATTTCAATGTATCCAGTGCATCTAAAAACCACATTGTTTTGCACTGGAGCGATAGCACAGGGACGGCAGTGCTACAGTGCTACGTTCTAAGTATATAATAATTTTCTAATTTATTCTTGAAAATTAATTTCTAATTAATTCCAAATAAATGGGATTTTTTTTCTCTCCCATTACATACCACTGCTGCTCAAAACCCATTCTAATTCTCTAGCAATGGATGTAAAGACAAGGGGTAAAACTATGATAAAACTATCATGATATCATGATGATAAAACTATCATGATAAAACTATGGCACCTTCAAGAGGGAAGGGCTTCAAAATGACCTTGAAGACTCTAAACTAATGCAGGAGTCCTCCTTATAATTTCCCTATTATTTGGCCACCAAGCCTCCTCCTGTGTAGTCACTTGCACTGAAAGTCACCAGGTCACTGTGCTGCCTCATACTGAACTATAGGAAGAGTGTTGCTATTTGAGGGGGAAATATACCTCTGTAGAACTTAGTTGATTGTCTTCTGTTGACCCAGAAGGCAGTGGACTTCTGTTAACATCAGTGCCCTTACACAGAATATCAACCAAAATATAGAAAACATCCTGCTTTAAGTTTCTGGTGTGTGCTGATTTGCAATGCTTACAAATCAGAAGTATGACCTGGTCTTCCATTCAATTAGCCTTTTCTTAAGTAATTGTTGAATTACTTTTTCTTTTCTTTTCCTTTTATTTTTTCCAGGAGAGAATGTGAGCACAGTTCCTCACTACCACAAATTAGGCAGTTGAGTTTCCCACATTTGGGAAAATGTAGGGTTCAGCACATACGTTCAGCACAATGGATAAACCTCCCCCTGGATAAACCACCTTCATGACTGTGATATCTCCTCTGCCGGGTAAATATTGAATTTCTTTCTATTTCCTCTAAGGAAACGTTACTGGACCATTTCTAATGGATTATTCATAACTCTAGCACTGTAGCACTGTCGTCCCGGTGTTCATCAATTTGCTCGAGCGGGCACCAGTAATGTCTCCATTGTGAGACTTGGTTATTCATAACAAGCAATGCAAAATTAATTGTTTCGGTTCTGCTTTGGGGGGCATGGTTTGGGATTTTGGGTGGAAACATTTGAAATATGGTGGTAGGAAGAGGCAATGATGGTGGAATTGGTGTTTGAATACTAAATGTAATGAATTATTGTGAATGACTTTATAGAGATAAAATAAAACAAAAAGACCCCCAAATTTATGTATTTCTTTATTTAGTTCTTTTTTAACCACACCCTACAGTGTTCGGTGCTAACCCCTGACTTGACTCATTCAGGACTGACTCTGGGCAGTGTTGGGAGACCAAATGGGGTTACCAGGGATTAAATTGAGACTGGTCATGGGCAAGGCAAGAGCCGTCTGCACTGTACTGTAGCTCCAACCCAGTACTGAATTTCGTCTTTTAAAATCTGCATCTACATGTCAAGTGGAAAGTGAGCGGAGGGGAGGGTAGTTTTTATTCCAGGCCGGAGAGATAATTCAGTGGGTGAGGTGCATATGGCCCCCGTGCCAGGCCAGGAATAATCCCTGAGCAATCCCCGAGAAATCCCTCCCCACAGTAGGTCTCCCCGCCACCCCCCCCAAAGGAAACTAAAGTAAAACAAATAAAAAGTTGTTTAATTCCTCTTCCCTCTCTTTTGTTGAAGTCCACAATGGAACTTCCCACACGTGTGGCTGCATGCTTTCCCTTCACTTTATCTGCAATATTAGGACACACACAGCTCCAGTGCTCCAGAGACCATTCTCTGGCCGCACTGCTTCGTGACGCCCAGTAGGAGTGCCGCGAGAATGGACCTGGGCGCTGAGAGGAGGTTCCTGCACGCATCAAACCCAGTCTCATGTATGCAAAGCGCCACCGAGCTATTTGCAAGATGCCTGGGAGGATGATTCTCCCAGACGGGGTTCAGAGGAGCCAATCGCCGCCTCCTCCTGGCGCTGCTACTCACGGACCTCCAGGGTAGGGTGGGCACTGTGGTGCCTACCTCAGGAGACCACGAGGTGCCAGGGAACAAACCCATGTCAGCACACGCTAGGCATGAACCCTGACCACTGTACCAATGTCCCATTCCTTCGACTGAAAATTAGTTCAGCAAATTCAGTTATTTTTAAATTGAGATATCTGGCGCAGCTTTCACTTTTTGCGATGGAAAACTCCAAACACATACAAGAGCCGATGGGAGAGAATAATGAATGCCCCTGTTAACACTCGCTATAAATATACCAACTTGTGATCAAACTTACTTTATATTCATCCTCATATACTTTCCCACCTCCCTGGACTTATTTTAAAATAAATCCCAAATACCACATGAAATCATTTATAATCATCCGGTTTCTCTAAAATATGACTGACTCTTATTTTGTTGTGTTTGTTTGTTTGTTTGGGGTGGGGGTCACACATGTCTCAGGGCTTATTCTTGGCACTGCACTCAAAGATCACTCTTTGGGGCTGGAGCGATAGCACAGAGGGCAGGGCATTTGCCTTGCCCGTGGCCAACCCGGGTTCGATTCCCAGCATCCCATATGGTCTCCTGAGCACCGCCAGGGGTAATTCCTGAGTGCAGAGCCAGGAGTAACCCCTGTGCATTGCTGGGTGTGACCCCCCCCAAAAAAAATAACTCGTGGTGTTGCTTAGGAAACTGTAAGTGGTGCCAGGGATCGAATTGGTGTCTGTAACATGCAAGGCAAGAATCTTGGTGCTCTGTGACTATCCTCCTCATCCAAATATGACTGACTTTTAACAACAATATTATCCTTCCCTAAATTAAAAAATAATTCCTAAATACCTTCAACCCTATAATAATTGTTCATATTTCTATACCATACTATCCGAGCTCTGTATCTTTCCAGCTCTTCATTTTGTGGAACCAAGATATAAATCAGGATGTCAGCATAAATAGTGACCATTAAAATTGGATTGTATATTATTTGTCTCTTCTAATCAGTTGCTGTATTGTTCATCTGATTACTATTTCTCCTTATAATAAATTTATTAAAGAAAGTATTTATATGCCATCAATATGTAAATGATATATTTGTAAACAGATAACTTTTTTCATTTTGATTTTCATTTCCACCAGTGTGGGTTTTTTTTTTTGTAGTTTTGTCCCAGAAGTGTAATTTCTGAATTCAAGGGTAAATGTACATGTGCTTTCAATTTCTTAAAATGTTGTCAAATATAGTTGCAAAAATAGTCTCCACAGATCTTGTGCTACTTTGATTTTTTAACTATTTAACCACCATACATGAGGGATATTGCCCTGAGGCCATTTTGCAGCTGCGAAAACTCAACAATTAATGGAGAAGTATTTGAAGAGATCTTCTGGATTTCTTTTTCTTTTTTTCCTTTTCGGGTCACCCCCAGCGATGCACAGGGGTTACTCCTAGCTTTTCACTCAGGAATTACTCCTGGAGGTGCTCAGGGGACCATATGGGATGCTGAGGATTGAACGGGTTGACTGTATGCAAGGCAAACGTCCTACCCACTGTACTATCACTCCAGCCCCAATCTTTTGGATTTCTATAAGTCTTTTCTCCTATTATAAGCTTATTCTGTTCCTGTCCACTTGATAATATATGATCTATGTTTTAGCAATTAGTAAAATTCTTCAATAAGAGAATTAGAATACCTTGACAGTTACCAGAGTACTTGCTTCCAGACTGACAGTGACTGAGCATCTTGAATTATCTTAATGTCCATCTCATATACTCCCACCCACTACTATGAGATTATATACAACATCACTAAAAATAAAAATGAACCTGTGATCAGTGTCTTTCTCCTAAAATACCACATTGGGCCTGTGATGTGTTAGTTAAGATAGTGACCACCGAACTCAGACAAATAGAACTTGCATCACATCTCCATCACCCAAATGTTTGTTGGATTGGTGATATAAACACCTGTGACTCTGCTTCATCATTTGCAATATCAGTATTGAATATTTTAAAAATATTGGCTGTGGCGTGATGCACTGTGTGTCATGACAGTTATAGAATAACAATGCATTTAAAGAACTTAAAATAGTACCTCACACATAACAAGTTTCCCAGAAATGTTCGTTAAGAAATGAAAGATAGTTGTGGCCACAAAGGACCAGACCAACACAATGGATGAAGTGATATAATTGAGTTTACATATATGTGTATGTGTGTGTGGCGGGGGGTCAGGTTTGTCCTGGGGGAAGGGTGTAAAGAGGGAAAGGAAGGGATATTGGTGTTCTTGAGGGACACCGGTGACGAGTATTATAAATCATAGAACCTCAATCAATAAAAAAGTTAAATGAAAAAAAGAAGTGAAAGTGATTTGGCCAGAGACACGGTACAGGGGTGAAGGCCCTTGCCTGGCACTCAGCCAACCCAGGTTCCATCTGTGACGAGCAAATGAAATCCAAGCAGCGCCTGGAGTGATCCCTGCCTGAGCACAGATCCAGGAGAAAGCCCCGGGGTATGGAGAGATGTGCTGGGTGCAGTCCAACACCCCTCTCAAAAAAGGAAATAAAAGCTACTAATAAGATAACAAGGTTAAAACCTAAGTATAATTTGAAAATATTTGATATTAAATGTTTCTTGTGTTCTATCAATCACCCTTTTCTTTCCCAATTGCTTTGTTTTATTTTTTTTTTGTGGTTTTTTTTTTTTTGCTTTTTGGGGGTCACGCCTGGCGATGCTCAGGGGTTACTCCTGGCTTTGCACCCATAAATCACTCCTGGTGGTGCTCAGGGGACCAGATGGGATGCTGGGAATCAAACCCAGGTGGGCCGCATGCAAGGCAAAAATCCTACCTGCTGTGCTATCGCTCCAGCTCCCCTCCCCTGATGCCCCCCCCCGCCCCACAATTGCTTTGTTGAGGGGAATACCCCACTGTAAAAAACATCTGCCAGGGGGCAACCGGGGGAGAGCCCCGACGGCTCTTGGGTTTCGGGAGGGTGAATGCTGGGCCACTCACCCAGCCTGAGCACCCCGGGCCATGGGGCAGAGGAAAGAGGAAACGAGGGCCAAGCTGATGCATTGATCAGTTGTCGTTTATTCCATTCTCTCCTGTCTCTCTCCTTCTCTTTTCTCCCAGCTCTCCATCTCTCTCTGCTCTGGATCTCTCCCCTAACCCACTCTTACAGCCTAGTTAAATGCCCCCAGCATGAGGGGGTTGAGGCTACACATAGGTGCAGTCACAATCAACAGGGTTGAAGTTCCTTCCCTCAGGGGATGCTGCTTCTAGGACAGATTCTCTTTCACCAGGATGGCCCATCCAAGAGCAAATCCCACGAGTGTGTTTCTCCTCTCCTCGTCCAGCTAACATATAAGCATTCCTAATATCAATCATTATGTATGGACACAATAAGAGATGCATTAAGCTTATAGAATTGCTCTTGTGGGGCCATCTCGATCTCAGACTACAGTGCTCAGGCCAGATTAGTCTTTCCTATCCCTAGCAGGGTCCTAGTCTCATCGTACTTTTGGATCATGACAGCACTTTTCCATGATCAAGCTTTTAACTTATAGTTAAGAATTAGGCACTTTAGTCAGGCCATCTCGATGCCAGGGTAGCACATAACTCACCACTTGCCCTGGGTCCATCCCGGCCCCTAGTCGGGACCCTACTTTTGGGGTGCTAGGAACTGAAAACAACTGAGGCTTAAGTCGAGAAAGTAGATGCCCGGGAATGAATAATATTCAAAGCCAAATAAATCCCAAGTTACAAAAGAATAATATTGTCTTCTTGTGTCTATATAAAAGGGACATTGCTTTAAAGTAAACTATTCAAAAGACACAAGGAGAGGAGAAAGGCAATATTAACTTATAGTATAAGTTTAGTGTCCTAAAAAGATTTGACCTTACAAATGAACAGTTTCATTAGGGGGAAAGGCTGATTAACTGTTTGGGGAAGAGAGCATAGAGAAGTAGTTACAGATACACAAAGGAATTGAAGTGACTCTAGAGCACATTGATGGGTGTGACCAGGATAAACCTAAGCTTCTTGTGGCAAAGGGGGGAAGGACAAAGCAATGTCATCCTACACCCACAGTGATTAGGGATGCCTGGCGGTGGCAGGGATTTGAACTAAGTTTTCCGCTGTGGCCACAGTCCAGGCTTGACCTTAACCTCTGTGCTCTCTCTGCCCCTCCCCCCACAGAAATTTTAAGATAACCTGACATTTTTCAAAGTATTTCCTGTGTTTTACACACTCTTACCCCCACACTCTGAGCTCCATCTATACATTTAGATTCATTACAGAAGACTCCAAAATAATAGGGGCTTCATCAAATAAAATATTTTTCTCTCTGAAACAAAAGATTATAATAGACAGTTTCAAGCATCTATAGAGTCACCAAAAATCACTACTTCACTGCTATCAGCATTGAACTCCCTCCTTTCTACAGAAGCTGCGTTTCAGGGTGGCAGTGGAGAATAGAAAAGAAAAAAAAAAAACAGGGCCACTCCTCCCAAGAGATCTCAGTAAAATCAGAAGTTACAGTGACTTATATTTCATTGACCAGAATATATAATCATCTGGTTAGAGTAACATTGTAACTGAGGCTGGACAATATGTATTTTAGTGGAATCACTGTTTCTAAGTGAAATTAGAGTTAGTTACTAAAGAATAAAAAGAGACTAACTAGTAAAGGGAGGCAGCAAAATGTCTGCACTACAATACTCATATCTTCTGAGTCATTCTCTATGACTTGTCACAAAAGTCACGCGCATTGGTGCAGGGATCACATCAGCAGCTTCTAAGACCCAGAAGTGACATTTCTCCTAACTTGGCAATTGGTGAAAGAAGAATGGTAACCTGAGCACTCTCATAGGCACTGGTGTTAAGAAGATTCGTAAAATTAGAGCCATATTTCTCTCATCTTTGAAAACACTGACCATTATTGGTTCTAAAAATGGAATCTCCTTTAGGCAGAATTCTTCTGAAAGTTGACAGTGTGGACCCTCTCTTCTTTACTTTCTTAAACTACCTCGATCATCATCAAGGTCTTCCACCACTGTAACATTTGAATGTATTCATAACCTCCTGCCTTTTGAGTTGTCTCTACTTTTGAAAACCTTTAGTCTTACTAAACCTTTAGTTTTCCTAGTCCTCTATAGTTTAAAATTTTAGAATTCTTATTTTCCATATTTCTCTTCCAATTTATTATGAACTCTACTTTAACACAGATACTTTCTGCCAACACTTTGTTTTAATTTGTTTCTGTTTGCCTTGGCTTAGTTTGGGGATCACATTCAAAGGTGCTAAAAGGTTAAGATTCCCAGTGAGTTACTCAGATGATAGGATAATGCTGAGGATTGAACCCAGACCTCCTGCCTGCCAAGCATTCAAACTAGGCTCTCTGCCCTCCACAAATATATATATATACAATATACATATATTTATATATTTATATATATATATTTAGGCTATTTAATGTCACCTAACCTTTCTTCTCAGTTTTTTATATATATTCACTATGATGACCTTATGTTTTTATCATTTGAGAAGTGAGGCTAAAGACAGAATCTCTCAAATCCTCCCAAGGTCTGGGAGAGGCTCAAAGGCTTGGAGCAAAGGTTTTGTATATAGAAACCCTAGCTTCAGCCTCAGTACTACAAGGTCCCATGAAAGTAGCTCTGGAAGAGATCCTGAGCACCATCCACATGACCTTGCCTTCCCCCTCTAAAAAATTATCCAGGAGACCCATGTTCATTAGAATCATCATCATCATCATCATCATCATCATCATCATGCAGTTGATTGTCGAATTTCTCGAGCAGTCTCAGTAACATCTCCATTCCTCCTAGCTCTGACATTTCAGAAGCCTCTCTTTACTCATCCTTCCCAAGGATGGGGCCCCAGGGAAGATAGACAGGTGTACGGGCAAGAGACTCTCTGTGTTGCTCTCTTCTGGGAGCTTGGTTTTAAGTCTCTGGATGTTGGTTGTTGGTGGGATTACACAGCGCCAGGAACAGTCCCTGGGTATGACTGCCTAGCTACTGGCAAATGGGAAATGTGGGCAAAAGAAGCCCAGTCCCGATCCAAACAGAATTGGAGGTCTCAGCTCCGGGTCCCACACACCTGGGTTCTCTGCCAGTACCTTCATGTGTGAGGCATGTCTGAACATGTAGAGAGGGGCCTTGAGGATGGCTGTGGCTAGGCTCCGCAGGTCTTCAGAGGTCTTCATTAGAAAGAATACTTTTTCTGAGAGAGACAGCAGTGAGTCCTGGAAGGCAGGAGCTTACAGAGATGTCTCTGGACTCTGTACCAAGTCAATTCCACCAGGGTACCTCAGATGGTGCGGTTTTGTCTTCTCCACCCACTCCCAGTGAAACCCCAGTGGCCATGAGCTTCCAGAAGCAAAACCCAGGTATATGGGTTCAGGGACTAAGAATGCAGGCCTCATGGCGGCAGTAGAGATGGGCTGTCCCTTCCCATCTTCCCACCCACTTGGTGTCCTGGCTGTCAGGCCCATGATCTGACTCCAGGCACCATCTCAGCATATCAATGGCCTAATGGAGACTCCCAAATGAATTTCAAATGGATTAGCTCCCTCCAGAGAGGTCTCTGGACTCCAACTACTTACAATTTTAGAATTTCAGAAGCAACCTCTCATGATATTCATAATAACTGATAGAAAATAAATTATTTAGCATCTGCCCTGGCAGACTGGCTTGAATGGTGGTGGGAAGTTTTGAGCAAACCATTATATCCAAAAGGAGAGAGAGAGTATGGGGGGAATTGTCTGTCATGGAGGCAGGGTTAGAGCTGGGAGAGGGGAAGGGTGTGGGGGTCCCATTCTGTCCAGCAGGGAGGACCCTTCGTGGGGCTGAGGAGAGGACGCAGCCGAATGAACAGACACAGAGCCAGAAAGCAGCAAGATGGAGGAAGAGAGAGAGTTTATTCTACTGGCAGTTACAGTACTTATACCTCTCTGCTGGGAGGAGGTGGTATGGTATGCGTGCCTGGACCCCCATTCAAACAGTTTGAAAAATGCATCAGTAAGATCAGTAAGATCAGGAATTTTAAGCAAGCCTCTGTTTGACTAGAAGATAAGAGCCAGGCTTGTAAAATGGGTCCCTACAGGAGGGGAATACTGGGAACATTGACGATGGAAAATGTGCATGGTGGAGGGATGGGTGTTCCGTCATTATATGACTGAAACTCAAACTTGGAAGCTTTGCAACTGTATCCCATGGTTTTCAATTAAAAAAAAATTAAAAAGAAAGAATACTTTTTCCAGCATTCAGATGACTCAGTATTGATTCCTTCATCAACCAGATTTAGTCAGATTGTCTGCACACACAAGAGTGCAAAAAACCACCAATGTCCACTTGTGGCAAACTAAGCAAAGAAAGTACCATTATATGAACATTTATTAATAACAGATGACACTATGAACCGAAAACAAACTCGGAAAAATTCCCAGGTAGTTTTGAGAAAATAATTCCCATAATCAGCTTTGCCTGTGAATTAGTAGAATGCTTATCATCTCACTTGGAGCTGGAGAGACTTGTACAAGTCTATGGATGAAAGCAAACAGTGACTAGATAACCCCCCTGACCTCCTCCTTACACACACACACACACACACTCAAACACACACACACACACAGAGTGAATAGCTGAGGGAGAAGCCCACAGCCAGGCCAGGCCCACAGAATATGCTGCCTTAGGATAGAATATTCTCCTTGAGCCCTTCCCAGCAGATGTGCACAGGACACCCTCTGGTAGCTCCAGAAGTTCACTTCCTGAGTTTTTGTTTTCCGTTTGAATGTTGACTAGATTTTCCTTTACAGATTATATAGAAACTCTGATTTTTTTTTTCTGGTTATGTTACCCAACCATGAAGTTCAGAGATAATAATAAGCTTTAAAGGCCTGAGCGGACATGGGACATAGTTTATAGTAAGAAAAAGAATATCACATAGTCACTAAAAGGGAATCTCAGACTTAATTCTCCCCGCAGACCCTATACCATCAAGCACTACTTATAGGTCAGGACCTGACACCTGTTTAGCTGTATCAGTCATGAAGGACTCTAAAGACTGGTGGCTTACGGGGCTCCAGTGGAAGCTTATAACCCTGAATGTGAGTTTATGTACTAAAATGAATGACATACAACCAGTTTTCAAGTGCACAGGTCACAGAGAGAAATGTGTCTAGTTTCAAAAGTCTGATATTTTAGATACCAAAACCAAGAAACAATGCATTGCACCCCAGAGGATTGGTCACTAGGACATTTGTGTTACATGCCCTCACCAATATTTACAAGAAACACTGTAAACAATCCTGTAAAAGGGGGGGAAAATCATGTCACATTTTATGTCACAATGCCCTCAGTTAATTTTTGAATCCCCACAAATTTTTATTAGAAAATTCTCCAAGGGTACTGTTTTCAGCTTCCCTTTTACAATTTGCCTAAGAGCACTTTAAACTTCTACATTCCAAAGTGCTGATGCTATCCGAGAAGGCACAGTGGGTGGGTTGTAGAGAAAGATGGAACCAAACACACTAGAAAACTGACATCAGGCTCTACTGTCAGGGATGGACCTGACTATAGTTTCCGTTCATGGCCAAAGGCTTTGCTGCACTAAAGTAACCATTGCAATGTATCTGGCCCCTTTTCATGAATTTCTGCTTCTCGGTTGGTATCCGTTCTTGCCAGCAGATCCGAAGACAAGTGATTAGACATCAAATATCAAAGTCCTTTCCTAAATCATTTGCTTCCCAGAAGCCCTGGGAACTCTCAGGACAAATGGACACATGTTCTCCTTCAGGACTGGGGAGCAGGGCCTTCAAAGGGGGCTTTGAATCCTGTTTCATTCTTCTCCCTGGGCAGTACCTGTCTTTTCAATATGCATAGCCCTGGGAATTGAGGGTCACCCTGTGCAGAACCACGATTCTCTGCCCAGATGCCTTTTCTTGTTTGTTTTCTTTTTGTTGTTTCAGGCACACCCAGCAGTGTTCAGGATGTTCTCCTGGTTCTGTGCTCGCAGATCACATTTGGCAGACTCATATAAGGTCCCCTGAGCCCATGTGGAGTCAAAATGCACATCAGCCACATGCAAGGCAAATGCCGTACCCGCTGTATTATCACTTCAGCCTGTCCCAGGTACCTTGCCTTAGGAAACTGTGCTTATAAAAGAATGTGCATGACCCCAGTCAACACCTGAAAGCATTTGTCATTTCCTTGCTTTGTCACTCCTTTACTAAAAGTGAAGGGTAGAAATATGCTTTGGTCATATCTTTGCTTCAGCTCATGTTAAATTGTGTGACCTTGGAGAAAGCATTTAAGTGAATGAACAGGAATTTTCCACTTTCTATATTTAATAATTCAGAATTTTAAAATTTTTAGCTTCAGGATCTTTTTTTTTTCACTCAACTCTTACACATATATACTTTTACTGCAATAGTTTCAGCTATTGCTAACCATGACTTTCCTTTCTAAAATCAGGCCTAATGTGTGACTTTGAAACCCTGATTTATCTGATGCTAGAAACAATCCAATCAATTTCATTTAGGCCTAGTAACATACAGCGATTCATTTTGAACCTAATAACAGACTCTCAATCACTTCAGATTCAAATTGAATAGATATTTAAAGTCAGTTACCTTTTCCTACCATGCAGGCGGGATACTCTTGGAGAGCTTGCCGGGCTCTCTGAGAGGGATGGAGGAATCAAACCTGGTTAGGCCTCTTATAAGGCAAGCGCCCTACCTGCTGTGCAATAGTTACCCGTGGCATGTTCGGTATGCCAAAAACAGTAACAAGTCTCACAATGGAGATGTTACTGGTGCCCACTCCTACAAATCGATGAACAGTAGGATGACAGTAATAGTGACAGTGACCTTTTCCTACACCATCTGGAAAGTGTCAGCATAATAAAACTGAGGCCTAGTCTCAGAGGAGAGTCATCCAGAGCTGATATGTCATACTCGTATATTGCAACTCTGGCGAATGTTCCAAAATTTACTTATGGGGCCTATGTCTACTCTCTGGAAACATAACACATCCATAACTCATCCATCTTCTATTCTTTTACCCATCCACTCCCCGCTCATTTTGTTTTCTTTCTTAATGCTTAATTTTCAAATAAAAGGTTTTCTTTTGTGGAGGTTACTTCTATGTGTCACCTTGATAGATCCTGGGTGTTTCTGGGTGAGACCAGCATTAGAACCCTTTGCTTGCTTGGGCGCCTTCCCCCCACGAGAGGGGATTCTCTAATCCAAGGTGGACCCAGTGCAGGAGCAGAGAACGGGTCTTGGTATTTGTCCACTGTTTGCAGGTTCTTCAATATTACCAAGATTCAAAATATAAGAAAGACGCCAGACTCAGAGTTAGAAAATGAAAAGGTTGTTGAAAAGTCTTAGAAAAACTCCCTAGCAGGAGAGGAGTCTTATATAGGGCTACTTGACTCCTTTTTTGTGTGGGATTATGAGAAGAAAACTGAGTCTTTGTGTAACCTATCAAGTCACTTGAGTGTTACAAAGAATTCAATGGTTCCTACTTGTTTACAGAGCTTCTAGCTCATTTAGAATCTTTTGTGTCGCTAAGTATACTTTTTCTAATTCCAAGTAGGATGTTGAGGCTCTCTACTCATTTATATATGGCTCTTAGGTTTTCTGTTTGAGCATTTATACAGCTATTCCTGTGTATCCTTTAGTCTCCTGTGGTTTCAAGTCTGGAGCAGAATTTATGATCTTTGAAAATAGTGAAATTCCCATGATCTGAAAGAGCCCTGGAACTGGCAGGAATGTTTAAGATGTGGAATAGAGACAGCTACAATGAAGTTGTTAGTAGTAGCTGGCCAGGGGAAACTGAGGCTTCTTCTCTCAAACCTGAATAGACTAAGAGGCAGAAGAAAGAAGGAATTTTTCTCTTTTTTTTTCTTGTTTATTATTTGGACTAGAACATTTCACTTCATCTCTAGTTTTGAGATTTGTGGCATTGGCTTTCCTAGTTCTCAGTCTTTAGACTTGAGTTGACTACCACTACTGACTTTTGTAGGTATCAACTTAATAGTAGCAATTGTGGAACTTCTTAATAACCAAAATCACATGAGCATATTCCTGTTAAGATCATATGTGGGGCCAGAGTGACAGCACAGTGGGTAGGGTGTTTGCTTTGCACGCGGCCCACTTTGCACTCCAGCATCCCATATGGTCTCCCCAGCACCACCAGGAGTAATTCCTGAGTGCAGAGCCAGGAGTAACCCCTGTGCATCACCGGGTGTGACCCCCCAAACAAACAAACAAACAGACATGCAAAAATCATATGTTTATACATATAGCATGTGTTTTATATATTGCATGCATATTCATACATGTGGATTGCATACTGATGAACACAAGTATAATAAGGGTAAAGGGATGATATCTCCCTATTCACGCTAAGTGACTGGCAATTCACTTGAGCTCTCTGAACCACATTTTCTTCAACAGAAAAATACCCTACTTGATCTCAAATTTTCTTCCATGTTTGGAATTCTATGGACTATGAATTCTAAACACTCAAATTCTTAGACTTGCACACGTTCTTTGAACCATTCCTATAACTACGTAATTAAATATTAGCATAAATGTCTACAACTGGTATGCAGTTCCAGTAACCCAAGTGTATTAAACTCGATGTAATCATCACGGTTGTGACTCTGAACATAAAGCTTGTGTCTTTCGCTCTAAACTCGACTGCATCAGGTACTTCAGAGCCACAGGGCAACAATCTGAATTTGAAGATGAAGTACAGTAGAAATCGGCCAAACTAGTTCCAGTTTTGAAATTTACTCTCTTCCATGCCTCAGTCTTAACTGTGAAGGGGAGACTAAAGGGAGAATGACAAGTTAAGTTTTTCAGAAGTTTATTTTTTAGCTGATTTAACTGTGTCATTTCATAAGTATACACTGAACTTGCCACAAGAGCCCGAAAGCCCATCACAAATTGCAAACAGGAACAGTAGGTTAGGGCCCTAAAGGGATATGGTTAAAGGTGATTGATTGTTTGCTTCAAGACTCCTGCTGTAACTGCTTTTTCTGGCTTCTGCAACAAGGCTTGCTTTGCTGCACTTGCGTGAAATTATAGAGCACCAGGATGTGAGTTTGGGGGACTCAAACAAATTATGAAAATGCTTACAAAAGTGCTCTTGCACCAGGATGTACATATTCCTAATGAAAGGTCAGGGCCTCTGCTGGGAGGCTGAGGCTCTCGCCTAGCAGGACAGCCCACCAGATGGTGTCAATAAAGATTCCTCCAAATTCTATTTTTCTTTTGTCTCTGGTGGTCTTTTGATGATGACCTCACATTACCGACTTAAAAGTGGACATGGTACATTTTTCAATTTATGATATTGCTGAGAAGTATTTAAATCCACCAAACTTTTTTTTTGCTTCTTCACTCACCACTAGGCGCCAGCGTGCATAAAGTTGCCCTAGTACAGAAACCCCTTATTACTTTCAGAGAAGTGGTAGTCATACTAGTAGTAGTTTTGTTTTGTTTGGGGCCACACTCAGCTGTGCTCAGGGCTTACTCCTGGTAGTAAAAAAAGAAGCCTCAGTTTCTTAGTGGCAGCTGCTACAACCAGTTCCACTTTTGACTGCATCCATCCTACATTTTTAGCATTCCTGTGAATTCCTGGGCTCTTTCTGATAACTGGGAAGTTAACAATTATCTAATGTCATTAAATTCTGCCCCAGAGCTCAGGCTCACCAGGAGGCTCAGATAATGAACAATACCTAAGGCAAATGACCAAACCACTCTGCAGGATTCTTGCATTTTCTGTAATATTCGTTTCAATTGATAAGAAATGCAGAGTCCGATTTTCATGGGACTACAGTAAACAACCCATATCTTAACTTCCCTGTATTCTCTGTCACAATCTCATTTCAGTAACACAAAGACCAAGATTCCTATAAAAACTCCACAAAAAGAGGAGCCACGCACAGTAACTTAGTCTGGTACTAACTCCTCCCTATGTGGAAAGTTCCTATTCTTTTCTCTTTTATTTCTCACTAAACTTTGTTGAAGTTTCTAAGCGCTTTCTACTTTTTTAACTACTTTCTAACTCTCAGTCTGAGCACTTTTATTACTCATCGTTTTCATTTTTGGAAATATGGAAAACCCTGGGAACCATGGATCAACAGATACCCACCATCATCTCTCCTTCGTCAGTAGTGCCCAGGACCTATCATAAGCAGTGCCTGGGTGAAATCCAGCTCAGCAAAATGCAAAACAAGCACCTTTACCTATTGTACTATGTCTCCAGCCCTGGAATCCTATAAAATACTTCATATAAACACCATGGATGACACAGTTCATAATGCAGTTGCTATGGACTTTCAATGTTTCAACACCAACCCCATCACCAGAGTGACCTTCTCTCCACCATTGACCCCATTTTCCCAGATACTCCCCAACCCTTTCCCCATTAGCAGGTTACACAATAATTTATTTTACATTACGTGTTACAACTGGGGCTGGAGCAGTAGTACAGTGGGGAAGGCATTTGCCTTGCATGCGGCCGACCCAGGTTCGATTCCTCCGTCCCTCTAGTAGAGCCCGGCAAGCTACTGAGAGTATACCGCAGAGCCTGGCAAGCTCCCCGTGGTGTATTGGATATGCCAAAAACAGTAACAACCAGTCTCACAATGAAGACGTTACTGGTGCCCGCTTGAGCAAATCAATGAACAACGGGACGACAGTGCTACAGTGTTACAACTAAATGGCTAATGAGATTATCAAAAAATACTTCAGTAAAAGAAAAATTGTGAAAATTGAGGCTAAGATAATAGGCGATACCACGGGGGTTGTGAAGTCTTTGTCTGAGCAACCAACAGCTTAGTAAATCAACAGACAAGGGCTTAGAATCTTATCATTATCTTGACTAACCTGTTTTTTTTGGTTTTGTTTCTTGGGCCCACACTCAAGGGTGCTGAGTAGTTCATCTTGCTCTGTAATTGTTCCTGGAACCAGGGTTGGCATGTGGAAGCAAGGGTCCTCCTGCCAACCTCAGTTCCCAGTTCAACTTCCTGTACTATCTCCCTGGTCCTGCTGCTTATCTTGGAAGTGAAAAAAGGAAGGATCAGTTCCCCCTTTGCCAGTAGCTTCATTTTAGCTGTCCCCATCCTACATTTTAAACATTCCAATAAATTCCTGGGATTTTCACGAGACAGGGAAGTTTACAATTTCACAATACCGTAAATACTGCCCAGACCTTTGACTGACAAGAGACTAATATGAGTCAATATCTGATCACACATACAATATATATGGTCTTGCAGTCTTAAGTAAACAGTCCTGACCAGCATAAGTCAGTATAAAGATGTTAATCTTATCTCAGCAACCCAAATAGGTCCTAAATTAACAAGGCATCTCTGGGAAAGAAATGGGAATTCTCTGATACTTCGCTTAACAAGTAACACAGATACCCAGTTTTCCTATAAAAAATAAAAACAAACAAACATAAAGTAAGCCACAATTAGTTCTCTACTTGGTTCTTCCCATGCTAAGAAGTTTCTTTATCTTCTATTTTCCAAGTAAACTTTTCTATTTTCTAAGTCTGAGCATTTTTAATAATCAATGTTTTCACTTCTGAAAATATTGTAGATCCTGGGATGAATGGACACAGAGAGTTTTTGTCACCACTCCTGCACCATTAGCCTT
Source organism: Sorex araneus (assembly GCF_027595985.1). Taxonomy (NCBI): domain Eukaryota; kingdom Metazoa; phylum Chordata; class Mammalia; order Eulipotyphla; family Soricidae; genus Sorex; species Sorex araneus. The sequence goes on from NC_073305.1 coordinate 173,457,730, forward strand.
ATTCCCTGCCTACCTTGAGACACTTTAGGATCCATATTTTACCTGTTATATTTTTATAAAAATACATCCATATCATATACATGCATAGATATGCACAGATCTGTGCTATTATTGATTTGCTGCATGTATATATTACTAAACACCTAGTAGTAATGTAAATTGCTATTTATAATTATACAGAAATCATTTTTAGTATTTATGTGATTTGTTCCTTCTTGGAAAGTTTGTTTTTCTTCAATATGTAATTGCCCAGCAAAAATCTACACTGCTTATGGAGGGGTAAGGTGAATGTTCGGAGCTTCCATGTATAAACTCCTAGATTTTTCACATCAGCCTCTACTGTGGCTCATTTTGCCAGGTAAGTTTTATTTTTCTTACAATTGAGCTGCTCCTGAGGGTCACTGGATTCTGTCATATACGTTTTCATACAGTCTCAAAGAAGCTAGTCTATTAAACTTCACACTTACTCAATAAATGCTCAATACATAATTGATAAAGAATAAATGAAAAGAGACTCGTGAGCCTAGAAATCATTTCTTGGCTGTGTAGCTTGCTTGATGTGGGCCACTATTTGGTTCCAGTAGAACAGAGGACACTTTTAGACTTGCTTAAAGTGGAATCCACATGTACCTTATGTCAATAAGTCTATAGCCTGTTGGGGCCATACAGTGAACCCAGCAACAGTACAGTGAGTAGGTTGCTTGCCTTCACTCTTAGCCAGGCTCAATCCTAGCACTCTATACGGACCCCTAATTTCTGCCAGGAGTGATCTCTGAGTGCAGAACCGGGTGTGAGCCTGGGTACAGCCAGATTTTTTTTTTTTTTTTTTTTGCCAAACAAAAAAGCAAAAAACTTTCAGCTCTCTCACGGCCACAGAGTCCATTCTATTTCTAAGCATATATGTTGAGCTGAAAGCAGAAGTCTTAATAATAAAACAGCATATTTTAATGGCTTATTGGGGGGAAAAAAGTGCTATTGAGGGTTATTTTTTTTCCTGAATAAAGTTAGCTGATGCAAGTAGAAAAAGTATAGGAATTAGAAATTTATTTGGTTCTTTTAAAACATAGCGGTGATAAAGTGATATTCATTGAAATCAAAGCAATAATTTTAGGCATTTATTTCTTTGCTCTTCCCTTTGTTGTGGTTGCAATGGCTCTGATTGTAGTGCTGGTTTTCTCATTCCCCTTGCTGGCAGGTGGTTGCACACTTTACTTATGGTGCTCACACACGAGTGTGCTGGGGATTGCTTAGTGAAAGTATCATTAGTGAGATGCTCAAACATATCATTTAAGCTTCTCAATGACTTTCTCTCCATTTTACAGATGAGGAACCTGTGATAAAGAGAGAGCAAGCAAATTGATAATGTGGTCACAGTTCTATTGGACTCTGGTATTGGGACATACACTTTTGAGGAATTTCCAAATAAGACTTCTCTAATACAACGGGCTGGAGTAATAGCACAGTGGGTAGGGCATTTGCCTTGCACGCAGCCAACCCAGGTTCGATTCCCAGCATCCCATATGGTCCCCTGAGCACCACCAGGAGTAATTTCTGAGTGCAGAGCCAGGATTAACCCCTGTGCATCGCCAGGTGTGACCCAAAAAGCAAAAAAAAAGAAAAAAAAGAAAAAAAAAAGGACTTCCCTAATACAAGACATCCTTAACCTTTGATCTCTAAGGCATTTCACAGGACAGTGGTTTTGTTGATGACACACCCACTAATATTTGGTTCACCTTGAAATTAGTGCTCTCTCCCACACCCTCTAAACTCTCTATTTTTTTCTTTGGAAAATAAAGTGTGTTCTCAACAACAATTATAGATTTTCATTAGTCAAAGCTCATGGAAAAACAGGCCCCATGGCTTTTTGCATGAATTTCTCTAATCCTTCAGGTTGTAGTAAAAGCCCAAGCATTAAGGATTTGTATTTCTGGGTCTCGAGTCTCTCAATTGTCTTGTAATGCACTGTCCAATATTTGAGGCAGGATGTGGCCTTTAAGCCACTTGCACTTGCTAAGGAAACCTAACACAGCAACCCACCCGCCGAAGCAAGTTGCTGCCGAGCATAGAGGGAATGAAGGCTACCTGCTGAGGGACCTGGGGTTCCATATCCCAGTAAGCAAACCCCTTCCCAATCAGGTGCATTGTTTAATGGAAAATGCCGCCTGAGAATTCCTATCAAGGAAAAGGTCACACCCATGGAACTGAAAACATAGCTAGATGTTTAATCCTCCACAACAGGAACTCACTGTGACTAAGTGACCTTTAAACTGTCACACCATGAAAAACTGCACTCATCTTGTTCTGTCGCCTAACTAAGCCCTAATGAGCTAAAAGCTGAATGCAGTGTGTCTCGTCCCCCAAACAGCTCCAGAGGAGCCCTTACAAGGCAACTGATTTTTTTACACCATTACTTAATAGCTCCATCTGTTACTTAGCCATTACAGAGGCAGATTTTCGCTCATTTCAGGAATCTCATCGACTTTGGCAGTATTGGGCATTTTCCTGTTTATGCCACTCACCATCATTTTATTTCTCACCCCAATGCCTACAAGATACCTCTGTCTCCCACTGACGCAGCCGTCAAGGCACACCGCATTAATCTCAGTGAAGCATGGAGCCATCCTGAGGTCCTAAAAACCAATGACCTCACACTGCACTAGACAGTAAAATTCAGGATAGCCTCAGGGAGAGTGTTGGCAAAGAAAGAAGCTATAAAAAGAGTTTTCTCCAGATTCCTTTCCTTCTATAATCCAGTCAGGTCATATTTTATTGATGCTCATTACCAAGGCAGAAAGTGATAAGTGTGGAAACCATGGAAACGTGTTATGGCAGATTGAACCTGCTCTGAAACCCTAGTGACTCATGCTGTGGAACTCTACACAGCAGCCGTTGAGGTGCTGCCCGGACTCTTTCAGGAGCATCATTTGCATGCTCATTCGAAGTTTCAGCTCAGCTGTAAGCGCAACAGCAGAGTGACTGTGCAATCGAAGCAAAATCCTTGTCAGTCACCAGTTTTTCCCAGACCACCAAAGAGATAGCACGAATCACACATCATCTTTGATTCGTTTCATTCAGCTCAATAACTTGAATTGTCACTGTCACTGTCATCCCGTTGCTCATCGATTTGCTCGAGCGGGCACCAATAATGTCTCTCATTGAGAGACTTATTGTTACTGTTTTTTTTTGCATATACAACACGCACGGGTAGCTTGCCAGGGTCTGCCGTGTGGGCTCGATACTCTCGGTAGCTTGCCGGGCTCTCCGAGAGAGGCGGAGGAATCGAACTCGGGTTGGCCGCGTGAAAGGCAAACGCCCAACCACGGTGCTATCGCTCCAGCCCTAATAACTTGAATTATGAAGGATATTTAAATTATGCTGAATATGAATTGATGGCAGTGACAGGTTGTTCGCCCTTTTTATCTCTTGATTTCCTTATTTCTCTCGTTTGTCTTCCCATCAAATTCAAGTATTTGCCTTCACTTTGTTTTGGATTTTATTTTTATTAGATTTTTTGCTGGAGCAATAGCACAGCGGGTAGGATTTGCCTTGTACAAGACTGACCCGGGTTCGATTCCTCCGCCCCTCTCAGAGAGCCCGGCCAGCTATGAAGAGTATCTCGCCCACCCGGCACAGCCCAGCAAGCTACCCGTAACATATTAGATATGCCAAAACCAGTAACAACCAGTCTCACAATGGAGACGTTACTGGTGCCCACTCAAGCAAATCGATGAGCAACGGGGTGACAGTGATGACAGTGATGATGAAGATGTTTTGCAATTATTGATTACATTCAATATTCCAACACCAATCCCCCCATCATTATACCTTACCCATCACCATTATTTCTAATTTTCCCAACCCCCACCCAAGCCTGCCCCAATAGCAGACCCTATATAGTTTGTTTTGTATTGCTTGTGCTGAATAATTCTCCAAAAATGATCAAAAAAGGTTTCCTTAGAAGAAAATGTGCGAAGATTGTTTGTATCTCCCCCTGGAGACATTGAGCCCTTGTATCAGAGACTACTAACATGTTGTTACAGGTTGAGCTTTGTATGCTAATATTTTTTTAATTGAGATTGATTGCCTTCTGCTTTACATCTCATCCAATGTGGTGTGCAACTCTTGGTACATCAGTGGTAACGAATATCAGATGTCGCTCCAGGAATTAAAGATTTTGAATAAGCATGCAACGATCCTCCTGCAAAAAAGTCTGAGCAGCACTTCAAATTTAGTCCATGCACAAATTTTTAGGATATTTAAATATAAACAATATTTTTGAAATTTAAATAACTTTTTTATACAATAAGTTATTCAAAGTTTCTGCGGCATAATGGGATATAGTTGGAGTTAAAGTTTTAACTGGGTGGTGACTTTGGGGTCTGAGGCATGAGTTTCTGGATCATGGCTAGTTAATGAGCTTCTGTGACTTCAGTGGCAGTCTGTGGGAGTGACTGCCAGACTCCATGAAAAACAGGGGGATGAGGGAAGGTCACCCATCCCTGACTCCATGAGATACTGAAGATTTAGGTCACAAAACCCTCATGCCTGAGTTTTTTCACAGATTCCTTCATGGATGAGGGTTGTGTGAGCCTGTGGAGATGCACCATGAGCATGTTGGCAATTGTGTTCTGGCTTTTTCAGTTTGGGGTCACACCTGGTGGTGCTTAGGATTTACTACTGGCTCTGCACTCAGGAATTATCTCTGTGGGCTCAGGGGATCGTATGGGATGCATGTGGGTTGCAGGGTTGACCACATGCAAGAAAAGCACCTTAACCACTATGCATTGGCTCTGGCTCTTATTTGTCTCCACTTAAAAAAAAATTCAAATATCAATACATTAGAGGCACAAAACTATTAGATTTCACTGTTCTCAACCTGAAAAAAAAAATACATTTCAGTAGATTATTCAGTTCTGTGAGTTTCCAAAATCTATGAACACATAAAACTACCATTCACTTCAAAGAGAACTGCCTAAACAATTAAAGCAAGAGTTCTTCTTAGTACATAGCCCTGGAAGACAAATTTATTACTTACACAAGCTTTTAGGATATTTAAATATAAACAATATTTTTGAAATTTTAATGACGTTTTTGTCAGAATAAGTTATTCAAGGTTTCTTCAGTATAATGAGATAAAGGTTAAATTTTCAAAAATAAGTGGTCAAATGTTTATTGCCTGTGTCCAAAGTACCTCTTATTAAGGTGACGTCATCCTTTTTTTTTTTTTTAAGATGATGTTCTTGGGTTACTCCTGGCTCTTCGCCCACGATTTACTCCTGGCAGTGCACAGGGGACCTATGGGTTTTCAGTACCAAACCTTGCTAAACTGTGTGCAAGGCAAGCATCCTACCTGCTATACTATTGTTCTAGCCCCTCAGGTGAGGTCATCTTAATGTGATGTAGAACAGTCCCAGAACTGAACAATTCTGGTAATACATGACTATTCCTGGATCTTTCCATCCTCTCTTTTCAATGCAATACGCAAGATGTAAAAGTCTTTTGCTATTACAGCAAATCAATACAGAAGACTGATTCTTTTGATGATGGCATTTCAGATTTCTGGCTGAATTTGAATCATCCCTTAAATATTGCTTATAGAAACACAGTTGAACTGGAATAAACCTTTTCATATTTTGTATATTAATAACCTCTATCTTTTCAATATAGTTACTGAACGTGTGCTTGCTTTGAGCAGATAACTTTAAAAAAGGAAAAGTCATAGTTACTGGCACTGATAGGAAATCATTTATATTTTGCAATTTGCTAGGTTTTATTATGCATTTTATTGCTTGAGTCTATATCTTGAACATTTACTCTTATCAGTGTTTTTTCTGACATTTTCAATGATTGATTAAATGGAACTCGAGATTAAATATATAATAAAATGTATATACTTTTCTATCTAAAGAACTTTTAGATTTCTTTAATTTTTTTTAAATTGTCATTTTTTTGTACACTGTGATGATTGGATATTTTTAACATTGACTCAACCTTTAATTTTTACGTAGTCTAGACATTAATGCAGCTAGGTCACAGTGTGTGGAATATTTAAAGCCTGGGAAATCTATTTTCAGATTTCTCTTTATTTCAGGTGCCATCCTCCTCAGCAATGTATGAATGTCTCAATACCCATACCCTAACTGACACAAAATTTTATGGATATATCATCACTCATTTACTAAATAAAAAAAAGTATTGTTTCAGTTTGCATTTATCACATAACATTTTATTCAGTTTTATAAATAATCTATATGAATTTATTGCCTTTACTTTCTCTTTTGAAAATATGTGAAAATTTATATTTCATACATATAGGGGGCTTTTTCTATACATGTAATATTTTCACACATTTAGCTCAGTTTGTCTTTTTCCTTTAGTAATGAGTATTGCAATAAAATCATTTTAAATGCTCATCAGAATTAAATTTTCCTTTATAGTGCATATTACTTATGAGTTACGGATTTGACTCGGTGATAAAATGCATACCTTACATGCATGAGAATTGGGTTTAAACCCTTCTAACCCAACACGCACACCCACACACACAAACACAGTAACATTCCTGTATATTTTGGAAGGAATTAGCATATTTTATTTCCATTAGTTTATCATTTTAATGAAAAACATCACCACTGCATTTAACTAGAAACTCTAATTCAAGTTGTTATAAAATTTGCATTACAATTTTTACTATTTTTGACATTTTGTATTCTCAGTAGATATATTCTCCAGGTATTTGTGATGCCAGTGTTCTGGAATTTTGCCATTCTAACAGATGTTCAGTGCTGTATGATCATTGTTCAAATGTTTACTTTCATGATGAGCTGTGGTATAGAACATCTTTTCATTTACCTATTTGTAATCCAGATATCTTCATTGTTGATGTATCTGTTAATATTTTTGGTCCATTAATAAGTGAGTTATGGGGCTGGATAGGTTGTTTGCCTTGCACGAGGCCGACCTGGGTTCGATTCCCAGCATCCCCTATGGTCCCTTGAGCACCGCCAGGGATAATTCCTGAGTTGCAAACCCAGGAGGTAACCCCTGTGCATAGCCAGGTGTGACCCAAAAAGCAAATAATAAATATTTTTTTTAATAAATGAATTATTTGGTTTAATATGTAGAGTGTTAGCAGTTACTTTTATTTTTTTTATATTCGGGATAACAGTCCCCTTTATTTAATGTGTCATTTATATAATCTTTGCTTGTATGTTTTGGCTACACTCAGTACTACTCAAAGGCTTACAGCTCCATGATGAGGGATTACTTCCAGTAGTGCTCAAGGGACCATTCAGCCTTGGGGAATCAGACTTTTGTCTCTGGCATGAGAAGCATGTCCAAAAACCCATACAGTCATCTTCTTACCCCCTTGCATTAGTTAATCTTTTTGCAGTTCATTCCTGCATTTTTTTATCTTCTGTTTTATTCTTTTCAAGACTTTCTTAGTATCCAAGTCATCTGTTCAATTATTCTCATACCATTTTTATTTTTATTTGCATTTTTGTTTTAAATCCATTTAAAATTAAAGTATAAAATAAAGTGCTATTGTATTTTGCGTCAGTGTGCGCACAGAACATTATTATTCTCATGAAATCATTGGGAAAACCGAGGAGGCAGGTCACGGTGAGTTCATTGGCTACTGTTTTCAGTATCAATATCACGCCCAGATCATCTCCAACTGATTCCCTCATGCCATTGGCACTCCTGGTATAAGGCATTTTAAGACATTATCCTTTTAAAGATTATTCATTCAAGTTATTGGATAATTCACTCTTTCTCCCCACTAATTTGAAATGTGGTTCTAGTTATGCATAGAAAAGAGTTTTGCATGGACCTCACTCTACTGTTTCTGTACTGTGCTTCACGGCCCACTGTCACACCATTGAATGTTCTGTAGCTTTGTAACATGTTCAAATATTTGGTAACTCAAATTATAGCATTAAATTTGTTCCCAAAGTGGAAATTCTCACCTGTTGACACATCAGATAAATTCTTTAAAAAATTGTCAAGAATTCAAATGTTTGAAGGAGATTGTAAAAAGTGTAAAATTCTGGAGAACATTAATATTGCCCGAAATTTTGTTTTCCTATCCACAGACATTTATTTAGCTATCCATGTCACTCGCAACAAAATTTTGTAATTCGCTCTCTATAGTTAGATATTATTTAAAGGTGCCTCCTAAGGTGCTTCTATTTCTGTTGCTATTTTAATTGTATTTTTTCCGCTATATATTCTAGATAGTATTGGCATAGAGAAATGTATAAACATTTCATTCAAAGACAGTCATCAGATCATTAAATTCTGTCCTTCTGCTTTGCCATTTCCTATTTGTAGAAATGCCAGGTATGGAAGGAAAAACTGTCCTTTGATAATAATGCTGTAACATGCAGCAAAATTTCAGAGCAGAATTCCAAACACTTCAATTGCTTTCTAATGTATTTGCCCTGGAACACTTTATTTAAACTTTATTAAAATATGGAATCATCAAATTTTCCTTCATATTCAAAATAAAAATTTTAATCTTTGAGACTTAAATATTATAAGACATAGCCTTAGAAATATAAAGATATAAAGGGTTGGGGAGATAGTACAAAGGGTAAGGTTCTAGTCTTGCATGCAGCTGACTTGGGTTTGATACTAGTATTTCGTGAGGATTGATTTCCGAGCACAGAGACTGCAGTAAGCCCCGAGAATGCGTTTGGCACCAAAATACATATATATAGATACATACAAAGATTGACATTTCAGTACAATTTGTAGAATTTATAAATATTGGAATTTTAAAAAAATCACTCTTTTTTAAAAAAATTTTCCTAATTATTTGCACACTGAAGATATTTTCACCAATATTCTTTGTGATGGCACTGTAGCACTGTAGTCCTGTTGTTCACCGATTTGCTCTGGTGGGCACCAGTAACGTCTCCATTGTGAGACTTGTTACTGTTTTTGGCATATCGAATACACCACGGGTGTATATATATATATATATATATATATATATGTATGTATACACACCTGTGTCAGGCTAGAAATGGTAATTATAAAAAGTATTTAATATAGCATAAATTATATTACATATGTATATACATACAAATACATAAGTAGTACACTACATTGGCTATAGTCTGATGTACAGAAGATTGGGTACAAAAATCTTTTTGTACAGCACTATCAGGTTAAAAAATTGAATATTTTCATTAAATATTTTAATGAATAAAATCAAATTCTCAGCTCAGGAAGCAAATGACTCAAATTGCTTTTTCTTCAAAAATTGTGCCTAATGAAAACGTTTGGGAATATGAAATTTTATTAGCATCTTGCAGAGGGCTGAATGTTTTCCAGGTTTACAGACAACATGCTTTAGAGAAGGGGAGAGAAATCGGCAGATCTCCGACTTTTCTTGGGACCAGAGTAAACAGATATTTAAACTAGTTACACTCAGCTGCTTTGGGTTCATGAAAACTGCTGTTAGTCTTTATTGAATTGCGGGTTAATACGCAGGAACAAAATTAGCTATATAATTTCAGATGCCCTTTGTTAATGACTCATTTTTTTCTGTCAATAAAACTGACCACAGAGACCAGCCGAGTTCCTTTGCCCACCTCTAGTCGGCCTTGTTGAGTCACATGGCTCAGTCCAGTGTAGCCAGATAGAGGCTGTCACTCTGTACTGGCGTTTTCTTGTGGAAATAAGATTAGAGCAACTCGGTCTGCACAAACTCAGAAAGACTTGCAGCAGACACAAAGAGTAGCATCAGTCATCTACCACAAGTTCCCTGGAATGGTCTCTGTGATAGGGAGGACTTTATTTGTGAATTCCACATGAAATACGTCTCTTTTCCAGTTAAATCATCTCCCTATGGCATGGGATTTCTTTTACTGACCTCGGAATCTCTTAAAGATTCAGATAGTTTGTCTAGCTTTCATTTCTCAGAGTAGCAAAGACTCTGAAGTGAAATAAGGAAGTCAAGTTTAACCACGAAGTTGAGTCATCAAACAAATTTGCAAAATGAGCTTTGCAAAGGAAAGCCTCCAATAATCCTGTAAAATAGTTTTCAAAAGAAAAAAAAAGAATAAACCTGAGTTTTATTCTGACATCTTCCCTCACTGATGTCAACCCAGTCACTTATTGATTAATGTCTCCAAATAGACTGTATTCAGGAATATTTTGACATTTAAAGACAGATAACAAAGGGAAAGATATAAAAGCTCACCAAAGGAGTCACACAGTGATATTCATAAAGCAATCTTTGTAATAATCTACTTCACACAGACATGCCCCTCCACTTTTAGAAGAAAAAAATGAAGAAAAATAGTCCAGGAAGACTATTATTAAGTTTATTATAATATTATTTAAGATATTAAGTGCAAATATGGTGACCATTTATATAACAAAAAATGAATATACCCTAAGTGTTGTTAAATGATTTTAATTAGAATAAATCTGATTTAAAACTTAAATTTAGTTAAGAGATATGTTAACGATGATTTTTAAATCCTACACTATTTCAAGTAAACAAAACTGACTTTTTAATGAGATGCTCATTTTTTTTCCTTTTTGGGTCACAACCAGTGATGCACAGGGGTCACTCCAGGCTCATGCACTCAGGAATCACCCCTGGTGGTGCTCAGGGGACCATATTGGAAGCTGGGATTTGAACCCGGGTCGGCCGAGTGCAAGGCAAACACCCTACCCGCTGTGCTATCACTCCAGCCCTGAGATGCTCATTTTCATTTCAAACAAAAATGCAAAATAGAATAATTGAGATTACACATTGCATGGATATAAATTGACAATGCTTTCTTAATTTTTTAATGTGTTTTATTAAGATAACATTTTTACAAAGTTGTTCACAGCAGAGTCGTTTTGGGCATACGCTGTTTTCACATTAACCCCCCGCCCCCCCACTGTGTGACCCTCCCTCCACCACTGTCGCCCAGTTCCCTCCTACCCACAGCCTGCCTCCTTGGCAGATGCATAGCAGATTTATTTCATATTATTTGCTACAGCAAAATGTAAAGGAATGGAAATGAAATCATTAGACAATGAATTAGTAAAAGTCAATTAGTGATGAGTGATTACATTATGATTTTAACCTGTGTAAATAAAGACGTCAAAATCATTTAATACAATATAATACAATGCCTATTGTCCTTGACATAAATAAGTGTTAAACCCTGGCATCTACAATCTATTACACTAAATTCTATTTTGTACTGGATCACATCACAATGCAGTCTTATGTCTTACCTGCCATTAATAAAGCTTTGAAAAAAATTTGGGCTCATATGTTTCAGATTTTATAGGAAATAGGTTAAACCCACAGAATGTAAAATTTAGTAAGTGTGGAGAAAATTAAGAAAATTTAAAAGGAAAGATATGAGTAGGACTCTAAATGTACAAAAGTGCGTTTTTTGTTTTGTTTACTTATTTGTTTAGTTTAGGGATCATATCTGGAGATGTGATACCTTATGGGATGCTGGGAATCGAACCCAGGTCAGGTACATGCAAGGCCAGTCCCTTACCCACTATACTATTTTCCAGCCTCAAGGGGAAAAAATTCTTTATCCTAAGAAAGGAAATTAACATTATTAACATATTATATTGTTATATGCATTATTAACATATTATAAAATATTTTATGTACCTTAGCATTATTAACATATTATAAAATATTTTATGTACTTCTTAACTGTCTGCATTAATAAGTGAAAGATTGCTTATAAAAGATCCTATAGATATTAAAAAGTCAGATGTAGAATATATAGATCAATAGAATTGAGAAGTTGATTCATTATTAAAAAATGTATAAGATCCCTTAGCATGCTGGGAATCAACATACCTTTGTTAATTTAGTAGAGGGCAACCATATGCACCATGCGTGATTGCTAAACTCGCTGCCGTGTGCTAGGTGAGATGTCTGCCCTGCTCTTCAAAGAAACTCCTTTAATGCTACTTGCAAAATTGGTTTCAATATTATACATTTTATAAGCTGTTGTCGGTCCATGAAACTCAATATCACTCTTTCAAATCTGCATGATAGTCTAGATCAATTCTTAAGGGTGTGTTCATTTCCTTGAGTTTTTATACTATATCTGCTCTCTCAGACTTGTGAAGTCTCATTTGATAGATCTGCTGTGAATATTATGGGCTTTCCTTTGTACAGTAATTTATTCTTTAAAATTGTGCTGCTTTCAAAATTTTCTCTGTGCTTTTGTCATTCTGAGCACAATGCATCTTGGGACCTTCCTACTTGTCATTTCTGCCAGGACCCTCTAGGTCTCTTGTATTTGATTGCCTGTATTCCACAACTCTGAGAAACTCTTAACTGTTATTACGTTCATCATGGATTCTCCACCAAATTCTCCATCCTGGTCCTCAGGGACTCCAGTTATTCTTATACTACTCCCCTTGAGATCATCCCATTTTTCTCTGGTGTGCTACACATTCTTTTATTTGTGTGTGTGTAGGGGGGGAGGGAGATCACACCTTTTGATCCGCAGAGGTTACTCCTGGCTCTGCACTCAGGAATAACTCCTGGTGGTGCTTGAGAGACAATATGGGGTGCCAGCGACCAAACTTGGATCGGCCTTGTGCAAGGCAAACATCCCACCTGCTATACTATCACTAAGGACCCGCACATTTCTTTTCAAACTTTGTCCCATTCCATATTGCTTTCTAGAGGCTTCCTCCATCTCATATTTCTGCTTCCCAATTTTTTCCTTAGATGCTGTGATTTTGCTGCTCAGAGCAATGAATGAGATTTTTGTTTATTTACACATCACCTAACGTATTCCTCGTTTATGCCTATAATTATCTTATTTCAGCTTTCATCATTTCTTGTGCCTTTTTCCTGTGCTAATGTTTCATTACACACCATCACCACTGTGTCACCAAGGTCATATTTTGAGGATATATAGAACTGCTTGGTGTTGCTGTGCTGTTCTTTGTCGGTTTTTGCTCAGTGAACTTGACGGGCTTCTGTGTGTTTTTCCCAACGGTTTTCCTGTCTGTGCTGTGTCTGTGCTGTGTCTTTGTAGTTAGATCCCCCGGGAGACTTTGCGGCTTTGGGCTGGGTGTTGTTCTCTTCCTTCTTTGCTCATCTTCATCGATGACAGGAAGTAGGAGCAGTGGGAAATTTGCTGAGTAGATCTTTCTCTTCAGGAGCATGGTGTGGGCCCTTTCATGTGGAGGCTGTTTGTCTGGGACCGAGGTGCAAGGGAGGGCATCTGCTTTTTGTTCCGAGTAGGGCAAGTGATCTCAGCCCGAGATCAATCTCAGCTGGAAGGGTGGGGCCTCAAGCAGAGGCATAGCGATGATTTCTTCTTAAGCTAAGTAATGTACTCATTGAACAGAGTCAGGGAAGCTTTGCACTCTCATCCTCTGTGGTCAGGAATAGAAATTTTATATTTTAACTCCTATACAGGTAAATTCAGTCATATCTATCAAAATACAGATGTACCCTATCAGTTCGATCAGTGAGTTCCAATTTTAATAAGTCTATTGATACTCTCAGTAACGTAAAATGCTTTTTTTTACAAATATATTAATGGAAGGTTGGTTGAAAATATGCCAAAAAACTAGGGAATGGCATGTGATGTTTACAGTAGAGGACTAAGAAATATGTGTTTATAAAGATGTAAAATAAATTATCATATAGATTTTTATTAAAAATAAGATTTTTAAGAATAAGAATAACTATGTAAAAAGTTCAAATAGTAAAAGGTTAATTATAAAACCAAACGTGTAATAATTTTTAAAATATAATACTTTCTTCTAAAAAATATTTTAAAATTTTTAATTTATTTTGGCCTTTTTTTTTTTTTTGGCTTTTTGGGTCACACTCACAATGCACTCCTGGCTTTGAACTCAGGAATTACTCTTGGCGGTGCTGGAGGGTATGAGATGCTGGGACTCGAACCCGGGTTGGCTGCATGCAAGGCAAAAGCCCTACCTACTGTACTATCACTCCAGCTCCTTAATTTATTTGAATGTAGTAAAAAGCCACAAATGTTGATACATCTAGAATTAAAATTGATTATATAACAAAGCTCCAATATTAAAGTCAAATATAAAAATTTGATTTATGTGAAAGTTGTTCTATCTGCTCAAGGGCTTGTTTAGTCCTTATCTAAGAATTTACTAACTTGTTTGTTGCTCCACACTGCAGGCCGCTTTCTACATGCTCAGGCCTAGCTTCACATATGAGTGAACATATTCCTGGACTGACAGATCTTAAGACACTCCCTACTCATTTTCCATACCTCTCGGAGAACGTGGCAAGCTGCCGAGGATATCCCGCCGGCACAACAGAGCCTGGCAAGCTACCCATGACGTATTGAATGTGCCAGAAACAGTAACAATAACGTGCTCTTCATGCTCCTGGAGCAAGCAGATGCCATTGGGCTACACTAGCACGGGACAGGGGACAGGGATGAATGAAGTCGTTACTGGCACCCGCTCGAGCAATTGATGAGCAAGGATGACAGTGATACAGTGATAATTTGTTGCCAGTAAAGGCATCTGTGATACTGTTTTCCTTTGTCAAGTTCAGTCAGCTTCTATGTTACTTTTCCATCTAATTTGGTATGCTCCCGGTGGAATTTCAGTACTGATAAATTAGGAGATAGCGTGGTCCAGAGACTTCAAGATCTGTGGTCTGGGTCAATGAGTTGACATGGTGGCAGCCGTGGTAGGTGGGTGTGTCCACCGGGGCTTCCAGGAGTCAGGTGGGTTGGAGGGAAACTCCCTACCCCAACTCTGAAAAACTCTAGATTTCTCAGCCTGGACACTGGGTACCTGAAGTCATTAGCAGCTTGGTGTCTTTGCAGAGAATATTAGTGACGTGGTGGAGTTGAGCCCTTGGCGAGGCTGCAGTGGGGGACTGTGGGTGTGGCGGCCGCGGCTACAGCTGTGCAAGTATTCGGCCTGGGTGCTGTGTAGTTTTCAGCTTTGGGACTAGGTGATTCTATCCATGTAATAGTTTCTATGCATATAATCACTGTCATTGTCATTGTCATCCCGTTGCTCATCAATTTGTTCGAGCGGGCACCAGTGACGTCTCTCATTACATATAATAGTTTCTATATATGCTTAGCTGTACATAAATTATCTATACGAGGATAAATTTTAAAAAAACATAACAATGGCTGCATATGGTGACAAAAATCGGAAAAATTAAGTTTATTTCATGCATGGATGTCATCCATGCAAAAGTATTAATAATAATATACAAAGATACATAAAATAATTTTCTTTTTTTTCCTTTTTTTTATTAGTGAATCACTGTGAGGGTACAGTTACAGATTTGCATATTTCCGTGCTTGTATTTCAGTCATACAATGCTCGAGAACCTATCCCTCCACCAGTGCCCATCCACCACCAGTGATCCTAGTATCCCTCCCACCCGCCAATCCCATTCCCCCACCCCACTTCACCTCTGTGGCAGGGCATTCCCTTTTGTTCTTTCTCTCCTTTGGGTGTTGTGGTTTGCAATAAAGGTATTGAGTGGCCATCGTGTTCAATCTATAGTCTACTTTCAGCAAGAATCTTCCATCCCAGGCAGGTCCTCCAACCACATTTTACTTGGTGTTCCCTTCTCCATCTGAGCTTCCTTTTTCCCCAGCATGTGAGGCTGGCTTCCAAGCCATGGAGTAAACCTCCTGGTCCTTATTTCTACTATTCTTGGGTGCTAGTCTCCTATTCTGCTATTAAAATAATTTTCTATGTACAATCAATTCAACTTGATAAGTGAAGTGCTTACAGTGTGCAAAGCAATTGACCTCCATTAGAAATGTTCTTTTCATGTTTTATAGGAATTCAGAATTTAAAAGCACATTTTTGCATAGTTGGTGCCAAGGGATCTATATTTCAAAGTTTAAACCCATGCTTGTACATTGCCTAACTGTGAAGAAGTAATTTTATCTCTTCATACATTTGATGCTTTACTCTTTGGGCTATGATTATGAGACTTTTATCATCTTTTCAAACCAAATGTTATGCTGAAAAATAAACCAAAAAATTAAGTACACTTTTAAAACAGACCCTTTCTACAGTTCTACAAATTATTTCCTTGTAGAAAAGTTCAGTCAGCTTTCCTTGTAGATCTTGAGAGAAAGAATATTTTAATAGGCATTTGACTTGCACGCAGCCAACCCAGGTTCGATTCCTCTGTCCCTCTCGGAGAGCCCGCCAAGCCAAGAGTATCTCGCCCACAAGGTGATATGCCAAAAACAGTAACAAGTCTCACATTGGAGACATTACTGGTGCCCGCTCAAGCAAATTGATGAGCAACGGGATAACAGTGACAGTGATACAGTGAATTTTAATTTAATATTTTATTTTTTTAAAGAAATATTTGATTTTTTAAACTGTTTTCTTCTCTGATGTTCTTTCTGACTTGAGATAATATAAGCTACTTCTAACCTCATTTGACTTTTTACTAGTAAGCTTCAAATATAGCCTTTATTTAGCTCTCCCTGATAATCCAGTTTAATTTTTTATCCATTATTTTTATTTCATGCAACTATCATGAGTCTGCCTAATCAATCCTTGAGTTACCCTGGGAACTCCGCCCATATTACAGTCCCACCATATTTTTCTTTCAGGTTCGCACTAAGCCAGATTTACAGTTAGACTGCTGTTAAGTCAGTACGGCTGAGGCCAGGGACTTCTGTCAGCCCTAATTAAATTCTCTTTCTCCCTACAAGCATATTGTGGAATATGCTTCCATAATAAAAATTTAGTCCTGAAATAGACTGTGTGCTAAGGGTCAAACTTAGATTTCCCCCTACACTGTAAATTGACTTTCTAGTTTATGAATCTTCTCCTTTATATTTGGAGCCTGGCAAAACCACAGTGAAAAAGAATCGTGATTATCTGATCACTGTCTGTACATGTACTGGATTGGATTCTGGAAGTCTGTGATCCTTGCTACTCTAAAATTAGCTAATCAAGGTCATTGTAGGGCCTTGTCAGATTCTCCTCTGAAACCCTCCCCTTGACTGTATTTGCTGCCCTCCTTCCTTTTGTTTGATGAGAGAATTCTACTCCTAGATCTGACTTTGATATATTTCTATAACATTAGCGCCACAGGGAGCGGGAAGCTCTTCAGAGTATTGATTTATAAGAGATAACCAGACCCAAATAAGTACCCAGGGACTATAGTGGAAGTATGTCTCAATTAACAAGCTTTTACTGAGTACCTATTATTTAGCTTTAAATACCATATAATATAGCTGGAGCGAAAATATATGAACTCATGAATAAACTGTAGAAAGAACAGACTATAAATCATGACTACCAAATAAATGGTAAGTGAACTAAAATATCTTGTGATTGCCTAATCAAATAGCCATTATGCCCTGCTGGGCTAAGCATTAAAGACTTCTCAGACAAATTCAATTGATTTTTCAAGACCAGGAAGGATTGGGGCCATTCTAATTGGGAAAGAGATACTTCCAGTTGAGGAAAAAGCATAAACCAATAATGAAAACAGAGATCACATAAAATGGCTTTGAAATTCAAAGAGCACACATAGATCGCAGGAGTTCCTATTGACACATTTAAGGTAAGGGTTTTGGGGCACAGCACTAGACATAAAATTTTACCCAAAGCCTGGGATGGTATAGAAATATTTCCACAATATCTCCTCATCCACATGGTCAGAGAATATGTGCAAATGAGCTGATGTGGTGTGTATCATCCTCATTTGCAGAGGGGGAAGCTGAAGACAGAACAGTTAGTGCCACTCAGTTGTATGGCCAGTAAGAGAGGAAGTGAGATTCAATTCCCGACGCTGAAGGCCAGTTTTTAGACTTTTAAGCCCTCTGTTTGCCTGGGTCTTCTCTAAATATAAATGGGGTTTTGTGTGCTTCAGTTGGATTATTGGTAAATAGATTTAATCCTTCAGCTTGTGAAATTGAAAAGAAGGCTCCTATATTGAAAGGCAGGATGGCTTGGTGATATATTCTCTCCCTCCAACATCCCCACCCCCACCCCGACCACACACACACCACATTAGCTCATGGGGTTGTTAATGAACTAAACATAACTTTTTAGAAGACAGTGCAGCAACTCATAAGAATAATTTAAACATATTTAATAAGTATTTAACCCTGAGGTGGGAGAGATAGGACAGCAGCTAGGGTGCCTGCCTTGCATGTGGCCAACATAGGTTTGACCCCAACACCCCATGTGGTACGTTGAGCTCCACCTGGATTGATCCCTGAGACCAAAACCAGCAGTAAGCCCTGAGCACTGCCAGGTGTGGCCCCAAAACAAAACAAAATTAAGTAGAGATTTTCCCCCCCTCCCCACCCACAAGATCTTATCAAGTTGCAGCAGCTTTTCTATGTCACTTAGACTATTTCCAGCCAGACCTCTTCTGGATTTATACAATGCGCTGACGTTTTTGTGATTAATCTGTGCTGTGCCAGGGAGTGCCGTTAGCAGGACATAATCAAAATATAAATTTCAAAAACCGTATATACGTTTATATATAAATTGAAAAGAAAATTAGAATTTCTTTCTATCCATGACACTGTTCAACAGGAAGAGAAAATGACAGAATCTTGACTCAAGAACATAACGCCCTCAGGAGAACAATGCCACGGAGTTCCAGCAGCCACTTTCTCTCTCAATGTGCAAAGCTGTATGCTTTTTTCTACACAGCACATTCGAAATGATGAAGAACATTGCTCAGGACTCAGTTCTTTCTTTGCAAAGAGCAAGCAAGAGTCAGCCATCTGGAGGTTGCATCAAGGAGGCATCTTATAAATGACTTGCTATTTTTCAATTCTTTAAAACAAAACGGCAGCAATATCCAAGTCAGGCCACATTAAACTGACAGTCACGTACTGCCCTGAGTCTGGTTCTAGTCCTGCTCCACTTACAGGTCATAGGAGGCCAACAACAAAATAGGATTCAGGGAGCCTAGTGTTCTGGGAGTAAGTACCAGGAGGCTGTTTCACAGCGAGTCTGGGCAGAGAGAGCTGGAGAGCAAAGACTGGCAATCAGCAGATTCAGGAGGGTGATTGAGAGTCACAAGGTCTTCTAAGACCCATATAGGGCTCATATGGGTGGTTTGCATTCTCTTCTAGCACTCCTGCATTTCACATAGGTCGTCTTTCTTCTCAGGCCCCCAATGCGAGTTTGTTCTGACTTTAGGTTCGCTATAGCCTTCTTAAATTCCCATGCTGAGAACTCTTGAAAAGCAGATTTGGAAGCATCTGCCTGCAACCGTGCTCTCAATAGCTCCCCTGTCTCGGGCTTATTCATGCTGGCAAAAGCAAGACCTTCACTTTCCTGAATTGGTTTAAAACCCTTTTCTCAGAGGGACAGACATAGAAAGACTGCACTCATTTGTGGAATATAAAGTATCAGAATGGGAGACTCACACCCAAGAATAGTAGAGATAAGAACCAGGAGGTTTACTCCATGGCTTGGAAGCCAGCCTCAAAATGGTGGGGGAAAAGGAAGCTCAGACTGAGAAGGGAACAACAAGTAAGGAGTGTTTGGAGGACCCATTTGGGTTGGGAGATGCATGCTGAATGAATGCAGACTATAGATCAATCACAATGGCCACTCAATGCCTCTATTGCAAACTACAACTCCCAAAAGGAAAGAGAGAACAAAAGGGAATGCTCTGCCATAGAGGCAGGGTGGGGAGGGGGGTGGGGGTGGTAGGAGGGATACTGGGATCATTGGTGGTGGAAAATGGGCACTGGTGGAGGGATGGGTACTTGATCATTGTATGACTGAAATGCAAGCAACGAAGTTTGTAAGTATGTAACAGTACGTCACGGTGATTCACTAATAAAAATATAAAATAAAAACACCTTTCTGGGCTGGTTTCAGTTGTCCACAATCTTCTCAAAGCAGCTGAAAAGGCTGCATCTTTCCAAACTTCCTCGGTCAGGTACAGCATTTCTTAGAAGACTGTCTTTGCTCTTCTGTTGCTTTGCGAATCTCAGGAAAATCTAAGATGCTGGAATTTATTGCCTTCCAACGATGGCCCTCTTATCATTCCACATTTTCTTCTGTCCTCGACTCCTTAGTTTTGCATTACTTTGCCATTATGCTTCCACCGGGGAGTTATTTGCCATTCTTCTCTCGTACCTTCTCCTGCATGGGAGACTCTGCATTTGGTTGTGTACACCATGAAAACATTTGCCTCTCTGCCTATCATTAAAAATCTGACAGTCTTCACTTCAGACTTGTTTATAGTTTTCCCCAAACCGTATGTTGCTTTTACTTCTTATTCAATTCCTAATGACACAACGTTATATAATATACAGGATGATAAAGATGATGCTGATAATCCTAATGAATAATAGATTGCTTCCATTTAAGCGGAAGCTTGAAGTGTGCATAGCAATTTCACCATATTGATGGTGTTGTGATTAACATTATTATTATTTAGAAGAAACACTATTCGTTCTTACATCTCCTATATATTTTAAGTGGTGCTTGGCATGAATGAATATTTTCATTGTTTGGTATTAGAAATGGATTTTTCTGATTGTCCTCTTTTCTTCTTGCAATAAAATCTTGAGAGGATGATAAGTCCTCTCATCTCCCACCCCTCCAAAAAAAAAATTCCCCTGCACCAAGATGGGAGTAACACCTGAGCACTGCCAGCTGCCATCCTAGAAAATGCACAGGAACAAGTGAGTAGAAAAGAGAATGGAAGGTGGGAAGGGCGGTCATCAGCACTGGCTGGAGAACAGTTCTAAAGGGATGGAGGATGGGCCTGGTTTCATGACCAGCAGATGCAAGTGAAGTCTCAGCTTATACATATTCAAACAGTTATTCAAGGAACTCAGACGGGAGGGAGAATGAGGAGCATGGACAACTGAGCCCATGCAATGAATGTACAACACATATGCAGAAAAGGATGGAGAAATATTATTCAAGGTGTATTGTTTTCATTATGGCAGTGAAGAAGAAGGTGGATAGCAGTGGAGGAGGCTTAGTCTCCCCTGGCCAGGACTCTCTCATCAAGGGCCTGGCATCTTTAGCAATGCAATCGTGTTCTGAAAGTTTGACTTTGGCCCAATCAGAGCCAAGACAACATATGAGGACAGCTTTTCCCAGAGAGAGGTTGTCACAACCTCCACACTACAAGTCTTAGGCTGCTCTGTTTGAACTTTTCCAAACTGCAGAGATATGCTTTCTATATTTGGAGTGGAGCTTGGGGTAGAGGAGGAAGAGAAGGGACAACATTGCAAAATTGTTTGACATAGGTATAAAAGGAAAATTGTTTTTTAAATTTTGAGCATGGGTGATACTCTAGGGCTACTTCTGGCTTAGTATTCAGGAGTCACTTCTGGTGGTACTTAGGGGCTCATGCAGGGATTAGGTTAATGCACTCAGTGGCACATGCAGAGAAAACACCTTAATCCCTGTACTATCTTTGTGGCCCAACTAACAGGAAAGTTTTGAGGACTGATGATAGAATTATGAAAAGGGATTACTTTACAAAATCATCAGGAAGTGAAATTCAAAAGAATCATGCCCAAAGGGTCCCCTGGATGGTACGTATACATCCATCTCCTTCTTAGGCTAATTTATAAGGATATAAAGTTAATATAACAAAAGATAAAATATCTCAGAATCTAAGAGTCTTCATCCCTAAACAAGAAAGACACTGGTCACAGGTTAGCTAATTAGCAAGTCTGGCAGAAAGATCTTTCACTGGTAAAATTATGCACATAATTCAGGCAACAATTTCCAAATAAATGGTCTACAATTCCTATTGCATGAGGGATAAAAACTCTCAGAGAAGACAGTCTGAGTTTTGCATTTCTAAATCAGCGCTTTAAAATAAAATAATCTATCACAGTATTTATTGAGAAATCCTAATATCTGGCTATTAACTACTAAATACAAGTAGAAACTACTCGTGTTTTCTCTTAATTCAGCAAAATAAAAGAAATTTAAGCATGCTACTCCAGAACATTTCCCTTTTGCAGACTAGAAGGAAAAATCTGGCAAAGTTAATGTTGCTGCTCTTGCTAGTATCATGACAGCCCTCTGTCTTTCCTGCTTCTTATGCCTTTTCAAAAATTCCTTTTGATAAGGAGATGCAACTAGGTGTGTCTCATTCACACTAAAAAGGGCTTGTCCTACTGGAGCACAGTGAGCAAATCTCCAAGGGAAAAGAAATGATCACAGGTACTGATTGAGGAGTGTCCCGAGATGGCACTTTAAATTATTATTATTAATATTATTATTATTATTATTATTTGTTTTTTGGGTCACACCTGGCGATGCATAGGGGTTACTCCTGGCTTTTCACTCAAGAATTACACCTGGCGGTGCTCAGGGAACCATATGGGATGCTGGGAATCGAACCCGGTTTAGCCACATGCAAGGCAAATGCCCATCCCACTGTGCTATCACTCCAGTCCCCAAATTATTGACAAAATAAACTTTTCATATTGAAAAATGGAAAGTAATGGTAGGATTAGTACTTAAAATGCACTTATATTTACCAAATGCTAATTTTTGCTTACAATTCCAATCCCAAAATATAGATCTGTAAAGATACTAAAATGAGACATACGTATATATATATATACATATATAAATATATATACACACATGTATATATGCATAGTGGAGAGACTCACATGTAAACCTAGAGGTAGACACACACATAAAGACATCTATTATATATGTGTGTGTGAGGCACTTCTTCAGTACATTTTTCAAGTAAGTTGTAGACATTGTGACACTTCTACTCTATTTCAGCATGCCTTTAATCAAAACAAGAATGTTTTTCCTCAAAATCTTTCTACCATTACACTCTCATTATCAGAAACATTAGGTTTTGGCTTTTTGGACATGTTTCAATTACAAGTGAGCTTGTAATTTCTCAATAGTAAAGAAAATGACTCTCATGATTCAAAAGCAACACAGGGGAGAATGTCTCTTTGGTAATAGATCTTTTCAGGTCAGGGAGATAGTTTATTTCTCTCTCCCTGATCCTGGTTTGCATTCAGGGGTCCCAGATTCAATACCAGGTACCAAAAAGTTCTCTGAACACTGACAGGAATAACTCTCAAGCCTCCATACCCCCCCAGGTATGACTCCTAAACTAAAAACAAACAAATAAAACCCCCAAATTCTTAAAAGGATGCAAGCTACTGAGAGTATTGCGCTGGCACGGCGGAGCAGCAAGCTACCCATGCGTATTGGATATGCCAAAAACAGTAACAAATAAGTCTCACAATCGAGGGACGTTACTGGTGCCCGCTCAAACAAATCGACGAGCAACGGGATGGCAGTGACAGTGACAG
Organism: Sorex araneus; assembly: GCF_027595985.1. Lineage (NCBI taxonomy): Eukaryota > Metazoa > Chordata > Mammalia > Eulipotyphla > Soricidae > Sorex > Sorex araneus. The sequence continues at coordinate 173,481,033 of NC_073305.1, forward strand.
TGATGCATTTTTCTGTAATTTTTCACCTATTTTAGCATTCACTGGTGACTGAATCAACTATGACAAAGATACAATTCTTTAGCTGGAAGATAGTATAAGGGTTAAGCTACATGCTTAGCATGTGGCTAAGTTCTGTTATATCTTCAATATCACATGCCCCCTCCCCCACCCCTGACAACCATCACTGGTCTCTACCTACTGCTATGGAGGGTCCAGTCACCCCAGGCTCACCAGGGCCCAATCAGGACCTCATTCTTAGCTCCTGGCATTGAACCTCTGGCTGGTTGGCAAAGTGATCTATGCATGCTTAGAAACCTTGCCCCTTCACAAGTATTATTTCTATTTACTGGTGAGAAGAGCCCGGCATGGCAGATCCTGGCAAGCTACCTGTGGCATATTCAATATGCCAAAAACAGTAACAAGTCTCACAATGGAAACATTACTGGTGCCCACTTGGGCAAATCAATGAACAATGGGACGACAGTGTGAAAGTGCTACTGGTGAGGAAACCAAGTTGCATCTTGACCATGTTAACTACTTGAACCTCAGCAGACATCATTCAATTCCATAAACTGGCTCTATCTGGAATCATCCTGCCCCATTAAGGTTATACTAAGATTAAACCCCCGCTCCCGTGTAACAATCTAGAGATGACCCATTGCCTTTCTCTTTCTCCGGGAATTATAGTCTCTTGGGCATTCTGATTCATCTCCCTGACCTTGATGAATCAGTATTTCTCGTTCCACACTAACCCAAACTTTCAACTCGGGTTTTTTCCTGCTTTTCATACCCAAAAATGCCTCTGTGAGGGAGACATTTTACTGAAGGTCAGCAGAGATGTGAAGGAAAAGGACATGGCTGACTGTATTGCCTCATCAGAAATTTAGATGAGCCTCAGACATTTTTGTTCTTAAAAGTCTTACCCCACATTCCCAGTCTCACCCACCCGGTGCATCTGTATTCTTTCTCTTATTCTTAGGAGCATGAACTTCCATACATATCTGCACGGAAAATAATTCAACCCTCCCTCACCTTCGCAGTGACTCAGCTGGTCGGCCTCCCAAAGTGTATTCAGACTCAGCCAAAGCTTTAAATATATGGTGTCCATTCTCAGGTGTATGAATGTTGAAGAATACTGTGTTAACTCACACCTGGCAAAAGTTTGATGGAGTTTATTGCTTTAAAAGCACCTCAGTCACCTGAGAGAAATGCGAGGTTAAAAACTGTGGAATTCTTATGACATCAAATGGAAGATGATGCCCAGGAAAGCCGACCAGTCCCCCCAAAGCCCTGACAGGAAGTCAGAGCAGAGCTTATGTGCTTGGGGGTTTCCAGGAGGAGCCCTGATAAACTTGAATGGGAGACCAGAGAAAGTGGAACAAGTTGAAGAGTAACACAATACTATTTTGTAAATATGTTTAGGATGCTATTCAGGTCAGTTACTTTTACAATAGCATTTTCCCCCCACTTTAATAAAGGCTGTCACTGTCACTGTCACTGCCATCTTGTTGCTCATCAATTTACTCAAGTGAGCACCAGTAACGTCTCCATTGTGAAACTTGTTACTGTTTTTGGCATATCGAATCTGCCATGGATAGCTTGCCAGGCTCTGCCATGCGGGTGGGATACTCTTGGTACCTTGCTGGGCCCTCAGAGAAGGACAGAGGAATCAAACCTGGGTCAGCCTCGTGCAAGTCAAATGCCCTACCCACTGTGTTATCGCTCCAGCCCTTAATGAAGGCTACAATGCAAAAGTATATATATCAGAAATCTACACACTTTCTATGTACGCTTTAAAATTTATGTATGTATCTATGGAAACCTTTATAGGTGGTAACATTAACATATTTTATTCAAATTGCATGGAGGGGAGAGGAGTACCAGGTCATCTTGTTCCTTTAATTGGTTACTTTAAGCTGTGCCAACATGAGGGGGAGTCAGTGGGATACACAATGGAAATGGCTAAGGCGTGGGGGTAAGAAGAGTTTAAAGGGGAATGCAAGGCAGGAACTTCCTCTTTCATCTCACCTGAGTCCAGGCAGAAGGCAAGAAAACAGCAATTCTCACCCCTGTGGCCTGAGAGCGAAGGAGAGCAGAAGACATGGAGAGCGGTGGGGTGTGGCTTTGAGGGGCACCCAGGGAGTGCCCAGGACAGATGGCAGAGTAAGAGACCTCAGAGCCAGGAGGACAGCAATGGACAGAGGGCATCTGGGGGCAGTGTAGGACAGAACAAGGAACATTGGTCCCTGGGCAGTTTGGGGAGAGGTTGAGTGACATCTGTCTGTCTGTAGCACTGTCATCCCATTGTTCATTGATCTGCTCGAGTGAGCACCAGTAACGTCTCCACTGTGAGACTTGTTGTTACTGTTTTTGGCATAGAATACGCCACAGGTAGTTTGTCAGGCTCTGCCATGCGTGCTGGATACTCTCGGTAGCTTGCCGGGCTCTCCAAGAGAGACGGAGGAATAGAACCCGGGTCTGCCATGTGCAAGGCAAAAGCCTTACCATTGTGCTATTGCTCCAGTCCTGAGTGATATCATCCCCTGGAAATGTCAGGGAGGGGACAGGACAAGGGAGATTGAACGTGGGAAGCAGAGAAAGAGAGAGAGCCTGTACATCAGGGAGAGATCTAGAATATTGACTTAGAATGCACAATAAGAATATCATAAGCACAGGGAGTTTAGTCTGCTAATTTTACATAAAAAATTTAAGGACCCTCTGAGGAGCAAACCAGTTTTCCAGTGACAAAATGATATTGCCTAAATGTTCCTCCAAACAGAGCCTGTTCCCAAAATAATCACCTTTCCCAGATCTTCCGCTTACTCTAGGTTTTTCTTTATACAATGCAATTTTGGGGTATTAAACTGTAAAATATCCAGATTATTTCAGACACGATCTTTTCCTGCTTTGAAGATGAACACATGAATGCTGATTTCCACATTCTGTCTTGTAATAGAAGAGAAATCATAGATTTTTTTTTTCTGACCGAATACTGTGTTAGCTTGTCTCAGAAGAACAAATGCATCTCGTATTGGGGACAAAGTCCTCAGTTCCTTCTGCAGTACCCCGATGACTTTGAGATGACCTTAATTGCACTTGGTCTCCCTGCAGCCTGGGGGGACCCCTAGCCCACCTATTCTTTCCTACCACTTTTTATATTTCTATTTTCCCAACCAGCTTTGAGCGAGTTTTCTGCCCTGTAGAAAGGTCTGTGCCAGAATCGATAAAAGTTTTGCAACTGCTGTGACTCGGCTGACTCCATCTCAGGAGAAATAACTCAGACAGGAACTGCTCCTAAGAGGGGAAAAAAAAAAAGTCAAGGAGAATTAAGTTAAATTTAAGGCACTCGTCATTTGAAGATCTCTCCTTGGCCAGAATCAAATGAACTATTTCCTCCCTCAAGGCCCCTCCTCTTCTAATTAATCTCCAGTGCACTGACCTGTTCCATTTTTATCTACTTCTTGAAATTAAGTGGACTTTCCTTCTAGAAATTAAGTGGATGGTAAGAAACTGTCAGAAGGAGAATGGAAAAAAATAAAAAGTCCAGGGTCAGCCAAAGGATGACTTTACAAGACTTGGTGGAAGATAAAGGGAAATGTTGATAGTTTTGTGAAAGGGGATTTTCAGAAAAGTGAGCATGGGAGGAGGGACTCACAGCTGGTTATTGCTGGTTTACTGTTGAAAACCTAGTCCAAAAGCTTCTCGACAAACATTTAAGTGGAAAAGCCTTATTCATTGTGCTTTAAAAGATTTTATTTCCTTCCTGGGAATAGAATATAAAACAAGCTGCAAACACATAATTTTTTAAATGTCAAAGCAATTTCTTAGCCTGATAAAAACAACTTGCCAAAGTTTTCAAAGTTACATAATTACAAGAGTGCAAACTTGGAGGATGTACTCAAACCCCAATGCAGTCCAGGATAGAATCAGACTTTGAGTGATGAATATAGAATTTTATGCAGAGATGTTGGTCCCAAATTATGGAGACCTGATACCTACATCATGGTCTAAAATGTGTCACTTCAATAAAGTGTTTTGGAAGGACCTTTTTCTCTGAATGTGAACAAGAAAAACTTCAAAAGAAAGACTTAGAACCAAAAGTAATGCAACTGAAATCTTTATCTCTGACTCTATTGGATCTTCAAAGATCATGGTCAGGTTCATACCCGCCATACTACTTTTAGGCCACTTTTAGGCCAAGCAATGTTCATCGCAGCACTGTTTACAATAGCCAGAATCTGGAAAAAACCCGAGTGCCCGAGAACAGATGACTGGTTAAGGAAACTCTGATACATCTATACAATGGAATACTATGCAACTGTTAGAAAAAAATGTAAGTGGATCACCATGGAAAGTATCATGCTAAGTGAAATGAGTCAGAAAGAGGGAGACAGACATAGAAAGATTGCACTCATCTGTGGAATATAAAATAACAGAATAGGAGACTAATATCCAAGAATAGTAGAAATAAGTACCAGTAGGTTGGCTCCATGGCTTAGAAGCTGGTCTTACATGCTGGGGAAAAAGGCAGCTCAGATAGAGAAGGGAATACCAAGTAAAATGTGGTTGGAGATCCCGCCCGGGAAGAGAGATGTGTGCTGAAAGTAGACTAGAGTCTGAACACAATGGCCACTCAATACCCCTATTGCAAACCACAACACCTAATCGGAGAGAGAGAGATCAAAAGGGAGTATCCTGCCACAGAGGCAGGGTGGGGTGGGGGGGAGATGGGATGGTGGGGGGAGGATACTGGGTTTACTGGTGATGGAGAACGGGCACTGGTGGAGGGATGTGTTTGTGAACACTGTATGAGGGAAAAACAAGTTCTAACATGTGTGAATCTATCTGTACCCTCATGATGATTCACTAATTAAAGAATAAAATAAAAAAATTTCATTTGATAATGAAAATTTACCAAATTTCCTTCGTAATGGAAATGTATAAAAAGAAGTCACTGAGAAAGGGTAGTAGAATCATATTAGACCTAGATAGCAAGGAAGCTGAGTCACTTTTCTCCCATCTTCATGAATATGCTTGATCAGAAATTGATCCAATTGGAATCAAGAAAAAGAAGAACTTCAGAGTATTTGCTGGAGAGAAAACCTCTCACAAACCTTCCTAAACGTGAAAGTGCTCTTTCTGAGGGGCTCGCATTAGGACTGAAGCAGAAAGAGAACAGGCAATGCCGAGAAAGCCAAGGCTGACTTGTCTCCTTAGAAGGGGGGAGCGGGGATCCCTGAGTTCAACCCATAGCTTTGTAATAACATATTGGTGCATTCAAGTGGAATGCATCTGGGTCCTTAATTATTTACGGCTCTCTGCTTCAGTTATGCCTTCTAGGGTAAGTAAACACCAACCACATTTTCCAATCAAACTGGCAAGCATTTTATCTTTCTGTTTGCTCTCAGTCAACAGTTTGTCTTCGATATTTCAACTGAATCAGTGTTCAGAAATGGAACTTTCGAGAATCAAGAACTTTCGCCTCACATTACGTCCTCCTCTCTTGATAATACCAGAAATAACAGTGCAGATAGCTCTCGGAATCCGTGCTGCAGATAAATTAGCTGATATCTATAGAGGATGATGAAAAAATATATATTTTATGAAAAATTGTAATGAAAAATGGTCACAGTACCTAAATGGTTACCCCCAAATACCTAGTAAAGCTTTGATTTTGAAAAGCCGAGCAGTTTTGGGGGGAGGGGTGGAGCAAGGAAGCAGTTGTGGTTGGACCATACCCAGTTGTGTTACTCTGAACTCATGTGTTCAAGGGTCACACTTGGAGCTGTTCAAGTGACCATATGCAGTGTTGAGAACTGAACCCCGGTCAGTTACATGCACCCTGTACTATGTCTGTCTGAAACCCATGACATTTTTACCAGATACAATATTTAATTTCACAAAATAATTTCAAATAGGATCTGATATTTTTGTGTTTGGGGCGGCCTAGACCTGGCAGTCCTCAGGCCTTACTCCTGGCTCTCTGTTCAGGTGTCACTCCTGGCAGGGCTCTGGGAACCGTATAGTGATCCAGGGATCAAATCCGGGTCAACTGCATGCAAAATAAGTGTCTTACCCCGCTACACCATTGCTCCTGCCCTCGGGACCAGATTTAAAATATATAACCTGTGATGTTTCTTGAACACGTTGCTTTAGAAAGTTAGGAAGGATATTGAGAAAATAATTACAAATCTGGCTTAGAAAGTCTTAGCTTACTTCTCAGTTCTCTTTCCACTTTTGTTAATTTTCTACCTTCACTGGCCTGAATCACGTGGTGTGCATCTTCTAGCTGAGCCCCACACTCTCCTGGACACTCCATTTAACCTCTTCACTCACCCCAATCAAGATAAATCTCAGAAATCATGATAAATCTTTTTCATTCTGCTTTGTGGTCTATGTGAGCAATCAATCTTTGCCAAAGGATTCTGAAGAAGCGACATTTGACTATGTATAAACATTTATACACATTTACCAGAGTTCTCTAATTGCTTCTGAGTACTGACGTATCTATGTACATCACAGAAATTGGGGACCCTAAATGATTTTCTTAATCTCTACCCCTAGTTTTCACAACAACAGGATAGCCTCTGTGCTCCCTCAAATTCTGTCCCTGAGTTTCTCAGTCATTTATTTATTTATTGAGCAGACCTCACAACAATGAGGACATGTCTGTCGTGATTAGGGGTGGACCACATATGACTGTGCTCGGGGCTGATTCCTGGCCCTGTGTTTAGGGATCACTCCTGATGGTGCTGGGAGTTGAACCAAGTAACCCATATGCAAGATAAGAGCCTTACACATTGGGCTCTCTCTCCTGCTCGTTCTTGGCATTTTATATATATTAGCTTGTTGACTTTGCTCTCTGTGGTTGCTGGTGGAGAATTTAATTACTCTAAGGAACAGAACCACAAAGAAAAAAAGAGGTTGAGTGAATTAAAGAAGCTCACAACTCTTTTCTGGAGAAAAGTCTAAAATAAGAAAGCTGGCCCAACTCTGCCGACCCTTTGATAAGGATGCATTTCCAGCATGCGTCAATGAGTTTTGTGTTCTGCTTATCTCTGAGACAAGTGCACATATTAAAACTATCTCCAACACTTGCCCCCACCCTCCAAAAATATGGAAAATGCCAGTGCAGTGTGGCAGGGCAGGGACAGTGTTCTCAGAGCAAGTTGGAGGACATCCTTCAGAAGCACTGACCAGCAGACGTGTCTCTAAACGTTGGTCTCACAGGAGAAGCTGAATGACACATGGAGTCTGATTCACAATACATTTTTGGAAAAAAATAATACTCATTAGTCACATGTAAAAAAAAAATTGAACTCAGACACCCTACCTCTCACACACTGCACAAAACTCAATTCAAAATGGATTAAAGACCTCAATATCTGACCTGAATCCATGAATTGATTGACAAAAACATAGCAATAAACTTTCAAGATAATTGAATCTAGAGGCAACTTTAAAGATACAATAATACTGGATAAGCATATGGAAGCAAAAACAAACAAATATGACTGCATAAGAAGCTTCTGTGTTGCAAAATAAACAATGCTTAGGACAAAAAGATACCCCACAGACTTAGAGAAAGTATTTACCACCCACTGATCTGAGGAGGGTTTAATATCTGAGATATATAAAGAACATATAAAACTTAGGAAAAATAACAACAAAAACATCAAAAAGTATTAAAAAAAAGATAAAGACACTGATTGAACTATATATCGATAGCCAAGAGGTACATGAAGAAATGCATTGCATCACTTATCACTGGGGAAATGCAAAGCAAAACAATGAGAAATCACCTCCAATCATGAGACTGGCATACATCACAAAGAAGAAAATCAGGGGTTGATAGCATAGGAGGTAAGGCATTTGCCTTGCATGTGGCCTATGTGGTTTTTTGACCAGTACCACATATGCTCCAACAGCACCACCAGAAATGATCCTTGAGCACAGAGATCAGAGGAAGCACTGATCAAAACCACTGTAGGTGGGAATGGTCACTCATTCAATTTTTTTTGCAAAACATGAGTGTTTCTAAAAATCTAAGAGCTGAGCTTCATATGACTTAGTAAATAGTACCACATTTTAATGTCTACCCCAAGAACCACACACCATATTCAAAAAAAGATTTTTGGGCACCTTTCTTCATTATAGAAATATTCACACTAGCCAAGATCTGAAAATAAACCAAATACCCAAGAATAAATGATCGGATAAACAAACAAAAACTATGTTATATATACCCAATAGAATACTATTTGACTATAAGGAAAACAAAATCATTAAATTTATTGCTACCTAGATGGAACTGGAGGATGAAAGGAGAGGGGTAGATACATTATGATCTCTTACGTATGTGGGGTATAAATAAACATAGTAAGGAATCAACAAGTGATCAAAGGCAATAGAACCTGAAAAGTAGCCAAGGGCACAAAAGAGAATTTACCAAGGGCAGAGGGTGGGGTGGGGATGCCGGTGGGGGCTGGTGGAAGGGGACCTTGGGACAGTGGTGGAGAGAAACGAATGCCAGTGGAGGATGTGGTGATGGAACGCTGTCTGCAAGAAATCCTGTCACTAACAGTAAATTATGGTGCCTTAAAATTTAAATTTAAAAAAGGCTACAAGCAAAGTCTTTATCTAAAGAGGATGACTAAGCAGTATATTTCCTCATCTGTGGTTTTAAATTAAAAAAAAAATTAATACAAGTAAAGGAAATATGGAGTCCCTGAGGGTGTAGGGGAAATTCTGTAATGGAGGGTTGGTCAGGGTTTGGGTGGGGACAGTATATGGCATTTGTGTTGATTCAGGAAAATATATCAAAAATTGAATTATTATGTCTTTAGTTTCTCAAACCATAGTTCATGACCTCAGAACATTATGAGTGAGTGGAAAAATAGTTAAATATATTGATTACATGTTTTTCAGTAGAAAGTAGAGGTTTGATCCCTTGCACCAATGCCACCCCCACCGAAAGCACAGAGTTGAGAGTTCCCAAACATTGTCATTTCACAAACTTTATTAAATGGAATAAAAATTTAAAATCTTACAGTTGTCCCAAAGAGGGGCAATCTGAATTATTGTATACCTTGCATACTGTATACTGTATATATATTATACCTTGTTATGTTTATTAGATATATAATATCTGAGAACAAAAGTAAATAAAAGATATTATTTGCTGTTATTTTTATAATTATGATTACTCTCCTCTCTTCATGCACAAAACAAATGAAAGCAAGGTGCCTGGTGTGCAGAAAACAGATGTAGTAATGCACTGGGATCAGTTGTGAAAGACCGCTAAGCTTCTTTCATCAGTTCTAAAATAAGAATAAGACCTGATGACATTCTGAGTGAGTCTTCAAGACTAACCTTCTATTGTAAGGCCTCTTTTCAAGTTATGATTAAAGATGTCTTCTGGAATATACATTTAGTACCAAATAATTTTTTGTTAATTGGAACAACAATAAAAACGTGGGGGTACAGGGGAGGGCAATTTGCATTTTGGCAGCATTTCTCAAAAATAAATTAAGACATTATTGTCAAAAGTGACTTGGCATGTCTAGCGAATTTGGCCCCAAGCAGGATTGACTGTTTATGACTTAATAAGTCAATAAAAGGAGAGTAGAAAATTTGGGATTTTCTACTGACCTTTAAACACTTGCATGTATTCTTCAACTTGAATCAGTGTCGAAGTCACCTAAAGCACTTGTTAAACAACAGATTCCAGGGGACCACCTCAAAAATGTCTGGTTCAGTACAGTGTTGGCATAACAGCTGAGAACATGCATCGCTAATAGGTTCTTCTATGATATTGATGTCCTCAATCCCGGCTGTAGTCTACCCTACACAATTTCCTCCTTGTACTTCCTCCACCCTAGGGTGCCTCCACCCCTCACTGCCCCCACACGGCCCGTACTCTGTATTACCTTTAACCTACACCCTCCACTGGCCCCCGGCCATTCTACACTGCCTCCACTCTGCATTTCCCTCTTACACTGTCTCTTCTCTGTCTCCATGCTCCCCTGCCTCACTGTCCTTCCCACTATGGCCGTCCCTGCATTGCCTCCACTCCACATGCCTCTACATTAGAAAGCTGTCTGGGCACAGGACCAACTGTCATTCAAGCAGCTGAAATCTATTTTTTCATCTCTGGAAGCAGAAAAGTATGAGGAGGAATTTATAACTGCCTCATTTAAAAAAAAAAACCAAAAAAACTTGCTTCCTTCATCCATGTGAAGTCTAGGTCTCCGCTACATCCATTTCATTGGCTTATTCCGGCCTCTAGGTGGCAGCAGCAGTAACTGCTTCCTTCATCCCAAAGAAAAGAGCCATGTGTGTTTCAAAACAGCAACAAAAAAGTTCATAGCTCTGAGCAGGCCAACATTCAATGTCACGCTTAGAAGGCATGAAATGAGGAGTGTCTTGGGACTACTGAGGGACAGACAACACATGCCCAGTGCCATCTATTTGCCACCAACTCATTACAACTCACTCAGAATAAATTGAGTTTTTTGGTCGTTGCTGTGGATTTGAGTAATTATTTTCTGCTATTTAGTTGCACTTTCCTCCAAAAGCAAAAACAAACAAACAAACAAAAAAACAGAGTGCAGATGAGAATAAATCTTGGAGACCAGATAGCTGCAGATCTGCATCTTTTTAGACTCCTACTTTGCTGGCAGTCAAGTGGGGGTGATATGATTGCCTGAATCGCTAGAAAAATCTTTGACTTCCTTCTGGATCCCAAGGACAGAGATTTTTTCACCACGTGATCTGTTGCCCACTTTCAAAATTTCCAATATGTATCAGAACTGCTTGGATGATACAAAGATACATTTGTCAATTTTCCAAGATTATATAGACTATTGTCTCTTGCATACTCTTAGATGAAAACCATCCTATTTACATCCTGTGACACAATGATAAAGGGTTTCAAGAATCTTGATTTCCAAATTTTCAACCAATAGGTATGAGCTGACTTGATTATTCAGTAAGTATGTGTTTGTTGGACCAATGTACATTTAAGGCAACAGATTAGATCCTATGGTGGAGAGCTTCCTGAAAATCTAAGTTAGCATCATCAAGGAACTGATTAGAAAAGTGAATCTTGGGCCCTCCCCCAAAGTTGGTGGCTAGGGGATGCTTCCTAGCAAGTTGCATTTAAACTCTCTAGGTAATTTTAATGTTGACTAAGTTTTGAAAAGATATTCCTATAAATGATTTTTAAATTAATATTTTGTTATTAGTCAAGTCCTTAATAGTACACTACTGTTAGAATCATGGGAGAGCCTGGCAATCTCCTCGTGGTGTATTCATATGCCAAAACCAGTAACAATGATGGGTCTTATTCCCATGACCCTGAAAGAGCCTCCAATGGAAAGGCACCATTGGAAAGGACAAGTAAAGAGAGGCTTCTAATATCTCAGGGCCAATTCTGCTACTTTATATTCAACATATGAATGCGATCTTTCTATGTCTGTCTCTTTCTGACTCATTTGACTCAACATGATACTTTCCATGTTGATGCACTTATATGCAAATTTCATGACTTCATCTTTTCTAACAGCTGCATCGTATTCCATTGTGTAGATGTATCAAAGTTTCTTTAACCAGTTTTCTGTTTTTGGGTACTCTGTTTTTTTCAGATTTTGACTATTGTACAGTGCTGCAATGAACATACATATGCAGATGTCATTTCTACTATACCTTTTGCCTCTCCGGGATATATTCCCAGGAGTGGTATTGCTGGGCCAAATGGAAGCTCAATTTCTAATTTTTTGAGAATCGTCCATATTGTTTTCCAAAAGGGCTGAACCAGTCGGCATTTCCACCTGCAGTGAAGGAGAATCTCTTTCTTCCCACATCCGCGCCAACACTGGTTGCTTTTGTTCTTTTGGATGTGTGCTAGTCTCTGTGGTGTGAGATGATATCTCATTGTTGTCTTGATCTGCATCTCTCTGATGATTAGTGATGTAGAGCATTTTCTCATGTGCCTCTCAGCCATTTAGATTTCTTCTTTGGGAAAGTTTCTGTTCATTTCATTACCCCATTTTTTGATTTGGTTGGCAGTTCTCTTCTTGTGGAGTTCAACCAGTGCCTTGTACATCCTTGATATCAACCCCTTATTGGATGGGTATTGGGTAAACATCTTTTCCCATTCTTTAGAATGTCTTTGTACTTTGGTCACTGCTTCTTTTGAGGTGTATAAGCTTCTCAGTTTAAGATAGTCCCATTTATTTATCTCTGTTTTCACTTGCTTGGCCAGTGGCGTATCATCATTGAAGATACCGTTGGCTTCAATGTCGTGGAGGGTTTTGCCGACCTTGTATTCAATGTACCTTACTAACACCCAAGAGTAGTAGAGATAAGAACCAGGAGGTCTGCCTCACAGCTTAGAAACTAGCCTCACACGCTGGGGGGAAAGGCAGCAGAGATAAAGAAGGGAATACCTAGTAGAGAATGTTGGGAGGACCCACTCGGGTTGAAAGCTGCGTACCAAAAGTAGATTATAGAGCGAACATGATGGCCACTCAATACCTCTATTGCAAACTACAACATCCAACAGGAGAGAGAATAAAAGGGAATTCCCTGCCACAGTGGCGGGGTGGGGTGGGCGGGTTGGTGGGAGGGACACTAGGAACATTGGTGGAGGAGAATGGGCACTGGTGGAGGGATGTAAACCAAATGCAAACATGAAAGTTCATAAGTTTGTAACTGTACCTCATGGTGATTCACTAATATAAATTTAAAAAAATCAAATCAAATCAAATCTCAGGGCTAGGACAAATGGAGATATTACTGAGACAATTCAAGAAAATTGACGGTCAAGGGATGATGATGATGATGATGATGATGATGATGATGATGATGATGATGATGATGATGATGATGATGATGATGATAGATTACAGAAAGTTTTAAAAACATAGTTATAGGTGAAGGGGTAGATGTTGGAGCATTGATGACTGAAAGCCAATCCATGAAAAGCTTTTTTCTTTCCTAAGGAAACTTTTTGGATCATTTTTAGAGTATTATTCATAACAAGTAATACAAAATAAATTATTTAGTTCCTGCTCAGGGGCAGGGGTTGGGGATTGAGGGTGGAAACATTTGAATTATGATGTTGAGAAAACCATGAAAAACTGTGTATCTCACGGTGATTCAATTTTTTAAAACAGTTGTAATGCAGAGGAGATTAGTCAAGAGTTCACATGGGATTGATCTTATAAGACTGCATCCCTGAAGTACCTATGTGATCCAACATGGGAGATCCATGGAAGGACACAGCCCTTGCAGCTGGAGGAGGAGGAAAGGACACATGAAGAAGACAGAAGGTAGCAGAACAAAGACTAAATGATCTGAAAACACAGAGCGATGGGGAAAGATAAACCAAGCTGCAGAAACAGCCAAAGCAAAGCCTTGGAGAGAGGCTTATGGTTAGTTTTGGGAAACTCTGCATGATGAACCAAAAGAGGCTTAAACAATCTTCACTATGGGAAATTCAGAACACTGTGCTCAATAGTTTACTCCCAAGGCAAAGCTTTATAGGTTTTTGAGGAGGAAAATAACTTCGACTGACTTGAACTTTAGAAAAATCACCCTAAGAACAAGGGGAGGAATTTGATGTATAAGAATTTCTGTTAGGTAATATAGCTACTTTTCGAGAACTGAGTCTACTTTCTAATTTAAGATCTTCAATGTTGCTAAAACACTGCCGTATTGAAATCAAATTGCCTTGTTTTAGTGAGAAACGCTGTCAGTCTGATTGCGTGCTGATGCATACCAGGCATTGTTACATAACTATAAATAATTTGATTAAATTAATAAATGCTTGAGTGCTCTTTATTTGGTGTTACAAAACAAAATTAAATGGGATGGTGTTTCTCTTCCCAGATTTCCTTATTAAACAAAAACATGTTTTCAGTTCAGCGGTCTAGTGCTTCTATATCACTTTTTTGGTAAGATCATCTCCCTTGTTTAGCAATCCATGCAATGCACTTATGAGTTTCTCCGCTGTTTATAAGGTGAATCCTATTTGGAATTTCCCTGCTGGCAATAGAACACATGATTCCCTAATAGTTCACCTCCCAATCACTGACAAATCACCCATAATGTTGCCTTTTCGTTGCTAAATTCAAAACCTTAAGGCATTCGTCAGCTTGGAAATGGTAGGATTAGTCAATGTAATCTGAAGGGTGGATAATATTTGATCCACATGATGGAAGGAATAGAGAGGCACTTGAACTATGATAGAAATTGCTTTTGGGGGTGGGGGTTAACCTGTGTGTATGTACTGATTACTCCTTTAAAATATTTTCAGCCAAACTACTCATTATCTGATCTTTGCTTTCACTGTTTTTGGAGGGACTGGGCAGGAGGGTTTTTTTTTTTTTTTTGCCATTCCAGGCAGTTTTCAGGGGCTAATCCTTTATTGGCAGCCGACCTCCACTACCCAACCGCCGTCACACTCCAGGTCTCTTTCAACATGCTCTGGCCAAGTTTTACACGAGAGAAGTCCCACAGAACCCAGGTAATGGGAAACTTTGTGACCTTGGCCTCTGGGATCAAGGGGACCCAGGAGCAGAGATCCTCTGCCTGCTCTCCCGCCCAGTCAGCGGAGGCCCAGGGTCATGCCATAAGCCACCTCCAGCCGGTGCCAGATAACCTCTGCATTGGCCACCGTCCAGAACTCACGGTTGCTTCTCCCAAAAGGGAGCATAAAATGAGACCCCATAGCCATGTCACGGGACTCTGTGCCAGGCTTTTTTTACTCAGAGTGCCCCAGAGGGGGTCAGGTGAGAGCCCTCCCCACCCCAACGGACCCAGCCCTGGCAGCCGATGTCCACTACCCAACCGCCACCACACTCCAGGCCACTTTCCACATGCTCTGGCCAAACCTCACATATGAGTGAACATATTCCTGGACTACGTGGTCATGCAACACATCATAAGATACTCCCTACCCATTTTCCATGATTACCAGACCATATTTGATGGGGTTTAGACAGTAGGCAACAAATCATAGAGGGATATATATATATATATGCATATATATATATGTATTTATGCCTCTCAGAGAGCCCAACAAGCTACTGAGAGTATCCCGCCTGCACGGCAGAGCCTGGCAAGCTCCCTGTGGTGTATCTGATATGCCCAAAACAATAACAATATGGGGTCTCATTCCCCTGACCCTGAAAGAGCCTCCAATATGGCAGCGTTAGGAAAGACAAGTAAGGAGAGGCTGCTAAAATATCAGGGCTGGGACTAATGGAGATGTTACTGGCACCCGCTCAAGTAAATCGATGAACAAGGGGATGACAGTGATACAGTGATAATCCTTTATCTGTGCTTGGGGTGCTCCAAGCACAGAACATGCTCAATAGGAAGACCCTGTGATGCTGGAGATCAAACCTGAACCTCTTGCATGCAAAGCATGTATTCAGCCATTGAATTAGCTTCCTAGCCCTGATTTCTCTTTATTTCTTAGAATAAACTAATAATAAATAAATCTATCACTATCATCCAATTGATCCTCAATTTGCTCGGGCGGGCCCAGTAACATCTCCATTCATTCAATAATAAATAAATAAATAAATAAATATGGATAATTTTTAGGGTTATAGTAGAATATTATTGTTGGCATAAGAACTGTTTCAATTCTAAATTATGCCAAGCAGATTGAAGTTCCACAACAGGTATCAATATTTGCCAATGAAATCATTAATAATTAAAAGCATTTATTCAATATTTATAATTCACTGGTATGTGCCTTGTTCTGGGTATCTGAAATGAGAATAGGATATAATTTGTTCAGTTAATACACAAAAGAGTGAAACTTGCGTTATACAGTGGAAGCACGAGAATTCTTAAAGAATATATACTGCTACTTTACTAGTTCATCTCAAATATAGGGAGCGATGCCACAAATAGTTTGTAAGAAATACATTTTAGTATCTACTATCCCTGTAAATAAAGTAAGTGTACATTTTGGCTTTAAAAAAACTCCCGGCCACCACACCCACATCCCACAGTTGCTGCCATGTAAGAGGTCCCTCGTCACAGCTTCAAGGCTTATCTCGGAAGAGACTAGCCAAGTTGGCAAAACTCACAGGTATACCAGTCTTTGGACTGAAACGCTGAGGTCCCCTCAGTGGGGGGCAGGAGGGCAGGTCTTGACAGGCCAAGATAATGCTCGACGAAAAGCCTGGCAGACACACCCAGACCCACAGCAACTTCCATGCACACAGTCTAACTTTACTGCTTCACGGTTAGTCTCTGGAGAGATGCCAAGCCGACCAAACTCCCAAGCACACAGATTCTGGAGCTCCTCGAGTGCGCAGCCACTTATGCAGCCATGTGACACCTCAAAATTCCACAGAACTGACAACCCAGTAGAATCAAAGAAAATGAGATGAGAAATTAGTATAAAAACAACTAAGTTCAGTAAGTAAAAAAAACAAAACACCTAACACAGAAGGTTAAACTTGTTGTTACAGAAAACTCAGTAAATTCTCAGACAATAACTTTAATAATCTTGTTAAAATTCTAGCAATCTTTCTTTTACTCAACTAGTTTTTTGATAATTCCATTTATCATTTCATTGTTTCAAGCAATAAAACATGAATAATTTTGTACCTGCCAAGGAGACGGGATGGAGAGGTGGTGGAAATTGAGGACATTCCATGGAAAGAATGTCACCCTGGTGGTATGATTGGTGTTGGAACAATGAATGCTCAAAACAACTGTAGTATGAACAACTCTGTGAACTGCAGTGTTAAAATAATATTTTAAAAATATACAATAAAAAGTTTACAAATTAAATTTTATCTTAAAATTAGAGTTCGATAAAAATGTTTGGCTGTATAGACAAATATTCAGTTGCATACTGAAAAAGCTAGAGAATGTAGTGAAAAGTTAAGATACCTGATTAAAATCACAGCATGTGAGTGAAATCTCATAGAATTAAATTTGAGTCACCAGGTTGAATGATAGATGATTTAGCAAAGAACTGAGGAGGTGTAATGCTTTTACAATTTGTATGATACAGTACTAATAGCTACTTATAGTGTAAATTTGTCCAAATTTATAGTGTGAATGTATACCCAGAGTGAATACTAAAGTAAACTAAACACTTGAGGTGATGATGAAGTTTCAATGTAAGTTTATCCACATTTCTATAAAGTACCATTATGAAGCCAGAGACATAGAATAGTTGATAAGGATAAGATACATTCTTTCCATGTGGCCAACTCTATTTCAATCCCTGACACAAAATGTAATCCCCTCAGCATTTCCAGGTGTGATTCTTGAGCACAGAGCAAGGAGTAAACCCTGAGAATCATTGTTTTGGACCCAATCCTTTTACCCCTCAAAGAGTACCATTGTGGTGAGTAATGTGGAATATTGGGTAACCTATGTTTACATGAAGGCAGGGAGCATAAGGAAATGTTCTTTCCCTTTTCATAATTCTATAATTGGTAGTTCAGGCAGTGATGAGAAATACAGAGAAGTATTCATTTTGATTTGAAAATGAGAAATAAAATATATGTTCATCTACTATCATATAAAACCACAAATTAATTAAGATAAAACCTAAAAGTGAAGGTCATATATGGTATTATATATGGTCATATTTTTTTCATAAAAAAATAGAGTACTTTTAGACTTTTGAGACAGCCACCTGATTGAATTCATATGGGATCTAAAAAGTGTTTTATTAGAAGAAAACTGATCTATTATCAGAAAAAAAAGGAACCAACTTTTAGAGCAAATAATAAAAAGACACACAGCGAGTAAGGCATTTGCCTTGCACACAGCCGACCTGGGTTTGATTCCTCCACCCCTCTCAGAGAGCCCGGCAAGCTACCAAGAGTATCTCACCCACATGGCAGAACCTGGCAAGCTACCTGGCAAGCATATTTGATATGCCAAAAACAGTAGCAAGAAGTCTCACAATGGAGACAGTTACTGGTGTCTGCTTGAGCAAATCGATGAGCAATGGGATGAGAGTGACAGTGACAGTGAATAAAAAGACAAGTGGAGTACCTTAACTATTGAGTGACAAAATATACTTGGTTTTGTCGTATCACCAGAAACATCAGTTTTGAATATTCAAAGGTAAAAAATTCTGACAAATACTAAATCGGCCCAAATCAAGATTTCATTGGGCAGGAAAAATAGGAGTACTAACAGATGAAGCCACTGAAAGAAAGAGGCTAAAGTGATGTACCATGGTGTCCCAAGCTGGGGTGAAGAAAAACAGCAAATACAAAGAAATGATGATGGACAGGGAAAACAGTGGAATAGTAAAGGAGGAATAAATACTTTCAATGGGCTCAAAACACAGTTTGGGTTTCCTGCATTGAGAAGGATGATAATGTCATACCCTTACCTCTGAGTCTGTGATAATGAAGGGCAAAAAGGAGGAAAGACGAGGGTTCTGAATTGAGATTTTTTAAAAAGTTACAAGAGTCATGGTTTTGCATGATTAGTAGTAACAAGAAGTAAGCACAACTGCAAAAGAGGTTTGGGGAAAAGAAGAGACTTACAAGCTGGGGCTGTCAAAGAAAGAGAAAGAGATAGAATCAGGGAGAGGTAGAAAGAGATATCTAGGTATTTGGCAAAGACTTAAAAACAGGTGATGGTTTCATTGGAAGTCACAAGTTGAAGAGCAAGAATTTTTGCATGCAAGAGGAGCATGTGTGGCCTAGAAACTATTAAGGGTGAGAAGAATGCTATGTAAGCTCCTGGCATTGAGAATTGGATGACCTCTGTGTGGACATGCAAAGTCATCATGGTGAGTCAAGCCCCACATGGTCCCCTGAGTGCTGCCAGAAGTGGTCCCCAAGTGCAGAGCCAGAAAAGGTCCTGAATATTGCTGAATCTGGCCCCCAGAAAATAAAATAAAATAAAGTAAAATAAAATAAAACACAATAAAATAAAATAAAATAAAATGAACAACTGAGGACCAGGCAAATAGTACATCAGATAGGGCATTTCCACAGCACCACATAATAGTCTCTGAACCCTGACAGGAGTCATAGCAGAGCAGAGACCCAGGGATAAATCCTGAGCACTGCTGGATGTACCCCCAAACAAACTAACAGCCAAGAGCATTCACTAGATTATCCTCCTCACCGCTTCCACCAGAATAGCAGAAAGGAAACCACAGAAGTGTGGGGCTTAAATAGAGGCTTGAACAGGACAAAGAAGAGCTTCTGTTCTGGGCTGCAACCAAGTAGGTACGGGAGATATTTGCGGCATTGAGCCCTGGAGAGTGGAAGGATTACGGTGAGAGCAGTGTGGATGATGCTTCCGTGGCAGGATTTAATCATGCTCACCTGTGTTGTCAGACTGTTAGAGAATTGGTGCGTTTGAGCTAAATTTGCTCGTAAAGAAACCTAAGAGGAATGGACATGTTGACCTGGGGTAGAGGGAGAGGTTGGCACTCTGTGTGGGTCAGCATTCTCTCACCAGCAGGAGGCCTGGAAATCAAACCCAGAACCACTTCCTGCTGCCCAGTACAATCTTAGGGACACAGCCACGAGTACTTCCTAACTCCACAGGCAATCCCGAGAATCCTGCTTTATCACAATAGCAACAACTACGGGAAGGAAAAGGGGAAAGTTTGAAGGGACTAAGATACCTGCTCTCTTCAGGGTTGGCTTTCTCAAATAAGCCTGAAGCCAAAGGCAAGCTAGCTGCCCGGTTCTATGAGAGAAATCTGAATTCCTTCTCTCTTCCCTCTTGGGATTCACGCATCTTGGAATGTTTCCTCATGTGAATACTGGGAGCCACTTGGTTAGAAAGCTGCACCTGTAGCAAGAGGAGATGGGAGTCTTTCCTATGCCCATAACGCTGTATCTTGGAGCTTAGCAACCAGAGGATTGGTGCTTTGAACCCAGAGGGGAAGATCTACGGCACGGTGTTGTAGGACACTGTAAAATGGCAGAGCAGCCCTTCACCAAGTCCACTGTTGGAGTCTTTCGGAAAGATAGCAATTCTCCTTGTGTGTGCTGCTACTCCCGTTCCCCCTCTGCTTAAAACAATATCTCACCGAAGCAGGCTTTCTGAGAAGAGATAAGAGGATTTGGGATTGTCAAAGGCTGTGCAGACTGGGCTCTTATCACTTCAGATTGTTCTGCCTTCATGAACTATTAAATACTAACCTTCCCTATTTAACAAGAAGAGACTTGAATTTTCCACTGGCTGATGAGAAAGATGAGTGGGTCTATCAAGGCCACGTCTTTCATATTTCTGCCTTCTGGAAGATACAAAAAAAAAAGCTCATTAAATATTTCTAACCACTGTTACCACTGTTATGGCAATTTGCCCTTCTTTAAATGTGGATCTGCTCTACAGAATTTGATGTTCTTTGTATCTGAAGCAAATCTGTTCATGAGGCCCATGGGGAAAGGTGGCAGTGTTGGTGCTCTGAGGGTTAAGTTCTAGGCATCTTTGTCTGCCTCAGAGGGTGTTCCCGACCTGTGTCTCTAGTCATTTTCCTTGTCATTCCCCTTTTAAAAAGTCTGAACTATAATGGTTTCAGTCTAATGTTTACAATAGTATTAACCTTTATGTTTTTGATGTATACAGTTACCTCATCTCTACCCGCCACAAAATGGCCCAAACCCTTTCACCACTGTTCTTGTGTTACTTCAGTTCAATTCATCAGTCCTCCCTTCCTCACCCTTCGCTGCTCGGTATTCTGAGATTTGTAATCCAGGACCAAGAACTTTATTTTTTTTTTTATCGTTTGGTACTGGTACTTCCTTGTTTTGTTGCTCTATATACTACAGATGTGTGAGTTCATTCAGTATTTGTCTTTCTCCTCTGACTTATTTTGCTGAACGTGAATATACCTTCCAGTTCCAAGTCAGAATCAACTGCATAATTCCATCTTTCCTACTTGCATTCTCTTCTTTTTTTTTCAGTTGTATGTTTTCTGCTTAAAGGTTTTTGAATATTGAATGATGAAGAGCCTCTAAATCTGATCATAGAATACTATAATTCATGAAGCAAAGTTAAGCAATATCATCCTGAGAAGAAAATCATTAGGAGCAATAGCGAAAGTTATATCTTTAGCAAAATGATCATAAACAGTTTTTTGACTTTCAAATAATCTGATTATAACTTTTGTTTTGCTAATTAGGTCCTGAAATCTAATATTAATCTAGAAATTCTGCTGACATTTCAAAGTTTAGTTTAAAAATATTTATCCTCTATTAAGGAGAGAGGTTAAACCACCATGAACACACTTGATCTATCTAAATAATTCAGTTCTGATCCCAGATGTGTCTAGTTCTCTGTAGACATAACACCATGACCTTAGTTAATTCACTGGCCTCTGAATCAGGTTGCAAATGCTTGATTATAACCTGATCCTGAGTCTTAGAAGGCTCTACACTCATCTCCAAAGTCTTATCAAAGTAATTATTCAACTCCTTCTCCCTAGACAAATTCCAGGAAATATGAATCCTTCTGCTTATTATATTTCCATTTGTGTCTTTGCACTCAATGACATTTAGCTCTTCTCACAGATGGATGCTCAGGGAGGTCTACCTTTTGACTCAGCTCTGGTGAAAACTAAGTTCCTGAGATACACATAATGACCAATTTTTATTCTAGACAGCAAGCAAACAACAAGGGAGCATTGTCACATGTAACAACATTATGTTCAAAATTTGAAACAAAATTGAGTGGTTTTGATAACTCAAAGTTTTCTTTTCATTAATGTTTATTGTCTAACACTGATTAATGAAAGCCTGATAAACTTACCAAACAACTCACAGAGAGAGATATTTTTGCCAAAATGTGTTTTGATTTCCACCAAAAACTAGTTCTCAACAACAAGATAATGCATAGGTAATTAAACATTTTCAAAGTTTGGGTGAATTTAAAGTGCATAAAAATATATATAATGGTAGAATAGTTATTGTGTTCCTATCATCTAATGTACCTATCATTTTGTGCCTATCATTTGTTCCTTATGTACCTATCATTTTTATCACATAAATAATTTTGTTTCATAATCTCAGCTCCTTTCCTACTACCAAGAATGTGAAACATCTGGAAAACTTGTAAAGATAAATTCACAAATGATGAAATTCCAATTACATCAATGGAAAAATCACTGTCACTGTATCACTGTCATCCCATTGCTCATCGATTTGTTTGAGCGGGCACCAGTAACATCTCTCATTTAGAGACTTATTGTTACTGTTTTTGGCATATCCAGTACACACGGATAACTTGCCAGGCTCTGCTGTGTGGGCTCCATACTCTCGGTAGCTTGCCGGGCTTTTTGGAAATTTTAAAGTATGTTTTTTAGTTCTAATCCATCTATTTTTTAAAGATAAGAAAGAACTAATTTTCAAAGAACTTTTGAGGGGAAGATTGACTGCATTTACTCAATAGAAGCCAATTTTGTTAGATAATTGCTTGCCAGAGGATACCATGTAAGCTAACACATGAAGTTGAAATCAACAAAACCATCATGAACTCATTGTGGACCTCTATCTGAAGTACCATCTTGAGCTCTCAGAACCATAATTAGAAAAGGGCAATTTACTAATGAGCTACATTCAGAATCACCACAAAAAATACGGAGACTGTGGGATGAACAGATAGTACAGCACGTAGGATGCTTGCCTTGCACACAGCCAACCTGAGTTCAATCCCCAGTATCCCAAATGGTCCCCCAAGTCCACAAGAAGTGATTCCTTATGTACAGAGCCAAGAGTCAGCCCTGAGGCCTGCTGAATTAACCCCCAAATAAAAACAAAACAAGCAGAAAGGAAAGATTCTAAAAATTACTTTTTCTGGGAAGCAGATGGAGACATTTGATATGTCTTATTTTGATTAAAAATTTAAAAGTTGGAAGAAGAAAAACTGTTTTCAGTTACTAAATCTATGTTCATGAAAATAGAGCTAATTTTGTAAATTTAAGTATGTACACTTTTAAAATCCTTTTATTATTCTTTATTTTGCTATAAACTAAATGATAGACATAACAAAAATTTTTTAGATACTTATTGGTTTTAGCGTGTGGGCAACTCTATGCTTTGGGTCATTGCAGTGGTACAAGGTAATACCTTAATCCGTAGTCTTTCTCTCTGGCAACAGATACTTCTATTTTTTAAAGGGATGGTTATCAAAACTCTAGATTCATAAAGTCAGTAATACTAGATGTAGAAATTAGAATGTTAGGCATAATTAGTGATAAATATCAGGATTATACAGCTGAAGATTATTCTTAATTGAAAAAGTAAAGGATAACTAAGTTCATGACTTGAACTCTCCATACAAGAGGGGTAGGCTAGTAAGTGTAAGTATGCTTTATTATGGGTTAGTTAGAAAGGCAATATGATTCATGGCAATTTTGTTATCACTTCCAGAACCTTGCAGAAAGTGTTGTATGGGCCCCATTTGTTGACTTTCTATGAATCGGTGCAGGACACTGCAGCACAGACTGGTCTCAAGGACAAATGCTGAAAGGAGCCCAAATTCTCTTGTAGTACCTGTTTCCTATCGAACAATCTGGGTTTCAATTTTGGGATACATTGCTTCCAGTTTCAAATATAAACAGAAGGAGAATGCAAATGGTTCTAGACAGGCTGTCACTCAAGCACCGACCAGTCACACAATGTAGAAGAAAAGGGGACTTCAGAAAGTGACCCCATTGTTTAAGTGGCAGCTCCACCTCATAGCAGTTATGTAACACTGGACAAATATCTTCAATTCACTGCTTTTCTTTCCTAACATGCTAAATTCAGGCTCTAAAAATTGTTGTCACATGTGTACAATAGCATCCATATTAATGATTCTCATGCATAGTTACCACACCTCACCACCCCTAAAGTGCCCAATATTCTCCAACAATTCCTTATTACTTCTAGTTTTCCTTCCTTTTTTCACTGTCCTTTTTTCTTGGTAATCTCAGCTTTAGAATCCAGAGGCCAGGGTTTATTAATGTTAGATACTCCCTTGTTTTGTTGCTTTATGTCCCTTAGAAGATTGAGATTATTATTTGTCATTCCCCCTCTGACTTATTTCATCTACCACAATATTCTCAAATTTCTCATTGGAGCAAAGTGTAGGATTTCTTCCTTTCTTACTGATTCACGATATTCCATCATGGATGTATAGCACACTTCTTTATACATCAATCTTCATTGGGCATTTGGGTTGTTTCCATGACTTGGCTATTATATAAGCTCTATAATAAATATAGCTGTGCTAAATATTTTCAAATTAATGTTTCTGTGTTTTGGGGGGATTGATGCCATGAAGTGGAGTCACTGGGTCATATGGAAGCTCAACTGTTTTCTTGTTTGTGAAATCACTGTGCTATTTTTCACAGAAGCTAAACCAGAGGGAATGAAGGTTTCCTTTTCAACACACTTCTTCCAACACTGTTGCCAGTATTTTTGACATATGCCATTCCCACAGGTATGAGATGATAGCTCATTGATATTTGGTTGTATTTCCATAATAGTCAGTGGTGAAAAATACTCTTTGATGTGTCCATTGGCCCTTTCAGAGTCTTCTTTATGAGAGAATCTATTCATCTCCTTTTTTAAGGATAATAACTAAAAGTGTTTGACTGACATATGCTCACATAATAAAGGCTATCATTAGTACTATTCTCTCACTGGAAATTTTGTGAAAGCAATATAGGAAATTATCTTGAAAAGCAGGAGTGGAACAGGAATGTATACCATTTGAAAGAAACAAAAGGAGATGCTTCTATTTAAGGCTGGAGTCAATAGTAGCATCTGGGAGGTAGGGGTTGTGAGACAGCTCACCTACCTCCTTCAATTACTCCATCATTTCCCTTTCTAGTCACAACAATTTTATCATGATTTCTTCTCTTCACTTGACCTTAGCCAAAAGGCCAAGAAGCCATCATGATTCCTTCTCTTTGTGCAAAATCTTTTTATACAAACCACCTGGCTATTACTATGGTTATAATAAGAATCAGTTGCTTTGTTAATGTTGATGTAGTATAACATTGCTTTTGTCCTTTTAGCCTTGCCGCAGGGAACTTAGTTTATCTTAAAGCAATGTCCTTTCTGTATGGACACAGGAAGATAGTTAATATTATGCTTTGCATATTGGAAGCTGGGCTGGAATGATAGCACAGCTGTAGGGTGTTTGCCTTGCACGTGGCTGACCTGAATTCGGTTCCTCCACCCCTCTTGGAGAGCCCAGTAAGCTACCGAGAGTATCTTACCCACATGGCAGAGCCTGGCAAGCTACCCATGGCATATTCAATATGCCAAAAACAGTAACAACAAGTCTCACAATGGAGAAGTTAATGGTGCTCACTTGAACAAATTGATGAGCAACGGGATAACAGTGACAGTGACATGATAAGAATATTTCATACAAAAATAATTGATATCTAGGCTAGAGATAGCATAGCAGGTAGGGCGTTTTCTTTGCATGCTGATAACTAGGCCGGAGAGATAGCATAGTGAGTAGGGCATTTTCCTTGCATGCTGGTAACCTGGATTCAGTCTCTAGCATTCCAGATGTTCCCCTGAGTGCTGCTAGGAGTGAATCCTGTGTGCAGAGCTAGGAGTAAGCCCTGAACACCACCTGATGTGACCCCAAAATCAAACAAATAAAAATAAAATAATGGACATCTTTCAATGATTATTGATTCTGTTGATAAAGAGGAACTTATTAAAGAGAATATTGAGTGGGAGAAGAGGTGGAGGAAGTGGAGGAGGATAATGAGGAAGATGATGGAAAAATATGGAAGAAAATGGAAAAGTCTTAAGATGGAGGAAGAAGGAGAGAAGAAGAAGAAGAAGAAGAAGAAGAAGAAGAAGAAGAAGAAGAAGAAGAAGAAGAAGAAGAAGAAGAAGAAGAAGAAGAAGAAGAAGGAGAAGAAGAAGGAGAAGAAGAAGGAGAAGAAGAAGGAGAAGAAGAAGAATGGAGAAGAAGAAGAAGAATGGAGAAGAAGAAGAATGGAGAAGAAGAAAAATGGAGAAGGAGGAGGGAGAGGAGGAAGAAGAAGAGGAGAGAAGAAAAGGGAGGAGGAAATAGAAGAAGGAGGGAGAGGATTAAGAGAGAAGAAGGATTGGTCATTTTATCTTTGCTCTGTAGGTCATTGCATATACATTCTGATTGGTTTTGTGTCACCAATAATATTGGCCACTTTTCCAAAGCTCATTTACATATGGGGTAACTAACTATATGACAGAAACTGTTAAGCGGTGGGAATAGGTAACTTTTTTAAGCAATGGTTTTGGGAGAGTAGTTGAGTTGTTGTGGTTGCTGTTCTGAACACAGAGGATGCTATTGGATTCATGATTCACATAAAAAGAGCTAGGAAACTGAAGATCTACAGTGGTTCACATGATTTTCTTAGCAGCCACAAGAACCCAGAAGTTAGACAAATAAGCTGGAACACAACCACTACACAATTCAGCTGATTTCAGGGATGGGGCATAAGCAGACTCTCTCAGGAGACAAAACAGGGAACAGTTGGTGTTTGTTGGTGGTTGTGCTTCCTGTCTCCTATGGCAAATGGCGGATTGCATGTGCAGTGTGTAGGGTTGTCTATTATAGAGAAGGAAGCACAAGGTGGAGATCCCATGCTACTTGGGCATCTGTGTTCTGAGCAGTGCCATTTGCTGTTAGACTGATATCTGTTTCTGCTCTGATATCATAAGGCCAACACCCAAACCACATGATATGGTCAAACAAGAGCCAATAACTATTCAGTATTGCTGCAGCAAAATGACTTTGTTTTCCTTATTATTTCTCTTCACGAATGTTATATGCACGTGTGTAGAGTGTTGCTGTGTTAATAAAGTACCCATATGCATTTTTTTTCCTTTTGGGTCACAGCCGACGGTGCACATGGGTCACTCCTGGCTCTGCACTCAGGAATTAACCCTGGCGTACTCAGGGGACCATATGGGATGCTGGGTATCAAACCTGGGTCAGCCACATGCAAGGCAAATGCCCTACCCCTGT
The DNA here is from genome assembly GCF_027595985.1 of Sorex araneus. Classification (NCBI taxonomy): domain Eukaryota; kingdom Metazoa; phylum Chordata; class Mammalia; order Eulipotyphla; family Soricidae; genus Sorex; species Sorex araneus. The sequence goes on from NC_073305.1 coordinate 173,508,024, forward strand.
GCTATCACTCCAGACCCCCATATGCATTTTTTAAAATCAACTTTGACTCTAAGTCACATTCTCAATAAAGTTTTCTTTGTTGCCTTAAATTGCAACACTCTGCTCTTCGAATTTTCTCTCCTTTTCCTGTTTTATTTTTTTTAGTTCTTGCTATTATCTAAAAGTGTATTTTACTACTTTATCATCTATGTTCCCTACTAGAATGTAAGACTCTTGAGAGCAGAGAGTATTATTCATTCCTGCCCACTTGCATTACAATGGGCAAACTACATAGGTAGTAAGCATTATCTTCTCTTCTAACTATGTTCACTGGCAGAATTAGAGGATCCATGTTATCTGCTCTTATTTTTAGTTATTCTTTTTTCACTCATTGTCAAATACTCTGATGTTGCTACCTCTTATCCTTATGGTCTGTGTAATTGCTACAAATATATTTCTAGACTAATTAGTAAACTATTATTAACAATAGTTTTAAACCCACTTTAGAAATAGTGATTATGTCCCATAACATTTAGCAGAAATAATATTTGTGACTGACTCCCCATACCCCAAACCTCAAACCTTTGTCCACAGTCATGTTTTATGCTAGGGAAAAGAAAATTCACCTTCTTTTTAACATTGAAGACAGCTGAACCTCACAGACAAGTGATATAAAAGCACACCACTACTTCTATAGGAGTAAGGATATAAATATGCTCCTGTGTGTTAAAAAATGTACTATTTTACATATCATTATAATATATAAAACTGCATGCTGTCCTACCTGTGATGCAATTTTATTGTAGGTTTTAAAATGTTTGTTTTAGGGTTGATTGAGCTTTTGTGAATATACAGAGCTTTTGTGATGAGACCAAGTGGTGGGCTTCCATTGTGGGGAATGAGGCTACAGTAAAATCAATGGCCACAATGTCATCAATAAAACCCCATGAGTCCTGAAGTCTGTATTGTGTTTGTCACTGAATGACACAACTTTCAAGATTTTGCTAGAGCTGGGATTAATATTGAATGCATTTTCTACTGACTGTTTCTGTCCAACATTTGTTTTTGTTACCCTGATTCATTCCGTAAACAGTGGCCCAGCACAAAGTATCATAACTTTAGTTTAGCAGTCACTTATTAAAATTAGTTAGTAGTTACTTATTAAAATTTAGTGGTCATTTAAAACAAATAGGAAAAACAACCTGGAAAGGTTAAGATATATATTTTTTAATTTCAAGGAATATTGGTTTGGCATTAAAAACAATATTGAAAGCAGAGTTAGAAAAATGTAGTGGTATGTCTCTCCATGAGATGGCACTCCTTGTCTTCCTTAACTTTTCCTTAAATTTTTAATCTATTCCTTGCTACTCTCTGTGTATATGCATCAATATGCATGTGCACACATAGATGTACTTAAATATGCATACATACACATATATGCAGGTAGACACACAGGGATTTATATTATATTTATATTATATTATATTTATATTAGATTTTATAATTTGCATCACTCTTCATATTTTTAGACTCTTTACATATTCTTTTAATATTTAACATATTTAACAATTCCCACTCATTTTGGCCCTATGACACCATTAAAACAGGTAGAGTACCACATTGGTGGGTTACAGTGTGAGTCACTACCAGCATCCTTCACTCCCACCTGTGCTTTGCTTTTTTCAGAGTGAAAATATGAAGCTTCCACTTAGCCTAGGTGCCTATAGACATTAGACGGCAACGCAGTACAGAACCACACAGCACATTTAGAAACATAGTGAACTAAGCCACGTACAGGAAGACAATTATCCAGATTGTTCTGAAATTGAGCAGGTTAATAACTTGAAAAGTTGTTAGCTCTTTAAATTAAAATAATAGAGCTCATCCCCTCCACAAAGGATCTTGTTTCTGTCAGCATCTGATGTCTGAAAGGAACTCTCTTTCCTTTTGTTAATCAAGTCTACAAGTCTACTGTGAATCTAAATAAGGTCTCCTTTGTGTCACTTCTGCCATGGCCATGGAGACTGGCTAGGAAGCACCATGATGTCAAACTTCGATACGGATTTGGAGGTCAAAGACTTACAATAGAGTCTTACGTTAGAGTTGGGGGGCCTAGGATTGGGCCCTGTGGGAATTTCAAATTACTTGACATGTAAGAATCTTCTTGATTCTTCTCAAACCATGATAGTAAGGAGGTTTTAGTGGCATGTTCAGTCTAATTATACAGATAATCTATATTTGGCAGGGTTGTTCCAAGCAATGCTTAGTGGACTAAGGGCCACTTCTGGAAATGACAGACAGCCAATCTGACGGAATGATTCAATTCTTGGGTCCTGCAGAGCTGGGGGCCAGGAGGGCAAACCCCAGTGGTGCTCAGAGTTCACCCATAGAACTCAAGGTCTTCATTCTTATGCAAGTTCTGTGCTCTGGTCCTTTGAGCTACCTTGCCAGCTCCTACAGATAATAATTCTTGATGATGAAATAACCCATGTGAGGGCAAAAACTAACTAGAGGCCTAAAATTGAAGAAACCTACCCGGTCCCAATCCATTGGGTCATTTTGCCTTCTGCCTGTGCATATCAAAAGCCTGATATTGATATGTCATATGAACTGATGGCTCCAATCTCATCCCTCTCCTGTAGGAGCACTGTAAGTTCAAGTTCTCTTCAGAGTGCATATTTTACAAATGATATTTTCAACCTCTAAATGATATTTTCTGTAACCTTCTAGAGGTTGGAGTCACGGCCTTGAGAAAAGACACAGTATATTAAATTTCTCCATCTCCCCCAACTGGATTTTCATTAAACCACTGCCTGATTCTTTTTCTCAATTGCCCCAGGCATATGAGAAAGAGTTTATTTTCATGACTAGCAAGGGCATCATTCAAAAGACAATTTGAAGGGGGCCATTTACGTATTTTTTTCCGAAGCCACTGTTTGGATAATTGGCAGGGAACAGGGAAATCATTAAAATTCTATGAAAGAGAGGGCAAGATTGTGATTGTATGTGACTGCATGTGTCTGTTTGTTTGCCTGTGTATCTGTGTGTCTGCTCTGTGTGTGTGTGTGTGTGTGTGCGCATACAGAGGAAAAGGAAATGTGTTATTTAGGAAATAGCCAGTCAAATAAAAAAAAACTATTAATTTATAAGTCAGTAATACTTTATTTTCTAGCTGTTTCTCTTTAGGTACAAAAGTCTGAAATCATAGAATCCAGCCAAGTCAGAAGTATAAAATATGCGTACCATCTGAGGAGCATTCAATTTTACCTTTCAAATTTTTTTCTCTGAGCTACCCACTACTGCTTGAGACTAGACAAACTCTCAAAAAATGGCAAATTCCTCTGTCATAGGATGCTTCCAGCTCGCTGCTTAGGTTACCAAAATGTCATGAGTATATGTGTGTGCATAGAAGAATGTAGGAGTCTCACACTTTCATTCTTCACGTGCTTTTTTGTGTGCTTTTGCATGCTTCTCTATTACCTGTATATGCAGACAAGCAAGGTTGGGTTAGAATGGGATATTTCTTTGACATGTCTGTTCTAATTTACATTGATTCTTATTTTTGAAAGACCTGTGAAAAGGGGCTAAAGACATCAGATTGCATAAAACAAAAATCTATTTCAGCAAATTAGCTTCACAATTTGTTGGACATGTACTTAGGTGAATGCACACACACACACACACACACACACACACCCATACACAAGTCTCTTTTATTCCCTCAAAAGTGATTTAAATAATAGCTACATCTCCTAGGTTCTTTGAAAGAATTCTTAGACATTGGAATCTCCATCATCCTGTGCCAAAACACAGCGGTTTCAAAGCTGTGACCCTGTTTATTTCGCTCATTGCCAAATTTTACATCATGGAAAAAAATAGCTTATATTGAAGTGATTAAATTTTAGGAAAGGCTGACAGAATGGAATTCTTTAAAACACAAACTCTGCCAATTTTGATGTCTCTAATCTATTCCAACAGCCATTTAAGTCTAAATGCCTCCATTTTAATCACATTAACAATACAATACAAAGAGAATGGACACCCAATGAACTCCAGTTGTGAAATTTAATTTGGCTCTCCCTGTCCTCTTTAGATTTGCAAAGATCAAATATTTGCTAGCAGAAATAGTTAGCTGGAGTCAGCCTTTGGTAATTTCCATTTGACTCCCTCTGTTTCCTTATCTAGAGACCTTGACCTTGGCACGTGCATAGTTAGCACGGGTAGGGAGAAAATACCCACACAAAAAAATATGCACCTATGGATTCAGTAACTGCAAAGGGACTGAGCTTCTCAGTACTGGCATTTATTGCTCCTTGAAAGGACACATTTTCTCCCATTTGACTGACACAGTAGAGATGTACTATATGAAACAAACCCAGATCACTTCACATCGTCCCAGACCTCCAGTCTGATTACCATCTTGCCCTAATCAGAAAAATGTAACAGCAATTTCTACCAGCCCTCTGCCCCCACCACTACTACAAAGAAACTATCTGTAGACTCCATTCTTTTAAAAAAATTTTATCTCTTTAAATTTTTTAATTGAATCACTGCAGGTACAAAGTTCTTCATGATTGATTTCAGTCATACAATGTTCCAACACCCATCCTTCCACCAAAGCATATTTCCTGCACCAGTGTCCCCAGATTCCTTCTTGCCTACCCAAGTCCCTGAGCTTACCTCTGGCAGTCATTCTCTCTCTCTCTCTCTCTCTCTCTCTCTCTCTCTCTCTCTCTCTCTCTCTCTCTTTCTCCTCTCTCTCTCTCTCTCTCTCTCTCTCTCTCTCTCTCTCTCTCTCTCTCTCTCTTTCACTTACCTTTTAGGAACTGTGGCTTGCAATACTATTACTTAAGGGTACCTTGCATTTCACTTTACCTCCATTTAGCACTCAGTTTTTGTCCAGAGTGATCATTTCAACTATCATTGGTGGACCCCATTCTTAATCCCACCATTGGATAATTTATGAGGCCTTCAGTGGGGCCAACATAGAGATGTGTCTACACCAAACCGGATCCCAAGCCAGCGTGCCTATTTCTTTGGTCATGTACTCACAGAAAGCTGCAGAAAATTTTGATTTTCTGCATCAAATTCTGAATATTTAATGCAGATATTTTATTTGAAAACAGTGCTACTATTCTCTAGGGTCTACTTTCTGTCCTTTCCTTTCTGTCATCAGCACACATCCTAGGAAATGGAATAAAGATTTTTTTTTTTTGCTGCTGTGCACAAACCAAGCTATTTTCATGCTTTGTTTGATAGCAACCATCAACTCACTGTGTCCACAGATTCCAAAAATTCAACTTTCTTATTACCAGTGTTGCAATCTTGCCTGATGGTCATTAGCTTAGCCTTTTCTGTGAACCTGTATTAACTCTCCGTTCCTCTCCTCACTATGTAATTTTGCACAAGCTATTTATATTCCACGAGTTTCCATTTTCTCAACTAGTAACATAGGAGAGATAATTACATCTGCTTCACAAAATGATGCTGTGAGCAACAACTGAGATAATGCACAAAAAGTCCTTAATAGGGTCTGGCCTATAGTAAGTGCTTAATAACGCACTCAATATAGTAAGTGTGTAATTAAATGCTCACCCAGTGTTATTTCTAATATGATCATTATTAATGTGATCCACTTATAAACTGCTTGAACTAAAGATTCATCATGACTGAATAACAACACAGAAAAAAGGACAGGAATGTTGCAAGTTATGAGAAGATGCAGCATGAGCTTCAAGCATCAAAAGGTTTGGAAAATTTGGTGGGAGGATGTCTTCAAGTTGTATTTGCTTATTATATTTATTAATGTTCCTTAAATTGTGTGATTAAAGTGGTCTGATAAAAATAATATGACCTTGACAAAGACCCACAGAGCTTCAAGGACACTATCCCTCATTATTTCACATAGCGCTTCTTCCACACTAACCTTGAGTCTCTGTCATGCTCTTCTGCAATAGTATTTCCCATAGCAGGGAGCATTTAAAGATCCCGAAGAGTTATTTTACAAAGCCCCTTATTTTCCACTTGAAGTATACCATAAAATAGAATTAAATACGTAAGCACAGACTATTTTCCTCCTCTTTGTCAAGCCAATGAAGCATCTTCTGAAGCTGGGCTCTGTGGATAACCTTGGGAGATTTCACAACCACCGTTCCGGATGGCATCCCATATTGAAAGATCAACTGAATGAGTCAAAACACAAGGCATTTGTCCTCTGTCAGACAACAAAGGTGAGGAAAAGCAAGATTTTTATTTTAGTTAACAGTTTTTTATTCCTTTTCGTTCAATCAACATGTATCTTTGAGTCTATGCAGCTTTGGGTTTGTGAAAGTGAAGCAGACCCTTTTCGATACCTTAAAGTATATAGAGTATTAGTGTCTTTTAAAAGAAATTTTACAGGTTTGCTTCCCCTTTATGTAAATCTGTAACATTTATTGTATCTTAGTTTGATTGACTGTGACTTATGATCTAGTTAAAATAAATAGAAGAGCCCTCCCCCCAACACACACACACACACACACACACACACACACACACACACGAGATATCTAATCTTCAGATTCAGATTCAAAAGAATTAAGAAAACTTAAGTTTACATGCTACCTCTGAACCTCTTACAAGAAGAATCCCTAGCCAGAGACATCTTAAAGATTGCCATCTTTTCCAGGAAAGTTCTAATATTCACATTTTGAAGACAGAGAAGACTGGGTTTTTGTTGTTATCGTTGTTGTTTGTTTGTTTGGTTTTTGCCAAAGAATAGAGAGTGCTTCATTGCTGGAACTCAGCTGTGTGAAGTAGTGGTAGCCCTGCTGTCTTCAGCTGTCTGGAAGCAGAACACTAATTTCCTTTCTCTTGAGAATTATATCCTGCCAGTAGTTTGTTGTTTTGGTTTGGGAGGCACACCCAGCAGTGTTCAGGGATCACACCATATGTAGTGCCAATAATTGAACCAGGGTTGGTCTCTGATCCCATACTCTGGCAGTCTTGGGTGTCTGTTAGCAGACAATCAGAGAATAATCAGCTCAATCATCTAGAGTGTCCACAAATATCTGTGTCACACTGCTAAAATATAGCCATTGTGATGGATTATTCAGCTTTTAGGGGCCCCCAAGACAAAGTCTCTAAAGGACATCTTTAAAAATTTATTTACAGTTATATTTAAAATAATGCTCCATAGAATATGTTGTTAAGGAAAAGTTTGTTTAAAAAAAAGAGAAAGAAAGGGAAGAAGGGAGGAAGGAAGGAGGAAAGGAAGGGAGGGAGGGAGGGTAGGAGGGAGGCAGAAAAGTAGGAGGTAATAAATTTTTTAATTAATTAATAGATATAACTTTATATCTTTTCAAATTTGTGCCAGGGACTGAAAAGTCTTTCAATGCTCTAGTGGAAATAAATTTTATCTCATGAATGGGATAAAAATACAAAGCTCTTGATCAAATTGGAGGTTTTGAGCTCCAAACTCACTAATTATCAACTGAACTTGACTTTGGGGAGCTGAGGACTTTTGGGAGGCATGCTTTCCTGCAGAATAGTTAGATTCAGCAGAAACAATTTCATTTTATGCCAAAGGTGACATGCAGATTGACTTGTAGCCATCTGATTTTAAGATACATGAATGATTCTAATAGAATAAAAATCTAGTTAACACCCAGAACAAATGTAGAGAAATGATTTTTTTCCAAGCGTTTTATGACACCATTTGAGCTAAGATGCTCTCCTTTTCGACATGTACGCTATGTTTTCAGTGTGCATTTCCTTACTAATGCTCTGCTAAATCCAGTCTTTGCTATAGACTCTTCCCTTTTCTTGCTCTCTTTTTTTAGTTTATCCTCTTGGCACCAACTATCTGAGATATTGACTGATCTTTCTCTCTCTGTCCTGTCATTCTTTCTAGCTTACAGCGCCTGAGTCATTTATGTGCATTTAGAGCTATCTTTGGATGCAGACCTGCTAAAGTACAAGACAGTCTGATGATGAAGTATCTTAGCCATTTACACTTGTATAGAAGAATACCGTGCACTTATCTACAGTGTACTTCTTAAGTAAAGCAAGTTGGAGATTTGTTCCTCTGTCAGCCTCTGCGTGCAATTTTTCTTTTAACTCTTGATCATTCTGGCAGCAAATGCATTTGACATTAAGGTACCACACACTGTATTACTGTATGTGGTATTTCTAAGTATATGAAAATCTCAAAATGAATGCTAGAAAAAGTAGACATCTTAGTCAAAGTTTTAGAAAGAAAAAAAATCAGTTACTGACATCAAAGTGTGCCAATTTATAATATAATCTACCCAAAATGTGCCATAAGTATTTTCAAAATTAAACCACACTTCTTTTTTGGGAGAGGTGAATACTGGAGCTAGATCTAGCTGTCTGAGAAGCAAACATAAATAAATGTACTGACTCCGTAAGACCTTGGCACAGAATACAATAATGAGTTGTTTTGACAAGTCCAAAGAATGCTTCTGTCTCTCCTCTATCCTACGATTTGGCACCTCCTGCTCCTCATATTGATTTGTTCCTCATTTTCCTTGCAACAAAATTTACCTTCTTGTAAACATATCATATGATCCTCTTTCCACCAAGACTATTTCTAGCACTTCTATCTTCTCCCTAAATGATTTACTGCCTTTTCTTTCTTATCCTTTATTATTACCTCGACTAATAAGTCAAAACCAAAATCAAACATTTAGCCAGCACAGAATAAAAAAACAAATGTATTTTCCCCATATATTTGGGGAATGAAGACAAATAGAGGTGTGACATTCTATGGGGATGGCACCTCAGTGTGACAGATGGTTTTCTTTCCACTCTAAGTCTCTGTGTCTTAGACATTGTCCCCAAGTTTGTCTTTGAGCTGGCTTCTTAATAACTGTCCTTGTTTTTTTTTTTTTGTCACTGTTGGTTGACATGCCTTCACTCTGCTTCCCATCTCTTATTCTTCCTATATGCTCAGCTGCAGCTGAGAGACAGGAGGTAGGAGAGATGCACTTTCAGAGGAAGTTGGCAAATTTAGCCAACAGAATTGTGAGAAACCAGGTACATATCTTACTAATATTTAACTGCACTTTCTTGTTTAATCTTTAAAGTCTGCCCCATAGGGGCTAGTGAGATAATACAGTGGGTAGGGCATTTGCCCTGCTTGTGGCTGACCTGGGTTCAATCCCCTGTATCCCATCTGGTCCCCCGAACACCACCAGGAGTAATTCAAGTACAGAGCCAGAAATAAGCCCTTTGCATCACTAGGTGTGGCCCTCAACCCAAATGAATAAAATAAAATCTGACCCATATTTCCTAACTGGGACTTTCATTCCTTTATTGGTGCTGAGTTGCTTCTCAGAGATATATTCTAGACTCTCTTATCCTTGGTATCTTCACCAAGGTAAGTGTTGCCAATGTGAAGTCTACATCTTCTTAAGTAAACTGTATATCCTCTCCTCTGCTCAAAATAAGGTGCATGTGATTTAGTTTTACAATATTTTATTTCTCTCTTTAGCCATAAGAGATCTTGTTTTCTAAGACCCTCTGATTTTCGCTTTTCTTTAGAGGGCTTATATCACTTATTTCGGAAGTCATGATTTTTGACAAAGTGAAGCTGAATTGAACAATTTCTCTTGGATATCATTTTTTTCCCTCCTGGCTATTCGCAGGCCTTAAAGTAGTTACTTTATGAGTTTCGCAAAGGTAATCCATCACGTTTCTTTTAGTTTTATGGTTTTAAACCTATAGCGCGCCAATCTAAATCTTTTTCTATAATAAGAAAAATAAGGCTTAGAAAGCTAAATGGCTTACATACATGTGCAAAGCTGATTTGGGGAAGTGGATTAGAGGCAGATTTTCTGATTTTTTTTTTACTCACCAAGACATCAATAAGATAATTTTGCCATAGTTCCACAAATTTGTATGTAAGGTTTTCACCCCCTCCCCATGAATATGCTGAAATAAATCTTCACACTTTCTTAATTGCAGAGCCTTGAAAGAGAAGAGTTCTAGTGGATGAGAAATAGCAGCAGCGCAATAAAATCTCACATTTTTGGTTCCCCTCAGAATGCCTGCGTAAATAACTGTGAAATTCAGACACCATTTCATCAAAGTTTGCAAGGAAGCATTGAAGAAATAATATCATAATAGTTGGCATTCAAACCTCTAACCATTTGATGATGATCTTACCTTGTTCTGTCTTGTTTTTAAGTTTTAAATTGTATGTGAGTAAAGCAGATACAATTCCTATTGAATGCTTTTGGAAAAAAAAGTTTTATAAACAAACAAGGTCCTAACAAATATTTCTGTTTTAATTTCTAGGTGATAAATACTTTAGAAATGCACCTTGGTTCTTCTTTCTTGTAGAGTTGTCTTTTATTCATATTGTTCTTCCTTTAAGAATTTTTTTCAATAATTCATAATTCACACCTTATAAAGTTCCTTTCAGGTAGAGTCAAAATAAGGTGCCTGTGATTTAGTTTCATGATATTTTATCTCTCTTCAGCCATAAGAGGTCTTGTTTTCCAAAAGGGTTGTACTGTGTTGCTTGTTATTCCTTCATTTGGGTTCTGGGACATGCCCAGTGGTGCTCAAGGGCTACTCCAGATTCTGTGCTCCTTGGGAGATGTGTGGTGCCAGAGATCAAACCTGGGTCTCCTGCATGCCATGAGTGCCTCTGAGTTCTCTCTCTGATCCCAGAGAGTTGTGTTATAAAAGGGGATGCTCTAATTAGATAATCAGATAATATTTCACTAATTCCATTGACATAAGTAATTCTACTACAATGAAAAATAAACCTGGCAAAGACTGTCATAAAGTATGGATTGAGAGTGATGCACATCAGTGATTTATGCCTGTCTTGAGCAAAAGTTGTCGATATGACCTCTGCATTGATGATAAAAAAAAAAAAACTCCCACTAGTCTAACAGGCCCCAGCGTAAAAAAAAAGTTTATACCTAATACATTGTGCAAATGAACGTATGTTCCTAATTAGGAACAGTTTAACAGTGTGTGCTACCATCAGAATGATTAGTGCTCGACTGTTTGAGAATCACTTGGGAGAAGCACAGAAGGAAGACATTTCACACAGGCAAGAAGGATGGGCTGGCAGAACTTATAAGAAAGTGGGGTTTGGTCTGGCCATTGTTCAGCACCATCTCCTCCTACGAACATTCAAGGTCCTGCCATCCACACGCATCACATTTCTACTCTGGTCCTTTCCTTCTCCCTAAAGCTTCTCTTGAAGCAACTATCTTGAACATCCCAAGTCCTTAGAAAATAGGTATAGAGCAGCTGGGTAAGATGTTTAGGACCAATCACGCAGTCCACTTATCCTGCGCCTCTTCTAAGAGACCCCCACGAGCAATAATATTTTAGCGCAGAATTTTCACCCAAAGTGCTGATAGGTGGTAGAGAGAGTTTTTAAGACAATCTTGTTAATCACAACGGAGTGGACAAAAGCTCTGAAAACTCAGGAGATCTTGCTCCAACGCTCGTGTCTAATGACTCTCCTTACTTTGGAGAAGGCACTTGAGCTGTCTGTGTCCTTAATTCCCCAGAAGGCTGAAAGGGTATTGGGGAAGACACAACACAGATGGTACATCATCGCTATCTCAGTCTACTTTACAGGAGTTTGAAACCACGATGCTCCTTCCTGCCCCACATCTATTGTTCATGCTGGACATCCGTCACTCTACGAGTATTGCTTTTCAGGGATAGAAAACACATATATTCAAAGAAAATTGGGCTCACTTCATTTTCACCTTTGGAGCCCCAATTTCCATTTCTTAGAAACACAGGACATACAGACCTACCACCAAATATGTGTTTTTGCCTGAGAGTCGGTCAGTGAACATCAAACGAGACAGAAAAGTGCAAATGGTGCCAACGAGGAGCTTTGCATCAAGGTTCCCCGGCTCCCGCTTTGATCTCCTGGGGTAGCACACGCTTCCCTGGCCCCATCAGGAAGAACTTTCCCGCTGCTCAGCTGCCTCCCAGGTCGGCTTCTTCCCCAGCGATGCAGTGCAAAACTGCTGATTCACGCTCATGGTGCAAACTTAATGACCATGGACGCACTCTGATTTTTCTCTTCAGGCACATTTTCTTGGTAACCAGGCAGCTGATAACACTAATGCAAATTGTCAGACTTAACTGAAACTAGCAAAATCCGCTCTGCCACGTGGAAGGAGCAGAGGACACCCTTTTGCCTTGGGTCTCCATTTATGTCATGAGAACACACAGTACATGCTCAACAAAGAGATTGGGTGCTAGGGAAAATCAGCCTGGGGAGTAGGGGTGGGGGGTGGGGACCTTTTGGCCATTCCATCTGTCTGGACAGTGATTCTCCTTTGAACCCTTCCAGTAACTCCTTTCTCGGAGACTCTCCACTCTTCTCTGTGTGTTCAAGCCCTGCGAGTCTGCAGTGTGGATTGCGTCCAGTGAGGCAGAAAAGCAAACGTTTGCCTCTTCTTCGACTCAGAATCCATCTTGGCCACCACCTGGCTGCATTTTGCTTCTGAGTCATAACAGGCAAGGTTCACTGGAGGTCACCCTCTTCCCATGAGCTCATTTGGAATTTTAATGTATGGCCCTTGAAAGAGTGTTTAATCTTCCCCCTGTCAGCTGGCCTGCTGCTACAATATTACCCTGCATCGCAGCGCGAGTGATTAAAGGACTGGAGCTTAGCAGGTCCTACTTCCACAGCCGCACTCACAGGAAAGCACACGAGGTTCTGCAGGAAGCACAAACCTCCTGCCACGTACCGATATTCCCAGAAAGACCATTCGAATCTGCTTTATGAGAGCCTGTGTTTTCATTTCACTGCAGAGTGGAATGCCAGCATGCCGGGCTCCTGCTTTATTAAGCTTCTCTTCTCTGACGAGACTCCTGTGTTTCCTGTCCACAGACTTGGAATGTACTGGAACACGAGTGCTCGCAACCGTCAGAATTCTTCAGGCAAACTCAGCTGAGATTTGAATTGGTTTCTATTCTAAAATGCCTCCCACCCCCCCACCGTTCCTTTTCCCTCCTTGAAATCTGTCAGATAAGTGAGGCTCAATAAACCTGCTTGAAGATGTTGAAATTAAGAAATAACTCTTCTTGGATGTTTTCAATCCAAAAGTCACAACCGCCAGTTCATTTAAAAAAAATAAAAAGAAGATGTTTGACTCCCCTGGAAAGGTCACAAATGCTCAGCCAAGCTAATTTTAAAAGTCAAAGGATGATGAGCACAGAAAGGGTAAAGAAATTGTCCTTAGAGCCACACAATGGAGATAAGGGTTTTGTTTGCTGGCTGGCTTGCTTGCTTGCTTCAAAAGCAGTAAGATTCAAATAAAAATCTGATAAGGAGATCATTTTGAGATACACCGCTTAAAGGTTAGCTGGAATACGTTTGGGCTCTGAGGAACTACTCTTAACTATTTTGTTTTCTTTTTCCCTAAGTCAACTCAGGACCTAGAATAATCATAGGATAGTTATTATCATTTGATAATAAAAATAGAAGAACTGAGATTTTTTTAAACTCTTCTTTACTCTGGAGTGCCAAATCATACTATCACCCAAACAACTAAAATCCTAATTTATTAGGATGAAGAGAACCAGGGTCAACAATCTAGCCCAGACCTTTCCTTAATCAAGGTGATAAAGATGTGTGCTACTAGTCTCAATGAATGACTTATCAGGAGCACTCAGTCACTGTCTCTTGGGGTTCCTAGGACTCAGCAAGTGGCACTGGGGTAGATTGGCACCAGAGGCCAATCACCAGAAACTCTGAATGTTTTAAAGAACACACCAGGGTACCCAGGACCACATCATCCCAGAGAAAATGACCTTTGCACTTAGACTTCAGTGTAAGTGTCAATGTCAAAATGAGGAAGTTACCACACAGTTATTATCACCACGTTATGGACTAGGAGAACAAGAAATAAATCCACCACATTCAATGACCAAGGATAAAATCAAGTTATTCTTAACCCTTGTTGGATACCCATCAGACCCTACCCTCCTTTGTAGCAAGGAAAACAAAAGAAAGAGAAAATTGAGTAAACAAGCACAGAGGCCACGTCTGAGGATAAAGAGAAATCTAAGTTGGCATAAAAGGATCAATTTTACAATGACCTGTTGCTTAAAGATGGAGGAATAAAGATGGGTTTCAGGGAAGAAACAAAAAAAAAACTATTGCAGTTAAAAAGTAATGTTCGCAGACTGCCTCATGAGCTGGGGGAGAAGGAAGCTGGGATAGAGAAGGGATCACTAAGTCAATGACAGTTGGAGGGATAGTTCCGGATAGGAAATGTGTGCTGAAAGTAGATAAAGGACCAAATGTGATGGTCTCTCAGTATCTGTATTGCAAACCATAATATTCCAAAGTAGAGAGAGAGTATGGGGGAAATTGTCTGCGATGGAGGCAGGGGGAGGGGTGGGATGTGGGGGGATATTAGGATCATTGGTGGTGGAAAATATGCACTGGTGGAGGGATGGGTCTTTGCTCACTGTATGCCTGAAACTCAAACATGAATGCTTTATAACTGTGTCTCACGATGATTCAAAAACAAACAAGTAAAAAATTGAAAAGTAATGTTCTTGACTTAGAGCAAGAATATTGAGCAATTTTTGAAAAGCTGATCCTGTTTATATTTCTTCCTATAAATGACTGGGTTAGCATGGCAGTAAATGCCAATTTTTCTCCACCAAAGGAAGGGCTAATTCAGAACTTCAGAAGTACATAGTCCAGATGGCTTAGCTGCAACAAATAATTAACCTTGATGGGCTTCAGTGAGAGTACAGAGGGGAGGGAGCTTGCCTTGCACGTGACTGACCCGGGTTCAATCCCCAGCACCCCATATGGTCCTCTGAGTCACGCCAGAAATGATCCTTTAGCGCAGAGCCAGGCATAAGCCCTGTGTGGCCCAAAAAACAAAACAGATGATCAACTTCAGCATATTTCTCCTATGCGAAAAGCAATGTCACTAATACAGGGGGAAAATTTTGTGATAGTGTGCTTTTACAGAGTATATGAGAGGAGAAAGAACAACACAGGCAGTATTAGGAAACAAGCATCGGGCAAGTCTAACCTTGACCTCAGTGAGTGACCTTGCTCTCTCTCCCTCAACAAGCGGCCACCTTGGGACCCTATCCAGGCTGTTTAGCCCCAATGGCCTTCTGTTTCCATCACTGTGGGAACTGTGGCCTCGTTCCATGCAGAAGCTCTGACCTTAGTTTCGGTGTTTGTTTTATTTTGTTTCTTCCCATTTAGGGTCACACTCAGCAGTGCCAGTGGAGGAGGCCCCTGTGTGGTACTCAGGAATTGCTCCTGCCAGTGCTTGAGGGTCAGTTCAGTGCCAGGGGTGGAAACTGAGGCCTATGAGGCAGAGCATGCGTTCCGGTCCTCTAAGACGTCTCCCCAGCCTCCCAGTGCAAGTTGTTTTATTTTTATTTTTATTTTTTTTTACCGTGAGGTACAGTTACAGATTTACAAACTTTCGTGCTTACATTTCAGTCATACAATGATCAAGTACCTATCCCTCTACCAGTGCCCATTCTCCACCACCATAGTTCCCAGTGTCTTTCCCACCCCCCAAACCCACCCCCCACCCTCTCTCTCTGTAACAGGCACATTCCCTTTTAACTCTCTATTTCCCTTTGGGTGTTGTGGTTTGCAATATAGGCATTAAGTGGCCATCATGTCTGATCTATAGCCTACCTTCAGCACACATCTCCCATCCCGAGCAGGCCCTCCAAGCATGATTTACTTGGTGGTCCCTTCTCTATTTGAGCTGCCTTTTCCCCCAGCATGTGAGGCCGGCTTCCAGGCCGTGGGGAAAACCTCCTGGTCCTTATCCCTACTATCCTTGGGTGTTAGTCTCCCATTCTGTTACTTTATATTCCACAAATGAGTGCAGTCCTTCTATGTCCAGTGCAATTTTTTTATTTTGCTTTTTTGGGGGTCACACCCAGAAATGCACAGGGGTCACTTCTGACTCTGCACTCAGGAATTACTCCTGGCAGTGCTCAGGGGACCATATGGGATGCTGGGAATCAAACCCGGGTTAGTCTTACCTGCTGTGCTATCACTCCAGTCCTGTCCAGTGCAATTTTTTAAAAGGAAAACCTGCTAAGCATGGAATGGTAACTGAGGCTTCTAATTTAAATAAGGATAACTAAAATGTAACCATAGCTAACTAACTGACACAAGGCAAAGAACAGGGGCTCCACATTTTATTGAACAAGTACTATATGTCAGTTATTATTGCAGGAGCCTCATCTAATTTATCATTCAATACTCTTTTTCAGTTTATTTTTGGGACAGATCAACAATGCTAAGGACTTACTCTTGACTCTGCACTCAGGGATCATTCCTGTTGGGGCTCAGAGAAACACATGGAATGCCAGGAATGAAACCCAGGTTGACCACATGCAAGACAAGCATCTTACCCTTTGTACTATCCCTCCTACCCCAATTCCACTTAATACTTTTTAAGACCCAGTTTTAGGTGTGAAACTAAATCCGTTTAACTAGAGACTGAGGAAGCTCAGTTTATCTGGTCATAACTGATCAGCTAATGTTCACCGATAGATGGGTCTTAACTATCTTTGTGCTTTTTCTTTTTTTTTTTTTGCTTTTTTGGGTCACACCTGGTGGTGCTCAGGGGTTACTCCTGGCTCTGCACTCAAGAATTACTCCTGGCCGTGCTCAGAGGACCACATGGGATGCCAGGGATCAAACCCAAGTCGGGCGCGTGCAAGGCAAATGCTCTACCCGCTGTGCTATCAATCCAGTCCCGGGTCTTAACTTTCAACTGAGAAGGATACAAATAAAATTTATATACGTACATATATGTATGTATGCACATATTTCAAAACATATCATCATTAACTAGCACCATTATAATGAAATTTTAATAGATTTTCAAGGCCAGAACATAACAAGGCAATGTTTTAGTAGCAGATATTTCTTTAGTAGCAGATATATACTATGAAGTATAGACTAGCAATTCAGAGAGAGAAGGAGAAAAAGGCGAGAGAATCACTGTGCTACCTGTCTTGGCACTTTCTACTCCATTCCCCATCCAGCCTGCTTCACTCTTGCTAATTATAGTTAGTTATTAGTAGAATGTGCTGTGTTTCTTAGGAATGCAGGGTCAGAAAATTAAGGTCATTTGTATCAGTTGGTAACATTCCACAAAACTGAATGTTTTGTGCTTCTTTATTTCTATCTACTTCAAGTCAAGGTATTTCTACATAATCTTTTCTAAAAAAAAATACGCTGCCATATGGATTGGTGGTTCATTTATATCACATACAATTTCACATAGAACCAATATTTTCACAATAATGTGAAGATGTACTTCACTGCCATACTGAGCACATAAATGTATACATGGTTTTATTTATGTACTGTGTTCTGATCAATCTCTACATTTCTCTGTTAAAAAACAGTGAAACTCTTAAGGATGGGATAAAACATTATTTCCGTGCACAAAGATGTTTTTCCATCTATTCTTTAATTTATTCCATTTTTTTCTAATCAGTGGATGTGGACAATAGGCCAGGAAGTTGGGTTTTACTAGCAAAATATAACCTTTGTTCTTGATGAGGTAATTATCTGCATCTGGGAGAAACAGCCTTTAGAGTAAAGATACTAAAGATGTTCAGAAGTATCAGAGTAATTCTTGGTTCACTCTAGAATGATTATCATTTGGAGATAAAGATCCATGTCTTTTAGGTGACAATTTCCACATGTCAGCAATAAATAATAATCACTGGTAATTATTTTAGACACTAAGACTTACCTTGTTTTGTAGGCTTAAGTTTGTTTCAGAAAAAAATTGGGTTGATTGTATCTTAATTAAAATATAAGCCAAACATAATCTCATGGGCCCCATGAGATTCTCAATAGAAGAGGGAGAGGACACTGGATCGAAACTCTAATCAGTCTTTGAATCTATACCAGTACTCTGTACTTAGCAGAAACTTGGAATGTTCCTAGGTCTGGGAATCTAAATTTCTGCATCCAAAGCTCAGTGTGGAAGTTTTTAAACTACAGATAAATCATTACATCTCTCAGAGTCAGTTTCAGGTATTTCATTTGTTAGAATTAGGGAAGTTAAAGGCTTTACTTGTATCACTATAAAGATCAAATGACAAATTTGCAATGGAATTCAGAGAAGGTAAAATGATACATGAATGTGAAAAATTAATTTTGTGAAAACGTTTCAGAAACTTGAAAATGATACTTTAAAGTATTTTGTTAATACTACTCAAATTTTATGATTACATTTTGTAAGTAGATGATATATTTAGTATGTATAGTGCAATATTGTCATATTGCAAAATTGTTAATGACAAACAATCTGTAAGCTTCAGAGAAGAGATGATGTACTAAACAAAACAAGAACACAATGTTAGAATCAGCTGACCTTGAATCTTTGCTACACAATTGATTGGACAAGTTCTCTTGGCTAAGTTGCTTTTGCAAAACCTGTTATTTCAACTGGAAAGCAGACAGAGCAATGGCTACCTATACAGAAGAATTTAATTTATGCAAAACAAACAGTGCAATTGCTTAGTAAGTATACCTTATTACTGAAAATTTATTCGGTTATTACAAATTTACAATTGCCTCTGTTTTCTGCACTAACTGTAGCTGAAAATGTCTCTATTGTTCAAGGTCTCTGTCACATACTGCCCGCTTCATCATCTTTGCATATTTGTTTATTTTTTTCTCATCTACTTTCAAAAGTGAAAGAATTGGAACTGCCATGATTATTATGGCAACTTATTAGATGTCTGACTAATAAGCTTGAGCTTCAGTCTCGTTTTATACTGGAATCTAAATCCCACAGCAAAAAAAAAAAAAAAAGGAAACCATGTGGGAGGTGAAAGCAAAGGGATGGCACGTATGAGCAGGAACACATTCTTACCAAGGTCACTCTTGTCAAGTTTGGAGAAACTAGCTTTTGCATTTTTGTATTTTTCCTTTCCTTGGGTTACTTTGAGTTCCTACATGAAGGAACCTGGTCATTGCTACAATGAAAGTCTACCTGGAAAAACCAAACACTGCCGCAAAGAATCTGATTTTGCATCTGTTTATTCATTTTAACATAGAATTTCATGGCTTACCATAGGCTATGTTCATGTCTCATAAGATGTTGGGTTTTTTGGGTTTAGCTCAGAAATATCTCTGCTGTTATTACTGTGTCTATGATTGCACAGCAGCAACTGAAAAGGAAAGAGATTGGTGCTCCGTCCTTCTTTGCTTCCTTTCCAACCTTGCTCTGAAGGTTTCTCCCAGCTTTGCTAATTCATTCTTGTAGTGCATATTCAGAATGTGGCAACAATCATCATTTAATATTTTAAATTTACAGGTGGGCAATGTGGTGAGATGATCTCCATGACAGAATCTCTTACTTCCCCTTTCAGTAACTCAACTGCACACTAGCACCAAATGATTAGGCAAATATCTTTCTTATGTAACTGATAAGAGGTGAGTGTTTTCCTATTTCTCTTTACCGTTCAGTCTTTTTCTCCATCTTTCTCTGACTTGTATAACCAGCTTTAATTATGATTTACCAGAGTGCTGAGGGCATATCAGCGATTCTCCAGATGGCTCAAACTAACCTGTGAGAGCACATTTATTTGCACACTTGATCTTAGAATAATCAACATGTTCCTAGCACAAAATGACCAAGAAATTGAACTGTGTGTATTTTCAGTTAGTTTCTATTTACCCACTGCTACTGGATAATAGATACTAACATTTATGCATATTATCTGCTTCCTGTGTGCCCCTCTTTAAGAGATTTACCCTTTAGAGTTTTCTCCTTTAGATTTGCTTTAATGCTTAATTTGTGAATTAATAGGAGGCAATGACTCTATTGGTCAAAAAACCTATTTGACCCATTGGATCTGAACACTGATCTTGATAGTAGCAAAAAAAGAAACAGTGCTACTGAGGCTGGCCTCCCAGGGCTCATCTGTCATGTAGCACAGGGGTTAGTTTCAAACAAGGTGAAAAAAATTGTTTAGGTCAACTCTTCTTTCCAGTGCATGTTACAGCTTTGAAGAGAAGTTTTAATGGCACGCATGAGGCAACAGCAGCGAACAGAGAGGCTCCCTCTACAGCCACAGCTGCCCAGGTAAGTGCCTAGGTAAGAGGAGATATGTGCTGCAGTTTTAGAAGTATGGAAACCAGACATAGGACTTGAACTATGGCTGGTTTCCATACTTGAAGTCGTAGGACTTGACCTGAGGATCTGTGCCAAGAAGTGCCCCCCTTTTCCCCTCTAGTTCTGGGGGCGGTGGCTTCCAAGGCTGCGGCCACTCATGAGGCCACCAATTTATCTCCCCTTCCATATTGCATTGGACCCACATTTGGTCTCTTATACTGAACTCTTATGAGGGCAGACTGGCTACCCTCACCACAAATTAGGCCAATAGAACTTTGGTCTATTCCAATTAACATACCTTCAAAACTCTGAAGTGGGGTTTTAAACTTCATTTGTTGAGGAGTGTGAGCTATTAATGCTAAAAACATTTCTGAGAAAGTGAAAGTGTGGCTATTAATAAATGAAAAGCAAAGAAAGATGGGGAGAGACAGCTATTATGTTTTCTGTATCCTTCCGTTTCCTCTGTTCAAATTCTCTGCCAAATTCTTTGAAATAAAACCGAATAACACCAATTTGGTTGTTGAAGTCAATTGCTCCTACTATCAGTGTAAATCCTGCATTTCTTTAATTCCAAAAAGATGAAATGATACTGAGCCAGAATGATGTAAAAAACTGGCAATAAATTAGAGATGCTAAGGACAATTAGAAGTGATTATACATATTTATAAAATCAATTAAAAATAACAAAAATATGTTTATAGTGTGTATCTATACTCTATTTGGAATTCAAAAATGGGTCCAAATTTTAACTAAATAAATAGAATTTCTGTAAAAATTGTAACAAAATTTGAGAGCATCCAAGTACCTATAATAACATTTAAGCAATCATTAAAGCTAACATTTTCAATTCTGTTCTGGAGGTTTATTGCAACTCTCTTATACTATTTATTCACTCATTTGCTTACCTGACAAACCTACTGTGTGTTAGTACTATGAGCATGAATTGCAGTGTAGAACAAGGGGAAAAAGGAAAAAAAAACAAAGTGCCAAGGAAATTTCAGGCACAAAGTAGCATATGAATGGAGAAATGAAGCAATTTGTCATTTCTGGTGATTATTTTTGGGTTCTCTGCAGCACAGGAAGTAGGTTTCAGATGACAAAAATCAAGGAGAGAATGTAGGTAGATTTCTATGTAATATACTAGAAATTAATTTTTGTTCTTTTTTTCCATAGGTCAAGGGAAGGAAGCATACACACTTTGTGTAGGTAAGTATCATATATTAAAACTTTTCCTTGTTTATTAACAATGGTAGCCATGGTAAAGGTGTCATGAGAAAGTGTGAATCTGAAGACAAATGAAAAGAACATAGCTCAGGTGAAGGTAAAAAAGGAAAAGAACTTTATTCAAGTCTAGAGAAGTAGAAATTTGAGGGGCTGGAGTAATAGCATAGTGGGTAGGGCCTTGCATGCGGCTGACCTGGGTTCAGTTCCCAGTATCCCATATGGTCCCCTGAGCACCGCCAGGAGTAATTCCTGAGTGCAGAGCCAAGAGTAACCCCTGTGCATAGCCAGGTGTGACTCCCCCAAAAAAAGCAAAAAAAAAAAAAAAAGAAAGAAGCAGAAATTTTAAAAGACATAATTTAATGGATTTAATGAGGATCATATTTCAAAATTAAGAAAAAGACCAATGTCTGTGGTGACTTTGGATTTGGGGGTTTAAATATATT
Source organism: Sorex araneus (assembly GCF_027595985.1). Classification (NCBI taxonomy): domain Eukaryota; kingdom Metazoa; phylum Chordata; class Mammalia; order Eulipotyphla; family Soricidae; genus Sorex; species Sorex araneus. Next base: position 173,529,814 of record NC_073305.1, read on the forward strand.
GGTGAGTTTCTAAGGTGAGAAAGAAAGAAGGAAAGGAATATTTGTGGAAGGTAATGAGGTCAGTTTAGATATGAAGTATATGAGACACATCTTAGTAGTGGAGAGTTGAGAGTCAGTCTGAAGCTAAGCACAGCTAAGCACAAAAAGGATTAAAAAAATTTTTTAAAGGGGGTTAATATTATGGTCTTGGTGTCATCAGCATAGGTGTTTGTTGAAAATCAGAGAGTAATGAATTTTCTTAAAGTAAGCTCATTTTTTAAAAGCTCAAATTGTAGATGCCCAGAAAATATAAACATAAAGTCTTCTTTACAAGATAAATGAGCAGAGAATTTTTTTAAATAGGAAGGGTAATTACAAATGGAGTCATAATTTAGAAGGGAAGGGAAAAATATTTCAAAATGAAATTAAAGACTGAATGATAACAGTGTCCTTTTCCATAATTATGGTGGTAAACTTTGCCAGAGCAAATTAATATGGTAGATTATAGAGGTTATGACCAGTAAAATTTAATATGCACCATCTTATCAATGGACAAATTGCCAATTCTAAAAATTATAGAGAAATAACTTATTCAGAAAAATGAGTTCATTTGAAAATGAGTAAGAATCTGTACGTGACACATAAAAGGTTGGTTTAGACATTACATTTTCTAGAATAAAATGTCTTCAATTCAAAAAGTTTTTATTTAAATCATGTATTCCAGGAATATGAAATCACACTTTTGGCAACCTTAGAGTAAATGGTGGTGGACATGCTCTTCTATTGAGAAAATGAAACAAAATGTGTAAATAATATTTTCACTGGACATTGGAAGACAGTGAAAAATAGGCAACACACTGCAACCTCTTTCAGGAAGAGAAATAAGAAAATATGAGTCCTATGACAGGAAGGCTTTTTGGAAGACACAGGGGAATCCAGACAAAGCAGAATGCCTAGCAATCAGAGTTTGAAGCAGCTGAGATGTTTGGAACAGCAACGTAGAATAATAGAGAGGGGAATACACAGAGCAAGCAGTCTGCACAGGGCTGGCTTTGAGATCCTGGTGTATTACAAAGCTGTCCGTAATGAGGGAAACTTTGTAAAGTTGAGAAAAGTCCCAGGGACTATAAATTCGGCAAATATTGGACCTTGCATAGACTCTAAGCTATACTCAAGTTGCAAGCAATCATCATGAAGTAACCTGAAGGAATGCTTTGAATATTTGGAATGTGTCAGAGAATGACCTTCTTTTAGGACAAAGGTAAATGTTGCTACACCATAAAAAATACTCTGGACAAACCCTAGTCCAGCTTAAATAACATGCATTGAAAATATCAGCTGATCCCAAAGTCAGTAGATTTCTGACCGCAACAAATTCAACACTCTTAAAAGGAAGACAGTAAATGCAGCATGTCAATAACTTTCAAAATCCCTCACCTCCCAAAAGAAAAAAAAAAGATTGAAGACATACAAAAGAGCTGGAAATATGATCCATAATCACATAAAAAAGCATATGACCCATAATCAATAAAAATAAGCACAGAAATTATTGAGAGGATGAAATCAATAATTTTAAAAATACCTACTATAGAGACATGAAAGAACTTAAATAAAACTAAACAAAATTAAAAGATAAATCAAATTTGTTAGAAAGAAACAACAAAGAAAACCAACTGGAATCTTTAGAATTAAAAATGCAGTTATTTGAAATAAAAATTCACTGGATAAGCTTAAAAACAGATTAGAGGCCTTACACATAAGAAATACCAGTAAATTAAAAGAAAAAAAACAAACAATAGGCTTCAAATGGAAACATGCTGAGAAAACAGATTCATTCCAAGAAATGTGCTCATTTAGATGGAATGGACAAATTCCTTGAGAAATGTAAATAGCCAAAAATGTACAAGAAAATTGAAAAACTTTCTAGGTCTATTTCAAATAAATTGAATCCTTAATTAACAAATCTTACAAACGGGCTGGAGTCATAGGACAGCAGATAGGGTGTTTGCCTTGCATGCAGCTGACCCCGTGTTCGATCTCTGGCATCCCATATGGTCCCCCGAATATCACCAGGAGTAATTCCTGAGTGCAGAGCCAGGAGTACCCCCAAGCGCCACCAGGTGTTACCCAAAAAGCAAAAATAAATAAATGCATAAATAAATCAATAATTTCTAAAAAATATCTCTCTGTCTCTCACACACACACTCAAGCACAAGGACACACACACATAAACAAAGGCCATGGATATATCTCAAACAAAGGGAGATTATATCCTGCTAGATCAAAGCCCTGAGTTTAATTCTTGGCACTGTATAACCAATCAATTTCATCTGTGGGTCCCTGGGTACCTCCTGGCATTCTGTGCCCAAAAACTGAACCAACAGGCTGCACTGCTGAATCAAGTACTTAAAAAATAGTACTTAATAGCTTCTGGTGGCCCCAATTTTTACAAAAACAAAAACCAAAAATTCAAATGCACAGGTCAGGAATAGCACTTTGTGATAGATTTCTGACCTCCTGGCATCACAAAGAAAAATAAAATCTGAAGACTTTTCAAAATTTCATCAAAAGTTAAAAGAAGATATAATCTTATTGATGCATTTTATTATACATAGATTACTTAAGAATGTATACACTCTCTCTCTCTCTCTCTCTCTCTCTCTCTCTCTGTATGTGTATTCCTGAGAACCCAGTGGTTCTCAGGAATTCCTAGGGACATTATCTGAACTTTGATTTATTGCTAGGACATGGCAGTGTTCTTGGACAAACAGGGCCACACCTGGTGGAGCTGGGGATAGAAGAACATGTGATGATCACTAAGGACTTATACATGCAAAAGTCTAACTCTTGTGCCATATCTTTGACTTTATGCACGTGAGGAAACATACCTCATACATTGCAAGATAATAAGAATGATTTCAACAAGGATTAATAGGAACTGTCAGGAAGGAGCGACCTTTGCTGGATATTATTATCATGGGTCAAATTGCAGATAGCTGAATTAAACTGATATTTAAAGATCTCAATAGGAAGAGAAGGGGCAAGCGGTGAGAGTGCCACATATGGAATGAGGAAGGACATGTATATTTGAGCAGTAAACATTACAGACTCATTTTGGAGACTTAGGGTGTGGCTTTACCAGAGTATGTCATAATCATGAGTCATCTTCCGTCACAGGAGAGAGAGTTTGGGTTTTATTACATAAAGGGTTAGAAAATCAATGAAAAGAAACTAAGCATGAAAACTGTACCATCAAATAGAAATTCTGGGAGCTTGAGCTCAGAAAAGCTACTGAGACAGAAGAGAGCAAAATTTAAGTCATAGAAAACAGGATAACCCTTAAAATGGCCCGGTGTGGTTCTTCATTAGTGGGAAGGTAGATCAAGTACCTAGAGGAAACCTCAGTGCAGATTCAAAGGACAGTTGCCACAAAACCCAATTGTATTTTTCAAGAGTTAAGATTAGAATTATAGAAACTGATAAAAACTAATTTTTTCTGCTCAAAAAAAAGTCTCACAGAGTAGAATTAGTAGCACAACTGGATCTATGCAAGATAATGAGTATGAGTTAGATCTACGTCATGTTCTTGATATGAAATGATAGTTTTTCAGTTTTGTCCCAAATATTTGTGTATGAAAATTATTTTCAGAGCACTATGAAGCTCTCTGCCTCAATTTTGAAACATGAAGCTATATTCAAGTAAACTGATAATGAAAAACAATTGATTTATATAGATTATACCCTATCCAATTGATTTTAGGAAGATGGATTTAACCTATTGAATTTAAAGATAATCAATTCTGAATGGAAAAGATATTTAAAAAAGCAGATCAGATTTTGATGCTATACAAACTTTTTTTAAAATTTTCAAAACGAAGTCTAAATAATGCATATTTTCTCCCAATTAACCAAGGTCTGTGTACAGAAGTCTCTGAGAGAGAAGTTAATCTTCCGTGTTCCTCTAGTGAACATTGTCGAGGGACAAAGGCAGACAAGAATTTGATATGTTATGATTTTGTAGCAGTAAACAAACTACAGTGTTGAAAGCAGCAATTAACATGGTGAATCTGTTAACACCACAATGAATATGAAATAATTTCATGACACCCAGTGTAAAGAAAAGTTGAATTCACATTGCTAGTCATCATTAAACTAAAAAAAAAGTGAAAAGTCCTTACAAAATAATTATATAGGGGATTCTGGGTAATTGAACCAGAGAGAGAGTGCAATAGATGAAGCACTGGCCTTGCAGGTGGCTGATACAGCGTTGATCCCTACCACCTCACATGATCAGAGCACATCCAGGAACGATCCCTGAGCACAGAGCTAAAAATAATTTTAGAGTACCTGTCAGTGTAAAAACACAAACAAGGGATGCAGCACTATTTTGAGTTCTTTGAGAGTCTCTTCCTTTTGTTAAATATAGAAAACACTGACTTGATCATTCATTCACTCATTCAGTATGCTTGCACTGCTCTCTGAGGCAGTATCATAGTTTGCCACCAAGGGAGGGAGAATAAGCACTAAAATAAGTCCAGAAAATTAGGTGATATTACAAAGAAGAACTCCCATAAGGCATTTCTCTACCTTTGCAAACAAATCTTTTCAAACATGACATAAACAATAGAATATATTACATCTTAAAGCGCCTGTTTTAGCATTCAAAAGAAATACTGTACATTTTATTTTATTTTGTTAGAGGTAGTGGGCCATACCAAGTGGTTCTTAGGGTTTACTTCTGGTTTTGCACTCAGGGATCACTCCTGGTGGCCTCAGGGGACCAGATAGGGTTCCAGGGATTGATTCTGAGTCAGGTACTTGCACTTTAGCACCTTACCTGCTGTACTATTTCTCCAGCCTTTGTACATTTTATTGACTGATTTATTAAAAATATTTTTTCTACCCTATGTACACCTCTTTTCCAAAAGAATTCATTGTAGTGACTAGAAAGAGAGTACAGGGATTAAGATTCATACCTGGCATGCAGCTGACCCAGATTCAGAACCAGGTACACTATGAGCACTGTAGGCATGCAGTATCAGAGAGACGAATAGAACCATATCCCCGGCCGCCCACCTTGAACTGCTGCTCTGAACCTCTCAAACACTGGCAGGAAAAATGAATTCATTGGATAAAGTGACTGAACACTGATTTCCTCACAGAATCTGAGATCAGAACTAGTCCCTCCCTGGAATAGTATACACCTCTTATTGGCTTGGTACTGCACTGTATGATTCCCCTAACACATTTGATCTTCAGAGTATTCCGTGAGTTTAAAATGCAGATCATCGTCACCATCATCATCATCACCATCATCATCATCATCATCCCGTTGATTGTTGATTTTCTCGAGTGGTCTCAGTAACATCTCCATTTGTGTTAGCCCTGAGATTTTAGAAGCCTCTTTTTACTCGTCCTTCCCAACGGTGCTGCATTGGAGGCTCTTTCAGGGTCAGGGGAATGAGACCCAACATTGTTATGGGTTTGGCATATGAATACACCACGGGAGCTTGCCAGGTTCTCCCATGCAGGCAGGAAACTTTTGGTAGCTTTCCAGGTTCTCCGAGAGGGAGAACTAGGCTATAAGATGTGTAATCCCATTATATGCGGATGATACTCTATTTTTCTAGAGATAAACTGAAGCTATAAGACTGAGTTTTATATTACAGGCAAGTGACAAAATCAAAATATGTACATGAATTATGGAAGTCCTAATTCCATGTACTTTCAAATACAGCTCCCTATATATGTATGCTTCACAGGAAAGGGGCTGACACAACTGCATATGTTTTTAACTTCTTCATCCCACATCATTTATGACTATGACGTGATGAATTCAAATTTTTTTATAGGGCTAGAGGGATAGCACAGGGTTAAAGCACATGCCTTGCATGAGGCTGACCCAGTTTAAATTCCTAGACACTTGGTCCCGCAGGCATAGGTAGGCATCTGTAGGCCCTTACCTGCACCAGTTTTGGCCCCAGAGGCCTTCTATGTTCCACAAGGGTGGCCTGGATAATCTCCTTCACTGCAGGATCTGAGCAGCACAGCACCTCAGACCCTCACGATGAACTGTGAATCCAGTCGGCTGAGAATCTCAGGGAGGAAGCCCAAGTCTCTTGAGTGATTCTTGGAAGGACAAACCCCCCTGCAATTTTTTTCTTTAACAATGTCTCTTATTCTATGAAATGGGGCTGGAGCGATAGCACAGTGGTTGGGCGTTCGCCTTTCACGCGGCCGACCCGTGTTCGATTCCTTCGCCCCTCTCAGAGAGCCCGGCAAGCTAGCGAGAATATTGAGCCCGCTTGGCAGAGCCTGGCAAGCTACCCGTGCATATTGGATATGCCAAAAACAGTAACAATAAGTCTCTCAATGAGAGACGTTACTGGTGCCTGCTGGAACAAATCGATGAGCAACGGGATGACAGTGACAGTGACAGTGACAGTTCTATGAAATTATGACTTCTAGTCAGAGAGCTCATATGTAATGAGTCAGGCTTTATAGTTACATAACCTATTACACATTAAGCATAGTTCTTATACATTGTATATATTAAATAAATTAAATATCAGGACAATCCTTGCAATTATCTTACTGGCTCAGTATTTTATTTTAGGAAACTCACATTATATAAAAACCACACAGAGGTGAAATAACTTGCTCACAAAAATTCAACTGAAATGTGACAGACTTAATAGAAGATAACACTTGAGTGAGAAAATATTTATATCTTACATAGATTCAATGTCATATTTTAAGTTAGGTATTAGTATATATGGCATTTTATATAAAATGCACATTTCCACATTTCAATCCATTGTTTGTAAGTTTTTTAGCATTAACTTGTTTACCTGAGGAGCCAGAAAGATAGTTCAGTGGGTAGGGAGCTTGCCTTGCATATGACTGCCCCAGGGTTCAATTCCTCACTTCCCACATAGTTCTCTGAGCACAGCCAGGAGTGATTCCTGAGTGCAGAGCCAGAAGTAACCCCTGAACATTGCCAGGCATGGCTCCAAAACTTAAAAATTATTTACTTGCATTAGAAAGTATTTTGTTACAGGATGAATGTAGAATGTTCAAAAGCACAGAGAATATTCTAGAAAATCAGGGCTATATAGGTCATACTATGGAGGAATTCTTGGAAGACAAAGGGATTCTATGAGGACATCTGAGGCAGAAGTGTGCATAATAAACCAAAAGGAAGAATTAGTAATCAATGGCCATCCCTCAATATTCTTAGTCCAAGAATAGAGGTAGATGTATCATTGTGCTATGAGAATGCAATTGTTCTAATAGATGTATGCTTAGCTTCAAGAAATTCCCCTTGACGTTAGCAAGACTAGGTAGAGAAATCAAAGTTTAAGCTAATATCCCTTATTATTTACCATATATCAGGCACAGCTCTAAGACTTCAACCTTTTTTAACCTTTTAACAATCCTATGAAGTACTTAACAGCTCTTTTGATAGAAAATGTCACAGAGAAATACTGAGCAATTTAAACCAAGTCAGAAGCTTTTTAAAATAGCAGAATCAATATCTAAAACACAGATTGATTCCAGAGTATGCAGGTTTAGCCATGACCCATTCAATTGGACCAGTTAATTTAGTCTTTCTACTAAGCTAGTCTATCTTCATTGTGGCTGAATAGGGAACAAAATAGGAAATAATCCTAAAGTCTTTCTACAAAATGAAACACTTAGAAAAATCACGCAAGCAAGTTCTTTACTGATATCACTAATTGTCCTAATACAGAAAATAATTCAAATGAACAATTGATTCTGATAAAAAAAAACTAGACCATATTTAACAAAATTGACTTTTTAGTCTTTTCTATTTAATCATCCTCACAGCAGGAAATAAACAGAACCACTTTCATCAAGTAATGTCCTTGGAAATTCTGAATTCCTTGAACTTTTGTTATGTATATTTATATATCATAAGGCAGAGAATCTCTTGCCCACATGCCTGGCTGTCTTCCCCAGGGGCCCTCAGAGGGGATGGGCTCCAGTTTCCCTCCCCACCCCGAGCAGCGCTCCCACTGCCAAAGACCTTCGGAGCCTAGCCACAGCCATGCTCAAGGCTCCTCTTCCACACATTCGGAGGAGCCTCACACATGAAGGTAATGGCAGAGGAACCCAGGTATGTGGAACCGGGGCTGAGACCTCCAAGCCTACTCGGGTCGGGACTGTGCCTCTTCTGCCCAGATTTCCCATTTGCCAGTAGCTAGGCCGTCACACCCAGGGACTGCCCCCAGTGCCGCGTAATCCCACCAACGGACCATACCCAGGGACTTAAAACCAAGCTCTCAGAAGACATTTTATGGCCTAGTTCTCCCTCTAGGGGAACCTGGCTAGCTACTGAGAGTTTCCTGCTCACATGGGAGAGCCTCGCAAATTCCCTATGGTCTATACATATGCCCAAACCAGTAATAATGCTGGGTCTCGTTCCCCTGACCCTGAAAGAGCCTCCAATGAGGCATTGTTGGGAAGGACGAGTAAAGAGAGGCTCCTAAAATCTCAGGGCTAGGACGAATGGAGATGTTACTGAGACTGCTCAAGAAAATCTATGATCAACGGGATGATGATGATGATGATGAAGGCAGAACTTAATGGTATTGGTTGTGGTTTTGCTAATGATCTAGGGTAGCAAACTTCTAATTCTGAGTTTTCCCTGTTTCTGAGTAAGCTTATTTTTCTAGAGCTTTGAACCTAAATCCTGTGTCAAATGAGTTGACTTTGAATTGTTTCATACTTAGTCTCATTGCTAATTAGATTGCAGTTTACAATTTATTATTGTGTCTCTTTTCCTCATTCACTGTGTTTCTGTGTGAGCTATTTCTAGATTTCAATTTTGAAATGCTCCTAAGGAACTGAAAACTTTGACTTTCTGTTAATTATAAAAGCAATTGCAACCACAAGACAACTCTGGAAAAGGAATTAAGAAGTGCTTCAATTTGCTTCATAACTGTATATTTATATTAAAAATCTATAACTTTGGAGGTTATATTTTCCAGACCTCTACAAACTGAATCTGATATTCTTAACGAAGTATAACCTTTAGAGACTGATCAACTTTTATATTCTGATCTGGATGCTAAGTCTTCACATATGTAGAACAAAAAGTTTCTAAACTTTTTCATTATCTATATTCACTATGTTACATCAGTCAACTTAGAGCTTACCTTAAATTTTCTGTGCATTTATGTTTTCTAAAATCTATTATATACATAAGTTTAATCCTATATGTAGCAATTTACGTTTTTTTCTATTGAAGTGCATCTTCTTGACTTTTATTAATTTCACTATAATGAAAATGTTCTCTCTCAAAATCATATGTGCATTTTATTCAAAATGGTATGAATGAGGTGTTTGTATTATTTTATTATTTTAGATTATTGGTGAGAGAGTTGAAGATTACAAGGTCAAATACTATTTGAAAGCAGTTATCTTAGTAGTATGACTAAAATCATATATTACCATCATTTTTATGAAAACTTCAGAGATTTAACAAATATTTAATTCACATATATCCAAGAGTACCAAAATAACATTACATATTAACTTTATGAATCCATATTAACTCTGTGATCTGAAAATGCCTCATAAAAATTTTTGTAAGTATATTAAGCACTTAAATTAGATTAAAGTGTACATAGCATAGAAATTCCAAGGATGACTCTTGAAGAGACCATTATTCATTTTAGAAAACTTCAAAAAATAAAAGAGAAAAATGTCTCGCAGAAGTTCCTTAACTTCCATAACTTTCTGAAGGCAATTTTTAATGATTTCATAACTGTAGCAGCAACTTGTTCATTATGAGGGAAATAACTTTTAGCTTCTCTTCACCCATATTGGCACTTGATATTTTTTTAGTTTGGGGTGGGGAAGTTCTCACTGAGAGAACTCTTATTTGTTCTTAGGCTACCTTGCACTTCCAGGGATCATTTACAAGATGTGCTCCCAAACCCTTTGAGCCATCTCCCTAACCTCTGATTTTATTCTTAACCCCGCCTCTATCCTTCCTATGTAAGAATTATTTCTCTTGATGAAGAATAGAGAAATGCAATGGATCTGAGAGTTTTTACCAATATTATCTCCAGATTACACTTAAATAAGAACTGAAGAATGCTTAAAATTACTGTCTAAAATATTTTTTCCCAGTCTCAGTTCCCTACAAAACAATTTCAGAACTGTTTTGTGTGGGCTTCAAACTCCCCCCACCCTCACCCCATGCCAACCAAATCATTTAGGAAGTTTGTTGTTGTTTTAGTTTTGAGTCATACCCTGCCCTGCTCTGGGCTTACTCCTGACTCTACCTACACTCAGGAATCTCTCCTGGCAGGGCATGGGAAATCTTCTGTCAACCCTGACTCTACCTATGACTATATTAGTGCACAAAATTCACCTTATGGGAACCTTAGTAGAGATTTCATTTTATAACATACTGTGTAATATATCAATTTTGATTATTATTTAAATAATTCTTCAGGGTATGTTTTTGCACATATTTCATAAATGTTCAAAATGTTGGGTGAGCCCAAAAAGTGGAATTAATGCCGGAATTATTCTCATTTTGACCTTAGATGAATATTATTATTTTGATTTTTCATAGGTTTATGTTCCTATACTCACTTATTCACCATTTTAAACTCCCAGAAGGAATATTTGAAGGTGGCTTTTCCTCATCCTACCACTAACAAAATATTATCTATCTTTTGAATTTTGCCCAAAACAATACAAAATATATTTCTTTATATTTCTTTTGCTCTTATAAAAAATGAACATAATGTGACTGTGAACCATTTGTAATAGTATGTGTTCTGTTTGTTTAGTATTCTTTGGAATAGAGCATTTTTTATTTTCTAGTCATTTTTAACTTATAGAAGTACCATAAAGTCAGTTTCCCTGAGAATCACTTGATCCTTGACATTGAATAAAATCACCTTAGCACCTCCAGGAGAATGCTCTGAGCACAGATCTATGAGCAAGCCCCGAGCACCACCAGGTATAATGCCAAAACAAGAAACAAAGCAGAAATAAAGGGAGGGGAAATGTGAGGAAAGCAGGATCAAAAACAAGGACCAAAAATTCTCACTCTTTTGAACTTTTCTGGGTTTTGGGGTTTTCTAGATTTTGTTGTCACCAGTCACCATTTGAGCTCAAAGAGTGATAATGACCAGTATCAGTTTATTAATCTAGTTCTTTCTCTTCTCTCTTTCTCATTCTCTCCCTCTCTCTCTTCCTGTTCTCTTAGAGGCATATATGGAAATAGGTTTCTGCTCAAGAAATGTTTAGGAACTGTTTCTTTGAGGCTCAATTTACTCAAGGTAGAGTTAATATGACATGCTCTGAATTTAAAAAAATTGGTTATTAAAATGTTGATATGCCTGTATGATTAGGAATAAATGTAACATTGACATACTATGAAGTCCTTAAAATGTCAAAATAACTAATAACATCTTTATTTTTTGTCCTTTTTATTGTTGTTTTCATGCCAGGGACGGAACATCAGGTGGATATCAGGGGTCTGTGATGCTAGGGATTCAACCTAGAGTCTCAAACACACAAGGCATGTGCTCTATCATTTGAATTACCCCTCTGATCCCTAATTATACATTTTAAATTCAATATTTAAGTGTTTTATATTAAGTGTTAGGGTTAGATGAAAAAAATGATGAAACTATTTAAAATTGTATTCTATCTAAAATATTAGTAATCTATAAAATCCAAAATACTATTGGCATATATTTGACAAACCTTAAATTGTGTGTTCTTTCTCAAGTAGGATAAAATGACTCTCATGCTGTCTGTTATTTCAGAGGAACATTGACATTCAGTGACCTTTAGCAAGGGATCTTACACAATTCATGTTCTATATTGAGCATATAATTTATGTCCAATGACATATTCCTAAACTTCTGAAGGTAAAAGAATAGATTCCTTACATTAATTCCCCACAAAACTTATAGGGTCAGTAAATGAGAACACAAACTTCAGGGATTTTGATGTTTTGATTTAGAGAAAAACAGCTCTAAGCATTTTGTTATTAATTTTATAAATGAAGTTTGTGACACGAATGGTGATTAAATGTTGGTTAAACAAACATCCCAAGGATGAATAATTTACTGTATTTGAAGGAACCCTTATTGTTCCAGAGGCTCTTGCTCAACTACCATGAACATTTGCTCTGATGATCTTACCTCTCTTATTTGATCAGCATCGCCTCTCAAGCAGAACAGGTAGTCCTCACTTGGAAGGTAGCACAAGACCTGTGAAATGACTGCCCATCTGAATAGCTGACGGGACATGCTAGGATTGTGCTTTAATGTTTCAAAAGTCAACTCTTTTAGGTGGTTTAGAAATATAGGGAAACACAAAGTAAAATATATTTTAATAGAATTACTGTCACATACACAGTATGTTCCAACACCCATCTCTTTACCAGTGCATATCAATTGTCACCAAATTCTCCAGTTTCCCTCTCCCCCAAAATAGCCTGCCTCTATGGCAGACATTTTTCTTCTCTCTCTCTCTCTCTCTCTTTCTATCTATCTATCTATCTATCTATCTATCTATCTATCTATCTATGTATCTATCTATCTATCTATCTATCTATCTGGCATATTTTAATTTAAAATATTTATATGGCATATTTTAATTTAAAATATTGTAGCCATTGGGAATTGAAATTCTTTATTTCTACTTTCATTAGGATTAGTTTGTAACTTCTCATCAATATCTAAGATAATAAGATAATATCTTTACTATTTGTAGTAGCTATTTATAATTTTTGATAGTCTTTAAGCTTCTCTTTGTACTTTCAGTAATGTGAAATATCTGATAGTTCTTTAATGCCTATATGTTACTTCCTCAAGGATAACTTTATTTTTACTTCAAGCACTTTATCTGATTTTGAGATGTATCTCATTAAGTCCCTTCATTTGCTTATCAACAGCCCTTAGAAGGGGGTCAATATAAATAATTTCATGGTCAGAATATGTTATATAATCCATCTATAGTTGTTCAGTTTATTATTACTTATTTCTTCTTTGCACTTCATCTTCATTGATTCATTTTGTTATCTAATTGCACAAATTCCAGGTGGATCTATCACAAGAACACAGGGAAGCAGAACTCCTGAATTCTCTGATGTCTAGATATGAATGTAATAACAGAAATTTAGTGAACAATCTAACAAATGGAGGAACCAATAGCTTGATGAGTAACTATTTCTGATGGGCAATAATGATCAATCGTGGACCAGAGTTAGAAGGACGTTTGTACTGTTTTCACTTATTATGCCATAGTAACTGACAGTGAACCATGTGTAGAGAATTAAAGGTAGCCTAAATCAACCCTAGGTCACGTATATTCATGCATAGGGGAGCTGTGCAAAGACTGACTTGTTTTCAATAAAAAATAAAGGGAAAATATGGGATTTAATTACCGGACCTGCTTTTGGAAATAAATCTTTCTACTAGGGAGTTTAAGAAAATGAGAGGGATGAATTAGATAAAACACAAGTAAGTGATGAGAGATTGTTTTCATGTACTCTGCATTTTACTTTATCATTTTACATGGGAGATGTTTTTTCAGAGTCTTACAAACATCATCCCTGTTGTCAAGCAACTTGACAACAATGAGACAATTACTCTGTCTTCCCCTTCAAAAGCGAGGAAGAAAGAAGATGCATGAATTGTCTATGGTGATAGAGCTTGTCAAGGATGGAGCTGGATCCTAATCCAGTGTGATTTTGGAGGCTGAGATTTCAACTGCTGCAAAATGCTAGTCTTTTGCATGTGCTGCTAGTTTTGAAAAGTAACATACTGTCGGGCCCTTGCTCTTCCTGGTAAATTTTGAGCTACCTCACTAACTGCTGTAGTTTATGGCTGGAGATACAAAATTCAGTACACATATTGTTGGTGACATAGATGACTAAAGCTAAAGATATGAAGAGATAAATTGTTCTTTGTTTCAGAGTGGCCATGAATGCAAAGGGAATGATTTAGAGGAAAGAGGACGCAGCTGGTGACATCTCTTAGGGTCTGAATAGACCAGTTCACTGGGTCAGAAGGTTTCAGTTCTGAACATGAAGCTCTTCTTGATGTTGGAATAAAGAAATAGGGATGATAGGCTGAATAAATTATTAACCCTATTTCTACTGAGATTAGAAGAGACTCTTTTGGGAAATATTCAGGCCAACTTACAGAAATGTAGGAGCGCTATATTTGATTTTTTTGCAAACAAATATCTACCCACTAAACCTGCAATTCATAAGAACTAATTTTAGGCCCTAAATAACAAGTATATAGGAAAAAGTGCCATGTTAAATAGATATAACTAATAGAGCACAGCAAAGCACAAATATGTTATCTTATGTCTCTTGTTTCATGTCTGGTTAGAGAATACTAACAATCAGATCAATTAATCTGCTTCTTTGGAATTGTGGTTAGAGATTTAAATAGTTGTTTACTTTTAAATCTTCTTGTGTTTCATTGCCATTTACTAAGTGTCTGCTGGGTGCCTAGCTACTTTCAGCCATCCAATTTTCAGTGCTATGCTTTTCTCTCCTTGACAAATAAAGAGAAAAAAGGTTATGCCTGTTGTTACTAGAAATAACTTATTTCATAAAACCACATGAATGACCTAGAAAAAGCCATTCATGAATATAAGGCCACAAAGAACAGAGACTATTTCTCATGGAGTCTTTCCAATTTCCAATTCAGTTCCAAAAATCTTCCCTAAAATACATACAAAACATTTTAGAACCTGAGATATTTCACTCAAAATGAAGAAAGAAAAGAGAAGTCCACTATTAAAGAAATATTAAAGGTATTTGTGTAGGCAGCTGCTGATTATTATAGTACAATCATAGAATCTAGGGGTAAAAACATATTTTGTGTCCCAGAAATGTTAATTCACCATTGTGGGCATCAGTTTTCATCAAGAAGAGAGAATTGGGGGCTGGAGAGAAACTTCATTCGCTAAGGTGCTTGCCTTACCTATATATGACCAAATTCAATTTCTGGCACCCCATATGGTTCTCCAAGTCTGCAAGGAGTGATCCCTGAGCAGAAACCAGGAGTTAATCCCTGAGCACTGGCAGGTATGACCCCAAAACAAGAAGTATAAGGAGAAGGAGAAGGAAAAGGAGAGGAGGAAGTGATGATGATGATGATGATGAGGAGGAGGAGGAGGAGGAAGAGGAGAAGAAGAAGAGGAAGAAGAAGAAGAAGAAGAAGAAGAAGAAGAAGAAGAAGAAGAAGAAGAAGAAGAAGAAGAAGAAGAAGAAGAAGAAGAAGAAGAAGAAGAAGAAGAAGAAGGAGGAGGAGGAGGAGGAGAAGGAGAAGAAGAAGGAGGAGGAGGAGGAGGAGGAGGAGGAGGAGAACAACAACAACAGCAGCAGCAGCAGCAACAGCAACAATAACAATACAGAATAGTATTAAAGCTACTCAAGAGACTAACTTTCACCAGCTTTTGCTACTCAGGTGAAATTTTTCTGTAGATTCATTCCATTAAAGGATTTTCATTCCTTTAAAAGTCTAACCTCTTTATCATTGTCCAGAAAGCGCTGGTGTCTGTCTCCACTTGCTTTGCTCTCTATTCACTTTGCTCTCTCTTCACATGCCTGCCTTCATCCTTCACTTCCTAAGCTCTTACAAGTCTTACATCTTTGATCTTTCTTTTTCTCAAGCATCCTATGTTCTACATAGAATGCTTATCAAGACTGCCACCTGCCTGACGCAGGTCTCAACTAAGACCTGTTATCTTTTCTCAGAAGACTTTCCTTTTCCAGCTGACCTTAGAGTGAACAGTTGCTTACTCAATTTCTATGTACTTTTTATTTATGAAAACTTATCATCTTGTTATTTTGTTTTGTTTTGTTTAAATATAAGTTAAGTGAGAGCAGGGATCTAACTCTCTTATACTTCCCGATGGAGCCCTTGGAATAGGGCCCAATGGATTACAATGGAATAGGGCCCAATGGATTACAATTCTCCCTCTGGCAGTACTTGGCAAGCTACTGAGAGTTTCCCGCCCGCATGGGAGAGAGCCTAGCAATCTCCCTGTATCATATTCATATGCCAAAACCAGTAACAATGATGGGTCTCATTCTTCTGACCCTGAAAGAGCCTCCAGTGCCCCACCATTGGAAAGGATGAGTAAAAAGAGGCTTCTAAAATCTCAGGGCTAGGACGAATGGAGATGTTACTGAGACCGCTCGAGAAAATCGACGATCAACGGGATGATGATGATGATGATGATGATGATGATGATGATGATGATGATGATGATGATGATGTTGAATATATTGAGGGCCAAGGAGAAAATAAAGGAATTAAGGCACTGGCTTTCCTCTTGGCTAACTCTGGTTTTATTCCCTGCCTGGCATTACCTATGCTTCCCAAGACATCACCAGAAGCGATCCTGGACACAGCTAGGCGTGAGTCTTCAGTACTGCAGGGTGTGCCCCCCCTAAAAAAATAAGTATACAAACAGAATGCATGTAACTTATTTTAAATGAGTCAGAGAAAATGATTTATTTCCTATCTTTGTGGTAACAAAACTACCACATCTCAGTGACTTAAGATGGCAATTGCTATTTTGTTGTTGGAGGTCCAAAGTCTAACACAAGAATCACTGAGCAAAAAGCCAGGCATTGGCAAACTGGCATTGGCTTATGTCCTGGAGATCCTACAGAAGAATCTAATACCATGTCTTTTTCAATTTGAATAGGTTTCCTTATTCTTTTCTCGGAGTTCCCTTTCATCTTCAAAGTCAATAGTGTGCATGTTATTAGTTTATGTTACTCTGAAACTGAGTATTTTACTTCCGTCTTTCCCTTATAAAGACCCTATAAACCTGTTGGATTTACTTGTATAATTCAGGATAGTCATCTCAAGTCTGAGTCTTTAATTTGATCATATCTCTAGAGTTTATCTTGCCTTAAAACAATAGTTTCACAAATTCTTAGATTATGGTCATCTAAGGAAATACTTGCTACATGGTTATGTTCTAGTGGGTAACCCCCATAAGTAATCTTATCTCACATTTTCAAATCTCAAGATGGTGGCCTGAGGGTGTAATGCTACTTTGCTTAAATTGAGCAAAGGGTTTAGACTTCTACCTCCTATGCATATAAACAGCCTAAAAATAAGCAAACGTTGACATTTCTAGACAGGCTGAAAATCCATTTCTGCTGCTGGTGGAAGATAATTACAAGAAGAGAAAACACATTCCACTCCCATCACCAAACTAAGCAGGACAACACGACTGTATTGTTAGAAAATAAAATTCAGTGAGAGTCAAACAAATTGCATCATTATTAGTAGGATCTATTTTTAAGCCTAAGGGAGAGAGAGAGAGAGAGAGAGAGAGAGAGAGAGAGAGAGAGAGAGAGAGAGAGAGAGTGACTGACATTAAACTAAGGCGATTCTCTTCACTTGCCTAGGGTAATTCAGCCTGTTCAATTAAGCAAACCCAAGGACCTAACACATTAACTCACTATCAATATATTCTCTTTGCCTTGGTACAGCAAGTGTTTCCAGCATTATTTATGAAGGCACTTTTGCTGTATTTGCACAGCATGCAGCATTGTTCATAGCAAGTTACAGATTATTGTCAATGAATAATGCCCGAGAAGCTCCTAACCCTTTGTGCTAATGCCCGATAACTAAATCAGCAATAGCTGCTTCTCTGTCCTCTGTGTAAGATTATAGCACAAACATAAATAAACTACCCGAGGCAGGATCCATTTGGCATCACTGACTACCACTGCAAAGTTCCCCATTATACTCTAAACAATGATCTCTACTAATATTTTTTATTCACTACTAATATATTTTTTTAAATGATGGACCCTCAGAATATGGACCTTGGAATTTTCTGAAATTTAATATCTCTTGGATTATTAATCAAGCCAAAGTATACATCAGAGAGTGTTTGAGAATATACCTATGGGAAGCAGGAAGAAGAAAGGCAGAGGTTCCACATAGTCATTCTTTTCACTAGCTTTAAAAGTCACAAGAGAAATTTATCCTCTAACAATTCAGTGGAGTACAGTGCTTTATATCCTGTCAACCATCACGCCTTGGCAGAGAGCTTCTAAAGGGCCAGTGGATCTGAAAATATGCATTTCACAGCAGCATCTTGCTAAAGACAAAATTCCCCTAAATATGAGCCTTTCACCTCTTGCCAAAGGTCACATAATAGATTACCAAAATTAATAGATAAACTGAAGACCCTTTGGCAAAACAAAACAAAACATGAGGAAAATCTGTGTCTAGTGCCTAGAGACCATCATTAAATGTCTCAACAACCTTTTAAATTCATGCAATAAATACACATTCAGAAAGATCTATTAATCTCCCTCTTTTATGTGATCTCTAAAGGCACCAATTTAAGACTCACTATTTGAAGAAAATATGAACAAAGGGCCAAAGAGAGTAGAGACTGAGGCAAGAGGTAGAGCCTTGAGCCAACAATCTTGTTTATCAACTACAATGATGAAGGTAGATGCCTCAAGCGTTATCAGAGAGGCCTCATTTCTCCTGGGATTCGCTCATCACCTCATCACGATGAATTAATTTCCTACATGCCAGAGTTAAACCAACTCAACCTGGATGCTTTATCCCAACAGAAATACCTTATTTTTTTCTCAGTTCCTGAGACCAGAAGACTAACTCAAGGTGTTGGCCAAGAGTTTCGAGGCTCCCTCTGAAAGTTCTAGGGGAGAGAGTCCTTCATGGCCTTTCCATCTCTGGAGGCTCCAGGAGGTCTTGGGTTGCTAGATAATTCTCCAGTTTCACCCAGCCTTCTTTTCTATGTGCCTTTGTCATCCATCTCTCCCTCATCACTCTCTGATACTCTGCTTGATACTCCTTAGCAATGCTCTGTCGTCCTTCCTTAGCTGGAGAGAATCTATTCTACGACCTGCCGTGGTTGCCTGAAACTGCATATAGTAGCCAGTCCTTCATAAACTCGGTTTCCTATATGTACAGACTTATAGAAGTTCAGTTCATAAGAGGCCTGGAAAGAGATGAACTATAATAATAAAATGAAACAATAAAAAGCAATACACTGCAATGATGTGACTGTGTCTCTCTTTCACTGCCTCAAAAATATCGTCTATCACCTTCTTCTCATCCTACAGCAGACAGCAGACAAGTGAAACTTCAGAAAGCCAAACCTCTGAAAATGGAGGATTAGTATCTAAGTTCCAACACCTCTTTTCCAAATGAGGTCACATTCTCAAATTCCAGGTGGCGTGGATATTTGCTGTTGTTGTTGTTGTTGTTGTTGCTGTTGTTGTTCTTGTTCTTGTTGTTGGAGAGACGTCACAGAGTCCAAGACATTAGGTCTGGGTCATGCGCAGAAGTTAGACCGTTGAGAAGACTTTTTGTTTTGGGGGTTCCCGAGTCTCCCATCTCCTGCAGTACCACTGCTCCCTTAGTCCCTGGCAGGAGGGTAGGAAGCCTGGATTGATGCAGAGCAAAGCGTCCCACCCTACCTGCTACCCAGTCTCCAACCAACCAGGCCAGAAGGGCCTCTTCTCAAACGTCATTTCCCACGCTCTCAAGGGACCTGAACCTCTGTATGTGGGGTGCCTTTATTATCCCCCAAAAGACTGTATGGCCTTCTGCTCAGTGCATAGGCAACACAGAGGAAATCAAGCTGTTAAATGAAATACAGCTTTTCCTTCCATAAAGGTGAGGACACCACTTCAAGATGACTTTCCAAACTGCAATAGAGTATTTGAAAGGCAGAAATCATCATTGATCCCACGCCACCAAGATGAGCATGGCTACAGTTTATATGAATTCCCCCATAATCTTTCTTTATGAAATATGTACTATACCTTTCAAGAGCATGATTCAGCGTATGGCTGCGCCTATTTCTCTCTTAGGCCTTTGGATCATAAATGCACAGAAAAGCCTTAACTCACAATTTGGTTTTATGATATAATAAATACACAGAAAGACAATACCTTAAAAATTACATTCTTATTTTTCTCCATTGTCTTTAAAAAACATGGAATCACTGTGAATCACAGAGTTACAAAGTTATTCGTGATTGAGTTTTACACATACAATTCTCCAACACATATCCCTTAACCAGTGTCCAGTCCCTTTGGCCAAGGTCCCCAGTTTCCCTCAAGCTACCCACCTGCCTCTATGGCAGGCATTATTTCCCTTTCCTTTTTCACCCTTTTATACACTGTGGCTTACCCTACTCTTCCTGATAGGCTATCATGTGGGTCACTTTGCCTTTGTATTCAGCACCTCATTTTAGACCAGAGTTACCACTTCTCTCTCACTGTTGGAGTGGTCTCTTCCCTGTCCTTTCCCACCTCTTCCCCCGAACTCCATATGACAAGTTTTCTACTAAGGATCAGTTTTCCCGCCCTTTGCTTTCATTGCTTTTGACTAGAACCATTATTAATATGCTTAATATGCTTTGTTCACAGAACTTTGCCTAATAATCACCTCATACTACTAAATAATCTCTAAACTATAATTTTAATGACTGTTATCAGAGAATTATCTCTAAAACATTTTCATGACATACAAAATATCTATTAAAAAAGATATAAAATACTTATATAAATGTGCTGGTGCCTTTTTTCATCAATAGAAGTATGTTTTAATTTACTTTATTTTTTAAGTATATACTGTTAAAAAATATGGATATGAAGCTAAATCTTTTGTGTCTGTTTAGCTTCTGAGACGCTTACCCTATTATCCCACAACTCTCCTGTTTTATGAGGCTGTTCAGAACAGATGACTTTGCTGATAGGTCTTCTCTGTGGCCCTGGAAGGTGGAAGCATGAAGGTCAGGTATATTAAAGAACTGTAGAGAAAGAGATAATTAGGAAGAACCGCTTAGCAACTGAGAAGAAGAATGACTTAAATTTTATGTAACAGGTCTATTGTCTAAAAGGAAATCTGAGCAATTCCCCAAAAAATTTCCATAAAAGTTGTGTTTGTCTATTGGGTATTTATAATGAAGTTACCCTGGATAAGAAAAGATAGAAAGTGAAAATATCCAAGATCTTTTAGCAAATAATTACCCTTTTAGCAAATAATTGCCCTTATTTGCTCTGTCATATACTAAGATACACCATAAAGCTTTAATTATAAACTCTGTTTTTGGATAAGGTTAGGTTGTCCTTGCTCCTCCAGTAAGGAGCTTAGGCTTATTGAGTTACTCCCACAACAGTGCCCCTGAGGCACACCCAATTCCATCAGGCACTAATAATTCTATATTGATTTTCTCTTTCCTTTATGTCATTTGCATGGTTTAGCTATGTCCTTTTTGTGTAGACACAGAAAGACAGTTGATGTTATGCTTTTGTAACATGGGGGTTAATTGACTCCAAAATAATATTTACTCCTGGATATCCATCATATTTACCTGACATAAGCCTCAGTTTCTCTTACTTCCTAACACCCCCAAAAGGAGGGTCCCAGTGAGGGGACAAGGATGGACCCAGGGCAAGCTGTAAGGTACTCTGGCTTTGGAAAGGAACAAGCTAAGTGACATAAGAAGTATATAAGTTAAGGGCATGGTCATAGAACAAATTCTGTCATAACCCAAAAAGAAGTAACTGAATAAGGAGCCTGCTGGGATTAGGAAAGACTTAACCTGGACTGAGGACTGTGGTCTGGAACATATAGCGAGATGTCCCCAGGAAGAGCCAACCTTTAAGCTTAATGTATCTTTGACTATGTTCATACAAAATGACTAGAAACATATAAGAAGTAAATTTACTATGATTGCTTAAATGGATTACTAGCTGAGAAAAGGAAAAAGCAATACACCCTAGATGGAATTCCGCCCTTGAGTGGGTCTCCTAGTAATCTAGAGTGAACCCTCAGATATTTTTGTCCTTGAGCTAATCCCCTGAACTTCCCCTGAAAGAGTGGCTTTCCCTCTGTTTGATGTTGTGATAATGTTCAACCCCACCTATGTGTACCCCCACCCTTCATGATTTTTATATAACATATGCTGCAAGGAGTAAGAGGGAAGGAGATGTTTAAGATGTTGAAGACTAGATGTTGGGGACGAGACTGTGAAGACTAGATGATGACTAGGAGGAGGATGAGGAGGATGGAACTATGATGAAGGGGACTATGACCGAAACTACAACTATGGTTGTGCCGTAAGGGGAGAGATGGCACCACGTGGGAAAGGAGAGAGAAATAAACTGACTGCCAACCAACCTGGAGCCCCATCCCTGTTTCCCTATTCCCTGGTCCTTTGTCCGGCTGTCACCATGGGCCGGCCAGGGGGACAGTTCTCTGAATGCTCGAGTCTAGCGCCCCCCATGCTTTTATTTTGAAACTCACACCCTGTGCTGTGGCCCTGGAGACCAAAGGAACAAATAGAAAATTTAGAAGCAGATTTTGAGTGTTCTGTTTGTTGGGGTAGCCACACCCAGCAGTGCTCAGGGCCCACTCCTGGCTCTGTATTCCAGGTCATTCCTGATGGTGGTCAGGAGACCATATGCAATGCTGTGGATAGATCTAGGGTTAGCTGCATGAAGAGTAGACACCTTAAGTCCTGTAGTCTCTCTCTGGCCCCTAAACTCTGAATTTAGCAGGATTTAAATATAGGATAAGTATACATTTATAGATAGCAAAGAAATTAGAGATCAATTAATATATGATACTGGGATAATTCATAACTACTAGGAAATGAGTACATTCTAAAGTCTTTTGTCATATGGCAAAATAATTTTAAATGGAAAATATTTTGAAATTGTAAAAAATACAAACTAATGGATGAATAACTGCTGAATTTGTGTGTGTGTATGTGTGTATGTGTGTGTGTGCACAAATGTTTCAAAGGTTATACTCTTACCTCAAAACAAAGCTGAATGTAAAGTACATCCCTCCAAAGTGCCATAAAACAATACTTACCATGCAAAAACGTGGTTATTTTGAATTAGTAAAAATCTTAGTGACATAGGACTAAGTCTTGCTGCATATAGATTTTTTAATTTGTGAAAAATGAATATGATTTTCCATAAAAGCAGAAACTAACACATGTCTTTCTCACAATCATTAATGTTGTTTTTTACCTGAAGCTATCCCATGAACTGCACTGTAAAAACTTGATAAAACTCTGAACAAGCGAATTGTTGAAGAGATAAATTTCCTAATAGAAAAATAAGTAGGCGAAGATTTTGAAAAGGCAATTTCAAAAGAAGAGTAATCACTTAATCTATAAGAAACTCCAACCTCATTAGTAAACAGAGATGAAAATTTAACTCTAACATTGGCTTTCTAAATTAGTCAAAGATAACACAGTTTACAATGTTTGAAAAGAAAGATGAGGTAGATGGTGAGTAACAAATTGTTACAAGCTTACTAGTGCTTTAATTAAATATATTGATAACTTTTAGACATCATATCTTTGATTAATAAATATATTTAATGTATCCAGACATGTGGAAGATTAATAAAAATATAGATTTTTGGCAATAATTTTGCACAAATCTAAATCATTCTTTATGTCTGTAATATAGTTATACTTAAATTAATCATAATACAGGAATACTATGGGATAATAAATATATCCTGGAACTTTTCATTGGGTATGTCTATGCAAATTTAGGGTTTTTTTTAATCTTCTCCTCCCTCATTGCTCATCTGTGTAGCTGCTTGGCTGAAACAATTCTTTATTTTAGTCACTTTCTTTTGTATATAGGCATATTTAAAGTACAAATTTAACAGTATCAAAGAAAATATATGAATAGTTTTCATGAACCTTGGGAAAAGAAATTAAACATGGAACTGGTCTAAAAATCATGATTTTCTATAAATCATTACAAATCTGAATAATTGAGTTGCTACATTTATACAGTCATCCACAAGCAATGGTATCTTTCTTCAATTGTTTCATCCTATTCCAAGTAGCAACCTTAAAAATGAGTTCATGAATTCCTCTAAGTCATCTTTCCCTTTCTTACTCCAGGGTATAAAGAGACTTCATTCATACATGTTAGATTTGTTTGGCTATTTTGTTTTCAAGAACCGAGTTGAAGACAACCAGGTATCCCATAGGTAAAACATTAAAATGGGCTGGAGTGATAGCACAGCAGGTAGGGCATTTGCCTTGCACGTGGCCAACCCGGGATCAATTCCTCTATCCCTCTAGGAGAGCCCAGCAAGCTACTGAGAGTATCTAACCCGCATGGCAGAGCCTGGAAAGCTACATTCAATATGCCCCAAACAGTAACAAGTGTCACAATGGAGACGTTACTGGTGTCTGCTCGAGCAAATTGATGAGCAACAGGATGACAATGATACAGTGAAAACATTAAAATAAACTCGAGATGAATAACCTAGCTGTTGAGGCACCGGATAATAAACTATCACTAAAAAAGGGCAAACACTCAATGAATCCTTCTCTATGATGTCTATGTGTTCCTATATATTGATCTCAGCTTTCCCCCTGCCTTTTAGTGGTTAGTTTCCTTACCCTGAGAATTCTTTTGACAACTACAATGATATTTGATATATGAAGGGAAATCTGCAACTATAAACAATTGTCTAACTTTTCTCTATACACCCTCCCACATATACACCCTCCCAAACTCAGAGGAATCATCACTATGAAATCCGCTGGGGATCTTGGGACTTGTACTTCCAGTACTATATTGAACAGAAGTGGAGAGAGTGGTCATCCTTGTCTCATCCCTGTTCATAGAGGGAAGGCTCTTAGTTTTTCCCCATTGAGGATGATGCTTGCCGTAGGCTTGTGATAAATAGCTTTGACTATATTGAGGAAGGTCCCTTCTATACCCATTTTGGCGAGAGTTTTCATCATAAACGGGTGCTGGATCTTGTCAAATGCTTTCTCTGAATCTATTGATATGATTATATGATTTTTATCTTTTCTTTTGTTGATATGATGGATTGATCTTGGGACTTGAACAAGCCTTTCCTGTGATGGGTTCTTTGCAAACACTGTTGCTGAACAGATTTGTACCAGATCCAGTGTCCTCTGGAAGTGTCAACATGAAATTAGGAGACCCAATGAGCCAGGCTGCCTTAACCATGAGGACATCAGACCAAAACTCCAGATGCAGTCAAAAAGCAGTTCTCTGTGTCCTACTTTAGAATTCCCTTTGAAATGAATGCAGGATCTTCACAATTTCAGGTAACAATTGTTCTACAACAATATAATTTCATTTACATGTAAATAAAATTATATTTTCATTTATATTGCAATTGAAGTGGAAAAATTTAGTCTAGCTCATTAAAAATTAAAATATTAGATTTAATGAGTCTCCTCACAGTAAGAATTTTGAATTATACTTACCCATTTATTTATTTTTGGAATTTAGGCCACACCCGATTATGCTCAATGCTTACTCCTGGCTCTGCACTCAGGAATCACTCTTGGCAGTGCTAAGGGGAACCTATTCAGTGCTTGGGATCAATCCCAGGTTGACCGCATGCAAGGCAAGCCCTTTCCCTACTCTTTTATCTCTCTGGCCCTTATCCTTTTCAATCTGGTGACAGTTATATTGAACTATACTTGTGACATTATCTAGAATAGCTACAGGTTTTTTACTCAGCAAATCTTTACTACACATTTTATTTTGGTTTTGGGGACACACCCAGTGGTGGGTGCTTGGGAGTTACTCCTGAATCTGCCCTCAGGAATCATATCTGGTGGGCTCAGGGGACCATATAGGATGCCAGGGATCAAATGCCGGTTCGCCAAGTGCAAGGCAAGCTCCCTCCCTACCCACTGTTCTGTCACTTCAGCCCCTACTCCACTTTCTTCAAAAGGTCACATGTCACATTTTCTTTTCTCTTATTCAACACTGACATCAGAATTATCAATAATTTTGTTAGCTATTTCAGAAAAATGCCCCTGTTCTGAATCTGGATGTTAAGAGGGAATAAGATGTAATGCTTACGATGGCATTTTTTATGCCTAAAATAATATTTAAAGTTCTTCATTTTCTCTGAAACATTTTAATTGCTCTGGTGAGATTTGACAGTTGAAGTTGGCAAAACTTGAATGACATAGAAATTCCCAGGTTCTATGTTCATATAGATTCCAATGTTCCTATGTATAATTTATGTGTAATATTGCTTCATTGCACAAATAAGTATACAAGAACATATAACTAAGCAACCTCTTTTTTTTTTTGCTTCTTTTGGGTCACACCTGGAAATGCACAGGGGTTACTCCTGGCTCTGCACTCAGGAATTACTCCTGGTATGGTGCTCAGGGGACCATAAGGGATGCTAGAAATTGGACCTGGGTCGGCCACATGCCAGGCAAACGCAAACGCCTTACCTGATGTGCTATCACTCCAGCCCCCTAAGCAGCCTTTTTAATATATTGATTTATTCCAAAATAGGTGAAGAGTTTGTTACAAGCATCCCAATATTAATGTGTTTTTCTTATAAATAAGAATACACTTAGAAATATATCTGGATTTTTGGGTCACAAAGATAGTATAGTGTGAAGGGTGCTTGTCTTGCATGCTGCTGACTCAGGTTCTCCAGGCTGCCTATGGTTCCTTGACCCCTGCCAGCATGCTGCATCAGAGCAGAGCCAGGAGGTAACCACAAGCACCTCTGACAGTGTTTTGCCGAAGCAAAACAAGATGAAAGATAGAAATGCATATGGAGTTTTATTGATATTAATAAAACATACCCTTTTGAAAACTAACCTTTCATGTATATAGTCCCATTTTCTCTCACTGTCACTATCACTCTCGTCCTGTTGTTCATTGATTTGCTTGAGCGGGCACCAGTAACGTCTCCATTTCAAGACTTGTTACTGTTTTTGGCATATTGAATATGCCACGGGTAGCTTGCCAGGCTCTGCCATGTGGGGGAGATAATCTCGGTAGCTTGCCGGGCTCTCTGAGAGGGCCGGAGGAATCGAACCCAGTTCGGCCATGTGTAAGGCAAATGCCCTACCACTGTGCTGTCTCTCCACCCCCTGTGCTATCGCTCCAGCCCCGGCATGTTGCAATATTCATTTTAAGTACTGCTTTACGATTCCTAATAGAAATGTACCCTTTTTAATGTACTCCATTAATCACAGATTGTTTTACTTTCTACTTGTGTGACTTATCTGGTGGTTATTGGCCAGTGAAATTGAGTTTGCTTGTTCCTATTTTATGGGTGAGGATCCCCTGTGTCTGGGATATGGGTGTTTTTTTTTTTCCTCAAATTCCTTCAACTCAAGTAACAACTTCATGGCTGAAATCAAGCTGAGACCCATGCCTTTCCCCCGTACTTAGATGCACAACACTTTTTCCTATATTATTAAAGCAAACTTACCTCTAACCAGGGCTCCCAACTACACTTATGAAGCAAGACATGTCCAGTGCAAAGACAATTCAGAGGGGCCACAACTACAACTTTAGTAAAAGACTATTCTACACAACCATAATGAAAATTTGTATTCTGATTGATTGTTGCTACTCAATTTTACCCATTTCCTCTTTACAATTTTACATTAGATACTAGTATTCTAACTTCATAGATGAAGAGATGAAGGTGTGAGAAGGTTAAGCATCTTGCTCAAAGTAACATAGGATTGTTACAAAGTAACACGGAGGATCAGCATTGAACTCATGCCCCTTGACTACCAAATCCATGTGCCTAAATGGATTCGGTCCTTTCCCTTATCTTAGACAGTTTCCACCCAAGACCCAGACCTTGGTACACGACACTATCTGATGAATCACGACTAACTCACATAACTATGCTGAAAGGCATCTGAAATTTGCTGTAACAATCATAGATCCTTCTTGGACTCCTCCAAGTAACTAGCAGACAAAAGGTATTTAGAAAAGCCAATTTTGGGGACCAGAGACATAAAACAAGGGTTAAGGAAACTTGCTTTCTACTTGGCTGGCACCAGTTTGATGCCCAGCATTGCATATAGCATCTGAGCACCGGCAGGAATGATACCTGCCATAGCACAGAGCCGGGAGTAAACCCTGAACAACACAGCTGACTCAACCCCCTTCAGAAAATATAAAAGAATTGTCAGACTTAGTAAATGACCAGATAAAAGTAAATTTTAGGTAAACAATGATGTTTTAATGATATGTTTATATTTATACTATGGTTATGGCCTGCATCCCTGCTGGTCCCCAGAAAACTGACTCCTTTGTGGTAGCAATTCCTTAGGCCCAGGGCCTTGCCGTAGGACTCAATGGACTAACTCAGCCTCCTTTCTGAACAGCTCAACCCATCTCTTTATATCTCCATGGAAACTCCAGTCATAGAAAATGGAGAGATTTGATAGAAAAGAATAAGCAAAATTATTCACGAAAATCCCAATAATCATCCTCACTTTCACAACACTCTTGGTTCCCACCCCAGACTTCAGATGGGAAAGTCTTGCTTTTCATCTATTGCTTTCAGGGTGCTCAGCTTCAGTCTCAAAATATAAAGACCAGATGGACGTGGTTTTCAAACATCTGAGGACAGAGTTTAGTCATGAATGCTTTGTATCAGGGCAGTCTTAGAGCCTGCGCTGGGGATCAAGCCAAAAAATCATGATTCCATCTAAAATTAATTACCGGCTGGTTTGCCATTACTGAGTTCACAGTGGCCTTGAAAAATATTGTCCTTCGAGGTATGCCAAGTCCAAACCATGCAAAGTGCTATTTAATTGATGCCGTGAGCTTCAAAGCAGCCAGCTCTATCATATTAGCCTCGAGTTGGTCACATCAGCAGATGCTCAATAAATAACTCGTTGACTGGTTGACTGAAAGGATATTGAAAGGCGACTGGGTGGTTCTCTTTGCTGTGTGACCAGATATCACTTGCCAGGGGGAGCCCAGCAAGACATCAGAATGCAATTGGGGACACAGCTGAAATTTATTCAGAAAAGCCAAAAAAAGGAAGAGAAATACCTTTACCTGCCTTCACTGCTGGATGTCTGAGCATTTGCAAAGGTGCTGTCATAGCAGTGAGAGCAGAGAACTGAGTGTCCCGGGGCTGCAGCCTGGGGCTTCTGCCAGTAGCTTGTGTGGGAGGCCATGGGAATTCACTTAGGCTTTCTAGATGTTTGGTAAATGATTCTAAGATTGTTGCTTCCATTTTTTTCTTTTTTTTTTTTTGACAGATTTCTGTGCACAGAAACATCAAGAAGCTTCAGTTTCTCAGATATTCATTTACTCCCAGCTATTTTGATTTATCAGAATTGCCCTAGTGCTGTCAGCCAATGAGCCCTTCTCCTTGTCATTTATTCCTTTATTTAGTGAACGGTTGAATTGTAAGTAAATATGCAGTACTTATTATTACACCTGTTATTTGCTAAACCAGGTGCTGGGGATATCCCTGTTCCCAAAGAGCTTATCCTCTGGGTAGAGAAACAGGGATAGAAATAAGAAGCTATCGAGAGGAATTGTTTGCAAAGGGCTGAGAAGAGGAGAGAGATGACCTTCACCTACCTAAATCAATCAGAATAATTGCACAGAAAAGGGATCGTTTCAGTTGAGCCTTGAATGATGAAGTAGTCAGGGGAGCTAGGAGTGACATTCAAGGAAAAAAATACAAGATTATTTTGCACTAACACACACACGACGATTGGGTCTTAGGGACCAAGGAAGGTGGGAAGACCGAAGAAGCCAGATTTATAGCTAATAAGTCTCAGAAAAAAGAAACTAATGATGAATGGAGTAAAAATATATTTAAATGTATTAAAATGAGCATAGATGCCTTGCAGACAAATGTTGAGAAGAGATTCAGAACAGGAATGCTTGTGCCCAGGAAATAACTCAAAGGGCTGGAGCATGTATTTTTGCATGTTGAAGTCCAATGTTTGATCCCTAGGAACAGGCCCCAAGAATCTCCCCATATTAGCTAAATATAACCCACAAACCAATATATATATATGTATTTATATATGTGTGTGTGTATCTAAAGCCCAAATTTTCCTGAGTATGACAGAGAATGTGATGATCATCCATATTCCAGTTTATAGCAGTATATTTTATTACAGTACCAAATCAATGATTCTATATTGACTATTTCATTTTCATTAGTCCTAGGTCTTCACAGACTTCTACAATCCTCCAAAGTAACTTTTCCCTTCCTTCTTCAGCAAGAACCCTCCAGTGAATGATCTAGTTGATAACAGCATATAAGGGCTTGTCTGTTCATCTGCTTACCTGCTTTAAACTTAGAGGGAAAAAATATAGTTTCCTCTACAAATCTAGTAACTTGAGCCAGTGGTTCATCTTGAATAAAGAGTTAATGTCCTATGTGCCTTGGAGCTGTCAGCATCCAACAAAATTTTTGTTATTTCAGGATCAAAATCCCAAATTGAAATCTAGGAGCAGGGTTCCTACTTTTCTTTATATTTCTTATATTTCTCCCCATAACATCTCATATTTCTAGGGCCTTGGAGCCTTCAAAAATAATACAGTGGAATCTGTATTACCTATGATGTTGAAAAAACTCTGAAGTTGGATCCTAAGCTCGAACTGAATATATGAATATATACTCTCTCTCTCTCTCTCTCTCTCTCTCTCTCTCTCTCTCTCTCTCTCTCTCTCTCCTAGGATGATTTAAAGTCCCAAAATAGAAACAGGGGGGAAAGAGATATAATTAGGAATCAGCAGAAACTGTGTCTTTCCTATTTGAATGGCATGGTTCCTTTCATGAGCTTCAGTATAACGTGTAATGTGATCATCAATTTTAATTTCACCAGCCTTTCATTTAACTGTTGCTGCCATTCCCATCCACATTCAAAGGGCACTGCCAGGATGATGCGCACAGCCAGCAAATTTTTCTCCTGTAATATCACTGAATCTGATCAACCTATTTTCCTTGGTACTTGAGATCACAGGTAAAGAGCAACTGCACTCACTCACTTTTAAAATCATCTTTCTCCCTGTGCACAGATTTTAAAAAGGTAATAATCACAAATGCATCTTCTATATATAACAAGGTGAATAAAAACAATAAGAGTCATTCCAGACAATTTTAATACTACCACACGTATAAAAGACGATAACACTTTTGATTA
Organism: Sorex araneus; assembly: GCF_027595985.1. NCBI lineage: Eukaryota > Metazoa > Chordata > Mammalia > Eulipotyphla > Soricidae > Sorex > Sorex araneus. Next base: position 173,560,822 of record NC_073305.1, read on the forward strand.
CATATTCATTTCTAGACATGCTGAAAGCAGGACATATCTCTTTGATAAGAACATGACCTACAAAAGACACTTTCAGACCTCGCCACTTGGCAGAAATACTTTTCTGATGTTTTGATCTTTCATTTTGAAACAGAATTTATTAAAAATATTTTACACACATAGAAACCCCGGAATACTCTCCTTCCCTCTAGTGCTGAACTTTGTGCATGTCTAGTGCAGATGAGACAAATGCATGCAGGGAACAGTAGTGAATTCTAAAATAAAAATAATTAAAGTCAATAGTTTTAGTTCTAGGAAAGTGATTTTTAACGTAAGTATATTTAGTCAGATTTTCAAATTTATCAACTTCAGTGGATGTTTACAGGCTTAGTTTACTTGAGAACTCCCAAACTTTCTCCATAAAATAAAGTCACGCTTTTCTCTTATTCTCTTTACAGGTAGTGATTTCCTTTTCTATCAAAATTGAAGACATTTTGAAGGGTTTGACTCAAACTTCACCCTCTGTTAAAATACTTTATCCTGATACATTATATGAGATTTCTCCAGTTATTTCAATGGAGTTAGGAAGAAAATCTTTACTTATTTGTGTCAACTGAGAATTCTTGATTTCCTACCACAAATTTAGAACTAAACAGACAAGATTTTAAATTTAATATACTTACTCCAGGAACCTACCTCATTCATTGTTTTAAAAAGTAATTGTTTCCCTATAATGTTTTAAAAAGCTTCTTATTATAGTTTAGTGAATACAGTTACAATAATTTTTTTTTTGCGGGGGGGTGTGTGTGCACAACAGGCAATAACTCGGCACTTTCAGGAATCATTTCTGGCAGGCTTGGGTATCCTATGGGATGCCGGAGATCTGACCTGGGTGAGCTGTGAGCAAGGAAAGCAACCTACCTGCTGTACTATCACTTCAGTTCCTACTATCGCCTTAATGTTTAGGGTTTTGATGTACAAAATCTCTGCACCATCACCTGCTACCTTCTCCACACTCCCGCAGACCACCACACTAGTCCCACCTCCTGGTCTTCTCAGTTTTGTTTGTTATTTCAATTAAGGCTGAAGAGGTTAGATCATACCCAATGTTGCTCAAGGGCTTACTCTTGGATCTGTGCCCAGAGGTCACACGTCAGTGCCCAGTGAGCCACATGTGGACTAGGAACGAAGCAGTCAGCACCACAGAAAGCGAGCACCTTATCTCCTGTACAATCTCACACGGCTTGTTCTCAGTTTTGTAATTTAAGGTCAAGAGTCTGTTCTCATTTATTATATTTATTGCCTAGTTTTGTTCCTCTCTCTATCATAGATGAGAGCAATCGTGCAATATTTGTTCACTCTCCCTGTGTTTTACTTAGCATCATGTCATCTAGTTACATTCAAGTGGCAGTAAACCACAATATTTCATCTTTTCTTAGAACTGTGTGATATCTTATTGTGTGTATGTATCAGAACTTCTATATTTTTCTATTTGTTGACATTTAGGATTTATCCAAGGCCTGGCTATTGTACGGTATGCTTCATTGAACATAGGTTATTGGGTTTCTTTTTAAATAAATTATTCTTATTCATAATGAGACTCATAAAATTAATATGTATTTTGCATCAGCTATGCTTCTGAGGTAAATTTGTGATTTATTAGCATTTATTTACAATAGTTTAAATTCCTAGTCTTGTGAATATGAGTGATAGTTTTTGTCACACCAGTTATATATACTGACACATACACATAAATCTCATAGTAATAACATTCATATTACAGAAAATTACTTCCTAAATAGTGTTTATTAATAATTTCATAGGTTGCTGTGTTTACAAATAAACAAAAACTATTTTAATAGCATTTTCAGGATAGGTTAATGGTACAACTACCTAGCTGCTATGTATACCCATTGAAAAAGAATGTTGATTCTTCTCCACTCTTCTGCCCCTCCTATGATTAAACTGTCCCTGAATTATTTATAAAAAACACATTTTAAATTTTTAAATAAATACACAAGTTATAAAAAGTAAATATAAAATGATTTATTCTTTTAAGATTTTTTTTTCTGAAGTAAAGTAATATGGAGGATGATAGATTCTGTATCAAGGAAATATAAATTTGACTCACAGATAAACATGATTTAGAAGCAGTTGCCAGATGGGCAGGATTGAAAGGTGAATATTTCCCCTTTGCAGAAGAATCTATAATTATCTAAATGTTGAAAAATCAAGTGATTTATAGTTGCTAGAAAAACCTGACATGCAGCAAGTTGCAGTAACCAAGGAGATCAGTATGTTTGGGCTGCCGCAAAGGGCAGAAGTGAATTCGGGTAAAGACAAAAAACTCAAACTAGCTGTAGAATATGTCCAAGAGCAGTGAACTCACTTGCTTAGATCTGAGGACTCTAGTCATATTCCTCGACTGGGTATATTTGGATCCAATGAACCTTGGCTTCTGGAGATTTGTTCAAGCGGGCACCAGTAACGTCGCTCATTGTGAGACTTATTGTTACTGTCTTTGACATATCCAACATGCACAGGTGGCTTCTGGAGAAATGCATGCAATAAGGTTAGTCCGTGGAAAACAGACCACCTATGCTTTGTGTTCATCAACTCGGCAACACTCCCACTTTGTGCTAAAAAATGTCTGAGTTTTACACTTCCTTTTTTGAACAGTATGGAAACATGATAGAAGCCAGCATCAGATTCTAGCATGATAGTTTCTTAGCGAAGTAGTTTATGACATAGCACTAGGAACTTCATTTTCCATTTCTTCTCCATAGCTTTAGCCTGGTCTCTGCCTACAAGTATAGGTAAGGTGAATCACTCAACAATAAGTTGGCTCTTAGCTAACAAAGTAACTCATGACAATCCCTTTTCTTCTTTGGGGTGGGGCAGTGGGGGAGAAGAGGTAGACTACACCCTGTGTTTCTTAGGGGGGAGCTATTCCTGAATTTTTGGTTGGAAGTAACCTCTGTCAATACTCAGGAGACAACATTCAGGCTACTGTCCTGAATTTTGAAAGTAAATCCCAACATCACTGCTTGCAGAGTCAAAAATATCGCAATCTAGAACTGTCAAAGAATGTTACTACACCTGAGGACATGAAGATAAGTATTTGAGATAGCACTGTAGCACTGTCATCCTGTTGTTCATTGATTTGCTCAAGAGGGCACCAGTAATGTCTCGATTGTGAGACTTGTTACTGTTCTTGGCATATCGAATATGCCATGGGTAGCTTGCCAGGCTCTGCCGTGCAGGTGGGATACTCTCGGTAGCTTGCTGGGCTATCCAAGAGGGATGGAGGGATGGAGGAACCAAACGCAGGTTGGCCACGTGCAAGGCAAATGCCCTACCTACTGTGCTATCACTCCAATCCCATTTGAGATAGAAGAGGGAAAAATAATAAGAAGGAAAACAACAGTAACAACAAAACACCAGCGACTTCCCAAGTCTGGGATTTTTCCATCCTCTCGGTGCTTTCTTGCTAACTCTGCCATCTATTTGTGGAGGCCCTGTTCCTCCCTGCCTGGGTGATTTACAGGGCGTCGGCCTCACTGTCAGCTCCAGTGCCACCTTTCGCTTCTGAGTACAGCCAGAAAGGTGTCACTGGCAAAGCTGAAATACTGCATGTGAAAGACAAAAAGCAAAGCACTAACTGGGACAAGTCGCCTAGAGGGATGACGGCTAGAGAAGGCATAAGATGGTGTCCACGCAGGGGTGAGGGGCTGGAGCAGCCGCTGCTGAACTTCATTTGCATTGAAGAGTCAACAGAGCAACCTGAAGATTTTCCTGGACTCGAGGATTTATCTATCCCAACATCCTCACTCTTTATAGCTCAGACATTTATGCTTGAGTTATAAGTACAGAAGCTAAGAAATTGAATTTGACCACCCCAGCTGGCTTGTGAAATAGGTTGCAGACAAGGTCCTGACCATCTGATTTATCTATTTTTCATGAAACAGAATGATTTGGGGATGTACAAAGGCAGATACATTTTAACAGCAATGCGCTTTTTTATGTTCTCAGTGGGGAAAAAAAATAGAATCAGCATTACAATTTAGAAAATGTCACTTTTGCAAATGAAATAACATCTAAGATGTGCCAAAGAAAAACGTTTCTATTGGAGATGTGAATGTGTATTTGTCTTGGTTTTCCCTGTACCATTTCAGTCATCTCCTTAGACATAGAAGGGGATTGGAGAAAACCAGAAACTTTCCTAACAGGCCAACCATAAGGAAGACTTCCCGACACCGGGGATGTTATCTTTATTAACTAAATTGGGTTATTCATTGAGATTATAGCAATTATTTTGGACATGTCCCCGGCAAGAGTTAAATCCAATCTTATAACTAAAAATTTAGATAAACCTTTTTGCATGTGTTTTATACATAAATGTTGGAGAAACTATAAAATGTGATGATGCCAGCAGAGTGATAATAGGTTTAAAATCAAAGACAAAACCAAGTAGCAGAAAAAAAAATCAAGACTAGATAATCTTGATTTCTGTCCTTTTTGGGAGGTAGGGGGTCACACCCAGTGATGATCAGAGCTGCTTCTGACTATAAGCTTGGGGATTACTTCTGGCAGTGCACAGGGCATAGGGCAGTATTGGGGAATCAAAATAGGGCCTCCAGCATGCAAAGCATGAAGCTCAAATCCTCTTACTATCTCTCTAGTTGATAGTCTTGATCTCTTATCACAGGATTTCAAATTTTATAAACATAACATCAGGAAAAAAAATAAACAAATTTAGAGAAGATCTAGGCTGGTTTTGATTAGGAGGCATAGATTTTAGCAGTACTGTGACGCCCTAAAGGGAGACTAACATTTTCATTAAACCAACAGAAACATTAAAGACAATATTTCAGGGGGCTGAGAGATGGTACAGATGGCAGGGCACTTTCCTTGCACATGTGGGCAAACCAGATTTGATCCCTCACAGTCCATATGGCCCCAGGAGCAATGCCAGGAATGTTCTGTGAGCCCAGAGCCAGTAGTAAGCCCTGATCAGAATTGGATGTGGCCCCAAAATCAACCAAATAAGCAAATAAATATCATATTTCAACACTGAGATGCACCCTCTCTGGTTAGATTGAGTGAAGAATTGGTAGACCAGAGTCAGGCCTTATTATTTTTATCAGAGCTCAGTTCAATCTGGAGAGGTGGTGTGTGTGTGTGTGTGTGTGTGTGTATGTGTGTGTGTGTATATGTGTATATATATGTTCATTATCATCACTATCATCATCATCATCATCATCATCATCATCATCATCAGCCCTTTGATCATGGATTTTCTCGAGCAGTCTCGATAACGTCTCCATTCATCCTAGCCCTGAGATTTTAGAAGCCTCTCATAACTCATCCTTCCCAATGGTGCCGGTGCTGCATTGGAGGCTCTTTCAGGGTCAGGGGAATGAGACCCATCATTGTTACTGGTTTTGGCATATAAATATGCCACGGGGAGCTTGCCAGGCTCTTCCATGCAGGCAGGAAACTCTCGGTAGCTTGCCAGGTTCTTCAAGAGGGAGAACTAGGCTATAAGATGTCCAAGCTTCCAGGAGCTTGGTTTTACAGTCTCTGGATGTTGGCTGTTACTGGGATTACACGGCGCTGGGGGCAGCTTCTGGGTGTGACTGCCTAACTACTGGAAAATGGGGGATCTGGGAGGAAGAGACCCAGTCCTGATCTGAGCAGGCTTGGAGATCTCAGCCTGAGGCTTGTCTGAACGTGTGCAGAGGGGCCTTGAGCATGGCTGTGGCTGGGTTCCGGAGGTCTTCGGCTGTGGGGACTCTGCTCAGAGTGGGGAGGGAAACTCAACCCACCCCCTCCAAGGGGTTCTGGTGAGGACATCCAGGAGCAGGAGCAAGAGACTCTCTTTATTAACTTTTGGTTAATGAAAGTAATATTATTTAACAATTTAATTTCTAACTTCAATTTATTAAGTTAATGGAATTTATTAACTTCAACAAATTTATTAAATCTCTCTTAGTTTGTTTTGTTTTTGTTGGAGGGCCACACCCAGTGATGCCCAGGGCTTTTTCCTAGCTGTGCACTGAGGGATCAGTGCTGGTGGGGCTCAGGGGACCGTACAGTAGTGCTGGGGATCAAACCTGCATCAGCCAAGTGCAAGGCAAGCACCCTGCCTGCTGTGCTATCTCTCTGGCCCTTAAGTCTGTTTTAAATGAATTATTTTTACCTCATTATTTTTGTGCTGCTGGGGATCAAACCCACAAAAGGTGTCATACATGCAAGGCAAGTGCTCTACCACTGAGCTGCAGTATTCTCAGCCCTTATTTAATTTTATTGTTATTATTATTATTATTATTTTTATTTTATGTTTGAAAGTTATTTAAACCAGTTTTCTGTGCTATTGTTTTTGTATTTTGAGCTAAGTGGGCTTCTATGCAACTATCCTATCTAATTATATATAATATATAATATGTGTATCTATATGTATATATAATGTGTATATATATGTATATGTGTATATGTATAAGTATATATTTAAATATATTTTTTTTCAGAAAGTCAGCTGAACTGACTACCATTTTGGCATGTAGGAAACCAGGCAAACAAACCAGGTAAATAAATAACTTTGAGCAGGAAGTAAACCAGGCAAATAACTTTACACCACTCTGGTTTTCTATGGCACTTTCTCAAACTGGTCTTCCAATGAAGAGAGGCAATAATACCATGTGACCAAGAGTCCTGTCAATGAATTCCTTACTAAACCACGTCAAATGAATAAATATCAAAGAAATAATATCTAGTGAAAAATTTTATAGGTCTGAGAGGTTTGTGATGAGTCTCAGGAGGTCTCTAATCTCACAAGTCAGAAGGTACCCAAGAGTCACGTTAAAGTCTTTGTGTTAGAAGACTTTATTCTATGTCTCCTGGCAGAGACAAAGCTGGCATATTTTAAAAGTATCACTGCTACTATTAATTGTTTATCACTGTATCACTGTCATCCTGTTGTTCATCGATTTGCTCGAGTGGGCACCAGTAACATCTCCATTGTGAGACTTGTTACTGCTTTTGGCATATCAAATACACCATGGGGAGTTTCCCAGGCTCTGCCGTGCCGGCGAGATATACTCAGTAGTTTGCCAGGCTCTCTGAGAGGACGGAGGAATTATTTGTTTAAGGCAACTAAATATAGTTACAACCAAACTCAGGCCAATAACTTTGAACAAAGTGTCATGTTAACAATACAATGTGTCAACTGTCTTATGGACCAATGATAAAATTCCCTGGTCAAAAATTAATTCTTTCAGGGGAGAAAACAGTTTTAAAATGTAGATTAGATTTAACATTACTATTATTATTACTACCTATCACTCTCATCATCTTGATGAGATAAAAATTAATATAGGATCCTATGTATTTACTAAAGGATTTTGCTTCTTTTGAAGAGGTAAATCAGCAGCAGTGAAAGAATTATGAGTAAAATAGAAATTTCAGGATTCACCCCAAATCATATGCACTGTGGATTATGACTAGGCAAGAGTCTTCTGCAAAATTTTATGGTCATGGAAATTATAAAGGCAGAACAGAGTATGGTTACATACTTATTTTCTTAATTTTTCTTATTCAATAATCTTTATTTTAGGTCAAGAAAGCAAACGGAAAGGAACTCAGATATCACTCTTTACAGATGACATGATAATATGCATAGAATGTTCTAAAGATTCCAGTAGAAATCTCTAGAAACAATAAACCATTAAAGCAAAGTAGGCAGCTACAAAATCAACAAACAAAAATTTGTCACATTCCTATATGAAAATAATAAACCAGAAGAAAAAGAGAACAGTCTATTCCATTCTAAATAGTGCCCCAAAACATCAAGTACCTACAAGTCTACTTAACAAATAAAATGAGATAGACAATTTTGGCAATTTTTTTTAAATCTCATGTTTACTAATTGGAAAAATTAATATTGTCAAAATTACCACCCAGACCACATGTAAAGTTTATATATTCTGTGTTAATATGGTAACTTTTTCCTCAATTTTTTTTCATGGCTTATTTTATGATAACAAGGAGATAACTGGTCATAAAAAGAGTAACAGTTTCCTGCCCATAGCAAATGTGCCCCTGCTTTCTCTTAAAACAATGACGAATTTGTCTTTTGTGTGTTGAATGATAAGTATAGTACCTTTCATATGGAATCAAAATAGAAAAATGTCCAGTAGAATACCTCATTCTTTCAATGATTTTGAAAAATAGTCTGTTATCCTTTTTAAAAAAGAAGTCATCAAAGGAATCTTTAGTAATGAGTTAATGACAAACTGTACGCAATATCGACCACATTCAAGCTTTCACCAATGTTGTCTATAGCCCTGCAGCATCCTGGCTATTAACCAGGTAAGTAATTCTTAGACTCCCGAGGAGTCTCAGAACATCTGCTGCTGAGGTATGTGAATGGAGGAAAACCTCTTAGCTTTTCCAGTTTTTCACTTCAGAGGCTTCCAGATGGGTACCGCAGCTACCACTTAGTCTTCTGCTTGCTGCTCCACTGCCCCAGGTGAGGCTTGCCTCTGGCTGATATTCCTGGGACTATCAATGGGAATGGGAAGCAGAACCCTTCCCTACAGGGCGGGTCCCAGCAGCCTTCCCGCCTGACCTGATCCATTTTAAGGGCCCACACCACAGCTCCTGAAGCTCTCTAGTCAACAGATTGCATGTCGCTCACAATTATTCTTCCTGCCATCCTGTGAAGACGAGCAGAGAAGGCAGAGAGTAATCTCCAGCTAAATTGCCCAATGTCTTCCAGTGGGTAACTTCAAAGACTCATCCCAGCACAACAGGAACAGTAGAAAACCAATGGGGAAGCCACAGAGAAGCTCACCAAGCTCAGTGAGTGAAAACAATATCACTGAAGACTTAAACAGCACCATTAAATATTCCATGTCTTTAGTGGCACTATTATGAGTATGTTTGAAGAATTTTTTAAAAAAATTTTTAAAAATGGGCAGAATCTCCTGACCCTGCATCAGGTTGTCTTCACCAGGGCACCTCAGACAGGGACAGGTTGAGTTTCCCTCCCCACCCAAAGCAGAGCTCCAGCAGCCCAAAACCTCCAGAACCTAGCTGTAGCCATGCTCAAGGCCACTCTCCACATGCTCAGACAAGCCTCACCCATGAGGGAGCCCAGGTATGCGGCACCCTTGTCTGAGATCTCCAAGCCTGCTCGAAATTAGGACTGGGCCTCCTCCACCCAGCTCCCCAGTTTTCCAGTAGCTTGGAAGTCACACCCACAAGCTGCCCCTGGTGCCATGTGATCTCATCAATGGCCAAGATCTAGAGACTATAAAATGAAGATCCTGGAAGAGAGCAAAGCAGTATTTCCTGGAATGCACGACCTCTTATACTCTAGCCCTCTGATGTACCTAAAGTAGCACACATTTGTTTGGTTTTAACATATGTGCTTGCATTCTCTTACATATGGATTTAAATGGCTCCAGAACGAAATACAACAACCTTCACACACTTCCCTCTTATTTTGGTGGGAAGATGCTCGCTGGTGGGGTGGGTGTTTGAATATTATCTGTCATGAACTATTGTGAACTATTTTAAGAAAATAAAATGCATAAAAATCGCAAAAAAATAAAAAAAAATTGTTGCACAAGTAGTCAGCAGAGCACAGGAAAGTATTAGACTTGAAATGAAAAAAAAAAACCTACTACAGTTAGAAGTGAAAAAAAATGAAAAATATAGAAGGTGATATATTAAAGTTCCAATAGAAACTCTGAACAGCAGAATAACAGAACTGACCTTCTAGTTTCTTCAAGATGAGAAGGAGAAAACTACTGGGAAACAGCAGAGGTGGAAAATAATTTGAAAAGAAATGAAGAGCATGCCAGAAAACTATGGAATGCATTCAAGAGGAATAGCAGTCATCAGAATCCCTCACAAGAGGAAGGCAAATGTGATGAAGGAACAATAGTTAAAGGAATTATTGATAAGAACTTCTCAGAGTTTCAGGATTAAAGTACTATGATCCAAAAGGCCTGAAGCATCCCAGTGAAAATAGACCAAATTAGGAAAACTCCAAGACACATTATACTCAAAATGACAAAATCCAAAGATAAAGAAAGAATACTAAATGAAAAAGATTTTTAAAATGAACTCATATACAAAGAAAAGCTCATAAGATGTGCAGCACATTTATCAAATAAGACCCTATGAGCTAGAAGAATATGGAAGGATATAGTACAAAAATTCAATGAAATGAACATCTCATCAAGAATAATCTACCCTGCTAGATTATCATTCACATTTTAAGGAACTATACAGAGCTTCATCGATAGGCAACAGCTTAGGGAATTCATAGCCTTGTAACCAGTTTTGCAAGAGTGTTAAAGAACTCCTTTAAAGGAGAGGGGAAATGTCCCACAATGTGGCATTGGGAGTGGCACTCACCAATAGTATATATGGTTGTTCTCTACTGGAGTAAATGTTAAAAAATATATATAGCAATTAATCATTACTAATGGATCCTTATTTACTTATTTATTTTCATTCTATTTGCCATTCCTTTGTTTTACTGGAGCAAGTAATATGAAATAAATTTGTTATATGCCTGGCCTGCCAAGGGGGCCGGCTGGGAAGGAATCTAAGGTTTTTGGTGGAGGGAAGGGGGCATTGGTGGTGGAATTGGTGCTTTTATGTTGTATAGCTGCAGCAACTTTATTATAAACAGCTTTGTAAATTATAATATGTCAATAAACATTACTGGAAAAGAAAAAACATAGTTTTCAAATGGGTAACTTTCTCAACATGACCTTATTTACCTTGTTTATGCATAACCTATATTGCTTTTTGAATGTAAAAGTAGTTCCTTACTGAAATTTTCTAGAAATCTATTCCTATTTTTAGGAATCTATTCCTTATCAAAGCACTTTTCCAGAATTTACGGTTCCTGCTTTCTACATATTAAAATCATCATTTGTGCAAATAGCTGTTCTTTTCATTTCAGCAACCTGAAATTATGCAAGCTTACTGGTTGGAAACTCCTCCTGAGGAAATGCATATGTCAAACGTAGAAGCATATTAGGGAATTTCAGCATGAAAATTTATATCGAATATGATCTAACTTGAAAAAATAATAGTATTTGGGTAAGTTGGGTAGTCATTAAGTAGTAAAAGCATCTATCATTTTATCAGAATTAAATCTCATGATACATTTTAACCCCAATCATGGTTGAATGGCAACTATCAGGCATATGGCTGCAATAATTCAATATTTCAGAAAATGTGCCATAGTTCAAGTGTGGTCTGGATATAAGGACTTTAGCAAGACTTTCACTGAGACCCTAACAACTGACAGGGACCTAAGCTTTTGTTTTGTTTTTATATTCATGTGCTACTAAGTTATTTCCTTTGATGGGATCTGGGAGCAGAGATTCTCTGCCTGTTTCCCCCAATCTCTGGCGACCTAGGGGTCACATCCATAAGCTACTTCCTGCTGGTGCCAGGTAATCTCCTCATCAGCCACCATCCAGAACTCACGACTGCTTCTCCCGGAAGGGAGTATTAAATGAGGCTCCCATAACCATTCCACTGGACTCTGCGCCAGGCTGCTTCCACTCACGCCACCCCAGAAGGGGGGTGGGTGAGGGTCCTTTTCACCCCAGGGGACCCAGTCCCAGCTGCTGACCTCCACTACCCAACCTTTGCTGTGCTCCAGGCCACTTTCCACATGCTTGGCTGAGCCTCACGCACGAGTGAACATATTCCTGGACCGCGCAGTAGTGACCATCACAAGACACTTTCTACTCATTTTCCATAAAATCATAGATGGAAATATATATACATACATATATATTATATATAATATATACACATATAATACATACATATATATTATATATATTATATATATCTCCAAGAACCTGGCAAGCTACCGAGAATATCCCACCCACATGGCAGAGCCTGGCAAGCTCCCTGTGGAGTATTCGATATGACAAAAAAAGTAACAATAACAAGTCTCATTCCCCTGACCCTGAAAGAGCCTCCAATATGTCAGCGTTAGAAAATACGAGTAAAGAGAGACTGCTAAAATCTCAGGGCTGGGACAAATGGAGATGTTACTGGTGCCTGCTCGAGTAAATTGATGAACAATGGGATGACAGTGATACAGTGATAGATAAAATACACTAATACTAGTAAGTTTAATGACTCATGTTATTCTTTCCCAAAGATCCTCAAGGCAGTCATTTGTTAATGACAGTTTCCCTCCATCATATCTCTGGTCCATACATTCCCAGTTTCTAATGCTTGTCCACCATGTTCAGAGAATACCTACCTAATCTAGGATTGGTTCAGGTTTCAATACAATCGCCTTTAAGGAACCCCAAACTTTTCTCTCCTCCGCTCTGCAACCTTCAGTAACTACTCATACTCTCTTTCTCTTCTTACATAAAATATCCCATGTTACTTTGCAATAGTTTTCCATGGATTTCTATGAGACCATGTCCATCTGGATGCCAGAAATAATATCTTAATTGGGTCCAAATTCTCTGTCCAAAGCAGTACTATTTGGGACTTAAAGGCATAAAAGCAGCTAACATTTTAATGCCATTCAATTGTTTTCTCAAACAAGGGTCCTTTTTCCGTTTGTTTGTTGTTCGTATTCTTTGGGAGCCACATGGCTATGCTCATGGGGACCATACGGGATGCTAGGGATGGGGAACTCTAGTTGACCACAAGCAACACAAAAGCCTTACCCCTCTTTACTATCTCTCTAGCCCCAAGGATTCCTTTTTATAAGTCTGTGCTCGGCAATCCTGAATCTCAAGAACTACATTACTGTGATAATGAGTGAGCCTGTCATATTCAGTAAGCACTTCTTAGCATCTGGGTTGGTCTTGTTTACCAGAATTATTTACAGGTGGATAGCAGGCAGTATTTTCAATCTTTCCTAGAAGTAGAGCCACTACCTAGTTTTACCCAGATTTTTTTCATAGCATAAACCACCGTCATTGAGACATGTTGAAGAGCAGAGAACAGAAAGGAACCAAGAGTTCTCCCGCCCACTATTTTATGACCATCACCTTGAACCAGCAATACTCAAATAACTACTGAACTCCAACCAAGGCAGCTCTCCAGAGTGACCCCACAGTCTTTTTTTTTTAATGTAGGTCACAAGTCTTTTGCTATCCCCTGCTCCCCTCCTCACCTCAACACATACATAGAAGTGTTAAAGTGATTCTCCTTATGAGTGTTGGCACAAAAAAATGATATTAACTTGAATTTTTTAAAAAATGAATTTAAAAAACACGGGTTTGTCACTCTTTTTTAAGGCTACATGGTTCACTTTTTTAAAAAATTTTATTAGTGAATCACTGTGAGGCACAGTTACAAATTTATGAACTTTCATGTTTGCATTTTGTTTACATCTTTCCACCAGTGACAATTCTCCTCCACCCATGTTCCCAGTATCCCTCCCACCACCCCCACCCCAACACTCAACACCCCACCCTGCCTTTGCAGCAGGGCATTCCCTTTTGTTCTCTCTCCTGTTGGATGTTGTAGTTTGCAATAGAGGTATTGAGTGGCCATTATGTTCGGTCTATAGTCTACTTTTGGCACGCAGCTTTCAACCCGAGTGGGTCCTCTCAACATTCTCTACTAAGTATTTCCTTTCTCTATCTCAGCTGCTTTTTCCCCCAGCATATGAGGCCAGTTTCCAAGCTGTGGGGGTTTGTCACTATTGAATATTATTTAGCTTCAGCAAATAAACAAGTTCAGTAGTATGGTTTTGTATTTGATATTCCTGTTCTACTTGATACCAAGAAGTGAAAGTAAAAATAAATATTGTGGTTCTGGAAAGGGGACAGTGACAATAGCTTTGTAACTCCTAGAAAGCTAGGAAAGTGTGTGAAATCACCCTGCTAGACCAGAAACCAGGATGTGGACAGTTTCACAGGCAAAGCAAGTTTAGAAAGGAAAGACACATATGTGCATCAAAGCTGTAGAGATTTGGTCAAAACAAGAAATGTCCTGCCAGCAATATGTAAAGTTAGGAAAACTAATTCATTAAGGAACATTTTAGATGTAAATATGCATCAAGACTGCAAACAGAGTCATACTAAGTACAGTGGCCAAGTCTCCACTCCTTGTGTATGTTTAGGCCATCTCCTGTCTGGACCAGTGTGAGTGTGTGTGTGTGTGTGTGTGTGTGTGTGTGTGTGTGTGTGCGCGCGCGCGAGTGCTAGCCTCACTCTTTGCAAGTGATCCTGCAGGACAGCATCACATCAGTGAGTCAGTTCAGGAACACCCCACCAGAAAAACAGGTGACCCAAGGGTCGTCCCTTGATGACATTCCAAAGATAGTTTTAGGCAGTAATGGGATTAACTGAACTTTCCTGGGTTCTCTCATGCTAATCATTCACCACTGACACTTGAGCAATTTGACATGTTGGAAAACAACTGTGTTTCAAATCTACTACACTGTGGAACTAAGTGTTCCTAGCTTGTGCTATTTTTGCTATTGGGCCATTTTATTTTGAAGACACACTTTGGGAAAATGATAGCATTAATTTAGCTAACAAAATTCATTTTGTTTTTATTAGTCATTTTTGTCGTTTCATATTTTGATGTTTGATTTGATAAATGCGCAATACCCAGAGGTGTCTCTCTTTATATTAATAACATCATCGTATTTGCACTTCATCAATGATTGAACAGTTCAGTTTCATTGTCAGAGGATCATGAATCAGAAATGTTCATAAGAGGGCTATGTATAATGCAAATTAAACTACTGGGAAAGTGGGGTAAAGTCGAGACAACAATTAAACTCTAGAGTCTAAAGCATTAAACATTATAAGCAACTGTAAATTCACCTAAACAACTGAATGACTTTGGAGAGTCACTTAAACTATCTAATCTCCAATATTTTAATCTTCAAAAAGGCAAGGAATATACTTTTAGTATTAGAAGTCATGATTCTAAGTTGTATGAGTTGGGCTTATAATTTTATTAGCTAATTAATTTAGCAAAAAGTATCCTTTTATTCCTTAATAAACAAGGAAAAAAACTGTAGTGAAAAACAATTATATGGAGTCAATGTGAAAATAATAACCACATATTAAGTATTCATATATTGGGTAGTTTTCTATTTTAAGGCTGCTATATCATTTTATCATCACTACAATGCTGTGATATGAGTATTTCACATCTGCTGTAAAATAAAAAATTTCCAATACTTGAAGGAATGGTTTTAACCTCTCTATCACATAGCTGATAAATCAAGGCACAGAATTCAAATCTGAGACCCTTGTACTTCCGGCCTGCACATTTGATTCTATCACCCTTAAACAAAATAATTCCAAAGGTCACATTTACAAAATTTTATCTTTCAAATGTTGTCCATCACAAATGTCCCTCTTTTAGCTTCAGAAAAGATACATCAATTTGTTGTCAGTGTGAATATCCACAGAATCGAGATTCACTCCACAATTCCATGCTGCACAACTGGTAGGACAATTAAAAGAAAATACAGACTTAGAACAAAAGACTTTGGCAAATCTGACAAGCCCATAGTTAATATCATGCTCCAAGATGAAAATTGAAACCTTTTCCTCCAAGACAAAAGGTTCAGAGTAATCACCACAGTCCAATATAACTTTGTATGTCCTACCAAAAGCTATTATATAAGAAAATAACATTAATGAAATCCAAGTTGGAATGATGGCATGACAATATACGTAGGAAATCTCAAATATTTCAGGAAAATGTGTTAGAAATAAATGAAAGCAGTAAAGCGTTTATAAAGTTAGCATACAATATATGTTGCATTTATAGCAAATAATAAATGAAGAAAGAGAAATAAAACAAGCAGTTTCCTTAATAACTGCAACAAAACTCTAATTTGCAATAGATTTTACTAAGTGAAAAACTTGAAAAGAGGAAATTCAAAGATATTGCTGAAAGAATAAATGAAGAAATGTTCATATACATAGATTGTAAGAATTAACACCATTAAAGTTATATTGCTACCTACAGCAATGTAAAGACTCAATGGAATCTCCAATGTTTCTCTTCACAGAAACAGATCAATAATAAAATTTATTTTGGAGCACAAGAGACTACAAATAACAAAAAGGTACTTGAGAACAGAGAATGTAATTAGTAACATCACATTTCCTAACTTCAAACTACACTACATGTCAATAATAATTAAAATAGTATGGTATTCAAAGAACAAAAAGGACTCACAAAGGCAATGGGCATAGCTTAGTGTTAGAGTTCTCGACTTACATCTATGAGATGAAACCACGGGAACACATAAAAAAGAGATACACACATATAATGTAACAGAATGGAACTTGAACATTATGAATTTTTAATTTGCAACAAAGGAGCCAAGAGCCTGCAACAGAGAAAGGAAAGTCCCTTTTATACAATAAGAAAACTGGAGAATGACATACACAATGATGAAACTATATATTACTTAACGCCAGCACAACGAACTAGTTTAAAAGAGATGAAAAACTCTAATGAAAGATTTGAAACCATAAAATACATAGAAAACTATATAGGTTATATTTTCCTTGCTACCAGACTTCAAGATATATTTGAAAATTTGATTCCAATGGAAAATCAACAAATGGGATTAGGAAATAAATCAAACAAAATACTTTTGCACAGTAAAACACACATGAATCAAAATGAAAAAAAATTCTAGTGAATGGAAGAATATAATTTCACATCATATCTGTGACAAAAGGTTAATATCCAAATTATACAAATAACTCATAAAAATACACAATAATAAAAGAATGCAGTCTGATTTAAAACTGGGTAGAGGATTCAAAGAGATACTATTCTGGGGCTGGAGCGATAGCACAGCGGGTAGGGAGTTTGCCTTGCACGAGGCCAACCCGGGTTCAATTCCCAGCATCCCATATGGTCCCCTGAGCACCACCAGGGGTAATTCCTGAGTGCAGAGCCAGGAGTGACCCCTGTGCATCGCTGGGTGTGACCCAAAAAGCAAAAAAAAAAAAGAAAACAAACAAAGAGATGATGATATTCAAAGATGATATTCAGATAGCTTCTAGGCATCTGAAGGGATGTTCATCATCTCTTATTATTAAGGAAATGCAAATCAAAACTCAATAGTGAGATATCACTTCACACCTGTGAGAATGATTTATTATTCGAAACATAAGAAACAATTGTTGCAGAGGAGGCAGAGAAAAGAAAACTCACACACTACTTGATGAAAATGTAGATTTACATGGTCACTGCAGAAGCGGTATGGAAATTCTACAAAAAATTAAAAATCATAATTCTTTGCTATCTAATTATCCAAGTTATGTATATTTATTACCCTAAATACTAATTTGAAGATACATATGCATATGTGTGTGTGCGTGTGTGTGTGTTTGTGTGTGTGTATACTGTCATGCTAATTCTAGCATTATTTACACTAACCCAAACTGGAAACCAATTTAGTGTCCAGTGTATTCTAACTGGAACAAGTTATTTATACACAATTTAATATTATTGAGATATAAAGATGAAACTCTTGTATGTTCTTTTTCTTGTTTTTTTTTGAGTCACACTTGGCTCTGTTGAGGGCTTACTCCTGACTCTTCACTCTAGGATCACTCCTAGCAGGCTCAAGAGCTCCTATGTGGTGGCAGGGATCAACCTTGGGCTGGCTGTGGGCAAGGCTAGTGCCCTACCCACGCTACTACAACTCTGACCCTTAACCTTATTATTTTCAGCAACATGATTGGGTGGAAGGTATTATGCTTAGTAAAATAAATCATGCAAATAATGGAAAACTGTATGATTTTATTGATTAATGTTAGGAAACCAAGCAGATGAAATAAACAAAATAAAAATAAATTTTTGGACTATGAGACCACATATTTTTCTTCAGAAAGAGAGGATATTAAAAAAAAGAGAGAAGATATTTTGGGAAGGAAAGTGGGGAGCTTTCATAAATAAATAGAAGGCTAGATGTGCATGTAGATTGTCAGAGATGCAGACCTAAAACAGTAAATTTTTGAATGCAATTTTATTTCAATTGAAGATAAAGTCTCTGGGGAACACTCTAGATTATAATAGAGGAATTAATTTTGCCCATTTTAATGAACATTGGATAGAATATCTACACCCAGAAAATGTATTTATACTTTTGTTAACCAATTTATCATTTTAGATAAAAATTATGTACTTATTTATTTACCTCATATGAAAATAAGAGACTGATTTATTTACCTTTAAATTCCTACCGGGATGGAGCGATAGCACAGCGGGTAGGGCATTTGTCTTGCATGCAGCCAACCTGGGTTCGATTCCTCCGTCCCTCTCCAAGAGCCTGGCAAGCTACCGAGAGTATCTCACCCGCACAGCAGAGCCTGGCAAGCTCCCCGTGGCGTATTCGATATGCCAAAAACAGTAACAACAAGTCTCACTTGGAGACGTTACTGGTGCCCGCTCGAGCAAATCGATGAGCAACGGGATGACAGTGATACAGTGAAATTCCTACCATGTAAGTCTAATGCTACTTACAAAACAAAAGGATCCAGTTTGGTCATATATAATTTAAAAACTAAGCATCTCCTGGTTGGCAGTGAGGGAAGAGTTGTCCTAAAATTGATATCAGAATACCTTCCTTATTGAGTAGTGGAGAGAAAAAAAAAGAAGTAAAAGCATATGTTTAATTCTATTAAAATAAATGTTTGAAGCTGAAGCAGAAAAAGAAAGTGGACATTTGAAATCTTAAGCATCCATGACCAGGAGAAAACAGAGCTATCAGTAAGAAACTAAAACTTACCTGTGAAATATACAGTCTTGAAAAGATTTAGAAATTGTTAAATTTCTTTCCATGTAATTTATAACAAAGGAAATTTTTAAATAGATTTTTTTACAGCATTATTTATAGTAACCTCAAGTATTCTATCAAAGGCTATCAAAAAGGTCACTTGAAAAGTGCACATGGTTAAAACCCACATGACCCCTGGGGAACTGAATCCAGTATAAGTGAATATCCCAAGGAACATAGGGTTAGAAGAGACCAATCAAGCATTTTGAACTAAATTATAGCATGGAAACATAAAGGTGCACAAAAAAGAGCCAGAAACAAGTGTTCTTTCTTATAGCAGATCTTGCTAGCCATCCTCCCTTTTCCCCTTCTTCATCAGAATCCTAAATAATATTCCAGTGAAGTTATGTGTAAGGAAGATTATCAATAGGTCCCAGGTTAAATTGCACCTGTTTTTAGAGAATGTGTTTCAGCCAGTGACCATGAATCATACCAATAAATGATCACCGCTCTTTGAATCATGCTCCAAAAGTTTATGTATATAAAGAGCTATTTTTGTTAAATCCCCATTGAGACCTCTGTTCTCTTTGAATGCTGATTCATAAGATCTATTTAAGGATTATTTAGTGCTTAATATCTTCAATACCATTTTTTTACTGTTTCCCACTGCTTATGATAGAATAAATAAAATTTTAGTCAAATTGCTTGAGACGCACATTAACAGAAATACTTATCTTTTCTTTGAAATTTAAATATTATGGTAAAAATGAGAATAAAATTATTTTCTTTTATGCAATGAAAATGATACTGTGTAATCAATACCAAACTGCATAAACATTTCTTTTAATTGTAAGATAGATAACAGCAGTTACCATCTTTGTGTTTGTCTTGCTTTCATTAAATAGCTTCCACAGATATGACACTAAATAGATAAAAATGTTTTCACAAATATTCCTAAGTTGTTTTGAACTCTATAAACTATATATACATGCATATGCAAGTGAAGTGAAGTGGTATATAGTGTATGTGTGCACATGTGTGTGTGTGATTTTCACTCTTGCTAACCCCAAATCCTCTCTCCACCCTTTAATGTCTTTTTCTGTCCTCTGGGAGACTCATCTCAAACTCCTTTCTATCTAACCCCTGTAGTTCAGCTATAGATTTTTATAGTAAAGGATGTGAGGGGTGGAGGGAAGTTGCAAAGATTTCCCTTCTTATTTTGAGTAGCTCTGCTTCTTCAGCTAGAGGTCCTTGGAAGTTGCTTCCCACTGTGCAATCTTTCATTTCATAAACACCATTTTCATCCTGTTTTCCTTTTGACCAGGAGAGATATTGGCTTGAGCAGTTGCTTGTCTCTCCTTCTCTAGTTCCCTTACGGCTCCCTGACCCGGGAAGCCTTCCCCTCATTCTGTTATCCTCATTAGAGCAGATTCTTTTCAAATCTGTCTGGAAAGATACAATTGTGAGCTTGAAAATAAACCAAACTAAGACTCTCCCTTACAGATTCTTTTATTTAATTTCAGAAAATGTCGAAAAAGAATGGCCTTTCACTGCATGAATTGAGGCTGGGGTGAAGCAGCTTCCCTGATTTTCTTTAGTCTGAAGGGATTTTAAAACTTGATCATCAAGTAGTACATGATGCTCATAAAGTTTTTATCCTTGAGAGAGTAGCTATTTCTAGGTCCACTTGGAAGTCACTGGCATTGTCAATCAAATGTGTTTCATACCTGAAGTGAGAAAAAGAATGGACAGAACAGTGCTAGAGTTGTATTAGGCCTGAGAGTAACCAAAAGTAGTAACAAAAATAAATGTTTTGATGTCTATATTTAACATTTTATTCACTAGGGACTTTAACTTTGTTACCGTATTGCATTTAAAATTAATTGTCTTGGTTACTGCATTTTAGGACTTTATAATAATTTTGTACCCAGTGTAAATGTCTAAATTCTTTTCTCCCTCATCCAGACCCCACTAGAGCAAGTCGGAAAACAAAACGTCCTTTCAAATTTAGACAGAGATAAAGATAAAGATAAATCAGTTGACATACAGAATAATCTCTGGGTCAGTTCCTGTGCAGAGACCAAAATTTCACTGTTATTATGACTAAGAGCCTGATTAAAAAAGTGAAAGTGCCATCCAAGTCGGGGTGGGGTGTGAAGAGTATTAACAAAACATTTATGATCCTGAATGGAATTTCAGAAAATCTTAGAATCCAATGAAGATTTAAGTTTGAATTTTGACTCTATCAATTACTAGTTGATTCTAGCTTGGGAAAATTTCTTAAGTTATCAGAGTTACAATTTCCTCAGTGTAAGATGAAAATAATGATATAAGGTCAATATCCTTTTCTTCGTTGTAATATCCAAAATATGTTTTGCATACATCCTACAAAAACTAATATCATCAAATTCTGACTAATTAAAATATATACTCTCTCCCATGTGTTAGGCAATCACTTATGAGATAGTCTACTATCTCATTGGAGGTGTACAAATTAAATAGTATGTACAATGAATAAATTGTTTGTTATGTAAGTTCTGTAGCTAAAAGTTCTAAAAGTCTAATATTTCAGGATAATTACTGTGACTTAACCTATAATAACTCTTTCAAGAAATAAAGCATGTAAGTACACCAAATAATGGATAGAAAATGAGAGGCCTGCAGACACTCAATTGGATTCATGAGGCAAAAATGTTATAGACCTACCAGAAATGAAAGGATAAAAAAATCTAAATATTAAAGGGAAGCACGTTGGAACAAATGACAGTATGTCCTCTTGTTCATCTAGCATCTATGGGTGTTTTTTTTTTTTTTAATTTGTGGGGAAGCCTAGGAAGTTAAGTGGAGTTAGGCTGTGTCTGTTCCTATCTTAGGTTGCTACCTCCGTTCTGATTAGGTTTGCATCCTTGGCTAATGAAATCAGGAACTGAGTCTAACCTTGCCGTATGTGTGTTGGGAGTTGAGTCTCTTCTTATAAATATGGAACCTGGATGATACCCTGCAGGGCTCAATAAACATTGCCTATTAATGTCATCTTAATCATGATTGTCTACTCACTGGCAACAGGCATTTTTCAGAATTGAAGTTTCTTAGAAATCAGTTGACATACAGAATAATCTCTGGGTCAGTTCCTGTGCAGAGACCAAAATTTCACTGTTATTATGACTAAGAGCCTGATTAAAAAAGTGAAAGTGCCATCCAAGTCGGGGTGGGGTGTGAAGAGTATTAACAAAACATGAATAGTGAACATCTAGATTCTACCATGACAGAGACAATTCCTTGAATAATATACGACTAGTGATTTTATTAATAACCACCAAAACATGTAAGTTCATGGCAAAGGGTGTTTTGTTATTTTTCAAGTTCTTTGTCATTTGATTATGCTTAAATTAACTTAAGAAGTGAATATAGAGTTGTTCTTGTTTTCAATTTTATTGAATCACCGTGAGATAGTTACAAGCTTTTCATGTTTGGGTGTTTGATCACACAGTGTTAAGTTTCAATGTCATGGAGAGTTCTGCCTATATTTTTCTCTATGTACTTTATGGATTCGTGTCTTATATTGAGGTCTTTAATTCACTTTTATCTGACTTTTGTGCCAGCATTAGACAGAGGTCAGAGTTCATTTTTTTGCAGGTAGTGATCCAGTTTTCCCATTACCACTTGTTGAAGAGGCTTTCTTTGTTCCAGAGAAATGAATATAGAGTTTTTATTACATAGGATAGGGTTGGTTATTTTCTTTTCCTTTCTGGTTTAGTTGTCTACAGTTGGTTTTAATAATTTTCAATGATTAGTCTGGTTGTGGACTTGAGTGAAATTTCAATCAGAATCTGGTATTCAGAATAGGCAAAGATGATTCGAAATTGTCTGTACACTTAATAGACCAACGTGTGATGAAGTTTACCTGTGAAGATTATCTAGTAACTGGATACAAACAACACTGGTTTGCTGACATTAAACAAGGAGTCTTGTACCCAGAAGAATCATCTGACAAGATGGGCAGCATAGTAATTACATGACTCTCCATTTGTCAGTTTCCTCATTTATAAAATTAGAAATCCTAACGATAATATCTCTCACTGTACTTCTTCCTAGAACTCTTTCCTTGAATTATTTTCAGGTAAGAAACTCCAAAATATGACAGACAAAAATAGGATATTCTATTTGAGGAAGTTGAGGTTAAAGCCTTACATCCTATCCCTATTGCTACTCTCTTCCCAGTGCCTTTACAAATTACTTATGATTCCAAAGAGCTCTAGAAGACTCTCTGGGTTTGTGGTTCATGCAAAAGAATTCTTTCTTTTCTACTACTCTTTTAATTCACAAATATATGAGAGTTTAATTTACTAAAAAACTAGCATGTATAAGACCAGAGTAAGCCTTTGTGAACACAGAATTTTACTGAAGCTTTAGAAAGCTTTATGAGATAAGGACTATTCATGCCCCAAACAAGATTAAGGAATTGAGGGTCTAATTTCCTTTGGGTCACATAGCCTATCAATGGGGCTCTCAAATGCAACCTCAGTTGATTTGACCTCAAAACTTACATGCTATAAAGTAGATTCATTCAGAAATTCAAAAGAGATCTGGCGAATAAATTGGGAAAAATGGTTGGTCTGGCCTGAAAGTCAGCCTTGCCAGACCTGGGTTTTATATGAGTTTGTTTTGCATGCTATGCAATAGGTTTCTGAACCCTTCCTCCACAACTTTCCATCTTTAATTTGTCTCACTAAGTATTTAGAAATATTTCTCAAGAAACATAGGCACAGGTAGCTTCCAAGCTTCACAAGTTACTCTAGGAATTTAGACAGAAACTTTTCAGGACAGTGGTCCATCTCTGAACTGTCTGACTATAAGTCCGCTCAAGGCACTTAAGTGTATAATAGAGTATAATGACAGCATAATAAGAGTATAATAAGAGGATTATTAGGTTATAATAAGGTGGTGAGTCCTTCTGTAACTGGATAATAGTTCTCAGAGAAGCAAGATGGGAAGGACACAGTACTCTGAGCAAAATTGTAGGAATGAGTATATTTTATGGAAAAGTGATGATAATTGAATTTGGAAAAGGTGGCCCTTATTTTTATTTTCTCACTAAAATATCTAGATACCTAAATAATAAATATTTGTTTTGTTCAGTCAATGAATATGCAAAAATATGGAAGTCCAAGAATGTGATTTCACCTAGGGTTTTCTATGGATTACTTTGTAAAGCTTGCTATTGGACAAATTCTCTTCTAGTTCAGATCATGTTTGTTTGTGAGCTGTCTGTAGGCTTTATAATGTATCAAATGATAGGATAATCTTTAATATATTCTCTATCCTCTGCTGATTCCTTCATGGGTGAGAGTCATCCAGGTATGTGGGACCCGTGGCTGAGATCTCCAAGCCTACTTGAATCAGGACTGGGCCTCCTTTACCCAGATCCCCAGTTTTCCAGTAGTTTGGCAGTCATACCCACAAACTGTAATTTCTTCAAAAGTCAAGATCCAGAGACTACAAAACAAAAGTCTTGGAAGAGAGCGATGCAGAATCTCACACGGCAGAGCTTGGCAAGCTACTCATGGCATATTAGATACATCAAAAAACAGTATCAATAATGGGCCTCATTCCCCTGACCCTGAACATGGCAGGGACGAATGGAGATGTTACGGGCACCTGCTTGAGCAAATCGATGAACAAGGGGAAGACAGTGATACAGTGATATTCTCTATCACAAATAATATTTTCTGATTGGCTGACAGTATTTATAATTTGCATACAAAAATCCAGGCATTTGGGAAAATAAAAACAAAAATACCAAGACTGTCAATTTCCTATAGAGTTGCTTGAGTTCTTATTTTGGCTCTCTGTACAGTTCTGTTGGATGATAGTACAAATATCACTAAATATCCCACGCAAGGAGGTAGCACCTCAAAAGGTGAAATCATGCTCAAAATCACAAAGGATATCATGACTCCAACTCAATTTTCCTGGTGTAGAGTTAATATGCTCTAGTCATTTGGAATACTATTTCTTGGACATTAGAAGTACTGATTTTTGCCATTATCATTTCTCAATGTTATTAGTTTCTAATTTAACTTGCTCTGTATATCCTCGGTGCTCTAGCCTGGCTGCTGCTTTGCATCAAGCAATTCACTTGGAATTTCCAGGAGAGTGATCAGTAGTGTCAGCTATAGAAAGGAAGCCTGCCTTCTTCTGGAGCATCAATTTACAGCTACAGAACTTCCAAGTCTGGTTTATTTGACAGTCCATAAAGAGGAATTGTGAACATTCAATCCTATTAAGTTCATTTTGTTTTATAGACATGGGGTTCAGAGGGTGGGGGAAGGAGAGAAAAAGAATAAAACACAAAGTCAGTAATGCATCTTATTTGTAATTTGCTGTTTTCTTTACTCCCAGTTCACTTCTTTGTGTCTGATTCGACAATCTATCTCCTTCTAAACAAGGTTACTTAGTCAGCAGACCCAGAGAGATTGTGTCTTGCATAATAAATTCTCTGCTCAAAATGGTCTTAATAATGCAGTCCTTTCAGTCTTTTTCAGGAAAAAAAATATACTCTTAGTTAGAAAAGGCATTTTTAGAATTCATTTTCAATCATTTCAGTGTCAGTAGTCACATAGGTACATAAATCAATTTTGGATTGGACTTTACATTAGACCACTAGGAAAGAATATTACAGAAAAAAATTCCATATGACTCAAGTCACATGTAAATAACACTTTTACTCCTTTTGAATCCAGTTTGTATTTCTATCATTGAACACTTAATAGAATCAGTCAATAGAATCAGGTGTCCTGATACCTAGCCAAACCAATGACTTTTATTTTCTGTTTTCTGAGTGTTCTTTCAATCCCATGTAGCTTTGACCTCTACATAGATTCACAATCTAAGAATCCTCTACCCCAAAATGGTCTGATTTGGAAAACATGCCACTATAGTATGTCATTCTCCCTTGAGAATGTCTGGAGTATTTCCTCACTTGTTCCAATGTTAATTTTGTCTTACTTTTATTTGCCTCCTACCTCACATATCACGTCTACTTTCCAGATTCAAATACCATTATAAGGAAGACTTTCAAATGTAAACGCTCATAAATGTCTTAGCACAAAGGGTGTGGAATAAGAGGAGAAAGAAATACATAAGTACAATACACGCTCCGCTAGTCATTCAATGGAAAGGACCCAGGTGTGTCCTTGAAAAAGAACAAACTGGATTTACAGGTTACATTTATGCACTGCTCAAGGTATTCTTATTATTACATGGGTAATAAAAATATTCTGCTGCTTTTAAAATTTCTGGAAGTTTCCAAAGAGATAGTACAGAGGACTGGGTGCTGGCCTTGTAAACCCAGGTTCAGTTCCTGCCAGCCCATATAGAGACTATCCCTGAATCCTGCCAGGAGTTATCAGGCAGGCTCTGAGTGCAGAGCCGAGAATAAGCCCTGAGCATCTTCAGGTGTGGCCAAACATAAAAAGTAATTTTTTTCAAAAGTGGGAGCCTGAATTATCTAGACTTGACAATTAAATTTCTTGGTATTTAAATACAGATTTTACACTCTGGGTAGCTTATTGATCTGGTACAGTTCTGTGCAGAGTCTTTATCCAAAAACAAAATAAATTCTACCCCTTTACTCTTCCTGGTATCTTTTCCTTTCATTATAGTAACCTTTACAACTTTGCCATACTTGGAGAATATCCGGTATAAGTCATTGTTGCTCACATAAAATGCCAAGTTGGATACACACACGGTGCTTTTACTTGGGGCCAATCCACCACTCATTTCTTTCGGCAGGCTGACTCAGGGCCCCGATGGGCACGAACACTCAGTCCCTGCCGGGTGCACCCAGTCTCATAGTTTATTGTTTTACTCAAAGATGTCATGCATTACAGTAAAAATAAGCTGTGCACAAAGTACAGGCCTAACAAAGAGATGGTTACAGAAAATAAATGCGATTCTACAGTAAAAAAATTAAAGTGGTGTTTCTTCTAGTTGTCTTAAGACATTCCCCACAAAAGTTATGTCCTATAATTATTGCAATGATTCTTCTTTTTATGTAAATAAAAACACTCCTAGCTCCTTTTAATGAGAGAAGATTGAAAAGAACCCGACATCAAATCTGAGTCAAATCACAGTTTCCACAACTTTCTAGGTTGGCCTCAATTTATTTCTTAAATATAGCTATATAAATGCTTGCTGAGGTTCTTGAAAGAATTAAAGGTTATGATGTCAAATACCTAGAAAATAATACACTCTCAAAAAATAGTGTCCTATTCTACACCTCACCATGGTAATAAAGAATGATTTGGAAGTTAAAGGCAGTCTTAAGTGAACGAAGGAAATCACTGTGAACCAACAGAAAACAGGAAGCCAAGTTCAAGACAGTTATCCTGACCCACATTCTACTTCTGTTTATATTGTCAGCAGGTATAATTATAGCAATATTACTTAAACTTGCTTATTGTCTAATAACAACTAAATAATATGGCAAGATGCAAGAGAGTTGAGTGTTCTGGTGAAGGTGATAGGAAAAGTTTTAAAATAATCGTCTGGGTAGTTTATTGTTTTACTCAAAGATGTTTGCTTATTTGCTTACTTTTATTATGGGATTGCTTCATCTTCTGGAGTTTGCTATTAATCTCAGGAATACTGAAAATAATTAAAAAACTGAATATATGTACAACATGGACAAGAGACTCTGACTAATGATTCTTATTAGGTTTGGGGGTTGGTACTCTGTACCTGCTATCCCTGAAAGTCTGTGGTATAAGTTCATTTGCATAATGACATGAGCTCATTTCAAAAATCCGTTACCCGGGGGCTGGAGAGATAGTATATTAGGTAGTGTGTTTGCTCTACACGTATCCCACCTAGGTTCAATCTCTGGCATCCCATGTGGTTCCCTGTGCACCAACTACTGAGAATAATCCCTGAGTGCAGAGATAGGACTAAGCTCCGAGCACCACACTGTGTGGCTCATTAAAAAAAAAATTGTTTCTGCTTCTCCTGAAACTGACTTCAAGATAATTAGTGCTTTGAGCTCTGACCAAAAGGGTGATTCTTCTTTCTCCAAAATCAGTCCCTAAATACAGCAGAGGAAACTTGAACTGACATCAAGCTTAAAAAAAAAATCCTGGAAACTGAATTTAGACAAAATAATAGGAATAAGTACCTTTCATGGAAAGGTGATCATGATTGAATTTGGAAAAGATAGCCCTGGTTTTTATTTTCTCACTGAAATACCTTTAGTTTAATAGAAAAATTTGAATAATCCTCTGGGACATAGGTGGTAAATCAAAAAATAAAACTACACTCTTCTGGAACATGGGACAATAAACTTACATTTCACCTGAGTTACATTTTTTAAAAACTGAGAGTGGAAAACAATGCAAGAGAAATGAATTACAAATTCATTTCATATTTCAAATTTATTTAAATAACTATAAATAAGTACTATGCCGTACTTATTTACTTACTTACTTACAAAGGTAAGTTTTAAAGCTTGTGTTTATATTTTTAAAGAGTACATACTCGAGAAATTAAAGCAGTTTTAAAACAGTAGATAAGGTGGGAAAGAGAGAGATTACAGTGGATAAAGAATTTGCCTTGAACATAACTGATGTGGATTCCATCCCTAGCATCGCGTAGAGTATCCAGGGCATTGCCACGAGTCCCTGATCCCTGATCCACAGAGCCAAGAGTATGCTCTGAGCACCACCAGGTGTGGCCCTAAAACAAAACATAAAGCAATAGATAAGATAGTAGACAAAATCATTGATTGAAGCATAAATATCAGGATTGAAGTAAAATTTTGAGGAACTTCTGGCAAAACAGGCAAATGCTTCTTAGTATGGACCAAAAGAGCAAAGCAATAAGAAGGAGAGCAAACTCCATGACACTGAAACTAAATGCACAAAAATTAACAAAGTATCAAATCTGTCTTTTTGAGAAACAGCCCACAGATCAAAGACAGCAGTGGAAAAACACCGATTATGGCTCAATAGAGCTAACTAACAGGAGTCAATGAACAAATGCCAAAGACCTGAAATATTCAAGGTCTTCATTCTTCCTAGTCACTCAATCTTCCACACCACACAACACATGATTATTCCAATAGACACTTTGGGGTTTTAAACTTAATGAATCTGCGAATACATGGATGGACCTGGAGAGTATCAGGCTGAGTGAAAGAGTCAGAGGGAGATGAACAGTGAAAAATCTCACTCATATTCGAAATATAATGAAACACAGTAGAAGAACTAAAACGAAAAGTCAATAGAAAGAGAAGAACTGATCTTTAGTAGGACGTTTGCCACTGGGAAGGAAAAGTGGGGGAAGAAGTGAAATAGGTCAGGGAAGGGAACACTGTGACAGTGATGTCCCATCAGTAACAGGATTGCAAATCACAACACCTAAAACAGGGTGAGGTGGGGGAAGAAAAGAAAAAAATTGTGCCTGAAACACAAAGTAAGTTGGGGGGCAGGAGGGAAACTGGGGACTTGGGGAGGGAAGTGGGCACTGGTGAAGGGATTGATGTTGGAACATTGAATGCCCGAAACTCAGTAAAGAATAACTTCGCAATTCTATAATTCATGGTGATTCAACCAAAAATTTAAATATGAAATAAACTAAGTAAAGAAATTTAACTAATCATAATATGTAGGATTGCATCTTAGAATCAGCTTCAATAAAATTAAGGGAATTACAGAAGGGAATTCAAAGACAAAGGTACTTAAGAATTTTTTAATAGTTTTATACATATATGTGTTAATATATGTTAAATGTCTTATATACATTATGATAAAACAAAACATATTGTGATAAACTATGCATGACATGTAGGATAACATTACTTTGTCCTTTCTCCCTGGTCACAAGGAGTTTAGGTTTATTGGGTCACACCCATCACAGTGCTCCCGAGTCATTTCCATTCCTTTGTTTATCTGTAACCACTTCTCTATGCTCTCTTCCCCAACAAGTTAATCAGCTTTTACCCCTAATCAGACTCTTAATTTCTAAGGTCATATCTTTCTAGGACACCAAACTTGTAAGTTAATATTGCCTTTCTCCTCTACTTATGTCTTTTGAATAGTTTAATTTAAAGCAATGTCCTTTTTGTATAGACACAGGAAGGCAGTTAATATTATGCTTAGGCAGTTAATATTATGCTTTTGTAACTTGGGATTTAAGACTCTGAATAATATTCCCTCCCGGGCATCTGCTTTCTCAGTTGCCCTTAGTTTCTAGCACTCCAAAAGCAGGGTCCCGACTAGAAACTGAATGGACCCAGGGCAGGCTGTGAGCTACCCTGGCATCAAAATGGGCCAGGCCAAAGTGCCTAATTCTTAACTATAAGTTAAGAGCTTGATCATGGACAAATACTATCATGATTCAAAAGTAAACGAAGAGACTAGGACCCTGCTGAGGATAGGAAAGACTAATATGGTCTGAGATCGAGATTACCCCAGGAGAGCAATTCTATAAGCTTAGTGTATCTCTTACTGTGTCCATACAAAATGATTAATATTATGAATGCTTATATGTTTGTTGGACAAGGAGAGGAGAATCACACCCATGGGATTCTGCTCTTAGTTGGGTTGTCCTGCTGAAAGAGAATCTGTCCTAGAAGAAGCATCCCCTGAGGGAAAGAACTTTACTCCTATTGATTGTGACCACACCTATGTGTAAGCCCCAACCCCTTATGCTTGGGGATTTAACTAGACTGTAAGAGTGGGTGGGGTAGGGGGGAGACTCCAGATCTCCAAGAGGAGAAGGAAAGAGGAGAAGGAAAATGAGAGAGGTAGAAGGAGATTGATAAGAGATTGAGAATCGAGAGTAAAGTAGCATGGGGGAGGGAGAAGCAGGAGGAGAATCAGAGGAGAATGGAGATGGGAATGGAATAAACTGCAACTGAGACCAACCAGCCTGGCCCTCGTTCCTTCCTTCGCCTGCCATTGACCTTCCTGGGGTGGGGGAAGTGGCGTGAGACTACTGAACACGGGAGGTGGGTGAGAGAGATAGAGTGCTGCTGCCCCTTTTGTGTTTACACAATGACGTATATAAAAATATGCACATAAATCAAAGCATATAAAGCATTATGCAACTTATATATTGCCATAAAACTAGAGAATCAACCATAAAGTTTGTGTATATCATTTGTAAAATTACCATGTTAAGCTTCAATTAAAACACTAATACATACACAAAGTTATAGATAATTTAGATTTTTCGTGATCTAGATTTTAATAATCTAAATAATACACCATAAACTTAATTGAAATGCAAAGAAAAAACTCAGCCTTTTAAAAATGCTAAAAAGTCTTAAAATTTACATTGAAGGAACAAATAAAAGTGTACAACACAGAATAATTATTAAAAATTATAGCATTTGCAAAGTTCAGACATGTATTCAAATCTGTACATAGAGAAAATGTGTACTCACAAATGCACTACTAAATATAAATGCATAAAAAACATTCAGTTCAAGGACTTAGAACTATAAACAATAAAGTTTCTCATTGAGACAAAAAGGAGTGAACACAATAAATAAATCAATGAATTTGAAAATAGGAAACAAAAATCAAATATCTGTGATAGTAATTTGCAGATGGATGAGAAAATTATCTTAAAATGTCTACCAAGCTAGCAATTTTTTTAAAAATGGGCTAAAATATATAAAAGAAAATAAGCTATACCAAAAATGTATGAAATATATGGCCTAAAACAATAAATAAAAATTATTTGTCTAAATTGCCAGATTTCATAGGAAACACATTCATATCTTTACTTAAATAAATTTTATGTGTTTAAAATATTTTCTAATCATGGAGAAAAAAAGAAAATCTCGCAAGACTTATTTTGCTAACTCTGATTTATTGGAAGTAAATTAAGTTGCATTTCTCTCCATATTACACAAACATAAAAACTCAAAATGGATTAAGAGCTTAATTTTAGAAGAAAACAAGTGGAAGTAGATATAGAAAATACTTTATAGTGTTAGAAAGGTAGTTATAAGCATAAACAAATGTAGAAATTTGGAAACTCTTTTGAAATAAAAACTGAAATGCCTTATTGGAAAATATATAGTAATAATAGAAAGGCAAGGGAGAGACATATAGTACAGGGGGTTAGGCACTTGCCTTGCAGTAGGCCCACCTGCAAGCACCACATATGGTTTCCTGAGCACTGTTAGGAAATATCTCTGAGCACAGAGCTAAGAGCATGCTCTGAGTATGTCAGGGTGAGCCTGACCCCTTCCCACACAAAATATAATACACACACATACACACACAATTAAACAGCAAATAACTGGGAGAATATGCATTTCTAAGGCACAAAAATCAATAATTATATAAAGGAAAATAGTAAAAATAATGTCAAAATTAACACAAAATGGATTAAAGATATAAGCAGAAAGTGTATTAAAGAAAGACAAATGACAACAAACACAAAAGATTATATTTTGCTATAAATCAGAGAACAAAGTAAAATATAAGAATATATATTTTCCTGGTTGATTGGTAAACTTTTGGAAGATTATTAATACCCAAATTTAGAGCATTGAAGAGAAAATGAACACATTCAAAATTGTTTATAAGAGTATACATTTTTAGTATTTCTTTCTGCCATATCATCATACCTCATATATAAAAATAGAAAGGAATATGTCATTTTCCTCTTCCAGGATTGTATCTTACAGAAACGCTTGAATAAACAAAGATAACGTGTGTGAGGGTGATCACTGAAGCACTGAAGAATTATTTGCAATAGTGAAAATATGAAAATTAAATGTACTTCAAGAAGAGATTGATTTGTTTCTAGCATAGTCAACAGCTATTTTTGAAAACAAGTTAGATTTTTATATGTATGCATAAAGATTAAATCAATACATTACTGAAAAATATTTGAGTATATTTAATTTCTATGATACTGTATTTAAAAAAATCAGGGATTTATTTGTCTCATACTACAACTTCTTTATATAGTTGCTAGAGAGGCTCCAATATACAACTAGGAGAGAGGGTCTCTGTACCTTTTCTACTTCACCATAATTTAAAAATAGGCCTTTGTTTTAATATTTATCACCTCACAGCTACAAGATGCTGAGCACAAAACCAAACTTCCCAGTTCCATGCAGATGGAATACTTTCTCTTTTTATTAGGAAGCAATGATCTGTCCATGGACATGTATCTATTTGGGTAATCGATCACATTTATTGATCTTTTTTTCCCCATATATTTCACACACATATCTTTCAGTTTGAGTTGTCCTGTGATTGCTACTGTCCTGTGATTCAATTTCACTAGCAGGACAGTAGCAAATTTGCAAGAAGAGAAATTTCAAAGCACTCCAAATTTTACAATACTGATAGTCCAGTAGGAGCACAGCAAATTAGACAGGAAGTTGCTAGAAGCCCACTAGGTTCAATGAGTGAAAAAAAAATAACAGAGAAGATTCAACTAGCACCTCTTGCTCAGTAAACCCTCAGACAGACTTCAGTGACACCGTTATGAGAAATATGTCGTAACAAGCAAAATATAAAGTAAATTGTTCTGTGCCTGCTCAGGGCAAAGGCTGGGGGACAGGGTGGGAAACAGGGCACACGGTGGAGGGAAGATCATTAGAGTGGGACTGGTATTGGAACATCGAATACATGAAAGGGCTGTGTTATAAACAACTTTATAAGTCAAAGCTTCAGTAAAAATAAAATAACTGCAAAGCTCTTGGATATTTCTGCTTTCTTTCATTTCTGACATTGTCATTACATGATCAAGCCCATAGAGAAAGTTGTAAGGATATAAAAGCAGCAGGGAGAAACGTTGAGAAAACCCAGCTGAGGATTTACTAGCCTGAACGTCCATACATACATGAATGCATGCAGGCATGATCAACTGAGACATATATATCACTGTATCACTGTCATCCCATTGCTCGAGCGGGCACCAGTAACATTTCCATTCTGAGACTTCTTGTTACTGTTTTTGGCATATGGGTAATTTCCCAGACTATGCCATGTGGGTGAGATAGTCTCGGTAGCTTGCAGGGCTCTCCGAGAGGGATGGAGGAATCGAACCCGGGTCAGCCACATGCAAGGCAAACGCCCTACAGGCTGTGTTATCGCTCCAGCTGGAGAAACATACGTAGAGACATACACAGAGGAACAAAAGAGACTTGGTACTTAAACTGTTGTCAGCTGAGCTACTAAATTAAGATGTGCTATAAAAATCAAGAATGGCTGAAAGCTCTTCTATTCAAAACTATTATCTCAACATAAGTTTTAATCAAAAAATGTAGAAAATTAATTTTTGACTGGACACATTGATTTCTTCAAATAGTCAAGTTTCTGTTAACTAAACAGAAGGGAAGAAATTGAGAGATCTCGTAAATTAATTAAGAAATTAATTGGTCAAATTAATGAATTTCTTTAATAGATTTCTCACCCCCTGAGAAATCTAACCATAGAAGAAAGAAATCTAGACAGAGACACATCAGTATCTTGACATCAAAGATAAAGTGATTGAGATGGAGAAACCAAAATGTCCATTGTGTTCTCTCAGTCAACAGTAAAAACACTTTTTTGGTAAAGAGCTAGAGTAAAAATTAGAAACTCTCAGTGCCTTGATCTCTGTCACAACTACTTAGCTCTGCTCTTATACTACAAAGACAGCTGGACACAATATGAAAACAAGTGAAAGTGACGGTGTGCCAATAACACTTCTATTTTTGTGATTTTCTAAAAACATAAAGAATTGAAGTAGGTTACAGTCATGCAGTTCCTTGCTAAGACCACAAGTGATTTCTCACTGTCTCTGTATTGAATACATTTTGTTAGTTCAAAATCTTTTATTTTAATTTATTTATTTTTATTATTGAATAACTGTGAGACATGTTTATAAGTTTTTATGTTTGAGTTACAATCACACAATGATCAAACACCCATCCCTCCACCAGTACACATTCCCCACCACCAATCTCCCCAGTATACCCCCCCCTTTTCCACCCTCCCCTTGCCTCCATGGCAGACAATTTCCCCCATACTATCTCTGCACTTTGGGGCATTATGGTTTGCAATATAGATACTGAGAGGTTATCATGTTTGGTCCTTTATCTACTTTCAGCACACATCTCCCATGCCGATCCCTCCAACCATCATCAACTTAGTGATCCCTTCTTTATTCCAGCTGTCTTCTCCCCCAGCTCTTGAGGCAGGCTTCCAACTATGGGGCAATATTCCTGGCCTTTGTTCTACTGTCCTTGGGTGTCCGACTCATATTATGTCATTTGATTTGAATATATTTTATAATATGAAATAATTGCTATATATTCTTAAAGCTGATGGGGTATATTAGATATATTCAGAAAATGAATTTTAATGTAAAAAAATAAATAAGTGAGCATTCCTCTCAGACTTGAACTTTCATGAAACAGAAGGAATTAAGCTTACCCAGAACTGTAAGATAACATTGCCACAGGAAGCTTAGGTTTATTGGGTTGATCCCATCACAGTGCTCTTTCCTCTGTGTTTATTTGTAACTTCTTTCTTTGTGCTCTGTTGACTTATAAATATTGTTTTGCTCGTCTCCTTGAGTCCTTTGTATAGTTTATTCAGAGCCATTTCCTTTTGTATGGGCATAGAAAGAGAGTAGCAAATGCTATGTTTTTGTAACCTGGGAGTCACTTGACTCTAAATGTTATTTTCCTCCTGGGCATCTGTTGTCTCAACCTAAGCCTCAGCTGCCCTTACTTCCTAGCACCCCCAAAGGCAGGGTCCCGACAAGGGATGTGATGGACCCAGGGCAAGTGGTGAGTTGTGTGCTACCCTGGCATCAAGATGGGCCTGGCCAAAGTGCCTAATGCTTAACTATAAGTTAAGATCTTGGTCGTGGACAAATGCTGTTATGATCCAAAAAGTTATAACTAGATTCGGGCCCTGCTAAGGTTAGGAATGGCCTGCACGCTGTAGTCTGAGTCTGTGGCAAGATGTTCCCAGGAGAGCTGCCCTGCAAGCCTCAATGTATCTCTTACTGTGTCCATACAAAAATAACCAGTATTAAGATGTTGTTGGAGTTTTTGGACTGAGGAAAGAAGAAAAACACCTTAAGAGGTATTTTGCCTGCTGGCAGTCAGGAAGGGCTTTGGAATACCTCTAGGTGGTGTTTCCTTTGAACCTGGTGGGCCCTCAGGAAGGGCTCTCTTATGTTGGTTTTGCTACCAGAGTGGTTGTAGAGAGACAAGTAAGGGTGGAGAGACTAGGGGAGAGAAGGAGAATCCAGAGAGCTGGAATCAAGGAATGAGGGGCTAGGAAGAGTGCTGGGAGAGAGAGATGAGAGAGAGCCCAGGATGCGAGTTGGAGCGCTAAGAGATGAGCAGGAGAGACAGGAGGAGACGGGAATGAGGGGCAGTGTGAGACTAGAATGGGCAGCTCAGAGAGACTGGAACAGGTGCGTGGAGAGAATGGAATAAATGGCCATAGATCAATCAACCGGCTTGGCCCTCGTTTCCTCTTCAGTCTGCTCCATGCCCTGGGCAGCCCAGGCTGGGTGAGTGGCCTGGACCATCCCGCCCAAACCGGGCGCCGGTAGGGAGAGCCTCTGGGGCTCTTCCTGCTGACCGCCCTTGGGAGGTTTTTACACAGAACTCTGTGAGTATATTTTAAGTCTCTCTTTACATCATCTCCATGGAAGAGTTTCAACCTTAATAAAGAATGAGCTGAATTTTGTTTTCCAAGAAGGAGTGGTTTGAGTTTTGTCAGGTATGGGTTAATTAGTGGATCAACTCCTCTCTTTGTATTCTAGTGCTATCATTATAAACTAAGTGGAGTAAAAAATGTTTCACTGATTTAGTAGACAAACACTATAAAACACAGACATTAAAATATTAATAAAAATAGAATAGTGGGTTAAAAAATTTTAGAAACACAATTTAATATATAATATAAAGGATTCCTAGAAAAATTATATTTAATTATTTTACTTAGCTTTTTATTTTTTATTAAGGCTTCATAATTTATGGCTATTTATAGATGAGTCTCAGGAATACCCTGTTCCGATATCAACCTCATCACCGATGTCAACTTCCCTCCACCAATGCCCCTTATTTCCCTCTCAATTTCCCTCTCAATTAATAGGCACATTTCTAAGTTTAATCCTTATAGTTTGGATCTAATGTTTTCAGCTTGGCCAGTTCTGTGGTTCATATATATAGATACATCCCAGCACTACACCACCAATGTGCCCTGGGACTCTGCCCCTGCCCCTGCTACCTCCCCACCTGCCTCTAACTCCCCCCTTCTTTCCTCCCCTATCCTTCTCAATTCTATAATATTGGGATCAGAGTAATTTAGGAATCCCCTTTGGTATCTTGCATTCCCTTGGCTGGTTACTCTGTATACCATAGAGAAGTGAGATCAATCAGTCAATCAGTATTTGCCTTTCTGTTTTTGTTATACTTCAGTTTGGCTTGGGGGGTACACCCAGTTTTTGTCAGCTTTCACTCCTGGCTCTACACTCAGATATTACTCCTAGCAGGTCTTTGGGGGGACGGTATGGGGTACTGGGAATTGAACCTGTACCGGCTGCATGCAAGGCAAATGCCTTACCTACTGTACTATCCCTTCAGCCCCTATCTTTCTTCTTCTGACTTACTTAATGTAACATGATCTCTTCCAATTCCATCCAAGTTGCAGAGAATTGTTTGATTTCATCCTTCCTTGCATCTGCACAGTACGTAAACACACACACACACACACACACACACACACACACACACACACACACACACACACCCCAACTTCTTCATTATCCACTTATTCATCATTGGAAACCTAAATCGATTTCATAACTTTTATACTCTTAGAAGTATAACACAGATCACTTTCCAGGTTCCACTTGAGGCACCCCAATTTGTGGGAAAATAATATATCAATGAATTCTATTTAACGAAACAAGCAACAATAAGCAGTGGGGAAAGGGAGAAAAGGAAAAGAGGAAGCAGATGAAGTGAAATATGGACAGGGATGGAATTCTTGAGCACTTTGGTGGTTTGAAGGTGCAGTAACCTTGTACAGTGAAACCATGAACATTAACATGGTTTTAACCATGTGACCTAATGTTCTGTAACAGCAGTGCCAGGGATTGAGCTCGTGGCTTTGTAAATGTGCTCCAGCACTTTGATTAGTATCACGGGTCTCTAGATTCTTTATCTTATGAATCTCAGTTGAGAAAGGATAAAGAAGGAAGAAAAATACTCCACTGACCTCAAAAGAGTGAGGAGTAGACTTTGCCTTTCCTGGAAAAATGTTCCCCTGCACAGGTACTACAGAGTTAGCAACTACTGCATCCTGTTACTCCCTTGAGTGAACCTTGAGTGAACATGCTCATACAAAGACTAGCAGATGCTGTGTTTGACCTTTTATTGCATTACCTTCCCTTCTCATCTTTGATCAAGCCCACACACAAATCCCAGAAACATGATATGTAAATGGCAGTAATGAATTAGAGAAGCTGGCTATTAAAAGCCATAAACAGGAAATAAAACTGGAGAGAGCCAGAAAAATCTAAAATGAAAGATCAATTTATTCAATTGAGTGATAACCAACCACGTAACTGATAGGGGATTCTCAACTTTATTAAACGGTCATTATAAAGCATTTACTTCATATAAAGTATACCAGTTCTCACCACGGCAGCTTACAATTGCCATGGCATGCACCACAATTGACTAAATATCACCAATATTTGAGTCATCCTAAGACTACTAGAAATCACTGTTTAACCAACTTCTCTCTACTCGGAAATTCCATGTTTATCTCATCTCATTTTAATTTATACCATTTGTATATCCATCTAACCTGAAGTTTATTAGAAAAAAAAATGTTGCTGTCTCTTGAGCATGCTCCTATTCTGATTCTTGAGAGTGTTCTTTCATGTTCAATAAATAGCGTGTTCTACTTTACGTGACTTGCTCTTCAAATATCTCCTGCTATAAAGCCAAGAGGCTGGATCCTAGTGGCAAAGCTAACATCTGGAATCCTTGTACTGGTAATTATAAGTGTGGGTGTTGCCCCTAAATTGTTATTACAAACCATACCATGAATTTCTCTTCTAAAGGCATTGAAGCATTTCTCCTCCTCAAATTTTTAAGCTGTTTCTTTCATTTCTTTTCAAAACACCAACTTTTATTTAGACATAACGGAACAGGTCCTTTAAAGGTTTCATATTCCGAAAGGAGGAAAAGTCCCATCCATCTCTTAGAACTCTGTTCTATCAAATGAATATGCCAGCAAATATGAAATAGATTTGGAGGACTAGTATTCAAATAGAGATGATATTTTTCGGGTTGATCAAACTGGTAGGATAAACAAGCTTATGTAGCGTTAATGCATTGTAAGTTAGTAAGCACATAATAGCGGAGTTAATTGTAGAAATGACATTACTTTATTGCTTTCACTCCAATGAAAGACAATGTTAATGTTCAGAAAAAATATTTTTACAACTCTCTTTAGTAAAGGAAAATGGAAATTGAGGTGATGCTCTTTGGCTTATTGTTGCATACCAATACTGTAAAATGTTAGACAAATTAACTCTGTGGGTTTTCCCCCCTAATTTTTGAAACTAGGGTAATGATTATATCTACAGTACTGAGCTCACAGGGTGTGAGGTTCAAATGAGATAATGTTCCTGAAAACCCTTCTAAATGTGCTATATGAAAAATTTATTTTCATTAACACCATTAGCATCAAAGTGTAAATAATTGTGAGTTTCACAAGTATATTCGAGTTTCACACTTTTTCTACTTGATCTAGAAAACTATCTTTGATCATCGCTTTTTTAAAGTCAACATATTGTTAAATAAATTATGTTCTATAGATCATGATTCACAAGTATAATTATCTTCTTATTTGTCTCAAAGCCATAGTCATATTCTAAATTAGTATGTGATCCAGATTATAGAGTTCTTTTAACATATTCAAGTATTTGATGCTCATTATTTCAAATTATGTATATTATTTAGATATTATTTATTGACTATGGAATTATAATCACATTTACAATATTTTTTGAAAATGACCCTAAGATATGTTGCGCACAGCTCTGCTACAGATGAATGCTCACACAAATACACCTCTTGGAATATTGACGTTCTGTTATGAGCACTAAATTACATGGTTACTTAGAGCCATTCTGTATTTCCAATCTTTTTATGTTGATAGTACTGGTAATTATAAGTGTGAAATTTAAACTAATTAGATATAAGTGGGAAAAAAGAAATGTTTCCATCAATGTGAAGCTGAATCATTGGAAAGGTTGAAATATGGGTAGGTCACTTAGAAATTTGCTATTAAATGATCTGTAAACAGGGCAATCATATACGGTTAAAGGGAAAAGAGTTTAAAAAGAAAAACCAAAAGGACTCTAAACTGATATTGTCTAACTTCTCACTCTACTAAGGAAGATTTAAAATTAACACCTTATTCTTATGGTTAATGTTTAAAAAGAAAATAAAACTTATGGTAGAGGAATCTTTTCACAATTCTCTATTTTTATTTTATTAATTGAATAAGTAAAATAGCTTGTGAACAAATTTTTTTCAAAATGAGAACACACAATATAAACACTAAAGTTGATTTTAGATTTCATCATCATCATCAAAAAATAAATTTAAAATTTAAATTTAATGAATTTAAATTAAATTTAATTTTAAATTTAATCTATTTAATTTAACAGATTAATATGGAAATAATTTTTAACTGTTTATCCTAGAACTACTAATAAGGCATTGAGTGAATAGAAAGTTGAATAAAGCTAAATTATTACTTTCAGAGCTCACAAATGCACAATTTCAGGGTCCCACAATACACATGAACTTGAACAGATTAAAATTTGTATAATCCTTGAGAGTGTTCTAATAGTTACCATGTGGTCAGAATTAAATACAATCTTGGTTTTGGTGAGCCAATACACCCAGCAGTGCACAGGGGTTATTCCTGGCTCTGCACTCAGGAATTACCCCTGGCGGTGCTCAGGGGACCATATGGGATGCTGGGAATCGAACCCCGGGTCACCTGCTTGCAAGGCAAACGCCCTACCCGCTTTGCCATCGCTCCAGCCCCTACTGCATGTAATTTTAATAATCATTTTCATTAATCAGAAATGTGACTGCATTCCTAAGCTTGTATGAGAAAAAGCTACCTCAGAAAAAAAGAAGAAACATTAAATATTCAGCTACATGTTTATATGAAATATAGTTACTTAGCATTTATTCACTAGTTACTCACTGAGTTTCTCGACACTGTGCCAGACCTAGAATGATTAACAAGCTCTAGGTGTCATTTTGAAATAGATGGGTTTTAAAGAGTTTTAAAGACTAGACATGATTTAATTTATGTAGAAAAACCTTTCATTTCGCAGCAGAAAGGTTAGAGTGGTAGAGGAAAGTAAATCAATGAAATCAGAACTGAAGTGAATGCAGTATCCCCTTTCAACAATATGTTTAAGGATTTTGGTTTCTATTAGGGTCACCCCTGGCTGTAGTCAGGACTTACTTCTGGGTTGGTTTGCACTCAGGGATCACTCCTGGCAGTGTTGCGAACTACATTGGGTTCTGGGGATCAAACTCTGGTCGATGACGGGCAAGGCAAGAGCCCTTGTCCTATTGCTCAAGTTTCATGTCTATGATTTTGTGATAATATGCTATTCTGTTGTCATCCTGTTGTCCCATTGTTCATCAATTTGCTTTTAGCGGGCACCAGTCACGTCCTTTGTGAGAGTTGTTGGACTGTTTTTGGCATATTGAATACGCCACGAGGAGCTTGCCAGGCTCTACCGTGCAGGCAGGATACTCTGGGTAACTTGCCAGGCTCTCCAAGAGGGATGGAGGAATCGAACCCAGGTTGGCCGCGTGCAAGGCAAACGCCCTACCCGCTGTGCTATCACTCCAGCAATATGCTGATGATGT
Organism: Sorex araneus; assembly: GCF_027595985.1. Lineage (NCBI taxonomy): Eukaryota > Metazoa > Chordata > Mammalia > Eulipotyphla > Soricidae > Sorex > Sorex araneus. The sequence goes on from NC_073305.1 coordinate 173,602,545, forward strand.
GCATAATTATGTATCAACTCTTTTTATATTTGTTTTGTTTTGGGGGCCACACATGGTATTGCTCATTGGATAATCCTGGTTTGCACTCAGAAATTACTTCTGGTGGTGCTCAGGGACAGGGTGCTTGCCTTGCATGTGGCTGGCTGAGATTCAATCCCTGGAATCCACTATGCTATACCTTCAGCCCTGTTCCTCAACTCTGTGACCAAATTTTAAGCTTCTTGCTGTCAGGACAAATAAACCTCACTATTTGGTAACATACTTGTAGAGTTTTCTTGAATTACTCTGATTTTAAAGGCTCTCTGTAAATTCCTACAAACAAGAAAGTATAACCTAAGAATTCTAACAATTGGCCTTCAAATAACATCTCTCCACCTTTTTAGTTAGTAGCAACATATAGGGTTCCTCGTTTTGGTTCAGGATATATGGCTACTTAACTCAGGTTACTTAACATACAGCCAGTGAAAGCCATTGCATAGTTATTTAAAACCACTTTAGGTAACTTTTGAAAATGTGAGAAAACCAAAAAATGATGATTCTTGTATTATTTTCAGCTATTTTCTTAAAACTGGATGTATTTTCTCTTTATAATTTTTCTTCATTTTGGACTCAGACAATTTTCAAGACAATTTAACTTGGCTTTGTTGTGTGTCTGTATGTGTGTGTGTGTGTGTGTGTGTGTGTGTGTGTGAGAGAGAGAGAGAGAGAGAGAGAGAGAGAGAGAGAGAGAGAGAGAGAGAGTCTTCAGGGAAATATTATGTCAAGGGTTTGGAGACAATCAAGATAAATTATACTCCTACACTTTTTCACACGAATCACCTCTTTACCGATCATCCAAAAGAATGCATTCTTCTGTTTCAGGCTACGGCCACACACCCTACGCACTCCTGGACTATTTGCTTCCAGGTTTTCATCCATTGCCACTTTACTTGCTGTCAGGTTCCGCAGTTGGGCTGCAATACCACCTCATCTAGGATTCTGTCTCAGTTCATTACTGCTTAGGATTTTGGATATTAGGAATAACAATATCAGAAAAAATGAAATAATTTATCCTTTGTGCAACACAACTGTCATCCTCTAAATTTTGTGCATATATTTCATTTCCTTAATTTGCATCAATATAAAATACACATGAAGTTGGGGAAATTTTAATGTACTATTTGTCTTGTCTTTATTTTCCAAAACTCATCATTCAATAAAAAAGCAAAGAAATATTAGACAGGAGTTGCTGTATGGTGAAACTATCAAATAATTTTTAAAAGCTTTTCTAGGGGCTGCAATGATAGCATAGCAGGTAGGGCATTTGCCTTGCACGCGGTAAACCTGGGTTCAATTCCAGCATCCCATATGGTCCCCCAAGCACCTCCATGAGTAATTCTTGAGTGCAGAGCCAGGAGTAACCCCTGAGCATTGCCAGGTGTGATCCAAAAAGCAAGGGGAAAAAAAAAACAAACAAACATCCTAATCTAAGCTGGGAAGATAAAATAAAAAATAAGATTAAAATTTGATTAATAATTTAAAGTAATGAGTGTAGAGGAGTAAGTTTCAGGCACCACAGCTTTAGTCTTTCTTTCTTTCTTTCTTTCTTTCTTTCTTTCTTTCTTTCTTTCTTTCTTTCTTTCTTTCTTTCTTTCTTTCTTTCTTTCAAGGTAAATATTTTCAAGTCCAGTAATATGTGTAAATCAAAAGAAAGGAATAGAGCATGACAATGAGAAAATTCCAAAGTTACTACATTGACAAGTCATTCTCTATCTAGACAATTTCTTGCCAATATTGTGACTAAGCTCTTCTTTTCATCTCTACTGTGGAACACCTATTATTTTCTGCTTACTCATGACATCTGTACTTCAAATTTAAATTGATTCACAATCTCAACATATTCAGTGTCTGACCCCTGTCATTTTCCGTCTCTGTTATCTTACTTCTAGATTCCTTTTCAGCATCACTCTTCATTAAAAAGTGTAGCATCCTCTGGGGCTGGAGCGATAGCACAGCGGGTAGGGTATTTGCCTTGCACGCGGCCGACCCGGGTTCGAATCCCAGCATCCCATATGGTCCCCTGAGCACCGCCAGAGGTGATTCCTGAGTGCATGAGCCAGGAGTGATCTCTGTGCATCGCCGGGTGTGACCCAAAAAGCAAAAAAAAAAAAGAAAGAAAGAAAGAAATTAAAGAATGGTTTTTTAAAAAAAAAAAAGTGTAGCATCCTCCTTGTATTTTGCAATTCAAAATTTTTAACAAGAGCATCTAATAAATATGATTTAGTCACCATATTCTGTTTGGGCAAAGGTCTTTTTCCAGATGTTCTAATGAGCTGTTATCTGATAGGTGGGATCATTCAGTGTTCTTGAATACCCTTGAGTTTACTAACTTTGATATAATAAGCAGATGCTGGTGGGAAATAATCATATGATAATGTCTGTGGTCATAATAGTAAGCTGTTGAAAAAGCCTTCAATTACTGCTCAGTTTGGTGTGGGTGGGGTGGGAGAATCTTCCCTAGGGAGAGGATATACTAAAGAGGTCAAGAAGCATACATGGCTTTTTAAGACCCCATTTTCACATATATATATATATATATACATATATATATTGAAAAAGCATTAAACTTCAAGGTACTAAAGTCTATGTTTTTAATTTATTCAATTAAAAAGTTCAAATTATTCAATTAAAAAGGCTAGAGCAGGGGCTGGAGCAATAGCATAGCGGGTAGGGCCTTTGCCTTGCACGCAGCCGACCCGGGTTCGATTCCCGGCATCCCATATGGTCCCCTGAGCATGGCCAGGGGTGGTTCCTAAGTGCAGAGCCAGGAGTAACCCCTGTGCATTGCCAGGTGTGACCCAAAAAGGCAAAAAAAAAAGGTCAGAGCAGAGCAATAGTACTTCAGGTGGGACATTGCCTTGAATGCAGCCAGCCAGGGTTCAATCCCCAGCATCACATACAGTCCCCTGAGCACCACCAGGAGTGACCCCTCAGTGCAGAGCAAGGAATAAACCCTGACCATCCTGGATGTAGCCTACAACAAACAACAAAAAATATTACTACTGTATTAGATATTATTATATGCGTTCAGTAAACAGTAGTGAATGAGAAAGACATTTAGCAGGTCAATTGTATCATAGATGGTATAAAAATTAAATGTTTTTAATTAAAAAAGCTTTATATTTACATGTCTGGCACAAGCTGGCTAGTCTCTGTCTCCTCACACGTCAATGTCCCACCAGGACTTCCCACTGGCCAAATCCAGCTGCACATGAAAACAGCACAATCGAGGTGATACAGTCTTTAGCTTCTGGAAGCACAGAAAGAGGATGTACAGAAAATGGGTATGAGGAAGCCAAATGCAAAATAATTGCCCTAAAAGTCTTGCCAAGACTAAAAATAAACAATTGAAAAAATGAAATAAAATATTAAACAATGAAATGTAATTAAAATACAATAAAGGAAAAAGTGTATAAAGATGATGGGAAGTAATTTTTAAGGAGGGAGAGATTATATTAGAAAACTGAAAAAATAGCATATGTTGACATTTTTTATATCTTAATGTAGAAAAATAGGGTTTTTCTCTTAGAATATTTTTAAATATTTAATATGTATAAGAAATTTATGTGAAATATACAAGTTCTGAACATAATACCCAATAATCACCATTAATTAAAAAATATTTTATCAAGGCCATGATCCTTAAGTGTTTCATCATTCTTTTCTATTTTTCACACTAATAATAGAATCTACTGGCTTGACATTGAATATTTAATCGTAGTCTTTTTATTCTTCAGCAGATTTCAGTTTTGTTTAACTTTTATATTAGATACAGTCTTAAAAAGCTTGAATTTCTACCCAATATTATTTTTTATTGTTCACTGATGTTGAAGCTACGAGCAAGTGTTTCTTTATGTCATTTCCTTATGTCATGCATTGCAGGGATAGAATTCTGGAGTTCTGGAGGACGTGAATATATAAAACAGTGCCAATATTTTAACCAGTTCTATATGTGTCTATTCTCACCAACAGCATTTAAGGTTTTTCTTGACTTTATTCCCACCATCCCTCAACCTGGCTGTCTGGTGTCTGGCCACTTCTGCCTATCTAGAACCAAGTGGGCACTGAAGAGCAGTTGTTCCTTCAAGAGCAGGCCAAGACAAGGTTTGCCACTTTCACCATTGTTATTAGATATACTATTAGAACTCCTTGCAATAGCAAGCAAGCCAGAAAGAGATACTAAGGGCATCTTTATTAGAAAATAAGAAGCCAAAGCTGATGACATGATACTAAGAAAACTTTAAAGATTTTTTAAAATAACCTCCTGTAGCACTGCAGCACTATTGTCCCATTGTTCATTGATTTGCTTTAGTGGGCACCAGTAACATCTCCATTGTGAGACTTGTTGTTACTGTTTTTGGCATATCGAATGCGCCATGGGTAGCTTGCCAGGCTCTGCCGTGTGAGCGGGATATTCTCAGTAGCTTGCCGGGCTCTCAGAGAGAGACAGAGGAGTCAAACCCTGGTTGGCTGTGTGTAAGGCAAATGCTCTACCAGCTATGCTATTGCTCCAGTCCCAAAATAACCTCCTAGAAACAATAAATGTGTACATTAATTTGACAGGCTACATAATCAATACACAGAGATTCATGGAATTCCTATACACAAACAATGTATTTTACTACATTTTTTGAGAGACAAAACTTGAAAACCCCAGTCACGATTACTCAAGTAAACAAGCACTTGGGAATCAGCTTAACAAAAGTGGTGAAAGACATGTAAAGAAAATTATAAATCACTGCTAAATGAAATAAAAGAAGAAAAATGGAAATGTAAATATCCTCTTTTAATGGGTTGAAAGAATTAACATTGTCAAAAATAACAATCCTACACACACACACACACACACACACACACACACACAAATCTACATGGATTCAGTAGAGTTCCTATAAAATCACCTATGGTATCTCTTAAAGAAATATATACCAAATGCTATTGAAATTAATATGGAGTGGTGAGACTTACCAAATAGCTAATGGAATTCTAGGAATAAAAGATGAGGTGGTAGACTTTTCCTTTTCAAACTTTAACTACATTACAAAACTATAGTAATCAAGACAGTGTGGTACTAGAATAAAGAACAATCAAAACAATTTGAATAGAATTGTGAGTCCAGACACAAATCCTTAGATATATAGTCAGCTAATCTCCAACACAGGAGCCTACAGCATAAAATGAAACATGGAAAGCCTCTTTCTTCAGCAAGTGGTAGTGGGAAAACTTGTGTATCACATGTTTTAAAAAATGAACTCAGACCCCATTTAATACCATTTACAAAAATGAATTTAAAATGGAATAATGGCACTGATATTAGATATGGATCTATAAATTATCTTGAGTAAAACATAGACATAGCCTCTATGACATTGAATCTAGTAGTGTTTTCAATGACTCGATTGGCACTTGCCAAGAAAATGAAAGCAAAAACAAACAAATGGGCCTAGATCAAAGTAAGAATCTTTTACACTGCAAGAGCAAGAGGGATAAGCATAATAAGAACCCACAGACTGGAAAAAATATTTGTTCCTCACCCACCTGACAACATGTTACTATCCAAGACATAAAAAGCATTGATAAAATGTCACAAGAAAAACAATCGAAGCCATCAAAAATGGGAGAAGTGATGAACAGAAATTTCAGCAAAGAAGATATACAGGTAAGTAGGAACTATGTTGTTTTTTGTTTGTTTTTTAACAAATTCCTTATATTTTTGTGCATTACTGATCCTCAGGGAAATGCAAATCAAAGCAACAAGTTATCTCCACCAGTGAAACTGGCATACATCACAAAGAACAAAACCAACCAATGTTGGTGCAGATGCAAGGAAAAAGAGATCTTCATCCTCTGCTGGTAGAAATGTGGACTTGTTCAGCCTTTAGAGAAAACAGTAAGGACACTTCTCAAAAAAACTACAGTTAAACTTTAATATTATGTAGTGATTCCATTTCTGGGCTTCTGCCTTGGGGGCCAAAACTTCCTACTCAGAAAAAAAAGTTTGCACTCTTATGTTTATTGGAGCACTATTCATAATAGTCAAAATTTGGAAGCAACCAAAGAGCCAAGAAAAAACGGTGGTATATATGCAACTAAATATGAATCAGTCATAAAAAAGACAAAATCATGCAGTTTGCCACAATGTCTTTAGTGTGGCATTGACATATGAATGTCAGGGAATGTATGCATTCAACTCATAGTAACTAAAGACCTGTATCACTGTATCACTCTCATCCCATTGCTCATTGATTTGCTCAAGCGGGCACCAGTAACATCTCCATTGTGAAACTTGTTGTTATTATTTTTGGCATATGAAATACGCCACAGATAGCTTGCCAGGCTCTGCAGTGTGGGAGATAATGCGAGTGACTTCAGCCAGGAGATATACAGAGTGACCTCTCTTACATGGTTTAAGTAAATAATCGAAGCAACAGAATCTAAGAACCGGTCTACCATATGGGGTTTACCACGTTAGTGAGACAAGGGTGGGGAGTAGAATGTGGGGTACTGAGGTGGGGGAGGGGATATCCTGGTACAGTAGTGGAGGAAAGTTGACAATAAAAATGTAGATGTGTGGGGGCTGGAGCAATAGTACAGCGGGTAGGGCTTGCATGCCTTGCAATAAATAAATTGCTAATATTTATAATCCATTTGGGCTATTTCTTATAATAGCCTAAATGAGCTAAAACACTAAATGGCATCATATTTTGTGTACTTGTTAGCAGAGTAATTCTGTAGTGGTAATTTATTGTGTTTTTAAGTCGAAACTCCCAGGAAGTTCATTGATAAGTTTTACGATAATACTTATTTTTTTTTCTTCTGTGAAACACTTTTTTATTTGCCTATTTTATTATTTGGTTATTCAAAGAAATTTCTCTGAATTCCTATGACATCTCTATAGATTCAGAATACTAATTATTTAATCTGCCTTTGTGTAGAAAATATATCTTCCAAGTTTGGGGTTTTATCTTGCTCTTTATAAAGTAGTTTGCTAAACCAAAATTATTTTCAGTTCATTAAAATACTATTTTTCTCTCACATAAGCATTTTTTTTTCTATTTTAAGGAGTTTTTCTCAGAGAGACAAAATCAAGATGGTGGAGAAGAAATTTCCTTTCATTGTTCTCCCACAGAACATTGCTTTTATTATTCACTCAGTGAAGCTTTGTGGGAGTCCAGTGTAGCTCAGGAGTTCCAATACTGGAGGGAAATATTTGTAAAATAGATACAGTGAATAGGGTAAGAGGAACTGCAGCATTTCGTTCACCGTACCCTCCTCTTACCAGTGTTAAAATTTTAATTTGTTATTTCACCTTGATAGGTTTTATGTTTCGGTGATTTCATCCATTTCTTCTATGCTGTCCTATTTGTTTGCATATAATTGTTAATGGCAGAGTCTCTTGCCCCTGATCCTGGCTGTCTTCACCAGGCCCCTTGGAGGGGGTGGGTTGAGTTTCTCTCCCCACCCTGAACAGAGCCTCCATAGCTGAAGACCTCCAGAACCCAGCCACAGCCATGCTCAAGGCCCTTCTCCACATTTGGATGAGCCTCACACATGAAGGAACAGACAGAGGAACCCAGGTGTGTGGGACATGGGACTGAGACCTCCAAGCCTGCTCGGATTGGGACTGGGCCTCTTCCGCCCAGATCCCCCATTTTCCAGTAGCTAGGTGGTCACACCCAGAAACTGCCCCTGGTGCTGTGAAATCCCATCAATGGCCCACATCCAGAAACTATAAAACAAAGCTCCAGCAAGTTAGCAGCCACTTCTCCCTCTTGGAGAACCTGGCAAGCTACCGAGAGTTTCCTGCCTGCATGAGAGAACGTGGCAAGCTCCCCATGGCATATTTATATGCCAAAACCAGCAACAATGATGGGTCTCATTCCCCTGACCCTGAAAGAGCCTCCAATGCGGCACATTGGGAAGGACGAGTAAAGAGAGGCTTCTAAAATCTCAGGGCTAGGATGAATGGAGACATTACTGAGACCATTCAAGAAAATCAACAATCAACGGGGATGATGACTTTTTTAAGAATTATACTAGTGCTTAATATATCTTGGATACCAACTCTCAATATGATAAGTAGTGGGCAAATATCCTCTCCCAGACTGTGGGGTCTCTTTTTATCCTGGGTATCATTTCCTTTGTGATGCAGAAACTCCTTTGTTTGATACAGTCCCATTTGTTTACCTGCATTCAGTTTGGTTGTGTAATAGTTTAAAATGATTGAACATGACTTTAGCTTCGATTCATTCAAATGGTATATTTTTCCACAATGTAATTTATGTATTAAGGTTAATACTGATATCTTTAGTCCATTTTTATTTTACTTTTATGCATGGTATACTCCATGTCTGTTGACTGAGGAGTTTGATCTATAGTTAGATAAAGATTTACTATATCCATTTTATCCATTGTTTGTTGGCTTTGTTTTGTGTTTATTCCTTTCTTTTTCACTCGTCTTCTTTGTGAGTTAGTGATTTATTTCCCCATAGTGGTATGCTTTATTTTACTTCTGTATATCTGCTATATATTTTTGCTTTGTGGTTACCCTGAGACTCACTTAATATGTATCACTGTATCACTGTCATCCCGTTGCATTGCTCATTGATTTACTCGAGTGGGCACCAGTAACATATCCATTGTGAGACTTGTTGATACTATTTTTGGTATATCGAATACGCCATGGGTAGCTTGCCAGGCTCTACAATGTGGGCAGGATACTAAGAGAGACAGAGGAATTGAACCCAGGTCGGCCATGTGCAAACCAAACTGCTGTGCTATCGCTCCAGCCTCTCTAGTCTTATAACAACTTAGCTTCAAGTATAAACATGAAAAAATACTTTTATTTCCTCTTCTCATTTTGTTATTAGATGTACCAATTTTGGTTTATACTGCATTTCAATTAATATATCACAGTAGCAAACATCTAATATCTTAATTTTCCACAATTTATACTAGAGTTCAGTGACTATATACCACCACTGCCATATTTAAATACTTGAAATTTGATTAGGTACTTCCATTGTTTAAAACCTGTGACTTTTACACTTCATTTATTTTCACTGTTATTATTTTGCCTTTCATTGACTCAACATAATTTGTTAGAAGTTTCCAAGAACAAAACAGAGAACAGTGAAAGAAAACCTGAGGAATACAAGCAATGGCTTACATACAAGATGTAAGACTGAAGAGAGATATTGGAACTATAAAAATAAAATCAATCAGGTCTGGGGAGATAGTTGAGTGTTTGAGTGTCATACAAAGATGTGAGAGTCCCAGTTTCCATTCTCAGGTCCACATCGTCACTGGAGCATTCCCAAGAATAACCTCCAAGCTCAGAGTCTCTGGAAGTAGTCCCTGAACACCGCCAGATGTTTGTTTCATTTGCTTCAAACAAAACAAACAAAAAGAATTAAGTAGAAAGATTGGTGGAGTTGAAAAAAATACAATGAACAATAGTTAAATATGAAATAAAGAAATTAATAGTAAACCTCATCAGGTCTGGGGAGGTCTTTCTTAAATTAAGTCTTTCTAAAATAATCAGGTCTTTCTTAAATTAAGAAAATTCAAGTCATTGGAAACTATCCAATAATTGTAGGAAAAAAGCAAAAGAATGAAGAAACTTTGGTGGTTATAAAACACCATGAAGTCAGACATAAGTTACATCATGGAAACCCAAGAAGAGAAAAAGAGGTAGAATGCTTATTGCATGAAATTATGGCTAAAAATTACCAACTCATGGGAGAGAAATTAACATCTTGATATATGTCAGCTCGGTCCCCATACAGACTTAACTAAAAGAGTACTTCATTGAGATACTATAATAAAGAAGTCAAAATCAGATAATTTTGAGAACTTGTTCTTTGTTCTAGCAGGTGAGTGCAGCTACTGTTATGACCTCAATGGATGAATAAAAATAATGAAAGAGAAGAAAGAGACATTAAAAAACAATCCCATTCACAATAGTGCCTCATAAAATCAAGTACCTTGGAATCAGCTTAACCAAAGAGGTGAAGGACCTAAACAAGGAAAATTACAAAACACTACTTCAGAAATAAAACAGGACACTAGGAAATGGACACATATCCCCTGCTCATGGACAGGGAGGATTAAAATTATCAAAATGGCAATACTGCCCAAAGCACTATACAAATTTAATGCGGTTCCTATCAGGATACCCATGACATTTTTCAAAGAAATAGACAAACATTCCTGAAATTCATATGGAACAACAAACGTCCACTAATAGCTAAAGCAATCCTTGCGAAAAAGAAGATGGGTGGCATCACCTTCCCCAACTTCAAACTGTACTACAAAGCAGTAGTAATTGAAACAGCATGGTATTGGGCTAGAAACAGACTCACTGACCAATGGAACAGAGTTGAATATTCTGTCACAGACCCCCAAATATATGGCCACTTAATCTTTGACAATGGAGCAAAAAATGTGAAGTGGAAAAAGGAAAGCCTCTTCAACAAGTGGTGCTGGGAAAACTGAGTAGCTACCTGGAAAAAAATGAACTCTGACCACTGTCTAACACTAGGCACAAAAGTCAGATCAAAGCAGATTAAAGACTTCAATATCAGACATGAATCTATAAGGTACATAGAGGAAAATGTAGGCAGAACTCTTCATGATATTGAAGCTAAAAGCATCTTTAAGGATGAAACAGCTCTGACCATGTAAGTGGGAGCAAACATAAACAAATGGGACTATATCAAATTAAGAAGCTTCTGCGCTTCAAAAGAAACAGTAACCAAAATACAGAAAGAGCCCATAGAATGGGAAAAAAAACTACCCAATGCCCATCTGGTAAGGGATTAATATCCAAGATATACAAGACACTCGTAGAATTGTACAAGAGAAAAATCTCCAACCCCACCAAAAACTGGGGAGAAGAAATGAACAGAAGTTTCCTCAAAAAAGAAATACAAATGGCCAAAAGGCACATAAAAAAAAATGCTCCACACCGCTAGCCATCAGGGAGATGCAAATCAAAACAACAATGAGATATCATCTCACACCACAGAGACTGGCACACATTCAAAAGAACAAAAGCAACCAGTGCTGGTGTGGATGTGGGGATAAAGGGACGCACTTCCACTGTTGGTGGGAATGCCGACTGGTCCAGCCTTTCTGTAAAACAATATAGACAGTCCTTCAAAAACTGGAAATTGAGCTTCCATATAACCCCAAAATATCACTTCTGGGAATATATCCCAAGAATGCAAAAAAAGCACAGTAGAAATGACATTTTTACTTATATGTTCATTGCAGCACTGTTCACAATAGCCAAAATCTGTAAAACAACCTAAGTTCCGTAGAACAGATGACTGGTTAAAGAAACTTTGGTACATCTACACAGTGGAATATTATTCAGCTGTTAGGAGAGATGAAGTGATGAAATTTGCTTATTAATGGATATGGAGAGTATCATGCTAAATGAAATGAGTCAGAGAGGACAGACACAGAAGGAACGCACTCATTTGTGGAATACAAAATAACATAACATGAGGCTGACACCCAAGGACAGTAGATACAAGGGCCAGAAAGACTGCTCCATAGCTGGAAGCCTGCCTCATGAGTGGAGAGAAGAAGGAATCTGGAATGGAGAAGGGATCACTAGGAAAATGATGGCTGGAGAAATCGGTTGGGATGGGAGATGTGTGTTGAAAGTAGATAAAGGACCAAACATGATGACCTCTCAGGTGTCTGTGTTGCGAACCATAATGCCCAAAAGTAGAGAGAGAGTGTGGGGAATATTTGTCTCCATGGAGGCAGGGGGAGGGTGGGAAAGGGGGATATACCAGGGAGATTGGTGATGGGGAATGTGCATTGGTGGAGGGATGGGTGTTTGATCATTGTGTGATTGTAAACCAAACGTGAAAGCTTGTAACTGTCTCATGGTCATTCAATTAAAAAAATAGACAAACAGTCAATTTCTAAGTCTCTAACTGGAAGGCGGTCCTTCATATCCAAGGGGCATTGGGAGAGGAAGAAGACACACACCTAGCTAGCCAGGTCAGTGGAATTAACTCTGGAATGCAATGGACCCACAGATGTTGCAGTCAGATCGCCTTTACAATTTAAAAAAAAAAACAACTCAGAGAATTTTGAATTTTGAGAACAAATTGAAAGAAAATTATCCCACCTATATTTAAAAAAATAAAACCTCAATGAACATTGAAAGAGAGAATGGTTTGATATGTGTAAGGTGTCAAAAGAAATAATCTGCCAAGAAAAAGACCTTGGCAAAATGATTCTACAAAACTGAAGGTGACATAAAGATCATTATAGGGAAGGAGAGCGATACAGGGGATAAGCCCAACTCTTCAGTATAGCCCAATTCTGGTTCCATCCCTGGCATCACAAATGGTTTCCCAGACACTGGTAAGAGTGATTCCTGAAAATAGATCTAAGGGTAAGCTCTGAACATCACTGGGCCCAACCCGACACACCCTAAAAGATCATTATAGACTAATTAAAGCTAATGGGAATCATTACCACTAGATTTGCTTTTACAAGAAAAGCTAAATGAAGCTCTCTAGGATGGAATGAAATTACCTGAACAATTATATGTAACCGCATAGATTAAATAACTACAAGAAATAAATAAATTTCTAGGAATATTTGAACTAAGAAACTTAGCTCATGAGATAGAGAAAATTAGAAAAAAAAAACTATAGTGAGTAAAGAGATAAATCGTAACCAAAATTTGCCCAAAAGATGAGTGGTGGAATATTTAAAGAATAATTGAATTAAAGCTTGAGAAATAATCATTCTCAAATACTTTGAAAAACCTGAAAAGAACACTTACAATTTATTTAAGGATCAGATGTTTTCAAACACCAAAGTCAGGTAACGGTACCAGAATAAAAGCATAGACCAATATCAGTGATGGACATGCTTGATACTAAAATATTTTTCTAAGTAGCCATCCAAATGAAGATAACATTTAATAAATCATATACTATAATTGAATGGTATTGATCACTAATGTAAACATACACAAATGATACACCAAAATGAGATATCTCTTTGACAGAATGAGAGAAACAAATCATAGAATCATGTCAATGTATGAAGAAAAATCATAACTAAATTCAAATTTTTTTCATGATTTACATGAATCAAGGGTGAAAATGTCAGTTTTCCTCTAAGATTAGGAACAAAGAAAGGATCTCCATACTCACTACCCAAATACAGTTTAGTAGAGTTGTAACAAGGTATAGCATACAAGATAAAGTAATTAAAGGCATATACCTCAGAAAGGAAGAAGTAAAACTGTTGCTATGCCAGTGACATGATCATAATATAAATATAATAATTTACAAAAACTGTAAGGGCTAATAAACATTTTCAGTAGGGTTGAACATACAAAGTCAACATAAAGGAATTCTGTTGGGGTCTGTACCGAATCGCCATCAGTGTTTTGGATAGGAAGGTTATTTGAATGTTGTTAATTCTAGGCCAGAGAGATAATATAGCAGGTAAGGCGGTTTTTTTGAATTCAGCCAACTCAGACTTCAATTCCTGGAACATGATATGGTCCTTTACACAACACTAGGAAAAACTCTTGAGCACAGAATCTGAAGTAAGCCCTGAGCACAGAGCCAGGAGTAAGCCCTGGGCACCACTGGGTATGTCTCCCCCTCAAATAAATAAAAAATTATTAATTTTTATTATTTTGTTCATAGAATATGTTTTTATTTCTTTGTATCTTGTACCAAATTTCTTAATAGTTATAGTTTTATTTTTATAAGTTTTTAACATCCTTCGTTGTCACTCAGGTATGAATGAGATTTAAAAATATTTCTCCCCCTTTCACCTTGTTTATATGTATATATATACATATATAAACCCAATGCATTTATGTATATTAAATTTGTTGTATATAACCTTATATATCTATCACTGCATCACTGTATCACTGTCATCTCATTTTTCATCGATTTACTTGAGCGGTCACCAGTAACTGAAATTTTAGCTGCCTCTTCTTACTCATCTTTCCCAATGACGGGAGGTTTTTTCAGGGTCAGGGGAATGAGACCTATTATTACTGTTTTTGGCATACCAAATACGTCACAGGTAGCTTGCCAGGCTCTGCCCGTGCAGGTGGGATACTCTTGGTAGCTTGTCAGGTTCTCTGAACTCCATCAAATATAGTTTGGTAATTATGGAAAATGGGTATGAAGTGTCTTATAATGTGTCCAGAAAGTGGCCTGGTGTGTGGCTGCGGTTGGGTAGTGGAGGCACCGTCTGGGGCGCCTCGAGCAAAAACAGCCTGGTGCGGAGTCCACATATATATATGTGTGTATATATATATGTACATATATATACACATATATATGTTCATTGCTTCATTGCTTTTAGGAATAATTTAGTGGACTCATTTGTGATGTATATACATATATATGTGTGTGTCTGTGTGTATGTATGATGTCAGCAGTGAACAGTAATATTTGACATCTAATCCCATTTGGGTCACTTTAATATCTCTGTCCTAATTACTACAACAAAAGCTTTCAACACTATGTTGAATAATAGATGTGATATTTATTTCCATACTTATCTGTGGAAAGTCTTTCATATTTTTGCTATTGAATATGCTACCAGTTGTGCATATATGATATACTATAGCCTTTACTAAATTGAAGACACCTTCATGTATCCTCATTTAGTTGAGATATTTTATCACAGGTGGGTTTTGGATCTTGTTAAATGTTTTATCTCCAGCTATAAATGTGATCATATAATTTTTACCTTTCCTTATACTAATGTGTTATGTCATATAAATTGATTTGTGCATATCGAAGCATACTTAATAATGAAATATGATCGTTTTAATGTATTGTTGAGTGGAAATTAAAACAACAATGAAATATTACCTCACACCAATATGATAGGCACACATCAAAATAGACTGAGAAATGCCAAGCTATCAGAATTGGGCAATATGGGAACTCTTAACTACCACTGACGATCAAATCTGTTTCAGGATCAGGAGAAAACAGTATAGGGCCTTCTCAAAAACTGAAAAAAATGAAAAGTGATATTTTCTTATGACCCAGAAATCCCACCTCTTGGCATTTACCCCCAATAGCACAAAAACATTATGAATGATATTAGTACTTTTACTTTCACTGTAGTGCAATTCACAATAGCCAAGTTCTGAAAACAACCCCAAATGTTCAAGAACAGTGGTCCAAGGATAAAGAAATGTCCAAGTGGATAAAGAAATTGTGGCATATATACACAATGAAATGCTACTTGACTATAACAAAAGATGAAATTCTACAGTTCACTATAGCTTCAAAGAACTGAAGGTGCATGTTAAGTAAAATAATCCAAAAGGAAAAGGAAAAATACTGAGTGATCTCTCTCATAGAAAGTATTAAGTAACATAGTAAGGGCCTAAAATATGGCCAATTATTAGAGAGCCTGAGTGTCTGCCTATAGAACTGATTTGCTAAATGTATGGTGGGTGGAGAGAGGAGAACTAGAAAAAATGATTCAGGAAGCTGATATTCTGGTCATGGGAATTGCATAAAAAATTAAGAAGTTAATATCAATTGCACTTTTATTCACTAATTACAAAAATCTGAAAGAGAATTGTCACTATGGAAATCAGTGTGGAGTTTTCTCAAAAGTTTAAAAAAAGACCTGCTATATTATCCAGCACTCTTACTTCAATGTATATAAGCAAAGAAAGCAATATCAGTATATCATAGGTCTTGATATACTGTAATGAACACAACCTTGTTCATTACATCACTGTTTACTGTAGTCAAGACATGAAAAAAGAACCTAAATGTTCATTAAAAAATTTGTGGGTAAAGAAAATATGGTATATATATATATATATATATATATATATATATATGTGTGTGTGTGTGTGTGTGTGTGTGTGTGTGTGTGTGTATCACTGTATCAGTCACTGTCATCATCATCCCATTGCTCATCAATTTGCTCAAGCAGTCACCAGTAATGTCTCCATTGTGACTTTTTGTTACTGCTTTTGTCGTATCGAATACACCACGGGGAGCTTGCCAGGCTTTGCATGTGGGCAGGATACTCTCGGTAGCTTGCCAGGCTCTCCGAGAGGGGCGGAGGAATTGAACCCAAGTTGGCCATGTGCAAGGCAAACGCCTTACACACTGTGCTATCGCTCCAGCCCATATGTTAATTACATGTTAAACTGATTAACATATGTGGTATATATACAAAAAAAGTATCAGTCATAAAATACAAGAAAACCCTTCCAGATATAAGCATACACACAAAAAAATTGAAGGCATTATTCTAAGTGAACTCAACAGAGAACAATAAATGCAGTAAATGTGATATCTATTTTTAAGTTTTGAGTTGTAGGGATTGATCACAGGGCCTCACACTTGTGATACAAGTTTTCTACTATTTGTTTACATCTTCAGACTCTGTAGCACTGTACTGTAGCACTGTCATCCCATTGTTTATCGATTTGCTCGAGCGGGCAGCAGTAACATCTCCACTGTGAGACTTGTTACTGTTTTTGGCATATCGAATACGCCACGGGGAGCTTGCTAGACTCTGCCATGTGTGCGAGATACTCTCAGTAGTTTGCCGGGCTCTCCGAGAGGGACAGAGGAATCAAACCTGGGTCAGCCAATGCAAGGCAAACGCCCTACCTGCTGTGCTATTGTTAGGGTCTGGTGTGGATAGTTTCCCCCTCTCCAAACCCGCACAAAGAGTTCAGCCAGTTATGTAATACACAATCGGCGTTTATTAGGCCAGCTAGCTGGGGTCAAGCTTCTAGGCACGCATGCCCAAGTAAGACCCTGAGCAAGAAAAAAAGCTGCTAGTTTTATAGTTATTGCTTACATCATAGGCCGCGCTTACAAATTCAAACAAAAATGTAAGTGAAAATTGCAAGTTTCATTCCTTATCTCAAAGAGCACAAGCAGACACAGCAGATGGGTCACTGTGACATGCTTCAGACAATTCTGGTCGTTGTCCTGCCCATGTCTCAGTGGCTTCTTTAGATAGCAGATAGCGGTTATGAAATTATTTGCCAAGGCCGAGTTTTCAGCCCAAATGAGCTTCCCTCACAGGCAGACTCTGTATATTTTTAAAAATATGCCATTTTAGTGGCTGAAGAAATAGTACAGCATGTACGGTGCTTGCTTTGCAGGCAGGCTACCTGGGTTTGATCCCTGATATCCATAGGGTCCCCCAAGGACTGCCAGGAGTGATTCCTGAGTGCAGAACCAGGGGTGACCCAGGAGCATCACCAAGTGTGGCCCAAAAACAAACAAAAAAAGTGGGGTTGGAGCGATAGCACAGCGGGTAGGGTGTTTGCCTTGCATGCAGCCAACCCGGGTTCGAATCCCAGCATCCCATATGATCCCCTGAGCACGGCCAGGGGTAATTCCTGAGTGCAGAGCCAGGAGGAACCCCTGTGCATTGCCGGGTGTGACCCAAAAAGAAAAAAAAAGTAAAAAATATACCGTTTAAATTGTCACATTTACTTCTATAAACTTGAGGGAGGACAATTTATCATGGAATTAGTCACTTTGAATTGCTTTGAAGAACAGGGGTTATAAAACTATAGCCCATTTAAATAAAAAAATAAATAAAAAATATAAACAAAAATAAAATAAAACTATAGCCCATAGGAAAGAGTTTCTGAGTAAGTGGTTTATTCAAACATGCCCATCCATTGTTTTAGATTATATCCACGCAGCTTCTTTGTTCCAAACAAGTTGATGGTTGAGATAGATACCACATGGCCCACAAAGCTGAAAATACATACTATCTGACCCGTTAGCAAGAAATATACTAATTAGGTTATTAAATATTATTATTTTCTCATTCATTTAATTTTGTTGGAAGTAGGGATACAATTATCCTCCTTCCAGATGGATTACAAATGACCACAGAACCCCTGAATAAGTAGTGCATCCTCTTACCGATCAACAGCACCACTTCTGCCATTTATCACGTTTCCACAGACATGTGGGCCTATTTATGAGATCCCTCCTATTGGCCATTGTCATTTCAACAGTGACAACTCTGCAACAAACCCTCACACTGTCCTTATTCAAGAGTAGTACCACTTGGAGTGGAGAAATAGAACAGCCAAAAGGTTGTTTGCAGCTATGACACCCAACAGGAGTGAGAACAGAAAGGAATGCCCTGCCACAGAGGCAGGGTGGGGTGGTGGGGATTGGGGTGGGGGTGGTGGGAGGGATACTGGGAACACTGGTGGAGGAGAATGGGCACTGGTGGAGGGATATAAACTCTCACTGTATGACTGAAATGCAAACATGAAAGTTCGTAAGTTTGTAACTCTACCTCACGGTGATTCACTAATACAAATTTTTTTTTTAAATTAAGAAAATCTCAGGTATTAAAAAAAAAATAAGGTTGTTTGCACCCCAGGCTGGATCCGTGGTACACCATCGCATAACGTCCCTTGTGCCCTGCCAGCAAGTGGTGATCCCTGAGTGCACACTCAGGAGTCAGCCCTCAGCAAAGCTGCGCATGGCCCGCTGCAAACGTAAAGGGCATCATCACGATTAACATTCTATAATTTTTTTAAAGTTTTACAAGAAAAAAGCATGGATTTTGTGTTATTTGTTGAATAAATTTACCTTTTGATCAAATTTGTCATTTTTATTGTATTTAGCAGCATCAACCATGAGGATGTCATATTTTGTATATGATGATGTACACATATACATGACATATTGTGTCTTCTTGGATATCATTTGATTTTTAAGATATTCTTCACTGACTATTTAGAATTTTTGCAAAGAAAGGAAAAACTTACAATGAAAATGAGATAAATTGACAGATTTGTAGGTTAACTTGGCAGTTACATATTTCTGCATCTACTAAAGTTAATAATTTTAATGTTATTTTTGCTTCTAAGGCATTGTTATTTTAGAGATTTTTTTACATCTCCCACTATGAAATTTGAGAATTAGATATATATCTAATAATTTAACCATGTAATTTGGGGTTTTGTTGTATGAAAGTTTTCTTCTAGACTTGCTCGTCAAGCCTTTGTTTTCCCTTGAACATGTACCACTCTCTCTTGCTTGTCTCTACTCTGGAGAATTTTGTGTTCTCTCTTGATCAGGTACTTCTCTTTCCCCTCAATTTTTTTAAAGTTTCAATAAAACTATCTTACTTCATCAAAAATCAATAAAATATTTCTTCTACAAGACTTTTTGTGACATGATTAGATGAAGAGTGAAAAGTGTTCACACTGATGATATATATATGTACATATATATTTTTAATTTGAAGTACACTAGGATTTTTGCCTTGTGTTGCAGAATATGCCAGTCCTGTTGTTTAGGTTTTGGACTTGGGGTCTTTTTTTTTTTTTGGCTTTTTGGGTCACACCCAGCGATGCTCAGGGATTACTCCTGGCTTTGCACTCAGGAATTACTCCTGGCAGTGCTTGGGGGACCATATGGGATGCCGGGGATCGAACCCGGGTCGGCCGCGTGCAAGGCAAACGCCCTACCCGCTGTGCTATCGCTCCGGCCCCTGGACTTGGGGTCTTTTTTTTTTTTTTGTAGTTTTGCAAACTTAACTTCTCTTCATTTGTGATTCTTTGTTAGGTTTTGTCTTTTTATCATTTATTTATTTTTTTAATTGTAAGTCTGGCCTGGAGCGATAGCACGGCAGGTAGGGCATTTGCCTTGCACGTGGCCAACCTGGGTTCAATTCCTCCATCCCTCTTGGAGAGCCCGGCAAGCTACCGAAGGTATCTCGCCTGCATGGCAGAGCCTGGCAAGCTCACCACGGCGTATTCATTATGCCAAAAACAGTAACAACAAGTCTTACAATGGAGACGTTATTGGTGCCCACTCGAGCAATGGGATGACAGTGATACAATGACAGTGACAGTTGTATGAAGTTAATGGTAGTTTGCTGCTTTCTTTTCAATAACTTTGATTTTATTTCATTTTTCTCTGATGTGCTGTTTCAAATCTTGACAACAACAATAAATAGAAGTCTTAGTGGTCAACTATCTACTTCCTGATTATAAAAGAAATGCTTAAATATTTTTCTATAATGTAGAATTAATCACCATAGATTTTATTTTATTTTATTTTATTTTTAATTTATTTATTTTTAATTAGTGAACCACCGTGAGGGTACAGTTGCATATTTATACACTTTTGTGCTTATGCTTCCCTCATACAAAGTTCGGGAACCCATCCCTTCACCAGTGCCCATTCTCCACCACCAGTAACCCCAGCATCCTTCCCACCCTCCCCAATCCCATCTACACCATAGATTTTAGATAGAGACAAAGATATTTTTCTTTTATAGATAATTTTTAGACATTTAACTTGTGAATTTTTTATTTGTGAGTTTCAATTTTATTTATTCATTTAATTGCCTATATTTTCAAATACTAATAAGAACACTTTCCCATGAATATATTTATGTCATGTGCTGTGTGATATACATAAGGTTCTTTGATATATTCTCTGTCTAGAATATATAAAAAAGAAAGTAGCGATTCTTCAACATTTTCTTTGGTGGTTGTGGTATGCTAATGGCCCAGGGGATTCTTCTCAGTGGTGTTTCCTGCCACTACACAGTGTTGGTGGATAACAGGGGTCAAACTCGGGGTCTCACATACAAGTCAATATGAATTACCTCTGAAGAAACATCCCTACCTAATGCCATCCTTTGTAGGAAATTCTTGGATTTTATGTTAATTTTGAGTCTATAATTCCAAATACATTATAATTCATAGAGCTTCTGTTATAGACATGCTGAAAGCACATTCCATTAATTTTAGTCTGTGCTGAAATAATTTATGTAAGACTGTGGTTTCTTGAATGCATTCTAACTTTCATTTATAAACTATAGTGTGCAATTTTCTTACAGGTATTTAAAATTATTTAATTCTATGGCTTTTGATTTATAAAAAAATTTATTCGTGAATAAATTTTATTTATATTTATAGTATTTGTCTATGTTGTCCCAATATTTTATTTGAACATAGTTTTCAAGATTTATTGGGGCCAGAGCGACAGTACAGCAGGTAGGGCGTTTGCCTTGCACAAGGCCAACCCGGGTTCGATCCCCGGCATCCCATATGTTCCCCCAAGCACCTCCAAGAGTAATTCCTGAGTGGAAATCCAGGAGTAACCCCTGAGCATCACTGGGTGTGACCCAAGAAAAAGAGTTATTACTTATTATCATATTATCTTTTATCTCTGTTTATTCTAAATTAGTTCTGGTTAGACTGGAACGATAGCACAGAGGGTAAGGCATTTGCTTTGCACAAGGTCGACCCGGGTTCAATTCCTCCATCCGTCTCTCGGAGAGCCCAGCCAGCTACTAAGAAAGCTACTCATGGCATATTCAAAACACCAAAAAAAAGCAACAACAAGTCTCACATTGGAGACATTACTGGTGTCCGCTCGAGCAAATCGATGAACTACGAAATGACGGTGCTACGGTACATTATGTCAAGAACTTTATAAATATTTTTATTTTTTAATTTTCTATCCCCCTTTCTCCCTTCTTTCCTTCCTTTATTCCCCGCTTGTTTATTTACCATTTCACTGATTTACCACATACAAAAATAGTACATATGTATTTAAAAAATACACCAAGGACAATCATATAACAGAAAGTAATGCTATATGAAGTTGTGGAATAGTGTCTTAAATTCCACAATCAACACTTAATGGTTATAGTTAACCACATCAGAGTAAACTATTCTATGAAAAACAAGTAATAAAAATATCTCAGAGATATTTTCTAAATTAGAGCATAAGATTTCCAAAATTTAAAAATGTATAGGTGATATTTGAGTCGATTAATGACCAAAGAAACCGAGTTTAATAAAATATATGACTGAATGCCAGGAGTCTCTAATAATCAGATTTAGAACAAAAAAAAAATCTTTAAAAAAAAATAAGTCCTCATTGAAAAGTGTTGGGTAAAAAAAAGCACTATCAGGGCCAGAGAGATAGCTGGATGGTCTGAGTATGTGCTGATTTTGATCCTTGGCACAACATGATCCTTAAACACTGCAAAGCATGACCTTCTACCCCCTGAGCACAGAGCTAGGAGTAGAACTTGAGTTCTACCGGCCCAGACCACCTCATTCCCCTGCAAATAAAAACAAAAGAAGGAAGGAAGGGAGAGTGGGAGGGAGGAAGGGAGAAAGGAAGGAAGGAGGGAAGGAAGGAAGGAGGGAAGGAAGGAGGGAGGGAAGGAGAGAGGGAGAGGAGGAGGGAGGGAAGAAGGGAGGGAGGAAGGGAAGGAGGAAGAAGAAAGGAAGGAGGGAATAAAGGAAGGAGAGAAAGGGGAAAGGGGATGGGGAAGGGGGAGGGAGGAAAGAAAGAAGAAGGAGGGAGGGAAGAAAGGGGGAGGGGGAAAGGGGGAAGTGTGGAGGGGAAAAAGGAAGGAAGGAATGAAGGAAGGAAGGAAGGAAGGAAGGAAGGAAGGAAGGAAGGAAGGAAGGAAGGAAGGAAGGAAGGAAAGAAGGAAGGGAGGAAGGGAGGAAGGGAGGGAGGGAGGGAGAGAGGAAGGAAGGAAGGAAGGAAGGAAGGAAGGAAGGAAGGAAGGAAGGAAGGAAGGAAGGAAGGAAGGAAGGAAGGAAGGGAGGGAGGGAGGGAGGGAGGGAGGGAGGGAGGGAGGGAGGGAGGGAGGGAGGTGGTGTTATATATAATGTATAATATTTAGTATATATAGACACACACACATATATATATAAATTACAACTATGATGTATGGTTTGCATTAACACAGAACAACATTAACCAAACGCGGTGTCCTATTGGACTCTCAGTGTCGTCTACTACAGTCCTCAGCTCAGAAACTTGTCATCTAAACTCTTTGCTTCCGGATTTACTGGATTTACTGCTGGATGTAGTGCTGTTCAGAGCACTGTTCTGTAGGGCAAAGACAGCTGGGCCTTTCGTCTAGTTTCCCAGATATGTGTATTCTATAGAAATGAATCACTGCAATTAGCAATAAAATAATTTTTTAATAAGTTGAAATTGTTGTGGGTTTTTCCTTTTGGATGGGGGGATGGGGGGAGGGGTTGATGCTGAGGGACTTGGGCTGTGCTAAGGGCTTCTTCCTGGTCAAGTCGGGATGCCAAGGATTGAATTTGGGTTGGCTAGAAGAAAAGCAAGCGTCCTACCTGCTTGTTACCAGTCCAATAAATTGAGCTTTTTAGTAAAATCTCTCTCTCTCTCTCTCTCTCTCTCTCTCTCTCTCTCTCTCTCTCTCTCTCTCTCTCTCTCTCTCTCTCTCTCTCTCTCTCTCTCTCTCTCTCTCTGTCTCCATATCCTTTTCCCCACCTAATTACTGAAAGGAACTTATTCTCTCAGGAAAAGGATATTGTAGCAGAAAAGCAGAGAAAATCTTCCTGGCATCAAAATGTAGCAATGAAACAGGTAACTTTTAGATCATAATCAAGTAACAGGCCTTTCCTCTTGTCCTTAGACCATACCCAAGTGGCCAAGGCTAAGGGGAGGGGGTGGGAGGTAGCAGCAGAAGCAAAAGGTAGTAATGGGGGGCAGGGAGGTTTCTTAGCTCTCGCTCATAGTTAAATAGAAAAGTATGTATGCCCCTAGGGAATTGGGGTGTCTGAACCCCTCCCCGGAGGGGAGATTCCGGAGTCGGCAAGATCCAGTGTTCCTGTCTCAACCTGGCTCCCAAGCCTGACACAGGGATAGCCCCGAGGTCACCTCACAGCACAGCATCTTGGAAAGATGTAGGAATCCTGTTTACCTTGTGCCCCAGAATTCAGCTGCTCTTAGAGCCTCTGAGCCTCTCATCAGCCACACCCATGCCACGATGGGAGCAGGGTCTGAGGAGACGAGCCACAGGGCTGCAGAACGATTTCAAGGGCAGTTCTTTCCAACCCTGCCTGAAGTCTGTGCTCTGAACTTGGACTGAGAAAGGGAGGGACGTGTCATGGAACCTGTGTGGCTTGTACAGGGGGTTATTTTGTACGCCCAACAGACATTTGGCACCGTCTAGGGTCTAGGAACATGTTTGGTGACTACAAGGGTGGGAAGTGATCCTGGGATGTGCCAGACAGAGTTCTGGGATGAGGATGGACACTATGCAGTGTTCAGAAAAGCCACCGAGAAAAGAAGGAGCCATCCTGGAATGTCCAGTGTCAAGATTGACCCTGATTCAAAACAGAAGATGTTGACCATTAGCATAAGAGATGCACAGCAGAAATTGGGTGTTTATTAAAATCTAGAGAGACAAGAATATCCCCTTCCTGGACTGAAACGTAAAACATGTTTACATGAAGAAATATATTTCATATTTTATATATATATATATTTAATAGTATATAGATAGTAGCACTGCACTATTGTCCTGGTGTTCATTGATTTGCTCGAGTGGGCACCAGTAACGTCTTCATTGTGAGACTTGTTGTTACTGTTTTTGGCATATTGAATACGCCACGAGTAGCTTTCCAGGCTCCGCCATGTGGGCAAGGTACTTTTGGTAGCTTTCCAGGTTCTCTAAGAGGGGCAGAGAAATCAAACCCAGGTCAGCCGCATGCAAGGCAAATGCCCTACCCACTGTGCTATCGCTCCAGCAGGTACCCACAGCTCAGAAGAAAAAAATATTGGAAACATGGATTCAGGAGCTAGACACCCTGGAATATTCCAAAAAAATAAGAGAAGGAAATTGGGAAAGGAAAGTATGTCACAATACGTCTATTCTGTCATGGAATAACATTTCAAGAAGAATTTGTTGTTCAAAACAAAAACCTGTGGGACCTATGAACATTTTTCAGAAGTAAAATTGTTTTCTTGGGGCACAGTGGGTAGGGCATTTGCCTTGTACACGATGGACCTGGGTTCAATTTCCAGCATTCCATATGGTCCCCTGAGCACTGCCAGGGATAATTCCTGAGTGCAGAGCCCGGAATGACCCCTGTGCATTGCCAGGTGTGACCCAAAAAGAAAATAAATAAATAAATAAATAAATAAATAAATAAATAAATAGTTTCCCTTCCATGTTCTACCTTTAATTAACTCAACTCTACATTTTACGGTAAGTTAGCATGACCTACCAAATGAAACCCTTTGATTCTGACAACAAAATAAGAGCAGAAAAGAGAGATTAGCAGAGAGAAGGAATACATTAGATATAGGTAGAAGTGTGACATTGTACCCCTAAACTATATCCTTAATTTAAAAAATAAGTTAAGAAAAATGTCATGAGAAACTACCAACTTGCTAGCAAGATCTTCAGAAAAAGGAAAACTGAGAAGTCCTTTTTGATATGGACTGGAGCAATAGCACAGTGGGTAGGGTGTTTGCCTTGCACATGGCAGACTCGGGTTTGATTTCTCTGTCCCTCTCGGAGAGCCCAGCAAGTTACCGAGAGTATCCCGCCTGCATGGCAGAGCTTGGCAAGCTCCCTGTGGCATATTCGATATGGCCAAAAACAGTAACAGCAAGTCTCACAATGGAGACATTACTGGTGCCCGCTCCAGCCAATCGATGAACAATGGGATGACAGTGCTACAGTGCTACAAAAGAAAACAAACGTCTGAAATAAGGAAGAAAGGGGAGAATGGGTGAAGGAGAAAGACCTGAAAACAACTGCAGTGGGTGAAGAGAGAATTAGTCTTATGTTAATGACATACCAAAGTGTTCCATTTTTATGTGAAAGCAAATAACTATGAAGGATCACCAACATAAACACTGATTAAAAGAGATTAAATGTCTCAGGAAGAAATGTCATAACATTACACAGTGTCAGTTTGCGGTGTTCTCAAAATGTTAATGACCGCCAGTTTCAGCTGCTTCCACTCCTAGGGATCTCCAGGGAGAGAAATCTCAGCTGCAGGGCTCCTGCGAGGAGCTTAGAGCCTTGTCCCCTCACATTGCTGCTAATAGAAAAACATCTCATTGAAAATGATTTGGTGACATTTGGCTGCAATTCAGAAGGGACTGCATTTTTTTTTCTTAAAGAATTTCTCTTTTATCCAAAGTCCGTCTTGCCATTTCAATAGTGTACCAGACCTGATTCAGTCACTCCCGAACACTGCCTGGAAGAATCGTTAGCTAGTCTCTCACCATGACATTTTCCCTGCAATGAAAGCATTGGCAGACAATTTAGGAAGGGAGAGTTCTTCATTTTACAAAGTAATTTTGGGGGAAAGGCCTTGGTCAGGATGCACTTATACCTATTTTGGCTGGGTAATTTCAGAATTCTCCATGAAGTGTTAACTGAGAGGGAATAAGTGAACATAATTTCTCATTTGCTTGCATCAAGATGATCAGTATCTCCACTCACAATTATTTTTGTCTCCAGACCCAGTGAAATAGGCTAATACTCTGTGATGACTTTATGGATAAGTTATGCTTTTCCACATATTCTGCCAACCTCATTTCTCTCACATAGACAAAACATGTGCCTGTCCATCTAATTGGAGACTCTTTGGAGCACAGGAATCCTCTTTCCGAGCACCCCCATTCCATCTTATGAAACGCTAGTCTTTTGGCCAATGTGTTACAAAGATTTTTGAAAGGTGATCATCCTCTTTGAGTATGCTAACTCTGGCAAAATGGATTTGCAAACTAAGAGCAAAGGGTTGCAACTTGGGTGAAGGCAATTACGAACAAAGAAGCTAATGGGAAATTGTTTGAGATGCCCAAAGGTGTATGGGAAAGGAGACCGAACTCAAAAATAGCAGTGAGGGAAGGGTACTCAAACGGATGCTGTCACATCCTTTATCTGACCAAAATGCTTGAGATGAATTTGAACCTGCTCTAATCATGGGCACTGTGGGGTTCACCTTTACAGATACTATCGATGACTCAATGTTGGGTTATTCTGAGGGGGGAATAGTACAAGATCAAGCCCCAAAGTCACTAATACCATTGCAACAGAGGGTGGAGATTTAGGATGAAGCAAAAATAATTGAAGTTTACACGGTCATGTAGTTTGTTCTTCTAAGCTCTTGTCTCCTCTAATTGTCCCATTTTTGGATTGCTTCTTTCATGTAATACCATAGAGCATATCAGAGCCGACTCCCATTCAAATAATTTGACTCTCTAAATATCAATAACTATATAGTCTTGAGTAGAAAATTTTAGGTTTTGAACATATCAAAATATGTAATTTGTTCACATATTTGTTCACATAAAGGTCAAAGATCTGAACAAACTTTTAGCCAGGCAGACGAAAAATTTTTCTACACGGGCCAGAGAGATGGTATAGGGGTTAAGAAAGTTGTTTTGCACATAGCTTACTCGGGGTCAATGCCTGGCACTGCTTATGGGTCCCCAAGCTCTGGAGTATTTCTCAAGAAGATGCAGGAGTAGTCCCTGAGCACCACAAGGAGCAGCTCAAAATATAAGCCCCACCTAAAAATTAAAAATCCCTATGGAACACTCCTGCTTACGTCACTATTTTGAAAACACGAGACTTAGAGCTCCCTTGGGAATCTAGGTAAAGATTAAAGATCTCAGTCAGTAGTTAATCTCTTTCCACCCTGAAAACACAACCCACACCCTATCATGCAATTTCACCCACCCCAAAACAGGTACTAATTAATAGGGGCTTATTGTGCCATGCTAATGATGTGTGATGGGAAGTCAGAAAATCACATAATGTGCCAGACAAGTAAATAATATTTATTGAGCAAGAGAAGTAGATGGGGGGTTATATCTACCCACAGGAAGGGGAAATAAAGATTTTGATCAAAGAAGAAAATTCCTAGCAGTGCAGACATTCTTTCTACCTCAACAATCCTTCTGCTGCCATTATTTCTTGTCATTTTTACTTGAGAAACCAACCTTTACCTTACACCACCTCAGGCACTTTATGTAACTTAACTCAGGCAATTTTCAGATGCCAGTGTCTATATGATGTTTTCTGTATTTTAAAGAAATGTTACAATGTATTTCCATTTATAGAATTTTGAAATGTATGCTTCTATGATATATAATAAAGAGAAATTGCATTCCTAGTTGCACAAGATGGCCATTTTAAGGCCTCTTATAGTTCTATAGTGATTGATGATATTTGCACAAAGTATGTTCAGAGATGTGCATAGTGTGTGATTGTAGGGAAACTGACTAAAAGGCAAGATATCAAAGGTCGGATTTAGGAAATAAATAAAATGAAAGGAATTTTGTTACATACATACCCCTTGGTATTCAGAACTTCCTAAGCCAAAATCCTCAGTGTGTAAGACCCTTAATAGCCTCAGTAATCACTCCTTTATACTTTAAAATATCTCCAGATGACATCGTTACCTAATAAAGTACAAAGGCAATATGAATAGTTGTTAAACTATATTGTTCATAGAAAAATTCAAAACAATATGTGCATGCCTTGTGTAGCTACAACCAGAGTAGGAAAACCCAAATTATCACATGTTTTCAGTCTGCAGCTGATTGAATTTTCAAATATAGAGGTTTTAATGGAGAGGACTATCATTTTTATAATTATGAAATTAAAGTCCATGATAAATCCCTTTTGATTTTCTAAATAAAAAAATTTGTGAGATGGAAAATACAAGAGACATATTGGCATTCAATAAGTTGAGCTGCCTCCATATTCACTACTTCACTAGGTCAGTCACACAGTGGTAATTGGTTTTCACCTAGTGTCATGGGTTCCAGATCACCTAATAATAATTGAGGCATATATTATGAAATGGCTATCCATTATTTAGAATCCAAAACAATATTCAAAATGAGGTTAGTTTTATTAAAGACACAGAACTTTAGATACCCTCCTGTCAAGAAATTATTTTTATTCTATAAACCCATTCATTAGATAAAATTCCAAAGTTTGCAAAAACTTTCTTCCTATAGACTTGGTTGATATCAATTCTTCTTTATAAAACAGAATAATGTCCAAAATATTTTTAAATAGAAAAACCTGTGGAGGTAAGAAAAATAGGTTTCTTTGAGTTTTTTTCCCTATTCCAACTACAGTTCCCGAGATTCTCATGAGCAAGTTTCTTTGAGTTTATTTCTGTACTTCAACTAGTTCCAGAGATTCTCCATGAGCAAGTTTAAAGATGCCAAATGATTTCTTTCATTAGATTAAAACTATAGCACCCCTGAAATTGTGCAGTTGAACAATCTCCTACAATTGTTTAGAAACAGAAATCAGTTTCTTACAACTGGGAAACATTATTTCCTCCACAATTACCCATAAAAATACAAATGTTCATAGGAGGAGAAGCACCCTAAGCAATGATGAAGAATTATTTTTATCAATTAATTTTGCAGCTCAGAAGCTTAGATGACAGTAAAACCCTGTGACATGGTGGGGTGTGGAGCATAGAAACAGGACAGTGGGTAAGGCACTTATGCACAACCGTGGGACAGAGGAGTAGTGCATCCTGATCCCCACCAGGAGTGACCCCTGAGCACAGAGCAGGACTAAGTTTTGAGCACGGTCAAATGTGGCCCCATAAAAAACCAAAACAACTATGTTGAAATGGAAAAGTAATAAGGAAGAGTAAAGAACCCAAACAAATATAACAAAACAACAAAAATAACAAAAAAAAATGTTATTTACTTCTTAAGGTTGCAAAGGACCCACCTAAGAGATCATCAATAGTTTTGAATAAAGGTAATTATGAAACAGCTAATATTTGGGTGGAGTCTGATTGACAGATACTCTTCTGAGTCCCTATCTCTCACTTTGTGTATTTCTTTGTGTATTAATTCACTTTGTATTTCTTCTAACAACGATCTGGTGAAAATATTGTCTTTATAGATGTATTGTCAGTAGGAAACTGAGGCTTGGAGAGGTTAGAATTACTCATCAAGTAAGAAGCAGAGGAAACAATCAAATCAGCACTTTCTGGTTAAGACTGGTGGTAACTTAACACAATCATCCTGAGAAGTAGACATTTCTCACCCTACATTCTCAGAGAAGCCCTTCTGACACCCCCGCACCAAACCCAAAAAGCTTAATATCTAATAAGTTACAGCTTATTGACATGCTATTCTCCAGTTTTGTGTCAAAGCCCTAACCAGCTGAATATTTCACTTAACTGGTTCTGCTGTTTCAAGATATGATGTGCACTACAACATGGGTTGTGGTGTACAACTCTGGAAAATGACACACACAGATTTGGATGTAAATATCAACTTCTAAATCTGAGTTGTTACCTATAGACCATTACAGTTAGAGATTTTCTTTTCTAAGACCTGCCCTTCCATGTCAGCAGTGACTAGGGTTTCTGGTCTAGTTCTTTGGGGATGTTACAAGAGTCCTCTAAGCTCTTCATCATAAAACTAAATACTTTTTTAGGAAATATGATATAGAGTCACATGAAGGTAGTTTGGAAAGTACCACATCCTGGTACTCTCTTACATAAAAAAAAAATACTGAATTCAGAGAGGGTGATTAATTTAGCCAAAATATCACAGGTTTTTTTCTTAGCAAAAAAAATTAGGATTTATATACAAGCACACTAATATTGTACTAAGTTTATGTTTTAATTATGATATATCTGACCTAATCCTTAGAGAAATAGGACTACGTTTATCTACCACGTTAAATGACTTCAAAGTTGGGTGAAATACAAAAAACAAACTTTTTAGACTTTAGATATAGAAAGCACAGGATTATGTAATAAACAGATTTCTCTAACTTTCAAAAAAGATTCCAAACCATGGAGAAAAAAAGAACTGAAAAAGAACCCAGAAGTCTTAACAAATTGAAAAGATAAAACTTGACGTATTTGAATATACAGAAGCTAGCAATTGTGGGACAAATACTAAAAATGAGAAAATTACACAGATAATTCCAGGTCTATATAGAGTATGGACACTTCAAGTATGGATGCAGCTATCTACTAGCCAAATAGGTGAGTCATGAGGAAATGAACCAGGAAAAGAACTCCTGTGGATAAATCATAAGAACCTTGAATTTCACACAGGTCTTGGGAAAATATGATGTAGGCAGGCAGGCAGGTAGGGAAGGCTCCCTCCCCAGGAAATAGCAGTACATTTCCTGGGAAGTAATAGCTCTGAAGTCGCAGAGGGCATCCTTGCAGAAAACAGGAACTAAGGCCTGATTAGCCCCACACCTGGCATCAGCAACGAACCCTGAGGAGGCTGGACCCCCATCTGACAGAAGCTCCAGCAGGAACAAAAGGCAGGAAAGAAATTTCAAAGACCATCACCACTCCCAACCCTATTTCCCTAGGCAACCTCCTTAGAAACAGACTTTGACCTAGGTAGAAGCCCCACATTGAGGCAGGTTGGAAGAGCCCTATAAAGGTCACCTTGAACAAAGGAAGGGCACGCATATGCTGCCCAAGCCCCTGGGTTGCTTGTGCCTATGTGGCTGAGCACATGCGATGCCTGAGCACATGTGTTGCCTGAATCTCCCCTCTTAAGATGTGTGCTTTCATGCTTAATGCTGAGTTGTGTGTAGGAGCTCTCTCCATCCTTGGATAAGCCCAGGTTGAACATGTTACTCTCTCTCTTCTTTTTTCCCTTCAAAACCTCCAAATAAAGTCTGCTTTACTTCACTGCTTGTCTACTCCTGAAATTCTGTTCTGTGAGGTGAGACAAGAACCCAGTAGCCCTGGGTCCTGGGTGACTGAGGCAGATGTGGATAAAGTGACCGTCTTCCTCCTCCTGGCTTCACCTAGGCCACTCGTGGGGCCCACCGACATCAATATGAGTTCCCATCAGACAGAATAAACAAAGTCTCTGAATATAGAGGGTATTAAGGACATTCCTAAAATTTATGTGTCAGTAGTTGTGGTGTAAATCAACTTTAGATTAAAGACTGCTATGGATGAATAAGCAAGTGCAAGCAAAGATAAACAAAAAGGACTACATTAAATTAATAAGCTTCAAAACTCAGAGTGGACTAGGATACAAAGGCAGCCCATGGAATGGGAGAGATTATTTGCCCATTTCTCATCTGATAAAGAGTTAATATCAAAGATGTATAAAGCACTGGTAGAACTTTATTAGAAGAAAAATCCAACCCCTCAAAAAAATAAGAACAGATGTAAAGAAACTTCCTCAAAGAATAAATACAAATAGTCAAAAAGCATATGAAAAATGTGTCATTAATCATCAGGGAGATGCAAATCAAAACAACAACTAGCTATAAGATTGCACAAAAAAAATTCCAGCACATATCAAAAGAACAACAACCAATGTTGGCATGGATGTGATAAAAATAGGAACTCCATTCACTGCTGGTGAACTGGTCCAGTCTTTCTGGAAGACATTCCTCAAAAACCTAAAAATTAAACTTCCATATAACCAAGCAATTTCATTCCCAAGTATATACCCCGGGCTGGAGCAATAGCACACAGCACGCAGCCAATCCGGTTCGATTTCTCCGCCCCTCTCGGAGAGCCGGGCAAGCTACTAAGAGTATCTCGCCCACAAAGCAGAGCCTGGCAAGCTACCTGTAGCATATTCGATATGCCAAAGTAACAAGTCTCACAATGGAGACGTTACTGGTGCCCACTCGAGCAAATTGATGAGCAACAGGATGACAGTGATACAGTGTACCACTATATACCCCAAGGATCCAAAAACACAATTCAGAAAAGAGATTTACACTCCTATATCCATTGCAGCAATATGTACAATAAACAAAATCTAGGAAAAAAAAACCCATGTACCCAAGAACAGATAACTAGATAAAGAAGTTATGGTACATAAACACAATGGAATGCAACACAGCCATTAGAAAAGATGAAGTAATGAAATTTACTGATACATGGGTGGATCTGGAAAATATCATCCTGAGTTAAATAAGTCAGAGGGAGAGAGACAAACAGAAAATGATCTTGTTCATTTGTAGGATATAAAGACATAGAGTAGCATTGTCATCCTGTTGTTCATCGATTTGCTCTAGCGGGCACCAGTAATGTCTCCATTGTGAGACTTGTTGCTACTGTTTTTGGCATAGAATACGTCATGGGTAGCTTTCCAGGCTCTGCCGTGTGGGTGAGATATTCCTGGTAGCTTGCCAGGCTCTTCAAGAAAGACAGAGGAATCAAACGTGGGTCGGCCGCGTGCAAGGCAAACGCCCTACCTAGAGTAGGGGAGTAAATAATGCCCAAAGAAAACAGAAATGAACAGCAGGAGACCAGTTCTGTCCATCCGTAGTAGGAAGTCTGCAACTGTGGGTAAAGTGGTGAGATAAGTCAGGGCAGGGACCTCTAAGACAATAATAGAGGGAAGTGGTTTCTCGGTATGAGGATAAGGATCAGAAAGAAGGTAAAGAGATATGCACAATGATATATCAGTAACTGTATTGTAAACCAAAGTACCTGAAAGAGCAGAGCAAAAAAAGAAAAAAAGCACCTACCAGAGAGGCAGCCTGGGGTGGGGGTGGAGGTGGGAAACTGGGGAGCACTGTTGGAAGGAAGTGGGCACTGGTGAAAGGATTGTCATCAAATATTGTACCCTTGGAACTTAATCATAGATAATTTTGTAAGTTTGTAATTCATGATGATTCAATAAATTAGTAGCACTGCACACTGTCGTCCTGTTCATCGATTTGCTCTAGCGGGCACCAGTAACGTCTCCACTGTGAGACTTGTTGTTACTGTTTTTGGCATGTTGAATATGCCATGGGTAGCTTGCCAGAATCTGTCATGCGGGTGGGATACTCTCAGCAGCTTGCCGGGCTCTTTTAGAGGGGCAGAGGAATCGAATCTGGTTTGGCTGTATGTGAGGCAAATGCCCTACCCGCTGTATTAAAGTCATTAAAAAAAAAAACTGCTGTGGAGTGGATTGGCATTATGATTCAGTGATAAAGCACTTCCATGCATGAAGTTTGTTTGATTCCTCACTGCACTGGTTACTCCAAACACTTAGCTCAGAGGTCACTTAGATCACTATCGTGTGTGACCCCAAAATACAAAACCAAAAAGATAAGAAAAAAAAAAGCTGCTAAGGATCTATCATTAGTAAACCCTAATTGTAAGTCTGACTGATTGCTGTCAACCTAACTGGATCTCAGAACCAACATTATTTAAAAAGATGCAACAAAATTTAACATCCAGAAGTAGAAAATTCATAAGCAGCATTTAATTTTTAAAAATAAATAAATGGTGTAACAAACCAGAAAAAGTGTACCCATAGGGAGTAGAAAAAACAATTAATGAAAGTAAATTTCAAAGGTAAAACATAACTAACAGTTACTTCTTAAAAAAAATTTAAAATACCATTCACACATTAAAGAAGATAGAAGAAATTATACATATGCATAGATTACACATAAATGAAAAACCGAGGTTTGATCCCTGGCATCACATGTGGTCCTGGAGTGAACCATGCACCACCAGGAGTGATCCGCGAGCACAGACCAAGGAGTAAACCCTGAGCACCACTGTGTGAGACCCAAAACTCTAAAAGGAAACTGAAAGAAAATGAAATCAGGAAAAAGAAGAAATTGAATCTGTACTACATAAAAAATAATTTTAAAATGGCAGCTATATAAGAAATAGATAAGACATTTTACTTATTTTCTTTAATTCCCTTAAAGTCTAACAGGTGAAATAAGAAAAAACTAACACTTTGTGGACCTTATTATACTTGTTTAAATAAATACATGACAAGAGCAGCATAGGACCAAAATTAGGATTGGAGGAAGAATGAACGTATGTTTCTTTATCTTTCTTAATGGATGCATGAAGAACCATAAAATTATTTAAATTTGATGATAAGAACTTACATCTTTATGATGAATATAAATCATGTCTCAATATATGGAGTACTGGAAAAGAGAATAGCCACTAAAAAGTTTTATTTATTTATTTTATGACTTGTAAATACTTAAAAAAATTTTTTTAATTGAATCACTGTGAGATAGACCATTTACAAAGCGGTTCATGGTTGGATTTCAATCATACAGTGTTCCAACACCCATCCCTCCACCAGTGTACATTTCCCAGCACCAGTGTCCCCAGGTTCCCTCCCATCGTCCCCCACCCTCCACCCTCTGCCTGTCTCTATGACAGGCGCTTTTCTTCTCTCTCTCTCTCTCTCTCTCTCTCTCACACACACACACACAATATTGACACTGAATGGTTATCAGGAATATCTCTTACCTACTTTAACCCTCAGATCTTGTCGAGCATGATCATTCCCAGCTATTATTGTCATAGTGATCTCTATCTTACCTACCCTCCCCCCCACACACTTGTGGTTAGTTCCAACTATTGACCAGTCCTCCTAACGTCTGTTTTCCCTAGCCATGGATATTAGTCTTCTACTATACATTCTTTTATATACCACGAACGAATGCAGGCATTCTGTATCTGTCTCTCTCCTTCTGACTCATGTCACTCAGCATGAAACTCTCTATGTCCACCCATTTATAGGCAAATCTCATGACTTCATTTTTTTCTGACAACTGTATAGTATTCCATTGTGTAGCTGTGCCATAGTTTCTTTATTCACTCATCTGTTCTTGGGCATTCCAGTTGTTTCCAGATTCTGGCTATGGTCAATAGTGCTGCAATGGACTTAGGCATGCAGATGGTATTTCTGCTCTGTGTTTTTGGGCACCCAAGGTATATTCCCAGAAGTGGTATTGCTGGGCCAAAGGGGAGCTCATCTAGTTTTTTGATGAATACCCACATTGTTTTCAAAAAGGCTTGACCGATTGGCATTCCCACCAGCAATGAACTAGGGTCCTTTTTTCCCCATATCTTCACCAGTACTGGTTTTCCTTGTTAATTTACAAATTGATAAAAAAAAAAAAACAGAGGAGGGGAAAGGAAAAAACTAAAAGTGTGTCAAGTAGAAGAAATACAATTTTGTAGATTTAACATAAATATTATAATATTAACAGAAACAGCCTAATTGTTTATCAAACAGCCTAATCAACCCCAATTGAAAGATATTTTCAAATTAAATTTTTAAAATTCTAGCTATGTGCCCTACATAAGTAAAAGGGTATAAAAATGGATCATGCAACTATCATAAAATACCGAAAATAGCAACATCAAGATATGTTACAGAGGAAGAGATACTACTAAGGCAAAATAATTTAGCTCATTGAAATAACATTTTTGTAAACTTCAAGCAAAGTTTCACAGTAAATGAAGCAAAAACTGATAGAAATGAGAAAAGAAATTGCTCATCCACAACATAATCAGCCATTTCACCTTTCTATTTCCATTTTTGTATAGATATCTTGTTGATAGAACAAGAAGAGAATTGAAAATAATTTTGAAGACCTGAGTAATATCAAACTCTAAAAATCAAACTGACAATTATAGAGCACTTCAACCACAGAATATATGTTCATTTTAAGTATATGTGGGATATACAGATATGCCACAATATGGATCAGCACAAACTCAAAATAAATCTTAAAATATTGAAACTATACAAAATGTGATTTCTAATCATATGAAGTTAGATTATACAAAGGTATATTAGCCAAAAGATATATGGGAAAATTCCCTGAATATCCATCCAGAGTTAAGCAATCTAATGTTACATACCTGAGGGTCAAAGAAAAAAAACACAGAGAAATTAGAAAATACTTTAAAACAAATTAAAACGAAAACACATGATCAAAATTTGCGGCTTTAAGATAAAGCATAGGGGGCTGGAGTGACAGCATAGCGGGTAGGGCGTTTGCCTTGCACGTGGCCGACCCGGGTTCAAATCCCAGCATCCCATATGGTCCCCTGAGCACCGCCAGGAGTAATTTCCTGAGTGCAGAGCCAGGAGTAACCCCTGTGCATCGCCAGGTGTGACCCAAAAACCAAAAAAAAAAAAAAAAGATAAAGCATAGCTTAAAGGAAATGTAATCTATTCTTGGTGAGGCATTCAATGAGATATCATCTCACACCACGGAGACTGGCACACATCCAAATGAACAAGAAAAACCAGTGCTGGCATAGATGCAGGGGAAAAGGAACCCAAATTCATTGCTGGTGTGAATGCTGATTGGTCTAACCATTTTGGAAAATGATTTGAACATTCTTCAGAAAACTAGAAATTAAGCTCCCGTTTGACCCTGCAATACCATTTCTGGGAATATATGCCTAGAGTTCAAAAGAACACAGAAGAAACACTGTCTGCACTTCTATATTCATTACAATATTATTCACAATAGCCAGAATCTGAAACAACCTGAGTGTCTGAGCAAAGATGAGTGGTTGAAGAAACTATGGTACATCTACACAATGGACAGCTACATAGCTGTTAGGAAAAATGAAGTCATGAAATTTTCCTGTAAATAGACGAAATTGGAGAGTGTCATGCTGTGTGAAATGAGTCAGAAGAAGAGGGGCAGGTGTAGAATGACTGCATTTATTGGGATATAAAGAGCAAACAAACAATACGAAACTAATAATCAAGGCCAGGAAAAAAACGCCAGGATTCGTGAAAGGAAATTACCACAAGGGTATGGGGGGTGTAGGGTAATTAAGATAGAGGAGGGTCCATTATGACATGTTGGTTGGAAGTGATCACACTGGACAAGAACTGAGTATTGAAAGTAGGTTAAGGGATATACGTGATAACCTTTCAGCATCTGTATTGCAAACCATGATGCCCAAAATGAGAGAAAGAGAAATGTAAGGAGTAAGAGAGAGAGAGCAAGAGAGAGAGAGAGAGAGAAGAGAGGTGCCTACAATAGAGGCAGGTGGGGTGGGCGGTAATTTGGAGGGGTGGCAGGGAAACTGGGGACACTGGTGCTGGGAAATGACACTGGTGGAGAGACAGGTGTTGGAACATTGTATGACTATGACTGAAACCCAATCATGAACATCTTGTAATGCTCCATCTCACAGTGTTTCAATAAGATAAAAAATTGGGGGGGATGAAAAAAATAAAGGAAATGTAATGGCATTATGTTATAATAAAATCACTGTATCACTGTTATCCCATTGTCTATCGATTTGCTTGAGCAGGCACCTGTAACGTCTCCATTGTGAGACTTGTTGTTACTGTTTTTGGCATATCGAATATGCCACAGCTAGCTTGCCAGGCTCTGCCATGTGGGCGAGATACTCTCTGTAGCTTGCCAGGCTCTCCGAGAGGGCTGGAGGAATCGAACCCAGGTCAGCTGCATGCAAGGCAAGTGCCCTACCCGCTGTGCTATAGCTCCAGCCCATAATAAAATAATATTGCAATTTAATTTGTAAAATTTTCGTTAAGGTGGAAAAGATAAATGAGAAACAAGCCAAAGACCAATCTCTCACTAACAAAGATGTAGAAGTCATAGCACTGTAACACTGTTGTCCTGTTGTTCATTGATTTGCTCGAGTGGGCACCAGTAATGTCTCCAGTGTGAGACTTGTTAGCTATAAATAAACTCCAAAGCACATAAAAAAAATACATATACAATGATGAATATAATTTATCCTAGAAACATGATTTGTTCAATATGTTTAAATGACTGGAACCATTTTGTTTTGCTTTGTTTTTAGCAATGATGGAGATTGAATACAGGGCCTCACATATACAAGGCAAATGCTCTACCATGGAACCATATCCCTGGCCCATAATATTTGCCAATGGATGTAATTCACAGAATTATTTTTAAAAGCAAAATACATGGATACAGAAAAAGAGTCCAATAAAATTCAAAATATATCTAAGAATAAAAATAAAACTCTCAGTCTGATGAAGAGTAATCATGTAATTACAAGTGACACCCTTAACAGTATAACACTAATGTCTTTTTATTACTGAAAATAACACACTCATTGAATATCATCTTGCAAGACCTAGTTATGGCAAAAGACAAAAAATCATATAAAATATAAAGATTTGAAAGGAATAAAGATATCTGCAATCTACATAACATGACTTTAGGCATATCGTCCCAAGGAAACTACAAAGAATACTAACTCTAGAGTTCAACATCACAATTTTCAAGGTCAAGTTACAAGTACTACTATATGTAAAACAGAAAATTATTTGTTACGTGACTTATAAACTAAGATTTGAAATTGTATTATTTACAAGCACAATTAATATCCAGATCTGTTTCTAATATCATTCTTTAGAATAAAAATAAGTCGGAGTCCCATTTCCTGGGTTTATCCCAGAAACTGAGATGAGAAAATATAAGCTAAGCCTGGAACATCTTGTGGCCCTAGGAAGAAAGGAAATTGATGTGGATCATTCAACCCTCAAAGAAATAGCCTGCCAGTTATAAAGCCCACTGTGCAGTGACTCTGACAAAGGAGTAAGTGCCCACTGAGAAAGTCCCGGCACTTACTAAGCCCAGTCAGAGCAGATCAGTATCAGGAGCACTGTCATGTTGATATCAACCTTGACGATGATGTGGTGAAAGTGAACTTCACTTCCATGGACTTTCTCCCTCCAGCTAAAGTTCCAGTCTCATGCTGACAGAAAAAACACTGGACAGACATCATCGACGAGATAATGTACAAAGTACACGATCTGTACTGTCAAGGTCATCAAAAAATGGGCAAGTCTGAGAACCTGTTCCCGCCAAGAGGAGCCGGAGAAGACAGAAATAAATAGATATAATAAATAAAGAAATAAAATACTGTCTCTTGGATGGCATTATGGAACAGAAAAAAAAAGAATATGAGGTAAAAACTCAGAAAATCTTTTCTTTATCTATCTTTTGGTTTTTGAGAAGATTGATTTTAAAATGGGTAATAATATAGTAATTGAATAATAATATGCTAGAAAATACAAAAAATATATGAATAACATTAATATTGGGTTATTCACTAACAAATATTCCACATTAGTGTATTAATAATAGGGAAAATTGGGCATTTAGTATATTGGAACTCTGTACTAATGTTTTTCTTTAAAACTGTTCTAAAAATAGGTTATCTAAAAGTATCATTTAAAATAACATCAAAAATATGAAATTTGATCCCTTGAGTTTTTTTAATGACTGAAACTCTTCATCATGCACTTATTTGCTTTCCCAAAGTAAGATTGGGAGTTTCACTATCTCATTTAAGACATTAGTAAAGTATACATCAGAACAATAATGCCATTCCTGAAGCATTGTTTAAAACATTGTTGAAAGAAAACCGTAACAAATGGGGAAACATTATATTCTTAAATCAGAAGAATCAGCATTTTTCCAATGTCATTAATATATAACTAGCAAAAATAAGAAATTTAAAGTATACAGTGTGATTGTTGGATTTATACATGATATGCATACATTGCAAAAGATTTCCCTAAGAAATTAATTCATCACCCCACAAATTTATACTTTTTTGAAATGATTTAAGTTTTATTCTCTCAGTAAATTTTAATTATCAAAGTTAAGTTTGGAGCGATAGCATAGCGGGTAGGGTGTTTGCCTTGCACGCATCTGACCCGGGTTCAATTCCTCCGTCCCACTCAGAGAGCCTGGCAAGCTACCGAGAGTATCTTGCCCGCACAGCAGAGCCTGGCAAGCTACCCGTGGTGTATTCAATATGCCAAAACAGTAACAAGTCTCACAATGGAGAGGTTACTGGTGCCCGCTCAAGCAAATCGATGAGCAAGGGCATGACAGTGACAGTGACAGTGTTAGAAAGTATAGTCCTCATATTATATATTAGATCAAGATCTTATTCATTTTATAACAAAGTTTATACTCTCACAGACCTCATATTTCCCCCACAACCTATACTGTAGAATAATTTTCTATTCTATTTCTAAATGTTTAAATATCTTGGAGATTCCATAAGTAAGTAATGTTTTGTAGCATTTATTTTTTTGTTAGGCTTATCATATAACATACTGCCTACTATGTTCATCACTATTGTCAAGAATACAAGATTTTCCTTCTTTTTCATGGCTGCATAATACTCTGTGTGTAGATAAGTATACAAGTAAGTAGCATTTTCCATCATCTGCTGACAGACAAATGGGTTGTTTCCATTGACTATTGTGACTAGTATGACTTTAGTGTGAAACATATAAATATACTGTAAAAGAACAATGATGATCCCAGTCCAATGCCAAAATAACCAATTATCTGATCAGTATATCTCTATATAGCAGTTTAGACTTCCATAGTCAATAACAATAAAATCATCCAGTTTATCATTAATTATATGGGCTGGAGCGATAGCAGAGTGGGTAGGGTGTTTGCAGGGTTCAATTCCCCCGCCCCTCTCAGAGAGCCTGCAAGCTACCAAGAGTATCTCGCCCACACAGCAGAGCCTGGTAAGCTACCAGTGGCATATTAGATATGCCAAAAACAGTAACAAGAAGTCTCACAGTGGAGATGTTACTGGTGCCCGCTCGAGCAAATCGATGAGCAATGGGATGACAGTGATACAGTGAATTAATAATATTCCAATTCTATGGTCAACAACCAGTCTGGTGTTTATAACTTGTGTTTTCAGATAACCTTCTTTTTTATAGATAACATATAGATTCGAATACATTTGTGCAGAAGAAGGAGGAATAATAAAGAGAGAAGTGTCTTGTATGTGACCCATCCCTGTCTGATCCCTAGCACAACATATGATCCCTAGCTCTCAAGCAGATTATAGGTGGACTACAAACCACCTCCAGTAGTGGTCCCTAAGTACAACTTCAGGAATAAGCTCTAATTACCAGCAGGTGTGACTCTTCCCCAAAACAATTGTTTTCTGATTTATGCAATGATTTATTGTGAGTAGAATTGGTAGAGATTTTTACCTAACAGGCTGACTATCTGTATGCATTGTGATATTATCTGTCACAATGTCAGTATGCATACAAACACACACACATTTCATCTCACTCCCTTTTGTCCTAATTTACTGAAATGATACCATTTTTGGTGCTAAATGAGATGACAGGTCATCACTGATATTTTCTGACTTTTGTATCCAACAATTTTACAGATTTAATTTATTGATCCTTATTAATATATTAGTCTTAACAATTTTTAGACAGTCAAATTCAATATTTTAAACATAAATTATCCCCCAATTGATATTTAATGCAACCTAATCAAGTTATCATCAAGAACTTTTAAAATCGATGGGTTGGAGCAATAGCGGGTAGGGTGTTTGCCTTGCACGAGTTTGATTCTTCCGGAGAGCCCGGCAAGCTGCTGAGTATCCCTCCCACACAGCAGAATCTGGCAAGCTCCCTGTGGCATATTCAATATGCCAAAAACAGTAGCAAGTCTCACAATGGAGACGTTACTGGTGCCCGCTCGAGCAAATCGATGAACAAAGGGATGACAGTGCTGCAATAGAAAAAATGTGGAAAAAGAGTAGCATAACTAGAAGAAGCAGTCAACTTATTTTAAGAGTTCCGTTACTACCTTAGAACTATAAACAGCATGATTGTGTGTAAAAATAGACAGACAGATCAATAGAACCAAATTGAGAATTTAGAAATAAATTCACACATATATGGCCAATTGATTTCCAACAATGAGCAAAAGTAGTTCAATTTTGAACAATCATTATTTTTTTCCAGCAAGTTGTACTTGAGCAATTAGACACCCAAGGTCAAAGCAAACTAAATGCTCCCCCATCGTTATCTTACATCATATACAAAATATAATTAGAATGCTTTAAAGACAAAATTTAGAACTACTACAATAAAGTTCCAGGGGGAGGAGGCAGAACAGAAGGAAGTCTTTGTAACCAAATTGGGCCAAATTTTCTCCTAGGACAAAAAAAACAAGCAAGAAAAGAAAAATAAAGTAAGTTGAATGTCACAACCCTACTTTGCTTTTCAAGACCTGTTTTTAATTAAAAGTCATTTCACAAACCATAGGGAGTAGTTTCAAAACATAGATACATTAGATCCATTAAATTACTTATATGTGGATTACATAATGAAACATAAGGGAAGAAAAGCAATTCATAACTAACGAAATTATTTGAATAAAAAGATTTTCAAAGAGAACTTAGAAAAATATATAGATGACAAGTATAATAAGTTTAACACTATCCTTAGAGAAATGCAAATAAAATTACAGTACACCAATTGACACCCACTAAAATTGCTAAAATTGAGGAATGTGAAGCATCTTGAACCTTTATGCATTGTATATAAGAATGCACCTTGAAAACCATCTTGGCTACCTTTTACTTAAAAATAAACTTTTCTATAATCCAGCAACTTCTCTTATATAAATATTCCTGAGAAAAGAAAACCTAGCAAAAAATTGCATGCATATATTTATAGCTGTTTTTTTCATAATAATTCAAAACGGAAAGATTTTAAACATGTATTCAGAAATTTTTTTCCTTCATAATAGTCCCCAAATGAGGAGTTGGAGAAGAAATTTTTTTCCTTCATAATAGTTCCCAAATGAGGAGTTGGAAAATAGCACAGCGGGTAGGGCGTTTGCCTTGCACACGGCCGACCCGGGTTCAATTCCTAGCATCTCATATGGTCCCCTGAGCACTGCCAGGGGGTAATTCCTGAGTGCAGAGCCAGGAGTAACCCCTGTGCATCGCTGGGTGTGACCCAAAAAGCAAAAAAAAAAAAAGTCCCTAAATGAAAATATTTTAAACATCCATAAGCTGATTCATAGGTTTAAACACTACTCAACACTATAAAAGAAACAAGGCAGAAGCACACAATACTCTCAAAAGTATCACATTAAGTGATTATGCACTAAGGCTGGAGCCATATAACAGCAGCAGGGCATTTGCCTTGCACGCAACCAACTCAAGTTCCATCTCTGGCACCCCTCACCGTCCCCTCGTTACCACCAGGACTGATCCCTGAGTGCAGGGTCAAGAGTAATTGCTAAGCATCACCAGGTGTGAACAAAAAGAAAAAAAAGGATTATGTATCCTATAAGATATAATTTGAAGATATAATCCACAGATTGTAAATGCTAGAAAATTTAAAATCTGCAAGGAAGAAGGTCAGCAGATTGGAGACCCAGTTGTTTAAATCTAAAGGCTGTTTTCTAGCTGAACTGTCTTCTTAGGAGAAATTGGCATATTTCTATAAAGACATTCAACTGATAGACTATATGAATCTGGAGGATGATATTTATTTGAAGTCTACTGATTAAAATGTTAATCCTGTCTCAAAATATTCAGAACAAAGTTTGACAAGGGACTAGAGGGTATTAAACAATGATCAGTCCTTGCCCTTGGATTATGAAACTGATTTTAAGAGAGGTGGGGAGAATGACCAGGTGGACTAGTGGTGTCAGGGGGACAGTGGTGGGTCATCTTGGGCACTTTAGTGTTGGTGAGGATCTTTGTATATAAATACCATAGACTTTAACACCATCATAACCATGTTACCTAAACCCTAATAACATTTTTCAGTGAATAATGTTTGACCAGTCATCTGAACATCATAGCCTAGAAAAGTTGA
Source organism: Sorex araneus (assembly GCF_027595985.1). NCBI lineage: Eukaryota > Metazoa > Chordata > Mammalia > Eulipotyphla > Soricidae > Sorex > Sorex araneus. The sequence continues at coordinate 173,646,860 of NC_073305.1, forward strand.
CTCAAAAGTTACCACCACAGCATGCAATCTATGAAATTTGACTGTAAATGTAATTGCACTTATTTCATGAATTAGTCAATTAAATACAAGCTATCACTTCTGCACTTTCTAAAGCAAGAAACTGACATTTCTAATCACTAAATGACCCCAAATTTCACATAGCTGGCGTGAGTGGGTCTGGAATTTAGGGCAATTATCCTAAATCCAATCTACATGCCTTTTTTTCCTTCTTCTTTTCATCACAGTGCTCTAGAGAAAGAGTAAGAGACGAAATAGATCCTTCATTTTTATGACTTTTCCTCTGGCATTTCTCCAAGTCTAAGACAGGTTAATGTAATTTTTCATGTTCATTTTTAGAGCCAGGTAAAATCAATGATATATTTTATAAAGACTTACTTCACTTTTATCTCATGACAAGATGAAGTTAATAAAACAGCAAACCACTGATTAAATAGAGGCAGAAAGAAAATAACATCTGAAAATAAAATTCCTACTTGTTTTCTCCTACTACTATATAGAAAGCAGTATTATTAAAGGGGTGGGAGAAAGTCATGGACTCCATAAACAACTGCTAACAGATGTAAAAAAAAAAGTAATGTAAGAAAAGGAAAACATTTTACAAAACTATAGGTCATCCAAACAAATTTATAAAATTGTCGGGTATTTTTCTCACCAAAGAATAGCTGTTATTAAATGTATGTGATAAATCGTTATAATTTTCTAAATTTTCATAGCAAATATGTAGAAATTCCTCCCGTTTCAGTATAAATAAAAATTTTCATTTCCATGTAGCTTTAAATTCCTGTTGGAACTATATAGAAAGCGTTTATTAGTACCTATATTTCTGTCCTCATGGGAAAAAAAAGATGAAAGAAATTTGGGCAATTACCATTTTCATGCCACTAGCTAGCTGGCTGACCTTGGAGGACAAGCTCAACACCTTGGGTTTCCATCTGTAAAGTTAGTATAATAACAACCACACAGACGGTTTAGAGGAGAGATGCATTAATAAGCCTCCAAGCAATTGGATAGCTGGCATGAAAACATTGCTCTCCATGCCCTTGGATTGCTCACATCTCTCAAGTCTCCTCAGCAAAATCTTCCCCAGCTACAGCATCACTGACCTTCATCACAGCCCAACTCCTACCTGATTCCTCTTTACCTGGTAAGGAATTCTGTGCCCTCCTGCCTCAACAAGTGATGGCAGAGAAGCAAGAGACAAATGGAACATTCCATTCCATTGCCTCTTAAAGGCAAATGGCATTTCAAATAGCTTAGAAGTCCTCAGCAAAGTTGTTTATAGGTGGGTGTGTATATATCCATTCTTGATAGAACTTGAAATTTGCTTTTGTAAGTCATTTAAACAAGAAACGGTTCTCAGGCAGACTATTAAACAGAGCCAACTGCCTCTGAGCATAGAGCCAAATGATTTCAACAATATCTTAATAATAACCAGTTACCTATTGTAGTAATTGCCCATTTAAGGATAAGGATGAATATTATGTTATTTCATTCTGACACCAACTCGGCAAGCTAAAGATTATTATTCCTACTTTACAAATAAGAGACTAATTAGGTCGCGAAGATACTAAAGAGTTTGCCTATGCATTTGATCTATGATTTGCTTAGCAGTTGGGATTTGAACCCCTATTAGATCCTGGAAAGGATCCTGCAAATCTACTCATCTATCAGCACCATATTGTCATAGAATAAATAATAAAATATGAACCTTTCAAGAAGAATAATAGGGATAAGTTATAGAAAAAGCGGATAGAGAAAGTCAGAAGCCTAACCCCGTAACTTTTTTCCTCATGATGCTACAAAGTCCAGGTTAGGCATTGAGAGAGAACTGAAGTCAGAGTGCTCACATTCTGACATAGAAGAGCATTTGCTCTACACTCTTGGTACTCTTGCCCTCTCCCCAAAATGAATCTTAACAGCTTTCATTTTTTGCTATTCCTTTGCGTAATCTACAATAATATTAATAGACATAGCCTTTATACAAAGCTTTCTTTGGAATTGATTGAATATAGGGAGTTAGAAGTAAGGAGAAAATAGCTAAAAGAAAATTTGGTAAGTGGGAGGATTACAGGGTTGGGAGGGTCACGGCAAAAGAAAAAAAGAAATCAGAAATATATTTGTACTTTCTCAGAAAAAAAAATGACTAAGGAAAAGAAATGTGATCATTTGAGGCAGACAGTCAATCTGACCTTTAAATGCAGGAGCTGATGATTCTACTTTCATCCCACTTCAAGTCATTTTAAAGCAATCTACAAGGGTTCAGTCTACCAGACAGTGGTGAGATCCTATAATAGAGCTGTTATTTATGCCCCCTCTCCCCACAAAAAAAAGTTTCGGAGATGCTAACACATACACTTTCTTTAGTATCATGGCTGTGGACTGTTAAAAAAAAAGAAAGGTAAATTATTAGTTTTGTTTGACTCATCATGGATACAGGATAGAAAAACAAGATGGGAAATTATCTGAATACAGAACTTTAAAAGAACTATCTTCTTCATCACCTCTAACACTTTATTTCCTGATGACACCCAGAACTTACTGGGTTAATAAACAGCAACTGAGACATTCTGCAGTTCTGAAGCACACTGAGGGGAGTGGGGAGGGGAGTTTTACTGCTTCATGAAATCAGGAGAATCTCTCATGCAGGCTAAGCAAAGTTGATTGGTTATGAGTTGGGGAAAACACAAATGTGAAATATGACCTTCTTAATCCTTAGACAGTTTTAAGTCTGATGATAGAACTTTGTGATCTTTGCCCTGTAGAAAGGCTTAAAGAGACTCCAACATTCATGAATGCAGAAAAATATATTTGCCTCTAACAAAACCTGGACTAGATTTTTAGGGCCTCTATAACAAAGGATTGTACCAGGATGGCAGGGAAGAGGTTGACGTAGGTGATAGGGATGACAAACAACAAAAATGTGTTCTCTTATAGTTTGAAGTCAAGAACCATATCCTGCATGATGTGTATCAGCGGGATTCCTTCCTTGCTCATCTCTAACTTCCAGGAAAAAAAAATCCCTTTATCTCTTCTGACTCTAATGTCATATACTATTTGCCTATGTCTCTTTCTTCACATGTTTTTCTTTTATTGAAAGGAACAAACTCATAGTACATTAGACCTATTCTAAGCATCTCATTTTACTTATGTTGACAAAGTTCTTCTTTACAAATAGGATGATATAAATTGATAGTGGGTTATGAACCCTCAGTCTATCTTGGGGGGAACCCTAGCTACTTATGTTCCATGCGTTATTCATTTGCTCTCAGAAGGGAAAATTCAAGTGTTTCCTGATAACTCCTGACCAGTTCTGCATGGGAAGTTACATGTGTTTTGGAAGCAGAGGGAAGTGTTTAGGGCAGAAATACTGGACACATTCCAGTTAGAGGACAGCAGAAGTCAAATACGTAAAAGAAATAGTAAAGTGAGACAAGGAATGAACAGTTTTGTGCTGCTAAAGTGCAAAAAGAAAAGGGAGCAAATAACATTGTTAAATTCCCAGTAAGGTTCATTGTGAAAAGGTCTGAATAACAATAAAATCAACATTTTATTGTCTCTCACTGTCAGTGCCAACACGCATGGTATTGATGTGAATTTTATGATACATTCTAGCAAGGGTGCAGTTTTTCCATTAGAAAACAGCCAAGTATAGAAACCTAAAAGCATTCCAAAAATTGTAACATATTATTTAGAACTGTTGGTCAGGAAAACATAAATTACCTAAATAAAGGCACTGAACTGAAAAATATTTGAAAATGGATGTATTTTTTCAGAGATCTAGATAGCAATTATAAATAGCATAATACATACTGTTTGGGAGTGTGACTGTTTACACACACATATACACACACACTTATATATATATATATATACAAATATATGCATATATAGATATTTGTGTTTATATGCATACATGGACTCCATGCCAGGCTATTTTCACTCGGGGCGCCCCAGAAGGGGGCGGGTGGGAACTGTTCCCGCCCCAAGGGCCCAGCCCCTGCAGCTGACCTCCACTACCCAACTGCAGCCATGCTCCTGGACACTTTCTGGACACTCCAGCTGAGACTCACACATGAATGAAGTCCCATGGAACCCAGATAAAGCAGAATTTTGTGACTTATTATAAGATACTTCCTACCCATTTTCCATAATTACCTCACCATATTTGATGGAGTTCAGGCAGTAGGCAACAAATCATAGAGAGCAACATGTGTATATATACATATACATATATATATGTATATGTATATGTATCTTGAAGAGCCCAGCAAGCTACCGAGAGTATCGCGCCTACATGAGTAGAGCCTGGCAAGTACCTGCGGTGTATTCGATATGCCAAAAACAGTAACTCATTCCCCTGATCCTGAAAGAGCCTCCAATCGTTGGGAAAGGTGAGTGAGGAGAGGCTGCTAAAATCTCAGGGCTGAGAGGAATAGAGACGTTACTGGTGCCCGCTCAAAAAAATTGATGAACAATGACAGTGATGACAGTAATACAGTGACAGATGCATACATAAATATTAAATGTTTTTAAAAAGTATTTTAAAATGCAAAACATATTAAAGGATTATAGTTATTAATTAAAAAATGATGATCTTATACCTCTACTTAAATCTTAGCAGCCAAAGGAGATAGATAGATAGATAGATAGATAGATAGATAGATAGATAGATACATACTACATACATACATACATACATAGATACATACATAGATACATAGATAGATACATAGATACGTAGATACGTAGATAGATATTTGTGTGACTACTCACATCTTACTCCTGACTCTGTGCTCAGGATTCACCCTTGGCTAGGCTTGAGGGACCACATTTGTTCCTGGATCTGCCACAGGCATGGCAAGTGTTCTAACCCTGTTCTATCTGGTCCCAATGTCTACATTTTAAACACATGTCTGGATACATAAGAAGTAAAAATTAAGTACTCAACTAAAATTGAACACTAAAATAGCCATTTTCCATGCAAAGGGGCCTAGAATGTCAATTAAACCTGTAGTCTGTCCAAAATCAATAGATAAAGTTAAATTTCCCAAGAGAAATTAAGTTTCATGTCTTATTAGGTGTCTGACCTAAATCTATACTACCCAAATGACTCAAGACACTGTTTTTAGGAAAATAATTTATTTTTAATTTACTCAAAGTTCTGGATAGATAGGACAGCAGGTAGCGTGCTTTCGTTGCATGCAGATAACTCTGGTTTGATCCCCAGTACCACATATGACCCTATGATCCCCATCAGGAGTGATCCCTGAGCACAGAGCAAGGAATAAACCCTGAGCATCACTGGTAGTGGCAAAAACAAAAGAAAAAATCGTCCTAGATGAATGGAAACTACTATTTCTCAAGGAAGTAAACTTACAACAGAATTATAGAATTATTATTTTAAGGAACCCAGATCATATTCAACTCTTGAAGATAAATAGGAGTACAGATGAGCTAACACTAAGAAATTACAACCCACACAAGAAAATGGGACATTATAAGAAAATCAGCAAGCATAAGAAGATAATTAACATGATAATTGAAACTATAATGAGAGCATAAATACTCTAAATATAGTGTGTTTTGGTAATTAAAAAACCAGGATATTGGGGACCAGAGAGATAATACTGAGGTTAAAACACCTGTCTTGCACGCAGCAAGTACTGGTTTGGTACCAGCAATATATCACGCTCCAAAGAAAGAGTGATCTCCATGCATTGGTTGGTGTGACCCATCTCCCCTCTCCCAAACAAGATATTAATTTAAAATTAATGATTCAATTTTAAAGTACTTGTCAAAAATGTCTAAAAGTATCACTGGAGAGAAGAGAAGTAAACTGGAAAGCAGTTTGAAAAAAATTCCTAGAATGACAGAAGGAGAAAATATGAATAAAAGGTTAAAACATAAAAAACAGTTATAGAAAGTTTAACAGACTTTCAAAGGAGTGTCAGGAAGTTTTAAAAAGAAAACATTTACAATGAAAGGCAATAGCAGATAACTTTCAAAAGCAGAAGGATAATATTCTACAACTTAAGAAAATTTAGTTAATCCTGAGCAGAATAAAATAATTAATTTGCATCGGGACATGTAGAATGAAATGTCAAGATACAAAATCAGAAGCAGAGAGATAGTGGAGTCTGTAGGGCATTTGCCTTGCACATGATTGATAAGGTTCGATCTCTGATACCCCAGATGGTCCCCTGAGCCCACAAAGAGTGATCTCTGAATGCAGAGACAGGAGTAGGCCCTGAGTGCCCCTAAAAGTAAAACAAAAAAAATAACAATATAGTTATTTATAGTTCAATAAAATCAGAAAGTTTTCAAATAAACTTGGGTGACCTTAAAAGAATAATAATTGCAAGAGTTCACATCCACAGAAACAATCTAACTTCACAGATGACTGGATAAAGAGATTGTGCTGTGTTTAGTCAAAGGAACATGTCTCCCATTTCAAAAGATGAAGTTACCCCTTTGTGGCTAAAATGAATGGATGTGGGGATGATACTGATAAGTAAAATTAGTAATGGATAATAAATGAGAATGAGAGACAAAGAATGAGTCAATGGTACTTCTCTTTGTTTCTAGGTCTCCTTTCTCTGACTATTTCTTACCTTATGTCTAAGGTTCCACTCTGGCCTGTTAAATATAGTCTGTTCCTTCTGAGAGCAACACCTCATCTATTATATTCATTTAAAACATCAAATACTGCTGGATTTGATATAAAGCTTAAGCTTTATATCACTGCTTTCAACCCATCTATAGGATGCATTGCATTTTGATGTTCAGGCTATACTAACTCACTGATGATTCTTTCAACTTCCTCAGTAGCTGAGGAATTATGTTTTGTGTCTTTTATTTTTGAGTCTCTAACATTTTTCTCAAAAATGGTTTACTTCTTATTCCTTCCCCAATGTTTTCTAGTTTATACTTTATATGCATCATTAAAGGCACCGACCTTAAAATAAAAGTTTCACTCTCAGGATAAGAGGATGGCCTTGCGATACTTCACTGAGAATGCATGTTTCTACATAAAAGAAGGGGAAAAAAAACTCTGTTGCTTTCCCACTTTTTCTCTCCCAAGCTCCTTATTAATACAGCCATTTACTTTCCTTCCCTCCTGACCCCTACTATAGTACAAAAGCATCTTTTTCTTACAGATATTAGAAGTTAGGCAGATGGGGGAGTCAGCAAGATACTCCTCAGAACTTCTAGTTAGCATGCTGAGAATGAAATGGGGGAGAAGTGTAATTAATAAGATTAGCCATCTGCACAATATATGTCCCTCAGTAATGAGTGGCCAAAATGTCTCAGGAAAATCCAAAACAAGTGCTCTCATAGAAGAACATTAGTCTAATAGTTAACCAAGTGGATCCTAAAAAATGGTATGACACTGATAGTTTAAATTCAAACCAAACTACTTTAACTGAATTTTTTTGGTTGTTATGTTTTTTTGTTTGATTGTTTATTTGGGGTGATCCCATTGACTCTGCACTCAGTGATCACTCCTGGCAAAGTCTAAGGGAATACGTGGGATGCCAGGATGAAACTTGAGTTGGCAGCAAGTATGGCGAGTGCCCTAACCACTCTTCTATCTTGATAAATTCTACTGAAATTTTATTCTATTAAACTTACTCCCTGATGTTTCCATATTCTCATTAAGTTAGTAGTACAAATTTCACAAAATTGTGAAGATTGATCGATAGCACAGTGGTAGGGTGTTTCCCTTGAATGCGGCCGACCCACGTTTGATTCTTCCTTCCCTCTCAGAGAGCCCGGCAAGCTACCGAGAGTATCCCACCCGCACATCAGAGCCTGGTAAGCTACGCGTGGTGTATTCAATATGCCAGAAAAAGTAACAACAAGTCTCACAATGGATACATTACTGGTGCCCACTTGAGCAAATTGATGAGCAACAGGATGACAGTGACAGTGACAGTGAATCGAATGGACTTATAGGTCTCCAATACTATCAATTAAAGTGAGTGTATAGATGCTAGAAATAAAGCTGTAAAAGTGGCATTGACAGTAGTAATAATTGTTTGATGTTTTCTCCCTAATCTCTAAGAATCATTAGTGTGAAACATATAAATATATTGTGAAATAACAGTTATGATCCCAGTCCAATGCTAAATTAACCAATTATCTTATAGGTATATCTCTATATAGCAGTTTAGATTTCCATAGTCAATAACAATAAAAGCATCCAGTTAATTATTAGCCATCTGCAAAATTTGGATAAACACTGGAATACATTGGAGCTAAAATCTACCATATATATATATATATACATATAGCATATGTATATATATATATATACATATATATACACACCAGTGAAAATGCTGGTAGGGCGTTTCCCTTGCAGTCCGTCCTTCTTGGAGAGCCCGGCAAGCTACCAAGAGTATCCTGCCCGTACAGCAGAGCCTGGAAAGCTACTCATGGCATATTCAATATGCCAAAAACAGTAACAACAAGTCTCACAATGGAGATGTTACTGCAAATCGATGAACAATGGGACGACAGTGCTACAATGCTACTCCAATTCTATGGTCAACAATCAGTCTAGTGTTTATAACTTGTCTTCTCATATAACTATCTTTATAGATAATATATAGATTGGAATTCATTTGTGCAGAAGAAGGAGGAATAATAAAGAGGGAAGTGTCTTGTATATGACCAACCCCTGTTTAGTTCCTAGCACCGCATATGGCTCCCAAGCAGATTATAGGTGGACTATAAGATGAATTATAGGTGGACTATAAAACCACCTCCAGGAGTGGTCCCTGAGCACAGCTCAGGAACAAGCTCTGAATACCAGAAGGTGTGGCTCTTCCTCCAAACAACTGTTTTTTGATTTATGCAATGATTTGTTGTGAGTAGAATTGGTAGAGTTTTTACCTAACAGGCTGGCTATCTGCATGCATTGTGACATTATATGTCACAATATCAGTATACATACAAACACACACACACACATTTCATCTTACACCCTTGTTTTTCCTAGCAGCATCTAAAACCCTTGAATTTACTCAAGTGATACCATTTTGGGTGCTAAATGAGATGACAGGTCACTGATAGTTCCTGAATAGCACATTGGATGGAGATCTGGTTAATCGGGGAGCCAACCAACCATGTGACTAGGAAATGTAAACACTTATCCTCTCTTTTTTTTAAATCTTTTTCTTTTTATTGAATCACCATGTGGAAAGATACAAAGCTTTCAGGCTCAAGTATCAGTTACACAATGCTCAAACACCCACCCCTTCACCAGTGCACATATTCCACCACCAAGAACCACAGTAAGCCCCCCCATCATCCCCCACCCCCCTGCCCCCCACCTCGCCTGTGTAGCTGATAAATTTCACTTTACTTTCACTTTACTTTGATTACATTCAATATAACCCTAGAGGGAGAAGGGGTACGGTCTTTCCGTTCAGTCACCAGTGGCCAATTATTTAGCTAGTCATGGTTAATAAGTAAACATCCATAAAAATCTCAGTGGGTGGTAGAACTTCCTGAATAGCAAATATGGGAAGAAATTTGGTGGCTGGACTCTCAGAAGAGGCATGGAGTGACTATGGCCCCTTCCCACATGCCCTGCCTTTCATAGCACATTTATGGGACTGTTTCTGAATTGATTCCTTTTATAGTCCACCTATAATCTGGTAAGAAACTGCTTTCCTGAATTATTCCAGCAGCTCTAACAAATTAGTAAACTTCTAATGGGAACTTCTGATCAATGTAACCAGTTGATAAGATAAACACAGCTGACAACTTGAACTGGCAATTGGGGTCTGTAACAGTGGTGAACAGATAGTCCAGGGACAATACATTGATGGTGGAGGATCTAATGTTAACTTGATGCAGAGAGTCCCACGATTAACTTGACTTTTCCCCAACTGGCAAGAGTACTACTCAGTGTGGAGGTAGAATATAAACAAACTTTAGGAAAATTCTGCTAATTAGGACTTCATCATTTTCCCATGGCTTAACATAACACATCATAGTGCTAAAGCGATAAATGAAGGATCTGAACCAGCTTCACTCTTGTCAAATCTGTGTTCTCATCTAACAACTTCAATAAAATTCTCCCTTACATGCATAAGTCAGACCCTTCAATCTCTCCCATAATTGTCTCTCCTTTTCTTTTTGTGAAATTGTTCTCTCTGGCTCTCTGTTATTCTCTAATAACAAAAAAAAAGCAACAGCACTGATACTCTAGTGCTTCTTTCAACACACAAAGAATTAAGTCTCTTCTGTTCCAAAATGAACCTTATTTGATAATTTCCTCTCAGGCAGCTGTTATCCTGCTATAGTTTTTCTTATTGCAAATCTTCCTTAAGGAAAATTTTCAGGTAAATATGACTGATTAAACGCATTCAAAAATACTAGTTGTCAAAATATATAAAACCTTATAGAAAAAATTAAAATATAGAGTTTATCTAATTGAGTTCCAAATCCAAACAGAGAAATCTTCAGGTTCCATAAACAAAGAAATATTTCTTAGAAGTAAGCAAACCTGAAAGTAGAGTTTCATGAAAAATGACTCTACACATGGTTTGAGAATTGACAAAAATGGAAAACCTGGGGATTCAATCTTATACTGGACAAATGAGTGGCTGAAAGCAACATGAATACCAAGCTCCAGGAAATAAAACTGGGCAATTATTAGAAAACATAAGAAGTAGTCGATTATTAATATAGTTGACAAATAATATAATTAAGTTTCAAAATATATCTGAAAAGATAGATATCAGAAAGCTATTGTTAGTGTGTTTAACATTTTAACAGATAGAGATATTAGCACTTGTGAAAATCAGATAATTGTGACACGAAATCAAACAGTTACAAAATATAGAGATTTTAGAAATAAAATGTCATTTAAACTTAAAAAATCTCAATAGATATATTAAATGGAGAAAGTATTGGACTAAATTGGACAAAATTAAGGACTTGGTATAGTTAAATGATTGAATTAATTGAAATATAAAATTAAGATAACCTTGCACAACATTGAGAATATAAAGAACTAAAAATTGTGGTCATGATATAAAACCATAAATAATATAGATGTAATAGAATTATTTTTCTAGGTAAGAGCCTTTGCAGTAAAGAGGAGAATTGAAGAGAGATTACTCTAAAATAGGTGATGACTAAGAATATTACAGAACTGAAAGGTCTAAATCCTCAGACTTAGTCTACTGAATGTCAAGACTGGATAAAGTTTTTAAAAAAGGTGTAACAGAATAAATTGTGCTAAAAATAAAGATCACCATAGAGGAAGAGAAATTCCAGGTTACCAGAGAAAAAGTTAATACCAATGACAATAAAGCAATGACACTGGTAGCTATCGTTAGCAATCGCTGCTATTATTTAGCAACTATTAGAAATAATATTAACGATAATTGTTAGCAGTAATAGCAATAATTTCTACTAATAGCAATAATAGTGAACAGCAGTGGGTCATTGCTGTTAACTTTGATGCCATCAAGGACTGAACTAAAATGACAATTAGTCTAGAATATTTTAGCTAAATTGTAGCACTGTCGTCCCATTGCTCATCAATTTGCTCGAGTGGGCACCAGTAATGCCTCCATTGTGAGACTTGTCATTACTGTGTTTGGCATATCGAATACGCCACGGGTAGCTTGCCAGGCTCTGCCGTACAGGCGGGATACTCTCAGTAACTTTCTGGGCTCTCCGAGAGGGATGGAGGACTTGAACCCAGGTCAGCCGCTTCGGCCGCTTGCAAGGCAAATGCCCTACCCACTGTGCTATCACTCCAGTCCTAAGTTACAAATCAAAAATTTTCCAAAACACAAAACTAAACTAGAGGGGCCAGAGTCATGGCACAGTGGGTAGAATGCTTGCCTTGTTTTTGATTTATTATGTCATTTGTGGTGTTATCTGGACGTCTCTGTGGCAAGGAACATTCTAGAAGTTTTTATTTTTTTGATATAATTCCTCCCCTCTCCAATTTTTATTGATGCATTTGATTCATAATACCGTCCTGATAATTTTATGCATATTCAACACCACACCCAGTACCAGAGTGCTGGTTTCCTTCCACCAGTGCCCTAGGGAATCCTTCTTATCCCCCCCTCTGCCCCAACCCCTTCTCCAGTTCAGGTCAGTAGACCAAGTCTCCAGTGAGTGTGTTCTTTAGTCTGTTGGGGAGCCACACCCTGGAGTGTGCAGGGCTTACTCCTGGCTCTGAGCTCAGATTTCAGTCCTGGTGGACCTCAGGGGACCATATGGTGTGCCAAGGTGCAAACTGCTTGTTAGGAAAAGAAAATGAAATTCAGTGTAGTTTTTGAAGGAAGAGTAAGCCTACCATTATGGGTATTAGACAAATTCTCGAGATGAGAAAATAACTGGGGCTGCAGAAGCATAGAAGTGAAACTTCTTTCTAAAAACATAATTTAGTAAAATCAGATTATGGGAGATATAAGTCAAAATGTCTACTTACTCTTGGACATTTATTACACCCCACTAATCTCATCTTTAACATCCTAGTCAACAACAGTTTTCCAGTGTTTTGTCCCATTTGCTCCAGTGTCATCAATTATTTTCTCCCTGATACCAACTGATTCCCATCTAGGTCTTCCATAATAGAAACAAAACACAGCATTTGTTTGCCTCCACTTTCCCCAGTAGCATTCCTCTTATTTCTCAGTGATCACGCATTTGGTTGCTGCTTCACCAGCTAATTAGCAGCATTTGACTTAATTTCCTCTGATCAGACATCGTGTCTTTAGGAAAGTCAGGATTCAGGATTCAAAAGCCCTCCAGGCAACATAATCCACACAAGAGCTTTTGGTAGAGACTCCTCTCTCCCTTCTCTGTCCATCTGGCTCTACCTGTCTGGTCTGCACATACCCACCCGCAGCTCACCCTTCTGGTTAATAACAGGTCACAGGACCCCAATTAATATTTGGTAATGCTGGACACCAAGCTCCTTTCTCTCTGACTTCCAACTCAATGCTTGTTGGAGTAATATTAAGTAAGAGTGTGGTAGCAAAGGGTCAAAAAGAATCATTTCCATTTGACCGCATCCTTAGAAAAGAAACAAAGGAAAAGAAAAAATGAGAGTAAGGAAAGATTTCTCCTTAGACACGATTGCCTCATCTTAAAATGCCCATTGATTTATTCATTATTGAATGAGTTTCCTAGATCACTAAATTAATAATAGTATGTTGTACATCCTGGGACCTAAAGACTCTGTAATCAGGGTTCCTACAAATTGATGAAGTACACAGTTTCAAGAGAGTGAGGGAAAGATTAATTTGAGACATACTGCTTTTAGATAAAAGCACATTTATACTATGGGAACATTAAGTTCTTATGATTGTTTCTTTCTGGGCATTGAGTGATAGCTAACATAGGAAGTATCGGTGCAAGAGTACAATTATCCTTGTATGTATGTACATACTGCTCTTAGCTTTACAAATCCTATTGATGCTGTCATCCCGTTGCTCATCGATTTGTTCGAGCGGGCACCAGTAATGTCTCTCATTGAAAGACTTATTGTTACTGTTTTTGGCATATCCAATATGCACAAATAGCTTGCCAGGCTCTGCCGTGCGAGCACGATACTCTCGGTAGCTAGCCGGGCTCTCCGAAAGGGGCAGAGGAATCGAACATGGGTCAGCCGCATGAAAGGCAAATTCCCTACCGCTGTGCTATCGCTCCAGCCCATACAAAAAGTATCCCGCCCACACGGCAGACTCTGGCAAGCTCCCCATGGCATATTCAATATGCCAAAAACAGTAAGAAGTCTCACAATGGAGACGTTACTGGTGCCCACTCGAGTAAATCGATGAACAACAGGATGACAGTGCTACAGTGCGACAAAAACTATTATCTCATTTAATATAGGTAGTAATGGACTAACTTGATAACAATTATAATATTTACAACTTGCTTTAAAACCACTTAGAAAAAACTTTAACCAGTGTGGCTTATTCGTCTCACACCTGTGCATTAGGTCTGCCAAAATGATTCCCTGCCAAATGCTCTTCAAAGGGCTAATTAGGAATTGGTTCCATCCTATGGAGCACAGAGTCTGGTGGTTCTACAAATGCTTTCTTCCTATATACCATCAAAAGATTCTACAACTGGTAATATGATATAGTTTTTCTTCTATAAAGGTGGTAGAACTTTAAAGTACTTTGTGGTCCTGTGTTGGAGTGGGTTGCCTTGCACAAGACTGATCTGGCACCATATACAGTTCCCAGAGTCTGCCAGGAGTGATTCCTTAGGGCAGACCAGGAAGTCCTGAGCAATACCAAATGGGTCCAAAAACAAGCAAAAAACAAAGAAGAATCCCAAGACAAATATGTTTCCTTCGGAGCATGAGCAATAGTACAATGGGTAGGGCGCTCGCCTGTACATGACCACTCAGGGTTAGATCCTCAGCATCCTATGTGGTTTTCTGAGCATTGCCAGGAGTGATTCCTAAATGCTGAGCCCTGAGTAAACCCTGAGCATCTCCGGGTGTGGTCCAAAAACCCAAAATAAAATATTTTGTGGTCCCGAGTATGTAAGTGATCTGTCAGTCTCAGCCATTAGGCAAAGTCCATCTGCTTAGTCAGGCATTTATCCAAAAGAAGAGAAAGATTTTATTTTCTCTCTCATGAATTTTTAAAAATTTCAGTATTGCTAATAGAGGAGTCTGAAATGGAACAATAGGTTTACACTCGAATGTGCTGAAGAATTACTTCTCGATTTATTAATCCTAAAGCTTCTCATACGCCTATTGACTACCACCAAGTTTCCAATGGTTTTCTCAAATAAATAACTTGCTCATTTTAAAATCTTTCCCTGGAGCTGACACCATGGAGTGAACGCTTCAGTAAATACAAACAAGGCTCAGGGTTGGCCGATTGTGCCAGTGATAGATTTCTAATTTTTCCATGGATGCCCAAGCTTGATCTCCTTCCATTATAAATTAGATGTATATACAAATTTCCCCATTATAGAATAATTTTTAGATTTTCCATGGAAATAAATAAGTTTTCTATTACAAAATAAAAACAATAAAGAAAGATTCTCAGTTGGGGAGGTAGGAATAAAGATGAAAATAGGAAACAAATTTTTAGGAAAGTATATTCCAAATGCTCATTCTATAATTTTGTTTCAGTTTCCTATTTTTCTTCATTTTAGGTGTTGTTCATAATGCACTGCACTCAGAAGAAAAACAAATTGTTAATTACAGAAAATTTCAGATACTTCAAAGAGAACATCGCAAAAAACATCTTATATTTTGAAGTTTCCACATTAAAATATTCTTCACGCTATCAAATGTTTATATTTGTCACTAGATATTGAAAGTTGTGTGTCCATTTTTTTTCTCTCTTAAGATTCACAGTGATGGAATAAGTTTCATGTAGAACTTCCAGTTGTATCCTCAGAACACACTGTGCTTATCTGTTCAATATATGCTTTTCCCTCTACACTGTAAACCCAAGTGCTAGGACTAATCTGCTCCCCAATCGACATCAGCATCTACCACAGTAACTGACACATGACAGTTTCTCTCTGCACATGAAATTTGCTCATTACCCAATATTGAGTGTTCAGTTAAGTCAATTCTTCTGTCAAAAACATTCTAAAATTGTACATAAATATTCACAAAATGCCACAACTCAGACTCTTCAAATTTCCAATGCTGATTTTCTGACTGAAGAACAGATTAAGTGCAAATGCAGCATATCACAAACCAAACATCATAACTGGAAGAAAGCCTGAATGTATAAAGCGTCACGTGATCAGACCATGATGGTATAAGGAGGATGGGTCCATCTTCACTGAAAATCTGTATTTGCATTTGGTAACTAGGAAGGTCTGGGCAGCAGTTTTTCTTGGAATAGCTTTAATACATATTTGAAACCATAATGATGTAAATCATTATGAAATGTAAACCAATAGTTTACAAAAAGAAGTCTCACATAGTGATGCCATATAGCAACTAAGGCTGATGAATTTTGACCTATATTATATAGCTCATCCCTATCCCATACAGTCAAATCAAATCATACAGGAAATAATGGAGAGTACTAAATAAGGTTGAAATGCAAGGGAAAGAAAAAAGGGGGACGGTGGTAGGAAGGGCAAGAAAAAGGAAGAAAGAAAGGAGAGTAGGAGGAAAGGGGACATGAGAAAAGGAGAGAGGTAAGAAGGAAATCAGAGAAGGAGCAGAGGAGGAAGATAGAGGGTGGAAGGAAGGAAAAAGCTATTGCTTAGGCCTTTCAAATGATTTATCCTAAATTCTTGCATTAACTAGAACATGATGCTAGTCTATTTCATAAAAGATTGTGCTTTCTACTACATCTCAGCACCAAAATGCTTAGACCTAAACTGAAAATAAATTAGATCTCAGCTATACCCAAACACGGAGGATTCTGGGACTGTCTTCCAAAGGCTAATTTGCCTGAGGAATCTGAATGCTTCTTAGGAACAAACCCAACTGAAAGAGCACACATGGGGGCAATTTCAAGGATGATATTGAGCTGATACTTGGATATGTCCTCAGTTCCAGAGCTCCTGAACTTGGCTCAAGTTCAGTATATTGACTGTAGTTAAGCAGAATTGCCCATGAGCCATCAGAAACAGAAATGGCTCTGGAAAGTACGTGTTCCAGGTAGGAAATAGTACAGTGACATAAGATGTTCAGTTCTAAAAGACTTCCAGGGTCTCTGATCTCAGCTGTGGCTTTGACATACACAAATATTGGAAATCAGTGTTGACAAAGACAAGTAACAAGCTTCCAGAACCATTTCTCATGCCATGACACCAAAATCTGGGCAAGAAACTTCTTTGAGTGTACTGAGATATGGCTTGAAAGTCACTTTCCAAAGCGGCCACCCTGCTGACTCACCCACTCACCCTCCTTTACCAACTTCCAACTAAATCCCCAGGAGATTAACGCCAAGCAACTAAAATTCATGGAAACATTGGTTCCCACAGCCGGAAACTCTGGGGCACCCTCAGGATGAGCGCGGAATGGGAGCCAAGGACCCACCCTGCTGAACCCCCACAGCCTCACCCATACCCCACCAAGGCAGGTACTCCAGGGTTTCAACTCCAACACTTCACAAATATTTGCTGCAGAGACACCAAACTGTGAATAATTTCAAGTACCTGGTGGCCAGGCTGAGAACAACGGTGTTTCAGAGTCAGGGTGGGTAGCCTCCTCGCACCTCCTGAACTTCCAGAAATTTCGGCATCCACGCCCACCTCCTACAGCTGCCATATTGACTCATTGGCCAAAATCATAGATCCTGAAGTTTCTGGACCATACAACATCTCCTAGTTCATCATATTGAAATTGTAGTAAAAGCACACCAAATTAGATGGGAAAGTAACATAGAAACCAATTCAACTCAACAAACAGAAACAATAATACAGATGGTTCAAACAGCTTAAAAATTCTTAGATCAAGACTTAACCCCACAATCAGATATAACATAATCTAACATTATATTTTTACGTAAATTGATCTTTATACTCATTGAATTTAATATTAGAGCTTTGTTGTCTAATCAATGTGAATTCTAGAATTGTATCAATACGCTGTGCTTTTTAAAGTACATTAAAATAAATTTTAAAAAATTAAAATATAAAATAAAGAGAAATTGAGGGCTCCTTAAGAGTAAAGAGATGGCTGGAGAGAGGACACAGTAGGTAAGGACTTTGTCTTGCCTATAGTCACTGTCACTGTCATCCCATTGCTCATCGATTTGCTCGAGTGGGCACCAGTAACATCTCCATTATGAGGCTTGCTGTTACTGTTTTTGGCATATCGAATACGTCATGGGTAGCTTGCCAGGCTCTGCTGTGAGGGCGAGATACTCTCGGTAACTTGTCGGGCTCTCCGAGAGAGGCGGAGGAATCAAACCTGGGTCAGCCACATGCAAGGCAAATGCCCTGCCCGATGTGCTATCGCTCCAGCCTATAATCTGGATATAATGGATATAATACTTTACACCACATATGGTCCTAAGAGCACTGTCAAGTAAAGCTCCTAATAAAAAATAAGTAATAAATAATAAGAAGAAATGAAATGAAGAGAAATGAACTTTGTAAGTATACCCCTCCTAACTCTTAATCAGTGAGTTAGTGAAAAACACAATGTATGTACTTTAAAATAGCAAACAAGTTAAAACTTCTGAAAGCTCAGCACAAGATACTCAGTTATTTATATGCTTTCATTCTTTACCTTCTGATCCAGCGCCAAGAGTTAGCCATGAACACATTACATAAGACTATAACTGACTTGTAGACCATCAACTTGTTCACCATGACCTGGCTTCAAGCATCATATCTTCACCCTGCCCAGCAGTTGACTGAGAGAACAGTTTCTGACCAAAATCTTAGCTAAGTAATGAATAATATCATTACCACTAATATTAACACAGAAAAGAATGCCAGAGCCTCATTTTTTAATGTACCAAGGGAAATACCTAACATCCTTTATATCATCCCAGAGCTTTTTTTTTCTTTTTGGGTCACATTCGGCAATGCATAGGGGTTACTGTTGGCTCTACACTCAGGAACTACCCCTGGTGGTGCTCAGGGGACCATATGGGATGCTGGGAATCGAACCCGGTTCGGCAGCATGCAAGGCAAACACCCTACCAGCTGTGCTATCGCTCCGAGATAGTTCCAATCCCAGGGCTTTTAGACAATTTAAAGGGAGTTATTATTTAAAATTCAAAATGTTTTATGGTTAAGATTAACTCAATAATTATGTACTCAGTTTACATGGAAATAAATATCTCAAAAACTCAAGTCTAATTCTCTGATTAGGGGAGAGTGGAGTATAAGAGACGATTATTTTAATATTCAACCTCTGAAATGCTCAAATTCACTCACTTTATGAGCTTCATATATGAGTATCTTTAGAATATTCCAGACTCAAATAATCTCATGCAGACAGAGTGCAAAAGAAAGACTCAAATGCATATAAGGGCTATCAATTTTTTGTCACTTGACATTTATTTAACTAAGTAACATAATAGAAATATGGCTTTGAAATTGAAGAGATATGAGCTTGGTTTCCAGATTTACTAAACACTAAATTTAGTCTTTAAACAGTAATAAACTTTTAAAGTTTATTAAGTTTAAACTTTTTAAGCAAGTTTATTCACCTGTAATGATGACTAATAATGTCCCATAGGATTAAGAAAGATAATACGCATATCATACAGAGCATGTACAGAGTGCCCACATAATATATACATAAATGGAAGATATAACTATTATTTCTATCACTGCTACAATATCTACTTTTTCTAGTGCTATTACTTATTTGTTTCTACTCCATCTAGTATTTCTGCTATTTGTACCACTACTATTGCTACTATTCTAGTACTATTATTCTACCACCAAATGACCAAGGATGGCTATGGAAAATTCTGGACATGAAAGTAATAGGCAGTGCTTGTTTTCCACTTCAGAAATAAAGAATATGGAGTCCAACAGCAAACACACCTGCTTTGCAAGCATCAGACTGAGAGTTTGATCTCCAGTGTTGCCACGTGAACTGAGGGTGATTCTGGCAGGTTTGCTTTGTGGGAGCCCCAGAGTCACAACAGAGTATATGAGCTGTGAAAAACCACCGCCAGTGTTTACAGCACTGTAACTAAAGGGTGGACCCTGGAAAAACACCACAACTAAAGACTGTGTGAGCACTGTTGATAGAAATGTCACCCTAAGTAAGAACTATACCCAGAAAATGTGTGTGAGCACCAAAATAACCTCCAGTGAGCATCACAATAAAAGGTGTGAGCACCATAATCAACTGTATGAATGTCTCCCAGTCATAGCAATAACATCTACAAGGAAAAATTAAAAACAGAATGCAAGAATAAAAGTGATGACTACAATTCCAGATACTGAACCATCCCAAATGAAAATTTTCTCTGTAAAAAATCATTATGGAATTAACATTAATGAAACATACTTGCGGAAAAGCTTTAAAATAACAAGAGAATCTTTTCCCTATTAGCTATGCATCCTTTGTAGGCACTTTGGCTTAAATGGAGGACACCATCAACAATGTGATTTAAAATTTCTAATTTCAAGGAACTTAACCTATTATTGTTGTAAAGTATGAGTAAAGCATCTAATAACACAGAATCTAAAGGTTGAAATTAGCTAGAGATGTTGAACTGGGCCTTGAGAAGTGGCAGAGAGAAAATTAGTGTTTCTAGGAAAAAGTTTTATCATAGAACAAGTCTTGGAAAAAGGCCTGAGCTTTCCATTTTAATAATAACAGGGTCGCTGTATTCATTTTGCCAAAACAGTGGGACCTAAAATTGCACCTAAACCAGCAATCTGGTGTCTTTCTATTTAGAAAAATTTAGCATACATTAAAATGCCAAATTATCTGTGAGTAGTGAAGACTAGATACAGGAAAAAGAAATTTGTCAAGAGGTTGTAATGAAGGCTGTAATAACAAAGTAAGGGATGATTGCAGGGGAACACAAAGGAAGCAGTACCAATGAGAAAGAATGTGAAGGAAGATGGATAGGACATATTGACTAACTAGAAAATGCAAATGTATACATACTATCTAATAAATACAACACAAAATGGTACCAAGTTTCATAAGTGTGGATGCTTGAAAAGGACCATGGGAACCAACAGGAGTGAAATAAATGAATTGAGAAAATAGGCCACGAAATGGAAGTCAGATGAAAATCAAACAGGTTGAAGAACATTTTGAGACAGGGCTGAGATTTGGAGACCACAGTACTGATGAGTAAGTCACAGCCGAGGGCATGCAGAGTCCGGGAACAAGACATGAGCTTGGAGATGTGAATAGCAGGAGACAGAAGCCACAGAAATCAATCAGGCCTCGGGAAGGCTTTAGGAAAAAGAGGAAATGTCTTTTAAATGGAAAAGGTTTTACAACATCTCAATAAAACAAGCTTTTCATGTTTTCTGATACAGTATTAAAATCATAGAACTATGTAATACCTTTATTATGGTGTGTCTCTGTGTGAAAATACAGCAGAAGGAAGAGAACAGAAACAATTTGAAGTGAGGGCCTCATTCTCTCATTCTCTGATAGCGTGCCTTTTTTAAAGGTCACCGATGATTGTCAAGGACAGTTCCAGAATCCTCCTGTGCAAAAGCATAGGTAACTGAAGCTCTGAACTTGGTACTTAGGTATATCTGTGATCAGACCCGATGATAATTCAATGTATAAATATTAAAAAGAAACATTTCTCCCACCAGCCAAGTGTTTTCCTAGTCTGTACTTCATTCATAACGAACAATGTTCCCCCAGAGGACACTGCAATTTGGACTTCTGTGGAAATTTTCTGACTTCAGATTCCCTGGAGCTGACTTCACTGGGCTAAATTAGGCCTGTATTTTTCTATGTTCTTTAACTTCCCTACATAGAACCACTCAGGGGCATCTTTAATGCATGCTATTCTAAGGGGATCTGAGAGTGGTAAAGTTGTGAAAATATTTATCTGATTCCACTTGTACCTCCAGAAAAATATTGATTAACAATCCCAAAATCATCTTTACTCTCTTTGTGAAAGAAATAGCCTCCTTTTCACAAGACATTCAAGTAAGTAGGTGAGTGCCTGAGGATATTCACCTGAGCAACAAAATATCTCAGACATGGGATCAGTGAATTCACCTTGAGCATCCTATTAGAATGATATCTGTTGTTCAAGAACGGTTTGGTCCCCTGTTAATCAGAGTTTATAATTCCCTACTCCTTCATAGCAATTGACTTGTTTTGTATCACTCATTTTTCTGAAATTGAATTTGGAACAGAAATACATAATAAAAAGATTCGAAACAGCAACAACAAAAACTTAGTCCCAGACATCAAAAACCAAACACAAAAGTCTCCTTGCCTGGATCCAACCAGAATTTAGAACTGCATAAAGCACAAAGATATTCCCTCAAGCTTCAAATCAGGTGGCAAGCTATATCCCATTTTATTTAATCAATGCTTATGATATTATAGCAACACCTCTCTTTTCTGAAGACTCCAGGAGTGAAATATAAAAGGCAGTCATTTATTTTCATGGTTAAGCCTTCAAAGCGAAAGATTAACTTATTCACTAAGTGGATTTGCTTCTTCTGATTTTCAGATCTAGTCAGATTCTGAAGAGATGCAGTTCAATGAATACATGCTAGGATATGTGAACACCCAGCTCCGTGCTCTAGGAGTTCTAATTATCGGGTCAGTTCATAATCTTAAGAAATCAGCTACTAGGAATTGAGACTGAAGAGGCTAAGAGGAATATCAGGTGAAAAATCGACTTTATTCCTTGCGGCTGGAGGAGGGGTAGACAGTGAACTATTTTAAGCCAGAGCATGATGTGGCTCAGTTTGCATTTTAGACAGATCACTATGGTGACGATGGTTGGAAGGAGGCCATTTGGGAAATGGAAAATGAGAGAGGCTAAAGCAGTGGCAAATAAAAAGATGGGGGTTAGTTGGAGAGATAGATGATGAGTAGAATCTGATGGGACGTGGGCAAAGATGAAAGCATGAGAGCCTCTGTCTTCTGAGCACTCTTTCAGACTGTCCACAGTTCCTATACAACACGCCTCTTGTAAGAGGCAGCTTCACTCACTCAGGCCTAGCCTCCTCCACTTTCCCTCTTCCCTTCCCCTTATTTTTCGAGTCCTCGGGGCGGCTAGTGTTCAGTGAGAACTGGGATGCTCCACTCTGATCTAGACATTTGCTCTTTTTGCGTCTATTCTCACGTGTTCTTTGCTAAATCGGATGCAATGGAAATGACAGTCATCTAAAATTCAGATAAAAGTCAAATCAATTTCGGGCTGTTAACACTGACTATTTTGATAATGAGAGATGTGAATTTGGACGAATCACTTACTTCTCTGAATCACATTTTGTTTATCAAACGGGGATTGCAACAGCTATAAAGCTATAAGTAAAATCCCTTCCAGATGTACCTGCTATTAGTGAGCCCAAATCATTCTGTTCTAGGCTATCTGCCAGCTATTGGTATAGAAAGAAAATGCTGATTAACCCCTAAAGTGGTTCAGATAGGTTGTATACTAAATGACTTCTTCAAAAGAAAACTTCTGAAGCACAATAGGAAAGACAAGAAATAGACTTCTCTAAATTAAAGACATAACAAAAGTGAGACGATTCAGTAGGGTCTGATGGCTGGAAAAGTGCTATCTTGAATTAGATATCTCAGTTTGTTAAGAAAATCACCCAATGAGTTTAACTCTCTGGGACTGAAAACTAAGATGAGGCACACACCAATCTGGAACCAGTACATCTCTATTCCCTAGCTGCTAAATAAACTCTGAATCCCCACAGGCCATACTGAAAATGAATTCTTGGGGAAAACCTTTTCTTAACATTTACTTACTTGTTCAATTGTTGCTTTGGTTTTCTTTAGTATCCTTCTCCTCTGAAAACAGCATCATCCATTCTTTTGGAGAATCCAATATAGAGCCAAGATCTGAGAGCCACTATCTTCCCAACTATCCTTAATTCCATTGTATCACACTTTGCCCATGATTGGGCATCTCACCTAATGTAATCCGAGTTCTTTAAGATATTTCACTTTGAAAATGACACATGCAATGATTTTCTTTAGTAACAAAGATGAAGTACAGAGGTTAAAGAACATGCCTTGCATGCTGATGCCTCCAATTCAATCCCCAAGATCAAAATGACCCTAAGAACTTCAGGTTATATCTATAAAAGACCCAGGAGCACTGGCAAGGTGGCCCAGGCAATCACTGATACTGTAAAGGTGGGATAGCACCACATCCCCCAGCCCTTGCATTGAACCACTAAACTACTTAGCCAAGAATCACTGATGATAAATCTAGAAATATTAGTCTGAAAACTTCCAACAAATGAAAGTGTTCTGCTGAAGAAAATGAAAGAACCAAGAAACAATGCCAGAAAGAATTGAAAAGTCAGGCTCATAGCATTGCTTTTTGCCTAGAAAAACTATTTTTTAAGTTTTTACTTCTTCTTTTGATTTTTTAAAAAAAGTTTTTACCATTTTTATTGAGGAACTGGGATTTAGGACACTGTTAGTTATACTTTTCATGCATACATCATTCTAACTGCACCCTTCACCAGATTGCCTCGCTCCCTCTACCAGTGTCCCAAGGCACTGTCCAGCAAATTACTACTTCCCATGTCGCTTCAGTTTCACAGATAAAATCTCCACTTGCAATGACTCTGACCATTTATTATTCCTTTACTATGTTTACTTATATCTCACATATGAAACAAATCTTTTCATCATCATCATCATCATCATCATCATGATCCCGTTGATGGTTGAATTTCTCGAGCAGTCTCAATAATGTCTCCATTTGTCCTAGCCCTGAGATTTTAGAAGCCTTTCTTTACTCTTCTTTCCCAACAATGCCACATTGGAGGCAATTTCAGGGTCAGGGGAATGAGACCCAGAATTGTTACTGGTTTTGGCGTATGAATACACCATGGGGAGTTTGTGAGGCTCTCCCATGTGGGCAGGAAACTCTCCGTAGCTCTCACAAAGTGGTCACACGCTTCCAGGAGGTTTTTTTTTTTGCTATTTTTGGGTCACACCCATTGATGCTCAGGGTTTACTCCTGGCTTTGCACTCAGGAATTACTCCTGGTGGTGCTTGGGGGACCATATGGGATGCCGGGGATTGAACCCGGGTCAGCCACGTGAAAGGCGAACGCCCTACCCACTGTGCTATCGCTCCGGCCTCCCAGGAGTTTGGTTTTAAGTCTCTGGATGTTGGCCATTGTTGGGATTACATGGCGCCAGGGGCAGTCCTGATCCGAGTCGGAGGTCTCAGCCCCAGATCTCACACACCTGGGTTCCTCTGCCGGTACCTTAATGCTTGAGGCTCGTCCAAACGTGTGGAAAGGGGTTTTGAGCATGGCTCTGGCTAGGGTCCAGAGGTCTTCAGCAGCGGGAGCTCTGCTCGGGGCAGGGAGGGAAGCTGGAGCCCATCCCCTCCAAGGGGCCCCGGGGAAGACAGCCATGCGTGCAGGCAAGAGATTCCTTGCGAAACAAATCTTTTAAAATTATTTATTGTGGAGATAGTAATATCCATGCATATAGGGATTATGCGTGGATTAAGTATGTGTAGGTGAATAAAGCTAAACTGAAATTTCAAGAAAAACATTAAATCAATATGTTTATCATTGTTTTTCAAAAATTGCATATAATTATCTTTTCAAGGTATAAATTTTAAAATAGTTGGAATAATCCAGTGCCAATGAACTTTAATGTGCAACTTATTAAGAATGGGGTAAGAGAATAGCCAGAATCTGGAAAAAACCCGAATGCCCCAGAACGGATGACTGGTTGAGGAAACTTTGGTACATCTATACAATGGAATACTATGCAGCTGTTAGAAAAAAGGAGGTCAAGAATTTTGTAGTCAAGTGGATGGGCATGAAAAGTTTCATGCTGAGTGAAATGAGTCAGAAAGAGAGAGACAGGCATAGAAAGATTGCACTCATCTATGGTATATAGAACAACAGAGTGGGAGACTAACACCCAAGAACTGTAGAAATAAGTACCAGGAGGTTGACTCCATGGCTTGGAGGCTGGCCTCACGTTCCGGGGAAAGGTCAACTCAGAGAAGCGATCACCAACTACATTGTAGTCGAAGGCCATGTGGGGGAAGGGAGTTGCGGGCTGAATGAGGGCTAGAGACTGAGCACAGCGGCCACTCAACACCTTTATTGCAAACCACAACAGCTAATTAGAGAGAGAAAACAGAAGGGAATGCCTTGCCACAGTGGCAGGGTGGGGTGGGGGGGAGATGGGATTGGGGAGGGTGGGAGGGACACTGGGTTTACGGGTGGTGGAGAATGGGCACTGGTGAAGGGATGGGTTCCAAACTTTGTATGATGGAAGTATAAGCACAAAAGTGTATAAATCTGTAACTGTACCCTCACGGTGATTCTCTAATTAAAAATAAATAAATTTAAAAATTAAAAAAAAAAAATAAAATACCTTATTCATATCTTAAAAAAAAAAAAAAAAGAATGGGGTAAGAGGAAGAAAATGTTTAGAGAAATTAATCTAAACAAGCCTATAAAAATACAAATGTTTTACCCCAAAAAGGGAAGATTGACTTTATGTTAGGAAATATTATATTTAGATAATGCTTAAGTATCTGCATTGATAAATAAAAGATTGTAATAAAATCTGTGTAGATGTAAAAATCACCTAAATATATATAGCACATTCAATATAAATGAAACAATAATTTATTATTTAAAATGTATAAAACCCTTAGCAAGCTAGGAACAGACAGACCTTTCTTAACCTGGTCGAGAGCAGCAGCTGCAGTGCCCTACCAAATGCCACACTCAATTGCAAAGTGCTGAGCAGTTTGTATTGTTTAAAGAAGCTCCTTTAAAACTCTTTGCAGGGGGTTGGAGCGATAGAACAGTGGGTAGGGCGCTTGCCTTGCATGCGGCCAACCTGGTTTCAATTCCAGCACCCCATACAGTTTTCTGAGCACTGCCAGGGATAATATCTGAGTGCAGAGCCAGGAGTAACCCCTGTGTATTGCTGGGTATGACCCAAAAAGAAAGAAAAAAAACAAATTCTTTGCAAAACTGTATTAAAAGCTATAAACTCCTAAGCCAATGCCTGTTCATGAAGCTTCATATCTATACCTTAAAATCTGAATGACAATCTAGCTGGAAAGAGAAATCTTGGTGAGGTGTTCATTTCATTGAGTATTTTTGCTATCCCCCATCATCCTCTTCTGGTTCATAGAGTGAATCTTTTTTTTTAAATTTTTTATTAGAGAATCACTGCCATGTACAGTTACAAATCTATGAATTTTTGTGTTTGCATTTCACTCATACAGTGATCGTTTACCCATCCCTCCACCAGTGCCCATTCACCTCCACCAATGATCCCAGTATCCCTCTCACCACCCCCACCCCATCCCCCACCACCCCACCCTGCCTCTGTGGCAGGGCATTCCCCTTTGTTCTCTCTCCTTTTGGGTATTGTAGTTTGCAATAGAGATATTGAATGGCCATCATGTTCGGTCTATAGTCTACTTTCAGCTCGCATCTTCCAACCCGACTGGGTCTCCCCGACATCCTCTATTTGGTGTTCCCTTCTCTATCTGAGCTGCCTTTTCCCCTATCCTGGAGAGGCAAAAAGGTATAGTAGAAATGACATTTGCATTTCTATGTTCATTGCAGCACTGTTTACAATAGCCAAAATCTGGAAAAAAAAACAAAGTGCCCAAAAACAGATGACTGGTTAAAGAAACTTTGGTACATCTACACAATAGAATACTATGCAGCTGTTAGAAAAGATGAAGTCATGAAATTTGTATACAAGTGGATCTACATGGAAAGTACCATGTTAAGTGAAATGAGTCAGAAAGAGAGGGACAGACATAGAAAGATTGCACTCATCTGTGGAATATAAAATAACATAGAGTGAATCTTAAAGGCTCTCCTTCCTATGTAAGTTCCCTTTTTATCTAAATGCTTGTAACATTCTGTCCCTGTCTTTGACTGTTGTTATTCTGACTCTAATGTGTTTCAGAATTTTTCTATTAGGGTCTTTTTTTGCACTGAGACCCTTCAGATCTCTTGGATCTCAGTCCCTGAATACCTCAAATCTGGGAAATTCTTATCTATTATTTTGCCAAAAACAGTAACAACAAGTCTCACAATGGAGACGTTACTGGTGCCCGCTCGAGCAAATTGATGAACAATGGGAAGACAGTGCTACAGTAGCTCTTCATGGACCTTTCCTTCTATTCTTTTGGGAGTCCATTAATTCTCATGTTCCTCCAGGAAGCATCCCATAGTTCCTTAATGTGTTGTTCATTTCTTTTCAGACTTCTTCCTTTATCTTCTATTGTTTTCTAGAGATTTCTTGCATCCTGTTTGGGAGCTCTTCAATTTTTTTCTCAGCTGATGCTGTTCTGCCACTCAGAACTTCTATTGAATGTTTTATACTACCCCCCCAGACTCTATTTCTGTCATTTCTTATTGTAGTTTCCCCATTTCTGCTCTCATAATTTCTCATGCTTTCTTGATTACCTGTGCCATCATTTCCTTGAGTTCATTACACATTCTCAGTATGTTGTCACTGAAGTTGTTCTGAGCCCTTGCAGAGCTGGTTGGTACTGGTAGAGCCCTGTGTGTTATTGTTCTCACTCATGGAGCTTAGTGGGCTGTAGTGTGACTTCCCCATAGGGTTTGCTGCAGGGAGGAGCAGGGAGGAGCATCAAGCAGGGGAACTGGAAGGGTGGAGGAGCAAGCAGAAGGTCTGAGATGCAGAGATGGGCGTGCAAAGATGGAAAGAGGCTACCAGAACCCAACGCAAAAGAGAATCTGCTTTCCCATTCCCCAAAGGTCCCAGGAATGTCTGCTTGGATGTTAACCTCAGTGGAAAAGTGGAGGAACTTAGGGTCTTAGATGCGAAGGTAGGCTTGCTGCGATGGCAGAGCCTTCCTTTGATTCTTAGTCCTAGACCTTCTGCCAAAGCTAGTTCAAAGTTGCATCTATTTTTGAACCAAAGCGTGTGAACAGCTTAGAGATTTCTGCCATAAGGGAGAAAAATAGAAAGCACTAGTAAGTTCACTTCATTATCACTGCAAGAAAAATAATTTAAGTGCCCGTGTATTAGAGACATATCAATAACATGAGTTTTAGGTATGTCCAACAACAGTTTGGCTCCTTGAAGCTGCCATCTTTACTTGGTAAAAACACACACTGGTCTTGCTAAGAAACAATATTTAAAAAGTGTTGTTTTTGCTATTGATATGAAGTCATAAAAATTCTACAATATGTTTTAAATGCTGTTGCTCTTCAGTGAAGCATGTATGAAAGAAATTCCATCATTGCAATGATGGATCTCTCCATAGATGACACCATTATGAAACTTGCTATGTGCAGGAAAGCAGCATGCATCCACCCATCGATTAAACCCATCCAGACAAAGCCAAATTAATGCAAAAGGCTAAAGTAAAAACAGTATCCTATCCACCTTTCGACTAGACTTGGAGAACAAACAAAATTAAAATTATTTTCTACTTTCAAGGGGGGAGGTGGGCTTTAACAGCTGGAAGAAAAGGAGAGAGAAAATAAAAATTAAAACGACTACAAATCTCTTTTCATAAATCACTCACTAAACTTGAACAGCTGGGCCTTGAAAGGTTTGGGACATATTCAACAAGCTAGTGTTAAATTCATTATGTTCTCACTTCTGCTGTGGCAATCCAGTTTGACAAAGATCACATTCGCAAAATATTTCATTATCAGATCAACTTTGTAAATTGGGGAAAAGTGAGTTCTCAGGAAGATAGGAAAGATAAAAAGAAACTCTCATAATTAGTGTGGAGGAACAGTTTAATGGACAAAAATTTGTGAAGCGAGCATCTTGAACGTTTTGTTACATTGATTACTTTGGCAGTGAATAAGAGAACTGCAGAGGACATCCCTAAGAATAAACGGGATTACCATTTTTCCAATTTTCCATGTCAAATATTCAGAATCACGTTTTTCCCCTAGATCCTAGCCACAAGTTCAAATACAAGTTTTCAAGTGTAATGAGCTCTCACTTTGTAATTCTTTCACTTTAGTCAAACCTACTTCTCTTTTCTCTCTCCATTTATCAATCTACAAATGGTGTGTGCACAGACATGTGCACACACATTATTCTTTAAAATTGAAATCATATGATGATAATTCCAACTCACCATGCTCCAATGGCTTTATAATTTAATTTGAATAAATTTAAAACATCTTATAATGGCTTATGGCATCCTAATGATTAGAACTGTGGCCCAATTATCTAATCACATTAGCTAATATTTATGGAGTTCATATATTTTAAGCCCTGCTATACTTTTTTATTATGTTTTATCTTATTTTTTATCATTTGATAATGCCATGACTTATGGATTATTATTTTCACTAATTTTAAGTATGTGAAATCTTGGGTATATTTCACTGTCACTGTCACTGTCATCCCATTGCTTGTCTATTTGCTCAGGCAGGCACCAGTAACGTCTCCATTGTGAGGCCTATCGTTACTGTTTTTGGCATATTGAATACGACAAGGGTAGCTTGCCAGGCTCTGCCGTGCGGGCAGGATACTTTCAGTAGCTTGCCAGGCCCTCCGAGAGGGGCAGAGGAATAGAACTTGGGTCAGCCGCGTGCAAGGCAAACGCCCTACCCGCTGTGCTTTGGCTCCTAGGTAAACTGTGCAAAGATAAGTAAATATGATTCTTTTTAAAAATCTGGCACTATAGGTCATTTCAAAATATTAGCTTTGAACTGACTTCATTAAACAGGTGAATTAAACTCACCCATACCACATACCAAAAATATTTCTCAGACAAAAATCTATATTGTGCCAATTCTTACATTTAAAGACTTCTACCTAGGTGCTTTCCCCTCCTCTGGAATATTCTCACTCACAGATCATTATATATTTGAAGACAATTTATTATAGTCCCTGGTGGTCACTGAGACAAATCTGTTCAACATATTGTCTCTAAGGTTTTGGTTGTCTAACCTTCTATGGATATTCTGGTATTTAACAAAAATGACCCAAGACACAATTTTAGCCAATAAGAATATAATGTAGTTTTCAGAGAAGAGAGAATTTCATACTGATAAAATTTACGCAATTTGTGGGAAGAAACTCACTTTTTTCCTTAGGACTTCACACAAAATATGTAAAGATGGAATGTGGAATGTTTAAAAGATCTTCAACCATTTTATAATTCAGCATATAGCTAATCCACATGCTGAGATAGGCATGCAATAATCAAGGTTCTATTAAATCACTAGCCACTAATAAATTAATATTAGAGCCCTCTAATTTAAGACACCTTTATGTAAGATAGAAATTTTTCTTATTATTTAGTGTTATCTTCTGTTGCTTTCAGCTGAAAACATCCTATTTGACAGTTTCACCTCTTCGGTCCTTCCCTGATCATCTTAAGAGATTTCTTCTTCTCATCACTATAGCACATTCCCATATTTAATTTGACTTATAGTCCTATCATCTGAAAATATTTTGTCCCTTTATTTACCATTTGATCTCCTCAATGGGCTGTAAATCCCCTAATAAAAACTAACAGATATATATCTCTCTCAGCAATTATCAAAATTGCCATTTCTCAGGATACCGTCATATTGGTTTTCATAAGTCTTAGGTGATCTTGAAATTTTTTGTCAATAGCTCTTGTACCTAAGTTGAATTTGGGAGTACAATATAACTTGGAGACTAGGACATTGTTGAAGCAGTCTACATGGGGCATGATAATGATCTGCCGGTGATGGAGTGAGGGTGATGATCTTACAGTTCTGGCTGTAACCATCAAATTGCACAACTTTTCAATGACCTATGGAAAGACTTAACCATCATCATCATGCCATCTTATTCCCAGTTGTGAGATTTTTGTTTGCATTTTGGCTTTGTTGCAGGATACATTTCATTTTCTTTGTTTGGGGTGAATGGGCTCCCATCAACAGTAAAGAGGTTGAGAGTGGGAAATGGGGAAGGGAACTTCCTGGGAACTTTAGTTTAAGGGTCTAGGCACTCACTACCATGGATGAAGGAGGCTGTGGTTCTCACTTGACCTTGTGATGGGGATTACCCATCAGCCAGCTCAGCATTAATCAAGACCCCCAGGGCCACACTTGCCAATGAGTAGGCCCCCCCGAACTGCACCCAGCAATGCTAAGGGAACTTTGTGTAGTTCTGGGTCAAATCCAGGTCTGCCTCAAGCAAAATAAGCACCTTAATCCTAGGATAACAACTCCAATCCCACAATGAATTTTAGTTGGTTGAATAAAATATTTCAAAAGTTAGCCTCTAAATGTGATATAATTATCTTCTAAGTAAGAGCATGATTACAGAACATCTTGACTTAGCACAATTTTAAAGAATAATGGAGAAGACCAATGTTCACATAGAAATCTTCATTTTCTGAAGATAAAAACTCACTGGATTACACTGAATAACAGTAATAATTGTGGCCATTACAGAGCAGCTATCATGGCACTAGAATTAGGAGTAAGCAAAATAGGAACAATAACTATGCTAGGTAGTGAAAGAAGACGTCAATCTTCCATAAGAGCCAAACATTTTATTTGGTTAAAACTCAACCATATACCAGGTGCTCGAATATAATTAGTGACAATTTAATCTCTAAAGAAGCAAAGAAAATGGCTAAAAGAAATGACCATTTGGGACAAGAAGAATTGATTGGTAAAGCAAAAGAAATGTGAATGTTAAAAATAAGTGACCATGTTATCTTGAATACTTTTTTCAAGGGAAAAATGACAGGGCATCACAAATTGTACACTCCATGTGAATATCTTCAAAATGTTTAGAGAAAAGATATGAATTATTCATGGCATGAGACTCTTAAAGAGATTATGATTCAAAAGTGTTATGATGTTCTCAAAAATGTAATTTTTAGTGCATTTGGAAATAAGAAAATGAGAAAAAAGAAAAAATTAAGAAAATTGTCATTATAGATACATTAAAGATACTATTAAAATTATGCATGTTTATATTCTTAATCATCTTGATAAGGTAGTATCAAGAACATAGCAAATATCAAAGTTATGATCAAATAAATAAATAAATACTGAAGTTGAGATAGAACAGATGGTGAGACTCATGTCAGAGATTAACATCCAAATAAACTGAGATTGGAGGAAAAATATCTCAGTAACTTATGTTTATATATTGAGGAAGAGAAGTAAGAATTGAATGAATGCATAAAGATAATGTTTTTCAACTTCCAAAATTTATACTATTAGGAAAAATTTATAAACAATAAACAATAGATAAACTTTATGGATAAGCATTTATTTGTTTCATAAATTTATATCTTCTGATGATAATACATCATAAAATATACTAGAAAATAATTTTCCATTGAGATCTCTGGGTACCATGAGCAGTACTAGCAGAGAAATATATGGAAGAGTCACAGCAATGAATTCAAAAGTCTACATAAATGAGCATTTGGTTGAATTCTGGTAGCTTTTGCGTGATCAAAAAGCAAACACAATCACATTTTCTTCTTTGATATTCTTGTCAATTGGATAAACCAAAATAAATATTATATATTATCTTGGTTTACACAAGAAAGTTAGTATTGTTCATGATTGTATCAAAAACTTTTTTATGAAATCTGGAGTGAAATATTTGTATACTAAATTAATTCAATGATTAATTCAATGTATTTATTGTCTATAACAAAGTTTGATAAATAGTTTACACCAACCTAAAGAAATAAAGTAAGATGCCATGATATTTTGACTTTAGGTTTTTAATAGTAAACATTTTTATCAGAAATCAAACATTTTAAGTTTACAAGTCATTTTACTTTACAATGTTAAATGCTTTGAAAGTGCTGAAAAAAAACTCAATAGAATCAGGATCCAAATGTTTTGAGAAAAATGGACTGAATTTATTGAGTTTAATCTTAATCTTAATTTTACTCTAGCATAAAAGTCTAGAGTAAAATCCAAAATATTTACAGAGAAACGTATTAAAAAGAAGCTTAAGGGCTGCAGAGATAGTATAGAAGGTAACATACTTTCCATGCCTGTTAACTAAGGCTCTATACTTAGCATAGCATAAAGTCTCCTAAACAGAGTCAAAAAGTCCTGAGCACTAATCAGATGTGACTTCCCAAACAAACCAACAGAAAGATTTAAGGAATTTAAATTTTTTTCTTCCAATTCTTGATGTTTGGGTGCTATATAAATCTCCATTTCTCACTTTCCTCCTTTTTTCCCAGATCTAGTCATTTTCTAAGAAATTTATGTTCCTTTCTCTGTCTCTAGCAATAGGTTTAAGCCATTTCTGTCCAAAAGCAAGGACCACCAGGTGTTTGAAGCGAACTTAGTCTCAAGGGAAAAGACCATGAAGTTCCTTTGCTCTTCCCACATAATCAGGTATAATGCCTTAACAAACATAACTGGTGCTAAATAAATATCAACTGTAAGATGCACACTTTCCTGAAAACAGGGCAGAAAGTGTGTTAGTAGAATTCATCTTTATCTAATTTCCTCGCTTTTGAGGCTTATAAAGAACCTTTATGAAGGAGGCATAAAAGAGAGTTTAAATAACCAACATATTAATCATCATGCTATGAATGTATCCCAGAAGATTAAGACTGCCCTACTTTATTTTATTTAATGCCCTGCTACATTAAATAAATGTAGCCTTACTTTCTAAATTTCTTACTTACAGTTTCATATTGTATGTATGTTATACAATATGTAACTCTAAGTAAGAAAATTAGAAAATATTAGAAAACATACAATACTACCACTATGGACTGGAGCGATAGCACAGCAGGTAGGGCGTTTGCCTTGCACAGGGCCGACCCAGTTCGATTCCTACATCCCTCTCAGAGAGCCCGGCAAGCTACCGAAA
Organism: Sorex araneus; assembly: GCF_027595985.1. Taxonomy (NCBI): domain Eukaryota; kingdom Metazoa; phylum Chordata; class Mammalia; order Eulipotyphla; family Soricidae; genus Sorex; species Sorex araneus. Next base: position 173,681,324 of record NC_073305.1, read on the forward strand.
GTATCCCACCCACACAGAGAGCCCAGCACGCTCCACTTGGCATGTTCATATGCCAAAAACAGTGACAAGAAGTCTCACAATGGAGACGTTACTGGTGCCTGCTCGAGCAAATCTGGTGCCCTATGAACAACAGGACAACAGTGCTACAGTGCTATAGTTTCATACATAATGAATTCATCATCTGAGGTCATTTTCTCCCCTTCAAATCTAAGATGAAATTAATTTCCATTTCACATCCCATGGAAAGTCTGATGCAAGCATTAAGAAGTTGGTCAGGTGAATTACATGAATTGGGGGTGGGAGGCTAAGTAGATACTAATGCCCCACCTATACCTCCAAAATCAGCCTGGGATTCTTTACAAACTGTCAGGTTTTACACAAAGTCTACCATATTCACAATTATCCCATTTCTTAAACTACCCCAAAAACTGAATAGTAAGCAAATAAAAAAGATAGCAGTCATAAAGCACATTTTGTACAGATGACTTCATGAAGCAGAGAATCTCTTGCCCGCAAGCCTGGCTGTCTTCCCCGGGGCCCCTCGGAGGGGATGGGCTCCAGCTTCCCTCCCCACCCCGAGCAGAGCTCCTGGAGGCCGAGGACCACCGGAACCTAGCTACAGCCATGCTCGAGGACCCTCTCCACACGTTCAGACAGGCCTCACGCATGAAGGTAGCAGCAGAGGAACCCAGGTGTGTATAATTCCATCAATGGCCAACATCCAGAGACTGAAAAGCAAGCTCGCAGAAGCGCGTAGCCGCATATCTTGTAGCCTACTTCTCCTTCTGGGAGAAACTAGCAAGCTTCTGAGAATTTGCTGCCCACATGGGACAGCCTTGCAAGCTTCCCACCGTGTATCATATGCTAAATCCAGTAACCAGCTGGATCTCATTCCCCTGACCCTGAAAGAGCCTCCAGTGCGACATCCTTGGAAAGGGCCCAATCCAGAGAGACTTCTAAGATCTCAGGGAAAGGATGAATGGAGAAGTTACTGAGCCCGCCCGAGAAATCGACAATTAATGGGATTTCGTGATCATGATTGTGATCATGACTTCATGAGAGTGGGAGCATAAAGAGAATTTATACCTTCACATCACAGGCCTCAAGAATCTCTTCCTCTAGTGGGTCCCAGATCCCTCCGTGTTCTCTAGGTTTCCCCATCTATGTTTCCCTTTACCCACAGACTTTATTTCTTTTTAAGAACCTGTATTGTTATTCTGTGGTTTATAATGCTGCTAATAATAGTTTCTCATGCCCATAAATCCAACTCACCCACCACTAGTCTACCACCTAATATCAGATGCCCTAACTCAGTTGCATGGATCAGTTCTCCCATTCTGTTGCCTTTCAACTTTTATGGTTGGCGTATTTTTGGTCGGAAATTCTTTCGACATCTTAAATAATGTAGATAATAATAATACTAGCTAGGCATTAAGCACAAATAAGTATGTGAGTCATCTCATGTATATTTCTTTTTCTTTTTTTTTTTTTAAATTTTTAAATTTATTTATTTTTAATTAGAGAATCACCGTGAGGGCACAGTAACAGATTTATACACTTTTGTGCTTATACTTCCCTCATACAAAGTTCGGGAACCCATCCCTTCACCAGTGCCCATTCTCCACCACCCGTAAACCCAGCGTCCCTCCCACCCTCCCCAATCCCATCTCCCCCCCACCCCACCCTGCCACTGTGGCAAGGCATTCCCTTCTGTTCTCTCTCTCTAATTAGCTGTTGTGGTTTGCAATAAAGGTGTTGAGTAGCCGCTGTGCTCAGTCTCTAGCCCTCATTCAGCCCGCAACTCCCTTCCCCCACATGGCCTTCGACTACAATGTAGTTGGTGATCGCTTCTCTGAGTTGCCCTTTCCCCCGGAACGTGAGGCCAGCCTCGAAGCCATGGACTCAACCTCCTGGTACTTATTTCTACAGTTCTTGGGTGTTAGTCTCCCACTCTGTTATTCTATATACCATAGATGAGTGCAATCTTTCTATGTCTGTCTCTCTCTTTCTGACTCATTTCACTCAGCATGAAACTTTTCATGCCCATCCACTTGACTACAAAATTCTTGACCTCCTTTTTTCTAACAGCTGCATAGTATTCCATTGTATAGATGTACCAAAGTTTCCTCAACCAGTCATCCGTTCTGGGGCATTCGGGTTTTTTCCAGATTCTGGCTATTGTAAACAGTGCTGCGATGAACATACATGTGCAGATGTTGTTTCGATTGTACTTTTTTGCCTCTCTGGGATATATTCCCAGCAGTGGTATTGCTGGGTCAAATGGGAATTCAATATCTAATTTTTTGAGAGTCGTCCAAATTGTTTTCCAGAAGGGCTGAACCAGTCGGCATTCCCACCAGCAGTGAAGAAGGGTCCCTTTCTCCCCACATCCTCTCCAACAGCGGTTGCTTTTGTTCTTTTGGATGTGTGCTAGTCTCTGTGGTGTGAGGTGGTATCTCATGGTTGTTTTGATCTGCATCTCTCTGATGATTAGTGATGCAGAGCACTTTTTCATGTGCCTTTTGGCCATTCATATTTCTTCCTTGGTAAAGTTTCTGTTCATTTCTTCGCCCCATTTTTTGATGGGGTTGGATACTGGAACAAAGGCAGAGCCGTAGACCAATGGAACAGGGTGGAATATCCCTACACACAACCCCAAATGTATGACCATCTAATCTTTGATAAGGGAGCAAGAGATGTGAAGTGGAGCAAGGAAAGCCTCTTTAACAAATGGTGCTGGCACAACTGGACAACCACATGCAAAAAAATGGGTTTAGACCTTGACCTGACACCATGCACGAAAGTCAGATCAAAATGGATTAAAGACCTCAACATTAGACCACAAACCATAAGGTACATTGAAGACAAGGTCGGCGAAACCCTCCACGATATTGAAGATAAAGGTATCTTCAAAGGTGACACGGAACTAAGCAATCTAGTAAAAACAGAGATCAACAAATGGGACTACATTAAACTAAAAAGCTTCTGCACCGCAAGAGATACATTGACCAGAATCCAAAGACTATCCACAGAATGGGAAAGGATATTTACACAATACCCATCAGATAAGGGGTTGATATCAATGGCATGTATATTTCTTTTTCTTCTATGCCCTATAGCCATGATTTCCCACCCCCCAATCTCTGTTTCCTTTAGAGTAATTCCTTATTTCCTGCTGTCCGGGTTTGGGTCAAAATTAAAAATAAAACAAAAAACAAAAATTGAAACTACCAGGGCTGGAGCGATAGCACAGCGGGTAGGGCATTTGCCTTGCATGTGGCCAACCCAGGTTCAATCCCCAGCATCCCGTATGGTCCCCCAGCACCGACAGGAGTAATTCCTGAATGCAGAGCCAGGAGTAACCCCTGTGCATCACTGGGTGTGACCCAAAAAGAAAAAAAAAGACCTCCAAAAATAAAAATCAAACCTACTACAGCTTTTCTAGCTTTCTAGTTGACTTCTATCCACACTGCCTGAAAAAAGCTTGAACATCAAATTGCCTCTTGTAATCCTTTTAATTTTAATAACGGATTCATTCCCCGCAAAGATATGTGAAGTTTCTCTGAAATTTTTTTCTAACACAAATCTAAATAATGCACTAAAATGTTTATCATGTGCCATCTTGTCTCTTTCTTGACATATTCACAATCTGTGGCAATTACTTTTAAACCTTTGATTTATTAAGATACTACCCCTTTATTTTGAGGATTTAGGGGGGCACACCTAGATATTCTCAAGACTTACTCCTGGTTCTGTGCTTTGGGATATCTCGTAGCTAATCTCAGAAGACCCAGTGAGAAATCAGGGATCAAACAACCCAGGTTGGCTGCAAACCAGGGAAGTGCCTCATCCGAGGGAATATCTCTCTGGCCCCTCAAACGCTACTTTCTCTCTCTCTCTCTCTCTCTCTCTCTCTCTCTCTCTCTCTCTATTTTTCTCTCTCTCTCTCTCTCATAAGACATCCTATTCTAAGGTTAAGATAGAAAAAATATTAAACATCTCCTATCTTGTACAATTAAAACCTGACATATCTTTCCTGTTAGCATATTATTGCTTAGATTAAAAACACAACACATCCAACATTTTTGTGTTTATGTGCTTATTTCTTTGCTTTCCGAATTTGAATTTAATTCATTGAATTGGGGAAAACTCTTGTTAATGTTCGATTGTTCCCATTCACAGAGCCAATTCTGTGTCTGGACACACAGGCACTGTTGTAGTTATTAAGCAGCATGACAGTTGCTCATTTAGTCTAGGACTGGCCACCACATACTAGCTGTGAAATTGCAAAAGCAAAATTCCTTAACTTCTTAAATTTCTTTACTTCCATTTTTGTTTGTAAATGTGAGTGACACTTACATCACCATGAAGAGTAAGATAAAACACAAAGTACTTAGCATAATGTTTTTGACATTTTAGTCTGGTCATTTTAAGGTTAAGATAGAAAAAACATTAAAGGTTATCTTCTCCACCACCTTAAGTTCGCAAATAAGAATATTAATTAAAACTAAAAACCTATAGAGCAGAGGATAAATAAGTAGCTGGATGGTTTTTTAAAATAAATACTAGCTTGGGGCTGATTGAGGAGTAGGATACAACTTCATGGTTTAAAGCCTATTGTTTATTCAATTCTATTCCAAAATCACAAGAATAAAGTTGGGAAAAATTCAAACATTTTACAAAACTCAAAATCAGTGATTGTATTTGGAACATTGTAGGAGGTTCTACAGAATAGCTTTTAATCTGCCTTTTGACCATGCTGATAAGAAAATTCATTAAAAAATCAATAAAGAAATAAACAATGTTATCTGTGATCCTAAACAGTAAAAGGACACTGCTGAATTCTTTTACTCCCTTGAAGAAAATAAAATGGATTTTAATGTTTATCCTCTTAATGTTCTTATACCTCCAGTCCTCATAATATTTTAAAATTTTGACTATACACATTTGAACAAGCAAGTGAAAATATGCATCTTTGTTGAGTAAGAAAATATGTCATTTGTGGATTGGTTACATAGATGTCCTTGACTTGTAAAAACTTTGGATAAATCTCAAAAGCAAATTATCCAACAAGAGAGAATTGAAGAGTTGTCACAAAGTAGAATGGATAAATTAAAAGACAATTTTGGCAAAAGAGCCCTTTGTAGATCTTTTCTTACCTGGATGTATTTCAGAGATAGAAGGTGACTTAAAAAGACCATGGCAGGTGGGGGTGTGTGCTAGAGATATAGTACAGGGGGTAGGGCATTTGTCTTGTATGCAGTCAGCCTGGGTTTAATCCTTAGCATCCCACAATCCCACATTGTCCCTCAAACATTGCCAGGAGTAGTGTTTGAATGCAGATACAGGAGTAACACCTGAGCATTGCTGTTATAACCCCAAAACAAACAAATAAATAAAAAGATAATCAGGGAATCACTGAATTTCTCCTGATGCACTATGTATATACATATATGTACACACACACACACACACACACATATATGGCACTGTAGCACTGTTGTCCCATTGCTCATTGATTTGCTCAAATGGGCACCAGTAATGTCTCCATTGTGAGACTTGTTTCTGTTTTTGGCATATCGAATACACCATGGGGAACTTGCCAGGCTCTGCCATTCGGGTGGGATACTCTTGGTAGCTTGCCAGGCTCTCCAAGAGAGATGGAGGAATCAAACCTGGGTCGGCCAAGTGCAAGGCAAACGCCCTACCTGCTGTGCTATCACTCCAGTCCGTATACACATAGTAATATAATATATTATATATGTGTATATGTGTATAATGCCCTTCCCCCACATTCAGTGCAGCCAGGGGTGTTTTCCCTTTGCATCCAGCCCAGGCAGCCACTATGCATGTGTCTCTCATCAGACATATATTTGCACATATTCAGAAATGCCAGACTATTTGCTCTGCTTGTGGAAACCATGTAACGCTTTCTAAAGCAGAGTCCCAGTGGGAGATTGGCTCACTTCCTAGAAATTCCAAAGTAGTAGAAACAAACAAACAAAAACTGTATCTTCTATACAAGGAGATTATAGAAGCCAAAAATCATTTATCTCATGACTGTTTTCCATGTTCCATTTACTGTTCAATGGAGTTACGACAGACAGCACTGTTTACTTCTGTGGGTCTGTGTCACTATGATCAGCACCTAGTAAAAGATCCAGTAAGCATTCCAAAATATTTACATGACTTTAAAATGAATTTGTCCAAGATCACATCATAATTAGCAAAACCAGACATTAAACTGAGGTGTGACAGACTCAATGATCAGACTCTGTAACTGCTAAAGGAAACCACCTTCAGTTGTACCCTACTCCTCTCCTGAGATTCTATAGATTTCCAGTCATGGACTGAATGTTTGTGACCACCCCCATAACAAAAGTTCATATTTTGAATCTGTGACCTCCTCATCCCCACTTGTGGCTGCAACTGGGACCTCTGAAGAAATGTTCTATTTTTTAACATTTTATTGAAGTATAAAAACTTATTAAAATCATTATAACAATATGATAATTATTTCAGACATATAATCATTTCAGAAATCATGCATTGCTGTTTTCTATACAGTGAAGAATGATCCCCTGGAAAAGGCTATTTCCCAGATATGCTTTTTTTTATATTTTTCCTTTTTGGGTCACACCCGGCGATACTCAAGGGTTACTCCTGGTTTTGCACTCAGAAATTACTCCTGGCAGTGCTCAGAGGACATGCTGGGAATCGAACCTGGGTCAACCCTATGCAAGGCAAACACCCTACCCACTGTACTATCACTCCAGCCCCTTCTGAGCTATCTCTAACAGTGTCTCAAACTGATGATGCTGTGAACCCCTACTGTCTAATGTATCAGCAGGGCTTATTTCTAACTGGAAATTTCTACCTTTCATTCCCTTCTCCCAATTCCATTCATTTCCCCCAACTCTGCCCTTCTAGTAACCCTCAATTCATTCTATTTATGAGATGGATTTTATTTTTTTCTCTTTGGTGTCTAGATTTTGCACAGAAGAGAAACAGTCCATGGCCTGTCTGCAATTTTTCTTGTTGCTTACTTTTACATCCAGCTATGTTTTCAATGTGGCACATTTTCTGATGTCCTCTTGACTGTGAGCTGACAACCTGTGTAGAAAACAGCAGCATAGATATCGGCATTTGTCAAGTAGCAGGCAGGGCCAGGTGGGATGGTGAGCTTGCCCTGAACAGCCCTGATAGATTTCTGAACCATTGTACACACAGACCTTTTAACTTTGGTGAAATGCAATGGAACCTTCATTATTTTCTCCGGTGTATCTATTTGAAAAAAATAATTCTCTCTTTCAGTGGGGGTAGTGGGGCTGGGTTGACCATATCTGACTGTTCTCAGGGCTTACTCATGGATCTGTGTGCTCAGGGACACTCCTGGCGGTGCTCAGAGGACCATATATGGTATTCTGAGGGGGTGGGGTGAGGGTGAGAGGGAAGGAATTCAAGCAGACAGAATGCAAGCCAAGTGCCCTACCCTCTGTACTATCTCTGGAGTCTTAAAAAGCATTCTTAACTGTTTGATTAATCCAGAAGCTTTGAGGTATTATCTGACAGCATCCATTCTCCCCCATCCCACCCTCCCACCTCCTTTTTTTTTTTAAATCTCTCTCTTTTGGTTCCTTTAAGGAAGCATTGACAGGTTAAGTAGCTCAGAAGTGTGAGGTCCTGATGCAGGAAGATTAGCATCCATAAAGAAGATACAGTACTGAGAAAAGATCTTGTGAATAGTTAATGTGGAAGTCACAGAAAATCCGAGAGAGAATCCCAACCAGAAAGCAAATAAGCCAGAACATTGATGGTAGACTTCTGTTTCATAGAACTCAGAATGAAATGAAATTCTGTTGTTTAAAAATGCCATTTTGGGGGCTGGAGCAATAGCACAGCAGGTAGGGCGTTTGCCTTGCATGCGGCCAACCCGGGTTTGAATCCCAGCATCCCATATGGTCCCCCGAGCACCGCCAGGAGTGATTCCTGAGTGAAGAGCCAGGCGTAACCCCTGAGCATCGTTGGGTGTGACCCAAAAAGAAAAAATAAATAAATAAATAAATAATAAAATGCCATTTTGTTGTGGTAGCTCAAGTTGAATAACTCCTCCTTGCTGACTGCTATGACCTGACTTTTTCTTGTCCACAAGGTGCTACCACAGGAGCAACAGCCATGTGCCATATAAAAAAAGCAAATGAAACCAAGACCTATTTTAAAACATCATTGAATGCATATATATTCAAAGAAAAGGGACAATATTCTTGTTATTGTCTAGCCACCCTACCTCCCCCAGATGAAGTGTTTAGTGAAAAGAATAGGATGTCGACCATGAGAATGTATTCAGTGTTATATATTCAAAATAGTTATTACAAACATATTGATGGAGGATGATTCATAATTTGGATGAGTAAGCTAAGTATCAAAGCAGCAGTTTCTATTTGCTTCAGGACTTCTCCTTGATTTCTGCTTTGAGGACTTACAAAGATTTCTACAAAAAAAAGGAAAAAGTCAAGGCGATCACCCACCCTAGCTGTATTTCAGCCAGAATGCAGAGCCCCAGGACAATGCCACAGCTTCCTCTCTGGAATGTAGGAGTCTTAGAAATTTCCAGAAATCTCTAGAACTCTCACACTGCTCTGATGGCCAGACTAAGAACCCGGATAAGATCAGACCCTTCTGACAGCATTCAGATTTGTCTCCAGTTTGACCAAACTGCTTGAAGGTTCAAATACCATAATTTAGTAATTTAGTGGCGAAATTGCCTATATTCTCATAGGGTAAACTTGAGCACAGCCTGCTCCATAAATACCAGAATAAAATGTGTTCATCCCAATGTCCCCAGTGCCTAATTTACAGTCAGACGCCCTTTCTATCCTTGCCTGCATGTACAATACCATACTAACTGGCTGCATCTCAACAAGTCTCCACCTGCCTAGAAAATTCTTCTCCACAGTGAAATACATGGCAGTCTGAAATTAGGATCTCACTGAGATGCTTCATCGGGCAAACCTAGTTTCACTCTAAAGAAGCTACCTCCCACATGTATCTGAAACTTGTTTATTCCTCCCCCAAATTGCTGGCTGGCCATAATATAGTCATCATTGTAACGAAGGATGGGTCTTACTCATGAGCATCCTCCTGAATAGTCTCTAAATGGTCACAGGACTGTAGGATGTTAGAGATGAGGGTGGACAGATCGTCATCCAGTTTAGCTCCCTTGTTGAAACGTTGAAACAACCGAAGTCTACAAGTTTCAAAGAACTTACCAAAGGGCCTCTCTGTGAGTGCTTTTCATTATTCTGCAACTTGCTCTCTTCATCCACACCCCATATCTCCCGGTCACTTCCTTTTCTCTGTTTCTCGCCCTTGTTCCACAGTACCCTGGTTAGCGACGACGGGAGAGGGGACGTAACCTGGGCCGCTATCTCCCGACAAGCAGAGTCTCACCGGAAAGCTGGCACTCAGTGCTTTGGCAGAGAATGTGCTAAAGCAAGAGCAGAGAAGTGGCCACCATCTGGACAGCATGACGCGTGGTGCCAACTGGGCCCCAGCCACGGGGGAGGAAGGGAAAGGGTTCCACCCGACTGCACACATTTATTTTCACTCTGAAGGCATTTGTTAGTAACCATGCTATTCTGAGTGGAAGCTGTTGTAGGTGGTTCTGATGGCTGACAAATGTGTAGGCAAGGATGAAACAAGGTGAGTGGTAGCCAGGCAATTTGCAAATGATTTGTGAGCCAGAAATAGTCAGTGGTATCTGATTACTATGTACAAGTGAAAGGATGCATTTTCGAAGGGTAAAACTATGTGTTTCTCCCCCCACCCCCCAGCCCACTTACGCTCCTCTCCTTTTTTAGAAGAATAGTACGCATGAGGATTTCCCTGACAGTACCTAGAAAAACAATCTTCTGTATAATATTACCCACTGCCATTTCTCTCTTCTCGCTAAATTTTAATCATATTGACATTTTCTTAGGTCACAACTCTGGGTTCCACTTACAGAAACTAGTCCTACATACACAGTGGCTTTCAGTGGTCAATTAGCAGCATTCAATCAGTCACAAAGGTTTTTCTCTTAGTGATCCCAGGGTCCTATGTACAGATGGGCTCTTGGCAGCTGTGTTCAAGAAATGTGTGTCTAAAGGGCAATAGTTCCCATCTATGCTAAAGATCTTCCCAGTGGACTATGCCATTCTGGGGGCATGAGAATTTTTTAAAGGTTTCTTCTTCACTTGAAGAAACTCTTTGGAGTCTCAATGACAAGTTCACAATACATATTCTCCCATATTAACATTTTAGAATTTGTAGAAAGTCCTTTCACTTACATGGTGTCTTTGTCATTTTGGCAATAACATTTTGGCACTGGCTGGAGCAATAGCACAGTGAGTAAGCATTTGCCTGGCACGCGGCCAACTGGGGTTCAATTTTCCCATCTCTCTCGGAGAGCCTGGGAAGCTACTGAGAGCACTCACCCACACAGCAGAGCCTGGTAAGCTACCCGTGGAGTATTTGATATGCCCAAACCAGTAACAACAAGTCTCACAGTGGAGACGTTACTGGTGCCCGCTCGAGCAAATTGATGAAGAATGGGACAACAATGCTACCGAACTTCTACAAGATTCAGCAAACAGAATTTGGCCTCTGCATTTTGGCATGCAGAACAAATTTTCACTCTAGAATCTAGGTCCACCTGATTCTCTTGTTCTCCTTACAAACTGCAAGGCATATTCTTTGATATATACATAAAATTTAAAAGAAAGAAAAACTGTAACAATACTCATTCATGAAAATAGATCAAAAAGTTAATTCCAAATTAGAGCTAACCAATCCAACTAATGCTATCCTCGATGGGAGAAAATTAAGATTATACTTCATCTTTAATGTACAGAGCTGGTATTTCCTAAAATAAATACAGCCCCTTTTCTTTTATTTTATTTTATATGAGAATTTTTAGTTCTATATCACAAGCAACCAGATGTTCTTTCTCTCCTTATTTTAAATTTTGCAATGACTTAAATTTTGCAATAACTTAAATTTACTTTTTGAAAAAGTAGGCTATCATAACCAAAATGTTAAAATAACACAACCTTCTTCTGAACCTATTTCTTTTATTTATGTCTTTGCAATAATATAAAATGTAATGACCAAACCATACCAACAAACCAAAAACTCTACTGGGTCCAGCTGATCTACTCAATGTTTGTAGAAGGCAGAGTCATGGCTCCAAGTCCTTAGTACATGAAAAGCTTTGGTTCTTTGGAATGATACTTCTGTGAAATAAACTTCTATGTCTTTAATAGTTTGTTGGGCAGTCAAAGAGAAAGCACAGCAAACCAGATAATAGGGATCTATTTGTGGTGGTGTCTTAAAAATGACCAGGGATGGAAGACCACATATTTTCATTACTCTTCAGCAGAGCTAAGGTTGAAGTCACAAACTGCGGGCAGCAGGATTTTCTCCTTATTATGGAAGGAATGTTTCTGCCCACTCTTGTGTCTTTCATATAGGAGACATTCTACTTATAATTCTTAGATAGCTTCCCCCACACCACCATTATTTTCCTTTGGGGACACTTATAAGAGGTAGGAATACCCCAAACCTATTAGTTTTAAAAGAAAAAAATTAGAAACAGCCCCACCCATGTCCTTCAAATTTTTCTTTACAGAATGGCTCTCCTGCCCATAACCTGTGCTCTAGAAATCCCAGACACTAGGGGCACAAAATTTTATAGCTCAAAAAATATGGTAACTTTACAATAGTCATTTAGAAATCAACTTCGTGGCAGTTGGCATAGAAAGGGAACCAATTATGATGAAGATAGTTGCCAATGATCATTCTGGAGAAGACTGAGTGCTGAAAATAGGTAAGGGAACAATATGATAACCTCTCAGTACCTGTATTGAACACCATAATGCCCAAAAGGAGAGAGAGGAGAGACAGAGAGACAGAGAGAAAGAGAAAGAGAGAGAGACAGAGACAGAGAGAGAGAGAGAGAGAGAGAGAGAGAGAGAGAAGGAAAGCACCTCCCATTGAGGCAGGTTTGGCGAGGGTGACCCAAGGTAAACTGGGGACATTGGTGGTGGGAAATGTGCACTGGTGGAGGGATGGGTGTTGGTACACTGTATGACTGAAACCCAACCATAAACAGCTTCTGTAACTCTGTATCTTATGGTGATTCAATAAAAAATAAATAAAAAGTAAATAAATCACCTTCAAAAAAAATATGGTGACTTTAAACAGGAAAAAGCAAACTCTTGCTCTTAACCATGGGGTTTCAATTTTTAATCCTAAATTCACAATGATCCTTATAACAAAAGAGCTTGTATTTGCTTTCGCAGGGAATAAAGTACTCAACAATTAGCATAGTCATATATATTTATTTTGTTGAGCAAGGGCTACTATTCTGACTTTTAAATGTAAAATCTTGACAGGAAATAAGACACCGACAAGATTGCTTTCCATTTTGAGAGTTGACTTGTAATCTAAGTTAGCCATCCATATAAAATCTAGACATGGATAGAGAACTGGGTAGTTCATTGAGATGGGAAATTGATAGAGAAATAACTAAATGCACAGATAAGTCATAGAATTCATAAGTTATAAATTGGAATTAATTTTTCTTTTCAATTCTCATGTGCAGGAATGCTAAATACACGATGAGGAGGACATTTCGGACCTATCATGATATGGTTTATTAGTCAGCACCTACAAATTTTAAATTTTAGCATAAAATAAAGTACCAAGTAAATATTTACAATTCAAAAAATTTATTTTAGAAACCATTTCATGTTCCTCATGCCTAATAATATCCCAAATATCCCAAGCACATGCATATTATGAAATGCCTAGTATATTAGGCAATAACAGAATGGGCCAAAAATGTTCTCATGTGGTATGCACTAGCTGTTTTGCAACTGCGGCAGGTGGCTTTTTCCTCCATAGTCTCAGAAAGTCATCCTAAATCCAGGTCAGCCTGTGAGCCACTGCAGAATTGGCCTGGCCCCAGAGGCCACTGGGTACTGTCCAGACTGTCCTCGACATCCAATAAACTCCATGCTCATTTAACTTTTCCTTTGTGACATGACTTCCCCTAGTATTTCAGTATCTCTTAGGCACCGTTGGAAATGTCATCTACCTTTTCCCAATCTCCTTTCATTCTTCCAGTTCTGACTTCCACGTCCTTTGGCACCTTTTGTCGTTCAGTTCCACTAAATGGGAGGCTTCGTTTTAGCCAGAAACAAAAGGAGAGAGAAAAGCAATGCGCTTTTCTACTTCAGAAATATGAGCAGTTATGAGGCACCGCTACACCTGACTGTGGGAATGACACACGCATAAAGAGGGAAGCTATTTAATACCTGAGCATGCTAAAGAAATTAATTCAGGAAAATGCCATTAATTCAGAGCTTCCTTTAGCAGAAATTTTGAAGGGTTTATATCCTGACATAACTTTACCATTAAATCTACTTATTTATACACTTTAAAGTATCTAGAGAGGTTAAATTAGAATGTTTACATCTAAGCATTTGATGAAAGCAGGTGTTTTAAATTTCACCGACGCTGCAAAGCTTTGTCTACTTCGGTTCTGTGCATGTGTTATTTCATTCCCTGTGTTATATAATATCTACAATATTGTTATATATCATGTATTTCTGCAGATCTTATTTTAAGTTAAAAAACTTATTGTCAAAAATGAAAAAAAAAAAACTATTCAGGTAAAGAACCACCACCTTACAGGCTTCCAAAGCCAAGCCCTCCTATTTCTTTGTCCTCGTCTGTTCCTAACCTTCTCCTGGCCCACGGCAGTGCCCATGCTCTTCAAGCTGCTTCTCAGACACACTACTGGTGCTAATTTTTCCATTGCTTGCCATCGTTTTCCCAAGTTTCCCTCATGGTTCAGCCCCAATCATTTAGGTCGACCTGAAACCCTGCCTTGTTAGAAACTCCATAGGAGACCACTCGGTAAGAAAGTTCTCTCAGAGCCACACAACATGGAACATCCTCTTATTATCACCTAACTTGTCCTGTGATCAATGAGTCCATCCTAATTTACATGTGAAAGTCCTAGTCACAAATGTGACTATCTTTGGAGATAGGGTCTAAAAAATGAATGAAGTTAAATGAAGTCAAGGAGGTAGTGCTGGTGAAATTCTGTTTCCCATAAAGTGAGATGTCAGAGAGTTTGTGGGATTTTTTTCCTTTCTATTTCTTTTTGGTTTCTATTAGTTTATTTATTTAGGCTTTGAGTCACACCTGGTAGTGTTCAGAGCTTACTCCTGGCTCTCTGCTTAGCAATCACTCTTGGTGGCGAAAGCACAGCAGGTAGGGCATTTGCCTTGCACATAGATGACCCAGGTTCGATTCCTCTGTCCCTCTCAGAGAGTCCAGCAAGCTACCAAGAGTATCCCACCCACATGGCAGAGCCTGGCAAGATACAGTGGCATATTAGATATGCCAAAAACAGTAACAACAAGTCTCACAATGGAGACATCACTGGTGTCTGCTCGAGCAAATTGATGAACAATGGGACAACAGTGCTACAGTGCTATAGGCTTTTGGGCTTGGGTCACATCTGGTGATGGTCAGAGCTTACTCCTGGCTCTCTGCTCAGGGATCACTCTTGGCAGGCCTCAGTAGACCATATGGGTGAAGGGGTTGGAATCCAGTCAACTGCATACAAGGCAAGTGCCGTTCCCACTGCACAAACTCTCTGGCCCAAGAGAACTGTGATGTTTTTCACAAATGCAGAAGAAAGCTTATGTGACATACAACCAGATAGCAGCCCTCAGGTGGAGAGAAAGAGAGAGAGAGAGAGAGAGAGAGAGAGAGAGAGATCAAATTGAAATCTACTTTGCTGGCACCTTGATCTTAGAAACTTGGTCTTCAAAACTGTTATATCTTTCTTTGTTGGCATTTTTTCACAGTTCATAATGGAAACTTAAGTAGAAAAATAATTTCTACCTTTCTTATTTTAACAAAGAAAAACATATTAAGAAAATATATTCTCATTGTACCAATCCTGAGCTTTACATTTTATATTTTTGCCTATGACACATCTCCCATCAAGAAAGGAACAAAAAGACACAAAAGGCTTTTTCTCATTTGTCACAGAATCTACAACAGAATATTGGAAAAGTGAAGTTTAAAAGCTGAATAATAATATGGCATAGACAAATGATGATTGATGACAAACATACAAAAGTTTTATGTCATATGCAATGTTGCTTTTTAAGTTGTTAATTAAAGTAAATGAACATAAAGTTCCTTTTATTTATTTTTTTATTATCCCCTCCTCTACCTAGTCTGAAATGGCAAGAGTTTTCAAAACTCCAAATCAAAGAAAATATATTCTCTGTGTTTTCTGGTTTGTAGTCAGGAGACACAGCAGGAATATGAAAGCTACTTCCTAAGTTTCCAAAATAAAGTATATCCTCACCACCTGTGATATAAAAGTGAGGAAGAAACAAGGAAAAAGAGCAAAAGCAAAGCAGGAGCATTTTCTGAGAAAACAGGGAAGCTATTCCAATCTAAAATTATTTTTGTAAAGTATTATAGGCATAGGAAACAAGAAGACAAAAATATACCGTATCTTGTTATTTTGGAGGGAAGAGCAGCTAAATTGCTCTAAGAGTTGTCAAGTGTGTTCTGCTCATATTGCACGGATCCATAAAGCCAGCTAGAAACCGGGGCTGACAGTTCTATTGATAGACTTGAGCAACACACTGCGGTCTGTCAAGTTTCACATTTGCATCTTCCACTCTAATCTGGCTTCATTTTCCTTCATGAAATCAATTCTGTAGCAATTAACTAGCCAACCTACAAGGCATTTGAATGTCCCAGGCATTTATCTATGTAGATCCCAGACAGGGAAAGATAATTAGAAGTGACCTAGCATCATCCGTGCAGAGATATATGCTAGACAAATCAGTGCTTCATCATTACTTTAGGGAGGTATCACTAAATCTGCTTCATTCTTGATTTAAGCCTTCCTGGTGACACGTGGTTGAGCCCTTTGATTTGATTCTTAGAGGACACACTCCAGGAATTTTATCATGGGCACAGAGCATTAGAGGAAGAAGGCTTTGAATGATAGAAAAGGCTCAAGGAAATATGACTTGCTAGGTTTTCATAAATTTGACCATTTTTGAGCAGGTAGAGATTTTTTTTGTCTTTTTTTCCTGCTTTTTGGGTCACAACAAGAGATGCTCAGGAGCTACTCTTGCCTCTGCACTCTGAAATTACTCCTGGCGGTGCTTGGAACACCATATGGGATACTGGGGATCGAGCCCAGGTCAGCCACTTGCAAGGCAAATGCCCTCCCCACTGTACTATCACTCTGGCCCCTTATCTAAGTACTTTAAGGAAAATAACAAAAAAATCACCACAAGATGATTCTGGCAAATGTTATGGTTATTTCTCTTTGAAATTTTGGTTTATTTTAGCCTAGATCACCCTTGACCACAGAGTTTAAAAAGAAGAAGGACAGAAAAGGAAAGAAATCAAGGGGGGGAAGAAGATAAAGGGAAGCAACAGGTGACAGGGTTTCCATTATACTGCTGATGTGGATGAGTGGTATAGCCTTATATCCAAAACACAGACTCACCAACAATGAAAATATGATATCTAAGCTGTAACCACGGAAACTTTGTAATATGTCTGTCGAGTTGACAGGCAAAAATGGAGTGAAGGTTGGCGTGAAGAGGAAATATGGGAAAACTGGTGGAGGGAAGTTGACACTGGTGGTGGGTATTGAAATATTATAAGCCTAAAAGTCAATTATCAAAAACTCTGAAAATCATAATTCTTTAATAATTTTTTTAAATTTAAAAGACAGAAAATTTGGTTTATTTCAAATCTAGAGCTTGCACATATAGGCAGTAACAGGAGTCTAAAAGCATAGAAATTAGCCTCTAAAGCCCAAATTCTATTTCTGACTCACCACTGACTACCTTTACAAGTCATTAAAATTCTTAAGCCTATATCTCTCCTGTTTATGTAACAATGATAACAATGCCATTCTTTGATTATAAGATACACATTTTTATACTCCTTGAAATTAACCTTAATGCTTTTTTAGCATTCTACCTTTTCGTTTTCTGTGAGTATCACAGACTGGCTAAAACTCACCTGTAAATATGCTGTCAACACCGAATAGCATGTTTTCACAGTTTTTCTCTTCTAGAGGAGTAGGATAGACCAGCAACTGTGGTTCTGAAAGATAGTCAATCCTAGGTAGTACACAAAATATGATCCTATATTAGATGAACAGGAAGATGACTCAAAAGCAAGTCACTCATACACAAATAAAAATCCCAAGGTGAAAACTCATCAGTTTTCTCTCTAGAAAAAGATCACTAAGTCAATGATGGTTGACAGGATCATTCAGAATGGGAGATGTGTGCTGAAAGTAGATAAAGATCAAATGTCATGATAACCTCTCAATATCTGTATTGGAAACCATAATGTCAAAAATAGAAAGTATGAGGGAAATTGCCTGCCATTGAGGCAGGGGCAGGAGTGGGATGGGGGATGGATACTGGGGATATTGGTGGTAGAAAATGTGCACTGGTGGAAAGATGAGTGTTTTATTATTGTATGACTGAAATCAAACTATCTCATGGTGATTTAATATATATATATATATATATATATATATATATATATATATAATGGGAGATATGTGCCAACAGCCACTAATCAGAAATCTCTAGGGAATGTAGTTTGGTCACTGGGAAGAAGCTGTTGGGAGAAACAAAAGAATGAAAAGAGAGATCAACTGTCACCCAAGGCTATCTCAAAGGAGGGATAGTCACTATAGTAAGCGTCACAAATCCATACATGAAACAGATCCCTATGCAAGAGAAAGGAGTAAAAAGACACATCAAAGGAGTGCCCAGAGATCTAAAGAGAAATAAAAATCTAAGTATATGTAAGGAATCAGACATGAAAAGCTCACATGATTACTCTTCAGGGGAGGAGAAGGAAGCTGGACCACAGCATCAGTGCTGGGAGATTCACTTCTGTACTTCAGAGTCATTCCCAGAGAAGCTCAGGAGACAATGCAGTGCTGGGATCGAAACACAGAGCTCCCACATTCAAGGCGTACACACTAACCTTTCTGGGATGTCTTCCTGGTCCACATATTTGCTTCCTGGTCCACATATTGTTATTTTGTTCAGATAATTTAGAGTACCAGCTATTCATGCATTGAGTCAGCAGTTAAAGATTGCTTAGTTTTCTTACACACTAGGATCATGATCCTTGTAGATCTTAATAGTGATTGTAGAGGGCTTTGAGAGACAATGAAATGCTGCACATTTTATTTGGATACATTTTTACTGTATCACTGTATCATTGTCATCCCATTGTTTATTGATTTGCTCAAGCAGGCACCAATAACATCTTCATCTGTCCCTGTCACGTGCTAGTATAGCCTGATGGCATATTGGGGGCTCTTTCAGCGTCAGGAGAATGCTGTCATTTGTTACTGTTTTTGGCATATTGAGTATGCCACAGGTAGCTTGCCAGGCTCAGCGATGTGGGTGGGATACTCTAAGTAGCTTGCTGGGCTCTCCAAGAGGGACGGAGGAAATACTGCATTGCTCTCTTCCGGGAGCTTTGTTTTATAGTCTCTGGATCTTGGCCATTGATGAGATTACATGGCGCCAGGAGCAGTTTGTGGATGTGACTGCCAAGATACTGGAAAATGGGGCATCTGGGTGGAGGATGCCCAGTCCTGATCTGGGCAGGCTTGGAGATCTCAGCCACAGGTCTTGCCTACCTGGATTCCTCTACCAGTTCCTTCATTCATGAGGCTTGTTGGAACATGTGAAGAGTGGCCTTGAGCATGGCTGTGGCTGAGTTCTGGAGGTTTTCAGCTGCTGTGGTTCTGGTTGGGGTAGGGAGGGAAACACAATCTGCCCCCCTCCGACGTGCCCAGAAGAAGACAGCCTGGCACAGGGGCAGGATGTTCTGTATACATTTGACACTAGTTTATTCTTACAGACAATAGAAGTCTTCAGTTTACATTCTTTCATGTTTTCCATGCTTTTTATAGAATTATTTTATATCTACAAAATTGCATGACTATCTAAAGCATAAATAATAAATATATGCCTGTCATATATTTAATATATATATTAAATATATATTTAATAGTTATAAATAATTTTAATATATAAAATAATTACAAATAAATATTTATAAGCAATAAAATGTACCTTTCAGCCAACTTAAAAACTAGAGTATTTCTTAAACTCTAGAAGTCCTCGCCTTCCCAAGAAATTAATATTATGAAATTTATGTTTGCCATTCTCTTGCTGATGATTACAGTTTTACAACATATAGACACATTTCCTGGTTTTGAATTTTAAGTCAATGGTAAGACATATCATTTTTGTCTTTAGGTTGTACATTGTTCCTCAATTTTAGCAGCTGAAGTTGAGATACATCTAAAAATTAATGGTTACTTTCAATATTTTTCGTTGATATCTGGGTTCAGCTTACTACCCATAACCCCAGAAGCAATAGTAGCAAAGCAAAAACTAAGGAGGGTCTTTGGTCATGACAGTTTCAGGACCACACTATAGTTGTATTCATCCTAGGTCTATATTCCAACCTTCCCTCTGCTCAACTCATACTCAAAAGCTTCTGAACTGAAAATTTCTGTTGGGCAAATATGACTTATAAAAATGTATGATCTAGTTCTATTACCTTTCAACTATTATAAGGTAACTCTGATTTGTATATCCCATCCCATAAGAGGAATATTAGTAAATTCACCTAGGGCTGAGTAATAAGCACATTCACAATATGCATAGCATAAAATTTATGTGATTAAAAGCACCTTTTCTTGGTTCAGTAATATAATTGGTGCTTTCACTGTGGTACCTTTAAAAAGTACATGTATAATCTATACCCTATTTGGTTGGATAAAACGTAGTACAAGCAACTGCAATAGATGAAATAAGATAGCTAAAAGTGCTGTTTTCATGGCAAAAGTTAATACCCAAAAATGACAATAAGACTCTCAGCAATCAGAGATTTAAAAATAAAAAAAGCACTGAGTACATCTGCACAAAAATAATTTTTCTACAAAATAATCTGGAGAATGAAGAAGCAAGTTTAATAGTGCTTATTAAACTGACTCTCAGAACTCTACTGGAGACTCAGTTATCAAATTATTGACTACTTCTATAACAAGCAAAATTCTGAGAATTCAGGAAGCCACATCTGCAACTTGTAATTCCAAGAATATATATTGCCTTAATAAAAATTCAGGGATAAGGAAACTACCAACAAAATAGTCCACATCAGGGTAGGTATATACCAGATAAATAAGTACTTCATTCCCCATGACCTGCTTCTCCATAATCCTAGGTCTGGGTCACAGACCCCTGTACAAACATAGTCACAAAGCACTCACAGCTTCTAGGCTATGCTCAACAGAAAAATCCAGGAGGACAAAAAGATGATCTGTGGTTTACTTTCTGTTCAAGAAAACTTGCCAAGTCTAAATCACACTTAGAATTTTGGCATTGCATATCAAACAATGTCAAGGGTCACTCCTGAGTACTGCCAGGTGTGGTTCAAAAAACTAAAAAATAAATAACTACAACAACTATGTTAGATCCAGTGGAAAATGTAGATAGCATAGATTAATGAAGAAAACTTCTATAGAAAGAAACACAAGAAAATAGAAATGTTAAAAGGGAAAAGAGTACAACATAAAAAATTATATATATTCAGTATATTCAGAAGTAGAAAATCCAAAAATATATATTTTGTATATTCAGATGCACTGTGGACACAGAAGAAAGCAAATTGGTGAAACTGAAGTAAAGACTGTTATATCGAGGCTAGAGAGATAGCACAGCAGGTAGGGCTTTTTTCTTGTATGTGGTCCACACTGGGTTGAACCCCAGCATCCCATATGGTCCCCTAAGCCCAGCAAAGAATGATCCCTGAGCACAGAACCCTGAGTAAAGTCAGGCACAGCCATAAAAAAAACAGAACACAGATAAATAAAGATAACTTTACAAAAAGCAGAGAGAAAAAACTAAAAATTAATGAAACAAAACACAGAATCTGTGAAACATCAAACATTTTAACGTCTATTCCAACTGGAATAACAGAGTAAAGGAGAGAGTGAATGGTTTCCAAAAATTTTGAAGAGTGAATAACTGAAAATTTCTCAAAGTGAATAAAAAAGTTATCAATTTACAAAATTAAGAAGCTCAGTTCAGACAAGATGATATAGAAAAAAATGACTGCATCTATGTTTATCATATGCAAGATGCTAAAGTCAAAAGATGAAGAAGTACAGTGGGAAAGGTGCTTGTCTGGCATGCAACTGACCTGTATTTGATTTTAACACCACATATGGTCCCTTGAGTCCTGCCAGGAGTGATCCCTGAGCACAGAGCCAGGAGTAAGCCCTGAGCATCTCATAGTGTGGCCTCAAATCAAGCAAACAAAAATTCTAAATATCCAGAGCGAAATCAAGGCTCATTATATCATGGGAACATTAGTAAGACTTAAAAATCAGATAAAACAAGACAGAAAGCAGGAAAATAACTTGGGAATGCTAAAATATGTTAGAATGGAATTTTCAGTCCAATGAAAACATCAATCAAATATGAAGGGGAAATAAAGTCTCTGAGACACATAAAACTGGAGAACTCATATACAAAGTTGCACACTGAAATAAAATTTTAAAAGGGCTTCCTATTGAAAAAGAAATAATATCAAACTGATCCTGAATCATTAAAAACAAAGGAGTAACTCTATAAGAAGTATATCATTGTTAAATAGGTAAGAAAAGAGTTTTACATTCCCTTTAATTGATACATATAATTTTAAATTTCTTTGAATTACTACTGTTAAAGAAAAAGCAATATCATATTGTAGAGTTTTTAGCATATTTTACATATGCTAAGTAAAATATATGAAAACAAGAGCAAAAATGTGTAGGAGGAGGAACAAATGGAGTTCTATTGTTAAAAAATCTTGTACTTTTTATAAAGCATTATAAAAAGATTTGAAAGTAGAATGTGATAAGTTAAATCTGAACACTTCAATCCCTAAGGTTATGACTAAAAGACAAACACATTTCTACTACTTTTTATATAGTTTCCTTTTTTATATGGGCTTTTATTTAATTTTTCCTCCCCCCCAAAAAAATCCTTCATTTATTTTATTACAGTTTAGCTATCTTAGCTAAAGAAGTGTCAAAATTGATATAAAAAGTTACAAAATGTATAGAAAAAGTTACAGCGGCCCCAGTGCCTGTGAGTCTCCACTGCTGTCCCTATATTACCTCATTCTTTCAACTTTATACTCAAGAACTCATTGCATGGGAAACAATCATTTAATATCTAGATTGTAATCTCTTACTTTTTAAGTAAACAGGATTTTTTTTTGCTGGGGTGAGGGGTTTAGGCCATCCCCAGCAGTGCTCAGAGACTTCCTTCTGGCTCTGAGCTCAGGGACCACTCCTGGTGGGGCTTGGAAAACCATACGGGGTGCCAAGAATCAGATTCATGTTGGACAAATGCAAGGCAAGTGCTCTACTTGTTGTATTATCTCTCCTCTCCTAAATAAATATTTTATTGCATTATAAGCTGGCAACGTACTCAACTAAATAATACTTAGAAATTCTCAGATGGAGTTATAAGACCAGAATATATTACACTTAAAACCGTGTTGTTAATACTTGAATTCACAACTTCTTCCAAGAACTTTTATATTCCAAAGTAGAACTGATAGCAAAGAAGCATGCTATTGTCAAACTTCTAGGTCTGAGTCTATGATAAAACATCTTTCATGCTCAACCCAATGAGTGCTTTTACTACACATTCCACATGAACTTCTGAGTCACCTGAGACTTAAAGACCTCACATACATTTTTCCCTCACACCCTTCTGTGGAAAGGGCTGTTAAAAATACATTCTTAAATCCAACAATGCATAGCAACATTTGTTTCATTTCTGCTCTTTTATCTATACTAATAAGGTTTCTTCCTCACAATTTAAATGCTATTGCCATATCATTACTACCTCATGCAGTAAAAAAGACAGTTTTAATCTCTCCTCACCTTATAAAGACTCTAATTTCATCATGGAAACTACCCATTCATGACTTCCTCTAAACCTACTTACCACCAAAAGACCACACTTCCAAATGCCATCTGCTTGGGTATTAGAGTTTTGACATATATTAATTTGTTTGGAAAACACAAATTTTCAGTATGTAGGATTTATTTATTACTAAGAGACCAATAAAGAATGCATCAACAATGCTTAGGAATATTGCAAGATCTTGCATGCATGACATGATCACATTCATAGAAAAGCATTCAAAAAAAAGAATATAACAGGTTCAGCTTTCTAATTGCTGCATTTTTATTCTCTGCATAAAGCATCTACATAAAAATATTGTATAGATATCTAAAAATACTCTGTAATCTGAGACATCTAACTTGGAGGCAGTTTTGAGTGACTTACTTGGCACTAAATGCATGGATGATATCTTTGTGGTCAAGGTAGGATAGGAAGAATCTGAGATGTAATATTCATGGAGGAGGAAAAGTAGAGGTATCGGTGAAGAACACTGGTAAGAGGTGATTCAAATAAAATAATGACCAAACAGTGAGATCAAATCCACTAGAAGAGAATGCTAGGTGGTGTCAAGTGCTATAGAAGAGTCAAGACCAAGAAATGTTGTGAAGTGTCACTCGAATTGGCTTCTAGACAATATCAGCAGAGTATCACCACTCTCTTCCCAAGAACTAAAGCATAGGGAAGTACAGAAAGCGAGTCTAGCTTGTCAGCGAACCATACTATAATTGTCTAAAGGCTGTCAGTGCAGGCAGTTCTGACTTCAAGTTCTGGCACAGCTCATGTTTGCTTGACCTAACTTACTTAACCTTTCTAAATGTCAATTCCTCCATCTGTAAAGTAAAATCTACATTAATTATATGTGACTATGATTAGACATTTATAACATGACAGACAGTTAAGTGTGTATTAGTACATAGCAAACATCTAACGATCAATATAAATTTGGTGCAGTAGTACTTTCAATAGAGTGACTTAATAAGAAGAGACAAAAGATTTCACCTACAGGAGAGCACAAAATCAAGAGGAAAACCTGGATATTAATTTTGACAAGTATTCAATGTCTGTAGACTCAAATGGTTGTAAAACTAAAAGGTTACACTTGAAAGAGTATAGTCTTTGAAGATATAAAAAAGATAAAGCAAAAGCAGAAACAAGACAGATTTTATTTTTAAGTAATTAATTTTATAAGAGTGTTTGTAGGAGAAAGCGACAGAGTGGGAGGAGGTTTTGTTTTTGTTTTGTGTTTTAAAGGAAAAAGAGTAGAAGATGAAGGCGTTCCCATCCAGAGAGTAAAATTATAGAGAAAGCCGGTTTTGAGCTTCCCAAGAGACAAATCTATATGAGGTATTAAAATGTCACTGGAGAAAATTACTTTTTACTTGAACCCTCTGAGACAAATTGCAGTATTATATATGATAGAGGCAAATTTGATTGTTTCTTGAAATAGGGAAAGGTAAAACATTCTCCTTCAGCCAGCAAGGCTAAAGCTCAAGTAATAACAATAAAGGATTATAAATCTACGTTTTTATTAACGAGGCTCAGATTAACAATGTAATCTGAATAGGGCAAGCAAATGTGGAGGAACATCTAAATTGTTTTGAATGATAGGAGCGAAGCTGAGATGAACACCAACCACTTCTTCTATAACAATCATTTTAACTGTGCTAGTTTGAATGTCTCCAAGATAACAGCCTACATGGCCTGCATAGATTGTGGCTTCCATCACTGTATCACTGTATCACTATCATCTCATTGGTTGTTCATTGATTTGCTCGAGTGGCCACCAGTAATGTCTCCATTCGCCCCTGTTTTGTGCTAGTGTAGCCCTATGGTGTATCAGGGGCTCTTTCAGGGTCAGGGGAATGAGGACCATTGTTGTTACTGTTTTTGGCATATCAAATATGCCACAGGTAGCTTGCCAGGTTCTGCTGTGCGGGCAGGATACTCTCGATAGCTTGTCGGGCTCTCCGAGAGGGATGGAGTCTTTGGGGGCAGCCTCTAATCGCCTTTATAGGTGTAAAGTCAAGAATTCCATCAGTAATGGAAATTATGTGGTAAGGATCCAGATGACTCGGAAAGGGTAGAGGAATTTGAAGAAACTGGTAGTGAAGAAAGACTGTGTGAAATGTGATGTGTATAAGGAAGAAAGACAAATGTTGCACAATGACTGGTTGAATGAGAGTAAAAGAAAAGAACTAGAATTCTCTGTGAGGTCACAGTGCCTGCCATCATTTTCTTTACTCTCTTCCATTTTGTTACTTCTTTCCACTTTCTTTAAAACATCCTTTCTTCTTCCTGCTTCTCCCCACTCTGCCTCACCTTTGGCTTCGCATTAATTTAATACTCCCACATAGCAGGATTTCATTGAACTCTCCAGGTGAACACTGGTTTATTTGATCTTATTAGCAGTCTACTATGCTTCTTACTGAGGGGTATGAGATGGAAGAGTGGGGGAAAGAGTAATGTGTGAATCTCATTTCTGTGACCAAAATTGGTACCTAGCATGTTCAACATAGTTCCCTTTCATGCATATATAACTCCGCACTCCTATTTTGCTCCAGAGAACTATATGCAGGCCCCTTAATAAGCATTCCCATATAACAGCCTCTTTAGTTCATCCAATATAGGAAGAAAAGCATTTTTCTTTAATTATGCATAACCACACTTCCAAGATGGCAGTTAAAGAGATTTCCTATTTTGCACACTAGAGGAACAACTAGTCAACCAATAGAGTATGGACACTGAGAGTCCCACAGCTCAGGATAAGAGTTCGGCAATTCCTGATCCTCGGAGACCAACAAAGACTAAAATAAAGAGAACACAGAGGGGATTCCTGCTTCATTAGACAGAAAGTGGGTAGAGAGATGGGAAGGGAAATGAACACTCGATGTTTATGCACATGCTATGTATAGAGAAAACACATGAACAGATGAATAATTATAATCTTTGGACTTTAAGACCAACTAGTATTTGACAGAAGGAAGGGAAGCCAGGGGATAGGAAAAGCAAATCACAACAAAAGGGGAAGCACATATTTATATTCAGTTATGTACACTTGGGGCTGGAGCAATAGCATAGCAGGTAGGGCATTTGTCTTGCATGCGACCGACCCTGGTTCAATTCATCCGTCCTTCTTGGGGATCCTGGCAAGCTACCAAGAGTATCTTGCCCTCATTGGCAAGCTCCCAATGGCGTATTTGATATGCCAAAAACAGTAACAAGTCTCACAATGCAGACGTTAATGGTGCCCGCTCAAGCAAATCGGTGAGCAATGGGATTGACAGTGACAGTGATACAGTGATGTACCCTTGAAAGCTTTGTTATTATAATGCAGTGATGCTTCAATACAAAATAGAAAATACATATTCATTTTCAAGTCAAAGCATTCATTCCAAAACTATGACATTCCTCAGAAATTAGTTATAATTAATGACCTATGACATGGCTTTGTCCATCATTTCCTCCTGACTGGTTAATATTCCATTAGAAAATGCCCACTATATCAATAATTATAGACTAATTATTCCAGCTTTCCTGGATGCATCTCTTTTTGTGACAATACACTTCCAACAGCTGTTCTTGGTTATCTATTAACCAAATGCTATTTGGGGTATAATTTCAGATCATTCTAGACCAATATTGAATGATGCTCTAGTTTGCTTTCACATAATTATCCACAAAATGTTATAAGACTATATCTTAAGTGCAACTTCCCACACAATGCTAGCTTTCTTTCCAAGATAACTATTTACTAGTTCTGCGACACAAAGCAAGTTAATTAACTTCTTTTGAGCTGCATCTCCCTATCTCTAAAACAAGGATAATAATAGCAGCTGTTATCATAGGACTCTTGGAAGAATTAAAGGCAATGTTGAGAGAATACATAGGGTGCTGCACTATAATAAGTATTCAGTAAGTGGTAACTGCTATTTACTATCTTCTTAGCTACAAAAGCAAAGGCACATGGGCACACAGTTTGTGCTTTTCACATATTTACATAACTGCCAGTATTTGGGGCTCTTTAACTTAAGACAAATCTAAAAGAAATTTATACAAGATCCATGGTTTCTATTATAGATGGGAAGATAGATAAGGCAGGAAGGGAGGAGAGTTAGACAGATTTCTATTCTCAAGAATTTTTTTTGCTGTTCTAGGGACCAAACCCAAAAGTCTCATGCACACAAAGCAAGTGCTCTTGGATGTGAGCCATGATCATTTATTAAATATAAAAGTTCTTGGCCAAATGCAAGCATGATGGCCTCTGTGACAATAAAGATACTAGAAGTAATGACATAGTCCATTTTACTATGGCCTATAAATTTTTTATTTTATGTATTACCCTTTATGGTTATGTAAAACATACAGAGACATAAGTAGGTGAGATAATATTATTTAATTTAACAAAAAAAAGGAAAATGACTTGACTTCTTTCAAACAGCAGTCATGTATGTTCACTATGTGCTTTATGACCTTGTTTTCATATTGTTTCACCTCAGTTACTCCCTAAGTTATCCAGTTTCCAAAATAAGCATGTCAATAAGGACATGTCTCAGGCCCCCCAGCCATGCTAATGAATCAATAATGTATTGAAAAATAATGATGGAAAAATAGAGTTGAGGATGTATAAAATTTTATTCCTGCACAAAACTATAAATTGTTTCTTCTTCGCCATCTGTTTTTATCAACAGCCAGCAAATGTTGTAACTGAAGGGGTTGGGGGGAGGGCAACCCAAAGAGAAATATGAGGTCAAGGTTCTGATAACGAATTCCACCCCTCCTTTGTGCTTTTAGACCAAAATTGCCTGGTGATGAGTTAGAGACTGAAAACCCACTGGGAAAGTAGCAGCCTGGAAGCTGGCTGGGAGTTTCTGTGCCAGCTCAAAGCAGAGCTTTCACCTGAGGGTTTCACTCAAGTACCATTGTGTAAAAAAACTAAAGCTTGGAGAGAACTGGAACAGGACAGCCGTGGAAAGGCGAAGAAAGAACAAGGACCAGCTGGTTGCTGACTTGTTACTGTTTATTCAACTTTTGAACTTCCAACTCCCCCACTCCCAGCTCAGGCCTCACTCTAGATATACCTCTGCTTTCTTCTCTTGGCACTCCTTCCCCATGTCTCTCTCTCGGAACCCCTTTTTGATCATGGTGCAATACATTAACAGTTACCAAAGGCACCAAAAGATCTTACAGGAAGAACATTGAGGCAACATTATTCTCTTGTATCTACAGGCCAGTAATCTAGGCCTCCGGAAAGAAGATATAGAACCAAAACTGAAGCCTTCCTTTTCAAGCCTTGCTTGAAAAGCACTCAGATTTACATACCAAAGACTGGGCTGGGCTGCCACATGAAATCTACATTGTCAATTACAAACCAGGCAGCACCTGAAATCTACATGCCAAAGACTAGGCTGGGCCAGAGCCTGGAATCTACAATGTAACAATTCAAGCTTTCAGCAGGACCCATCAATGAGGAAATCCCATGGTTGTGTTTCTCTTCTCCTTGTTCAACAAACATATATATGAGTTTTGTATGGGCATAGCAAGAGACGCATTAAACTTTTAGAATTGCTCTCCTGGGGTCATCTCAATCTCAGACTACAGTGCCCAGGCCAGATTAGTCTTTCCTATCCCTAGCAGGGTCCTAGTCTCGTCATTACTTTAAGATCATGACAGCACTTGTCCATGATCAGACTCTTAACTTATAGTTAAGAATGAGGCACTTTGGCCAGGCCCATCTCGATGCCAGGGTAGCACATAACTCACCGCTTGCCCTGGGTCCTTCTCGTCCCACGTCGGGACCCTGCTTTGGGGATGCTAGGAAGTAAGGGCAGCTGAGGCTTAGGTCAAGAGAACAGATGCCCTGGAGGAAAATATCATGTAGAGTCAAATGACTCCCAGGTTACAAAAGCATAACATTTGTTAAGTCTTCCTGTGTCCATACAAAAAGGACTTGCTCTGAATAAACCATGCAAAGGATTCAAGGAGAAGAGAAAAACATTATCCACAAGTCAACAGAACACCAAGAAAGAAGGTACAAATAAACAGAGGAATGGGAGCACTGTGACAGGAGCAACCCAATAAACCCAAACTACCTGAAGCTATGTAATCCTACACCATTGGTCCCATGGAGCTGTGCAGTCCTGGCAATGAGGCATGCCTTCCAGGGCTGTAGAGTTCCAGGGTCCTACAGACCCTCCGGGAGCCCCTCTCCTATCTGCTTCACTCTTTTATATTTCACTTCACATTTCTGAAATAATAGGCTAGAAAAAAAATAAATACATAAAAGTAAGATTCAAATCAACCTTGTCTAATAAGAAGTATTTGACACACCATTATAAGTCAATGGCCTGTGTATGTTTTTAATTTTCAAAATCTTATTAAACCTACTAATAGAGTTCTCTCCTTTTTCGGTAGAAATGATTCAGTGCTTTTAGTACCAGAATATTGCTGTTTATAAATGCTAGCCGAAAACATACAAGTGTAGTACATTATAAATGTGGAAATGTGAAATAGATTTTTGCTGGAGCCACAGAGCTATTTATATTATTTTTAAATCAGAGAAACAAAAATATATAGCTCCCAGTTGTCATAAATAAAATCACAATAATTTACCCTCAGGACATAATTTCAACATTTCTAAGCCAACGCATTGAAGGAAAACATATTATGAAATTTTTATGTGTTAATAACTTAAAATAGTGACATTATTAGTTTCACTGAAATGCACTGAACATAGTCTTTCATTTAGAAATTTCTCCATATCTAACTATCAAGCAAGGTCACAAAAGAATTATTTAATAGCAAACGCCTTGACTCCCATTTCATTTTTCGATACAGAACTCCCGGTGACTTGAATGAAAGTGTAATTGAAATGGGGAAATGAAGTTTGGTCCTGATAATGGCAGGAGAAATTGTGCAGCACAAAATTTCAAAAAAAGCATATAATTTACTACCGTAAATATTTGGGAGATCAGGATTGAAGTTACGGGTGTTAGAAAGAAGACCTTGGGAAAATGGGCTGTCATGAGGCATTGTGTGTTGCTTATCAAAGCCATTGCATCGTTAGCCTTGCCATGCTAAACGTGCCCTTTGCTGAGAAATACCAGTCCAGGAACAAACTCATTTCCGATAAAGCTGATGCAGCTGTTTGATGCACAGAGGAGCTCATAAGGATTCCAGAAACAGGAGTAGTGTTTATTTAGTGTGCTGGCAGAAATGAATCTTTCATTTAGATACTCAGATCATATAATGAGATTTACCAATAAGTTACAGTGGCACCAAAACCCATCAAGATAAAAACAAAAGGATGCAATTTCATTGGTATCAATGCAGGCCCATAATACCAGACAGCTTTCCCTAGGAACATATGCATCTGCATGACACATCCATCCTTGGGAAGAGGCCCCATCTGACACCACTTTTTCCATCTAAAATTCATAGAAGAATGAGAAAAGTTTGCTTTTCTGTCATTCAGAGGAAAAGATTTTCATTCACAATTCCAACCGTGCTTTTATTTAAAGCTTAGCTTTTCTATTAGAGTGTGGCAAAAAGAACAAAAGAGATACATGTCGCCCAGCCTATATGTGGTTTATATAATGCAGGATGCCCCTAACCAGGCTCTATCCAACTGAATTTACTATGTGCTCAGAAGACCCATGCCAGCTAGCTCCCAGAAGCATAAAAGTAAGTGTTTGTGCAGAATACATCTTCAGAGGTGAGATGAAGTGAATCTTATCTCTAAAGTAGCCCATCTTTTCTCTATAGAGAGCAAATCAAAGGGAAGTCACAAAGTTGCTTTTCTCAATCCCTAGACAGAACTCAGAGGACCAGATGCCAACTTGTAGGACACCTTTGTAGACCTAACCTGCTTTTATTCCCCTGATCCGTGCCAGGAGGCCCCTCAAAGTGTTGGAAGCTTTCTAAATGAAAGGCTGTTGCCTGCCTGGCAGAAAGCATGCTGGCTGAGCCAAGGAACAGAAGCTGCATTTTATCTGCTCCTAAAAGCTGAGGCTTAGCATCAGTGAGAAACGCTTATTCACTCCCTGCTCCAGCCGTGTGAGAAGTGAACTAGAACTGCGAAAATGTATAAAGACACACAAAGCACATTGTTTGGAGGACATCTGAAGACATTAACCTTTTCAAAAGGGGGAATTCGGTAGGGGATGAGGGGCCGGCACTGAGAAAATCTTCCTTCACTATGAAGCCCTGGGAAATTATTGCAGAATTTACTCTGGACAATCAGTCACTCTGAAAAGAGAGTCCTTTCTGAAATCAACTGAAATACCACTTCCCTGGGGCCAATTTATATCTCATCTTGACCATGACACAGACTGTGACTATGTTTTTGGCTCTGAAAATTGTGCTTAAAATCTGATGCGACGGTCACAACAGTGTAGGATTGGTTACTATGATTTAAGGCCCCGAATAAAAACTCAGGGCCCACAAACTGGGAAAGATTCCTAATTGACCAGTTATATCAGAAGAAAGGGCAAGAAGGATGGGAAGAAAAAGAGAGACAGCAACTCAAAATAACAATATCTCCAAATCGAGAAGAAATAAGAACAAAACCAAAGGAAAAGCCATTCCACATCACCATTTCTTCCCCTTGTCATTCTGACGCCTTTCTCATGGGAGTTCCTTCTGACCTTTAAACCCACGTACCCCTGGTATATCATGGCGTTTGTTATAAGAGAATTGGCTTTTCCCCGTGGCATTAGGGTGACTGATTTTGTTGCATCCTCCGAAGAACCAAGTAGAGTAGTAGCTTGAGTAATTTTCTGTATTTGTGTTTCAAATAGGGCTAGAGCGATAGCACAGCGGGTAGGGTGTTTGCCTTGCACGAGGCTGACCCGGGTTTGATTCCTCCTCCCCTCTCAGAGAGCCCAGCAAGCTACCAAGAGTAGCTTGCTGGCATGGCAAAGCCCTGGCAAACTCCCCATGGTGGATTTGGAGACTTTACTGATGCCCACTGGAGCAAATCAATGAGTAATTGGATAACAGTGATACAGTGTTTCAAATAAGGAATTCAATTGAAACATCTGTAATTTCCCTTAGCAGTCCTCCTCACATTTTGTGTCTCTGTCTTTTTGCATTTCTATATCTCTGTTTCTCCCCCTTTTTTATAAAGAGCCTAAGAAGTGACACTTTTTCTCCACCTCTTCTTACACGGGACTCCAAACTCCAAACTTCTTCTGGGAAACTGTTCCTCTCTCTCCCATAGTATCCTTTGCTTACTTCTAGCACTCAGCAGTGTTGTCAATTGGAGTTTTCTCTTTCCCTTTTACTTGAGTTTAGGAAAATATTTCAGTTTATGAAGCTTCCAATGAGTGATGTCATTTCATAAATAAAAAGCTTCTATAATTGTCTACTGTTTCATTTAAAGCCCCTTAATCGATGATACCAGTCTAAAAATATGTCGATGGAAGCAGAAACCCTAATCTTACTTGATATTCAAACAATTTAATTTGATTTAGCTATATTGAAATGATTGAGAAACTATTCCACGGCATCTCAAAATTCTTTGAAATAATTTCTCATCATGTCTATACATACCTTCTCAGTAAATATTGAAGGAATGATGTATAGAGAGGAAGCCGTGAAAAGTTATTAGATCCTAAGTATTCTTAATTCTACTTAGGGAAATAAAGGCTGAGAATTTTTTTAAATGTCAGCTTATATTTTTATGGTTTCACTGTTTTATAGTGATTTGTCAGCAGTGTGTGGTGCGGAGGACACAACCAGCAGTGCTCAGGGGGCCCTCGTCCTGGTTCTGTGTTCAGGTTTCATTTCTGCTGGGGCTCAGGTGGGCCATCTGGGGTGCAGTAATAAAAATCAGTGTCCCTTGTGAGCAAGACAAGCTTCCTACCCACTTAACTATTATTCTGGCCTTGCTTTGTAACTTTCGCTTCCATCTTTGTGATGTATAATATTTTATAAACTTCTAATAAGAATTCATTTTCCTTTATAATTTAGACTATACCGTGGATTATTTGCTCATATACCCACTCATTTATTGGAATTGGAGATCATACACAATGGTGCTCAATGCTTACTGCTGGCTCTGAAACCCCCCGGCAATATTCAGGGGACCATTTATTTGTGCTCCAAGGTAAGCAGCTTAATCCCCATTCTATCTCTCTGCCCACTGCAGGTTATTTAACATCCCCAGAATTCTAAACACAAGGATCAGCACAGAGCAGGTGCCCGACCGATTCATTAACAGACACACTAAATTAAAGTGAGTTCAACCAGGAGGAGGAGATGGCGGCTGAAAGGTGGTAAAGTACTATGTATGAAACCTTACCTACGGCAAGAGTATTGTAAATTACAGTAAAAAAACTTATTAAAACAAAATTTGGCTCTCCTAAGAGCAGACTGTTGGGGTGGGAAGGAAATGGAGTGATGAAGGCATTGGTGGAGGGACACCAGTGAAGGGATTGGCATTGAAATATAGTATGCCTGAAACTTAATTATGAATAATTTTATAAGTTCACAGTGACTAAAAATAGTAAATTCCGAAATTTAAATGACTATAAATTCTCTTTTAGGAGTTATATGTTGAAAGCTCTTTCCATATAAGGAATTTTTATACTAAATATGACCTCAAATAATACTTGTAATTTTGATAGCAGGTAAGACCACAGCTAGAAAATACAATTATGATATAAAAATCTTATTCTGTTTCTAATGCATTGCACATTGTACATTTTAGAAACTTTTGGTTTTCTTTTAAGTATAGAGATAAAATTAACAGGAAAAAATCTTTTAAAAGGATAACAAGGAAGCCAAAATAGCTTTTAATATAAAATGCTTCAAATGTTGATGTAGGAAACTATCATATTGTAATGGAACATTGGAGATCTTTGTGAAATTACTTTTTCACAATGTCTTGCATAAGATATATTACACACTCTAGAGAACCAGAATTCATCTAACAAGATCATTTCATCAAAAATCCGTATTATATCAGTTAACAGTACATAAATCACAGTTTATTCACTAGGAACATTAATCTAGAGTCAGATTATCTAAATTCATGTTCCAGCAACCCCTTATACTAGGGAAATAATATTGGATCACAACTTACTACTACTGCTCCTTTTCTAAGATAAGGGTAATAATAAAGCCTTCTGCATGTGAGAATTACCAAAGATCACATATGTAAAATACATATCAGCAGAAAACATAGTAAATGGATATAACTTTTTGTAATTATTATAGCTGTGTCCTATGATATCCTAAACTACTTTTATATCAAATAGAAAATTAAATTCAAATGAAAAAAATTTTATCGTAGGAGGTACACTGTTACTTTTCCCCCAAATGTTCATTTCTCACTTCCTGTCCCCCGAAAGTCTGTCTCTTCAACGAGCCAGGAAAACTTAGGAAAATAAAACTGGGAATTGAAGGCTTGATTTAATGAAACCCCCATCAAGTTATTTATATAATTCCATAGAGGAAAACTATGCAAAAACAAAGCAAAGCAAAACTCCAGTTTAAGGTACAGGAACGTTCCACATCAAAGAGAAGCCCTTGTCCTTCCTGTACATAGTCCCGTCGTGTGCTCTGGGAAGGCACCCATGGAAGTGCATACTTCACAACTCAGCATGGAGACCAGATGGCGCAGCATGGCGGTTTCACATCTGAGTGCAAATGATTTTGTAAATCAGAAGATGAAGTCTTCCGAGTAAGCATGGCTTCCTAACAGGATTACACAAACTGGTGTCTGATCCACATAGGGTGGGAAAAAAATCTTTAAAAATCTGCTGCCTCAGAGCACCCACAATGCACATGATGTCACTGGCAGAACATTCTAGAAAGAACTAGAAGTGATCGCTAGCATGGAGCTTGGAAATGGAGAGTATATATAGAAATGATGAGAGTGTAGTTATCAGAGAGTATACAGCATGCTGTGAACTTCAACAAGTAAATGAGTTGAATTCATCATAAGAATATGAACAATCTCTGTTTGCATAGTACTTGGATTCTAAAGTCAGGGAAGAAACAATCCCAAAGTGAAATAGTAAAGCAATATATAAAATAATACCACACAATGAGATGTCTGAAGATTATAGGGAAATTTAAAAAAAAATTGCACCACCAAATACTCTTATCTAGCAATCACGCTTCTTCCTACTTACACAATGGAGTTGAAAAGTAATGCACATATATGATGCTTACAACAAATTTATTCAGAGTTGCCAACTTTTTGGAAACATGTAGGATGTCCTTTAGTAGGTGAATGAACTTCAGTATATATAGAGTGACAATGGAATGTAATCTATGATATGCTTACTATATTTGCTGCATAGGAATATCTTAAATCGAGTATTTACTACATAGCATGTCCTCTGTATGGGCGTTATACAGATGTTTGTGATTATTTTTCCCCCATCCCAAACACCAAATGAGTTTGTATTACTTTACCTATATTTCACATTTGTATCCCAATACAAATATTGAAATAGAGAATGATGAAGCCATGCGTGTATAAAAGATCAAAAAGCCAGCAAGAAATGTAAATGAAATTACGACCCTGGAAGTCAGTTTTCCAAACTCTCAAAGCTCTACTTGAAAAATAACTTTAGTCAAGTAGGCACAGAGAAAAAGGCATCAGAATGAACCCAGTGTTATAAAAACGAAATTAAAATATAGCCCCAATACAGCAGCCTACATAATGAATATATAGCAAGATGTGAACTAGAGGTAAGTGTATTCTTTAACTATAAATATTCCATATACCTTAGACTAAATGATTTGATGCAGATATTAGATATATAGAAGTTTGCTTAGCTAGGAAGTAAGAAATCTTATTTCACAGAGATGTAAAATAATAGCACAGTTAAAGGGGCATAGCACTAATTCAAAGAGAACATCACAACTCAAAATGCCGCTGGCGGGCAGGTAAACATGGGCACGGAAGCCAAGTCAAAGCAGGTCAAGTGCGGACAGGCCTGGCCTTGTGCCTCCATTGTTGGAACTGTCACTATGCCCAGCACACCTGCTAAGGGAATACTGTAACATAAGGAGTGTGTTGGGCATGTTTGTGATGGTGCAGATCAGTAACTCAGTGCCATAAAGGTCAATGCAATGTAACCATGTTACTTAAACTAGAACAAAATCAGTTAAAAAGACAAAAATTAAAAACCTACTTAAAAACAATACAGGACCATTGTCACTTACAGATAAGTAAGACATCCAAGGAGAAAGAAATAGTTTATACCTTCTTCATGAACTCCAGTTGCCCCCAAATTTCTAAAGAACATGACTATAAATGGAAACTGAAAAATAGATATTCAGGAACCCAGATCAACAACAGATATACTGAACGGTTGACCGGTGTCGTAAGCTGCACTAAGCGGAAGAAACGGGCAGAGGAAATTTTTTTGTTATCAACTAGCCTGCTTGCCCTAGGAAGACATCAAATTCCACTTACAGCAGTATGTTCTGTCTTCCTTAGCATCTCCTTCCAGAGTCAGGGTGACAGAACAACAGTGGAGAGGGCTCTTGCCTTGTATGCAGGAGACCCAGGTTCAATCTCTGGCATCCCCTATGGTCCCTTGAGACCTGGCGAAAGTGATCCCTGCACACAGACCCAGGAGAATGACCTGAGCACTGCCAGGCATGGCCCCCAAACAAAAACCAAATAAATGAAAATTCTTCCAGGGACCTGGGAAATAGCTCAAAAGACTAGAGTGTAGGCCTGGCATGCAGAGGACCTCTAGGCCAATCCCCAATACTGCTACAGAGGGCTCCCCAAACATCCCCAAGATGTTTCGAGCAAATACTTTTGTGCTTCTGACTTGCCAGGGCACCTACAGCTGCCAAGCCTGTCTTCTTATAATAATATAAGAAGTGTTAGCAGTTTCTACTATACAATACCTTATGAGCAATTACTCGTCCCACTTTATGGATAAAGTTGAGACCTCAGATCATCTAACTTGAACCAGAAACTAGATTAATCTGCTCTTGCCAAAGACAAGCCTCTCCCGTATAGATAACTCCAGTGAAGACAAGTAAAAAAATGTCACTGTCACTGTCACTGTCATCCCGTTGCTTATCGATTTACTCAAGTGGGCACCAGTAACATCTCCATTGTGAGACTTGTTGTTACTGTTTTTGGCATATCGAATATGACACTGGTAGCTTGCCAGGCTCTGCTGTGTATCTCAGGGCTGGACACTCCCGGTAGCTTGCCTGGCTCTCTGAGAGGGACAGAGATATCGAACCCAGGTCGGCCGCATGCAAGGCAAACACCCTACTCACTGTGTCATTATTTGAAAATTCGCAATAGAGCTGACGAGATAGCTGAGCCCACTGGGCACATGCATTGCATGCATGAAGGAGGAGGTCTGGGCTTGATCCCAGCAACAGATGCTCCCCTGAACATTGCCAGAAAGGATCCCCAAGCACAGAGCCAGGATCAGCCCCGTAGCACTGCTGGGCATCGTCCACAAACATACACACCCCAAAATAAACCCTTAAATCAGCTCTTTGTCTCTGCAGAAAAATCAGCAACCAGCTGAATCAACAGTTCCACTTCTCCAAGAGTTAAGCTCTGGTTCCCATATTCCCTCCCCACCCCAACCCCCACTGCAGGAGAGAAGCTGACACTGGCGCTGGGATTGGGTTTGAGAAATTATATGCCTAAAACACAGTTACTTATAACTGTAAATCACGTTTCTTTAATTTAAAAAATAAATAAACACTTTATGAAGGTGGTGACACCTAAGTAAATTTAGCTCTAGGTAAGTAGAGCTAAACTCCTGGAATTATAAAAACTAGTAAATAATAATAAATTGACAAAGTATAATTGTTTCAAAACTGTATTTTGTACAGGTATAGAAAATTTTAAATTATGTTATAAATAATTCTGTACTAGTACATTTTAAAATTTACATAAAATAGATAAAGCCTACAAATGTAAAATTGTTAAGAGTGAAGAGAATTAAAAAATTTCAGGGGAGAGGAGCTGGAGTGATAGCACAGAGGGTAGGGCGTTTGCCTTGCACACGGCCAACCCAGGTTGGATTCCCACCATCCTATATGGTCCCCTGAGCACCACCAGGGATAATTCCTGAGTGCAGAGCCAGGAATGACCCCTGTGCATCGCCGGGTGTGACCCAACA
The DNA here is from genome assembly GCF_027595985.1 of Sorex araneus. Lineage (NCBI taxonomy): Eukaryota > Metazoa > Chordata > Mammalia > Eulipotyphla > Soricidae > Sorex > Sorex araneus. Next base: position 173,719,569 of record NC_073305.1, read on the forward strand.
AGGAAAAAAAAAATCAGGGGAGAATCTGAATGGGCCCTAAAGAAGTACATAAGTGTGCTTAATCTTAAGAATGGGGCAGTTGGCTTTATATTAGAAAATATTGCTGTAGATAATGCTTGAGTTTCTGGATTTAAAAGGATTATAACAAAGTATCTATGAGTGTAAAATGAAAAACACTTAATAAAATACATAACATTTGATAATAATAATTATAAAAGAGTTAAGCTCTGGGCTTCCTAGCAGCCTTCAGAGAGTCAAGTCACGAAGGAAGGGAAAAAGAAACTGATAAAACCTGACAAAGCGACAAAGAACCAGGACAGGAAAAAAATAAAGGACACAATTTGAGAGTTAAGAAAACTCCTCAGTGTGAATTTGATCTGGCATGAGGGTTCTGGCCCTTTCAGATTCAATCTCTTAAGGCTCGCTTTGTATTTTCCCCTTTTACTGTCTGCTCACTCCGTCCCCAGGAGAGCAAGTCTCTGGTGCTTGATTTCAGTGATTTACCTAAAACTGGCAATAATGGGTGTTTATGTGCCACATCAGTCAGAATAGAAGGGATAGCCAGTGATTAAAATTGCAAGAGAAGAGAATCCTGATTGCTGGGAGCAGTTTTCCCAGGAGTTCCTACAGAGATTAGCCTTTTGCATCCATCCAGACCAAAGGAGGATGTAAGGGGGATGACCATGGATGGACCTGTTGAGAAAAACAGCATTTGCTTTGAGTTGTCAGCAGAAAAATCAGAAATGACTGCATCGCAATAAAACACTTCAAAATTGTGAATCAACCTGCACAAATTCAAAGTTGCATCCATGAAATAGAATCAGAATCTATTGCTTTTACTTTCCAAGAGAGAGCTAATGAATACAGAATTGGACTGTCATCATTTCAAATCCCATCAGTGCTTTGAAGAATGGTAGCAGGGTGCCCACTGAATCACAAAGCAACATGGGGTGGAATGAGGAAGGGAGGCTGCTAGGATTAATTTTTGAATAAACATAGAACTACACCTGACTGAGGTCCTGAATTCCTGTTCATGGAAAAACATGGTGAACGTTAGTGATGAGTAAATGAAAATGAAGTCTTTCTAAGTTGGGTATGCATGTTTCAATACTAACATCAATTAGAGGACAAATGCTAACATTAATAAGTATTTACAAGTACAATGCAATGTATAAAAGCTGGCATTGCTATAACTTCTTTCTAAAAAACACGAATTCAAACTAAGTTATGGTAAAAAAAATTACAAAAACAAGTCTTAACTCTGTCCTTACATTGCAAGGTTTCTACTATTTGTAATTTTTTTCATCAGATAATTAACTATAGCATGTCTCAGCTATAACAATGTATCAGCTAACATCAAAAAACATATGAAGTTTGCTGACATATCTTTCTCTGATCGGAGTGAGTGCGGATGTGGGTGCCTTGCCCTGGAAGTGCATCTTTCCTAGGAGGAAATACCCACTTTGCAATGTGACCGGCTGGCATACACTCTGGCCACCCATAGCCTGAACTGGAGGAAATAGATTTGATAATATTGAATTTTCTTAAATGTAGGGGCTGGACAGATAGTACGAAGGTTAAAGTGCTTGCTTTGCAAGAACTAGATACTTCAAATTTCATACAAACATTACTAAATCAAGATGATATTTATCTCCTAAACATGCATATCATAAGGATATTTTACCTATAATTAGAGAAGTTTGGAGAAACCCCATTGTTATAATTCCTTTCCACTTGTTGAGTTTTTACCCCTAAAATATACACAATTGATTTGTTAGTTTACCTTGATGGTTATTGAGATCAAGATGCTTTCTTATGGGGCCACACCCAAAGACACTGGGTGCCAGGCCCATTCCCTGCACGGGTTGGCCCAGAGCCACAGGTCTTAGCAACGCAGTAGTGCTCAGGCTAGGAGGCTCTAGGCAAACCCCAGGCCCACATCCAGCAGAAATGAGGATTAGAGAGACCTGCAGTGCCAGGGATTGAACTCACAACCTCACACATGAGAGATATGTGCTCTATTACTTGGGCCATCTTCAGACCCCCCAAGGATTATTTTCTTGCTTCTGTGTTTGGGCCACTTGATCTTTGCCAAAAGGCCGAGAAGTGATAGATGGACTGGAGCAGTAGCACAGCGGGTAGGGTGTTTGCTTGGCAAGTGACCAACCTGGGTTTGATTCCTCTGTCCCTCTTGGAGAGCCAGGCAAGCTACTGAGAGTATCCCACCCATATGACAGAGCCTGGCAAGCTAGCTGTGGCATATTCAATATGCCAAAAACAGTAACAACGAGTCTCACAATGGAGATGTTACTGGTGCCAGCTCGAGCAAATTGATGAACAACAGGACGACAGTGCTGCAGTGCTACAGTGCATATTTATAGATATAACCACTGAAAGAGAAGAGAAATTAATATTATATAAAGAGAGAGGGCTGGAGCGATAGTATAGTGGATAGGGCATTTGCACGAGGCCAACCTGGGTTTGATTCCTCCATCCCTCTTGGAGAGCCCGGCAAGCTACTGAGAGTATCCTACCCACATGACAGAGCCTGGCAAGCTGCCCATGGCGTATTCGATATGCCAAAAACAGTAACAAGCCTCACAATGGAGACATTACTAGTGCCCCCTTGAGCCAATCAATGAGCAATGGGATGACAGTGACAGTGACAGCGTGTTTGATAACAGTGTCACTGATGACAGTGACAGTGACAGTGACAGTGTGATAGGGCACACCTAGCAGTGCTCAGGACTCACCCCTGGCCCTGAGCTTAGGAATCACTGCTGGCAGTCTCCAGAGACCAAATGGGGATCAAACCCAAGTCGGTCAAGAGCCCTACCAGCTATACTATCTCTCCATCACTGCGTACCCTCCACCTAATTTTTAGTGATGTCAAAGATTCTAATCTATCAGGCACAGAGTTCACGGATCTTTGAAATGGTACTGAGTCTCTCCACCTCATCGTGCATAAAGCTGGCTGGACATTACTAACCTGCCCGACAATTTAGGGGATGAAAAATCCCTCTCCACACATCCTCTTCTTTGACCTTTGTGGCAACCTTGAAGGAAGGAAGGTAAAGCAAGTCTCTAGGTTCCACTGGACGGGATGGGAAAACAAGAGCTTAGCCAGTGTCTCAGAGCCTCTTAAGAAATAGGATTGGTGGAACTCAGGTCTCTGTGGCTGAAGCACTGCATGTGCTACTTTGTCCCTGGAAATTTCTTTCTAAAATGAGTCTTCAGATATTTAGTGATTGTGGCCCATGTGTTGTAGGCGGTCAGGCCTTTCGTCTTTTCACATAAAAGGTGCTGATGCTGTGTTTTGCAATGATATTATTACTTCCTGACGCTCCGCTTAGTTCTCCTTAGGTCTTTTGTGCAGTTACTTGACAGCACAGCTTTATCACTTCCCCGGAGCTGTCAAACATCCTGCAGGCCTATTTCTTGCTGTGTCTATGCATGAATGGTTGAACAGACTCTGTATACAAAAGAAGCTAAATAATGGAACGTGGCATGCAAAGAAGGTCAAAGACAACTTTACCAAATAACACGGCATTGTGTGCAGACTGTTGATGGTTAATTTTAAAGGTTTTCCAACCTAAACCTACCTAAAGGTCACTGGAAAAGGGAGTCATCCTTTACCAGTCTCAGCTCACACTGCAAACCGGTTTGTACGCATTCCTTAAAATTGATAGCCACAGGAAATTGTCAGTGTAAGGATGGATTCTCTCCTCCCCACAAACGGCAAAGAGTAGGAGAACAGTGTGAGGGTAGAGTAGATTTTAACTCTTCATGTTCTTTCTCTCTGTATACTAGAACCAAAAAATGCAACCATTGTTGGTTCACTCCTAAGAGTGCAGTAGGAAATTTCCTTCTTCAATCCTCTTAAAGTCTAGGAATAGTACAATTTCTTCTGTTGGATTTGCGCTTTCAATTTCTAGATCCCAAAAGTAAATTATTACAGGTTTAAAAATCATTTTGTAAAATTTATATAATATTTCTAATAAAATTATAATTCATAATCTCGTTTACCATGGCAGGGATTGCTGTATAAAGTTTTCTACATATTTTATTTATTTATTTATTTATTTATTTATTTATTTATTTATTTATTTTACTTTTTTGGTCACACCCAGTGTTGCACAGGGATTACTCCTGGCTCATACACTCAGGAATTACTCCTGCTCGGGGGACCATATGGGATGCTGGGAATCGAACCTGGGTCAGCTGCATGCAAGGCAAATGCCCTGCCCGCAGTGCTATCACTCCAGACCCATTTCTACATATTTTATTTTTTTTTAGTTTTGGATTTCTGTATTTTAGTATTTTAATAACTAAGTCCAGAGAAATGTCTGCCAGGAATCTCAACATTGTAAGCATTTCTACATATTTTAAAAAGAACTAAAAGTACTTAATATTTTTCTCATTTTTTCTTACCATTTTTCAAACAACTCTCAGAGTCATAATCTTTTCCAAAGCATTACATGTATTTCCTCTTGTAGGCACACACCATAACGCCACAATATTTGTGTTTTGTAGGGAGGAGAGTTTGGGCGGCATCTGGCTGTGCTCAGGGCTTACTCCTTGCCCTATATCTGGGATCATCCCTGGGAGAGCAATAGGGGCCATATGCAGTGCTAGGGATATAAGCCAGGTTGATTGCATGCAAAGCAAACCGCCTTACGTGACGTAATATCCGTCCGGCTCTGAAAATCTTTTCTTTTTGTTTACCCTTTTGACTTATGCTTTGGAATGACTACTATTTTGTTAAAGTCGAGAGACTCCGTAGCTCCACTAGGAGTAAAAGTAACATGACACTTTACAAAGACAATGAACTACAAAATATTCTATCATAAATACATACACAGGAGCTTGTCTTAAATCATGAAATCATATAGATAGTTTTAATAACTAAAAGTTTGTTGAGCTCACATCTCTCCTATAAGACCTAGAAGGCGAGAGTTGACTTTCTGATTTCTCAGACAGTTAAGTGAAGAATATACAGACACACACATCCTGGACACTGAATGCCACAAACCCAGACAGCAACTAGGGAAAATTGTCCCATACCTGAGTGTATTTGACGTCATTCTTCCTCTGAAAGCTTCTGACAATTCATCTGCAACCTTTTAGAATAGTCTGGCTATCTATCTTTCATTAAAATTACTGCTTGTACCTTATGGACTCAGGCTTGATACTGAGGTCTTTAATCCACTGTGATATGACTTTTGTGCCTTGCATTAGACAGAGATCTGAGTTCAATTTTTTTTTGCATGTAGCTGTCCAGTTTTCCCAGCACCGCTTGTTGAAGAGGCTTTCCTTGTTCCACTTCACATATTTTGCTCCTTTATCACAGATTAATTGATCATATATTTAAGGGTATAAGTCAGTATATTCAATTCTATTTTATTGGTCTCTGGGTCTGTCTCTATTTTAATGCCATGCTGTTTTAATTACTACTGATTTGTAGTACAGTTTGAAGTTGGAGAAGGTGATGCCTCCCATCTTCTTTTTCCCAAGGATTGTGTTAGCTATACGTGCGGGTTTATTGTTCCCTATAAATTTTAGGAGAGTTTTGTTTATTTCTTTGAAAAATGTCATGGTATCCTTACACTGACCTCATTAAAAATACAGGCAAGGGGCCGGAGCGATAGCACAGCGGGTAGGGCGTTTGCCTTGCACGCGGTCGACCCGGATTCGATCCCCGGCATCCCATATGGTCCCCCAAGCACCGCCAGGAGTAGTTCCTGAGTGCAAAGCCAGGATCAACCCCTGAGCATCGCTGGGTGTGACCCAAAAAGCAAAAAAAAAAAAAAAAAAAAAAAATATACAGGCAAAACCCTCCATGACATTGAAGCTAAAGGCATCTTTGAAAATGAAACACCACTGACCAAGCAAGTGGAAACTATAATAAACAAATGGGACTACGTTAAGCTAAGAAGCTTCTGCACCTCAAAAGAAATAGTGACCAAGATTTGTAGAGAGCCCACAGAGTGGGAAAAATTATTTACCCAATACCTACCTATCAGATAAGGGGTTAATATCCAAGATACATAAGGCACTGGTAGAACTTTATAAGAAAAAAATCCTCCAACCCCATCAAAAAATGGGGAGAAGAAATGAAAAAATCTTCCTCAAAGAAGAAATATAAATGGCCAAAAGGCACATGAAATAATGCTAATCATCAGGGAGATGCAAATCAAAACAATAATGAGCTATCACCTCACAGAAAAGAAACTAGCACATAACAAAAAAGAATAAGAACAACCAGTGCTGGCCCAGATGTGGGGAGAAAGGGACTCTCATTCATTGTTGTGGGAATGCCAACTGGTCCAGCCTTTAAAAAAAAAATATGGCTATTCTCAAAAAACTAGAAATTGAATTTCTCTATGACCCAGCAATACCACTCTTGGGACTATAACCCCAAGGGTGCAAAAACACACAGTAGAAATGATATCTGCACTTATCTGTTCATTACAGCACTGTTCACAATAGCCAGAATATGGAAACAACCTGAGTGCTTGAGAACAGATGAGTTGCTAAAGAAACTATGGTACCTCTACACAGTGGAATACTATTCAACTGTTAGAAAAGATGAAGTCATTAAATTTGCTTATAAATGGACGGACATGGAGAGTATCAAGCTGAGAAAAATGAATCAGAAGGAGCGGGACAGACGTAGAATGGCTAAACTCATTTGTGGGATATTAAAAAAAAACAGTATTAGACTAACACACAAAGATAGTAAAACCAAGGGACAGGAGGATTGGTCCATGTAGGATAACATAGGGTTTGTCCTTTCAGCCTTGCCTTGGGGAACTTAGTTTACCTTAAAGCAATGTCCTTTCTATATGGACACAGAAAGACAGTTAATATTATGCTTTGTAACCTGGGAGCTGATTGACTCCAATAATATTTACTCCTGGATATCTGCTTTCTCGATTCAGTTGCCCTTAGTTCCTAGTACCCCAAAAGCAAGGTCCTGACGAGGGACAGAATGGACCTAGGGCAAGCTGTGAGCTACCCTAGCATCAAAATGGGTCAGGCCAAAGCGCCACGATACTCAACTATAAGTTGAGAACATGCTCATAGACAAATGCTGTCATGATCCAAAAGTAATGACGTGACTAGGACCCTGCTGGAGTTAGGAAGACTAACCTGGCCTGAGGACTGTGGTCTGGAATATATAGTGAATATCCTCAGGAAGAACTAAACTTTAAGTTTGATGTATCTCTTACTGAGCTCATACAGAATGACATTGCTAGAAATATTAGAAGTAAATTTACTATAACTATTTAAGTGGATTACTAGCTGAGGAATGAAGAAAGCGACACACCCTTGTTTGGATCCCACCCTTGAGCGGATCTCCTAGTAATCTGGAGTAATCTCCTTAGATGAGATTTTGTTAGTCTCCTGGAGGAGGGTCTTACCCCTCTTTGTTGATTTGTTAATGTTCAACCCACCTTTGTGTCACCACCCTATACGATTGCTATATAAACTAAGACTGTAACAGAAGTAGGTAGAGGACACAGAAGCAAGGGAGAAGAGGCACAGGCAAGACAGAAAGGGAGAGGTAAGACAGATGAAGAGACAGAAGCAAAGAGAAGGAACAGAGGCAAGACAAAAGACACAGAAGAAGACACAGGAGAAAAAACAGCAGAGAAGACACAGAAGTGAGAGAGAAAACACAGAAGCAAGAGAGAAGACACAGAAGCAGAGACAGAGAGAGGTTGGAAGAGACTAGAGGAGAGACTACAGAAATAGAGAGACAGACAGAAGAGACCACAGCGGCACACACAGAAGCGGACCACAAAGGAGGAGCCATTCCAACCCGGTCCATAGAAAACGGCTCGAGAGCACCAAACACAAGCGGCGAGAGAGACAGAGTGCTGGCTCGAGAGCCCTCAAACAACACAACACACATCATCACCCCCTCTGCGTGCGCCTGCATGCTCGTGCCTTTGTAATTTTTACAGGTCCACATTTGGAAGCTTGTTTTAAGGTCTGGGGAAGATGGCATTTAGGATAGAGAAGGAACCATTATGGCAACGATGGTTGGAAGGGATCGCTCTTGATGGGTGATGTGTGCTGAAAGTCGGTAAAGTATCTGTATTGCAAACCATAATTCCCAAAAGGAGAGAGAGAGAAAAAAAAATTTACTACTATAAAGGCAGGCTTGGGGACAGGGAGAGGTGTGGCAGGAGGAATACAGGGGTATATCAGTGGGGGGTAATGTACACCGACGGAGGGATGGGTTTTGGAACACTGTATGACTGAAACCGACTATGAAAGCTTTGTAACTGTATCTCACAGGGATTTAACAAAAAAAATAATAAAATAAAATCACTGCTAAAAACATTTTAGGTTTCTAGATGATAAGAGCTTGAAGGTAGCATCTTCAAGGGTGATTCATAGCTGACACGTGTCTCTGTCCCTACCCCCAAGCCAGTTTGTCTTGCCCCCAATTTGTGATGGTTAAATACTGGTTGACTATTGGAAGTCTGACATGGAACTTTGATTGCTCCTTTCAGGACCTCAAATGAGAGTGAACCTTTGCCTATGGCAAGTGGAAAAAATGCAGAATCCTTATAGTGCTGTACCACTTGCAAGAATCCTTGAGTGAATATTGTGTGTCTGCATTTGTTCTCTCTCTATTCCCACCTTTCCCCTATGAGGAGAGAGTGGGAATAGGTGTCTTCTCTGGATTTGGGTCGCACTCTGACTTCAGGAAAGCCAAGAAAACTGTGCACAAAAGAAGATGCTTGTTTCTCAGAAGACACACATGATGTGCACAAGTGATAATTATCATGTGATAATAAGGTAGAGCTCATTTCATTTCCATGAAACCTGTTAAAAATAGTTTTATTTTTTATCTATGTTGTTTCTGAATAATCATAGATGCAAAGGGCTAAATTCTAGTTTTAATGCATACTCACACTAGCTATTAGATTAATCAGAAGCTGTGTTCGTGAATTTAATAACTAGATTTGTCACCATGGAATAGTTTTGATTCCTTATGTGTATAATTTAAATATTACTCATAGAATACATGTGAAATAAAGATAAAGCATATGAGAGGGACACTAAAAATCCTAACTCCATCATCGAATACTTGTAGAATAGATTTTTGTATCAGTCACAGACTAAGCTGAATAGTCCATTTGTTTTGCATATTAATGTTTCATCAACTCTCCTGTTAAGAATACAGGATTTGCAGAATCTTCGGCAAAATTAAAGCTAGTAGGAATAACAAACGCTTTTACCCCATACATATGTGACAGAACTCATTTGTCACTCTCTTATGCAGAACCTTAGAAGCCTTATCACAACAGAGCTTTAAGAATCCACTATTTAAATTTTTATTTTGGAGCTTAAGATAAACGTTATCTTCCACCTTTGCTCTTGACCAGGCTTTCCTTAGTTTTTTTGGAATCAGAAACGCTCGTGAGAATTCAAGAAAAATTCTGTCAACACAGAAAAGTTCACGCATATCAAAAAAAAATAAACCTTGCCACATATCCACCCTATTTTAGGTAGTTTGAGAAGCCACCCCAGATATTTCTTTATCTTGAGAGATGTCAGTTCCTAGGAAGAGTCTGCACTGCATGCCAACATTTCTCAATCCATTTTTCATTCTGTGCTCTCTTCAGACCAAGTTTTCTTCCAGGTTCACATTGGCCTACGTGCTGGCCCCTAGTTTTGTGTTGTGGACCCCATCAATTACTTTTAACCTGTGACCCCTTAGAGTATATCATGAGGACCCACAGAAGGATTATATGGCCTCCACTGAAAAATACTGCTCTATACCATATAATTTCTTTTTTTTCTTTTTTAAAATATTATTTATTTATTTAATTTTTAATTAATCACCATGTGGAAAGTTACAAAGCTTTCAGGCTTAAGCCTCAGTTACACAATGCTCAAACACCCATCCCCTCACCAGAGCACATATTCCACCACCAAGAACCACAGTAAACCTCACCCCACCCCCCTACCCCCCCGCCCCCCACCCCGCCTGTGTAGCTGATAAATTTCACTTTACTTTCTCTTTACTTTGATTACATTCAATATTTCAACAAAAAACTCATTATTATTGTTTGGAGTCCCCCCCCCCCAAAGTCAGACCTGCTAGAAAAGAAGCATTTGATAATACAGAAATCCAAAACCACATGGCCGTTATTGTGACCTCATATCTCTTCATTCTCAGCAATAGAAAGCAAATTATACCACATAACTTCTAATAAAAACTTCAGGGAAGAATAGAAGCTCTGTATCCAGATGAGTCCTGGATGTTTTGCTTTTCTCCTCAAATTCAGCTGCATTACCCCCTTCTAACCCATTCTCCTATAACCACCCACCACTATATGACTAAATATCTAGATGTATAATTGTTTCTTTCTCTCTAAAGAGTGGCTGGAATAAATGGTGAAAAGAATCAAACTCTTGAAGAGTAACAAGAGTATTTTAGCATTGACAATCTCTAAGACTCCCTTCCTCATCGCCTCAAGGCTGGGGGAAATGATTGGGGCAGAGAACAAGAAACATTTCTAATGTTCAAAAGGTAAATGCAAGTAATCGGTAAACAATTTTCATGAGAATATAAAAAATATGTTTTGTCTGTCTTATTTATGAACTGGAGTGATAGCACAGTGGGTAGGGCGTTTGCCTTGCATGCGGCTGACCCAGGTTCAATTCCTCCGTCCCTTTCAAAGAGCCCAGCAAGCAACCAAGAGTATCCCGCTCACATGACAGAGCCTGGCAAGCTACCTGTGGCGTCTCACAATGGAGACATTACTGGTGCCCACTCAAGCAAATCGATGAACAAAGGGAAGAGAGAGCTACAGTGCTACAGTGTTATTTATAATGTCATTGAAACTTGCTTCTTTAAAAACGCTAAGTCAGGGCCAGAGAGATAGTATAGAGGTTAATGCACTTGCCTTACACACGGTAACCCTGATATGATACCTGGCATTCTATATGATCCCCTGAGCACCACCATAGTTGATGCCTGAGCACAGAGCCAGGAATAAGCCCCAAACACCACCACTACCAGCACCACCACCACCAAAAGCAATTCGCAACCCACCAAAAAAGTGGGAAAAAAGAAAAGTGAGTGTCACCTTGAATTCACTTATAAAATTCTCACAAATGCTCTGAAATAATTCAGTTGTTTTCTCTGAATCACTCTGCCCTTGATACAAAGGTGCTAATTAATCCATTGCAATCTAGCTGAGGCTCTATCACCGAGAAATAATAGTGTTTTACAATTATACATAAACTGCCCAGTGGTTTCATCAAATGTGAGCGGTTTACCTTATTACTAGTTTCTTGACCAAAGTCATACTATTTAACTCTTATTAGACATCATGAAACATGCAACACCATTTTTAGGATTATACTTTTAATCTCTATAATGTTATCCAAGGATAATCCTCAAACATTCTATCAGCTTTTCATTCTCCTGCTTGGCTTTAGTGGTTAGGGCAGGTGTAAGCTTACTCTCTTAGGTGGTTCCCGCTTTTTCTTCAACTGTCCTTCCATCAAATACAATGACAGTATGTCAGGACCAAATTTGCTAAAATTATCAAAATTGTCTCTATCTCCTAGTAAGTTTCTTTATTTTTTTTTGTTTGTTTTTTAGGTTTTGGAGATATACTCATTGATCTGGACTGGAACAATAGCACAGCGGATAGGGCATTTGCCTTGCACTAGGCCAACCCAGGTTTGATTCCTCCACCCCTCTCAGAGAGCCTGACAAGCTACCTCGAGTATCCCGCCTACATAGCAGAGCTGGGCAAACTACCCATGGCGTATTCAATATGCCAAAAAACAGTAACAACAAGTCTCACAATGGAGATGTTACTGGTGCCCGCTCGAACAAATCGATGAACAACAGGACGACAGTGCTACAGTGCAGTGCTACCCATTGATCTGGCTCTGCATTCAGAATTAATCCTGGTAGTGCTCAAGGGGGGAAAAAAATGGGATGCCAGGAATTGAAGCTGGCCACATGCAAGGAAAGTGCCCTTCTCATTGTGCCATTGCTCCAACCCCCCAATAAAATCCTGTTATCTTGTCTACCCCTTTACAGTTCCCCCATTTCCTGAGTGCAGGGCATCCCTTTATCGCAGGAAGAGAAGACACACCATCGATTCTTAAACCAAGATATTTTTAAAATTAAAGTTATTTACTTACTGAAAATGATTTAATAACCAAAGTGTTTGGGGTTTTGTTTTAAGTGTCTGGGCTACACCTGACAGGGTACTCCTGGTGGCAATTGAGTTTCCTGTGGAGCTGGGGAGTGAACCCAGGCCTTAAAATGCAAAACATAAACTTTAGCCCACTGAGCTCCCTACCCAGCGCCCACAATGTATTTTTATTTTATATTTGATTTTTGACACTTTTTGAGGGGACGAGGGATGGGATATAAGCAGGTGCTCAGAGCTTATTCCTGACTTTGTGTTCAGGGATCATCCTGCACTCAGGAATGATGTGTGGTGCCAGGAATCAAACCAACTGGCTACAAACAAGGCAAGCACCACAATTCCGGTACCATCTCTCTGTCCTCAAGGATTTATTTTTAAACTACTAAAATTAAATAAGTGCTCCTACCCCCAAATAAATTAACAACCTGATAAAAAGATGGGAAAAGGACTTGAAACAATGTTCCTTCAGAAAAAAAAAATAACTGAAATCTAGGCGGAGGTAGGGACAATAGTATACTTTGCAGGGAGAAAAATGTAGCAATAAGTTTGTTGAGAGAAATAAAATTCTGTGGAAAATGAAAGTTTTATCTTTCTAGCATTTTGCTGATTGCCCTATAACCTTTCACACATACGATTGTTTGACTTTTGCTTTCTCAGAAAAGACAGGCCTCAGAAGATAAGAGTCCTTTGGATTTGTAAATAGATTTTGGAACTCAGAGTAAAAACATGGTTTTTGAAAGTCTGGGTAGTTTTGATTTGCAAAATCAAGTTTTCTTAAATGATATTTTCGGTGTTGAGAGTTTCTTTTTAAACATAAAAAGAGAAAATCTGAAGGACCCAAAAACAGGTTGAAAGAGCTTCTCTTCAGTATTTTTTTAAATTGTTTTTTTTTTTTTAGCTTTCCTCTCAAAGCTAAGATTTTGGAACTTGTGGAGAGCAACATTCAGAGATAAGAGAGGAAGGAAATTGTTTGCTAACTTGTCTATGGTTCACTAAGAGAATGGGGGGGTTCTCTAAGAAAGAAAGAGAGTTTGGCTGCCTAACCCCTGGCCCCAGAAAGGGCTGTGTTTAGGGGTGGCAAGAAGAGAAAGCAGATAAATTTGTTACTAACTTGAAATAAAAAGAGAATATGAACCTCCTAGCTCAAGGAGCGATAGCACAGAGGTTGGGCTTTCGCCTTTCATGCGGCCGAACTGAGTTCGATTCTTCCGCCCCTCTTGGAGAGCCCAGCAAGCTACTGAGAGTATGGAGCCCGCGCAGCAGAGCCTGGCAAGCTCCCCGAGCTATTGGATATGCCAAACACAGTAATAATAAGTCTTTCAATGAGAGACGTTACTGGTGCCCACTCAAACAAATCGATGAGCAACGGGATGACAGTGATCTCAAAGCGTAGTCTAAAACGTCTCGGGGTTAACAGAGAAACCCCAGAGCCAGAAAATGGCTATAACCGGCCGTCAGCTCAGCTGAGTTGTGGCCTCACTCAGGCCTTGCTTCCTTCTGGTGGCCCCCTATTCAGCCCATTGGGCCCTAGTCTCATACTGTGGTCACGTTTTTGTGACTTTCAACACAGGCCTAAGAGCTCTGCTCACTGATTCCCCTTTCTTAGCGGATGTGACTCTTTGGGGATCCTCTTAGACCTTAGGCACAGTCCTAGGAGAAACAAGAAAAATCCTGACTTGACTGAACCTCTGAGCAGAATGTAACTTGATGAAGTTTACCCACATGTAAACAGATTTAGTTTTCTGCTCTTTGATGAAAATGGTAGCTCATTTTTTTTAAATCCCATTTTATAGAAAAATTTTCGTTTTTCCCTCTGAAATCTCCACTAATTGCATGCGATTTTGAACCTAATTATATCTGAATTCTGAGATTACTCTCAGATTATTTTGTTCCGCGTTTCATGTGATTACACTCGTCAATATACTTAAAATCTTTTCGTCTAAATAGCTTACTTCCTTAAACAGCTAAATATATCTATAACATGTCAATTCACTGGTTCAATTCTACATTTTATTGCCCCAAACCAAAATAGTTATTCAACACATTGTAGTTAGGGCTTAGAATATTCTTGGAGTCAAGAGGGGCCAGAGAAGTAGCTCTTGTGGGAGTCTGGGTTTGATCTCCAGCACCCCTTAATCCCCCGGGCACCGCTAGAAAGAGTCCCCTCAGTACCAGTGAGTACAGATCCCCTTCAGTCTACACAGTGAAATACTACTCAAGTTACTAGAGAAGATGAATCCTGTCGCCCTCTGTTGCTTGGCTAGAACCAGAAGGTGCCAAACAAGCTATGTTAGTCAGAGGGAGAGGAACACGTACAGAATAACATGTCATATGTGGGCTATAAAGGGAAATAAAAATGGCTAATTGAGGAGCATGGCAATAGGTGCCAGAGCAAATAAGATTAGTCCCTGCAGAGCAATAAAATCTGTCCCTGTATAGTGACACGGTAAGGAGTGTCTGGGAGCATTTGACAACCAGATATCACACCTTGAGTCTCACCCAACCCCCCGGAAATTATCACCTAGGCTTAGGGAGTCACTCCTACCTGGAGCATCTAGCCCTACTTGGCATTGGCAAAGCAGAGTTGGAAAGGTGATAGTCAGTAATGCTAAACTTTATGTGATTGGACCATCCTCTTAAGTCGAGACCCTCAATAAAACGTAGCTCTATACAATAAAGTGAACGGCCACTGGCTGTCTCCCGGAGAGGTTTCTCCGCGCGCTCATCATCCTTGGCCCCACGTCTGCCCGGACCCAGTGAGCATTGTGTCCGGGCACTTTGGGGAAAAACTGTTCCCCAACAGCTAATGGCAACAACCCTCAAAATTGTCCTGCAAAATGGAATTTGCTAAGAATGTGAGAGAACCCTTGGGATGTTGACGCTCTGGCGTTGGTGTTGGTGCTAGAATAGGGCATGCCCGAAACATTACCATTAACAGTACATAAATCACGGTGTCAAATACAAATTCAAGCAAGTTTAGCTACAAAAACAGGATGCTAGACAATATCTAGACAAAATGTCATGTGAAGAAGCAGAAGTTTAATAGACAGGGTTTACTTCTTTGCACACATGCTAAAGATGAGGGAATGGTCTTTTTAACCCTGGCTTCAGCACCTGACAGAAAAAAAAATTGTGAATTACGACTGTTTTATTAATTTTTTTGTATACTGTCATACAAATAGTGCTGATGAATGATTTCCCTTCCCCAAGTTTATCAAAGATGAAAATGAATGCATGATTTAGCCCAGATAAGTGTGGAGTTAGCAAAACAAAGATTGAATTCAACTACAGTGTTTGGAAGATTTTCCTGACTTCTAAACAATCTCTAATTCTTTTTTCTACCTGTATATTGGTACTTTAAAGGTTTTGATCCCTCAATCTTTCTGGATCTTCTACAGAGCTGTTTGCTTTATAAATAATGGCTGTAACCAGTTTAAAAAAAAAAAAAACAACTTTGGAGCCCCTGTGTTTAAGGTCTGCCTCTTATGACTGTGGTCTTCAGAAAGGAACTCGATCTTTTCATGCTCTGGGCTCTTTATTTATAAGACAGAAATAACATTACTATCTCATTGGGTTGCTGTAGATATTAAATCAGGTTAAAATTTCTAATGCTTGGTACTTTTATTTATAAAATTCATGGCAAGGCAAACATTCAGTGGCTTGAGGCTCTTGATTCCATTACGTTAAAAGACAGTGATCAGTTACTTTCCTTTATATGCCTTGGGGAGGAAGGTTTTACTCTTACTCTTGAATATTAGATATGAATGTTATCATACATCATAGAGTCAATTCTGTATTTCTACTTATATTATATCCTATACCTAAAAGTAATGTGCCTACACTCCAAATAATAAGACATCCCCAAAGGTATTCAGAACTCATTATTCATTCCATTGTCATTCAGCACAGCCGTTCATTCAGCACATCTCTGCCCATCCCTCCAGCCTGAGCCCTGCCATCCATCACAACAGCACAGATGGGACCGCTGTCCTCCACTGCCTTCAAATGAAAACTGCCCGTCACCCTACTACTTATTGCACACAGAAACAACTGAATGGACAAACAAATTCAAAAGCTAAACAAGTAGAAAGCATATTAGCAACGTGCAAGCATACAGCTCAGCAAAGAGAGGTTATCTTTTAAATAGGTCAGCTTACAGAAAATAAAACATCTTAACATCCCCCAGCTGGCTTAGAAAAGACATCAGGGTAAAAAAAACACACAGGCAATTTGACTCTGATGAACTCTCTGTAATCCCCTATTTCAGTTACAAATACATTATGGACTTACATAAAGAAATATTAAAGAGTGTGTTACATGGCCATATCACTAATCATTTTGGAGTGCATATTGGTTTTTATATCTCCTTCTGAAGAATCATTGAAACAAGCACTATACCAATATGGTACATTATTATTTTTATTATTTCATGAAATCCAGCAATCTATATGCATATGCCAGAGGCTGAATGTTTTTACAATCCAAAAACAGGCGCAGATGCTATTATTGCCTCCTTCTTTGCATGCATATCTCTGAGGTTGGTCTCATTTCTCCAATGTGGCAAGCCACATAATGGCAAAGAAACACTATTAGAAGTGAAACTCATTCAGCCTTCCAGATGTTCCTGTTATGTGATACCAAAGAGAGTGATTGACTGATTATCTGAACCTCCCTTTGTATTTGAATTTTAAGCATGTGTATCATAGATTTACATTTAAGACAACATTTGTAACAGTATCAGCATTTTAGACGAAATCTGTCTAGGATTTTGAGATTATCCACAAGTGTGGAAATGGTTGTGGGCCCACATCAGATTTGATTAGGTGCTTTTGGGAGCATTAAGATCAAGATCCCATTAAAAAGTTGCAATTTTCTTATTTTCTTAGAAGTATTTATCTTATGATTCATTTTTTACCACTTTTCAGACTATCTAAAACTAGAGATTAATGCATTTATGTCACCTCTTTCTGCCCCACTTTCTGTTGAGGTTTGGGGTTCCATTCCCATTTTATGATTCTGTACACCTTGTACTACTTCAAGATATCATCCTCCTTACCTTGTACTTATTCCTTGGTTTTTAATGGTAGTCTGTTATAGCAATTTAAAGTATAACCCCAACAGTCATACTAGTGAGTTCAAACCTGGTTCCACTTACTTGTGATGAAAGCCATGTAGCTCCCACAACTCTCAAACGAGACTAATGACAGGGCCTGCCTCTTAACTTTCTCTAGAGTTAATGTGTGTCAGACTTAGAATGCACCATGTGCAAAGTCAATGTCACCAAAGAAAAGTTGGCCAAATGTTCCTGTTTTGTTGCCATCCTCCACAAATTCAGTTAGGCAGTCGATATAAAGACGACCATACTTTCTGGAGGGTTTGCTGGGGTCCAAATAGCGGCCACCTGATAAGATAGTGACATTCCTAGAATCAAAGATCATCCTGCCCCCTCCCGCAACGAAGACAGGATTTGGGATGATGGCCCATCCCGAGCCCTGCACCTTCCCAGGGTACATCCCATACTTCCAAGTGTACCACTCCAAGTGGCTTTTGTTCCCCTTCCTGCCCAAGATGACTTAAAATCCAGGTTAGCCTCTCCAGGGCACAGCTCTATCCCAGCACCACCAGAGGTCGGTAGGGTTTGCCCAGCAGCACACCCCAAGAAAATTCTCCTGTTTCTTCACTTGTGACTGTCCCTCTGTCTCAGACCTGTCCCTTTCCAAGCAAGAACCCTGTGAAGATTGTTTCTGTAGATAGCAATTCCTCGCAAACTTTTCATCTTCTCACACCAATGTAACATTCCAACTTTCTTCTAACATACTCCCTAAGCTTTAGCCAGGGGAGCATTGTCATGTATACACGCTCATTTCATCTGGTCTAGTAGCTTGGTTCGTCTTATACAGCTCGATCAAAACATCGATTTTTATTCACAGCCTAACCATTGTCAGTTTCCTACAAGGTCTAGTTCAAATGGTATGTTTGGGGTTTTCTCCTGAAAAACTTCAAGTGAAAGATTAGTTCCCAAAGGTTCTTACTTGCACGTTTGCTCATACACCAGTATAGGCTTTATCCCATTAGAAATGTTATTGCTTATGAAACGCTTCACCTTTATGATGGTGTACTTGAAGGAAGAATGGTGTATTAATGATATCGCTATTTGGGCTATCCATTGTGTGCCTGGCAATTTCTAGAGGCTAAGTTAATGTATTTAAAATGAAATAGAGTGGGCATTTGTGGAATGGATAATGAGTCCTTATGAGAAACTCACCTCTTTCACAAGATTAAAACTGAATCCTAATTCCTTCCCAAAAAGTCTTTCCAGCTGCTTCAGCTCAATACTTCCCCCACTTTGAATCTCTCCACTGTTTATTCTATCTGTCATTCATCTGACATTCATAATATATTGCATTGTAATTTAGATTTCTTCTTTTTCAAGTATCTGTAACTCAGATGTCAGCTAGAGCTTATCAACCACCAAGATCTAGCTAATGTGTCTTAAACCCCACTTCTGCCTGTTCTTTTAACACACCCTAAGATTCTAGGGGATTTCTGGGGGATTTTATGCTCAGTTAATTCTAGCTCTGAGACCCCTCTTGTATGTAACTAACCCGGTGTGTTGATCACCTTTCTCTTCTCTACATGATGCTCCTGTTCTGTTTTTGGTCAACCTAGAAGTCAAAATCAGTCCTCTACCCTAATGTCTACAAACTGAAACCAACCAAAGATAAGCCAATAAAACTCACTCAAATAAAAAAAAATGATAAAGAGATGCAATACCTAACTCAAAGTATGGGAAATAAAAGAAATTTATGTCATCAAGATATCTAGTTAATTGCTTTTTTGTACTAAGTATATCATTATAGATTATTTATGTTAGATAATCTTTGATAGGTATGTCTATTATCTAGATCAATTGGTGAATTTACTCTTTATAATAAGGTGGAAAATTTGGAAGGAAATGGACATCAGCAAATATTGGCCCAAACAAGCCTTTCACCCTTCTCTATGCTTGATCATAAGGGGAGAAGAACCCTGAGAGGGAATCTCACTTGTTTTGCAGGAATCTCAGTTTAAAACACAAGCTAACAGTAGAATTTGCACCCCTCAGACCCAGGATAGTGTATATAATGGGGACCTTCTATGGTATATGCCCTGAGTATACTCATGCCCTCTTATGAGATGTATTCCATTAGTATGCTACATCTCCATCTCAGGTTATTACTTTTAGTATAAATTAAAAGTAATAAATAATAATAAATATTAAATAGTAAAAATAATAAAATCCCAGGTTATTACTTTTAGTATAAATAAATGAGGGAAAATCACCCCTTCATTTTAATACTAAAAGTAATAACCTGGGATGGAGATGTAGCATGCTAATGGAATAGCGAGGGGTCAGCTCTGGAGTTACCAAACAAAAACAGAGATAGTACAGCAGGTAAAGTTCTTTCCCTGCACATGGCAGGTCTATGTTTGATTCCTGGAATTTCGTCTGGTTTTTTGGGTCGGCCAGAAGTGATCCCTGACCACAGAGGCAAGAGAAAGCCCTGAGCACATCTGGGTGTGGTTCCAAAAACCAACCCACCAAACAACATCGAGACTGATCTTGGCACAAACTGATTTAGTCTGATCTCTTCTCTTGCGCTCCTCTCTCAACAGCCGCCTGCTTCAATATTCTGCTCGGGAGTATATAGATTAGCCTTTTTTTTGAAGACATTGTGTACAAAATAAGGGGCCTGGGTGGAAGTTGGAGCAAATTCCCTATTCTTGTCAATAACATGACGATTCTTGAATTCACACTTAACTAGCAGGCTTTGGGAATCAAGGGTTCCTTTAAGCCCCGAGTCAGTTGCTTCGATACATGGAAATACATAGTGTATAGTACATATGTGTATTACAAGGGATGTGTATCTTGTAGTCTCACATCTGCATAAACAGCTATTCATAAGCAATAAGACACAGAGCAGGGGTCAACAGTCCCTAACAGGCAATGAAACTAATATTCAAGCATAGAGGTTCATTTTGTTGGTTCTCTGGCCATTGTATCCCATGTAGTTTCACTTCATTAACTTGTTTCTCCTCTCCCCATCCCTATCTATCATGTTCTATCTTCCCCCTTTCCCTCTGGAGCCCCTAGAAATGGATCCTTTAGAACAACTCACTTCCCCCTACTTCTAACTCTGATCATTTGCATTGGGCCCACATTTGCATATGCATAGTCATCCAGGTGCTCTGACAGATAAGATGGTTTCTTCCTTAATATTTCTTGCCTTAGAACATTGCTGTTTAAGCGCAAGTTTTTTTTTTCTTCCTTCCATCTGGATGTTTTATTTGCTAATTAGATTTTAAATACCTGAAGGACTAACATAACTTTATAACACTCTGATCCTTCAAAACACATAATCTTCAAAATCATTCAATCGCTTATTCAATATATATTGAGCAAGTGCTCTGTACAAGGTGCTAGAAAAGAATCAATCACCACTCTTGTGCTCAAAAATGCTCTGAGGAGATGCATGTCTATGTATTAGCAAAGAATAACGAGGCACCGTGAGAGGTGCTGTGAACTGCAGGCGGGGCTTGATTCTGCAGACTGACAGAAGGGAAGGCTGTCAGGACACCAACATTTCTGAGGGACATCATACCCTCCAAACAAAAAAAAAAAAACACTTCCCCAGAGCACAGATTCTTCTTCTCTGTAGGAGGAGAGTGCCAAGGCTCTCATTCCCTCTCCATTAAAGATGGCAGATGACGGGTAACATGGAACATGGGAATTTTCAGGGAGACCTGAAAATATGTCTTCTGGTGAAACTGCCAGGGATTTCCAGAGAGAATAAAATTAGAAGACAGCTTTTCAAAATTGCATTTAGTACATTGCATATAAGGTGGGACACGGGGCGTGTTGTTCAATGCCAAGGACTAGTAAATGTATCTCCATAGCTGTCCAGTGCCACTTGCTTAGCTCCTTGCAGGGGCTGGCGGGGGGGGGGGGGTGTAAGCAGTGATGCTGCAGATCTTTCTGGAATGGCAGCATAATGAGTGCTCCGGGGTCCTGTGCTGAAAAGGACTCGAGATATCTCTCTGAGAAATAGAATTTAGTTGCTGTGAATTGGTTTGGCTTTATGCAATGCTCAGAATGAAAAGAAAAATATCATGTCATAGCGATTTTTTTCTCCAAATGGGAGTACAGTTCTCTCAGCTATTTTTAGATCATTGTTCTAAATCCCAACGACTGCTTTATTGTTGTTTTTGAATAGAATGAGACACATGTTAAAAGTTATTTGTTAAGTTCTTTCTTAAAAAAAAAAAGAAAGAAGCAAGAATTCTCCAGAGAAAATTTTTCTTTCAGACTGAAATCATCCGATGAAACCTTAAAGCTCATTGAAGCAGAAGTTTGTGCCCTTTTAGATCATTTCCCTCAGCTTTACAAGGTAGAGTTGAATGCATAAACTGGAGAGAAAAAGTTACAGTTCAAGTCCAAATTGCCATTTAATCATTAAGAGATGAAACAAGGCAAAAACATAAAAAGAGGACTCTTTCTCTTGAAAATCTCTGGCAAACCTATAGAGATGGGCATGTCACTTCTCTTACATGCAGCTGACCTGATTTCATATATTTCCCCTGCCACTACCAATAATGTCTGAACAGAGCCAGGAGTATACCCTGAATATTCCTGGGCATACCCCTCCCCACTAAAAAAAATCTGATAGATCCACTGCTGTCCATATAAACTCACTTCTTCCACCGATCACTGAGCAACTCTGAGTGGGTTTCTAGTGCTCACCTATGGGTGCTAACTCAAAAGAGAACAAGCACTATATTCGTTTTATTAGAGTGTGTACACGTTAACGGTTGCTAATTTATGCATACTCGTTCTTGTAAAGCTAAAAGGAAGACAAATTGTATTAGAAATATTAATAATTGTTTTGCAATAGCAGCCCCTCCAGGCTATGTTATACACAGAAACAGCAGTGAAGAAACAATTTTCTAAGCCATTCAGTTATAAAAGGACTCTTGCTTTCTCTATCCAGTAGAGAACAGAGAAGAGTGATGGAGATAGCGTCTTCTTGTTCCTTCTGCCTGGAATGACTCCACCCAACACACACTGAAAACATGTATGATTTGCTTCCATACAGCTGCTACTTTTAGATTTTAAAAAAAAAACATTACCTTCTCCACATAGGTGAGATTTTTTTGTTTGTTTATTTGGGATACATCCAGCTGTGCTCAAGACTTACTCCTGACTCTGTACTTAGGAGTCACTCCTGATGGTGCTCAGGGGACCATATGGAATGTCAGGAATCAAATTCCAGTAGGCAATGTGTAAGGCGAATGCCCTACCCGCTCTGGCTCCCAAAGAGATGAGACTGTAAACCTCCCTCAACCCTTGCATTTTCTTTTATTAGCCTTCCTTGGTTTTGTTTTCTCCATAGATCTTACATATAATAAACTGTCTACTGCATCTATTAATTTTGTCTATTGTCTGTGTCATCTAATAGTATAAAAGCACCATAGAGGCAGTGATTTTAGTTCTTTCATTTCTCTGCTGATTCTTCAAGTCCGCTATAGAGAAAGGGTTCTCAAAAACTATGTGTAGAGACCAGAGAGAAAGTTTGATGGACTGGAGTGCATTCTTCACATGAAGAGATCCATATTCAATCCTCTGCACTGTCTGGACCTCAAGCACTCTCAGGAGAAACTCTCACTGAGCCCAGAGTATTCTCTGAACACCACCAGGCTTGACCTCAGAACCAGAAAAGTGTGTGTGTGTGTGGTGTGTGTGGTGTGTGTGTATGTGTAAGGAAGGAAGGAAGGAAGGAAGGAAGGAAGGAAGGAAGGAAGGAAGGAAGGAAGGAAGGAAGGAAGGAAGGAAGGAAGGAAGGAAGGAAGAAAAGAAAGAAAGAAAGAAAGAGAGAGAGAGAGAGAAAGGAAGGAAGAAAGAAAGAAAGAAAGAAAGAAAGAAAGAAAGAAAGAAAGAAAGAAAGAAAGAAAGAAAGAAAGAAAGAAAGAAAGAAAGAAAGAAAGAAAGAAAGAAGGGAGGGAGGGAGGGAAGGAGAGCAGGAAGGGAAGGAAGGAAGGAAGGAAGGAAGGAAGGAAGGAAGGAAGGAAGGAAGGAAGGAAGGAAGGAAGGAAGGAAGGAAGGAAGGAAAGAAGGAAGGAAGGAAGGAAGGAAGGAAGGAAGGAAGGAAGGAAGGAAGGAAGGAAGGAAGGAAGGAAGGAAGGAAGGAAGGGAGGGAGGGAGGGAAGGAAGGAAAGAAGGAAGGAAGGAAGGAAGGAAGGAAGGAAGGAAGGAAGGAAGGAAGGAAGGAAGGAAGGAAGGAAGGAAGGAAGGAAGGAAGGAAGGAAGGAAGGAAGGGAGGAAGGAAGGAAGGAAGGGAGGAAGGAAGGAAGGAAGGGAGGAAGGAAGGAAGGGAGGGAGGAAGGAAGGAAGGAAGGAAGGAAGGAAGGAAGGAAGGAAGGAAGGAAGGAAGGAAGGAAGGAAGGAAGGAAGGAAGGAAGGAAGGAAGGAAGGAAGGGGGCTGGAGTGATAGCACAGCGGGTAGGGCGTTTGCCTTCCACGCAGCTGACCAGGGTTCAAATCCAGCATCCCATATGGTCCCCTGAGCACCGCCAGGGTTGATTCCTGAGTGCATGAGCCAGGAGTGACCCCTGTGCATTGCTGGGTGTGACCCAAAAAAAAAAGCAAAAAAAAAAGAAAGAAAGAGAGAGGAGAGAAAGAAAGTAACATAAATGAGTGTGTCTAATAAATGATTGTTTCATATTCATTGATGAGGTCTTTCACTGTGTTACTTGACAGGATTTAAATCTCTGGGTATTATCTAACTTCCTCCTACCTACCAAAATTTACTCTATTACTAGTTATCTCTATCTGTCCATTTCTATCAATTTTCCATTAAGGCAGATGCCCCTTTATATTACAAAAGATAATACAGTAGATGCAATGTTCATTGTTATTTGGTAAGATAAAAATGCCTCAGATTCTTTCCCATTATAGCTAAAGAAAATTTAAAGCTCCAAGCCAAACAAGACACAAATGTAATTCAATAATGGGCCAGAGAGATAGGTCAGGGGCAAGGCACTTGACTTACATAAGGAACCTTGTTCAATACCTGTCACAATATATGGTCCCCAAGTACTACCAGGAGTGTTCCCTGAGTGCAGACCCTGAAGTAAGTCCTATGCACAATCAAGTGGGGCTCAAAAATAAAACATAATAAGGCTCATCCTTTGGGCTGGAGAAATAGTACAAGAGTTTAGGCTCTTGTCTTGCATACAGCTGACTCCCCTGGTTCAATCCGTAGTGTCACAAAGGTGATACCTTAAGCATCATCAAATTATCTCTGAGCACAGAATATAGAAGTAATCCCAAGTACCACTAGCTATGACCCCCAAACTAATAAAATAATAAAACCCTATAAAAAAGTAGCAATCTAACAGAAAAATAGATATGATCTACTTAATAAAAAGCATACACTGGAAAGAGGAAGAATAAATTATTCCAGGAACTAATGTATATATTAGTATTGAATACGCAAGGAATACATGCACACAAATACACAGAGAGTGCAATTGTATATGTTTGTCTATATAATACTTTCAACTCAGCAGGGAAAACTACTCAAGTCCAAAGACAAGCAGCATAAAAAATCTACTTCAGTTTCTTCCAAACCAGAAAAAAAAAATTCTGCAGAGCTTACTGTTAAAAGTCTGCCTTCACAAAGAGAAGGCAGATTTTTAACAATGACCTAGAGCTAATTATAACAAAATATGTGTATCTAGCAAAACAGAAGCGGGAAGACAATGAAAATAGGAACAAAGGAGCTGTAAAGCAATATCCTTTGACAGTGCATTAGTCCCAGGGCAACCAAAGCCGTAAGAACCTGAGCCATTGAGCAATGATGCCCTCACCAGAAGAAGCTGGGGTGGTAGGTCCAGCTCTTATCCCCATCCATTTATTTGTTGGGCATATGAACAGATGGGAGCAAGCAGGGAGGGATTAGAGAGTAGCTTGACTAGAAGTGAAGAACAGTTTTATAGGCTCCATCCTAAACTAGATAGCTCCCCAGGTCTTGAACATGATCTTCCGTATTCTCATACATTTTGAAAAGGTCTTCAGACCAAACTGGAGGAGTTAGAGCAGGGCCTGGGTTCATAAGCTAAGGCTTCTCACAGGTTTCATTGAACTTTTCGTCGCCTTGTCCTTTACACAATAACAAAAATCTAGCATAATGTACATAATTCAGCCCCCTGAGAGTCTCCATGATTCAATGGAAATGAACACACGCCCATCAGGAGCTCTGCCTTATACACTGTTCTCAGATAGGTTATTTTAGGCATTAAAGGAGATATTACTCCTACAGTATTAGACAATGCAGGTCTTATTCTACTACTGACAGCTATCATCTATTGTACGCAGAGCTGAGCACTAAGTATATTAATTCATCGACTCTATATAACCACCCATTAAGGTATCACTGTATCACTGTCATCCCGTTTTTCATCGATTTGCTCAAGCAGGCATCAGTAACGTCTCCATTAGTCCCTGCCGAGTGCTAGTGTGGCCCGATGGCATATTGGGGGCTCTTTTAGGGTCAGGGGAATGAGGACCGTCATTGCTACTGTTTTTGGCATATCGAGTACACCACGGGTAGCTTGCCAGGCTCTGCTGTGCACATATATTTATAAGAGGAGCTAAGCTATACCCCAAAACAGTACTGTAAAATAACATCACCTCAATTTTTAAGAAAATAAGACACATACACAAATAACAACTTTTTGTGGGAAATAATGTAATATTTAGATGCTGTGTTGTAATGATGCATATCTGAAACTCATACTACCATTATCATGTAATATAACTTCAGTAAACACACACACAAACA
This sequence comes from Sorex araneus, assembly GCF_027595985.1. NCBI lineage: Eukaryota > Metazoa > Chordata > Mammalia > Eulipotyphla > Soricidae > Sorex > Sorex araneus. The sequence continues at coordinate 173,745,649 of NC_073305.1, forward strand.
CACAGATGGGGCAGGAGTGGTAGTACAGCAGGTAAGGTATTTGCTTTGCATGCAGCCAACCCAAGTTTGATTCCCAGCATTCCATTATGGTCACTGCAGCACCGCCAGGAGCAATTCCCGAGTACAGAGCCAGGAGTAATCCCTGAGTATCTGCAGGTGTGGTCAAAAAGCAAAACTAAGTTGATTTTATTAAATAAAAATTCAAACCAAATAATGCAGGCAGGCTGGAGAAATGGATCAGAGGACTAGGAGGCAATGAATTGGCAGCTCAAGTCACTCTAGCACAAGGTTCTGAGGCAGCAGTTCCAAGTTTGATCCCTTGCACAGTATGGTCCCCCCAGCTCTTCTGGAGAGCAGCCCCAATTACAACATGAGTAGCAGCCCCAAATACTGTCTATTGTGGCCAAAAAATAAACAGAAAAATAAAACAAATGATTTTGAAATACATATACCCAGCCCAGAATCTTATAAAAATTAATAGAGAGAAAACAGTCATTTCAGAGGAAGTCAGCTGTTGACAATGAGCAGCTCACACCAGTGAACACCGCATATGTCAAAAGAACCGAAAACAACCAATATTGGTGGCAATGTGGTGAAGAAGGAACCAACATTCACTACTGGTGGAATGCTGCCTGGTTCAAGCATTATGAAAATCTGTAAGGAGATTTTTAAATAAATAAATAAATAAATAAATAAAAATGGAGCCAGAAAGTTAGAACAACGGGTACAGCACCTGCCTTGTATGCAGCCAACCTAGGTTCTTCCCCGGCATTGCATAGAGTCCCTAGAGCTCCTCCAGGAGTGACCCTAAGTCCAGAGCTAGGAGGAGGCCCTAGTAAAGGCAGGTATAGCCCCCAAACAATACAGAGAATAAGAAGAATAAGAATTCCATATAAGGTGAGTGCTATCACTGAGACTCACTTCCATATTCAAAATGATATCTTGGAATCAAATGTTTCTTATAATTTGCGGGATTTTTTTTAAGCTTTAGAATGGGAGAGGCTCTATTATACACCAACTTCACAGTTGCTAGAGAAGCATTCAAAGATGTTAATGTTTTACAGTGGATATACAGTATGAATATCCACACTAAGAAGTAAAGATTAATTCTTTAGCTCAACGCAAAGAAAATCAGTTCCGGTCTTACCACCGAAGAGTCTATAAAAAATGTACAGGATATTAGGGGTTTTTTCAGAACCTTTGGATTTTGCATTTTAGATAAGATATTCAGGGTAGTATAAATAGCCTCTGCACAAGAGAAAGATAGATGAAGCAGGGAAGGGTAGAGGGAGCTCAAAAATTCTCCTGGGTAAACAGGTGGAAAATGGTGACAGAGAGACACCATCAGAGACACCGAAGTCTAGTTATTTTAACTTCCAGCTGAAACATACTACTGCACACTTTATTCACTTAGAAATATTCAGTAAGCCTTACTGTTGTGGAACTTAAAGTTCAGAGGCAACAATAGGTCGTAGGAAGCCTGCCAGGTCCAGTGACTACATTTCAGACCAGGTCCTTCCCATGTCCCTTTGTGTAACAGTAGCCCAATACCCTTGGTATCATGGCAATAGGTATCATGCATCATAATTTGTTACCTTTAGTCCCTCAAAGGCTATTAAATGGTTAAGGGACAGTCTCTTCAACACAACAAAACTATAAACTCAATTGAAGAACTTCTTCCTTAAGCAGTAAGACTCCCGGTTCATTAAGGACAAGGAAGCAGAAGTTCCAGATTATTAGGTAAAATAGCTGAGTACTCATAACTCCACACTGTTGTTCCAATATTGCACATTCTAGTTTTAGGGAGTGTGTGGTTACTTCCTGTGAACAGCACACTGAGCATCACAGACGTTGTCTTCAGGCTGATATGATAATAATGGATCTTTTCTCAGTTCTATTATGCAAGCTTCTGGATCACAAGGAAGAAGGAAGGCCAGTGAATTCCATGAGGCTGGGCTGAAATACTTTTTTAAAGTATGAAATGATGCTTGAAGATGATTTCAGAAACACCTTGCTTTAATGTAGCTTCTTCAGTGGTCGATGATAGTGCAGAGAAAAAAGATGTGGAAATCAGCAAGTCTGTGTGAAGAAATCCTACAAGGATTGTTTGATCCCTTCTCCATTCCCATAATGGTATAAAATGAACATACTTAACTTAACACTGGGTGCTTTGATTGTAGAATGTAGAATGGAAGTTTTTCTTTTCTTTTTGTGTCAGACTCTGTCACGCTCAAGGGTTACTCCTGGCTCTGCACTCAGGCATGACTCCTGACGTTGCCCAGGGGACCATGTGGGATGCTGAGGAATTGAACCAGGGTCGGTCACATGCAAAGCAAATGCCCTACTGTACTATCACTGTACTATTGCTCTGGCCCCAAGAATCACATCGAATGCAAAGAATTAGCCTGTGCTGTACACATGGACACTCAGTGAGAACATTAGTCAAATCTGTTTTTGTTAATGGGGAAACTATGCTCTTGAGGCTATGCATAACTTCCTTCCCTTGATGCTCTACCCACCTTCAAATGTCACAATGACACCAGGTGAAAGATATTGATATCTATAGCATAGACCATCTGTTTCCTTATTACTGAGAAGCCATATTGGATGAATCTTCACACTTTTCCAGACATTTCAGTCATCAATCGTTAAAAACTTTTTTTATAAGACCATGATTAGTCAGTCAACCTATTATCAAGCTTACAATGGAATTCAGACTGTCTTTCATTTTAAGAACATATCACAAAATATACTACTGCTAATATTCTATTAGGGAGCTCCACTTCACAACTCACTAGAGGGACACAGTTTTTAATTTCATTTCTTACGGTTTTAGACCTCTGGAACCCACTCACGGCCATGCTGAAGGCCACTCTCCACACGCCCGGATGAGCCTCATGCATGAAGGAGCCAGCAGAGGAACCCAGGTATGAAGGACCCAGGGCTGAGATCTCCAAGCCTGCTCAGATCAGGACTGAGCCTCCTCCACCCAGATCCCCCTTTTTCCAGTAGCTAGGCAGTCACACCCACAAACTGCCCCTGGGCAGTGTAATCCCATCAAGGCCAAGATCCAGAGACTATAAAACAAAGCTCCTAAAAGTGCATGGCCGCAAATGCATGACACAACCTCTTATTGTCTAGTTCTCCCTCTTGGAGAACCTGGCAAACTACCGAGAGTATCCTTCCTGCATGAATATCCCCGTGGCATATTCGATATGCCAAAAACAGTAACAATGATGTGTCTCATTCCCCTGACCCTGAAAGAACCTCCAATGTGGCACTGCTGGGAAGGACAAGTAAAGAGAGGCTGCTAAAATCTCAGGGCTAGGACAAATGGAGATGTTACTGGCACCCGCTCGAGAAAATCAATGAACAATGGGATGACAGTGATACAGTGATGGTTTTAGAGCCACAATGGAGGATACTCAGGGGTTATTCCTGGTTCTCTGCTCAGGTATTATCCATCCCAGGTTGTTCTCATGAGATCATATGTGGTGTAGAGATTAAACTGAGGTCACCACATTCAAGACAAGTGATTTAACTAGCAAGTAACAGTACATTATACACACAAGTTTCCCATATTTCCTCTACTGTTAATTGGTCATAAATTCCCCTTCTATAAGTTGCAAGAAAGGTGCTAAAAGACAAAAATGATAATTTTTGAGAGTCTGAACTACCTTTGCATCAAGTGTAACTATGCATCAGAATTTCCCAGACTCTCTCTTTTATTTTTGTTTTTGGTTGATTTTGTTTGGGTCACACCTAGCCAGACTTGCTTCTGGTTTTGTACTCAGAGTTCACTCCTAGAGAGTCTTAGGGTACCAAATAGGGTTTCAGGGTTCAAACCCAGGTTAGCTGTGTGCCGGGGCAAGTGTCCTACCTGCTTTGCTATCTGTTTAGCCACTCCACTGTGGCTTAATAGAGTCTGATCTTTGTCATTCTTAGTCCCAGTAATACTGTCCTGATGGTGCATTGCTTAGGCCTGGCAGTGCTTGGGGCCACCGGGACCATATAACTAACCACGTACTAGAATGTGTACTACCTCTTGAGCTTCTTGGACCCCAAGCTCCATTTTTGAGTAATGATAGATTGCTGCCACGTGGTTTATGATACATTCGGTCAGATAACAGCCAGATGATAATTTTATCACCACATGAGTCACTTGATGTCTCATGGCCAGCTAGTTAATTTCTTGATGGATTCCAGAGACAAAGTCAGATCAACATCTCACATAAGGCTACTGACAGTAGAAAAATTCACAGCATCCCTCTAAAATCCTAGGGTTCGTGAGTCCATGTTCTGTAACTGTCTTATTAAGGTTTACTAAAGCCATATACACATCAAGAATAATATAAATACCACATCAGTACCAAGTGCAAAGCAGGCTTATATCACAGCTAAGCCTGCTACAGACACCTAGCTTTGGGTTTCCACTGAGTAATAGCCATTTTACATGAGCAAAATTCAGTAAATAGAATATACAAAGGCTGTCTCCCAAACTGAAGAAGCCCATCAAGAATAGTGTATGCTTATTAGTGGTAGTAAGTTAAAGGTATAATAATTTGTAGCTCACTTAGGAAGGAGTATTCATATATATTCCCCAAACTTTTAGAACACAAGTAACCCACCAACATGGCAGAGCCTCGAGTCTTGAATTTTCATGGGATTCATCCTCCACTCATAGACTCATACCTCTTTTGCTAATGTGAGTAAATCATTTGCTGTCTTTTTCCAGATCCAATTATCTTAGAATTCCATCACTGTCCTAGAAAGTTGTAACAATCTACATGTGGGACATCAAGATGACCGATATTGCCTCCGAGAGCTGGAGAAGTGACTTAATCCATTAAGAGCATCCCCCAGGCCTTGACACAGAAATGAAAGTTGTTTCTGATGCAGGGAGAGGAAAGACTCTCCAAAGCAGTGCTCAGGAGTCCAGCGACCCCCTCCCTGAGTTTCCCAACTAGCTATTTAATTCAGGAATCCAGGAGATATGGTGCTGCTCAGACCCTGCCTAGACTCTCTGAGCCACTTAGTTCCTGGGATTACTCAGCCACCGAAGAGTGTCCTGGTCGCAGACATGTGGTGCTGGCTTATGCCTTTCCCTTTGTTCCATCTCTCCAGCCCAATGGGCCCTGATCTTACTAGTGGTAGGATACATCTTTTTAATTTTTGCTTAAGTAAAAAAAAAAAACACTTTGCAATAGATGCATACTTGTTAGGACAGAGAAGAGATCAGTATGACAATGATGCAAACTTGTTCGGACAGAGAAGAGACCACGATGACAATGAGAGTTGGAAATGATCACTCTGGACAAGAACTGATTGCTGAAAGGAGGTAAATGTATATACACAATAACATTTCAGTACCTGTATTGCAAACCATAATGCTCAAAAGGAGGGAGAGAAAAAGAGAGAGAGAGAGAGAGAGAGAGAGAGAAAGAGAAGAAAAGTTTCTGCCATAGAAACAGACTGGACAGGCTTGGTGTTGGGGATACTGGGTTCACTGGTGGAGGGAGGAAATGAAGGGATGGGTGTTGGAACATTGTATGACTGAAAACCAGTCAAGAGCAACTTTGTAACTGTATTTCATGGTGACTCAATAATAAAATTAAACTAATTTTTTTAAAAAATAGATGCAAACTTGGATCAGGACTATTGACTTGTTCTGAGAGGGAAAAATTCTATATAGTGCCTACAAGGGCATCAGTATTTAAATTTGTTATAACTGTCTTTCTCTAAGAATTACTGAGCTTTGGGACCAACTTCACAGGTAATTTAATGGAAATTTGCCTCTAATCTTCACAATTACCCCCAGAGAGACTGCTTTGCTCTTGATTTGCTATTTTGGTTTGGTCAGGGGATTTGGAAGGAGAAGAAAGCTAAGTTAAATGGTATGATAAAAATTCAATCAGCTATATTTGGGATAAGGAAGATTCTACTAAACTAATGACGCTTTTTATTTTATATTTTTACTGAATTTCATGAAAATTAGGGAGGGGAAACTTTAAAGATTAAAGAGACTTGCAATATGTCAAATAAGTGTATGAAATCTTTTAGGTACTAATTTAATTGAATCATTCAAAAAAGTTATTTTTATGCAATAAGGGGATTTTGCATAAAGATAATATAGGAGATAAAGTTAGTTTATTTTTAGATGTTATGGTATTATTGTTATATTAAAATGAAATTCTTATCTAACAGAGATATAGAATGAAGTATTATACAAGGTATAAGATGTAAATACCGGGCTGGAATGATAACACAGCGGGTAGGGTGTTTGCCTTGCACACGGCCGACCCGGGTTCGATTCCCAGCATCCCATATGGTCCCCTGAGCACTGCCAGGTATAATTTCTGAGTGCAGAGCCAGGAGTAACCTCTATGCATCACCAGGTATGACCGAAAATAAGCAAAAAAAAAAAAAATGTAAAAACCTTGGATTTTCTTAGCAACCTCCTCAGAGTTAGGAGGCAAAGTTTGTGTGGCTAGTTAAAACAATATAGGCAAAATATTAGTCAACTATGAAACTTGAGGATAAGCTCATGGATATACAACGATTCTTTCTACTTCTGCGTGTGTTAGAATTTGTGGGGAGCAGATCCTCTAGCTGTATTTGAAGGTTCAGAGGCCTCTCATGGCATTCCTGAGTCTGGTGGTGATATGGGCCTGTTTCAGGATTTGGGCCCGGGAATGCTGAGGCCTCCGGGGCCATATTCAGTAGTATTCAGGGGGTCTTGCAGAACCAGGTACTGCACTTGAGGCCTCAGGCAGTGTTTGATGTTCTTTCATTTCCATAATGATGATGTAGGCAGTCAGCAGGGGAGCCCTTGGGGGCTGAATTTCAGGAAATCATAAAACCAAGAAGTGCTTGGAGACAAAATTGAAAATCTGAAAAGGATCTGTTCTACTGCTGCTCAAGAGGAAGGCAGTAAATAACCTGCCTGGAGATTATTTCTAGGAGAAATACTATCCTGCTAAGACTGAGAGAATGAAGAGATAACCCGAACCAGAAGTTCTTCCCTTTGCTACTCCCTACATTGGACCCTTAGCCCAAACTGAGGCAGCTTAGAGAGGATCCATAGACAAACTACGAGTTCAATTCCCATACACAATGCATGTAAAGCAACATGAGTTTTTGCTTCATTTGGAGACAGTGTCACTTATCCTTGTGTACGTGCTTTCCTTTATTTCATGACTGTCTTTCTGGAAGAGTCCGCAATCCCCCCTGAATGAGTCTCATCCTATTATAAATTCCCCTTTGCTTTACTGTGTGTCTCCTAAAAATTCTTTTCCCACGTTGGAATTATGTGCATTAGAAACCATCATTAACATTGTTGTAAATAACAGAACCTCAATTTTTTTTTTAAGTTTTAAAAATTGGGGCCAGAGTAATAGTATAGTGGGTAGGGCACTTGCCTTGCATGGGGACCACCTGAGTTTGATTCCCAGTACTCACATGATCCCCCCACCCCTCCCCAGCACTGCCAGGAGTAATTCCTGAGTGTGGATCCAGGAGTAACCTCTGAGCATCTCCGGGTCTGACCCAAAAAGGCAAAAAAAAAAAAAAACACCAAAGTTTTAAAAATTATTTTTCCACATTGAAGTACCAGAAGGTGGGACCCATGTGGAGGTTGGGACTGATTTCTCCTATTCCTGCAAAGAATACTTCAGCCTGAAAACCACAGATCCTGAAAACCCAAGGTTACAGGGATTAATTCCAGGCTGTGCAGATCCAGTGAGTCTCAGATGCAACTTGGTGGCTGCCTTAGGTAGGTAGCAGGATTGTGCATGAGCCCATGCGTATTGGACTGGTCCCAACTCCCTTGATACACGGTGCACCTGTAACAGTAATAACTTGTCAGGCTGGAGAGAGAGCAGCATGGGCTGGAAGTAGAGACTACATGCTGGAGGCTCGGGTTCAATCTGTCATCACCCTGGCCAGCACCAACAGGTACATCTCAAGCAATATCAGGGTGACCCCTAAGAATTGCTGGGTATGGCCCCCAATATAATAATAATAATAAGAGTATCATGCCTGCATGGCAGAGCCTGGCAAGCTACCTGTGGAGTATTGGATATGCCAAAAACAGTAACAGTAAGTCTCACATTGAGAGATGTTACTGGTGCCCGCTCGAACAAATCGATGAACAAGAGGAAGACAGTGACAGTGACAGATTATTATTAATAGTCACTATCATTGTCATCCTGTTGCTCATCGATTTGCTTGAGCAGGCACCAGTAATGTCTCCATCGTCTGACTTGTTGTTACTGTTTTTGGCATATCAAATATGCCAGGGGTAGCTTGCCAGGCTCTGTCGTGCGGGCAAGGTACTCTTGGTAGCTTGCCGGGCTCTCCAAAAGGTGCAAAGGAATCGAACCCAGGTCAGCCACGTGCAAGGCAAATGCCTTACCACTTTATTATCGCTCCAGCCCTAATAATAATAATAATAATAATAATAATAATAATAATAATAATAATAATAGCTATAGTAACATGCTTAAAAAAGTAACCCTATCCTTTAAACCTCCATAAACTGCCCCCTTATCCTCAATCTCCCTTCCTCCGCACACACAGATACATACTCTAATCCCTACATTGCAATGTGTTGAGAATAGACAAACAGACAGGAAGGGATGCTGGAGTCTGGAGATGGAAGGTGCCCTACAGGGTCCTGTACCTGCCTTTTGTCTCCTTCCTCAAAAACATTATATACTGTGAAGGAGCTATACAAGGATGATGACCACCATTACTTAAGACTCTAACACATGTAAAAATCTATGATGGTTAGGCATTTGACCAAACAAAGTTGTTCTTTCTCTGTCCCAGGCTCTAGATAAATACTATCTTTGGAGGACATCAGGCTCAGAGTTCATGAGGCTGTGAACCCCTTGACCCCATGTGTTTCTCTGTGGTTTCTGTCTTTTCTTCATCCTGGCAGCATCCCTGCTTCAGGCCTGTTCACCTGGGGCTGGTCCCCTGGAGCAATAACATATTGGGATTTAGTGATAAACTTCAATCCAGGGCCAGCATCTTATAACATAAAAGGGTTTAGGAAATCCCTCTACCCAACGTACCGCTGTTCCATAATGGGAAGCAAAAAGTATTTAGAAAAAAGTTTTACAGTAGGCCTTTGTAGAAATTTTATAGGCTTCTTCTCACTGGAACCTGAGATCTCCTCAGTCACCCCTTCAGGATTAGACTAGCTTAAACCTAGAGTTAATCCGGGGAATTCCCATTAGGGAGAGCCAAGTCCTGTATCTTCTCGCCAGGTAAGATGTTTAGTCAACATCTTAGACTCTATACCATCCTTCTCTATAGCCTCATGGTCAATTAAACTATCATCTAATTACAGTTCTACCGCCATAGATTTCAGTGCTTTAAAATATTTGACCTCATATTGACCAGCTCCATAATAGAAATTGTGCTTGCTTAGTTTTTCTGATAGTTCAACACCCCCACCTGGATTCTACCTCACCAGGATCTGATTCTGTCCACTAAAATCGGGAACCGGCTCCATAGCAAAAGTTTCCCAGTATCGTCTTCATATTAAAGAGGAGGGGGTGGCCACCCATTCTGTCAAGGTACAGACAATACGGAGTTTCGACTGTCAAAGGCAGTTGTGACTACTCACCTTGAAGCATAAGCCTGGTTGAGTTCCAGAACACCGAAACTTGGTTTTCATGTACCTTCCATGTCATGTGAAAGCATTTGTTTCAACTATTGAGGAGTCTAATAGACATTTTTAAGTTATATGTCATGCAAAAAAAGCCAGTGGAAGGTCAATGACCCCAAAGTCAAAATTTTTCACTCTGGTTCTTAAGGGTACTCTGGATTTCCAACCCACATAAAAGAGGAGAAAATCGAGACTGAATAGAACAGCAGTTAGGGCACTTGCCTTGCACACAGTTAACCTCGGAAGTCCTCAGCATCCCATATGATTCCCTGCCAGGAGTAATTCCTGAGTGCAGAACCAGGAGTAACCCCTGAGCATCTGAGCCCAAACCCGGAGCCCAACCAAGAGTAAGCTTTGAGCATTGCTGGATATAGCTAACAGAGGAGAAAGAGGAGGAGAAAGAAGAGGAACTTAGAACTTACTCCTGGCTCTGTGCTCAGGGATCACTTCTGGAAGTGTGAGGGACCAGAGGTGGTGCCAGGAATTGAACCCAGACCAGCAGTGTGAAAGGCAAATATCTACATGATGTACTGTTCCTCCAGTGCCAACATGGATGGATCTTGAGAGTATTATGCAATGTGAAATAAGTCTGGGAGGAAGACAAACACCCTCTGAATTCATTCATCTGTAGAATAGAGAGAGATAAGGCAAATGAACAAACAAAAGCAAACTTCCGGAGATCAGACTGGTGGTTGTTAGAGCGGGAGTGAGTGAGAAGGGGGTCAGTTGTATAGTGGGTGATGAAAGCCAGACTTTGGTAGTGATCATGATGTCCTGAATGCAAATATTGAATTATAATACTATATACTTGGAACTTACTGGAAAGCATATGTGGTTCCCTCAGTCTATTCACTATCTCTGCCAAAAGTGAATTTACGACTGCCTGCTATGCCATTGTGTGATTAAACCTTCCTCAGGATTTAGAGGTCCAGTGTGTAGTTCTTTACAGATGAGGAGGAAATGCTTTCCCAATACTCATCAGACATAGGGCTAATATTCAAGATATATAAAACACTTGTAAAACTTAATACGGAAAAATAAACACCACCCAAAAATGGAGAGAGTAGATGAGCAGAAACTTTCCCAAGGTAGAAATGCAGATGGTCAATAGGCATATGTGTCTAGATCATTGATCATCAGGGAAATGCAAAGACAAACTACAATGAGATATCATTTTGTACCAATGAGACTGGAACATATCAAAAAAGAATAGAAACAACTAGTGCTGGCCTGGATGTTGGGGGAAAAGAACCGCATTCAGTGTTGGTCAGAATGTCCCCTGGTTCAACCCTATTTGGAAGGAAACCATGTGGACACTTGTCAAAAAAAACTAAGAATTAATCTCCCATATGACCCAGCAATTTAACTTATTTGCATCTACCCCAAGACCACAAAAACCCTATTTAGAACAGGCAAATACACTCCTATATTCATTCTAGCCTATTCACAATAGCCAAAATCTGGAAACAACCCCCATGTTTAAGAACAGATATCTGGATAAAGAAACAATGGTTCTACGTACACAAAGGAACTCTACTTATCTGTAAGAATAAACATAATCATGCAATTTGCTGCTACATGGATAGAACTGGAGATTACCATGCTGAATGAAGTCAGGCAGAATAGAGACAGATACAGCATAATCTCTTATTAAGAATTATCACTTATGGGGGCTGGAGTGATAGCACAGCGGGTAGGGCATTTGCCTTGCATGCAGCCAACCCGGGTTCGATTCCCAGCATCCCATATAGTCCCCTGAGTGCCGCCAGGAGTGATTCCTGAGTGCAGAGCCAGGAGTAACCCTTGTGTATAGCCAGGTGTGACCCAAAAGCCAAAAAAAAAAAAAAAAAGAATTATCACTTATGAGAATAAGTGAGAAATAAATCATACTAAAGAAATAATAAATGGCCCAAAGTAACAGAATCTGTAAACTGGATTACAGAACTAAGCTTAGCAGGCTAAGTAAAGAGGCAGGGAGAGGAGAGCTACTGAGTAGAGAAGAGAAATAAACACTATTGTCAGGAGTGTGGTGTTGGAATATTGTTTCTATGAAACCCCATTATTGAAAGTATTTTAAATCACAGTGAATAAACAGTGTGTAAAAAATGTATTAAGATTCAAAAAAATGTATTAAGATTCAGAGATAGAGTACAGTGGATAAGACACTGGCCTTGCAACATGACCCATGTGGTCCCCCCCCAACCCCAACCAGGAATCCCCTGGTATGGCCCCAAAGAAAGAACAAAATAAAGAACAGATTTAAAAAAATATGCATTCCCTGGTGAGACAACTACCTCAGGGAATATTATTTTAAGAACTTATTGAAAGAAACATATTATTTCCTCAATTAGGACAGAGAGATTATTTTCAGTAGCAAGGGAGTTTCAGAATTATTGGGAGATTAAATAGCATTGCACAATTGTCTGTCTAAGTCTCAGAATCACCTTTCTTCTCATTCAATGCTCTAACCTTAGCAAAATGAGATTTACTTTCAAAGGTTGCATGCTCAACTAGAGTTGTACCTATGAGATTATGTTTTACTGCTGACCCTAACTTATCTTACTCATAGCTGCAGGTAATAAAAAATCCTCTTAAGTTTTTCATATAACCTTTCTGGTTCTCTGCTTCCAACTTGACTAGAGGTCAAAACAACATACTCATTTTTATACAAGCTCTATAGTACAGGCAGAAGCAGGTGGCATGCCCTGCTATGTTTGTCACTCCCATTGTTACAATAACAGGTTGCCTATCTGTGAATAAATAGTTTTTTATTATTTGATGATCCAACTTCTTGCTCCCTGGCTTCCCATCTCACATACTCAGAGGGCATAATTCAGATAATCATGAAACCACAATATTGCTTCAATCCTAAGGTTCCAGGTATCAAGATCATCCATGAATTTGCTTGCTGTCTTAATTACACAGAATGAGAATTCTATACAGATGACCAATCCTATGCTATAAACTGTATCAGTGTGGTGGGCAACGATTTATCCTGAGTATTTTAAAAGTCAAATGAAAAGACTGATTTTTTTAATGTATCTTTAATGAAAAATGTTATGGAAATGACCTAAAAATTCACTGACATCCCGTTGTTCATCTATTTGCTCAAGCAGGCATCAGTAATGTCTCCATTCATCCCAGCCCTGAGATTTTAGCAGCCTCTCTGTACTCGTCTTTCCCAACAATTGGACGCTCTTTCAGAGTCAAGGGAATGAGACCTGTTATTGTTACTGTATTTGACATATAGAATATGCCACAGGGAGCTTGCCAGGCTCTTGCGTGTGGAAAGGATACTCTAGGTAGCTTGCTGGGCTCTCCGAGAGGTACGTAGAATGTATATCAGAGAATACAAGCAAGTATGTTAAAAATCAAACACATGTGTGCTGCTTTAGGCACATCAGTGGGCTAGACTATAAGAGGAGGCTTCTGGGAGTTTTGTTTTATATAGTTTTTGGATCTTGGCCATTGATGGAATTACACAGTACCAGGGGCAGTTTGTCGGTGTGGCTGTCAACCTACTGGAAAAGGAGGAGTCTGAGTGGAGCAGCCTTGGATGTCTCAGCCATGGGTCCCGCATTCCTGGGTTCCTCTGCTGGTTCCTTCATGCATGAGTCTCGTCAAAGTGTGTAGAGAGTGGCCTTGAGCATGGCTGTGGCTAGGTTCTGGAGGTTTTCAGCTGCTAGGGCTCTGCTAGGGGTGGGGACAGAAACTCAACCCACCCCCCTCCTAGGGGCCCCATGAAGAAAGCCTGGCGCAGGGGTAGGAGATCCAGACTCTATAAAACAAAGCTCCGGGAAGAGAGCGACACAGAATCTCCTACCCCCACGACCTACAAATTAGTAACAAAAATATTTTATGACCCAGAATACCAAATATTTATTCAAAGAATATGAAAACATGATTCAAAATTGTATGTGCACTCTTAAACTTATAGCATCCTATTTGCCAATGGTGTAGTCCGATTTTAAATATTCTGCAGCCATTTCTTTGGCTATCTAGAAGTTTCCATTTTCTTTTTCAAGAAGCACTTGAGATTTTCCTGATATTTAGAAGTGTCTCTCTGACTCAGTAGAGTCTAACCATAGAGGGTTTAGGTTCTGGAGGCAGCTTCCTCGGGTTTGAATTCTAGCTTCGCTACTATGTGATCTAAGTAAGTGCTCGTGATTCTGTACCCTTAAACAGCAATTGTAGGATGACATTACTTTGTCCTTTCCCTCCTTGCCACAAGTAGCTTGTCCCAGTTTTACCCAGAGTTTAGGCTTACCCCAGTCACACCCATCAAGGTGTTCCCAAATCTCTCCCATCCCTTTGTTTAGCTATAATCACTTCTCCATGCTCTCTTCCCCAAAAGAGTTAATCCTCGGCTTTCCCTTAATCTGACTCTGCTAATTTGCAAGGTCAGACCTTCCTAGGATACTGAATTTATATTATATAAGTTAATATTGCCTTTCTCCTCTTCTTGTGCCTTTTGAATAATTTACTTTAAAGCTATGACTGTTTTGTATAGACACAAGAAGACAATATTATGTTTTTATAACTTGGGAATTAATTGGCCTCGAATATTATTCCCTCCCGGGCATCTGCTTTCTCCACTTAAGCCTCAGTTGCCCTCAGTTCCTAGCACCCCAAAGCAGGGTCCCCGACGTGGGATGGGAAGGATCCAGGGCAAGCGGTGAGTTATGTGCTACCCTGGCATCGAGATGGGCCTGGCCAAAGTGCCTAATTCTTAACTATAAGTTAAAAGCTTGATCATAGACAAATGCTGTCATGATCCAATAGTAATTATGAGACTGGGACCCTGCCAGGGATAGGAAAGACTGATCTGGCCTGAGCACTGTAGTCTGAGATTGAGATGGCCCCAGGAGAGCAATTCTATAAGCTTTAATGCATCTCTTATTGTGTCCATACAAAATAATTAATATTATGAATTCTTATATGTTTGCTGGCTGAGGAGAAGAGAAACACATTCATGGGACTCTGCCCTTGGGTGGATCCTCCTGCTGAAAGAGAATTAAGTCCTAGGAGAAGCATCCCCTAAGGGAAAGGACCTTACCCTATTGATGGTGACCACACCTTTGTGTACGCCCCAACCCCCTCATGCTGTGGAGATTTAACTAGGCTGTAAGAGTGGGTTGGGGAGCGAGATCCAGGAGAGCGGGAGAGAAGCGGAGAGAGAGAATGAAATAAACGGATCGAGCAACCAGTTTGGCCTTCTTCCTTCTTCCTTCCGTCGCCTGCCCTCGACCGACGGCACACACAGCGGTTCCGGGGCACTGAACGCGGGCGGTGAGACAGAGCTGCCCGGAGAGCCCGAGAGTGCGCACGCCCCTCTGCGAGCTTTAGTTTTTTACAGCTGGCGTCCCTGGGTGGGCACGAACCACCAACCTTTCGGTTAAAACCGGGACAAGCTACTTGTGGCAAGGAGGGAAAGGACAAAGTAATGTCATCCTACAAGTAATCATCTTTATGTGCTGTTTATTCTAGTCAGAGTTCTACAAATCCTTGTCACTACTGGTCTGAACAGGGAAGCCAGTAGGTCAACACCTGAAAAGATGCAAGAGTAGATAGAGGTCGTCTCTCCCTCCCTCCCTCCCTGTGAGGTGCAAAATGAGGAAGATCTGGAAAGGGGTAAGAGAGAAGTGAGTTCCCCCAAAAGAATCCAAAGTAAAAGATCTGAGAAATGGGAACAGAAAAATACCATAGGAATAAGGCACTTGCCTTGCATGCAGCCAGTAAAGGTTCAAACACTAGAACTGTACATGGTCTGAACTTCCCCAGAAGTGATCCCTGAGCACAGAGTCAGGATTAAGCCATAAATTTTTAAGTGTAGAAATTATCTTTTTGCCTGAAAGATGTTATACACTTTTTAAATGTTTTGCCTTTATAATTTGTGATGAATGAGGAAAAGAGTGAGTTAATATTATTATCACTGTTTTGTCTCGGCTTCTGATTCACATTTGTTCTTTTCTATACTAATGTGTCTGTTGCATTTCCTGATTTATATACTTGATAAATCCTGATGTTGTGGTAAATAAAAAAATCTAATAAAATGAAACTTTTAAGGAAAGTATTTTTATTTGAATGTTTCTAAGCTCAGCCTTCAGGAGAACTGGCTTCCCTGAATAAGGGATGTAGCCAATATTTAAAGAAATAAGATACTGGACAAAACAGATAGTTTTACACTAGCCCAAGGTGTCTGCAGATTTCATGAAATTGTCTTGAGGCTTATTTCTGGAGAGAACTAGAGGCTTCAAGTGTTCTGGTTTGTTTTGTGGTTTATCTCATATGGACAGCAATTTTTTTTCTCTGGGGGTGGTATACTAGCACAAATCTCACAGTGCGGGCCAAGCTGGGTATAATTTTTATTTCTCATTTTGGTATTTACTGCATGGAACCTAAGACCATCTATTTCTCCTTGTAAATTTCTATCCTTTATTATTCTTATAATATGCACTCTGTCCCACTGCACACCTTTGGATTGATTAAATAAACATTAATATTATGATGGCATCTTTTTCTATTGCTTACCTACATTTATCTCTTAGCTCCTTGTCAGCCAATTTAACCTTTCTGAATTATTTTGTTTTCAATGTGTGCTTTGCAGTGAGAACTTACTTTGTTTTTCTTTCCAAACTGAAAACTAATTTGTAACAGGTAAGTTTAAATTAGTTACATGTACTTATGTAACAGATCAATTTGGCTATTACTTTATCCTTATATTTTCCAATTTTAATGTTTCTTTGTTTCCTATTGCTTGGCTTGTGTGATAGGATGTTCTGTGGTGAAAATATAGAAGCACTTTTATTAAATCAGGAACAAAAGAATGATTCCATGAATTCCACCAAACAATTGCACTGTAGCACTGTAGCACTATAGGACTCTCGTCCCGTTGTTCATTGATTTGCTCGAGCGGGCACCAGTAATGTCTCCACTGTGAGACTTCTTGTTACTGTTTTTGGCATTTCCAATACGCCATGGGTAGCTTGCCAGGCTCTACCGTGCAGGTGGGATACTCTCCGTTGTTTGCTGGGCTCTCTGTGAGGGATGCAGGAATCTCACTCAGGTCTGCCGCATGCAAAGCAAATGCCCTGTCCACTGTGCTATCACTCCAGTCCACCAAACAATTAACATCCATTATTATGATAATAACTGTCATTTTGTGGAGGTAAATAGAAATTTCAATACAATGAAAAAAGAAAAATAGATAAAGAACTAAATATATAAACATGAATATTTTATTATTTTCAGGTATCATTATTATAGTCCCAGAAAATACAAACAAACCAACTAGAAAATAATTGGAGAATTTAATAATGTCCCTTCTTATAAAATCAATAGGTCCCTTGTTTGCTTAAATACAAATAATAGAAGAATAAGATATTATCAGAGGAAAGATGCCAGTAATAACAGCTACCAAAAATACAAATTATCTAAAAATCAATGAGAACTATATAAGACCTATTTGTTTTGTAAAAAGAGACATTAAAATGCCACCTTGGATCATTAAAAAGATCTAAATTCATTGAAATACAGTTTCTGTTCTTTGATTAAAATATTTGTGCTAGAAAGATAATACAGGATTTAAGGCATTGGCCTTGTTCATGGTTGACCCTGATTTGATCCCTGGCACAGCTATCCTGAGTTATCTCTAAACACAAAGCCAGGAACAAGCCCTGAGCACTCCCGGGCATGGGCCCCAAGCAAAAACCAACCCAAAAGTTGCAGTATAACAAAATTATGTTTTCCTAAATTGAACTTTACAACACCAAACAGAATGTAGAGCAGACATATACATATACAGTCTATAAAAAAAAATAGCTGGATGAGAGAACACAGTGTATTAAAGGGCAGTGCCTAGGTCACCCTCAGCCCCAGGGTATGGGGAGGAGACTGAGAAGGAAAGAAATCAAAAGGGGATGTAAGAAGAGATAGACAGGAAGTGACTGGGAGGCACAGGTCAAGGGGACTAAGGTCTATAGTGGTGGAGAGAATTGGTAGAGCTAAATATCCTAACCACGCAGTCAACACTGGAAACATGAGATCCAAACTTCAACAGCCAAACCTAAAACTTGGTCTGTTAAGGTGACAGGGAGCTGGGACACTGGAGAAAGAAAGTTGACACTAGTGGTAGGATCTGTGCTGGAACAACGTCATATGTCAAAAACTCAACGATGAATAACTTTGTAAATCACAGTAAAAGGAAAACTAAAAAGGAACAGGTTGGGATTTTGATTAACTATCTGATCTTTATGTTGGCCTAAACCCAATGACTCCTTTAAGTCAATTTGAACTTTATGTTGCTCAAGACTATCACTGTATCACTGTACCACTGTCATCTGAACAATGGTTCATCAATTTACTCAAGCAGGCACCAGTAATGTCTCTATTACACTCAGCCCTGAGATTTTAGCAGCCTCTCCTTACTCATCTTTCCCAATGATTGGAAGCTCTTTCAGGGTCAGGGGAATGAGACATACTGTTACTGTTTTTGGCATATCGAATATACCACGGTAGCTTGCCAGGCTCTGACGTGCAGGCGGGATACACTCCATAGCTTGCCGGGCTCTCTTAGAGGTATCTATATATCTATTACTGTATTTGGGATACGAATATGCCACAAGGAGCTTGTCAGGCTCTCCTGAGCGGGCAATAGACTCTTGGTAGCTTGTTAGGTTCTCCGAGAGGGAGAACTCGACTATAAAATCTCTCCTTCCGGGAGCTTGGTTTTATAGTCTCTGGTTGTTGGCTGTTGATCGGATTACATGGCAGGGAGCAGTTTGTGGGTGTGACTGCCTAGCTACTGGAAAATGGGGGATCTGGGTGGAAGAGGCCCAGTCCCGATCTGAGCAACCTTTGAACAGCATTTGAGCCTCAAGACTATACCATAAGAAATATAAAAGTTGATACTTTTTCTTTCATGATGAAATAATCATTTTATTGTTATCTTAAGAAAATTTGTTTAAGTAAATGGAGTTGACTTAAATTTTGGCTGTTTGTCATTATTATTACTATACAAGCATTCTCCTTTATACCAGCTATTTCTACGTCTCTATGCTGTTGTTATCATATTATGTTTTAATATGATTGTTTAGGTATATATCTCAAATGAAGAAAAAAGATATGTTTCACTACAATCTAATGAACTGTACTTTAAGACTTTAGTCTCTGTGAGTCTATTATAAACATTAATGTGTAACATTTAATGTTTTTTGTTTTTCTTTGTTATTTTTGCATTCTTCCTACCTTCCATAGTAAACATGTTTATTTTTCATCATTTCTTCTGTTAGATTAAACATTACATAGATTATATCTCAATTACTTATCATTTTGCAAACTTAATTTTTAAAGAAATAAATTATTCAATATTCCAATTCTCTTGATTATCCAAAATAAATCAAAATACCCCCTCAACATCTTTTTTTTAAGATTTTAGAATTTCTTTTACAGTTATTTTGGGTTAGGGTGATAGTTCAAGATGTAGAATACATGTCTAGTGTGTGCTGGGACTGAATCTGGTCCCTGGTATCACATATCTCCCAGTCCATCACCGACACCATACCATGTTACTAAGCCAAGCATTGTTGAAATAACTCCAGACGGTCAAAGCATAACTGGTGGTAAACCCTGCGCAGAAGAATAAAAATGATTATTATATATCAATGAAGCCAGCTGACTTTTTTTTAGATTAAAATTTGTTCTTATGTTTTTCTAACCTATTTGCGATTTCTGGGCTCACTTTTCTTTCACAAATTTGCTATCTTTATTGGAATACAAATTCTTTAGTCTACATTTCCCAGAAATGTTTGTTTTTACTTCTTCTTGCCCTCACCCAATGGTGAGCATGGCTGTGATTTACACATCTCACGAAGTATCTGACATCTGTCTTCCACCTCACTTAGTTTTGTTTTCAGTTCAAATGGATGATGATGTTCACCCTACTTTAAAAATGCATGTGCAGAGAGTTAGTACAGTGGGTAGGACACTTTCCTGGGATACAGAAGACTGTTCAATCTCGGCACCACATATTGTCCTGAGCACCTTTAGGAGTGATCCATGAGCACTCCTGGGTGTAGCTCCAAGACTAAATAAAGAAAAATTCAAGTATATCCTTTTGCTTCTCCCTTCTATGCTCAATTTTCACCATTTAGAAAAAAAATGGATAGTGTATAAAATAAATTCATTCTCTAGACTTAAAGGGACTTTCTTTTCCCATTTCAAAATCTTAGCTTTTAAAAGCAAGTATTAGTCTCTGGCTGGGGCCGATACCGGCTCGGGCTCCACCAAGATTTGACCTGGATGGCCTTGCTTTTGCAGGGCCGCTTTGCTGCTGAACGAGCAAGATCCAGATCCAGCTACATTACTGCTGGTCCTGGCAAGTGCTCACAGCCATGTCTCCAGACTGTGAACTAAGCTTTTGCTCCATGCTGCCCCAGGAAGGGAAATGATGCGTTTTCCAACTTTAATCTCCCTGGACTTATTTACTAAAATACAGAAATCCTATGAAGAGACTTTATATCTCTTCATTCTCATTAGTGAAACACTAACTATCAAATGTTTCCTTGTCAATAGGGCCGTATTTGGGGGGGATAAACTCCAACAAGAATGGTGAGTTCTATGTTGAAACTTGAACAACAATAGTGAGTTTTGTGTTGAAATATGGAATGTAATCAAGGTAAAGAGAAAATGGAGTGGAATTTATCAGTTATGCAGGTGGGGGTGGGGGGTTAGGGAGTGGGGGATGGGAGGTATACTGGCGTTTTGGGGGGGGATTGGGGTTTTTTTGGTGATGGAATATGGGCACTGGTGAAAGGACAGGTGTTTGATCATTGTATAACTGAGACATAAGCCTGAGAACTTTGTAACTTTCTACATGGTGATTCAATAAAATAAATTTTTTAAAAAAGCAAGTATCGTTGGTTGGATTATAATTGAGTAAAGGTATAAAACCTAAAATTTCTCCTGACACAAATTTTCTCCATGAAACTTTCTTATAATAAAAGAGTTCAAGAAGTTATGATGTATATTAAGCATTTTCTACCTTTTTGTTGCTAAAGCCAATTTTAGACAAGGTTTATGGAAGTTTGGGCTAGAATTACAAAAGGATGTACAGAATATGATACTTTTGATGTATGATCTAAAACTTGAAGAGGAGTTAGCCAAATTAATAAATGATGAATGGATCAAAGCTAAGAAGTTGCCAGACATACTTTATCTTGAAAGTACTTCAAAATATGAGAATAAATTTTATTTTTATTAGTATTACCAAAAAAGTAACACCAAGTCTCACAATAAAGATGTAACTGGTGCCTGCTTGAGCAAATCGATGAGCAACAGGATGACAGTGACACTGACAGTGTTAAGAGTATATTTTTACATTAGATTTTACCCATGCAAAATATAAAGAAATGAACAAAAGCTATATGACTCCAAATAAGTGCAAGAATGTCTAAGTAAGAATTTTGTCAAAATGGAACCCCCTTCATACGGTGTAGGATGTCTTCTAAAAAAAGAAGTGTTTACCTCTTTGTTTCCTCATGGTTCTCTGAAGGCTTTTGTGTAGCAGCTGCAGGAAATTGTGAAGACATTAAAGTTCAATATGTATCTGGTGGGGCTGGAGCAATATTACAGCGGGTAGAGCATTTGCCTTGCAGGGGGCTGACCCGAGTTCGATCCCCAGCATCCTATATTATTCCCCCAAGCACCCCAAGAGTAATTCCTGTGCATCACTGGGTGTGACCCAAAAAGAAAAAAAATGTATCTGGAAAGTGTTTAAAAGCCTCAGAGACATATTACCATGTTGTTGTTTTCATGAAGCAGTTTGGTGATAAAAGGGGTGGTGAATGGGCAGGAAGGAAAGGGGAGAGTTTGAGAGCACAGAAACTAATTAGAGACTATTGCAGTGGTGCAAGAGAAAAATGTCAAAATGCAAAACTAATCAGTAGCAACAGGACTACAAAGTAGGATAGGAAGGCAAGAACTGTTAGAAACAAAATTTCAAAAGAATTGGAAATGTATTGACTGTCAGATGTGAAGGAAAAATATGTCAAAGATAATTCAACTGGGACTGCATGCTAACATCAACTAAAACATGGAAATCAGAAGAAAATGGAAGTTTGTTCTAATTGGTGAAGGGGGTGAATAATAAGGGGGTAATTGTTTTTATTTGTGACCTCTTTGGATCAGAATTTGGAGCTTGGTTATCTTGGTGTCCCCAGCTTCTAACATATCTCCTAAAAGGGGTTCAATAAATAAATGTTGAATTGAACTCAATTAAGCTTATTGATTTTTAGTTCTTTGTGGGAAGGTCATTCAGATGGAAATGTTCAGAAGTCAATTTGTCATTTTAGAGCTCAAGAGAAAGGTGAAATCTGGAAATAAAATTGGAAGTTGTCACCATATTTACTTTCTACTCTCTGTTCTATGCATTGCATTTTATTAAGACAAACTTATTGATCAATAATTTATGATTTTGTTTATTTTTATAACTTTCCACATGTTCTAACTATATTGTAATAATGAGATATTGATATGTTCCTATGTTTCTACTGTACCTCTTCAGTATAAACTCAAAGTAATTTTTCACAAAAAAACTATTTCTAATAGACTCTAAAATAGTAACAAATGTGATTTTTTTATACTAATCAAGTATTATTAAAAGAAATCAGTGATTTAACGTCAAATACATGAACTCTTACTTGATAAGTGTTTCAAATAGCAATGAATTTTAAGGGAAAAACAAGCATCCAAGATTACATAAGCAGTTTTGTAAGTAAACCTTAGAATTGTTCACTCAAACGTAGTATCTACATAATATGCTTTAATTTTTAGATTCAATCATTGTTTAATTGTTTTCTACCCTAAATTTGCTATGTTCAAGGGAAAAAGAAAAATGGTATTTATTTTTAGGAATACAGTGCACATTCTCCTCACTTGAGTCTCTTCCCTTTTGTAAACAAGCAAATTTTGATCGAAGCAAGATGCATAATTTTCTTTGTCTCCTGTGATTTTCATCTTCTTTACAGTTTTCTGTGGTGCTTGGTAATTCAGCATGGAAAAGACCTCAAGAAACTGACCTCATAACTCTACAAAGTTCCCTTCCCCGACACACTACAGACTTGTTACCTTGGCCCCACTCAGGAGGCAGCAAGTGCTATTCAGAGTCAAACACGAAGAAACACCCGTGATGGCATTGAGAAGTAGAAATTCTCAAAGGAGTGTTCTTTCCTGCTTCTAAATTGCATTTCTCCTTTTACTTTCCATTGACAAAAGTAGGGAATACTCCCCACAAAATGAATACGATTTTTCCATGCACCTCTTACCCAGCTACAAAACTCAACTTACATTTCTTCTTTTCTCATGTACTTTACCATCTGCTCTCCTGCCCTCCCCACAATAGTAGAAGGATTTTCTACAAATGCTTTCTATTACAATATTCTAGTTATATAAATATTTCAGTCAGTATCTCAAAAAGGTAAGGCATTTTTTGGGCAATCAAATGCTGCTACTTTTGTTCCCCATACAATGGAGTAATAATCTCTGATGTTATTAAATATCCAAAACACATTTGCATTTTTCATTTTGTAATAAATGCATGTTTTCATTTGCCATTGGGTTAGTTTGAATATGGATTCATCCCTAAAAGTTCACATATTGTATTATTTGATAGCTACTTTATCTTTTTATTAATAGGCAATTCATATCTCATTTCTCTCCAGGCAAGTCATTTGTTAAGGAAACCAAGTAATTTATTTCTGCAGACTATTCAATATCATATTCCACAATATGTGATTAGTATGATTCTATAAATTATATACTTAAAACATGTTTTAATTCAGGTAGAATTTGAGGTAAAATCTTGACAAAAGCACATGATATCCATTTTTCTCTCTGGGATGATAACAGTCCTATATGATCATTGTCTATACCTATTATTTTGTGAGAAGTTAGAAATTGATGATATTTTATTATTTTTCTATCATCTATTAGCTGACACACACTCGATAGACATATATATTAAGATTACCCTGAAAAAATGTTATGCAGGCAACATAAGTAAATGCTAATTTTTCAAAGTTCAGTCTACAAAGTTTCAGGATGAAAAAAAAGTAAGGTTGGTTTTTCGTACTCATGGACTTTGTTATACTTTGATATACATTGTTATTCAAATTGTCTCATATTTGGCTCCTAATTCTTTTTGACACAATCCCAATAGATATTTAATTTCTTACCCCTTGTTATAACAAAACAATTACTTGGATATTCCCTATTCCAGAGCAAGATTCAGGCATTTCTCCAATGGACTGGCTCCCTTTAGCTGGAGAGAGGCATCTCACTTTAAAGAGAGACAGTTAGTCTGAGCATATTTTATTTCTAATACTATAAAACATGAGAAATGTTATTTACAGTTTCTAACAAAGATTACATTTTGGTTCTTGAATATGATCCGTCTCAACATAGGTCACTTATACCAGTTTCCCTATTTGATACACTTTTCTCTCTACTTTTCACCTACTTTTCTATTTACAGTGCTCCTTTTATCTTTCAGCTCAAAAACAACTGTTAAGGAAATAATTTCCAACCTCTTGAAATGACCTTATCCTCTGTTCTATGCTCTCTACAAGCCCGTTTTTCAAGACACTTGGTCCTCTTGTGAACACAGCTAATTGAGGTAAACCTAATCTTCTTGCTAAACTATAATAGCCCTGAGGGAAGGAATAATATCGGTTTTTTTTGTTCACTGTTTCATCCCAAGTGACAAACTAATCCTTAATATTGGCTAATACTGTGTAGTGAGTTGATTAATATGCCCCCTCAAACTTATGCCTGTTGGGAACCTCTGTGACTACATTTGAAAATAATGACTGGAGATATATTTAGTTAATGTGTAGTTATGGAAAATTAGGGGAGTGAAAGGCAATGATTGGTGCCTTTCTAAGAAACACGAAGAACACAAAGAGGGAATAATATGATGTGAAAATGTGAAGATAGAGGCAAGAGACTGGAATAATGTAGCTACACGCCAAGACATGATAAGGATTACCAAGAACCATCAGAAGCTGGGGAGAGAAGGAGAGATTTTTTTTTAAATTTTATTTTATTGAATCGCTGTGAGATAGTTACAAGCTTTCATGTTCGGGTTACAGTCTCAAAATGATCAAACACCCATCCCTCCACCAGTGCACATTCCCCACCACCAATGTCCCGGGTATACCCCCCCCCTTTCTCACCCTCCCCCTGCCTCCATGGCAGACAATATTCCCCATACTCTCTCTCTACTTTTGGGCATTATGGCTTATAACACAGACACTGAGAGGTCATCATGTTTGGTCCATTATCTACTTTCGGCATGCATCTCCCATCCCAACTGGTTCCTCCAGCCATCATTTTCTTAGTAATCCCTTCTCTATTTCATGTGCCTTCTCCCCTCCACTCATGAAGCAGGCTTCCAGCTACGGGGCAGTCCCCCTGGCCCTTGTATCTACTGTCCTTGGGTGTCAGCCTCATGTGATGTTATTCTATACTCCACAAATGAATGCAGTCAAGAAGGAGAGGTTCTTTCCTAGTTTTCAGAGAGTGGATCATCCTGCTGACACCTTGATATCAGATCAACAGCATCAGAATACTTTTAAAGAATAAATATCTATTGTTTTTGTTGGTTTGCTTGCTTGCTTGTTTGGGAACTGAGAGTTCTCAAGGGATCTTTCTTGCACTGTACTAGGAATGACTCCTGGTGGTTCTCTGGGGCCATATGTGGTGCTGGGGGTGAAATCAGGCATGTGCTCAGTAGATTGACTTAGTTCTCCATCCCAAATATATGTTGTTTTTTAACACTACTCAATTTTTTTTTTGTTTGGGAAGGGCCAGTAAACTAAATCAATGAGTGTTGTAATGTAAAAGTGTGCAAGGAAGTGGGATTGTTTTAAAAATATGTTTTCCTTGGAATAAAATTAATCTGATCAACCAAATTACCAATATGTCTCCTATCCTTCTCTTTCAGTCATCCTCTCTTTGAGCTTCACCTGCTCCTCACATTTGAGTCTTTGAAGCTTGGTAAGGTTAATGACAAAAATCATTACCAGTATATACAGTATAGAATTAAAATTTGAACTTAAGAAAAGGTGCATAGGAAGGAAAAACACTTTTTTTGAGCATTATAGGGAAGAGGGAATGAATCATGAACACATACAAATGCAGATGCAAAGTAGAAGCTTTAAACAATTACTTGGAACCCTGATTACTCAATGTTGCTATCAGACTTCCAGTTTGTTGATGTCTCCTTAATGAGACCCATTTCAAGTGCTTTTGGTCATCAATATGCTCTTTAATGTGTGTGTATATATGTCTATGTACACACATATATAGGCATATATACATGTGTATACATATATACATATATACAGTATATATAATATATGTTTTATATACACTAAGAATATATATTGTTTATATATTTGTTTTAATGTATACATTTATACACATATATTTCTTTTCTTTAACAGTCCTTTTAATCACACTATTTCTCAATTACTACATTGTGATAAGAGAAATTTCCTATCCCCATCTGTTAGTCAAAATACCCTAAACAGCTAAATTTAATCACTTCCATCAATGAAAGAAAGGATAAGTTTGTGAGTTCTGTGAAAGAGCCCAAACTACAACAGCCCAAGGTGATACAAGATATATGCTAGATAGTATCTAACCTAGAAATTATACTTGACAACTATATTCTTTGTGATTTAAAATTATTTACTCAATAAATCTAAGATAATAAATTGTGTACTCCTCTTTATTTCTAAAGACAATCCAGGTTGAGTTTCTAAATGAATTGTCACAGATAAGTCACACAGGCGGAGAGTCTCTTGCACGCATGCCTGGCTATCTTCCCCGGGGCCCCTTGGAGTGGGTGAGCTCCAGCTTCCCTCCCTGCCCTAAGCAGAATTCATGTGGCCGAAGACCTCCGGAGCATAGCCACAGCCATGCTTAAGGCGCCTCTACACATGTTCGGACGAGCCTCAGGCATGAAGATACTGGCAGAGAAACCCAGGTGTGTGGAACCCAGGGCTGAGACCTCCAAGCCTGCTCGGATAGGGACTGGGCTTCTTCTGCCCAGATTTCCCATTTTCCAGTAGTTAAGCAGTCACACCCAGGGACTGCTCCTGGCGCCCTGAAATCCCACCAATGGCCAACACCCAGAGACTATAAAACCAAGCTCCCAGAAGACATCTTATAGCCTACGTCTCCCTTTGAGAGAACTTGGCAAGCTACTGAGAGTTTCCTGCCCACCTGGGAGAGCCTTGCAAACTCCCCATGATGTATTCATATGCCAAAACCAGGAACAATGCTGGGTCTCATTCCCCTGACCCTGAAAGAGCCTCCAATGTGGCATCATTGGGAAGGCTGAGTAAAGAGAGGCTTCTAAAATCTCAGGGCTAGAACAAATGGAGATATTACTGAGACTGCTTGAGAAATTTGATGATCAACAGGATGATGATGATGATGATGATGATGATGATGATGATGATGATGATGATGATGATGATGATGATGATGTCACACCTAAAATTTTCTTTAGTTTATATCAGACTTGATTAAGATTTTTTGTTTCATGTGGCAGAACTCAACTCAATTTGAAATCATAAAACAAATATTTTAGTCCCGTCTTAACCATCTCTGACTTATGCATAATTGGACAGGACATTACAATACGACTACACAAATAGAAGGAAGCATACAAATACCTGACATGTAATTATTACTGGGCATGACGTGTTGTATAATGATTTGGAATAAAGCACTATGAAATACAACAGAAACCAGTGAATTCTGATTCTGTCCACTCCCCAGTGTAATACTTTAGAAAGTTATCTCAGTCTCTCCCTTTCTGCTCTGTAAAGACAAGGCAGCTCCTATCAGAAAGGGTTCTTACAAATATTAAAGCACAATTCATAAAAGAAACTTGATATGTCTAGCACATTGTAAGTGCTCAATAAAATCTATGATAATAATTGTTAGCATTATTATTGATACTGTTTAATGTTTTAAAGACATGTTTTAGTGAGTGGGAATTTGGGGAGGTTTTTTTTTTTTTTTTTTTTTTTTGCTTTTTGGGTCACACCTGGCGATGCACAGGGGTTACTCCTGGCTCTGCACTCAGGAATGACTCCTAGCGGTGCTCAGGGGACCATATGGGATGCTGGGAATCGAACCCGGGTCGGCTGCGTGCAAGGCAAACGCCCTACCCACTGTGCTATTGCTCCAGCCCCAGGGGGAGGTTTTAAATATTAAAATATTGAAGTAAAATATTATTTGAACTACTTTAATTTTAAATTCAAATAAATTTCAAACCCCCATAGTCTAAAAATGTAAACTTAAAAATCATAATATAATTTAAAAAAATTTAAACAAAAAGAGTTATCAAAATATTTTACTATGGAAATGTAACATATGGAGCGTCTAACCAACCCATATTCCTCCTCCAATAGTAGTAGCAAAACGTATTTTATGGAAAGCTTCAGCATAAGTAAAAGCACACCATAATAAACATCAATTTTATTATCTCTGTAGTACTTTGAAAGTATTTTCTTTCAAAATTATATCCTGTTGATGTCCAATATTTAGCCATTTTGATTTTGATTCTTTGACTTAATAATGTATCCTTGAGAGGAAGAAAATAATACTACAGATCACAATATATAATTGTAACTAAGATTATAAGAACATTACAAAAGAGAATAAATTCAGGTCTGGAATGATAGTATAGTGAGTAGGGTTCTTTGCCTTCTATGCAGCCAACACAGTTTTGATCCCCAGCATCCTATATGACCAAGGACCGCTAGAAGTAATTCCGAAGAGCAGAGCCAGGAGTAACCCTTGAGTATCACTGGGTGGGGCCCCCAAACAAAAAATGAAACAAAACAAAAAAGAACTCCTAAGCATCCTTGAGGCATAAAATTATTCAAAAAAAATAAAATAAAGCAAGATATGTACTATGAAGTTAAACTTCACTTTCTTTTAGCTAACCTGGCTTCAACATTGGCAGAGGGAAATCAGGAATTTTTCATATGAGAATTGCTTCTATTTAAAAATAAAATCATACGTGTTTGTGTATTGTGTGATTATAAAAAAAAATGATATGATTCAAAGATTCTAAAGACTCCAAAGACTTTGGACTAATTTTTTTCTTTCAAGTTTGTCAATGGTCCAGAAATTATCTCTATTTGCATAAAAGAGCATGATATGTCTATAGAAAACCCTCCTATCAAAGATGCTTTCATAATGTCTATTGTGAAGCTATAATTTTACTAAGGATGATACAATGAAGTGACAAAGTTTTTTTAAAAATCACCTATTTTGAGTCTTTGCTTACACATAAAATAATACAAAAATATGCATTAGATTGGCAGATCTGTCTTTTGGCAGCCAAAGGCACAGTATCAAAAAAGTATAATTATAAAATCACTCAGAAACTATTTTGTCATGTAGGGTGGCAGGTAAATAATGGTTGCTTTAAAATGAGAATTATTTTAGTACCAGATTATGCAAATGCAGGCATTTGTTTAAGTGAAGGTTAAGTTTCTGAAAGGTAATAGCCATTATCCCCTGAGAACAGCCCTTATTTTCAAAAAGGAAGCACAATTTTTTCTTTTACATATTCTAGAACTATTTACTTCTTTTCAAAGTACAAAGTTTCCAAAGAAATGTTCTTATTGCTTTAATTCAAGTACACAAATTTTAAAAATAAAATAAAAGTATCCTTCAGGTTCTATTTTCCTCCAGCTTCTGTTTCCCATGCTTTTTTAGCATATCTGTGGATGTGTCCACGTATTACATGTATGGAATCAGATCCAGGAAGGAAAAAACATACTTCAAATTCTATAGCCGGTGTTAAAAATATCTCAGATACCAAGATTTTACAAGTCATCAATTGATCCTTGTAAGTGTGGGAAATCTAACTAAAAAAAAAACTGTCTTATGAAAATTTCTAACTACTCAAATAGGAATCAAACATTTGTATCATCCTAAGATATCCAAATCAACATTGTACAGTTCTGGCCACTGAGAACAAACATGGGTATCAATAGGGAAAAAAGTGACAAAATGACTTCTTTTTAAGTTTGTTTTAAAATCTATTTTAAATTTCAGTGAATATCAAAGCATACCCACTTTTAATTTTTTCCACTTTATCTAAACAGCACAGTTTATAAAGTTGTTCATGATGATTTGTTACAGAGATTCAATATTCCAACAGCAATCCCACCATCACAGTGACTTCCCTTTCACCATTGTCCCTATTTTCCCAACCCCCCCTTCAAGCCTGCCCCCATAGCAGGTCCAAAATAATTTATTGTATATCACTTCTCTGAATATCTACAAAATATGAATAAGCACATTCAGCAAGATGCAAAACTGCTTCCAATCCACAGAGGAAAGTCCTCTGAGAAGAAACTCTCAAGCCATGCTATTTCACTGTGTTTAATCCTAATTGAAAGTAGGAAGTACAGGGGTGTGAAAATGAAAATAACAGGATCAGGAGAATAGGGATGTTAGCTCACTCCCACCTTCATGCCACCCCCAGACAAAATCGGTAAAGAGAGACTAGCTTGAATTCCAAGTGTGATTTCTGGGTTATAGGTGAGAAAAGATGTATTACCACTAAAACCATAAAGTTAACAAGAGACTATCCATCACTTCCCTATGATTTGGGCACAAAGCAAGGAATCTGCTTGAAAGGAAGTCCAACAAGACTTATCCAAAGGCAA
This sequence comes from Sorex araneus, assembly GCF_027595985.1. Lineage (NCBI taxonomy): Eukaryota > Metazoa > Chordata > Mammalia > Eulipotyphla > Soricidae > Sorex > Sorex araneus. The sequence continues at coordinate 173,776,087 of NC_073305.1, forward strand.
AAATACAAGGGTGAGGGTGATAATCCGTTCTGGTTGAATGTAGCCCATGGAGTTGTGAGACTTTTGTGCATCTCATACCCCCTTAATAGGAGCAATCAGTAAATGGTCATTGGTGTGAACACTTCATTCTAACTCTGAATAAAGGGAATTATTGTGACTTTTCTGTTATGTATGGCCAGGAGTGAATGGTGCACAAATCGCAGGTAGTTTTGGAAATCTCTTCCTTGCCTTCACAAGGAAGTGACTGCTTAAGATGGGAATTGGAGAGACTAATATCTATGTACATTATCGTGAATCCCTGGGAGAATTTTATTTCTCTGGAATCAGTTCTAGCACATTGCATGACAGATAATATGACTCAATAATGCTTCCATATAGGATAGGGAACAGGGCATAAACTCAAGCCAGGCATGTGACCTAGTTCTACAAACTAGGTCATCTTGGGTGAGTTGTTAGCCTCTGTATGCATCAATGCCCTTATCTGTAAAATGGGAGTTAAAATAGTTTCTACCTTGAAAATTAAATTGCTCAGAACAGTGCCTTTCATCCTAGGTACCACTGTAGATGGGCTGGAGTGATAGCACAGCGGGTAGGGCGTTTGCCTTGCACGCGACCGATCCGAGTTCGAATCCCAGCATCCCATATGGTCCCCTGAGCACCGCCAGGGGTAATTCCTGAGTGCAGAGCCAGGAGTAACCCCTGTGCATCGCCAGGTATGACCCAAAAAGCAAAAAAAAAAAAAAGAAATGTTACTGGTGCCCCCTCAAGCAAGTCAATGAGCAATGGGATGACAGTGATACAGTGATACCACTGTAGACATGTATATTATATTGTTCTGATAAGGATAACTCTCTAAACGGTAACTTTAGAAATTGCTTTACAGCACAAGAGCATGCTTTTTGACATATCTTCTGGTACTTACTAACCATCGGTGAAATGTATAGGTGGGCTCTTTTATATCCAGTTATAGATTATAGTGTCAGCTAAGTGCAACACTTTCTGATTGCATTTTTTTTTCAAGTTAAATGGATGCCAAAGAAACTGCCAAGAGCCTTAGCTATAGTTTCCAAAAGGAAAAAAAGTCAAGCTATTTCTTGCTGTTTTGTAAACATCATCTGAAAATAATTAGAACTTTGACATTTGTGCTATACTTAAGATAATAGCATTTTCTTCATTATTGGGTAAATTATATTTACAAAGTTGCTCTGCTTACCCCTAATAGGTTGTGTGTGTGTGTCAAATTAGTCTATTCAATAACAAATAGGAAACAATAAACCTATTCTCTCCAAGAATCAATAAATAATGCTTTTAATTTGCCTTGATTACTAGATTTGGCAGGAAATAATGTTGTGAAAATGACACTACCAAAAATCATTAAGACTATAAAAATCACTAGGAGTAAGCCAACAACTGAGTTGCCAAAAGAAAACAAATATTCCAGGAAGGAGCCTCTGCCACAAAATGATAAACCAAGTCCCTGTCTTTGGCCTTAGCTTGAGCAGGAGCGATTCACTCTTGCAAATTGCCCTCCTTGCAGCTGAAAGATAATATCTCTACCTGTGAAGTCATTCTTTCCACTAAGGGTTTCCATAAGCAGTGTGAAAACTGCATGTAACATCTCGTTAGCAAACTGTGATTGTGAGGGAGATAGCTCTCCCAAGCCTGGTGTGTGCTAGATTCACTTATCTTGGTGACAGGACTATCCATTAATGTTGGGATTGTACCTGCTCTGATGCTGTCATTCTAAACTGCTGTGAGAACAGCAGCTCTCTCTTCCCAAGGCGCTCATCTTGGCTAAATTCAGTTAACAAATTTCATACGGAGCATCACTTTCTTTCTATTTTCCTGGAATCGCTGGGTTTAAAAGGATGGCAGGTCAAAGGTCAGGGGGAAGCCAAAGAGGAAGGAGAGAAAAGAGGGAGAGAAAAAGAGAGAGCAAGACCCTTCGACCAGGGGCCCACTCGGGTTGAGAGTGAACTCCCGCTGGACCTCCTACATGTGAATTCCCATTTGCACGTTTGCTTCCAGTCCTCAGCCTCAGTTTCCTCAACAGCCAAAGAGAAACTTCTTTAGATTATCATCGGAATTGTTTAAAATATGAAAGTGCCTTAGCACATAGTATAAGTACAACGAGTGCTAAGTGCTATTACTCAAATGATCTTGGGAAAGGCATCTTTTTATTTTTTAACAATTGAGGGGTGACACCAGCATTTCTGTAGTAAAGGATTGAAGTAACGCTAGAGTAGCCCTTGCAAGGCAAAATGAAATCACCTCAATGAAGTGTGAAGTTGACCAAGAAACTAGAAACTATAGGCCTGGGTTTACAAGGCAGGTTATGATCCCTGGACTTTCAGTCCCTAGCTCGGAAATAAAATTGTCACATGTACAGCAAGCAAAGAACCTGGAAATCCTTCTTTATATTCTCGCACCTTTATTGCAATCTTTTCTCTCCCTGTTATGCAAACCCTTGTAAGAGGGAGAAGCTGTAACACATAAACTTGTGGCTGTAAAATCTGAGAGGGAGGCTTATAAAGGATTCTGAGTTCCTGAGAACTTCCCAGCTATCATCACCGAGCTTGCAAACTCTTTTGCTGATTCCTTTCAATATATAGATTGTTAAAAGTATAGAGCACAGTGTGATTACTGGAACCATATCAGATACCTGGATAGAAAAGCAGAACTTGTCTTCTTATTTAGCGTCAAGATGGTTATAGTTTTAGCATCACTGGCCACTTTATGAGACTGGCACATGAAATTTATAATTCACAAATAGTAGAGATAAAAAAAATCTTGATGCACTCATCCTAAGTTCAAATACTAGAGGAGAAATGGTAGGCCTGCAACAGGAAGCCAAGAATTCTTACATAAGCATGAGTCACACTTGCTACACCATCGTCTGGTGTTAGAGCATGAGTTGGACTTAGTTCTCTGCCCACCTTCTCCACCCCAGTAAGAACCAGAACTGACTTTGGTAGTGCCTCCAGCAGAGAAGGAAAGGCAAGAGGAAAATTGTTTTTCTTTCTTTTACTTTCTCTCATGGTTAAAATACAAGGGAAAGTGAGTTTCTAGTAACAGGGAGTGAATAAATCACATAGAGGTTTATTTTATCTCTTTAGATTACGTAGAATAAAGATTCTATCAGAAAATTTCCTGACAATGCTTTTACAGCTAAAAAATTGGCAAATCTCTCTCAATTCAAGACCAGAATCTTACTCACTTTTCCCATCTTTCCCCCTTCCTAGTGAAGGCCAGCGAATATAGAAGACAGTGCCAAAAGAAGTCACACAATTAAGTTACTTTTTGTCTCAATGAGTACTTATGCAGAAGACTCATCAAGGAGCATGCACTAAATTCTCTGCAGAGTGTAGATCTCACTGCTCCCATCCTCTGTCCTTGCATCCCATCTTTTCTTCTCATTGCTTCCTTCCTTTTTTCCCTCCTATGCCCTGATAACGAAAGATCAACATCATCATCTCATTATCAGATTTTACAGGTGCCAAATAATTTGGCAAATTATGTGCTTCAGTGTAGGGATTAAGAGCATAAGATCTGAGCATAGGCAACAAAAGGAAAATGATGAATTGAACTTCCAAAAACTAATTTTTTTTGTGCATCAAGGGATTCAGTAGGTAAGTCAGGGAAATGGAAAAAATTATAATCAGATTTATCTACTAAGGAATTAATATGCAGATTACATAAATTACATTGACAACAAACAATTTTATTTTGAAATAAAGTATTCCCAAATGTCCAATAAGTCCAGAAAAGATTCCAAGCATCACTAATCATTAGGGAAATGCATATCAAAACTGCAATAAGATATAACTAAAATGGTTACTAAGGGAAAAAAAAGAAGTTGGTAAGAACAGAAAGAAATTGGACCCCTGTCTATTTCTGGTAGAAAGGTAAAATGATATAAACATTTTAGAAAACTGTATGGCAGATCCTAAAAATATTACAACTAGAATGATCATACATTAATAGCATTCAACTTTTGATGTATTCTCCAAAGAATTAAATATAGTTTCATCTGCATTCAAATACCTATGATCAGAGCAGAATTAGTCACAATAGTTAAAAGATATCAAAGCAGAAACCCATTGACATACTAGTGGTTAAAAAATAAAATCATATGTATATAGTGAATATATACTATTATATAACATGTGCGTTTTATTAAACACATATAGCCCTTAAATGTAATCAAACTCAGTTATTAAACCTAAAAATATACCTGTTAAAGACAAGGGCTTGGAAGTGGGTGAAAACCTGGTGACATTGGTGAAGGGACACTGACATTTGTGGTGGGATTGGAACATGGCATGCCTAAAATTATTATTGACAACTTTGAAACGTATGGTGCCTAAATTTTAAAATGGTATAAAGTAAATAGAAATTATAAAAGGAGATTCTGACATATACTACACCATGAATAAACTCACAACATATTTCTTTTCTTTTTTTTTTTACCCACTCACTATTTTATTTTATTTTTATTTTTATTTTTTTACAGAATGGGAATCCAGTTTATTTTATTTTTTTTTTATTTTATCAGTTCACCATGTGGAAAGTTACAAAGCTTTCAGGTTTAAATCTCAGTTATACAATGCTCAAACACCCGTCCCTTCACCAGTGCACATATTCCACCACCAAGAATCATAATATACCTCCCCCCTTCCCCCCACCTCCACAGCCCCCCACCCCGCATGTGTAACTGGTAAATTTCACTTTACTTTCACTTTACTTTGATTACATTCAATATTTCAATAAAAAAAATTTCACTATTATTGATTTGGAGTTTCTCCCCCCTAAAGTCGATCTGCATGATTCTTTTAAGTATCATTCCAGATTTAAGGTACCATATCTTCCTCACTCTCTAGTTAGTTGCCCCAAACAATGGCTATAAGGAAAGTAATTAGACTATCTGTGCTTCCATTTTTTATCTGTAAAGGAGAATAATTTGAGAGCCTAAGTCATAGGTCATCCTGAAGTTTTTGAGAGATAATATAAAACTATCAGCAATTAATAAAAGTATAATGCACATTGTTATTGTTTCTTTAGTATCACTGTATCACTGTCATCCCATTGTTCATTGATTTACTTGAGCTGGTGCCAGTAACATCTCCATTCGTCCCAGCCCCTGAGATTTTAGCAGCCTCTTTTTACTCGTCTTTCCCAGCAATTGGAGGCTCTTTCAGGGTCAGGGGAATGAGACCTGTTATTGTTACCGGTTTTGGCATATCGTATATGCCATGAGGAGCTTGCCAGGCTCTGCTGTGCGGGTGGGATACTTTTGGTACCTTGCTGGGCTCTCCGAGAGGCATTTCCATCTATGATCTTATGGAAAATGGGTAGGGAGTGTCATGATTGTGTTTGTGGCAGCGTGGTCCAGGAACACGTTGACTTGTGTGTGAGGTTCAGCCCGAGCATGTGGAAAGTGGCCTGAAGCGTGATGGCAGTTGAGTAGTGGAGGTTGGCTGGGTCCCTTGGGGCAGGGAGGGCTCTCACCTGGCCCCCTCTAGGGAGCCCCGAGTGGAAACAGCCTCTGGTGCGGAGTCTGGTGTCACGGTGGCATGGTTATGGGAGTCTCAATTTATGCTCCCTTTGGGGAGAAGCAGCAGGGAGCTCTGGAGCGTGGCCAATGAGGAGATTATCTGGCACCTGTGGGAGGGGGCTTATGGATGTGACCCCTGGGTGGCCAGAGACTGGGGGAAGCAGGCAGAGGATCTCAGCTCCCCGGTCCCGTTGAGCCCAGAGCCCAAGATCACCAAGTTCCACATTACCTGGGTTCCGTGGGACATCACTCATGCTTGAGGCTCAGCCCGAGCGTGTGGAAAGTACAATGATACATTGTACCTTTAGTGCAATCACAAAAATCGGATGCCTTAAGTGATTATTTCTTCCTTTTCTGCATTACCCATAGAGTTCATCCTGTATATTACTAAATACTTACTGACTCATTTAGATATTCATATGCAAAGATGAACATATTGACTGATTTATTATGTTTCCAACACAGAATATAAATTACTGTTGATACGTTAATATTCTTGAAAAAGTCTCTTTGAACTAAAATTATGCATTTATAGACAGCTGACTAATACTGAGATTTTCTTTTTGAAAAGGACACAATTTATGGTGCCATGTTTCAAGGCTAAGCAAGTTCAGAGATCTTCCCACTCATTTTTGTGTTTTCCTATTAAAACTCTCAAACTATATATTCAGCCACCTAGTATAAAAAAAACATAATTGTTTGGGCATTATCATCTGTAGATTACAGCTAACATCAATAGGCATAAAAAAATCTGAGGATCTTTCTTAGATTTTTATGTATTACCTGAAAGGAATTGGGATATAAAGAATATACAATTAGCCACGAATAAGATAAGGTTGAGGATCCCTATTAAGTGTAAAGGTAAGTGTACTTGAGGATGCAATTGGTTTCTAATTTATAACATCAGAAAACATGTGCTTGCTAATTATTTCCGTAAGGGTATTTGTACCACAACTCCATGGGTGATTAAGGTCTATTCCTGGCTCTGTGACCTGGGGTCATTCCAAGCAGGGCTCAGAAAACAGTGGTACTGGAGATCAGATCAGGATTGGCTTCATGCAAAGCAAGCACCTTAACTCTTGCACTATCACTTTAGCCCTAATTTTCTCCATTTGGAACAAAATGAGTTTAAAACAAATCCTTTATTCCCCAAAGTGATTTCATAAAATATTAACATTCATTCTCCAAACTAAATGTATGGCATTTCACAAATGTTTCCTAAAGTTAATGTTTAAAAACCTTAGCTTAATGTTGCCTTCTAAAACCACCTATTCGAGTGAGAGCAAATTCATTTAATGGTTTATTTCTCCAATAGCTTGAATAAGCTAGATATCATTTTCAGAGCCCATACCCTAAAGCTTTATCATTTCATTAAATCAGTGCACAGCTGGGCAAGTTTTTCTTTCTCACATTATAGTGATCCCCTAGGAATTTATGTAAATGTATGGAAATTCATTTTAAAGTCTGTATCTGAAAGCAAAGATGCCTCCTCATTAACTAAATGATTATAACTACAAACAAGCTAAAAACAACATGTTGAAGAGCTAAATTAAACTTTCCATCAGGAAAACTAAAATATTCACTTTCACACACAGGCTTTATCTAAATGCCATTAAAATGATAAGACAAAGGATTTTGACAAAGTCCAAATAGACATCAAGGAAGTGTAGTTGAACACTATGACAGGTCCTTCAATTTTCTCTCTAGTTACAGACATAATTCTATTTTTAATTAGCAATGTTACAGGAAAGAAATGTAGTCTGTCTTCTAATTCACGGGGTAAATAATTCTCCCTCAAAAGTGAAAGGAAATGAACTCCACTAATTTTTCCAAAGTTACCTAAGTCAACTCCAAGAAACCTTATTAAGACCAGTGCTTGCTCATTTAACTTTTCAGGCGCACATCCACTTACCCCCATGCCTATAACCACAGCATCCTCAGCCACACGACTGATATTTATCACACTGCACACACTTATGTCTCCTGTGACTGGGTGATAATTTTTTCTTACCAGGTACAGAAAATAAAAACACACAGTCTAATCCCTCAGAGAGCTTCCATGGTGCCAGACTACAAAGATTCACGCCCAGAGCACAGCAGACACAATGATGAAGCCCCATAGAAGTCCACCAAGCTCACTGAGTGAGGAGAATATCTAGGAAGACTCTACCAGTCTCAAACAGCTCTCTGACCCTCAGATAAGGACCACAGAGCACCATGATGAGTATTGTTACTGGAAGCAAAGAAACAATGGTACAGATAGTCAGTAAATCAGAGGACAGTACTAGAGCAGAAATAAAAAAATTACAATCAGAAGTGACAGATCTTAAGATTATGGTAGGTGAAACAAAAGGCTCAATAAATAGCCTCAGAATCAGAATAACTGTATGTGGGGAGAGGGTGGGGGGGGCAATAAGTGGGCTTCAGTGAAATGCAGAATGAAATGCAGATGAAATGCAGAAAAACTCTAGAAATCAACGGAAGATGAAAAGAAAATTCCTAGAAGGAAAAAAAAACCAACACCTTGCCAAACAACTGTGAGATGAGTACAAGAGAAACAATATGAGCCTTTGGAGTCTGAGGAATACATAGGCAGATTCAAGAAAGAACCATTAAATAAGAAATCACAGATACGTATTCTCCAGAGTTAAGAGCTGCATGCACCCAGATCCAAGAAGCTCAAAAGGTCCCAGCAATAATATACCCAAATAGAAAAACCTCCAGGACCCATTGTATCAGAATGACAAAAACCAAAGACAGAAGGAATTGCATACACAGGCATCAGAGTCACAGCAAATGAGACTCTTAGGCTGGAAGACAATAATGGGGGGTAGCTAAGTAATCAAAAAGAAAAAACAATGAAACAAAACTTTAAAAGTCAATAAAATGAACACCTCACCAAGAAAGAAAGAAAAGTGCCTGCCACAGAGGCAGGCCGGAGAGAGGGGAGGATGGTAGGAGGGAAACGGGGGTCACTGGTGGTGGGAAGTGTACACTGGTGGAGAGAAGTGTAGACTGGTGGAGGGATAGGTGGTGGATTTTTGTATGACTGAAATCAAATCATGAACAGCTTTGTAATGATCTATCTTATGGATATTCAATTAAACAGAAAAAAAAATAAGGGACCAAAAAAAGAAACACAAAACAAATTTATAAACACTACACCATTATGTATGGCATTTGCTCATGGTGCTTATGGCTTGTCTCTATTAGATTAAGAAAGCTGCTTATTCCTAGTTTAGAAGGGTTTTATATTGCTTTAATAATGAATTGTTTCATCTATTTTAAATATGCCCAAAACAGTAACAACAAGTCTCATAATGGAGACATTATTGGTGCCCACTCGAGCAAATCAATGAACAGGACGACAGTGCTACAGTGCAGTGCTACATATATTCGAGTTATGTTTTTACATCATTAGGGATTTTTTTCCTTATTAATGCAAATGCTTAAGCATTACCTATAGCACAATATTTTCTAACATAAAACCAACATTACTCTTCTAGAATAAAATATACTTTTGTACTTTTATAGGTCTATTTAGATATTTCTTAAAGTTTTTAAATTATCCTCACTCTTGCTAAATTTTATATTTTTAGATTATCTATTTCATGTAAATTTTTAATGTGTTGCATAGAATTATTCATGTAATTTTTAATTCATGTATCTATATAAAAGAGAGTTGTGAAAAAATTTATCAACTTATCATTAATTTACAGCTTGTGGGATTTCAGGGTTGTAGCTTTCTCCATCTATCTGTGTGAGTTGTTCACCTCCTCTTATCAAAAATACATTTCTCTCTTGGGCTGGAGTGATAACACAGCAGGTAGTGTGTTTGCCTTGCACTAGTCCGACCTGAGTTTGACTCCCAGCATCCCATATGGTCCCCTGAGCACCGCCAGGAGTAATTCCTGAGTGCAGAGCCATGAGTAACCCCTGTGAATAGCCAGATGCGATCCAAAAAGCATATATATACATATACGTGTATATATATGTATATGTATATATACATATATGTGTATTATATATACATATATACATGTGTATATATACATATATATGTATTATATATATCATAAGTGGAATATAATGAAACATTTTAAGGAAATGACAAATCGACAAAGGCATGAGCACTGGAGAATTTGTCTATAGAACTGAGCTTGTGCAAGTAGGAGAGGTCATTGAACTCTGCTGAAGGGACGTGGGTACCCTGATGATGCTTGGGATACTGGAATGATGTACACATGAAGCTGTCTGTAATCACAGTGCAAATCACAGTACCCCATATAAATGGGGAAATGTCATATTTTGTTTCCAAAGTCAGAAATCATCATGAAAATCTCATGTTCTGTTTTACCCTGGCAATTTTTCAGCTAGATACAAAACTAGAAGAGGCATATATTAAATCCAGCACAAAGCATTTTAACACCATTATTGAAGCACATTATTGATTCTTATATCAAGAACAGTCAGGAATCATCTAGTTTGTGTTCAGGATCCATGTTATCTCTGAAAAAACAGTCACATGTACATCTCTCTTTCAACTGGCAAAATACTCATAATCCAAAAGAGGTAAGTGTGAATTAAAACAAATGAAGAAAGACAAGCTCCTATCTCTATGTGAAACAATGATGAAATAGACTTCCCATTTATTTATTTTGTATATCTACATGTATATCTATATGTATATACATTACACATTTATTTTTAAAAATAGTGTGATTATACTTGCAGAGAGTACACATGCTTTAATTAAACTTAAATATGGTTTAAGTGCAAATATCCCACATGGGGAAAAAAGTGTCTAATTCCTTGCAGATATTTGAGACTAAATAAATATCTGGGAGCTAGTGATAAAATTATTGTTTAAAATTTTGGAACTTTTGATGACTCTTTGACTTTCTTCATCCCTTAATTCTTTATGTTCATTTGCTGTATCCAATACTGCTTAGATACAAACTCTTGATCTCTCCACTTCAGACATCTTTTGCTTCAATTACTGCAGCAACAATCCTCCCTGCAAGGTCTGGAATGATTTCCTCCTGGCAGAATTCAGGAGTCCTTACTTTAATATCCCACCCCATGCCTTGAACCAACCAAGATATTTCCGGGATGACACTGAGAATTCAGTGATCATGCTCAGTGTGCATAAAACTGTCATCCTGAAGGACTCAGCCCCAATAGACCAAACCTTTTATCAACAGGGGAAAGAAAAAGAAATGTATCCCTTTGTTCTTCAACTACCTGTGGTTTTGGCAGTGTAATTGATGTCTCTCTTCATAGGGCAGTCCGATAGCATAAAAACACAGGATGAATCAGCAGTTCCAGGTAGGAGTCCCTTACCTGAGCCTTTTAATTTCTCTCCTGTGTTTATTAATAAAATATTTGTACCAGACATTGGTTTCTGGATTCATCAGGATAAAACTTTCCAAGTCACAGCCCAAGAAAGGGGCAGATTTGTGTATGAAAAGTGGGCTGATAAACTCCCCACATTTCAGGGAGGAGGAGAGAACAGAACATGTCACACAAAGACTGCCACTTCACTAAGCCAGTAAGCAAGACTCTCGACCTACTTTAGAAACATGAGCCAAAGCAAATTGAATTCCTCTCTAGGGAACTGGGAAATCAAAAAATAAAAACTGAAACTAGTTAGCAAAAGATTATGATATAAGAAAGAGAAGGTGGCAAGGCAATCACAACGGTCTAATTGCTCTATTCAGTAAGAAAAAGAGAAGGAACTGTATCATTAATTTCTCCTTGTAACTGAGCACCTAGTGGCATGCCTACCACATAGAAAGAGCTTAATATATTTGCTGTTAAATTAAATTAAAAGAATGATTTTTCACCCACTCTCTTTCTTGGTTTTAGCGTCTGTGCTCCCAACCTTGCCCCTCTAGGCTTCCTCCACCCCATCAATGTTATTATCTTCAAATCCACTTCATTTACTAATGAATTAAACACAGGAAACTGCACCATTTATCTTAACTGCTCTATCTTCATGGGTGTCTCTGAAGTGTCTCTCCCCGATGGTTGTTTCCTACTCTTAATCATCTTGCCCATTGTAATTTTGAGGCATCCTCTTATTTCTCATTAGTCTTTCTCTATCATAGTTATTTATTCCTCATCTTGTTTTCTTCATGTCAGCCATCACTACCTAGCAAGCAGTGTGTGGCTAATTATGAAGGTAATAAATAATTCTGTGCCCATGTTTAACTAATCCTTTCATGATAATCATGTAAGCAAGAAAAGTACCAGTCCCAACTTTAACAGAACACATTTTCCATTTTCCTTTTCCTATTCTTGAACTAACAAGTACAACTGGAAAATATCACATTCTAAATCCAATAATCAGAATATCAAAATTTTACAAAGTGCATCACTACCTAACTGCTACACAAAATTAGAAATTTTCTTTCATTTCATGATCTTGTTCAAATCATTTGAACAATGTCTCCTTCTGTCTTCCGTCCCCTATCTAGCCATATCTTCTGGTGAACAGGAAGACCTCAGATCTTACCTTTCCTTTCTCATAATTCTCTAAGGTTCAGAAATGAGGAGCTGTTTCACTTCTGAACCTTCCCTTGCCTATAATCCTATTGTCAATTCATGACCAATATGCATTACTATTTGACCAGTCTTACCTTTGACCCTAGGTCTGCTTCTCTTACTGGAGTCAATTATATGTAACTGAACTTCAAAAGATTTCATAGTGAGTAGGATTTATATTCTTTCCCAATTGACTCATGGGCAGCATGCAAACTGAGAATCTGCCTAGAGGCAGGTTGATCTTCTATGCACAAGTATACTCAAATCTCAACTTCGATCCAGCCAAGATTCCAAGTCAAATAATTCAGTGACTTATCCCACTCACTATGTTACGAATTTTTGTATATTTTAATCTTATAAATAATTCCACACATGAGCAAAGTCCCACAGAACCCAGGTAATGAGGAATTTTGTGATCTTGGACTCTGGGCTCAATGGGACCCGGGAGCAGAGATCCTCTGCCTGCTTCTCCCAGTCTCTGGCAACCCGGGGGTCACACCCATAAGCCACCTCCTATCGGCACCAGATAACCTCCTCATCGGCCACCCTCCAGAACTCATGGCTGCTTCTTCCAGAAGGGGGCATAAAATGAGGCCCCCATAACCATGCCACCGGACTCTGAGCCAGGCTGTTTCCACTCAGTGTGCCCCAGAGGGGGATGGGAGAGAGCCCTCACTGCCCCAAGGGACCCAGCCCCAGCAGCCAACCTCCATTATCCAACCACTGCCATGCTCCAGGCTGCTTTCCACACGCTCGGGTAGAGCCTCACATTAGTGAACATATTCCTGGACCTTTAACATATTCCTGGCTGCATAGAGGGAAAAATATACATATGCCTCTCAGAGAGCCCAGCAAGCTATCAGGAGTATCCCACCCACATGGCAGAGCCTGGCAAGCTCCCCATGGCGTACTAGATATGCCAAAAGCAGTAACAATAACAGGTCTCATTCCCCTGACCCTGAAAGAAGCGCTCAATCAATGGGAAAGATGAATAAGGAGAGGCTGCTAAAATCTCAGGGCTGGGACGAATGGAGACATTACTGGTACCTGCTTGAATAAATCAATGAACAATGGGATGACAGTGATACAGTGAAATAATTCCATGAGGCTCATACTGTAATATATATTCACCATATGACACGGGCTGGAACAATAGCATAGCAGGTAAGGTGTTTGCCTTGCACGTGGCCGACCTGGGTTTGATTCCTCCATCCCTCTCGGAGAGCCTGGCCAGCTACCTGTGGCGTATTCGATATGCCAAAAACAGTTAACAACAAGTCTCACAATGGAGACATTACTGGTGCCTGCTCGAGCAAATCGATGAACAATAGGATGACAGTGACAGTGATACAGTGAAGACAAAACTAAAGATTTTCTATGTGACTCCGCACAGGGGTTACTCCTGGCTCATGTACTCAGGAATTAACTCTTGATGGTGCTCAGAAGACCATATGGAATGCTAGGAATCGAGCCTGGGTCGGCTGGGTGCAGGGCAACTGCCCTACCCACTGTGCTATCGCTCCAGCCCCATGACTCAATCACTACAGGTTGAATAAATTTCTGTAGTGGCTAAGAAACAGAGTCACCTAGAAAAACAGATAAAAGGAACATAACCAAGTAGAAAAAACTACATTTTCTTATCCCAAATAATATACTTTACAGAATCCTATAAGTATGCTTAAAAACATTTATATATCCTCTGTAGTATCAAAATAATATTGAACCTTCAGGACTACATCCTCAGATTATTATCACTATCAGTTATGACAGTATTCTTCTGAGGTTGTTACCTACTCCTTCCAACTCTTTCTTAGATGACAGAACTTTGTCTTTCTGAGATATCTTCCTTGTCCAAATCTCAGTCATCCTCTTACCTTGTGACTCTTACCATAATAGTTGAATAATATGGCTTGGTAGATACATGCCTCACTTGACTCCTTCTATTTATTTATTTATTTATTTATTTATTTTTTTACTTCTCCAACTGTTTTGTTTTATTTTTGTTTTGTTCTATTTTTTTTTTTTATTAGAGAATCACCGTGAGGGTACAGTTACAGATTTATACACTTTTGTGCTTATACTTCCCTCATACAAAGTTTGGAACCCATCCCTTCACCAGTGCCCGTTCTCCACCACCCGTAAACCCAGTGTCCCTCCCACCCTCCCCAATCCCATCTCCCCCCCACCCCACCCTGCCACTGTGGCAAGGCATTCCCTTCTGTTTTCTCTCTCTAATTAGCTGTTGTGGTTTGCAATAAAGGTGTTGAGTGGCCGCTGTGCTCAGTCTCTAGCCCTCATTCAGCCCGCAACTCCCTTCCCCCACATGGCCTTCGACTACAATGTAGTTGGTGATCGCTTCTCTGAGTTGACCTTTCCCCGGAACGTGAGGCCAGCCTCCAAGCCATGGAGTCAACCTCCTGGTACTTATTTCTACAGTTCTTGGGTGTTAGTCTCCCACTCTGTTATTCTATATACCATAGATGAGTGCAATCTTTCTATGTCTGTCTCTCTCCTTCTGACTCATTTCACTCAGCATGAAACTTTTCATGCCCATCCACTTAACTACAAAATTCTTGACCTCCTTTTTTCTAACAGCTGCATAGTATTCCATTGTATAGATGTACCAAAGTTTCCTCAACCAGTCATCCGTTCTGGGGCATTCGGGTTTTTTCCAGATTCTGGCTATTGTAAACAGTGCTGCGATGAACATACATGTGCAGATGCCATTTCGATTGTACTTTTTTGCCTCTCTGGGATATATTCCCAGCAGTGGTATTGCTGGGTCAAATGACTCCTTCTATTTATACCTGCTATCCTCATCCTATAGTTGTTGTTTTGTGACTTTCACTTTTGTGATAAATGTAACATCATCTTCCCTTATCCTCAATTTATCATTATTAAATTAAACTCCATGTTTGGAACTGAAGCAATAGTGCAGCGGATAGAAAACTTGCCTTGCATGGGACTGACCCAGGTGTGATCCCCCAGCACCCCATATGGTGCCATGAGCACAGCCAGAAGTGATTTCCAGGTGCAGAGCCAGGAGTAGCCCTTGAGCATCACCAGGTATGCTCCCCACCCCCAATAAACCAATAAATTCAACTTTATATCTTATACTATTTTTACTAGGATTTTACCCTCAAATCTAACTCTTAAAATTTAGAGACTTCAAATTTAGGAATATCATATAATACCATGTGTTTCATGACTCTATATTCCTAGAACCCTTGATTGAATGGAGGAAAAATTTTAAGGGTTAATGTACAATACTATTAAAAACCAGAGGAAGGGGCAGGAGTGATAGCACAGTGGGTAGGGCATTTGCCTTGCATATAGCCAACCTGGTTCGATTCCCAGCATCCCATATGGTCCCCTGAGCACCGCCAAGACTAATTCCTGAGTGCAGAGCTAGGAGTAATCTCTGTGCATCGCCAGGTATGACCCAAAAGGCAAAAAAAAATAAATCCTAGAGGAAGTTTTCCTTAAAATATAGAAAATTTGACAGTTTCTGTGAAATACAGAGCATCAGAGCATGATAGATCAGACTGATGGAAAAACTGACAACAATTCAATCAGTCAAGAGATGGTTGGGAAGATTAGTATGTCCAGAGAAAATGGATGATTGGATACTAAGACCAAATTTATTTATTCTATTTATTTGTGAAATAAACTATGTTATCGTGGAAGTATTCATGTGGATCCTTCAGGGATTTACTGAGGGTGAGACGGACAGACAGACAGACACACACACACACACACAGAGAGAGAGAGAGAGAAACACAGACAGAGCCATGGGCAGAGAGAACGAGAGAGAGAGAGAGAGAGAGAGAGAGAGAGAGAGAGAGGAGAGGAAGGGAGAGAGAGAGACAAACCCACAGAGGAGAGGTATAAGAAAAAAAAAAGACAAGATCCAGGGTTGCTTTAAGGGAAACATGAAAAATACTGATAGAAATCCTCCTTGGCTCTATCTCAAGTTAAATGAAGAAAATCGAAACCTCTTTATTTAGGACAAGGTTCTTATAACAACTAGAGAACACTGGTGAGAAAAGTGGAATTCACTCTAAAAAATATCTTTCTGGATTGCTCTTTATTATGAATCATAATAAAATAGAATAAACTCAAGGAGACAGTCAATAATGAATGTGGCTTAACAGAAAAAAACAGCATATTTTAATAATATATCTGGGAATTTAGGGGGGTGCGGAGCCGATTAGTACTGCATAGGGATGATTCCTGGGTTCTGTGCTCAGGGGTGATTCCTGCAAGCTAGAAGATGTCTGGGATCAAGCTTGGATCTGCTGCATGTAAGACAAGGATCATAACCTCTATGATTAAAAATTAACTTGTTTCTGAAAGCACAAATCAACATAAAATTTTGCATTTTTAGAATAATATCAATAACAAAATTTAAAATATTATTAATGAGTAAATTTACAACTTAGATGAAACTACAGAAAGCTTTAGGAATCAGAATATTGCTCTAAAGAAATTACACAAATAAGTAGACATTAAGAGGCAATGCAATATATGCAAGATAGACCAAAAGATAATAATTGAATGAGATTTCATACTATAATAACAGGAGGATTGCAGGAAAAAATACTCTAATAAAATATTTGAGAATTTTCTAGAATTAATGAAGTATTTTGGAGAAATATTCACAGATACATATCACTGTATCACTGTATCACTGTCATCCCATTGCTCATTGATTTGCTCGAGCGGGCACGAGTAACATCTCCATTGTGAGACTTGTTGTTACTGTTTTTGGCATATCGAATATGCCACGGGTAGCTTGCCAGGCTCTGCCGTGCGGGTGGGATACTTCGGTACTTGCTGGGCTCTCCAAGAGGGACAGAGTAATCAAATCAGCATCGGCCTCGTGCAAGACAAATGCCCTAAAATGTGGTTGGAGATTCCTCCCGGGAAGAGAGATATGTGCTGAAAGTAGACTAGAGACTGAACACAATGGCCACTCAATACCCCTATTGCAAACCACAACACCCAATTGGAGAGAGAGAGATCAAAAGGGAGTACCCTGCCACAGAAGCAGGGTGGGGTGGGGGGGAGATGGGATTGGGGGGAGGGATACTGGGTTTGTTGGTGATGGAGAATGGGCACTGGTGGAGGGATGTGTTTGTGAACATTGTATGAGGGAAAAACAAGTTCTAACATGTGTGAATCTGTATCTGTACCCTCATGGTGATTCACTAATTAAAGAATAAAATAAATTAAAAAAAAAAGACAAATGCCCTATCTGCTGTGCTATAGCTCCAGCCCTTAATATGCATACATTCTAAAAATTTCATATGAATATATGTAATCATGTAAATATATGTAGAAAAGTAGATAACATTGTCTACATGTGTGTATGGTTATGTTTGTATGCACATCTATAAATAGTTATATAAATATTTGTCTATAGTGTACATTCTCTGATGACAATGAAATTAAATTTGTAATCACTATCTAAAGTGAAACATTTTTTATTTATTTATTTATTTTTGAGGGTACAGTTACAGATTTATACATTTTTGTGCTCATGTTTCCCTCATACGAAGTTCGAGAACCCATCCCTTCACCAGTGCCCATTCTCCACTACAAATAAACCCAGCATCCCTCCCACCCTCCCCAATCCCATCTCCCCCCACCCCATCCTGCCACTGTGGCAGGATATTCCCTTTTGTTCTCTCTCTCTAATTAGGTGTTGTGCTTTGCAATAAAGATGTTGAGTGGCCATTTTGTTCAGTCTCTAGTCTACATTCAGCAAGCATCACCCTTCCCCCGCCTGGCTTCCAACCACATTTTACTTGGTGTTTCCTTCTCTATCTGCGTTGCCCTCTCCCCAGAATGTGAGGCCAGCTTCCAAGCCATGAGGTCAACCTCCTGGTACTTATTTCTTAAAGTGAAACATTTTTAACATATCCTAATAGAACTTTCCTAACATAGACAATATATGGAGTACATAGAGAATGCTCATGTATCCTTAAGCTGTCTTCAATTACTCAAATCATAGCTATTTTTAATTATCTGTCTACCCAATACCACCAGAATTTTTTCAAAAAACAAATTTATCCCTAAATATTTGTAACTGAAAATACCACTACCTATTCCTCAAATATCTTGTTACCGTTCAAATTTCCCAGAGTTTATCAAATGTTTTTTTATTGTTGTTGTTTGAGCCAAGATCCTTGTTAGGAACAAGAATTACATCTCATCAATATGCCTTTTGTTTGTTCGTTTGTTTTCAATTTTTTGCTTTGTTTTCATTTTTTTGCTTTTTGGGTCACACCCAGCGATGCTTGGACTGGAGCGATAGCACAGCAGGTAGGGCTTTTGCCTTGCATGCGACTGACCCGGGTTCGATTCCTCCATCCCTCTTGGAGAGCCCGGCAAGCTACCGAGGGTATCCCGTCCACACAGCAGAGCCTGGTAAGCTCCCCATGGCATATTCAATATGCCAAAAACAGTAACAAGTCTCACAATGAGACGTTACTGGTGCCCGCTTGAGCAAATCGATGAACAACCGGATGCCGATGCTACAGTGCTACCCAGTGATGCTCAGGGGTTACTGGCAAATGCTCTACTGCTAGGTACTGTCACTCCAGCCCCATCATTGATATATCTTTTGCCCTAAGCAAATACACTACAATAACCAAATCTGATTAAAATCTTAAAACCACAGTTTTAAAAGAACTCATAGTTTAGAAGAACAGTGATAATGAAATGTTGAAAATTCTGAGTACCGAATAAAGAGCAAAATCACAGTATAGTTAAAACTTAGAAATGTAAAGTAATAACAATTTGAAGGAAATGATACACTTCAGTGCCTATAATAGAAGAAATGTGGAAACTAAGAAAAAAATTGACTTAAGAATGGGAGACAGAATGACATAAACAAAGAAAACAGAAGGAATAAAGAAAAAATAGACTATCTACATGAAAAATTAAAATATAAAATATAAATTAAATGTGATAGCATAAAGATAGCGTGTTCAGTTATTTCACACACACCCTATTGGTAGGAATGATTTACTTTTCCTCCCTTTGAATCTTTGGTCTACAATTACTCCGAACAAAAGGTCTCATCAAATTAGATGGTACTTTGGTATCACAGATACTTAGTTTGTTTGCTTTGTTTTGGGGCCTGACCAGGCAGTGCCCAGGACTCACTCCTAGCTCTGTACTCATGGATCACTCCTGGAAATGCTCAGGAACCACAAGCGCTGCCAGGGATGGATGCCATGATTTGCCATAGACAAGTCAATTGCTTTAACCAATTTCTAGTCCTTAAGAGAAATTTCCACTTCTATTTCCTGTCATCGATACACCCTTGGAGTCTCAACTTGCAAGAAGTATTAATACTCTATCTTGGATTTTCCAGACCAAACACCAAGTTCTACCAGATATACCCAGTCAAGAAGGAAGGAAGGAAGGAAGGAAGGAAGGAAGGAAGGAAGGAAGGAAGGAAGGAAGGAAGGAAGGAAGGAAGGAAGGAAGGAAGGAAGGAAGGAAGGAAGGGAGGGAGGGAGGGAGGGAGGGAGGGAGGAAGGGGTAGAAGTAATTCAAGCTGAATTACTAAACTACAAATCATAAGTAATTGGTAGTTTGTTTAAACCAGTAACTTTTGATAATGAAAACAAAAAACAAAACCAAAGGTTAGCTCCTTTAAATAAAAAAAAAACTCATAAAATATGTCTCTAATCTCTGGTGATATTTACCAAGAGGTCATGCATGGAGGCTGATGGAAGACAAAACAACTAAACATTTTAAAATCATAAATATACAAAACATACTACATATCAGGGTGGTGATTCTGGATTACATAGCCACAGGTATTTCAGGACAATCTAATGTAATAGAAAAATGCGTTGTTGAGATATGGATCCCTCCCCTAAATACCCATAGGAAAGTTATCGAAATCTATATACATTCCATTTGAAAATAAAATTAAAAAAACTAAAGCTCCTTCCTTCGACAAGTCTCATTCCTTACTGCTCTAATTTTGTTATTGGCTAGTCTGATATTAGAGAAGTTGTTTTTAAAATAGTGGATCTTAGCACAAGGTAAAAAGTCAAGTTCAGATGAGAAATAACGATCACTGCTTAAAAAAACAATTAGAAAACTGCTGGGGTTATTTTTGTTTAATTTTTGTCAATGGGCCTGAGAACTGGATTCGATCCCCAGCACCCTCTATTTTCCCCACTACTCCCTCTCAGGAGTAATCCCTGAATGCAGAGCCAGGAGTAAGACCTGAGCATAGCTAAGTGTGACACCAAAAGAAAATGTAAAAAAAGTAAAAACATTTCTACTAAGAATATTCAAGACCTTTTTTCATTGGTAAAGTCTATGAAAATTTGTTAATTAAATTCACACTAATAAAAAGAGGCATTTAAGTATTGAAAAATATTAATTGTAAAATCCTAGTATAAGATAATTACCATATTAGTTTGATAGACTAACGTCCACAATGCAAGAACTAAATTTTTTTCTTACCTATTCCACGAAATACTGTATACTACATTCTGATCTTTGAAATATTTTCTGGTTATTTCTAGACTCACACAAATGACCTGTCCTGCGATATAATGTGAAACCAATTGCACTAAATCATGGACCCAATTTCTACCTTTTCCAACAATTTTCAACAGTAACTTTCAGTTCTCCCAAGACTTCGCAAATTATTTTTATCTTCTGAAGGTTCTTTAACATGAAATTTGGCTAATGAAACTTTACTGCATGCTGAATTTTTACTGATATCTTGGAATGATTTTGAAGCATATGGATAGAGTGGGTGGAAAGGCCATAGTTCTATTGGGTATGTTCTAACTTGTTACCTTAGATAAAATTAAATGCTAGATCGTATTTCCACCTTCACTTTAGGTGAGAAAATGTATAAATTTCCAACTATATCTTTATTCTGAAATTTAATGTGTATTTAAAAAAATAACTAAACCCAGTGACATAATGAATTGATTATAGGCCCAAGTGGAAAGATTAGGCCATTCTAAAAAAATCTGATAAGATTTATATTTGTAGAATTACATTTTTAACTTAGCAAATCTTCCATTTTAGTTGGTTTCTATGAGAATTAAACATTTGCATGACAAACTTAAGATACATTTATAATTTAATGTACATAGTATAAACATGAGGCATCATACTCATTAAATAGATCAGTCTTTCACTTCTCCATTCTGAACATACAAAAACATCCTTAAATATCTATAGCTCTAGAATCCTACATATTTTTGTAATAATTCTCTACATTCTTCCTAAAATTAAGATTAGGACGGCAGTCATGTACTTTACCCTTTAGCTATTTCTAAAACTAAAAACCCTGGCTAGAATCTCATAGGATTAAATGCTTTATTTTCAGTGTCCTCTTTACCCTTTGTGAGCTAACTAGGTATCTACTACAGGAATACCTACTACAAGCATTAGTAGTTCCTTTATTTCCAAATTATTTTTAGGGAGTTTAGCATTAATAAGATGTCCACAGAATACTAAAGCCTTAAATATTGAGTTTTCTCTGCTATGTCTAGTCCATACATAGGATTTTTTTTTTTGCTTCAAACCTCAGTGCACACATGTAAACACAATTACTCAAAACAAAGCAACAAGTGAGAAGCAGGGTTAAAATAAGAACTCAGACAATCTGACTCACAATGCAGCATTCAAACCCTTATAACTTGCTGTTTTCCTTTGTCCTCTTTGCTGTGAAGCAAGATACTTGTTCTTTAGCAGGGTGTTTCTGCTGCAAATCCAGTTGCTACTGCATTATGCAATGAAGTCAGAAGCCTGAGCTTGTGACATCAATATAGGTTGCTATGGTAACTCTTTCCATAAGTATTACAGGTTCATTGTAGGCTCAAAAAAGAGGACTTCAGCAGAGTAGCAAAATAGCTGGATTCATTCAGTCTAAACTGCAACAGTAATTGGTGAAAAAAAAAAAGCATTTTACACTTGCTCTAACAAATACGGATATTCATATTCATGTTTTCTTATTGACAGCCATTTTTCAAATGCATGTATGCATTTTGCATTTTGCATATATGAAATTTCTCCACTGGAGATAGCACTGTGACTTTTCCTCTATTATCATAGATAATTCACATGATTCAGACAAAAGAGTCTCACTGTCACATAATTAATTATTGCCCACACAATGTCATCCCTGTAGTCAAGTGTTATTATGCATGATTGTTGTGAATCAATACATAACAATAGGACTTTAATACAGTTTCTCTATCACAGGAATTATGAAACATCCCATACTATTGCTTTGGATGAGCTTTCCCAATAACTGTCTTTTTTAATGACACAACAGTAAATATCACCATTTCATTGCACACATTTCCCCTAGAATATTTTTTTGCTTATGCATAATAAATCCTCCGACCTCTGTAGGAGATACATTGAAAAATTATTTTTCATCCAATTTTTGACATGAATTTGAAACATATGACTAAAAATTTGCAAAATCTGAATTCTTTCTTTTATAGCTATTTATTTAAATCATCTGCACTGTCAACATCAGAATGCAACAGTCATCCCGTTGCTCATCGATTTCCTCAAGTGGGCACCAGTAACATCTCCATTGTGAGACTTGTTGTTACTGTTTTTGGCATACCAAATACGCCACAGGTAGCTTGTCAGGCTCTGCTGTGCGGGCGGGATACTCTTGGTAGCTTGCTGGGCTGAGGAATCAAACCCAGGTCGGCCGAGTGCAAGGCAAATGCCTTACTCGCTGTGCTATCACTCCAGCCAAATAGGTAATAGCAGTAGCAAAATAATAGCATACTAATGAGAGTCCCTTCCATTGTGCCAGACCCATGCTAAGAACTTTACATTATGATCTCATAAGACCCTCAAAACAATAAAGAGCAGAGAGAGGTACTATTATTCTAATCTTACAGTTAAGAAAGTTGAAGGTCACAGGTGTAAAATGACAATGTCACAGAAGTATTTAGAAAAACTCCTGACATTTGTACTTAAGGCAAACGGACTCCAAATTCTTGTGATATTTTGACAGAAATTAAGGATAATTTGTTGCTACTTACTGCATTAAAAACTGAAAACTGTCTCATAGTCACATTGATCCATGATTCTTTCACATAGAATTAACTGCAGCAGAAATCTAAGGCAACTCTTCAGATTGATTTCATAAAAACTATTAATACATGACTGATTCTGTAACATTCAGCATTTCAGAATATGTTTGTCCAAAGACATTTTGATTTCCCTAGGCTGTATGTGAAAATATCTCTCAAAGATATTATTAGTTTAATAATTTTTCTTAGATAATTGCATTGATACCTTAATATGCCCAAAGCTACTATACTATCTGCAGCTCAGAAAAATATATAAATAACCTAATGTATTTAACGTATACCACAATTCACAACTATAAATATCCATTCATCAGCACATATTTATAGAAGCACTATTAAGAGTAAGGTACTATGATAAATGTTGCATATGAAGCTGTCACTGTCACTTTCATCCCGTTGTTCATCAATTTGTTCAAGCGGGCACCAGTAACGTCTCTCATTGAGAGACTTATTGTTACTGTTTTTGGCATATCGAATATGCCATGAGTAGCTTGCCAGGCTCTGCCGTGTGGGCAAGATACTCTCGGTAGCTTGCCGGGCTCTCCGAGAGTGGCGGAGGAATTGAACACAGATGGGCCGTGTGAAAGGTGAACGCCCTACCACTGTGCTATCGCTCCAGCCCCAGCAAAATATTTTAAATCTTTTTCCAAATAAAAGAACATACTATGTATGTGGTTAACAGCAGGTGTGCTCTGAGAATCGCATCACTAGGAGATTTCATCATTATATAAATGTCATAGAGTGTAACAATTAACCTAAATGGTATCGCCTGCTACATACCTAACTAGAGAGAGAGAAAGATCACTTTTGTGTATGTGGTTTCTTTGACTAAAATATCTTTGAACAGCACACGATTATAGTATACAGTGGGGGAGTCTTATAAATAAATTAACAACATAAATGTAAATTTGTGTTGTGTCCAGAAAGCAAAAATAATGGTAACCTAAAAGATGAAACAGTAGACAAGCAAAGCATTCAGCTTTACATGTTATAAAGAGAACATGAGACTTAAAATAAGCCAAAGGAAAAAATAAACAAAATAAAATAAAATAAAACTAAAATCTAAGGAAACATAATGCAACAGATGATAGGACTATAAACAACTTCAAACTGGTTCTTTAGGAAATTAAATAAAATTTACATATTTTTTTAAATATTGATTAACACGCTGGATATCATGGAAATTTAAACAGCCTCTGAAATGACCAAGAACACAAAAATACAACAGATTTTTAAAAATTGATTATGAATATATTTAAAAGTATATAATAGGTGCCAATATATGTAAAAGTGTAGACTAAAAGGTGAACAAAACTGATAAAGAAGAAATAGAAAGACTTCATGGCATCAAAATATTACATTTGAAATGTGAACTTTCCCCATAGAAAGCATCAGGGCTTTATGTATTACAAAACTTAAAGATATGAAATTCTTACTCCTGAAGTAATTTGAAAGAGGAAGCTATCCAAGTAAATTATTTTATCAGACTAATATAATTTTTTTAGAAAAAAACTAAACTTGGAGAAAAAATTAAGAATATGATTTTCCATTATTGTAAAATGGAAAGATTGCAAAATTAAAATTTTATCAATATCTTTAAACTTTATCCTGTCTTCATTTTTTCCCTTTTTGAGCACTTTTTAACTTGCATTTCAATAATTTCAAAATTTTGGTGTTCCAGTGAACATGATTTACCATTTCATCCATGTGTCTTTCCTTATAAATAAATACTCTCTCTGCCTAGATCTCTGGTCCTCATTTTTCAAAGCAGGTAACTGTTACTTGTATTTCAAAAGTCAACTTACCTCTTTATCTCTCTACACTGAAATCATTCTTCAAATTTTGTCATAAATAGCAAAGTACTTTAAAGTATGCCTCTTTAATGCTCCAAACCAACCTCATTCTGCCAAAAAAAAATATTACAGATTATCATACATGTTTAATTTTGTGAGGTCTTTTTTTTCTTTTTGATTTTTGGGTCACACCGGGCAATGCACAGAGGTTACTCATGGCTCTGCACTCAGAAATCACTCCTGGTGGTGCTCAGGGGACCATATGGGATGTTGGGAATCAAACCCAGGTTGGCCACGTGCAAGGCAAACGCCCTACCCGCTGTGCTATTGCTCCAGCCCCTTTAATTTTGATATAATTTGTGTACATTTTTTGTCATATTCCTTGTACGTATAAATGGCATTGTTCTCCTAATTTTTCAACCTTTTGTCTTTAATTATGTTTCTTAAACATAGTAGAAATCAATGGAAGTCAAACTAAATAAAACATTGGTGAAGTTTGCATTTCAACCATATAGTCAACATGAGTGAGTATATCCTTATTTGATATGTAGCTTGCAAATGCTTTTTTGTTCCATTAATACTCTTTTCATTTTGTTACTTTTTATTTTGTTATGGAAAATCTATTAATTCAGAGTAGTTCTTCTTGAGTTTTGCTTTTTTTGCTTATGCTTTTGACTTCATATAAAAAAAAAATACCACTAGCTGGAGCAGGAGTTTCTCCCTGAGTTCTTCTAGGAGTAATATACTTTTTATGTCTTACTTTAGTCTTTTTTTCAGTTACAGTAAAATTTTGTGAGTTGTGTATTATTTCAATCTTTTATATGTGAATATTCCTTTTTCCCAACACTACATACTGAAGAAACTGTCCTACCCCAAAGGCTTAATTTTATCTCCCTTGTCAAATATCGATTTACTATATATGGGCAGACTTATTTCTGAACTCTTGATCTGTTTTATTGAATGTGACTATTTGCATGCAACTATCATATCATTTGGTTACTATAGCTTTGTGGTGTAGTTGAAATTAGGAAGGAACTTACTGCCAACATTTTCTATTGTCTTTGTTGATTCATTTAAATATATGAATTTTAGGATTTTTTTCTCTATGAAAAAATTCACGGAGTTTTGATAAGAATTATATCAAATCCATTTTAGGCTTTTATTTAAGTGAGCATTATGATAATAGCTCTTCTTATTCATTAGTCTGGGTATTTTTCCATTTGTATCTGCTTTCTCTCATCAATGTCTCAGGTTTTTTGATATAAATATTGTACTTTTTTGGTCATCCTGAATAGAACATGCAGAACACTAGACGAAGGGCAACAATGAGAGCAAGCCAAGTTCCGAAAAAGATTCAGCACCATAGACCATATCCACACGGTGACCAAGCTCATTGAAGTTTTGTGAGAGTTCAAGATGCTGCTCTGTCTAACATTTATCGATTTAAAGAAGGCCTTAGATTCTGTTGAGACTGAAGCAGTCAGCAAAGCCCTAGTCAAACAGGGCGTTCAAACTCAGTACATCAAGATCCTCCGAGAGCTGTATCATGGATTCACCACCTGGATCTCACCATTCTACAAGGAAGTGATCATTGATGTAAACCCTGAATGAATGGTTTGAGGCTCTTCATGTTCCTGGAGTAAAGCAGATACTATTGGACTACACTAGCACACGACAGGAATAAATGAAGACATTACTGGCACCGGCTTGAGCAAATCGAAGATCAACGGGATGAGAAATGATACAATTGATACTTTTTTGGTATATTCCTTGGTATTATTCATCTGGGCTAGAGCGATAGCACAGCAAGTGGGGCGTTTGCCTTGCACGTGGCCAACCCGAGTTCAATTCCTCCGTCTCTCTCAGAGAGCCCAGCAAGCTACCAAGAGTATCCCGTTCGCACAGCAGAGCCTGGCAAGCTACCCAAGGCGCATTTGATATGCCAAAAAACAGTAACAGGAAGTCTCAGAATGGAGATGTTACTGGTCCCCGCTCGAGCAAATCGATGAACAAAGGGATGACAGTGCTACAGTGACAGTGATTCTCACTCATGTACTTATAAATGGCATTGTTCTCTTAATTTTTCTCTGAAATTTTTACATTTTGAATTCTGCACCATTACTGAATTCCTTTATTTTTAACAGTTCTTAGTCGAGCTTTTACTATATATGATGTATGTCATCTTCAGAGTTAAATATGAATTTTCTATTTATGAGATCATGTCATTTCCAAAGAGTTTTATTTCTTCCTTTTATACTTAAATGCATTTTCTTTCTTTACCTTGTTCAATTGCTCAAGGAATTCTAATATGATACTGAATACCAGTGCTAACGTTGGGTCCTTTCTGTTGTTCCTGATCTTACATCAAATAATTTCACCCTTTTTACCATACAACATGTTGTAGCTGTGGACTTGATGTGTATGACTTCAATCACATTTAGGTATGTTACTTCTGTATCTACTTTGTTGAGAGTTTTTTTTTATCATAAAAGCATGTTGGATGCTTTTTTTCAAGTTTTTCCTCATTTTTTGAAATATTCTTATGATTTTTTACCATTCATTAAATTGGAATGATATATCACATTTATTGAGTCTATGTTGAATCCCCCGTGTATTCCAGGCGTAACTCTCATTTATCATATTGTAAACTTTTCTAATATATTATGTAATTTAGTTTGTTAGTATCTTGTCAAGAATTTATTAGCCTGTGATTTTCCATCTTTATACTATCTTTATGTTGCGTTGGTACCAAGGCTACTCTAGCCTTACATCATAAGTTGTAAGTTATTACTCTCTTCAATATTTTCAAAGAGTTTGAGCAGAATTAGTATCAATTCTTTAAGTTTTGGGTACAATTTTTTCATGAATCCATCTGATCCAGAGTATTTCTTTGTTGGGAGGGTTTACTCAATCTCTTACTCAATCTCCTATTTATTATTTGTTCAGAGTTTCTATTTCTTTGTAACTTACTCTTGGTAGGGTATATGTTTCTAAAAATGTATGGTGCATTTTTTTTTGTATTTTTCTGACGCTTTATTTTCTTTCTCACTGTAATTTACAAAGTGGTTAATAAAAGAGCTGTTTCCACCATAGAGTGTTTCAATGCCAATTCCACC
The DNA here is from genome assembly GCF_027595985.1 of Sorex araneus. NCBI lineage: Eukaryota > Metazoa > Chordata > Mammalia > Eulipotyphla > Soricidae > Sorex > Sorex araneus. The sequence continues at coordinate 173,804,210 of NC_073305.1, forward strand.
ACCAGTGCCCCCTCCCTCCACCAATATCCCCAGGTATCCTCTCACCCCTCAGCATGACCCCTTGGCAGGCATATAAAAAACTTTCAATGCTTCTTACAAAACTGTCTCTCAGACTATGAATTCCCTAAGCCTGTCTAGTTCCTTCAGTCTGAATGATAAAAACAGATGTGTTCATTTGTGGTCATTTGCTCATTTCATTGAGTTTTTCTACATATAGTACATTCTCTGGGCTACAGCGATTACACAGAGGGTAAGGGATTTGCCTTGCACGTTGCCAACCCAGGTTTGATTCCTCCGTCCCTCTCAGAGAGCCTGGCAATCTACCTAGAGTATCCCTCCCTCATGACAAAGCCTGGCAAGCTACTCGTGGAATATTCAATATGACAAAACAGTAACAACAAAAGTCTCACAATGGAGACGTTACTGGAGCCCGCTCGAGCAAATTGATGAGCAATGGAATGACAGTGATACAGTGTTACAGTACATTCTCTATATATACTACATTCTACATTCTCTCCTGACTTGTAGAGTCCCATTTGATAGATTTGCTGTACATCTTATGGGCTTTCCTTTGTATGTAAATTCCTTTTTTTTCACCATGCTTTCAATATTCTGCCACTGTCTTTGGATTTTGGTATTTTGAATATAAAGTTTGTTGGAGTTTTCCTAGTTAGGTCTATCAGAGCCTGTAATGCTCAACACTGAAAAATTTCCATCTATGATTTCTTTAACTGTTGTTTCTACATCACATTTATCTTTCTGTTCTTCAGTAACTCCGATTATTCTTATACTTTACCTCTTGAAATAATTCTTTAGTTCTCTGCCATGTCTTTGCAGACTATTCATTTCTTTATTGACTATTTTCCACCTTCTTTTCCTAGTAGTTTCTCACTTATGGTACTTAGTAAAGGATTTACTATATCACTGTATCACTGTCATCCCATTGTTCATCGATTTACTCAAGCGGGCACCAGTAACATCTCAATTCGTCCCAGCCCTGCGATTTTAGCAGCCTCTCCTTACTCGTCTTTCCCAACGATTTGAGGCTCTTTCAGGGTCAGGGGAATGAGACCTGTTATTGTTGCTATTTGGTAAATTCTGTGGGGTGGAGCGATAGCAGATCAGGTAGGTTGTTTGCCTTGCACAGTGGCCAACCCAGGTTCAGTTCCTCCGCCCCTCTCGGAGAGCCTGGAAAGCTACTGAGAGTATCCTGCCCTCACAGCAGAGCCTGGCAAGCTACCATGGCGTATTCAATACTCCAAAAACAGTAACAAGAAGTCTCACAATAGAGGCGTTACTGGTACCCGCTTGAGCAAATCTATGAGCAATGGCATGACAGTGACAGTGATTGTTACTGCATTTAGCATATCGAATATGCCACAGGGGGCTTGTTGGGCTCTCCCATGCAGGATATATTATTTAATATATATTATATATTTTAAATATATATGTATATTAAATCCAAAATCTTGGCCTGGAAAGATAGCACAGAGATGATGGTTCTTGCCTTGCAGATGGCCGACTGACGCTTGATCCCCAGCACTCCAAACAGTTTCCCAACCATCCCAAGTCGTGACCTCTAAATACTAAGCCAGGAGCAGCCCTCCATCCACCAAGTGTGAACCAAACCACTCCTCTTCCAAACACTGGAGTCTACTGGCCCAGGAATGATGGTTCCGAGTGGTAGAGCCACTATACACAATTGGTGAGGGCCTCTTCATAGATGACAGATTTGGTTTCAGTGTACCAGTAATTTCACGTTTTGTGGTACTGGGGATCACAGCAGCAGTGGCAGGATCACAGTTGGTAATATATAGTAGAGACAGGAATCAAAATTATCAACTCGTGCCTTCAGGTCTAACAGTAAGCCATATCACCAGATCTCTTACAAAACATCTCTCCTAAATAAATTTCTAGATGTAGAATATGAATCTATGTCATGATATCATTTAGGGCTAATAAAAATACTTAGTGGGATGACAATATAAATTGTGGTGACAGAGTAAATTGAAATTTTAAAGGGACAGAATTGGAGAAAAGAGAAATGAAGGACTAGAGGAAGCACAACATAGAATAAAATATTATATCCATATTCATGTTATAGATTTTAGCACTGTTAGCATTGTTGTCCTGTTGTTCATCAATTTGCTCAAGCGGGCACCAGTAAAGTCTCCATTGTGAGACTTGTTGTTACTGCTTTTGGCATATCCAATATGCTATGGGTGGCTTGCCAGACTCTGCTGTGCGGGCAGGATACTCTAAGTAGCTTGCCGAGCTCTCCGAGAGGGACAGAAGAATCAAACCTGGGTTGGCCGCATGCAAGACAAATGCCCTACTCTTTGTGCTATCGCTCCAGTCCTATAGTTTTTAATGAGCTCAAGATTAAAATATTTTATTTTGGCAGCAAAGAATATGAAACAACTTTTTCAAACAAAGCTGCTTTTATTTCCAATTTTGAGATATACCTGGTAGCACTTGGGGCTATCCTATGCTCTGTGCTTGAGAGTTACTGCCGGTGGTGCTCAAGGGACCATAGATGCCAAGGATTTAACCCAGATCCTCTTTAAACAAAATATGCACTCCAGTCTACTGAGCTCTCTCTCCAACCCTTAAAATTTTTAATGCTAAATAACATTCATTTAAAACTTTCATATATTCAGCTTTTAGATAAAACTTGCCATACATTATTCCATGCAATCCTCAAAATAAATCTATGGATTAGATACTAACATTTAAACCAGAAAGATACCAATATTTGGACAGGGGCGAAGGCAACTACTTGCCTCGCATCCACTGACCCCAGTTCAATCCTGGCAATGAATATGCCCCATCCCAAGCAAGGTCAGGGGTCAACCCTGAGCACAGAGTAGAAATTGCATTCTCTGCACTTTTAGTCATAGGTTATTTTAGTTTCTGGCCCATTGTCTATCCTAACATTATTCTTCCTTCGGTTTATCTAGCAGGCTAAAGTCATCCAGAGAGTCTGCCATTCAGAGAAAAGTAAATGGGAAGAAGCTGAGAACATTCCCATTTGAGTTCTCCCCAAAATTGCAAGTGTGGGGCTTTGTATTAGCAAAATACAAAGCTAGTGCTGTTGTAATGGGCTGAATTATATCACTCAACAATTAACAAGTTGCAGTACTAACCTTTAGTACCTCAGAATGTAATCCTATTTGGAAATAAAATCTTACACAGCTAATCAATGTGCTGTGTAAATGAGGTCATTATTATGGATCTTAATCGAACATAAATTCTCACATACACCAAGGGAAAATTTGGACACAGAGAGATGTAGAGAGGGAAAACTATATGATTAAGATACAGTGTAGCTGCAATGTCGACATGAAGGCAAAGAATTGAATCAACAATTCAGAATGTGAAAAATTACAAGAAAATTATCAGAACCTAGAAGAGAAACCAGAAGCAAATTCACAATCATTAGAATGAACCAAACTTGCCAATAGCTTGGTCTCACACTTTATTTCTCAAAACTGTGCAATAATAAACTCAAGTCATTTAAAATATTTTGTTTGTGGTGCTTAATTATGGCACAATTGGAAACTAATCTAGATGTCTCCAAGAAGTCTTATAATAAATCTGAGCCTTTTATATATGAATCAGTTGATTTCCAAAACTTTCTTTCATAGAGTATCATGCAGGTAGAGAAAATTCACAATGAAAATGGCTACATCAACCTTCCACCTATAATTTTATAGCATATAAGGGGACATTTAAAAATGAGTCTGTGGGATGCTATATTTTGTATTTCTTTTATTGTTGTTTGCTTTTTAAAAATAAAGTTCTTTTTCCTAAAGAGTACACTTTTCTTTTTGCTTTAAATTTGATACTTGTCACAGAAGTGGTTATTTACATTTTTGTTCTGAACATCTAAGACAGAACTAGATACTTATAATGAATTTTTTTTAACCAATCAGTTCTTAGGTTAAATTCACATTAAAATCACTGTCACTGTCACTGTCATCCCATTGCTCATCGATTTGCTCAAGCAGGCACCAGTAATGTCTCCATTATGAGACTTGTTGCTACTGTTTTTTGGCATATCGAATGTGCCACAGGTAGCTTGCCAGGCTCTGCTATGTGGGTGGGATACTCTTGGTAGCTTGCTGGGCTCTCCAAGAGGGGCAGAGGAATTGAACCTGGGTCAGCTGCGTGAAAGGCAAATGCCCTACCCCCTGTGCTATCGCTCCAGCCCACATTAAAATAGTCTCAATTAGTGTTGGACTACTGCTCTAATCATTTTAGGCTTACCATTGGTTTGTCCTTTCTCCCTTGCCACAGGGAGCTTAGGTTTCTCAGATTACACCCATCACAGTGCTCCCGAGTCACTCCCATTCCTTTGCTTTTCTTAACCTCTTTGTGCTCTGCTTCCCCAACTGATCTATCTCTTGTCTCTCCTAATCAGACTCTGTTATCTTATAAGGACAGATCCTTCTAAGGACACTGGATTTGAAATGTAAGTTAAATATTGCCTTTCTCCTCTCCTTATGGCTTTTGCATAGTTACTTCAGAATAATGTCCTTTTTGTATAGACTCAGGAAGACAGTTAATATTATGCTTTTGTAACTTGGGAATTAATTGATTCTGAATAGTATTCACTCCTGAGCATCTGTTTTCTCAAGTTAAGCCTCAGTTGCCCTTAGTTCCTAGCACCCCAAAAGCAGGGTCCCTACAAGGGACTGGATGGACCCAGGCAAGCTAAAAGCTACCCTGGCATCGAAATGGGCCAGGCCAAAGTGCCACAATACTTAACTAAGTCAAAAGCATGGTCATGGACAAATTCTGTCTTGATCCAAAAAGTAACAACTGAATTAGGACCTCGCTAGGGTTCACTGTATCACTATCACATTGTTGTCCCATTGTTCATCAATTTGCTCGAGCAGGCACCAGTAACGTCTCCATTGTGAGACTTCGTGTTACTGTTCTTGGCATGTAGAATACACCATGGGTAGCTTGCCAGGCTTTGCTGTGCAGGCGGGATACTTTCGGTACTTGTCAGGCTTTCTGAGAGGGACAGAAGAATTGAACCTGGGCCAGCCATGTGCAAGGCAAATGCCCTACCCCCTGTGCTATCACTCAAGCCCATCTGGTAGAGTTAGGAAAGACTAATCTGGCCTGAGCACTATAGTCTGATATCTGTAGCAAGATGATCCCAAGAGAGTAATCCTATAAATTTAACACATCTCTTACTGTGTCCATACAAAATGACTAATATTATGAGTGTTTATATGTTGTTGGACTGAGGAAAGGAGAAATACATCCATAGATGGAATTTCACTCTTGGTTCTTAATGAATCTGTCCTAGAAGAAGCTTCCCCTGAGGGAAGGACATTACCTCTGTTGATTGTATGACCACACCTCCATGTAATTACCATCCCAACCCCTCATGATTTGGGATTTAATTAAGGCTGTAAGAGTGGGCTGGGGGCAGCAGAAACAGGAAGGAGAAGAATGAAGGAGCTAGACCCAAGATAACAATGAGGGAGATCAGGGAGAGGAAAGATCCAAAGGAAAACCAGAGGAGAAGGGAGATGGGAATGGAATAAACTGCAACTGACACCAACCAGCCTGGCCTTCATTCCCTCTTTCATCCGCCCATTGTCATCGACCTTCCTGGGCGGGGGAAGCAGCCCGAGACCACCGAATGCAGGCGGCAAAAGAGAACCACTGTAGTCTTTTGTAATTTATTTTTTGATTACACAAAATAACAGAAAACTATTTTCTTTTAGCAACAATCAATAATTGACCAAATAGGTACATTTATGGCATCTAATGGTGGAGTAGACTTATTGGAGGTGTTGTGAAGAAGACAAAAACCAATGGCAATGTGACGGAGCAAAGGAGTCAGATAAGCGAGCGCTCTGATTAGTAGTACATGGACATCTCAGATGGCTCTAGTTGTCTGTCCAGTGGTCATCACACATACCATCATTTATATATGTGCTCCAGCTGGTCTTCTCTTCAATTAAATGAAACACAGGCTATAATTGATCAGACAGCAGAAACATTTAAGAAGCATGGACAAGTTATATAAACAAGTCCAGAGAAGAAAAGGTGGAGAGGAGTAAAGGAGTGAAGGAGTAAAGAGGAGCTGGCTTCTGGATTGCTGCTCTTAAACCCGTCCTGACCATCTCTGGCCTTCCCAGAAACTCTTTGGGAAAGAAAATGCCAAGAAAAATAATAAAATGAAACAAAACTCAAAAGGAAAATGCCACTGTGGCTGATATTGGAAGAGCAGGGACTCATACAAGCAGAAGTAGTTCTGACCGGGGCCAGTGCTGTTCCTTCCTGGAATTTGTCCCAAAGGATCACATTCCCAGTTATTTTCGGGTCTAAAAGATTCCTCCTTCTGTATTTCTATAGCAGGCTATTTACTGTTTGGTGGCACGTGGCAAGCGGTCCACACATCTCACTAGGGCCATACTTCCTCGTGGCTTTGGGGATAGTCCCCAGGAATAACCTCTGAATAAAGACTTGGAAGATTTCCATCTAATAGAGAGAAAGTGTATCTAGTACATGAACAACCTGTAATCCAATCCCCTGCAGGTCACGAATCACGAAATCACAAATCACGAAATCCCTGTTAGTTGTCGATTTCTCGATCGGGGTCAGTAACCTCTCCATTCGTCCTTTCCCTGAGATCTTAGAAGTCTCTCTCGACTTGGCCCTCCCAAGGATGTCACACTGGAGACTCAATCAGGGTCAGGGAAATGAGATCCAGCTTGTTACTGGAGTTAGCATATGAATACACCATGGGAAGCTTGCAAGGCTGTCCCATGTGGGCAGGGAATTCTCAGAAGCTTGCCAGTTTCTCCCAGAGGGAGAAGTAGGCTACAAGATATTGCGCTGCCACAAAGCCCCTGCAGATCATGGGGGTAAAAAAAACACACTGAAACCCTTAATTTGGGGGCCACAAGGGGCTATAAAGTCACAATGAACAAAGGTATAGCTCAACTAACAATAGGTTACATAGCTTGTGGTAATTTTAACTCTAGTGTCCAGGACCTTAGAACCAGGAAGACTGCCGATTTAAACTTGACATCCCCATGCCCACAATCAAAAGGCATCTCAAAGTCTTTGGGAACTTAATAGGATATTGCCAATATGGGGAACTTTTAATATGGGAAGATACACAGACCTCTGTATGAAAGCCTGAAGGATGGAGGTGGCATTCTGTTCTTTTGGGGACAAGAACAGAAAGTTGCTATTCTGGCCTTAAAAATAAGCTCGAGCAGCAGACCCAGCTTTTTCTTTATCACAAACTGACAAGTCTTTCCATCTGGATGTTTCTGAGAGGGTAGGGATAGCTTTGGGAGTCTTGACTCACTAGTTAGGCACAAATCAGTGACCAGTGGGTGATGTGCAAAAAAACCTAGATCCGGTCATAGCAGGATGACCTCACTGTGTGAGTGAAGTAGCCACCACCGCTCTGGAGGACAGGAGGCCTTAGCAAGGGGAGGCCAGCACTGTGGTCTCTACATCAAGACGTCCAGTGGCTTCATTAATACTGCTCTGTTTTGTTGGTTGGTGCCAAACAAAATGTTGACAACGTTATTCATTTCTGTTGGGACAGTCTTTCTGATGTGACATTCAGCTGTGAGCCACTGGTGGTACACATCAGCACCAACATGTTAAATTAAGTTTAGTGTGGGGATGTTTTTATTTATGCCTTGCACCAAGTAAAGCCACTTTTAAAAACAAAAGGCAGCTTTGGATTGACAGATTGCTGCCTCCTCAGGTGTAATGCTCTTCTATTGTAAAACTCAAAACATAAATTTGAAGCTATGTACCACCTTAAATCCGACTACTTTATTTCCTATGCCAGAATTGTCCTCACAATTAGAACTCTCTTATTTGCAAACCCTTGAACCCAAGTACTTATTCCAGCAGGCCTAAACTGTCGGGTAGCCCTCTGGCAAATCTGAATCTCATTTTGTTTACAGATAGAAGTTCTGTATCCCCTGCCCCATAGGACCCTGAGATATCACCCACGAAGGGCCCCCGGCTACTTACTAAGCTCCTTAGCAGCCATGATCCCAGAAACACACAAATGAATTTCAGAACCGAGTGGCTCTTGGTAGAAATCTCTCCAGACCTAATTATTAAAATTTTAGAATTCTAAGATCATGCTATTTATAACCAGCAATAGAAAACAATTTGTCTAATGTTACCTTTCTTGAGGTCTAAGTATTAGGGGAAAATTCCAAATAACAATGGTGGAATTGGCGTCAAAATCTTGAATGTGATCAAAGTAGAGAGAGAGAAATGAGGAAATTATCAGCCACACAGGCAGGGGTAGGTGGGATGATCGGTATACTGGGGTTTTTGGTGGTGGAAAATGTGCACTCGTGATGAATTTGATCATTGTACAACCAAGAATCAAACAAACACAAAAGCTTTGTAACTGTTCTCATGGTGATTCAATAAATAAATTTGTTTTAAAAAAGAAGTTCATTTGTAGAAAAAGGCACCTGTAGATCTGGATATGCAGTAGGCATCCTGACTGCAGGGGGTGATGATTTAACGCAAGGGAGATTTGACCCAGCTACCCTCTCTGGTAACCTTGACCAGAGCCTTGGCGTTATAACTGAAAGCAAGTCAGTTATTATCTATGCAGATTACAACTGTTTTTTTTTTTCTTTTGTTCTGCTTTGGGCTGGAGCGATAGCACAGCCGGTAGGGCTTTTGCCTTACATGTGGCCAACCTGAGTTCGATTCCTTCGCCCCACCCGCATGTCAGAACTTGGCAAGCTATCCATGGCATATTTGATATGCCAAAAACAGTAACCAGCCTCACAATGGAGATGTTACTGGTGTCCACTTGAGCAAATTGATAAGCAACGAGATGACAGTGACAATGATAGTGACTTATTCTGCTTTGTTTGTTTTATGGAAAGAAAAATAATCTCTGACTGCCAAGGAAAGCTTCAGTAAGTTAGACTCTGAGATACACAAACCATCAAAAGTTGTATATATACCTACAAAAGTTGTTATTACACATTGCCAAGGTCACCGATGAGAGAGCAGCATGATGAGAGAATTATTTCATAATTCCCTGAAATAGAAAAACAGATAAAGAAGACGAGAAGGCTGCCCAGAAGACTTAGGCTGTTGACAATGTCTTGGCTTTTGTTCCTCAAACAGATCTCGGGACACCTGTCCCTCCTATACATAGGAGAAGAAGTGATCTTGGACATTGGCAAGAGGATATGAAGAAAATAATAGATTTCTCTGGAAGACTGATGCTTTGTACATGCCAAAAAAACTTTTCTAGAAGTCCATCAAAGTTCTATGCCACTGGACTCCAATGCTGGTGCCAGTCCATAGGTGTAGTTATAAATGCTGGTTCTTTGACAGACAGATATTGGTAGGTTTAAAATGTCTAAGACTGCTGGTTAATACACCCCCTGTCAATTAGGAAAGGACAAACTCCCTATCCCCAATAATTATGTCTTTACTATTTATGGTTTTGAACCAGATGTATAAAACTTATGAAATCTATGTTTACAAAAATCCACAGTGTCCCAAGTTAATCAGCAGTCTGCAAAGGGATGGTTCCTATCTCAGGGAAGACTGGCAAGTTGACGTTAACAGAGTTGCCTTACAAGGTGGTTTCAAATTCTAGCTCCCCATGCTGCATAGCTTTACTGGAGGGAGAGACCAGGACCAGGAGAGAAAAGTAACTTAGACACTTCTCCAGAAAAGAATTCCCATATTCAGCTTACTCCGTACTATTCAAAGTGACAATGGCCCTTCTGTTACCACAGAGATAACCTAGTTAGTCAAAGCTCTGAGACCTAGAGATCCCAATCACAAGGGAAAAATAGGATGAATAAATCAGACCTTTTAAAATTAGGCCAGTCCGAAAATTAAGTCAGGAAACTTCAAAGTTTCTTCCTCCGGATTTTCTTCAAATATACAATGCACCTTCCACTTTAGTTTTGCTCCTCAAATGCCCAGTAAGGGTAACCCTTCACCCTTAGTGATCTATTATCAGATTCTAAATAGTCCTTTCTGAAAAGGCATATTCTCACCCTCCTCTTCATTCTCACCCCACAGCTCAATTCAACAGGCTCTAGGAGTGTATGGTCAGTTAGTACTTCCTGAAACCCAAGTATTCTCATAACCTCACTATCTCCCAGGTCATTGTGTAGTAATTAAAACTTGCCAAAGTGAAACACATCCAACAGAATGACAAACTCTCTGGAAGCAGCCATTTCCAGTCCTCATCTCTATTCCCACAGTCATCAAGTATCCCAGGATCCTGAATTGGATTCATTATTATTGGGTGAAGAGGTAAATTGTCTCCTCACAAATGGTGGGCGAAAGCTGTGAGTCAGAAAGTTCTTTAATGTTGGACAGTGAGAACCCCAACTCCAGCAGGGATAGAGTCTACCATCTCACCATCCAAAAAGCCTAATGTGTCTCTCTAAAGCTTCAGATAAATATACATAGAGTATACACATATGCATACCTCATCTTCTGATTGCTAAGTACCCTTACATCCCTGCTTTAATCCCATTTATACTCATGTAGAAGGGTGCCCTTGTCAATGGCGATAAATTCTCAACTGTTCTACTGCCATTCTTGAGAAAGTTTAATATTTGCTCCTTTTTTCATAACCAAAATTTTCTTCCTAAAATCCAAGAACTCCAAAAGAATCATTTTATTCAACCACTTTCTACTATTGTCTGTCTTACCAACCATTTGGGAATCTGATTTGCTAGCCACTGCAACCCCTTGACAGATACATAAAGAAATAAATAAATACCATCAAAGAAGCAGCATCCCTTCCTAGAAAACGGATCTTCACTCCATATCCCAAAATATACTGAAAGCACTACTTAATCCTAAAGGGGGAGTGTTATGGGAGTGGCAGGGGAAGTGGTGGGGGGACGGTTGTCAGATAATAAAGACTTTGGATTGGTCATTTTATAAACCCCTGTAATCCAATTGATTGTTCTACAAGATTTTATTTGCATAAGGGCACATGAAATGATTTTTAAAAAGTTTATGCTTATAAACACATATGTTCCACACACCATCATCTCTCTGTATGATCCATCTAATCTTTACAGTTGGAGAATCACATAGAGGTAGCTAACTAAAGAGAAGAATAGATAAAGAGCAGGGATAATACTAATAATTCATTATTATTATGTTAAGAGAGGAAGAGAAGGAGGTGGAGAAGAGGAGAAGAGATGCAGAAAAGAGATTTGGAAGAGGTGGCAATTGAGATTCTCTTTTGGATACAAACTTTGCTATTGCCTTTGGTCTGAAGATTGCATTAAAGACTCAATTCATGGAGATAAACTGACATGAGTTAAAAAAAATAAAGGCCAATAGCACTTAGTACATATGGTGGTTGATACCCTACTCTTACACACCATCTACAGGAACCCAAAATTAGCTAGGTGCTCTGTAATGCGTGAATCTTCATTGTTATGTAGTTGTCACATTACCAAAACTATCCATTATCCGTTAATCCGTTAATCCTGTTAATCACCGATTTCTCCGGCAGGCTCAGTAACATCTCATTTCGTCCTTTCCCTGAGATTTTAGAAGTCCATCTTGACTCGGCCCTCCTAACAATGTTGCACTGGGGGCTCTTCAGGGTCAGGGGAATGAGATCCAGCTTGTTACTGGATTTTGCATATGAATACACCATGGGAAGCTTGCAAAGCTGTCCCATGTGGGCAGGAAACTCTCAGAAGATTGCCAGTTTCTCCCAGAGAGAGAAGGAAGCTAAAGATATCACGCGGCCCCTTTGCTTCTGAGAGCTTGCTTTTAAGTCTCTCTCTGGATGTTGACCGTTGATGGGATTACACACACCTGGGTTCCTCTGCCGGTACCTTCATGCATGAGGCCTGTTCGAACGTGTGGAGAGGGGCCTCCAGCATGGCTGTAGCTAGGTTCCGGTTCCGGTGGTCTTGGGCTGCCAGGAACTCTGCTCGGGGTGGGGAGGACAGGCCCTCCTGTCCTCGTTCGGACAGGCCTCATGCATGAAAGTACTGGCAGAGGAACCCAGGTGTGTGTAATCCCATCAACAGCCAACATCCAGGGAGAGACTTAAAAGCAAGCTCTCAGAAGAGAGTGATGCAGATAGTCTCTTGCCTGCACGCCTGGCTGTCTTCCCCAGGGCCCCTCGGAGGGGATGGGCTCCAGCTTTCCTCCCACCAAAACTATAGAAAATTAAAATTTAAACACGTACTGTATTCTTTAGTAAATTGAGAGTATGAATAAAATAGGTATATAACACATTGTTATTCAGACTAAAGAAAGTAGGAATCAGGGATATAATTCAGTGGCAGATCACTGACAGAGTCTCTTGCCTGCGCGCCTGGCTGTCTTCCCCGGGGTCCCTTGGAGAGATTGGGTTGAGTTTCCCTCCCCACCCTGAGCAGAGAGCCCCAGCAGCCGAAGACCTCTGGAACCCAGCCATAGCCATGCTCAAGGCCCCTCTCCACATGTTCGATGAGCCTCACACATGAAGGTACCGGCAGAAGAACCCAAGTGTGTGGGACCCGGGGCTGAGACCTCCAAGCCTGCTCGGATCGGGACTGGGCCTCTTCCGCCCAGATTTCCCATTTGCCAGTACCTAGGTGGTCACACCCAGAGACTGCCCCCAGCACCCTGTAATCCCACCAACCGCCAACATCCAGTGACTTAAAACCAAGCTCCTGGAAGCTTGTGGCCGCTTCTTTGCCACTCGACATCTTATAGCCTACTTCTCCCTCTGGAAGAACCTGACAAGCTACCTAGAGTTCCCTGCCCACATGGGAGAGCCTCACAAACTCCCCATGGTGTATTCATATGCCAAAACCAGGAACAATGCTGGGTCTCATTCCTCTGACCCTGAAAGAGTCTCCAATGCGGTATCATTGGGAAGGATGAGTAAAGAGAGGCTTCTAAAATCTCAGGGCTAGGACAAATGGAGACGTTACTGAGACTGCTTGAGAAATTCGACAATCAACAGGATGATGATGATGATGATGATGATGGTAGATCACTTGCCTTGCAGATGTAAAACCTGGATTCAAGCCTCAGCATAAATAAACAGGAGGAGAACGAAGAAGAAAAGAAGGAAATCCTTCCATTTGTGATGACATGGGGAAACTTAAAAGACATTATGATAAACAACATAAGCCAGAAACATAAAAGAAAACATTTTATGCCATCACAAAGCAGAGGTTAGAATGATGGCTACCAGGGGCTTGTCTAAGGAAAATGAGAGGATGTTGGTCACCGTGTTATAGAAGATGTGACTTTGGGTTCTGTGGACTGTGTGTCATCATAGCACTCTGACCAGGGCTGGCCACTGTCTTTAGTGTTCGAGTTCTTAGTTTTATGGCTCAGATTGGTATAGTGCTTCTGACTGATGCCATCTTCAGCTGCAACAGTGTTACCAACTTCTGCCTCTGAGACACCAACCTCAATTTCCACCCCTGCTTCTTCTTTCTTACACTTCTCTCTTTACTCCTTATCTATTCTCCCTATGCTGTAACTTGAGATTATATGGCTTCACATGAACACCCCTTAGCCCTTCTGATTTTGATTGGCAACTCACTGATCAGATCACATATGAATATGATGAACTAGCTAGAATCCCATACCTGTCTCACCTCCCACTCAGTATTCTGACATCCCCAGCCCCTGAAGCTATTTCTGCAGTGTTAGACTGAGCAACTGGACTGTACGTGAGAAACTAACAGGAAGTTTTGATTGTCCAGCTCCTCCTTCCTCATTTCCTCCTTATCTGACTCCTCCCTACTTATTTCCTTTGTAACAAAATGATACAAGATTTCAGTTAAGTGGGATGAGTAAATTCGGAGGATCTAATAGACACCATGGATCTAATAGACATCATACTATTGTTAATAATAGTATAATATACATTTGGAATTTCCTGAGAGATCTTATCTCTTGTCACCACAAAAATAAAGGTAACGGTAATTAATTTGCTAAGCAGCTGGATTAAAACAACCAAGTCATAATAAAAATACATATCAAAACACCATGTATCTTAGGTATATATATAATATTTAAAATATATTTCATTAAAGCTAAGAAAATAAATTTTAACATTGAAGTAACCTTTAAACGATGCAACAAGAGAGGGATGAAGATATAGTTCCCCAGAAAAAGGTGGTAAATAGGAGAAGTTTCTGGATCTACTTAACTTGCAGAAAGTATGAGATTATTTTCCAAAAGGTACCAAGGGCAAACCAAGTTCCAGGAAGTTCACGACCATTTAAGCAAACAAATCCACACACAATGAGAGGAAATTCCAACCCTTAAATTTTATGAGCACAAAAATCTGAACTCATCATCAAGTCCATGACTGTTAGGAATGGTGGGAATAAGTGCTGAAAGAACAGAGGAACTGAGTTAATTTGGCTTATTCTATATAATATTTGCAGGGAGTTAGTTTTCAGTTTTATCATCAGCCTTGGCTCACATCCACCACAGTTTTGAGTAGATCTGAACTTGTAACAAAGACTTTTCTGTATGTATGATGAGGTTACATCCTGATAAGCCCACTAAACATAATTATAAGCTAAAAACACACTGAACGTGCCTAGACTGTTTAACTTAGCCTGGCCTTAAATGTTAATAGAAAATCATCTCTAATATAAGGTCCAATCTATAACAAAATGCTGGTTATTGGAAACAGATCGAAATTCTGCAGTCATCATGTTGAGGTGCAAAAACACAAAACAAAATGCAAAAGTTCTGGAAGCACAGAACACAGTAGGGTATTGTTTACTCTCACAATTGCTGACTGAGAGGTGTTGTGACTGGCTTCTGCAGCCTAGATTTCTGAGAGAGAGTATCGTAGTGCATAGTCCTAGTTTGGGAAAAGATCAAAAGTCAAAAGGCAAAATAGGGATTCGACTAAATGAAGTTTTACACTGCCTTAAAGTGGAAAAACTCGAAAGCAAACTGTTGGGGGAGATAGGCAGTCTTGAGTAGAATGCCTTGTATCAGTCCTTCTCTTTTCCTCCTTTCCTCTGAACCCGTAACTACCACAATATGTGGTAGTTTCATTTTATCATTTTTTGCAATTCAACTGCTTTCCAGGCAAGATGGCTACCATAGGATCATTTATAAATGGAAATCACTACATCTCAAAATTCTTCTGAAGGTGAGATGTGAATCTTCATCAAAGGTTGCAATTATTATAAACCATAAGCAACTTTCTCCCTTTAATTGATAACTAAAATATCTAAGGGAATATAAAAACTATGAGAACCCAATAGGATACATATTAAAAATAGATTAAAATATACATGCCAGAGGTTTATTTCTACTAATTGTGTGGAAAATAACGCATAAAGTCCACCAGACAGTAGTAAAATGGCTCAAGTTGCAAAAACCTTTTGTCAGTTTATGACTGCTCAGTAGTCTGAAGATGAGAAAAGGGTAAAGACCAATAGAAGCTGTGAGAAAAAGGGAAAACATTTAATGCCACTTCCATCACTGCTGACAAGCATCCCATCAGTCATTATTCTCAGGTGCCTGAGTCAGCAGGGGTGAGTATTCTGATGCAGTGGCTATTAGGAACACATTCACAGCCACCTTCAGCAGTTACTTAGAAATAACTCTCTAACTAGATGCACGGGAGGACCTTTAGGATCTTTAAGAGGGTGATGGAAGAAAACTAAACATGGTGGGAACCACATCTACAAAATGTACATTAATCAATGTACACACCTGAGTCTTTAATAAAGGTATAAACCAATATGGCCTTACTAAAAGCTTATTTTTAAAACAGAAACATTGATGCCTAAGCCTTCTTCCTAAAGATTGTGATTTGACTGGTGTAACCATGCTTAGAAACCATTGAACCTGAACCATAGGCCAAGATGAACAAATCTCTGAAGTTGTTTAACTCAACAGCCCCATCAGAAATGACACAGCACTTTGTCCCTGATCCTGGCTCACTCCATCCCCTCATACAGGTCAATTTTCTGAACACAGCCTTCCTCAAGCAGAATATAAAGGGATTCCAAAACTGTGGCATTGATCTTATAATCCTGCATTTGGTCAGGGATGGGCAGTGGAAAACATCTCCTTAAAAGACAAGTGAACAGGGCAAGACCCACAGAATTCATCGGGAAAGATGCAGCAAAGAGTGAGTTTCCACAATCAGATGAGAAGCTATTTTAGAAAGGACAAATAAATGATTATTTTGAGAAAAGAAAAAAAAATGTCTATTTTGTGCTGCTAATAACAAAATTTCAAGAAAAGTGGTTTCTATATTGCGGAACAGAAGCTAATAAGGAAAATAAGATGGCAAGATGTTTTAAAACTTAAAAATAAAAAATCACGGTCCCAAATGGATTGTGTCATTGTTCCAGTTCTATGCTAGCTGTAAACATTTGGTTTTTGAAGTAAAAGCATTAAAATTCACTCTTGGGAAATAACTGTGATCCAAGAGTTATATATAGCACTCAAAATTATTGATCAAATGTTGATGCTACAGAAGACATTCTCAGAAATGCAAGTCAGGGTATCAGAGAGATGGTTCAAAGGGCTGGAGCACATAATTTGGAGCAAATGATTTGTATGCAGAAGCTACTGGTCCAATCCTCAGCACTGCATGTTCCCCTAAGAATATATAGTCCCCCAAACGCATGCAGGAGTGACCCTGGAACAAGCCCCAAGCACTGCCAGGTGTGGCCTAAGAAAAACACAAAAGAAAAATATGTGTTAGGCAGATCCTTTAGACCAATGACTTAGGTCCCTTCAAATCCCCAGTGTCTGCAGGCACCAAACAAGATACTGTTAGTTCTGCATTTGAGCCTGGAGTCTCTTCGCTCCATCATTCCTAGCTCTACAAGTGACTTCTGGCCTCATTTATAGTCAGGCTTATTTATGTAAGCACCTTAAAGAGGTGCAAGTCCCAGGTGAGCACCACAGTTGAACAGATGTGTGCAGGTCACAGCAGGAGGTCCGACCCCTGGAGAGCAGAAGGTCAAACACTCCAGCTAGAGTTTTGCAGTCAATTGTGTAAGCACAACAACATTCTAGGTAATCCCAGGCGAACAACGTTAAGCAATCACTGTATTCCTTCTAAGTTACTGAAACGTGTAGTAGGAAACATGGCATATTTAAGGGAAGGGGTGGAATAAAAAATATATAGTGACATAACTATAACCAAGGGTGTTAATTATGTCCTATACCTACACCTCTATGTTCAATTACCAATATATGAAGGCAGTGTAACTGTCCAACTGGTATTGATAAGGGACACACTCTTATAGAAGGCCTGAAGATAGTCTACTCTTTTCCTTCACACATTTTTAACTCAGTGATAACAAAGTAATGTCCAGCCCCTGAGAAAGGACAGGGAAGATGGCTAGAAGAGCTGGCACAGAGGGAAATGGCCAGAGATACGGAACTCAGAGTAACTGTAAGTAAGGTCACTGTGTCCCTCCTCAGGTGCAGGAACTTGTGAGGGAGAGAGGTTAGTACCCAGAGCAAGAACATGCACAGATGTGGCTTCCTCCAGAGGCCATCAGGAAATGGGAATCAGGGTCCGAGGCCAAGTGGGAGAAGGTGGCTGGAAAGGAAGGAGCAGAAAGAGGTCAGCCATGGCTGTAGCCTGCCAGTCAGCCCAGGAGCCAGGACAAAAGAAGGAGGTACTCCCCTCAGCGGCTTCTTGAGGCCTGAGACCATCCAGTGGTCCTTGTGACTGCTGGTAAGACTCCGGTGTTGCTCCCAGTGGACACTGGCAACTCTGCCCTTGAGCCCAGGGGCAGGCACCGTGATACCCACTTGTGCCTCCTCCCTCCCAGCACTCTACCTGGGAATGGGGCCGCCTCCTGCCTCTCAGCTGAGAAGAACCTTCGGATCACGTGCAATGCAGGAACCTGGAGACCCAATCATCCATCATCTCTGCCAGTGGCCACTCTGGAGCCTCTGGACTGACCAAAGACCAAACCTCTAGCACCTCGGTAGCTCTTTGCCCTTCTGCTCTCTCTGCAGGAGTTGAGGATTGACAGGTCAGGACTGGATCCCCAGAGGAGACAGAGAGCTCAAGCCACTGACAAAGCCTCAACTGACAACCATGATGGAGGAGAGGAAGGGAGGCGGCACGTGCTGAGCCCGGCCCCTGAGCAGCAGCCTCGTGGGCGGCTGGAAGCCTTCGTTTGCCCCATCTTCTACCTTATGTCGGCCTAGAGTGCAGGAGAGCCTGTGTATAAAGCAAACAGCTCCAACGCATCCTGGGGAAATCTTCTAGGTCTTTATTTGCAGCCTCCAAATCTGATAGGAGGCCTACATAATAAGCCAAAGGAAGACAATAGCTCAACTCGGCACACGGGAGTTAATTTGCAATATTAAGCCCAATGAGGAAACAATGGAATTTGCTACTAGGGAAGCAATATCATTCTCATTTTACACACTGGGAGATGAAACAGGAAGATATCCACTTGCATATGAGCATACAATTATTAACTGCCTGAATCTACATTGGAGTCCAGACAATAAGGATGATAGGGTTTTTTTTAAATGCACTGAACTGTGTGTCTCTTTGTTTTTAGAAACTGTGTGAGGCTTAGTAAGGAACATTCAAGGTAAGATTCCTTACTCCAGAATAATTTAAAATTTAGCTAGGGACATAAGTTGAAACTAATTTGATTTAATCTTACCCATATCATAGTCACTTCAACCTCTCAAGTGTTATGGGTGAGGGCCTAGAGAGATAGTATCTCAGGTAGGGTGCTTGCCTTGCATACGGCTGACCTGGGTTCAATCCCCAGCACCCCATTTGGTCCTCTGAGCCTCCTAGGAATGATCCCTCAGTTCAGAGCCAGGAATAAGCCCTGAGCAGCACCGGGCATAGCCCAAAACAAAGGAACAAAAATTATGGGTGAACTGAAGGAATATTAAGTCTTTCCCAATTAATAAAATGTTCCTGTCTATAATTGAACACTGTGTACTCTCTCTGAACAGAGACAGCTTGAAATCTGAGGGGAGCTTTGTTGAATAGATAGAATTAAGTCTGTTTTTCCTCCCTTTATATCACTGTATCACTGTCATCCTGTTGTTCTTTGATTTGCTTGAGCGGGCAGCAGTAACGTCTCCAAGTGAGATTTGTTGTTACTGTTTTTGGCATATCAAATATGCCATGGGTAGCTTGCCAGGCTCTGCCATGCAGGTGAGATACTCTTGGTAGCTTGCTGGGCTCTCCGAGAGGGACAGAGGCCACATGCAAGGTAAACTCTCTACCTCCTGTGCTATCACTCCTTCATTATAAAGTTCACCCTAGACTTCCCGCGTCCCAGCGCCCCGGCTTTCCCGTCCGCCCAGCTCCCTCCAACCCGGCCTTTTCCCAGGAGACTCCCAGCCACGCCTCCCGAGTGCGCCCCTGGTTCCCACGCGGCCGCCGGGACTTGGGACCCTTGCCGCCGCCACTTCCCGCGTCCCACCGCCCCGGCTTTCCTGGGACCATTGTCCCAGGAGCCCCTGCTAGGAAGAAACGGGGGCGCGGCCTGAAAGGGGCGTGGTCTAAAAAGGGGCGTGGCATCCGGCCGCAGTTATTATTTCCTACCGTAGCACATTAGGTATGGTCTTCTTGCTTTGAAAATCGGTTTAACACATCTCATACACTTATGCGACCTAGCCTATTAGCTCTAAGTTTAGAAAAATTATCAGTGAATAAGAGAAGCTTAGCAAAGCTTTTGTAAAGGCAACTTAGCCTTAAGTCTTCATTAAACCCCAACATCAATCACAAAGAAAAGGCTGAGTGTAAGGAAGACTTCTAGAATAGGAATAAAGCTGCCATCAGAAATAGCACAAACAGAGCCCCTCCTTCTCTCAGCAAGAGGTAGGAGGAATAAACACCTACAAACTTCCAATCCTATACTTCCATAACAATATGAAGAAGCAGCGAAAATCCCCTCCAGGAAGAGAGGGAGAAGAAAAGATACTAGAAACCTCAAAAGAGGCTCCCAACATCTACGACCTCTCAGATAAACAATTCAGAGAGGAAATATGGAGGAGAGTCGACCTACTCCAAGCAAATATGGAACAGACATCCAATAAATTAAGGGAGGAGATGAATCAAGCGCTGGAACGGTCTACCAAGAAAATACAGGAAGAAATGAGAGCAGAAATGAGAGCAGAAATTTCAAACCTTCGAACGGAAGTCTCACAAATAAAGGAATCGGTAGATGAAATAAAAATCTCACTAGAAGCCCTCAACAGTAGAATGACTACAGCCGAAGACAGAATCAGTGATCTGGAAGATGAGCTGCAGAAAGCTTATAGACAACAACAAATCATGGCCAAAGACCTCAAAATGGCTATAGAGCGAATCAGAGCCCTGGGGGATGACTTCAAGAGGAACAACATAAGAATCATTGGAGTACCAGAACCACAGGGAAGCAACTCCAATGAAAAAAAACACAGTCAAAGATATCATTGCTAAGAAATTCCCAGAGCTGGACAAGGCAGGCATCCAGATCCAAGGAGTCCGAAGAGTACCAGCAAAAAGAGACCCGAATAAAAAGACCCCAAGGCATATCATAGTCAGAATGGCGGATACCATGGATATCCGCCATTCTGCAAGCAGCAAGGTCAAAGAAGGAAATCACATACAAAGGAGCACCCCTCAGATTTACGGCCGATCTGTCAGAAGAAACCCTCCGAGCCCGAAGACAATGGTGGGACATAGTGAAAAAACTCAACGAAATGAATGCCTCACCAAGAATACTTTATCCAGCTAAACTCTCACTCAAACTCGAAGGAACCATACACTACTTCTCGGATAAACAACAGCTCAGGTCCTTCATAGACTCAAAACCAATCTTGAAAGAAGGTCTAAAGGGGCTACTGTAAGACAAGGAGGAGCCCCATAAGAATAACAAATCCCACAGAAAGATGACACAAAACCACATCACAATAATCTCTCTCAATGTCAATGGCCTAAATGCACCTATCAAGAGACACAGAGTGGCTAAATGGATCCGGAAATTAAACCCAACATTCTGTTGCCTGCAAGAAACACACCTGAACAAACAGAGTAAACATAGACTCAAAGTCAAAGGATGGAAAACAATCCTCCAAGCAAACAACCCCCTTAAAAAAGCTGGAGTGGCCATCCTGGTATCCGACAACATAGATTTTAGGATGAAAAAGATCAAAAGGGACAGCAAAGGTCATTTTCTGTTTATCAAGGGATATGTACAACAGGAAGAAATCACACTCTTAAACGTATATGCTCCTAACGAACGACTGGCTAAATATTTAAAACAACTCCTAACAGACTTCAAAGAGGACACCACTAACAGCACAATTGTAGTCGGAGACTTCAATACGGCCTTATCGCCTCTAGATAGATCCACAAGAACAAAACTCAACAAGGAAACACTGACTCTGAAAGAAGAAATAGAAGAGAGAGGCCTAATAGACCTATACAGGGCCTTACACCCCAAAAAGAAAGAATACACATTCTTTTCCAGTGCACACGGAACATTTTCTAAAATAGACCATGTACTGGGCCCCAGAACATACCTCAATAGAATCGGAAAAATAGAAATTGTATCAACCATTTTTTCAGACCACGATGCGCTGAAGATAGAAGCTAACCACTCACAAACACGGAAAATCAAATCAAACACCTGGAAACTAAACAATTCAATGTTGGCCAATGAGTGGGTCAGGAAGGAAATCAAGGAAGAAATCAAAAGATACTTAGAAACTAACGAGAATGAAGACACGAGCTACCAAAACCTATGGGACGCAGCTAAAGCCGTGTTAAGGGGAAAATTTATAGCTCTCCAAGCATTCCTCAGGAAGGAAGAAAGGACCCACATAGATAGCTTGACTTCACGACTCAAGACCCTAGAAAAGGACCAGAAAAAGGACTCCAAACCAGACCGAAGGAAAGAAACAATAAAAATTAGAGCAGAAATTAATGACATCGAAACCAAAAAAACAATCCGAAAGATCAATGAAACAAAGAGTTGGTTCTTTGAGAAAATAAATAAGATTGATAAACCGCTAGCAAGACTCACAAAGAAAGAGAGAAAACTCTAATAAATCGAATCAGAAATGAAAAGGGGGACATCATAACAGAAACCAGTGAGATTCAAAAGATCATTAGAGACTACTTTGAAGGTCTTTACGCCACAAAAAAGGAGAACCTAAAAGAAATGGATGGATTCCTTGATTCCTACAATCTCCCAACACTGAAGAAAGAAGACCTGGAATACCTGAATAGACCCATCAATGTTAAGGAAATTGAAACTGTAATCAAAAACCTCCCCAAAAACAAAAGCCCAGGCCCAGATGGTTTCACTGGCGAATTCTTCCAAACATTTAAAGAAGACCTATTGCCTGTTTTCCTCAAACTTTTCCAGGAAATTGAAAAAACAGGAACTCTCCCAAACAGTTTCTATGAAGCACATATCTCCCTAATACCAAAAGCAAACAAAGACACCACTAAGAAAGAAAATTACAGACCAATTTCCCTGATGAACACCGATGCGAAGATCCTCAACAAAATACTAGCAAATAGGATCCAACAACTCATCAAAAAGATCATACATCACGACCAAGTGGGATTCATCCCAGGGATGCAAGGATGGTTTAACATTCGGAAATCAATCAACATAATCCAGCATATCAACAAAAGTAAAGACAAAAACCATATGATCATATCAATAGATGCAGAGAAAGCATTTGACAAGATCCAACATCCTTTCATGATGAAAACCCTCGCCAAAATGGGGTTTGGAGGAACTTTCCTCAAGATAGTCGAAGCCATCTATCACAAGCCTACGGCAAGCATAATCCTCAATGGGGAAAAACTAAGGGCCTTTCCTCTGAGATCGGGCACAAGACAAGGATGCCCACTCTCACCACTCCTCTTCAATATAGTACTGGAAGTACTTGCGATAGCTATTAGACAAGAAAAAGAGATTAAGGGCATCCAGATAGGAAGGGAAGAAATCAAACTCTCACTATTTGCAGACGACATGATACTATATCTAGAGAAGCCTAAAACCTCTACTAAGAAACTCTTAGAAACAATAGACTTATACAGTAAAGTTGCAGGCTACAAAATCAATACCCAAAAATCCATGGCCTTCATATATGCAAACAATGAGGCAGAGGAAAGGGACATGAAAAAAGCAATTCCATTCACAATCGTGCCCCAGAAAATCAAGTACCTCGGAATCAGCTTAACCAAGGAAGTAAAAGACCTTTACAAAGAAAACTACAAAACGCTACTCCATGAAATCAAAGAGGACATGAGGAAATGGAAACATATACCCTGCTCATGGATAGGGAGAATCAATGTTGTCAAAATGGCAATACTCCCTAAAGCATTATACAGATTCAATGCGATCCCTATAAGTATACCCATGACATTCTTCAAAGAAATGGATCAAGTAATCCTAAAATTCATATGGAATAACAAACGTCCAAGGATAGCTAAAACAATTCTTGGGAAAAAGATGATGGGAGGCATCACCCTCCCCAACCTCAATCTTTACTACAAAGCAGTAACAATTAAAACAGCATGGTACTGGAACAAAGGCAGAGCCGTAGACCAATGGAACAGGGTGGAATATCCCTACACACAACCCCAAATGTATGATCATCTAATCTTTGATAAGGGAGCAAGAGATGTGAAGTGGAGCAAGGAAAGCCTCTTTAACAAATGGTGCTGGCACAACTGGACAACCACATGCAAAAAAATGGGTTTAGACCTTGACCTGACACCATGCACAAAAGTCAGATCAAAATGGATTAAAGACCTCAACATTAGACCACAAACCATAAGGTACATTGAAGACAAGGTCGGCAAAACCCTCCACGATATTGAAGATAAAGGTATCTTCAAAGGTGACACGGAACTAAGCAATCTAGTAAAAACAGAGATAAACAAATGGGACTACATTAAACTAAAAAGCTTCTGCACCGCAAGAGATACAGTGACCAGAATCCAAAGACTATCCACAGAATGGGAAAGGATATTTACACAATACCCATCAGATAAGGGGTTGATATCAATGGTATATAAAGCACTGGTTGAACTCTACAAGAAGAAAACATCCAACCCCATCCAAAAATGGGGCGAAGAAATGAACAGAAACTTTACCAAGGAAGAAATACGAATGGCCAAAAGGCACATGAAAAAGTGCTCTGCATCACTAATCATCAGAGAGATGCAGATCAAAACAACCATGAGATACCACCTCACACCACAGAGACTGGCACACATCCAAAAGAACAAAAGCAACCGCTGTTGGAGAGGATGTGGGGAGAAAGGGACCCTTCTACACTGCTGGTGGGAATGCCGGCTAGTTCAGCCCTTTTGGAAAACAGTATGGACGATTCTCAGAAAACTAGAGGTTGAGCTCCCATTTGACCCAGCAATACCACTGCTGGGAATATATCCCAGAGAGGCAAAAAAGTACAATCGAAACAACATCTGCACATGTATGTTCATCGCAGCACTGTTTACAGTAGCCAGAATCTGGAAAAAACCCGAATGCCCAAAAACGGATGACTGGTTGAGGAAACTTTGGTACATCTATACAATGGAATACTATGCAGCTGTTAGAAAAAAGGAAGTCAAGAATTTTGTAGTTAAGTGGATGGGCATGAAAAGTTTCATGCTGAGTGAAATGAGTCAGAAAGAGAGAGACAGACATAGAAAGACTGCACTCATCTATGGTATATAGAATATCAGAGTGGGAGACTAATACCCAAGAACCGTAGAAATAAGTACCAGGAGGTTGACCCCATGGCTTCGCGGCTGGTCTCACGTTCCGGGGAAAGGGCAACTCAGAGAATCGATCACCAACTACATTGTAGTTGAAGGCCATGTGGGGGAAGGGAGTTGCAGGCTGAATGAGGGCTAGAGACTGAGCACAGCGGCCACTCAACACCTTTATTGCAAACCACAACAGCTAATTAGAGAGAGAGAACAGAAGGGAATGCCCTGCCACAGTGGCAGGGTGGGGTGGGGGGGAGATGGGAGTGGGGAGGGTGGGAGGGACGCCGGGTTTACGGGTGGTGGAGAATGGGCACTGGTGAAGGGATGGGTTCCCGAACTTTGTATGAGGGAAGTATAAGCACAAAAGTGTATAAATCTGTAACTGTACCCTCACGGTGATTCTCTAATTAAAAATAAATAAATTATAAAAAAAAAATAAAGTTCACCCTATACAGGTGCCAGGGATGTTTTATGAATAATGGTCCTGAAAACAAGACACCAACAAGGAGGGACTCTCATTCAGGCAAATGGAAGATGAGTCCTTTACCACTTGCAGTTCTTTCTGGGATGCTTCTCCCTTGAAGCTTATGGTCCTGGAGATGAAACCCAAGGTCTCCTACAGTTGACCCATGTTCCAGTTCTTTGTTGCTACGCTGTACTCATTCTTCTGGTCTTTGTTTAGATTCCACTTCCTCCAGGAAGTTTTCTCAGATTCTTAGTTCTGTGGATCTGTCTCCATCTGCACTCTCTCCCCAGCACTCTCTCTTACAGGTATCATAGTATTACAGTTGCCTAGACTGCCATTCTTTCTGGATGGCCCCTTAATGAAGAGAGGAACCACAGTCTCCCTGAACTTTATATTGCATCTCAGTATCTGTTGTTATCCTAAGTGTATAGTAAGCGTTAGCAGAAGGAATGATTCTCAAAACAAAACCAGGTCCTTCTTGACACTCATTCCCTTATCTTTCCAGTGGGATTTCAGGTTCTCAATATGTAATATTAACATACTTAAACAGGAGGGAAATTAAGACAACCTAACTAGTGTTTGCATGGAAATATTTTGAAAGATCCAGGCTTTCAACCCTTATTGATCCTTCATTTATTTCTCCATTCCTTTACATTAATGTAACGTCCGTTCTGTATTCTTCCTTCTTTGGCCAGAAAACACGAGGTGTGAAGAAGTATCAACGATTATACTTACTGTCCACAAGAACTTCAGTCTTTCAGCCACTTCAGAGATAATCATGGTGTTGACTGTGTTTTACCTTGCTTCTTCCTACTCTTGTTTTACAGGAAAGGATGAGTACAGCCTCAGATGAAACAATCCCTTGACAAAGAAGGATTGTCTCTCCCACATTGTCGGGTATTAGCTGAATGCCAGGCACAGAGATATACCATTTGGCCAGTCTGGAGAAGCAACAAGAAGCTACCTGTCTACATGGCATGCCCTAATTTAAGCAACTGCCATGTCATTCTGGTATTATATAAGCAAGTGAATAAAGCCAACACAGGGCCAATAGACCCAACCCACAATGCTCACCTGTGGTTCCACAACATAAGCTTTGCTGAAAGTCAGGTCTGTCAAAAGCTAAGCCCACTGACAAGAAGCATAGGGATTGGACCAAACAGGTTATATTTGGAAGTGTAATGTCTTAAATATAAAAACTTGAAGAGAGAGAAAGAGACAATGCTAAAGCATTGATTCCCAGGACTAAAGAGTCCCACATCTGTAGGGCTGTAGACCCACAGAGAGTTGTGACCTGAGTCCAAACTCAATCTGTTAGAAGAATTAGCAGGTCTTCAGGGAGGGCCAGTGTTTTCTATTAAGGCCTTCAGTTAATTGGGTGAGGCCCATCCACCCATATTAGCACTGTAGCATTGTCATCCCATTGTTAATCGATTTGCTTGAGCGGGCACCAGTAACATCTCCATTGTGAGACTTGTTGTTACTGTTTTTGGCATATAGAATACACCACGGGGAGCTTGCCAGGCTCTGCCATGCGGGCAGGATACTCTTGGTAGCTTTCTGGGCTCTCCGAGAGGGGCAGAGGAATCAAACCCAGGTCGGCCACTTGCAAGGCAAATGCCCTACCTGCTCTGCTATCTCACCAGTCCTTCCACCCATATTAAAGAGGGTAATCTTAATCAAAACTCTACTGACATCAGGGTCAATAGTCACAGAAAAATCTAGAATAACATTTGACCTGACTTCCAAACCGGCATGATTTAGCAAAGCATATATTGTAGAAACATAGGTGAGTATGAGCTGGGGGCAGGGGAAAGGGTTAGGTTGGGTCCATTGGTTGGTTCTGCGTTGGCTTTATTCACTTGCTTATATAAAATCAGAATGACATTACAGTGGCTGAAATTAGGGCATGTCATATATACAGGTAACTTCTTGCTGCTTCTTCAGACTGGCCAAATGGTATACCTCTGTGCCTGGCATTCAACCAATACCGGACATGTGGTAACATCTGAGTACCATGGCCAAGTTAAGTAGACAACCCAAAAATGAACCCAAATAGAAACTTATGGCTTATCCAATGTATTTTACCTAGTGAGTTTTATTTCTCTAACAGAAATACAACATAGACCAACTCAATATATAACAAATAAGATCAACATCAATAAAAATTTTCTAGCAAGTGATAACCATAATATATGTTCCATATGTGCTGGAGTGACAGCACAGCGGTTGGGCATTCGCCTTTCATGCGGCCAACCCGAGTTCGATTCTTCCTCCCCTCTCGGAGAGCCCAGCAAGCTACCGAGAGTATCGAGCCCGCATGGCAGAGCCTGGCAAGCTACCCGTGGTATATTGGATATGCCAAAAACAGTAACAATAAGTCTCTCAATGAGAGACATTACTGGTGCCCGTTCAAACAAATTGATGAGCAATGGGATAACAGTGACAGTGACAGTAATATTCCATATGATTATTAATAAGAAATATTTATATGCTCCTACTATAGAGGATAGAAATGATGTCCCTATGCCCCAAGAAGTCACACACTTTTCCAGAATCTGTAACAATGACAAAAGGATTGTCAAAGTTAGTGAAGCTAAGACTCTTGAGACAATTATCGAGGTGAATATAATCACAAGGTGCTTATCAGAAAGGGGCAGGTGCTAGAGCTAGTGAAGTAACCATACAGTCTGTGAGAGGCCCAAGTCAGAAATTCTGGGGCTGGATTACTGTCTTGGCAAATGAAGGATGGGGCCACAAGAAAGGAAAACCGATGTGTTCTGAAGCTAAGCAATATAAGCACCATAGTTTCTCACCCAGAACCATAGGAAAGAACCATACCGTGACTTTATCCAGAAACTGGCTTTGATTTCTCACCTATTGAATGTAATCAGGGACTATTGCTGGCTGGTTGCTCAAAGGTCAGTCCTGGTGGTCCTTGGGGGTCCATATGCAGTGCTGGGAATTGAATGTAGGCCTCCTGCATGCAAGATAAGCACTGCATTCCATGTAATTATCTATGACTCATAACTCAAGTTTTTAAGCTTCTTCATGAGCCTGAAAACAGCCCTTAGCAAGATGGATCAGATAGAAATACAGATGGAATGAGAAAGGTTGAAGAATTTTACCACTTAAGGGCTCACGGTCATTAAATTAAAAGTCAATTAATCTATTCTCAAGCCCAAGTCTTTCCTCTACACTAAATGTATATATTAAAAAAATCTTAAGTCAACTATAACCTTAATTTGGCAGATATGGGCCATTCTCTGACTTGGGGAGAGTACACTTTTTTTCTTATAGTATTTTATAGTATTTATAGTATTTTATAGTATTTATAGTATTGGTGAACAGCTCATTATTCCTGCCTTGTCCACTTGAAATATAGAAATCATATGGTGACTGGTAATGTAACTAGCTTTGGCTTCAGATTAAAACTCTAATTTAAATTATATCAATCAAAATCCACTCTACCTATTGTGAAACATATACCTAGACGATCTCTATACCTCAATCATTGTATGCTACCATCACCAAACTTACATGGTATTGTAAACTGATAGTAAATCAATGAAAAATTTATTATTTCAACCTACCAAATTTCCAAATTTCCAGATACAAGGAAAATTGAAAAGGCTTAAATGGAGAAATTTATATGATTGCTCTTGTCTTGTGACTAGTTTTGTGACTCACAAATCTCGTGAGATGTTCTTATGCATTAGAAAGTATAGAAGTTTGCATGTATGTTGGACTCTCCTTTTCTGCAATGAATTAGTTATGGAAGAAAATTTATCTATTTTGTGATACAAAATTTTAAATATAATTCTTGTGACAACTCCGGTTTTACAAATACCAGGTAGAAAAATGATAAAGTCAATTTAGATAATATCTTTAAGTTTCTGTGACTTTTGGAAATTAGATATAAATACAAGAATATATATGTGTATTGTACATATAATGTATGGAGTTGATGGACGTCCATAAAACCATGAGGAAAAGTGATATATACAGAGTCACTAGTTAAACCTCCATCAGCTGGTTTTGGAAGTTGCCTTGATTCTATAACCAATCTGCATTGGATCTGGCCTGAGATTTCTTATTATACTTTGACAGAAGTTCAATGAATCTGATTTATTCATTATCATCTCCGTTCTATAGCACTAAGATAAACCATATTACTTAATAGTGAAACCTCAGATGTACCAGCCCTAGGGAAAATGAGAAATCCATTAAACACTTAACATTTTTTCAAATCTTACCAGACCTGAAATTAACCTTTCCAAACAGAAAAAGTGATATAAATATTAGACAAGGCCCTTAAAATATCCCTACAAGAAAAGTTCATGAAAATTAAGTATTCTGATGTACTCAGAATATTTTCTTTACTAACATCATTAGGCCAGACCCTACTTCAATGATGATTCTAGGTTGACTTATTAAGTACATTTTGTTATTTAATTATAACATATAAAGACTTTATAGGTTTCAGTAGTGTTTGCCATATATGTGACTATATTTCGGGGGTGATATGGTCCCCTATTTTTACCCTCTCTATGTCAAGATTTGATTCTCATATGAAGATCTTTGACTATAAAGGACCTGAAAAGTTATTGTTGTCTTTTTGTTTAAATCCTTTAATCTTTCAAAATTACTACTCTTCAGACATATTGATATTTTTAAATGTTTTACTGATTAAAATTGTATGGTTTAAAATATTGTTAATAATGATTCCATTATTAATGGACTGGAGTGATAGCACATTGGGTAGGGCATTTGCCTTGCACAGTCAACCTGATTTTGATTCCTCCATCCCTCTCAGATAGCCCGGCAAGCTGCCAAGAGTATCCTGCCTGCACACAGAGCCTAGCAAGCTACCCGTGGTATATTCAATATGCCAAAAACAGTAACAACCAGTCTCACAATGGAGACGTTACTGGTGCCTGCTTGAGCAAATCGATGAACAACAGGAAGACAGTGCTACAGTTCTAATGATTTCTCATGCACATAATCACAACACCACACCCATCACCAGTGTACCTCCCTCCCTCTCTCAAGAAACCCAAGCCTCTCCATTTCACCCTCCCCCCATCAACTCAATTGTGTGGATCAGTTCTCCAGTTATGTTGCCACTGGCCCTTCGTGGCTACCCTAGTTGTGTATCATTAAACCTCATTTGTTAGTGAGATGATAACCCCACTTTTCTGTATCTCCTGCCTTCACTCAGCACGAGATCCTCTAGTTCCATCCATGTTGCTGCAAATTGCATGATTTTGCAGGCACATTGATTTTTCACGTCATTCTACTGTTCAGCATTGTGATGTTGGGAATGAGCAAGTGGTTATAGAAATGAGCAAGACTCCAGAAAGGGAAAGCAAACACAGTGACACTGAGGAGCGGGATCTTTCCCTAAGCCCCAAGCTAAAGCTAGTGTGCACTAAAAACAATTCCTTCAAAAGTCAAAGAATTAGTAAAGGAGATTTCAAATTTTGCTTATATTACTTGTAATAAGTTGAAGGACAGATGATCTCTATTTTTCTGGGAGAGTTTGTTTTATCGCACAAGAAATCTGCAGACTCTCAGGTTCTAGAAGCTTTGAGTTCATTCACCAACCAGAGAGTATATTCCTACAATAGGCCCAGCGTGTCCGGATAGAGGGAATAATAGGAACTTACATTATTGTCTGGTAGTAAATAACTGGTTTTGTTTTTTCTTTCCATGGTTGTGGGGAAATATTGGCTGTGCCCAGAGCTACCTCCCGGCTCTGTGCCAAGAGATCACTCCTAGTGATGCTCTTGGGACCAAATGTGGAGCTTGGATCCATACTGGCATATTCAATAATTATTCTTTAACAAAAATGATCTTATTTTTGTGTGGCTATTTACCTATGCAAATTCCAGTTACTGTAACTTTAATTATACATATGCTTCAGAGATTACCTAATTTTTTAGGGAATCAATCGCCTCTCCATATTTGTCTTTGGAAGATTTGAGAGAAGTGAACATTTGCGCATATTCATGCCTCTAGATGTTGAACTTCCCAACAATGTGCAGCACAGTTAGCTAGTAACACTTGTGTTTTTAAGACCTACAGGCAGACTTGTCCTGTCCTAGGACTGGACTTAGGACTGGAGAGATAGCACAGTGGGCAGGGTGTTTGCCTTGCACGTGGCAGACCCGGTTCAATTCCTCCGTCCCTCTCAGAAAGTCTGGCAAGCTACAAAGAGTATCCCGCCCGCACCGCAGAGCCTGGCAAGCTCCCCATGGTGTATTCGATATGCCAAAAACAGTAACAAGTCTCACAATGGAGACATTACTGGTGGCCACTGGAGCAAAATTGATGAACAACGGGACTATAGTGCTACAGTGCTACAGACAGACTTGACCACTGATGGGTTATAATTAAAATTTTTTATTTAAAAAAATTACTACTACTTTAACCTTTTTACACAACACTATTACTTTAACTCTTTTACATAACAGATGAAATGTCTAAATGTTTTTTTTTTTAATTATTACTTTTTCATACTTTCATTGCCCCTTTTACTAAATTTAATGGCCATACTGCTATTATTACCCATTTTTAGAACCCTTATTTTAGTAGGAAAACTAAATCAAGATGTGAAATTCTTGGTAAATAATGTGTAAAAACTTGAAGTTTTTGTATTTTAGTTCTCCTGAACACTTAGGAATTTATTTGGTGAAAGCATGTACGTTAGTTAATAATAAATCCTGACTTCAATCTTCTCAGAAGCAACATTTCAGAATCATTATGTTACAAATCAACTTTCTCCATTTTATATATTTAGCTGCAATCTTATTGATGTATTTCAATGATTATCTATAATAAAAGATAGCAATTATCTATTGAAGTTATCCTAATAGAATTTTTATTAAATCCAGAAAGGCTTAATATATCCACAAAGAAACACATTGAAAATATATTTTTTCAGCAATAGCCTTTTAGCCAATAAACCTTGGAAAGAAAATAACACTCTACATAATGATTTTGTATTAATTTTATTGTCATAAGTTTTAGAGTACACTTTACAAATTAAAAAGTAACACTTGTTAGTAATTTATGTCTACATTTAGGTAAGATTTTCTTTACTGAAACTAATAATTTTAAACCATCCACAAATTCAAAAAATGATTTGAGTAAGATTAAAAGTAAGAAAGATTAATGTGGCTCAAATATTTAAGCAATGTCAAATGGGACTCATAAGGGGAAGAATACATTTAAAGAATAAGCTAAAAACTTTTCTATTTACACATACAAAAAAATCTGAAAATATCCAGTATTGGTGGGATTGTGGTGAGAAGGGAACACTCCCCTACTGTTAGTGGAAATGTCATCTGGTTCAACTCTATAAGAAGAAATGTAGAAATTTCTCCAAGGAATGGAAATAGAAATCCCATATGATCCAGTGATATCATTTCTTGGTATCTATCTCCAAAACACAAAAGTATTAATCCGAAATGATAAATGTGCACCTAAACTCATCGCTGCATGCTCATTCGATAGCCAAGATATGGAAACAACCATAATGGCAACTACAGATGTATGAACCAACAAATTGTGGTATTTATGTCCAGTGAAATCCTGTGCAGCTCTAAGAAATAACATATTCATCCAACTTGCAGCGACGTGGATGGTTCTAGAGGATATCATAATGGGTGAAGTGAATCAGAAGTGAAATAGATACGCATGATCTCTCCCATGTGTGAGACTTTAAGATACAAAGCAAGATATCAACAGTGATTCAAAGACATAACCTGGGAACTAACTGACCAGATTCTCCAGGTCAACACACAGTTGAGTTGTGGGGCTGACTAGATTACTAGGGAGGGAGACTAGGTTACTTGGGAGAGGGAAATAAGTATAATAGTTATGGTGTGGTGTTGGAAGTATGTCCTTAATAGAAACCAGTATTAATAGCATTAAAAACCAAAAAAAAATGAAAAAATAATTTAAATTTTTTAAAACTCTTCTCTATTTATTAGTTAAGATAAGCAATAGTTTGACAACTCAAAATGACAAAACTAGTGTTTAGAAGAGTGTTCTACTATTGATATTATCCTTGGGCCAGTAACCATTCTTTCCTCTCTTTCTGGGGAGAGCTCCATCTTGCTGATAGCTGTGCACTGAAGGAAGTTGAAAGAAAATTCATCAGAAAGTTCTTGAGACTGTAAGGACATGTTTGCTCATTTTTCCAGAAAGCAAATTTTGTCAAGAGAAAATAATTGGTATCAGAGCAATCAGTTGAGTCTCAGGAGAGAAATTTGAGTACCATGCTCTCAAATTTAAAATGTCAAGGGCTAATTTTAGGACAAACTGAAAAAAAAAAAAAGAAAAAGAAAGTCTTTTAATATGTTTCCCAGGAAAAGCAAACAATTAAAAAAAAAAAAAAACAGACCTTTTCACTAAACTCTCCCAGTATAACTTCTCTGGGTCTCCCTTTCCTCAGCATAAATAGAAATTATGAGACCAGTCTCCGAGGATTGTTGCTGGGATTGAATTAGTTAACTTGGTTAAAGCTCTTGGAATCCTGCCTGAAACATATCGATCATTCAGCTAATGATCGCTGTTGTCATTGTTGCTGCCACTGCTGCAGTTGTTGTTATGGTACTTAATAGTATCAAATGCAGTTACGGTACCACTTGCAGAGCTGCAAGACGTAATAGGATCTGTAAATCTGAAACTTTTTAGTAACCGAGACACTAGAAACAGCGAAGTTTACCATCCTTTTCCTCAAATCATTGTCAGATGCATTGAGTTAAGCACATCTTTATCCATTCCTACCTAGAAATAGTCTGTGAGTCTATTTATCTAACATATTTTATACAACTATGCAGACAAATGCTTCAAGGAACAGAGAAGATAGACTCAAATTATGCTCCTAGATTTCAGGAAAACAATCAACATGTGGGAAGAGTAATTTAGAAATCGTACGACTTGTCATGTGGAACTTTGCCTATTTGGGTCACAGCTTACTTAATAGCTATCTCTGTAGAATCTCATGATTCTGGGTAACTATGTGACTTTGTTTTGACCGATAGTATGACTGCAAAAGCAATACAAACAACAGAGTGAACGGTGTTAGGGTTTGTCAGAAAAACAACCATTTGAATTTATAATCAATGAAATATTATTAAAATATTGACACATTGGAATTAATATATAACATATATGTATATAT
Source organism: Sorex araneus (assembly GCF_027595985.1). Lineage (NCBI taxonomy): Eukaryota > Metazoa > Chordata > Mammalia > Eulipotyphla > Soricidae > Sorex > Sorex araneus. Next base: position 173,838,626 of record NC_073305.1, read on the forward strand.
TTGTAATTTAATGTATGTGATAATAGAATTTATCTCTATAAGAGAGAGACCAAGAGACTATGTTGTTTATATGAAGCAGGATTAGACCGTGTGGCTAGTTGTCTTAGATGAGACAAGAAGAGTCAGCCCACAGGAACATGAGAAATGACAATTGATTTCTGTCAAATGTTTTAAGTGGCTTTTTTATATGGCAAAAGCAAATTCACTGAATCATTAAACAGACTTTTTTTTTCTTAGTATTTAGGGGCAAACTGCCTGACAGTACAAGGATTCAAACTCAGGGCCTTGTACATGCTAAATATGTGCTCTACCACTGAAACAATACCCTCAGCCTCTGAAGCTAGGAACACAACTTTAAAATTTAAAAATTTATATTACTCCTGGCCTTATTATAATGTATTATACAAGTGTCAGTCTAAAAAATTTCTGCAGTGCAACTATTGCTTAGACAGAGAAAATTTGAGTACTGTAAAAAATAAAAATGGTTCTATGCTGTTAGTATCTAATTATCAATAGAGTTTTTCAAGTAGTCTGTGAAAGAAAAATTATAGTTGAGACAGAAAAATCACTATTATTAAATACTAGGGTATTTCTATGACCCCTATACACTTATACTATTAGTAATGAGTACTCGTTCTCCTTCCTCCCCAGTCCCTGAAAACTATCACATAAACTTCTTCTACCTCTATATAATTTCATATTTTGAACCAAAACCCACCTGGTCCAAGAACCACTTTACATAAATTGAATTATAAAGTGCATTCTGAGTCTAGTTTATTTTGCCTAGCCTATTTAGTTTTATTCATACTGTAGCATTATCATTTTTTTGTTTCACTTCCAATTATTTACTGCCAATAATAGGCCACCACTCCCATTATTTATATACATTTTACTTCTCCATTACACATTGGATAGGAATTTAGATTTCAATTTTTACCATTAAAAATAATTCTACAATAAATATCTGTGATCAACTTTTAATATGAATATATGTTGTCAATTCTTTCACTGGAAGTGAAATGCTATACCATATGGCAGCTCTAAGTTCAATTCTTCTGAGGATCTGACAAATTGTTTTCCATGGTAAGTGTACAATCCAGTTTACAATCCAGTAGGCTCTTATCTATGCTCATCCTCAATAATATCTGTGATTCTGTTTTGATTTTGATTTTGTTTTATTATACTCATCCTGGACTGTAGCGATAGTATGGTGGGTAGGGCGTTTGCCTTGCAAGCGGCTGACCTGGGTTCAATTCCTCTGTCTTGCTCAGAGCTTAGTAGCTTGCTCAGAGAACTCAGCAAGCTACTAAGAGTATCCAGCTTTCATGGCAGAGTCTGGCAAGCCACCCGTGGTGTATTCGATATGCCAAAAACAGTAACAAAAAGTCTCACAATGGAGACGTTACTGGTGCCCGCTCCAGCAAATCGGTGAACAGTGAGAGGACAGTGCTGAACAATGCTGACTCCCTGATAACTGATGATGTTGAATTTCTTTTTCGTATGCAATTTTTCTGTCTAGATATGTTCATTGGACAAATGCCCATATTTTGAGTGGAATAGTTTTCCTATTATTGTTGTGTCCCAAGAGTTCTTTGTATATCCTAGATAGAAGATCTTTTTGAATATATCATATGCAAAATTGTATACCATGTCGTGGGTCTTTCTTGTTTAGTAATGTCTTTTGAAGCACAATTCTTTTATTGGGGGGCTGCATTCAAGAGGTGCTCAGGGGCCACCATTCCTAGTAATTAGGTCGACTGGGCTGGCAGATCAATGTGAAGGCCTGCTTAGTTCCTGTGGTGGTAGGGATTGCACAAGACACCACAGTTATGATTGAGGGCTTACAGAATCAAACTGTTGGTACCTCATTGTCTCATTGTCACCTGATTTGGAATTCTGGCACACGGGTGTAAAAAACTACACACGCTGAAGGGTGTGTGTTCATGCTGAAGGGTGTGTGTTCACGGATTCTCCAGGCTACTCTATCTCACTACCCACGTTTGGTGCTCTGGAGCCGCTGTGTATGGGCTGGATCTGGACAACTGTTGGCCAAGGACAGGCAAAGAAAGAACAAGGACCAAACTGGTTGCTGATTATTCAATCTGGGTTTAATTATTCAAACCATTTATTCAATCTCTCATCTCTCTCATCTAATGCACTCTTCCTTCCTAGCTCCTCATTCCTAGATCCCTGCTCTCAGGATTCTGCCTCCTCTCCACTAGGGTCTCCGCCTACTTATCTCTCTCCACCTTGCCCTCTGGGCTACACACAGTCTGTTAGCAAAATCAACATAAGAAAGCCCTTCCTGAGGGCCCACCAGGTTCAAAGGAAACTCCACCTAGAAATATTCCAAAACCCTTCCTGATTGCCCACAGGCAAAATACCTCTTAAGGTGTTTTTCTCCTTTCCACAGTCCAAAAACTCAATCAACATCTTAATATTAGTTATTTTTGTATGGACACAGTGAGAGATACATTGAGGCTTGTACACAAGGGCAGCTCTCCTGGGAACATCTTGCCACAGACTCAGACCACAGTGCTCAGGTCAAATTAATCATTCCTAACCCTAGCAGGAATGAACTAGGCTATAAGATGTCTTCCGAGATCTTGGTTTTATAGTCTCTGGATGTTGGCCGTTGATGGGATTACACGGTGCCAGGGGCAGCTTCTGGGTGTGACTGCCTAGCTACTGGAAAATGGGCGATCCAGGCGAAAGAGGCCCAGTCCTGATCTGAGGAGGCTTGGAGATCTCAGCCTCGGGTCCCACACACCTGGGTTCCTCTGCTGGTTCCTTCATGTGTGAAGCTCGTCTGAACATGCGGAGAGGGGTTTTGAACATGGCTGTGGCTGGGTTCCAGAGGTCTTTGGCAGCAGGAGTTCTGCTCAGGGTGGGGAGGGAAACTCAACCTACCCTCTTCGAGAGGCCCGGGGGAAGACAGCCAGGCCTGGGAGCAAGAGACTCTCTGCATTGCTCTCTTCCAGGAGCTTGGTTTTATAGTCTCTGGATGTTGACCCATCAATGGCCAACTACACATGGGTATCAGAATTATATGATCTCTAATGCCCTGATAAATATGAAAAATTTTAAAATATAAACATTACTTTGTTTTACTTTTTCAAGATGATTTTGGTGTTCCGAATACCTTGCATTTCCACGTGAGTGTTAGGATTCACTTGTGAATTTCAGCAGAAAAGGGAACTAGGATGTAGGCAGATAAACAGAGAAGGGCCTCCACGGCAATGGAATTCTTAGGAAGTAAGTAAAACCAATAGCCCCAAGGTCACACACCCATACACACAAAAAATACAACTTGTAAACACAGGAACTAAGGACTGATAAGACCTTTACCTGGTGCCAGAGCTCCAGAGAGGGATGAACCCCTCTTCCCTCCAAGAGAACAAAGGCCAAGCAGGAACAAAGGCCAAGGAAAGGAATTTCAAAGAAAACCATCAACTATTCCCAACTCTATCCCCTTGGCAACTTCCAATGGACTCTTATTCAATAGAAACCCCATTTGAGGCAGCTTGGGGAAATCGCTATAAAAGCCAACTTGAACAAAGGAATCACCTGCATATGCTGCCTGAGCCCTTGTGCTGCTGGTGCCCACATGATCAAGCACTTGTGGCACCTGCATCTCCCTTCTTGAGATGTATACTGGGTTTTTCTCGGCCTATGGGAAAGCTACATTCTCTCTTGAGTCTCTCTCTCTCTCTCTCTCTCTCTTTCTCTCTCTCTCTCTGTCACTCTCTTTCCTAATATTTCCTAAATAGTGATATAGTGATATTTTATATTCCGTTCACTATCCATCTCCTCCTAAGATATACTTTTGCAAAAGCAGATAACAAACAAGCAAGAAACAAGACTTGGGGATCTGGGTAAAGATCAGGACTGGTTTTCCTCTTTCTTCGAAGAGCAATCCCTTGATCCAACCGGAGCCATCTCCAGGGGTACCTGGGTACTGAGGACCAGTTTCTGTGCTGTAAAGTCCAAGAGAAAATAAGGTGCAGTTTTGTTAGTGCTAAAGCAGATTTTTCCTGTGCTGGTGGGTTCTTGAGAATTGTGTGAAAGATTTGCATACAAAACTCGGAAGATTGAAAGTTGTTTATTGTATAGAAAAAGTAAATGTTTCCAGGTACTTCCCCAGATGTCCAAGGTCTCTCCTTTTTCTGCGAATGATGACCAGGCCCTGTCCCTCCGTTGTCCTATCCTGTGAACGACTTCCCTGTCCCCTCACACACTGCCCACTCGCCTCCGGTGAAGGATGTCACTGGTCCCCTCCCTGCACTGCTCTCTCCCGTGTACGCTTTTCCAGTGTCTGCACAGCACTGTGTGCATGGACAAAATCCCTGTGTTCCGGCACTGAGTCTCCCAGCTGTACCCAACCGTTCCTGTTGTCCATCTAGGGTTGCTTACGCTCGCTCCAGCCACAGCCATGTGAATGGGGAAGAGTCCCGAGCTCAGCACTTTATTCCCTCCCGGGTACCCAAGGCTGATCTAAGTTTTACCCCTGTCCAACCCTGAGATGCCCGCCTGTACTAGACCCTGTCCAGGCTCACACATCCCTATCTGTCTTGGTGGGGGGGGGGTCCAGGGAATGCATATTCCGTAAAAGGAGCAGAGGGAGGAGCGGGCCTCCTTTTACCTGTAGCCAAAGCTCATCCCCATCCATCCCATCCTACTTTCTGAAGTGACCTGGTTCCACACTTCAGCTCCTGCTGGAACAGACTTCAGCTGCCCCGTGGCACTGGCAGGCCGCTAGAGGCCACACCTGGCAGGTGTCCTGGGTTGGCCTTATCAGTCTGCACTCACCAGGCACTTCCCTGGCTGATTGAGGTGGTCAACCTAAAAGGCAGAGGTAGTACTCTTCACCCTGAAGGCTGCATTTTCTTCTTTCTCCAAAGCACCCACATGATCTGCATCACTTGGAGAGACAGCATGGAGTCATGTGACCAACAGCACGTTCATAGTTTGCTTTTCTTGTGGTCTGTTTATTTGGTTTTGGTATCAAGGTGTATCAGTCTCATAGAGCATGCTGAGAAGTGTTTTCTTTACCCTAGGGGTGTGTGTGTGTGAGAGATTTGTAAAGGATTGGTGTTGATATTATATTTCTTAATGTTTGCTAGGATTCATGAGGTCTTTTATTTTTGGAGGAGGGGTCTGCTGGGGGGTGGAGGAGTGTCTGTTTACTTAGTTATAGTTTTCTTTCATTATGTAAAGTATCTGTTCTTTGTAATGTGCATCAATAAAGTCTCTACACAGTTTTGGGTAATTTTTGTTAAAGGTAAGACCCAGTAAGACCCAGTCTTTGTTGAGGAGCATTGTGTGTTATCAACACTCAGTTTACAACTCTGCTCTACTACCATGCACCTTCTGCTTATCTACCCAAGGTAGTTTCAAAGATAGCTAAAGGTGAGAGCTTAGGGCTCTCTTCAATCCTTCTGGAACATCCATAAACAATGTACACTAGCCTTGAACTTCTAAATTGCCCTTCCTGCCTATGCTTTCTAAGTCCTTCTACCCATTGCCCAGTTTTTCCTTTCAAGTTGTTGATTAGCCTTTTTTTTTCGGTCTCTTGCCCGCGCACCTGGCTGTCTTTCCCAGGGCCCCTCGGAGGGGTGGGGTCCAGCTTCCCTCCTCACCCTGAACAGAGCTCCAGCAGCCGAAGACCTCTGGAGCCTCACCACAGCCATGCTCAAGGCCTCTCTCCACATGTTCGAACAAGTCTCACGCATGAAGGTACCAACAGAGGAACCCAGGTGTGTGGGATCTGGGGCTGAGACCTCCAAACCTGATCGGATCGGGACTGGGCCTCTTCTGCCCAGTAGGTAGGCGGTCACACCCAGGGACTGCCCCCAGCACTGTGTGATCCCACCAATGGCCCACAGCCAAAGACTTAAAACCAAGCTCCCAGAAGCTTGGTTTATAGCTTGGAATCTTATAACCTAGTTCTCCCTCTGGGAGAACCTGGCTAGCTACCGAGAGTTTCCTGCCCACATGAAAGAGCCTCACAAACTCCCCATGGCGTATTCATATGCCCTGAAAGAGCCTCCAATGGGGCACCATTGGAAAGGACGTGTAAAGAGAGGCTTCTAAAATCTCAGGGCGAGGACAAATGGAGACGGTACTGAGACAGCTCAAGAAATTCGACAATCAACGGGATGATGATGATAATGATGATGATGATGATGATGATGATGATGATGATGATACGTTTGTTGAGTATATAAACACACAAATCAATAATAGTACTATATTCTAAAAGTATTTATTTTTTCTTTTTTCTAAATTTATTTATTTTTAATTAGTGAATCACCGTGAGGGTACAGTTACGGATTTATACATTTTTGTGCTCATGTTTCCCCCATACAAAGTTTGAGAACCCATCCTTTCACCAGTACCCATTCTCTACCACCCGTAAACCCAGCATCCCTTCTACCCTCCCAATCCCATCTCCCCCCCACCCCAAACTGCCACTGTGGCAGGGCATTTCCTTTTGTTCTCTCTCTCTAATTAGGTGTTGTGGTTTGCAATAGAGGTGTTGAGTGGCCAATGTGTTCAGTCTCTAGTCTACATTCAGCCCGCCTCATCCTTCCCCAGCATGGCCTCCAACCGCATTATACTTGATGATCCCTTCTCTGAGTTGCCCTCTCCCCAGAATGTGAGGCCAGCTTCCAAGCCATGGAGTCAACCTCCTGGTACTAATTTCTACTATTCTTCTATTCTTGGGTGTTAGTCTTCTACTCTGTTATTCTATATTCCACTGATGAGTGCAATCTTTCTATGCCTGTCTTTCTCTTTCTGACTCATTTCACTTAGCATGATACTTTCCATGCCGATCCACTTATATGCAAAATTCACGACCTCCTTTTTTCTAACAGCTGCATAGTATTCCATTGTATAGATGTACCAAAGTTTCTTCAACCAGTCATCTGTTCTAGGGCACTCGGGTTTTTTCCAGATTCTGGCTATTGTAAATAGTGCTGCGATGAACATATAAGTGCAGATGTCATTTCGACTATACTTTTTTGCATCTCCGGGGTATATTCCAAGCAGTGGTATTGCTGGGTCAAATGGGAGCTCAATATCTAATTTTTTGAGAATCGTCCATATTGTTTTCCAAAAGGGCTGAAATAGTTAGCATTCCCACCAGCAGTGTAGAAGGGTCCCTTTCTCCCCACATCCTCTCCAACAGCGGTTGCTTTTGTTCTTTTGGATGTGTGCCAGTCTCTGTGGTGTGAGGTGGTATCTCATGGTTGTTTTGATCTGCATCTCCTTGATGATTAGTGATATAGAGCACTTTTTCATGTGCCTTTTGGCCATTCATATCTCTTCCTTGGGAAAGTTTCTGTTAATTTCTTCACCCCATTTTCTTATGGGGTTGGATGTTTTCTTCTTGTAGAGTTCAACCAGTGCTTTATATACCATTGATATCAACCCCTTATCTGATGGGTATTGTGTAAATATCCTTTCCCATTCTGTAGATAGTCTTTGTATTCTGGTCACTGTATCTTTTGCGGTGCAGAAGCTTTTTAGTTTAATGTAGTCCCATCTGTTGATCTCTGTTTCTACTAGATTGCTTAGTTCTGTGTCATCTTTGAAGATACCTTTATCTTCAATATCGTGGAGGGTTTTGCCGACCTTGTCTTCAATGTACCTTATGGTTTGTGGTCTGGTGTTGAGGTCTTTAATCCATTTTGATCTGACTTTTGTGCATAGTGTCAGGTCGAGGTCTAAGCCCATTCTTTTGCATGTGGTTGTCCAGTTGTGCCAACACCATTTGTTAAAGAGGCTTTCCTTGCTCCACTTCACATCTCTTGCTCCCTTATCAAAGATTAGATGATCATATATTTGGGGTTGTGTGTAGGGGTATTCCACCCTGTTCCATCGGTCTGCGGCTCTGCCTTTGTTCCAGTACCATGCTGTTTTAATTGTTACTGTGTTGTAATAAAGTTTGAGGTTGGGGAGGGTGATGCCTCCCATTGTCTTTTTCCCAAGAATTGTTTTAGCTATCCGTGGGCGTTTATTGTTCCATATGAATTTTAGGATTGCTTGATCCATTTCTTTGAAGAATGTCATGGGTATCCTTATAGGGATCGCGTTGAATCTGTATAATGCTTTGGGGAGTATTGCCATTTTGACAACATTGATTCTCCCTATCCACGAGCAGGGTATATGTTTCCATTTCCTCATGTCCTCTTTTATTTCATGGAGTAGCGTTTTATAGTTTTCTTTGTAGAGGTCTTTTACTTCCTTGGTTAAGCTGATTCCGAGGTACTTGATTTTCTGGGTCATGATTGTGAATGGGATTGCTTTTTTCATCTCCCTTTCCTCTGCCTCATTGTTTGTGTATAGGAAGCTCATGGATTTTTGGGTATTGATTTTGTAGCCTGCAACTTTACTGTATAAGCCTATTGTTTCTTAGTAGAGGCTTTAGGCTTCTCTAGATATAGTATCATATCCTCTGCAAATAGTGAGAGTTTGATTTCTTCCTTTTCTATCTGGATGCCCTTAATCTCTTTTTCTTGTCTAATAGCTATCGCAAGTACTTCCAGTACTATATTGAAGAGAAGTGGTGAGAGTGGGCATCCTTGTCTTGTGCCTGATCTTAGAGGAAAGGCCCTTAGTTTTTCCCCGTTGAGAATAATGCTTGCCGTAGGCTTGTGGTAGATGGCTTTGACTATCTTGAGGAAAGTTCCTCCAAACCCCATTTTGGTGAGGGTTTTCATCATGAAAGGATGTTGGATCTTGTCATATGCTTTCTCTGCATCTATTGATATGATCATATGGTTTTTATCTTTACTTTTGTTGATATGCTGGATTATGTTGATTGATTTCTGAATGTTAAACCATCCTTGGATGGTTTGGATACTATTTGCTAATATTTTGTTGAGGATCTTCGCATCGGTGTTCATCAGGGATATGGTCTGTAATTTTCTTTCTTAGTGGTGTCTTTGTTTGCTTTTGGTATTAGGGACATGTATGCTTCATAGAAACTGTTTGGGAGTGTTCCTGTTTTTTCAATTTCTTGGAAAAGTTTGAGGAGAACTGGCAACAGGTCTTCTTTAAATGTTTGGAAGAATTCACCAGTGAAACCATCTGGGCCTGGGCTTTTGTTTTTCGGGAGATTTTTCATTACAGATTCAATTTCCTTAACATTGATGGGTCTATTTAGGTATTCCAAGTCTTCTTTGTTCAGTCTTGGGAGATTGTAGGAATCAAAGAATTCATCCATTTCTTTTAGGTTCTCCTGTTTTGTGGCGTATAGACCTTCAAAGTAGTCTCTAATGATCTTTTGAATCTCGCTGGTTTCTGTTATGATGTCCCCCTTTTCATTTCTGATTCGATTTATTAGGGTTCTCTCTCTTTCTTTCTTTGTGAGTCTTGCTAGCGGTTTATCAATCTTATTTATTTTCTCGAAGAACCAGCTCTTTGTTTCATTGATCTTTTGGATTGTTTTTTTTGGTTTTGATATCATTAATTTCTGCTCTATTTTTTATTATTTCTTTCCTTCGGTCTGGTTTGGGTTCCTTTTTCTGGTCCTTTTCTAATGTCTTGAGTTGTGATGTCAAGCTATCTATGTGGGCCCTTTTTTCCTTCTTGAGGAATGCTTGGAGAGCTATAAATTTTCCCCTTAACATGGCTTTAGATGCATCCCATAGGTTTTGGTAGCTCGTGTCTTCATTCTCATTTGTTTCTAAGTATCTTTTGATTTCTTCCTTGATTTCCTTCCTGACCCACTCATTGTTCAACATTGAATTGTTTAATTTCCAGGTGTTTGATTTGGTTCTCCGTGTCGGTGAGTGGTTAGCTTCTATCTTCAGTGCATCGTGGTCTGAAAAGATGGTTGATACAATTTCTATTTTTCTGATTCTATTGAGGTATGTTCTGGGGCCCAGTACATGGTCTATTTTGGAAAATGTTCCGTGTGCACTGGAAAAAATGTGTATTCTTTCTAAAAGTATTTATTAAAAATAGATAAATATATATTTATTCACTTATGTAATGGTTAGGAATTTAGGAAGAATATATTAGACATCCATTTAAAAGAAAGGAAAGAAGTGGCAGATGCCACTTATACGTAGTTATGGGAAACTTTTTAAAAGAAAATCATAAATGTTAATACAAGACTATAGATACTGCATCATTTTTAAAAGAAAGTTTTATAAAATGGTAACCGCAGGTAGATATTGTCATATTCACCTAATGTCAGAGGTTCCACAGCTGATCAGCTAGATTAAGTGCACCATAATCAATTTTTTCAAAGAAAAAAAAACTGTGAGAAAGATATGTGGCTATATATTTACTCATATTTATTTAACTTTTTATTCTCTTTTTCACTTTCCTTCATCTTTTTACAGGGTATAGCTTCAATTTTGAAAATGACTGATTTTGCCAAGGAGAAATACGATTCATAGTGCCTCAAAGAATCAAATTGTTTTGTTTTAATGGCAGATGTGTTTCACATTTAAAAAGTCTCATGATGCCTTCATGTGCTTTCTATGAATCAAACTATCCAGGTATTACTTTAAAGTAAAAATAAATTTTTTGACTATGACCCTAAGGAATAGTCAGAAAATAACATTTAACAACTAATATTTGTTTATTGTTGAAAATAAAAATAACAAATGAGTTATTTTTTTCCTGATTCCAAAAACAAGTTTTCCTCATGATAAAATATGTAAGAAGAAAATGAAGAGCAAAGGTACAGTCAGTTGTAATTCCACTCTTCAGAAAACTCTCAATATTTTAGTATTTTTCAGAAATAATTTTAATATTATGAATATATGATTTATTAAAATTTATTTATATAAAATTAAAATTATGATCTGTGTATGACTCATAAAATTTCATATTCATAATTTTTATGTTTTGGGGTTCTGGGCCACACCCTGTAATGCTGAGGGGTGATTCCTGGCTCTGTGCTCCTGGTGGGCTCAGGGGACCAAATAGGCTGCTGGGGATCAAACCTGGGTTGGCCATGTGCATGGCAAGTACCCTATACCATAATATCACTCCAGCTCCCATAAATATTTTCTGAAAATAACATCTTAGGAGTTACGTAAAATCTCTAAGAAGTGTAATGGAGATAAGAAAGTGAAAACAAATTGTACCATTTTACTTTGTATGGAAATACTGCGTTGCTCTCTTCTTGGAGCTTTGTTTTATAGTCTCTGGATCTTGGCTGTTGAGTTGATGAGATTACATGGCACCGGGGGCAGTTTGTGGGTGTGGCTGCCAAGCTACTGGAAAACTGGGGATCTGGGCGGAGGAGGCCCAGTCTCAATCCGAGCAGGCTTGGAGATCTCAGCCATGGGTCCCACATACCTGGGTTCCTCTGCCAGTTCCTTCATGAGTGAGGCTCAGTCGGAACGTGTGGAGAGTGGTCTTGAGCATGGCTGTGGCTGGATTCTGGAGGTTTTTGACTGCCAGGTTTCTGCTTGGGGTGGGGAGGGAAATTCAATCCGTCCCCCCCCAGGGGTCCTGGTGAAGACAGCAGTGATGGCACCAATGCTTCCTGAACCCCTTGTGCTCTCCTGAACCCGGCTCACCATCTTGCCTTAGACAGCACTGCAGCAAGGAACTCTGCATGTGACCCCTGCTGAACATCGCTGGCTGTTTTGTAAGATTTTGTAAGATTCAGATGGAATGACGTCGGCAGGGCATGGAGGGACCATGGCTGGGCTGAGTCACAGAGCCTTCGGGCATGGAGCAGTGGCGGCAATACGGGCAGCGGCTTACCCACTACAGGGTGCTGCCCGCTGGCCATTTGGTGACCTGGGTCTCAGCATGGGTGTTCGACCTGGCACAGACCCTCTGTGATGGGGTCCTGCTCTGTCAGCTACTCAATAATCTCAACAACCTCCGGGTGTATTCCATCAATCTCAAGGAGATCAACCTGAGGCCGCAGATGTCCCAGGTGCTACCTAGAAATTCAGGCAGGTGCATGTTTGTGAGTGTGCAGATCATTACAACATGTCAGTCGACCAAAAGCTTGCTTTTGGTAGACTGAGAACATCTGTAAAGATGATTAGAGGCCACCCCAAAAGCCTCCATTCCTCTCGGAGAGCCTGGCAAGCTGCCGAAGATATCCTACCCGCACAGCAGAGCCTGGCAAGCTACCCATGACATATTTAATATGCCAAAAACAGTAAACAGTAATAGTAATAAGGACATGCTCTTTGTGATCCTGGAGCGAGCAGACGCCATTGGGCCACACTAGCATGCAACAGGGATGAATAAGGGTGTTACTGGTGCCCACTCGAGCAATCAATGAACAATGGGATGACAGTGATAACAGTGATACAGTGATACTTTGTATGGAAGAAGGCATTGACAATTATTAGCAGAAAGCTTACCTCTGCAATTTTCTCCTTGTTCTTCCAGCAGCTTAATCTTTGGTGCAGAGCCTTTTGTGATATTGGTAAGTTAGTCTGAGTGATACAGAGGATGACTTTGAGTTTTGCTCCTGAAAGACAAGAGAAGGCCAAGATAGGTAGGTATAGATGGTTGTCTTGCATGCTACCGACCCCAGTCTCATTCCCAGGACTACAGATTCCCAGAACTACAGATGCCTCAAGCACTGCTAGGAGAACTCCCTGAACAGAGCCAGGAGTAAGTCCTAAGCACTGCTGTGTTTGGCTCAAAAGCAAATTAAAAACTAAGAATCCAAAAGTAAAACCAAAGACCCAAATACCCTTAAAACCAAACTACAAACAAATAAACAAAACTAACAAACCAGAGAGAAAGGTGTGCGTGTGGGCAGGTGGGGGGGGGGAGTGGAGTTGCGGGGAATGTCCTGAAGATAAGAGAAAATCAGCTAAAAGATAGAATGCAGTGTGTTTTGGATTTCTATTTCTTCATTCATTCTCTGTCAATCACTCCCAGTGAGTGAGGTCACCACTAGATTTAATTCAGGATGAGTTTTAGGTAATTGTAAACTGATGAGCATGCCTGATTCAGAGGGCTCGGATTTAGGCTGATGGGTTTGAAACACATACATGGCTGGATTCAGGGGCCAGGGGACAAGTGGCACAAGAAGATTAGTGTTGAGAATTCAAAGATAAGCTTTGGGCTAGTAGCAGCTGAGTAATAGGTAGAATTCTTATCGTCAGACCCAGGGACTTCTCCTCAGAATAAACATGTATCTTCAGTTTTCCTCTATTCTCTTCAGGCTGCTATGTCCTCCCCTCCTCTCAGCCTATCACTCATGCTCTTTCTTTCCCCCGCCCCAACCTTCCTCCCCACTTCCTGTACCAACAACATTTTCTGTTTTGTTTTTTTTTTTGGGGGGTCACACAATACTCAGACCTTACTCCTGGCTCTGAGCTCCTGTATTACTTCTGGGGACCATATGGGATGCTGAGGATCAAACCCATGTTGACTGCATTACCTGCTGTACTAGCTCTTCAGCCCACAACATTTTCTTTGATTTCTCCTTTCCCTTTCTTGTGATGCTGTTGCAATGTCCTGGCACTCTTCTGTGGCACCTGGGATCTCACTGGCAATACCCTGGGTTGGGGCAGGCCTGGGTGGGGGTATTTGTTTTAGCAAGGAGGAGAGGTGATTTGGGATCACACTTGGCGTCATGCAAGCAATGCTGTGGTTTTCCCACTGACCAGATTTACCACATCCCTGGAGCTTGCACCTGAATTCTCAAAAGACTGGGGAAGCCTTCATCTGGGTACATCCTGTTCAGGCCGGCCAACACTTCCGGGTTCTGGTCAGAACTGGATCCCAATACACAACAAACAACTCACCCGCTTATGGTGACTACAGACAATGTTTCTCAGATTCTGTGCCTACATTTTCATTCAATTTTGTTATTTGTCTTCACCTCTTCCTCTAGAGGTATAGAGCTGTTCAACTTAACTTTTTTTCTTTATTTCTAAACACACTGGGGGAAAAAAAGTATTTACAAAGTGCCATCAGACAGATCAGGCACATAATCAGTATGAATTTTTAACACCAATTAGCCATTTCATCTAGGAATACCCCAAACATTTAAGGTCTACTTTTTAATATTTATGGAGAATAATTAGAGCTTTATTCATTATATAAATACTATCAAAGTAGAAGAATAGTTTACTTTGGACATTATGTAGATAATTTGAGTTACCTGTTCATATATTTTCTCCGGGTGATTGTCCACCGCTGGGGACAGTGCTGTAAGAATCATGGGTGAGCCAGAAACAGAATATTGTGAAGGACTATGCTTTCTTCATATCTCTGTCAACAAGCTATGGTCCATCTTATCAAAATGCTTTCTAACAACCACAAGAAATGACTTTCTTCTTGTACCATTTGAAGAAAACATAGTTGTTTGGAAATTTGTTATACAAGAACTGCTGGTATAAGTTAGCTGTAGAGAAATCATTTCTGATTTTACGAAAGAAGAAAAAACAAAACAAAGAAGAAAACCTGCTTTATACCACCCAGATCTTGCAATTTTGTCTGGATGTTTCTATTTGTTTTACCAAAAGGTTAAGTAAATATTTATTGAGTGGCTACTATGATTATACATGGTGTTAGAAGCCGGAAATAACTAAAACACATAGCTTTCTTATGGTAAAATCATAGTATTTCATTTTTAAACTGCATTTTTATTAGTCTAATGCCAGCTACCAGTCAACAAATGACTTGCAATGTGACTCAGTGCATTATTTAGGAATTATCTTGTTCAGCCTGCAAAGGACACTGAAAAGAAAATAAATTTGTTTTAGCACATTTATTTACCTTGTAATATTTATACAATCAGGTTTCCAGGCTTAGTCCTCCTTCCCCTAAAACCTAAAAACAAAACCCAAATAACCTAACCAATTCAACCAAAACTAAAGTTTGTAACTTCTGATTTTAATTTTATGAAATTAAGGGAAATTTGGTAATAGCAAGAATGCAAGCCTCAAATCACTGTATCACTGTCATCCCGTTGTTCGATGATTTTCTCAAGCGGGCACCAGTAACGTCTCAATTCCTCTCAGCACTGAGATTTTAGCAGCCTCTCCTTACTTGTCTTTCACAACAATTGAAGGCTTTTTCAGGGTCAGGGGAATGAGACCTATTGTCACTGTTTTGGGCATATTGAATAAGCCACGGGTAGCTTACCAGCCTCTGCCCATGCGGGCGGGATACTATCCATAGCTTGCATGGCCCTCTGAGAGGTATGTGTATATATACTGTCATCCCATTGATCAACAATTTGCTCAAGTGGGCCCAGTAAAATCTCCATTTATCTTAGCCCTGAGATTTTAGCAACTTCTCTTTACTCATCCTTCCCAATGGTGCCATATTAGACGCTCTTCCAGGTCAGAGGAATGAGATCCATCGTTGTTACTATATTTGGCATGTGAATACGCCACAGGAAGCTTACCAGGCTCTCCATTTGGGTAGTAAACTCTCGGTAGCTTGCCAGGTTCTCCAAGAGGGAGAACTAGGTTATCAGATGTTGTGGCTGCGTGCTTCCAAGAGCTTGGTTTTATAGTCTCTGGATGTTGGCCGTTGATGGGATTACACTGTGCCGGGGCAGTTTCTGGGTGTGACTGCCTAGTTGCTAGAAAATGGGTAATCTGGGTGGAAGAGGCCCAGTCCCGATCTGAGCAGGCTCGGAGATCTCAGCACTGGGTCCTGCACACCTGGGTTCCTCTGCCAGTTCCTTCATGCATGAGGCTTGTCAGATCGTGTGGAGAGGGGCCTTGAGCATGGCTGTTGCTGGGTTCCAGAGCCTCAAATAGCAAAAAATAATAATGTAGAACAAAGGCTTCTCTATAATGGTTTCCTAAAAATGGATTTAGAGATTACTGTGTGAAATAAAAGAAATATGCTAAAGGTAAGGCTTAAATGGTTATGGTGCTCTGCATGAACTAAATCCCAGATCCTTGTGGAAGGATCTTATTCTCCTGAGATTAGTGGCAGGAACAGTTGAGGTGCATACATTCCGCTTTATGTACAGAAGAGAATAGAGGCCAATCTCTCAGATCTTGTTATATTACATTGGGGATGTTAATCAGTTAATCAACCACTTTTTTGTTGTTATATACAGAGTTACAAAAAGATTTTTAAAAGTAGTCAAATAAAGGGCTGGAGCTTTAGTACTTCGGTTAAGGCCCTTGCCTTGCATACAATGGACCAGGGCTTGATCCCCAGAATTCCGTATGGTTCCCAGAGGATCTCAAAGAGTGATCCCTGAGTAGAGACAGGAGGAAGTCCAGGGCATCACTGGGTGTGACCCAAAATCCAAACTAATAATAACAATACAAATAATTTTGAGAATAGTTGAACTAATCTTGAGTTATTTTCCCACAGTCTTGTATCTATCTTGTTCTAGTAATTTTTAATGACATCTTATTTTTGTATTGCATATTATGCTTATTATGTATAAGATTCATGTTTATTTAGTCAAGTCAATGTACTGTTATATAATATAATTCAATGGAGAGTCTCATGAGGAAGACAGGTCAATGTCTTCCAAATTTGCATGGCAAGTTGTTCAGTAGTAAAGTGAACATTGGAATTTATGTACTTTGTCTCTAAACTTAGAATCCCTTAAGCAGTGTTATACAAAGAGGTACTTGTATTTTTTCTTGTAATTCCATACATGCTTCTAGAGAAATTAAATAAATATTGACTTGAAAAGCTTTTTGGATAATGCCACTAACACACTATAGTAAATAAGAGTTTTCTTTCCCAATCTAACAAACCAAAATTTACAAGCCCCTTAAAATAGCACAAAATATTAGACTGGAGGCCTAAAATGAGCTGAAGAGAGATTCTGAGATAGATAAATAGAATTTTCTTGGCTCCCCGAAACTACATGAAAACTTCTAAAAAATTTATTTAAATTTAATTTTTTAATTGAATGACTATGAGATACACAGTTACAAATTTGTTCATCATCCAGTTTCTGCCATACTAAGTTCCAACACCCATCCATCCACCAGTGTACATTTCCAATCACCAGTGTTCCCAATTCCTGTTTCACCACTTTCCCACCCCTATCTTGCCTCTATTTCAGACATTTCTTTCTTTCTCTCTTTCCTTTTGGGCATCATGGTTTGCCATACAGTTACTGGAAATTTATCATGTGAATCCCTTTGCCTCCTTTCAGCACTCAGTTCCTGTTCAGAGTGATCCTCTGCAACTATCATTGTCATAGTGATTCAATCTAGAAACTTTCCTTTCTGTCTTTGGCCCTTCTATTGTTTTGATATATGCCATTCTCTGGTGTAACGTGGTATTTCATTGTCATTTTTATTTGCATTTCCCTAATCACAAGTGATGATGAGCACTTTCCCCCATTTTATTAGCTATTTTTGAGGGATATCTTCCCCCATTTTACTAGCTATCTTTGAGGGAATCTTAATGGGGTAGAGAGAGTCCCAGGGAGTGGTGGTGTTAGGACTTATTGTATCAGACAAAATTATTACTACAAAAAATGTATTAATTAGGAGCTGTAGAGACAGTCCAAAGAGTAAGGTATTTGCTTTGCAGCTATTCAATCCCCAGAACCACATATGGTCTGTTCATTTCCTCTGCCTACTTTTGGGTGAGGTTATAGGGGTATTATTTTATGCTTTTTGAGTACTTTTAAGGCAGTCATTCTCCTTCTCTCCATTTTCACCCCCAACACTAAAACATTACTTTGAAAGAACATATTAACTTTGAAATAACACAAAGAACATATTCACATTTATGTTTTATTGCAGCACTTAGTATAATGGCCAGTATATGTAAACAGCCCAAATGTCCAGGTGCAAATGAATGAACTTGTTATAGGGCCATAAAGATAGTACAGACAATAAGGCACTTGCCTTGATGTACCTGACCTGGGTTCAATACCCAGCACCACATACTGTCCCTGGAGCACCACCAGGAGGATCCCTGAGCACAAAGCCAGGAGTAAATCATGAACCCTGGCAACAGGAAAAAAAAAAGTGACACCTATAAACAATGGAGTACAATGTAGTTAAAAGATAACCACAATCTCAAAAGGGGAAGAAAGAGAGGAAGAGAGAAAGATAGAGAAAGAGAGAGAGATTGAAGAGAGAAAGAGAAGTAGAGGGATATTGGAGAGAGAGAAAGAGAGAGGTATTGAAGAAAGAGAGAAATAGAGAGAGAGAAGAGGAAAAGTGTGAAAAGCACCTGCCACAGAGGCGGGCAGGGAGTGAGGGGTGATGGGAGGGAAACTCGGGACACTGGTTCTGGGAAATGTACACATGTGGAGGAATGGGTTTTGGAACATTGTATGACTGAAACCTAATCATGAGCAGCTTTGTAAGGCTCTGTTTCACGGATTCAATAAAAAAAATTAAATCCCCAACTATGTAGTTATAAGAAAAATTAAATAGTGCAGTTTGCTATAACATGGAGGATCGGGAGATTATGATATTAAATGAAATATGTCAAATGGTAAAGACAAATATAGGATGGTCTCACTCACTTATGGAATATAGTCAAACCACGAGCATAAACAGCACTGAGAAATGTAAAACCCTTGAGATTGATTGTAGAACCAATTTGCAAACAGAACGAAGGGAAGGAAGAAAATAACCAGATCAGAGGGTCCTGGGCACTTGATGTTAGTGTAGAATAATAAGTTTGTATATTAGTACTATAATTTTTAACACTATTGTAACTTACTAAACTACAATGAGTGAAAGAAATTAAAAAATAATTTAATAGAAGCTAAGGAAACCTATGATTACAAAAAAGTGTATCAACCTGATACCTGAATAATTGATTTCCCTCCATATGGGATATAGGATTGCCGGTGTTTATGGGGTAGACTCCTGATGGAGAGAGAAAGAAGGGATTCTGTTACAAATCAGTAGAGAGAGAAGGAGATATGGGGATTCTTGTAGTGGGAGGAAGCAGTAAGGATTTGACATAGGTTTTATTTGCTTCTGTGTATGTAAGAGTTTACCTATGTGCATCTCTGCTCAATGGATTATGGAGCATAGGGAGGAACTGTACTTTTCTCACCATCTAGCATACTCCATAATAGTGCTGTAATGAATTCGTACCTGAGAACTCTCCATAAAGCAATTATCACAGTGCATTTGGTTCCTAAGGAAAAAGCTACTGAGAGAGTGGCAGGCATTAGGATTCCAGATTGCTGTACCTGGAAAAGTGTGTGGTTGCTGCGCTTTGAAAGAGAGTGCATAGAAAATCTTAATGGGGTACAGAGAGTCCCAGGGAGTGGTGGTGTTAGGACTTATTGTGTCAGACAAAATTATTCCTACACAAAATGTATTAATTAGGAGCTGTACAGACAGTCCAAAGAGTAAGGTATTTGCTTTGCAGCAGTTCAACCCCCAGAACCACATACGGTTTTCCAAGCACTACCAGGAGTGAGCCCTGAGCACAGTTCTTTTTTGCTTCCCCAGCCACCACCACGACCACAACAGCAGCAGCAACAACAAAAACAACCAAAATAATTATTGCTTGATTAAAATGCATGACAAATTGTTTTATAAATTAAGTATAGCTAATAGCTCCAGATATTGAGTCTTGTACCATTCAAAATTAGATTACATTCAAAACTAAATATTAAAATAAGGCTATTCCTGCTCCTTCTAATGCTATTTGATGGATGAGAGTTAAAAATTACATGTGATTCACACTCACTTGGGCCTAACTTTTAAATCTTTGAGTATAAGTATTGAGATCAGTGTCGATGGTGGACAAAATGTTGAGGACTACCTATTCGTGTCTAGTGTTTGTCCTTAATGGCATTGTGCTTGGTACTTATCATCTTTTCCACGAAGCAGCTATCTTAATTGGTTTACTGTTGGCCACTGAGATCATCCACACATTCTTTTTTGTACCTCACAGTCCGTTGCATATTGGAGGTGCCAAACAATACTACCTGCAAAATAGGATATTCTCGGTGACACGTGATTGCCTGCTAATCTTCAGCCTTCATTCAAACTTTGGCAATTGAAGTCCCAATAATGTTCTTTACTGTTAAAAAAAAATAAAAGCAGGCCATAGAAGACTATTCATGTTTTCAGATTCCTGCATCTTTCAAACTTATTTAACTAGTTCTATCTTGACCTCCATTCTAGGGGAAAACCAAATGCTCTACACAAAATAAACAGCTTCGAACCAGGTGTTAGTCTTAATATAAAGGGTGTATACAATATATTTAACCAGTCACACCCTCAAAACTCAGCCCTGTTTATGTTTGCAATGAACAAACAGAGCTGAGTCACCAGACACGAAGAATTTCAGTAATATAGTTCAAACAATCATCAGGATATTCTTTTTTTTTTTTTTTCAGGAAGGCTGGAGAAAAGGCTGTGAGGTTCTGTTTGTGTCTTCTTGTGGAAGTGCTGCTTGGAAAAAATTTCATCAGTTTCAAGAATGAATTGCTCCAGCCAGACTCCCGGAGTCTGGGATTCAGCCCACAGTCACTGCCTGGAGCAGGCACAAGTGAGGGCTGGCAGGGAGACCCAGGGGTCTGTCTTTCAACTTCCCACTTCCTTCTGCTCTGCTGTTTGGGGGGCTTGTGGCCTTGTCCTTTGGAAACAGTGAGTGGTGTTGAAATGCCCGCCCATGCATCAAATGAAAGACAGGAGACAGGCTTCCCCAGAGTAAAGAAAGTAGATTGAAGGGTATGGCAGTGCTTACTCCAGGGTAAAAGGGGCCAAGCAAGGCAGCAAAGTAAAACTTGGATGGGTGGACTATGGGGACAGTTTATGTAAATCTCTCTGCCTCCAAGAACAGGAGGTGACAGAACAGAGGAAAAAGTTAACTTTCTATTTTAGTCCTGAATGCTAACAATAGCATCTGGTCATACAGATGAAAGCTCAATTTTAAAACGATTCAGCCTGGTTTCTTTCTGAATTATCTTGCCAGGTGAGAAATGGTTTTTAGGGGGAGGGGCAGTGTTGGGTCACACCCAGCTGTGTTCAGGGCTTACTCCGGGCTCTGTGCTCAAGGATTACTCCTAGTGGGGTTTGACGGACCGTATGGGGTGTTGGGGATTGAACCTGGGCCAGTGGTGTGCAAGGTAAGCATTCTACCTTCTGTATGTGTTTTGCCCCTGAAAAAAAAGTTTTGATAAAAAAAAAAAATCTATCTTCTACATGGGACAACTCCCTTCTTTCTATATGCTCAGATTTTGAGCATCTCTGCTAAGTCCAAAAGTGTATCAATGTATCCAGGGAGGAAAAACTGTGTTTGGGTCCTTACAGAAAGTACCCTCTGCCAAGGAAACAGGCCACTCACTACTTTAGCTACAGAGGACTGAGACAGTAGAAGAAGTGACTTGGAAATGGGCATTATGGTTTATGAACATTGCTTTTCTCAATTTTTAGAATCACTTTTCTATTGTCATTCTATGTCTTTATAAATTTATCAAACTGAAGGAGTACTTTTACATACATGTTAACTCCTTAAGTCTAGTGTTTCATGAATTTGAATTGGTTTAGACTACTTAGAGGGGCTAAAGATCTCTTTCTGGTCATCATAGAATTGAAACAATACAGCTCTCTTTCACTTGTATAGTGAATAGTATCAGCTTGAAAGAATGGTGAAGGGATGTCAGAAGTGCAGTGACCAGCTTTGTACCACTCTAGCAAACAACAACTTGCCTGTTCCCATAAGCAACTGATGGTGGGGGCACAGGTATACTGGAGCTGGGTTAATAGAAGAAAAGTGTAAAATCTCAAAAGAGAAAATGTGAGTAGAGGGTGATTTTCTACAGGAACATCAGGTTCTGTTATCAGAAAGGTGCTTACAGAGTATGTGTAAGAATTAGATTCCTTAGTTTCAAGTCTTTCATACTTATTATTAACTGACCCCTTGAATAAATTATTTGATCTCTTTAAACTTCTTTTGCCTTATGGACAAAATATTGTGGTTAGAAAATTATACATCACACCTTCCCCTAGGGCCTGTCTGCTAAAACAGGAGAAGGTGTAGTAGGAGGAGGAGAGTATAAAGATAATGTAATGACAATGTGGTCATAAGCAGCATATGAGGGCCGAGGCAGACCTGGTCTCTGCTCTCAAAAATACACAAAGAAAAGCAATTACAACAAAGTAAAAGATTTGCTGATGGAGGGGAACTCAAGTTTTGAAAACTCACAGCAAATACATTAAAGCCATGATTGGGAGATCAGGCAAGCATTCTTGGAGGGAAGAAAGGACCTATACAGAAAATTTAATTTAAGATAAATAACTAAAATTGAAGTGAAGAAAGAGCCCCAGTGAAGAGAACAGAAAACCATAAGAGAAAACTCAGAAGAGTCAAGAGCACAGTGATTCCAAAGAATGAGAAGATATTTGGAAAGGCTGGAGCAGCATCTAAGCTAGAAGGACTGCTGCCTCTCTGGATCCTGGGGGAACGAGTTTTGTTCAATGTCCAGGTTTTCGTGTCTTATGTAATGTCTGGGGAACCCTAGTGAAAATTCAAACAAATGAGAAAGAAGAAAAAAATTATACTTCTGGAAGCTTTTCCTGTTGGCAGTGAGTTGCTATAGGGTAGGCAGTAGAGGTAGAAAGCCAGTTATTTTTGGGGGTAATTCAAAAGAATGATGGTAACCGGAACTAGGGTTAATACATTGGAAAAAAATCATATAAATATGTGAAACATTTTAAGATGGAATGAATAATATGGTACAGCAGATTTTATTTGTGCAGAATATCCTGTGACACGCAAAATTCTGGTTTTGATCTGGATTGCATTTAATTACATATTCAAATTCATTGAGCAAGTAGCAGGAATGCCTAGATGAATAGTTTAAACAAGTTATTCTCAAAGTAAAGTCCTTGGACATGCAGTGCGAGAGTCACCAGAAAAATACCAGAAATGCCAATTTTTTATGTAGAGAGGTAAATTTGGGGATATCACACAACCACTAATCAAAATCTGTGGCCTTGATTGAGTGTGTCTATTCTAGAAGCCTTTGACGTGATTCTGGTGTAAGCTGTTTGAGAACCACTTATATGAACTATCCTTGATGAGTAGAGCTTGAGGAGTGGTTTCTCTGCCATGCTTTTAATTCTATCTTCTATTATATCACATCTTTGCAGGCAAGTTCCTGCTAGGTTCAAAAGATGCTTGCAGTTGTTTCAGGTGCTGCTGCAAGACCAAATGACATTCCAGAGAAACAAGGGAGCAGTTTCTTCCTGTGTTAATTAAGAGTGAGGGATCTTTCTTAGAAAGTCTACCAGAATCGATAGACTTCAATTATGCCTCATTGACCAGTATTTTAACATACCCATGAAAAGTCACTGAGGAAATGGTTCTATCATATTAATTGAAAGTGCTTTCAGCCAACTAGGACACAACATAGTAAAAGTTCAAAAAATATGGTGAGATTTTGAATACAATTGTGGTTTGATTTGGAGAACAAACATGCTAGGATAGATACATATGGGAGACGTTCAATTACGTCTGCCGGTGCTAGGGCACAGGTTACTAAAATATAGAATACAAGAAGAAACACAGAAATTATGGTAGTAATGACATCAACCTTACATTTGTGTAGTTTTGGCTTGAGGGGAATTTATATCTAAATGTGCTTAGGAACTACACTGCATGCTCGATGCTCCAATAACCATGCGGGGCCTAGAATTGAACTCAGGGCCTCATGCAGAGTGAATGGTCTAACATCGGGCCATATCCCTGGCCCATCACTTCTGTTATATTAGGTTGCTTCAAACAAATGGAAATACTCAGAAAACAAATGGATATGGTTCTCGGGTATAATTTTGGCTGAATAGTATTTAGAAATCATAAATAGAGACCTGTCATTATAGCAATGGGTATAGATAAAATCAATTACCCATGAAGAGTAATTACTGTGAAATTAAGAGAATTACTAAAAGGTCTGTGAGGAAGACAAGTATTTGAGGAGCATAAATATGGGTCCAAGGAAATGGCCCAGAGAAGCAGAAGAGAAGTTTAAAGGGAGCTAAAGAGTAGTATTTTGTATTTTGGAAATACATTTTAGAAGCCAAAGAACAAGTGTTTGCAAAGGGATTGTGATCTGCTATAAATGCTACAGAAATTTCCAGTAAGATAAAAATCTGTAAAGTGTAAATTGTTTTAGTGGAAATATTGGGGTAGGGAATAGAAGCAATATTTCATTGTGTAGGAACTGAGAAATGGAGACAGTAAGACAGACAACCCTCTACAGACATAAGGCTAGATACTGAGGCTTTTCTTTTTAATAAGACCTAAGAGGAATTTTCAAAATAATATTTTGTTATAATGGACCCAGTATAAAGTTGGAGCATTTCTTTTAATTTCTTAGAGTTGGATTTGTTGAATGAATTGTGCTAGAAGCTAAAAGAGTGGAGTCGTTTGCTGACTGATAAAGACCTTAAATGAAATGAGGTGAGAAGTCCATGAGTTAAAAAAGAAAAGAGAAGAGAGAGAAAGTAATACAGAAATTTAAGAGCTCCCAGCAGATACTCCCTAAATGAAAGGGCAAGATTAAAACATAAAATTAATCATTGACAATCCAATGTTATTTGTGTAGAAATGATTATAAATGCACCAGAAAGTCAGACAAATGAAACATTAGGGATTATCCCTCTACTCTGAGAGACAGTCAACCTATTAGAGGGAACTTTAACTTTGTAAAGTCATGTGGTGCAATTTAAAGGATGTTGCAGTCCACTAAGTGTAATCTGATGTTTGTGATGACTTTGTAGGAAGGGCTTGCTTCTGTATACACTTCAAGATTGCCCTCTATAATGTTGCACAATCATTAACTACAAGTGTTTGCTATTTGTGCTCCAAAAGGTACCACTTTAATGTGACCTTTTAAATACCAAATGATCCAACTGAAAAAGCACTTAGTTCCTGTCATTTTTAGACATATTTTACCGTTTAATTTAGAGTTTGGTGTCTCCCAGAACAATTCTATTTATCTCATCTACCTCATCGATTGCTGATAAAACAAATATGAAAAATACAATAAGAAAAAAAAACCCTTATTTCAGTCAGTGAAGATTGGATTTAAAAAGAAAATACCCCAATTAAAGAAAAATCCAAGGCATCCAGTACAATGAGTAGCAAATCAACTTATTTTTCACAAAGAACATTTTTGTGGAGGTTGTTTTAGTACAACATATAGTCACATTTAGATGCTTTGGTATTTTTCCATTACAAACTGATTCTTTGTGTAGTAGATAGTGGTGTTTTTGTAGTGTCAGCAAATGGAAGTACAAGAAACAAAAATATGTTTCTTAGTTTCTCCTGTCATCAATCATCCTTGATGAGAATTTAACTACAAAGTAGACTTAATATTCTTATGCAGTCAGTTTCTAATGTAGGTTCTTTGCCTTTATTTTTGATGAGTTAATTTCAAGATGAATTTATTCTCAATTTATTAGCTACATAGTAATCTCTTAAACTTAATTTTTAAAAATGCTTTTTTTAAAGCCTACTGAAGAATGTTTTTCCCGAGTAGTCAACAAGTATCTACATTCTTATATTGCATTGTTCTTCATATATGTGTAATACGGTCATCTTATTACCTATAATTGTTTCATAGGTTAAATGTTTGATTTGCTTTGGTTTGGACTGGAGCAATAGCACAGTGGGTAGGGTGTTTGCCTTGCATGTGGCTGACCCAGGTTTGATTCTTCCGTTCCTCTCAAAGAGCCTGGCAAGCTACTGAGAGTATCCCGCCTGTATGGCAGAGCTTGACAAGCTACCATGGCGTATTCCATATGCCAAAAACAGTAACAACTAGTCTCACAATGGAGATGTTACTGGTTTCCGCTTGAGCAAATCGATGAACAATGGGACTACAGTGCTATTCTGATTAACTTTCTGATGTGAGATTAAAATTATTGGTCCATATTGATAAATTGACTACAAAAGTATAACATTTAATTTTGAACAATTTATTATTACTACTAATATAGAGTAAAGAATGCCAGGTTTTGTCCCAATGGAAAACCAGAAGGAAGACATCCACGACATCGGCAACTCTTGCCCAATCTGCCTGCTGTCTGTCATCTACAAGTTGTTCACTTGAGTCATCCTGAATAAAATAAGCAGAATGTCCTTTAGACGAAGGACAACCATGTGAGCAAGCCGGATTCTGAAAAGAATTCAGCACGATTGGCCATATCCACACAGTGACCACGCTCATTGAAGTTTCGAGAGAGTTCAAGATGCCATTCTGTCTAACGTTCATCGGTTTAAAGAAGGTCTTTGATTCTGTTGAGACCGAAGCAGTCATCAAAACCCTAGCCAAACAGGCATTCAAACTCAGTACATCAAGATCCTCCACGAGCTGTATTATGGATTCACCACCAGGATCTCACCATTCTACAAGGAAGTGATCATTGACGTAAAGAGAAGGGTTCGGCACGAAGATAGCATTTTACCAAAACTCTTCAGTGCCATCCTCGAGAATGTCATGCGACTGCTGGAATGGGAAGGAATGGGAGTGAAGATAGATGGTCAGCAACTATACCACCTCCGCTTCGCTGATGACATCGTTCTCCTAACACCAAATATTAGCCAAGCGGCACAAATGCTGGCCGACTTCAACTGCGAGTGTGGAAAGATCCAACTATAGCTGAATCTCACCAAGACAAACTTCATAAAAAAGGAACTAGTTCCTGACATTCCATTTACTCTCAGTGGAATGAACATCTCCAAATGCAGCAGCTATGTGTACCTGGATTTAGAACTCAACATGAGGAATGACTTGGCACCAGAACTGCGCAGGAGGAAGAGAGCAGCGTGGAATGCCTTCAAGAGCATCGAAGAAATGGTTAAGAGGATGAGGAACCTCCGGCTCCAGGCACATCTTTTCACTCTACCTTTCTTCCTGCACTAACATACGCCTTAGAGACCTGGGCCCTATGAAAACAGGACGAGAACGCTATTCAGGTATTCCAAAGAGGATTCGAAAGAGCTCTGCTTGGAATATCACATTTCACTCAAGTGAGAGAAGGAATCTGGAGTTCCGACCTCCATCGATGATCAAGAATCATGGATGCTGTCTCGTTTTTTAAGTCGTTGAAAATCAGATGGGCCAGACACATAATGCGATTTAGAGACGACTGCTGGACTAGAGCTATTACTGACTGAATTCCACGAGATGTCAAAATTTGCATGGCCACCCACCTACAAGATGGTCAGACTTCTTCGTCAAAACCCTGAATGAATGGTTTCGTGTTCTTCAAGTGAGCGATACCACTGGGCTACACTAGCACCCGACAGGGACGAATGGAGACATTACTGGCGTCTGCTCGAGCAAATCGAAGATCAACGGGAAGACAAGTGATACAAGTGATACTAATATACAGGACAAATGGCATCCCAAAAGAGTGTTCTTCTATAAGATCAATTGAGAAATAATAAAACTGGCAAACTAAAATTATTTACTTTAGAACCCTAGAAATGAAGCAGAGACTGAAGCAACCCAGAAGCATTTATCCACTAAATTTATTTATTCAGTGAACTTAGCAAGAACAGTCTCAATCTAGGCTGTGACTTTGATTAACAACAACAAAATAAATCCCATAAAAAAACAAACACACAGACTTCATCTAACACCACATCGAGCAGAGCCTAGAAGGAGCTCTTCAAACCTTTCCCATTAATGATTCCCTAGACGACCAAAAGAATAGGCCTGCCTTTAATTGGTTCAGGCTTTGCAGGTACTAAGAACCTTTTCCTAAAGGGAATCTTTTATAATCATGATGCAGGGTCGATCATCATCATGATCATGATCATGATCATCATCATCATCATCATCATCATCACCCCATTGATTGTCGAATTTCTCGAGTGTTCTCAGTAATGTCTCCATTTGTCCCTGGATGTGACCACCTAGCTACTGGAAAATGGGAAATCTGGGCAGAAGAGGCCCAGTCCCCATCCGAGCAGGCTTGGAGGTCTCAGCCTCGGGTCCCACACACCTGGGTTCCTCTGCCAGTACCTTCATGCATGAGGCTTGTCCAATTGTGTGGAGAGGGGCCTTGAGCATGGCTGTGTCTAGGCTCCAGAGGTCTTCGGCCATGGGAGCTCTGCTTGAAGCAGGGAAGGACACTGAAGCCCACCCCCTCCGAGGGGCCCCAGGGAAGAGAGCCAGGCAAAGGAGCAAGAGACTCTCTGCATGTGAGGGCGATTTGGCTGCAACATCTGTCACCCCATTGATCACCAGGGTTGATTCGGCTGATCTGGCTGGCTAGGCGGGTGTCCCCTCCCTCCCTCACCACTCCATCTGCATTCCTCCAGAAGCTGCGCGCTCAGTCACCTTCCCGGAATAGAGACAGACCAGTCTTCAGTCAAGGGTATAGGAGTAGCTGCACTCCCCTGCTAGAACCTCCAAAGAAGCTCTCAACAAATGTACATGGGTATCAAATATATGCCAGGCACACTGTTAGGTTCTAACAATAATGATATAAATTTCAGTCTGCCATCACTCACATTCTATGTGATACATTCAAGACACTGATAGAAAACCAAAGCTACAGAATCCCTTATCTTGCCCCGCTGGTTGCTAAAAATGCTTACTTTTTAACCTCTGAAAAAAATATTGGTACAGCTCTGAAGAAATTATATCTAACTAACATATATTTTTACCTACCTCTGTGTCATGTTGTCTTCTTTACTCTACAAACTCTGCACTGTGCAGTATGAGAACTAGTCATACAGGATTATTGAGCATTTAAAATGTGACAAACCCAATTGAAATGTGTGGTAAATGTAAAGTACTCACTTCATTTCAAAGACTCAGTATGAAAAAAGAATAATGTAAAATATAATAATTTTTGTTTTTATTACATTTTGAAATATTTTGTTATTAGTAGTTAAATAAATCATGTTATTAATTTGACCTTGATTACTTATTACTTGTTTTAATGAAGCCTCTTTAAAAAATTTAGTATATACATATATACGGATGTATATATGGTTTACATTATACTCTAGACCATGTATATTGCACTAAATGAACTCAGCTAATTACGCTGGGGGTGGGGGAAATAGAGAAACCTACTACTTCTAAAGCATTTTTATATAAATCACAGTAACATTTGCTTTTATTTTAATAGTTGGTTCTGAATATCAGACCATCTGAATCAGTGCACACAGTTTGACAAATAAAGAATGATCTGTGAGGATGAATTGCTTTGCATATTTTCTATAATTTTGAAATATAAAAACTAATGACATAGTTTCCAAAGTTTATCTTTGGGAATAGTTGGGAAAGAAGTTTTTCATTTCTACCTTGGTAACTTTTTTTTATAATACTAGAAACAAATATTTCAAAAAAATGAAATTGATAGTGGGAATCAGAGAGACAGCATAGGTGTTAAGAACTGGACTTTCATGGTTCTGATGGTTCTGTTCTCAACATAGTAAATGGTTTCTGAGTACCACCAGCAGTGACCCCCAAGCACCAAGCCAGGAGTAGTCCTTGAGCATCCCTGCACGTGACCAACGTCAAGTCCCCTCCTCTCTCTCTCTCTCTCTACCTCTCCCTCTCTCTCCCTCTTCCTTTCTCTCTCTCCCTCTATTTCTCTCTCTCTTTCTTTAGTCATGCTTATGAGTTTAATCATTTGCACTATTTAATCACTAGTTACTTGTATCACTTGTCATCCCGTTGATCTTCGATTTGCTCGAGCTGGTGCCAGTAACATCTCCATTTGTCCCTGTAGCGTGCTAGTGTAGCCCAATGATATCTGCTCACTCCAGGAACAGGAGGCTCAATCCGTTCATTCAGGGTTTTGATGAAGTCTGACCATTTTGTTGGTGGGTAGCCACATGGTCTTCTGATGTTCAGTGGAATCCAGTCAATAACAGCTCTAGTCCAGCGGTCGTCTCTGAATCGCTTATGTGTTCGGCTCATCTGATTTTTGACACCTTGGCAAATGAGACAGCGTCCCTGATTCTTGAGCATCGACAGAAGTCGGAACTCAGGATTCCTTCTCTCACCTGAGTGAAACGTGATACTCCTAGCATGGCTCTTTTGATTCCTCTTTGGGATACCTGAATAGTGTTCTCATCCTGTTTGCATAGGGCCCAGTTCTCTGAGGCATATGTCAGTGCAGGAAGAATGGTGAAGTCAAAAAGATGTGCCTGGAGCCAGAAGTTCTTCATCCTCTTAACCACTTCTTCCATGCTCTTGAAGGCGTTCCACACTGCACTATTTAATAGGACTATTATTATTATCTATCTTATACACAAATTCTACATACATCTATACATGCTCTGAAACCAAAGAAGAGTTTCTCATTATATACCTAGCAACCAAGAAAAAGGTGAGAATGAAAATTATTTTCATTCTTCTATTTTCTCCTCAGAAGTTCAAGAAATCAAATTCCTTTCTTATTTGTTATGATTTAGTTAGTATTTGTAGTTTCTAGATTATATAGCAAAAGTTCAGTAAAATACCACTAGAATTTTTTAGACTCATAGTATATTAAAAAAAGACATTCAATGAGATAGTATTAGAATGTATTTTATTAAATATATTCATTTTTTAAAAAAGCTAACCTCTTTAAAATAAATTAGTGTTTGCATTGTGTTTTTCTTTTTCTTTTTTTTTTTCTTTTTTGGGTCACACCCAGTGATGCTCAGGGGTTACTCCTGGCTTTGCACTCAGGAATTACTCCTGGCAGTGCTTGGGGGACATTATGGGATGCCAGGGATCGAACCCGGGTCGGCCGCGTGCAAGGCAAATGCCCTACCTGCTGTGCTATCGCTCTGGCCCCTGTGTTTTTCTTTTTAACTTAGCTTACAATGCTTGTTTTCAATGAACATATTATAAAATAAGGCACATAGTGATCATACGTATAGTGACCTATCTATGGGATAATAATGGTGTTTTTTCTGGGATGAAAACTGTCAGCCCATTGGCTGAGAATCACCAAGGATGAGTACCCAAGCCTTCTGATCATCATTGGAATACAAACAACAAAAAAATTCAATCCTCTCCCAAACGCACTCAAAAACCAGTAAAATCTTTTAAAACTAAAAATGGCAAATTTTTTTTAAAACTTTTTATTAAATCACCATGTGGAAAGTTACAAAGTTCGCAGGTTTATATGTCAGTTATACAATATTCAAACACCCATCCCTTCACCAGTGCCCATATTCCACCACCAGAAACCCCAGTATACCCCCCGCCCCCACACCCTACCCCCTACTGTATAACTAATGAATTTCACTTCATTTTTTCTTTACCTTGATTACATTCCATAATTCAACACAAAACTCACTATAGTTGTTAGAGTTTCCAAGCAAGAGAGACAGACCAACTACATTTGATAATTAGTTTTTCATTGCTGGAAATGAAGAGATATGTAGCCCCACTGCTACAAGTACATAACTCTCTCTCTCTCTCTCTTTTTTTCCCTTTTTCCTTTTCCGTTTTTTTTTTTCCTTTATCCCCCTCATCCTCCTTCCAGCGCCTCATAGTATGGTGTACGCCACGCCGCGTGACTTAACATTTATAATTGCCAGCAATGTGAAACAGTTCCTTTTGAAAAATGGCAAATTTTAGGATATTTTAAGATTACAAATCTAGTAAATAAAATATTGAAATATATTCTTTTTTATCTTGACAATAGCAATCTGTTGGTGAAGCTATAATTTATAAAGAAAAACTCAGAATACTAAGATCTTAGAACTCCCTGGGAAATGCTATTAAAGAGAGAACGACCCCCTTCCCTTCTCTTCCTGCATGAGGCTGTTATCAATGAGTAAAGCTTTTCCTCGGGACCGGAGTGATAGAACAGAGGGTAGGGCGTTTGCCCTGCATGGGAGCCGACCTGGGTTCGATCTCCGGCATCCCATATGGTACTCCAAGCACCACAAGGAGTAATTGTAATTCCTGAGTGCAGAGCCAGGAGTAACCCCAGAGCATTGCTGGGTGTGACCCAAACAGTAAAAAAAAAAAAAAATGTTCACTGTTCCTCACATACATGTGGCCATTTCAAGGATCTCCTCCCTCTGTCCTCACCCCTTGAGTCTAAATAAAAAGTATAGGTGTTTCTTCAGAAGTTTAGAGTTACCCTCTAGTTTCATTGTGTGCCTTTTTTTCCCTGTAATAACATTTCAACCCTTTTAATAAACATCCGTTCATATTTAACATTTGCTCAACATTATGTGTTTGTTGAAATTCTATATTTTGTCTTTTTTCATACATTAATCTTTGTTATTTTTATACATTATATCTTTTATATATAATTGTGTCTCTAACTTGTCTTGGGATCCTATCCAACTTCATATGAAATTTTCCTTTAACAAATCATAGGTGCTGCTGTTTGTGAAAGGTTGATTATACGAAGAGACAATGGTCAGGTCAAATATAAAAATAGAACTCTGGTCCACAATTTGCTCTGATCAGTCCAGGAAATCAATTCATTAGCTACAGTAACTGTCCCAGAAAATCAGGCTGCTCTCCATAAGTCAGACAAAGTAGGAACTCAGATGACTGTCTCTAACAGTTGAACCAGGAAGCCAAACAATAACCTCTCAAATAATTGTCTCCTTTGGCTGGAACTTATCTAATAATTGACATTTTCTAACCTTTTTTCCTGGCTTCTAATTTAGGATTAATAAGAGAAAGTCAAATGAGTGAGTACCTCTAACAAAGTTGTCAGGATTCTTGAGCCCACCTTCGGTTTCCTGGTGCTATTCTCCAATCAACGTTCACTGCACTCTTTCTTCTTCTTCATTTGTATGTTTTTTGGATTTTATTTGTTCTGTTTTTGGCCCACACCCAGTCGGACTCAGGGATTAATCTTGGCCCTTGGGCCCAAGAATTACTCCTGGTGGGGTTTAAAGAGCAGCAGGGTGTGACCAGGTTCAAATCCAGATCAGCTGGGTGTAGGGCTAGTGCCCTAGCTATGCCTCCAGTCCCTGGAGTCTTGCTATTTTCCAACATGAAGCTTTCCTTCTTCTAGGCCTGTCTTTGAGTCTCTGCCCCAAATCAAGAGATGATGGCCAAATCCTTTGCTGGAATAAGCTGTGAATAGCCTTTGCTTACTCTCGTTTCCTTGATTTTTGCTTATGTTCACATGTAGCTGATACTGACAGCTCACATGCTTAATACTTACGGTAATGAAACAGTTGACAAGGTTAAGTGTAGCATTTTTTTGGTTAATATGTCTTTTTTATCATTTACAGAATTAAGTAAATCATTTAATAAGTAATTCTTTCTCTTACTGTTAAAAGCTCTTTGGACTTGTGTTCTCTAAAGGACTGGCTGTTTATCCAGTAAATGTGGGATTTAGATTGATTAACAAAATTAGATTTCAAGTTTTGCTTGTTCATTTCCAAGTTAATAGTTAAAAAAATTTTTTTCGAGTGCTATTTATGGAGTAAATAATAAACTGTTTGAGTTTTACCAAAAAAATGATGAGTCATCACCAACAGCTTTATATAGTGCAAGCCAATTTTTATATCTATAAAGCCCTTTCACACAATTTGCTTTAAAAAAACGAATGTAAGATCTGAAACTAATTTATTTTATTATGGCAAAACATTTGTAACTGCAAGAAAACAGCATAATACTTAAAACAGTACAATGTGATCAATAGTGGTTAAAAAGTAATATGAGTTCCTAGGTATCTCAGTCCTTAGAGTAAGCTGTTTATAAGATCTGTGACATGAAGACATTTGGTCATTCAAACAATAAATCTAAAGAAATTATTTTAAAGATACACAAAGTAAATAGTAAATTCTATTTCCAGTGCTTATTTCCAGTGCTTTCTGTTTTCTGCAGATATTAGCAAAACCATTTATACTTTGAAGCAATGCATGTAATCTCTTTAAAGATGTATTTTCCCCCAGTCTTCCAAATATCCACTAAATTAATATTTCCATCCTTCTCCTATTATGCCAGTATTTCTTCCAGTGAGCTGCCTGCATGCAGATCAACAAAAGGTGAGTATCATAATGTAGATTCTTGGGCCCTCTGCAGCCCTTGTGAGTCTGACTCTTACAAGAAGACTATTATGTGAGCATGTCAAAAGTGCTACGGTCCAACAAGTAACCAATTAGTGATTCCTACAGATAAGGGGAAGGGTATAGAAAAGAGGAAATGTTTAGACTGGTATTTCCTGAAGGAAAAGTCCCATACCGGGAAAATGGCATGGAAATAAACACAACTAAGAAGATAAGGATGTAAAAGTGGGTTGAAATGAATTTTTGACTGGTGAAGCCAAAAATATGGGCTAGTCCCCAGTTATAAAGATATGTGTAGCATGACAATAGATTTGGATACCTAGGCATTCATTCACAGTCACCAGAGGGTATAGGCAGTTATTATTATTTTTTTTTTTACTCTTCAGCTAAATGATTATTATCTCCTCATCCTGTATGGTCCTCACAACCTCACCAGATGTAAGCCCTGAGCACCACTGGGTGTGGCCCCCAAACAAACAAAAATTTAAACATTATCACAAGGCTGAAGCTAATCCTAGTTTGAATTCTGTTCCCAAGGTCTGATCCTCTCAGTCCTGTTTGCCATACTTAATGCCATTACTTTACCATTTACATTCATATTTCAAAATTGCATCAATCTTTGAAAAAAATCACTGTAGAATCAGTAAATATCATCATCTTTGAATCTTTTCCTTAGACGAATCTCTTCTGCAAAAGAGGAATCTTCTGATTTCCTGCCCCAACTGACTAGACTGGTAGTCAGTGCAGGAAAGAAACACCTACTCACTCTTAGGTACGTTGGCTCTGGTTCAGTCTTCCTAAATTCTCACTGCTTGACTTTTCCCAGGACAGCACTCTCTGAAGTTCCATACGACCAGGAGACTTAATTTGATATGGTAGCATGTCAGTTACAATTAACAAAGTCATAACATGAGTTTTGGATTTATACCTTGAAGATGCCAAATAATTAAAATTTTATGCAACGATTGATGCTGGATTTTATTACAGACTTGAGGAATCTGAATAAAGATATCGTGAGAGTTTGAGTTTGGTAAATGATGAAATCCTCTAAAGGAGAAATCCACAGTTTAGGATCTGTAGGTCAAATACATTTGACCACTCAATTTTTTAGTCCAGTCCATGAGATAAGTATGGCTTTTATTTGCGAAGTGGCTTTAAATGTCCAAAAGCGAGGGCTGGAGAAGTTGTATAGGGGTTAAGTTTCTTCTTACCGTGCATGCAATCAACCCAGTACCTGGATCATATATAGTCAGTACCTTGGTGATATCTGAGCACAAAGCCAGGAGCAAGCTCTGAGCACTGTTAGGTGTAGTCCAACACCAAAAGAAGTGGAAAAAAATCAATGGTAAATTATAGTGACAAATGAAAACTATATATTTCAGTGTCCATGTATAAAGTAACAGAAATGTTATTATGCTCAAGTTGTTTATAGATGCTTTCTTGCTACAACTAAGTTCTTGAATGGTTGTGATAAAGACCTAAATCATTTTATTTATTTATTTGTTTGTTTGTTTATTTGTTTATTTATTTAGCGTCACACCCAGCGATACACAGGGGTTACTCCTGGCCGTGCACTCAGGAATTACTTCTGGCTGTGCTCAGGGGACCATATGGGATGCTGGGAATCGAACCTGGGTCGGCTGCATGCAAGGCAAACACCCTACCCGCCGTGCAATCACTCCAGCCCCAGACTTAAATTATTTGGTATATGGTTTTCTTACAGAAAAAAAAAATTGATTGTTCCTTGTTCTAGAGCAATTGGTTGGA
Source organism: Sorex araneus (assembly GCF_027595985.1). Taxonomy (NCBI): domain Eukaryota; kingdom Metazoa; phylum Chordata; class Mammalia; order Eulipotyphla; family Soricidae; genus Sorex; species Sorex araneus. Next base: position 173,874,287 of record NC_073305.1, read on the forward strand.
ATAATATAAAGACTATGAGGTATAGGGCTGGAGCGTAGCACAGCGGGTAGGGCGTTTGCTTTGCACGCGGCCGACCCGGGTTCATTTCCAGCATCCCACATGGTCCCCTGAGCACCGCCAGGAGTAATTCCTGAGTGCAGAGCCAGAAATAAGCCCTGTGCATCACTAGGTGTGACCCAAAAAGAAAAAATAAAAGACTATGAGGTATATGATAAAGACCTGGTCTGGTCAAAAGAAAGGTTCAAATGTCTGATAAAGAAATTGGAAGGCAAGATATTAGACATGCTTTTACCCTAGGATATTCTTTAATTAAAGAGTGTCATTCTTCTGGTTAATATTTGTTGCTAGAGTGTCATATCATGGTAAGCTTACACTGTTGATGTCTCTCTGTGAAACATCCCATTGCAGCTTCCTATACTGCCCTACCTGATTCATTAGAGTCTGTACCACTTACCACTGCACCTAATCATTGTCTTGTGCATTATATATTCTTCAAATAAGGTATAAACTCCTCATGGTTTGAAGCTACAATCTGGTAGCACTGTCTTTGGAATTCCCTGTGCCACAACAAAGTGTATAAATTCAGCCAAAAGTATGTGTGGTCCGTTTTTCAAATAAAAACAAAGGGAAGGAGGAGGGGAAGTAAGTAATAAAATAAAATGATAGAAAAATGGAAAGAAGGCCTTACTGCTTTTCTTTTCTTTTGCTTTTCTCTTGTATTTCCCAGACTTGGAACAATATCTTCATTACAGGGGCTTCCAAATGTTTAAGATGAGGATAATCCCTAGGTATTACCTATGCTTTTATCTCTTGGGAAGGATAAAACATATTTCTACAAAAATATGTTGACACATTCTAAGAATTCCACCTAGCTAGACTCCAATGGAGCTGAACCAATTACATGAACAGCACAGTAGGGGAGCTTGGTAAGTAGCCAATAAAACATGTGTTCTTCACTCATATTGCAATCCAGATAAAACAAACAAACAGATGAACTAAATAAAACAAATATAAACTTTTGAACAGTAAGACCAATTAGTGGTTACCAGACAGGAAATAGAGGGGGGGAGTAGGTAAATTGTGACAAAGGAGACAAATGTATGATCAAGAATAAAGTTATATTCTAAGTAGTAAATGTAATGGCTCACAGTAGCATGACCATGTGCTGACTTTCAATAATGCAAACACAAGACATATCAAATGTTACAGTGCAATGTTACCTCAACTTCTAAGAAGTTATTAAGAGCAAGGGATAGAATACTGCTCCCACCACTGCCATGAATAGCCCTGGCCCTTCAGCTACCTCTAAGAATGGCCCTCACAACTACCAAAAATTTAAGGAATTTTTAAAAAATAAATTTTTTGGTTCAACAGTTGATCTAAAAAGGCCTCTAGAGCTCTCTTGAGTTCCTTCTCTCTTCTTCTTCTTCTCTCACCAGCAACTCCCACCAATGAAAACATACCTCCATCATTTCATCTTGGTATACACAGAATCTGTGTAAAAACCTTCAAACTGTGAAAAAAAATAGAGCTCTCAAACTATCATGTGCTAAGCTATAGAGTAAAGAGCATGAAACAGCTTGAAAATGTTTCTAGTCCCCATAGTTTGTACACCTAGATTTTGCCCAGATTCCAGGAAAGACTAAGCTACAGTGTTCATTTAATAAGACATACCTTTTGTGCCTCTTCTTCTTTCACTATAACTTAAGTGGTACAAATTGCTCTCATTAGGGCATTAATAAGAATCTGCCCTGTAGTCTCAATTAGAACCTATACAAGTCAAATAAGGCTAACTTTGGATCAGAGAGATAATGCAGGGCAGAGTGCTTGCCTTGCCACATAGCCAGCCCACCTTCAACACCAAGCACCCTCGATCATTCCCTAAACCACACCAGGAGTGATCAACTCCTGAATGCAGAGACTAGGAAAGCCTTGAGCACAGTCCGCTGTGGTTCCAAAAGAACAGCAACAACAATAATGCTGTCTTTTGGGGCTGGAATGATAGCACAGCGATTAGGGTGTTTGCCTTGCATGTGGCCGACCTGGGTTCGGTTCCCAGCATCCCATATGGTCCCCTGAGTACTGCCAGGGGTAACTCCTGAGTGCAGAGCCAGGAGTAACCCCTGAGCATTGCCGGGTGTGACCCAAAAGGCAAATAATAATAATAATAATAATAATAATAATAATAATAATAATAATAATGCTGTCTTTTAACATTGGGTAAAAAAGGAAGAGCAAGTTTAAGGATCAAGTGTTTAAAAATTGCCTATATGGAAAACACAGACATTTAAGAAACCATAGATTACATACATTTTAATCTAATATTTAAGATCTTCTGAAATTTACTGGTCTTATTTATGTATCCTGCAAAGGAAGTCTGTGCATACTTGATTTTAAAACATTTCTGTGATGAGATAGAGTAAGGGTGAATCCAGGAAAAATGGAGAAAACATACATGGGCTGAATAATTTACCAGCCAGAATGCAAAAGCTCTCCAAGAGCTCTGAGACAAGCCTTGAGAAATGGTAGGGAAGAGAAAATCAAACTGGCTATTTCTCACAATGAAAAATAATGAGTACTTAAGAATATCACCATCACTTCTTCTGCAGTGCCAGCTAACTAATGCTGCAGAGATACTAAATGACTATGGAGACCCATCCAGCGTGGGTCACAAATACCAGAGCACACTGTAGAGCGAGAATGTGTTCTACTTTGCTAATGATTTTGTAAGCCAACTGTGAAGAAATATCTCTTCGGTAATATCAGAAACCCCATTGAAACCACAATGAGCATCTTCTATCTCCATAATAGCTCGGCCATCCCTCATTGTCCCAAGCACATCCCAGATTGTGAGTTATAATAATGCAGCTGAGAGCCTGGCACTTAGAAAGCACTCAGTTGCATCTCCCCAGTGACTGTGTGAATGAACAAGTAACTAAATAACTAGAACATTGGGTGAATCCTGACAGTGCACAAATTAAATAGCATAGAGGCGGGGAGAGAGAGTTCAGGTGGTAGAATCCATGTTTTGCATATGCAAATGCCTGAGTTCGATCATGGGCGCAGCATGTCGTGTTGGGCTCCACCGAGAGTCACTCAGTGACTTCATTTTTTTTTTAAGCACAGGGTGCTGGACATGTAGCACAGGAGTTATGGTGCTTGCCTTCCATGTGGCTGAGCCCATTTTTAGGACAGTCCAAAAATTGTTTATATTTTATTTTGTTTTTCTGCAGTACTGGAGATTGAACCCAGCACCTAAGATTTGCAAAGTAATTTGCTCTGCCACTAAGCTGTATCCCTGGCTCCAAAGGTTTGGTTATTAGACTTCTGTTTGGGAGAGGTCTTGGTGAATCCACTTCTGATTGTGACTAACATATCAGCAATATCAGCATTAGGGAAACACATGTGTTCATTTCTTATCCAGCAGCCCTTACCAAATTAGTGTCTGTCCTTGTGGTTGTTTTGACGGATCCCATTTACTAAAGAATCAATGATTACCCTCGGGAGGGACAGGTTCTTAAAATGTTATTTTCAAATCTTCTATTCACTTAACTAACATTTGCTTTTCTCTGAAACATGAATTAACCTCAGCATGAAAACCATCTGTCTCTTTGAATTTTGACTACAGAACTGAAGTTACCACATGGTAAAGGGAAGGAACTTAGAAAGGAAGAGAACAAAGTGACGGACTGATAGCGATAGAGGAACTTTCATGGTGGAGGTGGGAGTCCAACAACTCTGTACACCAAAAGCATAAATGTTAACACTAATGTATTCACATGGCTTCAACTACAATTTCATTTTATTTATTTTATTTTGTTTTTGTGACACACCTTGCAGTTCTCAGAGCTTACTCTTGACTGTGCTCAGGAATCACTCCTGATGAGCTCAGGGGACCGTAAGGGGTGCCAGGAATTTAGCAGGGGTTGGCCATGTGTAAGGCAAGAGCCTTACCCACTATACATTTCTCTGGCCCCTTCAGCTACAATTTTAAAACAAATCAACATTTCTTTTTTTTTTTTTTTTTTTTTTTTTTGCTTTTTGGGTCACACCTGGCGATGCACAGGGGTTACTCCTGGCTCTGCACTTCTGCACTCAGGAATTACCCCTGGCTGTGCTCAGGGGACCATATGGGATGCTGGGATTTGAACCCGGGTCGGCCGCGTGCAAGGCAAACGCCCTACCCGCTGTGCTATCTCTCCAGCCCCCAAATCAACATTTCTGCTCATCATTTTATAGTTTGAATAGTGGCCAGAATATGGAAAATAGCGATTCTGCATGAAAGTAGAATGCCTTGCTTGGAGACACAGAAAACTAGGAAAAGGTTGAAAATTCTATACCAAGGTTTTGATATGTCCCTTAGTTCTTGTGTTCAGAATAAAGTTCTTCATTAACCCTTGACTCTCCTCATAGATACGCATCAGGATGATCACCCTGCTTACCCTGCCACCCTTCTTCAGTTCCCTTTCTTTTTTTTTTTTTTGCTTTTTGGGTCACACCTGGTGATGTACAGGGGTTACTCCTGGCTCCGCACTCAGGAATTAGCCCTGGTGGTGCTCAGGGGACCATATGGGATGCTGGGAATCGAACCTGGGTCAGCCGCGTGCATGGCAAACGCCCTACCCGCACTCTGTGCTATCGCTCCAGCCCAGTTCCCTTTCTTGAATTTCATTTATTGTTGTTTCCTTTTGAAAAAAAAATGTTTTCATTCAAAGTGTCACAATGATGCAGAAGGAGTCACTGTCACTGCCATCCCGTTGCTCATCGATTTGTTCAAGCGGGCACCAGTAACGTCTCTCATTGAGAGACTTATTGTTACTGTTTTTGGCATATCCAATACACACGGGTAGCTTGCCAGGCTCTGCTGCGCGGGCTCGATACTCACGGTAGCTTGCCGGGCTCTCCGAGATGGGTGGAGAACACAGGTCGGCCCCGTGAAAGGGGAACGCCCAACCACTGTGCTATCGCTCCAGCCCGCAGAAGGAGTAGAATGTGAAAAATGAGAGTGATCCTCAATCCCAGCTTTCCGGGGACACAAATAATGAGGATTACGCAGGGTGGTGACAAGTTCAACATAGAGACTCAATGTTCTGAGTTCAAATGTTCAGATTTGTATGTAAGGCTTGAATATCATGATGTGTTTATTTTGATAACTGATTAAAATGTAAAACAAGGTCCAGGCCAAGAGCACAGACAAAACTGCCTCTAACCAGAGGCATAACATGCTTCTTTTTCAGACGCCCTGCCTGAGGCTACTGGGGGATTTTTACCCTCTGTTTGCACTGACTTCTAATGAAGCAACAATTGTTCAAATTCAAGAAAGTTCAGGAACAGTTTCAGTGATGCCAAGATAGATAGAATTATACAACCTCCCGGGATATCTATTGAGTAGTACTATTAGTCTTACATTGAAATGTAGTACATATACAAGTTAAGAGGTTCTAGAGATAGGGTGTCTCTGTGAACTCTCTCTCTCCCTTCCTCCCTCCTTTCCTCCCTTCCTGTCTTCCTCCCTTCCTGTCTTCCTTCCTTCCTTCCTTCCTTCCTTCCTTCCTTCCTTCCTTCCTTCCTTCCTTCCTTCCTTCCTTCCTTCCTTCCTTCCTTCCTTCCTTCCTTCCTTCTTTCTTTCCTTCCTTCCTTCATTCCTTCCTGCCCACCAAGGCTCTGCCAAGTGCTTACTCCAAGCTCTGTGCTCAAGGTTCACTCCTAAAAGTCCTCAGACAACTATATGTGCTATTGTGGATCAAACTCAAGTCAGTTGCATGCAGGCCAAGTGCCTACCCACCGTACTATCTCTCTAACCCAGGAGATATAATCTCCTCATGACTCAGTTCATATATGTAAAATGGAGGAAATTATAGCTACAACAATTAGCTGAATATATATGTATGTATATGTATATATACATAGATAATATTTGATATCTAAATTAGTACTGATATGTTATCAGTATTCACAAAACATAGCATTGAAAAGTTATTAGTCATACATCTATATGACATTAGGTATCCCAGAATGACACAGAAAAATTTCTTCTTCAGACAGAACAAGTGAGAGAATCCAGTTCCTGAGGGAGCTTCTTTGTTTGGGGGCTCTTCCTAGTGGTGCTCAGGGCTGACCCTGGCTCTGCACTCCTGGAGAACTTTATGTGGTGCCAGGATTGAAGTTCTTTTGGTCCATTTTGGGAAAAGCCAGCAACTTACCCACTCTACTGTCTCTCCAGCTAGATGCTATCACTCTGTGGAAATGTCTTTATTTTCATATTTCAATAAATAGAACACATTGTGATATTAATATACTAAGTCTTACCATGTCAGTCTTTCTTCAATATTTTTTCCTTTTTGGGAGATTATCAATCTTTAAATCAGGGATATTCTATTCCATAGTTGAAAAAAAAAGTAAGAATTTTTATTTTCCCCCCATTATGAGTTAGTGAAATATAAAACTTATTGAGCTACATAAAAATCTTTGCTTGAGCTACATACAAATTGCCATCCTACTTTATTCACGCTTTCACATTACATTCTTGTGAATGTTGTAATTTTTCTATGCATCCCAATTTTTTTAATGTTTAATGTTAAGAGGTAGAAAAAATAAAAATGAAAAGTTAAAGTGTACATTTTTTTTATTTTACTGAAATAACGATCTAAGTTTGTTTGTAGTCAGTGGTAACGTAAAATTCATTTTCAGTGAACCAAGCTTATTTGCTCACCAGTGAAATTCAAGATCCTCTCTGCCCTTTAAAGATTTAATAACTTTCTTATTTCCTGTTTTCCTTCAAATGAAATTGCCAGACCCACCGTGTTTTCATTCTACTAAATCATGAGCTCAGAAATAATTCTGGTTGGATTTGTTAGGATTGACAAGAACATCGACTTCCACTCCTAGCTCACAAGTGTTGCTAGATTATGGCCTTATGCTCATCTAAAACTCAACCTCAGAGCAATTGCAAAAGCACAGGACTAATGATAGAAATGCACATTAGGCAGATTAGATGCCTCATTTTAAAAATGTGGGACCTTGTTCAAAGAAAGAAGTGATATGGAAAAGGTACAACTGGCTCCATTGGAACCAGAAGCTAAAGCGAACATTACCAGTTGATGAAAATATTTCTAATATTCTGAGCTGTGTATCTTAAGTTTCTAGGAATACCTTCAATGTAAAGATAACTACCTTAAAATTTACTTTTTCTTTCATTATTTCAAATTTCGTCAGTTTTTTCTTTTTAAATCTACCTCAAAATCATCAGATGTCTGTGAAAAGACACAGATCCCCAAAGCTATTCCTCAACTAAGGCTAAGTATTAGCCTTAGTTGTGGCTTAGAATTGGGCCTAAATCAGGTCTAGAACAAAATTTAGATGAGTAAGACAATCATGGTTTGAGATATCTGACATCTAGTTATCTGTTGTTTGTATATATAACTGCTATAATAAATATATATATAACAGTATAGTATATATAACTGCTGTAATAAATAAAAACACTCTTCATTTGTCCAAAATTAGTTATACTTCAAATTCTGAAACCCACATGGTAAATCTGCTTTAAGAAATCATTGCTTTATATATTCACATGAATTCACTCACTAATTTCTCACTGAACCATTTCCTTATGTGGTTTGGAATCTCGAGTGACGCAAGACTGTGACTAACTCAGAAGGCAACGAAAGCACTTAGCTTCTATTAGGTGTTTGGAGTTTCATTTCACTTTATTAAAAACAATAAGTACAGCTAGCCTTCGATCCTGTTGTGTTTTTGAAAGGAGAGTGTATAATGAGCTAGAAAATTTTAGACCCAAGTAATGGCTTAGGGATTATCATCTGAAAATAATGTTTATGTCTCACACCATTTTTACTTTAAATTTATTCTTTAATCTAAGAAATCATAGCTTACAATGTCCACTGGTATAGGTTAGAGTTTAAAATTGTACATCAAATTTAGAAACATGACAGATTTTAAAACACAGCAAACTAGGAAATGGCATTTCAAATACAGAAGGCCCACAGATAAACTTCTAGAATTCTGACTTAAGTCTGTCTATCTTCCTGTTCCAACAGCCACCATTCCCCATTAACATCCTTCAGTACAAACCTGGCACTTTGTGTACTATGTGGGTACATTTAGGGCTTTTTTTGAGATTCAGTTTTAAGGCTAAAAGAATGGTTTTAATTTGACGCAGCAATAATTGGTATATCCCCAAGGGTGCGAGCCCAGTATTTCTTTATGAAGAAGCTATTTCTGCTTGTTTTCTGAACATGAATATATTAAATTCTTGTTATCTTCATAATTTGGTGCAACACTTCTGCTAATTGTATTTATAGCATGCATTATTTACTAATATGATGTTACACTAAGGTGGAGTTGTTTTTTAAATGGCAACTATTCTTCAGTGAGGCTGCTGCGATGTACTGTATTTATAATATTTCCATCTTCAGCTCAATTATAAGTATATTCTGAACAATAGCAAAAATTAATTTAACAACAATTAGAATTATTACTCTCAGAATGTGAAGTCTAGTAAATGAAAAGAGTTAAAATTATCTTTCTTAACTATTGCCACCCATCCATTTAAGCTCATGAATATCCATAGGGTTTAATAATATTGATTTTCTCATTTCTTTTCCATACCCCGAAACTATAATATAAAGCTACATCCACACCTGAGATTGTGGATTCATTTTATTAGATTGGGTTTCAATAGCAACTTTCTGCAAATATTGTGAAAAAGACTTTAAATAAACAGGTAAAGCAGTTTAAATGTTTCCTAAATTTGTAGTAGACCAATTCTATAATTCGTGTAGCACTAACATCCAAAATTTTGGTTGAAAATAAAGTTCAGAGAAATGTACTTTATTTGATTGGATGACTTATAGCAGGAATCAATGACCAATAACAACACCCATTTCCCAAGAGACTAAAACAAGGAACCAAATCTTGCCATACTTAGACTGTTACTGTAGTGAAAGGAGACAATTTACTGTGAAACTCTACACCTGGGACCACATTTCTACACCTGGTCAGTTTCACACTTCTTATCAGTATTCTTTCTCCAAGGTTCATTCTGGGTAAGAGCAGAATTAATACGTAAGTTTACACTTAACATGCTCTGGATCCTTTTTCTGTGCTAAATGAGTTACAATCCTATATGCCTGTATAATTATTAAGGTCTTGAAAACCCCAATACGCTGTGTTACCACTAAATGCAGCACTTAATTGAAAATATATTTATTTGTTTCTTTGGTAAATATTGACTTATCTATGTGCATTTAGTTGTTTTTTTTTTCTTTTACAAAGATATATTATATAGGAGCTGGAGAGATAGCACAGTGGGTGGAGCACTTGCCTTGCCCACAGCAGTCACAATCCTCAGCACCCCAGATGATACCTCAAGACCACCGGGAGTAACCCCTGAGCACAGAGCTATTAGTAAGACTTGACCACAGTTGGCTGTAGCCATTCCCAACATAGCAAAATAAGTATATATCCATATATGCATGTATGTGTGAATTCTAGATACATATGAAAGACTACTATAATCACTATCAGTCATTTAATGCCTCTCTTAGATTACGAACATAGATATTTGTATCTTTCCAAGCGTGGGAAACATCCTTTATTATATATACAAATCTAGTATATGAAAGCGCAATTGATATCTCTCAGCTTTAGAAATCACTGTAGTCAACCCTAGCCAATATCGTCCTTAATGTCCCTGACTGATATTCCATAATTTGGTTCTTCCCTAACTCCCCAGATTGTGCTCTTGTTCTCCCTTTAACATGATGTTTTCCCAGGATGTCAAGTGTCAACCACTTACCCTTTGTACATGCTGATTCTGTTGTTTTAAACAGTTTTATTAACATTCATCCTTCAAATCTCAGCCCTCAACAAACTTTCTTTGACACTTTTTAATCCAATTTCATTACACTTTTTTGTCTTTCCCTAACACTCTTGTTATATTTTTTATTTGTGGCAGTTAAGATAATATCAAATTTTTATATTTATAAAACCATAGTGTACATAAACTCTGTTTTTTCTTTTTTCTTTTGGGCCACGATGCTCAAAGCTAATTACTGGCTCTGAGTTCAAGGATCATCCTTGGTGGGGTTTGAGGGAGCCCATGGCGTGCCCAGGAATCTAACCTGGGTTGGCTGCATACAAGACATGTGCACTACCCACTGTACTAGGTACAGTGGCCCCGACTCTAGGTATTTTGAACATGGACATTTAGTTACTACATCTCTAATGTAAGAAAAAAATGAAATAATGTTCCTGATGTTAGAGATGAACTACTGGAAGGGAGGGAAATTACTAGTTCAATGTGATATAGTTAAGTAACAGTAAAGCTTGTCTGTAGAAATTTGGCCTCTGGTGACTCATTCAATGTTTTTCTAGTAGAATGTTCCTTCCAATAGCGCTTAACTTTCTGGCCATTTAGTCTTTATAGCTCACATTTGGGGGTATTTGTTATTTCTTTCAAAAATAAAGAACTTCTATACTGAATATAAACTGAGCCTTATAAAATAAAGATATAAAGATAAAAAGTTAACTATAAAAAAAACCTTCAACACCATTAGAGATAGTTATGGCCTTTGAAATCTTGGCTTTAAAACATCAAAAGTTTTGTTAAACTCCATGGCAAGATTAATTCACTACAATTTCCTAAATTTACTTATTGAGAAGTAATTTGTTAACTTATATTATTTGAGTCTTCATTATTTTTATAGTTCATATTTTTAAGAGAGTCAAGGTATTTGGGAAAATTCTCTACTCTGTTATTTAGACCAATTTTCTGTAACATAATTTGCAGATTTGTTTTTAATAAATAAATCTGAGTTCACTTTCATGCAACAGCTACACTCTTGCTCACACAGATTATATGATTTCTGTACTATTTTTCTCAAATCAACTCTCTTGTCTTCTTTGAAGACCCAATTTTTCTGCTTATTCATTTCCTTGCTTTTCCATATTCTTCCTGTGGTTTTGTATCTGGAGGATGTTTTCCCATTTTTTCCCCTAAATCATAGATCTTGGCCCTACATTTTCATGTTTCTTTATGCTTTGTATCAGTTGAATGCCTATATTAATCAGTCCTAGTGTTGACTCATTCAAATTTGTAATAGTTACTAAAAGATTGGCTCAACATAATCTTTAGGCATATTTCAATCAGATCAACAAGTGAGGACTCATATATAAACAAGCGACTAACACACAATCCCTGACCCCTGTCCTGCCCCAAGTTATGACTAAAAGATCTCCAAGAGAAGTAGGTGGATTAAGCAAATAAAATAAACATGTCCATTGTTAGTAAACATTTATAAAACAACTAGGATGCTAGTTGCCACAATAAAGTAACACTCAGGGTATTGCAAAATCATATCCAAGATGCACTTAAATTAGATCATTAATCATCACAAAAAATTTCTAGAGTGCTGATATTTAAAGGGTAAATATGTAATAAGACCATGATGTAGCTTGTTTAAAGCAAGAAAATCAACGTGTATAAAGGTAATTGATGTAAAATGTTTGGTATCTTGAGGAAAGAGCATATGAAAGGGAAGACAACAGAAAAATATAGAGAGTTAGGAAGGGTGAGTTTTCAGAATATTCACCAGGCTTACCAAAGAATGTGATGCCTGCTTAGAAACCACCAGTTTTCTTTTAAAAAACTGTATAAAGAACTAGGAATATAACATTAGCAATATACATGTTGATACGGGCTGGAGTGATAGCACAGCGGGTAGGCCATTTGCCTTGCATGCAGCTGACCCAGGTTCGATTCCTCTGTCCCTCTTGGTGAGCCCGGCAAGCTACTGAGAGTATCCCGCCTGCATGGCAAAGCCTGGCAAGCTACCCGGGGCATATTCGATATGCCAAAAACAGTAACAACAAGTCTTACAATGGAGACATTACTGGTGCCCGCTCAAGCAAATCGATAAGCAATGGGATGACAGTGACTTATACATATATAGCACAGCAGTTGGGCTTTCGCCTTACACGTGGCTGACTCGAGTTTGATTCCTCCGCCTCTCTCGGAGAGCCTGGCAACCTACTGAGAGTATCGAGCCCGCACGGCAGAGCCTGGCAAGCTACCCTTGTGTATTGGATATGCCAAAAACAATAACAATAAGTCTCTCAAGGAGAGACGTTACTGGTGCCCACTCGAACAAATCGATGAGCAATGGGATGACAGAGAGAGAGACAACATAACAATAGTTAACATTTTTTTAGAGTTTGGTATATCACGGATGTTTGGAATACGTCTGACATTTGAAGGCATTTTCACAGAAAGCTCCATAAGAAATATATTGTTAGTGTCTTTATCTTTCATATAATATTATGGACCTAGTGTGTAAACCATATCCAAGACTGAATTCTAGAGGAGAAAGATTACAAACAGAAAATTCAATAACTCCATTATTGCATTTATCTTTGAGAAAATTAGAACTTAAGTTAAAGTAGTAAACAAGAAAATGAAAAGCTGGGTAAGCAAGTAATAAGGGGTCAGAACCACAATGTTGTTCAGATTAGATATGAGCAAAAAAAGTGATATTAGTCAATAATAAATCAAATTTATTTGTATTTGTCTCTTAAGGAAGCAATGATGCCTAAAGGAAATACAGTTGAAATAATAGGAGTCAGAAACACCAACCTGAAATATTTGTCCTGTACTTCATGTGAAAAATACCTTTCAAGGGTTTAAGCAACTATATTTTCTCAATACTTCTTGAGCACCTTACATATGTGTGTGTGTATAATTGTTAACTAGATAGTTCTACTTTCATATGTCACAGGTGTTACATAAATTTTTAACAAAAGTGGGATTTTAGGACCAAAAAAAGAGAAAGTACTGAATAAATAATAAGATATACATGTCAAAAAAGACATAAGACCCGGTTTAATGTGCACTAAAAATAGTGCATATAAGAATAATGAGAAAGAAGATATATTTTTTAAAATATGTATTTAAAAATATGTATTTTCCTTATAAGGAAACAAATAAGAGTGATAATATTTTAGGAATATACCTAGCAAGTTGCTTATTAATTACAAAAATAAAACTTTATAATTTTAACCTAACAAGCACAATTTGTTATTAAAGTTAATGTCACTGATTATGAGATAAAATGACCTTATATGTTTCCAGATATGATGCCTTAAAGATGCAATGTAACTTTTATATTATAATCAAAAATACAAAATCTAAAGCTAGTTGTGATCAAAAATCAAAGAAATGCATCCTGAACAATATTCTACAAAGTTACTGATTTTTCCAAATTGTTCAAATCATGAAAGAAGAAAGCAAAGGCTGAGAAATTGTTTTAGATTAAAGGAAGCTAAAAAATCATCACAATGTAACCTGTGATCCTGTATTTTATGCTACACAAGAAAAAATCTACATAGGATATTGTTAGAACAATTTGTGAATTTTGGATAAAAACTGTAAATTAGATAATAATATTATACCAATACTACATTCTATGATTTTTATTAGAACTACTTGCTACATAACAAATAGTCCTTAGGATATACATAGAGGAATTCTTATGGATTAAAAACTAGAGGTAGGTTAGAAGGGAGAGAAAGGGGGAGTTGAAATGGGAATCTTATAACCTAGTTCTCCCTCTGGGAGAACCTGGCAAGCTACCGAGAGCTTCCTGCCCACATGGGAGAGCCTTGAAAACTCCCCATGATGTATTCATATGCCAAAACCAGTAAGAATGCTGGGTCTCATTCCCCTGACCCTGAAAGAGCCTCTAATGCAGCATCATCAGGAAGGACGAGTAAAGAGAGGCTCCTAAAGTCTCAGGGCTAGGATGAATGGAGACGTTACTGAGACTGCTCGAGAAAATCGTCAATCAATGTGATGATGATGATGATGATGATGATGATGATGATGATGATGATGACAGGTAAGATATTATTATTGCCATAATAAGATCAAAGCACAAATAAGATTTAATGCCGTATAGTTTAGATTTCGGAGTTGAAAACTTACTTATGTAAAAGAGAATAGGCTTGCTATCATATTGTAATAAATTGTTTTAATTTTCTTATTGACATAGATTAAAATCATATATCAATCACGAATGAACTTTTACTGATTTATTTTCTGATCATTCTATTTGCCATTTCTTTAAGTTTTGTTAGAACAAGCAATGTATAGTAAATTTGTTATGTGCTTAAGAGGGCAGGTTGAGGTTGGGAGGGAAACTGAGGACACTGATGGTGTTGGAACACTAAGTACCATAAACAACTGTATTATAAACAAATTTGTAAATCATGGTGTTTTAATAACAAATTTTTTAAACAATAAAATAATTTATCTCTAATTATTAGATATTTACAAAGGCATTGTTTATATATTCAAACAATTATCTTCCTAATAAGAATCCTACAAATACATTTACAATTAAATAAATGTTACAAGCTTTACAAATAAAATCTGCTTTGTGAATAGAGAAGAAAGGGGCCTGGAGAAATAGTCCAGTAGATAAGGCTCTTGCTTGCTTGTGGCAGACCAGGTTTGGTCCTTGGCCACCCGAACTCACAAGGAGTGATTCCTGAGTGCAGAGCCAGGAGTAACCCCTAAGCATTGCCAGTGGCTCCAAACCTAAAAAAAAAAACAAAACAAATAAAGCAGAAAATGTTGAATCATTTTTCTCAAATTCACACAATGTGTAAGATCTTGTGCTTGGACTTCAGCCCTGAAGTACCAACTTCTCCGTACTGTTAAGTCACGTGGTAAGTAGAAGAAATAATAGAGTCAGTGTGGTGGCTATCTGGAAGAGCTCTTTAAGAGATCTAAGAAACAATCAACACTGCAGGGGCTGGGGGTGGCTCAGCAGAAGAGCAATAGCCCTGCACATGTGAGACCCTAAATTCAGTACCCAGCAATGAAAAGAAAATGAACACTGAAAATAAAAATGTAGGTTCTAAGATATAGGTTCCAAGATGTATTTATATAGAGAGATTTTTGTATTTATGTATATGTATACATACTTAAATATGTATACATACTTAAATATCAGTATTTAAATAATATACAGTATAAGTAATGTACAGTATTTAAATAAATGATGTATATATATAACGTACTCATATGTTTCTAATAATCCTAATGGAACACTACATATTTCACATAAGAGTACAACACAAAATTATTGAAACAGCATCATTTAAATATACGTGCATATATGATATATTAAATATCACTGTCACTGTCATCCTGTTGCTCATCGATTTGCTCGAGCGGGCACCAGTAACATCTCCCTTTTTTTTTTTTTGAGAGTTGTTGTTACTGTTTTTGGCATATTGAATACACCACAGGGAACTTGCCAGGCTCTGCCGTATGGGCAGAATACTCTCAGTAGCTTGCCAGGCTCTTCGAGAGGGGCAGAGGAATCGAACCTGGGTCGGCCATGTGCAAGGTAAACTTCCTACCGCTGTGCTATCACTCCAGCCCATACTGAATATATATGTATATATACCCATATGCATAAGAAAAGTACTAGAAGGAAATCACTCAAATGATAACATATATATCAACAAGTATTGCAGCTCATTTAGGTTTACATTTGTATATCTTATCTTTATTTACAAATGCTCTATCCCTAGTTTCAATTATTTTTATAATTTACACATGCCAATATGTGACAGAATTAAGTTGAATATTAACATAGCATTTGTAAAGATAAAAAGGGAAACAGTCAGGAAGAAACAAATCCAGGTATACTGGGTGTCTCCTTTTGCCAATATTCATCACATAAACCAAGATCAGAGAGTTCCAACTAGCTGAAGACACTGTAAGGAAAAGATTTGGTGAGTCACTTATTAAGAGTGAGTGAGCAGTATGAAAGAATTATTCCTCTCATAAGCAAACTCACATAGATTTCCAATAAACCACTGGTGCCATCTTTAAGAAAGGGAAGCAGAATGTACCCACTGTTTATGAATACATTCAGGGGAAAAGTCAAAAGAATGTCTGAATTTGTGAAAAAACAAAGAAATTAAAATGGGGCCTTGGGGTTATTTATATATACCTACTATAAAGGTAAATGTGATTATGCAATTGTCAAAACTCATAGAATTTACAACTCCAAGAATGGCCCTTCCAGAAATAATGATGTGTCAATATAGGTTCATCCTGTAACAAATATATCACCCTTATGCCAATAACGGGGCAGTTATGTGGGTACACATATATATTCACTTAAGTATTCAATAATATACAGTAATTAAATAAAATGATAATACATATATATAATTTGCTCAGATATTCTCTATAATTTCCATTCAAATTTTCTCTGAGCCTTAAAAGTATTCTAAAACTATTAGGTTCATTAAGCAAAATGATAAAAAAAATTTAAATTAAAATGAAATTTTCTGATAAAATTTAACAGAACTCTTTAATTATTCCAAATTCAAGCTATGAAATAACTGACAGAGAATTGGTTTAATTTAATTTGGATTGCTTTAGTCCAATCTGATTTAATTAGATTTAGCTACATTTAATACATGCTTTCAAATTTTATGCCTAGAAGATAGAATTATTTTTAAGGAAGTATGTATGTTTCTGTGCATATACACATATAGATGATGACAGGTTGATAGAACTAGGAGGCTAAAGATGTACATGTGTGCATAGACATCAGAAAGACAGAGATACATATAAATATATATTAATTGTTCATTTATAAAATGTGTATCTAGACACTGGTACTGTCTATTGGAGATAAAAATAATGGAATTAATTATTTTTAAGATTTTTATTATTTTTTTTTCTTTTTGGGTCACACCCGGTGATGCTCAGGGGTTACTCCTGGCTCTGCACTCAGGAATTACCCCTGGTGGTGCTCAGCGGACCATATGGGATGCTGGAAATCAAACCTGGGTCAGCCGCGTGCAAGGCAAACGCCCTATCTGCTGTGCTATTGCTCCACCCCAATTCTTTTTTTAATTATTGAATCACCGTGAGATACAGTTACAAAGCTTTCATGGTTGATTTTCAGTCATACAATGATTGAACATTCATCCCTCCACCAATATCCCCAGTATCCTTCCCCACACCCCCACCCCACCCTACACCCTGCCTCTAAGGCAGACAATTTCCTTCTTACTCTCTCTACTTTGGGGCCTTATGGTTTGCAATACAGATACTGAGAGACCATCATATTTGGTCCTTTATCTACTTTCAGCACACATCTCCCATCCCAAGCGATCCCTCCAACCATCACCGACTTAGTAATCCTGAAGGCAAATTCTTGCCATGTAGAAAATATCATTTATCAAGGAGGTAGAGATGGAAACTGCCCAAGGCAATCTGGGCTGATTTACATGCTGTACACTGCATGAACTTCAGTGGAACTATTCACTTAGTACAGTGATTATCAAAAGACGTGAGTGATCAAAAGCAGAATTGTGGAAGAGAGTGTTCTACATTTCTGATAAACAAAATGCAATATATGTAATAACAATAAACTAAAGAATTGGGGAGGAACTTTGGGATGTGACAGAGAGTAAAAATCTTATGTAGGAGACAGGGAGTGGAAGCTTTGAATAAGGACATGTCATGACCAGATATTCTTTAGCATGGACAAGATAGTCAGTTCATGCTAAAGACAGGAAGATATTATATTCTGAAGACAGGAAGCTCAATATTACAAAAATCAAAGTGAAAATACTGAGGGTCTATATTAGAGAGAACAGTATGCTGGACAAGGGAAAAGGAACCAGACCCAGAGAGATGAAAAGGTCAAAACCTAGGAAATAACTGCCCAGTCCTTATGGCTTACTCACTAGACAAAGAGAGAGATTATAAGAGATGGATCTATAGGGTCTTGGATAAGTAAGCAGTTCAGTTTTAGGCATATTGAATTAAAATATCTGTGGATATGCTAATCTATGTGCATAAGTTCAGATGTTAGCAGGAATTTTGTTCATATCCTTCTCACTGGCTCAGATAAAGAGGGCCCTCAGTTTTGCATGTGTTTCTGTATTTGTGACGAGGCCACACAATGGAAGGTGCGGCATGTTGCAGAAGAACATGGGCTGACTTGCGGGAACACTGAAGCAAGCTGAGCTGAGTTTCTTCTCTCCAAAGGTATCATCTCTTTGCTGTCAGCTGTTTTTCTGGGGGATGCTAGTAGGCTAGAAATCAGTTCTCTTGGATCTCAGAGGTGCACTGCATGTACAATGTCCTTACATGTGCAAAGGACACAAATATAGCTGGATGTGACCACTTTGAGCATTTAAAGCCATCAACTTAGGGGAAAAAAATAAGCCATTCCCAATCTTGATATAATACACACACACACACACACACACAGTGTCACCAGAGGACAGCTTTGTGGCAAAGGTGTATGCCATGGAAGCATGAGATCATGTGTTCAATCTCTAGTGTCACCCACAAGCACCTAGCATGGCTCCTTAGCTCTCTGTCTTTGACCCCTCACACCTTAGGGAACTGTGCAAACTCCAGAGCATGGCAGTTAGTTGCGTGTGTGAGTGTGTGAGTGAAGTGTGCACCCCCTACTGAGCGCCACAAGAAAAAGAGTGTGTGCCCCTCTTCAGGAGTGCGGGTCTGAGTGAGCGCATGCGTGGGCGTCACCCAGACCCAGCCTGCCCTGCAACCAGGATGTATGTCAGCGGCACAAGTCTAAAAGTGTGACTACCAGCATGAATGCATTCAAGCCCCTCAACTAATGTGTGTACCCTCCAGTGAGTGCCACGACCAAATGTACAAGCACCCCAGCAAAGCCTATGTGTGACCACCCAGTCATCACATCAACAGTGGCACAGCGAAGACAAGGGGAATATTTACAAATATTTGTTTTTGGTTTGGGGTTTTTGGTGTTTTTTTTGCTTTTTCTGAGGGGGTCACACCCAGCGATGCACAGGGGTTACTCCTGGCTCTGCACTCAGGAATTACTCCTGGTGGTGCTGTGGGACCATATGGGATACTGGGAATCGAACCTGGGTTGGCCGTGTGCAAGGCAAATGCCCTACCTGCAGTGCTATCGCTCCAGCCCTTTACAAATATTTGTAAAAGAGTATTTCTTCTGTAACTGGATAAAGCACTCTGTTAGAACTCCACCCAAATAACCAAATTTGGGGTGGGGGGCACACCCACGGGTGCTCTGGGCTCATTCCTGCTCAGTGCTCAAGGATCACTCCTGACAGCAGAAGGTGGGGGGATCGTATGGAGTATCAGGGATCGAGCCCAGGTTGGCCGTGTGGCAAGGCAAATGTCTGACTTTCTGTTCTACCTCTTTGGCCAGTTATCAAGACTTTTTTTTTCAAAATGTATCCTCAACACCACCATTTGTTCTCTCTCAACCCCCTTTTCCTCTTATAACCTTATTTCTATTCCTAATGTCTCTGGGTTTATCATTTTATTTGCTTTTGTCTGTACACCAGTTTTATAGATTTATATGAATAAACAAGTAAAACTATCCATACTTGTCCTTATCTTTTGGCCTATTTCAAACAACATAATTCCTTCATGTTTCCTCCACTTCATAGCAAGTGGAAATATTTGATCAAATAAATATCCGATCACTGTTCTGCTGTATAAACGTACCACGCTTTCTTCATCTAGCCACCCTCTACAGAAACTTTTGGTGCTTCTTATTTTAGCCACTGCATATAATATTTCATTTTATGTCACCTTAAATGTTTCCTTTCATTTTCTTTGCTGGAGGGTTTTTGTCCCCAGAAACATTTCTACTGCTAATGCAATAGAACAGTTCACCTTCATTATCTTCTGTGTGATCCATGGTTTGTGGATCATGCATCTAGACTTTAATCCATTTTGAAATGACATTTGTCTGTAAGTAGAAGAGTAGCTCAGTTTCACCCTCTTTCTTTTTTATATTTTTTTTACTTTTTAAAAAATTATTTTTATAAAGTAGTTCACAATATGGACTAGAGCGATAGCACAGCGGGTAGGGCATTTGCCTTGCACACGGCCAAACCAGGTTCGATTCCTCAGTCGCTCTTAGAGAGCTTGGCAAGCTACCAAGAGTATCCTGCCTGCACGCCAGAGCCTGGCAAGCTCCCCTTGGGTATTCAATATGCCAAAAACAGTAACAAGTCTCACAATGGAGACATTACTAGTGCCTGTTTGAGCAAACTGATGAGCAATGGGACGACAGTGCTACAGTTATAATATTTGATTATATTTAATATTTGAACACCAACCCCACTATCATAACACCTTCCCACCACTATATTTGAGATGCTTCCATCCCAATCCCTAACCCCAAAGCAGAACTGAAATTCATTTTGCATTGTTTGTTATGAATAAACCACTGAAAATGATCCAAAAGAGTTTCCGTAGAGGAAAGTGTGTGGAGATGGTTGTATTTCACCCATGGGCCATTAAACCCTTCTATAAGAGATCACTAACATGTTGTTGAAGATTGAGCCTTGTTTGCTTATATATATATATGTATATATATACATGTATATGTGTATATATATATATGTCACTGTCACTGTCACCCTGTTACTCATCAATTTGCTCAAGTGGGCACCAGTAACGTCTCCATTGTGAGACTTGTTCTTACTGTTTTTGGCATATCGAAATTGCCACGGGTATATGTTTTATATTTATCTGAAAATATAAATTTCCCTCTAAGATTGGTTGCCTTCTACTTTAAACCCCACCAAATATGGTGTGCTACTCTTGGAATATTAGTGATGTGAGGTATGACATGTTGCGCAGCTGCGAGGTCCAGGAGAAAATTCACTCTCTTTCTTGAGGCTGCCTAGTGTTCCCAGAACTAGTCATTGACAAGACTCTCATTTATCCATTGTATATTAAGATTCTCTTGTCTTAAATAGAAAATAAAGAAACATATTAATTTATTTCTGGTTTTCAACTTTCCTCTATTGATCCATGTATTTTTTTTTAAAACCAAATGGCATGCGCTTTTAATTACTCTAATTTTCTTTGGAGTACATAGCCAAGAGACAAAGAACTTCCAATATAAAGGAGCAAATAGACATAAACAACTTCCTCATGCTTAAAGTGATTAGCATGAACATATTTGTAAGTAACATAATTATCAAAGTATGCAATTTTGAAAGAGGAAGCCTCAGTTTCCCCCTTTGTCCACTGTTGCTTGCAGCTCTATTTTAGCTGACTTAAATCTACTTTTTAGACATCCCTGCAAATTCCTGGACTTCCTCTGAGACTGAAATTCAGTGTCCAGGGGTCTCCAGAGCCCTGGGTGCTTAGCAACGTTGAGGACTTGAGTTCACTGCTACAGTTGAAGGGATGGAAGGTTGGGGTCCCAGGGAACTTTGTTTATGTATGTGGCTCTTTTAAGTGTCCCCAGTTTGTCGGATTGTCAGTCAGATATCAGTCAGATAAACGGGAGTAGCTAAGGGCAGGAATAAAGGTGAAATACAAGTCAGACAAATGCTCTCTGACTCTGTACTCATGCCCCGACAGAGGACAGCTTCTCCTCAACATCTCATCTGTGACCCCTTGTCTGTGCACACATGAAAGGCAGGAAAGCCACATTTTTTTTTACCAGCACACACATGGATAGAAAAGTCCAACCATGCATGTGTGACTAGAGAACAAAGAAAATCCAAAGGGACCAAGAGATGCTGGGCCACAGGCCATTAGTGGCAGCCTGAGGAGAGCCAGGTCAGATTAAAGAGCAGCGAGTAACAGCAAGGGGACACGGGCTCCAGCATTCCCGTCATGCAGTGCTCAAGTACTCTGTGGACGGGACCTAGTATTTGTACAATGGAGGGAGAAGACAGTGAAGGGATAGGATAAGTGGCATTGTGCAGGGGTAAAAGAGAGATGCTTCAACCTGGGAAGGGACTAGAACCAGTACTTTAAAACTGTACAAGAAACTAAAAGTTCACAAACATCTGGCCTTTTGTATGCAAATCTGTTATACATTACTCAAGGGTCCACTCACGCAGGAATAGAACAGTTCCACACTAACATCCACTAGCCTCCAACCTGCTGGCTCATAGTTCTTAAAGCTCTTTCTCAATCTGTCATCATGCCCCTCAATAAATTGGCCCTTGAGAGAGAGTGGGAAGGGCCCTTTGCAATTGCAGTTTTGAGGAATGATAAACTTAGACTGTCAAAACTAAATCAAGAAAAGCAACATTAACGACACAAAAGTTTAGGGACAGGGTGATGAACTTGGATTTCTGGGATTATAAGAACTTTTCCGTAGAAGAGAAATAGCCTGAAAGAACGTTTGCAGGACGAAGTGGGATAATCTAATAAAGGAAAGTTGTGGCTATTTGCTTTAGGAAAGACAATCTGTTGGGTCTTAGAGTTTAGAAATAATAATGCAACTTTCAATGGAAAGTTATTTTGATTGCTACCACTGATAACATCTGCACTCAATAATAGTAAGTGCTAAATTGAACTCTAAGTTTTGAGTGCATGTAAAATCATTCTATATTGTGGCTTATTACATAGATGTAAATTTTGATTATATTATAGCTTTATATATTCTTCCCAAGCATAATTATAATGCAGGCACTTTGTAGTGTAAGTTTCCAATTTTAAAGTAATGATAACAGAGCCCACTGACCCCCAGACCCTGCAAGCCCCCTGCCCCAGCAGCGGCGACCATGAAGTGCTGTCAAAAGGCACCCGCCAGAAACTTCAGGAGAGCGGCAGAAGGATCTAGACAGAAGCAGCAGGGACATAAGCGTCCCCTCCCACCGATAGGTATGGCAGCATGCTGGACGTGGCGTCCAGGGAAACGGTGCAGTTATTTTCCCTTTCTCAGCACATTGGACTCAAAGCTCAACCTCAATTACCTAATTCTAAAGCCTACATCCTGACTATCCCAAACACATTAGCCCATGGACCATTAGCCTAGTCCAATCAAAGTATACTGAAAAAGCGACCACCATCGACAGAGCTCATCCAGAATCCTTTCTCAAAGTAAGAGAGGAATACTGATGGTGAACTGAAAGGTCCCACCTCCATACCACCATAACAACATAAAGAAACAGTGCAAATCCCCACCACAAGGAGAGGATGAAGAAAAGAGTCCAGAAGCCTCAACAGGGGTTACCCACAAATACGATCTCTCCGAAAATAAATCAGAGATGAAATATAGAAGATGTTCAATGAACTCAAAGAAAAGGGGGATCACACATCTAGCAAATTAAAGGAGGATGTAAAAGAAACAATGGAACAGACAACCAATAAAATGCAGGATGAAATGAGAGCAGAAATTTTAAAAAGCTACAAACAGAAATGTCACAAATAAAGGAGTCAGTAGATAAAATAAAAAACTCAGTGGGTTCCCTCAACAGTAGAATGACTACAGCCCAAGACAGAATCAGTGAGCTTGAAGATGAGCTGCAGAAAGCTTATAGGCAAGAACAAACAATGGGAAAAGGCCTCAAAATAGCTTTAGGATGAATCAGAGTCCTTAGGGGATGAGCTCAACAGGAACAACATAAGAATCATTGGACTACCAGAAGGACAAGGAGGCAACCCCAATGAAGGAGCCACAGTTAAACATCTCTGAGAAGTTCCCATAGCAGAGAATGCAGGCATCCAGATCCAAAGAGTCCGAAGGGTGCCAGCTAAAAGAGACCCTAATAAAAAGACTCCAAGACATATTCAGAATGTCAGAACATATTCACATAGTCAGAATGATGGATGCCGCAGATAGAGACACAATACTGCAAGCAGCAAGGCCAAAGAAGAAAATTCCAAACACAGAAGCACCCCTTAGATTTACAGCAGACCTATCAGAGCCCTCCAAGCCCGAAGACAATGGTGGGATATAGTGAAAAAACTCAACGAACTGAACACCACACTAATACTTTTTCTGGCTAAACTTTCACTCAAACTCAAAGGAATGATACATTATTTCATGGATAAACAACAGCTCAGGAACTTCATAGACTCAAAACCAAACCTAAAAGAAGCACTAAAGGGGCTACTGTGAGACAAGAAAAACCCCTACAAGCGTAACAAAGCCCTCCAGGAAGATAGCACAAAACCCCATGACAATAATCTATCTCAATGTCAATGGTCTAAATGTACCAATTAAGAGATACAGAGTGGCAACATGGATTCAGAAACTGAACCCAACATTCTTCTGCCTACAAGAAACACATCTGAACAGTCAGAGCAAACAGACTCAAAGTCAAAGGATGGAAAACAATCCTGCAAGCAAACAACTCCATCAAAAAAGGGTGGCCATACTAGTGGCCATACTAGTATCTGACAACATAGATTTTAGGTTGAAAAAGATTAGAAGGGACATGTACAGCAGGAAGAAATCAAGGTCCTAAACATATACACACTTAATGAGAGACCAGCTAAATACTTAAAACAACTGCTAACAGATTTTAAGGACATTACCAGCAACACAATAGTGGTAAACACTGCCTTATTGCCTCTAGATAGATCAACAAGATTAAAAATCAGCAAGGAAACACCAGCTTTGAAGGAAGAAATAGAAGAGAGAGGGCTAATAGATCTATACAGGGCTTTACATCCCCAAAAGAAAGAATGCACATTTTTTTCCAGTGCACATGGAACATTCTCCAAAATAGATCACGTGCTGGGTCACAAAACATAGCTCAATTGTAAAAAACTCAGCACGCCGACAGGTGTGTGCACTTGCGGGCTCTTCGGGCAGCTGTCTCTCACCGCTCACGTTCGGTGTTCTGGAACTGCTGTGTATGGGCTGGATTGGGATGGCTGTTGGCCAAGGACAGGCGAAGGAAGAACGAGGACCAAGCTGGTTGCTGATTAGTTACCGTTTATTCAATCTTCCATCTTTCTCATCTCCCACACTCCTAGCTCCATCCTCTCTCTGGATCTGCTCGCATTTCCTTCACTAGTCTCTCCCTCTGCTTGTCTCTCCCTTGCCCTATAGGCTACACACAGCCAGGTAGTAAAATCAACATAAGAAAGCCCTTCCTGAGGGCCGGGCATTCCAAATCCCTTCCTGACTGCCAGTAGGCAAAATACCTCTTAAGGGGTTTTTCTCCTTTCCTTAGTCCAAACACTCTTAATACTAGCTATTTTTGTATAGACATAGCAAGGGATACAGTAAGGCTTGCAGGGCAGCTCTCCTGGCAACATCTTGCCACAGACTCAGACTACAGCACTCAAGCCAGATTAATCATTCCTAACCCTAGCAGGATCCAAATCTAGTTATCACTATTTGGATCATGACAGCATTTGTCCATGACCAAGCTCTTAACTTATAGTTAAGCATTAGGCACTTTGGCCAGGCCCATCTCGATGCCAGGGTAGCACACAACTCATCACTTGCCCTGGATCCGTCTCGTCCCCCGTCGGGACCCTGCTTTTGGGGGGTGCTAGGAAGTAAGGGTAGCTGAGGCTTAGATCGAGAGAACAGATGCCCAGGAGGAAAATATCATGTAGAGTCAAATGACTCCTAGGTTACAAAAGCATAACATTTGCTAAGTCTTCCTGTATCCATACAAAAAGGTCATTGCTTTGAATAAACTATGCAAAGGACTCAAGGAGAAGAGAAAAAAATATTTACAAGTCAACAGAACACTAAGAAAGAAGTTACAAATAAACACAGAGGAGTGGGAGCACTGTAATGGGAGTAACCCAATAAACCTAACTATCAGAGGCTATGTTATCCTACACTCAATAGAATCAGAAAGATAGAAATTGTATCAACTACCTTTTCAGACCACAATGCACTGAAGATAAAAGTCAATCACATGCAGATGTGGAGAACCAAATCAAACACCTGGAAATTAAACTACCCAGTGTTGAACGAGTGGGTCAGGAAGGAAATCAAGGAAGAAATCAAAAAATACCTGGAAACAAATGAGAATAAAGACACAAGTTACCAGAACTTATGGGACACAGCTAAAGCTATATTAAGGGGGAAATTTATAGCACTGCAAGCATTTCTCAGGAAGGAGAAAGGGCCCACATAAATAACTTGACTTCCCAGCTTAAGATCTTAGAAAAGGACCAACAAAAGAACCCCAAACCAGGCAAAAGGAAAGAAATAACAACACTTAGGGCAGAAATTAACGGCACGGAAACCCAAAAACAATCTGAAAGACCTATGAAACCAAGAGCTGATTCTTTGAGAAAATAAACGAGATCGATAAACCTCTAGAAAGACTCACAAAGAAAGAGAAAGAGAATTGTAATAAACTGAATCAAATATGAAAAGGGGGACATCACAACAGAAACCAAAGAAATGCAAAACATCATCAGAGACAACTTTGAAAGTAGTTTGTATGCCACGAAACAAAAGAAGCTAGAAGAAATGGATAAATTCCTGCATTCTTAGACTCTCCCAAGACTGAAACAAGAAGATTTGGAATACCTGAATAGCCCTATTACTATCAAGGAAATTGAAACTGTAATCAAAAGTCTTCCCAAAAACAAAAGCCCAGGTCCAGATAGATTCACTAGAAAATTCTTCCAAGTATTTAACAATTTAAAAAGGACCTATTCCCAGTTCTTCTCAAGCTTTTCCAGGAAATTGAAGAAACAGAAACTCTCCCAAACAGTTTATATACGGCACATATCTCCCTAATACCAAAAGCAAACAAAGACACAACTAAAAAAGAAAATTACAGGCCTATATCCCTGATGAACATGGATGCGAAGATCCTCAACAAAACATAAGCAAATAGAATCCAATAAATCATCAAAAAGATCATATACCACGACCAAGTGGGATTCATCCCAGGGATGCAAGGATGGTTTAATATTTGAAAATCAATTAATATAATTCATTATATCAACAAAAGAAAAGATAAAAAACATATGATCATATCAATAGATGCAGAGAAACTATTTGACAAGTTCCAGCACCCGTTTATGATGAAAACTCTCACCAAAATGGGTTTTGAAGGAACTTTCCTCAATATAGTCAAATCCATCTTTCACAAGCTTATGGCAAGCAATATCCTCAATGGTGGGGGGGGTGAAGAGCCTTCCCTCTAAGATCAGGGATGAGAAAAGGATGACCACTCTCACCATTTCTATTCAATATAGTACCGGAAGTACTTGCAATAGCGGTTAGGCAAGAAAAATATACTAAGGGCATTCAGATAGGAAAGGAAGAATTAAAGCTCTCACTATTCACAGGTGTTATGATACTATATTTAGAGAACCCTAAAAACTCTACCAAGAAACTCCTAGAAACTAGAGACTAGTTTAGTAAAGTTGCAGGCTATAAAATCAATATCCAAAAGTCCATGACTTTCCTATATGCAAATAATGAAAGAGAGGAAAGCGACATGAAAAAATCAATCCCACTCACAATCATGTCTCAGAAAATCAAGTACCTCAGAATCAGCTTAACTAAGGAGATAAAGGAACTATACAAAGAAAACAATAAAATACTACTTCATGAAATAAAAGAGGACATGGGGAAATTGAAACATATCCCCTGCTCATGGATTGGGAGAATTAGCATTGTCAAAATGGCAATACTCCCCAAAGCATTATACAGATTCAATGCGATCCCCATAAGGATACCCATGACATTCTTCAAAAAAATGGATCAAACACTCCTGAAATTCATATGGAAAAACAAACTCCCACGAATAGCTAAAGCAATTCTTGGGGAAAAAAAGATGGGAGGCATTACCTTCCCCAACCTTAAACTCTATTACAAAGTGGTAATAATTAAAACAGCATGGTACTGGAACAAAGGCAGAGTTGCAGACCAATGAAACAGGGTGGAATATCCTGACACACAGCCTCAAATATATGATCATTTAATCTTTGATAAGGGAGCAAGAAATGTGAAGTGGAGCAAGGAAAGCCTCTTTATCTAATGGTGCTGGCAAAACTGGACAGCTACATGCAAAAAAAAAAAATGGGCTTAGATCTCTGCCTAACACCACGCACAAAACTCAGATCAAAATGGATTAAAGACCTCAACATCAGACCAGAATCTATAAGGTACATTGAGGACAAGGTCAGCAAAACCCTCCATGACACTGAAGCTAAAGCTATCTTCAAAGATGACACACCACTAACCAAACAAGTGGAAGCAGAGATAAACAAATGGGACTATCTTAAAGTAAGAAGCCTCTGCACCTCAAAAGATACCATGACCAGAGTACAAAAACAATCTACACAATGGGAAAGAATATGCACCCAATTCCCACCAGATAAGGGGCTGATATCAAGGATATACAGGCACTGGTTGAACTCTACAAGAAGAAAACTTCCAACCCCACCAGAAAATGGGGCGATGAAATGAACAGAAACTTTCTCAAAGAAGAAATCTAAATGGCCAAAAGCACATGAAAAATTGTTCTTCATCACTATACATCAGGAATATGCAGATCAAAACAACAATGAGATATCATGTCACACCACAGAGACTGGCCCACAGCCAAAAGAACAAAAGCAACCGGAGTTGGTAAGGATGTAAGGAGAAAGGGACTCTCCTTCACTGCTGGTGGGAATGCTGACTGGTTCAACCCTTTTGGAAAACCATATGGACACTTCTCAAAAAATTAAAAATTGAGCTCCCATTTGACCTAGCAATACCATTTCTGGGAATATATCCCAGAGATTCAAAAAAGTATAGTAGAAATGACATCTGCACTTGTTCGTTCATTACAGCTCTGTTTACAATAACCAGAATCTGGCAAAAACCCAAGTGCCCAAGAACAGAAGACTGATTAAGGAAACTCTAGTACATCTGTACATCTACACAATGGAATACTATGTAGCTGTTAGAAAAGGTGAAATCATGAAATTTGCATATAAGTGGATCAACATGGAGAGTATCATGTTAAGTGAAATGAGTCAGAAAAAGCAAGACATACATAGAAAGATTGCACTCATTTGTGGAATATAAAGTAACAGAATGTGAGACTTACACCCAAGAATAGTACAGATGCATACCAGGAGGATTGCTCCACGGCCTGGAAGTGGGCTTCACATACTTGGGGGAAAGGTAGCTCAGATAGAGAAGGGACCACCAAGTAAAGGGTGCTTGGAGGGCCCGCTCGGGATGGGAGATGCAAGCTGAAAGTAGGCTGTAGACCAAACATTATGGCCACTCAATACCTCTATTGCAAACCACAACACCCAAAAGGAGACAGAGCAAAGGGGAATGCCCAGCCACAGAGGCAGGGTGAGGTGGGGGGAGTGAGGTGGGGGTGGTGAGAGTGATACTGGGATGATTGGTAGTGGAGAATGGGCACTGGTGGAGGGATGGGTACTCGATCATTGTATGACTGAAACATAAGCATGAAAGTTTGTAAATCTGTAACTGTACCTCACAGTGATTTATTTAAAATTTTTAAAAATAAATTAAAATTAAGGAGAAATAAATAAGTAAAGCAATGATAAAAATGAGCTTAAGTATGCATATTTGGGGAACTAAAAATATATTTTTATTTTAGGTGAAAGAGGAACTATTAACAACAAAAATATTTCCACCCAACTATCCCTAGTAGTTGAAAAACAAGAAAATAAATTATTTCAGAGCAATTTTAGTACAACAGTACTTCTGTCAAAATATATTGGTATGATGAGCTCATTTATGAAAGCAATCAATCTTCACTATTGGTAACTGTAGGGGTAGGACAGTTTTTGAAAACTGTAGATTTTAAACAGACATGTACCAGACTTTCTAAAATTCTATATAAATATTTATAACGTTTATTTTAGAAGAATATTCAAATAAAAAGATTTAATTTTCTTACACTTAAAAGGGCAATATAAAATTGTCATTGAGATTTGAATATTCAATGATCTGACCTGATAATCATTTCTCATAACCATTGCATGTCGAATAATAACAAAACAAACAAATGATTTTAACTAATTACCTACAATGTGTCGATCATTATTTTAATCTTTTTTCATAGACTGAATAATCAAAATCCCTTACATTACTGAAGGGCACCTAATATAATAGATGAAATCAATAGAATCTACAGTGTTTAGTCCTAAAGTTTTATGGTTAAAAATGATTTAATGTACTTTGAATATTAATAAGGGACAAGAAACAGAATAAAGTTAAAATATCTAATTTTGATTATTTATTTATTGATTTTTTGCTTTTTAGGTCACACCCGGCGATGCACAGGGGTCACTCCTGGCTTTGCCCTCAGGAATTACTCCTGGCAGTGCTCAGGGGACCATATGGGATGCTTGGATTCGAACCCGGGTTGGCCGAGTGCAAGGCAAATGCCCTACCCACTACGCTATCGCTCCAGCACCCTAATTTTGATTATTAAAAAGACAATTTTATAGCCTTATAGTAGTTACATTAATTGTTACATAGTCATTATATTAATTAAATTTAGAAAAGATTTTCCAAGACCAGAAGGTAATTGGCAGAAGGAAAGCAAGAAATTTTATGTCTGAATCAGACTTGGTATAGCAGAAGTTATAAGGGAAAACTACTGAAGGAAAAGGAGAAATATGATAAAGGGGTTAATTTTTAACAAAGTAAAAAAGAAAATACTTTACTATAACCCTGTGTTGTTGTTTTTTCTTATTTTTATTTATTTATCTATTATTTTTTGCTTTTTTGGTCACACCTGGCAATATTCAAGTTATGCCTAGCTCTGTGCTCAGGAATTATTCCTGGAGATCCTTGGGGAACCATATGGGATGCCGGGATTGCCGAAGCAAATGCCCGACCCATCGTGCTATTACTTCGTCCCCTGTTTTTTTTTTTTTAAATAATTTTATAACTAGAGCTATTCTCAAAGACCGCTTGGTACAGGAGAAAAGATTCTGGGGAGTGGGTTCTACGTGCTATAGATCTTTTTGGCAATGGAACTTCAAAATTCTTCTCTGAACTTTATCTTGTCAGTCCTAAAATAGAAATAAAGAGATGTAAGCATTGTTATGAATACTAACTATACAATAGGCTTTTAAAGCTGTAAAATCCATGGAAGTGGAAGATATAGGCTATATTATTTTTTAGTTCAGTCAATGAACATTATTCCTTTCTTGATCTTTTTCTTGTGGGCATAACAAAGAATGTTGGCATCAGTTTGGAATTCAGTTATGCTAAGCTTTTGAAATTCTAAGTAGAAAGGCAGTTTGATGACACAGAGAAAAAGTGTGTTTGAGCCTGAGGCAGGACTAAATAAATTCCTGAGTCCACACTTCAACAATCCATATACTCCGGTCACTCCACCCTAAATCAATAAATTCCTTTCAGCCAATCCAGCCCAGTGCACACAGCAGATGGATATCTGAGTGGCTCGAGGCAAGGGATAACCTTCATCTTGGAAGGAGACGCAACCAAACAACAGAGAGTACAATTGTCTAGTTTAATAAATCTATATTGTGACAAGAAATGGTATATTTTCTAATCCTAGTATATAGGGATTTGGAGAAATTCAGGTTAACAGGTTGTTCTTGTTTACTGATAGTTACTCTATAGATCATAGGTCGAATCTTCCACCTCTCCCATGTCATCGTGAAGTCAACTCTAACAGTGGTGTACTGCAAGGCAGTGGCAAGCAGGGGTAACAAAGGTGGTCAGTCTGCACCTCTTACCGTGGTGGAGGTTGTGTCACTAGAAAAGTATGATGCATTTTTGTTTGTTTGGGTGGGGCATACTAGCAGTGCTCAGGGCTTCCTCCTTGCTGTAAGCTTAGGGATCACTCCTGTTGAGCTCAGACAACCATATGGGGTGCTGGAAATTAAACCAGGGTTGACCACTTGCAATGAAACCCTCAGCCACTGTATTCTTTCTCTCTCTCTCTCCTCTCTCTCTCTCTCTCTCTCTCTCTCAATCTGTCTCTGTCTCCAGTACCATACATTTTTATGCACTGAAATGCAAATAGAAATCACTTGTATCACTTGTAGTCCTGTTGATCTTCGATTTGCTCGAGCAGGCGCCAGTAACGTCTCCATTTGTCCCTGTTGCGAGCTAGTCCAGCCCAATGATATCTGCTCGCTCCAGGAACAGGAAGAGCCTCAAATCGTTCATTCAGAGATTTGACGAAGAAATCTGACCATCTAGTTGGTGGGCGGCCACGAGGTCTTCTGACGTCCCGTGGAATCCAGTCGGTAACAGCTCCAGTCTATTTCAGACAAATAGAAATAGTCGTGAGAAATCCAATTCATCCCTTAGGACCAGCACAAAAGCCTGAGGCAAGGTGTAGGGTGGAATAGGACAGAGGGACTCATCTATTTCAGTGGGGACATGAGAGCTGCTACAAAAAGACAGTTTAACCAAATTATGTTGATTTACTAGACTGGTACCCAAAGTAGATTCATTTGAAAGGGTACAGTTTGGGTGATAGAGAAAGGAATTTTAAGAAATAATGTTCTAATGGGACTGGAGAGATAGCACAGTGGGTAGGGCATTTACCTTGCACGTGGTCAACCCAGGTTCAATTCCTGGAGACATTCCTGGTACCCACTCAAGCAAATCGATGAACAATGGGACAGCAGAGTTACAGTGCTACAGTGCTACAATTTGGGTGGGAGAATGGGGTTGGGCCATACCTGACTTTATTCAATGGCTACTTGGGACTAGGTGCTCAGGGGTCATTTCTCATGGCACTAGGATGACCATGAAGTGCCAGGGATTGAACTTTGGACCCCAACATTCAAAGTATGTGCTCCAAATAAGGTACATTTGCTTTAAAAGTATATAGCTATAGCATATATACATATACACAAACGCAAATATATATTGGCTGGAGCGATAACACAGTCGTTGGGCCTTTCACGCGGCCGACCCGAGTTCGATCCCTCCGCCCCTCTCAGAGAGCCCGGCAAGCTACTGAGAGTATTGCACCCAAGCGGCAGAGCCTGGCAAGCTACCCGTGCGTATTGGATATACCAAAAACAGTAACAATAAGTCTCTCAATGAGTGACGTTACTGGTGCCCGCTTGAACAAATTGATGAGCAACGGGATGACAGTGACAGTAACTTAAAAGTTACTAATTTAAAGTATTTTTAAATTTTATATATAACTTGCAATATATATATATATTTCATATAATATATATATATAAAACTTGCATATATATTATATATATATGTAAATGCCAGTAAAAGAAAGTCACAAAAGCATGGATAAATAATAAGACAGTCAGTAGAAGAATATTTATTCTCATGTTTTGGTAGAAAATCAACTAAAACATTTGACCAGTGCATTGAAATTTAATACAAAGAAACCCTGAGAATAATATAACTGCTCCCCAGTGGATGCTGAATTAAACCTAGGAGGAAAGACTAAGTCAAGGTGATGACCTTGTATTTTCTGCTGATTCTGCTTACAACTTTGACTCAGGATCTTGAAATTTCCATTCATAATCTATATCTCCCCAAATCCAATTTATCTCCAGGAGGTAACAAACTAATAAAAAAAAATAAGATGTTTTTTAAACTATTCTTTAAATAATAGTTTTTTCTTTAACAATGAAATAACAGAGAAAAATTGAACACTGAAAGAAAAGAAATGATGCTCATGTGCTATAAGAATGGGTGTGTGGCAGTGGAAAGATAGGACAGAGGGTAAGATTCCCTTGCACACGGTCCACTGTCTTCAATCCTGGATGTGGTACCCCGAACCCTACCGGAGTGATCCCTGAGTGCAGACGCAGGAGAAAACCCTGAGCACAGTTGGGTATGATCCTGAAGCCCCCACTGCCTCCAAACAAATAAACAGAATTATTCTTATCTACCTGTAGAGGAGGGAAGCATAAATGTTTCAGAAGATAGTCTCCAATTTACTGAAGGAGGAACAGGCATCTCACAGAGAGGTGACTGCAATATGAAAGGGTGTCGCTATGCATGTCACAGAGTTTGGGTCTGCTCGCTGGAAGGAGCCCTGTTCACCTTACCTTGCATTAGGATTCTGAATAATCTGGTTGTCAACATTTTTTCTGCCTAAGGGGATAAAAGCAACATGACAGTTTTCAAAGCAAGCGGGAGGGAACCAAGACGAATGCAAATAAATAACTCCAGATTTTTGTGATCTTGTAAAATAAAGTTGATGACATGTTATCAGTGTACTAAAACAGATGCAAAAATAATAGTAATAGTATTTTGCCAGGATGTTGAATGTAATGAAATGTGGTGGTATAAGAAAACTGAGACAATAATTATCCTATTATCTCAATTATTATTAAATACCCTTCCGATTATTCTGCATTTAGGCTCAGAGATATGGGTCTCTGTTTGGCTCACTGAGGAATTGCAAAACTATTCAGACAATCAAAGAAAACACAATCTCTCTCTCTGTCTCTCTCCCCGCATCTTTCTCTTTTCCTTCTTCCCTTCCTTCCTTCCTTCCTTCCTTCCTTCCTTCCTTCCTTCCTTCCTTCCTTCCTTCCTTCCTTCCTTCCTTCCTTCCTCCCTCTCTCCTTTATTTTCTCCCTTCCTTCCTCCCTCCCTCTCTTCCTTCTTTCCTCCCTTCTTTCCTCCCTTCTTTCCTCCCTTCCTCCCTCCCTCCCTCTCTCTCTCCCTTCGTTTCTTTCTTTCTTTCTTTCTTTCTTTCTTTCTTTCTTTCTTTCTTTCTTTCTTTCTTTCTTTCTTTCTTTCTTTCTTTCTTTCTTTCCTTCCTTCCTTCCTTCCTTCCTTCCTTCCTTCCTTCCTTCTTTCTTTCTTTCTTTCTTTCTTTCTTTCTTTCTTTCTTTCTTTCTTTCTTTCTTTCTTTCTTTCTTTCTTCCTTCCTTCCTTCCTTCCTTCCTCCCTCTCTCCCTTATTTTCTCCCTTCCTTCCTCCCTCCCTCTCTTCCTTCTTTCTTTCTTTCTTTCTTTCTTTCTTTCTTTCTTTCTTTCTTTCTTTCTTTCTTTCTTTCTTTCTTTCTTTCTTTCTTTCTTTCTTTCTTTCTTTCTTTCTTTCTTTCTTCCTTTCTTTCTTTCTCTCTCTCTTTCTTTCTTTCTCTCTTTCTTCTTTTCTTTCTTTCATCTTTCTCTCCTTCTTCACACCCAGCAGTACTCAGGAACAACTGCTAGTAGCTCCTGGCAGTTTCTAGCAGACTGTTCAGTACCAAGAATCAAACCCAGGTCTCCCTCCTATATATGCAGTCACCTTTTGAACTATCTCCTGGCTCCTTAAAAATGATATGCTTGACGCTGAGATATGGGATATTTCGAAATGAAATAGATTTCCATGTGGCGTGTGTCTGTGTGTCTATGTGATTTGTGTATAGGGCCATACACATGCAAGGGTAGCTCTCTACTACTAAGTTATATTTGCAGTCCCAACATCTTAATTTTTAAACTGCAATTTTAAGTGAAAAATGTTCATGGTGAAGAAAAGATAACAAAAATAATCCTGCTGATTATGCAGAAGGCTGGCATCTCAATCACCCAGGGCCCTCTTGCCCCTCTGCCCCTTGACACATCTCACTGTCATTTCCTCCCCATATGACAGGGAAGCAGAAGATGCGAATAGGCACTCACCTATAAATGCTGGGTGACACAGGCATGCAGAACCCGACAGACAACATGTTTTGTGACTTTATTTTAATTTTTGATTTTAGGTCCTGTGTATAGACTTTCTGAAAACTCTATTCTCCTTCCATCCTTCCCCTCCTCTTCTCTGTTACATGCTTTTGCTTAGAAACAAGGGTGCTCATGTGTTATTTGTTGTGTTAAGTTTACTCAGAGGGGCATCTGGGGACATTATCCATTTAATGGGGAGAGAAAGAGTTTTCAACTACTCCGCCTCTCCCCTTGGAGCTAGGGAGACAGATGGCAGGAGTTCTTGAGTCATCAGGAACTGGATATTTAATTGAGAGGACCCTTCTGGACTTTCCAAGAACTTAGAAGTGATTTGCTTAGAAGTGATATTGGGGGACTCCTTGACCCATGTTGCTGCTCTCAGGGACTTCTCAACCTCCTCCCACCCCGTCACCCTTGCTCTACTCCTTTTATTTTTCTTTTGGGGTCACACCCGGCTATGCTCCTGGCTTTGCACTCAGGAATTACTCCTGGCAGTGCTCAGGGGACCATAGGGGATGGCTGCATGCCAGGCAAATGCCCTGCCCGCTGTGCTATCGCTTCAGCCCTTGCACTACTCCAACAAACATGATGTTGGTACTTTGGTTGATACTTTGGCTGTGCCTTGGTTGGTACTCCAGCACTCATGCTTGGTACTTTGGGGGAGAGTGACTGTAAGGGTGATGGTTTGCTGCCTGATCCCACTTTTCTACCTTATAGTAACTCCAAAGAAGAAAATTCACATGGCATGTAAATTGAGAGGGTTGGGAGTATGGAGAGATGAGGCTTTATTATTGTTATTGGTGTTTTTTCCTGATGTATACTGTGGTGAGAAAGAAGGAAGAAACCAAAAAGCATACATTTAGATCATGTTAAATAAAATGGAGGGAGGGTGGGAAGAGGGAATACATTTACAGCTCCCCGCCACAATTGGGAGAGTTCTTTGCCAGTGCAGAAAGGGGAGCAGTGACCTCACTAGTTCCGTAGATTCCCCTTGCCTGTCCCTGATAGATACATCATGGGAGTCCCTGGGTCGTGACCTCTATAATCCTAGCTCCTACTCACATCTGCATGTCTTGATACAATGCCTGTCTGGAGCCACGCATACTTATTTTGTTGATTGCTAGCCAAATGGGTTTAAGAAGAATCCCCCTCTGCAGTCAAAAAAGATAAGTCGCAGGATGTATATCAATATAGAAATATAGATGTAGGAACACTATGCAGCCATGAGAAATCACACATTTTGCTGCAACTTGGAAGGGTATCAAGTTAAGTGAAATCAATTATAGGAAGAAGGACAAATGCCAAATAACCCTACTCATCTGTAGTAGGAGAGTAAAGACAGAAGTGAATAAATTATATCAACCGGTTGCAAACTCTGGGCCTGGATCACAGAATTGAGAATGACTAGCAAAGAGAGTGTGAAAGTGGGGAATGATGTGGTGGGCTAAGGATATCATAAGGATATTGGTTAAGGATCTTGGACATTTTGGTGGTATGAATGTGGAGTAACTGTGTATATCAGAACATAAGAGTCCATACAAATGTAGACAGGTGATCCAATTTATGATAAGCTTTAAAGAGGGAGTTTTTTCCCCCCCCAAAAAAGTTGCCCCTTGGATAGAGCTTCCTTCTACCCCTTTTCAATACCATGTGTGATATTTTGGTGATTCTCGTGGTATCTAGAGCATGATGGGGGGTGGGGGTAGGTATGATGATATTACTGTAATCATATTACAATGAAGTAAAATGCGCAGGATATAGGCAAGTTTTCTGCCATCTCTATTTTCATCCAGTTCTGACCAATTCATCTGTGTGAGTTCTGGGGTTCTAGGGATTAGAAGGTGGAGTCACAGGAGTTGATCAGAGGATGGTGCCAAGGTACCCATACAGAAGCCTCCTAACCTATCTAAGTAGTTTTCCTGAGTGTGATGATCCATAAGACTTGTTCCACCTGTTTTCTACGAAGCCAAGTATAATGTCAAGTTTCTCCAAAATGAAAGAACCCACCTCCTTTCAGCAGGTGCCACTAGTCAAGTACAAACACAGCATGACAGTCAACCAACTTGGGCTGGAGAAAGGCTTGCTGGCCTTACAACTTGACAAGGGGATGCTGTCTTACCAGAAGCAGAAAACCTGGGCGGAAACAGGGGGAGTCTCTGGGTACATATCAGAAGACTGTCCTCTACAGGGACTCAAGTTTCCGTTTCCTGAACCATTAAAGGGTGATGATTTATTATCTGTACTGAGAATTTGGCAAGTCAAACAATGGCTGGGAAATGACGCTCTCCCTTCCCCACCCCGGGGAGCACAGAGTGAAACCTCTTGACATGACGAGCCAAAAACTGAAATGGTTGAAAAGGTCTTTCACTAAGCTGACTTTTTGTCAGTTGAGAAAATAAAGAAAAAGACAGAGGGTGGGCTTCAAGTCAGAAAATCACTTGGCTATCTATTTGAAGATGAATGAAATTTCATGTCTTACACACTGAGAACTTTGTGCCTGATGCTACAATAATAATGCTTCAGATTTGCTCCTTGTCCCTCGCCCAAATATGCTCCTGGATAATTATTTGGCTACCACTAAAGCAGCAGTCTGAATTGTATGGCAGCCAAGAAAATCTCAGATCCTATGTTTGCTAATTGGATATAACAATTCATGCTCCGGGCTTTACTCTGCCAGAATTGTTTTGGCTCCCACTTTTTGGTTAGCCTTATTCTCTCTTTCCAAGTTGTCTAACCCTGAAAGCTACTTTTCTGGCAAACAGTATCTCAGTTTTCCACCCAGGTATAAGAAGTATCCATTCCACTCCATCTGGGGATAACCAGTTTTTCTGTAGAAGAAGATGAGGGTTGGCAGTTGAAAAGAACTGTTTCCTTCTTTGAAATCTGATCAATTTAGAATTAACAAAAGCAAGTTATTGGAAATGCAATGAATTCATAAAAAACTCTAAATAATAATATACTAGTATTTCTTTTCTCATTTTAAATACTCTATACACAAAAATCATGGTTCATAAATCAAATTAATAAAACAGGAGGCTCAATGATACAAGTTTAGGTTTAATTAATTAAAAACCAATAATAGGGGCTGGAGTGATAGCACAGCGGGTAGGGCGTTTGCCTTGCATGCAGCCGACCCGGGTTCAAATCCCAGCATCCCATATGGTCCCCTGAGCACCGCCAGGGATGATTCCTGAGTGCATGAGCCAGGAGTGACCCCTGTGCATTGCTGGGTGTGACCCAAAAAGCAAAAAAAAAATAATAATAATAACTTTTTAGACTTGAATTAATGAAAGGATTCCCTGTGCCTGGTTTCTATAACAAATGCTTAATTTATAAAGAAATATTTGGAAAAAAGGAAAATTAGTGAAATTGGCTCTTCAAATGAGTCTTAAAGATTCCATTTTCCTCTTTTATTAAAAACTTTGAAGTAGAAAAAAATAGTCATATAGCAAAAGTTAATTTGGCCTTTTATAACTTTGAAGAAGTCAAAGATTTTTGCTTAGGAGAAATTTTGCATTTTTAGGAAATCTAACATTTATAAACTAGTGAATATAACACATTTCTTATTTCTTATCTCGTTCTGTTTGGGGGACTTACCCACCCACGCTGAGGACTTACTTCTGGCTCTGTTCAGGAATCACTCCTGAGAGGGCCCAAGGAGCTATATGAGATGCTGGGGATCAAACCTGGGTTGGTTGTGCCCAAGGCAAGTACTCTACCAACCGTACTCTTGCTCTGGCCCTATTTCTAATCTTTTCATATTATTTTCACTAGGGGAATTTTGTTTTACATTTACCAGCTCAGTTGATCTCTCTGGAATGTCATATTTTTCCCCGTTTTGCAAAGGGGCATTTATTACCTGAGGGGTTAGGTGACATGCTGAAGAGCTACATTGGCTTACACTGGAAGCCAGCAGGAACTCCTGCCCAGAGCCTATTGATTCATTCCTTCTATCAACTGTTATATGCCCCAGGGACACAGCTGACAAGAGAACAAACTCCCTTGCAAATAAATGTATACTTTATTAGGTAGTGACACACTATGCAGGAATTTTATTACAGAGAAAAATAAGACAGAGTAAAGAAATGGGTGGGGAAGCAAAGTGTGTGTGTGTGTGTGTGTGTGTGTGTGTGTGTGTGTGTGTGTGTGTGAGGAGGGGATCTAGTAAAATTGAGGGAAAAGGTCAATGAAGGTCATATAGATAAGGTTACATTTGTTACAATTAGCCAGGCACCTGAAGGAAGTGTGAAAATGCACCACACAAATAACAGGGGAAATAGAAATATTGGCAGGGATTGATCAAATTCTGCTCACCACCTGTTTTTAAAAACGCATTTTTATTGGGGGGCCAGAGAGGTAGTTCTGGAACTGGAACACAGACTTTGCCTCCCTCCCGAAGGTCTGGGTTAGAGCCCAGAAGCACAAGTTCTCCTGAATACTTTCCAGAACAGTCCCAAGCACCATGCCTACAGTTACCTCTAAGCACCACCAGGCAATGGCCCTCCTGCTAATAATGATAATTATAAGCAAGAACAAATAAATTAACTTCCATTGTAATGCAGCCACTTCAGTTAAGATACAATCTGTGTCTGGTTGGGGGGCGTCTGAATGAAGTTTCCCCAAAACTTAAAATATCTACCATGAGGTTCATTAAAGAAAAGAGGTTTGCTGAGCCTAGGTTTATGCAGAGGGAATAACAACTGCAAGGTGCATGAGACAGGCAAGGAAAAGCGACTCAACAAGTGGAATAAACCAGGAGAGAAGAAAAGATTGTGTGGACAGACCAGAGATCCTGCAGAGCCTCAATAGCTACTGAAGGAACTTTGACCTTTACAGGGAATGAAAGCACAGGAGGAGGTTGAACACAGAACTGACATATTCTGGCTACATTTTTAAAATGTCACTCTTGGGCCAAAGTGATAGTACAACAGATAGGGCGCTTGCCACACACGTGGCTGACCTGAGTTTGATCCTGGCACGACATAAGAAACCACAAAATTCATCCCTGAACAAAGAGTCAAAAGTAAACCCTGAGCACAGATGAGTGGGGACCAAAGGATAGAACAAAAATAAATAAAATAAAATGCCATTCTTCCGCAGGGCTGGGGGAAAGGGAGTACAGGGGTGAAGGCACACATCTGCCTGATTCTGATCACCATAAAGTCCCTGAGCTCCAGATTAAAGTGGAGCAAGGACTTGAGCTAAGACATCAGATAGAAGTTGTAGAGAAATTTTCAAATCAATCCTGGAGGTTTAGAATGATGGGATTTGTGGATGAGCTTGACTTTCAGCTGTGGGTTGCTTAGGGAGGGGAGGGGAGTGGCTG
Source organism: Sorex araneus (assembly GCF_027595985.1). NCBI lineage: Eukaryota > Metazoa > Chordata > Mammalia > Eulipotyphla > Soricidae > Sorex > Sorex araneus. The sequence goes on from NC_073305.1 coordinate 173,915,041, forward strand.
CTCCAGTTTTACTCACGTGTACCTGAACGTCTGGGAGGACAGAATGGACATGAACAAACATGTCCTACTAAAGGTGTAGGTATACATTGTGTTTACAAGTTCAGAGTCTAATCTGATTATTACAATTTAAACAACACACAAAGCAAACCTGCAGTTCAGGGGAAAAGTGGGAAATGGGCAGACACATTTGGGAGTCATCCCTGTTTAGATTGCATTTAAGGGACAAGAATAGAAAAAAATTCTTGAGGGTGTCAACACGCATTAGGGAGTATGACTAAAATGGCCACCATTTAATTTCCATATACGTGAACAGGTTTTGAGCCAGGAAACTTATGCTCTCTGTTGCTACCATTACAACACTCTAACTAGACAGGCACTTGTACACCCATTTTCCACAAAGAAATGAAAACATAAATGTTAGGTGACCCATCTGATACTAATTAGCTAGTGACAGAGTACAGAATGGCCTGCATCAGTTGTCTGAGACCTTTTCTCTTTTGATATAAGACCTGCTAGGCATTGAGAGTTGAAGAAAGAGGTGGTAGAATTACCCAAGCAGGTTTCACAACAGCGCTAACAAATTATCACTTAATGGGCATCTCTGCTCCAAGTTTCAAGTGTAGTGAGACCATTCTTTGAGGAAACCACGAGGCTGGTGAGCTGAGATAATGCCATCAGGGAACTTCCTCCTCAATTTCCTGAACTGAACAAACTCTTTCATCATGAATAAGCAGAACATTTCTGTTTGAGAGCGGGTGAAACGGCTGCCACTGCAGAATACTCTGTGCATCGACGTCCTATACTATACTTTGGGCAAACTATAGGTTTTGAAGGTTAGATGTCCTTCCAGGATACTGCACCAAGCCTTAGTTAAGTCAAAGGGAAAACTGAAAACTGAGTATGAATTATATGATGTTTTTAAATATGAAGCATTTAAGGGCAAATAGAAAAAAATGTTACTGAGTCATAGATATAACTCCCAGTCTTGCTAAAGTTCTTGTGTGATATTTAGCCTCAAAAATGCATTGGCCCTGAAAAAAGTTTCCTCTAACCAACTGACAGTCCCCTGACATTTTTTTTTTTGTACTGGTTTCTTAAAAGTACAGTCATACTTAATAACTAAAAAATAGAGCCAAGTCAAGACTACTCTCTTTCTTCCCTTTCTTGCTACAAAACTCACCGAATAGGAATGCTTGGTGATTTTTGCACTACAAAAATTAAGATACAAGCCTGGAGACATAGTAGAGTGAGCAAGGTTCTTGTCTTGCATGCGGCCAACATGAATTTGATCCTGGCCCTGCATATGGTCTCTGGGGCAACGTCAGAAGTGACGCCTCAGCAGACAGCCGGGAGTAATCCCTCAGCATGCTTGACAAGGTCTAAGCCCTTCCCCTAACTCCCGACTGAAAGATGCACACTGCTCCTGTCTAGAGTAATTAGTAACTCAATTGTGTGCAAAATGGAAGAACCTCCACTTTACTGACGTAAAGCTTCACCTTGAGGTGACACCCTCATTACGGTTATGAGGAAGGTAAGGACAGGAAGCTGTCTGAGCAGCCTGATGAACCAGGATACGTCTTGGTGGACATATGTAAGTCCTGTCGGCCTGGAGGAAATGTAGTGGGAGTGGTCAGAGGTTTGGGATGAATAATAAGGAACTGATTTCATTGTCTTTTTCTCCTCCACCTTCACATTTCTCCGCCACAGGAGCTGCTTCCATGGAGGCTCATCCTCGGGGACAGGTACCATGATGTCGAGTGGGTACCCGGGGGGGGAGCGTTGCTAGGGAGAGACAGAAGTGATACATGCTGATCACCCTCAAGAGAATAAAAGTAAAATGCCTTTGGCACTGGCGTTAATCTTTCCTTTTAAGAGTTTTGCTTTCCCATCATATTATTGCCATCTTATTGTCCTAATCAATTTGCTTCATGTTTGTATTATCCACAAATACCAGTCACATAGTGTACAAAGGGAAGATGTTTGTGGGCTAGAATAGTAATGGCCATCTTGCTGGCAGATAAACTTCAGCACTAGGATTTAGATGCCTGATTTTCTAGTTTGGAAACTGCTTTAGTGTCATAGTCCTCTGTCTCTCTCATGCTTTATAAATTTAGTTGTGCTGTGTCCACAATGACATGATGATTGTCTCTCTAGACATATTTATGGCCCAAGACTGCATTGGTACTGAGTTTCTCCTGTGTTTGGTAGTTACATTTCTCATCCTTCCCTCATGACTAATGTTGTGTCTGGACTTCTGGACTATTTACCTTTGTCCTCTTCCCTGTCCCACCTCTTCCTGATTAGCTGAGGATATTAGCTGAGTGTCAGGGAAGGAGTGGATGGCGTTAATGAAAAGAGTATATGGAGAAGAAATTTTGTGTGAGGCTTAAGGAAGAAGAATTTGGGAAGAGTGAGTAAGGTTCCTCTCAAAGACCAGAAGCTAGGCTTTCTAAAGAGGTGGGCTTGGGGATTATTTGCAAAATTGCTACCGAGAAGGGGAAGAGAAGGGTTTTGGTACCAACAATTGTTGCATAGAATTCTGGAGAAATTTTCTTTGGGGAAGTGTTTTATCTTCCTTAAACGTTTAAGGTTATATTCAACCCCTGAAAAAAAGATTTAAAGTGTTTTCCAAGACTCTAGCCAGGCATGTGTGAAGATGGTCGTGCCCACTTGCGCTATCCTATTAAGAGTCAAAAGATTGCATTTTATTTGGGGCATGGTCACTATCTTCAAAGGTTGCTTGTCCACGCTCTCTCTGGATGGGAGATGAGCGCTGAAAGTAGGCTATGCACCAAACATGATGGCTGCTTAGTACCTGTATTACAAACTATAACATCCAAAAGGAGAGAGAGAGTAAGGGGGAATGTGCCTGCCACAGAGGCAGGGGGTGGAAGGGGTGGCTGGAGGGATGCTGGGAACATTGGTGGTGGAGAATGGGCACTGGTGGAGGGATTGGTACTTGAACATAGTATGACTAAAATGTAATCACAAAAGTTTATAAGCCTGTAAAAAAATTAAAAATAAATTTTTTAAAGAGTCAGGAATTTAGCAGAAATAATTAAAAATATCCAGACTTTCAAAAAAAGGAAAAGAAAGCGAGAGTAACTGTACACATAAAGTTAACACTCTTACACTAAAAACAAACAAAAAAAATTTCTTGTCCAGGAACAGAGCAATAGTACAGCAGGCAGAGTATTGGTCTTAGTTGCTGACTCCGGTGTTTGATCCTGGGCACCACATATGGTCCCTCAAGTCTTGCCAGCGTGATTCCTGAGCATCAGTAGTGAGAGTACTGAGCATCAGTAGTGAGCCCTGAGTACCTCTGGGTGTGGCCCAAAAGAACAAACACCAAACAATCAAAAAATGTGCTTGTCTATACCATCTTAGTTTGTGTCATAGTACATAGGAGTGGTACAGTAGCCTCTGAATGTAGACACAAGAAAATACGTTTATTTTATACAGAATAAGAGTATGAATAAAGGGAGTAGCTTGTCAGGAAGTCATAATTCCCTAAAATCTGAAGATGTTTGACCTGGAACTGAGACGTGGTTATGCAGAGACTTGTGAGTGCAGCGTGTGGGACTCAGAAATGAGTAAGAGTCCTGCCAAAGAACCCATCCTGCATTCAAAGTACCTGTCTCTGTTTGCTGAACTCCATCCCGCACATGCGCTGAGGTTAGCCTTCCTCCTGTCTATAGCAAGCCTCAAGAGTTCATTGTATTCCTCGCATGTTTTGATAGTTCTGTTCTCTTGGCTCTGATGATTTCTTGGAGAGCTGTTTGCTCGCATTCTCCTTGCACTGCGATTTCTGTTTTAATCCTTCAGCTTTTTGATATTGTTATCTCATACTATGTCTTTCAGGTTGATCAGAAAGGAAAGTCTTGATCGAAGTTTTGCAGTTAGGGACCAAGAGATGGGAGGCAACTCTGGTTCTACCCTCACACCCCATCACCTCAGGCAGCCTCCAATGACACGGTCTCGCTGGACTTCTATGTGAATCAGTTCTTCTGCAGGCGAGACACTCCTCCATTTACTCTTAGCCTGCTTGCACTTACTGGCTGATGTACCATAAGTAGAGTTCATTTGTTGTTGTTTTTAAGTGTAGCCTGGAAATTTCCTCAGAATCACACTTTGTAGTTGATCTGCCCTACAGGAATATCTTAATACATATTTTTATATAGTATCTATTCTCTCTTTCAAAATTTATTTGTTGTTCGTAATTGGGTTTCAGTCATATAATATTCTAATACCCATCCTTCCACCAGTGTACATTTCCCACCACCAGTCTTCCCAATTTCCTTTCTGCCCCACCTGCCTCTATGGAAGGCTATTTTTCCTCTCTCTCTCTCTCTCTCTCTCTCTCTCTCTCTCTCTCTCTCTTTCTCTCTCTCTCTCTCTCATTCTCTTTCTCCAAAGTGATCATTTTCAACTATTGTGGTCATTCTAATTCCTTCTCTATGCTAACTGCCCTATGACTGCCACTCACTTGTGGCAAGCTTCCAACCATGGACCAGTTCTCTTGACCCCTGCTTTATCTGGCTTTGGATATTAGTCTCACATTTTTTTTAATATCCCACAAATTAATGTATTCATTCTATATCTGTCTCCCTCTTTCTGACTCATTCCACTCATAAGTGTGTTATTCTCCATGTCTAACCATTTAAGAGAAAATTTTATGACTTCATTTCCCCCCTAATTGTTGCATAGTATTCCATTGTGTAGATGTACCACAGTTTCTTTATCCAGCCATTTGTTCTCAGGCGCTCAGGTTGTTTCCAGATTCTAGCTATTGTGAACAGTGCTGCAGTGAACATAAAAGTGCACATGGCATTTCTGCTGTGTGTTTTTGGGCACCCGTGGTATATTTTCAAAAGTGGTACTGCTGGGTCATCTGGGAGCCCAATTCAAATGGCCCAAAGGCACATGAATGAATGCTCTATATCACTAATTACCACAGAGATGCAAATAAAAACAACAATGAGATCTCACCTCACACCACAGAGACTGGTACATATTAAAAAGAATAAGAACAACCAGTGCTGACACTGATGTGGGGAGAAAGGGACTCTTATTCATTGTTGGTGGGAATGTCAGCCAGTCCAGCCTTTTGGGAAAACTATATGGACATTTCTCAAAAAAAAATCTCTCTTTTAAAATACAGGAATGGTAGTGTTAGCAGTTTCAGGGACCTGCTGGTAGAGCAGATCAGAAGAATGCAGGGAAGTGGGAAAGTGTGGGAGTCCTTGGGACAAAATATTAACTTTCACTTTCCAAAACTCATTTGTTTACCATGGTATATTAAGTTTGGTTGTTGCACAAGAACAACCAAGGAAAACTTTGTCTCTAGCTCTTTAGTCTATAAATGGTATTCTAAAGAGTTATTTAAGGAGAAAAATTAGCTCATTTCCAAGAAATTTATCAAAATTCTCAAAATATTTATAACCACACAGAGTCAAACATATATATACTGGAATAGAGAATACTGGAAGCATTATTCCTTACCTTGAATATTGTTCCCATTTTAGAAATGTTGTTCTTGCTGTGGCCTTGTCATTTCTGATAAAAAATAATTTATTGGGATCTTCTGGCTGTCAAACAACTTCCTGAGTTTTAAGAAATTAAGAATATTTTCACTTGTATACAGTAAAGGCTCATACTTTAACTTCAAATTTTCATTTGGTTCAATTAGTTTTTTTTGTTCTGCACTTTTGAAACTTTCACATGAGCTTCCTGGCCCATCTGCTATTATTATTATATTTGCCTAAAGTTTAATGATATTCTTTGTTGTTGTTGTTGTTGTTGTTTGATCTTGGGCCACACCCCATGATACTCAGAGATAATTTCTGGCTCTGTGCTCAGGAATCACCCATGGAGGTGCTTCAAGACCATGTAGGATGTTTGGGATCGAGCCCGGGTTGATCTCATGCAAGCCCCCTACCTAATGTACTATGATATCCTTATAAATAATATGAAATAGTGACAGAGGAGATGTATGGAATAATGGAGGTTCAATAATACCTGCCTGGTCTTTTTTTCTAGAAAGAACAGAGCTTCACAAACATCACAAGCTAGTGGGTCCTGCTGATTCCCAGACAAGGTTTATTTACTTAGTTGATGATATTTGTCAAGTACTTTTAGGTACAAATAGTAACTGGAAATTATCCAGGAGTCATAAATGAGGACATTAAATTGTAGCACTTTTCTTCGAAGTGTGCAGCCCCAAACTACACCGGTATCCTGGCTTCTTCTCTTTGATTCCCCATGCCATGAGCAAAGTCTCTTGATTCCACTTAGAGTCAGACCCTTTTCACCACAGTCACCACTTTTAATTTGTCCTATTCAGGCCATCAGCTCTTTGCTGAGCTAGTATCGAAGGCTCTTAACTGTTAAGAGACTGGCGAGTAGGAGGTAAAAATGGCAGTTAAAGAAGATTCTAATCGCATTTGGAAGCAGATTGTGCCTAAATTTATGTCAAAATATTGGGTTGCAAGAACTAGAACCCCATTCTAACTATTAACACAAAGAAGGAAAGAAAGGATAGCCAGATTTCATAAGGTGCCATGACCAGGAACTGGAAATTCAGGAACGGAGATTTGACTCTCCACCTGCCCTGAGTGACTAGTCTAAAGTTTATGTGCACATTCTCCTCTGGCCCATTTGAGTAAGACAGGGCTTGGCGCTTCAGTTCTAGTTTTACCTGGCTCTCTAATTAAGACTAATCAGCTGCTCAATTCTTCAATTCCAGATTCCTAGAAGCAGTTGCTTTCCTGGCTGGCCTTACCTAAGGTGCATGTGATCTAATCATTGTGGGCCAGAACCTAGGATCGCCCGTTTTAAAAAATGCAGTTACTAAACTCAAAAATGTGCCTGGCAAAACGGCAGGTTGGGAGGTGAGAGGGAACCTTGAAACTACTGGTAAAGGTAAGGTCACTCTGGTGATTGTTTCTATATATTGTATGCTTGAAACTCTAATATGAACAACTTTGTAAATCATGGTGCCCTAATTTTTAAAACCACAAAACACAGTTATCAGGGCCTAACATTTCAGCAGAAACCAGAAGACCAATTGCTAAAAAGGGGCCTGAACAGACATACTAATTAACACCTGTCCTGTAATTTACAAATAATTTAAATTCAGTGTTCAATTAAATATTATAGTGAATCAATTATTGCCATTTAAACATCCTCTGGGATGCACTAAACTGAAATTAAGTCGATGTAAATGGCTGCCAGCAGATAAGGTAGAGTTACTCTTCGCTGCAGAAAGTTTTTGCCAATAATGTAAGCTCTCATGAAAGTTTTTAGCATCTACTTTATTCCTTTTAATTCTCATCCAGTGAGCCCTGTGCAATTAACAACAGCCACTTCTAGTCTTGTGGCTTTTAAACCATGAGGACTGCTGGCTTCAGAAAAGTTAGACAATTTCAGCCGTTGGCTCTTCATGTCAAATAACTAATGAGTTGCTCTTCTTGGGGTAGGTCGATTGCAATTTTTTCATTTTAATTTTTATTAACTGAGTATTGTTTATCTCGGCCCTGACTCAGCTAAATGTAATATAGTGATCTATAATTTGTCGTGTTGTCAGATAATGGCGATTATGTCATCATCTATTGGTCCATTCTTCAGTAAGCAGGTAAGAAAGAAGCCATTTGGCAGAATGTCAATTGCCCAAAGGCAGGAAAGTATTGAATTGCTTGGAATCAGTACGCTGATTTATGAGGACAAAACAAAGAAATAAAATGTTGTCGAGATATTATTATGGGTCAAACTTTCTGCTATGTGCCAATTTTTAAAGCAAATGATGTAAATTATTATATTTTATCATTTTAGGGAACTGGAGATAGAGGGGTAAGACATTTGCATGGCATGTGCTGACCCTGATTGATTCTTTGCATCACATATTGACCCCCCTTTTTAAAGTCACAAAGGCATCAAGCCCTGAGCACCTCTTATTTGGTGTGGCCCAAATTCTCTTCTTCCAAATAGAACAATATATTATTTTATTCTAAACTTAAGCTTATACTTTGGGTTTTGTTTTGGACCACACAGTATGGTGCTCATCAGAGGTTACTCATCTTTCTATGCTTTGGGGTGCACACCCACCCACAAGGAACCAAGAAGTGAGTGGAACCAGATTTGGGGCTCTTGCATGCAAAGCATGGTTCAGCCTACTGAGCTATCTCTCCAACCCCCAAATCGACACTTTTTAATTTTAATTTCAATTCTTAAGTGTTCTATCTTCAAGTCAGTTAATCAATTGAAATTGACATTGAGAGATATATTTGCGGATGTGTTTTTTTTTGTCATCATAAAGGTAGATATTAGGGATCATTTTCTTATGTAACAAAATTCTGGAAATTCCCTAGTTTCTCTGAAGTTGGACAGGATGAAGCTAATATTCATTAGCCTATGTTGATTTTATTTTTCTGATGTCCTCTCTGAACCGAGTTCCTAATCTTATGAGGAATGGAATAAAAATAAAACTTTTAAAGTCAAAGTACAGAACTGGCTTAAGTTGGTAATCTCTTGAAGCCCTTTTCACTTTAGAGTAGAATAAGAAAAGTAATACTTCTGAGTGCTAATCAACATATTGCAAGTGTTCTATTTTTTCCATTTTACCTTCACAAACCTAAGAAAAAGTTTTAATTTCATTTTACACACAGGGATCTGGCCCTTAGGAAAAAGGTAAGGAATTTGCTCTGGGTGAGTTTCCTAATCTAGTGGTAACAAATTAGTTATCAATAGTCAATAGATTGATTTTTTTAACCTAGATGATTTGTTAGGGAAGACTCTCCTGTCTTTTTTTCTGATCCTTTTACCTGGTCAGCTTCTATTCAACAGATTCAGCTATGGTGTGTCGGCATCCCAGGCACCCCTAGGACTGTTAAACAATCTTCTTCTGTTCTCCTCATCGCTATTTCCATCAATTAATGACTACCCTGTACTCCTGTGAGCTCCCTGAAAGCAAGAAAGGCGTTTCCTATGTCTTCAGTATTTAACACGAAATTAGCAGGAAAAAAGTTCAAGGTCATTTGGAAATTACCTAACAAAACCCTCAAATTCGTTTTATTGTGCAATATGCCCCGTAGGCTAACTGACTAAATCTATAAATATTAGACTATAGTTTCAGGGACTTCAAGTTGCAAGACCTCGTCGTCAGACGCGGAAGTTCCGAAGAGAACTACATTTCCCGAAATCCCTTGAGGCACAGTCGTAGTTGGTTGGCGGGATAATTTTGAAGGTCTGTCATTTCAACCAATAGCGAGAAAGAATTTTCTCGGAGCTGCCCAATCATAAAGAAGAGGGAGGGCACTTCTGATTTCTGTTCCAAACGGGGATTTAAAAAAAACAAAACCCCACGAAACCTAAAAAACACCTTCGTTGGGCTTCTGGCCCTACTTAGGACCCTCAGGGCGGGGAGCTATTAGCCCAAGGGAGTTGTTCCTTTCCCCCACGAATTAGAATTAGTCTCTATGTGTACCCCTCCCTCCTTATCATTTTTCCCTAGTTTCCACATCTTTCCAAATCAAGTACCACTGTTTCTCACTATCTTTCCTCGTTTAATGCTCTCTCCGGGAGGGCACCTGCGGCACGGATCTCGACCCTTTCAAACTTGAGCCAGATGTTTGTCTCTAAGCATTATTTAGAGATTGTCTCAGGGATGCAGCCAAAGGTTTGAGCAAAAACCCCATCCCACGGCGCTTTCGCCTTGCAAGAGTGGAGAAGCTACCGGGATTCCTTAGTGGTTAAGCAGCATTGCAGGGCATTTCAGGTTCTGAAAATGAGCGGCAGAGCCGTCTTACTTCCACCCTCGCCCCCGTCCTCACCCACCCGGGTGTGCGGCTGGAAGCTGGGGTGCAGTGTCTTCGGTTGGGGCGGGCACCCAGCCCTGGAGCGGTTCCCCCTTTGGCAGCCTTCTAGCAGCTACCTGCCAAGGCCACTCTTGTTCGTTTTTACCAATAGTCGTAGCTTCAGAAAATTTCACTCCCCAACCCGCCCACCTCCCTCGCGCCCCCCCCCCCCCCAGGTTGATCTCCTTTTCTAGTGCCTAAGTGACATCCTCCGGCCACAGACATCTTCCTTGCCTCTGCTTCCCCAAACCCAAATCTAACACAAAGTCCGTGCACAAAGCCACAACAACAACACTGCAATCACAAACCGTGTGTGTGTGTGTGTGTGTGTGTGTGTGTGTTCCTCATAAAGTGCTGAGAACCTAACACCTCCCCTCCGTTTTAAGGAGCAAATTTGCAATCAAGGTGTTTTTTTCTCCCACCCCCCTCACCCCCCACCCCTCCCGTCTCTAGTGGGTCGTCAACATTTTGACAATTCCAGCTGCAGCAGGCAGCGCCAGAGGCGTACTCGAGCGGGCGGGACGTTGGGGCTGCGAGCCGTGGTAGCCCGGGTTGTGGGATTTTCGCAGAGGATAATTTAAGCCCCTGCTCCGCTCGGGCTGAGGGGTGCGGGGGGCGCGCGGAGGGGCGGGGAGGGAGTGAGGGGGGGGGGGAGAAGCGCTGCGGGGCGCGTGCGCATGCCCAGCAGCAGCAGCAGCGGCAGCAGCAGCCCGGCCCCGCGGAGGCCCAGCTGCCGGCACGGCCGCGGCGGGCGCTGTTCCCGCGGCTGCCGCTGCTGCTGTCGCTGCCGCTGCCGCTGCTGTCGCTGCTCGGGGCGGGCGTTGGTGCGGAGCGCCCAGGCGCCCGGGCGGGCGGGCGGCGCGGGATTGCTCGGCGGCCGGAGCTGCCCGAGGAGCGCGGACGGGCCGGTTTCGGCGGCCGGGGGGGAGCGAGGCGGAGCGCGGCGCGGCGCCGGGCGCGCGAGGAGCGATGCCGGCCGGGCAGCGGCGCTGAGCGGCGCGGGGAGGCCGAGCGAGCGGCTGCCCGCGGGAGCCGAGAGCCGGCGGCGGCGACCCCGCCACCCCACCCCATCTCCGCCCCCTCGCCCGGAGGAGGAGGAGGAGGAGGAGGAGGAGGAGGAGTAGCCGCCGCGGGAGGACGCGTCGCCGAGGGAGCGCGGGGCCGGGGCGGGCGCGGAGCGGCGGGGCCGCGGGCCATGGACGCGGCGGCGGCGGCGGCGGCGGGGGCGAGCCGGGGCGGCGGCGCGGCGCAGAGTCCGCCGGCGGCCGCCAGGTGAGGCCGCGCTGCGCGGGCTCCGCGGACGGACGGACGGACGGACGGACGCACGGACGCACGGACGGACGCGCGCAGGGGGTCGCGGCCCCCCGGGGTGCTGGCGGCTCGGCCGCGGGCTCCGTCGGCGTCGCAGTGTTTCCTGTTTGGATTCTCTCGCCGCCGCTCTCCACCCCCCCTCCACCCCCCCAGCGGCCGCCTTCCCCTCCCACTCGCGGCCCCCCGCTGCTCGGAAGGGGGGCCGGGGGGGCCCTCGCGGGAAACTGCCCGCGGCCCCCCGGGGGGCGCCGGCTCTCCGCGGACCGAGGCGACGGGGAGGACCCCCCACCCCACACACCCCACCACCGCCACCACCACCGCCGCCGCCTCTCGCCTCCCCTGCCGGACCGCGGGGCCGCCCCGCCGAGACCATGAGGAAATTCAACATCAGGAAGGTGCTGGACGGCCTGACCGCCGGCTCGTCCTCGGCCTCGCAGCAGCAGCAGCAGCAGCAGCACCCGCCGGGGACCCGGGAGCCCGAGATCCAGGAAACGCTCCAGTCCGAGCACTTTCAGCTCTGCAAGGTGAGCGCGGCGCGCGGCAGCCCCGCGGAGATGGGGGGGGGGGTGGTGGTGGTGGGGGAGGGCGGGTGGGGACAGGGGCGGGGGTCTCGGGGCGGGGAGGGGGGCGCCGCGGGCGACCCCCGGGACTCGGACGGAGGGAGTCGGTGGCACCTCGAGGGAGCTGAGGTTGCTCGCTCCTCCTCTGGCCGACGTGGGCTCGGCGGGTTATTTTGGAGATTGACATCATCTTACTCCTGCTCCGGGTGGTTTTCTCCCCTCTTTGCACTTGGCCGCTCTGGTGTCCAGGGCGCTTCTGCGAGCTAGGGTGCTGCCCTTTGATACGTAGTTGCAATAATCGGGGAGCCTTTGGGGTCGAGCCTTGTATAAAAGCACGGAATCCACCGAACTGAGAAGTTTCCTCTGGGAAGCTGTAGCCGAAAGCCAAACCTGTCCCACTGGGTGTTTTGCTCATCACTTTTTCCTTCTGATATGGTCCAGGAGCCTTAACATATGCCACCGCAGGGTTCTTTAATGTTTGGATTTGGGTACAAAGTTAACACTGTGATCACCCCCCCTCCGCACCCCCCATATAAATGGCAGGACAATTGTCATAGCGGTTTGTATTTCAGAAAGAATGATGCAGCGAATTAAGTCACCAGCTGCTCAGTGAGAAATACACTCTTGTCTCAGTATTAATAGCTGTCTTTTTCGTAAATACCGTGGATTCTCATATATCAGAATTTCCTAAAAGTGTGCAACTACACTTTTTTTTTTTTTGCCCCGGCGTGTTAAGGTTTTTTAATAGCAAAATGCACAAATACATGCTGCACTCTTTTCATTCCGGTACAATTAGAAAATGTTGGGATATACGTTTGATAATCGCTTTCCTAGATTCTTGATTAAAATAATGCCTTGGCAGCTCTTCCTTTGCTGTACTTGTATTTAGCGTCCAAATAAAGTAATGATGCAGTTATCACACTTGGTGGGGGTGGGGGGGTTGGAGCATGATTTGCGTTTTTTAGTGAATTTACAGAATTTTGACCATTGTTCACTTATTAATTTGATCTCAGCAGTGTTTCTGTAGGATACTATTAATGGCACATTTTCTTCAATAGAATACTATCGTGGAAAGTGAAGTGTTTATACCCTAACACAATGAAAAAAAAATTTGTTTCCAACTTGTCATGTAGATTTCAGGTTTGTTTCTTTTAGAGCGGCAAGCGCGTGTGAATTTGTTTTGTATCAGTTCTAATTGATTTGTGAGTCTAACGCCCCTATTGACTTTCTGTTTTTAAATTTTGCTTGCTGCCTTGGTTGCTGTGATGTCACTGCCCATCCCTAGACTGTTCGCCATGGATTTCCCTATCAGCCCTCAGCCTTGGCCTTTGATCCTGTACAGAAGATCCTGGCAGTCGGAACACAGACTGGTGCTTTAAGGCTGTATCCTTTCATTTCATTTCATTTTAAAAATCCCTGATGAATATTCTCCCCCGTCACACCATGTCGGTGATTAGTTCCTTTTCCTCTTTAATTTTAAAAACATGGTATGATCAAGTCTATGATATGGCAAATTATGTGGTATTGACTTTTCCCTGGGTTCTACACATATTTTGGTTTTATGTTGCTGTGATGTTTCTCACTTCTCAGTTTGTAGTAGTGAAACATGTATCTACATACAGGTCTTTAAGTTTTGCTATACTAAGGACTATCTTAGGGAGCCAGAAGTTTCTAAGGGAAAATACTTGTTATCCTACAAGTGTATTGAATTGAATGAGTTGTGGATGAGGTTTAAGCATGATTGCACTGAGCACATTAGTGCTTTAAAAAATATTTTCTCATGTTAAATGTTAAATTTGTAACCTATTCAGATGAATTTGAATTTGAATTTAAATTTGATAATTTCTGTCATCATTTAGAAAATCATTAGCAAAATATAAATTTTATATAAAAATGGATGCATTGATATTTCTAAAAGTTTTAGAACTTTTTCTCAGTATATTGCAAATAAATAAGTTTACCTCTGTGCTGTATTTTCCATTTTATATATATACATATGTTCAGGTTAATGATATGAACTCAGTATAGTAGAATTATTATAGTATTTTTCTTTTATTAATACTGACTCTTCAATTTCATCTTTTTAGGCTTAGCAGTAGAGAATAGTTTATTCTTTTGAGCAAGTTATCATGAAATAAAAAGATACTTGCTTTTATTTTGTATTTATATTAGCTACCCAATAATGACATTTAACTATATTGAATTAATGTGTTAGTAATAAACAGAAAAAAAAGATGATCTTGGTAGACATTACTATTGTCAAAAAAGAGAAAGAAATGAAAGGAACTTCACCATTTCCATTTTAGACTTACCTGACTTCTGATAAAAGGGAGGTGAAAAGAATTTGAATTAAAACTCAGTGTCTTGTGGGTTTCCTGTAATCTTTGAAAATCTTCATTTCAAAGAACTACTAAATGGTATCAAGATATGCCTCCAATTTCTTTTGTGGATTAGTGTGCTAATAAATAACGCTAATAGAGGTTTTCAGATGGGTAATTGAATTTTATTAAGTGAATTCTCCCATTCTTTGTAAATATAAATAGTGTACAATTAGACCTAATGGTAATATCTGAGTAGTAATGGTAATATCTGACTCTGAGATTCTAAGGAAGCATTCCTGAATGGCTTGCCCCAAACTGAGATATTCTTGGACTTCAGTTGCTTAGAAATTTCATTCTTAACCTTGATAACCAGTCCCTTCTACTTTAGTTTTCCTGTTCTAATCTTGTGAAGATAGGAGTAAAGTTAATCTCATCAGTGTGGTACTAAGTATTTAGCAAAACTGATGACAAAGAGTTGTACTTTGTTGGATTCAGTTATGTTGTTTGCAATTTTTTTCCCCATCAAAAAAGTTATCAATTAAAAGTCAAAGTTGAATTGGTTCAAATCTTTAATTATTGTGCCTTTTACATTAGTACTCTTCTCTTTTTTCCCCCCCTGTGGTTTTCCCAATGTAGTCTCAGTTTCCTATGGCGAATAATTTTTTTTCTTTTATCCACTCATCTAATGTAATTGTGAGGACCACCAGGAAGTTAATTCTGTAAACCAAATATGTATTCCAAACAGAACTTTCACCCTTGTGCATTTGTTAATTAACAAGTTGACACACAAGGAGGAGCTAAAGGTTAGCCCTAATGCCTGATGCCAGATGAAAGCTGGAATTAGGTGTCCAAAATTATCAGTTGTATATGACTTTTTTAATACATACTTAAATGGGTAAAAACATATGAATGACAGTGCATCTAGAATTATAGTTTATAATTATACTCTCAATTTTTTAACTTTTAAGAATGAAATCAGGAACAATATTTACAAAATCTTCCCCCCTCTCTTTTTTTATGAGATTCAAATGAACATTAGAGTGGTAAATTAGTTAATTAGTTTGCTTACCGGTAATACAACCTAGTCATTCCTTTTGTTAGGCTTAAGTAGACTTACAGACTTTGTTTATTATGACTTCGCTTTATAGAAAATGACTAAGGCCTTTTTTATTTTTATGTGATTTTTCACATACTTGAGTTGAGATACACATTATTTGCTCTGCTCTTTGTTATGAAATTCAAAGCTACACACCTGGGACACACAGACTCTACCTTGTTGTTTGTTACTTTTCAAGTAACCTAAACATTTAGTCCCCTAAATTTTAAACATTCTGATTTCAGGACTCCATAGTGGTTTAGCATTCAGACATTTTACAAGTTATTTTATTGCCCTTGCTCTTTTTTGTTTTTCTAATAGTTTTATTTTTATTTATTTATTTATTTTTGCTTTTTGGGTCACACCTGGCGATGCACAGGGGTTACTCCTGGCTCTGCACTCAGGAGCTACTCCTGGATGTGCTCAGGGTTCCATATGGGATGCTGGGAATCGAACCCGGGTCAGCCTTGTGCAAGGCAAATGCCCTACCCGCTGTGCTATCGCTCCAGCCCCATTTCTAATAGTTTTAAAAGAAAGACCAAAAAAGTCTTTCTTTATTGTCTTCTCCTATTAGGCTCATGTAATTTGTAATACATTTCTCACAGAGGATATTTTAGAGCATAAATACATTTTTAGATAAAAAGGCTTTTATTTCGTTAATTGCAGAGTATGAAGCAGGAGATGTATTCAACGGTAGGATTGGACTATTGGAATTCCAAGAGGCTCTCTCATTTGTCTAACAGAGTGACTTAGTGATGTTGAAAGATTGTACTCAGTTGATCTGTCTGCTTTGAGATTACAATAAAATCATGAACAGCTTGAGTAAGTTTTATCTGATATATGATGTTTGGATAAGAATTAGTATAAATCTGAATTCCTAAATAACATCTTTCCAAAATCTTATGAGGATAAATTGAATGTATCTACTATAGTAATGTACAGTAGTTGACCTAGATCATTATAAACATGTCTTCAGTCTTTGACTTCTGTTGAAAATATGAGGATGGATAGGAAACAGGGAAGTGTAGTGTTATATAATCGTATAGTAGTAGTAAAATGTAATTACCTTAAAATTTTCTTTTTTTGGTCATCAAAATAGATTTATTTGAGTAATCTGGAGGTCAGACCTATTGGGAGAAATTAATCTAATTATTCTCATATGGATAAATAAAAGGATAAAAAATGTTCTTGGGACAGGAGTTAGCTCACTGGGCTTCAGTGCATGCGTTGCACACATGCTTTGCATTCAGGAAGCTGAGGTTTGATCCCCAGCACTGACTGATCTGAGCATCACCAGAACTTGACCCAGGAAGCTCTGGAGCACTACTGGGGATTGCACAGAAATGTGAAAAAAAAAAAAAAATTAACCCCAGAATAAAGGTATTTTGCAAAGGCTGCTGTTGTCTTTATCCAGATTCCTGACTTTCTAGGATAATTTTGAATTCTTTACATTGTATTATAACTATAAAGTCTATTAACTTTTAAAAATTGGCTTAAATTTATAAATATTTTGTTTCTGTACCACACTTGGCAGTGCTCAGGACTTAATCCTGCCTCTGTGCTCACGGATTAATTCTGACTGTGCTCAGGGGACCATGTGGGGTGTCGATGCTCAGGTCAGCTCTAAAAGTGCTGTGCAAAAAATGTATTTTTGTTTAAATGTGATGAGGTCATTTGAAGTATGAATATATCAAGCACGAAACAGAAAAATGGAATTAAAAAAAGTGAATTCATTTTTATTATAATTAGCAAAGACTCTCATTTATCATTTTTTGAACATGTGGCATATAGTATAATAGGCAGTCTCTGCTTTGATAAGGCATGGGCAATTTTAAATTGCAGCATAACGTTGCTGAATGGAGGCTTATAAAATGAAGTTTGTGCCTTGGGTTCATTTTACTAACACTTCAGTATTGCATTAGATCATAAGTTGTGGTCTGAATTCTGTTTCCTTCTTGCCACTTAAGAAGTACATGCCCTTGAATTATCTTTTTCTTTAGTTTTAAAACAAAGGGTCATTTTATATGATTTCTTTAGGGAAGGATTCTGTGATTTTGATTAGTTTTCTGTGTATTGTACGTGAGTACATGAAAGAAATGAAAAATGCAGTAATTCCTTTCCTTAAGTTTCCGGTCTTAATGATGAAAGGGCTAGAATGAATAAACATAATCAAAGATAGAGAATTATTTAGGGTCTGTTGATACTCAACTAAGTCAGTCTGCAAATGTATTCATTTCATTTGATGCCATTTTTACACATAGTAGCTAAGAGTCAGCGTATCGGGGAAGGTATGCATAATTAGATGAACAAAAACCATTGGTTAAAGAAGAGAAAAGGGAACTTAGTGGATTTTTAAAGATATTGGTTGGAATCTCGGAGACCTTGGATTTTAGCCTACATTTTCTGGGTGATTTTCAGTGATGAATCTTTGCAGTTATATAAGGAGATGCTAACAGGAAGAAGTTGTGATTTTTAAGGATGATTAGTGGGCCACGGATGGTATGGATGAAAATAATTGACCAAATGAAATGTCTTAGGGAACTATTAATACCTAGAGTTGTAAAGTGGATCCAAAAGGGGAGTTGCAGAATAGGAGCTGGAGAGGGAAATTAATGATGAAGATGGTGATTTTTGCCATTATTGTACTGAAGCTGTTACAAAGTGAAATCAAAAACTTACTGTGATGGTGGCAGAGTTATGGTGAGTTTGGAATTCTATCATTGCTCACAACTTGTCATATTGCCGTTTTGTGTGGGTAGCCTAGATGTCTTATTTTAGCACGAGGATTGATGCACTTTCACATTTGTTATCCATTTGGATTGATCTTGGTGGTTTCCTGATTTTTGATTGGCCAGTATTTGTTTAAAGTCAATTTTAGTAGTTTGATTTTGTTCACTTATCATTGGTTAGTGTTTCTCAGGTAGTGGGTGGTACTTTGGTAGGATAGTTCTGTGGATTTGCTGGACGTTTCATTTAGGCTGTGTAAAATTCCTGGTTCCTTCCTATTAAATATGTGAGGGTTGCTTCTTTTCTCTGTGTGGCAGCCTGAATGCTTGCTTCCCCACCGCTGCGTATGTACACACACACACAGTCTCTCTCTCTCTCTCTCTCTCTCTCTCTCTCTCTCTCTCTCTCTTCTCTGGATACTCCTGGTTGAGTATCATTGTACTAAGCCCAAGTTCTTTGCCAATTACATAGGAGTAATAACCCTATATATCTAATGAAATTAGTATCTGAACAAATATAACCATTTGTGTAGCTTTTGAGAAATTGCAGGGCGATTTTGGTAAATAGGCTATGTGTAATACTCCTATTAATTTGAGAGTGTATGGTTCTAATTTTCGTGTCCTTAATTTTTTCAGCAAGTAATTGCTAGAGGCAACTTGGTGCCAGATACTGTTTAGGAAATCCTTAATTTTATTTATTTTGATAGCTAATAGAGTCTTTGAAGTAAAGGTACTGTTTTTGTCTTCAGTAGTGTGTTTAAAATACTTTTGCTCTTCACATCCATAGTGTGTAAAACTTCTGTGTAGATGTAATAAAAACGACATATGAGTTTTATAATTAGTAGTTTATAAATAAATGATTACTGATTTTGTATTTCTGGGAGAGCATTATAACGTTTGACTTCTGGCTTATTTTTATTTACAAAACAATAATATTGGAAAAAGAGATTTGGGAGCAGGATTTTTGCTCAAAGTAGTTGGAAGTGGAACCATTAAGCTGGAATTTGGCAAAAAAAAATTATCTACCCTCCTGCTGGTTTGTTTTATGCATAGAATTCACTGAATTCTCATTCTTTAGAATCCTAAATATAAAAGAGAAAAGAGATTTGAAGATACTTGAACTCTGCTACTTTGAGCTCTTCATTAAAGTAGGTTTTGTGTGAACAGAGAATGAATTGGTGATCGGCTGTTACTGCAATGGGAGGAGCAGGTATATTTACTTCAAAAATGGCCAGAAAGTGGTATCTTTTTGGAAGCAGCTATTTAGCATTGGATTTCTTTTGCAGGGAAACAGTGTGATAACAAAATGAAGAAATTGAAAAGGATATGTTAATTATTAGGGAACCAAGTCTGTACTTGATAAGAATTTCTACTCTAAGTAGTGTGGTTTTTATTTCCGTTTGATATTCTTTGTTTTCTTTTTTCTTTTTCAGTGTAATTTTCTTTGAAAATTGCAACCTGACTTTGCTATCCTAAGAAAAAAGGTGAAGGGATTTTGGAAGAATTCCCTTTTCATTACAAGATTTGTATGTTATTCTTTAGGCTAATTTTGGTTCAGCCAGCTAAAATTTCTGGGCTTCAGTTTCCTTTCTTATAAAATGAGAAAATTGGAATGCATGATTTCCAGGAGTCCTTCCAGCTCTAGGATTTAGAATTTCTTTTTCTGTGGAGGCTTTGGGAATGCTTTGGAGCATCTCTGTCCAAAGTGATCTGATTGGTTGCTTAAAGATGACGAAGTGTGGAGCTTCTTGGTATTTGCTGACTGCATCCAGGACCCAAGTCAATCAGTGGAAATGTAAACTTTCATTTATGAAGGGGACCCTCAGAAAGCATGGCAACCATCAGAAAGCAGCCATTTTTTCATTGTTGAATAGCAGAACTCCTGTTGAAGTCTAAGCTGACTGGTAGTTACGCTTTCTGCTTTAGGTGTAGCTTGGAGGCCCCAGAATCTTATCCTCGGCACTGCATAGCTTGAGTCGCATCCTATGCTTTGAACTCCTGGCCCAGCACTGGTCAAGCCTCCCTCCAGGCCTCGTGAGCAGTATTTTGCATGGTGGGGATGGATTGGCCCCCACCCTACCACCCCCAATGAGCATCGATCTGAAAAGAACAGATTCTCCTAAAATGGAGAATGTCAGAGCTCTTTAACTAATAATGCATTGTTTGGCTTTATCATAATCTTCAGTGAAAATTGAGGTTTTAATTTAACACGTCACTTGCAAAATACAGCACTGGAAATTTTGGTTTTCTTTCCCTTTCAGTCGGTGCTATCTCTAACTTCTGAAGCCTTTCCTGGGGAGATTGTTGGAGAGTGATTAATCCTAACCTTTCTTCAAAGTGCATAATCTTTCCTTGTAATGGCAGTACCTCTGATATTTTTCACAGCAATACTCTGCGAAAGCTGACTATAAATCTAGAGGCATCAGCTACATCTCAGTACTTTCTCCTAAATTGCTTCCCGTCTGTGTAGTTTTGTTTGTTTTGGGCGGGGGGGGGGGAGGGGGAGGAAGAAAAAGGTGTTGAAATAGGTTTTTTCATCTATTGTTTTTGTGCTTTGTTTTTTATAATGATACCTGCATTTTTAGAAATTCACTTTGCCATACTTAAGCAAAGAACTTCGTCATTATGCTTCTTAGATTAGATGCTGGTATAAAAACTTGTTTAGTTGTGAGCATTTTGCTATGTGAGTGTATGCATTTCTTCTTTTATATCTTTCAAAGCATATTGAGCAAGAATATTTTTTCTAAAGACTGTGTAATTACAGTTGTTCCTTTGTAGGAGTAGTGTCTTTAGAAGCCATCCTAACTGCAAAACAGTGAAGAGCCAGAGTGTGTTCAGCCACTCTAATTTGTAAATACTGAAGGAATTCTTATTCAGAGTAATAGTGGAAGAAATAAATAAAGGCATATTCCAACCCACCTAACCTTATAATTTTATATTAACCTAAATGTTGCAATTTTTTGTTTTGATTTTTTTTTTTAACATTGAAGGCAATTGAAAATTTTTTAAAACCTGTTGGATATTTATTACAAAATGTCATAGCCTTTTAGAGGGAGTTTTATTATGTTTATATATCTTTAATAGTTAATTTTATCATTTTATTAATATTTTCTGTATCACTGTCACTGTCATCCCGTTGCTCATCAATTTGCTCGAGTGGGCACCAGTAATGTCTCCATTGTGAGACTTGTTGTTACTGTTTTTGGCATATCGAATACACCACGGGTAGCTTGCCAGGCCCTGCCGTGTGGGTGAGATACTCTCTGTAGCTTGCCAGGCTCTCTGCGAGGGGCGGAGGATCGAACCTAGGTTGGCCGAGTGCAAGGCAAACACCCTACCCGCTGTGCTATCACTCCAGCCCAATTATTAATATTTTACCGAGAAAATATACATTACAGTTTTGCTTTACTAGACTAGTTGAATATTATAATTATGAGTTAGCAAAATTCAATTTGTCTTTATAATCATGAAACTGGCTAATTTATTTCTTCACATATTAAATTTTTTTAAACATACTTTGAAGTTTTAAAACAGTTTTAAATTCACAGCAATATTGAGTAAAGGGTACAGAAATCTGTTTCGTACCCCTGCCCCTACCCAACATTTCCTTCCCTTTGGTTGTGTTTTTCCCAGTGGGGTTGTACATTTGTTAGAATTGACGAGTCTGCAGTGACTCATAATTGCAATACAAAGTTCATGGTGTACATTAGGTTTGACTCTTGATTCTGAAGGTAATGTGTTTTAATTACCCATGTAACATGTAGAATAATTTCACTTCCATAGTTCTTGGTGTTCTCCCTATTTTATTCCTTCCTCCCACTAACTCCTGGCAGCCCTTTTGTTTGTTTCTTGGGTCCGTCCTGGCAGTGCTCAGGGCTTACCTCTAGCTCTGTGCTCAGGGTTCTCTTGTGGCAGCTTGTTGGCAACTCTGTGCTGTGCTGTGTGCAGGACAAGTGCCCCATTCCCTGTACTGTCTCTCTGGCCAAGTCCCAGATACTTTTGTTGTCTTCATCGTTTCATCTTTCCCAGAATGGTATATCATTGTAATCATATTTGTGGCTTTCTCAGTTTATTTCTTGTGCTACGCAATATGCATTGTTTCTTTTTTTTTCCCCATGTTTGATAGTTTTTCATTAGCCCTAAATACTATTTTATTCTCCATATACACCACAGTTTCCTTCTTCTTTCTTTCTTTCTTTTTTTTTTTTTTTGTACAACACCTGGTGGTTCTCAGGGCTTACTCCTCACTTTGTGCTCAGTCCTCACACCTGGTGGTGCTCACAGGGATTGAACCCGGGTTGGCGGTGTGCAAGGCAAGCACCCTGCCTGCTGCACTCTCTCTCTCTCCAGCCCTTCCCACAGTTCCTCTGTCCAGTCATGTGCTGAAGGACCTCTGAGTTACATCCAGGTTTTGTCAATTACGAAAAACATGACTTGTCAACATGCCTATGCAGCTTTTGTGTGGATAGAACATTTAAACTCCTTTGGATATAAAAGAATATCGAATATTCTTTTTTTTTTTCTTTCTTTTTCTTTTTGTCAAAAACAGTAACAATAGGTCTCATTCCCCTGAC
The DNA here is from genome assembly GCF_027595985.1 of Sorex araneus. Taxonomy (NCBI): domain Eukaryota; kingdom Metazoa; phylum Chordata; class Mammalia; order Eulipotyphla; family Soricidae; genus Sorex; species Sorex araneus. The sequence continues at coordinate 173,937,480 of NC_073305.1, forward strand.
CCTGAAAGAGCCTCCAATCGTTGGGAAAGATGAGTAAGGAGAGGCTTCTAAAATCTCAGGGCTGAGAGGAATAGAGACGTTACTGGTGCCTGTTCGAGTAAATCGACGAACAACGGGATGACAGTGATAAAGTGATACAGTGACAGTGGATAAAAAAGAGTGGGATTATTGCACTCTGTGGTGATAATGATCTTCAAAACTGTCCTTCAGATGTAGCTTTACTATTTTGCACTCTCATCAGCACTGGACAAGAGTTCTTGTTGCGCCATGCTACCATCAGTGTTTGGCGCTGTCCTTCTGGACTTGGACCACTCGGGTGGATTCCTTTCGGAATCTTAACCCTTGTTAACATTTCCACTTCCCCAGTGGCATACGGAGGGTGTGGAATCCCTTTTCACAGGTTTATCTTGGGTAATTGCTTGGAAAGGTCATTCACCTATCTTGTAACCTGATTTTATATTTTCTTTTTTAAAGGCATTTTCCCTTTCTTTATCATTCGTATTTACTCTATGGCGGCCTGCCAGGAGTTGCTTAGGAATCCCAGTCCCAGGGGCCCCTCCTGAGGAGTCTTGGCTAGTCAGGCCTAAAATTCCATGTAAGGACTGAAGATGTGGGGCTCGCTCTTGCCCTGTGGTACTGGGCGTTATCAGGGCTGCCCCAGAGCCTGGCCTCCTGGGCCACACCTGGTGATGCTTGGGAGCGCCCGTGATGCTGGCTGTGACATTGGCGCTGGTGACTTGCAGGCCACACACCTGGGTCCCTGCACACCATCTCTAGTCCAAGGATTTGGGTTCTCTTATTGTTGAATTTTGGAGTTCCATGTAGATTTGGGGTAATGATTTTCTCAGATAGGTATTTTGCAAACATTCTCTCCCCACACACACTCCCCAGACCTGTGGCTCGATTCTTATTTTATTGAAACTGAGCAAGACCTTTTCGATTTTGATGAAGTCTGGTTTATCAACTTTATTTTACAGCTTTGACTTTTGTTGTTGTACATAAGGGGATCCTCCTGGTTTTCTTCGATGTTATCTTTAAAGTTTGTAGTTTCACATTTTCCTTTTGGGTCCGTACTCCTTTTGGAGTTTGTCTTTGTGAAAAGGGTGTAAAGTTTCTGCCTAGATTCACTTCTAGTGATAACCTGTTGGTAGAATGGAGGCATTCTGTATTTTTTTTTTTTTTTTTTGCTCTTTTGGGTCACACCCAGTATGCTTAGGGGTTACTTCTGGCTTTGCACTCAGGATTACTCCTGGCGGTGTTTGGGGAACATATGGGATGCTGGGAATCGAACCCGGGTCAGCTGAGTGCAAGGCAAACGTCCTACCCGCTGTGCTATTGCTCCAGCCCGCGTTCTGTATTCTTATGGTCGGATCTTAATCTGTGAACCTTTGTTTTACCAGTGCCTCATTCTCCCCCTCTTGCTGCTGCTCTTTTTTATTTTTATTTTTTGGCTTTTTGGGTCACACCTGTCGATGCACAGGGTCATTCCTGGCTCTGCACTCAGGAATTACCCCTGGCGGTGCTCAGAGAACCATATGGGATGCTGGGAATTGAACCCAGGCCAGCCACATGCAAGGCAAATGACCTACCCACTGTGCTATCCCTCCAGCCCCTGCTGCTGCTCTTGATCAGGTGAGACTCGATGATTTGAGTTGATTGGAATGGCGTGTCCGCCCATTTCTGAGGTCAAACAGCTAATCAGTCTCTCCCAGTGCTCAGTTTCTCCTGAGGATAGACCATGGAAAAAGAAGGTATTGTTCAGTATATTTAAAAATGTTTGCTTTCCCCACCCCCCCATATCTGCTGAGGGCAGAATGAGTTCTTTTCTCTTAAGCTAACTGAGAAAACGTGGTGGAACTCGTGGAAGTAAACTTATGGCAGTGTAGAATCTCTCCTCCCACTGAGCCCCCCACACCCCTCCCATCCCAGGCCGGGCTCCCCAGGAAGTGTCTGACCCTTAGATGTACCTGAAACCGCCAGCAATTCCTTAATTATAGTTTAGGCATTTCTACTCAGATGATCTTTCTTGCTAAGGTTTTCTTCTGGGTGGTAGTTTTGGGGTAGTTGTAATTCTTTGTTGCAAAGACAAGCTGAGAAGCAGACAGTTGTAAACTGATGGACAGATGGCACCTGTTTGCCCTGTCACCTTCTGAGGATTTAAGAGGAGCTCTCAATTTCTGGTTTGTTCTTTTTTTTTTTTTTTTCAATTTGTTAGGAAGAAAATGGTGATTTCCAAATTCCATACTTTCTGGACCAGAAATTGGACATCTATTAATTTTTGTAGGTGATAAAGCTGCGTTATTTTCACAAAAGTTTTATAATTTATATCTGTAAAGGAAGTAAAACTATGGAATAGTGGAACTTCACTATAAAAATGCAAATGGTTATTTGGCAAAAGCTTTGTCTTGTTAATGCATTCATAGGTCACAACTTTGAAATGTTTTTCATTATATTAAATGTTGGTAATGACTTCCTAAGTTCTTGTTTGCAGATATTGCTATCAAGTTGATAAAAAGCTTGTTCAAAACAGAATATCATTATTAGAAATTTGGAAAATAAGATCTACGATGAGAAATTAAAGCCATTCATTATTTGATTTGAAAAAAGGAAGTCTGAGAACTTAGAGTCATTTATACTAATGTATGAATGATAATGCTTCGTTATACTTTGAGGTCACAATATTTTCCATAGGTTTTTAAATGGCTCTATATTAGAGTTTTTAGTGAAGATCTGTCACTCTCACTGTCATCCTGTTGTTTAGCGATTTGCTCCAGCGGGTACCAGTAACGTCTCCATTGTGAGACTTGTTGTTACTGTTTTCGGCATATCAAATATCCCACGGGTAGCTTGCCAGGCTCTGCTGTGCGGGCAGGATACTCGCAGTAGCTTGCCTGGCTCTCTGAGAGGGATGGAGGAATCGAACCTGATCTTCCGTGTGCAAGGCAAACACCCTACCTGCTGTGCTATTGCTCCAGTCCTTTAGTGAAGATAACAGCAAATAAACAAACCACCACTACCAGGAAACTATGTACAAGCAATATCCAAACATATGCTTGGATTTATTCTCTAAAAATTCTGGTTCTCTGGTATGAGGGCTGCCATGTAATTTTTTATTTTGAACCTCTATTGCTTCTTGAAAGAAACTGGTTAAATACTCAGCAGACTGAGTAGCCATATTCTTAGAGAGGCAGAGGGCAGATAAGAAGCAAGTTCAATACAGTGTATGGCGAGAGGATGTCATTTTAAAGTAATCCTGATATCTTGGAATTTGTGGTATAACCATGAGGAAATTTGCTGTTATTTTCAAAGACAGAGCTATGAAGCATTGATATAGGAAATATTTTATAAATAATGGAAAGGAACTGAGGCCCTAAGGTTGAATTACATTATTTTCCTTATATGTAATCAGATATGAGTATCAGCAGTAAAAATAAAAGAGCACGTTGTCTGATTATGAGGTTGAAACTATGGCCTTGTACCTGCAGTTGACTCTCAAACCAATCAGATGGCTGAGGGTTATCAGAATAGATCTTTGATGCACAGAGGTTGTTCCAACTATAACACATAATTTACAGATTTTCATGTATTTTTCTGGTAACCTTCTTAGCAATACATTTTTGATGGCTTGTATTTTCTGTTCTTTTTCTTTTTTTGCATTTTGTGTCACACCTGGCAATGCACAAGGGTTACTCCTGGCTTTGCACTCAGGAATTACTCCTGGCTGCGCTCAGGGGACCATATGGGATGCTGGGAATCGAACCCGGGTCAGCCACGTGCAAGGAAAATTCCCTACCCGCTGTGCTATCGCTCCAGCCCCAGGCTTATATTTTCTAGAGTAGAATAAATGTATGCTGCTACTTACCTGTTGATTAATTTATTCCTCATAACGGCATGGAAGAACAAAGCTGTCAGGTGCTAAGTGATTTCTTGTTTATGTTCACACAAAATCAACACAGAATTGATATGATGCTAGAACTCGTCTCACTTTGAGATTGCTTTCATCACTATGTCTTGACTATATTATGGTGATCTTTAGATTTTCTTGTTTTGGAGGCTGGAATGATAGCACAATGGGTAGGACATTTGCCTTGCACACAGCCGACTGGGGTTCGATTCCCAGCATCCCATATGGTCCCCCCAAGCACCGCCAGAAATAGTTCCTGAGTGCATGAGCCAGGAAAAACCCCTGAGCATCACCGAATGTGACCCAAAAAGAGAAAAAAAAAAAGTTAGATTTTCTTGTTTTTGAAAAACAATCACATTATAATAAGTCTTTTTAAGATTCAGGTCTTTAAAAATAAAAGTTCTCCTCTTGCCAGCACTAGGCCATTGTTCAGTACAGCAGCATTTTGGAGGTTTACTACCTGGGGCCAAGATTTCCAAGCCTGCTCGGATCGGGACTGATCCTCTTCCGCCCAGATCCCCCATTTTCCAGTAGCTAGGCAGTCATACCCAGAAACTGCCCCCAGCCATGTAATCCCATCAGTGGCCAACATCCCGAGACTATAAAACCAAGCTCCCAGAAGCTTGGACATCTTATAGCCTAGCTCTTCCTCTTGCCTGGCAAGCTACCAAGAGTTTCCTGCCCGCATGGGAGAGCCTGGCAAGCTCCCTGTGGTGTATTTATATGCCAAAACCAGTAACAATGCTGGGTCTCATTCTCCTGACCCTGAAAGAGCCTCCAATGTGGCACCATTGGGAAGGATGGGTAAAGAGAGGCTTCTAAAATCTCAGGGCTAGGATGAATGGAGACGTTACTGAGACCACTCGAGAAAATCAACGATCAACAGGATGATGATGATGGTGACTATAATACTTTGAGACATAAAGTATTCAGTAAATTATCATTTGCTGAAAGTATAAAAAGTACAAAAGAAATGATAATCTTTTAGTACACTTGAATGAAAATCTTCAGGGTTTGTGATGCATTAAAATTATGCTTTTGGGTTTAGTTTATTACCGTGGAACAGTTTGCCCTTAGAAGTCTTTCTTGGTTTGTTAGCAGAATATCTCTGCTCAAAGAAATTTACACTCATAGGACATAAGAGAATTAAATGTCCATATAATACTGTAGAAAAATTTACCATTCATAAGTTCATTAAAAGTATTTATCTTGCACATTTTTATCTTTAAACTTTAAAGGATATAAAGGTATTTTAAAAATGCATAAGATTTCAAACTCTAATTATTTTCTGTCTTATATGTACTCTAAACTTCTCTTCCCTAGATTAAAATATTAAGTAATTTTTTAGAGCTTAAGCACAATTCTTTACCTGTTTTGTTGTTTTTGTTGACAGGAATTAAACAGATTCTCTGAGAAGATTCCTAATCTTTAAAAATAAAATGCATTAACAATTTACTGAGTGTATACAAGTATTGATATTGTTGCATTTGTCATAAAATTATGGTTGTCAAAATATGTGTATAATAATACATAGTAGTAGTGACAGCAGCAAGAACTTGCCTCACAGCCAAATGTGGGTAGGTAGATGACATACTTTGCTGATAGTACTGAAGAAATCTCACAACTGTTATTGTGCTTGTAAACTACTTAACAAGTAATTGGAGGATTAAATGAATGGGATCCTACTATCCTAGATATTTTCTTTAATTTATGAAATGTGAACTAATTTTGCATTAGAAGATATTTCTGGATGTTCATGATTTTTCTTAGGTTCTTAAAAGCTCATTCGTTCATTGAGTCTTAAGTAGCAAGTGCACATTTTATATCAAACGCTGTTCGAGGTTTTGCAGATAAAGTGAGAAGATTGCTATTATCCAAGGTTCCAGCCTCTACCTATATAGAAGGCTTTCAAAAACAGTTTATTAATTCAAACACAGATGGTCCTGTTGAAGAAAACAAGGAAGTGTCTATAGAATACAGTAGCACTGATTAATAAGCAAGAAGGAAAACAAAAGGAGTAGTATAAACACAGAATGTTATGGGTTCGGCTAAAGCCCAAATGAACTCATGTTTGTGAAAATAATTGGAAAACTTTCATTTTAAGCTAAATCTGTTCTACAAAATAAACTGTATTTGGAGGTATCAGTGAATCAAATGGCTATATTGCTTTCATATTTCGGTTTGTAGGCTTTACAGCCTTTGAGATTAAGGGACTGTGATTTATATCCCCAGTTCCTTTTAAAGTTCTCAAGAATAAAAGGAATGGGTTTAAAACATTAAACACAAATAAGCAATGTCATTCTATTGCTTGCCGTTTTTACATCTTAGGAGATACATGGCGGCAAAGATAATTAGTGTAAGATGCTGTACTTTATTTCTCCCTAATTTACCCATTATTTTTTGCCATCCATGTGTGTAAAATACGAATGTAAAAAGTTAGATTTGGAAAGAAACCCATGGTGATAGGGCCAGAATAAACAAGTAATTTAATTTTCCATAATAAACCGTAGAATGAAAACAAATTTCTATTGTATAGACCTAAGATCTCAAGAGGCTTTTTTCCCCTAACATTATAAATGAAATTCTTGTGATAATATAATAATGTGATAAAGTAAACCCAGATAGCGGGTTTCTGATGCTATATCTGGTTCTTAGCAAATGTTATTTTCCACTTAAAAATCAGTAAGACAAACCAAATTTGTAAAGATAAGTGGCTTGAAGCAGTGGTTTTTCATTACCTGTTCCTGAAGTGCCGATTGTGTACCTGTGTCAGTTTGAAGGTGTGAAAAAGTTGGAAAACCACAGGATTCAAGATTAAGTTCTGAAAATCTTAAAATAAAACGTGTGCTTTGCTCTGCTCATACCTGCCTTTGATCCCCAGAACTTTCGAACTGTTTCTAATCCTAGACAAATGTTAAAAAAAAAGTTGCCTTGCCAGTGTTTCTTAATTCATTGCCTTAGAAAATACCTATTAAATTCTTGCATCGATAAATAGATATCTGTCCCCTCCGTCCCCTCCTATTATAAACCTGCCTCGATTTTTGTTTTCTCTCTTGATTCCCTTTGTAACTTTCAGGGATTTCATTGAGTTCCTAACTTCTTACTGTCTTTACGAACTAATTCTTGACTCCTCACTTTCTTTCTTTTTCTTTTTTTTTTTTTTTTTTTGCTTTTTTTGGGTCACACCTGGCGATGCGCAGGGGTTATTCCTGGCTCTGCACTCAGGAATTGCTCCTGACGGTGCTCGGGACCATATGGGATGCTGGGAATTGAACCCGTGTCGGCCGCGTGCAAGGCAAACGCCCTACCCGCTGTGCTATTGCTCCAGCCCCTTGACTCCTCACTTTCTAAAATGCAGATACTAACCCATCATTCTTCCTGTATGGAGCTTTTTTTTTTTTTTTTTTTTAAAGCAGTTGCCGCATAGACTCCTTGATTTTAAAAGTTGAAAACATTTTTACGAACTATCTTTCTACTATAGTCATAACCTCAGTTCCACATCTAAGTAGTATTGCATGGAAGTAATTTATTTTCTTGTAAGGTTTTCTCTTCTACTTCCTTCTTAATCCCTCTTCTTGAATTCCCTGCTTAAATTTCTCAGACTTTTCAAAATTACAGTTCTATCTCTACAGTTCCAGCTCTCTTGCTCTCTTCGTCTGTCCTTACGCAAACCCCATTGTCCCTCTTCATTCTCGACCAGTGCCGCTTATATCAAATGCTATTTTCTCGGACTTGGCCTTCTGAATTTTCTGAATTGGAGTCAGTAGTTTTGATTATAAATGTGCTTCCTCTTTGTTTGTTCTCAAATTTTATAATGACATTTAAAAAGGTAAGAAGTGAACATATAGACGTGAAAATTATCTCTAACTCTGTCAATGCAGTAACACTTGGTGTTACAGAATTCTGGATTTTAATTGCCAGTGTTCACGCCCCAACTTTCATGGCCTTGAGAAACTTATTTAATCATATCTCTTGACTTTTCTCATTTGTAGAAGCAGGAAATTATAGTACTTTTGTGACGTAATACAATACTTGGTACAGACTAAGTGTTTGATTCTTCATAACTGTTACCTTGATGATGTAGTACTAAAGCTCCTAAGCTTCCTTTTGCTCTCTCTCCCTAATCTCTGTCTTTCCTCCCCGAAAGTTAACACTTAAGCAATTGGATGAATACTTACTTTGAATCTGATGAAACAGTGTTTGAAAAGAAAATATTTTACTTCTTTAAGTTTTCAAGTTTTTGTTACTGCCTCCTCTCTGTTCTGCATACCTTATCCTGGTTACTCTTCAATTGCTAGTTTCATTGTGTTAGTTACATTTTTTTTTCTTTTTGGGTTACACCCAGCGATGCTCAGGGGTTACTCCTGGCTTTGCACTCAGGAATTACTCGTGGCGGTGCCTGGGGGACCATATGGGATGCCGGGGATCGAACCTGGGTCAGCCGCGTGCAAGGCAAACGCCCTATCTGCTGTGCTATCGCTCCAGCCCCTGTGTTAGTTACATTTTAATATTTTTTTTTAAGTTGCCTGTGAGTGTGTGGTGGTGGTGGTGGTGGTGGTGGTGGTGATAGGGAACACATCTGTGGTGCTCAGGGCTTATTCCCGACTCGGTGTTCATGAATCACTCCTGGTGCTCTGGATATCATAACAGCTATGTGTCTGACAAGTGCTTTACCCCCTATACTATCTCTGTGCCCCCTCCCGCCCCAGTGTTACCTTTTACTCAAAACATTTTCCCCGATTGATTAGTGTGCCATGTCTAAATGCAAAGAGCTGCATTTAAAGACTGCCTCCACTCTTCATTCTTGAGTCGTTGTGAAAGTACTTGTCTGAATGCATGCCGTGGACAACTAAGTAGAAAGTCACCGGCCTGTGTTAGGAATTAGATTTGTCAGTTGGTTTTCTCAGTTGTATGTCCAGAAAACATACAACAGATTCATTGATTGTATGTTGAGGTGGATGCAGTTTTTAGTAGGTAAGTAGAAAAGAAGGCTGAAGATATTTGAGATAGAACGATTAAACCCACTAGATAGTAACACGTGAGCGCGCGCGCACACACACACACACATACACACACACACACACACACACACACAGAGTGGGGCTGGAGAGAGAGTACAGGCTAAGATGCTTGCCTTGTATGTAGCAGACTCTCGTTTGCAATCCCCAGCAGCATATATGGTCGCAAACATGGCCTGAGAGCACAGAGCCAGGATTAAGCCCTGAGTATAGCTGGAAGGAGCCCAAATATACCCAACTCCCCCATACGCACACACACACACACACACACACAAATGATAAGTAGATAGTAAGCAGCATTGATTCTTCAACATTTAAGTTAAAAAGGAAAAGTAAAATTTACTTTTAAGATATAAGTAAGTAATAAGTAATTAAGATATAAATAAGATATAGTGACACCAAGAGCTATTAGGGTCTTAATACATGGCTATGTGGTAAATTTATTCATTCATGTCTGGAAGACTAGACATCAGAATAGTAAATACACATTTCTACATTTTACCTCTGTCTCTGCAGAATTGTTTATACTCTATCCTTACAGATTTTCTTCATTTATATTTTAGGTTTGTTTCTTCATTTAGTTGTGAGCACAGCCATAATAAGTGAGAATAATTTACTAAGCAGATCTCTTTCATAGGTTTTGATTACTTTATAATAAAACCATTAACTCTTGGTAATGGCAGTATTAAGAAGAACTATTGCTTTAAGAACCAGTAGTCATCATAGGAATGAGAGAATGGGAACATATATGTCTATGAAGTATTGTGATCTCATTATTAAAATTGATTTTTATATTACGGTATGCCTATGGTAAGGTAACTTTATTTCTTATTAATGTAATGAGTTACATTATGTTAAATAGTGATTATGGTCTTCATGTTATTGTGTGCTCTTTATTAATTTTAATTCTCACCACAGTTATACAAACTCTCTGGACAGATTTCTCTATTACAAAGAGATGGCACTTGAGAGGTATAATAATTCTTCTCCAGGTTATAAGAAGTAATAGCAGAGTTGATGTATGAGCTGACTTGAAAGTAAAGGTTTTCATTTTCGTGGAGTGTCAGATGTTCCTCTGGTACCAAACCAGCTATACATAAAAGATGCCTCATTAGGATGCTTTTGAGGCATGTTGAGCTTAGTAAATTTGCAGTACAGCTGCAATTCTGGAATAGTTCCTGGGTTGAGAACTACTTAACTCTGGAATTTGTTTTTGCCACGTTGCAAACAGTTATGTAAGCAGCACTGATTCCTTAACATATAAGTTAAAAAGTAAAATTTAATTTTTAAGCTTTCAGTAATTACAAAGTATTGGGAATTTTCTCTTTAATACGCTGTCCTTATTTTAGTGATAGGATCTTTCGGGAATGAATGCATTCACACACCACTACATTGTCCAAAGGGGAAGGGAAAGAAATCAGTCATAACCTTGAGGAAATCACTTCTCTGGGCTTTAAAATTATCTTTTTTTTTTTTTTTTGGTTTTTGGGTCACACCTGGCAATGCACAGGGGTTACTCCTGGCTCTTCACTCAAGAATTACCCCTGGCAGTGCTCAGGGAACCATATGGGATGCTGGGATTAGAACCCGGGTCGGCCTCGTGCAAGGCAAATGCCCTACCCGCTGTGCTATCGCTCCAGCCCCCTAAAATTATCTTTTAAACATAGATAATAATGACCTTTTAGATGACTATAGGAATTAAAATGTATTTAAGACTTTGCTTGAAATTTAATATAGTGGTTGAATGATAGAAAATCTCTTAGCATCTTCACTAGAAATGAAGAGATTGTTATTATAAAAAGTTGCTATAAAAAGTTCAGTTTGGGGGCCTGTAGACATAGGGCAGTGGGTGAGACACTTGTCATGCATGCTGTTGACCTCAGTCCGATATCTGTCACCATATGATCCACGAGCCCCTCCAGGAGTGATCCCCAGTGCTTCCTGGTGTGGCCCCAAAAACTCAAACCAAAATCCAGAAATACAATTTCCTCTGAAATAGTGCACTATTAATAGTGCACTATCCATAATAGTGGATCATATGGTGACAGATATTATAGTGCACAGATATTATAGTACACTTTCTTCACCTGCATATAACCAAGCGCTAAGTATATAGAAATTTTTCTTTCTCTGGGAATAAAACCTTGATGCCCAGAGCATACCACAGTTTTCAAACCAGTAGGAAATTTCTGAGGAGACCCAAATTAGTAAAACTATTTGCCTGTTACATTCCAAGAATGAATTTAGTGTATTTCCAAACTCGTTTGTTCCTGTCATTTTTAATATCAGATAATTCATTTAAATAATAATGTGAACTGATAAGATACAAACACCAAGGTTTTAAAAATACAAAAATCTAAGGTATTTTGGAAAGACATCATGAAAGTCAGTAGCTTGAAATGTTTTGCGTTTGAGGTAGTCGGAATTCTGCGGGTAGCAGTAGGTGATTAGAAAAGAAATGACTCTGTGAACGCTTCACTTCGGTTGCATTGCTTGTTTTACAGTTTTTAAAGTAGCTGAACTGGAAATCTTAAACTTGTGTAGTTATGTATAAATCCTAAATTTGTGTAGTTAGTTATGGTTATGTCTTATTCAAGAAAAAGTCTGTTTTAGTTAATAGACCCATTCTTAAACATTTGGCTAATATAACTTCAACCATGTATTATGAACACATGATTATATTATTTTTAATATAATTTATAATAATATAATATAATATATAATATGATAATATAATTATTACCCTGTACTCTAATAGTTGTTAAAATTATTATAGTTATATAGAATTGTTATTCTTCACTTATTGTTCACATTTTATTTACTTTGTTTTGGGGGCATACCCAGTGGTGCTCAGAGCTTTCCCCTAGGCTCTGCACTCTGGGCTCACTCCTGGTGGTGCTTGGAGGGCCATATGGGATGCTGAAGATCGAACCTGGGATGGCTGCGTGCAAGGCAAGTGCCCTGCCCGATGCCCACTGCAATAGCTCTCCGGCCCCGTATAGCTCACATGAAAAAAAAAAATTAGTCATCTGTACTATTCTGCTCAAACATATATATATGTTTTTACTCCATTCCCATGAAAGTGGGAATGATAGACTATGCTAATAGCTCCCAGAAAGAATAGTACAGCTGGAACAATTACATTAGACTCATTCTACTGACTTAAAAAATTACAAGATGATAGAAGTTATGCTGTTATCTGACAAATGAAATGGATGAACAGAGAAGTAGATATTTAATTTATCTGGCTGGCCAGAGTGTGATTTAGTACTTTTATTTGCCAATATTAGCAGTTTGAAATCTAGCTGACTGTACTTGTATCAGGGCAATTTGTGTAGCAAAAGTACTATTGCTACCAGCGTAAACAATAATACTAGTGATATAAGTTAATAGTAATTGGTACTTAAATTCCAGGTGTTTAAAGAGTAGAGTGAAATAGGCTAAACAGTTGTGTTGAATTAGCCCGGTGGGCTCAGGCAACCGTCTCAGGTGCCAGGAGTCGAACTTAAGTTGCCCATGTGCAAGGCAAATGCCCTGCCATCGCTCCGGCCCCAGCCATGGGAGATTCTTCTCGGTGATTTATTGTTTCTTCTTCACATTTGCCTTCCTGTTCTTCAGAGGCTCCTATTTTTCTTACGTTATTTATTCCTCGTGAACTCATCCCATAATCCTCTTGCCTGCTGTTCATTTATTTTCCACCTTCTATCATTTTCTTAGCAGTGTTGTCTTCATTTTTTAAGTCCCATCAAATTTTGATTTAACTTTTAATTATGTATATGTGCCTGCATATATACATAACACACACATAGACTTGTTTATCTGTTTATATATGTGTGTAAATATATTTTTTTTACATACATAAAAATGGGAGCCAGAGTAAAGTATATCAAATAATTGTATCTTCGTTTGGATTACTGCTTTTTCAAAAATAATTCATTCCCCACTACCCTAAGCCCCTTCCTAGAAGTAGCAGTTGTATTCTTTTAGACCTGTAATCTTATGAGATTTCTGATGATCTGCTAAACCTGCCTAATTATATTGATATCGGATAAACACAATTATGAATCAATCTTGAACCCAGAAAATAGCCTGCGTCAACTCACGGTCATCAGAACATGTCTTAGCCTTTTCTACAACTTGCTAGTTTCCATAAAAGTCCGCATGTACTGCAGGCTCCTTAATGGAATCCATGACAGTTTTGGTCGCCCAGGCGTGGAATGCTACTGCCAGCATGAGAGCGGGTCTGCTGTCATCCAGCTTCAGTTCCTGATTAATGAGGTGAGTGGGGGCTTCCGTCTCCCGGGTTCTCGGTGAGGTGCGCCCACAGCTCCGCCTTCAGGTCCCGTGCACATGCATTCATATGGAAACTTTTGAGTTTACAGAGCAGAAATGATAGCTGTTCACTTTAAAGCATAGTCACAATGGGTAAGGTATTTCTCAAAACAGTATTGCAATTATGTTTATATAAAAAAATATTTTTTTGTATGGGGGGGTGAGCTGGTGGGCTCCACCCAGCTGTGCTCGGGGCTTTACTCCTGGCTTTGTTGTCAGGGATCACTCCTGGAGTGATGCTTGGGGCACCATAGGCTGTGTAGAGGGTGCAACCCACCCAGGTTGCATGCTTGGGACGCAGACTTCCCAGCAGCTCTACTATCTCAAGGCTCCTAAGTAAATTTTTTTTGATACAAGTTGCTGCATCTAAATTTTATTCCAGCAAGTAATGGGGCCAGAGAGATGATTGAAAGGGCTGAGCACATGCTTTGCAGGCCCAGGTTTGAGCTCCGGCACTGTGGCACTGTGTGGGGTCCCTGAATGCCACTCACTTGATCACTGAGCACATATGTGAGTCGCCCCCGTGCACTGCCGCAGTGGCCCACACCCCCCATGGTAGAAATACTCACAGTCATATAGGAAAAGTTACTAAAAGAATTTTGAAGACGCAGCTTGTTACATACACTAAACTGCACTCCAGTTTTGGGGAAGAGTCCATTAGAAATTGGTTCCTGTCAAAGTTCTCATCTAATTAGCGTTGTTAATTAGGTCTTTCTTTTTGATCCAATATAAAGTGTGAGGGGCTGCTAAATAAAGTATCGTTACATCAGCAAAGAGAAGAGTGTAGTTGCAGGGTTTAAAAAATATCTACGCAGATCTGGGAATAGTTTACTGTAAGTGACAGGGAAAAGAGCAGTCATTGAAGAAAGTAGTATTTTTCTAGACGCTGGATTCCTTACATATAAGGGTGTCATGTAGATTTTTTTATTTGTTTCCCAAGTTTTTGAAGTTCATGAATTCTTAAAGTATGTCTAGTTTTTGTTTTGGAGTGATAGCACAGCGGTTAGGGCATTTGCCTTGCACTCGACTGACCGGGTTTCGACTCCTCCATCCCTCTCAGAGAGCCCGGCAAGCTACCAAGAGTATCCTGCCCACACGGCAGAGCCTGGCAAGCTACCCATGGCATATTGGATATGCCCAAAACAGTAACAACAAGTCTCACAATGGAGAAGTTATTGGTGCCCACTTGAGCAAATCGATGAACAATGGGGTAACAGTGTTACAGAGCTACAAGTTTTTGTTTTGACAGCAGGATTGAAGACGGGCATCATGGATATAAAGAAACTGTTGAGAATAAAGAATAAAGCACTTAATTGGTATTTAAGAGTTGATAATGTAAAGACTCAGTGAAATTGATACAAATAATCTTTTTTTTACCCCCAGGGTCAGAGGAAGTACTTTTTATTTTATTTTATTTTTATTTTTTTTGTTTGTTTTTTGCTTTTTGGGTCACACCCAGCGATGCACAGGGGTTACTCCTGGCTCTGCACTCAGGAATTAGCCCTGGCGGTGTTCAGGGGACCATATGGGATGCTGGGAATAGAACCCGGGTCGGCCACGTGCAAGGCAAACGCCCTACCTGCTGTGCTATTGCTCCAGCCCCAAGGAAATACTTTTAAAATATCAGAATTAAAGGCCAGGAGACAGTATAACAGTTGGAGTGCTTGACCAGGATTCGATCCCATGCAGCTCATGGCCTCCTGAGCATTACACAGTGTAGCCCCAGAGATCCCTAATTCACACCAGGTGTACTCTGGAGGCCTCTAGGCAGTGCTGCGGTGACCTGCAACTCCACTCTAATGAAGAAGTTAGAACTTCATACAGAAACACGTATGACCCAGTACACTACATCTCCTGTGTAGAATTTGAGTCAGACAGGTGTTTCTGAAAATTAAACATACTGACAAAATTTTGAAATTCAGGAAGATTTTTTTTTTTAGGAAGGATCTTAGCGGTTTAGATGTTTTTAAACTTTAATTCTTGTAAAATCAATTATGTCTTGTTTTTTAGGGAGCTCTTGTGAGTGCCTTGGCTGATGATACCTTACATTTATGGAATTTACGTCAAAAGAGACCTGCCATACTACATTCACTTAAATTTTGCAGAGAAAGGTAAGAATTCTCTGTTGGAGGAGATTTTTATTCTGTTCAAACCATTTTTAACCTGTATTTTATTTATTTGATAGACTTTATGCCCAATCTCAAAACTAATTAAAAAACTTGGTTTAATGCAGCCACCTAAGTTTCTTTTGTGTCTTTCTAGAAATATTTTAAGTCTTTATGCATAAGCAAAACTTGTGGTATAGTTCCTTCATTGCATAAAAGAGAAGCTATTATATATTTTTTCTATAACTTATTTTTAATAACATTTGAAAGATTATTTTATATTGACATATTTAAATTTTTCTTAATCATTTTCATATCTGCATTTTATTTTGTTGTGAAAATGTGATCATTGAATCTTTATTAATGGACATTTATATCTTTTTAAATCTGCTGTCCATTTTGTTCTATTTTGATACGATGTTGCCTGTTATTTTTTCACTTAAATATGTGTATATTTAAGGAGTAAAATAGAAATTTTAGGAGTAAAATAGAAATCTTATGATTTGTGATCTAAAGGATCTATTCACACAAACTCATTAAACAATTACACATTTTCTTATTGATAATTTCCTTTTTTCAAATTTTTGATTCATATGAAACATTTTGGCTTGAAGTGAGTCTAGTCCATTTTTGTCTTCTTGCTGGATCACGGTCCTCAGTTAATTTGTCAGTTGGGTGTCTGAGGGAGTCCTTCATCTGCCCCCAGTGTGGTAGAGAAAGTGAAGAGAGGGGCATGGCAATAGCTGTACACATTGTCTGTTGTTCATCTCACATCTGCTGGAAATGGAAGTGTATGTCAAACAGAACAGTTCCTCATTTGTTCTGTTTTATCTGCAGAGGGCACTTGGCAGTGTCAGGAGGTGCTTTTTGTTGCCACATGTGGGACGTCCTGAGCATTGTATCTAGTGATACAGGCCAGTTACGCTACCGAAAATGTTGCAAAGCACAACTCCCCCTTAATAAATACGATCTGATTCAAAATAATACCATTGAAATATCTCTGGGCGCTGTGATGCTGTGCAAGTTTTCTTAGACACATCACCCCCTGAAGGGGTTCTACCAGCGTGTAGAATTCTAGCATAAAAATACTTTGTGGCTGGACATGGAGAGTATCATGTTAAGTGAAATGAGTCAGAAAGAGAGAGACAGACCTAGAATGACTCCGCTCATTTGTGGAATATAAAGTCACATAATATGAGACTGAGACCCAAGGACAGTAGACACAAGGGCCAGGAGTATTGCTCCATAGTTGGAAGCCTGCCTTATGAGCCAGGGGAGATGGCAGCTGGATATAGAAGGGATCACTAAGTCAGTGATGGTTGGAGAAATTGGTCAGGATGGGAGATGTGTGTGGAAAGTAGATAAAGGATCAAACGTGATAGCTTCTCACTATCTGTATTGCAAACTGTGATGCCCCAAAGTATATAGCTAGAGAGAGTATGGGGGAAATTGTCTCCCCTGCAGGCAGGGGAAGGCTGGAAAGGGGGGGTATACTGGAAGCATTTGTGGTGGAAAATGTGCACTGGTGGAGGGATGGGTGTTTGATCTTTGTATGACTGAAACTCAAACATGAAGGCTTTGTAACTGTATCTCATGGTGATTAAATTTTCAAAAAATCAGAGTTAAAAAAATTTAAAACATAAAAATAAAGATACTTTGGATACCCAGTTGTAGGTGGCATGTCCATATTTCTCACTAGGACACAGGGATATGTCAGCGTGTGATCCAAGTTCACCTACCACTGCAGTTAAAGATTAATATCCATGGACAAAAAGTCAGACCACAGAGGGTCCTGGAGTCAGGAGTCAGTGCGGGTAGATAGGAAATCTCCTCATATGTCTTTCATCTCCCAGACACTGGTGAGGCTAATAAATAAGCGAGTTGTCTTGACAAATACAACTTTGTGTTGCGTGCATGAAAATAAAAGGTGACCTTTCTTTGTGGGTGCACCTCACAAAAGGTCTGTCAGGCCCCTCTTTAGTTGAATGCTTGGTGAAGTACCCAGTGTGGGGGTATGTGATAGTTTACCTTTATGAACAATAGAAACAGGCTTCTCTGAGGTTCAGAACCTCTTCTCTCTTCATTCGGGCCCCAGTAAACAAGCTGGTTCTTGACTACCTGGCCGAAGTCATCTCGGATAAGTGAAAACTTAGATGGCAACTGTTGGACTTAAAGGAATGGGCCTGGTGCCACACGGAAAAACCTCATGATTGAGTCTATCCAGGTTCAAATTCAGATTTCCTTCAGCGGCAGAGGGAAAGAGTTACCATGTGGAAGGTTAGGCCTCGTTTTCCCTAGGACTTGGCTTGTGATGGGGAGGGGAAGGTGGAGCGGCCACCCCCTCTTTCACCTGTTAGCCTGCCCACAGCACGGAACCACGGGCAGCTCCCCAGGTCTCTTCAGAGATGCTCTGTAATCTTGATCCCGAAGAAATACTTCTGTTGAAATAGCTACCTCCTGCTGGAGAGGAGGCAAAATTTTGTCATTCCCCGCTCACCCCTCCCTACCTCGCCCTTATTTGTAGGAATCCATCCTTTTCTTTATACAGATATTTTACACTCATTCTTTATTTCTAACAGTCAGTATAGACTGGGTGGTGCTGTGGTGACAAATACTCTGAAAATCTTAATGACTTAGAAGAGTGATTTTTTTTTAATTCATAAAATAAAAATAGAAGAGGTGTATTTCATATACAGGCAGAAGTTTTAAAGGCATTTAGATGTTGTCAACCCATTCTCTTTCACTCTGGAAATCTATTCTGTAATCCTGACTGAGAGGCTGCTAACCTTTATAATTATAGTATTTCCAGTCACTGAGGAGAGTGGGGGGGAAGAAACATTCATTGGCCTGGAAACCTTCTGCCTGGAAAGGATATATAGATATAGATATAGATATAGATATCTATCTATATATGTATATATGTAGCTTTCCGTTCTTATTTCATGGAGCAAAGAAAGCCACCTGGTCATTCCTAATTTCAGCCTTATGGCCAAGAAGAGAGGAAGTTTGAGTATTTGTTAATACTCCCAACAACTGCCACAGTGTGGACTGGAAGAAAGAGCAGAAAAAACGTGTTCTTTGGTTTTAGTTTAACTTTAATTGGGATGCATTACTTCATTGTTAATTTTCTGGTCTACAGAGTATTTTCCTCTGTGATTCCTATAATCTGTACCTTTTACTTTGTTTTGCACTTGAAATGGCTTTCCCTCCCTCCCTATTATTCTGTGACTAAACCAGAGTGCCTCCTTGCCTGCTCCATGCTGACAACCAAGCACGCCTTTGTAAGTGAGAGGGACGTGGTCCTTGCCACTAGGATCCTGATCAAAGTTAATAATAAAAACTTGGCTTTCCATATGCCCCATCAAATGGCATTTATTCATAACCAATATACATGTGTTTTAGTTCTCATAGGATGAGTTTGAGTTGAAGAATAAAACAAATGTATGTGTCCTCCTTAGTACAACATGACATATAGTAAATCAAGTTTAGTTCTTAACTATTTTTGGCTACTGTGTACTTTTTTAAAGTCACTTGAGAAACAGTGCATGACCGTGGTTAAGAATACGGGCTCTGGCCTGGGGGGTGACCCCGGGATCAGAAGCACATGCTTTGCCTGCTGTGTAATCCTCAGCACCTCATGCCTCCTACTAGCCCAGCACTCTGCATGTGGTCCTGGAGGCTCCTTGGCACCCACTGCTGGACAGGTGCTAGGTCCAGCACTGCTGGACACAGCAGTGCTATTGCCCGTTGCTGTGGCGTGGATTGGTCTTGCTGAGTTATCTCAGTAGCCCGAAGGTCCCCTGAGGCCTGTTTGGGAATCTCAGCCAGGGACTGTGCCGTCCTCCTCCCCACTAGAGTAGAGACTCTGGGGCCAAATTGTCTGCGCTCAACCATAGTTCATTGTCTGGTTACGTACACCAGATCTTTTAATCTGTAAAGTGAATTATTACTATTTCACAGAAAATCCTAAGATGCATTTTATAAAGTGAATACATAGTAATATCACTATGTCAGGCACTTAGAACAGTGTACGGTTCTCCAGAATCACTTACATAATTACTTTTAAAGGCGTTGAATTCACAAAGTGATACTTTTCTTACTTAAGTATATGTTAGATCTGTCCGAGTTTACTCAGGTCGTGTTTATGGAAACGCTTGTTTCTACAAAAGAGAAGTCATTAGTGCCATTACCATTGCTAGTTATGGCCAATCCCTCTCTCACTTTCAACACTATCTTCTTTTTGAGACTTTTAAAATGTGCAGGTCATTTTTAGGGAGTGAGAAAATAGATGCCTGAATGTGGTTTCATTTTTAATTCATGGGGAGGGGAAGGCACTTACTTGCTAGGGCAACCAGACCAGTTATCATGCACCCGGTGGCTCAAATGATACGCATGTATTTCTGCAGCTTTGGGGCCTGAACATCTGAGGACAAGGTGTTAGCTGAGTTGATTTGTTTGTTTTTGTGTTCCTGAGGACCTCTCTTAGCTTGTAGATGGCTATCTTCTCCCTGTCAATCTTCCTGGTCTTCCTTCTGTCCTGTCCTAATTTTCTCTCATAAAGGCAGCGAGCCTTAGGAGGACTCAGCCTCTATGTTGGACTCCATCTCTGTGGATTAGGACCTACATCTATGATGCTATCTCAGTTGCCTCTATAAGCTTATATTTTTGTAAAGGCATATTTTTCTTCACTCTACTTATAGTTGATCTACAGCTTTTTCATTTGAGGATAGATCTGTTAGATTTAGAGAATGAGATAAATGTGCATGCATTCTGAATTGATTATTCAGAAAATACGTTACTTAGAATACATTGATAATAAACGTACTAACAATTATCTGTGGTCTGTTAGTGTTCAAACATTTTTTTGTGGTTTTTTTATGTGTTCTTCTAGAGTCAGGGATTACACCCAGGACATCACAAATGAAAAGCAAATGGTATGCTACAAAACTTTATTTGTGACCTCTAAAGGTCCTTTAAGAAGCAAAACAACAGCATTAACAACAAAAAACCCCAAAATAACCCCATACTTTTTGACAAATGCAGTAATCCCTCAGGTAGCAAACTCTCCATCTGGTAGAAAGTTGGTTCTATTGGGTGTTTCAGGAGTTGACTGCTGCCCAAGAATCAGGTTTTCTTATTAGCATAAATAAATTAATATAGAAATAGAACTAATCTCTCTTATTATACTCTTATTATGATGTTATGTAAATTTTGAGCTTTGCATATTTGAGGTTTCTAAATTGCTCATTATGTATATGAACAGGGTATTTGGCCAGATACCAGCTCTCAAATATCTGTGCAGGTTTTTCAAAGATTTTGAATTAATTCTTTGCACATATTTAACAAGAAAAAAAAGTTAATCATAATATTAGAACAAATTAGAGACTTAAAATTAGAGTTTTTGTGGTAATTGCATCATATTGGCCTAATATTTTTCCTTGAAAGCAGCTTAATGAAAAATGGACGAGCATTATAAATGAGAGCGCTTCGGTTGGATGCAATTCAGGAGTAGAATACAGGAATGGAGGGAGGGATAGTCAGGTCTTTTTGGAAGACAGAAAGAGATGTGTCTGGAACTTAACTGTATTCCACAAGGAAAGCTGGTGACAGGAAGTGACAAGTCAGCTTAGGAAATCTAAGTGTACAGGACTGTCTAGAACTGCCTTCGGAGACTCAGTGACAGAGACAGGACTGCTCAGTATTTGAACCCTGGGGGATCCTGAGAACTGTTGGGACTGCACTGATTGGTTTTCCCACCTCTGACAGCTGAGAGAGGCTAACAGGGGGTAGGCTGAGGGCACTCATTTTGTGGTGATTTGTAGCATATGGTAACAAAAGATTCCGGTACCTAGAAGCAGTAGGCACTGTAGAAAAATGTGAAGATCTAGTCGGTTGATCTTTTCATCAATTGGGTGTCATCCCACCTTGCATCTTAGACCTGGGAGGAGGCACACGCGTGGTAGGATTCCCTATTCCGGGAGCTAGTGGGACTCGGTGAGCGGAAGAAAAGAATGACCGTTTTGTCCTTTTATTTCTTTTTTCAATGACTGGGATGTTGCTGCTGTGAAAAATAGCTAAAAATGTGGAGGTTACTTTGAAACCAGGCAGGGGGAAGAATTTTGAGGAGCATAAAAGACCTAAATCACTCTGTAGTGGCGAGTTGTAGGCTCTGGCCTTGGACACTTGCCAGGGAGTGTCCCAAGGGAAAGAAGAACATGTTTTGGACACTGGTGGAAATTTTTGGTTCCTTGTCATCTGTGGTTATGATATATATGTCTCATGTAACAACGAGTGAATTTTATTTAAGACCTACATGTTTCGTGGGAAAACTATGTAGCAGAAACTTCTTGGCTTGGACTGAAAAACATGAAGTATGAAATCAAAGACGGCTGCAGACAGAAGCGGGATAATAAAAACTCAGGAGTAAACTCCTTTTTGTGTGTGTCTTTTGTTTCATGAAAGTTCTGTTTCGTGAAAAAGGGTGACGTGAAAGGAGCTGAGCACCAGGGAGGTATCATCCTGGGTCTTGTAACTTCATTAAGAAAATCCCAACATTTGCCCAACTTGATTTTAAAACTTATTTTTCAGTTTCCTCCACTTTGAAGTGGGATTTCTTCTCTCTGCTGCCCTGGAATGATGGGAATGTTAGGCTTATTACACCATTGGTCTCTTTGTTTTTATAGGTACACAGTTGGGAAACCATTATACCTCAGAGTTATACTTCATGGGTTCCACTCCAGACCTTCATCCCCAGCTATTTAGATGATGAAATATGAGATTTTTAGAACTGCTAATATTTTTATGAGATTTTTGCACTTGATTTGATGACATGATTAGTTCAGAAGTTGGTGGTGTTGGTTTGGGCTAATGTTTTCTCAGTAGGCCGGGAAGTCAGTCTTTGTAGGTGATAGGGAAGATCATTAGAGGCAGGTTTCTAGGGGGGAAGTGAAGGGAAGAGAGACGATGTGCTCATGGAAAGAAACGAGAGGTCTCCATCTCTCAATAAAATTTTAAGTTGTATACGTTCGTGGGTTGGTGGATTTGCGGTGAGTAAAAGGCAAAGGCTTTTGTTCCTTTGTTGGCAAAACTAAGGGGGGGCAAGAGAGCAGGAGAAGGCAGCCACAGCAGAGAGAGTGGGGCTTCCTGCCTGGCCCAGCAGATGGTGCAGATGCCGTGAGTACTGGGCTCAGGGCTGGTAGGGGTCTGTGCCAGTTTCTGCCTAGTGTGGGTCCTGAAAACCTGCCAGCATCACTAGGCAGCAGCCAAGCTGCACCTGAGATGCCCTTGATCCGTGCCAGCCGGGTCATGCTCCTCACCACCCCGATTTTCGGGGGGGGGGCTGCTGCTCAGGCTGACATGCTGTTACACTCTCTCTCAGGAAAAGCCAGGCCCAGTTTCCCCCTAGTTTCCAAGCTTTTTTGTCTTTCGTTGCAGAAAAGAATTTCTGGAGAAGACAGTGACACAAAAACAGTTGTATTAAAGGAAATGGAGAGAGAAAAGAGAGCCCTGTGCAGAAACTTGCACCCCCAGAGTATGGATGTGACTGATTGCAGAATCAGGACCAGGAAGTAAAAGAGAGGCGGTTCCCCTAGTCTAGGGCGTGTGTGGATGACTCCAGAATAGAGTGCTGGGAGGTCAAAGGAAGAGAGAGTATGCACCCAGCTGGGCCGGAGGTGAGCCCAGAATGGAGGGCCCGAGTTGCCAGAGAACCTGGTGAAATAGGCCTTTTCCAGGCTGTCTTGGCCCAGGATTGCTACAGACCAGGGTCTCACTGTGGCACTGGGCCCTCGTGGCCGTCACCCAGAGTGTTGTCCAAAGTCTTTGGTCTTCCTGCGTTGTCTCCTGAAGGGGTGGAGCCTTTTAAGTTAGGCTTGATGATCTTCAGTCTGAAGCCTCTCCCTGGCAGTGGGATAGCTGTGTTTCAGATTTTTCTCTTGTTTGTTGATGCTTTCATAATATAGAGTACTGTTTCTTGTTAGGCGAGTATAAATTTGAAGACAAAGTAAGTTAATGCTGTATATTCTAGAAGGACTTTCTGCTTTGCCTTTCTGATCAGTGGTCGGGGGGGAGGTGTTTCCATTTTAGCCATTTTTCCCTCAAGTTGACCTTTAGTGTTTCATTGGTTTTAGGCTTTGACTATCTGACTCCAGTGGTAGAAGAGGAAGCCCTGTGTTCCTCCCTCCCTCCATCCCTCCTTCCTTTCCTTTTCTCCCTTCCTCCTTTTTCTCCTTCCCACTCCTAGGAATTAGGAGGAATTAACTGTTTTCTGAATGTACTTTTCACATATTTAAACTTCCTAAGATTAAAAATTTTTTTTTAAAGAAATATTTTATTGAATCACCGTGAAAACAAGAAAAAAAATACAAAGCTTTCAGGTTTAAGTCACAGTCAAATACTGATTAAACCTCCATCCCTTCACCAGTGCACCCGTTCCACCACCAAGAACCCCAATACACCCCCCTCCCACCCCACCCCCCATCTAAGTAGCCAATGATATTCCCATTTTTCTCTCTATATATTGAGTACATTTCATATTTCCATACAGAACTCACTATTGTTGATTGGAAATTTTCCCCAACAATCAGGCCTGCTGAATAAGCATCATCTAATAATTTCTCTTCCTTGGTAAAAGTGAAGACTTTGAGTCTGCGCCGCGCGGTTTTGGGTTTCTAATATTTTAGCTCAGTTCACAGTCAAAATGCATGGCTGCAAGAATCTGCTCTGGTGCCAAAATGGGTTAGGAGACCTCAGGATCACAGTCAGTAGGTGCGGAGCTAAGATTAAAAATTTTGAGTGTAATTATTAAATATACCCAGTTGTAGAGATCATAGTATTTCTGGATTGTGATAGCGATAGCACAGTGGGTAGGTCATTTGTCTTGCATGCGGCCGACCTGGGTTCGATTCCTCCATCCCTCTTGGAGAGCCCAGCAAGCTATCAAGAGTATCCTGCCTGCACAGCAAGTTACCCGTGGTGTATTTGATATACCAAAAACAGTAACAGTGGAGACATTACTGGTACCCACTTGAGCAAATCGATGAACAACGGTTGAACAGTGCTACAGTGCTACAGATAAACAATAAAGATCCTTTTTTCAAGTAACTGAGACAGTTTACCAAGAAATATCTACCTACCTAGCTAGCTAGCTACACATATATGTTTATATATACATGTATATATGGAACTGAAGTTGAGTTGAAAACCTCTGGAACCCAGCCACGGCCATGCTCAGGGCCACTCCACACATTGGGATGAGCCTCACGCATGGGGGAGCTGGCAGAGGAACCCAGGTGTGCAGGACCCAGGGCTGAGATCTCCAAGACTGCTTGGATCAGGACTGGGCCTCTTCCACCCAGATCTCCCATTTTCCAGTAGCTGGGCGGTCACACCCAGAAACTGCCCCCGGCGCTGTGTAATCGCATCAACGGCCAACATCCAGAGACTATAAAACCAAGGTCCCAGAAGAGAGCAATACAGTCTCCTGCCCCCACGCCTGGCTGTCTTCACTGGGGCCCCTCAGAGGGCACGGGTTATGTTTCTTCCCACCGCTCCCCCTCCCCAGCAGCGCCTCGACAGTTCAGGATCTCCAGTTAAGGGCCTACCATCAATGGCCAGCATCCAGAGACTATAAAACCAAGCTTCCAGAAGAAATTAATAGCCCAGTTCTCCTTCTTGGAGAACCTGACAAGCTACCGAGAGTCTATTGCCCGTTTGGAAGCCTGGCAAGCTCCCCGTGGTGTATTCATATCCAAAATATAGTAACAGATATATACATACCTCTCAGAGAGCCTGGCAAGCTAGCGAGAGTATCCCACCTGCACAGCAGAGCCTGGCAAGCTATCTGTGGCATATTCGATATGCCAAAAACAGTAGCAATAGGTCTCATTCTCCTGACTCTGAAAGAGCCTCCAGTTGTTGGGAAAGACGAGTAAGAAGAGACTGCTTAAATCTCAAGGGCTGAGTGTAATAGAGACGTTACTGGTGACTGCTCCAGTAAATCGATGAACTACGGGATGACAGTGATACAATCATGTGGAACTGAAGATGGAGAAGAAATTCTTCAAAAAGGTTTATAAATTGCACTTGGTTGGGTGCTGTTACTTTTAAGGCAGGATTTTAAATTTTTTTAATTATTTATTTTTTAATTTTTTAATTAGTGAGTCACAGTGAGGGTACAGTTACAGATTCAAATATTTCGTGCTTCTTTTTCCCTCATGCTGTGTTTGGGAGCCCATCCCTCCACCAGTGTCCATTCTCCACCACCAATGAACCCAGTATCCCTCCCACTCCCCACCCCACCCCACCCCACCTCTGTAGCAGGGCATTCCAGTTTGTTCTCTCTCTCTCCTTTTGGGTGTTTCAATGCAGGATTTTTAAAGGTGGATAGGTGGAGGCCCTTTCTACCAGTGATGGTGTGGGACAGGCCATGTGGTATTGGGGCTTGAACCTGGTGCCCTGTGTGTGCGCAACTCGGCACCTGCTATTACTTCTAATACATTACCATGTTCATGAACACAAACTTAAATTTTCATCTGATAATAGAGCTGAGTGAGGTAAAATTAATTTTCCACAAGTACCAAAGAATTCCTGTTTGTTATCTTGTGCAGTGATTTATTTGATGAGTCTTAATTGAGCTCTTCTTTTATGTAGAACTATGTATGGAAGTTATAATTGTTAAAGAGAAAAATCAAATGGCAGATTATAGTGCGATGGAAAATATATGTAAATATAAGGATATAATACTGAAAGTGTGGAATTTTTGGTTGAGTGTTATAAGAGAGCTTTTATGAAAAGGTTTGCAGGATTTGTTGGAAATTCTTTTTTTTTTTTATAAGAATTTTCTTTTATTGAATCACCATGTGGAAAATTACAATGCTTTCAGGCTTAAGTCTCAGTTACACAATGCTGAAACAACCATCCCTTCACCAGTGCCCATATCCCACCACCAAAAGAAAAAAAAACCACAGTATACCTCCCATCCCATCCTGCCCCCCTGCCCCCCCCCCCCCGCCTTGTAACTGATAAGTTTCACTTTACTTTCTGCTTACTTTGGTTACATTCAATATTTCAACACAAACCTCACTATTACTGTTAGGAGTTCCCCACTAGAGTCAGACCTGTTGTGAAGAGAAATGAAGTCCTCAACAGGTCTTCACCTGTTGTGAAGAAAAACCGTGGCCGTGCGGTTTTGGATTTCTGTACTTTAACAACTAAGTCCGGGGAGATTTCTTCCGGATATTGGATCATTGCAAGCTTGTAAACCCCATCTGTGGTCGTCATAATATGGCGGTCCCCACGCCCTTCACCCCCGGCAAGGAAGAGGCGAGAGAGAGAAATACCTTTCCCATCCTGGGCGGGCGTGGGGCCTCGGCTTATTTCTCAGGCTGGAGACATTCTGCGAGGAGCTGCCCATGCCGAAAGTAGTTTAGCTGGGTCTGGATTCACGCTCGTGCAGCTGCGGAGAGGCTGCACACACCATGTGTGGCCCCTGGGATCACATCTCGGCGGCAGGAGGGGCCGGTGCCACCCACCCTGTTGGAAATTCTTAACGTTGTAGAAAGCAAAGGGGTTTTCTGTTTTGTTCATGTGTGCAGTGTGAAGCAGTCTTCTTTAGGGGATCGTTTGGTAAAGGTTTGTTTCATTAAAGACCATTTAAGACACACAAAAGAATCTTGGGCCTGAGCAACTTGCTGCAGAGATGGCCCTGGACGTTGCAGTAGGCCGTTTCTGCTCGGCTGCTCCAGACGGGGGCAGGTGCCGTCCCTCCGCCTGCCCTCTACAAGCCCCGGCAGTCACCGTTTTCTAGAAGTCAGCAACAAGCTCCAGGTATGAGCAACAGTAGCATCAAATGCCAAGTCTCTCGGGACAGGGGAGGAGTGGGCCCTTCTCCTTCCCCCCCGCTCCGGTGGGATTCGGAGATGACGCCACATCCCACCACCGTCTACTTAAGCTCCCACACCGCCATGACCTAGAGACATACAAATGAATCTCGGACCCGAGTAACTTGCTGCAGTGATCTCTTCAGACCCTAATTGTTAAAATTTTAGAATTCCTAGACTGTGACATTATATTGTACCCATAACAAGTAATGCAAAACACATTGTCTAGCATTGCCTTTTCGGCAGGTATGAGTGTTGGTGGGACTGGTCTCGAAATATCGTAACTAAAGTAGAGAAAGAGAGTATTGTGCAAATTGTCTGCCACACAGGCAGGGGGAAGTGTGGGATGGAGGGGAGGGGGTTACTGGGGATTTTGGTGGTGGAAAAGGTGCACTGGTGAAGGGATGTGAAGGGATGTGTGTTTGATGACTGTATGATTGAAGCTCAAACATGAAAGCTTTGTTACTGTACCTCACGGTGAATCAATTAAAAAACAAAAAGGCCATTTAAGACCGTTGTAAGATAGTTATATTCTCCACTTTTCCCAAAACTGAACAAGATACATTGTTTTTGTATGAGATACTTTGAGAAGTGAGTATTTTTGGTCACTCATAAATTGAAGATTAGGTCCTTTTTTGTTATTGTTGTTATTGTTTGGTTTTTGCTGTGTTAAGTCAAGATTCGGTGTCGGAACAGAAACCACTGTGGGTACTTCAAGTGTAAAGGAACTCAACTTCCTCTATGAAATCTTTTGGGGGGTTTGAGTTGTTGAATATCCCATTGTATCGTTATTCAGGGAGTTGGACTGGTGCTGCTTTTATTGTTGCTGCCACACAGCTGCCTTTGATCATGTGATACTCTGGGTCGCCTTTGGCATGTTTTGTCTGGTCCTCACTGCGGCCAGCGGTGCTTTTTATAGCTCAGGCCTTTGGACAGCTTGGTCAGCAGAAACAGCAACAGGAAAATGGTCTCTGCCTCATTTTTGACTGGCGTTCTCCTGCTTATTCCATTAAAAGCAACTTTATTCCATCTAGATGTAGCGAAAAGGGGAACACAGAGCTGGTGTAGCTTTCTAGCACCTGCAGCATAGGACTGGATACGTGGCAGTGTAGAAAAGACAGAGGAGTTCCAGGCAGGCAGATCCAGCACACTGTTTCATTATGTTCTTTTCTCAGATGTGTGTAGTACAAAGTTACACAAAAGTTTGCTTACTAAGCGTTCTGATAGAGGATAGGAAGCCACTAGCATCCTTTAAGTAAGGCAGTGATGCAATCTCTCTTGACTCTGGAAAGAAGTCTTGTGGCAACTTAGAATTTACTTGACAAGAGATGATAGTTTAAATTAAACTCAAGCCAGGTGGATGGAAAGGGAGTAAGTCATGAATATCTTGTTTTGTTAATTGATAAGATAATCACGGTATCACTGTCGTCCTGTTGCTCATCAATTTGCTCAAGTGGGCACCAATAACATTTCCATTCATGATATGATAAATTCCCACTTTTTATGTAGCCCCTTTGTTTACTTAACAGATATTTGATGAAAATGTATTAGGTGCAAGGTGGTGAAATAGGCATGTAGGTGCACTTATTGCTTCATATTCCTTCCTGGGAGTAAAATTATAAAATTTTAATCATCTCTATTATACTTATGCTTGTTTAAAGATGATTAATTTCCACATTACTCAGGAGGTTATACATGTTATCCTCTGTTAAAGAATATTAGTAGCAGTCTTGCAAATCTGGTATCTTTTGACTGCGTAATGTTTGACAAACTGCTGTTAAGCTAACAGTTTAAATGGTGAATGGATATATGTATCACATTTCCTAACACTGAATAGTACATGTGTTTTTGGGTCCCTTAAGCAAATACAGAAATGACTTTGTTCCCAGGAACACTGTGTATAAGAAAATTGTTTATGCATCACTCTATAGCTGTTTAACTTCATCATAGCGTTTACACTGTCTTTCTGCTCAGTGAAACACTGAGGCAATTCAGCTTCATTCTATATTTCTCATACATATGTTTGAGCTGCTCCATTGGATCCCTAGACCCTGTCATGCTGGGAATCCCACGTCAAGTCTCACACTCAGGAGGCATGTACTCTACTCTACAACCGAATCCCATTTGTGGCCTTCCGACAGATTTGTGTGTGTGTGTGTGTGTGTGTGTGTGTGTGTGTGTGTGTGTGTGTGTGTGTTTGGTTGGTTTTCTGCTCACATCCAGCAGCGCTCAGGGGTTACTGTCAGTGATGCTTGGGGAAGCGTGTGGTGTCGGGATCGCCCTGGCCCGCCTATGAGCTACAGTGAGCTCTGGAAGATTGAGCTTGTATAGTTAAAAGTACCATAGCAGGCTGCCTTCATTTGGTTTTATGCTTTTGGGTCTTCTAAGAAGAGTCCCAGGCCTGTACCTGCTGGTGCTGATAGGGGGAAGTGGAGCCCATTGTTGTGCCAGATTGAACTCAGGCCTGTAATGCAGGGTCTGCGCCCCCATCCCCTAACCTATCCCAACCCTACCCTAACCCTACACCTACACCTAACCCTAACGCAACCCTAACCCTAACCCTAACCCTAACCCTAAACCTAACCCAACTATAACCCTACCCTAACCCAATCCTAACCCTAACCCAACCCTAACGCTAACCCTAAACCTAACCCAACTATAACCCTACCCTAACCCAACCCTAACCCTAACCCTAAACCTAACCCAACTATAACCCTACCCTAACCCAATCCTAACCCTAATCCAACCCTAACCCTAAACCTAACCCAACTATAACCCTACCCTAACCCAACCCTAACCCTAACCTAACCCTAACCCTAACCCTAAACCTAACCCAACTATATAACCCTACCCTGACTCAACCCTAACCTTAATCCAGCCCTAACCCTTACCCTAACCCTAACCCT
This sequence comes from Sorex araneus, assembly GCF_027595985.1. NCBI lineage: Eukaryota > Metazoa > Chordata > Mammalia > Eulipotyphla > Soricidae > Sorex > Sorex araneus. Next base: position 173,967,624 of record NC_073305.1, read on the forward strand.
AACCCAACTATAACCCTATCCTAACCCAACCCTAACGCTAAATGTATAAGAACGATGTCATCAGCGAAGCGGAGGTGGTGTAGTTGCCGACCATCTATCTCCACTCCCATTCCTTCCCATTCCAGTCGTCACATGATGTTCTCGAGGGTGGCACTGAAGAGTTTCGGTGAAATGGTATCACCCTGCCGAATCCCTCTCTTTACATCAGCGATCACTTCCTTGTAGAATGGTGAGATCCTGGTGGTGAATCCGTAATAGAGCTCGCAGAGGATCTTGATGTACTGAGTTTGAATGCCCTGTTTGGCTAGGGCTTTGATGACCGCCTCAGTCTCCACAGAATTGATGAACGTTAGGCAGAGCAACATACTACCATTCTTACAGTAGTAAAATGCATACCCTTAATGTTTGCTTTGTCTTTGATGTGAGTCACAGTAGGTGTATTAATATCATTTTCAATGTGATCTTATGCTTTACTAATTTGTTGGCACGTGAAACATTACCTTTGTCTCCTAGGAGTGTTATTGTCATCAATGATCCATATCATCTTAAAATACACCTGTTTTACTAAAAGTGTATGCGAAGCAGTAGTCATGGATTTGATTAAATTGCTATTATTATTGAGGTAATATGATTTACAGTAGTGTTTATGTTTTTGACTTATACTTTTTCTGTACCACAACACAATTACTGGGCCCCCAAGCCTTCCCCCACTGTTCCTAGGTCCCTTGTCATCTACCCTCTCCCTTACCCATTCAGCCACCCTCCACTCCCAAACTTGATAACTTCAGTTCTGTTGTCAGAGTCCAAGGGTTTGTTTGCCTTTTGACACTCTTCATTCCCTTGCTTTCTTTATATACCATATAATGAGATCATCAGGCATTTGTCCTTCACCCTGTCTAATTTGTTTAACTCTGTAATGTTTACTTTTGTCCAAGTTGTAGCAAAAAGTATTATTACATTGTGTATTTATACTATCTCCGTACATTCTTCCATCTGTCATTGGGTACTTAGGTAGTTTCCAGATCTTGACTGTTACAACTGGTGCTACAATGAACGTAGTACGTGTACCCACAAGTATTGTTCTAGCTTTACTGTGTAGGGCATTTCTAAACCGTTTTTTTGGGGGTTATTTTTAGTAGTTGCAGAAGTCTAATAACTCATTTTTCTTACATTTTTAAAAATAATTTTCTTAAACAGTTTTAGTTGAGTAGATAATGTTATGTAATATAATCGATTGTCATTATATAGCGGAACATCCATAGATTCAAGAAGCAAAAGTAACAGCAACTTTATTTACATTTCAGTGGGTCAGCAGCTGGGATTGGGCTCAGCATGAGAGGATTCCCTTTTTGTCACTTATGTAAGCACTGACTGTTCAATAGGGCTGGAGTCTGGCTTGCTTTATTCAGATGCCTGGTAGTTACAGTTGGCAGTGGCTTGCCAGTGTCTTTAACAGGTTAGCCTGAGCTTCTTCCTCACATGACTCAGGATTCTCAGAGCAGAGGGAAGAGAGTAAGCCTAAATGTGCAGCTTTTCAGTCTTGGCTTGTGTTCAACTGCTAATGTTCCATCAATCAGTGCAAGCCTCATGACCACTCCTAGATTCTTTGTGGAGGTTTGTGGGTATGAGGAGAACGATGAGATCTGTTGGGGACTGTTCCTATAGTGATTTGCTGTATGTTTTTATTGTTGAGACTTTCTACTTATAGCCAACATTTTTCATATGTGTTGATCAGAACTTTTAAGTCAGTTTTTAAAATTTATTCGTTGCCATTTATAACTTTCACTGAAATGAATGGACTTCCAGTGTGGCTCACTTTGTTGGTCATTATATAACAGTATCTCAATCTCTATATAGTGTGTGTGTGTGTATACACATTATATAAATTTTATTTACTCTTGTAATAATCCAGTTAAGTAATCAGTATAATTTTTCTATCAGCTTAATAATTATACCACAACTTGCATAGTTTTATTCTTTAAATTTCCAACAAGAGATGGCCAATATATTGTTTTTGAGGAAGAGGAAATTTAAGTCTCCCTATAGTGAAAGAAATATTTATATATTGAAAGAACACTGCTAAATATACTGAATAGGGTACAGTTTTTCAGACCTAACAGTTGTGCATTTCAATTATTATTAATGATAGATTCAACTTGTCTGCAAGTAGAAAATGTTGAGTTTCTTTCCTAGTAGTATGTTTTAAGGATTCACAATTTGTTTTTTGACTTTTTTACTTTGGTCACACCCAGCTATGCTCAGGGGTTACTCCAGTTTTGCACTCAGTAATTACTCCTGGTAGTGCTCAGGGTACTGTATGGGATACCAGGGATCGAACCCAGGTCAGTTGTATGCACGGCAAATGCCCTACCTGCTGTACTATTGCTCTGGCTCAAGAGATACATATCTTCCATTGTATAGATGTACCAAAGTTTCCTCAACCAGTCATCCGTTCTGGGGCATTCGGGTTTTTTCCAGATTCTGGCTATTGTAAACAGTGCTGCGATGAACATACATGTGCAGATGTTGTTTCGATTGTACTTTTTTGCCTCTCTGGGATATATTCCCAGCAGTGGTATTGCTGGGTCAAATGGGAATTCAATATCTAATTTTTTGAGAGTCGTCCAAATTGTTTTCCAGAAGGGCTGAACCAGTCGGCATTACCACCAGCAGTGAAGAAGGGTCCCTTTCTCCCCACATCCTCTCCAACAGCGGTTGCTTTTGTTCTTTTGGATGTGTGCTAGTCTCTGTGGTGTGAGGTGGTATCTCAAAGTTGTTTTGATCTGCATCTCTCTGATGATTAGTGATGCAGAGCACTTTTTCATGTGCCTTTTGGCCATTCGTATTTCTTCCTTGGTAAAGTTTCTGTTCATTTCTTCGCCGAATTTTGTAGTCAAGTGGATGGGCATGAAAAGTTTCATGCTGAGTGAAATGAGTCAGAAAGAGAGAGACAGACATAGAAAGATTGCACTCATCTCTGGTATATAGAATAACAGAGTGGGAGACTAACACCCAAGAACTGTAGAAATAAGTACCAGGAGGTTGACTCCATGGCTTCGAGGCTGGCCTCACGTTCCGGGGAAAGGTCAACTCAGAGAAGCGATCACCAACTACATTGTAGTCGAAGGCCATGTGGGGGAAGGGAGTTTGGGGCTGAATGAGGGCTAGAGACTGAGCACAGTGGCCACTCAACACCTTTATTGCAAACCACAACAGCTAATTAGAGAGAGAAAACAGAAGGGAATGCCTTGCCACAGTGGCAGGGTGGGGTGGGGGGGAGATGGGATTGGGGAGGGTGGGAGGGACACTGGGTTTACGGGTGGTGGAGAATGGGCACTGGTGAAGGGATGGGTTCCCAAACTTTGTATGAGGGAAGTATAAGCACAAAAGTGTATAAATCTGTAACTGTACCCTCATGGTGAATCTCTAATTAAAAATAAATAAATTTAAAAAAAAAAAAAAGAGATACATATCTTTAAAAATGACCTTCTTCTGCCATGTTATTTTATTTAGTTGTAGCATTTTTTTTGCACTTTCCTATGTTCAGGGTTATCAATTTTTTTTCTAGTTTGAAGAGTTCTTACATTAATTATAGTAGAAATTATTTTACTTCTTATCGGTTTTTTTTAATGAGGATAATTTTGTTTGGTGGTACTGTATACAAATACACTTCTATAATTTGCAGGTTTTTTTTTTTCATTTTATTCTACGAATGATTTTAAAGTCTTGGTTCCAAGATTAATGAATATTTTAGATGTTAGAAGCCTAAGTTTTTCTTTCAAAATTTTTTTAGAAAATTTATACGTGTATATAAAATAATCATGTTTTCCCAACAATGTAAGTTGTTTTTATAGTTGACTGAGAAAAGGTTTTGGATGATATGAATATTGAGAATGTGAGTTCAGGGGAAATTCTAATTTTTTTAACTGGAGATTTAAGTTTCCATTTCTTTTAAGTATTTCAGGAACAGCTGTGGTATGCTGTTGCTATGCTAGAAACAGAAAATACTGTGTGATATATCCTGAGTTCCTGTCCGTAGGAACTACATTTATTTATTTGTTTGTTTAAATTTTGAGGACTGTGAAGGAGATGCATTTAAATAAGGACATAGCATTTGGACAAAGTTATTATTGTTAAATCAAAGAAGGTTAATGTAAATAAATTAAGAAAGTAACTACAGCTTTGCTTTGGTAGAGTGAAGAATAATGGAGAAATGCAAAATAGTTGGAGCAGATCAGGAAGTTAGATATTTCTGATTTTTTTTTTTGGTCTACCTTGCATCATTTTTACTTACTCTGAAGTATTTTTGAGTTTTCAAAATACTTTCTTATGTTATCTGTTTTAAAGGTAAGGCGTATTTCAGAAGAAAGTTTTTATGATGGCTTTGACAGTGTTCTTTTTTGCGTTTGATTGCACTTTCTTGATACTTTTCACGCAATTGAGTTTCCCCTCTAACTTCTGATTGGTAGAGGGCAACTTAGTTTTAATAATACTAGTTAACATTTATCGAACACTTACCTGTGTCAGGCCTATTTTAAGCTTTGCATGTTTTGTCTTATTTGCTCTTCGGGTGACCCTTGTGAGGTAGGTGTGCTTTACTGCTTAGAAACTGAGTCCGTGCGAGGTTGAGTGGTTTACATAAGGTAGTCCTGGTGAGTGGCAGCTGGAGAGCAGTCCAGGCCAGCTCCTGCCTTGCAGACCTTGCGCCCATCTAACAACTAGGATGACCATTTGTTTTCATGATTATTTTTAATTCACAAATACCTGAAGGCAAGAAATTATGGAAATGTCCGAGGCACCATTGTCATGGGATAAAGTGTACCTATTTAAAGGAAAGGATCTGGCAAGATCTGACACGTGTGGACCTCTGAATCAACATGACCAAGATAGCTAACCCACCCGTGCCCCTGAGTGCTTCCTTCTGGTAATCCCTCCCCTCTCTGGTTACCCGCCTTAACTCCGCCATAGCTAGGCAACTATTGATCTTTCCATTGGAATGGACTTGTTTGCATTTACTATTGCATGTAAATTGTACATAAATGAAATAAATCTTTATAATAAGCTTTTTGTTGCATAACTCTTTCACTTAGAAAGACTTTGATGTCCATTGATACTGTTGTGTTTTTGTTCCCTTTTGCAAATTTTTTCAGTACACAACACAGTTTCTTTATTCACTGGTTAATGGACATTTGGACTGTTTTCAGTTTTTGGATATTAGAAAGCTGCTCTAAACATTTGTGTGCAGGAGTTCTATTGGCATATGGTTTCCTTTTCTTTGGGTAAATATTTAGGTGAATGTACTAGGTTGATCATGGTGCTATTAAGCTTTTTTGAAAAACTAAAGTTAATAATTAGTTAATAATTCTTTGTATTTGAAAGTACACTTATATTTAATTCTATATGCAAATTTGCTAAGAGAATGGTTCTTTAAATCTTCAATACCAGAAAAAAATATTTTAACTTGTGGTTATGGATACTAACTGGGCTTATTGTAATATATAAATATGTGGTGCTCATGAAGTTAATGTAATGTTAAATGACAATAACATGTTAGTTGAAAAAAACTGTCAGAATTTATATCTAAAAAATAATTCAGTGTTTTTGAAAGGTGGATCCTCTTTAGGAAATACAAAAGTATTTATCTTGTGACTCACTAATTTTAGGGACATTCTGAATTTTTAAAAGATTTTTTATTAGTGAATCACCATGAGGTACAGTTACAGATTTACGAACTTTCGTATTTGCATTTTAGTCATACAGTGATCATTTACCCATCCCTCCACCAGTGCCCATTCTCCTCCACCAATGTTCCCAGTATTCCTACCACCACCCCCACCCCCACCCCAAACCCATCCCCCATCACCCCACCCAGCCTCTGCAGCAGGGCATTCCCTTTTGTTCTCTCTCCTTTGGGGTGTCATAGTTTGCAATAGAGGTATTGAGTGGCCATCAAGTTCGGTCTATAGTCTACTTTTGGTGACATTCTGAATTCTGCACTTCTGTTGCTTTGTCTTCAAAAAGGCATGTTTAACTTACTTCCTTTGTGAAATAATACAGTTTAATAAACTGTTTCGTTGATTCAATAGATATTTCTATTCTCTATTATACTTAGAGACAGCTGATCATGTCTCTCAGTAGAAAGGCAAATGCAGAGGCCCTGGGTTCAGGTCCTTCCACCACAGCAAGGAAGAAAATAGGAAGTCCATTTAAATGAGGCCTTTAGGAAGGTTGTCTTGTCGTATAAAGTGGCTTGAAAATGCAGGTGCTGAACCTTAACTAATAGTCTAAATAGACATTTCCCCAAGGAAATAGAGCATGCGTTTGTGCGTGCAGTTATTTGATAAGTGTTTTCACCTGAAAGTTCTCTGTAATTGAAGTTGTTAATGGGAAGAGCAGTTGTTCAAATTCTGTATTTTGAACAATACAAATTCTGTATTTCAGTTCTTTTTATCAGCATTGACAGTCCAGCAGAGATTGCCATCACGTATTATTTCCGCTGTTACTTCATTGAAACTAAGGGATATGGTGGGTTTTTAAAAAAGAAGTATTATATGGCTTTATAATATCATAGTTTTGAGAGGGAGGAGGGTTGGTTGGGCCATGCTCAGGGGTTCCTGTTGGCTTTACACAGGAATTACTCCTGGTGGTGTTCAGTGACTGTATGGGCCAATAAGGATCGACCCTGAGTCAGCCGCATGTAAGGCAAATGCCCTACCTGCAGTACTAACTCTCTGACCCAAGTGTTTTTTTTTTGTTTTTTTTTTTTGTAGCAGAAGGATAGGATACTTTCACATTTTTTAGCTTGAAATCAAGTGAGATGACAATAAAATTGAAGAAATGTATGTACATTACAATTTGCCCACAAAACCCTGAGTTCAAGTATATTTCAGCAGCATCCTCTAAACCTTAGTTTAAAGGAGTGCTGTCTTTTCCAAGACTCGAAAGTTAGTGAGGAAGGTGGTTCTCACAAGGCATACCCGACAACACACAAAGTATTGAATGTTAATTTGAATTAAGTGGTACTGATCTTTGAGAAGAAATTAAGAGCCGGAGGAACTGTTTTGTTTTTTTTTTTCCTGGAAGAAATAGTAAACATAGGAACTGAGTTAAAGGTTAATATATAAAATCACAACTGAGGGGCTGGAGCGATAGCACAGCGGGTAGGGCGTTTGCCTTGCACGTGGCCAACCCGGGTTCGATTCCCAGCATCCCATATGGTCCCCTGAGCACCGCCAGGGGTGATTCCTGAGTGCAGAGCCAGGAGTAACCCCTGTGCATCACCAGGTGTGACCCAAAAAGAAAAAAAAAAATCACAACTGAGAAATAGAGTGGTTATAATAAAAACCCAGTGGAAAATCAGTAGGACCGTTCTGTTGTACAAGAAGGAAGACATCCACAACATCGGCAACTTTCCCCCAAACTGCCTGTTGTCCGTCGTTCACTCAAGTCATCCTGAATAGAATCGACAGAAAACTAGACGAAGGACAACCATGCGAGCAAGCTGAGTTCCGAGAAGGATTCAGCACGATCGACCATATCCACACGGTGACCAAACTCATTGAAATTTCGAGAGAGTTCAAGATGTTGCTCTGTCTAATGTTCATCAATTTAAAGAAGGCCTTAGATTCTATTGAGACTGAAGCGGTCATCGAAGCCCTAGCCAAACAGGGCATTTAAACTCAGTATATCAGGATCCTCCTGGAGCTGTATTGTGGATTCGCCATCAGGATCTCGTCATTCTACAAGGAAGTGATCATTGATGTAAAGAGAGGGGTTCAGCAGGGTGACACCTTTTCACCGAAACTCTTCAGTGCCGCCCTCGAGAACATCATGCGACAAAACTGGAATGGGAAGGAATGGGAGTGAAGATAGAGGGTCGGCAACTACACTCCCTCCGCTTCGCTGACGACATCATTCTCATAACACCAAACATTAGCCAAGCGGCACAGATGCTGGCCGACTTCAACCACAAGTGTGGAAAGGTCGGGTTGCAGCTGAATCTCAACAAGACGATGTTCATGAAAAACGAACTAGTCCCTGACACTCCATTTGTTCTCAATGGAACAAACATCTCCGAATGCAGCAGCTATGTGTACCTGGGTCGAGAACTCAACATGAGGAATGACTTGGCGCCAGAGCTGTGCAGGAGAAAGATAGTGTGGAACACTTTCAGGAACGTCAAAGAAGCGGTTAAGAGGACAAAGAATGTCCAGCTCCTGGAACATCTTTTCAACTCCACCATTCTACCTCCCACTGACATAAGCCTCAGAGACCTGGGGGCCCTGTGAAAACAGAATGAGAACGCTGTTCCGGTATCCCAAAGAGGAATCCAAAGAGCTATGCTAAGAGAGAGTATCACGTTTCACTCAAGTGAGAGAAGGAATCTGGAGTTCTGACCTCCGTCTCCTTTGCCAAGGCGTCGAAAATCAGATGGACCCGACACGTAATGCAATTCAGAGACAACTGCTGGACTAGAGCTGTTATGGACTGGATTCCACACGACGTCAAAAGACTGCATGGCCGCCCACCAACGAGATGGTCAGACTTCTTCGTCAAAACCCTGAACGAACGGTTTGAGGCTCTTCGTGTTCCTGGAGCGAGCAGATACCATTGGGCTGCACTAGGATGCGACAGGGACAAATAGAGATGTTACTGGTACCTGCTGGAACAAATTGAAGATCAACGGGATGACAAGTGATACAAGTGATAATAAAATAGAAATAGAGTGGGATAATGTGAACATAGTTTGTGGCTTTGAGACTAAATTTGAAACACAGGTTTGAAACACATAGTAATTGAAAAACCCACCTTCTCTCAAGCATGTTATGTGAGCACATAAATTCTGCTGGTTGTATATCATTTCTGCTTTTCCTAAATTATATATATTACACACATAATCATAATTATAACTCTCTAATTCTAAGGTTTACTAGACATTACTCACATGTTCTTTGGAAATATTTTCTCTTGCAGGGTTACATTTTGCCATCTGCCTTTCCAGAGTAAGTGGCTCTATGTGGGCACTGAACGAGGCAATATACATATTGTCAATGTGGAGTCCTTCACACTCTCAGGCTACGTCATTATGTGGAATAAAGCCATTGAACTGTGAGTCTGAGCAAATATTTGTATCTGAAAGTCTCAGTGGTGTGTGCAATAATATCCTTATTTAAGCTTATCAATAAATCTATATGTAATTAATATGTCAGACATTCTTGATATTAAGTATAAATTTGCTAGTCCTCGCAAGCATTATTCTATTGGCAGTTTTTAAACAGATTATTTGTAGTATGCACAAAGCTGTATGTACCTGTAGTATCTGCATATGTTCACAAATGTAAAAATTGTGCCATGTTTAGTGAGAGGGTTATTTTGGTGAAACACACACCATTTCCTTGAGCCCTCATTATTTTTCTGTGAAATGTTGATTGTGGCTCACTAAACTTTTTTAACCCCTCACTGGGTTGCCACAGTGTTTGGGAAACACTGTTTTAAATCCCTGTTCGACGGCCAGAGAAGACAGTGGATAGGGCACTTGCCTGCCGTGGTGTCTCCCTGGGCCTACCTGGTATTCCTGTTTTCTCTGGCATTCCAGCCTGCCAGGAGTTATCCCTGAGTGTAGAATCTGGAGTAAGCCTTAGTACCGCCAGATGTGGCTGAAACCAAAATAAATAAATTTCTATTTGACTCTGGTAAGCTGGTACCATATATGAATCCCCGTGCAGTGTTCAGGAATGAACCTTGAGCACAGAGGTAGGAGTTAATTCTGAGCACTGTCTGATGTGTTCCCAAAGTCAAAAGAGAAAAAAAAAACCAACAAAACCCAAACTTTTTGATTTTGCTAAATGACAAAGATTTTAAATGTTTCCCTGTTTTGAATTAATTTTTCAGTTAATTTTCTTTAATTTTATGTGATAATGTTTGATTTAAAAATTAGCAACCCAAAAAATACATTGAGTGTAAGGATCCTCAGGAACTTTTGACAGTCTTCTCTTTAAATTCTTTCTCATAAAGAAAAGGATTTATCATTATTGCTCTCCGCAGAATTTATCTTTATATCATGATGTCATGCGAATAAATTTGTGGCTTCACTCGTAATGTGTTGGTACAGCTGTAATTGTATATTAAGCCTTGTTTTCCTTCCTGTGGCTGGGACACGATTATTGTATCTCAGCCCCTTGTTTCAAAACATGGGTTTTTGTGGTCTACTCTCTGAGTTGATCACAGTAGTCAGTCCACCGCTGTCTTGATATCACCCTGATTTCACAGTGTCTCTGTGTGGACTGCTGTCGACCCATGCAGCTAATAAATGAGATGAGGTGCTGATTCCTGTTCTATTAGGCATTTGTTCAGCCTTTTTCTTATCTATGTCACTTCTTTTTTTTCCCCCCCTCTGAACAAGTGTAAGTATTTTGTTGGTGTTTTTAAAAACAAAATTTTTCTACTTTGAGCATAAATTAAGGAACTTGGTGAAATTCTAGAATCGAGTGTAATCTATGGCCTAGATCCTACTTTACTTAAAAATATGAAATATGTGTTCTACCATGAGAATAGATTTTCTGTTATCAAACGTTAAATAGAATATTCTTTCCTGTGCAGAAAGCATACTTAATTGTAAATCTTGTTGCCTCGAAGCAATGAGAGAGCCACTGTTTCTATGATTCCTATTATGCATCTATATCTGTTACTCATCATTTATTAGAATGCTTTCATCCTTTTAAGATAGCATTATTATTTTCTGCTAATTACTCTTACTATAATGAATATTGTATTGAATTTCCATTGAGAAAATTATTTTTTCTTTCTTAGGTCATCTAAATCTCACCCAGGTCCTGTTGTCCATATAAGTGATAATCCGATGGATGAAGGAAAGGTAGGTTGGTTTATTTTTTTCTAGAAACATAATTTGATTACTTAAACACATGACTTTTGGTATTTAGATAGGCAAGTTATTCTCTTATGATCACTGTCATCATCACTGTCATCCCGTTGCTCATTGATTGCTCAAGTGGGCACCCAGTAACGTCTCCATTGTCCCTGTTGTGTACTAGTGTAGCCCAAAGGCTTGCTCCAGGAACATGAAGAGCACGTTGTTGTTACTGTTTTGGGCGTATCAAATATGTCACGGGTAGCTGGCCAGGCTCTGCTGTACGGGTGGGATATCCTCGGTAGCTTGCCAGGCTCTCCGAGAGGGGCGGAGGCTTTGAGCTTATATAGCTGAGTCAGAGGTGGTTTGTGGGTGTATCTCCCACTTATCTAACTTTTGGCCGTTTAATTTCTTGGTAAACTTGGCTCCAAGTTGTTGGGGTCTGGCCAAAGGCACAGCAGCAATTTTGGGGTATCTGGAAGTCTGAAGGCACCATCAGGTTGCTGATGCACTCACCCCACAGGTACACGTTGACCTGCTGGTAGCACTATACACGCACACACTAAGCCAGACAAGCTATTTACCTAAGTTATAGATAGAATGGTACATCTTATAAATTTAAGATAGGTGACAAAGTATATATGTTTTATATACCTAATTGATTATATACAGTGAACAAGTAAATGAGTCTGAATTGTTTGGAAATTCATTCCACGTGTATTTTATTCCATGTGTATATGCGATATATCCACATGCTCATATATACAGGAGTATATAAGTGTACATACCTATATTTATGGATACATGTGCTCAGGGGCCAGGGACTCCATCCAGCTCTGGCAATCCAACCGTGTGGGCTGACTTTTTAGTGCTCACTCTGGAGATGCAGTGCTCCTTGGGCTCAGTGCTCTGGGGCCACCAGCACTGTGCCCAGGGTTGCGTAGGGCCATATTCCCGCAAGGCATGACCCGTACCCTCTGAGCTCCTTGGAGCAACCTGCCTCTTGGGTCGTTTCAAAGAATAAAAGTTCATAAAACAAGCAAAACAGTAAATAACATTAAAGGTTACTTATTTTTGGCATGTTCAGACTATTTCCTCTGATTTTCTAGTAATCCTGTCAGAAACTGGTTTTAATTTTTTTTTTAATACTAGTAATTATACAGTTTTTAAAATATGGTAATGTAGTCTATGTTAAAGTTGTCTATCTCAAATTTATTTCATTGATAGCTCAAATTAATGTACAGTTTTTTTTAAATAACACTAATTTTTTTGTATGAACTACTTTCACAGTCTCTAGTGCTTGTTACTATATTTAAAAATAATAAAAATTTTCTTACTGTGAATCTCTGCTAATATTAAAAACTTTCAGTTTGTTCTCTTTAATTTTATTTTTCTACTTATATAATGTTGGGCTGGAGTGATAGTACAGCGGTTGGGCGTTCACCTTTCACGAGGCTGACCTGAGTTCGATTCCTCCGTCCCTCTCGGAGAGCCTGGCAAGCTACCCGTGCGTATTGGATATGCCAAAAACAGTAACAATAAGTCTGGCAGTGAGAGACGTTACTGGTGCCCGCTTGAACAAACCGATGAGCAACAGGATGACAGTGACTTATATAACGTTATGGGGCTGGAGCGATAGCACAGAGGGTAGGGCGTTTGCCTCACATGCGGCCAACTTAGGTTTGATTGCTCCATCCCTCTTGGAGAGCCCAGCAAGCTAACGAGAGTACCTCGCCCGCACGGCAGAGCCTGGCAAGCTACCCATGCATATTTGATATGCCAAAAACAGTTAGAACAAGTCTCACAATGGAGACATTACTGGTGCCCGCTCGAGCAAATCGATGAGCAATTAGATGACAGTGATAGAGTGATAGAACGTTACGATATTTGCCTAATACATTTATTACAACCAGCAGTCAGTGAAGTGAAGCTTCTGGATTTTGTGAAAGAGTTTACCTAGGGTTTTCACTTCCTCAGTGGAAATGATCAAGCCCATGTATTGTACGGCATTTCTCTTCCAGTTAGGAAAACAAGAGTAGCCGTGTTGGGAGTTCATTTATAGTCCTACTGCTGTATGTTTGAGAGGAACTTGACCTGAAGTTGGAGTAACTTGGATCTTTGTTTTCTTTTCTCCCCTTTTCCCGGGCCTTCCTAGTGGCCCTGGGGACCCTGGAGCCTCTCCTGGTGATCCTCTGCCATCCAGGCCAGTTCCCTCCAAGGCACTGGATACTGTGCGCCCTTCTCCACGGTCGCGCCTGAGTGCTGGGCACTGGACCCCTGGGGCTGCCCCCAGCAGTGCTCAAGAGCCCACGTGGTGCCAGGGATCAAACAGGGGTGGGTAGTAGTCCCTGAGTGCTGTCAGGTGTGACCCCACTCTCAGAGAAAGCAAGTAAAAGAAAAACAGGGGTATTTGAGGAAGAATTTTTGAGTGACACAATTATAAATGATAATTAAGGGAACTAGGAGTTATTTGGAAGGAAAGAGCACAAATGATAGAACGTTCTAGGAGAGAGAAGAACCTGGGCACACGTGTGAAATCTGGCAGGCAGAAAGCAGCAAAACGTATGCTAGGGTCACAATTGGAGGTACACTGAGCCAGGGGAGTTAGAGGTGAAGGGGACGAGAGTAGTGAGTAAGATCAGGACACTGAGGGACCTAGCTTAGAGCATTTATATGTTATAGGGTTGTATGTTTATTGGTGCATATGTTGTAGGTTTTTCTTATAAGAGCACTTATGGATGTTATGAAGGGGAGTGACATGATCATATTTATCACCACCCTGCAAAAAAGACTGTTGTGCCTGCAATGGAAAGATGAAGGGTTATTCAGACCATTGTCTTTGTCCATGTATGTGAAAGGTGAAAGACGTGGAGAAAAATAACCAGCATAAGGTAGTCAGTGGTGTAATTAATAATATAAAGAAGCACTGTAGCACTGTACTGTCGTCCTGTTGTTCATCGATTTGCTTGAGTGGGCACCAGTAACATCTCCGTTGTGAGACTTTTGTTGTTACTGTTTTGGGCATATCGAATAGGCCACAGGTAGCTTGCCAGACTCTGTCGTGCGGGAAGGATACTCTGGGTAGCTTGCCGGGCTCTCCGAGAGGGACAAAGGAAGAAAAGAAGAAAAACATGAAAAATATGAGAATGTAGGCATGTAACTTGTAACTAAATACCTGTGAAATAGTTTTTTTTTTTCATTTGGTATCTTGTGAAGACAAGATGATATGCTGAACTGGTTTAAAAATATAAACTTAAATAAAAATGTATGATTCTGCCTTAAAAAAAAAAAAGCAGGGGTGGACTTCCTGCAAGACCTATGCCTTGATCCTTTTACTGTCTCTCTGCCTTATATTCTGTGATACAAGATAACTTGTTTAAAATCCAAGTCTTTCATGCATCAAGCACAACAGAAGAATTGGTGACCTCATCAATAAAACAACAAAAGATGATGAACAGACTCTTCCAAGAGGTTATAAGGATATCCAGCGGGCTTATTTTTAAAAAGTATCCATCACTTATTCTCAGGGAAATGCAAATAAAAACAACAATGAGATATCCCCCACATCATTGGAAATGGTGTCTGTCAAAAGGACTAGAAGCCAGTGTCAGTGCTGACAGGGATATGATGAAAAAGGAACCTTCTTTTACTCAGTGGGAATGTCATCTGGTTCAGCTGTGGAAAGCAGTATGGAGACATCTTTTAAAATTAAGAATAGAGACTCTGTGTGATACTTGCCAAGAATAATCCTACCTCTTGGCACATGTTTCAAGAAACACAGAGACATTAATTCCAAGTGATGTATACATACTTATACACTGTAATGCTTAGTGCAATAGCTAAGATATGGAAGCACCTTTATTGTCCAACAACAGATGAGTGTGTACAAAAAGCTGTGTTGTGTATACGTTATGGGCTACTATGTAGCTCTAAGAAAAAGTGGAATCTTGTAGTTCGCTAAAACCTGAATGAAACTGGAGGGCGTTATGTTAAGTCAGAGGCAGAAAGACAAATGCCAGAAGGTCTCACTTACCTGAGGTATTTTAGGCAACGAAACAAGAGAATAGATGGCATTTTCCCTATTTTATCGATCATGAGGCAAAGACTTAGTGAATTATATGTTCCTGGGTTTACAAAATTAGATGTTTGTGGAGCTGGAGTTTTGATCACTTAATTTCTTCGATTTCAATCCCAAGGTACCCTGTCTTAGGTTATATTTTTTTTGTCTAGGATATCGATTATTTATTGATGTGTTGTAAAGAGCTACATTCATACTCATTATGCCCTCTTTACTTTTATGGGAAAAAATTTAAAGGACTCATCAGTAATACATATATTAGCATCTTTGAGTAAAAAAAAAAACTACTAAGAAGAAGAATTGATATAATTAAGTTGAAGGACTATATCTTTAAGTTTTATGCTTGTGGGAACAGGTTTCTAAAAGCTATAGGATATTGTAGCTGACTAGAATAGTAAAAGTTCACTTTAACTCTCCCGTGTAGATCTCCATGGATAAAATTATTCCTTTCAACTTAGGTTTAAGGAGGCAAAGTGGCAGATTTAAGACTAGAGTTTAGATTAGCTGTGTTCTGAACAATTTAGTGCAGGTTACGTTGTAAACTAGTTCTTAATTTTTATTCTTGTTCATCTCATTCCTAGCATTTCTATTTACTTCCCTCAATCAGAAAATACTAGTGATATCCAATATGTTTGCATGTCCTAGGAAAAGGAAATTAAACAAGGAATTTGGGGCTGGAGAGATAGTGCAGTGTTCAGGGATAGTGCAGAGCACTTGCACATGCCTGGCCTGAATTGAGCAGAGTGATTCCCAGCACTCGATGCAGTTCCCTGAGCAGAGTGATTCCCAGCACTCGATGCAGTTTCCTGAGCAGAGTGATTCCCTGGGGATCCTTGTGGTTCCCTGAGCAGAGTGATTTCTTAAGTACAGTCAGGAGTAGGTCCTGAGCACATCATCAGGTGTGGCCCCCAAAACAAAATAAAATCATATTTTACTCAAAAGAAATATATCTGATTGCCTTGAAAACAAAAATCAGGGTTAGGAAAATCAGTTTCTACCAAGGTGGGAAAACCTGTTTTGTTACTGGTGGTGACTGACACCTCTTAAAAACCCCTGCCATCTGAATTTCATTAAATTGCTTTCACTAAAATTACTGGTTTGCCTCAGTTTTTGTTTATATCTGCACATTACCTGAACAGTTACAGAGTGCAAAATAGTTTATATATTCTTTTAACAAGTGGTTATGTACTGGGTGGTATATTAAATACTAAAGATATAAATAATGTTTGCAGTCACGATAAGGAGCATCTTAATAGGTCCAAAGGAGGAGGCTAGTCTCAGCCAAGGAAACAACACTAAATTGAGACTTAAAAATGAGTATAAGAGTGGTGAGTGAATAAACGAGGTCTGCAGAGGTTCCAAACAGAGGAACTAGTTAGATTTGAAAAATGCCAGAATGAAGGGGTCGTGGCAGCAGAGGTTGAATAGGCAGTGATAGTTTTTCAGGCAGATACGTGCATTCCATTGAGGAATTTATTCAGCCACAATATAAAATTTACTAGCGGCTCATAGAATATGTCTTATATTTGAGATGCAATGTTGAATAAAATAAAACATACCTTGTTGAAAATAACCAGTTAAAACCAGTCTCTATGAGAATTCAGATAAGGAAAAAAAAACTTATTACCATGTCTCATGACCCTATAGATTAAAAAATGAAAGGAAGGAGTGCTATTGGGTACATAGGAAGGATTTTAACTTATATTAGTCCTGGAAGGCTTCCTGAAGGAAATGACCTAAAACAATACAAAGGTTTAGAGGATTAGTCAAGCAAAAATAGATGGCATTTGAATGGAATGTCTTAGGCTGGAGATGTCAGAAACAGACTCAAAGGCAAGAGAGTATAACTGTATTGGAGGTATATTGTCAGAAATGAAGTTAAGAGTGACAAGTGGAGATCAGATAATATTCATGTCATTGTACTTAGGAAAAACAGAGTTATGAAAGGGAGGGAGAGTAAATTAGGTAGATACTAAGATAATTAAAAAATTTCTCGCTGACTTTTTCTTGTCAGAAGAGACGGGTTACAGATCAACCCCAGTTTTTTTTTTTTTTTCTTTTTGGGTCACACCAAGCCATGCACAGGGGTTACTCCTGGCTCTGCACTCAGGAATCACTCCTGGCGATGCTCAGGGGACCATATGGGGTGCTGGGAATCGAACCTGGGTCGGCCACGTGCAAGGAAAACGCCCTACCCACTGTGCTATTGCTCCAGCCCCCTCAACCCCAGTTTTTTTAATGAGCAGCTTAATATGTGATTTGCAGCAAATGCAGAGGTAAAAACAAGAAACTCAACACTAGAAGTGTGAATCTGAATCTTGTGAGCTGCAGCTAGGCTGGGTGTAGTTTTGAACCAGTTAAGATATAAATGATAGCATGTTGAATCAGGAAAGTTTGTAGACTGGAAAGCATTTGTGAATGTTAATATTTATTAACAATTAACCATGTTAATAAGAATGTGTACTAAGGACTTCTAAATGGTATTCTTTTCTTTTTAAGATTCAATTTGAGTTCCTAATCCTCCAAGGCATAGCCACATGTTATGTACAGTTCTCATTTGTCATTTATGTAGTTAGTTTACAATGCAGCCATTTCATTATAATTTTGTGCTTGAAGCATAGAAACTGATAGCTTTTTGTGTGTGTCAACAACGTTTTTCATATCAGTAGTATTCTAGGTAATGTGTTTTTTTTTTATTGCAGCTTTTGATTGGCTTTGAATCTGGAACAGTAGTGTTATGGGACCTCAAATCAAAGAAAGCAGACTACAGATACACATATGATGAGGTAATAACCTTTTCGTTGATCAAAAGCTTGTGTCATTTCTCTAGTTCAGAATACCTTCTCTCAGAATTTAACTGGTGGTGTTAGTTGTAACTTCAATAACACATTTAAAAAGTACATAGATTGTATATTCATTACTCAAAGATAGAAAAAATCTTTTTTCCACCCATGTCACTTTAGCCATCTAATTCCCCTACACCAGATACTATAAAGGCACTATTATTTTTTTTAGCTTTTTTTTTTTACATTCTAGTTTATAGATTTTTCTGTTTATTTTATACATGTGGTAGTTTCATGTTGACTGTTACAGTTTACTTTATTATCCAAATAATGATTTATCTCTTGTCTCTTTTAAACTTTAGACCGTATTCCTTTTTTTTGCCATTTCTTGTTTAAGATCATGTATTTTGAAGACTAGGGTTTTCTGATCTCATCCTTTTATCTTTTTTAATATTTGAAACTTTATGTAAAAACTGTGATTTACAAAGTTGTTTATAAATCAGTTGTTTTGGGTATTCATTGTTCCAACACCAATGTAAACATGACCGTCTCTGTACCATTGTCTCAAGTTTCCTCCCCAGCCCTCAAGCCTTGGCCCCCGTAGCGGACACTAAATAATTTAATTTTTTGGAATAATATGCAGCTGTTAGGAGACTTGAAGTCATGAAATTTGCTTATAAGTAGATAGACATGGAGAGTATTATGCTGAGTGAAGAGAGTCAGAAAGAGAGAGACAGACATAGAAGGACTGCACTCATTTGTGGATTATAGAAGAACATCATATGAGGCTGACACCCAAGGACAGTAGATACAAGGGTCAGGGGGATTGTCCCATAGCTGAGAAAATGATGGCTGGAGGAATCAGTCGGTATGGGAGATGTGTGCTGAAAGTAGATAATGGACCAAACCTGATGACCTCTCAGTGTCTGTGT
Source organism: Sorex araneus (assembly GCF_027595985.1). NCBI lineage: Eukaryota > Metazoa > Chordata > Mammalia > Eulipotyphla > Soricidae > Sorex > Sorex araneus. The sequence continues at coordinate 173,986,284 of NC_073305.1, forward strand.
TGCAAGCTATGATGCCCAAAAGTAGAGAGAGGGTATGGGGAATATTGTCTGCCATGGAGGCAGGGGGAGGGTAGGAAAGCGGTGCTATACCTGGGATATTGGTGGTGGGGAATGTGTACTGGTGGAGGGATGGGTGTTTGATCATTGCATGATTGTAACCCAAACGTGAAAGCTTGTAACTATCTCATGCTGATTCAATAAAATTAAAAAATAAATATTTTTTTTTCTTATTGGACTGGAGTGATAGCACAGCAGGTAGGGCATTAGCCTTACACGTGGCCGACACAGGTTCGATTCCTCTGTCCCTCTTGGAGAGCCCAGCAAGCTACCAAGAATATCTTGCCCTCACAGCGGAGCCTGGCAAGCTCCCTGTGGCATATTCATATGCCAAAAACAGTAACAAGTCTCGCAATGGAGACGTTACTCTTTCCCTGCTCTAGCAAATTGATGAACAATGGGATGACAGTGCTACAGTGCTATTTTTGTTGTTGCAACATATATCTCCTAATGAATAGTGTTACTAAAGTCATTGTCTAAGGATTTACTGAGCTGTGAGGTTGAGCCTTCTGTGATTTTGTTTCTGCTCATTAGCTTAGTGCGCTTCTATGCAACTTTGCCATGTAATTTTCCTGTGCTCTTATGATGGTGTCAGTAGTGTGAAATTTGTAGGTGGTGTGTGGCCTCCTTTGTGCCCACAGGCTCTAGGAGTTGTGATGATTCAGCAGCTTTGTGTTTCTCTGAGATTAGTGGGGAAGCTGGATGTTTGTAAGCCAGAGGAGGTTGGATGTGGGTGGGGGATCTTGTCTCTCCGCTGGGGTGGTACTTGTCTTACCCCAGTACTGAAAAGCCTCCAGAGAGCTTGACCTCGAGACAGGGCCTGCCTGTGATGCGTTAGCCAAGATTAATCTCTGATTGCATTTTTATTGTTTAATAGTGGGTTTTATCCTCTAATGGCCTATGAGTTATATATAATTTATTGAGAATTGACCAGTTGTAATTTTTATTTTTAGCAAGAGTCCTTCATAAATGATGTTGACTCTTCAGTAAAATAGAAATTTACTATTTACCATTTTGTTATGCTGTAGTTCGTTCATATAGAAAAGATAGGATAAATACTTTTTTTAAAATTAATTTTCAGGTTTTAAATTTCAGAGTTTTTACTCTAGTAATCTCAGTGTTGACAAATTTATTTATTTATTTATTTATTTTGGCTTTTTTGGGTAACACCCAGTGATGCACAGGGGTTACTCCTGGCTCATGCACTCAGGAATTACTCCCGGTGGTGCTCAGGGGATTATGTGGCATGCTGGGAATCGAACCCGGGTGGGCAAATGCCGTGTCCACTGTGCTATCTCTCCAGCCCCGACAAATTTATTCTTAATTTTAATTTTTCACTAAGTTCTAAGTTAGATACGCTTTGGTTCATTTAAGTTATAATCCTAGTTTTTAAATTATCTAGTTTATGATTATTGAACTTCCTCCGATTGGATTTTGAGTGCATTGTTGGTAATAATCTTAGATAGTTTTCTTGCTATATGCTATAACAAAGGATACCTAATAGTTTTGTTAATTACTGATCTTGACTTAGAATATGATCTTTTCCATGGAACTGTGAGTTATTCAATGTGAGGTAGTGGTAGCCTTCGTTTGTATATTGGGATTATTTGTGCTTTCTAATTCATTTGTTAAAACAAAATTTAGGAAATATATCAGTGTATTTACTTACTTGGTTGTTTTTAAGAGAAAATATATTGGGTCTTCAAAACTATTTTTTTCAGTAACTCAGACTATAAATTACAAGGCATTATAGCAACAATGTGATAACTTTTGAAATGTTTGCATATGTTTGTAAGCATGACTGAAAGAGAATTTCCTTGTTCCATAGTTGCTTACTTTTTTCTACGCTTATCAATTAGTAAGCATTATTTCATTTATGTATAATATAGAAATAATGTAGAATAATGTTTTAATAAAAGACGTCCATTATTTCTTGGAAGATTTGACCTACAGACCTATTTTCTTTTACATTAAAGTCAAACAGTTGTTAGAAATGAACTTTTATTTTCTTTCTATAAGTCTCACAATGGAGACATTACTGGTGCCCGCTCGAGCAAATCGATTAACAAAGGAATGACAGTGCTTCAGTGCTACAGTGCTATTGACAGGCCATTATGGAGTCATCCTTGCAATTGGATTTATCCTTGCAACTTAAATGTTACATTGGAAATCTACATGAAACAACAGTTTTATTTTTTTAATTTATTTTGACATGCCATGATTTAGAATAGTGTGATAGTACAGACACACACTATCCCATCAGAATACCCACCTTTGAGTGACCACTTTCCTCCAGTGTCCCCAGTCCTGAAACATCAGTTTTGTTGACCATCTCTCTTGTTCTTGCCTTTGACATTTGTGAAACAGCAATTTCTAGAGATGGATTGGCCAGTTAAGTAGAGCACAAATTCTTTCGGGAGTGGAAACAGGTGAAGCACACTCATGAAATGCTTTAGTTTCTGACCTGGAGGTTTTTGTCAGGTGTTAGTACGTGAAGGGGATTCTAAAGTATATGGCTAGCTATCTTCTTAGAGTCGAGAATTGGGAATTCAGAAAAGCCAGAATATCTAGTTTTTTAAACCAGGTGAACAGAGAATCAAGAACTGCCCAGGAAGAAAGTTTTAAAGTTTTCATAGAGCTGCTTAGCTTGCGTCTTAAATACCTACTGCTCTATGGGTGATTTTTTTTTTTTTTGGTGGGGGGGGGGGTTGTGGAGGGAGGAGGAAACTTTTGGAAAGGAACAGAGAAAAATTCCCACAGCACACACAAGACAGAAGAGCTGATACTCCTGTTTGAGTGGAGAATCCTCCATTTCACAGGATTCAAGAAGAATAAAGTTGGACCTGGGTTGTACTACTCTGGAAATTAGTTGTAGCTAACCTATCAAGGCTTAAAAGTGAATCTTGACAATTTTAAACTGTTTCACAGTGACTGCATCTCAGAACAGAGACTCAAGGACATTTTATTTGGTTTTTTTTTTTTTTTTTTTTGGATTTTGGGTCACACCTGGAGATGCACAGGGGTGACTCCTGGCTCTGCACTCAGGAATTACTCCCGGTGGTGCTCAGGGGATTATGTGGCATGCTGGGAATCGAACCCGGGTCGGCCTCGTGCAAGGCAAAAGCCCTACCCGCTGTGCTATTGCTCCAGCCCCTCAAGGACATTTTAAATCATATAATAAATTACATAATGGCTAGCGTTCAAGTGAAATTCAGTAAAGATTTATAAAATTTGGTAAACAGATTCATAGACATGATACAATTACTAAATAAGAATATATTAGAAAAAATATTATGTTAACTCCATATGTTCTAGAAGATAGATGAGACCAGTAGGCATACTTAGGAAAGACATGAAAGAGTTGGAAAAACACAAGTAGAATTTCTAAAAAAAAAATGTGTCTTACATGGAAACTGGATAAATTAAACAGATAATTTGATATTTCAAAAGAAAAATTAGTGAATTTAATGACTTGGCAGAGTGAAGTACTCATGTAAAAGTGTCAGAAATAAGCAGAATATTAGCAAACTGCGGTATATTCAAGCAGTCTGTTTGTTTGTTTGTTTGTTTGTTTGTTTTATGAGCCATACCCACGGGTACTCAGAGCTTACTCCTGGCTCTCTACTCAGGCATCATTCCTGGATGGCATTCCAGGGACCATGTGGGGTGTTGTGGATTGAACTCGAGTCAGCTGCAAGTGAGGCAAAAGCCTTCCCTGCTATACTATCACTTTGGCCCTCAAGCAGGCTATAGAGGTTCACCAAGAATCCCAGAAATGGAATCGTAGACATAAAATATTTTTAAAAGAATAAATGATTTAGGGTTTTCCAAATTTGATTAAAACTATTATCCTGTAAACTTCAGTGAAATTTAGAGCAAAATATGATTAAATTACACCAAAATATATATTTCAGTTGCTTAAAATACAACTTAGGAGAATAGCTTAAACCAGCCAGATGATGTGGGTAGGAAGGAGCACTGTAGAGGAGTGAGTGAAGATAAAAGTGCATAGTTTTTAGTTGCTTAAAATCCAAGAAAAAAAATTGTTGTAAACAAAGATAATATATGTCCTTATACGGGTAAAACTCAAGAAAATTGTCACTTGTAGACTTCATTATATGACAGGTCAAAAACACTTGTATAAAGGCATGTATTATGAATGAAAATTATCTATCTATTCAAAGTATAGAAGTCATCAGAAGTGGTAAATAAAGTAGGTATATATAAAAATATATCTTTTTAGTATCTTTTAATGTGGAATAAAACATAGAAAATCCTGTAGGAAATGGCAAGTCCCCTACTCATTGTACTATCTCTCCTGCTCTTTAAGTGAATTTTTAATGAAAATATTTCCAATAAAGAAAAACTTCTGAAGAGCACTGTTGAATTTTACTAATAATACCTATCATATCCAAACTGTTTCTCAAAATAGAAGAGAAGGTACGCTTACCAATATAATGAATAATGCCAATATTATCTTGATAACAAAAGGAGAGAATTTATATTTAAAGAAATTCTAAGTGATGTAGAGAGTAATGGACATATATTTGACCAAATGCAGTTATGAAGTTTATGTTTAGCAAATGATATGATTATATATGTGTGTGTATGCGTACATGTATATATAACACTCTACCTCATGTTTAAATAATATTTAAATAAAAAGCTAATTCTGAACTGGTCTCTAAACTAAGTGAAATGTTTGTGCTATATTTCCATAAATATATGCTTATTTAGCTTGTTCCTGGTTTATGTAAAAAAGCATTTATCTTGAGTTTTAATGCACATTTTTATGAGCATACAGATTAAAAATTAAAGAAATTTGGGGGCCTACAGAGTTATCTCTGGCATTGCATATGGTTCTCTGAGCAGTGCCAGGAATAGTCACCATTATCACCACCAGGTGTAGCCCCCCAAAACAGCAACAACAAAAGAAATTATTTTTATGTTTTTCTTAGTGAGGGTTTAGAATTTAAAGTTTCACAAAAGCTTCCCCTCCTCTTCCTACATCCCCTACCAAGGAATTACTTGCATTTCTTTCAATGGTTGTTGCTACAGTCGAATTTATTTTATTTTTTCACATTAGCACAAATCTATTCAATGGAACTATGTTATCAGTTCAGAATGTCTACTTGGTACAGATCTTGGGTGTGTGTGGTCAGAGAAATTTCTGATTGCCCTTTAGCTTGTGACTTTATAATAATGCCCTTCTTTCATTGAAAGACTCCTGTCTCATCTGATGTCTAAATTATAAATTTTGAGTATACTTGGGAAGTATTCCTTATTTTGTGGTTAGGAAGTTTCTGCAGATGATTTTTCAGTGCATGAAAAATTATGTATATTAGCCAATTGTATTAATTAATAGTAAATCAGCATAAAAATTTCTGTATTTTATTTTAATCATAGCCAAAGTATTGGGAGAAATGTGATATAGTACTATTCTGTTTTTAGGCAGTTCTTTATTAATACCTCTTTATTAATTTTTTTAATTTATTTATTTTTTAAATTTTATCACCATGTGGAAAGTTACAGAGTTCTCAGGTTTATGTCTCAGTTATACCGTATTCAAACACCATCCCTTTACCAGTGCCCATATTCCACCACCAAAATCCCCGGTATACCCCCCGCCCCCCACTCCAACTGTATAACTGATGAATTTCACTTCATTTTCTCTTCACCTTGATTACGTTCCATATTTCAACACAAAACTCACTATTGTTGTGGGAGTTATACCCCCAAACAAGATAACCCTATTAAGGAAGCACTTGATAATTAGTTTTCCATTAAAAGATTGTATGTTTTTAGGTTTTAGAAATGGTCGCGCGGCTGCATTAGTGGCCGCGCAGCTCGGATGTGTTGCTGCTCAGTGTTGCCAGGGCTCCATCTGGAGAAGGTGTGCTGGCTGCACCTCCTCCTTCCGGCTCCCCGGTGTTGTTGGCCCCAATTTGGGTCCGGAGCATTTTCCGGGCTGCGTTGCTCACCAGAATGCCTGCCGCTTCTCTGTTGATTGTGGCAAGATGGCGCCGAGGGTGGGTCGAGGGCGTGACTTCCGGCAGCCGGGACCACTTGGAGGTTTGGGCTGGTGCCGCCCCACTCCAGTGCTCCCCCTCGGCTCGGATGTGTCCCAGTCCCGAATCCCGGAGCCGTGTTAGTTGCTGCTCAGTGTCGCCAGGGCTCCATCTGGAGAAGGTGTAATACCTCTTTATATCAATGGCTATTCTTTGTCCTGTATCTGGAGATAATCATCAGCGACTTGTAGCTTGGTTTCATGGTAGTTCTTCAAACAGAATGAAAAGCAAGTGATAGAAACGTACCTAGTAAAATACAAAGAATGGAGTTTGTGCATTGCTAGCTGAGCACATTTGGATTTCAAGGTCGTCAGGAGTCTTTTTCGAAAAATACATGTTCATTACTCACAGAATTGACATCAACACTTTAACGAAATCACTTTCCTACTACAGGTAGAGAACTGAAACATTTATTCATTCAAAATATTTTTCTTTAGTGCTTAGACAAATTTGCTTTTGAGACAGTTTATTCATTTCTGTCTCACTGATTTATAGAAACACACACACACACACACACAGATAAAACATCACACTCAGATTTTTACTTAATGCTCCCCAAGGGCTTGGGAACTAAGTGAAGTGATTTACAAGATCCTTGACATAGGAGGAGAAGTTCATTTTCATCACTGTTAAAATGAAAAGACACTGGAAGTCTGGAGAGAAAGTAGAGAGGTTAAGACACTCAGCCTGCCCTGCAAACAGCCAATAGTGTGTGGCCTCAGCCTGGGCGGCAGTGATCCCTGCTCCAAGCCTGGAGCAAACCCTGAGCACCACTGAGGATGACCCAACCCCCAAGCCTCCACCCCTAAATAAAAATTACTCAGAGCAGAATAGTATTATCTGAGGATCTGCTGTATAAAAAAAAAATTATTATTATTATTTTGGGCTAGAGCGATGGCACAGCAGGTAGGGCGTTTACCTTGCACACGGCTGATCCGGGTTCAGTCTCCAGCATCCCATATGGTCCCCTGAGCACCGCCAGGAAATTCCTGAGTGCAGAGCCAGGAGTAACCCCTGAGCATCGCTGGGTGTGACCCAAAAAAGAAAAAAAGAAGAAAGAATTTTGTCACATTAAAAAAAATACTTTTAAAAGATCCACTTGAATTTGATCACTTTTGAGGGTGTGGGGGCCCCCAAGCAGTGCTCAGGAGACCCAGTGCTCCTTCCAGAACTGTTGGCCAGCCGGCTTGGCGGTGCCGTGCCAGGGCCTGAGGATGCAGTGCTATCTGTGCCCTGGGGATATCTCCCACATGTCGCTCTGGGGTCAAGGGGGCTGCCCTGTGCCGGTTGGGAGAACAGATGGGTCTGGGCGTTGAGCCTGGGCTGGCAGCGTGCAGTCACCCCAGAGCACAAGCAGCATTCGGGGTTTGAGGTTTAGTGGAAATGTTGCCGTTTTTCTCTGTAGGCCTGAAAGAGAGGATTTATGTATCAGTTAATGTTTGATACGTGATAATTTTATCAACTATGTTACATGACCTGTTGGTTTAGTAATTATCTTGTTCAGTTATCCAGTATTATTATTGTCTGTAGTAAAACTAATATTTAGAAAAACTCAGATTTTAAAATATCTGGGTCAAAGCTACATACCTTAATGTGCAAGAAATATTTTATTCAGTGTCTGAGCAGTCACTTTATTGTTTGATTACTTGGAAGTAGTAAGAAAAACTAGAGTATTTTTAATATTTTGTCGTTATGCAATTTAAGCACTGTAATGAAAATGAAATTTGTATTTGAAATTTAATTTTTAAATTTTTAAAAATTTTTGGAAGTTTAGCAACAGAAATCAGTGTTGCTTTTGAACAGAATATTAAAATAAATCTTTTTTTTTTTTTTTTTTAGTTTTGAGACCATGCTTGGCAGTGTTCAGGGCTTACCCCAAGGTAGTACTCAGGGCTTTTTTTTTGCTCTGTGCTCAGGGCTTTCTCCTGGTGGAGTTCGGGGACCATGCGGGGCCCCAGAGATTGAACCCAGGTCAGCCACATGCAAGGCAAGTAGCCTGCCTGCTGTCCTGTTGCTCCAGTTCCGTTTCTCATTTCCTAAGAAATTATTTTCAGCATAAATCTATTGAAATATCTTAATCTGTATGTGTGTAACATAAAAGAAGCCAAATTAAAATTTATATACAACTCTTACTGTGAAGTGATTCCAGTAATTAATGTGCTAAGTACAGTAGGTAGGTACTATTCAGTTTTCACACTATTTTTAATTAGTGTAAATTTTGATAGATAAAATAGATAACTTGCTTTCTAGAAAATTGCTCTTTATTAATAATGCCTCTTGATGAGAACAGTAAAAAGCTTCACATGTTTAGCTTTTTTAAAAGGCTAATAATTCAATATTCTTGGTTTTAAATGTATCAGAAAAGGCCGTTGAATGCTTTTTTCTTCTAATTTTATCGAAATTTAAAATGCCAGCCTTTTAATCCATTAGCTTCCACAAAAGCTTTACTATAGCTATGACTTCTTATAACATACTGTATTTTTAAACAAAATAATAGCAAATTGTATCTTAAAAAGTTTATTTTTAAAAAGGATAAACATAATTATATACCATGATGAAGTGGCTAGGCGGTCACGCCCACAAACTGCCCCCAGCGCCCTGTAATCCCATCGATGGCCAAGATCCAGAGACTATAAAACAAAGCTCCCAGAAGTGCACAGCCGCATTTGTGGCTGCACAATCTCTTATTGTCTAGTTCTCCCTCTTGGAGAACTCGGCATGCTACCGAGAGTATCCTGCCCACACGGCAGAGCCTGGCAAGCTCCCCATTGTGTATTCAATATGCCAAAAACAGTAACAATGATGGATCTCATTCCCCTGACCCTAAAAGAGCCTCCAATGTGGCACCTCTGGGAAGGACGAGTAAAGAGAGGCTGCTAAAATCTCAGGGCTAGGACGAATGGAGACGTTACTGGCACCTGCTCGAGCAAATCAATGAACAGCGGGATGACAGTGACCGTGATTTTTAAAGTGATTTTTAAAGAACTTTTAGAATTGTATATACTGTTCCTTTGTGGCTAATGCTAAAATAAAGAAACTCAAAAACTTTTCTCTTTTTATTTTATTTTTTTTTATTTTAGCAACTCTTTGTTCCCCTATCCTGAATTCATATTGTTCCTCTGTAATTTTGTGTAACTCTTGTTATTAGGGTTTTTTTGGTCATCTGTTTTCTATTTGTTCTTCCCTTGTTCTCTTTCTTTCTTTTTTTTTTTTTTTAAAGAAAGTAGAAACGTTTATTGGAAAGTAGAAAAGGAACTGCCCATCTGGAAAAGAATTTAGTATAGGACTAAATTAAAAAAGACTAGTTTTGCAGGGTTTTAAAGGAAAAATGGGAAAGAACACAGTATAGGACTAAATTAAGTAAGGCTATTTTTGTGTTTTTTTTTTAATTTAATTTAATTTTTTTTTCTTAAGAAAATTGTGTCTTTGTGTTAAAGAGAATGCAGGGAAGTTAAAGATAAGGGATTTTTTTGTGTATCCCCTTTGAAATGAACATTGAACTCTTTGCATTCTTTATTGGCAAGAAGATTACAGAGAGTGCAAGGATTCAACAGATCCTCTCTGGCCACTTGCCTTAGGTATTGTCCCTTATCCTAGGATGAGTCTAAACTCTGAGGCAGAAATTTTGTTGGACACTTGCTAACTCCCTATGTATCAGGAAGAGCCCCGGAAGTTGACGTCAGGTTTCTTTCCTCAAGGCTTATGGCCATGACACTACAGGTGATGGTTAGAGTGCAGCGATGGGTGCTGGTGACTGAGGCTTGGTGTTGCGGACTGCCAGGCCTCCCCCTTCCTCATAACACCTTGACTGCACTGGACCCCTGTGCGATGACCCAGAGTCAGCAAGAAGTACCTGATTGATTCGAGGCTCTTCCTCTAACTGCAGTCAAGGTTTCATATTTGGGGAAGTGGCGGGGTGTGCCTCAGTTTCCCCCGCCAACTGTAGTGAGCATTTCCATTTTTGACTGCCTTCATCCACAACACTGAATTTCTACTTAAACAATGTTTAATTTTATTTAAAAAGTCATTTATTTTCTATAGTGGTAGTTTATTTAACATGGAATTTTAATAGTTTTGTTTGAAATTTATAGTTTTGTTTGTTTCATGGTCCCACCTATCGGTACTCCAGGCTTACTCCTGACTCTGTTCTCAGGGATCACTCCTGGTGGACTCAGGTGACCATTTGGGGCACTGGAGACCCTGGTCAGTACTTTCGTTTGAAAGCACCTGTCATACTCGTTCTCTGGCCCCCAGACATTTGTAGTTTTGATGACCACAGTTGCTGCATCTCCCCTTCACCAGAGTTCAAACATCTATCATAGTCTTTAGGTTACTAGTCCATCGATCATTTTCTTTTTTTTCCCCCTGTTCTTTTTAAAATTTTTATTCATTTAAATGTAGAAAAAGCAACAACTGTTGATAAAATTGACTAGATAAAAAGATGCAATATTAAAAATCAATAGATACAGAAAATCTCCATCTATTTGATACCTGTTATATCTGACTATAGAGTTAAGCCCATGCCTTAAGCTCTTAAGAATATGTTAAGCTGTTTTGTTTTTTTCTTGCTCTGGGAGGTGTCACGCAGTCACCTATGTAGCCATAGGTGACTGTGTGTCTTTTTAGTCTAGAGATTTCAGGATGCATGGTCTGGGCCAGTGAGTTTATACGATGTGTGTGTGTCTTTTTAGTCTAAAAAGACTATGTGTCTTTTTAGTCTAGAGATTTCAGGATGCATGGTCTGGGCCAGTGAGTTTATACGATGGTGGCTATGGGAGGTGGGCTTGGTTAACGGGACTTTCAGAGGTAGGGGAGGTGGGGGAGAGGCTCTCCACCCCAACTCTGAAAAATCAGTGTTCTCAGCCTGGGCACACGGGTGCCTGACATTATTTGCAGATTGGTGTCTCTGCAGAGAACAGTTATGCTGTGGCGGAGTTGAGGCCTTGGCGTGACTAGAGTGGTGGGGTGAAGGTGCTGAGCCAGAGCTTCAGCTCTCTGGGGGTCCCGAGACTTCAGCTGTGGGGACTGGTGATTCCATCAGTTTTAGCCGCTTGGCTTGCATCTCCTGGGAGATTCGGTTGGGAATAGGTGGAGGAAGAGGGCAGGTGTGTAAGTCAGCATGGCCACGGCTGCAGGAAGGCCATCTCGTCATTTCCTCCTACCCGCTACCCCCTCCTTGATGATTTAGTTCTGTAATCCAATGCCAACGGCTTATCGTTGTTCCAATTTGTGTCTTTTTTTGTTGCTCACTCACAGATGAGTGAACTCATCTGATACTGGCCCTCTCCTCTGACTTGTTCTGCTTATCTAGAAGCCATTCCGTTCCACCCGTGTTTCAGCAAGCCACAAGATTTTACCTTTCTGTAGAACTGCATATTCCATTCTGTGTGTGTATGTGTGCACATATGTGTGCACAGGCATAAAAGAAAATATTGTGGCTTCGAATATAAAAGTTTGTATGTGTTCATTTCTTATGTGGAAATCTTTATTGTTCTCTCTGTTTTTCAGAATAATTGTAAACCATTTGTCCCTGTAATTAGTATTTTTTAAAGAAATTTAGTTATAAATAATTTTTTAAATTTGTCTAATCTGTTAGTGCAATTCGGTTGGTGGAATGTGGTTATAATTACTTTGTAATTTATTTTTAGGTATGACTTACTCTTAAAAAAACCAAGGATACATTTTATTTTCAAACAGGTCAATAAGACATATCTTCCTTATGTTGACTTAGTAAGTAAACTAGAAAGAATTAAAATAGTTCCAGTATCAGATTGTCTCAGGAGTATTGCCTGGTCAGATGAATATGAAATGTAAATAAAAGGTAGAATGTTAAAAAGCTTGGAATGCAGAGTGAAAAGATATGGGTTGATTTTTAACTCGGGAAACATGGAAAATTTTTAGAAAATGCTTCACAGCATCATTTATGACTTCTATGATATTTAATTTATTTTATTTTTTATTAATTTTTTATTTTTATTTTTTTATTTATTTATTTTTTTTTGGCTTTTTGGGTCACACCTGGCGATGCACAGGGGTTACTCCTGGCTCTGCACTCAGGAATTACCCCTGGCTGTGCTCAGGGGACCATATGGGATGCTGGGATTTGAACCCGGGTCGGCCGCGTGCAAGGCAAACGCCCTACCCGCTGTGCTATCTCTCCAGCCCCTATTTTATTTTTTTAAATTGAATCACCATGTGGAAAGTTACAAAGCTTTCAGGCTTAAGTCTCAGTTACACAGTGCTCGAACACCCATAGCTCCTTTCTAACGTGGAGTTCCTCATCCCGCTCTCTAGGCTATCCACTCGGTCGCTTGGCATCACGAAGGGAAGCAGTTCATCTGTAGCCATTCCGATGGCACCTTGACCATATGGAACGTGAGGTCCCCTACCAAGCCCATGCAGACAATCACTCCGCACGGTAAGAGTGGATTTCTTTGGAAAGCTGTCTCCCTTTTGATGAGCTGTGTACTTTCGCTGGAGTTTGGATTTGTTTGTCTGTTCCTGACAATATGGATGTTTTTATTTTGTTTCGAGATACTAACATATACATATGATGTGTAATCACTAGGATCTGCATCTCAAGTTAATTATATTCATAGTCAATGCTTCACATTTGAGCATAGAGAACAATGAATGCTTCATTATCTTCCAAATATTATTTCTCTTTTAGTTCAAAAATAATTTTGTAAGTGATATAAGGACTTACTCAGATTTCTGTCATATCAAAGTTACTGATTGCAAGTTCTTTATGTCTAGCAACGTAACGTGTAATGCTTATATATAATGACAGAGTATTGAGATTCTTCAAACTATAAACTTTTAAAAGTAATGGTCTACTCTTGGGTTTTCTGAATTTCTAGAGCCAACAGGGTTGGAAGGTCCTGGGATTTAAGTGAATTTTTCAGAGTACTCTAAAGATTAGGGACCAGGATACTAATAGATGGAAAAAAATATGTTAAAAACTGAAACCTACAATTATAAGAACTATTATCTGAACGTATGCATAACTAGGCTTGTAGCAAATTAAAGTATGGGCTTTTCCAGAAGATGATGCTAACCAAGGATTCCACAAATTTGGTTTCTAGAATTCTTATTTTTACCAGAAAACATAAAGCCAGTTTGGTTTTGGAGTTTCTGCACTGCGGTAATCAGAATGTACCTATCTTTTCCCAAAGTGGCCTTTCTGCTTTCCCTGTGGGAGCCTGAAGTTTGCTCTGTGCTGAAGCACAGTGCCCCGGGGCAGGCTCCAGGACAAACATCTGGCCTCAGGCGTGCTTCCTGCTACATGCCATTCCAGGCCCTTCACTCTTGACTAGCCCAATTAACCTGGTTCTATTGCTCCAGGAGGAGAGGATGCCGGGAGTCACGGTCCCCACAGGTGCCCTGCCCCGTGCTGGCTGTCAGCCTTCCGTCTGCCCGCCCAGGCCTGTCGGCCCAGTGTGTCACTGAACCATTGCACATCTAAGAACAAATCTAGCATTGAAGGTTATAGGAAGGTATAATACCAGTTTTGCACTTCTAAGTTCAGCTAAATTTTTATCTTTTTTTTTCCTATTTGTATATGTTAAGTTTTCAAAATAAATTGTCAACATAATTCTAAATAACTCCCAATAGCTATTATTGTTTTTTGATTTTGTCTACACAGACACACCCAGTGGCTATCAGGGTGCACTCTAGGTTGTCCTCAGGGAACCACATTTGGTGCTGGGGATCAAGCCTGAGTAAGCCGCGTGCAGGGCAGGCGCCTTAATCCCTGTCTGATCTTGCCAGCTCTCCAGTACCTACTTTTATAAACAACCAGATTCTTCTTAATATCAGATTTTATCTAGAATTAAAGGTATGGATTAGATTTAGTGTTTCTTCAGTCTGCTTCAAACTGAAACAGCTTTGGGATCTTGATTTTTCCGAAGTAACAAATTTTAAAGATTGTAATCAGTTACTTCATAGAAAGTACCTCTATTTGTTTCTTGTCTTGATTAGATTTAGATGAGCCGTTTTAGCAGCAGTGTCCCTAAAGGACTCATGTTCTTTGTGCATCTTCTCAAGTGGAGCTTGTTTAATTTGTCCTAGTTTGGTGGTCTCTTATAATTTGATTCCTTGATTAAGCTTCAATACTAGGTTTCTCCATTATAATGTGATTTTTTTTTTCTGATGAAATTAGACTTTCTGTGTATTTGAAGTCAGTAGTTATTTTGATTTGAAGGAGCAGCAGTGAGACTGTAAACATACTGTTTCTCTTCAAACTTTTAACCTCTGGTTTTAACATTTGTGGCTGAATTAGTACTGTGTTCATTAACCAGATGATGTTTATTCTATTTAATCTTAATACCCTTTTTATAAAAACAAGTTACATCTTTGAGAGAAGATTTTCAGAAGTTCAGAAGTAAAACAGGTTTCTGAGTTTGTAATTTCTAAGCAAAAGTAGGTCACAAGTTAACGCAAATAAGAGAAAGTTTGATTTTTTTTTTTTAACTTAGAAACCAACCAGAAGTAGAATAATTTTTTTATGTTACTTAGCAACAGAGAAGGTGACACATGTCACCCAGTACAGCAGCCAAAATAACATCGGAGATGGTAGTCCTGGTAGAGGATTAAAATTGCCCTTTTTAAAAAGAAACAAATATTTTCAAAAGTAAAAATGTTTACTGCTAGTGGTATGTCACTCATCAGTGTTTACAAAGCAAAGCTAATTGCAATTTTTACACTAGAGGAGAAAATTATGTTCTCCATGCTGTAACAAGGGGTCATATGTATGTTGTATATGTTATCTAATTTTTGGCTTAATATATGTTTTGCTGAACTGAAATCTTCTTTCCTCATCACTGCCACCTGTAAGGTCTATTCTTCTTATTTTCTGGCAAAGTTAAGAGTTAATTACTTTTAATATATTAGACTTTGGAGGCAGAGGTAAAGAACAGGAGTAACTACAGTGTACATGACTGACCCTCCTTTGCTCCTGGGCACCACATGTGGTCCCCTGTGTGCTACTAGGATTGAGCACAGCCAGATATGGCCCCCAAAGCCAAAAAAGTAAAATAAATTAAAAAATAGAGGACAATAGTTAAATGTATTAGACTTTTAAATTTGCTTCTATTCTTTTTAATATTTAAACCCGTTTAACAGTGAAGCCATATAAGCGGTGTCTCTTGATAGCCAGGACTGACAAATAAGTGCTGGCAAGTATTTTATTACAGTTTTTAGTGTTAAGAATCGCTTAGGATGTTTTTGAAGAATCTGCTCAAAAGTCATAATATTACGTAGTCCTAAAATGGAGTTTTGGCTCTGCAATTTTGGGAAAAATGAGTTAAAATTTTGGAATTTTACTATGGGATAAGTCATGGTGAAAAGTTTTTACTATGTTAAAAGTCAGTATACCTTTGTTCAAATAAATCAGATGCAAGTGACAAAACCTAGAAAGAGCAATATGCTAGATATATGTGACAATAGATAAAAGCATAGATACGTTAATTGCTTGGTACAGGACAGTTGAAAGAATTTTAAATTATTTTCTTTTACATATATTTATTTTCTTTAAAAAGTTGTTTGGTGGAAAATATTTTGATCAAAGAACTTTTGGAAGTGGCAAATCCAGTTGAGCATTTTCTTCAGGTTATCTGTGTTTTGTCAGTCTCCGAACGGAAGGATATATGCTCACATATGTGTTTATTACTTGTATGGGCTTACATGTTCTATGTGGCTTTTCTAAAACCTGTCTGACTTCAGTATTTATTATTCCCAGAACCTCTGGTATTCTATGAAGTGTGCTTTGAGGAGCAACGGCAAGGTGCTTGTAATGGGGGCAGTTCTCCAGACTTGTTGGCCATGTTCAGTTATTACTCTTGACTGGCATTTTTCACTGAAGCTAATTGATAACAGACTGAGTATAGAAGTTTCTAGAGAGTAATGACAGAATAGCCAGACAAGAAGAAATCAATTTATGATCATTCCCTGATGTGTAGGGTAATTTAACTATACACTTCAAGATGGTTGTAGGTCATATACTTTTCCAGAAAGTTTTCATTTGTGTATTTGAAACTATTCAACAGGTGTTTTTTTTTTTCTCACAAACAAGGAGTGATAGTTCCCTTAATCTGGTTTTCACAAAAATTTAGCAACATTTTCATGGCATTCAGATAACACAGAGTGTAATTGTCGTTTTATAATATGCAGAATACCTCATGGAGAAAATTGCTATTCTCTGGGACTTCTCATCACATGTAAAATGTCAGATTTATGAAGTTGTTTTTTAATGTATACAGCTATTTAATTTTTTGGAAATCAACTAATATTTGATACTGTATTTTGACTCTGCAAAGATTTTGGTCATTCATAAATTCTATATTTCTGTATGGTGAATGTAAGGAATATGTTAAAGCTTCTATCTTGTGCTTTCTTTTGCCCCTATGATGGATAGGTAGGCTCTTATTATTTAGGAGGAAAGAACTTTGGTCATCCCGGTGGGGCTGACTTGAGTCAAGGCTGACTCAAGCAATCATGGTTAAGTGATTTGCTGGCCCACAGCCTTAAAAAATAATCTCTTCTGTAAGTTGCGTCTTTGAAAATGAGAGAGAAGTGATGATGGTATATATTTGTGTGTGTGTGTGTGTGTGTGTGTGTGTGTGTGTGTGAGAGAGAGAGAGAGAGAGAGAGAGAGAGAGAGAGAGAGAGAGAGAGAGAGAGAGAGAGCGCATGCTGCCAAGCAAGATTCTCTTACTGTTTTTTTTTTTTTTACCAGAATAGGATGATTCTCAAAGGAAATGGAGATGCTAGACAGAATCAATAATATCCACTATCAGAGATGAAATTTAAAAAAAATTCTGGAGCTTTTGTATCAGTCCAACCAGTCCACTTATCAGAGAATAAACCAAGATTGGGAATTATTATTCTATTGAGGGTTGCTGAAGGAAAAATAAAATCAAGGTTCACATAATTTAAAGTCAATTTAATGCTTCAAAGCAAGGCCATACAGGGAATTCTATTATTTTTTTTTAATATTTACTAGAGCACAAAACATTTAACAAATATTAAAACCGTACTTCAGTTTGACATACAGTTAAAGTTTATACATTTTCCTGGTTTGTATGTTTGAAAGAAATTTCCAGACTCCACACAGTATATTCAAATAAAGCTTTCATTTAGAAGAAAGTGTATAGTGGAGCAGGAGAAAACAAATTCAGGCAAATTTTCTGAGGGTATCTCCTAAAGAAACATCTCCTGTAGGTACTTACTCATGTGAGAATTGTGTTGAGTCTTCAGCTCAGCTCTAATCCCCAAGTTCACACTTCTGAGGAACTCAACTAGAAACTCTCAAAGAAGGATTTTATCCTTTTTTGTTTTTGTTTGTTTGTTTGTTTGTTTTCCCTTTTTCAGTGCCAGAAATTAAACTCGTATTTCATGGATGCCAGCCGTGCACTCTCATCAAAAAATCACCTCTTGACCCAGAAAGAAAAAAAAAAATCACCTCTTGAATCATTTCAGATACACAAATGGAGACTTTCTGAGAATTTAAAAACCATATCAATATGCAACACGAAATCATCCTACACTACATCAGAAAATTATCCTAAATTAAATTATTTTTTGTAAGAATGCACTGTCACATCCCAGGCCTCTCAGGACAAGGCTCCAAATGATGAGGCCTGTCTTGCCAAACCGGTTAGGATAGTTGCCCTTCATTAGGAAAATTGCTGCTCCAAAGGTCACCTGCAAGATTTTGAGCAAGCATGTGTCATACATAGGTCCCTCTTCCCTGCTGCAGAAGCAAAAAGCCAGTAACAGTGTCTTCAGTCTAGGAGCAACTGATGTTACCTCCATACTCTTGAGGAGAGCACAGCCACACTACCCCCCTCCCCCCGCCCATTTCCCGTGTGTATTGGTACCAGATTGATTCTTGGGCTGGGAAGGGCTCGGCGAGTAGGAATACAGGCTCTGCACGCTGGCGCCCCGGGATCCGTGCCTGCCACCACATGTTCCAGGAGCAGCCCTCTGATCCCCTCTGGGCATCACCCACCAGACAGACAAGAATGGTTCTCCTATTCGATTTCCTTTCATAGCATGGCTCAATAAAAACATAAATTGCTTATAAATTGAAAGTGTTTTAGTAACAAAAGCTTAGGAGTGAAAAAGAAACAGGCTAAATAGTTTTTAATATCTTCGCCAACCCAGATCATGCAAATTATTGCCACTCCAACACTGATCAGTTTCCAGTCTTGAGATATTTTACACGTGTGTGTGTGTGTGTGTGTGTGTGTGTGTGTTCTTGGAAATCTAGCATGTGTTTTATACTTAGAGCACATGGACTAGACACATTTCAGATGCTCTTGTCTATGTTTATTGGTTATCCTTTTCTATACTGGCAACATGACTGCTATATAATTATAATAGGAATCAATTTGAAAATGTGTTGTTTCCCAGTTAGCAAAACAAATGAAGTAGTGAGAATAATTCACTAATATTTATGAATGACCCTCATTTTTAAAAATGTATCTTCGTTCACTCAGTAGGCACTTTGAACACCTAATAGATCAGAAATTAGATACTGCAGAAATTTTGCCCTTGATGACCTCATAGTTTAGTGAATAAAAATCACCTGTAAACTGATAAGTAAAATGTTACAAGTGCTGAAAAATGTATGCATAGTATGGTATTAAAATGGGACAAGTATGATGTTGGTTAAAAGGTATAGGAAGATTCCACAATTTCCAGTTGGAAATTTATTTCATGATATGAACCAATAATACATCAATTCATTTTTAAAAATAAAGCATATTCTTGTGATGATTTATTCTCACTTATTTTTATTGCTCACATGCCAAATATAGGAGTTTGGTCTTAAGGATGAGTGGGAAGTTATGTGAGAAGAAATATCAGAGCAAGGCTATTTTAGTCTTAAGGTACAATAACAAATGAAGAATCAGGGTGGAAAACTGCTAGTAGTTTAATGTCAGCAGTTTTTAAATAATTTTAAAGTTTTTTTAAAGAAAAGTATTGTAAAGAATTTAAATTTCTTTGGGCAAGTAGTGGGAAACACAGAACTGCCAAGGGAGGCATGAATATACGTTGTAGTGTTCTGGAGCTTGGATTTCAGGATGAAGTGATACAGTAAATGATTTTTCAATGAGAAATGAAAATAAAAATTATTTTGAAAATGCTTCTTTTTTTTTTTCTTTTTTGCTTTTTGGGTCACACCCAGCGATGCACAGGGAATACTCCTGGCTCTGCACTCAGGAATTACTCCTGACAGTGCTCCGGGGACCATATGGGATGCTGGGGATCGAACCCAGGTCATCCGCATGCAAGGCAAACCCCCTACCCACTGTGCTGCAGCCCCTGAAAATGCTTCTTGTTACCAGGTGAACTTGGAACAGAAGAGACAGGCCAAAAAAGAAGGTTTTGCTTTAGCAAATAATAACCACCGAATATTTCATTTGTGACAGGAAATGAAAACAAATAATAGGCACAGATGAATGAACTCCTAAAATTAAAATAAAGAGAAGTTATAACAAATTGTTTAGAAGGAGTGATTCACAGGAATTGGAATGAGAATATAGTAAGAGAAAAGAAGCCAGATGTGGTGTGGATGTTTTCATGATTTAGGTCAATCAGATCTTTTCAACAATTTATCAAGGCGCTTCAGAGGTAGTAGAAAGAAAAAAACAACAGGTTTTTTTTCCCCTTTATTTTTCAATCTATAAAATCATAAGCTATTTCTGCCTGGTTTATTTCATTTATACACCTGAATATTTTATAATTTTATAAGCCAAAGTTAATTCGTGCTAACTTTTAGAAAAATTTGAAGATCTACACCGTTGTTAATGAGAAAAAGAAAAGAAAAAGGGACAAGCTAGAGAATTTATTCCTCAGGCAACATAGCCCTTAGATGTGGAAGGACATCTAGTGGTGAGAAACGCTGCTTCTCTGGATATCCTTCTACAATATGAGTTTTACAAAATCACGGCTAATGTCTTATTATTCAGTATGGCATAGAAAACGATTAGGGTAATAGACTAAGTCTTTCTAGAACAGAAGTAATATTGAATGATGCAATTTTAAAATCCTGAATTGAAAAAAGATTAGAATATATACAGATTAAAAGGTTATTTCCAGGCAGCGTAATACAGAAAGGCCACTATTAAAACTACACTATTTTTGGTATACAGACTTAATAAAACTATTCTGATATCATCCTTATAGGGAGCAGAAGGTTTTACTTATACAAAAGTATAAAACATAATAGTTTTTAACATAGCCATAATTTCAAATGCTAAATGCAATGAAACAATGTCAAAAATAGAATTTTTGAGCACAACCAAAAAGTTAAGAGTGATCTGGTAATTATTTATCTAGCAAATGCAAGTGCTGAATTGTGACAGGATCAGTAGCTACAATACAAGTTGACATATATTGTGTATTTATAAAAATTTAATGTAATGAATGCTACTTTATTATCACTAGGGATTGGATATTGGTTCAGATAATAGAAGTTGTCTATATTACAGACATATTACCTATAATGTAGTTACAGTACCTGTACTATAACTGGCCAAGTGTTACACAGTTTAATTGTGCATTTACCCAGTGGCGGTTACATAACTCAGTGGAACTAAAACTTGGATATGACTGATTATTAGTAGAGGAAAAAATACCTTTTATACACCAAATATTTCAGAGAACAGATAGTTAAATCCAATAAATTACAAAGCCGTTGCAGGTTTGCAGGAAAACAAAAAAGGTTTGCATGATTTTGGTATGAAATACTTTCTAAGCATGAAACTGAAGCAGGGGCTGACAGGAAAGCATTGTTGTCATATACAAGCATCCTCATATAGAAATGGAATGACGTGAAAAGAAACAAAATGCAGATGGAAGCCTAAGAAAACCTTCTGTACCTGCTTTCCCTGCCCCGCTGGGTAGGCCGTATCAGATTATTGCAAATGATTTCCCAAACCACATCTATTAACACATGTGCATACATAATCATCCAAGAGTTTCTGGTCATTGTCTTATGTAAAATAAGATTGCATTCACTGTCACTGTCATCCCGTTGCTCATCGATTTGTTCGAGCGGGCACCAGTAACGTCTCTCATTGAGAGACTTATTGTTACTGTTTTTGGCATATCCAAGCGATA
Source organism: Sorex araneus (assembly GCF_027595985.1). Classification (NCBI taxonomy): domain Eukaryota; kingdom Metazoa; phylum Chordata; class Mammalia; order Eulipotyphla; family Soricidae; genus Sorex; species Sorex araneus. Next base: position 174,007,538 of record NC_073305.1, read on the forward strand.
GCACAGCAGTTGGGCGTTTGCCTTTCACTCGGCCGACCTGAGTTCGATTCCTCCCCCCCATCTCAGAGAGCCTGGCAAGCTACCGACAGTCTCGAGCCGGCGCGGCAGAGCCTGGCAAGCTACCCGTGCGTATTGTATATTGGAAGATTGTATTAGTGTTTTCAAAAAATTCTCTTTAGAGTCCACTGTACTTTAGGGAAAGCCTCTGTGTTGTTTGGCATATTTCAGCTTTCTTTGCCAGCAGCAGCTCCCGGGTTCCTTCTGCCCGACCCAGTGTGATGCTAGATGCTTCTTCCTTGGGGGACCGTGTGGTCTTGAGGGTGACTCCAGAACGACTAGATAGACGCAGACCCTAGGCTCCAGCTCTTCGACTCACCTCCCAACCCTAATTCCTTCACATAACTCCTCATAGAAGAGTCAATTATTTCAAATTTTTCAGTTGATTCAGGCATTCCAAAATAGTGGGCATGCTGTTTGTTCTCAGTTTTTGTTTTTGTTCATTTGCTTTTTGTGGTGGGTGGGGCTCCCCAACAGTATTGAGGAAACCTGGGAGTCCCCTCTCAGTGACTTTTTTTTGCCTACTGTCCAGTGTTCAGTGTGAGGCCCGAGGATGTCCTGCTACGTGGCCTCCAGGGCCCGGGACCACATAGGTCACCCCTAGAGAGCATCGGGAGCCCGGGACCACACCCTGAAGGACTGGTGGCCTCCAGCACCCCCCTACCCCCACCCCCGCCAAGCTGGGCCTGGATTCTAGCCCCAGCCCCTGTTTTCCGTTCTTGATCACACGGAATTTGCTGCCTTCACCACCCTCCATATTTCTCACAGGAATTGGTCCTTTTGTTTCTCTAGAAAAACATGCTGAGAAGAATTGCTAGTCCTCACAATCAAAGAGTTTTCATTATTTCCAGGTTAAATGCACGTTTTATCAAGTCTTCTTTTCCCAAAGTCTTCATCATGCATTAGTTTTTTTTTTTTTTTTGCTTTTTGGGTCACACCCAGCAATGCACAGGGGTCACTCCTGGCTCATGCACTCAGGAATCACCCCTGGCGGTGCTCAGGGGACCATATGGGATGCTGGGATTTGAACCTGGGTCGGCCGCGTGCAAGGCAAACGCCCTACCCGCTGTGCTATCACTCCAGCCCCATGTTATGTGAAGTTATGTGAAGGAATTAGGGTTGGGAGGTGAGTCCAAGAGCTGGAGCACAGGATCTGTGTCTATCTAGTTGTTCTGGAGTCACCCTCAAGACCACACGGTCCCCCAAGGAAGAAGCACCTAGCATCACACGGGGTCAGGCAGGAGGAACCCGGGAGCTGCAGTTGGCAAAGATCCCATGCATTAGATTTTTGCCAGGGTGTAGAATTGCCTCTTCCCCAAGATTCCCGCCAGCAGTGGAGTGAGAGCTCACTCTACTCCCTTTCAGATCGCCTCACGTTGCTCTGGGCCTCAGAGTGAAACATAGATGATTGACTTGGGCTTCTCCTTCCGGAAATATTTTCTGGGAAAGACAGAATCTCATATGTGTGTGACGCTTTGGAGAACGCCCCCACCCCCAGGATGATGTCTGGTCCTTATTTTTCTTTATTTTTCTTGAAGGTTCCTGAACAGATTCTTTTTCCTTTGGTTTCGTTTTGACTCACCTAAAACCCTTTTCATTAGCTACAAGATTGGTTGCTTGCCTTCTGCAGTGCCTTGGAGATGGGACTTTTTGTGTCCCTGAGACTGTCACATGATACTGAACTCTGCGTTCATTTCACACAGATCTGAACTCTCTGTCAAGTGATACTGTCACCCGGCCTTGGAGGAAAAAATAGAATAGAATTTCCCAGGAAACGGCAAGCTGGGGCAAAATATTGATTGTGTTCTAGGGATGCTAGTTTTTGAAGGAACTCAAAGTTTTTTAAAAAAAAAAAAAACAAATTTATTTTAGAAAAAAATTTAAGATGTTTCATTACTACCCCTGCATTCAGGTATGTGACCAGTATACGCCATAGAAGAAGTAAGAGATGAGGAATATGCTTATGACACTTAAGAGGAATTACAGGATTATGTATGGGTCCTGTGAGGAATGTGCTTACAGGGGGCTGGGAAAATTTTATTTTTTCATTTTTTTAAATCTTTTTCTAAGCTGATGGATGTGGTATGGATATGAAACTAAGAGTTTGGGAATGAGAGCATGGGACTAGGCCATCAAAATGCCTCAGCTCATTTTTCTGTGACTTCAGTGAGCTTCCAAGTGTTTTCAAGTTGTTAATGTTTTTTTTGTTTGTTTTGTTTTACTTTTATTTCCGTTCCTGTGCCGGTGAGCTCACCTAGGTCCTTACTTTGAATGTCACTCGGTCAGTTTCCTTCCTTTCCCAGTTTCCTGGCCTTTTTTCTTTTTCTTTTTTAAATTCAGGTTTTATTTTAGGATCCCTGGTTTACAATAGGATTTCACGCAGAACACATGCCCCACCCACCCCCAGAGCACCCCCACCCCCCTTTGTCCCAGGGTTCCCTTCCTTATCCTACTCCCCAACCCCAGTCCCCCCCCCACCCCAAGCTTCACACCACAGAGCAGCTCTCAGTTTCTGTTGCTTCTGGTTACCTGTTAGATCCCTACTTTGTTTCCTTATGCCCTACTTGTGAAAGAGACCTTTCTCTCTCTGTTGCTTTCCTTGATCAACATGATGCTCTCCAGAACCACACTGGCAGCAAATTGTGTGATTTCATCTTTTCTTTAAACGGAGTCATTTTTCATTAATACACAATATTGGACCTGTTATTTAAATTTCACACAACTCTGTCCAAATCCAAATTTAATGCAGTTAACTAAATTAGAGTTTTATTATTTTATTTTCTTAATTGCAGTGGCATCATACTTTATTTGAACGTTGTCTCTCCCATTTTTAAAAATTTGTAAGCGTTCATTGAGAGATGATACTAAGGAAAATACTTGCAACTTTTAATGGATAAACTGCTAATGACCTTTGAATATTAAATTTAATTGGGTGCATGGTTGGGCCACCACTGGAAGTGCTCGGGGCTGACTCCTGGTTCTGTGCTCATCGATCATGCCTTATGATATGTCACAGATGAAACCATTTTCAGCCACTTGCAAGGTTTAAACTTATTTTCAAATCTAGAGTATGGGGAATATTGTCTGTCATGAAGGCAGGGGGAGGGCAGGAAAGAAGGGTATGCCGGGGATATTGGTGGTGGGGAAGGTGCAATGGTGGAGGGATGGGTGTTTGATCATTACCCAAACATGAAAGCTTGTAACTATCTCCGGTGATTCAATAAAATTAAATTAATTTTTTTTTAAAAAACAAAACAACAACAAAAAAACCTTATTTTTATATCTAAACAAGAATGTGAGCTATTTTAAAGGAAGAAATACAGATGAGTAGTAGTCCTAAATTATTTGCTATTAGATATTAAAATAATCCAAATTATGGAATGGGCATTATTTGGGAAAGGTATTGTGAAGTTACCTCATACTGCTGATAGATGTATAAATTGGTGCAAGTTTTCAGGAGTACATTTCTACCAGTATATTCTTTCTTAGGAATTAAGCCTAGGGAAAAATTATTAATTTATTTACTGAATAAAATGACTCTTGAGTATCATTTATATGCCTGTTGTTAGTCATTGTTCACCATTTAATAATTGGCAAATAATATATTATTATATCACATAATGTATATATTCTGTGTCATAGAATATACACACAAATTTTTATAGGTATACACACTTAAAATCTTTGGTTTCATAGAAATTACATTATTATTAGTGAGGTAACAACAAAAATATAAAGTAAATTAGAATGAGTAAGCAGGGGAGGAAAAAAAACAAAGAGGGATAAATATTGGAGTCTGGGGTGTGTTTGTGTTTGGGGGAGAGTAATCTCTAAGAATAATATAATAATGTTTAGAATTACCTACCAGTGGGAATGAATGTTTTCTTTGTAATTTTTGAGTCTGATGAACATGTAGAAGTAGATAATCAATGAACATTTAAAAAAATTCTTTTGAAATTATTGTATATTTTCCAAAAATCATTGTTTAGCAGGGAATATGATAATGGGTTATTATATTATATATATGGTCAGTGAAGTGACCGTATATATATAATATATGTTATATTATATATAATATTTGGGAAATTATAATGGGTTAATTTACTTTAGGACAATAAATACACATTGTTTTATTAGGATGGGTCTAGCAGTTACCCTTTTAATTTCTTCAAATATAGCCATCTTAAAAGTTAAATTTTTTTAGCTTATTAAAATGCTCTTGCACTTGTCTGAAAATGAGAACATTGGAAGACTATTAATTTCTTTTACTAGAATTATATTTATATTACATGAACGCTGGTACTGAGTTGTTCACTGCAGTTTCTTTCCAGCACAAAATTTCAAATAGTAAATTTTCTTGATCATTTAAAATACCTTTTAAATGAGGTATTTAAAATACCTTTTTCTTTTGTGTCAAGTTCTTATTGAAAAATAAGTTCAAAATGTTTCATGCTGGGTTTCGTTTTACCTCCCTTTCATGTTCTAAGCTGTCAATGTAAGAATTTAGAGTCACTTAGAATTTTAGAATTTAATACAGGAAACTATATTTTAGGAAAACAGCTAAAGGATGGGAAGAAGCCAGAACCATGCAAGCCTATCCTCAAGGTGGAATTCAAAACGACGAGATCTGGGTAAGATTGCACTTCACTGACCATATATCCTGTGTGTGTTACTCAAATAGCGCTGAAGACTGTGTTGTTGTTTGTTATTTATTAAAGACTTACTTTTGAATCACCTGGCCGATTTCACAATTGACACTTTAATGGAATGACTGAAAATAGTAAAGTTCTTCATGAGTTTTATCATTAATAAGCTTATTCTATATCTTGGAAAACTTGAATTTTTTTTTTTAAATCAAGCTTCAAACTTTAATCTTATCAGAAGAATAGGTGGCACTTGGTAATTACATTTAGTTTTAAGGGAAGTTAGTTCTATTAGAAGACATTGATTCCACTTAATGAATTAGCTATGTAAAATGTATGACTTTTCCAATTTATGTACATATATTTTTGTGTGTATCAGTGTTATATATAAAATTTTAAACAAGTTTATTGCTTCTTTGAAAATTGCTTCTCTTTTTAACTGCTGAAGAAGCTCTTTTATTTATGTTTTTGTTCTCTAGGGGAAAACGTGGTTTTATTTGCTATAGGTCTATAACAGTGATTTTAGGTAACATAGATATTATATCTCATCCTGTGGTTCCAGAATTGTAATTGACCACACCGGGTTCTGCTATATTAACTGCAAACTCACTATAAATAGAAATTCTGAGATTCCATCCCAGACTTAAGAGTAAAAATCCCTTCGGATAGCCCTGTGCAATAGAAGCTGTATCTTAAACAGACCCACAGGAGATTTTGTTGTTCACTTCAGTTTGAAGCCACTGGGTTATTATAGTTGATCACTTCCTTTCTCTGTCTTTCCTTCTCCCAATCTAATTTGAGTCAGCTCTGTTCTCATTGAAAACAGGAGTAGACTGAAGAATCTTAAGATTGCTGCTGTTTTGCCTTGATCCTCTTTAACCCTCCTCTGGGACCCGGCAAATATAGTCTGTTCAGGTAATTGGTTAAATGGACTCTAAGGCGAGTAGCATCTGTTTAATTGACTGTGGCATCCCTCGCCGTATGATCTTTGGCAGAGTCATTTGACCTTTTTATGCCACATTTTCCTCATTTATGACCGATGTATTAAATAGGTCAAAATATTGCTATGATGAATTAAGGGAGATAATCATTTATTCAAGACACTTCTCACAATGAACCACGCATAATAAATGCTCTATAAATGGCTGCCCTTACTTTTACAGGAAAATCTACCAACAATTGATTTGTGTTTGATGTTTTCTATGACAACAGGATGTAAATGGATAAACATGGCAGGCAGCAAAAACTAAGTTGGCAGGGGCGGGGGGGGGGGGATGAGTTTGTGGAAGGGAGGGAAACCGTTAAAAACTGCTTACAGTACGACCCTAGCATGGAAACGAGCAGCTGTGATTGTTTCCTTGCTTCTTACCTATTAATCTTAGAAAGTATTGAATGGCAAGAAAACGCAGAAGTCCAGGAGACATTTTCCTCTCTCCCTCTGTGCTGTGTGGTCCCATTTTCCTTCCTGAGTGGTCCCTAGGAGTTCCCGGTTTCTCTAGGGTGGCAGCACACTATGCATTTGGAGATGCCGCCAATTAGATCTGTAGGCTGACCCCTTGGCAGGCGTCTTCTCCAGGTTTCCAGAATCTTTTTTGACTTGGAATAAACAGGGCATCAACTAAGTGGGTTCTCTCGGACTCCGCGGCATCCTTCCTTCAGAAACTTCACCCATCTCTCAGTCGGGGGCACCTGCCTCGCTCTCCGCTCCCACCCAGGGCACACAGCAGCTCTCATCTAGTTTGTTTTCCCCACAGGAGTCTTGAACAGATGCCACCAGTAGATGTTCTATCACTTCTGATGGCAAATTACCAGCTTTTCTCAGAAGACCCATCTTTCTATATTTTAATTTTATAGGTGTTTTCCATGTCTTAATTTTAATCTAACCTCAAAGTGATCATTAAGCAAAGGAACTTTCTTTGTCACTCGGCATAAATGCCTTTGCCTCAAGAGTACCTGGGCCACATTGACTTGATTAGGGCTCCCTAGCAATGTTTGCTAAAAGCAACTTGTAATTTTTCTCTCCCAGAATTTACGCGTGTCTTTAATAATGAAAATACTTGTGTTGCATAACTCCCCATTAAACTATTCTGCTCAGTGAAAGCCTGGGACATATTTCTGTATTTCCAGTTGTCTTAGACAAGTGTTACTGAATGTGAGGAAGATGAGTTGGTGCATAGACAATTGTAGCACGGAGAATCACCTGTTAATGTTAGTAAAAAATGCAGAAATGAGTTCTCAGACAAAGGTGACTTCTTACAAACTAGAATCAAGATGTGTAGCTTTTTAAAACTTCATTTTGGGCACCATAGTTGACAGAATTGTTAATGTAGGGTTTCATGCCTAAACTATTGCGGCATCACACAGTCAATCAATGACACAGTGTCCGCTTCCCCCCCCCCGTCAGCCCCTCCCCCACTCGGGTCTCAGTTTCTGTTGCCTTTGGGCCTACGTTACTTCCTTACTGTTTCTCTTTATATCTCGAATATGAGGGAGCTCAACCTGTATCTGTTCCTCTTGTTACAACTTCATGTAGCATGTAACTGTAGAGACCCATCCACACAACAGCAAATTGCATGATTGCATCTTTTCGCAAAGGATTCCATTTCTCTAAATGTGTGTATCTGTATACATATGCATTAACATGTATGTATAAAATCTATTTATCTACCTATCTGTCATAGTTTTTTATTTGAGTTACCTGTTTTTAGACCCTTGGGTTGTCTCCAGATTTTGGCTATTGTGAATAGTGCTGCAGTGAACATGGGAATGTAAATGTTTTTTTCTGAATAGGTACTTTGAGCCCTTCAGGTGGATGCCAAGAAGTGGAATTGGGTCCTAATGAAACTGCAATTCTCAGTTGTTTGAGAAGTGTCCATACTATTTTCCAAAATGTCTGGACCTGTAGAATGAGAGTCCCTTTCCCACTTCCCAGCCAACACTGGTTGTTTTTATTCTTTGTGATGTATGCCTGTCTCAATTGTGTGAGATTATTTCTATCTGATTTGCGTTTTCTTAATGATAAGTGATGCAGAGTCTTTAAAAAAAATTTTATGCCGTTTTGACTATCCATTTGTAATTTTTTAATTGAATGGACATGAGATAGAGCATTACAAAATTGTTTGTGATTGCATTTCAGTCATATTGTTCCAACACCCATCCCTGTACCAGTGCAGTTTCGCAGCATAGTGTCCCCAGTTTCCCTTCCCGCCCTTCAAGCCACCCTCTCCCCAGCCTGCCTCTGGCAGGCACCTCTCCTCTCCCTCTCTCTTTCTCTCTCTCTCATTTTAGGCATTATGGTTTGAGATACAGATGCTGAAAATTTATCATCTATATCTCTTTATCTGTGCCCGCTCGAGCAAATAGATGAATAACAGGATGACAGTGCGTTAGTGCTATCTCTATCTGCTTTCAACACTCAGTTCTTGTCCAGAGTAATCATTATTATAAATGAAACTTTTTTCCTTTTCTCTTGTGAACAATGTATATAGTTACACATTGTTCTGCAATCATTTTCTTCTCTATCTCAGTTCTTGATAAGCCAAAGCAACAGAAACTCATTTGGATAGTTTGCCTGCTGTAAGGAGCAGAAGTGTTTTGCTTTTGTATTGTCTTAGCACTTTATATTTATTTGAGAAAGAAATAGCATTTTACATCTTCAACTTAGGACCTTTCCTTAAATGGTTTGATTCCCAAGTACCAAGTTAAAAATGAGACAAAATTAATTAATATGACATTCTCTCATTGCTCTTCTGGAGGAAACATGAAAAGCTCTGAGGTAGCTCAGTTTTATTCTTTGTTGTTGTTGTTTACTTGTTGGGGGCTGGGAAGGTGCTCGGGGTTTCTCCTGGCTTTGCACTCAGGTGGTGCTTGAGGGGCCATATGGGATGCTGGAGACCAAACCTTGGTCAGCCACATGTAAGGCAGACGCCTCTACACACTGTATGACTCAGGCCCCTCAGATTTACTTTTAGATTCATAAATGACCCACCATTAAGTTCCAGGTCGTGGGCTCAGAAGACACAAGTGTGACAGAACAACAGGGCCATACAACTCACATCAGCCAAAGCATGAACTCAGAAACTCTATAGTCTGAACACTTAAGGGACTACTACTCTGCCAATCAGAAGGCATGAACCATTGCCGTGTCCAACAACAGGGATGGCACTTGAGGTGATAGTGCCAGGTAACATGATTACTGGGTGGTTTCACTCATGTGAGTGAATAATGGCCAAAGTACATGGGCTGGGCAAATGAGATACATAGCAATTACCAGAAGTAAAAGGAACCCTGTAAGAGATGGGGGCCAAGGAAAATGTGAGTCTGACTTACAGAGATGTGAAATATTATGGTATTGTAAAACAGAGCAAGAATAATAAAATGTTTTTTAAAAAGCAAGTTGACATTTATATGCTTACTGTACACCATGTGTTCTGCTATACAATTTGAATATATTATTTTTCTTAGTTTTCAGAACTGTGAAATGATTACTTTTAGATCTCGGGTCATAGTGAACTTAAGTTAATTTGCCCCAAGAAATTTTAGCACTTTAATTTAGTCCAGTTGACTCCAAAGCTGGAATGTTTAATCAGTTCTTCAAACATTATCACAGATTTCATTGGTCAAGTTAATGTCATCCTAATGATTCATAGGTCAGTTTTCTGAGAACCGGATTTTCCTTTAAGCTTCTTAGTTAAAAAAGTTTTCTAGTTTTTCAGCTCATCATCTTAAATTAAGATTAAAGCATATTTTATTTGAACACAGCATTGTGAACGGAGAGGAGATCTGTTTGTACTTCTAAGAAGCTGGATAGCGTCATGCATAGGACCTTAGCCATTTTGAGGACTAGAAAGCTTCATAGATTACTTCAGGCTACATATTTTATTTATCCTAGTTTGATGAAGTCCATGTTTTATTTCACGGTATTCCTTTATGACACTTAATTTGACAGGTGTTTAGGGACAAACCCATACACAGATATATATCTAATTTCACCTAATAGTAGAGAGGCCTCTTTGTACTGTTAATATTTCAAATGCCTCGTCAGACAGACATCCCTGTTTCTATCCTATTGTTCCCTTGTGGATCAGAAAATTTGAGTCTGAAATTGAATTGTTCTCTTTTTGTCACAGTATTTCAGAGACATTCTTATGAACCCTTCTAGACGCATGTTTATTCTCATTCTTTTAAAATTAGAACATCTCCCCAGTCTTCTTCTCCAAACTTTAAGCCTTAACTAGGATGAATTCCTTGGATAGAAAATGAAGTCGATGACTTTCTGAAAGATTTTGGAGAAAAGTCTCAGAATGCATTTCTCATGATTAATTAGAATTACAGATAAAAAGATTCCTCTTTTTAAATAGTAAAAACTTTTATTTTTGAGTAGTAGCAGACATGTTCTTCTAGAAGTGTATTTTTGATCACAATTTTTTTTTTTAAATCACAGGAGATTATGATTTGGGTTCCTGAAGTGGAACATTGCAATAGGTGAACTAGGTAATGAAAAACAAAGTGTGTGAGAATGAGCTAAGGAATGGAGTAAAGCAGAAAGAATGATTCGACAGGCGTGCTAGAGACACAGTCTCTAGGGTGATGCCTTGTGCACGGCCAACCCCAGCACCACGTATGGCTCCCCGAGTATGGCCAAGCCCAAGCCCTGAACTCTGCCACTTAGGACCCCAAACCGTATATTCAATCTGAAATAAGACTTCTTTTTTTTGTTTTGTTTTCTGTTTGTTTTTGGGTCATACCCGGCGATGCACAGGGGTTACTCCTGGCTCATACACTCAGGAATTACTCCTGGCGGTGCTCGGGGGGACCATATGGGATGCTGGGAATTGAATTTTGCAAGGCAAATTCCCTACCCACTGTGTTATTGCTCCAGCCCCATGAAATAAGACTTCTTGGTTGCTGCTATAGTGACCAACAAATCAGCACACATTAAGTACTTATTAATTTTTTTTTGGGGGGCGGAGCAGTAGCAACGATAGCAGGGTGTTTGCCTTGCATACTGCCTGCCCATGCTCAGTCCCCGGTATACCCCACGTGGTCCCCTGAGCCTGCCAGGAGTGATCCTTAGGCGCAGAGCCAGGAGTACGCCTTGAGCATAGCCAGGTGTGGTCCCCTAAATCTCTCTCTCTCTCTCTCTCTCTCTCTCTCTCTCTCTCACACACACACACACACACACACACACACAATTGAGCAATTGAGCTGAGTGAATTGTCCTAATTATCTATGAATTCATATTTATTGCTGAATGACCTAGGAAGAAAAAAACCACTGAATGACCTAGGAGGAAGAAACCATAGCATCAGCTGTATTTTAGCAGTATGAAAATGTGGAGTATAGTGACAAATATGGAAAGATACAAAAATTGGCAAAATATTTTCCTGCTATTTCATAGGAGAACCTTAGTCTGTAAAAAAGAAAGAGCATAATTACAGTGTCACAGATACTATACTAATCTTTCTTTCTCCCTTGTTTTTGTTCTGATACCATTGGGCCCCTCTTGGAGAGCCCAGCAAGCTACCGAGAGTATCCCGCCCGCACAGCAGAGCCTGGCAAGCTCCCCGTGGCATATTTGATATGCCAAAAACAGTAACAACAAGTCTCATGATGGAGACGTTACTGGTGCCTGCTTGAGCAAATCGATGAACAAGGGGACGACAGTGCTACAGTGCTACCACCGGGGCTGAGTATGAGCTCCGAGCTCATAGGGACACATCACCAGCTAAACATTGCCAGGAGTGGCCCCGAGACCCCTGAGCACTGCTGAGGTGGTGGCCCTTATTAGAAAAAAAAAAAAATTAAGCTTTAGAATTAGAAGTTGTGTAACTGTTTGTGAGCCCTGAAATGACTGCTGCTACAGGAACGGCACCCTGCTGTGGTAATAGGGGATTGAAATTAAATTTGTTTGTATCTGCATGCAAAGCAGCAGTGATTCATAGCAACTTTCCAGCTTAGTCCTCAGGTCCCGCACCCCCCCTCCCCCTCAGGCAATCATCCAGCAAAGCATTTCTGTTTTGGCAGGGACCAGAATTATTTATATGTTTGTCTCTGTCTTATATCCAGAAATTATCTGGTGAATTTTATAAAATTAGTGGTGGTCGATGTTTACTTTGTAATAGTTGTTCTTTCATTTCTCAAGTCCCAGGACAGAATTAAAATCTTGGAGCTTTTGAGTGTTATGGATAATTAGACTTACTTAAAATTTACTTTCAGAGTCTGCTTGTTGAAGACACTCATGTATCTTTATATATTCTACTGCTTCTGGTTTATTATTCTTTCTTAAAAATTCATTCTGAGCTTTTTCTCAATTATTTTTAAAGTCACGACTGGGAGTCAGAGAGAGAGAATACTCTGGGTAAGGCTTTTGCTTTGTACGCAGGTGACCCAGGTTCAATTTCCAGCACCTTATATGGTACACTGAACCCTTCAGAAATGATTACTGAGATCAGAGTCCAGAGTAAGCCCTAAACACAGCTAGGTGTGGCCTCAAATTCAATAATAATAATATGTCACTGTCATTGTCACTGTCATCCCATTGCTCATCGATTTGCTTGAGCGGGCACCAGTAACGTCTCCATTTTGAGACTTGTTACTGTTTTTGGCATATTGAATGATAATAATAATAAATATCATGTCTTTTATCTGAATTGATTCTGCATGATATTCTTAAATAGAATTACATAAGTTATCCAAGCTAATCTAAGATATGTATTCCCAGTAATTATTCATCCTAACCTACATTTTTTCATTTCCTAAAGGTGCTTTCACTTATGATCTGTATTTGTAGGCTACATATTGGATATTGATGATAGTTTCCTAATTGTTTTAATACTTTTACTTGACTGCTTATATATTAATAGTAGCTTATATGATTAAGGTTATATCTTTCTAGTGGACATGGATTAAATTTATGGAAGACCTTGTTTTTAGTATATGATTTTAATACTGATGTTTTCTTTTATAGGCAACTTTTGAAATTATACTTATAACACTCTGAACCTCATAAAATCATTTAATCTTATAAATTAATTTTAAATGGCCAAGACTGTATTGAAAATTTAGATTTGAAATGAGGCCTCATTGTTACAGAGTTAAATTCTCTTTGTATTTATGCTAGAAAGAACCCAGAGTATGTGACAGATATGAAGATATGAATTGCTAGTATGCCCTTCTTTAGCTTATTTATTTTAACTATTCTGTGTGTTTTAACACAGATATTTTAACACATTTTAACACTATAAGGCTATGAAATTCTGAAGCTTATTTCTGTGAAATTTTTATGATTATTATAGATGTACTACATTCAGTATTTTTATCTCTTGACTTTTCATGTTGATGCCTAAAGTTCATTTTCCTTTAGAGTGTAGCACCAGCACTGTATATGATGTCCTGCACCGTGCAGATTGAGGGCTAGAGAGATAGTTCAGAGAGGAGCGCGCTTAACTTTTACACAGCAGGCCCAAAGTTTGATACCCGGCATCATATGATTCTCCAAGCCCATCAGGAGTTACCTCTGAGCACAGAGACAGGAACTACCAAACTACCCAAACAAGCCCCAAACTACCAGGTATAGTCCCCAAACAACAACAACAGACCAAACAGATGTGATTTGAGAAAAGTCATAGATAAAAGAATGTCATCACATTAGGTTTTGTAAAGACCAGCAGGCTCTATTGGCTAGAAGAAAGTTTTATAATTCTTCTTATTTCAGAGCATCTTGTGAAACAGTTTGTAGGGACAGTCAGTTAAGCTAATTTCTACCCTAAGGTGTAGAAGCTGTTTTGAAATCTCTCTCTGTTTTCTTTTTCATAATTAAATCAGAAGTGGAGCATTCACGGATTCTTCTGCCCCTCTGTGCAAATTGCGGCTTGTCAGCCAGATTTTAAACGAAGATTTAAGCTATTGGAAACCTCATGCTCAATAAGCACTAAATTCCCAAATGATTAAGATATTAAAATTTGGCTAGTGTAAAGAAAATCATGAGTAGTCCAATAAGCCTTTATCACCAGATTAGTAGTTAAAGAAAGATCATAACAATTTAGATAATTAACCATTTTTGCATGATATTAATAGACTTTTTAATAGACAAAGTTAGAATTTATAATCTTACTAAAATATCCTTTTAGATCATTGGATTCAAGTGTTTTAATTCCAGTGCCCTTTTATATAATTATACTACTATGTAGTTAAGTGTTATAGTAAACAAGTAGAGCTTTTATTAAAATGAAAACTACTATTATTTTATATTGTGTAGGCTTACTATTTAGACATAGACTAGTCTGTCCATAGTCGGATCTCAGAGTCCTTTATACCTTTAATTATTGAGAACCCCAAATTCTACATGGGTGGATTTTGTGTAATGGTGTTAATCATATTTAGATTGAAATTTACATAATCATATTAAGTGGTTATGTGATCATAAATAATCATATTTGATGTGAAATTTTGAATATTTTAAATATTAAACCGAGTTTTAAAATAGTAAAACCTGATCTGAACATCAGTAACATGAATGGCATAATAATATTAGTGACATTTTAAACTAAGACTAAAACAAAGCTAGAGTTAGTGTATCAGGCTAGGGTGTTTGAAGTGCACGTGGCCGCACCCTGCTGGTCCCCTGACCCCTCCCAGGAGTTATCCCTGATCAGGACGCAGAACCAGGAGTAAGACCCAAGTATGAAAGAGAATGAGAGAGAGAGAGGATGAGAGAGGGGGGAGGAGAGAGAGATAAAGGAATGCCCTCCCCCGGCCCCCAAGATCGAAACAGATCCATTTCACTTTTGCGGACCTCTTTAACCATCTAGTGCAGAGGATTTCAACATAATTTGGCCTGTTTCTCTCTTCTAAGAAAAACTTTTCACTTAACCATCTTCTAGAAATCGGCCTCCTTTAACCAACAGTGAATACTCCCCAATCCCACTGAGTGTACTGCCCCCCCCATGTTTCTCCTGCGCCCCCTGGTGGACAGTGTCACTAGCACCTTCCGGGAACACGAGGGTCCTATGCTACTCAACCCGGAGTGATAGATGGGCTTCAACTTGCTATCTGTTCTATGTATTCTTGTAGTTGAAGTACGTAAAGAAAATTCAGCTTTGCAAAGATATACTGAACGTTTAAAAAACGGTAAATTTCCTTTGTTGCCACCCCAAACTTTGATAAGTTTTAGTTTCTTAAAGATAGGTGTAGAATCTGATCTATAACATAAGGTTTTTAATACTGTTTCACTAAAATCCTTTGCTCTGCTTATAGTATCAATGACACTTTAAGCCAGACGAGTTTTTATAACATCATGGCACTTAATTATTTGAAAAATACTGATTTAATGAGACCTTAAGATCTTTTAGTGACAGGGGCCAGAGGGACGGTACAGCAGGTTGGGTGCTTGCCTTGCAGGGTTCATTGCTGGCATCCTAGGTTGATCCCGGGCACCCATCTGTTTCCTGAGCCCACCAGGAGTAATTGCTGAGTACAGAGCCAGGAAAGACTCCTGAGCAACACCAGGGGTGGTCCAAAAGCAAATAATTTTTTTCAATTAAAAAATAAAATCTTCCAGTATTAATTCATTTCTTTATACAGTATATTTAATAATTGTTATTATCACAACTATTATCAGAAGATTTGTGAATCTCAATAGAAAAAAGTTAGAAGGTAAGATTTTTCCCCATACTTAATTTGATTCAGGGCATTCAGGGCCTGCAAATATCTTATTTTTAACTGGAAACCCATGTCTTATCTTGGAAACAAATTGTGTCACTGGTTTTTATTGAAGTAATGAACTTTATTCATTTTTGAGCAAATGTCTTTACAAAAGCCAAAGTAATGATTATTTGCCTTCTGAATATAAATAATACCATTTATTGTTAGCTCATAATTCAAATGATTTCACAAGTGCTCTTATAGAAATAATAACCAAACTCAGCATATAGAAGAAAGTCTCTTTATATATTTTCCATTTTCTCAATATAACACGAAAAAGGTGTCGAGATCTCAGTTAATAAATTAGTCGTTGCAATGCTTCATCAGGACATTTTGAAATTGAGGTGGAAAAGAAACCTCCAAGACTTGGCAATGAAGATTATCTGCTCAGATGTCATGAATTTTATTCAACCACAATCACTTTGGTACCACTGGGGAAAGTGTCAACTAGGAAGCCAAGTATTCCCTTAAAATAGTAATGTAAAGTGATTTTGACTAGATATTTGAAAAGGGTCCTTAGAACCCCGTAGAAGCTCTCTGATCTTTACTGTTTCGTACAATATGACAATTTGGAGGAGTGATCGAAAGGCCACCCAAGTGGTGCTCTGAAGCCCTGGTCCCTTTCCCAGTAATTCTTGGCCTACAGAGCCCACAGGTCAGTGGGTCAGTGCCGGGGTCAGAGGACACAGCTCTGCTCAGGTGGAGCTGCGAGCCTGCAGGGCAGACCCCTGGGCGTGCTGGCACCTGAGATCAAACTGGGGTTGGTTGCATGCCCCTTCATCCCTGCACTACCTACCTCTCCAGCCCAGAAGATTCATGTTTTTGATACCTACAAGAATATGTAATAAGTCTAATTGCCCCAGAAATGTAACCTAATTAATGTTAGATTAATACTTAACTGCAATTAGATTTTGGTTAACATCTAATCATATTAATAAAACATTTACGTAAGAATCTAACAAAATATCAACATTTGACGCAGCACTATTGAACAAAAGAGGAGACAATGAGGTTTCTCTGCAATAGAAACTTCTCTAAAGGCTTAGAGAATGTCCTATTACGTGAAATGAGTCAAAGGGAGAAGGACAAAACCAGGTGATCTCATTCCTATGTGGAATATAGAGACCAAGCAAGAAAATAGGCAGTACCGGGCTTGAGCAATGTCAGACCGTTGGCAGTAGAATGCAAAACTGATCACCAAGTTGGCAGTGAGAGTGAGAATAAGACCAAAGTAGAGGTGAGTTTGGGACAGTAGTGGAAGGTCATGGACCTTGGTGGTGTTTGGGTGTAGGAACTTTGCATATTAATACCGTAAACTTGAACCTTAATGTAAATAGACTATAGTAAAAAATACCCTTTTAGAAAAATAAAGTGTTTTTAATATGTAGCTGCAGGAGTCAACGTACAGTACAACCCAACAAATACAGTGACTGCTTCTAAAAATGATTTCTCTTCATTCGAAACATCTTAGAGGATTTGACAGCGTAATGTAAACACAGCTGTATGACAGAGACTGCATAGGGATGAAAGGCTATTTTCTGAATTGGGCTTTATTGGGCCACACCCAGTGGTGCTCTGGGTGGACTCGTCACTCTGTGCTCAGGGATCACTCCTGGCTGCTTAGGGGAGGGACTGTGTGTAGTACTGGGGATCAAGCCTGATTTGGCCCTTTGCATGTCAAGTGAGTGTCCTGCCCATTGTACTATCTCTCTGGCCCCTTACATGCCAATGTAAAATCATTTAGAAAAAGTGACTCATATAGGTAGAAATGCTGATTCTTCAGGGAAGGTATCAAAATAGCACCACAGTCAAGTTTCAGACATTTAAAATGCAGGTTTTCTTAGATGGAACATGTTCTAGAACCCCCTGGGCCGTTCCTGATGTATTTCTGATTCATTTAGTCAGCACCATCGAAAGATATACAAGAGGTTTAGTGAAATTTGATAAATATATTTTATACTGTACTTGGGCATGGGATGCTGCAGATTGAACCCAGATTGGCCGAATGCAAGACAAGTGCCGTACCTGCTGTACTATGGCTCTGAGGACTGGAGCGGTAACACTGGGTCGTGGCGAACCCAGGTTTGATTCCTCCGTCCCTCTCAGAGAGTCCAGCAAGCTACCGAGAGTATTTCGCCCACATGGCAGAGCCTGGCAAGCTACCTATGGGGTATTTGATATGCCAAAAACAATAACAACAAGTCTCACAATGGAGATGTTACTGGTGCCCGCTCGAACAAATCGATGAGCAACGGGGACGACAGTGCACTGCTACAGTGCTACTTGGGCATAGTAGTACAGAGGTGGAATGTATTCTCTGTCCTTAAAGAATGTAAAGGGAGAGTACCCCTGCTGAAAGCCCTGGTGTTTAGAGAGGGTCCCGGGAGGGGCACCCCACTCAGCCGGGCTGGTTGGGTCTGAGGAAGTCATCTCGAGTCCATTTCTATGATCTTGGTCTGTCTGGGGGTGGAGGCCTCGCCAGTGATGCTCAGAGTCACCAGGCCTATCCGTGGCGGTGCTGGGGGTGGGGGCGAGGCATCTCGTGATGAGGATGAGACCCCAGGCCGGATGCCTGCCAGGCATGTGCTCTAGGCCTTTGTGCCATCTCCCTTGTCCTGGTTGGAGATGAGAAGCGTATCAAAGAGGAACTTGTAGAAATGCTGTTGTAATAGTGGAGGCTGCATTAGGGCCAGAAATTTTTTTTTTTCTTTTTGGGTCACACCTGGCGATGCTCAGGGGTTACTCCTGGCTCTGCACTCAGGAATCACTCCTGGTGGTGCTCAGGGGACCATACGGGATGCTGGGAATCAAACCCGAGTTGGCCTCGTGCAAGGTAAATGTCCTACCTGCTGTGCTATCGCTCCAGCCCAAGGGCCAGAAATTTGATTTAAAAAAAAAAAAAGTTTGGGGAGAAATAGAGGATCTCCTGTTCTTGAGATCCTAGTCAAATAAACAGGATGTGTATAAAATTTAGGTTTCTGTCATTCCATCCCACTTACCTACTCACTGGGTCATACTGTTTTTGAAGTTTGTTAGACATACCAAATCATTCCTGACTTGGAATTCTGCCGCATTTACATCCGGTTACCTCGATAGTGGACATCCTTCTCCTTCCAACCCCAAGATCATGGACAGGCTGCCTCATCCATATTATTTCTCTGGACTAGCTGTGACCAGCTTTATTCTGAGAAGTATTCCCAAATATGCAAGCGGATGAATGCTGATGTAGAATTTAGCCAATAAGTTATACAAATGGGCACCTTTCAGTTAAAAAAAAAAAAGCTTTTGTTGTAAACACAGCTTCAGTCAAACCTAATGTCAAGACCAGTTAATCAAAGAAGAAAGCTTATCTACTATTTTGAAGTGTCTTGCCCTATTAACAGTTTCAATCAAAATTCTAATTTGTCTGAACTCTGCCTTTCTCTAACCAGGATACCTTTAAAAATGAGGCTCTCAGATCTTAAAGATTGTATAATGGGGAGGGAGTTTGCCTTGCATGAGGCTGACCTGGGTTTGATCCTCGGCACCACATATGGTCCTCCAAGTCCTGCGCGGAGTAAGGGAGTAAGCCCTGAGCACTGCCAGGTGTGACCCCAAAAACAAGAACAAAAACCAGGAGCAGGGTAGCAACCAGTATAATTCAGATGATTCTTTTTTTTTTTTTAATTTTTAATTAGTGAATCACCGTGAGGGTACAGTTACAGATTTATACATTTTTGTGCTCATTTTTCCCCCATACAAAGTTCGAGAACCCATCCCTTCACCAGTGCCCATTCTCTACCACCGGTAAACCCAGCGTCCCTCCCACCCTCCCCAGTCCCGTCTCCCCCCACCCCACCCTGCCACTATGGCAGGGTATTCCCTTTTGTTCTCTCTCTCTGATTAGGTATTGTGGTTTGCAATAAAGGTGTTGAGCGGCCATTGTGTTTAGTCTCTAGTCTACATTCAGCACGTGTCACCCCTCCCCTGCATGACCTCCGACCACATTTTACTTGGTGTTCCCTTCTTAATTCAGATGATTCTTACTTAAATCCTATTTAAAGTAATGGAATAAAAATTAGTAAAAAATTAATAAAAATTAATTACCTCTAGACCTTATAACTTCAAGACTCTCACTTAATAAGAAAGACAGGATGTGAGGGCGATCTGGCTATGACATCTGTCACAGAGTAGCTGTGCTCCCCTTCCAGAACGCTCAGACATGCTCTGAAGAAATGCAGTAGCATACACCTCTGCACAAGTCACTTACAGCTCGGGGGAGTGGGAGATGGCACCGTGGTTCCATCAGACATGCCTAGCACATGCCTGACTTGGACCCCACATCACTGGGTGTAACCCCACTGCGTGTGGTCTGGGTACCCCTGCCGCCATGAGCCCACCAGCCTGGTGCACCCAGAGTTGCTGGTGGGATGGCTGTACCTCCTGAGCATCACCCGAGTGGCCCCCTCCCCTGAAGAAACAATTCACATGCCTTCACTCTTTGAAATGATTCCAGGTGCCAACACAAACTTTGACATTTTACAGTTTTTATAGTCTAGTGTTGAAATGTCGAGCTGCATTCCTCCTTGTATTTATGACTCATTTCATTAATATTTCATCTGTGAGACCCAGAACATTAGGAAAAATTATATCCCATGGGGTCAGATAATTTCTGCCTCACTCACTTGGGTGTATTTTTTTTTTAAATAACGTGCTTAATCTTCACGGCTATCTAGTAAACTGGCTGCCTGCCGGCAGTACATCCCTCTACAGGTGCTTAAAATAAGAAATCTTTTCTATTTTCTCTTCATAGTTTTCATAAGACCTTTTAAAAATTTTAGCTATGTATAAAAAACACACACCAGAATGTTCTTGAAAAATTACATATGAAGTATCTAGTCCAAGCCTTTTACGGTGTAAAAACCTTAAGTGTTGGACAAGTTGCCCTTCTTCCTCATACTTAATATTTAGTTGTATTACATTATATTTAGTCTACTACAAAGAAGGAAAGAGGGCAATTATGTTTATTCATAACATGATAAAAGTGAAAAAAATTATACTTTTCTGAACACAGACATGGCAATGTTGATATTGCAGAAGATTGAAACAGTGTGTAGTTAAATTACACTTATGACTCATGTTACTGTAGTTTAGCTTGGAAAATAAGACCACCCAAATCATTCTGATGGTGAGAAATTAATATGATATTTGTGTTAAAATAAGGTAGAAAATAGTGTGACGTGGCATTTCTATGAATTCATTTATAGACTTAATAATGTATGCTGTTTTGGACACAGCACTAAGTAGAATGAATAAACTCCTTACCTTTTCATGAGAAAAAATAAGCTAAATAAATTAGCTCTTAGCTATAAGAAAATAGTCAAGAAAAAATAACAATATATGAGACTGCAGTTTCAAACAAGAAATTACTGGTCACGCAAGCATACATATTTGTAATTTCAGTATTTTAAATAGTGTAAATATAATAGCTGGTATGGTTAAAAGTATTAAAAGATATCAGTCACTTGACTAATACTTATATTTGCTTATAATTTGCAAGTTATGCTGCTGTACTCTGAAATAAAAGATAACAGATTTCAGTCATTTTTAGGTAAAATTCTATTTAGAAGTTTAAATGTTTCCATGCATGAAAATAAGGAAAATTTTCATATTGAGTGATGACTTAAATGACACATATTCCCACTATTTCATTATAATAATAGATAATAGTTAATTCTTAACTATCTAATGCTATTTACCAGGTAGTTATTCCACTTTTTGTATGTTTTGCACTCAGTAGTTATCTGAGAGTGAAATATACCACTATGTCTATGTTTTATAGTTACAGAAACTAGAGAGCCACAGAAAAGCTTGTCCAAGATTACATGGAAACTAAATCCAGAATTGAGATTTAAATGTAAAGATTTTCAGAAAATTTCAGAACTAGCACTTTCAACCACTTTGTATTATTAAAGTCTGTACTGGATGTGAATGGTTTAAAATTAGGTGGGATTTCCCATGCAAAAATATATTTAGAATAGTTTTTGAAAATAGATCTAGATATATCATCAAACTTAATGATTAATGAAATTGTAAAACTAAGTCAAAGGGGGGCCGGAGCGATAGCACAGCGGGTAGGGATCCCCAGCATCCCATATGGTCCCCTGAGCACTGCCAGGTATAATTTCTGAGTGCAGAGCCAGGAGTAACCCCTGAGCATCTCTGGGTGAGACCCAAAAAGCAAAAAAAAAACAAAACAAAACAAAACAAAAAAACTTAGGTCAAAGAGGCAAGCTGGCAGCACATGGGAGCTATGGAAAGTGATTTAAATGACTTTTCATAATATTCTTAATAAAACAAAGTGTGTATCCGGTACAATTCTTTTATTTTCTATTTAAATTTTTTTAGTTTTATTTTCCCCTCACTTTCTTTAACACCCTGGTTGATAAAGTTGTTCGCTGTGATTTGTTGCAGGCATTCAATGTTCCAAACACCAATCCCACTAGGACCTTCCCTGTACCATTGTCTCCATTTTTGCATTTTTCCCAACCACCCACCTCTCAGACCAGCCCCCATACAGACCCACGATAATGTTATATTGCTTGTTCCCACTAAACTGCTAATAAAATCACCAAAAAAAGGTATTACAGTAAAAGAAAATTTGTGAAAACTGTTGTACCTTACCCTGGGGACATCAATCCTTGTCCTTGGGTTTACTAAGCTGTTGTTGCTCGTTGAGCCTTCTGTGTCGGTGTGTTGTTAGTTGAGCTTAGTTGACTCCGAGTGACATTCCCATCCCATCCGGCGTGCTCCTACTGGGATGTTAGTGTTGTAGAGTTCAGAGATGTTGCTCCAGAAAACCCAGACTGTGTATCTGGGCATTGCGCGTACATGCGGTCTTCTGTAGGTTAGCGTCTCTGGAGCCCAGTCGTGGGTTGATGGAGTCTGGCTTGAAGCGTGGCGGCAGCTGTCGGGGTGTGAGTGCCTCGATAGGGTGGGAAGCTTGGCCCGCCTCCCTTCCGGGGACTCCTTAGAGGTCCAGATAGAGGTATGGGAGAGACTTTTGCAGTTCATCTCTTTGGAGATTCAGTTATGAATCTCTGGAGCAGAGCTGGTAGTTAAGCTGGCATCGTGGGTCTCTGGTACAATTCTTGATATACCCATGAAACATTAATTACGGGCGATGGATGCCTTTGAGCATCAACATTCTCTCTTGGAACACATGTTGAAAAGGTCCGGTTTGTAGGATTAAATGACAGGCAATGTTCAAGAGACTTTTTTAGTAGAAACACAGAATTTTTTGATCAACATAGGAGTAGGATAAAGGAAAAATATTTGACGACCAAGGGGAGATATGAGATTTCACGTGTGGGCAGTGTTCATATTTCCTGTAAGTTAATTTTCAGGAGTTCATTTGAGTCTTTTCTAATGCCCTTGAAAGATTCTCGTGTGAGTAGTCACTTAAACCATCCATAATGGAGTTAGAATTTAAATATCGTTTGGCTAAACAAAAATATGACATTACAAGAAAATAATCAGTCTTCACTACGCTATTTATAATCCTACATATGTTTTTTATTTCCAGGGAACCTTTCATTATTTTATCAGGAGGTTTATCCTATGATACTGTTGGAAGAAGACCTTGCTTAACAGTTATGCATGGGAAAAGTACTGCTGTGCTAGAAATGGACTATTCGATTGTCGACTTTTTGACTCTTTGTGAAACACCATACCCCAATGGTAAGCTTTGTATCATTAAAACTCATTCTGTACAGTTCCTTGTTATTCGCAAGTAATTTGCTTATTCTATTTTGCTGCTTTCATTATTTTCTTGTAGAGGTTAATTTTTTTAAATAAGCTTTATCTGTTTAGCATTTGATATTATGGTGTCTTTGGAGCATAAAACTACCTGTATATGAAACATTTTTTAAATAACAGAATATTAGTGTATTAAAGTCTCTAGAGAGACAGAAGCAGTAACTAAATAGATGGGTGGGAAAACAGAAGTAAATATATTTATATGCATATGTCTATGCATATGTCTGTGCATAAAATGTGATACAGAATTTATTTTAAGGAATGGAATGACAATCGTGGAGGCCAGTATTTCTAAATGTTATAGAGCAGGCCATCAGACAGATTATGCTGGAAAGAGTTGATGTCACAGTCAAATTGAATTCTTTGGGGTGGAAACTTGAACAGTTTTCTGTGTTGCAGCCTCAAGTGGAAATTATTTGTTTTTTAGAAAACCCCAGTCTTTAGCTTCTGATACCAACAACTGATTAGATGAGACACACATTATATAGGCTATTTGCTTTACTTGCCCGGAGCGATAGCACAGCGGTTGAGCCTTTCACGTGGCGGACCCGAGTTCGATTCCTCTGCCCTTCTCAGAGAGCCCGGCATGCTACCGAGAGTATGGAGCCCGCACAGCAGAGCCTGGCAAGCTACCCATACTTACTGGATATGCCAAAAAACAGTAACAATAAGCCTCTCAATGAGACACGTTACTGCTGCCCGCTCGAACAAATCGATGAGCAATGGGATAACAGTGATACAGTGATTTGCTTTACTTAAAGTTCACTGATAAAACTGCTAAGCCCTTCTAAAAGTGACCTTAAATGTAACATCTTCATGGTAGCTAGACAGTTGGGCAGCACAGCAAACACATCTGACACATAGAATTAACCATCACAACTATCTAATATAATTAAAAATATATTATTTTTAGAGAAATTTAAGTCAGGGCTTTTATTTGAAGCTCTTTGAGATGTAAAGGTGTAATACGGTTTATAGATTCCAGGTCCCATCTAAATAACCAAGAGAGAGTAGTACGAAGGTGGTTTTTTTTTATTAGATTGCTATGAGATCCAATAATGAAATTTGTTCTTTTGAGTATTGAAATTTAAATTTGAGGGTTTTGTCTATTCCCTTGCCTTTAATTACAATACTATTGCAGTTCTTTAGAGCTTTCTATCTTTATTTAAAACTAAAGTAATTTTCTATGGTTCTTCATATAGATTAATCTGATTTAAAACCTATTAGCTGTAAGCTGTATGTAGTACAAGATCAGAATGTAAAATGCTTAGAGAAAGCCAAAATAAAACAAAAACCAAGCAAAAAATAATGATCTGATTTGCTCTCCCTTGGCATTTTTAAAACTACTGCTTATGCATTATTTCTTCATTCCAGATTTTCAAGAACCATATGCTGTTGTTGTTCTCCTAGAAAAGGATTTAGTACTTATAGACCTTGCACAAAATGGGTAAGAAATGCTGAACAGTTAATTCAGTTTGTAGAAGAAGATTTCGTGTATCACTAAGCTTTATGCAGTGGCAATATATACCAGGGAGGCTTATCTGAAGCAGGATTATTGCTCGTTGGAAACTTTTAGCATAGGATTGGCTATTTCATTTTTTGAGAAATCTGTGCTCATTTCCTTAACCGTGACCACCTGTTTAGAGCCCTAGCTACGCACTTATTACCTGTCAGATTTCTTGTTATTTTTTCAGGCATGTTTATTGAGACATCATGATTTACAGAGTTGTTTATGATAGAGTTGCTTCAGGCAGACAGTGTTTCAGTAACAGTCTCACCACCACTGTCCCCTTCCCTCCACCAATATCCCCAAGTTCCCTTCTTACCACCAGCCTGCCTCATTGGCGGGCATAGTACAAACTTATATCACATTATGTGGTCCAATAAAACTTAAAGAATGGCAAATAGAATTTTATCAGAAAATAAGTCAATAAAAATCGATTTGTAGTGATGAATTGCTCTGTGGCTTTCTCCCTTCTTGGTCTAGTTGCGGAAAAGCATATGCATCCATCCCCACTGAGCACTGTACTCACTGGATGGAAGTTTCTCCTGTCTTTTATTCTTTTATTAAATTAATTATTTAATTTTTTAAATTGAATCACCATGTGGAAAATTGCAAAGCTTTCAGGCTTAAGTCTCAGTTATACAATGCTGAAACAACCATCCCTTCACCCGTGCCCATATCCCACCACCAAAAAAACCCCCAGTATACCTCCCATCCCTCCCCCCACCCCCGCCTGTGTAACTGATAAATTTCACTTTACTTTCTCTTTACTTTGGTTACATTCAATATTTCAACAAAAACCTCACTATTATTGTTAGGAGTTCCCCACTAGAGTCAGACCTGCTGTGAAGAGATATGAGGTTGTGCGGCCGCGGATTTCTGTATTTTAGCAACTAAGTCCAGGAAAATTTCTTCCAGAAGTTGGATCATTGCAAGCTTGTATCTCTCATTAGTGGTCCTCATAATATGGCGGTCATCATGCCCTTCACCACCCCTTCCCCCCCCCGCTCCCCCCCCAGCAAGGAAAAGGCAAGAGAGAAAAAGCTTTCCCCTCCTGGGCAGGCATGGGGCCAAAGCTTAGTTCTCAGTCTGGAGACATTCTGCAAGGAGCTGCCGGTACCAAAAGTAGTTTAGCTGGCCTCTGGAATCATGCTCATGCAGCTGCAGAGAGGCCGCACACGTGCGGTCGCCAGGATCACATCTCCCCTCCCACCTTTTAAAGGAGCTCTTTTAATGCTTCTTGCAAAATCTGGTTCAAGGCTAGCAAGTCCCTGAGCCTATCTGTTAATCTCTGGATCGTTTCCTTCAAATGTGAATGGTAATCGAGCTGAGGAGTATTCTTGGTGGGTGTTCATTTCCTTGAGTTTTTGTACTATATTCGTCTCTACTCTTCTGCCTTGCAAAGTTTCTCTTGATAGATCTTATGAACTAGCAAATGCACGTCTTATGTTCACCTTATGAACAGGATACTGTACATCTCCTGGACTTTGCTCTGTGAGTCCCTCTTTTGGATCTTACTACTTTCAGTATTCTATCTATATCTTGGAGCCTCGCACTTCGAGTACAGACTGTCTTGGAGTTTTCCTAGTTCCGTCTATTTTTGATGGGCCCATTTAGCCCCGGAGATCTTAGTGCCCGTAATCCTTAATTCTGGCAAGTTCTGGCTGATGTTTTTCTTTAACTTTTGTTTTTTTCACGTTTGCTTCCCGTTCTTCAGAGACTGCAGTGATTCTTTATACATTGCTGCTCTTGAGCCCATCCCCTAGTTCTCTGGTAGCTGCTCATTACTTTTCAGACTATTTTCCACCTCCTGCTCTTTCCTGAGCTTTCCTCCTTCTCATCTTGGAGCTTCTTGATCTTTGGCTCGGCTTCTGTTACTCTACTGTTCAGAGCTCCTGTTGACTTTTTAATATCACCTACCATGTGCTTCATTTCTGACTGGAGCAGTTTTTTTTTTTTTTTTCATTTTGAGTTTATTCTTCCTGGCGCTGACTCACTGAGCATCCTCATCATAGTGTCACTGCGGATTTATTGGTGTTGTTGATGTCTCCAGTGCTCCTGTTTCCCCTCCTTGTGCTGGTGAGCTGCTGTGTGTTTTCCCCTTGATTCCCTCCTGTGCTGTGCTGGAGCTGAGTCTTTGTAGTTACCCCCCAGAGAAGATGCTGTGTTTTTCTTTTAGACTCTTTCCACCCATGTTAGGTTCTGTGAGAGGAACTGTCGCCAGATCCATTTACACGCACTGCTAATCTTTTACTCTCTTAAACCACCATGCTTTTCCGTGGTGCTTATTTAAAAACACATTCCCGTCTACTTTGCACAGTGGACCTTCGGGGTACTTTTCACAGATGCCTTCGTCCTTCTGAAAATGTTAACCATGTCAAACGAGCATTGTCCTTTCAGGTCTTTTCTCAGATATTTATTTCTTTGCCATAAAAATATTCACATAACCTTTTTTCTTTTGTTTTATTTGTTTTTTGGTGTTTTTTTGTTTTTTTGGCCACCTAGCAGTGCTCAGCAGTGCTCATGGCCTGCTTCTGGCTTTGTATCAGGGACTTAGTCCTGCCTCACAGGGCTGAGGGGATCATAAGTGATATCTGGGTTGGCAGCATGCAAGACAAGGGCCCCACCTGCCATACTCTCTCCCCAGCCCCCCTCCCCCATAACTTTAAAAGTCAGTCTCCTTTTCCTATGTGATATTTCCTTATTATTTCATGTCATGTCTGATATGAAAATCTTCAGACTGTAGCTTCTCTGCAACTTTTTGTGTCATTTGCCAGCTTCTACTTTTTCTATCATAGGTGATATGTTTACTTAGAAATTCTTTGAATGGAAGCACATTCTACTACTTACATGTATCACCTGAGATACTCTCATTAAAGATGATTTTCACATTCAGTGTTTCTCAGATGGGGATTATTTTGTGCACCCCCCCTAGCCCCTCACCCTCTGCCCCAACCCTCCACCCACCCTGCCCCTGAGATATTTGTAACATTTGTGCTGTTTTTATTGAGCGGAATGGTGGTGCTGACATCTAGTGGCAGATACAGGCATGGCATGCTACAAAACATCCCCAAGGTAGAGGTCAGTCCCTAGTAACAAAGAACTAAGTATAAACAGTATCGAGGTTAGGAAACCCTAGAGCATACGGGAACAGTATCATTTGCCATATTATAAGTCATTATTAAAATTACATCAGTTTAATACTTGCTACCTCTAACAATCACTTGGTTTTAATGTATGTGTGTAAATCAAATTTTTCTAAAGAAATTTAATGGGTGCATTAGAATAACTTATGCCTAATATGTCAACCTTTTAAATAGTGAGAGTTTTTGACATGTTCTTTATTGCTTGCATCTACTTAATTCAAGAAAATACTGTGTAGGGGACAGCGATATGACTTAGTGAGTAGAGCACTTACCTTACAAGAGATAAAGATTCACAGAGCAAGAATGAGAGGGCATGAAACTGTGTCAAAGAGTTTTTTGAGATAACTTTATGATCTTAATCATGATATGTAAATGTATAGCAATTGTAGCATTTATTAAGTAATTAGCTAATATCAAGAGAAGAAAATTTGTTTATTTTTAATGTTTTAATATTTTTAATGAGTTTTTTCTTCCATTTGTTAAAATGTGCAGCTGAAGATGGCGTGGTGGCAGTGGGCTCAGTTTGAGGTGTTTTACAAATACTTCTAAAGTTTTTCTCCTCTAAGGTTTTTTTGGGGGGCCATCCCACTGCTACTCAGTTTCTACTCTGGGAGTGATGCTTTGGGGGTCCACATGGTCAGTGCTGTGGATTAAAATGGAACCTACTGCGTGCATATCATGTACTCCAGGCCTGGGGTATCTCTGACCCTCCTCTAACTGTTCAGTTACTAAGTAGCAGCAACAGATGGATCAATGCATCCTGTATTTGCAAGGTGCTCATCGAGGTTTTTCAGACCTGTTCAACTAGTTTCTAGTTTTCCATGTATTACTGAGTAACCATTCTCAATTCTGAGGGTATTAATACCAGAAAAGAAATAGTATTATATATTTTGTTAAGATTTTACTTTAATCTTCAGATTTTTTCAAAACAGTTTTTGCCTTAGTAATATATTTATAAAAGATGTATGCTTGAATTTTGTGTAGCTTATCACTACAATAAAATAGAAGTTTTAGATTAAATACAGCAGCAAGCATTCAGTTGATGGAGAGACGAGGAGAATTAGATATGTATTAGATTTAATAATACAAATATGAGGTACTTATTAATTGCAGCCTACGGCTTAAGAACTCAGTTAACCAGATCTCCTATTTGCTGGCTGGAGTGTGTTTAATACATTGCTTCCTGTAAGTCTTTTAAAATTTTCATTAGAAGAATTATATCATAAATTTGCTGCAAGATGTAAGGTGAACATATAGAAAGCATGTAGGTCCAGTATGTGACACATGATATGTAGCTTCCACTGTGACTTAAAAAACAAAACAATAAACCATTTTATTTTAGTTTGAGGTTTTGTGAATTGCAGTACTGGTAATTAACGATGTTTTCCTATGCACATAATTCCAACACCACACCCTTCACCCGTGTGCCCACTTCCCTCCCCAGAGACCGCAGTGCCCCTCCCTTTCAAAGGACCCCACAACTAAGTTGTGTGGTATCAGCTCTCCTGTCTTGTTGCCTGTGACCCTTGCTTGCTATCTTGCTGTGTATTTTTAACCTTCACCCAAGAGAGAGATCATTCTTTATCTGTCCCTTTCTTTCTGACTGACTCAGCATGAATTCCGTCCATCCTCAACTTTTCTGTATAATACTCTCGTTGGCTAACTTTCAGTATAAAAGATGCCATTAAAATACATAAATTAAATCTATTAAGAATGCAGTGAAGAGGTAGTGTGGCACATGAGCCACTTGTGTTGCACATGGCTGACACAGGCTCTGTCTTCAGCACCCCTGAGCATAGCCAGGTGTGGCCCTAAAGCAAACAACAAAAAAAAATAAAGTGTGTAATTGAAATTAGAATGCAGAATGTATATAATTGAAAAAACAATTCAGAGAAGATCATGCTGTCCTAAAAGTTAAAATTTAAATTCAGAAACTATGTCATGGGATTCTTCCAAAGATTCCAACTTTATATTAATCAACGTAAAATAAATCTGCATTCTAATAGTCTGGTTTATTCATTTTTTTCTTCTATTAATCAGATGATCATTTATTAAGTTGAAAAATATCTCCCTTTTCTCCTTTTTATAGATATCCTATATTTGAAAATCCCTACCCTTTGACTATACACGAATCTCCTGTTACATGTTGTGAATATTTTGCTGATTGTCCTGTGGACCTTATTCCTGCACTTTATTCTGTTGGAGCTAGACAGAAGCGTCAAGGTTATAGCAAAAAGGTACTGAACGTTGGTATCTACTATTGGATGTTTCCGTTTAGGGTGTTTTTGCTGTTCATTGCCTTGGAGTGTTTGACAACCCTTCTTGGAAAAAGAATATTTTGTGTACTGTTCTTGATAACAGATAAGTGGCATGGTATACTGGACATGGCTTTATTTTATAATCTTTTCTTACAGGAATGGCCCATCAATGGAGGTAATTGGGGTTTGGGTGCTCAAAGTTACCCAGAAATAATTATCACAGGGTAAGTACATCTGTTTTTATTAAACAAATCCGTTATATAAATGTGATGTGACTATATGAACATTAATTGTACAGACAGTACTTTCCTTATGCCATATCAATAAAAATTAAATTAATTTCAAGAATCTGCCAATATCCCTTAATTTTTAACTTTTCTTCATTTCTGGAGATTGAATTATCTCGATAAATAGCGATATGTTTTACAAATAGAAAAAAATGGTTTGTTTTCTTTATCATCTCCTTAACTCATTTATTTTCCTTAGGCATGCTGATGGGTCAGTTAAGTTCTGGGATGCTTCTGCAAGTAAGTGATCGGAATAGTATTTATCTATGTTTTACTAGCCACTCTTTTAATGCAACCTACTTTGTACTAATTTCAAAGCCAACCTTTAATTTCAAATCTGGGAGATGATGAATTTAGTATCAGATTATTAAGCAAATAGGTTTAGAATGTTTAATAGATTAAAGATATTCTTTTTTTTAAGTTTATCTTTTGTATTTGGAGCATGGGGCAGTGTTTAGGGACCACTGCAGGCATGTTGCATGGGGTTGCTCGCAGCCGTGCTCCAAGGCTGATGTGGTACAAGGAATGAAGCCGGGCCTCCCGCTTGCAGAGTTTGCCCCGGAGCCTGTGGCGCCCTGTCCCCTGCCTGATTTCTCACTCTTTCAATATCTTGGAAATATTTTACATTAAGATTTCTTAATATTGTAAGGATTTTCTTGCGAGCCGTAAGTAAATCTTCTAATTCCCAATGGAACTACTGAAATTATTTCTTCAATTTTTTTTTTGAAACTTTCTCATCTAATTCAGAAATATGAGTGACAGGGAAATCCATGGAAATTCCTATAATAATTTTATTTTTTAATTTTTAATTTTATGTATTTTTATTTTGGGGTCACACCCAGCGATGCTCAGGCGTTACTCCTGGCTTTGCTCTCAGGAATTACTCCTGGGGGTTCTTAGGGAACCATACCGGATGCTGGGGATTGAACCTGGATTGGCTTCATGCGAGGCAGAAATACCCTACCTGCTGTCCTATTGCTCTGGCCCCTCTATAATCATTTTAATGTCTGACTTTACACCTGTTTCACAGAGTTTCTTTTTTCTCTGTGAATTAATGCGTGGTGGTTACATGATGGAAAGAAAGGAAAGAATGTTTTGAATAAGTTTTTGCAAGCATACAGAGCAAGCATTCAGTCAGAATCCAGTTGACTCAGGATAGTCTATGTTTCCCTTATGCAAAAGTGTGAGAAAATTTTCTGCCTTTGCTAGAGAAAGCACAGAAAATTGTTTTTTAAGTGACTGTTTTTATTATAACTATAGATTTTATTCTAAAATATTTTTGTTATTCATTTTTTCAGATTACCCAAATTCAGCATGATGGTGATTTTTTTAATGACTTCAATGAGTGCTTTTTTGGTTAATAAATACAGTGAATACATTATCAAAATGCATAAGAGAATGTTGACCTAGTTGAAAATAAATAATAATTTAAATAAACATAGACTATTGTCCTTACAGAGTATTACTGTTTAATATTGACTTTTACCTTGTATTAAAGTATCTAACATTTTTCTTCTAGTAACTCTACAAGTATTATATAAACTAAAGACATCTAAAGTATTTGAGAAGTCAAGAAATAAAGATGACAGGCCCAACACAGACATTGTGGATGAGGATCCGTATGCCATTCAGATCATCTCCTGGTGTCCCGAGAGTAGGATGCTGTGTATAGCCGGGGTTTCCGCTCATGTCATCATTTACAAGTTTAGCAAACAGGAAGTGATCACAGAAGTCATTCCGGTAATAATTCTTAAATAACTTTGGTGTTCGATATCCCAACATTTCAAAGAGTGTGAATTATTTTAGAAAACAGTTTGAAATGAGTTCTGTTCCGAAATTTTGAAAACACCTCAGTGTTTTTCAGGGAAATTTTAAAACACCTCACTATCAAAGTGACTTATTTTTATGCATGTCTTTGTATTGAGCTAAATTTAAATCCTTGACCATGTTGTATGTTTCCATTATGGAAGCTTAATATAAGCATGGGCATGCCGTATGTGATATGAACAAGTATTCCATAAATCTTAAAATAAGCTCAAGTATGTATGTGTGTACGAATGAGATACCTCTGTTTCTGATTTCTTTTGTGTAATTATTTGATTTTCAAACGTCTTGGGTCCTAAGTAAAAGACTGTAAATTTCTTCTAAATATCAAGTCCAACATATTCAGAACTAATTTTTTCACTAGGGCAAAGATGTCTAGGAAGTAGTTGAATACTACTTTGAATGAAATAGTGGATACTCTGGAATTAAATATTTAGTTTTTCATAATAGTTGCAATGGGCTGGAGCAATAGTGCAGCGGGTTGGGCATTAGCCTTGCACTCAGCCGACCTGGGTTCGATTCCTCTGCCCCTCTTGGAGAGCCTGGCAAGCTACTGAGAGTGTCTCACACACACGGCAGAGCCTGGCAAGCTACCTGTGGCATATTCAAAATGCCAAAAACAATAACAAAAAGTCTCACAATGGAGACATTACTGATGTCCGCTCGAGCAAATCGATGAGCAGCGGAATGACAGTGACAGTGATGTATGTGTGTAGTTTTATAGACACATGGATGCGCATTCTAAAAACTGTGCCAGAAACATTTTCTTCCCCACCCTCCTTGGCTCTATCTTATGAGAACTTTTTCTAAAGTTCTATGATTAGAAACATTCTTTCTACTGAAGCATATGTGTGTTATATGTCTATGTGGAGCAATAACAACTCGGAGTAACAACTGTCTTTGTAACAGATGCTTGAGGTTCGATTGTTATATGAAATCAATGATGTGGAGACCCCCGAGAGTGAGCAGGCACCGCCTCTGCCAACTCCGGTCAGTGGTTCCAACCCTCAGCCCCCGCCTCCTCAGTCTCACCCGTCTACCAGTAGCAGTTCATCTGACGGGCATCGCGACAACGTCCCTTGTCTAAGGTAAGCGATCAAAAACTCCAGGTGTTTGGGATCTTGACATTTTATTCAGATCAGCATAAGCATTTGAAAAACCATGATAAAAATTTCTAGTATTAGGGGAAAATGGTATAGGATCACTTAAGTGTTGCTGTGGTTAATAAAGCCAGCTATTTCTACTGTGGCATCAAGAGAAGTCCGATTTTATATTGTTACCTGCTTAAAATAATAAAGTTCAACATCAGAATATCCCTGGAACACAGATTTTCTTCGAAGTCCATTGTTCTGTTTTAGTCTGACTTTACATGTGAATGAAACATGTTTAAACTGCTTTCTACTACTCTGAAAATTTGGGGTTTTTTGGTTTGTTTTCAGGGATTCAGTAATTTTATAATTAATATTTTCTAGTCCTTTTATGAATGTTCTCTAGCATGAATCCATCTATTTAAATACTGTTATTGCAGCATACCAGATTTGAATACTTCATATAAAGCAAATTAAGTTTATTTTTCTTCTTTACTTAATTTTATTATTGAGTGGTCGATTTTTAACACCAGGGGGAAAGTTGTACTGCAGTTACAAAGATGTCAGTTTCACCATGAACTGAGGAGTGGTTATGGAACTGTATCAGAGAGATTCAGTGTAACTGTGGGGGAAAACTCCAGACTGTAGTAGGTTGAAGTTAGGGAGGGTGATAAGAAAATTTTCCTAAGAACCAAATTTTGTACTGTTTTGCTTCAGATTTTCTACAATCTCTCCTATTGGTTAAGAGTTTGACAGTTGTAGAGGATGTCTTAGAATAGAAAGTGCATTCATCTTAAAGATAAGGTTGCTTAATATTTTTTTTTAATATCCAGTAGTTCAAAAGTGTGGACTTAGAATATTTGAGTGGACGTACACATATTTGAGAATGTATATTTCTGCTGCCTCTCAAATGGAAATGACTTTTTGCCTCATAATTTATCTGACACACTTTAGTAATCACAGTAGTTTGCTCCTGGCTTTTACTGTGTAGGGAACAGGGATGATGGTCCATATCACACAGTTCCCAGCACAGTCCCCATGCAAAGCTTAAAATGTTGATGGTATCAAGGAAGAGAAACTCCATCTGACCCATCTTCCTAAGCGGAAGCAGCTGTTCTGTCTGATGTACCAGGTTTCTTTTGCTTTTCCCCTCTTCTCTCTCCATCACTTATACTCTCCTCTCAAGTCTCTGCCTCCCTCCTTTTTTTCCTCTCTCTTGTCTCCAAATCAGGTTAAAATAAAAAATTAAAACTGAGATGCTTGCTTGTTTGTTTTTGGGCCGTACCTGGCTGTGCTCAGGATTAACTCCTGGCTCTGTGCTCAGGATTAACTCCTGGCTCTGTGCTCAGGGATCACTCCTGGCAGTGCTCAAGGGACCATGTGGGGCGCCAGGGCTTAAACCTGGGTTGGCCTCGTGCACAACCTGCTGTACTTTTGTTCCAGCCTAACACTAAGATTGTTTTTTGCAAGATAATTTTGTGCATAATTGCTTCCAAAAAATGCTTTAAAATGATTTCTTTCACCAGTAACATTTTACATTTTATTCAAATCATTTGTGTTTTGGCAAGGTTTTTCTTTTTTTTTTTTCTTTCTTGGGGTCACACCTGGCAACACACACACAGGGGTTACTCCTGGCTCATACACTCAGGAATTACTGCTGGCGGTGCTCGGGGGACCATATGGGATGCTGGGAATCAAACCTGGGTCGGCCGCGTGCAAGGCAAACGCCCTACCCTCTGTACTATTGCTCCAGCGCTGGCAAGGTTTTTTTTTTTTTTTAATCTAAAAACATCATTTTGAAACTCCAAAGCTTCCAAACATATTTTGATATTAAAAACACTTTGTACAAAGGTCAGAGAGGTAGTACGGTGGGTGTGACACCTGGCCTTTGCACACAGCTGACCTGGGTTCGATCCCTGGCACTAAATACAGTTCCTTGACCACTTCTAGGTATGGCCATTGAGCACAAAACTAGGAGTAAACCCTGAGTTCCACCAGGGTTACCCTCTCCAATAGTATATGTGCAGATTAGGAAGATTTTTAATGAAGGCTTAATCCCTTATCTTTAGAAAGGAGACAGATTAATTTGCAAATAGGAAAGCCATTAAAATGACAACTTCATAAAACTGTGGTGTACATAAGGACCAGAGAGAGCACTGTGGGCTGAGCACTGCTTCACATATGGGGGGCCCAGGTTCCATCCTTAGCGCATTGCCTGGAGAGACCTCAGAGCACAGAACCAGGAATATCCCTTAAGCACCATCAGAATGTGCCCCCTACCCCTGCCTCCCCTCAAAATAGTCCAAAAAACCTACGCAGAGATCTAGAAACTTCTAGCTGTATTTCCTAATTCTTCACCGGTTGACAGTTTACAGCAGATCTTGGCTACTTATTTTTGTTTGAAGAACTTTGTTTGTTTTTTTTTTATACTAAAGATAAGAATTTCTGGACTGATTTGTCTTTGCCTCTTAAGACTTAAACGGGCCCTTATATGCGCGTCTAAAATTATCCTGAAATGCATGTTCCTCCTTGGAGGATCTAATCTTGAAACGTATATTAAATGTGCCAGAAGGAGGGTGGATAGAAAATAGCGCGCTCGCACTCCGGAGGCCCTGCCAGCAGAGGCTGCGTCTGGGGGAGATGAAATGCCACTTTGCCTTTATTTCTGCCTCCGAGATGCACTCCCGCAGCTCATCAGTGGGTGTTGCCCGGCGCGGGTTCAAAGTCCCGCACAGCCGGGCATGAGGTTGTAATCTACTGCTGTTGACCCTGGCGAGGCAGAAGCGCCTCTAATTGAGTTCGGGCAGCAGTCCCGCCCCGCGGGGTTCCTGCTGGCCCTCTCTCTGGTGGAGGCGGCACTGTGATTCTTTTCTTACCGAGAGTGAGCCTGGAACACCAGTCAGCGAGAGGTCAGGCGTTACGGCCTTCTTCCCTAGAAGTAGTAACTGAGTCCGTGACTGACGTCGGAGTTCGAGGTCAGGGGATTCCATGCGGAGCCATCCTCGGCCCTTCTTTCATACGGCCTCAGTGCAGGCGAGAGCCGCAGGACCGTCTGAAGTAACCAGGCTTTGGATGGATCAGACAGAGTCTGGAATAAAAAAAAGTCACGGTAGGCTTGTCTTCTTTGAAGAGTGAAAGTCGCCACAAAGATAAAACTGCTCCCTTAAAAATATTTCTGTTCCGAATTCATTTCAAGTTTACTGGTACACTTAGAACTGGTAGTATAGCTAAGTAATTATTTCTTAGAAAGTCTCATGCTCTTAAATAGGTCCTTTATTCCCTCTACTCATATGCTTATAGTAATAAAAGTGACTAATAAAATTCCTTGTGGTCTTTCCATGGAGGTGGGATTTGAGTAGTTGAGTAGTTCACTTGGAAACTTAGCCATCTCCTCAGATGTGCTATGGATTAGCAGACACAGAATGTTTTTTAGTCTTATGAGTCTGTTAAAAAAATATTTTTCAGGGGCTAGAGCACTAGCACAGTGGGTAGGGCGTTTGCCTTGCACGCAGCCGACCCGGGTTCGATTCCCATATGGTCCCCTGAGCACCGCTAGGAGTAATTCCTAAGTGCAGAGCCAGGAGTAACCCCTGAGCATCGCCGGGTGTGACCCAAAAAGAAAAAAAAAATTTTTTTATATGATTATTCTCTTGAAAAGTTATCCATCTTTTCCAATGTGGTATGGATTACCAACACACTTTTTTTTCAAAAGTCTTGTGAGTTTGATAAGAAGAATATTTTTAATTTTATGTTATTGTGATTGAGGTAATATGTCTTTGATGTTTGTGTTTTGGGCTACAGTGTTACTATACACCGCCACCAATGTTCCCAACCCCCAATGTTCCCTGTGCCACTTCAGGCCACCTTATGCCTTCTGACCCCAGCCTCCTCCTTCCTCCCCCTAGCCTGGTCACATCAGTCCTGCTGTCAGAGTTCAGGGCTTGGTTTTCATCGGACACTGTAGAACCCTTGCTTCGTTTCTGCACATACCACAGAGGAGTGAGAGTATCTTGTGTTTCTGTCCCTCTATCCTTCTGCTCACCCATTCCACTTAGTGTGACACCCTCCTGTCTCATTCCAGTTGCAGCGAAGGTCTAGATTTCCTCCTTGTCCTTTATTGTTTTTTCTTTTCTTTTCTTTTTTTTCTTTTCTTTTCTTTTCTTTTCTTTTCTTTTCTTTTCTTTTCTTTTCTTTTCTTTTTTCTTTTCTTCTTTGTTTGTTTGCGGGGAACAACACCCACTTGTGCTCAGGGCTTACTCCTGGCTCTGTACATAGAGAGACTCTCAGTAATACCCGGGGACCATATGGGCGCTGGGCATGGAACCTGGGTTGGTGATGTGCGAGGCACTGTCCAATCTCGCCAGCCCCTCACCATCTTTCCGTAGAGCCGACAGTATTCCATTGTGTATCTATCCCACAGCTTCTTTCACCCTTTCTGTTACTGGCTTCCAGAACACATCGTGGCCATTGGAAGTAGTGTTACAGTGAGCGTAGAGGTGCCTGTAGCTTTCAGAACTGTATGGAACCAGTTCTTTATCTTGACATACTTCTTCTTTGGGGTGGGGGTGGGGCACAACTGACTATGCCCTGGGATTACTCCTGACTCTGTGCTCAGGGATCACTCCTGGCAGCTTGGGGGACCATAGTGCTGGGGATCGAGCCTGGGTTGGCTTTGTGCAGGGAAAGCGTCATGCCTGAGGCACTGTCACTCCAGGCTTGACCACCTTTTTTTGTTTTTGTTTTTTTAAACTTAGAATTACTGTCTCCTTCTCCCCTTTATTTCTAATGAGCTCCAAGATTAGTTATTCAGTAAATGTTGAGGCCTTTGTGTCCTCAAGTCTTTGAAGTCACTGTCAGATTTCTCCTTTCGTAGAACTTTCCATCTTTGATTCTTCATAAGTAAATGTTTTTCTGTTTCAGTTAGAAGTGTCACAGGAACTTCTTAATGATCTCATTCTACCTCTTGTGTTCTTTTAATCAACCTTTTTATGCCTTTAAAGTATTACTCTTTCACATCATTTGGCCATTAACCCAGCACTGCGGTTGAGGGGGCAGTGCTTGGGGCCCTACCTGGTGTCGCTCAGGGCTTACTCCTTGGCCTGGGCTCAGGGTTTCACCTGAGATCACGGCGGTGCTTCTGCAGTGCCAAGAATCAAACTGGTGTCTGCTGCATGGAACACAAAGCTTTCCCCTCTGTACTTTCTCTCCAGTCCCCCCAAAAGCACTTTCATTGGTACTCCCAAGCCCTCAGACAGTAGCTAGGTGGTGATATTTCCAGAATGTAGACCAGAAGACAGCTGCTGAGTGGCAGAGCCAGGCTCGATCTCCAGCTTCAGAAGTTCAGAGTTCCTTCTGCCGGCATTTGCAGCAAGACCTCCCAGAGTATTACTCTGGCCTGCCTTTTTATTCTGAATTGTCAGTGTTACTTACTATATACGTTCTACTCTGATCATACTGACACATTTACTAATACAGGTTTTCTGCTCCGTTATCTTGTTTGCTTTTTTGTAAAAGCAGTATTTTTTAAAGCATAGTTCAGCAGTTACAGGGAAAGACTGTGCAATAAATAATCTGTCAACTCCGGTTAGATTTTTTTGGGGGGAGGGCGGGCAAAGAGGAGGTGACAGGCTTGTAGCGCTCGGGCCGTTCCCAGCCGGAGAGCTGTTCCCGGGGCTTGAGAAGGACCACTTTTGTTCTGGAACTGAAATCGGGGCCTGGCACACTCGTGGCAAATTCTCTGACATCCACATGAACCACGTTCTGGGCTCCCTCAAAGTAGATTTTGTTTTTGTGAAGTGTTTATACAAAGAAATTTCTCTTCACTTGCTTTAGCTAATATTTGTTGGTAGTGGTACTCGCAGTGATGCTGGCCCCGGAAGCACGGGGTGGTCCCGGCACTGTGATGCCGGGCACCTTCTGTGGCATGTGGTGCTCGGGGAGCCACGCCAACACCGTGACTGTTCCAGGCACGTGTCCCCTCCCTGAGGCCCCCTCCCCCCAGTATTATGCACTTTTTCCTTCTGTCTGCTTTTTTCCCTCTTGTGAAGTCCTAGGCCGCTGGTTCTTTTTATTTTCCCCAACCCCTTCCCATCCACCTCTTCTTTTTCCTCTTTGTCCTCCATCCCCGCTAGAAGTAAAACTTAAGATTTTTCTCCTTTGGTTGAACATGTTTATATTTTGTCTTGAACCTGATTGCATGTTTGTTTCCAGAGGGTTCTGATTTTTATATTTATATATCACACAATTTTGGATGCAAAATTATTTTTAGTGAGGTATGACTATTATTGTAATGGCAACAAGATAATTGAAGATGAGTGAAAAGATGACATGTTCATTTTTCTTTTCTTTTTTTTTTTTTAAATAGAGTCAGAAGTTCACCACTTAAACAGTCTCCGGGTTATCAGACAGAACTAGTGATTCAGTTGGTGTGGGTGAGTGGAGAGCCACCACAGCAGATCACCAGCCTGGCCGTCAATTCTTCCTATGGGCTGTAAGTACAATTTGTGATTCTCTCCCAAATGTCCCATACTTCTTAAAAGTAGGCAAAAGGATCCTGTTATTATGTAGCATCACTTAAAATGTGGTTGCATAAATTTAATTTCATACCATATTCAGTGTTTATTTGGGACATAATTCTGTTCTGAATAATTTACTCTGGGTATATTTATACTGCATCCTGATATAAAGTTAAATATTTCATGGGCCAATTAATTATTTCAGATAAATTTTAAAGTCAAGGACATAATATTATATATACTTTCTCTTATAACATGTTAAACTTAAAAGTTTTATTTCTACAGTTTAGCACTTTGAACCTGTTGGCATGGGTTAGTGGTAGCATGTATTCCTTACCTATATGAGAACCTTAGTTCATCCCCTTACACTGCAAAATATAGGTAATTAAAAAAAACATTACTGTGTGAGAGGTAGACTCAGAAAGGTCGGT
Source organism: Sorex araneus (assembly GCF_027595985.1). Lineage (NCBI taxonomy): Eukaryota > Metazoa > Chordata > Mammalia > Eulipotyphla > Soricidae > Sorex > Sorex araneus. The sequence goes on from NC_073305.1 coordinate 174,047,792, forward strand.
CTCCCTTGGTATCATTTCTTTGCTGCCTTATGATGGAAGAACACAAATCTTTATCCCTCTTAATATTTTGCTGTTTATAACCATAAAGTAAACCAACAGGGAAAACTCAACAAGGAATTAAAATGCAAAGTCTCCCAGAACAAAAGCCCAGGCCCAGATGGAATCACTAGTGAGTTCTTTCAGACCTTTAAAGAAGAGCTACTGCCAATTATTTTCAGGCTCTTAAAGTTGAAAAAACATAAATCCACCCAGACATCTTTTATTTCTCTCCTCAATTTTATTTTTGTACAGTTTTTCACAATAATTTATTACATTCAATATTCCAACACCAATCCCACCACCATAACACCTTCCCAAGACCATTATTTCAAATTTTCCCACCACCACCCAAACTTGCCCCCAAAACAGTTCCTAAATATTTATTTTTTATGGCTTATGAATAATGTGTTAAAAATAATCCCAGAAAGTTTCCTTAGAGGAAAATGTGTGAAGGTCGTTGTATCTCACCCTAGAGCCATTAAGTCCTTGTATAAGAGATTACCAGGCATCTTTTTTGAAGCAAACGTCACCACTCATCACGGAGAACAACTGGTGTCGGGGAGGATGTGAACAAGGAGGCATCCTCATGCAGTGCTGGTGGGAATGCTGACTAGTCCAGACATTTGGGGAAACAATGTGGACATTACTCAAAAAAAGAATTGAGCTTCCATATGACCTAGCAACTCCACTCCTGGGAATATACCCTAAGTGCCCAAAAAAAAAAACAAAGTGCAGAAAAGATGTTTTCACTCCTCTCTTATTGCTCTACTATTCACGTGAGGCAAAATGTGGAAATAACCCAAGTGCCCAAGAATAGAGAACTGGATAAAAAAAAGCCATGGTACATATATACAGTGGAATACTATGCAGCCATTAGATAAGATGAAGTCATGAAATTTGCTAATATGTGCATGGATCCAGGGGGTATAATTTTTTGGAGTGGAATGGGGCAGAGAGAAAGACACAAGGATTTCATTCATTTCCAGAATAGAAAGAAATAAAGTAGGGGAATTGCCACTGCCCAATGACAATGGAAACAGTAAAGAGAACTGGTCCTTTTTTGAAGGAAGTTTGCCCCAGTGCAGGAAGAGCAGGGAAAGGACCACTAGAAAATGACAGAGTGAAGTGGTCCATCTGGGTGAGAGCCGGGTATCAAAATGAGGAAAAGTGATATGCATGATGCCCTCTCAGCAACTGTGTTTCGAAACCACAGTGCTTTAAAAGGCAAAAAAGGAAAACTAAAAATGTGCCTACCGTAGAAGCAGGATGGGACACAGGAGGGAAACAGGAGCATGGCTGGAGGAGAGGGGACATGGTGAAGAAATTGGTACTTGAACATTCTGTCTGAAAGTCAGTCATGGAAACTTTGCAATTCATGGTGATTCGATTAAAAAATAGGAGAATAATAAGTTTTTAAAATTACGCTTTCTGCTGTTTTATTGTTGACTGCAGGGATCATTAAAAAATTTCCCAAAGTGTTCGTCTCTGTTTAACTAGAGAAGTGGGGTGGGGCGAGGAGAGAGGAGACGAAAGAGAGGAGAGGAGAGAGGGGAGGGGAAGAGAATGGGGGGGGGGAGGAAAGAAAGAGGAGAAAGGAGAGAGGGACAGGAAGGAAAGAAATGTCAGATTGCCTAGTAACACTGCTGGTGTGTTGGCTCCATTCCGAAGGGCTTTGTAGGATATTGACGTGTAGTCCTTGTCTCCGAAGATCTGCGCACTCCCTCGATACGGGCTGTGCGGCTTCTGTCTCCGCTCCTGTGACACTCACTTGCTTAGAAGAAGAATTGTTGGAAAGATCCATCCTCCTTTGGCTTTATGCATTGCAGCACATTTCCTTGTAATTATTCGTGCTAAATTATTTGTTCTTTATCGTTTTCAGGGTAGTTTTTGGCAACTGTAACGGCATCGCTCTCGTGGACTACCTCCAGAAAGCTGTGCTGCTCAATCTGGGCACTATCGAGTTATATGGCTCCAATGATCCGTATCGGAGAGAACCTCGGTCCCCTCGGAAATCTCGACAGCCTTCTGGAGGTAAAAAAAATAAATAAAAAATGTTCAGTTCATTCTGTCTATAACTAATGTAAATAGCTTCTCTGGTTTAGTGTGTGCGTGCATGCGTGTGTACGTGTGTGTATGTGTGTGTGCATGCACGCGCTTATGCGTGTGTATATGTATTATGTGGATATATATATAATAAAAAACTAGTGAAAATTCATCAATCTTTGTCTTAGATTGTTAAGTTTTTCCTTCTGTTTTTATACTTTAGGATTTTAAGTAACATTGGAAATAGGATGATGTCAGCTTTTTGAAAGTTTCTCCCATTAGTGCAAGAGATATATCCCTTTGATTGTTTGATACTGAAGACCAGTAATTCATTGTTTCAGTTATTTAATTCAAAGTAATAAATTTCCATATAAAGTGTAGATGTAAAAATGAATTTGAATTTTAAGGAATTATAGTTCCCTCAGGTACAATGCAAACTCAAATCATTAAGAATTTTCTTTATAGAGCCAAGAGATAATATTGCGGATGGGGCATTTGCCTTGCAGATGCTGACCCCAGTTCAATCCTTGACATTCCTGATGGTCCCCTGAGCCTGGCCTGGAGCGATCCCTGAGCACAGAGCTAGAAAGCCCTGAGCATATAGTTGGGTGTGCCCTGCGACAATAAAAAGTATTCTCTTTATAATATTCTTTTGTAAGATAATTGCTCCTAATTTCAACAGTAGTATCGTATAAAATGCCGTATAGTTAGTGATTTATACCATTTTCCCCCTTTTTTTCATTCTTTTAAATTTTGTGGCACATCCAGCAAGTGTATCTGATGTCTGATTACCAAAGTCCCAACAATAACTGACCTGTGGTACCCAGGGTCCCCATCACCTACCCAGCTGACACAGACTGAGCTGCCCTATCCTGGGAAGACTGAGCTCCTTTCCACAATGCCGTCGGCAGTGGGTCCCTGGGAATTTCTGGGAACTTCTGGTTTATGCTTCCTAATTCAATGCATATGAATTAAAATTGTCCCTGAGATTTTAAATTTCATTTCTGGCAATCCAGAATTAGCTAATATCACTTATTTGGCAATTCATGAGAAAAGATGAGAATTACGGTATAGTAATAATATACAATCACACCAGCTTGGTGGCCGACTATTGTTTTCTATCCTGTTGTGTTCCTATGTATGTGTGTGAATATTTTGATTTTATCCTGTGATACAATTGTTGTCCCAGTCGTACCAGTCTAGTGTCTGTCTTTTATTTCTCTCTGGCTTTTCATTGCTTCCTTAAGGTTTGCTGAATGTGAGTTCTTGCATGTGCGGCCTTTCTAGCTTACATTCTGAATTCATGAAAAAGCTTCATTCTTCTTTTTTAAGTAAGTTATTTATTCTGCGTCAGGAATGTCATCTTTGTTGTCTATAAAAGTGTGTGTTTTCTTATTTGGTTTTAAAAGATCTTATAAATATTCCATATCTAAAATAATACATGTGCTACTTAAATTGATCTGATAACCTATATATGGAAAGAGGCATTAAAGTACTTATTTTCCAATTCAGTTTCTTTTGAGTTAGAAAGCTAAAATGTGGTTTTGATAGAAACGTAGTCATTTGGAATGGGGGGAAGCAAATACTTGCAACAACTTTACAAAATAAAGAAAACTCTGGTACTGCTCTTATGCCTTCTAAAATTAGTTCATTGCTCTCTGTCCTCAATTCCTCATTGTAGTATATATAAATTGCTGGAGACCAGATATCTAAATTTATCTTACTCTCCTGGTAAAATAGAGACCAATTTTACCAGGAGAGTAAGAATTATTGTTTCCGTTTTATTTCATTGTCACGGGCATTGTTGTGGGGTCCTACCCAGAGTTTCTAGGGGAGCCAGAGTCACATCCTGTGGTGCTCGGGCATCACTAGGGCAATATTTATAACTGTTTGACGTATAATTTGGAAATTCTAGTTTCTGTATTTTAAATATATTTTGATATATAATATGCATTTATTAAAATATGTTTAAGAATAAAGAATATGTTCACCTTTATTCTTTATTATCAACATAACAGAAATATTGTTTCTGTTGGAAATACTAAAGTAAATATGAACCAATTTGTAATAAAAATCTTTATTTGCATTGATCAGCATAGTAGTAGTCTCTTATATTTTATAGTATGTTTTTATAGGTAACCTATTTACCATTACATTGTTCTTTTGCTTTTTAAGTAAATCTATTTGAATAGAGAAAATTTTATTTGAATGGAGAATGCTAATATATTTTCATGAAGAATCAGGTGTTATGCAGTTATTCATAATATAAAACACTACTATTTTATGTTTAGTATTTTTGTAGCTTTATTAACATGCAGTTGAGCGATTGACTAAAGAATCTGGAAAAAAAATGTAGTGTTTTGTAATAAAATTGAAACTGACAGGGACAAGTAATGATGAACCATTTCTGCTTTGTTTTCTGCTAAAAGTTTGAGTTTGGTAAGAGTGAGATGTGATATGTTTTCTTCCTCGTAGTGACAAATAAAAGTAGGCAAATTTCTATTTTTGAACGTAGTAATAAGCCCCCCAAAGCATGCAGTGTAGGGATGGGAATGTTGGTGGGGGCGCTGGGTGGGCGGTTAAGCCTGGACCTTCCTCCTGCAGAGCGTGCGCTTAGCCTCTTAAGCCGGCTCGCTTGCTCTAAAAGGGACATTATTTTTCACTGTTCAATTGCAGCTACTTTCTAACCTTAACTGTTTTCAGTAACACTAAAAAAGAAATCATTATTGAGCTAGTAGTACAATTTGAAACTTTTGTGTCTGTGTGTGATACACACTGTATAAGAAGTAAGGGGTGCAATCATGGATGGATGGAAAGTGTTTTTCAAATTAGTATTTTGTCCAATTAAGGTTGATTTCTCAAAAAAAAAAGGAAAATAGAGTAAAACATGTTTAATTATACTGAAAATAGTTGAGAATTAATTTCACTTAAGGAATGATTTGTTATGATAATTAAAAACAAACTTTTACTGTCACTGTCATCCCGTTGAGCATTGATTTGCTCCAGTGGTCACCAGTAACGTCTCCATTGTGAGACTTGTTGTTACTGTTTTTGGCATATCGAATATACCACGGGTAGCTGGACTGAATAACTTTGTTATTTTTCCATGACACCAGACAGATCAAAGTGACCTTTAAATTCTTAGATAAATTTGAAGGGCGAGGTTGATTATACCAGAAATGCATAAATTTTTTTTGCAAATACTTCTCAGTTCAAACAGTGCCAGGCTTACTTGCTTATGTTATTTATGGCTGTTTTTGTACTGTGATACTAGAAATAAGAGAATTAAGCAGTAACAATGGTAAGCTCCAAATTAAACATTTTACGTTTGGTAGATAACATTTTCCATACCCTAGAGTAAACTATCATATTTAGTGAGTCAGTATGTGACTTTCAATTAATTTTGATACTATCAATTAGTATTATGTTGATATGTGGTATTTTTTGTTGTATATTTACTAAATAATCTAAATATTCCGTTTGAATAGTTGAAAATAAAGAGTTGCTTATCAAAATTGTCCCTACTAAAGGGGTAACTACAGCATTCTGATGTAATAGTAAAATTCCGTAAGGGAATTTATTAATAGAAGTCATGAACTTAAAGGAAATGAAGTTTGCCAGTGATAATGTTTAGATCTCCAGGCCAGAGAAATATTGCTAGCAGATTAGATGCTTGCCTTGCACGCAGCTGACCTGAGTTCTCTCTCCAGCACCACATCTGGTCCCCCAAGACCCAGCAGGTGTGATTCCCTGAGTATTGCTGGGTCCCAAACCAAAAAACAATTTTTAAATGGGTGATGAGATTATAAAGATTGATTACATCTATAATGAACAGAAAACTGGCTTTGTAGATGTTTACATGAATATTCATTCATGTGGACATGTTCTGAGTCTTTAATTCAGGCAGATCTTGGTTAAGCCTCAGCTCTCTTTAATGTGAGTGAAAGGAGGGAAGATAGCATGTAGCGTCCTAATATCTAAAAGGTGAGTGCTCTTCCCCCATGAAGTTAGCTTCATTATTAATGAAGCGACCCACCTTCTGACTGGAACAAGCTTAGTGTTCATGTGGGTTTTTTGCTAGTGGTAACAAGTTTTGCATATCAATAATGTGTTACAGATGTCGTATATACTAATGTGATATTTATGGGATATTGTCAGTTTTTATATTATGCTTCCTCCTCATTTTGAAAACAGTTACTAAAACAAAAAATGATTTTTTCCTAAATGTAAACAGTAACTTTTGACTTGTACAGTATCAGTGATAACGAATGTGAAGTTGACTATCTTTAGACCTACTAGCTTTTCATTGACTAAAATAACTGAAATCTCAGTTGTTCACTTTCTTCTGAAAATTGAGGAAAATTTGAGAAAATTGAGAAAATCTTCCTCTTTTGCTGCAATGGGCATTAGATGAGTCACGTATTTAGATAAGTAGTAGGTACACAACTAGTACTAATAATATTGATCATTACTTGCTAGCTAATTGGGCTGAGATACACACGGGCAAATACTAGATAACTAATTTTATGAATATTTGGTGAAAGGAATATAACAATAAAAGGATGTATTAAAATTTATGCTGTAGCATTCTTTCATGAATGTCCATTCAGTTTTACAAATACTCGAGTTCCTACCAAATCAGTTTTCATAGAACTCACATTCTACTAAAAAAAATGATAGCACAGCACAGTAGCACAGTCATCCCATTGTTCATCGATTTGCTTGTGTGGGCACCAGTAACATCTCCATTGTGAGACTTCTTGTTACTGTTTTTGGCATATTGAATATGCCACGGGTAGCTTGCCTGGCTCTGCCGTAGCAGGCGAGATACTCTCAGTAGCTTGGGCTCCAAGAGGGATGGAGGAATCAAACCCAGGTTGGCCGCATGCAAGGCAAACGCCCTACCTACTGTGCTATCGCTCCAGCCAAAAAAAAATACAAAGATAATAGTAATAAATAGCATAATAGTGTTAAATAAAAAATGAAGGGAATTTTTAAATATCAGTAATAGGGATATTGTATTTTAAGTGGTCTATCAAGGTACTTTTGAGTAAAGCTTATAAGAATGTTAAATTGATGCCTATAGAAAGGTAAGAGAAGAACAAATGTTAGGTCTTTGAAACAGCATATTTAGTGAGCTTAAAGTATAGTGAGAAGTGAGACTGGAGCGGAGAAAGTGAAGTGGGGTGGGAGGTGGATGAAGAGGAAATACGGCTGGACTCAGATACATGCCAGAGTCTATGCCAGATGTTTCCATACACCATTAGGTTGGCTTGGGCATTTCCCTGTGTGAAATGGAAAGTATTAGTTTTAGCTAAAAGAGTTTTAGCTACTTCATCAAGTCAACATCTAAATAAATTCATTTTCATCCCTCCCTTTAATCTGGTTTCCTAATTCCTTCTTCTCATACTATTAGAAAAAATGAGAATTATACCATCGTACACATTTTTACAATAGTTGGTAGCAGCTGACAAAAATGCCAAAGACTTGTCAAAATTGGCCATTTGTATTAAGTACTGGGCACATTGTACTATGGAAATTAAAAAGGAAAAACACAGACTTTATATCCAATGAAGACAATAATATATATAGTTCAGCATAGGAAAAACTTCTTATTAGTTTTCTGGAAACGGTTTCATACTCAGTGTTCTCTGAAATATGACTATAAAAGCTTTCTTAGTAACTCAAGATTGCAATAGCATGACTTTTACTGAAGGGATATAAAAACAGTGCTGGCTATACCAACGTGATACCCAACTTCTTTTGAGTGCTAGAGATATAACTTATTGTCTCTTGTCCAGCTAGTCAGAAGACTGTCGGATTTTTTACTTTGCATTTTGACTTATTTTTTTTTTTTAGTTTCAGTCTGAAGCATAAAATACCTAAGAAACCAGGGCATCAATTAGATTTATTTTATAAAAAGTATTAATATCTATGAAAAAATTATTTTAGAGCTCTTTAGTGTTGCTGATACAATTTTAAGAGATACAGCACTATAAGTAAAATCACTATAAATCACTGTCATCCCATTGCACATTGATTGCTCAAGCGGGTACCAGTATTGTCTCCATTGTGAGACTTGTTACTGTTCTTGGCATATCAGATACACCATGGGGAGCTTGCCAGGCTCTGCTGTGCATACGAAATACTCTCAGTAGCCAAGAGGGATGGACACGGGAATCGAACATGGTTCATCTGAGTGCATGGCAAATGCCTTACCCACTGTGCTATTGCTACAGCCCGGCACTATAAGTAATATATAATAAATGGAATGTGCAGAATCGGTGTCACAAAATGTCTACTTGATATTCAGAATATTTGAGTGAGTTATTTGAGACCTACCTAGGCGAAATCAGTGTAGTTGGTGTTTTTAATGGCATAAAAATCGCCAACTACTTATTGCCTGGTATTGTCCCTGAGATATACAAGAAGAAATACATCATCACATTTACTTAAATCCCTGCTTCTCAGGGTGGTGTGGAAAAGTGTTGGTGTATACCCTGCAGTGCTCAGGGGGATCAGGGATCAAACTGGGATCAGCTGATACAGGGCAAGTGCCTTTAACCCTGCCCTTCCTCACCCTCTCAAATGACTGATTTAACATATTTCTGATGTTTTTGAGTAATAGCGAATTGCCTCTTAGGGATTCCAATATCAGTGCCATGCAGCGTGATAATCTGCTCTGTTTTTAAATCGAGAGGTAAAAGGGTGCTCTAAGTGGGACACGAAGCTACTTGATTTTGTGTTGTGACCGGCTTTTGCTTTTGTCTTTTCCAGCAGGTCTGTGTGATATCAGTGAAGGGGCTGTAGTCCCAGAGGATCGCTGCAAATCTCCAACTTCTGGTAACTTGTCTCTTGTTTCGTTAGTGATTATGACCCTACAAAACCCCATATGGCATTTCCAGATACTCATTTAAAATATCCTGTGTAGGAAATGTCTGTCACGTGCTTTATTTTTGGACAACTATATATTGAATTAAGGGAAGTAAATATCCACTGCTTTTTACCTGTTTAAAAACCTTACAGCTGTGAACGTTGTTTCCTAGTATTTATATGGGGGGTGGAGGGGAAACCACTGGATCAGACATAGAGTTATCTACCATTGTTTTAGCCATGCCACCATCGTCTCATAAAAAAGCTTCCTAATCTTTATACTGTCAATACTTGACAACCTCACGGTGACTGTAGATATAAGGTTAATTGTTGATGACTTCGATTTGATTTTGATCAAGGAGTAACTAATGGAATTTTTAAAAAATATCTCAAACATGGTCTCTTTTCTTGTCCATAAATACTTCATATGAGCTACATAAAAATATTTCAAAGGATCGTTGCTTTTGACTGTCTTTGGAGTCTGTTTAAGGCTGAAAGGATCCTAAATTTATTATTTTTTAGCAGATTGAAAATTGTTCATCTTTTAATAAGGTTGGCTTAAAAAATTTTAACTACAGGAGGCCGGAGTTGCCTTGTGTGTGCTCAGCCCTGGTTCTGTGGGAAATTGCCCTTTAAATATAGGCCGTGGCAGATGGGCAGCGTCCCGCATACTCGGTTAGGGAGAGAGCAGGACGGGAGTCCTGTGATAGACAGCCTTGCAGGGGAAGGTCTGCCAAAAGGAACAGAGCCTTCCCTTCGCCTCAGGACCTTTGCTTATCTACCCTCAGCCCTGCCACAGCTGCACTAACAGAGCTTCTTTGTTCTTTGTATTAACACGTTACATGTAGCATATGTGACCTGAGGGAGAGATATGGAATTTGACCTTAATAAAAGGCCACAGAGCCCTTTGAACCTGGTCTGTGGAGGCCAGTCCATTACCTGGACAAGCCTCCCTCTGTCTCAGTCTTTCTGACGGAGCCGCAGGACGCAGAGGCTGTCTTCATTGTGAAGGATCTGCCACAGGGTTTGATCCCTGGAGCCTCCTCTAGTCCCTGAGTAACCGGAAGGAGTAATCCTTGAGCACAGGGCCAGGAGTAAGCGCTGAACAAGGCTGGTGTGGCTCCACTTTCCCCTAATACACAATAAGGATTTGCTCCTCAGATGGTGTGCTCCCTCCAGTTCAAAGTAAAATTTTTTAATTAGCTTTTAATAACTTATCTGGCTGAGAATTTTCATCCGCTTTCTACTGGAAGTTGGTTCTTAGCATAAGCTACAGTGTTCTTAGATTTTGTTCCTTCCATAACTAGTCCAATTGCAGTAAATAGTTGTAAGAATGAGAATTTTTGAAAAATACATTTTGCTTTTTCTCTCCTGTTTCTACTTAGTGTTTTATTAGAGCTAGATGCTTTTGTTTTTAAAATTACATGTTCCTGATACTGCACAAGGTAATCATTTCTTAAAATAAGTTTACCTCCTGTTTTTCTCAAATTTTATATTTAAATTCACTCAGTAAGCTAATAAAGCATATGGAGAAATAATGAAAACACATAATTAGCACCTAATATTAAGTCTGAGCATTGGTAGAATAAGTTTGAATACATAATATGGATAGGATTATTATACCAAGTTATTTCTGAACTTGGCATTTAGAATTTTGTTATCTTTCGATTATTTCACTTCTTCCTCTAATAACATATATCACTGTTTTGATATATTAACTTCTCTAAATATCATGTCATTACCATTGCCGGTCTGACATGGCTATCAGCCAGATTGCGTCATTTGAACATGTTATATATTGTGTTTTATATGTTAATTGACTATAAAAATGTAACAAGATTTAGTTCAAATAAATTAATTAAGTGTATCTTAGGTAGAACTTTTTATAGCTATTTCTGCCAGTTTTGAATAGCAAATTAAAAGTATACATGTATATTTAATTTCAGTTATACAGATGTGTGTATGTATGTACATATATATATATACATATACACACAAAAATAAGACAGAAAGACCCTCCAAATCCTTTCTTCTCTCAAAACTCAAAAATGGTTCAACATTTTCAAATAAAAAGTGCTCTTTTGCCCTTACAATGTGCAGCTTAAATGTGCAGGGCTTTATAACCCTAGTTATTACTTTGTTTTTCTCAGTAAGATTGAAATGCAGAGTGAAAATTTATAACATCAGGAGTCCTGATAAAATGAAAATTTTTACCTTTATGTAAGCTAATTTAGGTTTTGAGTCTTTGGTTTTACTATAAAATATACAAGAATTTTTAAAGAATTACACATTACTTTTCTAAAGTTACATTCATTACTTCATATCAGGAATGTTGCTTTTATAAAAAATAAATTGAACTTTTGTAGGCAGTAGTAATACCTGGAACTACTTTGTTGCAGGAGCTAAAAGTCAGTCATGCATATTACTGAGACTCTATCAGTAAAAAGTAGGCTAAAATTCAGAAAGCTATCCCTTTATTACTTACTTATAATGTTTATTTATATTTTTTGCTACATGTTTATTTAAAAATTGTTAATACTCATTTTTGCCAACTTCTGTGTATCAGTTTTCTTACTGTTTGCTCAGTTGTAACATGTCTTCAGGTCTGTTAACTTGTTGTAGAAAAAATAATTATTTTTCCTCTTCCAACACATGCAAGTTCTGCTCATTTATATTACTCAAAATAAAAAAAGATGGGGTGAGCTTAACATGAATTTCTAGAGCACAAGGGGACCAGACCACAGAATTAAAACCACAGAAAGTAGTATTGAGCACCTGCAGGAGTAATTCTTCAGTTCAGGGCCAAGAGTAACCCCTGAAATTGCCTGGTGTGGCCAAAGAAGAAGCTATCAGATAAATGCATAAGGAAGTATTTAAATGCAATGTTGAATATCAAAATTAATATAGTTAAATTAGTATAGTTTTTAGAAAATGCTATTTTTATAGGAGAAGAAAAGTATAAAAATGAGCAGAAGTTCAAATGATACCCTCATGAATTTCCACATGAATTGTGGAAATGTAATCTAAACACATTAACCTTAATAATGCATATAGACAAAGAGAAACTTTGTTGGAAAACTTTGAAATCTTATGTGATTGCAGAAGATAAGATAATCAGTATCAAAGTCCTGTTAAAAATATCCTGAGAAAATATGAGCATAAGCTTTGCCTATTCAGTTTATTTTTTAAAAAAAAGGTGTTTACCTGTAATTTAAAAAAAAATTTTTTTGTTATGATTTAGCATGGAGTTAATTTTGCTATCTATAGCAAGTTTATTCTGCTGTCTTGCTATCACAGAATTCATATTGCTTCACTGTTCGAATATTTTTGTACCTCATCCAAAATGAACAGTACTCTAGAAAATTGACTTATTTCTCTAAAATTGACATATTCTCTAGAGAAAAACAAAAGGTAGGTATTTCATATGTTTGTATAAACTTAGTAATTAGCTGTGTTCAAACAGGATATTCTGAGAACAATTTTGGAACTTTTTTGTGAGTGTTCACAGAAGTTATTACAACAGAGATCAGCATTTTGAATGAGTAAAATATGTCTTCCATTTTTTACTTATAGGTACAACTCATTGGCCTGTTTTTATGTTGAAAATGCTAGATATTTTTATACTCATACTTAGAAGTAACATATGAAATATGTTGAATAAAATAATTATTAGTAAAATGTGTATCATCACTCAGATATCACGTATTCATGATGACAGTAAGAATTTTAAATATATGTCTCTCACTGAAGAGATCGTACAGAGGAGTTAGGCTCTCGCCTTGCATATGGCCGACCCAGGTTTGATCTCTGGGATACCATATGGTCCCCCAGTCTTCACCAGGAGTGATTCCTGTGTGTGGAGCCAGGAGTAACCCTTGACCACCATTGGGGTGTGACCCAAAAACAAACAAAAAAAATTTAGTTAAAAGATACATATTTTCACACAAAAAACAATCCAGTGAGTGCAAAGAGGATACAAAGATAAATCAGATGGAGCCCAACTTTTATCGTTTAATGGAAAAGATCATTTTTGTGTGAATGTAAAAAATACAAGCTCTTAGATGGTTAACATCATCCAAAGAAAGTTTCTGGTTATGGGAATTTAAAGTCAGGAAGGTGATTTGTAACAAAGAATATTATGAAAAATATATATAATTTTGTGCTGTAAAGATGTATTTGTTGATAAAATACACCTGATAGAACAGTATACTTAAGTTTTCTCAAAACACCTGAACCCCCAAATTTTTATGGGAACCTGGGTCTATAGGTATATAGCTAACATTTATGGGTAGCAAATTTTTTAAAATTTGCAAACAAACTTATTTTTAAGTTATCTGACCTGTGTTGAGTTGCAACCCACATTTGAAGAACTCTGTAGAATACAGCTTAGAATCGCATTTGTAATAGAATAGTCACATTAGAAATTAAAGAATTAGTATATAAGTAGGAAACTGGAAACTGTACAAAAATCTCAATCCTATGAAATATTATTAAAGAATTCTAAAAGTGTAGTCATTATAATTCATCATAACCATGTTTATATTATGTATCATGTAACTAATTATGTTTTATAGTCTATGACTAATATAATTTAATTATGAAATAAAATGTTAAGTAAACTTATTGTAAATCACAGCCAAAATAATAGTTAACAGTTTCTGTCATTGAATTTAAATATTTAAGCACATCTCAAAGATAAGTATTATCCGTAGAATTTCAAGTCTTATATAGAATATAAATATATCTCAAAACTATTAAATTTATACTTGCTCTTAAACACTGTATCTCAGAAGTTAACTCTAAAAAATTTTATGGTACAATATTTTTTCAGAATTACTAGATAAATCTATTTGATAATTCATTTAATGTCTACATAAAAATCAGATAAAGAAGTTTTCTAACATGATTTCTTAATTGGCTGTGATTTTAGGAAAAATGGTACTAGAGTGATTGTGTATATGCACACATATGTTATGGATTGGTCTCTCTTTGAAAGATGATTGTTATTCTTATAGGAATTGTTTATAAGAATTTTTCTTAGCTGTTTAGATGACATTTTCTGTGTGACCAGTGGTGTAGGAACTTGTTTCAGTTACCAGATTACCGTGTTTGTGCTTTCCCTGTAACAGCTCTGTGTTTGTGACTGACCGTGTGTCTGTTCCTTTCATTGTCTTTATTTGTGTAGGTTCTTCATCACCACACAATTCAGATGATGAACAAAAAATGAATAATTTTATAGAAAAGGGTATAGTATATTTACTTTAAAATATTTTCTTTAATTTATGTTCAATTTAGTTTTTGACTAGATTTTGACATTTTATATCAAAATATTATTTTCAGTGAAGACCAAAAGCAGAAAGTTTTCCAAGATGGTAGCCAGTGATATAGGTAGGAAATAGAAATTTCTATTTTGTCTCTAATCCTTGCTCTATGCAATGCTAACTCCACACCAGAAAATTATCTAATGCATTGCATTTTGTATATATTAATTTTTTGTCCTTTGCTAAGCAATAATCTCTTGGGCTGTGTTTCTTCTACACGCATCGGGGCAATCATTATTAAAGATTGGTTAAATTGGGGTTGCAGCTCTTCCTATGACTTACAGTGGGACTTTTTCTACTACTTTGTATTTTTGCTTCCTTTCAAAAATAAAACAAGGTTCAATTTATGCCATAAGTAGTTCAATTTTATGTTTTCGGGTTCTTCTTTAAAATTTGTTTTGGAGATTTTAACGGGGTGAGGGACCACATCTGGCAATGCTTGGGGGCTCCTCCCAGTTTGGTACTCAGGTATTGTGCCCATAAATGCAGACCAGGTGCCACCGCTGATTGAGTCTGGGCCTCTTGCATGCAAAACAGTCACTCAGTCTGCTGGGCTAGCTCTCTCATCCCAGTTCCCAAGTTTGAACCTGCCTTTTTTCATCATAGGTTATTTCTTCTTTTTTTTTTTTGTTCTTTTTTTTTAAATTATTATTCTTATGTTCAGCATCCCAGTGATTTAAGGAAATCTATCATTTTCTACAAGATTGGCTCTTTATTCTGTAATCTACACACCCCATGGGTTAAATGGCTTTTTTTTTAAAAAAAAGGACCTCCTCCCCAGTGTTAAAGTAAGTGAATGAAGAGTATTTTTAACTAATGATTTTTATTTATTGGTTTTATAAAGTGCTTCCCAAACATGCTTAAAATTCTCAGACTAGGTTGGCATAAATAATATTTCTCACACTTTGGAATTGTAATCAGACTAGGACTTTTTGATTTAAAAAAAAGTTTATATTCAGAGATTTATAAAACCTCAAAAAATACCACTTTACTGAAAGAATGAATTTAATTATTTTTTTATAAATTCAAGTCACTTTTATTTGAACTAAAACTTGCTGTTACATAGTTGTTATTTACTGCAAATTCCTCATGACATGTACCTGGCTATTATAAATTGGAAGAATTTTTAGGCCTCTGAAATTATTTTAACATTTTTAATTTTTTAACTGATAAGTTTAATATACGATTAAACTTCAAATATTTTAGAAGCACCATTCATTTTTTTTTTTCGCATGTTGTAAATTGAACCCTGTTTAGTCATATTAATGTTGGCTGTTAGTGCCTCTGGTCACTTGTTAAATATGGTGTTTTATTCTTGGGCAAAGGGCTTTTTATTTATGGAGAATCAATCATTTCCATCTCTGTATCTGTGGGGTATTAAGTTAATCAGTTGGTAATAGTTAAATTACCTTAATTGTGTACTAGTATTTTACAATACTAGTTAATTTTACAATCCGTTAATAGTATAATCTGTTTTAATAGTTGTTTAAAGGTTATTCTACTATCATAGGATATAAAATCGTAGGAGGGACTTTCTACTTGAGTAAACTAATGAACTTTAAAAAATGTAATTCAAAGTGTTATCTTGCTGGCAATAGTTATCTTGATAACTATTTTTGAAATAATTTTTATCTGATTTTTAGTCGTGGGGTTTTGTTTGCTTTGTTAAATGTATTTACTAGCTTACTGAATTTATCTGTTTTGAGTAAAATATATAGCTTGAAATATTTAAACTCGGTTTTTTGAAAGAGAAATTTATTATGACTGGGAATATTGTTTAATAACACTCACTTTGTGTTATTGTAAAGGTTTTGTTTGTTTTGTCATGCAAGTTTCTATTATTATTTTTAGAAAAGCGTTAACTTTTATTCAGCTGTTAAACTTATACACAGTTATACATAATTGTTTTTTTCTTCAGGAACCATTGTTGTAACTCCTATAGTATATGCTTATTAACGTACATAGATATGTATTGTTTATTTTCAGTTAGAATTTTTCAGTGCTTTTTTTTTTTAAATTCCAGCATATATTCTGAGATTTATATCCTGGGATTTAAATGACAGATTTATACGGCAGAAAGTTTCACTTTCTCAATTTTTTATTCATTCAGAAAGAAAATGAAGACAATATTTATTTTTTATTATTTTAATTATAACTTAACATGGGTACAATAGGGTTAATATCTGTGGTATTGTTGGACAACGTTATGCACCAAGGTACCCAAGACTGTCCGTGACTGTCCTTATGTTCCTTGTCATCCACTCCTCTCCTCTTCCCCCAACTGCTTGGTAATATCAGTGTCATTATTCAGAATAAGGGTTTCCACTCACCATTGTTCACTACTATCCATTCCCTTGTTTTGTTTCTCCATATACCACAGATGAAATCATTGACTGTTTCTCCTCCTCTGGCTAATTTTGCTTACCATTAATACCCTCCAGTTCCAACCAAATCCAGAGAACTATGAAATTTCATCTTCTTGTAGATGCATAGTTTTCCATTGTAAAAATACATGATAGTTTCTGTAACTATTCATCTCTCCTTCCACTTCTGTCTGTTGTACTAAGTGCTGCAGTGAACAGAAGAGTGTATGCATCCTTTTGAATTAGTATTTTGTGGTTAGATGTCAAAAAAATAAGACTCACTTTAAGACTGCCCCATTTGGGACATAAATTTTTTGCTGTATAAAAATAATAAAAAAGACATTCGCTTAGCTCCCTATGTTAATTCCTAGCTTTATAATAGGCACTGTATCATTGTTCTCCTGTTGTTCATGGATTTGCTTGAGTGGGCACCAGTATCATCTCCATTGTGAGACTTGCAGTTACTGTTATTGGCATATGGGATACGCCACAGGCAGCTTGCCAGGCTCTGCCATGCGGGCGGGCTGGAGCGATAGCACAAGGGGTAGGGCGTTTGCCTTGCATGTGGCCAACCAGGGTTGGATTCCTCCATCTCTCTCGGAGAGCCCGGCAAGCTACCGAGAGTTTTATAAGAAGATGTAGCATAAAATGTATTAGTAAAACACAGAGAATATCAATGAGACATTGAAAGGAACTTATAGTTCTTTGTCTTTAAAGCCGTCTCTTTCAAGGCTGACATTTTTCATATTGAATGCTCACTGTCACTGTCATCCCATTGCTCATCAATTTGCTCGAGCGCGCACCAGTAATGTCTCCATTGTGAGACTTGTTACTGTTTTTGGCATATGGAATACACTACGGGTAGCTTGCCAGGCTCTGCCCTGCGGGCGGGATACTCTCAGTAGCTTGCCGGACTCTCCGAGAGGGGCACAGAATGCTCATGTTCTCAAAATTACTAGCAGTTTTAATCCTGTTTTCCCTTAGCTAGTAAGCCTGCAGTGATGTTATTGATAGGTTCCTTGTGGTGGCTGGAGACTGTGGTGGTGGACAGGGGAATTATTAAACTTGGGCTTTCATATGCAAAGCCTGTGCTTCAGCCCTTTGAGCTAGCCTCCTGCCCGCCTCTTTGAGCATTCTAAGCTGTCTGTTCCCAATATCTAATAACTAACCTCGTTCTGAAGCTCCTGAAGCTTCCAAAGAGGATTCTTCTCCCTCTGAAATCAGTAATAGCTTCATCTTAGACGCATAAGTGGTGCCCTAACACGGAAGGACATAAGAAATATCCCTGCTGGACGGATGATCTCACTTCTCTGTGGTATACAGGGGAACAGAACAAAGCAACCCAAAGTTTCTAAGGGATAACAAATCCTACACCTTGGACTGCAGAACTGAAGTGACTCCGCACTGGGAAATGAGTGGCAGGGGACTGAGATATGAACTAGCAGTAAGGACAGTGGTGAGGCATCATCAATGTGAATGATATTGTCACCACATTACCTAAACTGGGTTTTGCAATGCGTAAAAAGAAAGCATCAGCCTGTGAAAGAAACTGAATAAGGCTGAAGGCTGGCTTGCCTCTGAAACATTATTCCTTAAATTCCCCAGTTCTTTGATGTGAACTGCTGCAGGCACATAGGCTGCCAGAGCCCTCTTACCACCGAGGGCATGTGCTGCCTGAGCAGAAGTGTCGCCTGTGTACGTGTGTGCCAGCCCATGCACTTGTTGCCCATGTGCATTGGCACCTCCATCTCCCCTCTTGAGGTGTGTGCTTTCTTGCCTTCTGCTGGGGCTCGGGGATGCGTCCTGGGGTTCCCTCTGCACTCTGGAGACGTCCTGCTTCCCTCTCGAGCACACCACTCCCTCGCCTTCCCCCATCTCTCTTGCCTCTCTTGCTTCTTGTGCTCCCTCTCGAGTGCTCTCTCCCCTTTCTCAGGTTCTCTAAATAAAACCTGCTTTTACTTCAAAAAGAAAAAGAAAGAAATTTAACTGCTTTGATTGGTGTCACATTAGAACAGGGCTGATGTCCGTTAACCAATCACATTTGAACAGTCAAGCCTAAGCCTAGCCTGGAAAATCAGTCCCCGCCATTCGTTCCTTTCATTGTTCAACAGTACAATCAAGATAACAGTCATCTTTTTTCCTAAAGTAGTTTGCAGTTGCAACACTCTAGGCAGTGTGCCAGCCCTTTATAAATGTGTTTTTCTTATTAAATGCACTTAAATAATGTCGGTGAACCGGTTACTTTAGCTCCGTTTTACAAATGAGGAGACTGCGTTTAAATAATATCTCTTACGGATTACATAGCAAGCAAATGACTGAGCTAGAATTTATATCCAGGTGGTCTGACTAGTTTATCATTTTCCCCACCGTATTTCAAAGATCAGTAACTTTCATTTTATAGTTTTCATAATTCCTTTCAAAAATGATATTAAGTATGATTTTGTCTGCTCATAAAATTCTGGTAAAGCTTTTTATTATTTTAATTGTGTGTTAAAGTAGTCTGCAAACTTGTATCTTTTAACAGCAAAACATAGTGAAGGTTTTCATAGCTCTATGGAAAAATCATGGTCCAGATACAGGATTGTTTGATAGATTTTGAAACTAAATGTTGTCCATCTTTTCAAAAAATTATTTTATTCTACTTCATGCTGAATTCCTAGCTGGATAAAATATTCTACAACTTCATGCATGTCCCAATTTTAAATATTATTTTTATGTAGAAGTAACAATTAATAAATTGATTATGGGAAATTATGAGAGATATATAATAATATCGGAAGTTTAAGTATAAACATTCAAAAGTATGGTGGTTATGAGTGCTCTTCCAAGTCATAGAAATAATTGCTCTATGTAATAGATATCTCATTGTTCTAGGCACTTTATATTTTTCATATGGAATTTGTTAATACAGGTCCTTTTCCATTTGTCAGAGTTTAAGTTTGCAGTTACTTAATGGTTAACTATCTTTTTATAGTAAAACCTAAAGTGACTTTGGAAGTGTGTTTCAATTAGAATAGTTTGTCCATTAATTTAAGTGCAATTCTTTAGTTCTGATAGATGAGTCATATTCATTTTCTTCATATGTGACCCCCAAGTTTCTTATTTTAAGTTAAAGTGTTCTAAGACAGCTTCCATCTATTCTACTATTATATTCTAAATCACCAATGCACTAGATCATACAATTTTAAGGCAACTCAAACGCGCTAACTTTCAAGTGGAGAAATTGAGCCTTGGGGAGATTAAGTTTTGTTATCAGAGTAATGGTTCATGGTGATGACCTAACCATAGGACCAAAATCTCTGCTGTATTTCAGTAGCATATTGTGCTCTCGTGTTCTGTAGTATCTTTTCATTGTATTGTATTCCCAGTTTTTTTTTATAAGATGAAACATAAATTCTTAGAGTTCCATTTGGATTTGCACATAATATGTATGAAAAGGTATGTATGACATTAAATAGAATTTTGAATTAGAAAGTCATTCTAAGTCATTATAAAACTTCGTGTTATAAGAAGTAGAGACTTCCGGTTTTTATTTCCCAACATTCTGTCCCGCATATGACTCTGATATGGCTCTAATATTTGTAGTAGCTTGTCTTTATGTGTAATCTACACTATGGCTGTTGAAAGAAGCTCATCTGAAAGAGAAGATGAGTCAAGTGTGCAGTAACACATTTTAAGGTAATTTTGAAGTTTTATTATCCTATATGGGGCAAGAACTGAATTTTAGTCTAGTCTTTAAAACCATTATAAAAGCCTGAGTTTCTCCAATCAATTCTCTTTCTTTTTTAGGGTGACTCAAATGAAGAATAAGAAATATTGTATATTCAGTGTTTAATTCTATTTCTGAATGTATTTTGCATTAAATTTCCTAATAAAGTCTGCTCAGCAGTCCGTGTTTTCTATCACAACACTTTATATTTATCTTTAAAGAATGATACGATTATATTAGAAGGATATACAGTGATCTTTCTAAAAATTACTTGCTGCTTTTTTCCTATAATAAAAAACATTAGTCCAAACTAGAGTTACATTATTGAAATCATTTCTTTTACAACTGTTTTTAGAACGGCACTAAATTTATCCGTTTCTGCTGTGATTTTTCTTGTATTTGCCAAGGCTGCCATCATAGAATCTTTTATTTTGAATTCTCCTGGGGGGGTGCTACACCCGGCGCTGCCGAGGGCGTACTCCTTACTCTCAGGAATCGTTCTTGCTGCAGCTCAGAGGACTTTATGGGTTTCCAGGGCTGGACCCTCCTCTGCCATGTGTGAGACTAGCATCCTACCTGCTGTACGATCGCTCTGCTCCACGTAATAGACTGGACAGGTTACACAACAGAAATTGATTTTGTCTAGAGTAGTTCTGGACACTAGAATTCCCGAGCAATGGTGTTGTGGAACTGCTTGTCATTCTCTTTTCTTTTACCTGTAGATGGCTACATTCTCACTACGTCCTCTCGTCTCTCTCTTTTTTATTTTTTTCCAGGCACGTGTATCCTGGTATGTTTATGCTTCCGTATGTCCTTTCTTCTCTTTAAGGACTAGTCTGACTGGTTTTATTTATTTATTTTGGGAGGGGTTTGAGGAGGGGGAGGTGAGGGAAGCTGGGTCACAGCCAGCAATGCTCAGGGGTTACTCCTGGCTCTGTACTCAGGAATTACTCCTGGTGGTGATCAGGGGACCATATGGGATGCTGGGCATCAAACCCTGGTTGGCCACAGGCAGGGCAAACACCCTACCTACTGTACTATCATTCTGGCCCTCAGAATGCGTTTAACCCATCCTGATGGCTCCATTTCTTAATTTAATCACTTCATTGAAGTTCTATCTTCAAATAGTTGCTTCTGAAGTTGTGGGGCTTAGAACTTTAGCTTAGATTATTGTATGGAACAAGTTTGTAGCACTTACTATTTGGGTAATGTCACAGCTCTTGTGCCATAGACTTTGTACCAAAATCTCTTTTTTGAGATTTGGCATAGTTATGATAACAGAAACCATGCTTTTCTTTTTTTTTTTAATGGATTTAGGGAAAGAGGTTGAGATAGAAAAAATATTGAAGATAAAAGCTCCAAAAGCTCAAGAATGAAAAGACCTTGTTATACCCAGGTCTACACCAGCCTATTAGTATTCTATTTGGAGATCACCTCCATTTTAGCTGATGTATATGTGTACTGTGGGTATTTCCATATGGTGTCCTTTCTTAATAATAGAGCCATAATAATTTTATTTGTCCTCTTTTTCTCTTTATTGAATTTTATTTGTATAGAAATGTAGCTGCTTTTAGAGGACTTAATTTTGTTTGCACATTTATTTATCCCTTGCTGTTTATACTGAGCACATGTAAGTGCTAGACATTTAAATAGACATCGTGTCTGTGACATATTTTACAATATAAGTTCTACTTCTAAACCTGTGGAATTTATGTTTGAGCATGAGAGACAGATACTGATAATTTTGTCTTTAAAGGATATTAAACTGATGTTTATTTCTTGGTCTCATGTTTCTAATTTGTATATCCTAGAATATGATTTTTGATGTTTTACTTTTCACTGTTTATATTTAATGTACATATTTTTTTGCATTATTCTTTCAGAAAGGGGACATTGTATACCTGCAGGTTCTGAGAAAAGGAATAGTCACTTTATTGTAATTATTAAACCTCAGTATAGACAAAGGATTAAGTTGGGTTATTTTGAAATCTTCATACTGTGATAATCATAAGTCTTTCCTCTTTATTGATATGTTTTCTACAAAAGTCACATTCTAAAAGTCATAAGTTATGCTGGTGTTTTTTTTCCTTTTACCTTTAGGAAATTTTACTTGGAAAATTGAGAAGTGGAACAGAGTGGGGAAGAAAAATATTTTTTTAAAAAAATTATTAAAAATGTTGAGCTGGAAGATAGTACAGCAGTCTGGCCTCTTGCCTAGCATGCTCTCAGCCCAGGTTCTGTCACTGCTGCCACATGGTCCCCAAGCCCCACTTGGGCTGACCTGGAGGCTTCCAGAGTGGTCTGGGCAGTTTCCAGCCTAGAGACCTGAGCATCTCCGCATCCTCAGGCCCTTGTGTTGAACTGCCTGTCCATTTGGCCAAGAATTGCTAGCGGGGCCCCACTGAGCACTTTTGGAAACACTGCCCCTCCATCCACCCCCCCCCACAAAAAAAATTTGCAAAGCTCTAATTTTGAAGCAATAGTAATTTTCAAGGACTGGAGCTATAGCACAGCAGGTAGGGTGTTTGCCTTGCATGCGGCCAACCCGGGTTCGATTCCTCCATCCCTCTTGGAGAGCCCAGCAAGCTACTGAGAGTATCCCGCCCACATGGCAGAGCCTGGCAAGCTCCTCCATGGTGTATTCGATATGCCAAGAACAGTAACAAGTCTCACAATGGAGACGTTACTGTTGCCCGCTCGAGCAAATCGATGAGCAACGGGACAACAGTGCTACAGTGCAGTAATTTTCGTAATAATAGTCTCCATTTTTAATAAGCATGTAAAAGGTTCAGTGATGCTAAAACTGTAACTATGGTATGTCTTTGCTCTGAGATTTGCTTCTCCTAAATAATGTACATCGCTGCTTAGCATTGAAGATGCCATTGCAAGTACTATTGCTATATAGCAACTTAATTATTCCTACAAACCAAAATTAGCTCTTTGCTGCTTTGCTCAGCCAGTATAAGATCTCAAGCCACAAGAAGGGTGAACGGGCACAGAATAAACAGTGTGCTGAGATGTATCCCTGAGGCTAGTTGTCTTCAAAGGGAAGACATTCTGGTTGGTTCTGCTGTGGACAAGAGCACAGAACTAGTTTATAATCTCTAGTGAGAATGGATTTTGATGCAGAGAGGATTTTGAGTGCAAGGGACAAGAGTTGAAGACTACACAGTTGAAGAGGAGAAAAATCAAACAGTTTTTCCTTGGAGAATTCACCTAAATAATATATTTCAGTTTAAAAGCCTCACTGGAAGTGAATAATTTCAAAATATTCTCAAGTTTCTTTATATGTGTCATAAAATCATCTGACACAGGGACCAGAGAAATTGTGCAGGGAGCAGGGCATTTGCCTTGCATGTGGCTGACCCAGTTTTGATCCCCAGCATCCTTTATGGCCCTACAAGCGCCACCAGGATTATTCCCTAATGCAGTGGAAGGAGTAAATCCTGTGCATTGTCAAGTGTGGCCCCTAAACAACAAAAAATCATTTGACGAGATATTTGGCTGAACATATGCTTCCAGATCTTCTCAGAACTAAAAATAAAAGTATCAGAAAATGCTGGGTGTAGTATATAACTGCCTCATTATGATTTTTAACACCATGCCAAGTATAAGCCAGGATGCTTGACTAAAAGTTTCTTCAGAGGTGGAAATGCCTCTTGGGGGCATCAGGTAAACTTAAAAAATAAGTTTATTCTCCAGAAGTGTGACAGAAGTAGAAAGATAAAAATGTGTGCCTAAGTTTCAACTTCAGTCTTTGGACTTGGACCTTTACCCCCCACCAAAAGTAAGACTTGTTAAGCTCCCAACGAATCCAATGATTCTACTTCTTGGCATCTCCCCCTCAAACACAGAAAGATTTATTCATGCCTGTGTTCTTTGCAGTACTTGGAATAATAGTTAGGATACAGAAAGAACACAAATGTCCAATGTTAGATGAATGGATAATAAAGTTGTGTTACACCGCGCGTGCACGCACACACACACACACTTGAATATTGTGCAAAAGAAAAGCCGAAATGCAGTTCACTGAAACTTGAAACTGGAGGATATGTTAAGTGAAATAAATCAGAATGAAGACAAACCTTGCATGATCTCAGTTATCTGTGGTATATAGCGTAACAAAGCAAGTGAGTAAATAGTATAAATGGATGACAATGGTTCTGATTATAAAACAGATTATCAAGCAGTGGAAGAAGTGGAGGGAGGAGGGAATGATCGTTGCATACCAAGCGCTGCAGTGAGTGCAGGCATACATTTATCTTTGGTGCCATGAGGACACTGGCCTAGAGGTGATGACAGAAGGACAGGGGTGAAGGGACAGAGGAGCTTTGGCGGTGGTGAAGCACAGTGACTTTGTACATTAAAACTATAAACATTAACACTCCTCGTAATTATATTACCTAAAAACTAAAATACACATTAAAAAGATGAAACTGGTCAAAAGTATGTTTGAGATACGTCTTTCTAGTTAATTGAGCAACTGAAGGCAATTCAGGACTGTCATCGTTAGGGAAAGGAAAAATAGTTGTGGGTGCACAACAAAATTTGTCTCTTATGAAGGTTGATAGTATGCCATCTAGATATGAATTAGTTTAGGAGCAGTGGTTACCAGAACTTTGATCAGAAAGTTATGAGACACGTCAAATAAGACAGTAAAAGGTGAGAAATGAGAATACATTATTAAAAATTAGTAATGTTTAATTAGTGTAAACCTCTCAAAATGATCTAGACATTGAAATTAGCAGAAAAGGATATTAAAGCAACTGCTAGAATCAATGATTGGGGAGGAGATGCTGGGGGAGATCATTAGTGAACAGATAGAGAATATCAGATAATGTCAAAACTTTGTAAATTTGAATAGTTAAAGCTCAGTGACTAATGATAAACTCATTGAATTGGTTTCATATCACTGGATAGAAACTATAGAAGGAGTTTAAAAGTGTGGAGGTAGATAAATATCAAGAATTTAAACTCTTTCCCCTTCTTGTTCTCCTGCCAGTTTTTCTCCTATCTTCCCATAGGTAAGCACCCTTGAACAATAGCCAAGTTCCATTAAAAGGTAATAATGGGTTCAGATTACTCAGTCATGGTTAATACAGTAATAGAATGGAACAACTTGAATTTTGGAGAAAAATGCTTGTGAGCTGGGATTCCTATATATCACCAAATTTTCATGTGTGTATTTTGTTTTCAACCGGAAAGGTTTTTGTAAAATGCTATTGCTTCTATACTTTTCTTCTAAGGGCCCTAGGAGTCAGTAAAGTTGTACTTGCAGTGATTGCTTACTATGGAACTCTCTTCTAAGATATAATCTAAAATACGTGTTTATGTGTATATTTATTTCTCTACATATTTTGAAGAACACTTTATTAACAGTGAGTGTTACTCTTTACAGTCCAAACTCTTTAAAATGTAGTCGTAACAGTTGGAGTTAGAAAGTGCTTGCTTTAATAGTGCTAAAGAACAATATATAAGTAATATTAAATTCAGCACAACTGTTTAAACAAAGCTAGACTTTAAAATGTGAGTGGCAGGAAGCAGGTTATTCTAATTCCGTGGAGCAAGCTAGCTCCTGGAAGTCTGAAAACTTATCTGTGCCTTTGGGGAAATGGATGGTCAGGTGAACAACCCCCTTCTCTATGTGCAACAGTTTTCTATACTCATCAAAACTTTTAGCTCCTTCTCTCCTTAATTTAGCTATAATAAACACAGATTAAGAAAGGTTAATCTTTTAATCCTTGTCAGTTTTCTATTTGAGGAGATTGTCCAAATGTCATAGCACTGTGGTATAAATCTCTTTTTATTCTTGAACACTGAATTGATTGGATTGAAGATCAGAAAGTGTCTCAGGAAGAGATAATCGACGTTGTTAGTCATTTTGTGACATTTATGTAAAGTTATTGTAGTACCTAAATATTTATTGTAGACAGTTTTGACCTTTCAGTGTTAAATGTTAATAACATGTTGAAATTAGAGAAAGGGAAAAAATGTTCAAACTGGTAAGCTATGGCTTATATTTAGCTCTGGTCAATATTAAGGCAGGGGTCAGAGCAAGAGTACTGAGTACGGCGGGGAGCTTGCCTGGCTTGTAGCCAGTGTGGGTGTGGACCCATATGTGCCCCAGCCCTGCCAAGAAGGACCTGAGTGCAGAGCCAGAGTAAGCTCTGAGTAGAGTCAGTTGTGGCCCAAAAATAGTATATAAAGTAATGTTAGGGGAATATATACATATATATATATTTGGGAAGGACTATTTTAGAAGTCATTAAAAATTAGAAATTATAGGGGAAATTAAAGATTACACATATGTAGAAATGTGGAAATTTTTTTTTTTGGCTTTTTGGGTCACACCCAGCGACGCACAGGCGTTACTCCTGGCTCTGCACTCAGAAATTACTCCTGGCAGTGCTCAGGGGACCATATGGGATTCCTGGAATTGAGCCCGGGTCGGCTGCGTGCAAGGCAAACGCCCTACCCACTGTGCTATTGCTCCAGCCCCAAAATAATGGAAATTTCTTGCTTGTGATACATATATATATTTGGGAGGGGTGGGGATTTGTGCTTCAGCCCAAGGATGTGGCATTGTTTGGACCCTGTATTGCTGGGAACTACCAGGGCCACCTAGGCAATGCTCAGACTTGTGAATGTTTTTGATGGAAGTGTGTATGTGTATATGTATTTTATGCATTTATATATATTGTGCGTATGTGTATATATGTACTGTGTGTGTTTGTATATACACACATAGTTACTAAACGAAAGCTTTGAAAGCTTTGTCATACATAGTGATGATCCCTTCTCTGTCCCAACTGCCTTGTCTCCCAGTACTTAAGGGAGGCTCCGACTGTGAACCCACCCTCCTGCCCTTGATCCCTGGGTATTGGTCTCACGTTATGTTTTGGTTTTTTGTTTTGTTTATGTTCTTTATTAAATGAAAGCTTTGTAAGATATACTTCTGACTGCTATCTACCATACCTAATAAGGGATAAACCTGAGGCAGCTAGTAAATTACTGAATTATTTCTTTTCTAAACTTAGCTAATTATTGAAATTTATTTTGGAAATGAACTTTCACAAAGGTTGGGCTTACCGTGGTACATTCGTTTTTGCACTTAGGTTTTAAAGTTTTGGCTTTTTGGGTCTTTCTTGGCTTTTCATGTTTTGGTTTGGCTTGACTGTATGCAAGGGAATATTTCATTTGGTTATTGTAACTTTTCAAACTTGCCCTTGTGTCAAGTATTATACTCAATGTTTTGCTTATTCGTATAATCCTCACAGCTCTGTAAGTGACATTACTCTCTACCTCTTATCTTACAAATGAAGAAATTTGTGTTAAAAGGCAAAATGATTCTCCTAGTGGTTGGATGACATGCCTTCAAACCCGGATTTGGTCTTATTTCATATCCAGTTCTCATGAATGTGTTTTATCCCACATTTTATAAACTAGATGTTCAAGACGTTTTGTCGTGGGCTTTTTATATGTACAAGGTTTGATGAGTTATTCTGGATTCCTTCGTTGAGGAAGTCTTCCACAAGGTGTGATCCATAAGCATTCACTTCTCTGGAGAGCCTCTTAAAAGTGTAGTATCTCAGACCTGATCTGGGGATGCAGAACCACAATGTACATTTAACAAGGTACTACATAGCAAGTGCCCGTATTCAGATCTGAGAATCAGTGGACCTGCAGACAGTTACTTCTGCACATCACGTGCTAGTGTCAAGAGAGGCATCCGTGAGCCAGAGAGCTAATACAGCTAGTAAACTGGTACTTGCCTGGGAATAAATCCTGAGTACTCCACCCGCCATCACCACCCTCCACCCCCAAAGAAAGGAAAGAAAAAAAGAGGCATCCACATCATCTGATTCTTAAAAAGTCTCAGCTATTCGAGACCAATTTTCTGATTTGCTAATTCATATAGAGTGCACTTTGTGCTGATACTATTTTATCAGTCCTTGCACATCACTACCTGTGATATTTGGTAACAACCTCTGACCTCTTTTGGGCACAGGACACTGAATTTAAGAGGATGATTCTTTGGATATTAATAAGGGAATCTAACGTGAAATAGAATAGCCCAGCGGGCAGGCATGTGTACTTAACTAGCCATAAATTTTATTGCCTATTTTAGGTTTATATTGCATTGACATTTTATCTTTTAACCAAGATAAAAAAATCTTAATAGAAGTAGGATAAAACCGATTCATATATTTGACCCATTGGTTTTTGTTTTAAGGATGCTAATTTGATTAATGATGCTTAGAAGCAAAGACTTGATTTTCCCTTTCCTTCCCTGTTTGCCTGATGCCACTTTCCTAATGCTGGATTTGTCATTTTTTTAGATGTGGAAGTTTTGTACTGGATTTCTCTTTGTTTACATGGCACCCTTATGGACTAGCAGGGTCTGTGCTTTAAGTATCTCCTAACAGTCCAAAGTTTAACACAATATATGCATCCGTGTATTAACACTCAAATGCTTTTTTCCATATGGAAGCACTCCTTCTGCGCATGCACTACCACTAACAAAGTAGTTATAGTTGAACAACTCCTAACTTTAAATCACTTCAATTTAAGCAATAACTGATTTTGAGGATGGAAAGTGAATTTCAGTAAGTTTGCATTAGTGTTCTAAATAGAAATAAAAACATCCGCACTTTAACTTTTCTTGTAAATACTATAATGATAGAATATGACTTTTTACCACTAAAACATAGAGGTAATAACTTACATCAAGAAAACGTTAAGCCAAATACTTTGATATAACGAAGTACTTTAATTTGACTGTGGATGTAGGTTTATCCTGTGCTCTAGAACTTTACTTAAAAACACAAGCCCAGTGGCTTTGGAAGTGAGCAGCTGGAAAGATTTCATTAAGTGGCCTACCCAAACTCAATCTTAAGTCTCTGTTCTTACCTGCAACACCTTCCTTCTCAGAAATGACTTTGCTTCTCTTAGAAAAGCCTCTTTCCTATGAGCCAGTAAAGTTATTTAACAGAATTTAAAGGCTTTCTTTAAACGTTTCAAACAACGATGATTATGTGAAGTAAGTAGATTTTTTTTAAGTCAAAAGCAAGATTTACTTTCCACCCATAATATCATCTAATCATTCTTTTCATTATGTAGCATTCAGATTTAGTAATGAACAAATTCACTTCTATCTTGAAGATTAGTTATAATAATACAAGCAGATATTCTTCAGAATTTTAAAAATGCATTTTATTTTTCAGCAAAGATGTCAAGGAAGTTAAGCTTGCCTACTGACCTAAAGCCTGATTTAGGTAAGTAAAATAAATCATAAAAAATAATAGCAGACTCCCTTCAATGGGTAGATAAGTAACAAAATAAAAAGATTTTTAAATAACCAGAGGCTAGACTTTTACCAGCAATAAAATTCTTAATGAGTAAAATATCTACAGAATAATGTTAAGGTACTATCAGAATATAAGATAATTATAAATTCAAGTAAGCTAAAATAATATATTTCTTCAACACATGTATACTTTATATCAAAATAAAATTGAATATTAAATTTATGTATAGTTTTTCTTTAACCATCTAAAAACTTAATGATATATAATTTAT
Source organism: Sorex araneus (assembly GCF_027595985.1). Lineage (NCBI taxonomy): Eukaryota > Metazoa > Chordata > Mammalia > Eulipotyphla > Soricidae > Sorex > Sorex araneus. The sequence continues at coordinate 174,077,719 of NC_073305.1, forward strand.
AAAGTTATTTTATTAAAGTGTGATTTTCTTTTAAATTAGGGACATTGGTCTGTTGAGGAAGTAACTGGAATTCTCAGTAAAAATTTAAATAGATTCAGAAGTGAAACCTGATTTTCACCTATTGTGGCAAACTAATGAAATTGAATTTGGTAACATTGTTATTGTAATCTCAGGAAATATAAATTTAAATTTATTTTAATTTAATTATTTTAATTTAATTTAAATTTATTGTAATATTTTATCACACTGTGATTTTTAACTTTCTCTTCAGCAGTAAGTGGATCCATGAGGTAACACATAGAATTGGTACCACAGTATCCTTGTATTTAAACCTATATATATATTATTTGTCTGTTTTCTCCAAATTTTTTTATTTTGTCATTTTGAAAAAAATCTAGTACCCTCCCTTAAACCTGTCTACTTTTTCTCGTATCTCCACCCATCAATATTACATTTTTTTTAAAAATCCTTCTCTCTCTTTTTTATTTGTTCTTCAGCTGTGCCTGCTAGGAGTCACACACTCTCTGTGATGTTGCTCGTGTGTTCCCCAGGGTCACATCATTTCAACTGTATTTTTGTAGAAGGCAACATTTTCTTTTTCTTTTTTTTTCCATTTTTTTTAATGTTTTATTTTAATGTGGACAAAAGCCACAACTGTTGATGCGTTTTAGAATCGAAACTGATTCTTAGAATCAATAAGTATTAAAAATCAATTATTTATGTGAAAATTGTTATATCTGATCATAGGATTGTTAAGTCCTTGTCTAAGAATTTCTTAAGCTGTGTGTTGCTAGTCACACCTTCTGTGTTCTTGCTTTCTGTTTGTTGAGTTGCCCTGGCTTCTGTTCTACTTTTCGGTCCAATTTGGGGTGCTCCTACTGGAATCTCAGTATTGAGGAATTAGGTGTTGCGTGGTTCAGACTTCAGGGTCTGTGATCTGGGCCCAGGAGTGGACATGACAGGGGCTCTGGCAGGGGGGCATGGCTGCCAAGGCTTTTGGAAATAGTGGGATTGGGGGTAGGCTGTCCACCCTGAGAAGACCGTAGAGTTTCTGAGCCTGGACACCGGGATACCTGAAATTATTCACAGTTTGGCGTCTGCAGAGAATATTGGGAATTGGTGGAGTTGAGCCCTTGGCCTGCCTGCAGCGGTGGGATGCGGGTGGCGTTCCTGAGTTTCAGATGGGTGGGGACTTGCCACAGCAGCCTCCCAGGGCCAACTCGGAGCGTGCCTGCAGCAGGGTCAGTGTTTCCGTCCTTTTAGCTGGTTGGTGTTAATAGCCTGGAGATGAAGTTGGGAATGGGTATAACAAGGCCAGCGGGTGAATGGACATGGTGGCAATGCTAGAAGGCAGCATTTTCAAAAGAAAGGAGTTTCCTGGGTTATTACGAACCTCTCAGACCATTTATTCTTTGGTGGCATGTTGAAAATACTTCCTTTCTTCTTGGTAAAGCTTTCTGTGCAAGTAAGCCATTATGAAAAATACATTGTCACTTTTTTTTTTTTTTTACTGTATGTCTGGCTCAAAAACAAGTGATATTTCAAGAGCTAAAATTAAGATTTCATGTAATAAATATAAATCTGGGATTTCTTAAAATATTTATTTTTAATTTTAGAAACTTCTATTGCCTTTGATTGAGTAAGAAAAATGTTGTGTAGGATGATTTCTCCTACCCCTATCTTAGAAATAACATTTGATCACCCACATAATCATCTCATTATTCTCTAGATTGCTTGGCTATTTTTATATTCATAATACAAACTTAGCTATTACTGGTTCATTTAATCATACTGATGTTAACACTTCCAAATTGTAGTCTTATTTATACTGATAAATAGCATGTGATTATGAAAGAATAGGCACAGTATGTTTTTTTATCAGTCAGAAATTTTAATCTTGAATTTAGGAAAAACAGTTTAGTGGAACCCTACAGTAGCACTGGTATAAAGGAGGAAGAATCATCCATTCCTAAAATGTAACCTACCATATATTTTGAAAAAGAGCATAGTCACTGTAAAACAAAAGACATAGTTTGAAGCCAGTTGCATCAGAAACTTAATACTAAGAATTTAATTTTTTCAGACAAAGGCTCCAAAATTTTCAGAAGGCCTCTAAAAAGATGTTTCTGATTTCATAACATTAAATACTAGTAGTTAGCCTGGTTTACAGCACTTACTACTTTAAACGTTTGAGAAAACATGTAGAAGCACTTTTAAAATTAACAAAAGCATAATATTGTTTGGGTATTGGGGTCACACCCAGCAAAGCTCAGCACTGATTCCCGCTTTGCGCTCAGGTGTCACTCCTGGTGGGGTTTGGGAGACCATGTGGTGCTGGGGATCAAGGTAAACACCCTGCACACTAAATTATCTCCAGCCCCAGTGGTAGAGGGGTAAGCGCAATTTTTATACACTTCTGAATTGTATAATAGAATGATACATTTGTGCTTCTCTCTTTCATTGCTGTTGGTCTATGTTTCTGTCCCCAAGTCTTTTGAATGCCCAAAGCAGTTTTCCATTTTCCCCAAGTAAGTTCTCTTTAAGTTATTGTACTGTTAAACTTTTTTTTTAATTTAAACTATTTAAATTTATTTAGGTGTTTTAATAAGACCTTTGTTTCACAGTGTTCCCACACCACACCCACCAGCAAAAAGCCAGTATCTCACCATCAATGTACAGTGGTTGTTTCCAGTTCTTCAGGCCTCCTCTACCTTGAATAAAAGTAGACTTTTGTACCACAGTATCCTTATATTTAAACCTATATATATTATTTATTTTCTCCAAATTTTTCCATTTTGTCATTTTGAAAAAAATCTAGTACCCTCCCTTAAACCTGTCTACTTTTTCTCATAACTCATATCTCATATCTCATATCATGGAAGGCTTTCCTTGGACTTTGTTCTCTTGGTTTTCTTCTATAAAGCCCACATGAGTGAGATCATCAGTATTTACCTTAATTTTCCTAGCCTACTTTGCTTAGTGTGACCCCCTCTAGTTACATAAGTGTTTTAGCATCTTTTCTAGACAATATGATCCTGTTGGGAAAGATGAGAAAGGAAAGGCTGCTAAAATCTCAGGGCTGGGACGAATGGAGATGTTACTGGCTCCTGCTTGAGTAAATGGATGAACAACGGGATGACAGTGATGACAGTGACAGTAATGATCCCGTTGTATAGCATATATCCTGCTTCCTGTTCAGCCACTGGGCGTCAGGCACCTGAGTTGTTTCTGTATCTGGGTTATTACGCATATTGCTACAAACAACTTTAAAGATGTGCACACGACTTTGGGGGCTAGAATTTTTGTGTTCTTTTGTGGGATCATATAGTACAACTTTTAAAAAACAACTTTGAGAAACTTATATATCATTTTCCATAGGGTCTGAGCCAATTCACATTTCCACCAACAGCATCTGAGGGTTTCATCTTCACACCCTCATCAACACTAATTGCTTCTGGGTTTTGTACCAAGAGGCCCTTCCCCTGCCTGTCATGTGAAATTGCATTGTCATTGTGATTTGCCTGTCCCTGGTAATGAGAATGAGCATTTTTCACGAGTCTGTCTTCCATCTCCTTATCTTCCTTGGTGAAGTGCCAATTCAGTACTTCTCACTGTATCTTTATGGGGTTGTTTGTTGTTGAGTTTTGTGAGTTCTTTAGAGATCTTGGATATTAGCATCTTATTATATGTGTGATGTGTGACCATTTAATAGTCATCTTTGTTTCAGCAATAGTTCTCTTTTGTAGTGCAGAATTTTTTTAGTTTTTTTTAATTTTTTTTATTGAATCACCAAGTAGACGGTTACATAGTTCTCAGGATTATGTCAGTTATACAATACTCAAACACCCTTCCCTTCACCAGTGCCCATCTTCCATCACCAACCCCCCCAGTCTATCTGCCGCCCTCTCCCACCTCCCCAGTCCCCACCCTTGTACGTGATAAGTTTCACTTCATTTACGCTTTATCTCGATTACATTCCATGTTTCAACACACAACTCACTACCGTTGCTGGGGTTTCCCCCCAAAAAGAAAAAGACAGTCCTATTGCCAAGGAAGCATTTGATAGTTCTCCATTGCTAAGAATATAGAGATATTAAGTCCCGCTGTTTGTTACATAACTTTTCTTTTTCCCCCTTGCCCCGCGCCACCGAGTTCACGCCTGTTTAGTAATCGCCACGCTGTCTGACAAAGGGAAAAAAACCGAAGAGGATGGTTATTTCCTGTCATCAGCCGGCGTGGGGCTCTGGCTTAGTTGATAGTCTAGTAGAGTGTCTGCAAGCAGTTTCTGGAACCAAAGGTCTTGCGCTGGTATCGGCTCCGGCTCGAGATTCCACCAGCGTCCCGCTATTCCATGTACATAATTTTTCCCCTTATATCCCATTCCCACGCCACCAGGTCTGTTTGCTTAATGGACATCACACTATGTTTGAAACCACGCCGCGTTTCTTCCCGAGAAAGAAGGATATTTCTTCTCAGCCGGCATGGGGATATAGCTTAGTTCAGTCTAGAGAGATGGCTACCACTTTGATTGCCTTCAATATTTCAGCAACAGACTATTCTTGATAGGATCTCCCACAAAAGTCCGACCTGTTAAAGAGGAACCATTACATATTGCTGATGCTAAGATGACATTAGGTCGCGTGGCCGCGGCAGCGGCTGCGTGATTTTGGGTTTCTATATAAAGTCCAGGGAAAGTACAACCAGAAATAACATCACTACAAACTTTTACCCTTTTATGGTGCTCATAAGATGGAGAAACCTAGAGAGAGGTTCGGCGTCTCCATTTTGCACTCAGAAAGCCGTGGACCCTGCGCTGTGCTCGGGAGGAAGGGATTGAGAGAGAGAGAGGTTAAAAGAATTGGGGAATTCCCGGTTTCCACTCTCGCAGCCCGCTGTGGGGTCTCCGATCCCGTGCCGGAATTAGTTCAGTGGGCTGCTTGGAGTCCAAGGGCGCGCTTTTGGGTTCTTCCATCATGCTCGATCCACAGCACGGCCCAAAGGGAATTTTTTTAGTTTTATAATTTAATATACATTTTATTTTCCTTACTCATGGAGTTAAATTGCTGAAGATACCACTGAGGCCAATTTCATAGAGTGTTTTGCATATATTTTCTCCAGTGTATTTTATGGGTTTGAGTCTAACATCCGGTTCTTTCATTTAATTTATTTTGGGTTAACTTTTATTAACTCAAAGAGAGTGATGCAATTTCATTCTTTTGCATGTGCCTATCCAGTTTTTTCTATACCATTTGTTGAAGAACATTCATTTCTTCATTGGCTTCTTTGTAGTAAATTTTCTGAGAACTTTGGGCTTTAAATTCTCTTCTATGAATGTGTGTCTATTTTCATTCTGATAAGCTGTTTTGATGACCATAGCTTTATAGTATAACTTAAGTTAGGGAATATGATATTTCTTATATTCTTCTTAGGACTGTTTGGGTTAATTCATGGTCTTTTTGTGATTCAATAATAATTTCCTTGAAGAATACATTGAAATTTTTATAGGAATTACATTGAAGCATTTTAACTTTGCTGAATCTTTCAATCATGAGCACAGAATCTTTCTTTCTTCTCATGTTTCTTCTGTTTTGGTATGCAGGTCTTTCTCCTCCTTTATTGATTTCTTAGGCATTTAATTTTGGATGAAGCAATTATAAAAGAAACTGCTCTCAATTTCTTTCCCTTTTAGTGCTTTGGTTACACGTGGAAATACAACAGTTTTATTTGTTGATTTTGCATCCCACTCCTTGACTGTCTTGGCTTACTGTTTCTAATATTTTCTCAGCGGAGTCATTCTGATTTCCTGTATATGTTATCATATCATTTTCATACAGTAATAATGCAATATTTAAAAAAATTTTGGAGGGGCTGGAGCAATAGCACAATGGGTAGGGCGTTTGCCTTGCATGTGGCCGACCCGGGTTCGATTCCCAGCATCCCATATGGTCCCCTGAGCACCGCCAGGGGTAATTCCTGAGTGCAGAGCCAGGAAGAAACCCCTGTGCATCGCCGGGTGTGATAAAAAAAAAAAAATTTTTTTTGGAACCCATCTTCTTCTTCTTTGTTTCTGTATTCCCTTTCTTTTTTGTCTTGACTAATTGCCTAATTGATGTGGCTAAAGCTTCTAGTAAGCTCAGAGGGTCAGAAACTTTATGTAGAGTATATGACTCTCATGTGGCATGCCTCACATGTGGCTCTGTCCTTGGCACATAGCACTGCAAACACACACACACACACACACACACACACACACACACACATACACACATACTCACACGCAAGTGAATACTTGCAAGACTTTTTTTTTTAAATTGAGAGTTTTTTTGTTTGTTTGATTTTGGTTGTTTTTTTGATTGTTTTGTTTTGTTTTCTTGCTTTTTGGGCCACACCCGGCGATGCTCAGGGGTTACCCCTATTTCTGGCTCTGCACTCAGGAATTACTCCTGGAAGTATCGGGGGCTATATGAAATGCCAGGGGTTGAACCCTAGTCGGCCACATGCAAGGAAAAAGCCCTATCCACTGTACTGTTGCTCTGACCCCCCCCTTTTTTTTAATTGGTTTTTGCGCCACACCCTATGATACTTCAGGGTTACTCCTGGCTCTGCACTCAATAATTACTCCTGATGCTATAGAGTTCTGGGGATGGAACCAAGGCCAGCTGCCTGCCTTCAAGGAAAACACCGTATCCACTGTAACTGTAATATTGCTCTAGTGCCCCTAATATTCTTTTGAACAGTAATGTATTTGGGGAGAGGCCTTCGAATAATTCTGCAATTTCCAGAGCTTTTCATTGCTCTTTTACTGTTTCTATTTTTTTAAGTATAGTTCTCTATTTCATTATTTGCATATAGGAAACCCTTGGACTTTTGTAATTTAATGTTAATTTTGTAGCCTGCCCCTTTACTATACAAATCAATTGTTTCTAGGAGCTGTTTTTTGTAGTCTTTAGGATTTTCTAAGTATAATACCATGTCATCACAATAAAAGTTTGAATTCTTCCTTTCCTTCTGGATGCTCTCATATCTTTTTCTTGCCTAATTTCCATAGCAGCTACTTCCAATACTATCTTGTGTAAAAATGGTGAGAGTGGGGAACCTTGTCTTGTGCCTCATCTTAAGGAAAAGGATTTTAGGTTTTGCCCCTTGAATATAATGTTTGCTGTAGACTTGAGATAAATGGCTTTGACAGTTTTGAGGCAAGTTCCCTCTGTTCCCATTTTATCTTATCGAGGGTTTTTTTTTTTTTTTTATCATGAATGGGTATCTTGTCAAATGTTTACTCTGTGTCTGTCGCTATGATCAATACTGAGTGACCTGGAGGTGAAATGGCACAATTCTGAGTGCAGCTTCCTAGCTGTGAATTCCTGTGATTGTTTTTTCATCTCATTGTTTTGGAGCCTGTGTTTTGTTTCTGGAGCTCAGACAGGTCTACTCCAGACAGCAGGCTTTTGTTTCCTGTTTCATCGGTCTGTTCTGTGCCTTCTGATTGGTGAGTCCAGTTCAGTGCCATTGATGTTCAGTAAAGTTACTGATTCAAAAGAATTTACTGTCGTTTTTCGGTGTGGTTCCTACAGTTATTACAGTTGATCTCTAAGCTTTCTCTTGTATTCTTTCTTTGTACTTTGATACCTCCCTTTTGCATAGTGACTGGATTCCCTTTTCCTCTTCTTATTTGTTTCTTCCTGAGTCATTTTGTTAGTAGGTTACCATGAGGCTTACACACAGTGTTGTAGGCCTGAGGCTTATTTTAAGTGGAAAGCAAATGAGTCTTGAGCCAGGAACCCATCATTAAGCTGCTTTTTTACCTAAGTATATGTTTTCAGTATCTTAATACAAGTGGTTTTGTTTTGTTTTGTTTTGTACATTGTGTAGAAGACCCTTGAGTATTTCTTGAATTCTTTCAACTACTTTTATTTTTCTTTTGTCTGAAACCTATATCTATCTCAATCTGAGTGACAACCTTCCTCATTATTCTTATCAGGGGTCTTTTCTACCAAGTACTTTGAATATGCCGACAGTCTTTTCTATTCTTTAGACTATTGAGATCTACTGATAGTCTGATAGTTGTCCTTGTAGGTGACTCTTTTCCTTTTTTATTTCCTTAGGATTCTTTTCATTTTTATCATTTTAATTACATTTCTTTAGGTGCACATTTGTTTCAGTTTATTCTGTTTGAAATTCTGAACTTCTAGACGTCAGCCTCTGTTTTTTTTCTCCTCTGTTATTTCTTGAGACAAGAATTCTGCCCCTTATAACCTTCTCCTTCTAGTATTTCATGTGATGAAAATGTCATTGATGTTTTCCTATTAATATCATATTTACTCATTTTTGCTGTTGTTCTTGTTGAATGACTTACACTACCCTATCCTTTTTATTGTGTTTTTGCATGCTTTTAGCTCAGCTACTGTGTTACTAGTTTTATGATTTTTGTTTGGTGTTATCATGTACTTTCTCTTGAGCTTTCTCTTCTCATTTCTGTTGGCAACATTAGGACTGTTGCTTTGAAGTCTTCAGAAATTTTGCATTGTTCTCTTCTACTTGGGCATCTTCCCAGGTTTTCATTTTCAACCGCAGGTGTCAAATAAACTTCTCTGTCACCTTAGTACGAGTGGTGCCACACCTGGGCCTGGTGGATCTGTGTTTGGGTAGGCCTGGAGGGTTTGTGACTGTCACAGCTAGCCACTGTGGCTCTGAGTTCCTGCAGGCCGAGGTGGCTATCAGGAGTCTGATGTTGCAAGCACCGAGTCCAAGCAGAATGGACCCCAGGTTTGATGTCTCTGCAAAGCAGCAGCTGTGACATTAAAGCCAAGTGGGTCCGGAAGTCACTAGGACTTACAATTTGCCAATGCCTAGAGGGATTGTGGCACCCTGTAAGCTGAGGCAGCTACTGGGCAGTTGCAGTCATGTGTCCCCGGCAGCCACGTTAGCACTGAGATCAGGTGACCTGTAGACACCAGGGGATGCGGTGCAGTACGCAGCAAGGTCCTTTGCGGCCAGCGCTGAGCAGGCCTGGGGTGTGGCAGATCTATGCACTCAGTGCGACCTGCCTCAGGCAGTAAGTAAGGGATCAAGGTCATGGGAGAGTTGTGCAGTGATGCAAAGGGCCCTGAGTACTGAGAAGCCACAGGTCACTGAGGCCCATCAGACTTGGCCAGTGGCTGGGGAGCTCGTGCTGGGCAGGACTGAGAAGAAGCGGAAGACGGAGGGCGCGCTGCAGGGTGTGCGCCCCGGGTGGCCGTGACCCTGCCCAGAAGCCCCGCAGCCCCGGGCCCCTGTGCGCTCTGGCTGAGCTCTCTGCAGCCTGCGGAGCGTCTCCTAGGATGAAGCAGGTTATTCACTCAGGCGAGGCGGAGTCCGTTTCTTGCTCTCTCTGCCCTCAGCCAGCACGTAGTTGCTCGAGTGGGGTGGTTTCCCTTCAGGGTCTGTGAGAGAACGGCTTCCACCCGCAGCCCCGGGCGGGAGCACCAGGCACCTACCCGCCAGCTCAGCCTCTCTAAGTACGTCTGAGTATAGGATTTGGGTGTTGGAAGGCTTTGTACTCGATGCCAGCACCTCCATCATTCCCCCCCCCCCCCCCCCGCATCATCAGCCCACCCTCAGAGTCTGGCTTTGGAGCCGTGCCCAGCGGTGCTCAGGAGCTCCTCCCAGCTGTGTGCTCCGCCCCTTGGCTGTATCCCGGGTCATGTGATTTCAAGCCTTCATGATACCCAGTACTTTCCATGCCTACGGTGTTGGTGATGTCACTAACTTCAAGTTTCCTTTTTTTTTTTTTTTTGCTTTTTGGGTCACACCCAGCGATGTCCAAGGGTTACTCCTGGCTCATGCACTCAGGAATCACTCCCAGTGGTGCTCAGGGGACCATATGGGATGCTGGGAATTAAACCCGGGTCGGCCGCATGCAAAGCAAACACCCTACCCTCTGTGCTATCATCTCTCCAGCCCCTCACGTTTCCTTCTTGAGGTTTTCTGTCAACCTCAAGTCTTGGATTAAGGTCACATCCTGATTTTCCTATTAATTAGCTTCAGCAAGTCCATCTGCCTAAGCTTCTTTTATTACTCGTTTCTGAATTGTGAATATAATACTTCTCATGGTTGCTGTGTATATCCAATAAAGTGTTAAACGTTACATTGTCTGGCACACAGTAGGCCTCGCTTAATGCTCACTAATTTCATTTCTGCTCTTGTTACTAGAAGTAAAATTTCCGTTCCATTAGCTTACCCAGTTTCTAAAATTCAAAACACAAAGATCCAGTTAATTTAATTAGATAGCTAAATTAGTCAAAGAGCTTTAATTGGAGCTTGTAATTCATGAACTGTTGAAAATTCTAACTTGTCTACAAACTGTTCCAGAGGAAAAATAAATAAATAACCTTACTGTGTCAGTTCGGATTTGGTTCTGATTCTAGTGATTTTCCCATTTCACTCAGACCTTAGTAGTTATCTTTAGTAATCTAATTTTATAGGTAAGTCATATAACAAAATCCAGCTGTAGTTTGTGAATTTTATATAGTTATTTTCTCCATAAGTTGAAATCTTGTTTATTTCACCTGTCATTAAATTTAATAGGTATCAGTAAGTTTTTGCACAGGCTAATTTACGTTCGAATTTCTACTTTCAAATTTTCTTGTGTCATTAATTTCCATTTTTAATCACTAGTCACGTTGTGTTTTGTTATTAAATAGTATTTTTGTCATTGGAAAATAATTTTAAATTCCTGGTTTGGCACTTTTATTTTTTTTGAAACTAAAAAATTAGCATATGGAATCAATATCGTATTGCAAACTCACCCAGTAATGTCTTTGTGGAAAGTTGTTTTATTTACAGTAGGTAGCTATTTTTATGTCATAATCTGTAATAGGAAGTTCATTCTCAGGAAAAAGACATCTTTAGAAGCTATCATTATAGATGACCCATGCTATTTTCATAACTTACAGCTTTAGTGTTTTCAAATGGTAGCTGTAAATAAAATTATGTTTTTTCTGATTATTATGTGGGAACTTTTTTTAAATCTATGAATTAATATTTTCAATTTTAAATTTGACCAGAAAGATTGGGGGGACCATGGGGTTCAGTAGTAGCTTTTATTTAACAATATAATTTAGATGACTTTAATGTGTTTTTAATTTCTTGTCAATTTCATGATAACATTGAAAGCTATGATTTGACAAATAATATGAGTACTAGAGGAGGACATGAACAAGTAGAAATTTTGAAATATGGTCAATAGAGAGTACTCTAAAATTTTATTCTATCCCAGTGGTGTAGTAGAATTGTATTGGTTTAGTTACTCTCAACTACGGATTTATCTTCCACAAGTACTTATTGAATATTTTAGCATGCAAAGGTCACTGTGATAAGTTAAATTATTCAAGGCATCAAAATGACACAGATCTTGCACTCAAGAAATCTTCTTTTTTGGGCTGGATCGATAGCACAGTGGATAGGGCATTTGCCTTGCACGTGGCCGACCTGGGTTCGGTTCCCAGCATCCCATATGGTCCCCTGAGCACTGCCAGGAGTAATTCCTGAGTGCAAAGCCAGGAGTAACCCTTGTGCATAGCCAGACCCAAAAAGAAAGAAAAAAAAAAGAAATTTTCTTTAAAGCAAGGCCTAAGAAAAGTCAGAGCCAACTATGAACAGATAGACAATACAGCTGTTGGAAGACTCTGTGTGTGTGTGTGTGTGTGTGTGTGTGTGTGTGTGTGTGTGTGTGTGTGTGTGTGTGTGTGTGTGTGTTGAACAAAACTTATTTAGAAAGACCTGAGGGGAAAAACGGAGGAAATATATATTCAAGAAATAACAGTCTTCTCCAAAGTGGAGAAAAATAAAGAGACATAAAGATAGGCAAGTTATAAATTATCAAAAGAGGGGAAAAATGTTCAAAAAAAAGAAAAGGATTAAGCTTTTAGGGATAAAGTTGTTTTACCTGAAATGAAGGAATGAGCACAAGCTTTTTAGGTAGTGAAGAGTAAAGTGAGGGTCCCAGTGAAACCCAGAATTATAAGCACAACCTACAAGTGTGAAAATGCAGCGTAGTCAGTTCAAGAACATCGAGCGGCTTTGTTTAAGCAGGGTTCCTTTAGAAGACAGGCCAGATAGTAAATTAAAGGTATTTTATAATTATAAAATCTTGATTATGAGCGTGATCAAGTAGGTAAAGAGGAATGCTTTAATTTGTTTGTGAAATAGAGGAGACAGTTATAACCGCACTGTAATAAACTTTAACTTAGTTTTGTTAGGGTAGTGAGAGATTGAAGGCATGGAGATGACGTGGACAGTGGACAGTAACCTAGATAAGTAGTGTTAAGGTACTTAGCATGAGTAATAACGTTGGTAATTTTAAAAAAAGAACGAAATAGGACTTGACTCAAGTAAAATAAACGGGGATAGCCAAAAATGTGTCTTACTTTACGTATCGTGACATTTAAAACTTGAAAGCTAATTAATATACTTTAATGACATTTAAAACTTGAAAGCTAAAATTTTCTGGGTTATCATCAATGAATAGATTTGGCTGAAAAACTTGACTGAAAACAACATTTCTTCCTCTAGCCAGTTTGAAAGCAGAATTGGAGTACTGTGAGTGCACTTTCTAAATGTGGAAAATTGAGAATACTATACTTACCTAGTTCTCCCGCATCGTGCAACCAAAGGAAGAAATAAAAACATGATGAAAAATGGTGTTAAAGGCTAGGATTAGAAAAGTCGTAAGGATTGATAGTGAAAATCACCCGTCCAGTACACCAGGAATAAGCCAGGAAGCTCCCAGCGCGGCAGAAGTGTTTGTTTCTTCACGTGCGCTACATATTTAAGAGAAATTAAGAGCAGAGAAACAGTTTTTCTTTTCACTGAAAAAGAAATGAAAGTGAACTATAACGCAAACGTTGTTTTTCCACAGAATTTTGACATTTGTGGCAAAGCTGCCCCACATTGTGGTGCTTTATGAGTTGAAATAATCCACCACTTTTTAAATCATTTCAGATGTAAAAGATAATTCTTTCAGTCGCTCTCGAAGTTCGAGTGTAACCAGCATTGATAAAGAATCCCGAGAAGCCATCTCTGCTCTTCATTTCTGTGAAACCTTCACTCGAAAGGCAGATACGTCTCCTTCCCCCTGCTTATGGGTGGGAACCACACTGGGGACCGTGCTCGTCATTGCACTGAACCTCCCGCCCGGGGGAGAGCAGAGACTTCTGCAGCCAGTAATTGTGTCTCCAAGTGGTACGTATGTGCGTGCGGATGCCAACTTGCATTCAAGGTGTGATTCACTGTACTTGGATAGAAAACTCATTGAGGGTTGTTTACAGTGCTGTGTTTTCCCGAAGGAACACAAAACACAGAGTTTAGAGTATCATCTGTTGATCTTTAGAGCCATTTCAGGTCCTCTACTTTTTTTTTTTAACTCTAAGCCCATGTCCAGATTGGTTACTACGTAAGAAAATGAGGAAAAGAAATTTGCTCTAGTAATGCATTCAAGATATCTTAAGATATAGTGTTCCACCAGCAAAAGGAATATGTATTTATAAGAACAAACATATTTTTAATGTATTTGATCTCATAACTGTTACATTTCAAAAAAATAATTTTTTTCAGTCACCTAGGGTAAGATGACTGAAGAGGAAATTTTAAAAAGAAATTTGTAATAATTAAAAATTAGTTGAATTAAAGTAAATATTTGTGGGTTCTCTGAGATCTGAGAATTACTAAGAATTCTGGTTTCCATAGCTGATTTACATTGGTTTAGTTAGAAGAAACCTTTACCGGGCCAGAAACTTGTAAAGAAGGCTGGAGCACTTACTTTGCATGCAGGATTCCCAGTTTCAATTCCTGACCCTACCTGGGACTGACGCCTGAGCACACAGCCAGAAGTAGTTTTTGAGCATCACTGAGTGTGACCTCCCTCGAGCTCATTAAGCAAAACAGGGGAAAAACAGGTCAGAGGAAACTCCAGCCATCTTGGTTTTTCTCTTATTTATATCGTGGCTTAAATAATACTAGGAATTGAGAATTAATATAAATTATGATTCACGGGTTCGATTCCCAGCATCCCATATGGTCCCCTGAGTACCGCCAGGGGTAATTCCTGAGTGCAGAGCCAGGAGGGACCCCTGAGCACTGCTGGATGTGACCCAAAAAGTAAAAAAAAAAAAAGATAAATTATGATATAACATTCACTTTCGAGATATCTTATGTCAAAGAAGCAGTTTAACGGGCTGGCGAGAGTACAGAGGTTTAGGCGCTTGCCTTGCACGTGACTAGCTCTTTGGTTTGATTTCCTGCACCACATACAGTTCCAGGCACTTCCTGAGCTTGAGGTGCTGTATGGGGAGTGATCCCTGAGCCTGAGCCAGGGGTTAAGACATGAGCACCACTGGATATGGCCTGAACAACCCCCCAGCCCCTAAAAAGAAGCAGTTTAATTTGCTCATTCAGCTTCACAGTTAAGAATATAAACCATAGGTCAAGCTGTGAGATTAAAACATCAGATTCCAGAAAGATGATAGTGTTAATTTCATTACTTATGAGTAGCAACCAATGTGTATAGAGGGAAAAACCTTGGAGGTAAAAATCAAAATATTAATAATGATTGCTAAATAATTACATTGGGAAGAATTTTTTTATCTGATTTGTAGTCTCTACATTTTCTAAAACTAATATCAATATATAATAACAATGTAAATGTTTCCAATTAAAGTGAGGGGTAAATATAGATAATTTATATTAACCACATAGAATATTTTCTAGCCAGCAGTAAAGTTAGCTATAAAATTAATATAGAAATAATGTTTGTCTCAGTGGTTGACTTTTTAAAGTTTATTTTTAAAAATAGTTGTTTTAAGGACCAGAGAGATACTACAGGCATTAAGGCTCTTAACTAGCATTCAGCTGAGCCCAGATTTGGATCCCTGGCACCACATACAGTCCCCTGAATACCACCCCCTCACACACCCACACACAAAAAATAATAATAAAAATATATTTTTTTAAATAAACCCAATCCACATAGACAGTGCAGGTCTTTGGGTGCATGTACCCTAAGATTTCATGATGCACATCAGATGTAGCCCCGGAGACCTCTGACCCTCGCCAGGGCTCCCCTGGGGGTCTGCAGCATTGCAGGACCCACACATACAGTAACTGGTTCTATCTTATACTAAGAAAATATTATATATCTGAAATATAAATTTAACTAGTCGTCCTTTATTTTATCTGGTTGTCCTGCCATAGACAAAAATAGATAAATATAAAACAGAAAGGGATCAGTATTTTTTAAGGAGAAATTTTGAGAGAACTGGAGCGATAGCACAGCGATAGGGCATTTGCCTTGCACGCTGCCAGCCTGGGTTCAATTCCTTCATGCCTTTCGGAAATCCCGGCAAGCTACCGAGAGTGTCTCGCCCACACAGCAGAGCCTAGCAAGCTTCCCGTGGTGTATTGGATATTCCAGAAACAGTAACAAGTCTCAAAGTGGAGACGTTACTGGTGCCCGCTGGAACAAATCGATGAGCAATGAGATGACAGTGATGACAAGTATTAAAACTTTAAAAACAAGATCCAGAATACTGAATCAATCTCCTTTCCAAGTCCTTACAATTAACTCAGCATGAGCCCAAAGGGTATTTACACAAGATGTTGAGGGAAAAAGGATTTCTACTAATTAAAGCAAGTAAAGACATAGTCTTAAATTAAGGAATTAAATTAGCCAAAATAATGCCTTTCCTGTATTTGACACATACTATTAATAATTTAGAATGTAGTTAATTTTTGAAAGAGTTTTTAGAACTACATATTTCTCCTTGTCACTCTAGATCAGTACTTCTTATTAAAAATAACATATTATACATACAAATCTAACATTTTCTAAATGCTGTATTTTTAAAAGTAAAGGAATACTTAAAATTAATTTCAAGGGGCTGGAGCAATAGCAAAGCAGGTAGGGCATTTGCCTTGCACGCGGCCAACCCAGGTTTGATTCCCAGCATCCCATATGGTCCCCTGAGCACCGCCAGGAGTAATTCCTGAGTGCAGAGCCAGGGAGTAACCCTTGTGCATCGCCAGGTGTGACCCAACAAGAAAAAAAATTGTTGCAAGAATAAAAATTGCCGAGTGTCCAAAACACTTATTATTTCAGCATGTAAACCATATTTTAAAATAATATTTTATAATTTAATAAAAATTAAATTATTTTGCATATTCACTTAAAAAATTCTGTACTAAGTCTTCAGATACAACCTGTTACTCTTACAACATATCACAGTACATTTGTTTGAAGAAATCATTTCAAATTTTGAGGAGGGTGGGAGGGAGTTGGTTTTGGTTTTTTGGTTTTATTTTGTTTTTGGGGGGGCGGAGGGTGGGCCACACCTACCAATGCTCAGGATTTACTCCTGGCAGCGCTCAGGGGATCACATGGGATTCTGGGGACTGAACCCGATACAGCTGCATGCTGAACCCGATCCACTATACAATTGCTCCAGCCCAGATTTAAGTGCCCAATAGCTCATTGTCTGCAGGTACCATGTACGCACTCTCATGCCTCCTGGAGTGCATTGCCAGGTGTGAGGGAACTTAGAGTTCCAGGTATCACAGCATTTATTTATTTATTTGGCAACACTTAACTTGGTGGTGGTGGGGGGGGTTCTTTCGGTTTTTAATGTCAATCTGAAATCGAATCCCTTCAGTAAGCCAGTGTACAATTTCAGGTCAAGATCATATATTTTTATGTCTCTAATATGTGGCAAAGTTGACATAAACGTTTTTGCTCTGGATTGAAGATTTTTGTTGCCTACTAAAACCCCTGTGTTGTAGGTACTATATTGAGGTTAAAAGGGGCGATCCTGAGAATGGCCTTCCTGGATACCACCGGCTGCTTGGTGCCGCCCGCATACGAACCCTGGAGAGAGCCCAACGTTGCTGAAGAAAAAGATGAAAAGGAGAAATTGAAGAAACGCCGGCCTGTCTCCGTGTCCCCCTCTTCTTCTCAGGAAATTAGCGAAAACCAGTATGCAGTGATATGTTCCGAAAAGCAAGCAAAAGTAATCTCACTGCCAACCCAGAACTGTGCTTATAAGCAGAACATTACGGAAACCTCATTTGTGCTCCGCGGAGATATTGTCGCTTTGAGTAACAGTATCTGCCTTGCTTGTTTTTGTGCCAATGGACATATTATGACTTTTAGGTAAGGGTCACATTTTTGTTAATACCCATATGGCGTATTCTACCCCAAAGCTACTACAGAGTTGCATTCCAAAAACTTTTGACTCGTTCATAGTCACACAGTACTATACTCAGAGGATTTATTTTCGGTCTGGTAAAAACAAGTATATGAGAGTACAAATCTGGTATATTTCCCACTCCAGTCAGCTAAAACATACATAATATAAGATCCCTGCCATGCCTTCTGTAATACTTTGTTCAAGACTGAAAATCACTTTTATTATTAACAAATTTTTACATCTTTTCCCTTAAGTTTGCCAAGTCTAAGGCCTCTCCTGGATGTATATTACTTGCCACTTACCAACATGCGGATAGCCAGAACGTTCTGCTTCACCAACAATGGGCAAGCGTTGTACCTTGTTTCACCCACAGAAATCCAGAGACTCACTTATAGTCAAGAAACCTGTGAAAATCTTCAGGTAAATTACATAAATAGTTATGTAATTTCTTCAAATTTCTATGTATAGAACCTTTTAGCCAGAGTTTCAGAGCACATGCTCGGAAATACCGTAAAGTAACTTCATCTGATTGTTATTATGAGACGGATTTATTTCACTGATCCATACCATATTCTTTCTTGTCACTGATGACCAAAAAATGTGAACTCTAACATACTTTCACATTGAATGACTATCTAATTAAATGCAAATTTATTTTCTAAAAGGTCTTATGGTGTAAAAATAATTACATCTTCAGTGCTGGGAAGATGGCCCACGGGCTGAAGTGCATGCCTCGCATCCAGGTCCCCGTATTTGACCCTGGCGTGATAAGAGCCCCTGAGAGCTTTCTAGACTGTGGCCCTGGAGTGCCCTAATTGCCTCTGGGGTGACCAAGCTGCCCATGGAGGCCACCATAGTGCCTGGCCCAAGTATTGAGCTGCCTTCTCTGACTGGGCAGGTGGCGCCAGGAGGGCTCCGGTCCCGCTAAGGCATACCCCGCAAAATAATAATTCCCTTTTGCCATGCACTAAACCAATCATCTCTTCTCCAGAGCAGAATCTAGACTTCACAAGAATGCCACAAGAGAAAAATAAGGTTTGGGGGTTTTCCTCTCAGTATTTTTGTTAATCACTTTGTGAGAAACTAGTAATTCCTTTACATCTAAAACTTCCTTTTGCATATGTATTAGAAAATTATCAGTTTATTTTCACCTTTTAACATGGCTGCGCATGGGCCAGAGAGTGAGTACAGGTGTAAGGCATATGCCTTGCATGCGGTCAACGCTGGTTGGGTCCCTGGCACCACATGTCTGCCCATCCATCTCTGGGTGCATCACAGGATGCAATCTCCAGGGTGCACAGGTGATTCCCAGCGCTGCAGGGCTCTTGCAGGCCCACATCCTTGAGCCCTCCTGTTGAACTGCTGGCCCAGTTGGCTGAGAATTGCCAGGTAGGGGCACCCAAGAGCACTCTCCTCGAGACAGCCCCAGATAATTTCCCCATGACGTGATAATGAGATCACATTTGCTTAGAGTTTTTTCTCTTTGCAATGTAGCATGTGTAGGTTTCCAGGATTCAGACCTGAACTTTTGTTGGCCACTATTCGGCCATCCCCATGGGGAAGCGAGCAAGGTTTTCAAGAAGGCCGTAGCTCATTAGTAAGGAGTAGAGAGCTTTAAATTGAGCATGGCTTCAGACTACGCTAACAAATCATAAAAGCAGGCCCCAAGAGGATTGAAATATTTCCCAGTACCCCAGAATGCATCACATGGCAACTTAACAGTTGTCAGAAATATTCAGCATTAAATGGAGTAAAAGTCAAAGGATGTAGCATCTAGCCAGATTATCGGGTATGCAAGATACAGGAAAACTCAGCTGTGATGTGCATAACCAGTAGCAACCAAAGCATAACTGAAAACTGATGTTAGAATCAGTTCAGAAAGACATGAAAGTTTTTTAGCTGTTTGTGTTAAACATCTTTATATGTTCTAAAGCTTGTGAAGTATAGACACAAGAAAACCAAAACTAAACTTGTAGAGATGAAAAGCTATAATGTTTAAGATGAGAAAGATTATAAGATGTATAAGATTGGCAACGAGTTAGATAGTGCAGAAGAGAGGAAGTAACTGGAAAGCTCAGCAATAGAAAAAACAACTATTTAGATTTGGAAAGTAGGAAACAAGTTCTTGTCAAATCAGTGATGTCAACTTTTAGGAAATGGCAAAGTTAAATCCAAAGAAAGAAAATAAATATTTAAGTGGAAAACAGAAACGTCATAGAAAAAAGACATCAATGAAACCAAACTCTGGTTCTTTGATCAGTAAAATGTATCACAAGCAGTTATGAGATAGAAATTGTGGTAGAAGGTATGAAATAGAAATTACAAATTATCATTATAAAGAATGAAAAATGATTCTATAGATACTACTGTAGATCCCATAGATACTAAAATAAATAAATCATTATTAGGTATGACATGTAAGGATTTCAGATGGTCCCTTTTGTTGAGGGGGTGACATAGGGCCCCACCTGACTGTGGTTAGGGCTTATCTCTGGCCCTGTGCTCAGGCCTGGCTCTTGACGGTGCTCGGGATCCTTATGTGTTGCAGGGGAATCAGATTGGCTGTGTTCGAGGCAATCTTCTTAGCCATTCTACTGTCTGACCCCCAGGGGGCCACATTTTTTTTTTTTTAAGAGATGGAAATTACTAGAGGTGATTTAAAAAATAAATAACCCAAAGAATATTGTATCTATTTGAGAATTAAAATCGAGGTTAGAATTTTTTTTTCTTTTTGGGTCACACTTGGTGATGCTCAGGGGTTACTCCTGGCTCTGCACTCAGGAATTACCCCCTGGCAGTGCTCAGAGGGGACAATATGGGATGCTGGGAATCGAACCCGGGTCGGCCGAGTGCAAGGCAAACATCCTACCCACCATGCTATCACTCCAGCCCCCAAGGTTAGAAATCTTGACCCAGGTGGCTTCACTGCTGATTGTAGTATATCATGAACATTTCATACTAGGTCTACTGTATGTAATTTTTTCCAAAATTTGAAATATGGAAATGTTTCACAACTTAATCGTGATAGCAAACCAAAGACAATGCAAGAGAAAAACATACATATATATATATATAAAGAGACAGACAGACAGACAGAGAGACCAGTATAGATAAACATCAATACAAAACGTTAGCAAATGCAGTTTATCAGAAGCAAGATTCTGATCTTGGTAATTGATCATAACTAAGCTGAATTTATCCTGAGGATTGAGGGCTGATTGAGCATTTGTAAATTCTGCTAGCAGTTCAACAAAATAGAGAACAATTGCCAAAATCCAACATTCATTCCTAATTTAAAAAACAAAACAAAAACAATAAACAAGGGGAAAGGGAAACTTAAAGGACAATTAAGAAAATTCTTTTAGTGGGGGTTGAGCCGCTCACAGCACCGTGAGGTGCCTGCCCGGCTTGTACTAGGGGTCACTCCCAGAGGTGTCCAGGGATTCATATTGGGCTGAGGCCATTAAGAAAATTTTGCATCTGCATAAAATTTTATGTTGAAATACTGTATTCTTTTTTTCTTAAAATCTGGAACTAGAAATGGATATTCACTTTCAGCATTTAATGTAATATTTAAGATTCTAGCTAGTTCATTCCATGAAAATGGAAAAAAAAGACACTGCTATTAGAAAAATAAAGGTGAAATTTTTATTGTTAATATATTGCATAGTCATCTGTATGGAGAACTGGAGTGATAGCATAGCAGGTAAGGTGTTTGCCTTGCACGTGGCCGACCCAGGTTCAATTCCTCCATCCCTCTCGGAGAGCCTGGCAAGCTACCGAGAGTATCTCACCCGAATGGCAGAGCCTGCCTGGCAAGCTACCAGTGGCATATTCTGTATGCCAAAAACAGTAACAAGTCTCACGATGGAGATGTTCCTGGTGCCCACTCGAGCAGATCGATGAACAAAGGGGCGACAGTGCTACAGTGCATCTGTATGGAGAGTTTATTGAAATTTACCCCAAAACTGCCACTAAAAAATAAAAGTTTGACCAAATTGCAGAATATGAAATATGTAAAACTAAATTTATTTCTTTACTAAAAATGAATAGTGGAAATAGAGACTTTGAAAATGCTATTTACAATAGCAACAAACACATACCTTGGGATAATCTATTGAAAATACGAAAATTTTTGTAATTAAAAACAACAGTTTTTTGAATAATCTGAAACATTGAAATATTTACCTGTCCCTGGATTCCAAAGTTGATTGACAAATCAGTGGTAAACCCACTTAAAAATCTCACTTTTTTTTTAATTCACAGATTCCCATTGTCTTGCAGGATTCTGAAAATACTAGTGCATGTTGGCATGATTCTGTTTCAAGTATTACTGTATCACTGTCATCCCATTTTTCCTCGATTTACTTGAGCAGGCACCAGTAACATCTCTATTCTTCCCAGCCCTGAGATTTTAGCAGCCTCTCCTTACTTGTCTTTTCCAACGATTGGAGGCTGTTTCCAGGGTCAGGGGAATGAATGAGCCTGTTATCGTTAACTGTATTTGGCATATCGAATACACCATAGGGAGCTTGCCAGGCTCTTCCGTGGTTTCAAGTATATGTTTATGAAAAAATGAGTATATTTTTGACTTTCTAATTTTCGACTCAGCAGAAGGTAATGATTTCAAAACTATATTGCTAGACTTTTTAGCTTACTAGTAGATTTCTTTTTTTCTAGAGCAAAAAGACCTATTATTGGTTGATTTTTTTCAAAGCTTTTTTTTTTTTTCTTTTTGGGTCACACCGAGTTGCACAGGGGTTGCTTCTGGCTCATGTACTCAGAAATTACTCCAGGGACCATATGGGATGCTGGGAATTGAACCCGGGTTAGCCGCGTGCAAGGCAAATGCTCTACCTGCTGTGCTATTGCTCGAGCCCGTCAAATCTTAATAAAATTATGTGAAACCTTTGTATAAATATTAAAGCCTCTTGCAGCTTAAGTAGGCAATGTCATTTGAAAAAGCAGCAAGTGTGCCTTAAGTCAGTACGTGAGCTAATCATTTTAAATATTCTCAGTTGTTGTGAATATCAACAAGTGATGTTATATGTTGAAGTCAAAAGAGCTTACAGTGGCAGTTTTATAGATTCTACTTTAGTTTCCCTGAAACTTTAACAATTATGATTTGTTTTGATTTGAAAGGAAATGTTGGGTGAACTCTTCACTCCTGTCGAAAACCCTGAGGCACCAAACAGGGGGTTCTTCAAAGGCCTGTTTGGAGGTGGCGCACAATCTCTTGATAGAGAAGAACTATGTAAGTTGATTTATTTAATTTGAATGATAAAATCATTCAAGAGCCATTGTGAATCAGTGTAAAATTTTGCATGTGAAAATTACCCTTTTTTGCAAAACAAAAAAAGAAAGAAAATTATCCCTTTTTTTTGCTTCTTGTCACAATAGTGGTAATATACTCAGGTTTAGCAAAATTCATAAGAAGCATAGCATATTTTGTCATTTTAATTCAGCTTGGAGAATATTGTTCTCAGAAAACCCAGATGAATTAGGAAATATCACAACGTGAATAATTTCATTTTTCAGTAATGTAATTTTAATTTTAATTCTGTGATTAATTTTAATTGAAGATCTTAACTTTGAAAAAGGTTTATTTAAAGTAAAAGCCTGAATTGTTTATTTTTTCCTTAAAAACCTTCTAGAACTATTTTTAATGCACAAGAAGGTTTTTAAAGTAAGAAAATCAAATTCATTTACCGCCGTTCTCATAGTGGTAAACTTAGTACCTGATACTTGAGTAAGAAATTAGTGTTTGCTTTTATATCAAATATGAGCTATATAATATATCCTTTTTAATTATATTTTGCTTTTTATCTATAATTTTTAGTTTACTAAAACATTTTAGAATTTTTTTATGTCTTATTGACTCTAAAATTTTAAGGTTAAGTAACAGTGAGTATTAGTCTAATTTCATTTGGGTTTTTTTTGCTTTTTTTGGGTCACACCCAGCTTTGCTCAGGGGTTACTCCTGGCTTTGCACTCAGGAATTACTCCTGGCAGTGCTTGGGGAACCATATAGGATGCTGGGAATCGAACCTGGGTCGGCTGCGTGCAAGGCAAACGCCCTACCCACTGTGCTGTTGCTCCAGCCCCAATTTCAGTTTAAAGACTTTCCCAGGTGAATGCTCCTTGGTTTAGAATCATTTTTAAAATAGAGACTAATAACTTACGCTAGTGTTCTCATTACAATTGATAGTTATATAGTGTTCAAAAATGTTTAATATGTAGCACATTCGAGAACTAATAATGTGGTAAGAACAGGTTCCGTTGGGAAGGACGGGACCTGGAGTATGGAGCCAGCAGCCTGAGGCCGCTTTTATGGGAAAGTATTTTGCTAATGGAAGCTAGTTGGAAACTAATAGAAGCTTCGCTGACAAACTGTTGTAGCTCCGAGGACGATAGGCCCCTGCAGTTGGCAGGGACAAGGTCCCTGAGCTACAGTTCTTCTCTGCAAGGACTCCCACGGCAATGGCTAAAAAATAATAGTGACCTGGAAATAAATCAGCTCTCACACCTTTCTAGACTTCAGTTCACTCCCACATATCTGAGTGACCAAAAATCTTTCAGTTCACCTTTCTCCAGGCTGCTAGACTCTCCAGTGCATGCACACACACTAAAAAT
Organism: Sorex araneus; assembly: GCF_027595985.1. NCBI lineage: Eukaryota > Metazoa > Chordata > Mammalia > Eulipotyphla > Soricidae > Sorex > Sorex araneus. The sequence goes on from NC_073305.1 coordinate 174,101,568, forward strand.
ACCCAAGGAGTACCAGTGAGTACAAATATGTGCAAAGTATTCTTCAAGCAAGAAATTGTATTTAGACAAGGAAACTAAGTACAGCACGTGCTGTCATATTAAAGGGAACTTCAGAATATGCTTAAGATGGAGGGAATGTTGTTGTTGTTGTTGTTTTATAGTTTTGGGCCACACCAGACAGTGCTTACTAGGGCTCATTTCTTGCTGTGTGCTTAGGGATCACTCCTCAGGGGAGTGATGTATGGTGCCAGGTATTAAACCCAGGTTGTCTACATGCAAAGCTCGTGCCTTTCCCAGTGTACTATCTCTCTGGCCCAGGTAAAGAATTCTTGGTGCATTGTCAGAGATTATTGGAAATCCTGGGTTGGAAAGTAGTAGTATATTATAGAAATATGATTAATGCAATTTTGTGAACTATAATGCAGATTCTTACATATATGTTCATGCACACACATAAACACCATGACAGAAATCATAGAATCAAAGGAGTTAGAAAAGGTTTGCGATCGTTTGCAATCAGCATGTTCTCGGAGACTTACAAAAGTACTTGTTGGCATTGATAAATTTAAGGCGAGTGTGTGTTACAATTTCTCAGTGGACATCTGCAAGAATGTCTAGGACTTCCAGTGGAACAGCAAAAAAAATGCAGTCCTTTTGCAAGAAGGCAACATAGGAGAAAGCAAAAGAAATTTGCTTTCCGGTGAGTTGAAAAGTCAAAAAATCAAAAAGCATCTAAGAGTTTGTGGATCTGGTCACAGTAGAGTTAGGCCTATAATAAGGAACAACTAATTTTGAATTTTCATATTTCAAAATTAGGATCTGAACTTAAATAGGTGTGTTGAAAAATTCATAGCCACCAGTACATAAAGTAAAGCAGGGGAGGGGTCACCCTGCCTGCGGGCTGTGGAAGGTCACAGTGTCACATGCTCTGGCCCTCAGAAGGACAGGAGAGACCTCTGCGCCCAGCCGCTGTCTGTGGCCCCGCTTCCTGCATTGTATGGAAAGGTTCCAAATTTCCAAATAGCCCTTAGCAAAAAAACCATTCCTCTTTCTTCCTCTAGAGTACTACTTGGAGTTACGTTTAAAACCATATTTATTCAATATTAATTTATTGAGCCTCCGTGTCAAAATAGCAGAAGTAGAGGATGGTGATAAAATAACTAGGCATAGTTAAATACTAAATTACAAATAAATGCCCAGTAGAAAAATAGCCAACAAAGCCAAATGATTTTTGATTCTTTTAAAAGTATAAAGAAATTGGTGAACCTCTAGTAAAAGTGAACAACCAAGAACCAGTCAGCAGCATGGGGAGTGATCAAAGGATGTCACCAAAGAAACCGCTAGAAATGTAATTTATAAACAGTAAAATATGGATGAAAAAAATCTAGTAAAACATAACTTATCAAAATGGTCAGAGGAAATATAAAATCTGGACAGTACTGTAAATGTTATATATTGAAGCCATAGTTTGAAACTTCCCCAGAAGCAAACATGTGGCATAAATTGGGCACCATTAGATGTACTACTAAGAATATAAGGGGAAAAAACAGTTCTTCTCTTGCACAGATTTTCTCAGAATACATGGAGAGGTAGATTATACAAGCTGTGTACCAAAATGAATATAGTATGAGAAGGGAAAAATGGGAACATATATGATTATAGATATAAAAATTACAAATGAAATTGCTACTTTGCTAAAAAAATTACAAATGAAATTACTACATAAATGTAATTACTAAATTAAATCCATAAGTGTATAACAAAGATGCTATGCCAAGACTTAAGTTTGATCTTTTTCAGGGAGTCAAAGCTGGTTTATGATTTAAAAAATTAATAATTCACCCCATTAACGTAATTAAGGAAGAAAATCATTTCCAACAATTGCAAAAATGTTTTAATTAAATACTCATTCATGATAGATATTCCTAGAAGATAAACTGATATATTATGGCTAAAAGTTGTCAAATAGCATTTAACTGCTAAAAATGCTACAATTTGTATCACATTTAATGTAGAATAAAAGATAACGTTTTTCCTTTGAGGCAAGATATAGAAAAGCTTGCCTTCTGTTGGCAAGACATTCACTATTTATTGTAGTTCCTAAAGAATGAGGAAAGGAAAAAAATGGAAAATTACTCAAAGGGACAATAATAGAAAACAGAAAGCAGAACAGTCTGTTGCAAATTATTACGACAGTAGCACATTTAGAAAAACAAAAAGTACCTATGGTTAAGCTGTTAAAAATAATACTAATAGCTTAGTCAATTTGCTTAGTATAACAACAGTACAAAAGTAAAATCAAATAATTCATGAATGACAATAAGCAAAGTTTTAAAGAATTATTATTAGTGTTTCCCTTTTGTTTCTGTTGTAACCCGTTAACACAAACTTAGTGACTTGAAAGAGCCCAAGCGTTCTGAGTTCGACATCAACATGATTCTCACTGGTGCTGTCAGGGCTGTGTTACTGTTGGGAGGTACAGTATGGGTCAGGGCAAGGGATACGGCTCAGCAGTGTGTTTGTCTCACGTGCATGAGGCGCTAGGTTTGATACCAGCACCCCCCCAAAAAAATTAACAAGCATTTAATAAAACCTCTATCAAATCTATTCTCAACTTCATATAAAATTTCAAAGATTCTCACCATTTGGCATCAAATTATTTTACAGTATTTAACTTCTGTTAAATAAACTTCTGTTCAGTATTATTCTGGATGCTAATCAGGATAGTTAAGAAAGGGAAGCAAAACTCATGCAGATTGAAATGGAAGAGCTGAAAATCTCTGGTCACATCTAATAGAGTCTGTTAAGAAAACTTCATACGAAGAAACAGCAAGGTTATAGGATGCAAACTCAAATAATTACATCTCTATATACTGGCAGTGAATTTTCCGAAAATTAGTGAGAAAGCAGTTCCTTTTGTAATGACATCAACAAAGTACTTAGGAATTTCACAAATGAAGTGTTAAACATACCCTAAAACTTGCAAATACCACTTAAGGAATTTAAGACACAAATAAAAGGATCAACCGCCCATGTTTGTGGATTGGGCAACAACATTGCAACATTGTTCCAAGCATCACGAAAAATTAATCTGCATATTCAATACAATCTTTCAGAATCCCAGCTGGCTTTTTGCAGAAATAAAAGCTGTATCTAAGAAACAGCATACTTTACTAGATTCTACCACTTGTAATGCAAGGGATCACACACACACACACACACACACACACACACACACACACTCCTTAAAAAAGACAAATGCTGGATAGTACATGCGTTTCAGTTTTAGCATTTAATGCAAAGATGTGTTGATGTGGAATTGGCAAAAGTATAGGTATAGACCCCAACAGAATAGAATTTGAGTCCAAAAAGAAGCCCATCAATTTTTATGGTCAATTAATTTACTCTAAGAATACCAAATGAATTCATTTGTCAGAGAATAGCCTTTTTAACAGATGATATTGGGACAACAGGATATCCAAATGCGAAAGAATAAAGTTCTTACACCATACACAAAACTACCTCGAAAGGACCAAAGACTTCAATGGAAGAGCTCAAATCTTAGAAGAAAACATAGGTATACATTTTTATAACCTTGGGTAAAGTGATGGTTTCCTGCACATGATACCTAAATCACAACCAAATATTTTAATTGTATAAATAGGATTTTATCAGTAATTCAAATTTTTTTTTTGCCTCAAAAAACACATGATAGAAAGTGTAAAGATAGGCCTGTTAACTGTAGTTAGTAAAGAAAAAAGCTTTAAAAAATGAAGGGGGTAAAATGTTTACAAATTGAGGGCTGGAGAAATAGTTCAAGAGGGCAAGGTACTTGCTTCCCTTCCACACCTCTGATCTGGGTTCGATTCCTGCCACCCAGTATGGCCCTCAGACCTTGCTAGGAGTGAGCTCTAAGTGTGGAGCCACGAATAAGCACTGAGCACCCCTGGGTGTGACCACCGCCCCAAACCAAAAATATGTATGCATCTCTACACATGCAGACAAGTATCTAGACTATTTGATCAGCTTTTATAGTTTAATAATCAAAAGAACATTTCAAGCCGTCAGTGTATTTGTGTACCAAAACCACAGTAAAATGCCACTCCACACTACTAGAGCTATAACCAAAATAATATCAAATGTTAGCAAAGATGTGGAAAAACAGAAACTTTAATACATTTTTGTAGGAATATAAAATGGAATCGAACTTTATTTAGAAAACACTCGCACTTCTTCCAATGTTAAGCATATTTGCCGTAGAACCCAACTTTCACTCTTATGATTATCGTTGAAAATGTATTCACAAAAAAGAAAAAGGAAAACTAGTACAGATGTTCATAGTAGTATTACTTTGAATAGCTGAAGATGCAGAAACAACTCAAATGTCTATCAGTTGCTGAACATATAGACTAAATGTCATGTAGATGTACAGTGGAAAACATTTGGTCATGAAAAGGATAAGGTATACTGACACCCACTACAACTTGATTGTACCTTGAAAACATTTTAAGTGAAAGAAGCCAGACATGAAGGGACACATAGTGTATGAATGCATTTATGGGAAATGTTTAGATTTATAGAGACTGAGAACAAATTATTGATTGCCCTGGGCCAAGAAATTACTGCAGAGAGCTTGGTTTTCTTTTTGGAGTGATGAAATTGCTCTGGACTTAGTTCCACTACCCTTTTAGTAAAGCAAAAAAATCACCATTTTTAAGGGACTATATGGAATAATCTGTATTTTTATATCTTATAAATTATATTTTTATTGGGAGAGTATAGTTTATATTATGTATTTTCTTAGTGGGGAATTGGTCTCAGACGCTGACAGAATGTAGGCCTTGCAGAGTGATCTAGGTGTTACTAAGTAGAGTCTGACTCTTAGGGGGAAAAGGGAGCAGTAAATGCCTGAGATCTTTGAGGGTGAGTTTTTATATGGTTGAAAGCGGACAAAATAAATCAGTGGAGACAGAGAGGTGAATTCAGACTTTCTGTAGCTTCTGGTGACTTAAATAGAATACCAAATAAATTTAGGTTTTCTTTATTTTGAAGCTTAGCCATATAGTTTCTTAAGTAGGAGAAAGCATAAAGAGATAAATGAAATCACATCTGTGCATTTAAATTAAAACTGCCCAGCGTTCCTTGAAATATTTTAAGATAACTGATATTTAAATTTCTGTGCCCCGAAGAGCAACTTGGGCTCTTCTCGATGCATTTTATCCTAAGACGTCCCGCCCCATGTGCTTGCACAAGTCCCGCCGTCTGTACCACTATCAAGCAGAATATTCGTGAACTTGGTTTTGCTCGCTTAAGAAAGGACCTAAATAGGGGGCTGGAGAAATAGCACAGTGGGTAGGGCGTTTGCCTTGCACGCCGCTGACCCGGGTTCGATTCCCAGCATCCCATATGGTCCCCTGAGCACTGCCAGGAGTAATTCCTGAGTGCAGAGCCAGGAGTAACCCCAGTGCATAGCCGGTGTGATCCAAAAAGCAAAATAATAATAATAATAATAATAGGAAAGGACCTAAATATTCACAAAACCCTCCTTAAGAACAGGAAAAAAAAAGTCATATTCTGTAAGTCAGACACAGCACGTCCATTGTCATCCCGCGCGAAAGCGTTTTCGCGTTGACGCGTGGGTGGGCTGGGGACCGTTTCTGACGCTCTTTCCCGTGACCTGCCCCCGCAGTCGGCGAGTCGGCATCGGGCAAGGCGTCGCGGAGCCTCGCGCAGCACATCCCCGGGCCTGGCGGCATCGAAGGCGTGAAGGGGGCCGCCTCCGGGGTCGTGGGCGAGCTGGCCCGGGCCCGGCTGGCCCTGGACGAGAGGGGCCAGAAGCTGAGTGACCTGGAGGAAAGGACCGCGGCCATGCTGTCCAGCGCGGACTCCTTCTCGAAGCACGCGCACGAGGTAGGTCCCGCCAGGAGGGGAGCAGGGGGAGCAGGGGAAAGCGAGCCTGCATGCGTGCGTGGCGTTTCCCGCCTCCTCCCGCGCAGCCGGCACGGGGAGAGGGTTTTCTCGTGAATGAATGTGCAACCTCAGGGAGACATCGCAAAGCCTTGCGGGAATCCTGTTCTGCTGTGTGTGATTTGAAAATCAGCTCAGCTGCCAGGTGTCTCCCTAGACAGACTCTGCCACACCAGGAATTGGAAAGCAAAGGAAATCATCAGGGGGGAATGGTTGAAGTGCAATATGATTCAGGCATTTATGATTTCTTTCTGATCATTGGTTTTTAGTAATAGTAGTATGTGCTGTGGAATAGCGCTCTTTCTGCATAGGTCCTTAGGAGTAACTTGTTTTGTTTTGTTTTGTTTTGTTTTGAATCACCATGAGATAGTTAACAACGTTTTCATGATTGAGATTCAGTCTTACACCCATCCCTCTACCGGTGTACATTTCCCACCACCAGTGTCCCCAGTATCCCTCCTGCCACCTGCACACAACCCTACCTACTGTCTTTACGGCAGGCACTTTCCTTTTTACTCTCCTAGGAAGTATTTTCAAATATGTTTTTTCTTTAATGTGCAAAGGACAAGAGGGAGCGGTTCAAGTGCTTGCCTTGCCCAGGACCCAGGTTCAGTCCCTAACTAAAATTAAGTACGAAAGGTTTTTATGGTTGAATTTCTACGCTGGACTTGTCATGTACCCTTTGCATAATTGTAAGCTTCTGAGTTTTGCCACCAGAGGGAGCCATCATAGGAATATCGGTCAGTGGCTTTGTGTTAAGGAGGTTTCACACTTGGGGAAGGAACCTGCTGACCTCCTTTTTTGTAAACAAAAGCAGAGCTTTGCAACTATTTCCTCCAGGATACAATAACAGAGATCCTTTCCCTTAAATTCCTCAGAATCTGCTACCAAGTTTTACTAAAGAAGAAAGTGAGTTACCTCTCTTGATTCTTTAAGTAGATTTAAATAACAAAAACTGGCTCACATTTATATTCTAACCTTAAGTCTGCCTGTAGACTGTTCAGGTGTCGTTTTGCCAAAAATTAATCTTGATGAATTAGAAGGTTATCATGATGGGGCTTAACAATATAAAGTACAATGCCTGGAATGAGAGCCCCTGCAAGGAGAGCCTTGCTCAGCTGCCGCTGGTTCAGTCCCACCAGCGGCACTGGGTGTCTCCCCCCAGCACCATAAGAGGAAGAGAAGTATAGAGTATAATCATAATACAAATTATAAAGTACTACACATACAAAGTAGGACTTCCAGACTGATCCTCTCATAAATATGCTTGGTTGACTGTCATGCCTCCAATCCTGAGTGGGATGCTTTTCAGGAGAATTCCCATTCTCTAACACACATCTGCCGCTGCTCGAGAACATTTCGGGTTTGTTCTCTTGCCCGAAGAAACCAATCTAAGGTTATTTTCTATTCTAGGATCCACTCTATTATTTATAGCTGTTATTTAAATGTTCATGTTCAAGAATATTGAAACCTCGCATGGGTGAAAAAAAAAATAACTAGACTTGAAAGAAGTTTGTCTCAGATGACAGAGAGATTCAGAGACCTTTTGGGAATACTTGCACAAACCCAGCATTGGCCTCAGATATGAGCCAGTGATCTCCACTCTAGATCAGATTTTTTTTTTCTTTTGCTAACAGTCCTTTGTGCACAAGAATGATTTCTAAAGCCTATAATGCTTGAGTCCATTTTAGCTGTATAAGCACTAAAATGCTTGGTGAAGATCCTAATCTGAAACCATAGCTTTTCCTTTATGACAGATGAAATTCTTTTTTTTTTTTTTGCTTTATGGGTCACACCCAGCGATGCACAGGGGTTACTCCTGGCTCTGCACTCAGGAATTACTCTTGCTGGTGCTTGGGGAACCATATGGGATGCCAAGGATCGAACCTGGGTCGGCCGCATGCAAGGCAAACGCCCTACCCGCTGTGTTATTGCTCCGGCCCCAACAGATGTAATTCTTGAACCACACTTGAAACTGTAAGACATATCCATTGAGAAAGTAAGGTCCTTTTGTTAGACTGCAAGTCCCAGTTACTCCAGATAGCTCCTTCCCTTCATTTATAAAACGGATGAATAATGTCTAACCCAGAGGGTTTGGGGTTATGTGACAAGGGGCTGGCTAGTGGAATCCTGAAGGAAGGTGTCATACTCAAAGCCAAACTCAAGAGTAAGTGCTTAGCAATCTGAATGACTGTAAGAAAGTGGAACCTTGGAAACGGGTCTTAATAGTTAGGGTTCCCCTCACCCCCCCATATATATTCTGCTTTCAGTGAAGATTGATTTGTAGTACATACAGAGAGTTTCCGATTGATATTATGTTTTAGACAAATAGAGAAACCAGTTCAGTTTTGTCCTTGGCATTTACAAACATTTTTCATATTCTCTCTCTTTAGATGATGTTGAAATACAAGGATAAGAAGTGGTACCAGTTCTGACCACCGGAAGTCCAACGAAGTTCCGCTTCAGTCCGAGGGGAAAACATGTGTTCCCTTGTTGATCTCAATTTAGGAAAGTTCACATTAAACGATGTTCCCCACTGGATACTGTTCTTTCCTAGCACAACCATGCACTGTTTTACCTCAGTCATGTGGCTTTCACTGAGGGGTGTTCACACATGCAAACTGGAGAGTCTGTGGCGTGTACCTGCTCTGAGGTGACAATTTAGGAACTACAGCAGGTTACACGTTCCAGAAGAAGCACCCACGGGTGATGTGGAGGAGACGTGGCAGGGACTATTCCTGGATCATTCCTGTATTAAGCTTTCATATGCCAAAAGATTCTGTGCTGTTGTATCTGCCGTCAGTGTTTGACCTCTTTGAGGGAGCGGCAATAAGTCTGCAGTCCCGAAGCTGAAATAGTCATGTTTGTGTCTTGGGCTCTCCCTCCCTTCAACTGACTGGTCATCAAGTATCATTAGTGAAAAAAAGAAACAAACTGATTGTTACCATACCTTTAGATAGATTAAGCTGAATGGTGGGCTTTAAATTATAAAAACATACACACCGTTGATTTGTGTATGGGCTACTCTTGGATTCTTGTTGTTGTATACTTGTGTTTAGTCCATATTTTGTCAAAAGCAAAATCAAGGCGAAACATCACTTTTCATTGCGAAGAAAAGTATAGAACATGACTGAACTGCTCTTCATTCTGGGAGTTTCCATGTAGTGGCGATATGGTGTGGAAAGTGGAAAGAGAAAACAAAAAAACCCTCCATTGTGGTGAGGAGATTTCTTCCGTGTCCCTGTCCTTCTCATTAATTCAGCTAATGGTGGATTTGACCAAAAAAGTTGCTGGTTAAATTTGTAGAAATGTGGAAATTGGCTGTTTTTAATTTTGCTTGAATTTTTATAAAATGTTTAACCAATTGTACCTTTGCATTATTTAATTAAAGTTGCTAAAAAATCGTTTCATTATTTCAGTAAAATGCTCAGCTCCCTTTTTAAAATGTCCTTTATTCGCTAACAGCTCCCGTACACTCAGGTGATGAGCCAATTAAATCTTAGTGTACGGGCTGTCGCATGGCAAATGACAAGCATCTGTTGTCAGTCATTATCTATTTACGAGTCTAGTTGATGACCTACACAATATTTTCTGTAGAAATATACTGCACATGTCCTTTCAAGGTGTTTTTCAAAGCCAAAAGGAAAGGAAACAAGTGCATTTTTTTTTGGTAACTAAATTATTTCTATATCGGAATATAATGCGTATGAGACCATCAGTGAAGAATGAACAATTGATTCCTAGAATAGTATTGCAGAAAGAAGCGATCCGTGGGTATAAGTACGGAAGGAACCAATCTCCTAATGCAGGATCCTCTGAAATTATTGATCTTAAAGCAACAAAAGAAGAGCAAAAGAGAAGCATTACAATTACCATTAATGGAATTGAAATATTTTCTTCTGTTGAAACGGAAAAAGTTTTATTTTTCATTAAGGGATCATCTGCACAAAGTGATGGCAGGATGGTTGTTTTTCTACCCCATTAGCAGCGTCTACAGGACACCTCCTCATGCATCCACCTTTTCCTCTTTTTGTTAATAACGCTTTGTGTTTACATTTTATGATGTGCACTACAGAACATGAAAGTTTACATTCCAATTGCTTTAAATATCAATGGGTAGGGGTTACACGTATGTGATATAGATATAATTGGTTAAGCCAAAAGAAATATTTTTTAAATAAGGATTAATTTCAAAAGTTTCTGAATTTGACAACCATTTTGAATGGCATTTTTCTGTTTAGTTGATATCAGCTATGTGATGAACATTCAGCAGTTTACAAGTTGCTTAGTTTGTATTGCGTATTATCTAATAAATCTATTGTTTATGATATGTCACAGAAAGTATTAGGTCTTTTTAAAAGATACAGTTTTGTGAATGTTGTCAATAATTTCAGCAGTTAGAGTTTTGAAGTTGAGAAGTACTTAGTAACGTAATATACTGGTTGATTACCCATTCATGTGGAAGGACATATTAACTCCAGTTATTTAATTTACTGTTACTTTATGTTAATTGTATATTGACTTCATTTTTACTGTTGTATATAAAATAAACTAACCTTGTAATTATTTTCAAATAGAGAAGCAGATACATTTAACAGAGATGGATTTTATAAGAAAGTCTTAAATCAATATTTTGAGTTTATTTTATTTCATTTTTAAATTAATCTACAAAGTATGCACAAACTAGGAATTCACATAGAACTAGAAAGCTTGAAGTATTTTTAAGAATAGGAACTAAGCTTCCAGAATAATACTTGATTCAGTCCGTAGATAAGAGACGGTCTGCAGTAATATCTAACCCAGGGAGTTTACTGTCATTTGAGAGATCGAATTTCTATTTTTTTTCTTTTTAAACACAAAAAATTAATAGTCACCAGCAAACCAGATTTCAGGAAAAAGAAACAAAAAAATGTCAAAAATAGAAATACTAGAAAATGAAAGATTTTATTTTGCTTGCTCCATATCCTCACTTGTTTTGTTTGTCACATGTGTCGTTAGCACTAAAATTGGTTAGCAGTTTGTCAGTGGGAAATGATTTCCCTGTATATGGCACATAATCCAGTTTTTTTCTCTTAAAACTAAAATCCGTTGTATTTGATTAGAAAGTTATTTGAATTCATCTATTCTGACAAATTCTGTACATTATACTTATTAGAAGTTTTGCATTATCTTAATCCCCTCGGTTTGCATTTCACTTATACATTGTGTCTCAAAGAAGTTAGAGTGTAACTGAGCTATTACTAACTTTTGGGGTTTTTGTAGATGTGAAAAAAAAAATGCTGCTACTTGTCTATGTTGTTACATGTAGTGTATTGCAATTAAGTATAGTATTTTAAAGTTAAAGATTTAAGCATTTCTTTTGCTTAGAACTTCTTAATTATAGGTTTCTCTGAAGTTATTTCATGTAGATAGATGAGTGATTTAGACAAGTCTGAAAGTGTTACTTACTTTTTAGATTATAGGGGTTGGTGACACAGTTGAGGAGTGGATAAATACACGTAAGGCCACCATGGTGTTCCAAGTTTTGCCCTGAGTTCTATATTCAGTATATGTTTGCTTAAGGCATTCCTCATGTGACATTAGAAAAGCTATTATCCAAAGGTAAATTTTTTGTGGCAAATGTTTATTTTACATCTTTTGGGATTTTGTTTATTTGTTTTTGCAAAATAAAGAGCACTGAACTTTAAACTTGAATTTTTTCTGCACTTTTTTAGGGAAAGAAAACTTTTTATTGTCATTTAATCCACACTTTCAGTTTGAATCAAGTGATACATATGTATAAAACATACCAAAACCATGAATATGCTGCTAGCTGTACCTTAAACAATTAAACTGATCATAAGTTTAAAAAACCTTTAATAGGGTTTTATATCGTTTTCAAGGATTCAAAAACAATAGTAAGCTTATTTGCTCTGTGTTTCAGTGTTCTAGGTCTTGAATCATTGCAACACTTTCAGATTTGTTTTACGATCATACAGTAACATGTTATATTTATACATACTGCTAGAGAAGATACTTTTAGTTTTAAAATGGAATTTTTATAAATGTATTATTTAATTTTAAAAATGGTGAACTTGTTAAGTTTAAGTCGAAGTACTTAAAAAGTATGTATATTATCCATACAAAAAGTTATGTTCTACGCTTATAATAAGAAATACTGGTATCTCATATCGAGATACATTTAATTAAAAAATATCACACATCATCCAAAAGTCTTCACATGTGACAGGAGGTTATCATTCCTATGGTTTTCAAGAACCCTTTATTGAGCATTTTCAAATACTAATTTAATTTGGGGACATGCCCACAACCCTCATTACAGGAGCTTTCTCAGTAGCCGCAGCTCGCTGTTGGATGCCTACCTTAACTATTGTTTTAAAATATACATATATATATTTAAAATAGTTTTCCAGGTATTTTCTTCTACGTTTTTTAAAAATAAATTTCCAAAAATAAAAACAGAGTTTATGTATTTTTGTCAACGAAGGTTTTTATTTTGTAGTTTATAGAATTTGTTCCTTCTCAGTTTGATACTTGATCAATATTCCTAGACTTTTTAATCTGTATTTGCTTTGGAAAACAGCCGTCCTCTCTCCTAAGTGTCCTCCCTCTTTTCTTTTTTTTCCTTGCCAGGGTGTTTGTTCTCTTGGAATGAAATTTATGCCCATAGATTATTTCATTTCCTTTGAAATTGTGGAGATACTGTTTACAGCTCTCATTAAGTGCAGTTTTCATCACTCCGCTCAATTTCTTATAAAGTGCTTTGCAGATTTAATGATCTCTAATCCTGCCACAGAAGTTTTCAAGGCTCTGTGGAGAGAAAATAGCTGTTGCACCAGCAACAAGATTTCGAGGAAAAACCAGCTTAGCTTTCTCTGCATAATTAATTGGTTTTAATAAGTTCCCAATTGCCAGGATTATACTGTTGCTTTTTTTTTTTTCACTCACCATCTTAGTTTCAAATCATTTGGCAGAATTAATTTACAAATTGAGTACAGTAGTCCGGGGCTACAAGTAAGTGCTCTTTTTATTTTCCTCTTTATGTCAGAAAAAAATCATGTCCATTTTGCCAGTAGTTTTGAATGAGGCTCTTAATTTAAATAATTCATAACATATGAGATGTAAATAAACCAGTATTAATTTATGGTGGGTTGTTTGACTCAGGCATTTCAATGGATATAGGCTAATGACAATGGAATCCTATTTAGGAGTTTCATTTTATACTTTGACAGCGGGTTTAGTTTTTAAACTTTGCTTCAGCTTAAGGCAATGTAAGGCATTGAAAACATTCAACATATCAATAGCAATGCAAAGAGGGTAAATCATGTTTTAATGTTTTTTCATTATTTTTTTTGTAAATATATGGTACTGTGATAATTTAGGTGTGACCTCTGCTTAACATGGTAGTTAGAATCAGAAAAACATTTTGCTTTCTAATTATACGATTGGTTCATTGTAAATGCATCACCGGATACAATATGAAAAAGCAAGATTAAGTTTTTCTACCATTGTCCACTTCAGGGCAAGCATGCTTGGTATAGCGATCTAGCTTGTGTATACCTTGAACTGTAGATGTAGGTAGTTTTCAGTTGCTGCACTTTAGTTTTTTAAAGACTTGCTCAGTCCAGTAACTATCTCAATGGTAATTGCTGGAATATGCATTTTAAATATGGTTTAAAGAAACATTTCTGTGTACTGTTTCATTTAAAACAAAAAACGAAAAAAAAAAGCACTATTGCAAACACAAGATGTGTTGAACTTTGTAGCTATTTTGCATTCCTGTACTTTACAAACTGTCATCAGAGCAAAAGGTTTAAAATTAAGTAATGAAATATTTTTGTAAATAAATACCTCTAAGCTGGTATTTTCAAAATGTATTCTAAATTAATGTTTCTGGAAAAAATGTTCATATATATGTATATGAATGTCTCTTTATGCTGAAGGGCTCTGATTGGGCAAAATAAAATACTCTAATCTCTCCTGAAACTAAACAAGCCCTTTTTTCTGGAAAATTTGTTTTTTTTAACTTTTCCTCAAAATTGTGAAATTCACCCATTAACTTAACTTAAGAAAATAGTAGACCAACTTTATTTCTTCCATTTGCAAAGGGAAAGTTGATTTCAATTTCATCAGGTAATTCAAGTGTAAAACAGATGGTGTATATCCAAGCAGGTCTTTTAGATAAGAGGTTATGACATCATATTTGGGCTTATGATAGAAAGTGTCGAGGTACTGAGCATTCATGGTAGTCAGTCTTCCACCATTTCTGCGTTTGAATGTCCCTGGGCATTTCTAACAGCTTCCAGATAAAATAGGATCTTGGTTTAGGAGGTACATTGAGCGATCAGGATGTAGTTAATTTTTATATATTATATAACCTTTTGCTAGTGAATATTGTATAGGTATCCAACTACTTGTACCAAAAATGATCATCACGTTGATGTATCTAAAATAACATACAATAGACCAAACAGCAAGTTCATTTTTTATTGTTTCCATTGTGTTTCAGAATAAAGACTGGGAGTGGGAACTCAGGTTTATGTGATGTTGAGATGCATATGACCTTACTGTCCACACGGTGGCAGTCGCGCCTTACTTTGTTTGCGCCTGTAACAAGTGCTTGCGGTCAAGTAACCACAAATTGGTGTTTGCAGCCCACGAGCCTTAAGACCTAGTGGGACCTAGTGAGACTCTTCTGACAAAGATTTCTCTTGGTTTGGTTGAACAGTGAGTCCATTTTTTTAACTTTGTTCCATAAATTTGTTTAATAGTTACTAGATTAGAAACTTCAATTGCTCCTGAAAACCCAAATTCAGTTAAGTAACGAATGGTCCCATTGTTGCTAGGTAAGTAGATTTGCCTTGTATTTCACTCTAAGACTTAAATGTGGACATTCCCTTTCAAGTGATGATGGTTGAAATGTTTGTCAATCAGTCAAATGGTAACCATTATTAAGAAATGAGAAGCTAAAGAAATGAGACTTCCGCCACCTATTCTTAATTGCAAGTCATCCTAGATGGATGTGCAGGAAAGTCCTTCTAAAGCTTTCCCAGGCAGTAATTGCATAGACGATTACTTGATAGTCTTGTTCATGTGATCCCACTTCGGTCCTCTGCATGATGATCACGTAGCCAACAGTGCAACAGTTGGGGGTGGGGGGTAATTTAGGAAGGTGGAGTGGCAGGAAACACACTGTAGCACTGGCATCCCATTGTTCATTGATTTGCTCGAGCGGGCACCAGGAACGTCTCCATTATGAGACTTGTTACTGTTTTTGGCATATCGAATATGCCACGGGTAACTTGCCAGGCTCTGCTGTGCAGGCGAGATACTCCCGGTAGAAGGAATTGAACCGGGTCGGCAGCATGCAAGGCAAATGCCTTACTATTGTTTCAGTCCAGCAGGAAACACAAGGAAAAATAATTTGAGACGATATCCATTCTCTGTTCAGTCTGAAGATGTTAAAAGAAAGTTAACACATATGCCCCAGCACATTCTTTGTCGCCCGTTTCCTTTTGAGTTTTAAGTGTTCCTCTGAAGATCTTTCTGTGCCAAGGCCCTCACTGTGCCCTCTCCCGCTGTCTCCTGAGACTGGCTCCGGGTGTGTGGTCACAAGAGTGCTAAGCATCCAGCCCACCCCATCTTGGGTAAGCAGTGTCACTCTGTGGTGCTGTGCCCATGGGGAACCCTGAGACACCCCCCTCCCCCCAGCAGAGCCGAGCTATTGGGCACCTGGAAATCTTTCCATGGGGTGGGGGGAACTACTGAATTCCCAAAGCAGAGGGATCCTCACTTCTCCCTACTCTTGGGTGCAGCGGGTCCTAACATTCTGCTGCCCGTCTAGGGGCTACGAGGACCCTGAAGGTTCAGATCCCGTCATGTTTCCTCACCCAGCACTGGAGACTATTATTTAGTCTAGACGCATTCCAGACACTTCTGGAGGCCAGCACCTCACCTCCGGGTGCTTAAGCCAGAGCCACTCTCCACTCAGCACCACTCCCTTGTGTTGGTTTTATTGTCTTGTTTTGCTCCTGTCTAGGCCATGATTTATGTTTGTTTTTTGAAATTCAAATGGGAACATTAAAAAAAAAAGCACGGTATTTATTAGATAGCTGAAAGTGTCCAATTCTGTTCTTAAGAGTGAGCCGAAGCAGGATGCAGCCCCAGGATGTCCTGTGGCGGGACAGCTGCCGTATCCCTGTCCCACTAGGAATGATGCTAAGGAGGTCAGGGCAGCGTGTTGCCTCTCTCGCTGCCCCCGGGGCAGAGAGAATAGTGTTATATAGGGTGAGGAAAGCCGGCACTGAGGACATCACAGCTTTATCTCACCCATTTGCCGTTCCCCGATACTTGTAACCTGTCACTACTGTGTCTTTCTCTTTGAATCTCAAACGCATCTTTGTTCTTTCTCTTCTGCTCAGGAACTGCTCCTGCTCCAGCTTTTTGGTTGTGTTACTCACTGCTGTCCCTTCTCAGTCTCCTCCAGTAACCTAGTAACTCCTATGCCAGCTCCCAGGAAGCTGCACTTTAAACTTTGCAGCCACCCTCTTCCCCCGGGAGGGAAGGCCAATGCTTTGGCAACATGAATATTCACTTTTCCCCATCTCTCATTCCAAACTCATTTCCTGCAGTTACCTCCTGCCCCATCTCCCATGCATGTGTTCCTGTTGGAGATACCCTTTCTTTTTCTCTTTCTTTCTTTCTTTCTCTCTCTCTCTTTCTTTCTCTCTCTCTTTCTTTCTTCCTTTCTTTCTCTCTTTCTTTTTTTTTTCTTCTTGGGTCACACCCCACAACACACAAGAGTTACTCCTGGCTCTGTGCTCAGGAATCACTCCTGGCAGTGCTCAGGGGACCACTTGGGATGCTGGGAATCAAACCCGGGTTGGCTGTGTGCAAGGCAAGTACCCACTGTGCTATCACTTCCAGCCCCATTACCTTTTCTTTCTTAACCTGAACTATATTCCACCCATCTTTTATGGACACGTGACAGTGTCCTGTACTCTTGGACATCTTTCCTGTTCCACGGGAATGACTCATTGCTCTGTTCTCTGCTGCAGTCATCATTTCCTCAGTGGTAGCTGGGTCCTCATCACTCTGGTCTAGCCACAGGCTCAGTCTCCAGCTCCCCTGTAGAGTCTGGGTTCTAGAGAAATGAGACTACCTTACTCACCTTTGGAACACCAGTTTCTGCCATCATAGCTTTCAGGGAGGTCGTAGTAATATTTGCTTGTAAATAAAATTCTAGACATTTATGAAATACATATCACACATACTTAAGTCCACACATACATATGCAAAAACTTCCATATTACCCACACATATTTTATCTATTTCATATTTCTGTCACAAATTTGTAGCAGCTACTGATATTTCTCCTGAAACCATAAATGCAAAGTTTTTTTAATTTAGTTTTTTTATTGAATCACCATGAGATACACTTACAAAACTTTCATGTTTGAGTTTCAGTTATACAAACATACATTTGTTCCTGTTGGAGATACCCTTTTCTTTCTTAACCTGAAAAATAGTCCACCCATCTTTTACGTCCATGTGACAGTGTCCTGTACTTTTGGAAATCTTTCTTGTCCCACAGGAATGACTCATTGGTCTCTTCTGTGCTGCAGTCATTTCCTCAGTGGTAGCTCCACCATCCACCAGTGCACATTCTCCACCACCAATGTCCCCAGCATACCCCCCTCTTCTCAACCCCCCCCCCATGGCAGACAATTTCCCCCATACTCTCTACTTTGGGGTTTTATGGTTAAATGAAAAGTTACTTATTTTAAATGGACTAAGATTCCATCTGAAGGCTTTTATATAGTTCCAGCAATTCTGAAAGCCTGACCAAATTTCTGAAAGCTCATCCTTAACTCCATTAGCCGTTCTGTTCGGTGCCGATCAGCTATAGTGAAGTAAGATTGCTTGTGTGGTGAGTAAGTAGCGTGTAAGACTCAACATGAACCCAAGCAATGTGAAGTTAATGGCCTGGTGATTTGAAGTGAGCAGAGTCTCGGTCTGTTTGACGGTCACCAATTTCTCGGAACATTCGAATGCAATTCTTTAGATGAAAAATTAGTAATTCCACAAGAGAAATCATTTTAGTCTTTCTCTTATTTTCTCCTTCATTTATAAACTAGTTTCCAGGGGAAGGATTTCAAATCCTCCTTTGAAACAATGTTCTGGATCAGGGGTGAGAAATGGCTAGAGCACAAAATCACATGGTATGTCCTTGGTCCACGATGGGACAGACACTTCCGCTTATTGTGTTTCCCACAGTGTATGGCCCGTAAATGATGTGATACATATTCAAAGGGTTCCGGACAAAAAGCAAGTTGCCCAACCCTGTTACAAATTATAATTGAATAATAAGAAATGAGTATTATGTGCAGGAGTAGAGATTTACAGAATAATTCTGTATCTCTAATAAGTCCTGCCTTTCCATATTAGACTTTCCTATTGAGTTAGGGAGAAGGTAGAGGTCCTAATAAAAAGAAATGTTCACTGACCAGAGAAAGTTACCCATAATCCTAGATGACTAAATATTGAGTTAATGACGCAGCTCCCTAAGAAAACTGTCTCTAGGTCAAGGTTGACTCCTCCTTAAAAATTCATACAAAATCAGATTTTTGAAAATATAGTTTGTAACTACCACTAATGCAAGGGGACCGAACTTCACTGCAGCAGAAGTTTTCCAAGTCTGCAAATATGGGGGAAATATGATGTCAAAAGAATTCGGAGTACGGGGGCTGTAGTGATAGCACAGCGGGTAGGGTGTTTGCCTTGTACGCAGTCGACCCAGGTTCAATTGCCAGCATCCCATATGGTCCCCTGAGCATCACCAGGATAATTCCTGAGTGCAGAGCCAGGAGTAACCCCTGAGCATCACTGGGTGTGACCCAAAAAGCAAAAAAAAAAAGAAGAATTCAGAGTAATACGCCCCAAGTCACAACAAGGTTAGTTAGCAACAAAGCCAAGATTAAAATTCCTTAAACAAAATCCAAAATTGCCGTCGTCTACAAGTCTGAGTACCGCACACTTCTCATGTCCCAGTAGCACCCAGCTCCTCAGCATCGCTACACTTAACTCCCACTTCATCACCTTTCCATCTACTGTACCTTCTGTCCAAAGCACTATTTTCCTGACTGTTCACACGGCTGGATGTCTACTACCTTCCAGGTTTCAATTTAAATGTTGGCTCCAAGAGGCCTTTCTTGAGTTTGTTTCTGAATCTGAGCTTCTAAAATAACCTCATCCTGTTTGACACTGCCTCCCGAGCCCAACATTCTCTAGTAAAGGTAGCTGTCCAATTGCTTCAATTCCAGTATCCAATTCATCACAATCGAAATGATCTGGCTTGTTCACTTTTTTTTTAGGCTTTATTTTTGTCCACCTCTTCTGTAAATGATACAACTCACAACTGCAGGGCTTTGCTTTTTCCCTGCTCCACTGTGACCAGCCAGGATCACCACACGCATTGACTGAGTCAGCCCCCTGAACCCAGATTCCCAAGACATGGTCCAGTTTAAGTGGGTAGGAAAGAGTGTGGACTTGGAAAATAAATGTGTTTTGGGAAAGCCATAAGTGATGTAACTCCTCGATGTCCTCGTCATAAGGAACAGGAATAACAATGCTGGGGCTGGAGCGATAGCACAGCGGGTAGGGCATTTGCCTTGCATGCGGTCAACCCAGGTTCGATTCCCAGCATCCCATATGGTCCTCTGAGCATCATCAGGGGTAATTCCTGAGTGCAGAGCCAGGAGTGACCCCTGAGCATCGCTGGATGTGACCCAAAAATAAAAAATAAAAAGAATAATGATGCTTCTTTATTATGGCTGAGAAAAATGATCAACACATGTGAAAGTTATTTATAGATCATTATAAGTAGAACCAGGTGCACATATACATAACTGGGAAAGTGGGTCACTGCCTCAAATACCTCATCAATGAAATTAAAGAGCTAAATATCTCATCCTAATTCATCTTCTGATTTTAAGCATTTTTTTTTTTTGGTTTTTGGATCACACCCGGCGATGCACAGGGGTTACTCCTGGCTCTTTACTCAGGAATTACCCCTGGCGATGCTCAGGGGACCATATGGGATGCTGGGATTTTAACCCAGGTCGGCTGCGTGCAAGGCAAACGCCCTACCCGCTGTGCTATTACTCCAGCCCCTTAAGCATTTTTTTAATCTTATGATAAAACTCTTCATGTATGTCACTTTACTAGAACCAGAACTTTTCATGTAAACAAATGATAACCTCCTTTTCTTATTATTATTTTAGTTATTTGGTACTTTGGAGTCATTCCTATATTGAATCAGAAAGTGCACAGGGCCGAAGTGTTAGTACAGCAGGCAGGGTGTTTGCCTTGCACATGGCCAACTCAGGTTCGATCCCTGGCATTCCAGATGGTCCTCCAAGCACCAGAAACCAGGAGTAATTCCTGAGTGCAGGACCAGGAGTAACCCCTGAGTATTGCTGGGTATTACCCCAAAGCCTCCGCCCCCACCCCCCAACATGGAAAGAAATTGTACAGACATAAATGAGAATTATCACATATTAGGAAAGAGCCTTAGTGTATCTTAGAATCTTCAAAATATACCAGTATGGTCATAATCCTTTTGAGACATACGTCCACTCAGTAGGATCAGACAATAAACATTAAGTAACCCACACTCTGGTACTGTGGGAAATTGCTCTTTCTCAAAACTCTAAAACAAAGACAAAGCCAAGTCTCTCTATTTCCCAGCTTTTCAATGAACTTAGTCCCAGACTTATTGAAATGAAAAATCTTTTACTTCAGAGAAAAACTCTTCTGCTTCTTCAAGCTGTAGTTACTCTTACTCTCCTGTATCCAACAATGTCTAAAAAAAAATCTACTTTTTAAAGGTTTTTTCTAATTTAAACATTGTGATTTACAAAATTTTCCATAATACGGTTGGTTTAGGCATTCATCAGTCCCACCACCAGTGTGACCTTCTCTTCACTAGTGTCCCCAGTTTTCCATCCCCCCAAACTTTCCCCCAAAGCAGGCACAAAATAATTTATTTTATATTCCTTATACAAGCAAATGGCAAGTGGAATTATAAAAAATAGTGCAGGAAAAGAAAATTTGTGAAAATTTTTATATCTCACAACAGTATTATTACAGTG
Source organism: Sorex araneus (assembly GCF_027595985.1). Taxonomy (NCBI): domain Eukaryota; kingdom Metazoa; phylum Chordata; class Mammalia; order Eulipotyphla; family Soricidae; genus Sorex; species Sorex araneus. Next base: position 174,122,687 of record NC_073305.1, read on the forward strand.
ATAGTCTGAATAGTATTAAGCTGTTTGTTGCTAGTTAAGCCTTCTGTTATTATTTTCCCTCATTGAGCTCAGTGAGCTTCTATGTAACTTTTCCATCTAATTTACTGTGCTCTTACTGGGCTGTCAGTATTATAAATTTTGAGGGTGTCACTTCAGGAGCTGTAGAACAGGGACAGTTCTTTGGCTTGGCATCTCTTGAGATCAGTTGTGAAGTTGTGCCGTTTATGTGCTAGAGGCTGTAGGGTGAAGGTGGGAACACCGGAACTTTGACACAGCAGGGACTTGGCCCGCCCCCACTCTGAGAATGCTTCAGAATTTTCAGCCTGGAGACAGATCTACCTGGGAGTTTCATTGACTTGGTGTCTCTTCCAAGATTAGTCTTCTTAAAAATCTCTTGTGTTCTGGCCTATTAGATCCTTTCCTCAGTGACATAAATATCCACATGGCAGTTGCCATACCAGTACACAAGTCCTAAAACCACAAGAGAATTAATGAAATGTTAGTTGAGAATGATGAAAAAGATATGGAAAAATGGGCCACAGAGGTAGTGCAGCATGTACAGTGCATGCCCTGCAGAGCTGACCCACATTCAAACCCCAACACCGTGTATGGTCCTCCAAACAGCACCATTCAGCTAAAAACTGAGTCTGTATGATCCTTGAGTGCAGACCTAGGACTAAGCCTTGAGAATTGCTGGCTGTTCTTCCCCCTCCAAATGTGGACAGAGTTATTTATTCATTATCATATGCTAAGTGGGATTTTAAAATGTCATTCCAAGATATCTCCATAGTAAGAGCCGTTTCTTCATAAATTCTAAAAATTCAACCAAGAGTAAACTTGGCTTATCATCTGAAAGATAAGTACTTGTGAGCTGCCTGAGGTAGATCAGTTATTGTTAAAGAGATGAACTAGATAGAAGAACTAAAAGAAGGAGGCAAAAGCGGTGAGTTGGTCTTTGACATGAAAGATATGAAAGACATGTGCACAAACATGGAAAAAAAAGAGTGAGCATTTCAACATTGCTTCAACATTGCTTTGATCAAGAGTTCAGGGCATTTTTATGTGTTAATACCTGAAATTCTCACCTTGTCTTACCTGGCCGTCTCCTCTTTCTTATTTTCACATTCCTCGCTATGATCTTGAATTCCTTTTCTTGACATTCAACACAAACTAGACCGAGTTTGGATTTTTCTCCATTTTTTACCTTTGTTTTCTTAAAGACTCATACAATTTCCAGGAAGATCTGAAAAAACTGCTATATAAAGTTAAAATATAGAAAATGCCTATTTAATGTTAAACAGTGTCAATGCCTATTTTAGTATGTCACCGAAGATGAAAGTCCTCATGTTTGGTATTTAATATACCAGGTGTAAGTATAATTCACGTTTATTTCTTGTTCATTCACCTCGTCATTAAACAATACCTGGACATACCGTATGTAATTAGCAACACATTCAGCCATCGATATGGTAAGATGGAGCTTCTAATCTCATGGAGACGAGAGTCCTCCAGCAGAGATAGAGGGGCAACCACAGTATAATCCATGCCATGGGTGCCGGGATAAAGGGCAAGTGTCAGCGTGACCTGAGGGAATGGTGCTCCCCCAAAGGAAGCAGAGATGGGCAGAATCCAGAGGATGAACGGGACTGAATTAAAGCAAGAGCTGAAGTGCCATATATGATGCCACACTTTGGGGGCCAGTTTAGTAAGTCATGTAAGCAGTGCAGTGACTCAAAACCGAGTCTCTATGAGGCCACACAACACATTTGATTTATCCAGAGCCATGAGAGGACACCGAGGAGTTTTTAGCAAATACATGAAGAGATTAAGGTCTGTCCATTAAAAAGGGCTGGTTGCGGAATTCATTTCATCAAGAGATTCATTGCCAGAGGATATAAAACCCCTTCCTATTTCTGTCTGGCCTGCTTTGTGTAAAATGAGCTGAGAGGCTTTTTCTTTGGACAAACAACGCCATTACGAGTATGCTTCCCACTGTAACTATATGAAAAACTATATCTGACAGTCTGCAATATGAGAATTTCTCTGAAACCCTCCCCAGAGAGTGAAGATCACAGAGCAGGTGAGTCTTGTTCTCCCCACACTCCCCCCTGCCACAGTGGTGTTACAACACCATTACAACTGGGCATCACTGAAAATCTCATACATGGAAAATGCTGACTGAGGTTGCAGCTCCCAGCCATACCCAGTGTCATGTGAACATCCGCCATCAAAAAGTCAAAAGATCCTAAGTCAAAGCACAGTAGATTTATAACACAGCACTTAATATTTGTTTAGTACTTGTTATACACCAAGCTTCATGCTAAGAAAAATGTATGTTGTTCATAATAATTGTACAGGGTAGCTTATTATTATTCCCATATCACAAGCAAAAAAAAAAAAAAAGAAGAAGAAGTTTCCAGAGGAAAGGCCCTTAATCCCCTCTAGGACTCTTTAACCCTTGAAAAGCACAGGCATGGTTCTTCTAATACTTCCTAGCACCCAAGAAAACTAATCTTCTCCTTTCCTAATTTTCTTTCATGAGATAAAATTCCGGCTACACTTACAGATCTCAGAAAACATAAAACCACGCTATGTGTCACTCTCAGACTCTGTGCAGGTTTTGTCTGGAGCAAAGAGCAAATCTGACTTTGTTGGGGAGAAGGAGGTTTCCTTTTTGTTTTCTGTCTCTTCTGTCCGAAGAGTGAATCTTCCTGTTCATCAGTAACAAGCAGTCATGTACGTTGCTTAATGACTAAAGCAAGTTTGGGGAAACAAAAGTAAAAATAAAATGGTTAAGTTGGAGAACTTCAGTGCATAAGAAAATACAAACAGAACTAAAGTCAGAACACTGGGCAAAGATATTTTCCCATCGTATATCGGTTAAGGGATTAATAAGCAAGGTATATAAAGAAAATCCACAATATAGCAACAAGAAAATCAATTAACTCGAAGAATGGACAGAAGGTATTGAACAGCTTGTCAATAGAATATAAAAGTGCTCCTTGCTATTGATTATTAGGGAAAGGCAAATTAAAAACCACAATGAGACACCTGTAAGGATGGCTTACAGAAAAAGCAACAATAGAAGACTGAAGAGATTTACAGTGGGTAGGGTGCTTGCCTTGCGCGAAGTCAAGCTAGGTTTGACCTTCAGCACCCTCTGTGGTCCCTGAGCACCAGCAGGAATGATCCCTGAGCATAGAGCCACAATTAAGCCCCAAGTACTGCCTTGTGTGACCCAAAAACAAAACACAGCAAGCGTTGGAAAGACCAGGGAGTTAAAGAAACTTGTGGACTGCTAAGTGGGAGTGAAAATTGGTGGAATCGTTTTTGGAAAACACTCTGGAGCTTCTTTAAAATGTCGTAGAGAGGATCTAACTGTCTCACTTCTGGGGAACTCTTGGATGAATACAAATAAAATGTTAATGAGAAGTTAGAACCACCCCAGTGTTCGCCTCGGTATCGTGTACAACAGCTAACCTCTGGAGGCCACCGAAGTGCCTTTGTTGGAGGATGGAATAGAGCAAACATGATGTGTCTGTGGAATGGCAAGATTATTCAGCTAGAAAAGATGAGGGCCGAGGATCGCTCATAGTGCTGTGGTGCGGGCTAGCACGTGTGGGCCAGTGTTCACTTTCCAGCATCACACAGTGCCCCGGGCATCGTCAGGTGTGGTCTGGGAGGCCCCAACACTGCCAGTCTCCTGAGTTGCTCTGGCACCAAGTGAAGGGCACAAGCAGCTTCACATCCTTAGGCACTGGCTGGCCAAGATTCTCTGAAGGGCACCGCTTAGGAGCCCCCCAGACGATAATATATATACATATAACATATACACATATATATATATGCACACATACATAGTAATTTTTCAGTAAGAATTTTGGTCATTAAACATTTCAGACACTGTGAGATAATTGACCCCATTTAATCTTGGGTTCCGAAAATTATACGTTAAAAAAAAAAGAGTGTAAAAATACTTAACATACTCAACTCTCAATCACTGTTTCAGGACATCCAGGCCTCTCTGAGCTCCATCCTCCTGGGCTCGCCAGGATGTGGCTCAGAGCTAGAACTCCTGCCTCGCAGGTGTAAAGCCAAGAGTTCAGGCTCCTGCATCACCTCACATACCTAAGTCCAGTCCCAGAGCCAATGGGTCAACAGCAGAGGAAGGAAGGGTGAGAACAAGCTCTCTCTTCCTGTCTTCGGTTACTTGCAGTTACTTTCTGCACACTGCACCAAAATGGGAGGGGACTTCAATTCACTCTCATTCGCTACGTGCTAATGTCAGGGCCAAATGCTGATGTACCCCAAAGTCACAGACTTGGTGGCAGCCATTGCTTTGTTTCTCTTTGCAGCCCCAAAGCACAGGACCAGGCACAGTCTTCACTTAGTACCTGAGTGAAGAACATCATTTATTCATCTATGATTTATAATATTGAATGAGACACTATTATTTATGAAATTATTAAGCAATATGGAGCAAATTAATGAACAATGATGGCTTCCTGTGCACCCGATTCCAAGACCACACCCATCGCCAGTGTACCTGCCTTCCCCAACAATCCCAGTGCCCTTCCCTTTTAACCTCCCCCACCCCCACATACTAACTCAGTTTTATGAATCAGTTCTCTCATTTTGCCTGTTGCTATCTTACCGTGCCAAAAACAGTAACAAGAAGTCTCACAATGGAGACGTTACTGGTGCCCGCCCAAGCAAATTGATGAAAATTGATGATCTTACTGTGTATCTTTAAGTCCCACATGTGAGAAGCATTCTCTATCCATCCCTTTCCTTCTGATTTCACTCAGCAGAATGTCCTCTAATGCCATCCATGCTGCAGTAAATTGCATAATTTTATTCATCCTTAGGTGTGCATCCTTTTCATCCTTTTCCATTGTGGACTGGAGCGATAGCACATTGGGTAGGGTGTTTGCCTTGCACACAGCCAACCTTGGTTCTATTCCTCCATCCCTCTTGGAGAGCCCAGCAAGCTATCAAAAGTATCTTGCCCTCATGGTAGAGCCTGGCAAGCTATCCGTGGTATATAGCGTATTCGATATGCCAAAAACAGTAACAAGTCTCACAATGGAGATGTTACTGGTGCCCACTGGAGCAAACCAATGGACAACGGGACGACAGTGCTACAGTGCTACGTATATACCACAAATTCTTGATCCATTCAGCTGTAGTTGAAAATATTGGTTGTTTCTATATCTTGGCTATTATACTAGGGGCTGTGATGAAAATAGGTGTGCACATATCCCTTCAAATTAATGTTTCTATGCTTGGGGGAGAGATGCCAAGAAGTGGTATCACTGGGTCTTATGGGAGTGCTAGTCCTAGTTTTTTCTGAGAAATCTCCATATTGCTTTCCACAAAGGCTGACATCCCTACTAAGACTGGGTGAGAATCGAGGGGCCTTTATTCTCGCACCTCCCTAACAACGTCCCTCCTACCAACCCACATTTCTCTTCCACCTAAACCTGATGAGATTTCCTTCGTATTATCTACCTTCCCCAGAGCTGGACAATCATCTATTTTGTGGGAGGCTTGTGTTTCATTTTCACACAGTTATTACCTAACTACAAAAGTTGGATGGGCTTGTTGGATGGATGGGAGGCTTTGAGAGCCTGCTCAGGGCAGGCACCATCGTGCTGCCTCCTTTATGCAGGAAAAGGCAGATGATGTGCCATTTGAATGGGTCATATGTTCCTTAAAATGATTCTTCTATTAAATGCATGCTGTTAAAAGACTTAAATGGAATCATGATTTACATCTCTGCACTGGATTGCAGAGATGAGCTTCCGGTCAACAATTCTCTAACATAGCTCATAGACTGAGCACTTACCTTGCTTGTGAAAAGCCAAGGGTTTGATCCCTAGTAGTCCCCTGGCAAGCAGTAATTATTCCTTCTTAGTCCATTGGACACCCTTGCCCTTCAGGCCCTCAAAGGAGCTTCCTGCATTGCATAACGTCAATGCATCTTGGGGTGCAGAGCATTTATGTAGGTTCTGAAACTTGCTGTGTCTGCTTTCACTGCATGCAGCCTCCACAAGCTCAGCCGACCTCCTCGGAACCCCCAAACCCGACAGTCCTGAACTCTCCTGCAGGATTAAATCCAACTGCAGTATAACCTGGCTTTTTCTCTAATTGTTCAGACAGAAACTCAAAATCTTGCTCCACGCCAATTTTTCAGATTGATTTCTAAGACTTTTGCCCGGTAGACAGCATCGCACATTGAGTGCACTGAAATAACGCATGACGTTATTTTCCTGCGCGGGCGCGCACCTCGCGCCCCTTGTCTTTTGGCAGAGGCGTGTGTCCTCAGTTATGTCGGAGAGTTCTGCTCACAGCCTCCCTGCGGTTCTCCCTCCTCACAGAGGTCACTCTGACTTTGAACGAAGTGTTCGTCCTCCTTGGGCCTCCCTTTCTCGCCCGGGTTACTCCTGCCTTAATATCTGGGATGGGCCTCACTTCAATTCCACTCTCCCAAATGAATTGCCATGGCTTGAAATATATGTGTATGTTTAGCTTCCTCTGCACAATTACCTCTCCAGCGCCTCTTCCTTCATGCTTCCCTGCGCCTATTACTCATCCTCCTACCTCTGTCCCGCCAGCATCTCCCAGCGCGCCACTTCCCGCGGCCAGTTCTTTTGCAGAATATCCCAATGGCTTCAAAACACAGCGGCAAAAGGAAAAAGCTCCTCTTTGGTCCAACTTTTTATTTCTTTCATGATTTTTAGCAAATGTCTTAGATTACCATGTTCAAGATGCTGCACAGGAGAGCCTGGCAAGCTACCTGTGGCATATTCAATATGTCCAAAACAGTAACAAGTCTCACAATGGAGACGTTACTGGTGCCCGCTCGAGCAAATTGATGAGCAACGGGATGACAATGACCATCATGTTCAAAACAGAAGAGCTAATTCATATTTTTTTTTGAATAGTAGGTTCTTACTAATATCCTTGGGCTGGAGCAATAACACAGCAGTAGGGCATTTGCCTTGCACGCAGCCGACCTGGGTTCGATTCCTCTGACCCTCTCAGAGAGCCCGGCAAGCTACCAAGAGTATCCCGCCCACACAGCAGAGCCTGGCAAGCTACCTATGGTGTATTCAATATGCCAAAAACAGTAGCAAGTCTCAAAATGGAGACAGTACAGGTGCCCGCTCGAGCAAATTGATGAGCAATGGGATGACAGTGACTAATATCCTTATTTAATAATGTGGGGGCAGAGCACGCAACACCTCATGGTGACTAAGGACATCTTTGTGCTTGGGGTCTTTCTGGCAGTGCTGCCTGGAGCAGATTCAGTGCCAGGGGTTGGCTGTGCTCTCAGCGGCCTTCTCGTTACCATATTCGCTTGAAGCGCCACCCTCTCTTGCTCCTCCTCTTCATCTTCTAAAGTCCCTGTCCCGCTGAATGTGGGACATATTTCCCACCTACACACCCACTCTCCAAGCAACCCCCTGTGGCCCCTTAACTTCAAAATCCGCAGCTCATCATCTCCATCTTCAGCCGAGATCTCCCTGTGAACAGCGGAGTCACGTCGGACATTGAACGTGTCTGTGTGACCTCGAATGAAATATATTCACAGCAGAACTTTGGTGTTTGGGAATTAGACCGAGGTGGTCATCACACACTCTGAAAGTCACCAAGTCAGCTGCTTTTAAATGGCGAATCCTGTTTCATGTGAATTTGATCATCATTAATAGCTATAATGATCTGGAAAACCCAGGACATTCATTTTCCTCCTTAGGCCAAATTTCATCCTCTCTCAAACTCTTCCACTTCTGTAGCTGCCATAATCACCTTTGCTACTGTCCTGTATCACTATCCCTGTATCACTGTCATCTCGTTGTTTATCGATTTGCTCAAGTGGGCGCCAGTAACATCTCCATTTGTCCCTGTCATGTGCTAGTGTAGCCAGTGTAGCCCGATGGCATCTGCTCACTCCAGGAACATGAAGAGCACAGTGTTGTAACTGTTTTAGGCATATCAAATACATCATGGGTAGCTTGCCAGGCTCTGCCATGCGGGGAAATAATAATTAAATCACTGGATGAACCAAGAGCCGCGGCATGAGAAGCAGAGCCTCCCGCCTACTGACTGTAATCCTGAGGTCTCCTAACCCATTTTGGCACCAGAGCAGATTCTTGCAGCCATGCATTTTGACTGCGAACTGAACTACAACCTCGTGCAGCCCGGGGAGGGATTTTTTTCCCTCTCCACCCCATTTTTCTGAGCGAAAATGGCGGCAGCGGCAGCAGCCACGCGGTGAGAGCCACCCTCTAAGACCCCTCAACCAGGAGGTAGGACTTTCTTTAGTGACGTAGCCTGTAGGTGATCCTGGGAGGGGAGGTGTTCCCGGCGCGCCTTCCGCCCAGAGATGAACCAAGAGCCACGGCACGAGAAGCAGAGCCTCCCGCCTACTGACTGTGATCCTGAGGTCTCCTAACCCATTTTGGCACCAGAGCAGATTCTTGCAGCCATACATTTTGACTGTGAACTGAGCTAAAATATTAGAAACCCAAAACCGCGCGGCCGCAATAGCGGCCGCGCGGACTCAAAGTCTTCACTTTTACCAAGGAAGAGAAATTATTAGATAATGCTTATTCAGCAGGCCTGATTGTTGGGGAAAATTTCCAATCAACAATAGTGAGTTCTGTATGGAAATATGAAATGTACTCAATATAGAGAGAGAATAATGGGAATATCATCAGCTACTTAGATGGGGGGTGGGGTGGGAGGGGGGTGTATTGGGGTTCTTGGTGGTGGAACGGGTGCACTGGTGAAGGGATGGTGGTTTAATCAGTATTTGACTGTGACTTAAACCTGAAAGCTTTGTATTTTTTTTGTTTTCACAGTGGTTCAATAAAATATTTCTTTAAAAAAAATAATTAAATCACTGTATCACTGTATTACTGTCATCCCGTTGTTCATTGATTTACTCGAGTGGGCACCAGTAACGTCTCTATTACACTCAGCCCTGAGATTTTAGCAGCTTTTCCTTACTCGTCTTTCCCAACTATCAGAGGCTCTTTCAGGGTCAGGGGAATGAGACCTATTGTTACTGGTTTTGGCATATAGAATACACCACGGGTAGCTTGCCAGGCTCTGCTGTGCAGGCGGGATACTCTTGGTAGCTTGCCAGGCTCTCTGAGAGGTATGTATATATTTTTTACTATATTAGGGATATGAATAAGCCATGGGGAGCTTGCAAGGCTCTCCCATGCGGGCAATAGACTCTTGGTAGCTTGTCAGGTTCTCCAAGAGGGAGAACAAGCACAAAGCAGCCACAAGCTTCCAGGAGCTTGGTCTTACATTCTTACAGTTTTACAGTCTCTGGATGTTGGCCGTTGGTGAGATTACAGGGCACTGGGGGCAGTTTGTGGGTGTGGCTTCCAAGCTACTGGAAAATGGAGGGTTTAGGTAGAAAAGGCTCAGTCTCAATCCGAGAAGACTCGGAGATCTTATCCCCAGGTCCCGCAAACCTGGGTTTCTCTGCCAGTCCCTTCATGTGTGAGGCTTGTCCGAACATGTGGAGAGTGGCCTTGCGCACTAAATAAATAAATTAATTAAATTAAATAAAAATAAAGAGATCGTGTGGTTTGCAGCCACATGCTCCAGGAAAAATTGCATCACTCTCTTCCAGAAGCTTTGTTTTATAGTCTCTGGATCTTGGCTGTTTGGGCGGGTGGGGGGAGGGCAGGGAATTTGTGGGTGTGACTGTCAAGCTACTGGAGAACTGGGGATCTGGGCAAAGGAGGCCCAGTGCCCCAGTCCACATCTAAGCAAGCTTGGCGATCTCAGCCACAGGAAAAGCATACCTGGGTTCCTCTGTCAGTTCCTTCATGGTGAGGCTCATCCGAGTGTGTGGAGAGTAGCCTTGAGCATGATTTTTAGCTGCCAGGGCTCTGCTTGGGGCGGGGAGGGAAGCTCAACCGCCCCCCTCCGAGGGGCCCCGGTGAAGACAGCCTGGCACGGGGGGCAGGACATTCTGCCCCTACTGTCCGGACTGAAGCGAGAGCACAGCAGGTAGGGCATTTGCATTGCACAAGGCCAACCGAGGCTCGACTTTTTTGTCCCTCTCGGAGAGCCCAGCAAGCCACCGAGAGTATCCTGCCTACACAGCAGAGCCTGGCAAGCTACCCGTGACATATTCGATATGCCAAAAACAGTAACAAGTCTCATAATGGAGATGTTACTGGTGCCCGCTCAAGCAAATCGATGAACAACGGGACGACAGTGCTACATTGCTACTGTCCTACTTTCCTAAATCCAAATCAGGAACAAGTACTGCCACTTTTGCCTCCAGAATTTCTCCCCCACGTGTCAACTTCTCACCTCTCCTGAGACTTTCCTTCTCAGCCTCTATGGCTTGAAGGATTCCATGTCTCCGCACTCATCCCTTCCAGAGGCTGTTCTTTAAAAATCAAGCAGTGTCATCTTTTTTAAACCAAATGATAGCATTTCCTATTTGAAATCCATCAAATATATTTCCATAATACTTAGAATCAGAGGCAAATTCCTCGTCCATTGTCTGACCCTTGCTTACAGTGTTCTAACTTCTAACCCCACCCTTCTTGGCTGGCTGTGACTGAGTCTTTTCCTCACAGATGTTAATTTCACTGGGCTTTCTTTGTTAATACATATCCTGCTAGATGGCAGGTAACTATCTTGCTCTGTTTGGTCTGCTCTAATGAAAGATCAGTAGTGGGGTGACCTATGCAAAACAGAAATGTATTGCTTACAATTCGGATGGCTAGGCTCAAGGCCCCAGCATGGTCAGCCCCCTCCTGGGATGCAGACCGTCACCATCTTGCCGTGTTCTCACATCTTTGAAGGGGGTTGGAAGTGTATGTGACTCTGATAAGAACAGCAGCTCCAAACACATGACCCACCACTATGACCTCATACTCCCTAGAGCTCCCACCGTGGGGATCACTTTGAACAACAGTTTCATCACGGGAGCTCCACCCTTCCACTAGAGAGCAGAAACAGGGAGTGGGCTCTCTTGTTTGGCTTTAAATCTCCAGTGACCAAAACACCCCAGACACAATGTGGTATTGAATGACTAAAACCTGCCAATCTGATTTTTTCCTGGTTTTTGTTTGCTTGTTTGTTTGGTTTTGGTGTTTTTGTTTAACAAAGCCTTCACTGTCTTACAGCACTAGAAGGAATTCTGCAACTTATTTTGCAGAGGAAGCCTGTCAAATAGATCTTAGTTAAATTTAAATTGATAAAATAAGGAGCAAGAGCAACAGTACAGCGGGTAAGGCGCTTGACTTGCATGCCACCAAACATGTTTGATCCCTGATGCCCATATAATCCCCCAAACCACATCAGGAATTATTTCCAAGTGCAGAGCCAGTAGTAAGCACTGAGCAACGCTGGGTGTGGCCCAAGGAACAAAACAAACAAATGAATAAAATAATAAGTAACAATTAAATGCAAATATATCATAACATCCTAAATATATCTACACTTATGGTGTGACTGCTAATATCCTAAAAAACAAACTAAGGCCATCAAGGAATAAGCATATTTAGCTCTATACTATTACTAAATAGTCAAATATCATAAAACTAATAAAGGTTAATATATAGAGATAAAACTATTTGACATACATATGAAAGATTAAAACTGGTATTTCTAATATATCAGAGCTCCTGCAAGTTATTATTTAAAATAGTGAATAAGTCAAAACAACCAAATACGTAAACTGGAGTGATGGCACAGTGGGTAGGGTGTTTGCCTTGCACGTGGCCAACCCAGGTTCGATTTTTCCATCCCTCTCGGATGCCCGGCAAGCTACCGAGAGTATCCCATCCTCATGGCAGAGACTGGCAAGTTACTGTGGCATATTCGATATGCCAAAAACAGTAACAACAAGTCTCAGAATGGAGACATTACTGGTGCCCCCTCGAACAAATCAATGAGCAACAGGAATACAGTGATACAGTGAATCAAAATACGTGATTGGCTGTTTCATAGAGGTAATCCAGGAAAAAGGACATTGTCCATCACAGTGAGGGTTATAGGCAGTTTGCTTCTTCCTCCTTTAACTCCTGATCTGACCAGCACATCTTCATTTGACAAATTAATTCATATTTAAGACTGGAAAGATTTTCAGAATTGTGAGGCCCCGGGTTTGATGCCTGACACCTCAAATTTATGTAAACACAGATACTGAGCTATCAGAAGCTTTGAGTTTCCACCTGGGCCTTGACACTGCCTCATTGGGAAGAACCCTATTTTAGAACTGACATTCCTGAGAAAACACAGAATGAAAGATCTGGCCAGCTCTACAGTATGTAAGTCATCCTGGCTGTAGGGCCAAACCATATTTCATTAATGCAAGGACCATAGACACATGGGTTAAGTAACCCAAATCATGCCCGTCTGAATTGCATTCACATAACAGATGCCCAGGGTAAAGTAATTAATTGGAGTTGTTTTTCACTGCTAACATTTAGTTAGCTTGTCATGTGGCAATGAGAAATCAGAAAAGGAGTGAATTGCGACTCCCATAAAATAAAGTGACCCGGTGAAACTACTAAAATCAACTGGGTTACACTCTTCACACCAGGAGTAACACTCCTTTGAGTCTATCTTGGGGAAATAAAATGATCAGTACATAGAATACACAAATAGAAGTGTTTCTTACAATCTTGTTACAGACATGAAAAGAAAGCTGGGAAAAAGAGTGAGGCCTTGGGGTTGGATTGCTAGCACAGAGGGTAGGGCGTTTGCCTTGCACTCGGAGACCCAGGTTCAAATCCCAGCATCCCATATGGTCCCCCGAGCACCGCCAGGAGTAATTCCTGAGTGTATGAGCCAGGAATAACCCCTGTGCATCTCCAGGTGTGACCCAAAAACCAAAAAAAAAAAAAAGAGTCATGCCTATCAATAGAGAAATACCAACTATACTATAATGTGTATTTATGAAGAATTAGAGTTATATCACTTAGAATGAATTCCACAAGATGATAGAGAGAGAAAGGTGCAGAAAAGAATTTACAGCATGATCCTGTTTTGCATAAATTAAAGCCTGAGGGAGAAGTCCCCCGGTATAGAAATGCATACCATATTTCATTAACGCAAGGACCATAGACACATTGATATGTCAAAGACATGAAAATGTGAACAAATGCTTCATCTCAGAAGAGAGTTGACAGAATGCCTGGAGTCCTAATGTTTCAAGTGAAGGTTGGGATGAGTGGAATGACAAGCAAAAATAAGCTTTATCTTTTTTTAAGAAAGCACACATGATCATATTCTATTTTATAAATCATGTTTATGAAGATACAAAACTTAAAGGAGATCTATGTCTAAGATTAACTTGTAGCAGTGTCTATAAAAATTGTGAACTTGTGACATTGCAAAGAATAGAGTGATGAACAGAATAGGTTCAATTCTGGCAAAAGCAAACAGGCACATTTTCTTTATGAGCATGAAGAAGGTTCTGGATGTTCCAGACAGGTTGTGATTTTTCCCCATACCGTTGTACTTGTGACAAGTATGATTAATTTGTGATTTAAAAATATACAGAAAATTTTAAAAAATGAATAAAAAATCACAGGGCTAAAAGGACAACATACTGCCATGTGGCTAAAAATAAACTTGGTACTTTCGTTTCTATTTCAGCATCCTTGTCAATAGCCATCGTTTTTATCTCTGCTTTGAGAAAGGAACCATGATCTGCTGACTCCTCAGAGATCAGGAGCAAATTTAGCCAGGCAGCCAAAACACCAGGTTTGACTGTCTTCATCTATTGTCAACATTCTTGTCACTCTAATTACCTACCTCAAACATTGAAATAAAAGTACTGTTGATCATGCAAAAATTCAAGGCTTTATTCATTTAAACTCCAGAAAAAAAACATTACCTTGAGGAAAGAGAAAATAGAACTATATCTGTATCTTAAGTACACTTCGCTTTTATTTCTTTGGATTTTTTTCTCTTCACTTTTGGAGAAACTGGAAAGCTCTAGGGTCAAGAGATTCCACTAATTGTTGGGAGGGTGTTGTTCTATGTGTGTGTGTGTGTGTGTGTGTGTGTGTGTGTGTGTCCTGAATAAATCATCTCTCTCGGAGGCTCAGTCTGAAGAAAAGAGGATGAGGGCCAGAGAATAGCTCAAGTAGAAGTACACACCCCTAATAGGAGGGAGGTCCTGGGTTCAGTGCCCCACACATACCACAGACTGGTCCCCAGAAACCATCTCTTGTAGCCTCACACTGTAGGGAATGCCCCTCCCTCAAAAAAAGGAAAGATGGAAATCCGAACCACACCTAGTTCAAAAATTGATATGAAAGCTAAGTGAGAAAGTGTCTGTGGAAACATCTATACTCCAGCTAAAAAGTAAAAGGAGTAAAAAAACAGAATTAGAGACCAAAGGTATTTCCTCAGCCACCCGTTGGTCAGCTCTGTTCATTCCGGGTCATTATTTACAGACTTCATTTTCTCAGCTGTCCAATATGCTGATAGTAAATTCTGGTACTCTTTTCTAACTCTTTCTAATACTTGAAGGGAATCAAGTCCAAATCTCAAATTTATAAATTTAGATAAATTTTATAAAAATGTATTTCTTTAGAGGGAGAAAAGAATTCTTAAGTTTTTTGACCATTCCCAAGTGACTATTTGAACAAAATGTACTTCCTGTCCATTAAGGTACCAAGAAACTTTCTTTTGCGCTAAATGACAATGAAAAGTAGTTCACGAGGTCCAGATAATGAATGAAGACAAAGCCTCTATAATCCTCTTTCCATAAAAGAACACAATCTTCATTTATCTTCGTGGGTGACATCTGTTCCTTTAAAAATATTTCCTTTATTATATGCGTTTCAGCGTCTGACCGTGCCTCTTCAGGACTCTTACATCTATTATAAACTGTCGGGCCCTCCATCTCTCAGCCGAGACTGGCTTCTGCTGACTTCCCACATTCCCTCTCTGATTGATGGGCGCCTTTCTAATGGAGCTGCCCAGAGAGCAAAATGCGCAGATTGTACTTTGCCTCTCTCATAACCATGGTCCAATAGAATTCTTGTCAAATGCTGCAACTGCAGTGTATGAAGTGGAGGAGTGACGCTCGAGTTCAGTGCAACTCACACCACACGTCCAATATTTAATAGCATTTTCAAAGAAATAAATAAATCCTTGATTTTTTTTCCTAGGATGATCCCATGTAGATGACCTTTTCGCTACCTGCATTTGGCCTCCAGTGCCTGGAACAGCGTTAAAATACTGTCACCTCATGACAGAACCCAAGTCCTTCCACACATCCCACAAAACACACACCCATGGCTCGCAGTGCCTTCCTTGCCCATCCCTCCTGGCTCCTCGCAACAGACCTTTTCTCTTCTTTATGCTCATTTGAGGCCACTGCCATTGGCCTTTTTCTTTGGTGACTCTGACCCCTGATCTTGATCCCATCCCTAATAGATTTCCTTGTTCCTTTTAAGTTTCCTTCCCCTAAACCTGCTGTGTGTCCCATCCCAGCCTCTTGTCACTGCCTGTGAGTTGCAGGTGAGACTGCCCGTGGCTCCGCCCTCGGGAGGTCACTGGAGATTGGTTAACAGCAGGGGTAGCCCCTCCCTCCCCTATGCCCCACCCCCTGGATGTGGGAGTCTTGGGGGTAGAAACTTGGGGGCTGGGAATGGTGAGACAGGAAGTCTCTTGGGATTCCTACGAGAAGCGTTGCCAGACACCAGGAGGCAGATTTCTAGATGGATAGATGCTTTAAACAGCTCTACAGACATTTTCTGTGCCGTGACAGAATCTTTTTTCGTTATTTCTCTTTACTTAAGAGACTCCGCCAAACTCCTAACTTCATAGTTCGCCCTGCCACCCCTACGCCCTTAGCCCACAATTTCAAATGCACTTTTTTGATTTTCATTTAGTTTCACCAATAAATTTGAAATTGTTTCCTGCTTCTTACCATCGCAGGCAGTTCTGTCCAATTGTCTGTACAGGACACAGACACAGATGTCCATATGCATAGCGAAAGCCAAGTGTGAAGTGTATTCATTTATGCAGTGCAGACACTGTGGATATTCTCTCTTTTAAAGTGAACTGGATTTGCTTGATTTGAAATTTTTCTTTCTTGCCACGATTCATTCTTGACCCAAATATTTCCTTTTTATTCCTGGACAAGTACACCTATCTTGTCGTTTGATTTAAGTTGTGTACTTAACCTGTAGCATTTCTTGCTTTATTATCAACCGCTGGTGCCTCACCCTATTGTGATCCTCTGTTTGTTCTGTAATTATTTTGTGTTCACAGTTTCACTATTCACAGAGATTCAAAAATGTAAAAACACTCCTCAGGCTAGAAGCAACTTATATGCTAAAACCTACCAAGAGGGTCTTTGTTTTTCTTTACCCTCATTCCACTTGACTGTCTCAGAGATGGGATGAAGGATGACAGCAGATCTCACTCATAAAACAAGCTAGAAATTCGGTGACTGCGAATTCTGGCTCTGGCTTTTTGACGTTCGCATATTTATAACCCCAGGGAAATTATTTAAGCTTTTCTCTGGCCCATGACACACTTGTCAAATCATGTAGGATATATGATAAATGTCATGTGTGAGTTGTGATGGTTGCTGAAAATTGATTGTGGATTTATCACTTTAGCAGAAGATCTCTAATTTAGATCTCTAATTAGCAAATTCATTTATTACAAAAGTAGTTTCCAAACACAAGAAGAGTCTTTTTAAAAAAAAAATGCATATCTCCAAGTCCATCCCCAGCCTGGTGCTTTGATTTTTAACAAGTCTCTGATGCAGAAGCAGACTGGCCAACTCTCAGATTGCTGGACAGGCCTGAGGACCCATCTGCAGTGAATACTTAACCATCCATCTTTCTGAGAAATTAGTTCCAACTTTTGTCATACCTACTAATTTATCAGCCACTAAAGGAACATGCCCATGTCTGCATAATTGCAGACATGCCAAATTTTGAACCCCTGCTGTTTACAGCACTCTAGACTGTCAGGTGGCTCCTGTATATTTTTTGAAACTAGACACGGTATTCTTTTCTCACTTAATCCAATTAAGTTTTAGTCTTTATTTAAACTTAAACTATAAGTAAATGGAAAAAGGAGGAGAAAGTTGGTGCTTTCTGTTACATATCTCAAGTCCTCAAAAAATTGGAATGAGGGCCCATAGAGGGGATAAGGTACTTGGCCTTCACTTCACAAACTCCAGTTTAATCTTCAGAACCATTGATGATTCCCTGAGTACTTCTAGGAGTGATCTCTGAGCACAGAGCTAGAAGTAAGCCCAAACACAACTGGGTAAGTTTCAAAACAAACACATTGGGATAAAGTGAAATTTAGCCAAATTATACCACTCCAAAGAAAATTTTCAGAGAAGATTCTTAAATGTGAACATGTACATTGAGGTGATCACATCCATCAGCTCTCCAGAAATTCAGTACCTTTTAGATAATTTTGTACCAGAGAGAAAATCACACTATACTAAGAGTTTCCCTGAAGATGTGTTCTCATTAATACACTGTCGTCCCGTTGTTCATCGATTTGGTTGAGCAGGCACCAGTAACGTCTCCATTGTGAGACTTGTTGTTACTGTTTTTGGCATATTGAATACACCATGGGTAGCTTGCCAAGCTCTTCCGTGCGGGCGGGATACTCTCGGTAGTTTGCTGAGTTCTCTGAGAGGGATAGAGGCATCAAACCTGGGTCGGCCACGTGCAAGGCAAATGTCCTGCCTGCTGTGCTATCACTCCAGCCCCAATACAGTAGAATCCTGCTTAAGCATTATGTATAATAGGTGTCTTTTTTTTTTTAATTTAATCACCATGTGGAAAGTTACAAGGCTTTCAGGCTTATGACTCAGTTACATATTGCTCGAACATCCATCCCTTCACCAGTGCATATATTCCACCACCAAGAACCACGGTAAACCCCACTCTGTTCCCCCACCCCCAGCCCCCCACCCCACCTGTGTAGCTGATAAATTTCACCCCACTTTCTCTTTACTTTGATTACATACAAACAAAAAAACTCACTATTATTGTTTGGAGTTCCCCCCCACCAAGAGTCGGACCTGCTGAAAAGGAAACATTTGATAATTTGTTTTCCATTGCTGAGAATGAAGAGATATGAGGTCGTGTGGCCACAGTAGCGGCTGCGAGGTTCTAGATTTCTGTATTTTAGTATTTTAGTGACTGAGTCCAGAGGGCTTTCTGCCAGAGGTTGCATCATTGCTAGCTCATATCTCTCTGCTACTTTATATTCCACATATGAGTGCAATCTTTCTGTGTTTGTCTCTTTCTTTCTGACTCATTTCACTCAACATGATACTTTCCATGTTGATCCACTTATATGCAAATTTCATGACTTCATGCTTTCTAACAGCTGCATAGTAGTCCATTGTGTAGATGTACCAAAGTTTTTTTAGCCAGTCATCTGTTCTCAGGCATTCGTTCTTTTTTCCAGATTTTGGCTATTGTAAACTGTGCTGCAATGAACATACAGGTGCAGATGTCATTTTGACTATACTTTTTGCTTCTCCGGGGTATAGTCCAGGAAAAAGGAGTGGTATTACTGGGTCAAATGGGAGCTCGATTTCTAATTTTTTGAGAAACGAACATATTGTTTTCCAAAAGGGCTGAATCAGTCGTCATTCCCACCAGCAGTGTAGGAGGGTTCCTTTCTCCCCACATCATGCCCAGTATCCAAATGATGCTTCCTGTGTTCCATCTAGTCCTTACCTCTCCTTTCCTCTCTACACAAAACCCCATAACAAAGGATAAAAATGGAATGATTTGGGATGCACTGGATGATTTATTTGGGATCCAACAGTGTCAGCTGAACTAACTAAGGAGCAAGGAGAAGGATGTAGAGGCTTTATGTAGGGGTTGATGCTTTGACACCAAATTTCTATTAAAATCAAGGATTTGGAACTAAAACACTAAAATGAAAAAATGAAGGCAAATATATGAAAACATACAGTTGTCTGTGCATAAATGAAACTATTTCACATTTCCACATAGTTTTAAGGAATAATACCCTGAAGTTGATTTAACAAGCTAAACGCTACAAAAAAAATCTGAGAGTTCTCGTTAACATGCTTGGTAGCTATTTTCAGAGATAACTAGAAAGTGTGATAATTGCTCCTTTAGCTTTTTCATGTATTTACTTACTTTTTGTGTGTTTCTTTGGGGCCACACCTGGCACTGCTCAGGGCTTACTCCTGGTTCTGCACTTAGGGATCTCTTGTGGCAGGGCTCTGGGGATCTTATGGGTTGCTAGGGATTGGACCCAGACTGACCACATGTAAGCCAAGTTCCCTACCTGCTGTACTATTAATTTGTCAATATTTACTCTCCTCTATTGGGATATAATAGACATGTTCCATTAATGTTAGTGCATATTTGGTACCTGAATATTTGAATCCACAGAGACATGATTACCATAGTAAGCAAAGTTATTCTATTATATACAGCTACAAGCATATTGGGGAAACCTCCTGAACGGCATGAGGGGGCCTTGAAGGTTAATCAAAGTGTCCTAGGCCAACGGAGTCACAAGACTCTTCAATGCACGGGCCCAGTGCTATTTGGATTCAGTGTTGCTGGGTACCACCAGGACTGCATTCAGAAATATTGAGGAGCGATTTCAGGGTCTTCAGCTCCAGCCTTTTGAGTTATCCCCCTGGGTGGAGAATAGCTGAGATCTAACTTTTGTTATGTTTTATTCTTGTGAGGAGAATTTTTAAGGCCAGACTTTGAGGCATAGAATCCAGTATGCCTAACTGGAATTATCTTGCAGCATGTAACATGCTCCTGACTTAGTCTATACCTGGAAGTTTGTACCAGTTGTCTTTCTTCACCCTGTTCCCCAGTCTCCAACTTCATTCCCCTATAGCAGCCACTGCTCTGTCCTCCTGGTGAGCTTTCTTGGCTTCTGTTGGTTCCTTTATTTTGTATTTCACAGTCCACACGTAGGTGAAGCTTCAAGATGTTGGTCTGTCTCTGCCTTATCTCACTTACCATGTGCTACTTCAGGGCCATCCAGGTTGACAACAGGAAGATTTCATCCTCTTTTGGCTGACTAGATGACAAGAGACATTAGGTGTACACCTCATAGTTTTCTAATCCATCCAGCCCATGTCATGACAATCATGAACAATAGCTGCATTGAACCTATAACTCATAGTAATGTTTTCCATCAGAGTTTTCATTTTCCTCAGATATATATCCCATAAGTAGAACTGCTGCATCAAAAATCAAAAAGGTAGTTCTAGGTTTGGTTTTAATGTTGTTGTTGTTTGAGGAAACTTCACATGACTTTCATAGTACTTATAAAAATTTATGTTCTCATCCACCGTGTAGGAGGGATGCTTTTATCCACATCTTCACCAACACATTCTTGCTTGTGCTCTTTATTTACCTAATGGTTAGGATTACTGAGCATCGTGTCATGTGCCTGATGTCCATCTAGCAGTTGTCTTTGGAAATATGTCTATTCAGAACCCCTGTCCATTTTTTTATGTTTTTGTTTTGTTTTATTTTGCTGTTGCTTATTTGGTTGGATTTTTGGATTTTGGGTTTTTTGTTTTTGCTTCTAGTTGATGACTTCTTTATGAATTGGGGCTATGAATACTCAAAATATATGATTTGCAAATATTTTATTCTATCTAGCAGGGGGTCTTTGCATGTCACTGAGAGTTCCTTTGGCTCTACAAAGCAAATTTTGAATTTGATGTCATTCTGCCTGTTTGTTTCAACTTTTGCTGCTTTCGCTTTTGGACTCAGATGGAAAAAATGATTGACATTTGCGGTCTTCTGTCACTGTCCCTGTCATATATCTGCATCTGAGGAGTGGCAGGATCCAGACTGGGATCTTTCCTACTCATGTGGCTGGTTCACCTAAAGGTATCTGCAACTGAGGGTCCAAGTCTTCCTGAACAGAGCAGATGACAAGCCAGCAGTAGGCAGTGCAGAAGTGTTTTCATTTTTTAATTAAATGAGCATAATGAGTCCAAAATTTAGACCAAAGTTGTAAACCATAGTATGTTCGAATTAATTTCACATAGTAAAACCCAAACAAAGGCAATAGAAACAAAGAGCAGAACTGTCCTTAGAAAGGGGGATCGGACAGGGTAGGGACCACTATGACAATGATAGAGGAAAGTGGTCACTCTGGAACAGGTCTAGGTGTTGAAAGGAGTAAAGTGACATGCATGATACCCTATCACTGACAGTAGTATAAACTACAGTGTCTAGGGGGGTGGGAGGGAGAAGAAAATTTAAAATTTGCCTGACATAGAGGCAGACTGGGGGTGAGGGAGGAGTAGAGGGAAACTGAGGACATTGGCGAAGGAACGTGAACAATGGTGGAGAGATTAATGTTGAAATATTGTACACCTGAAACTCAGACATGAATAACTTTTTAATTCATAGTAAATTCATTAAAAGTGTTGTAATTGATTTCAATTAGGGACTGGAGAGATAGTCTAGGATTAAGGGTCTTGCTTTGCAACCAGCACCTGATTTGATCTTTGGAACTGGATATGGTCCCCTGCACACCACCAGCAGTGATCCCTGAGCATAAAGTCAGGAGTGAAGTCCCGAACACTGCTAGATACGGCACATCGCACCACATGACACCATAATTGGTGTTACCCCCTTTCTTTACATCTATAAACTGTGGGGAACTTTCCTCCATATTGAAGCCAAAAACAGAATACTGCACCTAAGTTATTATGTACTAGATCCTGATTGCTTTTGCCAAATTATGTCTTCTTTTGTTTATTTTTCAGCCATCCCAGGACACTTCTGGACCGCAGGTTGTTCTGGGTATCAAACTAGGTTGGCCATATAAAAAGCAACTGTCTTAAACCCTGTAATATCTCTCTGAAGCCCAAATGAAGTATTCTTTATTACTATTATTATTGTTAAATTACTGTGAGATACACAATTACAAAGTTGTTCATAATTGGGTTTCAGTCATACAATGCTTCACCACCCATCCCATCACCAGTGTGCATTTCCCACCACCGATGTCCCCAGTTTCCCTTTTTCTACCCTTCCCACTCCCAATCTGCCTCTATGGCAGACACTTTGATCTTCTCTATCTCTTTCTCTCCCCTCTCTCTTTGGGCATTATGGCTTGCAATATTGCAATATAGGTACTGAAAGGTTATCATGTATATCCCTTTACCTACTCTCAACACTCAAGTTTTGTCCAGTGATCATTTCCAACTATCATTGTTATAATGGTTCCTTATCTATTCCAACTGCTCTCTCCTCTCCATTTGTGGCAAGCTTCCAACCATGGACCCATCCTCCTGGCCCTCGTTTCTACTATCTTTGGGTAAGAGTCTCATACTGCGTGTATTTTTTATAACCCACAAGTGGGTACAATGATTCTATTGGTCCCTCTCCTTCTGACTCATTTCACTCAGCATGATACTCTCTAAGTCCGTCCATTTATAAACAAATTTCATGACTTCATTATTTTTCCTGGTGGCTGTGTAGTATTCCATTGTGTAGATGTACCATATGTTCAGTTATCTCTTTTTTGGCACTTGGGTTGTTTCCAGATTCTGGATACTGTGAATAGTGCTGCAATGAACATAAAAGTGCAGAAAGCATTTCTGCTGAGTGTTTTTGGACGAGGGGGGAAATTTCCCAGAAGTGGCACTGCTGGGTCATGTGGAAGCTCAATTTCTAGTTTTCTGAGAAATGTCCATACTATTTTCCAAAAATGTTGAACCAGTCAGCATTCCTACCAACAGTAAATGAGAGCTCCTTTCTCCCTATATCCTCGCCAACACTGATTGTTCTTGTTCCTTTTTGAGGTGTGCCAGGATATATTCCTAATGGGTACTAAAGCATTTCTGAAAATATTTTACAGTACCACCATTCATTACCATCAAATTATAATCTACAATCAGAAAAGTATAGCACACCATTCCTATTTTTGTCCCCAACCTAGTCCATTGTTTCAATACCATTAGCTTGGGAGTTCTTCAGTTGATGGATATATTGTTGTATCTGTCTAACCGGAGTTCACAACACACCTCAATGACAGACACTTTTCTAGACAAAACTAAATTTAATACCTTTATCATTCTAGATACCACCCTTATGTCCTACATATGGAGACTTCCTTCAAAAACCTTTTTAGAAAATGATAGCTACATTTAGAAAATTAATCCTCCCCCCAATTATTGTACAAAAAGCATTTCAATGATAAGTTAGCCTATGAAAACATTAACACATTGGTAAAATTTAAGAGAAAAAATTTTAAGAGGTGACCATTCCACCCTCTTTATAATTATAAAATGTAAGCACACAGGGATTGGCTTCTAGTGACTTTTTTTTTTAGACATTAATTTGTTTCCCCCCATGATGCTTGTTAAAGATGGCAGGGAAGATGCTTCAAGAAAGAATTAACGGCATGGCAATATTGAGTGCAGCTCAGAATAGAAAAAGGCTAAGTGGGAATTTACAGCCAGGGAGCAGGATGGAATCAGCAGATAGAAAAATAATCAGAGGAAACATCATGAGAAGAGTCTTGCTGAGGACAGTCCCAGGGGATAAGACATGAAAGAAAGAGCATAATGCATTGGATCTATGGAGGAAGGGGAATTTTTGACAAATTGGTCCAGTAGCAACCTTGCTACTGAGCCCATCAGGTAAAGACAGAGCCCATGTCATGCTTCTTGTTTTGACACCGAACAGATGAGGGTGTTAGTATAGGATTGTTCTCAGAAAACCAATTCTCAATTGACTCGTTGAATTGTTTGGGGGCCACAGACAGCTGTGTTCAGGGCTTACTCCTGACTCTGCACTCAGAAATCACTCCTGGAGGTACTCAGGGGACCATATGGGTTGCTAGGGATCCAACCTGGGTTATCAGCAAGAAAGATAAATGTCCTGTCTGCTGTACTATGTCTTCAACTCCCGTGGCTCATTCTATTAAAGGAAGGGTGCCATGGCTATTCCTTCCTTCCCTGATTCTTGGGCAGCTAAAGGGTTTTTGTCCTATAGCTGTCCCTGGAGGCAAGGGTGAGACTCCTGGACCCAGAAAAACTTCAGGGAGAAAATCAAGTCCTGGAACCTGCTAGGATCTGGCCCAGGGAAGCTAAGGGGGATGGAGGGTGGATATCTTCAAGGTCATGCACTGTGACCAAGGTCATGCCTTGTGAGTCAACATTCTCATTGGAAAGACTCATTTTCAAACAGATAGTCCACTTTTGCTTCCACTTTTGGACTCGAAAATTAATCACTCTAAAAATATAGGTGCAAGTTCTGACGATGCAGCCGCTCACTCAGCAATCATAAGGAAGCTGCATTGTCACATGCAATGGAAAGAAATAGGCCAAAAAGTGAAGAAGGCTGTGAGTCATCTGGGATACCATCACACACCTCCAGGCCTAAGTGCCTCCAGTGGCTGGTGTTTGTATAATGATTTTATTTTTATCCCTCTGTTTGTCCCCAGCTTTGATTATACTCTTTGTAATTTCCTGCAACAGAACCCAGTTCTGTCCAGCAAGTTCTGTAAACACACTATGTAGAATTTTGATCTGGCCTTGGAGTTTGTAGGGGACCAGTGTCTACTTGTTTTTGTTTGGGGGCCACGCACAAAGGTGCCCAGGGACTATTTATGGTCTGTGCCCAGAGATTGGCAGCGTGTTAAGGCTTTCCTGCATCCCCAGAGTTTACAGATGGGGTATATCTCTGTGATTGCCCGTTGGATTTTTTGGTTACCATCATGAACCTCTCAAGGGAAGGGGCTGGAGAATTTGGAGACGAGTGGATTTGAATATGCTCCTTTTCTCTAGAGAAATGTTCTGTTCTTCACTAAACCTTCGCCTACCATTTAAAACAATCATTGATGCTTTTAAACCAAAATCACTGGTACTATGGTGAGGTTTAGATGGTGGGTCTCAGATTTCTTTGTTACATTCACTAGAAAATGTAAAGCTCTAGGAAAGGAAAAAGGTGATCCGAGAAAATTATGCACAGTCAACTTGTCACTAAAGCAAAGTGGCAAGAGATGATTTCAAACAAGTGAAAATATGCTGTCTACAGGGTTCTTTGTTAAAATGAAACAGAGCCAAGAGAAGCAGTCAAAATGTAACAAATTAAAGCAAAACCAAGAGCACAAAGAACATATTAGCTAATAGTAAAATCGAACTAAACAGGAAATAAAGTTAAAAAATTTGGAGAGAGGTGAGAAGGTAAAAGACACCGTGTAAACTTTAAATCCACTTACACAAAGAAATCAGATTACACACTGTAAGTGAGAGTTATTCTGCAGAAAGCTAATGGTACAAACCCCACTGCTAAAGGAGGATCCTTCATGGCTCTCATGTTTCTGTTAAGCAACAGTGTTTATTATCTTTGTTTATTATTTTTGCCAACATAAAATGAAAAAAATAATTTTAAATAAAGGAGTGAACTAAAAATTGAAGTAATGAGATAGATTTTATTTTCATAAATTTTTAAATACGAAACTATCCTATTCAAGTTATTTATAACAATCAAAAATAAATTTAAAAGCAAAATAACAAAATAAAAAATAAAAAATAGCCTTGGACTATTTTTCAGAGATTCTTGTGTTGCAAATAGTTTTAGGAGATTAAAAAAAATAGTGGCTCCCTCTATAAGGCAGAGCCATCATGCTCACCGCCCATCATAAAAGATTGGTGATTCCTAAAACTCACGGGATGAGTTTTCCTGTATGGTAAGTTCCCAGAAAGCGCTGGCACATCTCTAGAAGTAAGCACCTGTCAACGAGGGCCAAAGGTGTTGGATGCAAATATGCTGCCTCCTTTGTTTTGGATCTAGAAGTCTTGAGTCTTTCAGCAAGTGCAGACCAACTTCTTCTTTTGTGAATCGTATAAACAAAAACAAAAACAGAACAAAAAAAACAAACAAACTCATACCATACTGAGATCTTTGATTCATATCAAAAGAAAGATAGTACAGTAAGATAAATGAGAAAGTTTTGGGGGGAAGAGAAGAAAGTGTGTTTCAACTTTGCTTTCGGATTTTGCCAGAACATAAACAAATAAGAACTTCGAAATAAATTCCAATCTGGCCATATCACTTTCCTGCTTAAATTCCTCATGGCTTCCTCCTTTGCTCTTAACAATTATTTCAACCTCATCCTCCTGTTAATGTGCTTGACGATTTTGAGAGTGATACCTGATTCTCAACACGCCAGCTCTAAGCTCTCTCTTCTGCTAGCCTAACCCCATCGCTCCAGACAGGTAAGTCTCCAAAGGGAAGCCTTGATATAGGGCATAAAACCCACATTCATTTGCCTTTCCTACAAGGCTTTCCTTGGTTGGTCTCTTAACACCTCCGGCTCCATTTCCTCCCAAGCACTCACATGTGCCTCCTGTATCCCCTGGGCCACACTTCTTCCATGGTTTCAGGCTGGATGCTCTCTTCCATGATGGTTTCCCTCACCCTACACACACCCGCCCCTCTCGGAGAGCCCGGCAAGCTACCGAGAGTGTCTCGCCCACACGGCAGAGCCTGGCAAACTGCCCCTGGCGTATTCGATATGCCAAAAAACAGTGACAACAAATCACACAATGGAGACATTACTGGTGCCCACTCGAGCAAATCGATTAGGAACGGGATGACAGTGATACCGTGATAAACAAGTACAGATTTGTTTGTACTTAACACAAGTTAGTGTAGTGTATTTGAAACCAGGCCAAAGTGCTGGACTTGGGCTGTGGAGAATGTAACAATACTTCCCTTTTGTCTTGTCCTCTTTTTACCCACCCCCTCAAAGCCTGTTGGCTGAACTCTGACTCTCAGAAGACCAGGCAGGAGGGAACTGATGGACCAGCCTGCCAGTTGCCCTTTCTGAAAATGGATGTACTGCTTCTTTTGTGATGAAAGCTACTCCTTCGGAGGGCTCTGGAGGGCAAGTGGATTCCCGTCCAATCTGCCGGTCTCTCGCATTAGTTTAATTATAAACACTTTCTCTTCCTGCCACCACGTCTCCCCAGTGATTGTGGCCCTCCTAGCAGCAGTGGAATGCAGCCATGCTGTTACACTTTCTAATTCCATAATTCATGCACTATACACCCCTGTGTTGTCACAAAAACTGGTTTTCTGCTCTGTCCTTTTCTCTCTGCATAAATGTAGACAGAAATGTCTAGAATGGAGTCTATCAAATGTTGACCCCATTTCAAGTATGAAGATTAGTCACTGATTATTTTTCTAGAGAATTTTGTGTCATTAGTGTGCTTTAATTAGTATTTACCACTTCTGTGAGTACTAAAACATCATCATTGCAGAAGTTGAGCAATATTTTAAGAACACATAGGTCTTATTGATAAAGGTTGATTGATAAAACCTGACTTTAATCTTTACAGATTTTTTTTTCTGGGATTAAGGAGAAGCTTAAAAGTATGAAATGAAGGAATCAGAGAGATAGTGCAGGGGCTAAGGCACTTGCCTTGTATCCTGTTGACCCCATTTCAATCCCTGGCACCACATATGGGTCCTCAAGCTAGGGCAGAGGTAATTCTGTACACGGGGCCAAGAACAGCCCTCTGAGACTTACTTGGTGTGACCCCTTCCACACTCCTTCTACCACCTCCCACCCCCCCACCCCCCCTAAAAGTAGGAAGTGGAGAATTAAAATATTTTAGACCAGAAAGCAAGAGTGAAATAGGATTTCTAAAAGAAAAACTTTATATAATTTGGGTTTGAAACTAGTTCCTCTAAGCTCAAATGATGAGAATATACCAATTCCCTTCACATTATAATGGCATCGCCCACCATTTAAGTTAGAAGAGTGCAGTGAATGATAATATGTGGCAGGTATGATAATACTTAAATGATGACAGTTTTGTCAGCAGCCTAAGTAGCTTTGGGTTAGCAGCAAAAAGAAATAATATAGTAAGCGAGGCTTGCACCTTGACTATCGAGACTGTTGTTGGAAAGACCTCCTGGTTCTCAACTCGTACTTGTGGAAAAGGAGCACAAGGAAAACAGAACCCATAGGAACTGTCTATACCTCAGAGAAATATCTCATGTGTCAATGAAAAATTGCTCATGGGGAAAAAAGTAAGAACACAAAGGAATTATCCTAAAAGTTTAGGATCTCTGGACTTCTTACTGCTCTGGTAAAGGAAAACATTTTCAATTGAACTAGAAAAGTCACTAAGAAAATTGACTAGGTAGAATGAATACATTGAAAGACAGACAGACAGACAGACAGAGACAAACAGAAAAAAAGAGAGAACTACATGGTTATCCATGTCCATGCAGCATGCAGATACACTTACATGCATGTATGCCTATGCACAAAATACCTATTGCAATTCCTGACTATGGATCTTTTTAATTGCCTGAAAATTGTCAAATGGCCAAAGACATGCTCAGCTGGTTTCTTTAGTATGGTTGGAATTCCAAGTTGTTTCCCCTACTGATGGCACTTAGGAAAAAATCAACTCCGTTTGGATTTCAAGGAGAGATACTCTATGAATCTGACAATCTTTTGAGATTGATCAAGAAAATTAGTTTCTGGAACAGTGAAGTTCATAATGACAACGTTCAAATCCAGTTCTCAGAGCTCTCTTAGTGCTTCTTGTACTTACCTCTAAGAAAAAAAAAAGACTCCAATAGAAGATTGTCCCAAAAGAAAGGATCAGAACAATCATGTTTTCTTTCTCCAGACTGGAAAAGTTTTTTCCCATTGAAGAGGTCACACAGTATCCTCAAGAGAAATGGCAGCTGTGATGGGTTCCGCAAGAGGAAGGAGCTAGGAAATGACTTCACACAGGATTAGGAGTCTCTTCCCAGCATTTGCATTCAACAAAGAAACAATTCACTTCATTTCAAGACTGTGGTCTCAGAGGTAGAAAGCTGAAAAAACCTCCCAGGACTAGAGAATTTTGGTCCCATCCATCTGTGGAATATGTAGATGTGGGGAAAGCTGATGGATGGTGAAACGGTCTGCTCACGTCTGCTCACGTGCCTCAGCCTCGCTAGCAGTGACATGTATGTACTTACAGCAGTACACTGTCCCCATACTAGCAGCTGGGGCAGAAGGCATCTAAGGCCACGGACTCCAAAACAGGCCCTTGGTTCCCTAGGAAATGTGCACAAGCAAGCAATGAAAGACAAGAAGACAATATTAAATGAACTGCATCTGCATTTTAATTTCTTGTTTTTTTTTTTTATAAATGTAGAACACCTAAAACATACTTGTTC
Organism: Sorex araneus; assembly: GCF_027595985.1. Classification (NCBI taxonomy): domain Eukaryota; kingdom Metazoa; phylum Chordata; class Mammalia; order Eulipotyphla; family Soricidae; genus Sorex; species Sorex araneus. Next base: position 174,151,912 of record NC_073305.1, read on the forward strand.
CTTGTCTGTTTGAGGGCCACATCTGGCAGTTCTCAGGACTTAGTCTTGGTTCTGAACTCAGGAATCACTCCTGGCATTCTCGGGGCACCCTATGTGGTCCAGTGGCTCAAACCCACATTAGCCGCATGCAAGGCAAACGCCCTAACCACTATACTACCTTGCTAGTCGATACTTAACGCATTTAAGAAACAAAAATTTAATTTTACGTCCACCGGAGTACTCACAAACTCCTTAATAAGGATGAGCAATAAAAGGGACAAGGACTACCCACTCGAATTCACGTTAATAAGATGTATCTGCAGCTTCACTAACCAGATCACAGTTCATCTTACTTATGCTTTCATACTGCTGCCTTCGGGGGCTCCCGGGCTGTCTGTGCCCTCCGTGTGAACCCAGCATCCCTCCTTCAGCCCCCATCCTTGGATCCACTGCACATTGGATGAGGCTCCAAGGAGCAGAAGCCACGCTGGAGCCCTCACAGCCACATGGTTTCAAGATCATTAAAAACTTATTAGTGAGGAGGGATTGCTGGTTTAAATTAGAATGACACTGATAGACCTATAATTAGTAGGCATGAAAATTGTTAATTAAAATTGTATCTTCTCTCCGCCCCCCGGCATGATCTCTCCTTGCCAGTTGGTTTTAATAAAAATCAAACCACTTGATGGAATTTGTCAACCCCAAACAAACATTCAGAAAGCAAAAATAAATAAATAAAAAGCCTCACTTTCTCGGGGTAGTTGATAGCTGACGCAGCTGTCCTCAGAGCTGGTGTGTAGGCTGTCGGTGTGTTGATTTCTAAAAATTTATTTAAAGTTGCTTAGTTTGTTATGGGCTGCATTGTGCCCGGTCAAATCTAGGTGTTGGAATACAAATGCTTAGTAGCTTCTAAAGTGATTGTGCTTAGAGCCTGGGTTTTGAAAATGCAATATGAAATTTAAATAAATTCATGGTAGGGAGACTGTTGTGGCTATACAAGAGAGACAAGTAGGACACAGTGGAGCTCGGAGAAGACCATGTCATGAGACAGGGGATGGCCATCTGCAAGCCAAGTTAGAGTTCCTTTCCTTTCGACCCTCAGAAGAACCAACCCTGAGACCTGGGATTTGTAACCTCAGTATAGGAGAAAATATTCTGTTGCCTTACCCATCTGGTCTATAACTCTTTGATATGGCAACCCTGGAAAACAAATACGCCAATCAAGAAACAGATTTTGTCGACACTGATATCACCTCTTAACTTAATTAGCTTTCATAATGATTAGAATTTAATGACACAGACATTAATTATGCCTATGACAAGTTCTTCTCTATCAGCAGTTAACACATGGCTTCAGACAAACTATTCAACATGTTAATAAATAGGGAGTATGCTGTGTTCTGAGGGTTTTTATTCATCAACTTATCTTCTCTTGTTCCAGTGGTGTCATCTTATCGTCAATATTATCTTCCTCTTAAACAGAATGCAGAACAAACTTTTCTACCATGCTAGAGGTGTTCAAGTGTGAATTCCTTCACAGGAAGGAAATTGCTCACTATATATGGTATAGTCTCCAAAGAAAATTGTTCTTCAAGTGATAAATGGTTCTCACATATATTCAGCACTTTATACATTGATTCACTGGAAAATGGACTTTAAATAGTTTATATGACTATAAATACAAGTTATATACCAAAAAGTTATTAATTGAACTTCTTCATCTCTTGGTACTTCAGGAGTTTTTCCACAAATAAATGTATGTCACAATGAATTGTCATCGTGACATAGCATTTCCGAGGCTCACACCTATTCACAAGTACACTCAGGCTCTCTCCAGAAGAGTGAGGAAGAGATTTCTAATCTTAGGAAAGATCTCATTACATCTCACTTTGTCAAGCCCATTACTTATCTAAACACTCTAGTGGGAAATGGATTGTTCTAAGACCAATTAGATCCGTATCAGAGGTTGGAATCAGCTTCCTCTGAGAAGGCTGAATGTATGAGAGAGAATGAAAACTCTCAGGAAATTGAGACTCTGTTAGGAAAGAAGAAATAGAATTTATAAGGTTTCCAAATAGCTCTTACTCTTTGCTAGATCTCCTCTCTACAGAAACTATAAAGTAGTGTTTGAATGCTCCAGCGTTGGCACCGCACTGGCTGGGTTATATCTCAACTCCCATCCTAACCATTTCTGTGACATTTGGCAAGTCACTTAAAACTTTATATAAAGCTCACTTTTTCGTTTCATAAAAGAAAATATGGATAATGATTATTTCATACGATTGATGAACTGAGGTGGTTAATTTGAATGGAATACTTGGAAAGAACTTTGATAATACAACAAGCAATTTCTTTCTAGAGTATAAAGTACAAATGTTCAAATCATGCTCCATTATAAAACTGCCCCACAGCTAGGGGAAGAGGCAGCTGAACTAGAGAAGGGAACACCAAATAAAGGATGTTGGGAGGACCCATTTGGGTTGAAAGATGCGTGCCAAAAGTAGACTATAGACTGAATATGATGGCCACTCAATACCTCTATTGCAAACTACAACATCCAAAAGGAGAGAGAACAAAAGAGAATGCCCTGCATCAGAGTCAGGGTTGGGGTGGTGGGAGGGATACTAGGAACATTGGTGGAGGAGAATGGGCACTGGTGGAGGGATGGGTAAACGATCACTGTATGACTGAAATGCAAACACGAATGTTCACAAGTTTGTAACTGTACCTCATAGTGATTCACTAATAAAAAAATTTTAAAAAGGAAATAAAGTCATAGAAAAAAAAACTGAACACATAAAGAAAATTTATATCACTGAGTGATCACTCAAAGAGTTACTGTTCGGTTAAATACTTAAATCCAAGTAAATTCTTTTCCTCAAACCAGCTATTTTGTGGGTCATTATGTTTAGAAGGAAACAATCTTATGAGCAGAGGACCAAAGGTGCTATATCTTTACAAAAATTAAAGTTATGAGTGACCTTACTATAACAGTATCCAAAGCAGAGAAGTTTTACAAAAGATGATCCTAGTATTATATATGTTTTCTTTGATTGCATCTGGCTGCAATTCCTGACAAACTAAGAATTAAGAGTGGATAAGTGTAGTCAGAAAGATAATTGGCATCTCTCCTCTACAGACAGAGGCATCCAGAATTTGGGGCAGAAGCAATTTTATCTTTGTAAGCAGAAAAACAGTTTTTTGCAATATAAACCACATACAGCATGCCTAACATATGAAATAATTAGAAATGAGATTTCGTAGGTGAAATGGAAAATGACAAAAAGGAAGATTCCAGCTCTCTGCTCAGACAGAACCTTGCATAGGGTTAAATGCAAAGAACTCAGAACACCGGAATCCAGAAGCTATACCTAATTATATCAAAAAGTGTAACTTGTGAATATCTTATATATCACCACCACCCTCCCACGGCACAACCTCATTCACACCCTCAAACACATCCACAACTCCTATTCCTGACCCTTATGTTTTATTGCTCTTATTCTGAACCCTTGTGCATCCTCATGGCGGAACTGAAATTGGGTTCTGCATCACAAGAATGCTTACAGAGAGCTTTTGCAGTTAACACTATGGTGGATTGTTAAAGAGTCTTCTGAATGAACCATAGACTCAAAGTCAGTCTTTCAATAATAAAAATGCTGGTCAGACAATATATTCAATGACAGCTATAAAAAGCTTCATAAAATGAAGACATTCTGAGGTCAAATAAAATTGTATTCTCCAGAATAAGCACTTGGAAATCTCTGCACTGAGATTCAGGCTTCTTGACAAAGGTGACTGCGATGCTGGAGCTTCTATTAAACTCATTAAATTGCACCCAAGCCTCTCTAGCTCAGTGTGGTCTGAATGCATGTCTTGGTTTGATTGCTTTCTAGAAACTTCTGTCACTTATTTGGTTATATATTAAGTATCGGTTTTCTGGGACCTACTTTTGATATTGCTTTCAAGAGACGTTTTCTTCTCTTTTTTCCAAATAACAACAAAAGTTCCTTTCTTCAGCATTTCTGTTTTACCCACTTTATGGTTTTCTGCCTAAAACTCCCAAATGTATGCAGAACAAATCTTCCACATTTCCAGAACTTCTACTTTTAAGTTTCACTGTTCTTTCTGCCATCCATATAAGGAAATATGATTTAATTATTTCATGTCTGTGGGGGGGAGGGGGAGCGGATAAACTGTGGATCGTGTCTCCAAACAGTGATTTTCTAATTTTGATAAGCCTTAAGTTTTGTAGTGGGTTTTTGTACCTGTTCTCTCACTTAATTTTGTATAACCAAACCATCATGCAGGTAGCTACTGTTAGTTTAGAAATGAGATCAATGAAGTTCTGGCGCACTGAACTATTGGGTCTGGTTCACACTGCCTGAGACTCAAAATGAGACTTTTAGCACTTCCAACTGCAGTGCACTTATAACTGTTCCCCTTCTCCTAGAGCGTCTTGGCCTCTTAGTATTTCATCTCAAGCCCAGTCATGGCACCTGAATTTCGAATTAGGACATCCACCTTGACTGGAGCAGTGGGAACCCTCTAATCTTTGAACTAGGCTCAAGTGACAACCATTATCGTCTTCCTAATTCCTTCTATCTCTCCTTTCCTCTCAACCATGTCATCTGCTCTGTTCCTTAACTACTCCTGCTTTCATGTAATCATTATGCAATTAAAAAAAAAGGAGTTACCTCTGGATTTCATCTAATAGAGTGGTTGGCTTAGTGTAGAAAACCTAGTTTGGGAAGCTATCAGAGAGAATTAAAGAAATTCAGGACAGTCTAATTCAAGGGGGAAAAAAAAAACCCAACAACCTTATCTCTCTCCAAGGGCTGCTTCCTCAGAAGCTTGGATACAATGTTTTAAACAAATGTTTGTTTTGTTTGTTTCAACCCCTAAAAAAGAACACCACACAATGACAGCGGAGAGTATCAACAATCCATCAGCAGGTTAGTTTGAATATCTTCATTTTGAGAGCTTAGTGTATTTCAAAGAGATTGCGGGCATCTGGAGTCCAGAGGGTGGACCGCAGTCCACTATTATAGTAAAATATGAGTCTTTGTCTCCTTCAACACTTAATAAAATCGTAATATTGGGAAGAGAAGTTGTGGAACCTGCAGTTTAAATATGGGCCGGGACGGTTGTCAGGTAAGCGTCTGAGAATGGCGGTGAAAGGAGCAAAACTGCCGGGAGCGTTGTGAAATGCAGAGTTCTTAGAGCTCAGAAATCCTGATGCTGAGTCTTCAGGCCCTCTGGGAAAAGCACCTGGGATGTTGGATTATCCGTTAAATGCGCCGCAGCTGGAGGGACTTCAGTGGGATTATAGTTTAAATCCAACGGGCATGGGAGGAGATTGAAGCCCAGGGAGGAAATGTAATTAAGGAAAAGTCCTTTTCAATATTACTCTCATGCCAAACAAAACAGTGTTTCCACTGTTTCAAAAGCTCCTAGATCTCAGACACTTTTTCCAGGAGGTCGCCTTTTCCTATTCATATACCTAATACAGATCATATTATAAACCATATTATATTAATTTTATTATATAGAAAATATATAATAAAATATATATTATTATATATTATATAGATTGTATTATAAATCATATCATATATATCTGTCAGCAATGAGGAATTCAGATTCAGATAATGAGTCGACATAATTTATATGTTCAAGATGTTTGTCAACATTTGTTAATTTGGTTTAGAACTTTTCCTTCAAAATATGAAATGTCTTTAAAATCACAACAATTTTATGTTTTTTGCACATTTCATAGACTTCTAAATGTTATTTAAGCTGTCTAAAGGCTTAAAGAGCCTTGGCATGCAACATGATCATATCAACAGTGTCATCTTGTAGGCCTGAGTCTTACAGACCTGGTCTTGAATTTTTAGCTTCAGAAATGACTTAATCAATCATTAAAGTGCTTACTTAAAGTGACCAGGTAAACAAGTTTTGTACTGACAAGACATGGAGTACAAAATTAAAACATGTGGAAATAATTTGCAGTGAAAACCAATAATCAACAGGACTCAATATTCTTGTCATCCTCATAGCACAAAATCATCCCTGGAGGGGAAAATATGGTCATTAAGTTGGAAAGTCAGCCCTAATCATTCCTCAACCTGAGACTGAAGAGAATTTGTCACTTGAATTGCATCTCTTAACTAGGGAGCATGTGATTGTTTGATCGCATATTTGCACTGGTTGTCTAATGCAGTGCTTTGCAACATTTCACTAGACTTTGTTGAGTTATATAACAGATGTGTGCTTAACTTTGTAAAAATCTACCAAACTGGTTATAGAATTTTGCATTGCTCACAGCAATGTCTGAGAGTCGACAAGGTCATGTAAGTTATTTATTTTTTATAAGAGCCACTCTGACAGATGTGTGATGTCTTATTTTTAAAATAATTTTTATTTAAGAACCATAACTCACAAAGTTATTGATAGCTGAGTCTTAGGCAGATCATATTTCAACACCAATTTCACCACCAGTGTCAACTTCCCTCCAGCAATGTTCCTCTATTCCACCCTCCACCCCACTTCTTCACTATGCCCTGCCTGTCACCTTGACAGTTTTGTGGTTGTTTAAATCTCATGTTTTCAGTGTTGTTGAGTCTGTGCTTGGACATATATCAATACCACACTCAAACATCACCTACACACCTGAGACATCTACTCACCCATTATTTTTGTTTCTCATCTTCTTTCTTCCCCGCCCTGATTTCTTTCTTTCTGTCCTACTCCTTCCTAAACTCTGGGATCAAGGTTTACTTGGACATCCCCATCTTACTACATTACATTTCCTCATCCAGTTATTCTATATACCACAGATAAGTGAGATTATGTGTTCATCTTTCTTCTCCTGACTTGCTACACTTAACACAATATCTTTCAGTTCCAACCAGGTTGTAGCAAATTTCATAATTCTTACAGCTGCATAATATTTCATTGAGCATATATTCCACAACTTCATAATCTATTCATCTATCATTGGACACCTAGTTTGATTCCATATCTTAGGTATTATACTAAGTGTAATAATAAAAAATGGTGTGCAAATGCTCTTTTGAATAGATATCTTATTTCTATGTGTCCCTAATCACTAATGTGGTTGACTATGCTTTTACTTGTTTATATACCATTGGTGGACTGGAGCAATAGCACAGCGAGTAGGGTGTTTGCCTTGCACTCGGCCAACCAGGGTTCAATTCCTCTGTCCCTCTCGGAGAGACGGGCAAGCTACTGAGAGTATCCCACCTGCATGGCAGAGCCCGGCAAGCTACCAATGGCGTATTGATATACCAAAAACAGTAACAACAAGTCTTACAATGGAGACAGTACTGGTACCCACTCGAGCAAATCCGATGAACAACGGGATGACAGTGCTATAGTGCATATACCATTTGTATCTCTTCTCTGGTAAAGTCAAACTTTTGCCTGAATTTTCTAGTATTTTGTGGTATTTCACATATATAAATTTTCCAACAAATTTTCTAAATCTGTAGTTATTTTTACTTTTAATGCTTTGTAATAATACTTTTTAAAAAATTCCCTACCACTATTTATAAATATGGACTGCATAATGACCTTGTATCATATCCTATAACTTGCTAATTTTTCATTGTTGTTTAGAATATTTATATAGGAGCTTCTTTCAAGGTTTTTTTGAGCCTTCCAAAATACGTATCTGAGGCTGGAGCAATAGCACAGCGGGTAGGGCATTTGTCCTGCACACGGCCTACCCGTGTTTGATTCCCAGCATCCCTTATGGTCCCCCGAGCACCACCAGGAGTAAGAGTCTTTGGCCGCCCGAGCAGAGCTCCGGGCGGCCAAAGACCACCGGAACCTAGCTACAGCCATGCTCTACACACATTCGGACGGGCCTCAGTCATGAAGGGACCGGCAGAGGAACACAGGTGTGCGTAATCCCATCAATGGCCAACATCCAGAGACTTAAAAGCGAGCTTCCAGAAGCTCCCAATATCTTGTAGCCTACTTCTCCCTCTGGGAGAAACTGGCAAGCTTCTGAGAGTTTCTTGCCCACAGGGGACAGCCTGGCAAGCTTCCCATGGTGTATTCATATGTTAAATCCAGAAACAAGCTGGATCCCATTCCCTTGACCCTGAAAGAGCCTCCAGTGCGACAGACATCGACAGACATCGTTGGGAGGGCCAGTTGAGAGAGACTTCTAAGATCTCAGGGAAAGGACGAATGGAGAATGGAGAGGTTACTGAGCCCACTCGAGAAATCGATGATTATCAAGGTTTCGTGATCGTGATCTTGGTAATTATCATCTTGTTGAACATCTTTCCATGTACTTGTTGTGAAATCCATTGAATACCACTTTCTTGGAGGTGTGGGGGCCATACTGATCAGTGCTCAGAACATCCGCCTGGGGTATCTGTGTTTAGAGATAAGTCCTGTTGGTACTTGGGGGTTCACATGGGTTGCCAGGAATCAAACCCAGCTTGTTTGCGTGCAAGACCAGCACCCTACTGGCTGTACTATCTCTCCAGCTTCTCCAGTTTCTTCTTTGTTTTTTTGTTGGGGGGGGCACCCCGGGCAGTGCTTGGAATTTCTCCAGCTTCTGTGCTCAGAGATTCCCCCTAGGCACTCAGGGATCTAGATGTGGTACCAATTATTGAACCCAGGTGAGCTTCTTGCAAGGCAAGTGACTTACCCACTGTATTATTGCTCTAGCCTTTCAAGATCCTTTTTTTGAAATCTATCTATTCAAACCTGGTAAGTTATCTTTTCTTGTTGACATATCAGTGTTCTTTTTATATTCTCAACTTATATACAAGTTCCAATTAGATACATAATTAGTAAATAAATTTCCCCATTTTAATAGTTTAGGGGCTGGAGCGATAGCACAGCGGTTGGGCATTTGCCTTTCATGCGGCCGACCCATGTTCGATTCCTCCACCCCTCTCGGAGAGCCCGGCAAGCTACTGAGAATATGGAGCCCGCACGGAAGAGCCTGGCAAGCTACCCGTGCATATTGGATATGCCAAAAACGGTAACAATAAGTCTTTCAATGAGAGACATTACTGGTGCCCGCTCGAACAAATTGATGAGCAACGGGATGACAGTGACAGTGAATAGTTTAGATCTTTTATTGAAGTACTTGAATCATTTTGAGTTAACTTTTCTATAATGTATGTGATAGGGATGTGTTTTCACTATTTCACATTGAATATTCACTTATTCTAACATTAATTTTGAGCTGGCTATTCTTTTACTCCTCTGAGTGGTCTTGGCATCCTATATGAAGATCAATTGGCTATAAACATGAATGTTTAGTTCTAGACCTTCTAATTATTTCATTGAACTCGATGCATACCCCAGTACAATAGTTTCTTTATAACTATAGGTTTGAGGCAAGTTTTGGAATTAGAAAGTGAGAGAGCTCCTAAGTTGCTCCCAACTACTACATAAATGTCCCGAAACCTGGTTCATTGCTCACACATTTGGTGATGGTGCATAGGTGGATGGGTGGGAATCACACAACTGGTTGTGGTGATCACACACTTTGTAGTGGCAGCTGACTAGAGGTCACACTCTCGAATGAATTGGTCTCTGAAGGTTTCACACTTTCATTGTGGTGCTCACATATGCAACGTTGTTGTAACCAAAGAGCAATCAATTTGTTGTGGTTTTGGAGATCCCAAATAGCATAGTCTCCAAGGATGTGTGCTGTTTGTGGGGTCATACTGGGCTCTGCATTTGAGGGCCTCACCAACTTCAGGCCTATCAGGCGAGCCCTGACTACAGCTGAATTATTTGGTTTGCCCCCCAAGCCCCTATATATATTTGATACATTATGGGTTCTTTGAATTTATATACAAATTATAGGATTAGCTTGCCAATTTCTGCAAAGAAGTCAACCATAACTTGCTTGTATTGAATATCTAGATTCAATTTAGGGGTTTTTGCCTTCTTTACATTAAATCTTGTGAACCATGAATGCAAGATGCCTTCCTACTTATTTAGATCTACCTACGTTTCTTTAATCAGCATTTCTTAGTTTTCAGGTGCTAAGCCTGACATGTCTTATGGGAAATGTATTCCTACGTGCTTTGATCACTTTATGTTACTATAAATGATATTTTAAAAAATTAGAGCTGAATTATTCATTAGATTTCAACTCTGAACACTGAAGTTTCTCATCCTGAAAATCCCCTTTGCCTCTATTGTTTCATATTTATCTAAGCAACTAGTGTTTTATTTTATTTGTTTTACTCCTTTCCTTCCCTTTGCTGTTGGTGTCCAACGATCACACACTCGGTTGCATAACTCTCTGAAAGACACACATATTTTAGTTCTGGTGCTATTACTCAGCTGGTGCAGTGCTCTTGAGATGGGGTGCTCTGTTATTTTGCAGAGCTAACAGGAGTGCACTTGGTATGTGGGGTAGTTCTGACCAAAGAACTTGAGAGATTTTATGCAAGGCAGCAATTTTACCACTGAGCTCCCTGGCTCTGTGGATTTGTGTTTTTAATATTTCTGATGTAGAAATGATTAGATCATGAAAATTTGTAAGTCTGTAACTGTATCGCATGGTGATTCATTAAAATAAAAAATTAAAAAATAATAAAAGGATAAAAACCTAAGCTTCTGCATCCACTGTAACACCCTGAGCACTGTCAAGAATAACCCCAGAGCACTGAGTACGGTGTGACTCAAAAGCCAAAATAAAATATTAAATATAAAAAAAAATGATCAGATCCAAAACTATCAGAGGAAAGATTTGAAGTTTCAGCTTGTATGTTTTTCTCATTTGGCCTCTTCAGTTCTCTTCCATGGTGGTTTCTATGCTTTGTTTTATCCCTCAGAACTTGAACTACAAGAATGATGGAAAGTTATCTTGAAGAAGCTTGCAGTGGAACTCTGGCCGGAGTCACAAGGTGTTCAGAGTGTATATGGATTTATTTCTGCCAGATCCTTGGGAATACTGCCAACCCGTGATGATTTGGAAATAAATTTTCGGTGGAATGCACCTATACAGGCAGCTTGCATTCTAGTTCCAAATCTAGCTGAATGTTAGGAATCTTGTGTGGGAAATCTCTATTCCCCCCTGCACTCAGAGTCAAGTTTGAGAGAACTTTATGATTCCCCTTCACGTAGCCATAGTTTCCTATCTTATCCTATTTCCAACATATTCATCCCTTGCATATTCCAACTCTGTATTCACCTGGTAGTTAATTCTTCAAATTCCTGCTCAGCTCAGACAGTGGATATTATTTTTAAAATCCTATCTCTTGGTCTCTGCAAATACCATGAGCAAACACCATTCCAGGACTTCCATACCCCTCGAATGATAGATTTTCTTATTTTTGTCCTTGTTATTTGTACTTTTCTGCCAGCTCAACCTTGCATCATAAAATACCTTGAAATAGCAATTGCCTTTCTTCTGAACATTTAGCCTGCAATGTTGCCTGCAGTGCGAGGTCATTATAGTCTTTTTAATTACAGTGTCCCTGAAGATTCCATGGTGTGGGGTTGGGTCCAGTAGAATAACCGTCCATAGGTCTTTTATTCTCTCTTTGCCTCAGTGATTCAACCTGTGGAAGATGAGGAGGTAGAGATAAATTCTCTTTATGGATTTGTCCACCTACAAATGCCCTTGACTTTAAGATGCAACAGTACTTTTTTTTAGTACAGGAACTTTGATAGCTATTAATCACATACAGGGAGTTACTTTATTTTTTATATCGGTGGTGATGAGATAGTTGTACTCAAAAGTGCATTTTTTCTCTGACCTGAGTTGACTCATTTATTTTCTCTCAGATAGAGGGAGTTTTGGGTTCTTATAGGGGAGTCTGTACACCTGATTGATGACAATAGCAATTCCTTTTTGAAATATCATGAGTAAAACAAAAGATATCAAAGGGCAGAAGTTGTTTACCCCCCACCCCTTGGATTTTAATAGGATTCATAAGAGACAAAATAACAATTCTATATTCTGGAAAATAAAATATTCCAGAATTCCCACTCATGTATTTTTGGGGGGTTGTTATTTTTCAAGATTTGATTTGCATTTATTTAAGAGTTATTGCCATAGAATTCTCTTCAAATTTCCAACTTCAGGGAGATAACTATATTTTAGCAGATCCAACACTTTCAAAGGCTTTCAAAAAACAAACCATAAATCGGCAGTAGGCATTGAAAAGGAAAAAAATCTTCTTGAAGAAATGCTGTTTGCTGCTGAGAACCCATGAATCATTGAAAAACAAAATAACCCTAAACTGTGCTTTCTTCCTGTTATTTGAAGTTGCAGGAGCAAAGCTGTGGCCTTGAAGTAATGAAATGCAGTGAGACAGTACAAAAATACATTATTCAGTTGCTTGGTACATAATGTGATTTAAATTGTTTCTCATTCCATTATTCTCGGCTCCTGGGCACTTAAGTTGAGGCAGATTTATGAGCATTTCATAATTAACAAGTGTTCCTCTCTGAAAAAGAGGTATCCTAATTTGGGGGGTGGGAGCGGTGGGCTTTTGCTTGCTGTCCACTCTGAGCTTCTGTTTGACACCCTTTCCTCTCACCAGACCATGACTCCATTAACTTTAATGGGCAAATGAGAATGCCACCTCTTGAGTTATTCTCACTTCAAATTCAATTAGCTTGCTTCTGGGATATATTGTGCAAGAACATCATCTAATGCAAGTAGTGTAACATGATGTTCTCATACAACTTGGGGTTGAGAAAGAGATTTTGAATCTGCCTCATACTCAATGTCTTAAGGACATCTTAGCCAGAGTCTGGTCTCTGTCTTGATTGAGTAAGATGGCCACTTGTGTACGAAGCCATAAAAAACCCATTTTTGCCATTTTGGTGGGTGATTGAGTCCCATAACTAAAGCAGACATTTACAAGTTTTCTCCAGAGGAGTTTGGCATATATTGCTTATTTGCAGTAAAGATGAAGGGCTCTGGGAGAAAAGTGATATATCTACTTTTCTTCCCAATTTCTGACACATCCACAGGCCATGACCCAGGACCACTGGGCTTTAATAGATGAAGATACAAAACCACTAACTTGACAGGTTCTAGATTTTGTATTAAGCTATTCCACAGCTTTCCACAAGGGAGGATGAATCATGAGAGATCTCTGATGACTCTCTGAATGATGGCATTCTCTCCTCCTGTCCATGTGATCACCTGTGGGAAGCCAGAGACATTTGGAAATCCCACAACTCTTGGATTTGGAAAGCAAACATGCTATGTTTCTGGGGATGTTTGCTTGACACAGAAACCAAGAAAGCAAGTATTTGCAAGGAAGGAGGAAGTTCTTAAGTGGACTGGATGCTACTGAGAGACCAGAGAAGAGCCTTTGGGTTTGTCAAGGCAGAAATCATTGGTGACTTTTCGAGAGAGCAGAGAGAAATGTTCCACTGAAGGACACAAAGGAGAAAGGAGGAAGCACAGGGCACTTGTCAAGATAATGGCAATCGTTGGTGATCTTGGTCTAGAGCAAAACAGGAAATAGGGTTGTACCTTGAGAGGTTCAAGAGCGACAAGGAAATGATATTTTTTAAAAGGTTGGAACATTGGAGAAGACTTATGTGCAGATGAGAATAATCCATTGGTGATGGAGAAATAGAGGAGGGATAAGGGGAAATATCACGAGCAAAATGATGGAGAAAATGAAGTCAATGGGCTCATGGAAAAGTGGGACAAGACAGGAAGGTGGATGCACTGTTTAGGGACCATTCTGTTTTATTGAGAAAGTAAGGGGAACAAGAGAATGCTTACCCTTTTTTTTTAAGCTTTTGTTCCTGAGGTATATAAGCGAAAGAGCAGCTTCTATTCTGGAAGGGTTCAATAAAGCAACAGAAACTGGGAGGACGGGAACTATGGACATAATGACTCCTGCTCTATATGCAACTGATTGGAAACAAGGAAATGACTGAGTTTGAAGACAGATAAATATTTGTTGGAGTTTCATATTTTAGGGAGGACCATTTTGCTGATGATAGAGAAAGATTCACAAAGGTAAGATCACCCCATTCCAGAACTTTTAGTGAGCCAGATGAAGAAAAATCCCAAAATGTTTCTGAGGGACCCAAGAGATGGGACTCAGGCATCTCACTGACAAGCATGAGGACTCAGCATTCAGGCTCCAGCAGCACTGCATGCACCGAGTTCTCTTCTGTTTAAGGCCCCCAGTTTGCTGCCTGTCAACCCAGTCAGGTGTGTGTGTATGTGTGTGTGTGTGTGTGTGTGTGTGTGTCTGTGTGTGTGAGCAGAAAGAACATGCAAGCACCAGGGCTGAGGGCAACCCCTCCAGCAGCATGTGTACAAGCGTCACCCCTAACAGTGTGACCTCTGCTAAGTATATGTGAGACTACAACCAAAGTGTGTACAACTTTTGGTCATATAGACATACCATCAAAAGAGGAAAGGGATTAAAAAGAATAATGTTTGGGCTAGAGAGATTGGTCAAAGGATAGGATGCTTGCACATGTCTGACCCGGATTTGATTCCTGGCATCTCATATTGTCCTCTGAGCACTGCCAGGAGTGGCTACTGAATGCAGAGCAAGGAGCAACCCTTGAGTATTGCCAACTTGTATTGCCCCAAAACAGCAACAATAACAAAAAAGTCATGGTTTCAAAAATGTTAACAAAAGCAACAAGAAAAGTATAATATATGATCTATACCTGAATCAGACAGGTATAAGTCATTAAACTTGAGGAGAATAAATTGACTTGAGAAATCATGTATTTGAAAAGTTTCCCTCTTTAAAAGGAACTTACAGTGGTTGTAAAATTTGTTGAGAAGAATACATGAATTGGTTAAAAAATGTCTATTTGATAAAGGAATGTAGAAACTAAATATTGTATGTAAAATAAGTTAGTGTGTTCATTGGCATAAGAATGCATAAGCTGGTGCTGGAGTGATAGCACAGTGAGTAGGGCATTTGCCTTGCACACGGCCAACCTGGGGTCGATTCCTAGCATTCCATATGGTTCCCTGAGCACTACCAGGAGTTATTCCTGTGTGCAAAGCTGGAAGTAACCCCTGAGCATTGCCAGGTGTTACCCAAAAAGAAAAAAAAATGCATAAACTAAGGAATGGTACAGATACTTGTAGAAACAATCCCTAAGTTTGAAAATACGGGCCCTATAAATTAGCAGAGAAAGAAGAACCAGTCAATATATAAGTTTACACATTATTTTCTAGTTGGACTAGAGTGACAGCACAGCGGGTAGGGTGTTTGCCTTGCACGAGGCCAACCCGGGTTCGATTCTTCTGTCCCTCTCGGAGAGCCCAGCAAGCTACCAAGAGTATCTTGCCCACACGGCAGAGCCTGGCAATCTCCCCATGGCATATTCAATATGCCAAAAACAGTAACAACAAGTCTCACAATGGAGATGTTACTGGTGCTTGCTCGAGCAAATCGATGAACGAGAAGACAGTGCTACAGTGCTTTTTAAAAATTCATATTCCGACTAAATAGACTAAAAATACATTTAAGATAGTTTAAAGATGAACATAAGAGAATCAAACCACATACAAGCTAAAAGAATCCCTAGGAAAGCTAGAAAGAATGCACCTTAGAAGTATTGTAAACCACAGATTCACAATCAATAAAGTTTTTTGAAAAAGTATAAGACATTTTATGCTATCTCATCTTTGATTAGACTTTTATTCACTTACTTACTTTCACTTTTTGGGCCAAACCCCAAGATGTTCAAGGCTTACTCCTGACTCCACACTCCTATGGCGGGCTCCCAGAACCATAGAGGGTGCTGAGGACCAAACCCAGATAGTTTATCATTTTTATCATTCTTTTTTTTAAAGTTTTTTATTGGATCACCGTGAGATAGTTACAAAGCTTTAATGATTTAGTTTCAGACATACAATGATTGAACACCCATTTTTCCACCCGTGTGCATTTTCCACCACCAATGTCTCCAGTATCCCGCCCGCCACTCCCACCCCATCCCACCCCCTGCCTCCGTGGCAAGCACCTTCCTTCTTATTTTCTCATTCTTATTATCCTTATGCAAGGCAAATGCCTTGCCCACTCTACTATCACATTGGTCCCCTTAGTTGAATTTTATTTAGGATTTTAGATTAAAATTGCATAATCTTAGAACCCCCTCTCAGACATTACTGGTGCCGCTCAAACAAATCGATGAGCAATGAGCAACGGGATGACAGTGACAGTGACAGTCAATTTTAGAACATTCTAATCTTAAAGCAAGTGAACAAAATATTTGATTGCAGACACTTACCTATTTAAAAATACCAACAGTGGAAAAACAATATCATAAAAAAATTAAGAACTTATTAAAATCTATGAGAAAATATTAAGTTGCAATAGACAAATGAACCAAGTATATGACTCACAGTCAAAACTACAAAGGAAAATAGATGTAAAAGAATTTGAATGAAAAAAAATTTTAAAAAAAGAATCTGAATGAAATTTAATCTTTTATACTATTTGAAAAGAAAATATACAAATTGTTACTAACTATTTGGAAAATGTACCTTCTCTAGTTATCAGACATAAGTTATGCTTCCAAAATGCATAAGAATGATAAACCAGTGTTATTTAAAATAGAAAACTGCTGATATGCTCATTTCAATTGTTAGTACAAAGGAAAACAATTTTTGTACCAGAACCTGGTAATAAAGGGTAATTGAAAGAATCTCCATGGTAAGTAATTTAGTAGATACAACAACTATTTATAGTATATTTTTTTCTGTAAGGCTTTAACCTAAGAAAATAATCATAAGTATGGATAAGGATAAATATAGTTTTCATTATATTTATACCAGTGGGAAAATTTGTACGTACAGAACAGAATAGAAATGTGTTCAAAAGGTTAACAATAGCTGTGGTGATGAGATAATGAATAAGTACTACTTTTCATTGTTTATTTTCTAAATTTTAACTTAAGCACGTATATTTTTCAAAACAAGTTTAACAAAATATTTTCTTTTTAAATAGACAAAAGTGCTAAAAGGGCCTCAAATTTGCATAGATAATATATATTCAAGATAATTGCCACCTACATACAATTTGATTAAGGTAAAGAAAATCCTTAGTTGTGAACAAAGATAGAAAAGCTATATATCTATTATAATTTCTATTTCATATTTCAGTTTATAATGACCATGGTTAGATTAGAAATTGTTCAATTTCCAAATTTATTTCGAAATTTAATTTACAAATTTATATATTTTTATATATAAATATATTTTAAACTACTCTGTTTATCTTATTCTGAGACATATAAACATTAGAAATGGATATACAATTCAATCAAATGCACTAAATTATTTTTACCAAAAAGTGCAATATATATACATTATGATAAAACAAAATGCTTCTTGGTTAATTAAATGGATGAACCAAATGTTTAAGAAGTGCTCCTTTTAATGTCTAACTGGAATAATTCTATCATATACAGATTGTCCAGCTTAAATCTCATAATTAGAATCTAGCAAGAAGATGGCAGAATAGATGTTGAGAATACAAATGAGTAATTTATCCTTGTATATAATTAATTTATGTTATACTCTGCTTATAAAAAAATTAAACTAAGCCCATATATTGCTCAAAAACTCATTTCTATTATTAACGGTTTCACAAACAACACACTGCTTTTATATTTAATTTAATTTCATTATTATCTTCTAAAGCAACTGTTTTCCTTTTGAAATATTAAAGAAGAATGATGTCATATTGGGTTCATAACTTATTACCACAGCAGGTTCTGCTACTTTATTTTTTATAACATATTTATTTTCTTGTCTTTTAAAAAATTCAAAAGACATTCTCAATTCCTGAATGAAATATTTTCATAGTTTTGGAGCACCAACTTTATTTTTTAAACTCTGGTTATGTTCAAATTTATAACCTCTCGTCAGATTTTTCTGTACATTGGTTTCAAGTATGATAGCCAAAAACCAAGTAAAATTCCTTAAAATGTCAAATAAGGGTCTGATATATAAGCACGCTATAAAGAAATAACACAATAGACTGTGGCATTATTTTTCCCCTTTTCTTCCGTTTGTTGTCGCTATTGTGATGATTGGGTGTCACCCCTTCCCTCTCGGTGTTTGCATGCTTAGATATGGTACTTGCCGTGGGCTAGACACTTTTCTTTCTGGTGTTCACTCACACTTGGTTGCAGTGAGACCATTTGCTTTCTCGTGATGCTAGAAATCATAAAATGCAGGCATTGTGCAATAAATCATAAGGCACGGGGTTTGCACCAAGCCTGTGAGTGGTACAGGGGATTGTTTGCAAGGAATCAGCTCTGCCACTGAATTCACCCAGACCCTGGATCACGATATCCTTAAGGCTGCATGACAGCCAACCATAAGGAGGTCTGCTTAAAATGAAAACTCCTTCTCATACCTTTGTCACTGTCACTGCCACTGTCATCCCGTTGCTCATTGGTTTGCTCCAGCGGGCACCAGGAACATCTCCATTGTGAGACTTGTTACTATTTTTGGCATATCGCATATGCCATGGGTAGCTTGCCAGGCTCTGCCGTGTGGGCGGGATATTCTCGGTAGCTTGCCTCGCTCTCCAAGAGGGACAGAGAAATGGAACACGGGTTGGCCGTGTGCAAGGCAAACACCCTACCCACTGTGCTATCGCTTCAGTCACCTTTAAACTGATTAACATTGTCTCATACCTTAAGTCATAAAAATAGGTTTGGTTTTTTGTGGTTTTTTTTTAAGGTCTTTGTTTTAATTCAATGAACTCCCCTTATGCTACTGCAAATTATGCACAGATGGGTCTTGATCTTCACGCCTGAAATCCTTGTCTCTTCTGAGTTCCTCTAGTTTTAACTTTATTTTGCCATTTATTTTGATTGACTCTGACCCTTAGTTTACTTATCTGCATCTGGCAGCTCTTTCTTTAACTAAAAGAATTGTGAAAGGCCTACTCTTTGCAAGCTTTTGTGCTATTTCTCACACAAAAGCGTTTGCAATGCTTTAAAAAATATCACCTTGTTTCAGGTGCTTTAATAATGTTTGATCGAGGATCAGTTAGCAGGTGAACCTAAGGCAGTGGAAAGAGCACATGATTTAGAACTACAGACCCAGGGCAGATTATTCTTTGTCTGCCAATAGTTATATGAGTGTAAATCACCCACAGACTATCTGAGAGTTGGTTTCCACATACTTAAAGTGATTAAAATACTTATTTCCAGGCTTCTACTGAACGAGGTGCTGAAATGAGAAAGTTCTCAAAGGCGCTTTGTACGGTGAAATGCTAGCACTGTTGTTATCTTAAGACCATAATGTTTCTGATGCCGTCTTTCCTTCTGGACTCTCTGAGGCCTTCTGCATCTATAATTGAATCTCCCATTTTCCCCTTTGTTAATATTCTAAGTTTATGCTACAGCCTAAATGCAGCCGTGTTCTGGGGCCCACACATTAGCCTTGATTCTTTCCCAGTTTATCTACTGGGTACAGCCAGAGCTCCAGGCAGACACGTGTGTAGTGCGGCGAGTTGAACTTGAAACAAAGGCATGACAGAGATCAATTAGAAACGTGTTGAGAAGAGCTGGTAAGAATGAGAGCAATTTTCATTTTATTGCTGAGTTCTTTGAAGCTGCTATAGTCACTCTGCTATCACTCTGTAAATGCAATAGACAATTTCAAAATACAATAATCCAGAGAAACATGCTGAGATCCAGATAACTTTAATAGAAGCCTTTAAAAAAATCTCCATAATTAAGTGTCTGAATTCTACTCTATATGTCTTTCCCAATAATTGGAGTAGTAGAGAAGCACATATTGGGGGGTCTTTCTCTTCTTTTCTTTTCCTTTCTCTTTTTTTTAACATAAACTTTCTAAGTCTAAAGTATTTTGTGACTTTTTGTACCTAGTGTGCTTTTTGGTTGGTTGATTTGTATTTTCTGTTTTGGGATCACGCCCAGCAGTGCCCAGGGTTTACTCCTGGCTCTGTGCTTAGGAATCCCTCTTGATAAGGTCCAGAAGAACATGTGAAGGGCCAGAGACTGAACGCAGGTCAGCTGCATGCAAGGGAAGCATCCTACCCACTATGCTTTCTCTCTGGCCTTTTAGTGATCTTTTTTTAAGATCGACCCACTAGTTCCGCACTTCTCAAAAACACTCACTGAACACTAAATAACACGTGCCAGGCAATTCTTTGGAAATGAGTGTGAACTGTACACAGAATAACCACACTCTCCCGCCTCAAAAACAAAACCAAAACAACATCAAATGACAACCTCTGCTCCGGTTGGACTTGCACTAAAGATGAAATTATGTAGTAAGTTCTAGAGAAAATAAGTGAAAACCAGGTGGAAGGGAGAGTTATGTTTTTATGTCCATCTCTTTGTTTGTTTGGTACTTTAATTAGAGTGGCCAGGGGAATTCCATTTAAAAATCGAGAAAGAGGAAGTAAAGGCAAAAAAGTTCAGATTCCGCAGGAAGGAATTTTTCAGGTAGAGACAGGAGCAAGTGCAGCAGAGTGGGGGATGGGGGTTAGATGTCCCATATGAGGATCTGCAAGGAGACCATTGTCCCCAAGGCAGAGTGAACAAGGGATAAAGCCGTTGGACCTGTTGATGGGGGTCAGTGTGTGACAGAGACTTATAGAACATCATAAGGCCACTGACTTTCCCTTGAGAAAAAGGATGAGTAAGAGCCGTCAGCACTGTGCAGAAGAGCAGTAGACAGACTCACCTCTAAAGAGCATCATTCTGGCTGCAGAGTGGGAAGAGAGGGTGGTAGGGAAGCTAGAATGAAAGCTAAGAGATCAGTTAGGAGGCAACTGCAATGATCTTGGTAAGGAGATGATGGGAAACTACATCAGGATTGTGACTCCATTCTCTCTTTTTTATTCTGAATCTCCATGAGAACAGTTACAAAGTTTCCAGGTTTAAGTCTCAGCATACAATGATCAAACACCCATCCCTTCACCAGTGCACATGTTCCACCACCAAGAACCCCAGTGTAACCCCTCCCACCCCCCACCCTGCCTGTGTGGCAGATGATTTTCACTTTGCTCTCTTAACTTTGATTATGTTCCATTTTTGACAGAAAACCCACTATTATTATTTGGAATTTACTCCCAACAATCAGACCTGCTGAAAAGGTATTATTAGATCACTTGTTTCCTATTGCTGATAATAAAGAGCATATGATGTGTGACTCCATTCTTAAGGTGCTATCCTCATGGTAATGCAAATTGGTGCATGGAGGTTAGGAGACATGTGATTCAGAAAAGTGTTTATTCATTAGGTAAGAAGAAGAATCTGCAAGAAAAACTACAGTTTCAGAGTTTTTGGAGATCTAGTTCTGTCTAGGCTTCCAAAATAGGAAGAAGGATCAAAATGTTGTAAGACCCTTTAGAGGCAGCATAGCAAGGATCTTCGCTGTCATCATTTATGGTAAGCATTATACTGGCTTCCCTAGTTAGATGAAAAGCACCAGGAAAAACAAACAAAAGGCATATAAACTGGATGATAAAACTTTATAATCAGATGTCATAATCATTGATATAAAAATCCTAGCGCGCCCACAAAAATTTACTGAAACTATTAAGTTCTGCAAACAAGTAAGGTTAGAGGATATGAGATCAACATTAAAAACAATATACTTTTATAATGTCAATAAATGACTAAACATTGAAAATGTAGAAACCAATATTTATAATAGGAAAAATATGAAATGCTTAAGAAAACTCTAATAAACATTTAGCTGTAGAGATAGCACATGATTTCAGGTGTTGGCTTTGCTCTGGCTGAGCCTGACTCAATCCTTGCACCACAGATGACTCAATCCTGAACACCACTGGGGGGGTCATTCCTGAGTACAGATCTGTAAATAGCCTCTGAAAATGTGAGTATGGTGCAAATGCCCCCCTAAAAGTTGTAAGACCAGCACAGTGAAAATTGCAAAGACACTGATAGCAAAAATTTTAAAAATCTAAATAAATGAAGAGATAGCCTGTTTTTAGAAATGTTCAATATGCTAAAATCTCCACTTCACTTTATTCTGTAGATTCAAAGTAGTTCAGCAGGTATATGAGGACAATGGTGATGATATGGAGTAGAAACTGAGAAACTTGGGGCTGGTGTGATAACACAGTGGGTAGGGCTTTTGCCTTGCACGCAGCCGACCCGGATTCAATTCCCAACATCCCATATGGTTCCCCAAGCACCGCTAGGAGTAATTCCTGAGTACAGAGCCAGGAGAAACCCCTGTGCATCGCTGGGTGTGACTCAAAAAGAAAAAAAACAACCAAAACTCGAGAAACTTATGCTGACATTTGAATGGAATTTCAAATGGTCTGGAATATTCATAACACCCTTATTTATGCCTTGACTTATTTAGTTTTTATAGATTTATTTATTATGAAGGCAAGAATTGAGTCAGGGACTCACAGAAATAAGGTAAGCTCCAAGTCCTGAGCTAGACCCCAACCATGATATAACTTTGAAAAAGGGGAACAGAATTGGGATATTTGCACTGTCTGATTTGTCAAGATTTATCAAGAGCAATTCAGTATTTGCCTAGTGATAGGTCCATACATCAATGGAGTAGTATAAATATTTCAGAAGTTAACCACAGATATACACACACATTAAGATGAAATCCTGCAGTTTGCTGCTCTCTGGATCAAACTGGAGAATATCGAGTTGGGCAAAATGAATCAAAGGGGGAAGGGCGAATACCAAGTTGTTTCTTTCTTACACAGACTACAAAGAAACATAGCGTGGAAATAAAAAAAATAGCCCATGATAACAGGTACAGAAACTCAGTCTGTTGAACTGGGTTTGCTCAGTGCAGAGCGAGAAGGGACTTAGATATGGTGGTGAGGGGATGCTAATCCCCCAGGGGAAGTGTGGTGTAGCAACTTTACACACCTGACATTATTCACAGTATAATAAAGCACATAAAGCACCATAACAGATCGTGGTGTTTTATGGCATTTGAATCATTTAAAGTAGACTGCATCCACAGCTAATTGAGTTTTAACAAAGAAGTCATAGCATCTCAATGAGAAAAGGATAATCGATCTTTTCTATAAGTGGTATTGGTAAAACTGAGTATCATCTGTAGAAGTAAAAGCTTTGCTTGAGGTCCTCCTCTTATGTTCTCGAGGATATTAGCACGTGTGTGATGCTAAAGGAGATAACAGGATGCACTAAGTCCATGACTGTCAATTAGCAAATAATGGGAGCAGGGGTGGAGGGAAAGAATTTTTGGACAGGAGGTTACATAGGGGTGATGGTGGGTGAAGGTCACAGACACATCTGTGGTCATGAAGTATGGTAACTTTGTATGTCAGTAGCAGAAATATGAGCACTATTAAACCATAATGTAACTCTATCACTTAAACTATAATTTAAAAATTTTAAGTATATGAACTTTGAGCTCGCTGCCGAGATGTGATCCCTGGGGGCCGCACGTGTTCAGCCTCTCCGCAGCTGCACGAGCATGACTCCAGAGGCCAGCTAAACTACTTTTGGTATTGGCAGCTCCTTGCAGAATGTCTCCAGACTGAGAACTAAGCCGCGGCCCCATGCCTGCCCAGGAGGGGAAAGGTATTTCTCTCTCTCTCTCTCTCTCTCTCTCTCGCCTCTTTCTTGCTGGGGGTGAAGGGTGTGGCGACCGCCATATTATGATGACCACAGATGAGAGTTACAAGCTTGCAATGATCCAATATCTGGAAGAAATTTCCCTGGACTTAGTTGCTAAAATACAGGAATTCAAAAGCAGCCGCACGGCCTCATATCTCTTCACAGCAGGTCTGACTCTAGTGGGGAACTCCTAACAATAATAGTGAGGTTTTTGTTGAAGTATTGAATGTAACCAAAGTAAAGAGAAAGTAAAGTAAAATTTATCAGTTACAGGGGGGAGTGGGGGTGGGGCGGGGTGGGAGATATACTGGGTTTTTATTTTTGGTTTTTTTTTTTTTTGGTGGTGGAATATGGGCATTGGTGAAGGGATGGTTGTTTCAGCATTGTATAAGTGAGACTTAAGCCTGAAAGCATTGTAATTTTCCACATGGTGATTTAATAAAATAAAATTTTTTTAAAAAGTATATGAACTTTGATGTTTACTTCTTTCTCTATATAAAAGTTAATTTGAAATGATTTATGTCTTCAAGTATTAAAGGCAGCAGCTCCAAGGGGAGGACAGGGAGAAGCAACAACTAGATACCAAAAGGTCTGCACCCTCAAAGTAAGAATTGATAAACTGGACAAAATTTAAGATTTTTTATCTCAGAAAAACAATATCAAGAAAATGGAAAAGTACATCAGGTACAAAAATTAATTATTTGCAGAGCACTTATAAAGAACTTATATCCAGGACCAGAGCAATAATACATGGGGTAGGATGCTTGCTTTGCATGCAGCCGACCTAAATTCAATCCCTGGCATCTCATATGATACCCTGAGCATGCCCAGGAGTGATTCCTGAGTGTAGAACCAAAAGTAACCTCTGAGCATCACCGGTGTGGTTCCAAAACAAAGAACAACAAGCCCCCCCAACCCCCACCGAGGGGGGGGAACAAAAGCTCAAAGAACATATATCCAGTATTTTTAAAAAACTTGCTACTCAATATTTAAATGTATCACTTGTATCACTTGTCATCTCTTTGATCTTCGATTTGCTTTTAGCAGGTGCCAGTAATGTCTCCATTCGTCCCTGTCGCATGCTAGTGTAGCCCAATGGTATCTATTTGCTCCAGGAATATGAAGAGCCTCAAACCATTCATTCAGGGTTTTGACGAATAAGTCTGACCATCTTGTACGTGGGCGGCCACTCAGTCTTTTGACATCCTGTGGAATCCACTTGGTAACAGCTCTAGTCCTGCAGTCGTCTCTAAGTTGCATTATGTGTCCGGCCCATCTGATTTTCAACGTCTTGACAAACGAGACAGCATCCCTGATTCTTGATCGTTGACAGAGGTCAGAACTCCAGATTCCCTCTCTCACTTGAGTGAAACGTGATATTCCAAGCATAGCTCTTTCGATTCCTCTTTGGGATACCTGAAGAGCATTCTCGTCCCGTTTTCATAGGGCCCAGGTCTCTGAGGCCTATGTTACTGCAGGAAGAACAGTGGAGTGGGAAAGATGGAAAGTTGGAGTCAGAGGTTCTTTGTCCTCTTAACCACTTCCTCAATGCTCTTGAAGGCGTTCCACGTTGCTCTCTTCCTCCTGCGCAGTTCTGGCACCAAGTTGTTCCTCATGTGATTTCTTGACCCAGGTACACATAGCTGCTGCATTTGGAGATGTTTGTTCCATTGAGAGCAAATGGAACGTCAGGGACTAGTTCGTTTTTCATGAACATTGTTTTGCTGAGATTCAGCTGCAGTCCAATCTTTCCACACTTGCGGTCGAAGTCAGCCAGCATTTGTGCCTCTTGGCTAATGTTTGGTGTTATTAGAATGATATTTAAATGATTTGATAAAAAAATTGATAAAATTTAAAGATACAGAAACATCTACAATAAGTCAGAGTCTCCTACATTACTGGTCTAAATGTCATGCCACACAGTCACCTTAGAAACAGTTGGTCAATTTTTGAGGTGCTTATTTATACTGCCATGATTCATCAATTCTACTTTGAAGTATTTACCCAAAAGAAACTAAATCTTAGCACCAATCCACATAGTGTTTATGCTGAAATGTTGGTTGCGGAAGTATTTCGTTTAAAAAAAGAGAAGAGTTAGAGCGAGAACAAACCCAAATGTCCAACAGTAGCTAACATGGACAAATGATAGCCTATTCGCACAGTGAGATTCTGCTTAGTAATAAAAGATTCCAATTAAAGATCTCACCAATGGATGAACCTTAATGCAATTTGCTACATGAAAAAAGTCAAAGACAAGAGACCACAGACTTTTTTTATCCCATGGACATGAAATTCTGGAAAAGGCAACATCACCTCAGCTCAGCTTGTTTGCTGATGCATTGAGCTAGGGTAGCACTGTAGCACTGCACTGTCCCATTGTTCATGGCTTTGCTCGAGCGGGCACCAGGAACGTCTTCATTGTGAGACTTGTTGCTACTGTTTTTGATATATTGAATATGCCACGGGGAGCTTGCCAGGCTTTGCCGTGTGGGCGGGATACTCTCAGTAGCTTGCTGGACTCTCCGAGAGGCACGGAGAAATCGAACACAGGTCAGGCCATGTGCAAGGCAAACACCCTACCTGCTGTGCTATTGTTCCTGTCCAATGATATCAATAACTGTAGGAATTCACAGCGAAGGGAAACACAGAATGTGGGGGCCGGGGGTGGTGATGTATGGGACAGAATTCCTAAAACTGTACAATTCAAATGAATGTCTTGGGTGTTAGTTGCACTCTGCAGTTTTGGCAACTTCAAACAAAACCGAAGAAAACAAAACAAAACTTTAAACAGAAAGATGACCTGCAGGTGTCTATAAGGAGATAGCAAAAGTTGCAGCAAATGGTGTCATTACAATGTAAGAACCTGACTTCACTCCCAGCTACAAAAACAGTAAAAGCCAAAGGTGGGTTCAGACACTTAAATAACGAAAGGGTTTAAAACGCTTGTCTCTCAGTGGCCAGTTGGATCCGCATTGCCAAACGGTCCCTACAGGCACCTTGGGCTGTAGCCTGGAGACCGCCCCCCAGCTCTGCCGGGCCATATTGAAGCATCATGAGCCACTGAGAATCTTGGGGAGAGCCCCCTGAATCTCCTGGCAATTGCTGTGAAATGTGAGACATTCAGCTAATATCCATTTATTAAGCAAGTACTTGGGAGCAGGTTTGCTAAAAATGAATGACTGGCCAAGAAGCCAAGATTTGCATCTGTCTATGTGGATAAGGCAAGAGAAATGGGGGAGTGGGAGACCCGGGTGCCACTATCCTGGGGGTAAACACCTGTTCCCTCTGGAAACTGCAGGAGTTAAGCCCATTTGGAGGTTTTGTATGGAACGGTGGCCCGCACCATGGGCTGAGCTGAGCTAAATGTAGCATTTAGCAATGTCACCCGCTGAGCCCAGGCAGAAAGTCCTCCCGGTCCCTTGGGTGTAGTTGCTAGGTTCTGGCACCTCTCCAGGGAGAGGAGAACCCCCTGAAAATGTTTCTATCCTCCTCCACTTGTATCCTGGGGCTCTGGATGCACTTAAGTTTATTTGGTTGGGGGGAGGGAAAGAGTTAGACGGTTTGTGCTTTGGGAAATTGAAAAGTCCCCGAAGATGTGGAGGCTGTTGCTGTCAGATCTAAAACGATGCCTCCAGACCCCGAAGTCACCATTTGGTCCAAATTTAGCCCCAACTGTAACACTCCATCAAAATTTTAGAATTCATGGAGCTTGTAACCGCTTTTGAGGACGCGTCCCATCTCAAACCCCACACCACTGCTACACTGGGAGTATATGGGCGGGATGCAAAGTAGAAGGCAGCTCATCTGCATTAAGGAAACATTCACACATTAGTAAGCTTTTGAACAAGGCTTAATGGCTCTGGGGTGGGATGCAATAATCTTCACATGCTTTTATTTTTTTATTTTTTTTGAAATCTCTTTTGATCCTTTTTAGTGAATTAATCACAACAAGCAATACAAAATAAATCACATAGAGCCTGCTATTGGGGCAGGTTTGGGTACTGGTTGGGAAAAATAATGGTGGTGGGGTCGGTGTTGGAATATTGAATGGAATAAATCACTGTGAACAAATTGATAAAAATAAAATTAAATTTAAAAAATAAAATGAGGGCCTGAGTCTTGCATGTGCCTTCCTTGAACATGGCTGACATCCCGTGTGGTCCCCACCCTACCCACTCCCCAGCACCGCCAAGAGTAGTTGCTGAGCACTCAGTCGAGAGTACTGGAGCGATAGCACAGCGGGTAAGGTGTTTGCCTTGCACGCAGCTGGCCCAGGTTCGATTCTTCCATCCCTCTCAGAGAGCCTGGCAAGCTACCGAGAGTATCCCGCCCGCATTGCAGAGCCTGGCAAGCTCCCCATGGCGTATTTGATATGCCAAAAACAGTAACAACAAGTCTTAAAATGGAGACGTTACTGGTGCCTACTCGAGCAAGTCAGGAGTAACTCCTGAGCATCACTGGGTATGCCTCCCTGCGAAAAAAGAATCGATTTTAGACATTATGGTTTGCAAAACAGATGCTGAAACGTTATCATGTATATCTCTTTACCTACTTTCAACACTCAGTTCTTATCTAGAGTGATCAGCTCCAACTAATGTCATAATGGATCCTCCTCTATCTTAACTATCCTTTGGGGGAATGGGAGAGAAACTGGGGACATTGGTGCTGGGAATTACACTGATGGAGGGATGAGTGTTGGAACATTGTATGAACATTGTATGACCCAATTATGAACAACTTTGTAATGCTCTATCTCATGATGATTCAGTTTTTAAAATTAAAATTTTAAAAATAATATTTAAAAGAAAAGAATCAAAATGAACAACTTTAAATAGATTATTCCCAGAAAACTGTGAGTGGGAGGGGAGACAGGAGGTGGGGGAATTGGGTTCCTGCAAAGTTCTTGCAGCCTGAGCTTAAGCTTCATGTCCCCAGAAGCATCACCACAAGTGGCCCCAGGGCAATTGTAAAATGACAGCAACAAAAACATGAGCATAGGAACTTTATGAAAGAAGCAATTTTTCATTTATTATTTATTGTGTCAATTTTTAAAATAGATGGTGTCATTGAAAATAGAAAAGTAAAAAGGAATAAAACTCAAAATCTTAATATCCTAAAATATTCACTATAGATATTTTGTGTCTAGATTAGTTTGATATGAAGAAAGATACATTTCAAGCATTAGTAACACGAACCTTTCTCTAGTGAATGTCTCAGGACTTTTTTCTCAATAAAGCCTTGAAAATCATTAATATTATTTTAAAACTGTATGTCTAGGACATACAGAAGCCTTTGCTTCTGGCTTCTGGTGATGCATTTTATCCTATTCTGTCTTTTTAATTATTATTATGGTAGCAACGAAACTATATACCTTGAAATGTTTGTGAATCTTTGTTAGAAAAATGCTACTTCTGCCATGGCTGTTTTCATTTCACAGCCAAGAAACTCCAGGAATTTAAATTCAGCTTTTCTCATGAATGGCTCTAGTAGAGCTAAGAATTGTCAAAGGACCAAAGTGCTCTTTCCCATTTCTCAAAGAAAACAATGCACATTTGCAAATCCACATTCTCCAACAAATTTCATCTTGCAGGGGTCTGAAGAAGTGACCAAATTCAAAGGGGCAACCATCATCTTTCATGCTTAAAAGCATTTCATTGAAATTTGAGGAGGATGTGTCCAAAGACTTATGATAGAGTGAGTTCCATTTATCCTTACGATGCTCATCTTTCCACATTCCTTACTGGGGTAACTCAAATTGTTTTTCATTGTCGACAGTCTGGGAAAACAGAGAAAAGAATTCTCTATCACGTCTTGCCTGTCAACCATTCTTCCTTAGTCATATCTATTTTTCTGCCTTCTACTTAATGAATAGAAACCAGGCAGTCAGTTCAACTGTAAAATGAATAAAGCAGACTCTTGGGCTTTGCAGAGAAAATCGCATATGTGCAGTGACCTTGAAAAATCTCGTTTCTTGAGGTGGTCCCAGGTTACCAAAAGAAGGCTGATTTTGGATCACCCACTTCATTTACATCTGAGACATTTGTGTGATGTCCCACAAATGTGTATTCTGTATTTCTATAGAAATATAGAGACTGTTAGGTGGTTGGTGGTGTTTATTTCACTTTATTTTATTTTATTTTAGTCAGTGTGAGATAGAGCATTACAAAGCTGCTCATGATTGGGTTTCAGTTATACAATGTTCGAACACCCATTCCTCCACCAGGGTCCATCCGAGCCCCAATGTCCTCAGTTTCACTCCCCCACCCAAACCACACCTCACCCCATCTGCCACTATGGCTGGTAACTCTCTCCTCTCTCTCTCTCTCTCTCTCTCACCCTCTCATTTTGGGCATTATTGTTTGCAATACAGATGCTAAAAGGATCACTTGTATCACTTGTCTTCCTGTTGATCTTTGATTTCCTTGAGCGGGTGCCAGTAACATCTCCATTTGTCCCTGTCGCATGCTAGTGTAGCCCAATGATATCTGCTCACTCCAGGAACAGGAAGAGCCTCAAATCATTCACTGAGGGTCTTGACGAAGAAGTCTGACCATCCCGTTGGTGGGCCGCCATGCAGTCTTTTGACGTCCCATGGAATCCAGTCAGTAAGTGCTCTAGTCCAGTGATTGTCTCTGAATCGCATTACATGTCCGGTCCATCTGATTTTTGATGTCTTGGCAAATGAGACAGTGTCCCTGATTCTTGATTGTTGATGGAGGTCGAAACTCCGGATTCCTTCTCTCACTTGAGTGAGATGTGATATTCCTAGCATAGCTCTTTCAATTCCTCTTTGGGATACCTGAATAGCGTTCTCATCCTGTTTGCAGAGGGCCCAGGTCTCTGAGAATGACCACCAAGTGGGAGCTCTTTGGCACTATTATGGCAAAATGCCGTCCTTGACAACATCGACAAGGAATATGATCGATTGGTTCAGCACCTCCAGGACTGCGTAAAAAATGCCAAGAGTGAGAAAGCCACAAACAGACGCCTGTCTTTGGAAACTCTCGAGCTCATTTGGCAACGTGGTTTGGTGCAAGCCTCAGGCAACCACAAGCTAACATCCGAGCTCGCAAAGCTGTGCAGAGATGCGATAAAGGAAGACCTCAAAGAGAGAAGAGCAGCAGTGCTGGCTGATGTGGCAGAAGCTGGGAAAAGTATTCGCAACACCTGCCTGTCCTTCGCCAAGTATAAGACCAAGATGACTGCCCTCTGACGTCCCGATGGATCTGTCATCATCCAGAAAGGCAATGGAGAGGATTATTCATGACTTCTACTCGAATCTCTTTGACAGCCACATCCATCTGCCACATACCAAATTCTGCAGGATGGATATGTCATTCCCAATGTCCTCCCTTCCGAAATCCAACATGCCATTTCATCAGTAAAGACCCATACAGCACCCAGTCCAGACAAGGTCAGACCTGAACACCTGAAGAATCTGCTGCCAGTACTCATCAATACACTGGCTCCACTCTTCACACACTACCTGTCTGAATGCAAAGTTCCGTCCCAGTGGAAAACCAGCAGGACCACTCTGTTGTACAAAACGGGAGACATCCATGATATTGGCAACTATCACCCAATCTGCCTGCTGTCTGTCATCTACAAGTTGTTCACTAGTGTCATCCTGAATAGAATAGGTAGAACACTAGATGAAGGACAACCATGTGAGCAAGCTGGGTTCTGAAAAGGATTAAGCATGATCAACCATGTCCACACAGTGACCAAACTCATTCAAGTTTCACGAGAGTTCAAGATGTCGCTCTGTCTAATGTTCATTGACTTAAAGAAGGCCTTCTATTCACCACCAGGATCTCACCATTCTACAAGGAAGTGATCATTGAGTAAAGAGAGGGGTTCTGCAGGGTGATACCATTTCACCGAAACTCTTCAGTGCTGTCCTTGAGAACATCATGCAATGACTGGAATGGGAAGCAATGGGAGTGAATATAGACGGTCGGCAACTACACCACCTCTGCTTCACTGATGACATCGTTCTCATAACGCCAAACATTAGCCAAGCAGCACAAATGCTGACTTACTTTGACCGCGAGTGTGGAAAGGTCGGACTGCAGCTGAACCTCAAAAGACGATGCTCATGAAAAACAAACTAGTCCCTGACACTCCATTGCTCTCAATGGAACGAACATCTCCAAATGCAGCAGCTATGTGACCTGGGTTGAGAACTCAACATGAGGAACGACTTGGCACCAGAACTGCGCAGGAGGAAGAGAGCAGCATGGAATGCCTTCAAGAGTGTCGAAGAAAGAGTTAAGAGGACAAAGGACCTCCGACTCGGGCATATCTCTTTATCTTTTTTATTCCACCGTTCTTCCTGCACTAATGTACGCCTCAGAGACCTGGGCCTATGCTTAAAGGATATCTCATGTATATCCCTCTACCTACTTTCAACATTTGGTACTTCATATGGATAGATAGATAGATAGATAGATAGATAGATAGATAGATAGATAGATAGATGAATCACCATGAGATACAGTTATAGACTTGCAAACTTTTATGATTCTGTTTCAGTCATACAATGATGGAATACCCATCATTCCACCACTGCCCATTCTCCACCACCAATATTTCCAGTATCTCTCCCCCCCACAGGCCCCCTCCCCTCCTCTGTGACAGACACATTCCGTTGTACTCTCTCTCTCCTTTTGGGTGCTATGGTTTGCAATACAGCTACTAAGTGGCCATCATGTTTGGTCCATAGTCTACTAACAGCCCGTATCTCCCATCCCAAGCAAGTCCTCCAAGCATCATTCATTTAGTGGTCCCTTCTCTATCCCAGCTGCCTTTTCCCCCAGCATGTGAGGCCGGCTTCCAAGCCATTGAACCATCCTCATGGCCCTCATATTTATTATCCTGGGATGTTAGTCTTCCATTCTGTTTCTTTATATTCCACGAATGTCAACAGTCAGTTCTTGTCCAGAGTGATCAGTTCTAACAAATGTTGTCATAATGGACCCTCCTCTGTCTTAACTACCCTCCACCTCCCGCCCCCTTGTGGAAAGTTTAAAGGGGGGAGTGCATTTTGGATCATCTTGTAGAGTGGACTCATCAGCATGTGTTGAGATAACTATGCAGAGCAGAATCTTCAATATGTGTTGAGGTAATAACTATGCAGAACAGATTCTCTGGCCATGCTCAGAAAAATCTCTTAAATCCCTAATGCAGATCCATGTCCATACAGTCTAGTGTCTATATTAACTAACCTCAATTCATTATAGAATAAGTTTTGCATAGTTAGTGAATCACAAAATAATGAGGTTATAACGACTGCAAAAATGCCTAGCAGTGAAAATTATCATCCTGGGCAGGATATATAAATCACATTGTACCAAAAACTAAAACAAAACAACTGACGAGAAGAAGGTAAGTGGGCTATTGTTGAATTTATATTTAAGACCTCATTAGCATCTCTGCTTTTACTGTATTATAAAAATTAGCATAAATTTATATGCTATCAGAATAATACACAAAAACGTTTCAACTTTATTAATTAATGTTAAGTGATCTTGGCATGGTATTATGCAGCACAAAACTATTGAAGTTTGGTTTGTCTCTTAAGAAGTGTAATAATAATTTTCATCAACATTTATAAGGCTCTTCCTATGTGTTAATCAGTATTCTAAAGACTATCTAATTATCTAATTTCTCTCTTAATCACTCTGTGAAGTGTTATAAGCATCATTTTATTTTTAAGATGAAATCATGTGGCTTTATAAGTTTAAACAATTTGTCCAAGGTCCTGCAACTATAGGGGTTCAGAGTCAGGACCGTAAATCTGGCAGCATAACTAAAAGCTTGGGTGCTTGACCTGCGTATGTTCCCCAAAGATTCCAAGTACTGGAGGCACTGTGATTGGGGCACCCCTATAAAGTGCAGTGGAGAGGATTGGATGACCTGAGAAAAAGAAAGCTGGACTTCTGATTGCAAGATTTGGCAGTGCTAGCGTAGGATGCCACATTCCCCAAATCCCTTACTTCAGATAATAAAGATTTTTGGCTTGAATTAAAAAAATTTTTTTTTATTGAATCACCCTTGTATCATGTGTATCACTTGTAATTCCGTTGATCTTCAATTTGCTCAAGTGGGCACCAGTAATATCTCCATTCGTCCCTGTCACGTGCTAGTGTAGCCCAATAGTATCTGCTCTCGCCAGGAAACACGAAGAGCCTCAAACCATTCATTCGGGGTTTTGACGAAGAAGTCTGACCATCTCGTAGGTAGGTAGCCATGCAGTCTTTTGATGCCCCATGGAATCCAGTTGGTAACAGCTCTAGTCCAGCAATCGTCTCTGAATCACATTACATGTCCGGCCCATCTGATTTTCGATGCCTTGGCAAATGAGAGAGTGTCCCTGATTCTTGATCATCGAAGGAGGTTGGAACTCCTTGGATTCCTTCTCTCACTTGAGTGAAATGTGATACTCCAAGCATAGCTCTTTTGATTCCTCTTTGGGATGCCCAAATAGTGTTCTCGTCCTGTTTTCATAGGGCTCAGGTCTCTGAAGCATATGTTAGTGGTTGAATCACCCTGATATACATCATCGAAAAGCTGTTTATGGTTGGGTTACGTCATACAATATTTCAAAACCCATCCCTCCACGAGTTTATATTTTATTTCCCAGCATCAATGCCCCCAGTTTCCCTTCCTCTATCCCTTCTTCCCCCAAGCCTTCCTTTACGGCAGGCACTTTTCTTCTCTCTCTCTCTCTCTCTCTCTCTCTCTCTCTCTCTCTCTCTCTCTCTCTCTCTCTCTCTCTCGGTGTGACCTCCTGAAAATTAACCAGTACCTGGTCCCAGAACAAATCCTGCTCAAATTGGAGAGAGACCTTGACATGCAGCAGGCGCTGTCTCTTTTCCCCTGGGATATACCGTGCTAGAGCTGCTGAACTGACGCTTCCTTTCCCTCCCCCAATTCTGAGCATTTTATCCTTCCTTCTTTTGTTTCTCCCATGGTACTTTTATTTGTTTTGAGGAGAATAGGGTATCGAATCCAGGACCTTGTCTACGGAAGCTGCGTGCTCTATCACCCAGCCACAATTCCGATGTACTCCCTCCTGCTGAATGCCACCCATAGGCCATAGTGTGGACCCGCCATGTTTAATTCTTCTACTCTTTAGTGGTGAGACACTGGTTGCCTCTACAGTGTCATCAGCATAGAGAGCAATGCAAAGAACATTTGGTATTTGGGGGTGGGGGAGGTGGATTTGGAGGTGATACATAGGCTGGAGTAGAATTGCTGAACCTTTGAAGCAGTTTACCTCCAGCCCCCTGCCAATGTACAGAGTGTTTCTTAGAGCACCATGCTCAGAGCATCATGATGTAGGATAGGAGTTATGCTGGGAATTTTATTCTACTTGGCATTTTCCAGCATGCTCTCCACATGCTTATTTTTGGATGTTTTCAAAAACTAGAAGCTTGGGGCTGGAGCAATAGCACAGCGGGTAGGGCGTTTGCCTTGCACGCAGTCCACCCTGGTTCGATTCCCAGCATCCCATATGGTCCCCTGAGCACCGTCAGGAGTAATCCCTGAGTGCAGAGCCAGGAGTAATCCCTGTGCATTGCCAAGTGTGACCCCCCCCCAAAAAAAAAAAAAGTTAGATAGCTCATCATTACCGGTAGCTGCAGGCCCACTTGCTCAGCATGGATCAGGTACCCATGTTTATCCAATCTGGGATCGAGAAAACACTTGTTCTCATGCTTCCATCCATCCTCCCTGCAGTAGAGCAGGGCCCCTGGCTACCTGTGTTCTTTTGTTGAAGACTTTCCATAATACCTGCCGCAGGGGAAACTTGGTACAAGGTTGGTGACTCACAGAAACAGAGGAACACAGTGACAAACAAACTCATTAGAGGAAAGAAGTTTCTATTTGAAGCAGTTGCAAGTGGAAGCAATATAGTATGGCTTCACTAAATGCCATCCATAGGTTCTTGGAAACTGGACTTTTTTCTTTTAATAGGCCACACCCATGGTGTTCTGAGGGACCATGTATAATACTGACTGTCAAATACACAGTTGGCCAGGTGCAAAAAAGTGCATTAACCCTTGTATTACTGTCTCTTTGGCCCTTGGAATTTGTGAGTTTGAGGCAGAAAGGGAATTGGGAGCACTCTTGGCAGTGCTGGGAGTTCCTGTGCGGTGAGAGGTGCAACCCAGGGCCCCACACATACAAAGTGGGTGATTTACCACATGCGTCACATCCCTGGCCCTCGAAACTGCAGCTTTAAGTGAAAGGATGCAATGAGAATTGGTCCATAAGTAATGTCATTGAAAGTTCTTCACTGTTAAAACACAATGACAAAATGACATTATTCGAGGACCTATTGATAGCATTACAGGAACAAGAGCAACTAAAGGTTTATTGAGCAACCAGTGAAGAATGGTGGTTTACAAAATTGGGAGCAGAGGGCGAGGTTCAGCAACAGAGATTTAGCATCAGCAGGGGAAGGAGCGTGGTTTCACCAAGCCCTGGGTGCTGTAGGTCTGAAATTTCTATTTCACTGATATCTTTGACAGAGTCCTTTCATTTCTCTTGGTATTAAGAAACAGGCAGCAGTTTCCCCTCTCCCTATCTGCAGAGGATATTTTTAAATGCCTTTGTGTTAATTTGATTGTAGGATGCTTTAAATATCTACAGGAAAAGTAAAAATCAGAATATGAGAGTACTACAGGAAAAATAGGATTTTCCTAAAAAAAAGTAAGATCAAAATACTTTGCTAAAAAGAAAAATATTTTGCTTATAGATTATGCTGCACTGTCAGGTATTTTTTTTTTTGAACCACTGGCTAATTCCCTTGGTTCTTCGTAACACGTGAGTGTTCTTAGAAAATGTAGGCGCTCAGTTTATCTCAAAGATATACAGGACCACATATCTCTGTCATACAGTCACATCAACAGACGCTATGTGGTTTAAAGAAATCTGCTTATCTAGAAATTCAATAAGGAGCGAGAAGATCTATGGACATAGCACCTATAAGGTTATACTATTTATCACTATATTCTTATTTATCATCTGTTGTTTTCCTCACTGAATTTTCATTTTAATGGACATCCTATGAATTTTTAACAAATAAACTAATGCTTTCTCTATTAATCTAAAAACTTTTGAGAGAATATAAAAATTTCCCAAAGATCTGTAGTTTCGGACTCTTGAGGAAAAAATGACAGCATTTGTATTTTATAAGTCTGTTCATGGTGTTTTTGTTGTTATTCCCACCTTCCTTCTGTCAATCCAAAGCATTATCTTTCAGAATTATCTGGAGAGAAAAAAGTTGCCATAAATTATTTTTTTACTGATTCTAGGGATAGAATCGAAGGAAGAAGGGCCTCTTCCTTTTCATAGCATTTGTGCTATTTCTTTCACTTTATCTGTCCCTAAAATGTATGCCTTTCTGTGCTCATCAGACTTTATACATCATCCTTTCCCATCTACTGCATGATCTCTGGCTCTTGGAAAAAAGACTTTTGAGCCCTGTGATTTCCTTTTCTGCAGAGTTATCAATGTGGTAGTTTATATTTGAGTGATTTCAATCTGAATGTAAGCTGTGCTGTCTGGGATTTTCATAGATAAAAGCATTCTTTTCTCATCTCTTGACTATTGAGTCTTGAACTGCTTTTACTAGTACAGTAATTAATGCTTTTCATTATCATCACCAAAATTTTCCCCAAATGTTCTCTTTTTTATGTTTATTGTATTTTTTATGCTGATAGGACCTTAGAGGCTACCAGCTTCTCAGCTCTGGAAGAGTAGAAGAATAAAACATGACAGGTCCACATCAAGAAGAGTTAGACTAACTAAGAGTTTTTATTTATTCAAATACTTAAAGATGAAATATATAGACCTATATATCAGAGGTTTCCTTTCATTAGATTAATTCACTAGACCAATTATTTATTTGCTCTATGCTAGGTAATAAAAGGAAAACCAAATTCCTACATTTGTTTGGTTGTCTAAATTTCTCATTTATTATATGTAAATCATGTCTTGCACTTTTCTTGTCCCCAGGTCAAGACTTCATTAAACTCAACCTTCTTCATCTTTGCTTCTGGACCTGAACTTTTTGATGGGTCTGGTGGCTGTCACAGAATCAAGCTTATGACTCTAAGCCTCAGGATTACTGGCATCCCTGCTCTCATCCCAGAGCGGGCTCCCTGCCCTGCTCTAGGATGACTGTTCCCGCACCATCTCATACTTCCTCGGTTTCCCTTTTTCAGTAGATGCCCTGTCTTCACTCATATGTCAGCATAAGACTTCCACACCCTCCCACCATCGAAACTAACACTTTCCCTGTGTTGGCCCCAGAGATTCTACTTTCCAACCAGTGACAAATGAAATGAACTACTAGACTTTTATCCAAATGCACCCTTTCCTATCTTCACCCCCTCCTGCATCCACTCCTGCCTGCATCCACTCCTGTCTGTTCATCTCCAGCCGCCAACCCCCAAGGACTCTGTTCTCATTATCTATTTCTTTTTTTCCCCCTGGATCATTCATTTCTGCAGCCCCACATGTGGTCCTGTTTCCTTTCATTCAATGAGTCTGCCTTGTACCATGCATTCTCCTCTAGTTCATGCCAGCTGATCACTTGCAGTTACACACATGAAAGCAGTGATTTCTGTTGCCACTTCCGTGTTCTCCCCTGTTCCTCTCTAGAGCCTATTTCAGCTGAGATTGCCCTTAGTCATATCAGAGACTGGATTTTTCATGTCCAGTCTAAATCCAGACTCAAGCATGGGCAAAATGTGGGGATAACAGAATTTTGGCACACTGTGGGTGGAAATAAAATTTTCCCACTGATGAACGAGTGGATAAATAACTTATGGTATATATCCTGTTGCTCATCAATTTGTTCAGGCAGGCACCTGTAACGTCTCCATTGTGAGATTTGTTGTTACTGTGTTTGGCATCAGATATGCCACAGGTAGCTTGCCAGGCTCTGCTGGGTGGGCGAGATACTCTTGGTAGCTTGCCGGGCTCTCCTAGAGGGGCGGTGGAATCGAACCTGGGTTAGCTGTGTGCAAGGTAAACGCCCTACCGCTGTGCTATCGCTCCAGCCCTATGGTATATATAATCACTGGAATACTACACTGCTGTTAAAAAGATGTATTTGTGGGTCTTCCAAGATAGATGAATGGGTAGGGTTCTCTCCTTGAACACAGCTGACCCAGGATGTTCATACATGCCACCCCTACCATGCCAGGAGTGATTCCTGAGTGCATAGGAGAAGTTACATCTCAGCACCACTGGGTGTGGCCCCAAGACAAAAAAAAATAGATGTAACTGGGCTATTAGGAATAAAAGGGATACAACTTGAGGTGATTATGCTGCCTGAAATAAGTCAGGAAATAAGATACTCACTTGCAAAGTTCATTCATAAAAAATGAAAATAAAATGGTGGAAAATTAACAAAGCAACCTTGCTCCTAGACTCAGTGAAACCTCTGGTGGTAAGAGATAAAAGGAAGCAGGGTGGGAAGAGTGAGTAGATGGGCTTACTAATGGTGTCATGACAGTGGAACTTCAGTGCTTTGTCCGGTGAGTCTTCTACAGTTATAGAGGAAGGGACCATAAACTACTAAATTTCTGTAATTGTAACTGAATGAGGAATCAGCTCTTGAAAAAAGGGCAGAAAAATCTGTTTTCTGTGCCAGACAGATAGCACCGTGGATAAGAGTGAGACAGTGACAGAGGGAAGGCAACATTCTGGTGGAGGATATGCTGAAAGGTTGCATTCTATCAGAAAATTTATTTTAAAATATTTTGGGGGATGGTGTCACACCCAGCAGTGTTCAGGGGTTACTCCTGGCTTTACACTCCGGAATTACTGCTGCTGGAGTTTGGGGACCATATAGGATGCAAAGGATCAAACCCGGATTGGCCACGTGTAAGGCAAATGCCCTACCCGCTTGACTATTTCTTCCGCCCCTCTAGCAGCAAGTTTATACCAAAAAAGAAAGAACAAAGACTGACTTACAGGAACACAGAGTCCAGGGAGAGAGCTAAAGGGCCCAGGTATTGGGGACTGGAGTTATAGCAGAAGCAGATAAGGCGTTTGCCTTGCATGCTGCTGACCTGGGTTCGATTCCAAGCATCCCATATAGTCCCCCGAGCACCACCAGGAGTAATTCCTGAGGTTCCTTGCCTGGGCTTTGTCCCACTTAGACCTCAGCAGCCTTGCCTGGCCCGTCTGTGGAATCTTCTGGACTCCTCAGCTGTGAATGGTCAGAAATGGCCCCTGAGGCCCTGAGCACATGCCTCCCAGAAATAAAAATAAAGAAACACATAAAACAACTTTGCTCTTTGCTCGTAAGAGATGACTGCAGTTTTTCAGTCCTTGGGAACAGAATAGCTCTCCGGAAGTAAAAGCTGTGGAGTCTTTTGTCTGCTGAGTGGAGCCGGTTGTTGGATGGGGACAATTGGATGATTCGTATTTATTTCAGTTTGGACCACTGATCATAAATGAAGCAGATTTTACTATTAGAGTCACATGTGTGATATTGTGAAATGGGATTTTGTCAACATTATTGCATGGAAAGATACAACATAGAGACTAAATTAACTTTCTAGACAATGTATATACACTTAAAGATGACCTCAAGAGTTATCAACTGTTATTTTTTAAAAAGTAAACCACAAATATCCCTTAGGAAACACTGAGATTCAGCTTCCCTTTCTATTCTTGGGTGCCTTAAAAAATATAAAACTTTGGGGAATTGCCAGAGATAAGAGGCGATAACTTTAAAAATAAAAATAAAAGAGTTCATCTTATTTCCTGCCACCCCCCCCTTCCCTTGCTTGGTTCTGCTTCTATTAGTGACCCCCAGATCATTGTTCCTTGGGGGAAAAAAAGGTGTTTTCTTTCTTTTCTTTTCTTTTGCCCTTTGTTCCTTCCTTGAAGACAGAAAGGCCCAGTCTTGTCTCAGTGAATAATCTAATGGCGTCCTGCTGTGACCCCCTACCTCTCCTTGTCTCTCCTCCTTTCAATACGTGTTGTCACCCCCAAGTATAATGTATACGCGACAGGAACAGACACCCCGCCCACCCTGCCCCCAATTAAGTTGCCAACCCCATGCCTCACTGGCAACCACAGAAGAGGAGATTGGCTCTTACATCACTGAGTCCATTATTCTCATTTCCCTCCATGGCACTCTCTCCCTCCAGAAGCTTTTCAGCTCTCAACAGAGGCAAGACATATTTTGCATTTTTAGATTAATATTATATATCCTTGACTTTTACAAAGCTAGACACCCTGGGGATGGACGTTTAATAGATGTTAATGGAATTTAATTTTTATACACCCTATGTAGGAACATTTATCTTCGAAATAAAGTGGTGCCAAACCTTATGTGGCACCAAGAAAATTTCAAAACAAATTGTTTTTCACTCTATATCCTTAAATCACACTGCACAGTCTGGGCAAAATAGAAAAGCTGTGGGTATTTTTTTTGATATTTAGAATTTAAAAGCTGAATATAATTATCATGAATTTATGACAGACTATCAACAGGCATTTTGCAGTAGTTATTACCATTACAAAGCAGTTCTAAAATGGTGCCTAGGATGAAATTTTCCCCACAATCCTATTTTTCCCCATTGATTTTTGTTAAGCATGGAGTCCATACTGCAAAAAAAATATGGCCCCCAGCATAATACCTAGCA
The DNA here is from genome assembly GCF_027595985.1 of Sorex araneus. Taxonomy (NCBI): domain Eukaryota; kingdom Metazoa; phylum Chordata; class Mammalia; order Eulipotyphla; family Soricidae; genus Sorex; species Sorex araneus. The sequence goes on from NC_073305.1 coordinate 174,193,170, forward strand.
ATCAGTGCAATAAATATTTTGAATAATTTAATATAAAGTAAAATAGGGCAATCCCATTCAAAATTACTTGAAAAATTACAGGTACGTGAATAAGCTAATTTGGTAGTCAAAGTCTCTGGGAGCATAATAGTTGCTCATTTTTTAAAAAGCACATTCTTGTCTGAATGTAAAATATAACTTAATTAAAAATTTTGACCGTTTGATTTACAAAACGTGGATAGTTAAGGACTGAACACATTCACCGTTGTAATCTTTCCCAATCATTAAATAAGAGACATATTTTTAAAAATTCCTTGGTTTTCTGTGTAGTTAAAAATGCTGAACTCTCTAGTTCCAATTAGTGAAGAAAAATGCTTCTCTTTTTGCTTCAGTGCCTGGGACCAAAATGCCTTTTTAATAAACCTCTGATGCGTTGATGAATGATTCCAACCAGTGGTCAGACACTTACAGCAAAAAGACGGGAATTCAGTGCGCTGCGAAGAGCGTAGGAAGAATCAGCTGGAGGTTCTGTGGCAATCTAGCTCCGTTATTTTAGGAAATACATCAGCTCTGCCAAGCCCCAATCCCCTCCATGTAAATTTGGCTGCCAACCCTCAAAAAGGATGTCTAGCTCTAACATGCAGTCATTTTACATATATATATATATATATATATATATATATATATATATATTGCTTTTTTGGGTCACACCCGGCGGTGCTCAGGGATTACTCCTGGCTCTGTGCTCAGGAATTACTCCTGGCTGTGCTCAGGGAACCATATGGAATGCATGCAATGCAAACGCCCTACCTGCGGTATTGTGGCTCCCGGGCCCCAAACGCGCAGCCTTTTAAAAAATCTTAAAAATTCCTGCACGGAGGCCAGAGATTTAGCAAAAGAGTTGAGGTGCTTGCCTTGCTCACCTCTGGGTGAGGTTCCATCACCAGCACCTCATCTGATTCCCCAGGACTGATGAGCACAGAGTCAGGAGTCAGCCCTGAGCACAGCCAGGTGGAGTACCAACCCCACACCAAGAAAAACAGAGTGGGGGAAAGTTCCACTTGGACGCTGGAGAGAACAGAGGAGGAAAGGTGCTTGCCTGGCCTGCAGCCAGCCCCTGGGCGGGAGACAGTGGGAGTAGGGGGGAAGGCGAGGGGCGGGGGGCAAGAGGTGGACTCAGAACACCTGCTGGGCGTGCACTTTCCTGATCCAGCCGCTGATTTCACTGTGAACTTAACCCGCGTGTCCCCAGGGATACAGGGGCAATAACGCCTTTGCCTTGGGAGCGCCCCTGGCAGCATCCAGAGTGAAATCTACGAAGAGGCGCAAGAGGTGCAGCTTGCTCTAAGGCAGACGGTCCACGCATCAGAGCTGAGCCAGTGTGGCAGAGACTTTGCAAGAGTCCGACCAAACGTGGCCCTTTATTTCAGATCCGCAAGACCAGGGAGAGTTTCTCCAGCGTTACAAACAGTTGTTTTATTTCCTACTGTTTCATCACTGCTGAATTTGATCAAAGGCTTCCTGAAGACTTGATTTCTGGACTCGCCTGTGTCTTGGGGTGTGAATCAAGGAGACTTGCAGTCCCCTAATGGAGGAGGCGGGTACTTGAGCAGGGCAAATTGGTCCTGTCACTAACCCTGATTGGACTGTAGGACCTTGGGTAAGTCATTCATTGCCCAGGTTGTCTAGTTGTAAAATGGAAATAAAAACACTTCCTACCACCAGGGAGGGTTAATGAGCCAGCCTGAATTTTTTAAGCGCCCAGAGAAGGGAGAGGCTGTACAGCAGTAAGCAAACGGCTGCTCGATCCCGTTGGCCTTCTTTTCAGCTTGGTAAAAAAAGAAAACAAACAAACAAACAAAAAAACCCAAACAGGGGCTGGAGCGATAGCAGAGCGGGTAGGGCGTTTGCCTTGCACACGGCCAACCCGGGTTCGATTCCCAGCATCCCATATGTCCCCAGAACACTGCCAGAAGTGGTTCCTGAGTGCAAAACCAGGAGTAACCCCTGTGCATCGCCAGATGTGACCCCCAAAAGCAAAAAACAAACAAAAAAACCTAGAGCTAATGAAACTCTGGGGTTGAAAGCTCACTAGTCCCGAAAAACAGGACCCTCCACCTCTTTCCACTGGCGCGATTCTTGCTGCCTCTTACACAGCAGGAGAGATACGAACTGGGAAGGTTAGTAGCTGAAGATGGGTCCCGACTTTGTTCACGGCAAGTACTCAGCTTTGCTCTACCACGAACAGTGAATCTGTGGGACCTAATTCGTGTTGGGTTGTCTCAATCTTCTGCAAGATACTGGATAACCATGTTATGAATCAGACGTGGAACAAATACACGAATTGATGACTGTTTATTATGTCAAATAAATACCTACTGTCATACATAGCTAACAGGGCGGGGGTGTTTTTTTTCTCCTAAAAAAATCAAAGGTCCTCATGCAAGAGAGTGGCGGTACCGAGGTACACGTGATGTAAAGATTCATATCTTAAAAGGTTGTGAGCTAGGACACTTGAAACTCTTTTGAAAAGGAGTTCAGCGGGCTCCGACAACGCCTTTAACATCCGTCCGAGTGACCGCGAGGGGGCGCTGTGAGTCCGCTTTGGCGCGCGCGGCGGGCTCGGCGCGGACCCCGGGCGCCCGGGCGCTCGGAAACCCTAGCCGGGCTGGGCCAAGGGCGGCTCGCGCCACCGGGGCGGGCGCCAGCAGCTGCCCCACGTCTCTTGGCGCTCGCTCCGGGGCCATCTCCAGCCCAACAGGTGCCTGGCAGTTCTCACGGGGAGGCGCGAGCCCGGGGCCTGGGAACCTTCATCCCTCGCCCTCCCTCGGGATCGGGAGGGACTGGCTTGGACGCTTCCCCGTTGGGGTCTTGGCCCGGGTCACAGGGGCCAAAGCTGACATCGGATTCTTTTAAGAGACCCGTGACCCCCAAGAGACCTCACACTTCTGATTTGGGGAAAGAAGGGACTCCCCTCCCCCAGCCCGTACCCCAAGCAAAAAGACTGCAACGTGATAGCTCCCAAAGGGTGCCACGCCCCGCTGGGGACCCCCTCGGGAAAAGGACCCCTGGGCGCAGGGCCTGAGATGACTCAAGTGGGAAGTCGCAAAGAGAGGCGTGGGGGTTGCGGGTGGAGGAGGGCGCGGAGTGTAAGAAGGGGGGCTGGCTCGACCTCCAATTCTCTTCGCTCCTAATACTCGGGTACTTAAGGGAAAAGCAGGCGAGGTGCGCAACCCGAGAGGTGGCTCCGACTTCGGCCACGAAGTCCCCTCTATTTCTGTCTGCTTGGCGGAGTGGCCGGGTCCACGCGGGACGCGCAGAACTCCGCGCCTGCGAGTGTCCCAGCGTGTGTGTGTGTGTGTGTGTGTGTGTGTGTGTGTGTGTGTGTGTATGTGTTGTGTGTGTGTGGAGGGTGGGGGTCCGCTAGCCCGGGAGTGGGGGCGCCCGGTGAGGATGCAGAGTGGGAGGGCGGGACGGACTCTCGAGAGCGCCGTTGGGGGAAGAGGGTAGGCGCGGGTGGAAAGTACAGCTCTTCGGTAAACTTTCCCAGACCCGGGTCCGAGGACGAGAGCCGGGCTGACGACGCGCCCCCCCCGTAGACGCTCCCGCCGCCCAGCGTGCCGGGCGGCAGCGAGGAGGAGCCGCACGCCGCCCCCAAATCGCGCCCACCCGCCGCTCTCCATCCAAAACGCCGGCGCTCGGCGCAGCGAGCGGGCATCCTGGGAAGCGGCCAGCCCCGCGGCGGGGAAGAACGCGGACGACCGCGGCCACGGGAAACTTGACCGCACGCCCGGGCCCGCCGGCGGGGGCGATCGCGACGTGCCCTCGGCCACCACCCCGCGGAGCGGTCCCCGAGTCCGGAGCTTTGAGCGCCCCAACGGTTCCTTGCGGCGCGCACGGCCGGAGCGGACGGGGGAGAAGGGGCAAACGGCCCGCGCCAACCCGGGCAGGCAGCCGCTGAAGACGCCCCGTCGCCCGCCGCCTCCCCCCCGGGGGACCCCCGTGAGTCGCCGTCGCCGAGACCCGGCGCGCCCGGGCGGCCGCGGGGCTGCGCCCACCCAGCCGCCTGCCCACGGCGGGGCGCCCGCTCGGACGCGGCGCGATGCTGCCAGGCGCGCCGGGACGGCGGGGCGAGGTCGGGGGCGGCGCGGCGCGGCGCTGACCCCGCGGCCGCCCGAGGAGGGGTGTGCCCGGCCCCGCCCGCCGCGCCCCTCCCCGCCGCGCGCCTCCCGCCGCCGCCAGTGCCCGGGCGCGCCGCGCTCGCTGCTCGGGGAATTCTCCCGGTCGCGCCCGCCTGCCACGGGCATCTGCCGGCGCCTCTCCGGGCCCCACGCAAAACTTTTGCCCCGCCGTTGGCCCTTGGGCGCTCGCTGAGCACCGGGAGTCAAAGTTCCCCGAACCGCGAGGGCGCGCGGGTGCCGGGGCCACCATGTGCACCAACATAGTTTACGAGTGGCTGAAAGCGCTGCAGCTCCCGCAGTATGCGGAGTCCTTCGTGGATAACGGCTACGACGACCTGGAGGTGTGCAAGCAGATCGGGGACCCGGACCTGGACGCCATCGGGGTGCTGGCGCCCGCGCACCGCCGCCGCATCCTGGAGGCCGTGCGCCGGCTGCGGGAGCAGGACGCCGCGGCCGCCGGCCTCTACTTCACGCTCGAGCCGCAGCCGCCCGCCGTGCCCAGTGGCCGCCGGGGGGAGCCGTGCGGGGGCCCGGTGGAGCACGCACCCCGCGGGGACCCCCGCGCCCAGACCCCCGCCGCCCCGCGCGCCAGGGAGTTGGTGAGCTACCCCAAGCTGAAGCTGAAGATCATGATCAGGGATAAGCTGGCCCGCGACGGCATCCACTTGAGCAAGCCCCCGTACTCCCGCAAGGTAAGGGGGGCGCCGCCCGCGTGCGGGGCACGGGGATGCGGCCACGCACGCACACGCCGCTGCCAGGGGACTCCCGGGGCTGGGGATGTGGGAGAGGCCAGCGGGCTGTGGGTGAGTGTGTGTGTGTGTGTGTGGGGGGGGGGGTTGTCTTCTGTTCTCTCTGCACTGGTTCTTTATTCCTCTCTCGCCCTTCTCCTTGGCGGTGGGTCCCCTCGAGCCCCCCACCCAGGGTTCATTCTCGGTCAGGACTGGCGCGGGCCGACGCGCTCCCCCTCCGTGGCGGTGCGAGTGTGCGCGCGCGGAGTTCTGCAACGGGCCAGAAGCAGGGCTCAGACCCACGGGACTAGGCGAGTCCGCCCCCTTTTAAGGTTTAACCCGAGGGAAATCAGGTAAAGCAGGTGAGGAAACACGCCCCGCCGCTCCCAGTTCCACAGGGGAGCCGCAGCGCCCCAGACGGGGCGTTCTGTTGGGAAAGCACCGTGGTTTACTTGGGTAAAGTTGCTTCCACTTTAATCTCGGGGTGCAGCGGTGAGCAGGGTGCCGGGACAGTGCCCTTCCAGACCAGCGCCTTGGTGTTTGTCCAGGTGAAGCGGGCACCGCTGTGATTTCTAGCGTCCAGACGGGTTGGCATTTGGGAGAGGACAGTGGCGGATGAGGAATTGCCCTGGGAGGGCTGACGGAAGACGCCCAAGTCCTGTGCCTGTGAGAAAGGCGGATCTGCCGGTTTGGGTGCAGGAGAACTTAAAAAAAAAAAAGTTCCCGTTTCTGATGGGAGTAGACGGGATGGAGAGCGCGCAGGTCATTCTCAAGCCTGCTTGGGGGGTGTCCAGGAAAATGGTGTCTTCCCTCAGTGAGAGGATGAAAACCTGGTGGTAGAGAGGCTGATGGGGGGGTGCTGCATTACACCCTTCGTGGGAAATGTGAGTGCTTGCTCAAAACGTTCGCCCACATTTCTGGGCACTCACATTATTGTCTGCTTGTAAGAAAAGTTCAAGCAGAAAACTTTGTGGAGTGGAGATTGGATCCGCCTGGTGGGTGGGAAGATGGGTTTGAAGGTGACCCAGCTGGGTATCTTGCAAGAGAGAGGATTGGGACCAACTGTTGCCGAGTACCCCTTTGGTTCCCAAAGCCTGCATCTCCAGGGCAATTGGTCGGCCTCCAGTTAGAGCCATGGACCAGTTACCCCCTGAGACTGTGGTCTGGACCAGTGTCCCCAAGGAAGGTGCCGGGCAGGTAGAGAGAGTATTAGAGCATGCCGCATGGCTGGAGGACTCGGCCAGCAGGGTGGAGGCCCCCATTCGTGATGACCACAGGTGGAAGGAGCTGGACACCGACAGCTTCTGGGATACCACAGCTCAGACAGTGCGGTGGGCTCGGGCGGAGAGAACATCTGTGCCTCCAGCCCTGGCCAGAGAGGAGTCAGGGAGCAAAAGATATCACTGAGTTGGCCTGTTCCTCATCGAAGAGCTGGGTCTTAGGGCCCAGAAGGCAGCAGAAGGTGCAGGCAGGAGAGCACAAAGATCAGGTGGGGACCCACGTGACATTCAACTCTGTGACTTTAAAGTTCAGGTCTAAATAGCAAAGATGGAGGTTGTGAGCGAGGGTGGGGGGAGTTGGAGGGGTGGACTCGGTGTTAAAGGATGGGGCATGTCTGAGCATCAGCTTTGGACTGTGTTCTCCCGCCCAGATGGGGGGGGGGTGCATGCGGGGTTGTCTTGGAGTATGTGCAATGTCCAGAGAAAATCTTCAGCTCTTGTAGAAACAGCTTAATGTCCACTGAAAAAGAATAGATACTTTGGGGCAGTAAAAGCAAAAATTGATTCCCTTACTTTACCAGTGTTTCAACCCAAGGACCCCAAAAATGCAATTGCAAAATTTAATTATAAAATACAAATCTGTGGCCCTATATCTATGTGTTAGAAACTAAAATAAAGTTAATGTATCTGAAATGGGGCCTTGGGTATGTAGGGCCAAGATCGGGTCATTCACTCTGAATTTGTTGAGTGTGTGTGCATTTGCCTCTTGGGTTTTGAATTTTAAATTATTTAAGGGCTTATTTTCTGATATAGCTAGCTTCTTTGCTGACAGTACCAGAAGTTCTTTAAGAAGAACTCGTATTGTGTCTCTCGACCCTTTGGCTCTGTCTTGATCAGAATGTATCCTGTTTGCCACAGGCCATTTTGGATGGTTAGGTTGAGTGTCTCACCTTCCCTTTTTATTCATTTTCATTTGTATTACTGATCCCTGTGATTTTTTTTTTTACTCTTCTGAGACAGTTAGATGGCTTGAAGTGGTCTGTATTGAGGTGATCAGGACAAGGACAGGAGTGGTGAGTCTTTCTGAGAGGACAATGAGTTGAAGGACCTTCTCAAGACTTATTGGAAAGGAGCGTAGCGTTGGTGCTAGTGGCAGTTGCAGTTCCTCTGGTGCTGAAGTCTCCACTCTCCCCTACCTCCCTTAATATGTTAAGCTACATGGAAGTTGCCCTGTTTTCCAAAGGAACCTGTTGTTTTGGAATCCCAGGAGCCCGGAGAGAGAGAGACCTGTTTGAAATCCATAGCCATCAAGACCAGGGCTGAGTTTTCACTTCCCTGACTTCTGTGATTCCTATCAGAGCGGTGTGTGTGTGTGTGTGTGTGTGTGTGTGTGTGTGTGTATGTGTGTGTGTGCGCGCGCGCGTATATTGCACAAGTAGGGGCTGGAGCAAACTTTAGCTAATGCTATTTCATTTGTTCACTAAGTTTCTCTCTGCCAGCCTTCTTCTGGGCTCCAGGTGACTATGGTGACAGGGGACACCGAGTCCTGGAGTCCTGCCTGTCACAGTCATGGGGAGACTTAAAATGAACAAACCATGAGGAATCAGTGTGTGATCCTCTGGATGCAGGGAGCATTCGGAGAACAGATGCATCCAACCTAGTTTGCAGGGACATGAAGGTATGGCAGACTTTTCCAAAGTGGTATTTGGGCTGAGAGCTTCAGATGGAAAGGCTTCAGCGTGAAGACTAGGGGAAGACAGAATTGTGTGCGCATACCGGGAATTCTGGCTTGGGCGAGGTGACAGTGAGGAGGCTATTGGAGGTGGGGAAAGAGGGAATAGGATGACGCAGATTTCTGGTTGAAGATTACAGTGCCAGGATCTAGGAGAAAGCTTATTTAGGGAAGAAAACTATTACCTTCGGGTTGAGACAGAGTGTCAGTGGCCCATGGAATATCCCAACATAGCTAACTAGTTGGCATTTGGAAATATAATGGGGGTGGGGCAGAGAAGAGAGATCCAAGGGCAGAGAGAGACAGAGGAATTACTGGAACGTTGAAGTCAGTTGTGCCACTGAGTACTGGAGGGAGAGGAGAGATGGGGGCAGGATGTAAGCTGAGAAGCTGCAGGATTTAGGAGAAGGGCAGAAGAAGGAGCCCCTCTAGGCAAGAGAGAAAAAGGAGATCACAGAGGTAGGAAGGAAGGAGCTGGGAGCGGCTTTGCCTTAGTCTGTGGAAGTTGAGCGGCTCGCGAGTAGAGGTGCCTTCACAGGGTCAGATGGGGCCAAGCAGGATTCAGGCAGAAAGGCTGCCTGGGGGAGCAGCCAGCAGGAAGATAAAGGTCTGAAACAGCAGCCTTGGGTGATCAAAGGGAGCTGCACTGACCATTTCCGGTTTTGGAGACATTGGCTTTTGCAAAAGTCTGTTTTAGATTTGCAGCATAATTGAGAAGTCAAAGATACCCAGGTTCCCTGTGCCCACGGATGGCAGTCTACCCCCAAGGTCAGCACCCCCGCCTCCCAGAATGGTGCATGTATTAGAATTGATGCATCTGCCTCGGCACCAGGGATCACCTGCATCTCTGGCTCATGTTAGGGTTCCCCTTGGTGCTGTGGGTTCAGGTTTGGACAAATGCACCCGTCATTAAGTTTTCCACAGGGCGTTTTCACTGCCCTACATATCCCGACTCTCCATCTATTCATCCTTCCTCTAATCACCGGCAACTACTGACTGACTTACTGCTTTGTAGTTTTGCCTTTCCCAGAAGGTCCAGAGTTGGAATCACACACCGTGCAGCTTTCTCAGATTGGCTTCTTTCACTTAATAATGTGCATTTAAGTCTCCTCCATGTCTTTTTCTGGCTTGTTAGCTCATTTATTTTTAGCTCTGAACAATATTTCTTTGTCTGGCGGTGCCCCAGACAATTTTTTAATGAAGTTGGATTGCAAAGACAGAACTAAGGTTACGAGAGAAAGGGGGCTTAGGGCCAGGGGAATAGTTTTGTGGGTTGTGTGCATAAAGGACAGAAGAAGTGGAGCATGACTAAGCATTGGTATAAAGGATTTCAGGGGTCAGTGAGGAGATCAAAGGGAACTGTGCTCAGCTCACTCTGGATGGAAAGATGGATGGACTTCCCCAGGGATGGAGAGTGGATGGGCGAGGCGACTGGTATCATGTAAGTGGAACAGTGAAGAACCTTCATTCCCCTTCTGACATCTGATTCCAGGGAAGGAAGACCTAGAGGGATTGAAGATTAATGGAGAATACTGTGTAAACCTATGAATGTTAGGTCTTAGGTGTATGCAATGTCTTTATATACCAATGGTACAATAATATTTATAGACTGTACATCACTGTACAGATGGGGAAAGTGACCTCACTAGTCATGTTTGTACATACCATGTATAAATGGTTGCAGATACCATGGTGTTATATTGAGTCCTGGTAGTCTGGGATGCTTGTGAAGGAGGGGTGTGGAACTATGGACAGTATGGGTGATGAAGGCATTAGGTTTCTAGCAGACTGGAAGCATCTCAACTTCTTCAGCTGAAAAGTATCTTCTTGCCACACATTACCTATTAAAACAGAGTTTGTGTAATGTTAACACTTCACTCATATCTCTGTGTGGAGTTAAGGAGCAGGCTCCTGTGATCATTGGGTGTGAGTGGAGGTTTAGAAGAGATGGCCCAGAGTGACTGAATTTGCAGAAGCAGAGCTGAGATGAGGGTGTCTGTGTTCGGGCCAGGAAATCTAGAAGTCTTTAGGAAATTGAAGGAGAGGACAGGAGTGGCAACGAGAAGGAGAAAATAGGGAAAAGAAGGGAAGGGAGAAGGTGTTGGCAAAATTAAGCTCTTTTGGAGTTTTGTCATGGGTCTTGGCAGAAACTGGCAATAGCAAGAAATAGTTCTCTTTCCCAAGAATTCCTTTGCTCCCATAAGTTTCCAGAGAAGATCAGAAGCTAGCAATAGTCATTTTCCCAACTTAAATCCATATCACCAAGTGTCTTTATCCTGAGAGTGAAGGTTGATTTAGACTTTTGGGTTTCAGTTGCTGATCGGAACCCCGTGGAAAGAAGGGCCCCGTAGAAGGTTCTGAGAGCTGGAGCCCAAGCTTTGCATGTGGGAGTCCATGGTTCAGCCCCAGTACTATATGGTCCCCCAAATGCTGTGGGGAGTGCCCCAGCCCCCAGCAATGCTGGTTGTGGCTCAAAACAACCAACCAAACCCCAAATAGAAGCAGACAAGAAAAAAAAGGAGAGGAGGTAGGGAAGAGACAGGAGTAGTTGCAAATGATGACGATATTGCTATTTTATTCTTGTTCCTGTCAGTTTATTTTCCACGAAAATACCTGGGCCTTGAGTCACACCCCCTCTCGTCCCCTTTCTGTCCATCTCTTTACACTTTCTCCTGTCTGTTCATCTGTTTAACAAATATTAAACACTTGCCATGTGTCAGAAATTGGATTCCAGCAATGACATTGATAGATACATATGTCCCTACCTACAAGTGAATGGGAGTACGTGTGGCGGGCCCGGTCCCCAGTGCTTGACTTGAAACGAAATAAAGCCCATGACAGATGACTGAGTCTGGTGGACATGGAATAGAGATACAACAAAATGTCGCTTGGCTATAAAGCAAGATGAAATCCTACCTCTCTGCAATGATGTGGATGGCCCTAGAGGGAAGTTGTGCCCTCTTTGATTCCACTCAGAGGTGTTGATCATAGAAAACAAACACACTGATGAATTGTATAAGATAAAAATAAATGCTTGAAGACCAATTCGTGGTTCCCAGAAAAGAAGGTGGAAGAGGGTTAGGGAAATGGAGCACAGGAGCACTTGTATGTGTAGGATAAAATTGGAATTTCAGTGGTGATTTGATCTAGTTTGTGCTGAAGTGGTTTGTCGAAGATGTACACCTGAAACTTCCCAAGACTCAAATGCAATGTTATTTTAATTTAAACACCTTGGATCTTGTCTTTACAAATGCTGATGGTGAATTTTGCTGAATTGTTTCTCCAAATGCTGACAGCGAATAAACTTGTGTTTATTTCAAATGTTAAAGATCCTCTGTGGCTAAGATTTGAGTAAAGTTTATCAGTGACAGAATTTTAAATAAAAACATGTTTATTATCACTTTCCCTTGCCTTTTGTGGGGGTTGTGGGCCACATCCCGCAATGCTCAGGGCTTACTCATGGCTCTATACTCAGGGGTCACTCCTGGCAGGGCTCAAGGGAATCATTTAGGGTGCCCAAATTCAACCTGGGACACTCATACGCATGGCCAATGACTGACCTGCTGGACTAGCTCTCTCACCCCTTATTATTATTTTAACAGTATTATCAAAAGTCATTGATACTACTGTCAAAATTCATACACCTGTCGAAATTGATGTCAAAGTTGATGATCCAAGCAGCACCGGGAGAGGAAGTACTCCTCACTCACATCAGTACTGTTCAGAGTCAGCGCCAGGATGAAGGTGCGGCGGGGTCAGCACCAGGATGATGAAAATGGAAGAAGATGCTCTTTCCCAAGGTGGGCCGGCCACTGTGCGCAAAATGAACTTCTCCTTGTGAAGCACCAGCCCGTGCATGGGCCGGTCCTACCCCCCCCCCCCCCAGTGCTTGCTGCCTGCCCTCCCCCGCAGTTCAGACACGGGCTCTGGTGTCAGGGCACCTCTGGGGTCTGTCCAGGTCAGACAGTGGCAGGTACTGGCCCGGCTCGTCTGCCGACACCGTGCCTACCTGTCAGAGCCGCCCACACTCCATCTAGACTCTGGCATTCAAGTTCCAGCTCTGCCCCATGCCAGGTCACCTTTGCTTCCCCTGTGAAAAGTGGGGTGTTTCCTTGGCAACTAGATGAGCCCAAACTCACGAACTTATTAAAAAACTGGCACTTGTAGCTGTAGCACCTTCTCAGTGGAGAAGAGAACAGCAACCTCTCTTAGCATTCGAGGCTGAACTTCTCATACTGGCAGTGCCTGGCTCCAAAATTTCAGCAGCTGCGTTTTGATTTGATTTGCCTCCAGAGAGGCCTCCCCCAGAGCCGCCCCCCTCCCCATGCACCCCGGGCTAAACTTGTCCTTCAGTAGTGATGCTTCCACCCCCCTCACCTGTGTTGGGTCCCACACCCAGAGCAGCTCAGCATCCAGGCCAGGAGGCCGGATCTGTCTCAGGGCCTTTTTCTTGGTCTGGGCGCTCCTCAGAACAGTCTTGAGGTTTCTTGGTCAGACGTGGGCTCGCGTGGCCGACCAGCATCTTGTTGCTTGCTCTCTCCACAAAGGGCCACTCGTCATCGTGCCTCCTTTTGGACTGTGAGAGAGGCAGGTCTGCCAGTTTATTCTTTCCCTTAGAAAGGAGCTCTCCATCTACCCCGCAGCACAGGACACATCCCCTCCCCTGCCCCCCAACCATGGCCGTTTCACTGGTCTCCACAGAAGGCCACTCATGGTTTGTCAGGTTTCCTGGCCTTGAACAAACAAACGTCTCACCAAGCAGAGTTGAAATGATTGTTGCATCTCATTCAGGAGTCCAAAGAGGAGTTGTCACTGCAAAGGACTAAAAGCATAAGGTGTGGGATTAAGGAGCAGCTGAGATCCGTGAGGTCAGTTGTGGTTTTGGGCTGGAGAGTTGAGACTGCTTTGAGTTGGGCTGTGAAGGAGTATGGTCGCCTCTGGTTGCTTTCAGCTGATGAACTGCATCGAGACAGAAGATAGTGACGGGTGAGTAGTAGCCTGGCTCCTGGGAAGTGCCCAGCCAAAGCAGAGCTTCATTAGCTTCTACTTTGGGCCCTGCCACCACCACCTGACAGTTGAGCGTTGCTGTGTTACAGAATCTACAGGCTTGGTAGTGTTCCGGTTGGTAGGGTTTTTGGTAAATGAGCTAGACGAGGATATTTATTTATTTATTTATTTATTTATTTATTTATTTATTTATTTATTTATTTATTTATCTGGGAGGGTGGGTTTGGGTCACAACCAGCAAAACTCAGGGGTTACTCCTGACTCTGCACTCAGAAATTACTCTTGGCAGTGCTCAAGGGATGCCTATGGGATGCCAGGGATTGAGTCTGGGTTGGCCGCATGCAAGGCAAATGCTCTACAATGTACTACTATTCACTCTGCAACCCGCCCCCTCGCCCTCCCACCAGAACCCACCAGGTGGATGTTTTAGTACAAACGCTGCCCACTTATTTTTGTGTGCCCAAAGACAGTAATGCAAACAGTAAGGGGAAGTATGCCAAGAGCCCTGGCCGTCCTCACTTCTCAAGCCCTTGACCTTTGCAGAGCTTGGAGTAGCCTTTAATCAGATATAAAGAATCCAACCTGGACTCTTGTATCACTTGTATCACTTGTCATTCGTTGATCTTCTATTTGTTCAAGCGGGTGCCAGTAACGTCTCCATTTGTCCCTGTCGCATGCTAGTGACTATCTGGACTCTAGCAAAGGCTTATTATTACTCTTTGGATGTGAGTTTCGAGGGTCTTCTATGTTTTCCCCCTATGCTTTATGAAGGCGTTGGAGCAATAGCACAGCAGTTGGGCGTTCGCCTTTCACACGGCCGACCCGAGTTTGATTTCTCCACCCCTCTACAAGGGCCCGACAAGCTACCAAGAGTATCGAGCCTGAGAGGCAGAGCCTGGCAAGCTACCCGTTCGTATTGGATATGCCAAAAACAGTAACAATAAATCTCTCAATGGGAGATGTTACTGGTGCCCGCTCGAACAAATCGATGAGCAAACGGGATGACAGTGACAGTGATGTTTTATGAAAAAATTACTCTTTCAGATTATTCCCATTTGTGCTTGGGGAAGCTTGGGAGGTGTAAGTGGGGAATGTTCCTTTTTGGTCAATATAAAAACTATTAGAGGTAAATAACTGTGGATCATGCCAAAAGATATTAGGCATCCACTCTGTCTTCCATAGAGACTAAGTGACATCTAATAGTTTAAAGAGATTTCATTACTGCTTCTAATTGAAATAAATGGCTCAATGAGCTCAAAAAAATTGCTGTTATATTTCCATAAGTTATAGGTACAAACAAAATAAGATCCACTTCATTTAGAAAGGAAAGGGGAAAATTGTATATTTCTTTTATTTACCAAAATTATAATAAACATATTTTCCAATTTTATGTTGGAAACTGTACCATAAATTGGTAACATTAGTGGTATATTCACTCTATTCCATGAATATCAGTTTGTAGTACTCCAATTCTGTTTGACAAAACTATTGTAAGTAATAGGCATGGGATAATATACAGTAATTATTTCATTTATTTCTTCTTTGGCTTTAAGGCAATTAACAGTTAAAACAAGAACTGCATTTCAGTTTTAAAGTGATTAAATGTATTAAAAATATTTCACCTATGAAATTGAATTCATACTTAACCAGAGTATTCTTATACATTGCATTGTTTTTCTGACTTGAATTTTGAATGCAAATAAAATCTCAAGGTATCCCCATACGAATAATAAATTGGAAGTAATTCAAGTTTTGTTTCTTTGTTTTTTAGATGATCCAGTGCTATGAGTTGTTTATTTCAATTCTGGTGTTTAACTTAGGATTCTGTAGTTTTATGGGAGAGACAAGGTTTTTACAGATTTATTCTAGTAAAGAATTCTTGTAACCACATCTGTGGGTTGGTGCCAACTGTATAACTAGCAATTCTCTGAATTAACTCCCCTCTAGAACACAATGCTTATTAAAGGACAGGTAATAAAAAGATGCTAATTAGAGTCAAATATACATATCATTAGAATTCAAGGGTAACTGCAGTACATACAGTTTAGGCCAACAAAAAATTCTTTCAGGGTGGAATGTTTTTATCATGGACATTATTTACTATAGTCTAGAGGGCATGTTTATAATTCAAAGTTTTATTATGTCTTAAATGATCCATTATTGCCTGTAACGAGGGTAAACTCTTTCTTCTGCCCTGTCCTTGGTAGATATAAAGAAATGTGGTCATTCCGGTTTAAGAGAAATTACTTCTGCATAATCATGTCCATTTCTAATGCACAGGAGTCTTGAGTTAACTTAATGGAATAATGTGTATGAAATTCTGTGTATGGAAATTCTAAGAGAACCTTACAACATTTAAGGTATTTATATTGATAATGAACAAACCATCATATTTATAATAAAAATATTTTTAGCTGAAATTTAAGCATTTACATTTAGACAATCTGGAGAACATTGAAGCAGATTAAGGAGGAATTTAATATGGCCTGTATTATATTTTTTAAGATTGCGCTATATTCCTTTAAAAGTTACATGACTGAGAACATATTTTGAATAGATGCACAAATCTGGCATTATATGGTGTATGGGTACAAGTAACACCATTTCTGTGTCCACAGATATCATTTGAGAAATTATTTTAATATGAAGACACGTTCTATCTTACATTAGCACCATAACTAATTCAAGCACTTTTTTATTCAGTTAAAATATTATCCATGGTACTGATTATTTTAATTTCATATTATTTAGGGAATGTCAAGTTTGAGAATTAGCATCTCATCATTCTTAAATCATTTCATAGATTAAGAATGGGAATACTTTAATATTTGTGGATTTTTATGTTTACATATAAATACACATAAACCTGTAAAAGACACATTAAAATCTTTTATTTTAATGTATTTTATTTGAAATCTGCATGTATGTCTATATACTACATGTTACAACTATATTCATTATACCTATAAGCTATACATGAATCGAAATGTTCATTGTGTTTGCCTAGATGGTTTTGTGGTCTCAAACTACTTTCATACTTGTTTTGTGGGTTTTTTTTTTTTTGGTTTTTTTGGGATGCACCCGGTGATGCTCAGGGATTACTCTTGGCTTTGCACTTAGAAATTACTTCTGGTGGTGCTCAGGGGACCATAATGAAATTCTGGGGATGGAAAGGGTCAGCTGCATGCAAGGCAAACGCCTCACCCTCTGTGCTATCTTGTAGGCCCCAGCTTTCATTTACCTTTTAAGAACTCTTTCTGTGTTAAGAAAATACTCTTATTGCATAAAGTCTGCAAAGATTTTTCCTAGAATGTAATTTGCCTTATTATTTTAAGAAGTTGATTTGGGTGGGGGAAATGTCTAAATGTTAGCTCTATTTTTTTTTTTTTTGCCACACCAGGCAGTGCTCAGTGCCCAGGGTTTACTCCTAGCTCTGTCCTCAGGGATTACTCCTGGCGGTCAGGGGACCATGTGGGATTCTGGGGATTGAACCTGGAGCAGCTGCAGTGCAAGGCAAGCACCTTTTCAGCCTTGGGGATGTCTGCATTTTAACGTTTCCACATAAGCTGCCTTCTCGGTAATTTTTTGCTACCGCTTTTAGACGGCAGAATCATCATTCAGTTCTTTTTTTATTAACATTTACTTGGGGAAGTTATTTATTCATTCTAAAGCCAACTCTCCTCCTCTATACATGACATGTCTTTCCTCTTTTCCTGAATAGTGTTTGACCGTGACCTTCAGTTTGGTAACCCTCTGGCGGTTCTCATCACGCTCTTATTACAGTCGACTTCCAGACGGGAGCTTTGCAGATGCTGCAAGTCTGTCTGTGGGAGCACGAGACTCAGTGGCAGCGTCAGCTTCCCCTGACTCGGAGCATCCCTGGGACTCCAAAGGCCCCGGCCACGAAGCTGGAGGGAAGAGTTTAAGGTCTTTGGTTTTAGCGGAGATTTTGCTTTTGGACCCAAGTGCAGAGCTCTGGAGGGGGTGGAGGTCAGAGGGTTAACTTGAATTCCTATTGATTTTACTATTTTCTCGGCATCTTCCCTCTTTCCCTCACCGCCCCTTCCACTTTATCAACTAGTGGCTTCCCTTTCTGCCCCTACTCGCTCCCTCCCACCCCGTCTTTTAATGAAAATGTGGATGGGGGCTGTCTGCCAGACGTGATGTTAAATTGAAAACCCTTACGAAAGAAATTGAAGCGACATTCATTTTCATTGGAATCTTTGGCTTTCCATGGAAACAACTGCCCAATAGGTGACAAAGATAAAATTGGAAAACTCAGGCAATATCATTATAACTAGCCCTTGATTTACATTTAAACAGCCACTGACAGGTCAAGTAGAATGAATTTTTTTTTTAAGGTCACTGAAGCAAGGATTAAAGATGGAATACAGGAATGGTTTGTTTCTGGAGAAAGTACCTATATCAGGAGCGGAGTTTAGCTGAATTTGCAGAAATGGATCCACCCAGTGCTTCCTAAGCTAGTCATCAATCATGGAGAAAAGCTACAGCCTCGTTCCAGTACCCATGTATCAACAGGGAATGGAATGCTGTCATATTGCAAAGCACTCTCATTGGGAAATTCTTGATTGGCAAAAGTAGTACTGCATTAAGTAGCGGCAGTCTTTTTGTGGCCAGAAAGTAAAGCTAGGAAGTAAATCTTTACGAAGGGAAAACTCTTTTACATGACACAAACTACTGAACAATTCTCGGGACTTGTTTCCTCCAGGATCTAGTGAAGGTGAAAAATAACCACCTGAACACAAAAGAAAGAAGCTGGTTCTTGGGGATGTTTTTAATTGCATCCAATCTGGGCATTGTGGTCCCTGTCATTTATCAGGGATCTGGGATTGCTCACTCACACCCATTTTCTCAATGGCGACTTTAGGTTTGCACCTTAGAAAAAAAATAATGTAGAAGATGCACAGTGTATCCATTACAGATCAGAGTTGAGCCAGGGGGTAAGCAAAGTAATTTACTCTCTGAGCCCTGCTTCATTACAGAGATGTGAGGGAGTTTGGTTGGTGGCTTTAACTTACGAGTTTTACTGTGGTGTAATTTTAAATGAGAGTTTTTATTGCCTCTTCTTGGCATGGCAATTTGAGTCAGGGTATTTGTCCCTGTTAATATGATTCCTTATATTTCAACACCGTATCTTGAAAATGGTGATGAGTTGAATCGTCTAGTCCTTATTAAACGTGGGGATAGTGACAATGTTCAGACTAAGAGCAGACTCTTACTCCTAGTTTCCGATAGAGTCCTGAGATTATCATCACCTGCCATGGCTGTTTCAGGAGGCGCGCGGGCTAAATTAAACTCAAAGTGATCGTGGATTAAGTGAAGTGATGTCTTTCTTTTCAAAACAGGCTTTCAGATGAGACCACCCAACCTATATTCTGAAAACCTTTCCAAGGTGCTTTGATTTTATGATTTGCCAAAATTAGACATATTCTCATACAACTGCATATTAACTAGCTATGGGTATATTTTGCTTTCCTCTTCATGGCTGGTTGGGGCTTTTCTTCTTGCTGTAACTGTCCTCCTCACTCTCCTCACAGAAATGAGAAAGTCAAATTATTGTTTCCCATTTCCACCTAGGTTTACCTTTTTGTCACAAAAGGGAAATTTGCATGGGTTAAAATAAGGTTCTTACTGCTGATGGTCTCGCCAGGTGTAGCATAAGTCAGCAGGCCTGAAGTTTGCAGAAGAGAACTCGGAACTGCGGTGATGGCCAAAATCGTGCGTGCTGCTAGGGATATTTCTATATTATTCATTCAGCCCTTACAACAGACCTCTGAGACAAGGGCTCTGTGTTGTCTTCTCGGTCTCATAGATGAGGAAAGTGAGGCTTCAAGAGTTTAATATGCTGATGCTGGTGCTGCAATTTGTGCTAATTAAACTCCATTTGAGTGTGAGCCACTGGTGGTACGCACACTGGTATTGGTGTGTTAAGTTACTTTCCAAAGGCATACAACTAGCAATTCTCATTTGAAAACAAGGTGGACTAACCCTAGAACCCAGGATCTTCATCAGGGTGCTATTTTGCCTAAAAAATATTGTTTTATGGGAGTTAGTGGCTGTCCTTCAGTTGGTGGGAAATCAATGTGGAGTAGGGAGTTATGTATCCCAGTAATACATACATAATATATGCTTTATTATAATACATATATAATATGTACTATATTATATGTATATACATCCACTATATTATTTGAACATAATATAATTATATGTATATACATGTATATACATATATGCAAATCTGCTAAATCAGAGAAAGAAGGTGAGAGCAACCAGCAAAGCAGATTTAGCAGTATAAATACATATACATACATTATATATAGTAAATGTATATACCTAATTACATTTATATACATATATACCTATATATATATATATACTTACTATAGTTAAGACACATCAGTTTGGTGAGAACAATCATTAACTGTGTATGATTGTTGCACTGCTACATACTGTGAAAACAAATATCAGTTTTTTTGGTTTTCATTTCTGCTAAACCCCTACCTCAAAATTTTAGTTTATAATAATGCCTCAATAGCCAACATTCTTCCTTCTGCTAGGCAGAGAGGAGAATAATATAGGTATTGCACAGCTAATCAAATGATTCTTTTCTTTCTGAGACGATTTCTAGAGGTAAAGTTACTTTCACAGCCCCTAGCACAGTTCTTGAATATCTGTAATTGCATATTTGGTATTTGAGTTGGGATTTGGAAATAGTTGAAAGTAATTTTGGTAAAGAAGTGAATCCTATGTTTAGTCCCAAATTGCAAACAATTGAATAAAAAATCAAATATAATGTACTTATCAACCTAAGACCATTCTTTTTTAGAAATTGGCATTTTTCAGGGGGAAGTGGTTGATAACACTTGGATCATGTCTGTGGCCGCACTCAAACACTAAACACAGTCTCCCAAGAAAAATTGCTTTTAAAGTTTCTTCTTGGCACA
Organism: Sorex araneus; assembly: GCF_027595985.1. NCBI lineage: Eukaryota > Metazoa > Chordata > Mammalia > Eulipotyphla > Soricidae > Sorex > Sorex araneus. The sequence goes on from NC_073305.1 coordinate 174,212,985, forward strand.
TATGTCTTGATTTGTTTACTTAAAATCTACTTAATCATTTATAATAGCTCTTTCCTTTGCTTAGAATTATGCATTTTGCTATTAAAATAAAATATAAAAGCTCAGAATTCAGTGAGGAGTGATTATGAACTCGGGACAAGAAGGGCCCCTCCTACGCCTTAATTATGAAAGGCGGGTTTAGCCTGTTAGGAAGAGCTAGTTGACATATGTGCAGTTCCTGTGAGACTGAGCTGTGTTAGATCTGGGATCATCTCATGTATTTTAATAGAAATATGTAAACTTTGGATACCTTCAGATCATTGGAGTGTGGGAAAATACTCAAATTCAATTTTGTTGTAAAAGCCGATGATAGGGGACTCAATTTGTAGAAAAGAAAGAAGAGTTCCTTTTCTTTGGATGTTTGTTTGTTTGTTTGGGGGCTACACTCAGCGGTGTTCAGGGCTTCCTTGTGGTTCTGCACTCAGGGGTCTTTCCTGGCAGGCCTCTGGGGATTGAACGTCATGCGAGGCAACTGCTTTGCCCTCCCTTTCCCCCACCCCTTCGCTCGGGGGGCCTCTAGATAAGAAGACAACTTTTGATTATGCTGTGTTTTTCTATCTAGTTTCTACTGTGTTTTAAGTGACACTAGCTTTCACTCTGGGTGTTGACAGTCACAAGAAGATATTGTTTCCCCTTTAATCATAAAAAAAAAAGATGAGTAGCTCTAAATGCAGTCAGATGATCTCAATGCTAAGAAAAGAAGGGGCGCATCATTGTTTTGTCTTTGGCAGAGAAAGAAGGTGAGAGCAACCAGCAAAGCCGATTTAGAGACATTATTGAAGCCAGGAGATAGAGCAATGGTTAGGGCACATGCCTAGTATGCGTCTAATCTTGGTTTGAGCCTTAGCAACACACACACACACACACACACACACACGCATACACACACGCATACACACATACGCACTCATGCACGCACGCACGCACACACACGCACACTCCTCTGGGTACATTCATGGAGGCCCTCAAGAGCCATGGGATTTGGTGCCCTGGTTGGCCCCTGGATAGCACAGGTAATCCCTGACCCCACAGGCCCTGGACACCAGGCATCCTTGGTTCTCACATTGCCAGACTGTTTGGCCAAGAGTTGTTGGTGGGGCGTGGGGCCTTTAGGCCATGGCACCACTTGGAAGACCACCCACCACCAGAGCAAGATAAGCTACTACAATTTTTGTGACTTTTTCAGGGTTGGAATGATTAAATTCAAAGTCCTTGGAACTTTAGATACAAAAAAAAATTCAGTATTTACCTATTAGCTGGACTCACTATATCACTGTCATCCCGTTGTTCATTGATTTACTCGAGCAGGTGCCAGTAACATCTCCATTCGTCCCAGCCCTGAGATTTTAGCAACCTCTCCTTACTCGTCTTTCCCAATAATTGGAGGCTCTTTCAGGGTCAAGGGAATGAGACCTGTTATTGTTACTGTATTTGGCATATCGAATCTGCCACGGGGAGCTTGCCAGGCTCTTACTCTTGAAAATTTTGAAGTGGGCTGGGAGATCAGAGAGAACCCTCTCTGGTGCAGGCATATAGAGGCTGGTCAATTTTCTGGGGAGATAGTCACAGAAAATCACCTGTGTTTTGGATTTCCTTCACAGAATGGAAAGGTTTATGGAGAAGAGGGGTCCAAGGAATGTGCCCAAGCAGGCAACTTCAGGCAAAGCTTGGTAGATGCTAGCATAGGGATAGAACATGTTCTTCCAACGCTGCACTGAGACGCAGTAAATCCTATATACATTGCAGGGTGTGTGTGTGTGTGTGTGTGTGTGTGTGTGTGTGTGTCGGGGGCAGGTGGCAGGTAAGATAATTCCAGGATCTATACTCATGTAGCATAGTGGTTGGCTACAGATGCTGAGAAGGCTTAGACTTAGTAATCACCAAAGAGACAAGAAAAAGTTTGGCTAATGTTTATAAGTGGAATGGGTAGGAATACTAAGAAATACTATCCTTGAGGTGCAGGGGCACAAAGTCTGTGAGAGACAAAGGATGAAGAAAATAAAGAAAATCCTTTGGGTATCACCCTAAGATTTACACTGAGTGACGGGTCTAAAGCTGGCGAAGGACAGAGAAACCAAGAGAGACACCCTCTGTTGTAAAGTTGTGGAGTAGGAACACAGTGACCCCAGAGTGGTTGAAATCTGTTCCTGCAAGAATTTTAAAAAATGCTGTATTGGTAAATATAGCAATATCAAAATGGTATTACTCAAAGATCCATTCAACTACTTAAAGTAACCACCCTTGAACCCATCCCAGAAGTAAATTTATCTCGATTGTGGCTGTTCTTTAAAATAAAAAAGGGTCTTGAATTTAATTAAAAAATGATAAGAGATTCAAAAGAATAAAGAAAAGTTGGACCTATCAAGAGTTCAGCAAGAATAGACCCAGAAATGGGTAGAGTTTTGCTACTGTAAGACAGACATAAACTTTTAAAAAGTCAATGAAGGGGCCAAAGAGATGGCACAGTAGGTTGGATACTTACATACAGCTACTGGGTTAGTTCCCTGCCATCTCATATGGTCCTCCAAGCTCCACCAGGAGTGATCCCTGGGCACAGAGCCAGTAGTAAACCATGGTCACAGTCTGGTGTGACCTCAAAACAAACCAAATCAATTAATCATGAAAAATATTATTACTAATGTAAGATGTTGCCAACCTGTCTGAGTCTATGTAGAGCAAATTTTTTATCTTTTCAATCTTTTATAAATATTTTTTATTTTATTATGTTTATTTTTATTTATTTTTTTAACTCTTTGGGTCACACCCGGCGATGCACAGGATTTACTCCTGGCTCTGCATTCAGGAATTTCTCCTGGCTGTGCTCAGGGGACCATATGGGATGCTGGGAATCAAACCCAGGTCGGTCGCATGCAAGGCAAACACCCTACCCGCTGTCCTATCACTCCAGTCCCTATAAATATTTTTTAAATAACAAGTTTAATCTTGAGTACTGCTGTGTGTGCCCACATACCAACAATAAAAACCCTGCCTCCACCATAAAACCATCTTATTAGAGCTTCTTTATTTCTTGAGAACTTGTCTCTCTCTCTCTGTATATATATGCATATATATATATACACATACATACATACATATATGCTCTTCCCCCACTGAATTGTGGACTGAAATGCATGTGGAATTTATTCTTCTTGGTGGGGGAGTGTCACAGCTGGCTTTCCCCAGGGAACCATGGGTTGTCAGGGCTCAGCCCTTTAGTCCTCTCTCTGACCCCTGTTCCTTCTGTATGATTTTCTTTTTTTTTTAAAATGTTTGCCATCTGAGTTCTTGGCACAGTTTGGGTTGTTTACTATTGGTTAACATAACCGTTTTTATCTTAATTTATGCAAGGATTTTTTTCCCTGTCTTTCAGGGTAGAAACATATTCTGTCTTTGCCCACATCCCATGATGTGGACAGGTTCAGTGTCTGCTCACTTAGTAGCCTCTTTGTCTGGCCCCTCTCTTCTCAACTTTGGAACTTTTACCCTGAAACCTGTCTCTGGCTTCTGAATGTTCTCTCTGCTGGCAGCCAGAAGTGCTTAGTGGCTGTTGCCAGCAAGAGCCATCTCAGCTGTGAGTGAACTCTCAGGAGCTCATCTTCACCTGTTATTGGAGGCTCTGGAGGCAGCATTTCTCTACAGGGAGCCAGAAGTCTCTGGCAGACATCACCCAGTTTGCTCAGGGCAGTAAACCTACTCTGTCACATGCCCTTCTGTCTCTGTCCTCATTTGCTTATCGCCCAGGTAAATTACTTGCACCCATATCCTTGTCTTGGGAACTAATTCTGGGAAACTCTAGTTCTGCTACAATTCACTGAAGCCCAGACCAGCCTAATTAACATAGATACTGATATATTTGAAATATGTCTACAGTAGGAAGTATACAGGATCAAATACATTCTCCCGTTGTCCACATTTCATACTTTTGGGTCCAAAGTCTTCTGACTTAGCCTCTCAGTGCCTGTGTTGGACATTTAGCCTCAAATCAAGCAGACATGACCAGATGCAATCTTTCTGGTGCTGGGCAGTAGACCCAGGCCCTTTAATCTGTGAGGCATGTACTCTACTACTGAGCCATGTCCTTGTTCTTGAAATTTGAAACTATTCTTGGACTAGAGCAGGACTTCCAGAGTTTATTCTAGTAACCCCTTTTCACTCACAAAATAGTCCTGGTATATAAAAAAAGTCATACAAAATAAACAGTTGCAGGTAATATATTGTTAATTAATTAATTAATTAATTGTTAATTAATTTCAATTCCTTTGTCCTTCTTGGAGAGCCTGGCAAGCACCTCACGGCAAGCTGCTGTGGGTTATTCGATATGCCAATAAACAGTAACAAGTCTCACAATGGAAACGTTACTGGTGCCTATTCAAGCAAATCAGCGAACAACAGGATGACAGTGTAGTGTTACAGTGTTACAGTGTTATCAAGTTTAATAAAATTTGCATGTATTTAAGGAATATGTTTAAACTATATTGAGGTAATAAAAGGTCAAGCCAGAGACCATGAAGGTTTGCAAAACACATATTTGCTAAGAACTGGTAACTAGAATATATAAAGAACTCTTACAATTCACAAGAAAATAAGAAATTATTTCAATAGGAATATGGAAATTTGTTTGGACTTTCACCAGAAGATAAATGTCGATTGCTTTTACGTACATGAAAAGACACTTAGGGAGCATTGTTTATTAGAGAAATACCAAATAAAACCACTACTGAGATACCATTTATGACTAGAGTGATAAAAGCCTGTCAAAAGCCAGGGCCATAAGATTCAAAAGTGAATGAAACTCTCATATATTCTAGAGGGAGTAAGATAGGGGAAAGAATCCTGGGGAAAAAAGTCCAACAGAGTTTTCTTAAGAGAAACAAAAATACTCATAGCTTTCCATCCAAGAGATGTTAAGTCATATTGTTCATACGAAGATCTGCACAAGCTTACTTAATATATGGAGAAGCTTTATGTAAAGTAGCCGAAAACTGAAAACAACCCCAAATATCCATCTAATTGCAAATGGCTGTATATATATATTTGCTTTTTGGGTCGCACCCGGCAATGCACAGGGGTCACTCCTGGCTCTGAACTCAGGAATCACTCCTGGTGGTGCTCAGTGGACCATATGGGATGCTGGGAATCGAACCCGGGTCAGCCGCGTGCAAGTGCTATCAATCCAGCTCCATAAATGGCTATATTTTACTGAGCAAGAGAAAGGAACCAGTTACTGGAACTTTCATTAATATGGAAAAGCCTCAGCAATTATGCCAAATTAAAGATACCAAATACAAAACATTGTCTACTGTTTGGTTCCCTGCATGATAGTCTATAAATAAAAAACAGAAGAACCTTTTTTCGTATAGAAATAAAAACCAACAGTGATTTATGTGGCTTAACTGGGGGGATGGAACTGATTGGAAATACCCATGAGGAAAATTTGGGGTCTAGTGTAACTGTTCCATATTCTGATTGCAATTATGGTCACATAACTAAGTACATTTATCAAAGCTTATTGATCTGTACTTTAAGGGGTAAATTAGTCTATGCAAATTCTCTCAGTAAAACTGCTGAAAATACTATGAAACTCTAGAACTTACAGTTTCTAGTAGGTTCTCCAAAAATGATTTAAAATGCAATCTAGGGGCTGGAGCGATAGCACAGCGGGTAGGGCGTTTGCCTTGCACGCGGCCGACCCGAGTTCAAATCCCAGCATCCCATATGGTCCCCTGAGCACCGCCAGGGGTAATTCCTGAGTGCAGAGCCAGGAGTAACCCCTGTGCATCGCCAGGTGTGACCCAAAAAGCAAAAAAAAAAAAAAATGCAATCTAAAAATCTTTTAGTAATCTCTGTCTTGGGTAATGCAATGCTAATTGAGGAAGTTTGGGTAGGGTACTTGACTTCTTGGTACCTTAGTTATGAATTTTGCTGTGAGCATATAATTAAATAGCGTGCATAAAGGAATGAGAAAGAATTCCTAGACCATTGTAACTACTCTAAATAAAGTTGTTGTGGAAACCTTGCTAGTGACTTAGCTTCTTTGTGAATTGTTAGACCTCTGTGTGTTATTAATAACTTGAGGTCAGAACTTTGAAAAATGTTGCTATTTGATTTCAATGATGTTTACTTCTGCATAGATTTATTAATACGCTGTTCAGATTGTGTAACCTCAATGGAATGCTCCAAATTGGACTAGGTGGTGGAATTCCCTGGAAGAAATCAGACTCAGTCTGTGCTTGCAAGAACTTATTATGCAGATAGATGAATCAATAGGGGATTACAATGCATCGACTGTCATAATTGCCATGAGAAGGCGTGGGAGCCTGTTATGGCAGTTTATAGAATAGGCCTCTACTCTGAGGAGAATGAAGAGTTCACGGAGGACGTGATGATATGGCCCACACCTGGAGCAGTTCTGTTGGAGGCCAGTGGGTCATCACTTTGGCCTACTTAAGAGTGAGAGTATGTCTTGAAACATCTGTGAAATATTAATAGGGGGGGACTTAAAAAGAATGGTGTAAATAGTATTGGGCCTTTTAAATCAATTCAGATATCCAACATGTAGGTCTTTAGCGGCTTCAGAAATAGAATTCAAACTTTACCGAGTTGTATAGTCACAAAGGCAAAGTTACATCTTTAGCAAACTATAACCCTCAACTTCCTAAAAAGAACAGTCCAGATTTTACTTGACCCTGGGAACCATGGATTGGTACCTCCAGAGGCAAAGTTGGCCAGTGCCCTAGTAACCAAATCTGATGAAGAGTCAACATCTGCCATTGTTTGAGAGAAGCGCTGATGCTACCAGGGTCTCTGACTGTGTTTGACAAATTTTGCTTTTCAATCTATATCAGTTTGTTACTGGCATGCTCATCTACAAGTTGAAAACAACATTCAGAAAGCCAGCATACCTTTTGGAAATCTAGATGATCATATCGTGGTGATAAGCCATTAATCTCTAAACCAGTCTTAAGTTTTATTAAGCAAGATCTAGTAAAAGTTCTACCTTTTGGGTATTCTCTGTGGATATGCCCCAGAGACAATCACACCTCGACACCTTTTTCCTTTTCATCACTATCATCTACACAGCACACCCTTCAAACCGGAAGACCTACTGAAAATGCATTCCTGGGTCAGAGTTCAGGTAGATGAATGCAGTTCAGCTAAAAAGCAAGACAATCTGGAGGAGTAATGGAACCTCTGTAAACCAAAGCATATTTAAGCTTAGGTTTGGTGAGTTTCTTGTTCTGTAACATAGAATAATACCAATTACTAAAAAGAACCTTAGAAATATATCAAGTATAAATACTGAGAACAGTTATTAATATTATTAATTATGCTCAGTAAATCTTTGTTGCATTACAGAAAAGTGCAAAACAGTGTAAGCGGTTATGTGGGGAATTCCCAGGTTGTTAGAATATAAATTATGCCACCTGGAAGGGGCCCCTTCTCTATTTCCATCTTTATATATATGTACTTACATACAAATACCTCCACAAATTCATACATAATAAATACATGTGTAACTGCACATACTATTTCAGTGTGATATGAATGCCAAAATGAAATATAGGCAGAGAGCTCTGGGAGCACTAAAGAGAGGATTGTTCATTTTGATTGGGGTTGAGGAGAACTTTTAGGGAGTAACAGGAATGTGGACTGCATGAGAGCTAAGATTTCACCAGATAGAACTGCTGTATGGAGTAGGAAGAGGAGTCTGCGTGAGATATGATTTCTACATGGCTCTTGTCCACTTTTAAATATTTCACCTCTTGTAGAAATATTTGTTAAATGAATAAAAGCATGAAACTCCGTAAGCAAAACCCTCCAGTGTAAATAGTATGAGATACGGATTGATGAGGGGTCCACTGTGAGTGATGGGAGGGAGAAGGACAATGGAAGTCACTTGTCTTCTTCGTGCCTTAGTTTTCCTTGGCTATTAAAATGAAGTGTCAGGTGTTGCATAGGGTTGAACTCTGTGGCTCAGCCTATTGTGCCAAGGAGTTTAGAATTTATTCCATGGACTTGAACCTATTAGATATATTTGATCTGGAGAGTAGCCTATTTATTTTATAAAGCACCAAGATAATTTTGCAATTCTTTTATTTATTTCCTCGGGAGTTCTTCAGCTATTTATACCTGAACTCCCTGTTTGTTTGAATCCCATTCTACCCTCTATCTTTAGGACTTTGATAAAACTGCTACATTGCTCCAGTGGAAATCAATTTTCCTATTTTTATCTGTCAAAAGCATGTACTGAAACTAGATTGGGTGCAGGGTTTTCCTCCAATAGTGGGAAGTGGATTTAGTAGCTGTTTTAGTTTAATAGGGTTGCCATAACAAATTACACAGGTTAGGTGATATAAACAATAGAAATGTGTTTTCTCACGTCCTGGAAACTAGAAGTCCAAGATCAGTGTGTCAGCAGCTTTGGTTTCTTCTGATGTCTCTGCCTCTGACTTGGAAATGATCATCAGCGGGATATTTTTCTCTTTGTTTCCTGATCTGTTCCTCTTCAAAGGATTTTAGTCATGCTATAGAGGGGCCTGCCCATATGAACTTGTTTATCATAATTACCTCTTTAAAGACTTTATCTCTTATACAGTGCTATTCTAGGTTTATAGAGTTATACCTCAGCATATTAACGTTGGGAGGCAAACAGTTGAACCACCGACTAAAGAGTTATATTCATGCTGTATCACCCAAGGGGCAGTCATCTTGAGGATTCAGTCGCTCCAGGTCACACATGAATTCTAAGCTTGAATCAAAGACTGATGGCAACTGGTTGATGAGAAACTTATGACACTAGATTGTGGCTGAGATGGAAAGTTATTTCTTCCAAGCATTTTGACCTACAGTTGTCCATAGTACAATAGCTTTGAGTAATTAAGGAACAGAGTAGCTTAGCTGCATGATATTTACTAGCAAATAATAAGCAGTTGCTTAGCATTACAATTAAAGAGATCCCATCTGCTTTGGGTCCATGTGACTTTAGGTAGATAGCTTAGCGTTGGCCTGCTGTGTTTTCCTTATCTGTAGATTTAAAATAATGTTTTAAACCTCATCGAATTGTTTTGAGAATTAAATAAGAAAATGTACATTAAGCATTTTGTACAGTGATTCATACATAATTAGCACATGTAAGGTAACTAATCTAATTTACATTCAATGTTAGTTGCTATTAAGGATTCAAACATAAGAGGTTGTTGTAGGATCTGGGAGAGCATAGAGATTATGAACACATGCCTTGCACAGGTGGGGCCCCAGGCTCACCACCCCGCCCCCACTCCCACCCTTCATTACTCTCCTTAGCACACTAGCCAGAGTATTGAAACGCCCAGTCTGGTTGGCAGAGTATTGTAGAGACTGGGATCCCTGAGCACTGATTGAGAATCCCACCTTCCCCCAAGATAGAAAAAGGTAGTTTTATCACAGGCATTTTAGCATTATAATTATTTCCTGAGTATTAGTCCTTGAAGCCATCTATATATGTGTGAGTATATGTAAAATACTTTTTATCAGGATGATTAATTATATATTCCACCTCCTTTAACACTTGCCCTATTATCTTTATTATATAAAACTGCTTTTAATTCTTGTGTTCACCCAAGTATTATTCAAGAAAAACTTTTTTGTTTTGGCCACATGCAGAAGTGCTCAGGGTTTGCTCCTGGCTCTCTGCTCATGGATCACTCTCGGTGGTGATTGGGGAACCATATATGGTGCTAGGGATCAAACTAGGGTTGGCAGCATGCAAGGCAATCACCCTACCTGCTGTACTATCACTCTGGTCCAAAAATAACTTTTCTTATTCTTAATTTAACAATTTGACAAATACCAATTTAAAAGCATCAAGTGGATCTTTTCTAGAATTGAAAGTTTTATTTTGTCAGTTATATAAATTCTAATGTTTTAGTTGTGAGATATATGCACAAATAAATTACAGGATTCCCTTGCAAATTATAGGATTCCTTGTGCAAAAGTAGAGTATCCTCATAGTAGGTTACTTTGTGAGGGAATCTAGAGACAATAAATTGACAAATTTATTATTGTCAATTTATATGAAATAATTTTGAGCCATTCCTAGGATCAAATAACAATTAGCCAAATAATACCACACAGGAATGCTGTACTTGCAGATAGTAGGAAAAAAACGGTGTTTTTTTTTGTTTTGCTTTGTTTTGTTGGTTTTTTTGCTGCATGTGGTGTTAAGAAACAAAATGAACAGGTTCGAGTATTGCTTCTCTGTTAATAGCAGAGCCTTCCAGGAGGTCTTTATAAAAATGGGTAGCCCTCCTGCTAAATGCTCAACAGACTCATCATTAATGATTTTCTTGAGCCCTCTACTTTCTGCCTATCTTTTCTCTACCCTGAGTAAAGTAGTTTACTATTTATGCTTGATATTATACCACCTATTTTGCTAGTAATAATACTTTGATACATTTTTAAATATCAGAGCTAATAAATTTGGCATTTATAAATGCAATATAATATGAAGCAGTTTTGACTATTATTATACAGAAATTATTTCAGGGTTTACTAGTTTATACAATGCAAATGGCAATTGACTCACTTAGGCTTTGCGTTGTCTTATTAGAAGAAACTTAGTGATAAAAGATTATTAGTTTTAGAGATGGGCCAAGAGAATGTTCCATTTTATTTGGTCTTGAGCACCAGCAGAGCTCAGGGGATACTCCTGCTTCATTCTCAGGGGCCATTGCTGGCAGTGCTTTGGGTACTGTACAGCTCTCGGCTCACCAAAGCTTCCTGTACTCCAAGCCTATACTCACCCCACTGGAGCCATCTTTCCCGCCCCAAGGGACATCTGGAAATATAATATGCCATTGGAATGGTTTCACGTTTTTTCTTGTGGAGGTCTCTTTCTTTTATTTATTTTTCTTTAATGGTTTGGTCCCTAATACATTGGGAAAGGTATTATTTAGGTTATTTTGAAGAAAATAAAACTATCAAAAGACTTGTTTTTGAGGTCTTGTTGCAGGAGAGAAAATACTGCTTATTTTTGAGATTTCTTAATGGTAATTGTCTTAGATCTGGTGGGTGTGGCGAGGGGAGGAGCCTTTTGGCCACACCCAGAAGTACTCAGGGACTGTTCCTGGCTCTGTGCTCAGGAGGGACCCCTGGCGGGGCTCCAAGAACCCCACACAGTGCCAGGAACTGAACCAAGGTTTCAGCCCAAGTGGCTGCATGTCAAGCAAGTACCTTCCTTCCTGTACTACCTCTCCAGCCCTTAATCTTAGTTATTACACTCTAAATGGGCATGACAGGGAGGGCAGTTAGACCGGTAGTGGTGGAGGAAGGTTTGGGGGTAGACACTCACTGTCACATACATGCACATTTGGCTGGATACACACCTTGAACATGCCCCTGAGCCTTCAGCGGGCGCAGGTGCAGACAGCCCTTTATCTTAGTGCCAGGAGACGCCAGCTCTCATTTCCTTTCTGCGGAGACGTGCAGAGGGAAACAGCCCGCAGTGCCCTCTGGGACCAGCCCACCCCATCCATCCTGGAGCGGGGCCATCTAGCGCCCACCCCAGTCTCCTTGGCCACAACTGGCTTGTGGTTTTGTCTTCGCTTTCACATATTTGTGGTTACCGTTGAGGGCGGTCTAACTGAGTGAGCAGGGCAACCTGCGGGATGCAAACTTCGAAGTGCAGGACTTTGCTATTAAGTGGTGAGTCTCTCTGTGAAGGGAGCGGCCGGGGGCCAAGTGGCTTGGTGTGGAGTCCAGGAATTAGTGGGATGGAGCCAGGCCGTTTGTTCCCAGACGCTGGGAGGAGAGTCATGTTCTGGGTTCTTCTGAGCTCCGGGAGTTTTGCACAGTCAGCTGCCTTGCAGTCTCTGCTGTTTGATGTCTTAATCTGTTATTGTGAGAGTGATGCAGTCCAGGTCCTCAGGTCCTCCATTATCCGCATCCACCAATGAGTTTCCTTCTTTCCCTTAGAATTAAGAACTGTAGGCTCTTCAAGTCCGTGTTCTCTCTTACATACGCATCTCCCTTTTCTTGTCCCGATGCTTCTTCGCTTACTTCCACTCAGGAGAAGCCTATCTTCTCTCTTGAACACACATTTCCCCTCTTTCTCCATGTCCTTCTAAGCAAGTTTTGTTCAATAAAATCTATCTTGCTTTGCTTAAAAAAAAAAAGAATTTAAAATTGTAAACTAGGGACCAGAGAGTTTTAAGGGTAAGACAGTTGCCTTAGTCATGGCTGGCCCGGGCTTATACCTGGCCTTCCTTATGTTCCCCAAGCTCACCAAAAGTGATCCCTGAGCACAGAGCCAGGAGTCACCTCTGAGCATCACTGGGTGTGATGCTTCCCATCATTACATACCCCCCAAAACCCCAGATTTATAAATTACTGTCTTCTTTAGAGGTTACTGAGTAGTACTGTACTTCTAAAACATAGATCTTTCCCCTATTCTAGGTACTTTCTGGCATGAGAATTCTGTATGACAAAACCAGAATATGTGTTACCATTATCCCAGATAATGGTAACATTCAAACTTCTAGGAATTTAAACATATATTTCCTCTTTTAGGACTTGATAGTGCAGCAGGTAGGTCACTTGCCTTGCATGCAGCTGACCTGAGTTCGATCCCTGGCACCCCATATGAGCCCTGATACCCCATAGGAGAGGTCCCTGATTACATATCCAGGGAAAAGCCCTGAAAACCACCAGATGTGGCTGAAAAACTGAAAAGAAAAAAAACCCAGAAAACTCTTTTTTTTTTCCGTTTTCCCTCCATTTTTGAGATCAAGACAGTTCTTTGATCTTAAAATGCTCATTAATTAGTTTTTGCTCTAATGTTTTAAATTAGCATGTTCTTGTTTATGTGATTCAAGCCCGGTCTACATATAAAATCTACACTAACGCCATAATCGTCAGTTATGATTATGTAAATTGTAGAAGTGAATTTAGCTCAGCATTTAAAATATTCTGCCCCGATTTGCAGTATTTAATTGTAATCTTTGATTATTAGCAGGGTAATTACTGTGTTAAGTCGTCTTAGTTCCCAGAGCTGTGAGGGCAGGCCCATGTGTTATTCATGGCTTCAGCCTCAAGGCCGGCCCAGCAAGGATTGTGCTGGATGGCTAGGCCACTTGCCTGCTGTTTTCATTCTGCTACAAATAAGCATTTCAGCCAACATTCGGGTCTGGGCCCTTTACTCATCTTTATAACTCTAGGCTGGCTTCCAATACAAGAGTTCAACCCAAATCAACCGTGTCAATCTGTGAGAGTTAAGAGTCCTCTGAAATTTATAGTAAGAAGTATTACAGGGTTTATTATTTTTTTCCTTTTCTTCTTCTTTTTTTATTATTATTCTTTTTATAAATCGTGTGCTAGACATCTTAGATATTAGGAGCATTGATAAGAAACGAATGCATGTGTAGATCGGTCTTCACGTCCCAGCCTGCTTGGGAACCTGTTTTTTTGGGAACCTGTGATTCAAAGGCATTTCTCGGTACAGGCCGTGTTAGAGTACAGGATTTGAGAGAGTGAAGGTTAATCAGTTTAAGTGGTGGTGATCTGAGATGTGCAGGAGGGTTGTGCTTTGTTCTATTGAGAGCACGAATAAGTAACTTCAGGGTGTAGTAACTTCAGTGTAGCTTGGCCCCAGAAAGTGAGCTAGAAGGAGTTAGACAGCAAGTCCAGGGCCAAGCCCTGCCCTGCCTCAGCTCTCTTCCCCATGGAGGGCCCAGAATCAGTCCACCAGGCCATGGACCACATCCAGGCTCTAGCGAGCATGCTACGAAGCACATCCTTGTTGTTTGTTTATTACTTTAATTGTGTTAATGAGAAGTTTTAATGTGCAGCTGGTAAGTGTTGCTTATCTGATAGTATTTAAATTTAAAAAAATTTAATTTAAACTTGGGTCTGGCGGGGGGCTGGGTGGGTAGCACAGTGGATAGGGTGGTTGCCTACCATGCACCCAGTCTGAGTTCAGTTCCTGACACCACAGAGTCCCTCAAGAATCAATGAGTATATTCCTGGAGTGTTGTACTGGGGAGCCCCCAGCACTGCCAGGGTGACCCCGTGATTCCCAGCACAGCAGGACACGAGTAGCGTCGTGTTCTTGGACCCTTGTATTGAATCAATCTCCGGTTGGGTAAGAATTACCATTGTCCCCCCCACCTTCCGTTCTTCTGGGCACTGTTTGGCAATCCCTGCATATTAGTTTATAAATAAGTAATCTGCAGCTTATTGATAATGATTATTTTTAGTGACGTGACACCACTCTATAAGATTGCACGTGTTTTAGGAATACAGGCTTACACCTCTCAGGCATGTGGCCGTGTGCAGCACACATACTACCAAGAGGGAATTGATGGATGTAGATTGATTGCTTTGAAGGAATCGGGTCATGCAGTCATGCGGTGGCCAGTCTGAAGTCTCCAGAGCGGGTCAGCAGGCTTAAATACTTTTGCCATCTGGAGTTCTGAAGCAGTCTGGAGGCAGGAATCCTTTTTCCCTTTTAGGGGAAGTCAGGTTTTTACTCCTCAGGCCTTTCCCTGGTTAGGTAAGGTCTTCCCACATGGAACAAGGTGATGTGCTTCCCTCAAAGTTCATTAATATTTTTTTCCAATTTTTTAATTTTATTGAATCACCGTGAGATAATTACAGGCTTTCATGTTTGGGTTACAATCTCACAATGATCAAACACCCATCCCTCCACCAGTGCACATTCCCCATGAAATTTGCTTATGAATGGATAAACATGGAGAGTTTCATGTTATGTGAAATGAGTCAGAAAGAGAGGGACAGACATAGAGGGACTGCACTCATTTGTGAAGTATAAAATAACATTACATGAGGCTGACACCAAAGGACAGTAGAGACAAGGGCCAGGGGGACTGCCCCATAGCTGGAAGACTGCTTCATGAGCAGAGGGGAGAGGCAGATGGAATAGAGAAGGGATCACTAAGAGAATGATGGCTGGAGTTCATTAATATTTTTAAATGCCTCGTGGCATCTAAAAAATACCTGACTCCCATGGACTAAACCAAAAGCACTGGGCAGGAATGCCACATCAATCTGGTACCCAAGTGAATCACCATGAGTTCCAGTGTGAACCCTCAACCTGAACCACATCAAGAGGCTCAGAAGGGCAGACCCCTCCTCTCCTTAAGCCGTGGAGACCATAGGTCACAGGTATGGAGACAGGGGATGCAGCGGGCCAAAGCGATGGCACAGCAGGTACATGCGTGTGGCAACCTGGGTTCAATTTCTGGTACCCTATGTGCTTCACTGAGTACTACCAGGAGTGATTCCTGTGTTCATGATCCAGGAATAAATCCTGAGCACCACCATGGTTCCCTACCCCAGAATGGAGAAGAGCTTCAGGGAGAGCCTGGTCATCAGATTCCTGCCCTGCCATGAGCTATTTTGGTTTGGGGGCCCAAGGGAGGAGAGCTTTTGTCCAAGTCTTTGCTGTAAAGAATGATAGCATTTCTAGGGCATGTGTTATGCCAGAGGAGAGAGGGTGTAAGTTCCTTTTCATCCCTCCTCCCCTTTAAAATTTGCTTTTGGGGTCATACCTGGCAGAATTCAGGACTTATTTCTGGATATGCTCAGGGATCACTTCTAATGGGGCTCTCAGGGCCTATGATGTGCAGGAATAAGAACTCAAACTAGGGTCAGCTGTGTGTGTGCAAGGCAAGCTCCTTACCTCATGTACTACCTTTCTGGTTCCTGGAACTAATTTTGAGATGAAGGCTCGCTTGAGCTCTCACACCTGAAAATAGAGTGAAGAGTGCCTTGATGCAGTTTTGGCAGGAGGGACAGAGCCTTCTCCTGAGAAGGAGGCCTGGTGCACTGTAGCTTGATTTAGACCCAGTGAATGAAACCTTCCTGCCTCCATCCCTCCATCACCTGAGTGTCTCACAAGTAGGGAATAGCAAAGTGAAGACAGGCAGTTACACTCTTAACTGCAGGCATCCTTTGATCTACTAAAAGGCTAGTAGTTCTGCCTTCACTTGTACTTAAATGCACACACATATTTTTACATCTACAAACTTTTTATTCCTTTAGATCCTGGCAGATAAGACACCCTCATTGGAGACAGTTCTAATGAGAATGATGTCAAAACTCCAGAACTTAATGAATTTATAGAGAAATGAGACATTATTAATTTTTTTTATTGAATCTCTATAAGATAGACCCTTACAAAGTTGTTCATGATTAGATTTCAGTCATGCAGTGTTCCAGCACCCATCCATCCACCAGTGTACATTTCCCAGCACCCGTGTCTCCAGGTTGCCTCCCATCACCTTTTCCCCTCTCCCTCCCCTCTCCCTCACAGCCCTCCCTCACCTCCAGCCCAAAGTTTGCCTCTATGGCAGGGCCTTTTCGTCTCTCTCAACTCTCTCAAGACATTCAATTATCATTAGTTGGTTTGAAGACTGTAGTGCTCAGTGACTACTCAAAGGACCAAACAGTGCATGTCCAAACCCAGAAGACCTAAATGGAATGCCTGTGCTCATCTTGTTGACCTTGTCTCTTTGATTCCCCCAATTTTATTTTAGTTTTTAATTTTTCTGAGTCTTTATCTTAGTGTTTTTTTTATTTTCTTGGAGTCAAATTGGGTATATGGACTAGAATTTACCACATTTATACCTTTAAGCAGTTTGAGAAAAAACACTTATTTCTGAAGTTCTGCAAATGTTCAGTATTTAAAAATTTGAACACATTTCTTTATTTATTTTGGGTTTGGGGGCCATAGCCAGTGGTGCTTAAGAATCACTCCTGGCAAGATTTAGGGACCATATGGTGTGCCAGGAATTGAATCTGGTTCAGCCTTATTCACCTACTATACTATCTCATTGGCCTGTGGACACTTTTCTTAAATATTTAGTTTTAAGATAGGTACATTACTGATGACTTAATGGTTTATAAGAAAAGGCAGAAATTTGTGTTAATGTAAGGCAGCAAGGATGGGGAATCAGACTGCTTGTTTAATGGACTTGGACTTTAGATTGAGGAAGACAAATTCCTTAGGATGGGGTTATGTGGGAATAACAAAAGAGATGAAATTTAAGTCCTGTCTCAATGAGTTGGCAGAAAGTGTAGAGACATTGAGGAGAGTATAAAATAGGAGCAAAGATGTGGAATGGAAAAGGAATGTTGAAGAAGGAACAAATACCTTTCTTTGTAAAGGTGATAGAAAAGGTATACCTAGAGTCAGGAGGAGAAAGGCAAACAGTGGATATGATTTCATGAGTATGTGGTAGCACTGTAGCACTGTCATCGCATTGTTCATCGATTTGCTTGAGCGGGCACCAGTAATGTCTCCATTGTGAAATTTCTTATTGCTGTTTTTGGCATATTGATTGTGCCATGGGTAGCTTGCCAGGCTCTGCCCTGTGGGTGAGATACTCTTGGTAGCTTTCCTGGCTCTCCGAGAGGGACGGAAGAACCGAATGCGGTAAGAGTATGTGGTATATAGAGAAAATAAACAAATTGACTAAATAAAAGAAGTCAGGGCAAGGCAGACACATGATGGTTTTCATAATGATTGATAAAAAATTAAAGGTACATTTAAGGTATTCAAAAAAGACTATAAAGATTTTAAGATGCCTGTGTAATGTTAGAAATTATGATGTATATAATCTGTAAAAGACTCCATAAGGTGGCACAGCCTTGTAAGAAAATCACTGTTTTTGTGGGGCTACAACCTGGATTGTTGAGATCATGCAAAATAATAGATATGAATATGCAGAAGTTTGGTGAATAAATAAAATGATGCTATGCAACCTTAGCTATAGCATTTTGTATACGTAATAAACGATAGGTCTACATAGAGAATGCCCTCTGAATGCCAGTATTCACAGTTTATCTCCATTTGAGAAGACAGCATTTCAGATTTTCCTGAAGAGTACCACTGTGTCACTGTCATCCCATTGCTCATCGATTTGCTCAAATGGGCACCAGTAAGGTCTCCATTGTAAGACTTGTTGTTACTGTTTTTGGCATACCGAATTTGCTACTGATAGCTTGCCAGGCTCTGCTGTGCAGGCGAGATACTCTCTGTAGTTTGCCGGCCTGTCCAAGAGGGGCAGAGGAATTGAACCCGGGTCAACTGCGTGCAAGACAAACACCCTACCCACTGTGCTATCGCTCCAGCTCCAGATAAAGAGTAACATGGATTATGAACTAATATGTATAATAAAGCAACTTTATTTGTCTAAAGTATTTAGCAGATGAATATGAAGCATTCTTAAGTGGCAATTGGGAATTCATTAGCCTCTAAACTTTCCCAGAAAGTTAGGTTCAGAGTTTCTCCATCCCTTGGAATGGCTGGTGGGCTTATCTGGTGTTCATTTCCACAGGCTCATAAAGAAGAATGTTGTCATGGTTACCCTTTTGTGAAGTTAAGAGACCTACCTTTGTCATATTTAGTAAGGAGATCAGTTCTGGTGTTGAATGTACGGTATACTTTCCACCCCATTGAGGTTATGTGAAAATTCAGGCAAGGATGCACTCTTAAATATCTTTTTATGTACGGTATATTTATTTGATTGTTCCTTTTTTTTGGGTTGTTATGGTTTGCTTTAGAAATGTAAATTTCTAAATGAAAAAGAAACCTGCCACCTAGTTTGATGCCAGAATAGAGTTCCTAAATTGGGCAGTGTAAAATGTTCTTACTCATTGTGCGAGAGAGACAATACACACACTTTGAAAGTTAATCCCGTAGAGCTGAAAATTCTTGTGGCAAAGTAATTCTGAATACTTGGGGAAAATTTATGGATTTCAATTAGAGTTTGTAGGGAATCATAATTCCAGTTTTATATTCCACGCCGTTCAGTGTTTTGGATTTTTAATGGGGCCAGTGCAGTAATAATAAAAGTGATTCAAAATGCACCCAGTAATTACAGAGATTTGCTGTTGCCTTTGCATTAAAAATGATGATGATTTATGCTCAGTGAAATTGCAGTCTGTGGCTCTATTTAGGGTATTCTTGCTATTAAGCTGTTTATTAGTTATGGTCAGTGATTTAAAGCTTAAGAGCTACATTAGAAGGCTGTAAAATTATTTATTCTCTAATAGATAATAGTAAATTTGAAACAGACGTTAGGTTAATTATAATCTTGTATGTTAAAGAATGTGTATTAGCCCTTTGTCTCTTCTTAAGTCCTATGAAATTCATTTCATGAAAAATGGAAAAATGGGTTAGCTACCTGCTATATTCACTTCTGCCTTCTGGTTTATCAATAGTTGACACTTTGTGAAATGATCAGGAAAATATTTTAAAAATTCTCCTCGTGAGCTCTGCATGCTAAACACGTGCTAGTTGTCATTTCAAACTTGACTTTGCTCCAGATTGACATTGCTAGGGGCCAGAGATATAGTACAACAAACAGTGCATTTGCCTTGCATGCGGCTGACCTGGGTTTGATCCCTGACACCACATATGGTCTCCTGAGCCCACCTGCAGTGATTCCTGAGTGCAGAGCCAGGAATAAGCCCTGAGCACAGTCAGGTGTGGCACCCTCAAACCAAAAACAACAAACCCAATCTGAAAAGATCAGGGGCTTAGGCCCTTGTCTTGATTTGGAGTTCAGGCAATGGGGAATAGAAACATAATTAAGGATAAGTATACTTTAAATTGTCCTTTCAGGGAGAAGGAAGAAGTTTAGTCATCTTTTCTGTTATTAATAATTATGTGTGTGTTTACATGGATATACCTGTGTATGCATTAATCCTCACACAGATGAGTGTGTGACCGTATATATGCTCTTCATTACAATTTTGTGTAAGACAGAAATCAACCAGTGTAAATATCAGATATGTCAGAATATGGATTTCTTGTCACATTAATTAAATTTGACATTCAAATTCCTGTGTAAATGTTCTTGGGTAATGCTTGGGTGTTATGTTTAATCAAAAAAGTCTAAGAGAGACTCTGTCTAAACTGACTAAAATCAAGTCAAATGAGAAAAAAATATATGTATTATTCAGCCTAAGTATGACTCAGCTAAGCTATAAAAAAAGAAAATCTTGCCTCTCTTCCATTCAAGCTCCAACCTTCACACAACCAGTAAGTTCTTTCTGGTTCCTGCAATGGAACAGTTTAGGGAGGTGGAGTGTCCCTCCTCCCATGACTCAACGATCCAGGTCCATCACAGTGCTCACAGATCATCTTAGATCTGGCCTCTTTGGGGACCAGAGACCTGAAGATGAGCTGAGCCCATTTAAGACTGAGACGCGAGGATGACTCAGATGTTTCTACTGATTTCCCATGGACTAGAATTCCCCCGACTGCCTCTCAGCTAGTCTTTGGGGAGCCTGAGAACCACAGCTCTCTTTTGTGCCGAGGAGAAGGGAAATAAAAGGCAAGGAGGAGAATACCGGGGTTTCCTCTGTGGCCGCACACAAATGCTTCTGAGCCCTTTGCATGTCATCTTGTGAATTTGTAATTGGAAATATGCCATGAATACATCACCGCATTTCAACGGTTTCGTGACCTCAGCCTCTCCACAGTTTCAGCACTCCAGGTACTGAGAATTGGAAGGGAAATCAGTCAAGCTCAAATTCCGAGCCCTGTGCCTTCGCATATTTTAGTGCCTTGTGGTAGCTCTGCCTCTTTCCTTTCTAGTCGTGGGTGGTATGGATAGTCACTTCTGCCTCCTGGTTTATGAAGAGTTAACACCTATATGTAATAGATAAGCTTATCAGTGCAGCTGGGCAGGGCCAGGCAAAAGGATATGTTTCCCATTAGTCTGTCCCACATGGGGTCTTGCTTTTCCATCACTGACCCTCCTTCCCCCTGTTCCCCAGGGATTTCCCTTCCTTTTCCTGAGAATTAATGGTGCACATTGAGAAGGGAGGGGGAGACCAGCCATTATTTAGCTGTTTAACAGTAGAACTCTGCAGTTGATAAATCTGGTTACATGGAGTATTCATTTTCTATTGCTGCATGACAAATGACCGCAAACTTAGTGGCTAAAAATAAAACTCATTTATCGTCTGATGGTTTTGTAGGTCAAAATTCTGGACTAGCTGGATTGGGCTCACTGCTCTGGGTCTTTGAAAGCCAAAGTCAAGGTCCCAGCCATCCTGGACTCATATCTAGAGGGTTTTGCAGTCTTAGGGGGGGGGTATCTGGCTTATTTAGTTTGGTGAGAGAATCCTGTTCCTTGCAGTGAAAGATTCAGGGTTCCTATTTCTTTGCTGGTAGTAATAGGATCGCCATCAGCCTATGGAGATGTTTTGCCTCCACTTTCCATGTAACCTCTCCTCAACCCCTGTCTTCAAACCATCAGGCACAGGCAGAAATGGACATTGCTTCATTCAGAGAAACACTAAGATTTTCATGGGGGAGGGGGCCACTCCCGGCTATGCTCATAGATTATTGAGTTCAGGGATCACTCCTGGTAGGTTCAGGGGATTGTCTGGGGTGCTGGAGATCAAATCTGGGTTGGCCACATGCAAGGCAAGTGCCTATCTGCTGTGATGTCTCTATAGTGCAACACAGATTTTAAGGACTAGGATTAGGCCAACTCAAATAAGTCTGCATTTTACTATTTAATGTCACTTGACCAGAGGTATGACAATCCATGCATATATATATATATATTTTGGCTTTTTGGGTCACACCTGGCGATGCTCAGGGGTTACTCCTGGCTTTGCACTCAGGAATCACTCCTGGTGGTGCCCAGGGGACCATATGGGATGCTAGGAACTGAGCCCGGGTCAGCAAGGCAAATGCCCTACATGCTGTGCAAGGCAAATGCCCTACATGCTGTACTATTGCTCCAGCCCCTCCATGCATATTCTTAGGTAACTCTCCAGCTAAATGGGTTAGGGCCAAATAGAGGCTGGAAGCACTGATCATTGAGATGGGTCTTAGATTCTGTCTCCTGTCTGTGTTTCTGTCCAGGGTCGGTAAGAAAGGAAATTTTTGTTTAGTAGAATTTGTAATTTTGCCCAAATACGGAGTTTCAGGTTAAGGAATTTTTCCAGGGGCCAGAGAAATAGTACAGCAAGTAAGGCATTTTCCTTGCACGTGCTGACTTGGGTTTGATCCCCTGAAACCCATATGGTCCCCCAAGCATATGGGTTGATTTCTGAGAATGATCACTGGGAATGATCCCCGATTGCACATCAGGGGTAATTCCTGAACACCACTGGGTGTAGCCAAAAGAAAAGAAAAGAAATCTTTCTACTACGAATAGATGTAGAAATGAGATAGGTATGGCTGGCATTGGTAAGAAGAGAGGAAGAATTTTCTTTCAAAGACTTTGTGGCATACAGAAAATATGAAAGCAGATTAATTTAGGCAATGGATATATAAGAGAGCTTACTTGTCTGATTCTAAGATCAAGATATGCCTTCACAAAATTGCATTTAATAAACATAAGAGAAACTAGTAACAGCTAGTTGAAAGATCCAGTGAAGAACAAATAGTGGAGAGAAACCATGGAGGGTAAAATATATCTTAATAAAGGAGCCATATTCCTGCAGGTGATGATGATGATCACTTGTATCACTTGTCATCCCATTGCTCATTGATTTGCTTGAGTGGGAGCCAGTAATGTCTTCATTTGTCACTGTTGTGTGGGCTGGACACGTAATGGGATTTAGAGATGACCGCTGGACTACAGCTGTTACCGACTGGATTCCACGGGATGTAAAAAGAATGCCTGGCTCGCTCCCCACCCAGATGTGACCCCGAGCGGCCGCACACGAATGGCTCCTCCATTCCTGAACGAACCATGAACCTGGGGGCCCACTAACTACTTTTGGCACCCAGTGACTTCTTGCAGAAATGCCTTTAGACTGTGAACTAAGCTACGGCCTCATGCCGCCCCGGGAGGTAAAAGGTTTTTCTCTCTTGGCCTTTCCTTTTCCCAGCAGTGTGGCGACTGCCATCTTATAAGGCTCACTAAACAGAGGTATGAGCTTACAGTGACGAGAATTCTGGCAGAAATTTCTCTGGACTTAATTACTAAAATACCAGAAATCCAAAACCTCATATGCTCTTCATTTTCAGCAATGGAAAACGAATTATCAAGTGATGCCTTTTCAGCAGGTCTGATTGTTGGGGGAAAATTCCAAATAATAATAATAGTGTGTTTTCTGTTGAAATGTTTAATGTAATCAAAGTAAAGAGAAAGTAAAGTGAAAATCATCAGTCACACAGGGCCGGGGGGTGGATGGGAGGTGTACTGGTGTTCTTGGTGGTGGAACATGTGCACTGGTGAAGGGATGGGGGTTTGATCATTGTATGACTGAGACTTAAGCCTGAAAGCTTTGTAACTTTTCACATGGTGACTCAATAAAAAAATAAAACAAATTTTAAAAAAAGGAACGCCTGGCTGCCCATCTACGAGATGGTTAGACTTCTTTGTCAAGACCCTGAATGAATGGTTTATGGCTTTTCATGTTCCTGGAGCGAGCAGATGCCATTGGACTACACTAGCACATGATAATGATGATAACTCATGCAAAAACTTTGTGGTTTTAGACAAATGGTTTCATGATTTTCTTGCTTGTTGCTAGATCCAGTGGATCAGACTGGACCCCTTCATCCCCTTACACTGTCACCTTACCCTATTACCTCCTATTTTCTTTGTCTTAGAATGAGTTATCATTCTTAGAATGAGTTGTGAAGTTATCGTGGGTATTTCTCTGTATCATCATATGTTTTCCTGTGCATGCTCTGAGAGTTGGGATATTGGCTGACTTGCTCTTCTCTGCAAGCTACACACCTAGAACTTTTCTGTCCACATTATGGGAACTCAGAAAATACTAGAATGAATAAATGAATGAAATGGCATGACATACTTTATGACTGGCCTAGGAGGCATGTCACATTCACTGAGGGATCAGAAGTTACATTTTTCTTTTCCCATATGTGGCTTCCCTTGACTTCAATGAGGCTCCTCAAACTTTTTCTCTTATAATCTTTTTATATTTGACAAGATTCTGATGCTTCTAAATTTAGACAAAGAACCTGGTCAGCAGACTAGTGAATCAAATGCCCTCACCATCGTCTGCTTCACTGCAGGAATACTTATTAGTAAATTAAATTGGATTTTTGTCCTGTCAGTATGGTACTCACCAAGCTACTTAAATGGTTTCATTGTTATATTAGATTGTTATCTTTAAGTGAACATATTTTCTGGGAAATGCATAGCCATCTCTCAGTACCCTTCAGGGGTTGGTTTCAGAACTCCCCTTGGGGATTTTGGCCTCCCCAAGTTCCTTATATAAAAAGGGGTTGTATTTGCATATAATCTATGCACATCTTCCCATGTACTTTAAATCATCTTGATTGCTTATAATGCCTTGTGCAATGGAAATGTTATTTGAAGAGTTGTTATATTGTTCTGTTTAGGGGATAATGATGGAAGAAAAATGTCTAATGCATGTTCAGTGAAGAAATAATCATCTTAGCAACCATCATAAGCCTAACTAGACAATGTACTTTTGATCCTAAGTTGATTGAATCCAGAGATGCTAAACTGTTGGATGAGACGATTGACTATACATGGAATTTTAGGTAATTTGAATAAAAAATGATGACACTAAGTTTCATATCAGCTTTGCCCTGGAAGTGAATACAAAATATTGAAGTCAAGTCTCATTTCTGTCATTAACTTACTTAGATCTCACATTTCACTTGTGACTTCTGAGAACTGAACTGACCCTCAGCAGCTATAAAACTAAGATATCTGTACCCTAAGATGATTAGGTGATTACTAATGCTTCTCCTCACAGTATCCATGCTTTGTTTTATTTTCTTATTATAGAGGTCTTCTGGAAAATAACTTTTTTTTTGCTTGGAATTTAAAATTTAAATATTAGAATCATGTTACATATTTGCCCACAGAAATGGTGGTACCTTGAAAGAATATTTGCAGGATTTCCTGAAGAGAATAGTTATTGGCACCCAGAAAATTGAAGGTACAGTGTGGTGGATTATATTACTGTATTCTAAGACTGAGTATTACCATGATGCATTGCTTCACCCACCAGTTGTATTCCAGGACTCAGCTCTGTGAACTAAGAATAGGCAGGTGGCATACTTTGGTCAATGGAAGCTGAGAAGTGATGTGGACCTTTTTAGGCAGAAACTTTATAAAACTGATATAGTTTAAATGTTAATCACCTTCTTAAGGCCACAGTCACTGGCCATATTCCTGACAGAGACTGCTTGGTCTAACTTTGGTCCTGGAGTGAATGAATTGGAACAGAATCATCACAGACCCATGTGGATTTATAGCACATGTAAAAAATGCACCTAATGTGGGACCATTTGTTATTGCAGCAAAATTGGTTGATACTGACTTGTATGCTCTAGATAAAATCATCTTGGCCTTAATTTTTATTCCATCTGCCATGGAAATAGTTCTACTTAGGTTTCAATGAGCACCATATAGATATAGCCAGACACCTCATTGCTCAATTCTGAGCTTGTCCTAAGCCCAGGGTCTCCTCTGGTTCTGTTATACAGGCCTATGGGGGCTGACTAGGTATTCACACATGTGTGTATTAGTCCATTAGGTCAACCTTGAAAAAAAGGGCAATATCCATGTTAGTACCTCTGTTTAATTTTTAATTTTTTAAAAACTTGTTCTAATGTGGGGCTGGAGAGATAGCACAGCAGTAGGGCATTTGCCTTGCACGAGGCCAACCCGGGTTCGTTTCCTCTGCCCCTCTTGGAGAGCCTGGCAAGCTACCGAGAGTATCTTGCCTTCACGGCAGAGCCTAGCAAGCTACCCATGGCGTATTTGATATGCCAACAACAGTAACAAGAAGTCTCACAATGGAGACGTTACTGGTGCCCGCTCGAGCAAATTGATGAGCAACGGGATGACAGTGACAGTGACAGTTCTAATGTAGACAAAAGCCACAACTGTTAATATAATTCTAGAGTTAAAATTCATTAGATAACAAAGCTCTAATGTTGAAATCAACAAGTATAAAAAAGTAATTTTTATGTGAAAATTGTTATTTCTCATCATGAAGGTGAGAAATAAATCTTTGTCTAAGAATTTATTAATCTGTTTGTTGCTAGCTGAGTCTTCTGTGTCATTGTTTTTGTTGGTTGAGTCTAGTTGGCTTCTATATTACTTTCCCGTTTACTTTGGAGTTTTCCTACTGGAATTTCAGCATTGCAGAATCAGGAGGTGTCGCATGGCCCGGAGACTTCAGGATCTGTGGTTTCGGCCAGTGAGCTGACTTGGTGAATGCTGTGGGCCAGTGACTTTGTCATGGAGATGCCGTGAGTGGCTGCAGGGGCATCTGGAGGTACAGGTAGTGGGGAGGAGCTGCTCACCCCTACTCCGAGAAATACCAGAGTTTTAGCCTAAGCACTGGGTACCTGAAGTGATTCGCTGTCAAATA
The DNA here is from genome assembly GCF_027595985.1 of Sorex araneus. Classification (NCBI taxonomy): domain Eukaryota; kingdom Metazoa; phylum Chordata; class Mammalia; order Eulipotyphla; family Soricidae; genus Sorex; species Sorex araneus. Next base: position 174,239,382 of record NC_073305.1, read on the forward strand.
TCTCTGCAGAGAATAATTTCTTTTTCTTTTTTTAATAGTTTATTTATTTTTTAAAAATAAATTCTTTATTTTTAATTAGTGAATTGACGTGAGGGTACAGTTACAGATTTATACATTTTTGTGCTCATGTTTCCCCCATACAAAGTTCAAGAACCCATCCCTTAACCAGTGCCCATTCTCTACCACCAGTAAACCCAGCATCTCTCCCGCCCTCCCCAGTCCCGTGTCCCCTCCACCCCACACTGCCACTATGGCAGGGTATTCCCTTTTGATCTCTCTCTCTGATTAGGTGTTGTGGTTTGCAATAAAGGTGTTGAGTGGCCATTGTGTTCAGTCTCTAGTCTATATTCGGCATGAATCACCCTTTCCCCACATGACCTCCGACCACATTTTACTTGGTGTTCCCTTCTCTGAGTTGCCCAGAATGAGAGACCAGCCTCCAAGCCATGGAGACAACCTCCTGGTACTTATTTCTACTATTCTTGGGTGTTAGTCTTATAGTCTATTATTCTATATTCCACAGATGAGTGCAATCTTTCTATGTCTGTCTCTCTCTTTCTGACTCATTTCACTTAGCATGATACTTTCCATGCTGATCCACTTATATGCAAACGTCATGACCTCATTTTATCTAACAGCTGCATAGTATTCCATTGTATAGATGTACCAGAGTTTCTTCAACCAGTCATCTGTTTTAGGGCACTTGGGTTTTTTCCAGATTCTGGCTATTGTAAACAGTGCTGCGATGAACATATAAGTGCAGATGTCATTTTGACTATACTTTTTGGCTTTTCTGGGATATATTCCCAGCAGTGGTATTGCTGGGTCAAATGGGAGCTCAACCTCTAATTTTTTGAGAATCGTCCATATTGTTTTCCAAAAGGGCTGAACTAGTCGGCATTCCCACCAACAGTGTAGAAGGGTCCCTTTCTCCCCACATCCTCTCCAACAGCAGTTGCTTTTGTTCTTTTGGATGTGTGCTAGCCTCTGTGGTGTGAGGTGGTATATCGTGGTTGTTTTGATCTGCATCTCTCTGATGATTAGTGATGTAGAGCACTTTTTCATGTACCTTTTGGCCATTCGTATCTCTTCCTTGGTAAAGTTTCTGTTCATTTCTTCACCCCATTTTTTGATGGGGTTGGATGTTTTCTTTTTGTAGAGTTCAACCAGTGCTTTATATTAATAGTTTATTTTTAATTAGTGAATCAACGTGAGGGTACAGTTACAGATTTATATATTTTTGTGCTCATGTTTCCCCCATACAAAGTTCGATAACCCATCCCTTCACCAGTGCCCATTCTCCACCACCAGTAAACCCAACATCCCTCCCACCCTCCCCAGTCCCGTCTCTCCCCACCCTACACTGCCACTATGGCAGGGTATTCCCTTTTGTTCTCTCTCTCTCTCTCTGCAGAGAATATTTGCGAAGTGTGGAATTGAACCCTTGGTGTGATTGCCACGGTGGGGTGTGGGTGAGTGCAGCTACTGGGGCTTTGGCAGCACAGCCACCTTTCAAAGGCATCCCGGAGTTTTCAGCTGCTGGGACAAGTGTTTCCATGAATTTTAGCTGCCTGAAATGCATCTCCTCAGAGATTTACTCGGGAATCTGCAATATTATAATGGGTCTCATATTGCCTTCCCCACCTGCCCTTCACTTTCCCTGGCCCTCAGGACCTACCTGTGCATAAAGGACCTACCTGCGTACTTTGTCTCAGGGGTGGTGGAGATAATATAGTAGGTAGGGCATTTGCCTTGCACACTGCAAACTCAAGTTCAACTCTCCACACCCCATACCTTCTCCCGAAACTCACCAGCAGTGATTCCTGAGTGCAGAACCAAGAATAAGCCCTGAGCACCATTGGGTGAGGCCCAAACCTTCCCTACCCCCAAAAAAATTTTGTCTCAGGCTCCATCTGTTAGAGGTCAAGGACTCACAGCAGTAAAACCTTTATTTCACTGAGATATTAACCACCCCCAAACTGTGATGATTTAAGTAACTCAGAAGTGTGAAGGATTATACTGTACATTTATATAAACTTGCGAAGCATAAACAGTCTGCTCTTCAGCATAGCTTGGAAGTTATTGCTAAATTTTGTGACCCAGACCTCGACTCTCTCACTTCCTGTCAAACAGATAATCTGTCATTAGTTCTCAGAACACCCAAAGGCTTAACACAAAGATCTTTGTTGGGAGAATCTGTTTTTTGAGATTCAAGGATTTGTTAACAACATGATGTGAGGCATGTGTGAATGTGAAAGCCCAGATAGGGTTTTGGTGGAACATTGTTTCCCCTCGGACCAGAGTTGCCGGTTCACAGAGGATGCCAAGTGAGACATTTGACATCATGGGAAATAGACGTTCTTTAGGAATTGGATTGGCCAAGTTCCCATAGTGCTTTGGCTTTGCTTCCTTCTGCCTCCTTGTCAGGTTTTTCTTTTTCTTTTTTTTTCTTTTTGCCTAGAAGGCTTTTCTCTTTAAAATTACAATATGATAGAACTGGCCAAGTCCAAGATATTTGGGAGGAAGGGGTGAAAGGGAGGGGATGTTGAAAGGGAAGTAATCTTGGCTGTGAAGACGATACCATTCTTCTTTTTTTTTAATTTATTTTATTGAATCACCATGTGGAAAGTTACAAAGTTCTCAGGCTTATGTTTCAGTTATACAATGCTCAAACACCCATCCCTTCACCAGTGCCCATATTCCACCACCAAAAAAAAAGAAAAGAAAAAAAGAAAAAAACAGTACACCTCCAACCCCCCGACCCCCACCCCCACCTGCATAACTGATAAAATTCACTTCATTTTCTCTTTACCTTGATTACATTCCATATTTCAACCCAAAACTCACTATTGTTGTTCGGGTTTCAACATAGAACTCACTATTCTTCTTGGAGTTTATCCCCCTAAAATACGGCCCTATTGACAAGGAAACATTTGATAATTAGTTCTCCACTAATGAGAATGAAGAGGTAAAAGGCTGCGCGGTTTAGGATTTCTGTGTTTTAGTAATTAAGTACATGGAGATTTAAGTGGGAAATTTCATCATTTCCCTTTCTGGGGCAGCATAAAGCAAAAGCTTAGTTCACAGTCTGGGGACATGGCTGCGAGCACTTGCCGGGTTCAGAAGTAATCTAGCTGGCTCTGGATGTTGGTCGTTCAGCAGCAAAGCGGACGTGCAAACGCATGGCCACCCGGTTCAAATCCCAGCAGAGCGCGAGCTGGAGCCAGTACCAGCCCTAGCCTGAGACTTCCCAAGTGTCTCGCTGTTTCAAGTTCAAAACACATTTTCGATACCATTCTTTTTTGACATAATTAAATCTTGATTGTGATGCTTTTAAATGAACCACGAAACTCTAAGCACTTACAATGAAAGTGTGATTTTTAACTAAGTTTCCCCCAACCCCCAATCTGAATGTTAAGGTGGCAGGCAGATGCATCACTAATCTTAGCTGAATCTATATTAAGAAACCAGCAAGGTGTCTTTATTTAACTTGCATGATCTGTGAATATAATGTAGTGTTAAATAGCATGATTTAGCACATTATATTTAAAAATAAAAGCAATACCTTTAAGGTGATAGTAATGCAGTAATGGAAAAATGTTATTTTACCTTTGATCCCAGAGGGAATAAAGAAGCACAAGAGAAACGAGTTGAACAGCTTGTTCCCCTATTCCTGATGTCAGCAGATATCTATAGCTATTTAAAGTACTATTTTATCTGGCAAACAGAAATCAGTGTTTGGGATGGAGTGGGTGGTACTCTAAAGTTTTGTGGTGTCCTTGTTTTGAATTTCTAAAAACATATTTAGCCGGCTGAGCTTCTGTATTTTTGCTTGGGAATGTTTCCAGGGATCTGTATTCATTTCAGGAAATTGGGTCTTTTCTGGTGCCATATGGGATTCCTACAGAATGGTGTGGGGTTGTTTGTTTCTGTTAAGGATCTTTACCGCGTGGGTCTGATGTCTGAAGGAGAGAAAGCATGAAGCGTAGTAAATTCCCACTCTAAAAAATTGTGTGAAGGAGTGAACAAGATATCCTGATTCATAAAACCCATTGTTGTTTAGTTCTTGAAATTGTGTCCCCAAGTTTTCTTGTCTGTGGTACTCTAACAAATACAAGATGGCAGCGACCACTCACAGTTTTATGCCATGAGGATTTTAAGCTTTGCCTTTCACTTACTTAACCCATTTTTATTTTAATGTATTTGAATGTTATCAAGAATAGATATTTAGCTTCTGATGATTTTATCCCACTGGGAAGGTACTTCCTCATCTGAGTAATATACTCCTGTGGAATTAATCCAAGACTTTAGGAACCTATTTGGATACTAGCCATAATAACTGGTTCTGTATACACACACACTCATAATATGTAAAATACATATCTAAAAATTTGTTTACATAGATAAGTATTTATAAATAAGTGTATATATAAATTTATTTCTAGTGGTTCTTAAGTTGCTAGTCACTTTTAATGCAATAATTTTCTCAAAGAGCAGCAGGAAAATGAGAAATGCAGCAATAAAGTTTTTCTTTGTGTGTGTATGTGTGTGTGTTGTGCATAAAGTGTCTCATGAGGGGACAGTCTCTTAAAAACAATTAAAGATGTTTTTATGCTTGAATAATCTAAAGAGTGCTACTAGAGTAGTTATGTTCTATAAAGCATGCCTCACAAAACTAAATGAAAAACTTTAAAGTTAATGACTACATAGGGCTTAAAGCATACACATTATTCATGATTTATTCTAATAACATGTGTGGATGACTAACTTAGTAATGCTGCCACATGGTTTTGCTCTATGAATATGCCCAAGAGTGTATGTCTCCTTGGCATGGGGCGGGGTGTGGGGGCAAGGGGCTGGTTTATATCACTCAGTGTTTGGACTAAAAAATGGAATTCCATGCCTTTTGTGCACTAGATTCTTAAAAAAACAAGCAAGCAAACAAACAAACAAACAACATTCAGACATTTTGACCAGCTTCTGCTTTGTCGATTTCTATTCCAAACAGTCTTACATATAATAGCTTATTTAATTCTCTATTTTATAGCTAGAAGTCTGGCGTGTAGAGTGGTTAGGTTAAGTTATGAACCTGAGGCACCCATCAGGGAGGGACAGACCTGGCCTTTACATCTAGACTCCGAGCATGGCACATGTCATCCCTGGACTGTGTCCCAGAGAAATTTCATTTGACTTGGCTTGAAAAGGTATCATGAGTGATGACGGATAGTTGGAAGACAGGCTGGTTGGTTTGAATTAGTGTGTGTGTGTATGTGTGTGTATGTGTGTATAGTGTGTGTATATATATATATATACATATCCACTATACATAGGTGTATAGTGTATATATACTGTGTGTTCTCCATTCATATCCCCTCTCATGGATCTCTCTCTCTCTCTCTCTCTCTCTCTCTCTCTCTCTCTCTCACACACACACACACACACACACACAGTGCTTATTCTGGACAGACAGAAGGACACTAGGCTACTTTGGACTGTAATTCAAGGTTCTTTGATTTATGCTTTGCTCCCAAACCTCTAGAGCTGTCACCTTATAGTAGCAGGAGTGTCAGTTCCCAAACGGAGAGATTCCCTTAGGTATCTGAAACTTGTCTTGGGAAATGCTAATTGTGCAATATTAACCATCTTCTAAGGAAAACACGCTACCATTTTGTAGACACACAATTTATCTTCACTATTGCACATAAGCTTTGTCAATTCAATTAGAAAAGCCATTCATTTAGAGGTTTATTTGATCACTCTACTTTGCCAACCAAATACCACCCAGACCTACATTCAAAATCTAGACTATGTTTTTAAGCAGTACCGGATCCCATAAATAAGATAAATAAGAGCCAAACTTTTGAAACAGACCCATAGTTAATAATCAGGGTGGCAAAGTGCAATACCGGGTTAGATCAGGAAGTTATTTGTAGCATATAAAGTATACCATAGTTAATATACATATATGTCTTTAAGGCCTCGAAAGAATGATTGAACTCAGTCCTATTTACATACTTTTGCTGCTTCAGGTAACCATTGAGGATATTGTTCAGAGTTCCTGTGAACAAGGATGAACAGCATCTTGAGGATTATTCAGAAGACTATAAGTGCTGCATCTCTTTTTTTTTTCCTTTTGGGTCACTCCTGGTGATGCTCAGGGGTTATTCCTGGCTTTGCACTCAGGAATCACTCCTGGCAATGCTCAGGGGACCGTTTGGGATGCTGGGAATCAAACACAGGTCAGCCGCATGCAGGGCAAATGCCCTACCCACTGTGCTATCACTCCAGCCCCTAAGTGCTGCTTCTTTAAGGTGATTAGCAGATGGTCTTTGAGACCCCAACTGATGTCATCACAGCAGAAGACTTTTCAGGAGTCACTAAAATAAGTATCTTTCTTTCCCCTACCCAAACTGGAGCAGAGGTGGAGCTAGAGACACCAGCACAGACGCCAGGACAGATAGTCCTAAAGGACAGTCCTAAAGTGATAGTAGCTGTCACTCCTCAGGCAAATGTGTTTTGCAAGAAATTGCTAAGAAGACTTGTCTTGCTTCCCTGCTCATTCCTATTTGACAGGTGAAATCCAGGCCCAGTGGGCCTATGCTTCAGTGTTCCGGAGTTAGAACTGGTCATCAGGAGGCCTTGGGTTATTTTGAGGTGACAGGCAGAGTGTGCTCAGAATTGCCCGAGTTACTTCAAAACTGTTTTGCTTTTGTCCAGCTCGGTGAGCACCTTCCCAGAGAGAAGCATCTCTGCCTCCCCCCACCCCCAACCCTGCGCAACAGCCCGGCTTCCTTTGTAAATCCGCATACCACCAAGGCAGATCAACCTTCCTGGCAGGAAACTTTTCTGGAAGGTTCTAGATTCTGCTACTTTCTGGGGAGCAGAAGGCAAAACGGAGAAGGATTGCTGAGGAGTTTTCACTGGGAAAAGCAGAATTATATATTCTGACCAATGGGTTGAGTTGAGACTTGCTGATGTTAATTAACACGACTTTGACTCTTGCACCTAAAAAGGATGTGAAACAGTATTTATCCCAGTGTGGTCCCCAGACCCTGGACTCTCAGACTTTGGGGTGGAGAGACTTGTGACGTTACTAATGATTTCTCAACAGTACTGTGCTATTATTGTTTTCCTGTTTTGTCTCCATGTGGACATTTGCTCTGGTGGCACTAAACTGTATGAAAATACAGACTTATGTGGACCAGCGAAGACATTGTCCCCAAAGTGTATTAGTTTTTGGTGTTTGCCTCGTCTGCACATATGCCTCCCATTCAGACCCATTTCCTTAAAATGTACTTGATGATGCAGTAGAAAGGAGTACATTGATTGAAGCTGATTATACCCACAGCAAGGTTTGTTTAAGCTTTTGAATGATGTTTGAATGGTCTGGGGCCTCCTCATAAAGACTTCTGCTCAAGGGGAAGTGGCTGCGAATGTCACAGAATGTCTCCTTGTGAATCACTTGAGTTGTTATCTGAACTCACAGCTCCTTCTGTGACACGTCATTTTTACTTGAAAGAACAACTGAGGGTTGCATTATGATTTTATAGACTTGAATATTTGGCAGATAATTCCTTGAAAATAGATGAAGTGAATCTATTATTTCAAGAAAAAACGGAAATTGGTGTTTCTTTGATAAGATGATAATGTTCAAGTTAAAAATTAAATTTCAGGAGGAAGAGGGAATCTTATCAGCCACATTGAGCTTGACAGTTTTCTGATGCATAATGACTTTTTTTGATGAGATGGGTGGTAAAATTAACCAGGGTTACTTTTTTGATATTGAATAATGACATGTGTCAGCATTTAGAGATTCATATAACTTAGGAATCCAATATTTTGCAGAGAACCATGTATGATATTAACCAACCATATATGGGGTTAGAAGCTTAGGAAGAGAAAATCAACCAGTGCATACAATATTATAAGAGTGTTAAAAATTCCTTTTTAATACTGGAGAGGGGCTGGAGAGTTAGTACAGTGGGTTAGGTGCTTGCCTTGTACACGGCCAACCTGGGTTTGATCCCCAGTCTCTCAGATGGTCGCCTGAGCATCACCAGTAATAATTCCTGTACAGAGCACAGGAGTAACCGCTTAGCTCCAGGTGTGGCCCCAAAATAAAACAAACAGAAAACTAAAAGCTCCCTGATAACATTTTCAGATTTCACAATGCATGCAACCTTTAAGAAATTGCTTGCTACGTTCTTGCCTGGTGTCAAGAAAACTATCTATAATTATCTAAAAGAGCTATTAGAATACTTCTTCCTTTCCCCAATAGCACATTTTCAGAAAGCATTTCTTTTGTCATTATTATTCTTCATCTGAAAAACATTGCCACGGATCAAATGCGGAAAAATATGTGAGAACCCAGTAGCCTTCAGACCCACCATTAAAGGAATCTACACAAATGCTGACCACTGTCAATTTATAATTTTAAAGAAAAATACATACATTTTTCCTAAAGTGTTATTTATATTTTATTTAGGGAGCTATTGGGCGATGCTTAGCTGTGCTCAGGTCTTACTCCTGGTTCTTACTCAGGGATCACTCCAGGCTGGGCTCAGGGGCCCAGGTAGTACTGGGGATTGAATCCTAGTGGATTGCCTAAAGGCAAGTACTTTAATGCTGTAGTATCTTTCAGGCTGAGAAATGCTATTTATCTTAACACAGATTATATTTACTTGTTCTTTTAAAAATGAATGTAACATGATACTTACCATGACACTTTCCATGTTGATCCACTTATATGCAGTATCATGCTAAGTGAGATGAGTCAAAAAGAGAGAGACAGACATAGAAAGATCGCACTCATCTGTGGAATATAAAGTAACAGAATGGGAGACTAGCACCCAAGAATAATAGAGATAGGTACCAGGAGGTTGGCTCCACAGCCTGGAAGCTGGCCTCACATGCTGGAGGAAAAGCATCTCAGATAGAGAAGGGAACACCAGGTAAAGTGTGGTTTCAGGACCCGCTGGGAATGGGAGATGCACACTGAAAGTGGACTATAGATCAAGCACAGTGGCCACTCAATACCTCTATTGCAAACCACAACACCCAAAAGGAGAGAGAGAATAAAAGGGAATGCCCTGCCACAGAGGCAGGGTAGGGTGGGGGGGATACTGGGATCATCGGTGGTGGAGAATGGGCACTGGTGGAGGGACGGGTACCTTGTATGACTGAAACAGAAGCACGAAAAGTTGTAAGTCTGTAACTGTACCTTATGGTGATTCACTAATAAAAAATTTAATTTAAAAAAAGAATGTAACAATTTGCAATTTAAAATACACATGGAGGCCAGAGTTTAAGGGATGACAGGGAGGCCATCCCACGCTGTGGCGGCGCTTGGAACAAGAGAGGCAGTGCAGAGCAGAGCTTCCGAGCAGCTGACATTTGCCCCAGGAAACATACTGGGGGTGGGGGGTTGTTTTATTTTTATTTTATAATTTTTAGGAACTCATTGATTGATTTTCGGCAGAGCCTGGCAAGATACCTGTGGTGTATTAGATAGGCCAAGAACAGTAACAATAATTGGCCTCATTCCCCTGACCCGGAGCATGACAGGGTTGAATGAGACGTTACTGGTGCCCGCTCGAGTACATTAATGAGCAATGGGATGACAGTGATACAGACAGAAAATACATGTGTAATTTATAATACAGAGTTGATAGCTAAAACCAAATAATAAAAAGCACTTTGAAATTCTCAAACATATTTTTTTAATGAAAATACTCCTGAAATTATTTGTCAATTGCGAAAATAGAATTTTTTAATGTTTTTCAGTTGATGTCTGAACGGTAAGAGAAGTCAAAAGGTTTTTAGACTGGGAATATGACTAAGTTATTGTATATCTTTGTTTTGTTTTGTTTTGTATCAATAGTTATTTAAATATTTTTCTCTTCAAAATGAAAACCTTGCAGGGCATTAACATGCATACATCACATAATAAATTCTCATACTTCATATTTAATACCAAAACAAAAATTATGACAATTATATTCATTTTAAAATTGCTGTAAATAAAAATATTGTCATAGTGTCTTATTTGTAGAGGATTGCTTGCAAATAGCCACCGAAACTTTCTTAAAATTAAAGCTAATCATAAATATTCAAGTAAATATAAATAATCCAGGGTGTATTAAGCAAAATAAAACAATGTTTCAAATCTGATTCTCTCCTATTTTTGGTGCTGTAGCAAATAGTTAAATCTCAGTTTGTATTTTAATATACATGGAGCAATGTAAAAGCACAGTATGTATGTAGTTTTTCATGTATTTTTTATGAATCATATTTTATAAATCATATTTTCTTACATAATTAAATAGTTTACATAACTTATTTAATAGGATAAGTCCAAATTTTCCTCACATATTATTGGCATTACATATAATATCCAAACAAGCATTATGGCCATTCTTTGATACTAAGGATAAAAATAAAATCTCTCTTTCACAATGGTATGTATTTGCCCCCCAAATGAAATAATTCAAAGCATTATGAAGAGCATTTGAGCAATTATGTATTCTTGTGAAAGTTTCCTAGTTTCCCTGTAATAAAGTACCACAAACCGAGTGACTTAAAACAACAGAAATTTATTATCTCATCATTGTGTAGTCTAGAAATCTAAAACCAAGGTTTTGGTGAGCATGGAATCCTTCCTTGCCTCCTACAGCTTCTGTGACTTCTGGTGTGATATGTAAGGGTTAATAAATGGAAGTTTTGCTCTGCTCTCCCTTTGAATTAAGAGATGCCTTATCTCCTTATCTTGATGTATTGAACTGGTGGGAGAGCTAGAAACAGAAGCAGGTAGCTAAGCTGCAGGTAACCAGGGAAGCAGCCAGAGGCTGCTTCTCTGAACGACCCCCTGTGGGAACTGCACAAAATGAATAGGTCGTAAATCATAAGGTTGTGACTCAAAGAAAGAAAAGAAGAGCCATACCTATTTGGTCACCAAGAAAGCAGGCATGGGGTCACAGAAACAATACCACTTATTCACCCCAGATATTCTTAGCAACAAGTCCCATGCTAGGCCCCTCTCTCCTCAAGGTAACTCGAAGTATTGTCATAAATTGAGAAACTCCATTCCTTCGCTCTTATCCCCTCTGTCCCAGAAGTGTGCTACATTGCCAGGAATCTTCCTGTTTAAAACACTCTGTATCTTTTTTGGGGGCCACAATTTCAGGTGATTGTCTAATTGTGGTTCATTGCCATTAGTCAAAGCCTCTTTGCCTTTTCAGCTAAGATGGTCGTGGTGTGATTAAGTGGATTTGGTTACAACACCTGCATTCCTTGGCTTGTAGTTGCATTAGTGTAATCTTTGCTTCTGACACGGATAGTCTGCTCTGTGGGGTCTATGTGTCCTCTTCCTTTATAAGGACACTATTGACTGGATTCTGGACCCACCAGGATGAAATCCAGGACGCTTTAATCTCCAAAACCGTGAGGCCACTAGGTGCGGTCACTCGACCTCATACCTCTTCATTCTCAGCAATGGAAAACAAATTGTCAAATGCTTCCTTTTCAGCAGGTCTGACTTTAGGGGGGAGACTCTCCAAACAATAATAGTGAGTTTTGTTGAAATATTGAATGCAATCAAAGTGAAAGTAAAGTGAAATTTATCAGTCACAGGCAAGGGGGGGACTAGGGGTGGTGGGGAGGACTAGGGGTGTGGGGGGCTAGGGGTGTGGGGGGACGGGGTGGAGCTATACTGTGATTCTTGGTGGTGGAATATGTGCACTGGTGAAGGGATGGGTGTTCGAGCATTGTATAACTGAGACTTAAACCTGAAGACTGTAACTTTCCACATGGTGACTCAATAAGAAAATTAAAAAAAAAATCTCCAGATATTTACATTACATTTGCATAGACCCTATTTCCAAATAAGGTCACCCTGAGGGTCTAGGTAGATGTGAATTTTGTATGTGTCTCCTGAGCAGTGTTCAGGAGACCCAGGGGCCCCTTCCCGGGGTTCTTAAGCACATAAGGGCATAAGTATGCAGAGCTTCTAGGGCTCAGTGGTGCTGGATTATCCAGGCCACCCCAGTAGCACTTGGGGCTTCTGTGGCTGCATCCAGATGTGCATTGAGGAACCATGTGGTGCCAGAGAATCAAACCAGTCATGTCTTCATGCAAGGCATGCGCCTTACTCTTTGTACTTATCTGGTCCCTGGATATACATTTTGATGGCCACTCGTCAATCACTATACACCCTGATCAAAATAACGCTGTGAGCAATTTGATGAGACTAGGCCTTGAAGAGCACTTTCTGCCACTGGTGAATACTTTGGCCTCGATGTAAAGCTTGAGTTTCCTCATCTATGAAATTAGGTCCATGATAACCACTCTGTTGGGGGCTGGTTAAAAAATAAAGGAGATTGTGTTCAAATGTGCATTCTTAGTACAGGGCTGGCAGAGAGGAAGATTCCAGTAAGTATTTGTAGCCATTAGTTACTGTTGCTAGGGCAGGCAGGTAATAATGTGACATCATGTATTGTAAGTCTACTGCTAATGGTAATTATATTGATGATAATTGTAATGATCTAGCAGATTAATGTGAATGGTTATCACAGAGATCATTATTTGATAATAATGGGTGATTTTGTTATGAATAGGTGGGGAAGAGCATTGCAGAGAATGGGAACCTATAAGTGGGCATGGAGAGAGGTGGCCATTGCTATCAATGGAGAGATTATGTCCTCCGAAAGACCTGTTGAAGCCTAATTCCATATGTGATGACATTTGGAGGAGTGGTCATTGGGAAGTGATTAGGCTTGAAGGGTGGGGTCTTATGAATGGGATTAGTGCCCTGCACAAGACCCCTGGAGAGCATTCTCACTTCCACCCTGTGAAGCCACAATGTGAAGTGGTGTCTGCGTTTGAGACAAGAAATTCTTTGTCTAAGAAGTGGATTCTTCTTAGACAAGGAATTTGCTGGTATCTTGGTCTTGAACTCCCCAGCTTCTAGAGCTGTGAAAAATAAAATCCTGTCATTTATAAGCCATCTAATGGTGGCATTCTGTTATGGCAGCTGAACAAACCTTTGTCCATGTTACTGTTTCATCAAATGATCCATTGACTATGTTAAGTTACTGCCTAGAAGACAAAATCCTGGTACCCAGCACACACTAGCACCATCATGATCTCTATACCAGACTGCTGTCTTACTAGGTCTGTATTTTGATCACCAGTATGGGTGGTGTTTTGTTATTGTGTAAGTGAATTTATTTCTGAACTCTTGGGTTCTTGAGTATATTGTACAAGTGTTCCATCCCTTTATCCATCTGCAAAACCCTCTCCTTTGATTAAAACTCACTTCTTGCCCACCACCTCCCATTCTGCAGAGCTTTGTCTCCTTTGACACTGAGAACTAGAAGTCCATTGTGCATGAACATCTTCCTAATTCTGTTTCAAAACAGGTTGCACATTTACCCATCCTTTCCCTTTCCTCTCTCTTTCTATTGAGGATTACCCCTCTCCTATCTAAAACTGATCCCTACACTCAGTTCCTGCTCTTGGCCTGAGTAAAATTATGACCCCTTGCTGACTTGCCTTGAATTTCTCTTCATGGAGTCCTTGCACTTAACCTGTGGGCATCACAAGCTCCCTCCTAGTTCTTAAAACACTGTCCCTTCCAGCTGCCATTTTTTCTTCCTGAAATATGGTGATCTATATCCCACAAGTGCATGCAATCATTCTATGTCCGTCCCTCTCCTTCTGACTCATTTCACTCAGCATCATATTCTCCATGTTAATCCACTTAAATGTCATGACTTAATTTTTTTTCTTAACAGTTGCATAGTATTCTGTTGTGTAGATGGATCATAGTATCTTTAACCAGTTGTCTGTTCTCAGGCACTCTGGTTGTTTCCAGATACTGGCTATTGTGAATAGTGCTGCAATGAACATAGAAGTGAAGATGACATTTCTGCTGTGTGTTTTGTGACCTCTGGGGTGTATTCCAGAAGTGGTATTAGTGGGTCATATGGAAGCTAGCTTTTTGAAGAATGCCTACATTGTTTTCCAAAAAGGCTGCCTCTTGTTATCTGTATTGCATACCATAATGCCCCAAAGGAGAGAAAGACTGAAAAAGAAGAAAAGTGTCTGCCATAGAGACAGGCTGGTATGAGGGGGTAAGGTGGTGGTGGAGGGAAACTGGGGACATTGGTGGTTGAAAATGTACACTGGTGGAAGGATGGGTGTTGGAACACTGTATGACTGAAACTGGATCATGAACAGCTTTGTAACTGTGTATATCATGGTGATTCAATTAAAAAGAAAGTGATGATCTAACCACAACTTCATGTTGGGACCAGATGCTCATTATTAGAAAATGACTAAAACACAGTACTGTCTCCACAACAGTTATTTCTGACCATTTCTTTTTCTTTTTTCTTTTTTTGCTTTTTGGGTCACACCCAGCAATGCTCAGGGGTTACTCCTGGCTTTGCACTCAGGAATTGCTCCTGGCAGTGCTTGGGGGACCATATGGGATGCCGGAACCCGTGTCGGTCGCGTGCAAGGCAAACGCCCTACCTGCGTGCTATTGCTCCGGCCCCTGACCATTTCTTTTTTGATAGATACTAGACATGGCTAAATTTGGATAGGGAAGTCTGGGCCTCTGAGCCAGGGGCTTCTAGAGGTTGCTACCACTAGCATCCCAGAGTCCTGTAGGATGTGGAATTGGGATGTGGCAGTGGAAATAAAGCATCATCATCATCATCATCATCATCATCATCATCATCATCATCATCATCATCATCATCATCATCATTATCATCCCGTTGATCATCAAATTTCTTGAGCGGTCTCAGTAACATCTGCATTCGTCCTAGCCCTGAGATTTTAGAAGCCTCTCTCTACTCTTCCTTCCCAAGGATGCCACATTGGAGGCTCTTTCAGGGTCAGTGGAATGAGACCCAGATTATTACTGGTTTTGGCATTTTAATACACCATGGGAAGTTTGAGAGGCTCTCCCATGTAGGCAGGAAACTCTTGGTTGTTTGCCGGTTTCTCCCAGAGGGAGAAGTAGGCTATAAGATGTCGCTTCCAGGAACTTGCTTTTAAGTCTCTGGATGTTGGCCGTTGATGGGATTACACGGCACCAGGGGTAGTCCCTGGTTGTGACTGCCTAGCTACTGGGAAATGGGAAATCTGGCAGAGAGTCCCAGTCCCAATCCCAGCAGGCTTGGAGGTCTCAGCCCCGGGTCCTACACACCTGTGTTCCTCTGCCAGTACCTTCATGTGTGAGGCTTGTCCAAACGTGTGGAGAGGGGCCTTCAGCATGGCTGTGGCTAAGGCTCCGGAATGTCTTCGGCTGCTGGTAGCTCTGCTCAGGGCAGGGAGGGAAGCTAGAGCCCATCCCCTCTGAGGGGCCCCGGGGAAAACAGCCAGGTGCTTGGGCAAGAGACTTTTTGCCGGAAATAAAGCATATTAAGAATATTCAATAATTATAGAGTATTTTTAATAAATATGGAATTTGCATAGCGATTAGGTTGGGAAAATTATATTATCAGTTAAAGCTCTGAGGAGATCTTAGGCAAGATGATTCTGCACAGCCACATTTCTCAAGTTTCCTCAGACTATGGCCCCGTTCCGCCCTTGCTGCCTTCCTGTGAGCCCGCTGTCCTGTCAGTTACATGCCATGTTCCCCTACCAACATGATTTTCAGCTGTTCCTTCTTTGTAATACTCTGGTAACCAAGAGGGGGCCATTTGACCCTGACTGAGAAACACTATATAGTATATTTTTCCATTGACTGAAAATCTGCAGTTAAGTCCCAAGGGAACACTGGAGCCCAGATGGGAGAGGAGATAAATACAGCACCATTGATTATAACCCATTTATTGGCTCTAGAAGCTAGAGAATGAGTCAGTGTTTAACAAGAACACATAAAAAATAGTAGAATAGGAGAGCTATCCTGAATAGTTCATATGGCATTTAAATATTTGTGTTTAAAATAAGAATATATATATACATATATAATTCTGGAATAGACCAAACATTTTCCTAGTCTATGTAATTCCTGAAAATCTACCCTAGAAGACTCTCCTAACAGCAAAATGGCATTTCCACTGCTAATCGTATCATATAGCAAAGCCTTCTCCCATCTGTTGGGACCTGGGAGCTGCTCCTCAGAGGCCTTTTGAGAAACCTATAGGCGACTCTACTAAGATGCAAAAGGGTTAGATGAGCTGAAAGCAATCATTTTTTTCACTGTTGTGGAGGCAAAGGCAAATCTAAACCCATCTGACTTGTAGACTGAAATTTCCCACCAGGCACTTAAGTTTGATGGGAATTGCATGTAAAAGTTATGGTGTGGATGACTAAGTCCATTGGCAGGGGTAAGTGTGACTTTATCTGTAGCATTCCAATGGGAAGTCTAAAGAACTGTATGATGTGGTTTCTGTCCTGGGAGAAGTTTTCCAATCAAGAGACCTTTAAAGTCAGTTCCTGACCTACCAAGAACTCTTCGTAGTAACTAGTGTCATGTGGCTGACTGTTGTCAGCTTGATCTCAGCAAGATGTAAAACATTCTTGTGTCTTGTCACCCACCATCCAAAGATGTAGCCCTGTGTCCTTTGTGGTCCAGGGAGAGAGAAGGTAACACTTATTTCATTCACTCTGAGCTCACTTTTTCCCTGTGAAACAGTTCCCCTTCCCAGTCACCCCCATACAAGAAAATCACATGGACTCATAATGCTTACCAATTTTGATAATTTTATTCTACCTACCAAATATGGAGAATTTATGTCCATTGGTTCTATATTATTAATAGTGCTACATCCTTTAAAATAATATTACAATAAAGAAAGAACTTTTAAATGGTTTAGCCTGCATGCAACTCTGATTGCTGTTAATTAGGGGGAAAATCACAAGCTAAAAAGAGTAACAGACTTGAGGTCGGTTAAAAATCAGAGTAATCAACTGAAGAAAAAAAATGTCTTAATTTGTCACCAGTGGATAATAGTTTCTTTAGTCACTAAGTAACATTGGCTGGCCCTTCGTAATTCTCAGGTTGGCATTCTCCACGGATTGGGAGAATGTGTTCCCCTGCCCCATAGGAATCTGAGACAAGTGAAATGGAAAAACATCACCCTTCAGCCTGAGAATTAGGCTTGTGTAAACCCTGACGTCTGTGCTGTCCATGCTGGTAATGGTCATAGAGGCAGCTGCGAGGAAACAGAGGGTTTCTGGACACTCCCCAACTTCTAGTAGTGTTCCTTAGGAATGGGGAGATAATTATTTGGCACAGTGCAAGTCCCTACGGACTTTTCTTTTGTACAAGTTATGTCTTTAAGACAGGGACACTTTGGGGGCACTGGTGAATTCAAACTATAATTTGGTATGTATTGTTCTGGGATTGGTTTTCATGAATTTTGAGGAAACAACAGACTTTGAGGTGAGCTTTTATAATTTTAAGTCTCTACCCAAAGATGACTATCTGTATAATATATAGATGCTTATTTTTATGTGGTAGAGTGAAGAAAGAGCTTTTTTCTTTGTTTTGTAGGGGTATGCTCAGTCATCTAGAGGGGAGAAATGAAATATGAAATAGGAAAGATGGTAGGGGGACCAGTTCTGTAAAGTGAGTCTGGACTGACCAGACCTTTCTCTGCCCCCAGCCTCCACCAAGGCTTGTTTTCAGCAGTTCTCTCTTTACAATGGGTTAGAAGTTTGAAAATTCCATTCTATTTTTTTTTGCTGGAAGAGTTGGCTGTATCGGGAGCTGGACCTGAGATGCCACAGAGCAGCTAGGGAGGAATGCACATAACAGGGAAATTCCTGATGTTTCCTCCGATCATGAAGCAACATGTGCTCAGCTAATTACTGCTCTCTGTGACGGCTCTCTCGTCTTGGAACTCTCCATGACCCAGTTGCGGAAATCCTGTTTGTCTGCCTCCCACCATCTCCCTCAAAGAATGAAAAATAGCAAATTACAAGGCTGGGCTTGTTTAATGAATGTGATTTGTTTGGGTTGAACCAAAGACCCAGGAGGTCTCAGAGGCTGTTCCTTTGGTGCTGGATTGCAGAATGACTCCGCGGTCCACGTCCTCCCAGGGGTTGACTCTGGGCAGTGTCTTCGCTTGTTAGGGGGACTACCTGTCTGTCCAAAAGCGTTTTATTTCTTTTCTGTGATCCCCGAGCGAAGTGCCCTTGAGAAGCCAGAGAGTCTTCTTCCTAACTCAGCCAGAGCTCTGGCTAGCATGCAGCACGCATCAAGCCTCTCCCATTTCATCAGTGCAGACTCCCCTCTCTGTGACCTTTTTCTTTCACTAGCTAGAGTTTCCTGGGGTCCTCGTGACCCCCTGCTGCTCTAACCTGAACTCTGAGTTCTCTGATAGAAATTCAGAGTTACCTGGGACTGTCTAGTAGATGCAATTTTCTGTCTGCTGCCTTTGGATTTACCCACTTCCTAGGGTAGCTTTTCCCTCTTTATACTATAGTGACCCCCCTCCCCCCATCCGTAAAGAATTTCCCCCTCACTTGCTTCTCAAAAACTCTGTCAAAATAAATTTAACATGTCTTTTTTTTTGGAGGGGGGTGTTAAGAGGAATTTTGGTCACGCCCCATGCTGCTCAGGCTTATTTCTAGCTCTGAGCCCAAAGATTACTCCTGGCAGGGCTTGAGGGACCAAATTATGGTGTCAGGGACAGAATCAGGTCAGCTTTGTGTAAAAGCAAGTGACTTTATCTCCCCTGTGCTATCTTTATGGCCCCTCAACATGGCTTTTTCCATAGTACATATCAGGAATCTGATTTTCATAGAGATATCGGATTGGTGATCAGCTCATTTGAGTGAGTATGTGAATATATTAGTTAACAGGAAGTTATTATTTGGTATCATAGAGAAAAGGGGGCCTAAAGTAGCTTGATTCTATGACTTCCCCCATAAAAAACAGTTACTGGGAATGGCCTGTCATTCTACCCATTTAGATGCCTTCACCGGATGATATTACCCAAACTAATTAATAATGACATATTAGTTGACATATTGCCATCAGCAGGTGGCTATTTGAGTGGGGTGAAAATGGCTTGTGCTAAAACAAATTGTTGTACCCTAGAGAAATGTACAGGATTGTACTTTCAAAAAGACTTGTCATGATGCCTTCAATGTGATTTTTTTTTCCCCAAGCGAGGTAAGATTGGGGAACTATCACTTAGAAGAACAGAGCAAAAGAAAGCCAAAGTGATTCAGCCTTTGCCAATTAAAGCCACAGCAGTAAGTACACAGTTGGATGCAAGCAGCACAGTTTGCCTGTCATAGCTAAGATCCTGGGGAAGACTCAGGTGGCCTCACGCTTCCTTTTCACTCTCGTTCTCTGCCTCTCCTTTGTCCCTTCTTGATCTATCAGGAGAGTCTTGGCACAAAGCAAAATAGTGACAGATGGGCAGCTAACTCTCCGCTTGACTGCAGAGGAGGCATTGTGGCGATGAAAGGGTTAAACCGGCCAACACCTAACGGAGCTTGGAGATAATTAGTGTCCTGTGAATCCCAGGACATTCAGGCAGGTGACCACACAACAACAAAGGAATTCTGCTTGGTTGCTGCTTCGTAAAAAGTCCTTATTAATCTCTTTGCAGCTCCGTAATGTGCATTTTGAATGCCTCCGTTAGTGTGTATGCGTACAGATGATCATGATTAAAGATGATTGTAGAGCTTTTTTTTTTTATTTGGGAAGGTGCAGTTTTGATTTGGTACATGCAGATGAAAGTTGAGTAGAAGCCCACCCTCTGAGTATTAGATAGGTAGCTTTGTTTAGTTTTGTTTTTATTTTTTGGCCACACATGGCTGTGCTCAGGGCTTACTCCAGGCTCTGTGCTCAGGAATGACTCCTGTCTGGGCTTGAGGATTGTACACAGTGCTGGGCATCAAGCCAGTAAGACACGTGCAAGGCAAGTGCTGTACCCACTGTACTTTCTTCACTGACTCAAAATAGGTAGACTCAAGTGACATTGACTATTATAGTTCTAGATTATAAAGATTGCTATAATATAGAGTAATTTGATATTATGAAAATCAACCATAAAATTTAATTATATTTCATTTGTAAGAACTATTTTTTGCACCAGAAACATAAAAGGAAAAGTCAGTCATTTTTTTTTGGCAACACGGCACAGGTTTCAGAAGAATACATTTTTTCATTTATTGTTGGTAAAGAAAAAAATTAATAGGTCAAAGCTAAAACTTCAAGCTGTTTTCCAGAAGTCTATGTGCTCACCAGAAAGAGACTGATGTGACTTGAAGTCAGAATAGGCATCTTTGATGGATTAGGGGAAAATGGGTGAAGGCGAATTTCAATAACCCAGATATGTTCAAATCCACAGGTCCCAATGGCTGGCATCCTAGAGTACTTAATGAATTGGCCGAAGTCATCACAGAACCGCTAGATATCATTTTTGAGAACTCGTGGAGGACTGATGAGGTGCCTTGAAGACTGGAAAAGGGCATATTTAGAATCTTCTTTCAAAAGGGGAAATGGATGATGACCCTGGAAATACTCATCAGCTTAACTTTTTGCTTGGAAAAATCTGGAATAATCAACTTAGTGAACTTGGTAACTACCACACACCAGCTAGATGTGAGGCAGTGAAGATGTACTGAGTTCTTTTTTAAAAGACAAATCATTATGAAATCCAGTCATGTGTATTTGGTGATTCTTCCTTTTATTCAACAAATTATTTTTTTAATTAAAAAATTTTTTTTTTGACTTTTGAATCACACCTGGATGTGCTTAGGGATCACTCCTGCTGGGCTCAGGGGACCATATGGGGTGCCAGGGATCAAACCTGGGTCAGCATGTACAAGGCAAATGTCTTATCTTTGTACTATCTCTCCGGCCCCTCATTGTATAAATTCTTGAAGAAAGTTAATGAGATGGACTCAGACATATGGGTTTTTACTACTTTCAAGTGTCATAAATTAAAAAAAATAGGTTTCTGGCATTGGCCAGTAATTACATTCCTTCCAAGTTACCCTTTAACTTGAGAGCGGTAGTTTTAGTTCTTTATTTTAAGATTTTTTTCATGTTAGACAGGAATAGTTTGATATATATGATGTACTTCTATAGAGACTAATTTGGTGTGGGGATTTTTAAGGCACTTTCTATAGTAATAGGTAATATTTAATATTCTATAGTAATAGTAATAATGTAGAATAATGCTTTCTACATTATTTTATATGTAATCATGAAGCTGGATTGAGGACCATCACTAAGGGGAGACAGTTTTTTCTAACTTCTTTTCAAAAATTTCCTCTGACTGGAGTTTAGTGTGAGGGCTAGTAAGATATCTTGCTGTTATATCCACAGAGTTCAAGTCTTCTGTGTCATGTCAGAACTGATTTTCTTCACCTCCTGGACACTGGTAGGTTGGAGCAGGACAAAAAGGCCCCTCAGGACTACAGGCAGAAATCAAGGGTACAATGAGATAGCTGGGAGATGAGATGAATCTGGAATTTTCTTTCTCATTCTTGCATCTTGCCTTTGGATATTGGTAGGGGTTATTTTCTGCTTGGAAAGTTCAGCTGTGTTGGTGACACAACAATCATGGTTAAAGTGAGGTCATAAGCATCAGATAACTGGGAGGGGGGCCTCGGGGAGAGGCAGCTGAGCAATACTGTACTGCAGTGTTTCTCTGTATTATTGGAAGTCCTTAGAGCGAACATTTATATCAGCATGGTAATGCCCAGGAGTAAATTCTCAAAGGAAAATAAATTTGCATTAATTTCTTCTTGGTACATATTGCTCCCTAGAAATGGGTAGGCAATGAAGGTCTCTAAGGGTAATTGATCCCAAAAGTGCTCCAGAAATTTAAAAGTTCCATGGTTAGCAATTTCTAAAGATTGATTTAGATGCTAGGTAAAAGCATTCTTATATTTAGATACAAATGGAAGGAAATTAAGTTCTGCAGTGTATAAAAGTTAGTTCTTAAGTATTATACTACAAACTAATTATTTTTATTTTCAAAAACTAGACTTTAAATTTTCCAAGCTAGATTATCTTTGGGGGGCGCGGGTCTGTATAGATTACAGATATAATTGATTGTGATAATAATTGGCTTCCTGTTTGAGACCTCATTTTCAGGTGCAACATCTGTGGCAGATTTGTTTTCCAGATGTCCATTTGCATGCGTTTGTTGAACTGTTGCAGGAAAAGACCCACTTTCTCAAAATTCTATAATGATTACTGTGAACATGTGATTTTGTCAACTACAATCCAAAGGGGGGCTTTATGATCATTTTGGGTTTTATTTTCTATTTTGTTTAATGTTGTTATGCCACATTTGATGTTTTTGTCAGCTTTTGGAATTTAGAAATAACAAGGTAGACCCAAATTAAGTCATAATACTCTAAAATCATACTCTGGAATGATGAGGTTTCAAAGATGTTTTACCTAAAATTAGAGGAAGACAACTTTCAAGTAAGCAGTGAAGTATTGAAAGAAGTCGATTAATTCTTTGGCATTAAATTTAGATAAGGGGAGAGAACAGAAGAGACAGAAAATAGTCTTGGTATGAATTGTATCTGGAGATAATTACTCTGCAGAAGAGTAATTTTTCCAAAGTGCTTTTTCTTCATATCTAAACATTCACAGTCTCCTTAATTTTTCAGATATAGGAAAAGGGTGAGGGGTAAAATTGCCATCAGAATGAAAGAATTATCTATATACCTGTAGATAATAATACTGAATTAAAGGTTTGAAAGTTAGTAAGAACATAGATCATTATCACAAGAAAAGAAACGTTTTTGTGCAGGATGGATGCTGACAAGACATATGGTGGGAATCCTTTCCCAGTGCATACAAACACAGAATCATTATGTGGCACATTTGAAATCCATATAATTAAAAAACATCAGAGGATTAGCTTGATTTGTTTATCCTAGAACATCCCAACATATTAATTATATGTTACTATAATA
This sequence comes from Sorex araneus, assembly GCF_027595985.1. NCBI lineage: Eukaryota > Metazoa > Chordata > Mammalia > Eulipotyphla > Soricidae > Sorex > Sorex araneus. Next base: position 174,262,299 of record NC_073305.1, read on the forward strand.
ATTACTATTATGTTAATTATATAATAATTACTATTATATTAATTAATAATAATATTAATTATATTCTTCATAATATTGAAGGATTTAGGAGGATCATAGCAAATTTTTTTCTAATTTATCTTGAAGTTGAGGTGGGGTTGAGAAAAGAAATATTTTATGTAAATATTTCTTGGCATATGGAAGGCATTGTTGTAGGGACTGCTTTCTCCCCAAAGGAAGTACAACAGTAAAGAACAGCTCTACTTAGGCAATTTCTCAATCCAGAGACATTTTCAGATTCTTGTGAAATTCATAACAAAACCCAGAAGCACTGAGTTTTACCTTAGAATTACTCAGATCTTAGTTCATATTCTAGAAGCGTACTAATAGTCCTTTCCTGTAGTAAATTTGTTAGGAACATAAGCTAAAATGTGGTAAAAAATTATCTTGTGTAATTATTAACCTCTTCTAAACATTTTCCCCTTGTCCATAAATTGGGACAAATGGATACCTCCTAGAGTTCTTAAGAGACTCAATCCCACATCAGCACAAAATTCTAGGTTTAATGCTTTCACATAGTAGACACTAAGTATTTCCCTTTTACCTTACCCAAGTATTAAATGTTTATGAGTTAAATGAAAAGAATACGATCCTTTAAAACAATGTGCAAGTTCCTCAGACTGATCTCTTCGAGTCTGGGAAAATTATCACATAGTCACATAAGATATTGATTTAACTTTCTTTCTTAATAATGGCTCTAGGTTTGTAACTTTCATGTATAAATTACTGCTTAGCCAATGATGTGCTTTTTTACCCCTTACCTTTATAACAGTAATGTATGAATTTGGAGTGTAGAAGGCCATTTCCCCATAGCGACTCCTGGGATGAATCCAGCTGAGGCATGGCACAGTTGACGGTGGATCAGCAAACTCTTCTCTCAATGCAGAGAAAGCAGATGTGCAGTGACTTGGGAAGCACTTGCCAGAAAGCTGAGATGAGCATGTCTGGATTTTTCCATGTGACAGATCTAAGTGTGGAAAACAGATCTCTTACCTGATGGGCATTTGGAGAATAACAAAGAATAAAGATGAAGGAAAATTGTGTTCTTTGACAGAATATGTGGTTGATATACCTTTTCTTCTTCCCCACATATAATGCCTAATTAGATCTGAAAATCTATTTGGGCAGGTGAGAGATTTCTGAATTCAGTCTGTGTGAATAAAAAAGTTCTGTCCATGACCTCGTAGGAGAGTAGCTCCAACCCAATCTTGACAAGTCTAGTTCTCGCTTCAGAACAAACAGGGAATTCAGGGAATTTTAAGACAAAAGCAGCAGGCACTTGAGCTTAGAATAAAGCCATCATAGATGCTTTATTAAATTAAACCACCTCAGTTGTGCAGAGAAAAGCAAATGAGTTAGGATTTCTCTTTCAGAATTTTCTAATTTCATTCTTATTAGCAGCCTCAATGGTCACCAATTAAATATTCCTCTATCAGATGTTTTTACACTAACAGATTCTTAGATGAGAAATCCTTGAGCTTTCTATGATTACTGTTTAATAGGAGAAAATCAAATAGCTTTCTACAACATGACCATTACTATTTCCACACATTCCATAAAATGCAAAAAGAAAATAGCAGTATAGAATGGTAGTTCAACAAATAGCGTAACTTTTAAAAAGCTTATCAAGATAGATACTTTCTTTGAACCCATTTGAGCACCCAGCAATTAAATTGTTTTTCTTATAATTGCTGTTGAAAATAACTTTAGAGGTAACTGAGAAGTTAAGTTCTATGTTAAGAGTGAGGGTGAGGTGGTTTTTTTTTTTATTTATTTTTTCTTCTTCTGACAATTTGCTCAAGATTTCTTCCCTGAAACAAAAGGAAGTCAATTTTTCCATATTATTTAAAAAGAGAAATGTCTTTTATGCATGTCTTCTGTATTATGCATTTTGTCAGATGACTATTCCCTTATTATTTCAGAAATAAATGCTGTATTGAATAGCTCAAGGGCAAAGTGTTCTATTGATTGCGGGGAAAAGCTAGAAATTGTCTTGTTCATTGCAGTTGTTCTTTTCTAACGCTTCATAATATTCTGAGGTAGACTACTTGGGTTCCTAAGGCTATTGTTCATTGAAAAATTTTTCTCATACATGTGTGCTTGGGCCTGAATAATCAGCACGAACAAGTGTATGTCTAATCAGGTGTGGATTCATTCTAAAAGGAAGCCCTAGTTTGGCTGTGTAACTCCCAGGCCTCTGCACATGCCTTTTGGTCATTCTTTCTAGAAGGGACTCTGAGATGGCGTGATGAAGATGGAACAGACTTCTGAACGTGGGTCTGCGCTGGGCCTAGGGCCCTGTTTGCAAGCGTCTGTCTGCTTTTCAATAAATGTTATGGTTTTCACAGCAGTTCCGCCTTGGCCTCTTTTGTAATTGTTCGCATTTCAAGGAATGGGATGAAGGATGTGTGTTGTTTAAATGACATTACATAAATGTCTATGGTGCTGTTGCATGGGAAATCAGAGTTCTAACTGGAAAGAGAGGCCAAAGCAAGTTGACCCACACTGCATGCACAATTCAGATCAGTTGTTCCTCACCAGGCTAGGATGGGTGTTTTTGTTATAGATGAAGAGGTTGCAGCTTTCTCCCTTCCCTCACCCCTCCATTCCTGCCCATAAGCCATATTTCTGAGCAATGGCATGAAATTCTGTGCCAGTAATCATGACTCACTGTGAGGGGATGTGAGGTACCAGGAGCTCATCTGTGTGATTCTACTGTGGCTCCCACCGCCCCTAAATATTCATCTGCCCAAAAGTATTGTATGGGGCCGGGGGTACAGCTCAAATGATAGTTAATGCCTAGTGTATTTGAAGCCCCGAGTTTGACCCCCAGTCCTTCTGCCAGTCCCCTACCCACAAGAGCTGTACCGAGTTGCTCTCAAGTACCCATAGGTCAGAGCACTAACCCATCAGACCCCTTCAGCTGAACTAAGCATCATGCCCCAATACCCTGGTTACCACTGCGTGTGATCCCTATATAAAAAAATCACTTTGACCTCACCTCCTGATAAATGCCACCTTAGATTATTTGAGCTAAGAGTCTTCTGGATTCTATCCCATCTCATCACTTTCTCCCTCCAGGACCTTGAGCCAATGATAATTGTTCAGCCCAATAATTAGCGCAGGAAAAGAGACCAAAAGCATTAGTTCAACAAAAAAGTATTGTGATAGAGTTTGGGGTGGTGTGCAGTTGACGCCCCATGAAGTTCTAAAGTGGAATAACCTTTGATTCCAGAGTAAGTTTAAAGCAAGAGGAACATGAATAGTAGGAAGAAAGATGTCACTCTTCGGAGTCTACACACAAAGGGAGAGGGACCTTTGTAGAGCATAATCTGATTCTGAAACTGTAGTTGGAGAGGGCTTATGTGTGGGATGCTGGTGGTGACAAATAATGGTGGTTCTCCTAGAACCTCCAATCACATCATTTGTTCAATTTCAGATCCTCAAGGATCTCCTTAAGGGATCTGTGGTATCCTTAAAAAGACTCATCTTCTCTGTTGCCTGTCCTTTCTGTTTAGGTCTGTGGTTTATAAGGTGCATCCTTAGAACACTGGTCTTGGGTCACAGTCATAGTACAGAGAGTAGGGTGCTGACCCATACATGGCTGACCCGGATCTATCCCCAGCACCATATATGATCTCTTAAGGTCAAAGGTGATTCCTGAGCACAGAGCCAGGAGTAATCCATGAGCACTGTTGGGCATGCCCCCACCCCAAATAAAACCAAACAAGAAAAGAACAGTGGTCTTAAACTAAAATTTCAGACAGGCCTAGGACCCTACCTGCAGGTGCTGAAACCCGAATCTTTCAGCGTGAAAAACCATCCACTTCACTTGAAGTCTTCCTTGAATCTTTAGAAAATTCAGTGACATTGTGAGAATCACTAAAACTGATTTTTCTTTGTTTGTTTGGCAGCCACAGTGGCTCTGTTCAGGGCTTACTTTGGACTCTATTCTCAGGGATCACACCTGCTCTTACTCAGGAGAAGTGCTGGGGCTCAAACCTGGGTTGGCCAGGTGCATGGCGAGAGCTTTAACCCATGTGTTATCTAAGCTCTACAATGGATTTTTAAATGGAGCAAATACATGCATGTTGTGAAAATTCCAAGTAAGCACTATTGGATAAAATCACATAAGACCACTTTTAATGTATAAAAGCTGAAGCTGGAAATAATAGTCTTATTTCAGACCATATGTTACTTCATTGAGGATTTTTTAAATTATCATTTAAAAGAGGAATTTTGAACAGTTTTAAATGGAAAACTTATTCCCCACCTCCTTATTCCCCCAGATTACCCCGAGGACAGAGTACATTCCTATAATTAGGGACACTTTTGGGGCCAATCTCTTCTACTTTAAAATGGATCCACATACCAGTCACAGGATGTTTGTGGAATGGCATGTGTTTTGGGGTTGTATAATGAACAGCCCTCGTAAATGGTATAGATCCAGGGTACATTCTTTTACATCCATTGAGCTTCATTCAGCTTTAGCTTTGTGTAAGAAATTCATCCATCAGTCGAACAGCATTTACAAAAATAGCCAGTTTGAGGGAAGAAGATACATTTCATTTTTCTTTTTTTCTAAATTGTGACCTAGTAAGAGAAGTCCCAGCCCTGCCTGGGTTTTCCAAGTCACTTCATTTCACACCTTTTATCACATGCTGTTCACCATGTGAGCCGTGAACAGCAGACTCGGTACACAATCTGGGAAAGGCTTGGGGGACAAAGGAGAATTGTGAAAAAGCTCAAGTGCTTCAGTCCGAGAGTGGTATGGCTGCCTTTCAAGGTGGACTTCACAAGACTGTGAACACATTAAGTCTGAGTCATCACTTCTGGCACCCCAAGTTGGCTCCCCGAGTTTCTGTGTTTTTTAAGCCACTTAAAAAATCACTACATAGATGGTGAGTGATAATGCTTATTCAGAATAAATGAAGGAAGGACTGCATGGTCTTTCTCACCTGCTTAGAGAGGCAGAAGAATGAGGTTTTACAAGTTGATTCTACTAGGACGTTTCCTCTTTTCAGCGTCATGGAGGAAAGGATGCTTTTCACCCCAAGACCCCCTGAAACTGAGATTCTGTTTATTAGAAGATATTAACTTGGGGTATGTGGGCTTGTTGATTCAGGTTCTCTCTCTTTCACACACACATATTAAATAAAACCATACGTGCAAATTATTTCTAAAAACACTCCCTACCCATCAACATTTCCTTTGGAGAAATAAATATTGAGTTTTACAAAGACACATGAAATACTCACATGGCACATTGCTGGATCATATTTTCCTAATCTGACTTAGAAGGGAGATTTAGAGGGAAATCATTTGTTCCTGTGATCAAGATGAGTAATATTGATCTAGTCTAGTAATGAAAATGAATCAAACTCTGATTAGTGTCACACACACGTACTAGTGTCTACTATGCTATAAGACAAAATACATAGATGTTTTCATAATCTGCCCCATGAAATCATTAACTTCTCTCAGAGATTATACTTTGGATACCACCACCCCCCTTGTAGATATATAGAATAATGAAATACAAATATGTGACCAAGGTTTATCCCTGGAAATATTTCTTGTGTCTGTAGGTTACTTATACTTCCTATCAACAGAAAGACAAAGAAAAGGAGTAGAGTTCTTAAGGAGAGTCAATTCATGATTGTACAGACCCGGGCTTTAATTTCAAACCCTTGAATGAAGCTACTGAGACTTATAGTTGTTGCTTAAATGGGACTTGCAGTCAGACAGTGATTGCATGGTTGGCCTTTCCTGCTTCTGATATTCATGGGGATGTCAAAGGTGGGGAGAACACTGAAGTTTTGGAGTCACAAAAACATGGATACAGGCTTGAGATGTAGGAACCTGGGTTCAACCTCCAGTGCCACCCAAACAGCAGCACTAACCTATATGTCAGCCCTCTGCTTCCTACATGTGGCTGAATGACAGCCAGGTAACAAAATCCTTTATAGTATAGTCCACCATCTGAGAGACAGAGAGAGAAATCACAGTCTTGCAGTAAAGGTCTGGTGGAAATTAGGCAAAGTAACACTTGCACTCTCCTGAGGGGTTCTGTGTGGAAAGAATGTGAGCCCTTCCTACTTCTCAGGAGGCTGTCTCAGCAAGTCAAAAGCCAGAGAGATGGGACAGAGAAAATGTGTGTGTGACTCAGGAATTAAATCATTTTCCAATTAGGTTAGGGAAAAAGCTTGCGTGTTTGGATTGATTTCAGAATAGCAACATTCACAAGCATAGTTGCCGGAGGACGTTAAATATGTCCACAGGACAGTTCCAAGCCTTGACATCCAATATCTATTTTAGTCTTCGTAACAACTATAGGAGAGAGATATAATCATTATTCCCATTCCGCAAATATGAAACTGAGGTAAAATTGGGGTTTTGGTGATTTAACCAACCACACAACCAGTGATAGAAAAAGCTGGAATTGGACTTCCCACAGTATGACTTCACACCTGTCTTCTTCCCCTTTCTTTAAGTTTGATGAGGCTGTGTTTCACGTGGAACCAGATACATGGGCTAAAAATGAAGAGGCTGGAGAAGTCGGATTGACAAGGGGAGGTTTATTGTGAGAAGGAGGTTCTTAGGGTGTCTGGAGACAAGGTGAGGAAGGTATGAAACATGTTGCTTTATCAGGGCTGAGATTCACTAGAGGGGGATCAGCGCCATAGTCTAGTGGTTAGGGTGTTTTCCTTGCATGTGGTCGACATAGGTTTGATCCCCAGCAGCCTGTATGGTCTCCCAGCACTGCCAGGAGTAGTTCCTGAGTGCAGAGCCAGGAGTAACCCCTGAGCATTGCCGGGTGTGACCCAAAATACAAAACACAGAGCAAAAATGATGCACCTGAGGCTAAGACCACCAGGAGAGAAAAGAAGAGAACATTAGGTGGTTTCATGTCACTGCTTTTCGATTCAGTCTTTTAGCAGATATCCTTTGCAAAAGATGTTCAGAGTGCAGCTCACTTGGCTGTCAGGAGACCATCCCACAGCTGAGAGCCTGCAAAGTCCTGAGCCTGTGGCTCTGTGATGTCGTAAGGACAGACATCCCTTCTGCCCACACACACACAGTGATGCCCCTGCCCCTGATGCCAGGCGTGGGGTGTGAACTGTTGTTCTCTCCTTCTCCTCTCAGTTTCACAGATGATCAATGTGTTCATTCACAATCATGAAAATTCTTGTCTACAATTCGCACAGAAATAGAGACCGCCCACTTCATTTTAGCCCCAGCCTCTACGTCTGGTAACTCTATTCCAGTAATTGGGTCCGTAGCTACTTTGCACTCAGCGTTTGTTTTTCCTTTTCCTTCTTGAGTCTGTGCTGATACTATTCTCAGCCTGATCTGTCCCATACTGGTGATGCTCAGCTTATTGTTTTCTGCATTTCATGAGCATTCCTGGCTCATGGAAAGTGTTTTGTTTTGGAGGGTTGTTTTTCTTTGAGGGGGCCACGCAACTGTACTCAGACCTTATTCTTGGCTTTGTACTCACCTCAGGGGGCAGCTGGCAATCAAACCTGGGTTGGCCACATAAGAGTCAAATTTCCCACCCACTCCACTACTATTGCTTCGGCCTCACATGGAGAATATTTAAACGATGATCTGTATATTATTTTGCAGAATTTAGCACCTGCCCCCATGGAAGGATGATCGTTTTTTATTTGAGTGGTTTCACTTTCCTTAATGATGTCTGATTATAGTATCACTCCTCCCAGCACCAGATTGTCTGTATGCTGTCGGAAAGCAGGAGTTTGTTCTCTGTAATGCTTCTACATTGTGAAATACTCTACGTTGTCATGAGAATTCCAAGTGGCAGACTCAAATGTACTATGTGGCCTTCAACTCGTGGAAGAGTGTTGAAGTATTAGAATTTTGAAATATCACTTTTGGCTCTATCATTTGGAGCGTTTAGACGTGTGCTCTGATTGTGTGGTTAGGGGTGAGAAGGTGGACTTTGGAAGGGATCCAAAGACCCCTTTCCAGAAGGGGTCCTGGAAAATATAATTCCTACTATTCCTGCTCTGTGGCCTTGGGGAGAGCATACCAAAGGCTTTCACTGGTCAGAGCATGTAACAGTTCCCATTTCCTTCTTATACAAGTCCAGTAAAGCCATTGCTGGTATTGCTCAATTGTATAGGTGAGGAAATAAAGCTGTCGGGGGTTCTGTACCCAAGGAAATCTACTTCGGTTCTGTTAACCAGTGATGCCCTTAGATTTGTCACCGGGAGATATACCAGAGATATCCTGGATAATGCACATTGCACCTATCGAGAGCTTGCAGTGGAAACTAATTTTATTGAACTGCTATCGAATTGCTTTTTCCCTCCTCCATTTGCTATGGAATATTAAATTGTCATTTGCAATATCACCCTGCAGATTCTGAGAGGAAAACAAACATTTCAGAATGTTTTAATCTTCTCTCCTCAAATCATATTCTGTTACACAAACAGAGTCTCCCTGTTTTATCTTAAGTGATCGATAGTCTTTAAATCTTTTAAGTTAAAAAGCAGCAGGCAACCTCATACCCATGTTTCAGACTTCCTATAGTCTGTTAATTTTCTCCATAATATCTTTTAAGCTAAAGAAATTTAAAGAAATCTTCTGTACTTTTAATATGTCAATAATTATCCAGTTGGATGCATATAACTATAGTTCCCAATAATTTTTATCTCGATAGATTCCAATCATTCATTAGAAATATTCTTTTCAGAAAATTATTTGTGCTAAACATAAAATGATGTTAGCATGGATATGATAAAACAAAGAAGCTTATAATAACTTGAAAATAGAATTAGGCATAATTTTGAGAAATATTAAAATTGCTACCCAAGTTTTCTTACTTATTTCCTTCTTTTCTTCTTTCCTCTCTTAAAACTGACAGCAAGCTGAACCAAGAAATCTTATAGTCCACAAGTTCTATTCATCTGCTTTTTATTTTTCTATGCTTTAATCTCCTTCCAAAAATATTAGAATAAGTAAATACATTTTATGAAAATCTTGGCACATTTCCTGGATTTCAGGCATGTGAGGAATGGGTTGGCACAAAAGTGATTTTTTAATGAAAAATTAAGTCTATATTTACATTTTAAAATCCCTGGAGACATCATTGATATAAGCCAAGGTAGCCATTTTCAGTAAGGAAAATAGGTTATATATGATTTTAATGAATAGTTTTTTTTTAAGTGCATATAGAACTAGAGAGATTGTACAAAGGTTAAGGTACTTGCCTTGCATATGGCACACTCTGGATCCTTCCCCAGAACCATGTGTAGTCTCCTGAGCACTGCCAGGAGTCAGTCAGCCCTGAGAGCACAGAGCCAGGAGTCAGCCCTAAGCACTGACAGGTGTGACACCATATTCAAATAAATAAAAACAAAAGTGTGTATAACAACTGGCTATAGATATAAATCTTTGTGTTGAGTAACTTTATAACACAAACCATAATCTAGTTTCTATCAGTAACTGGAGAAGAAGAAATTATTAAGTAGTAGAGCCTATCTTCTATTATACTGTTAGACAATCCCAATCTACCAAATTAATAGACATGTGCCATTCTAATTCATACCAGACACTGTTCTGGGTATTAAGAAAAGTGAGATATAGATCCTCTCATCTTTACAATTATGGGATTTTTGTTTGTGTTTTGGGGGGCTACAGCCAGGCTCTGCACTCAGGGATTAGTCCTTATGGGACTCGGGGGACCATATGGGGTTTCAGGGATAAAACTGGTCATGTGCAAGGCAAATGCCCTACCACTGTATTATTGCTCTGGCCCTTTGACAAGTATGTTTCTAGAGAAATATAGGTGTGAGTCATTTATTGCCTGGCTACCACTTTCTCCTTTATTAAAGAAGACATATCAAGAAGCAAGTCTATGACAATCAGATTATGATGAGAGTTTAATGCATGAAATTGCAAATCACACATAACCTGCCACTTTACATATAATTGTTAGCAAGTGGCTGGTACACTCAATACCAAGAGCAAGTCTTCTGAGGATCCCAGTGCTGACAGCTGGTGCTCAGGTTTCTATTGGGGAAAGTGATGTCATATGAGAAGAACTGAAGGATAGAAAGCACACCTCACTCATGATCATCTGAAAGCCCTCATGCCATGAGTCGTGGGCATCCCTCCTCTGAGAGTCCCCCTTCTAGCCAGCACCTCCTTACTCCATATTCTGTAGCACTGTCAAACCATTGTTTATCGATTTGCTCGAGTGAGCACTAGTAACATCTCCACTGTGAGACTTGTTACTGTTTTTTGCGTATTGAATACACCACGGTAGCTTTCCAGGGTCTGCCGTGTGGGCAGGATACTCTTGGTAGCCTGTCGGGATCTATGAGAAGGAGGAGGAATCAAACTCGGGTTGACCACGTGCAAGGCAAACACCCTACCCTCTAAGCAGATGTGCAAAAGATCCCCTACCTGAGACTAGAGCAATAGTACAGTGGGTAGGGCATTTTCCTTGCACACAGCCGACCCAGGTTCAATCCCCAGCATCTCATAGGGTACCCCAAGCACTGCCAGGAATAGTTACTGAGTGCAGAGCCAGGAGTAGCCCCTGAGCATCGCTGGGTGTGACCCAAAAAGCAAAAAGCAAAAAAAAAAAAGACCCCCTACCATAATTTCTCTGGTCAGTGCTCCCCTCCCCACTGCTTGGACACAGTAAACCCCAACTTTAGACTGGAGACAGTACAATGTACAATTACTCCATATTCACCACCACTGTTTTTCTTCTTCTCTTTTTCTTTTTGTTTTATTTCCCATGCAACCATCTATAACTATATTTGTCCTTTCCAGCACTGCCAGTAGTACTGTTCACAGAAATGGAAGTGTCTTATTTTTTGAAATTTAATTAATTTCTTGTTTGTTGTTTAGGAGCCATACCCAGCAATACTCAGGGGTTACTCTTGGCTTTGCTCTCATAAATTACTTCTGGCAGTGCTCATGGGGCCATAGGGGATGCTGAGGATCGAACCTGGGTGGGCTGCATGCAAAACAAAGGCCGTATCTGCTGTACTATCTCTCTAGCCCTGGAAGCATTTTATTCTTCCCTGATCTTTCTGGGAGCTGCTGCATGTATGTGACTATTGTTGAGCATTTGGAACATGGCTAGCACGATGAAGGGAAGCAGTTTTAGTACGATTCAGTAAATAATGATGATGCAGTTTTAGCATCATTAGCCTTATGTGACTAGGGGTAACATGACAGCCCAAGTCTAGATGTTTATTTTTTGAAATTAATTTTCTAAATTTTAATTTCATGTTTGTTTCCCTTGTCAATCATAGAATCGTATCTGGCAAATTCCTATGTTCAAACTTTTATTGTCTTGTTTTCAAAATACACACAAACATATATATATGTATATATATATATATATATATATTTGGTGTGAGACAAACAACTAACTCATGTTTTGATTAAACAGTGGCCTAGATCTTGAGTAGAAAGGGAAATGTCAGTGGCTTTTTGTGCACACACAGCCTTAAGGTCACAGCAGCTGGCAGGACAGAGACTCGCTCTGGGCATAATGCCCCACGAAGGATTTCTACTTTACTTTAGTTTTGGCTTTGCGGGTCTGCACCTGGCGTTACTCGGGACTTGATTACTGACTCTGTACTCAGGGCTCAATCCTGGCCAGGCTCTAGGAGCCATGTGGGATGCTGGGAAATGAGCTCATGTCAGCTACATACAAGGCAAGCACCCTTCCTGCTGTGCTATCACTCGGCTCCCAATGATATTTCTTTTGACCTTCTAGTCAAGGAAAAGTTTTCTTTTTCCTCCCTGTTCTACACTGTTTCCGAGACAGCATGAGAGGAAGAAGAGGGTGACTAAAGTGTGCCCTGAGAAATGATGGTGTTCCCGTATACTGCATCCTGGGTGTGAGGATACTTGAGGGTGAGGGCGTGGGGGGAGATTGCTGTGGTCTGACAGGAAAGGTGTGCAGAAGAAGGAACCCCTTTGCATGGGAGGTAGTGAGCTCCATGAAGGCTCTATGATGAACTGTGCAGTTGGAAGTAAGGGAATACCTGTTCTAGGAGAAACGTCTGGAGGTCACTGGTATATGCTACACATGACACATGAATGGGTAAAATGGCCCAGGTACCATATGAGGTATAATAAGAGAGAAAGAACATAAAAATGGTATAAACATTATGCGATGGGTGAGGGAGCTTTCAAGGAAATAGGAGAAAGGAAAAAACAAGAGAACTCAGTCATCAGAGAGAGGAAGAGAGATAATTCCAGGGGAAAAGGTGGTATATCCATCCACAATGGAATGGGCCATTCAGCTCTAAGAAAAAATGAAGTCATGCCACCTGGATGGATTTCAACGGGGTCATTCTGAGTAAAGTCAGAAGAAGGACAGATCCAAAATGAACTCTGGGCCGGCATGTGAAATATAAAGAAAAGTAGTAAGGGAATGATAGGGAAAGGCAATAAGGCTGAGGACTGGCCCAGAGAACGAGCTTACCAAAGGTGGAGGACAGAAGGTAGATTACTGAGAGAACGGTGGAGGGAAGCAGACACCTGTTGAGTGTGTAGTGTTGGCACTCACTTTTTTGTACTAATGAGCCTGCCACTAATCGTATTGTAAATCATGGTGCTTCAAATGGAAATAAAGCATTGGAAGTAAAGGTGTATGATGTGCTGTGGGAAATCAGGGTAAGGTGGGACTGAAAATATCCATCAGATGAAGTCTCTGGTGTGGCAAGCAGAGATTTACGTGGGAACCAATGCCATGGCTCTGAGGGAGAGCGGAATTCAGGACACAGGAGTCAAATTCTGGAATAAGCTTGGGAACTGGTGGGGAAGATGCTGCAGGTGCTCTAGATGGAGGCAGTGAGAGATGGGTCGAGAACAAAGAGGACTCTGTTGTGCTTTGGTCGGAAGGCAGGTTGGAGTCAGAGGGGCTGGACGGGTCTGTGAAGGAGCCCTCGGCGATGTACAATGGGTAAAGGTTGTCCAGAGCAGGCCCCTGAGGAGAGAGGATGGTTGGGCTCTAAGAATAGATGGAGAGAGAGTCTCAGCCTTGGGCAGAAGAACTTGTAAGGGGACAAACTTCCATTGAAGAGGAAGCAACCCATGTGGCTGCAGGCAAATTATCCAGCTCTCTAGATGGCAGTTGAACAGGGCCCACGGAAGTACTGGCCTTGCCCAAACTCATCCTAAATCTCAGCTCCAAACTAGCCCACCGGCCAATGCTGTAGGGCTTCCAGGCGGGTTCCCTGCCCACTGCGGGGCTTCCCAGAAGCAAACTCTCAAAGGAAGAGACTCCTTGTTTGACTACGTTGAAAGTGAACAATCACTGTGTTGGCTATTCCCTCTCTGCAATTTGCATAGTGAGTTGTGTGGTCTTAAGTCTTTTAAACAGTGCAAAAAATACTCCTTGAGCTTCTAAGGTACAGAGGCCTGAGCTGTAAGCCAGGCTTCCATCTGGACCAGCATTAACAACACCTGTGTATGCCAAGCGGGGTCCATGGTGCCCCCCTCCGCCCTCTCTGGGGTGCAGCTGAGAGACTAATTTCGCAGGTGCTCGGGAACACAGTGGCTGCAGGCTGAGGGGGTACACTGGGATCAGGGTGGCATCAGCCTCTGACAAAGTCTCGTTATGCAAAAGGAAGTTTTGACTAAGCATTCAAATACTTAATGATTTTTTAAAGTAAAATGCCCTGTCATGAAATGAAACAGGATGTATAAAATCTATATCTTGTTTTCGACATACACATTTCATTATGTGACTGATTATTCCTTCGATATGAAGCTGAGCAGCTGTTTCTCCAGATGCCACATCAGGGCTCCGAGGGAACAGTTGTGGAATCCAATACCACCGTTAGCTGGATATTGAGAGAAATACTACAAGATGTCTCTGGTCTAGTCAGGAAGGCCCAATGAACTAAAATTTAAATACACAGCATGGAATTTCTGGCAGAATTTGGATTACATTCTAAACAAGGCAAGTATTATTGCTCTGCTTGGGAACTTACCACGTTCCAATTTTTGTTATTTAAAAATCTATTAAAAGCCCGCCATGATAAACCCTCTTTGTTTTTCTGACAATCAGTTGTCATTGTGGCAGCCAATTGTTTTGAGAGAGAAAGTGCAACATTGTTATTTCTAAGAAGGGGCTGACACACACACAATCCATATATTTAGCTGACTCAAATGTGTGTGGACTAACATATTAAATCATAGGCATAACCACTCGAAAGACAGACCAGAAGGTTACAAGTAATTTTCATGCAAGACCTACCAGCCTTATACTGAAATGAGAAACTGCTCATAATCTGGTTCGTAACCTACTTCCGTTCTGCACCATGGAGAGGAAAAATGAAGAGTGGAGGGAATTTTTGGAAGGATTCCATTGCTCTAGAATGAACTAGCAGATAATTGTGTAAATGGTGGAAAGAGCTTAAAAAGTAACTCCACAAATTGGCAATTTACCAGAAAGAACTTTATTTTAAAAAGAAAGAAAGAAAAAAAATTGCTTGTTTCTTTTGACATACAAAAGATGTAACTCTTGCATAGTCTTTTTTCCTAAAATATGTATGAAGAGGCCAGGGAAAGCTCAAAGGGTTGGGGTACATGCTCTACATACCCCCAATTCCTTTCTGATTCATGTGATGATCCCCAGCACCCCATAAAGTCCCTCTGAGCATAGAGCCAGGAGGAAGCCCTGAATATGGCTGGGTATAACCCCCAAAGCACTGTAGCATTGTCATCCTATTGTTCATCGATTTACTCGAGCGGGCACCAATAACATCTCCATTGTGAGACTTGTTGTTACTGTTTTTGGCATATCAAATACCCCACGGGTAGCTTGCCAGGCTCTTTCATCCAGGTGGAGTACTCTCGGTAGCTTGCCAGGCTCTCTGAGAGGGACGAAGAAATCGAAACCCAGGTCGACTGCATGCAAGGAAAATGCCCTACCCGAGTGGTATCACTCCAGCCCTCATGTGATGATAGCATTGTTATTTTTTAATGTATTTTGGCACTGAGAATGCACTGCTCCCATGACTAGGAAATCACAATCACCCTCCTGTGTAAAAAACTAAGGCAAGCAGAAGGGCGTGTGTACTCACGGGCTCTCTTGGCGGCTCTTTCTCACCGCCCGCATTCGGTGCTCTGGAACCGCTGTGTATGGGCTGGATCAGGACGGCTGTTGGCCAAGGACCGGCAAGGGAAGAACGAGGACCAAGCTGGTTGCTGATTAGTTACCGTTTATCCAATCTTCCATCTTTCTCATCTCCCGTACTCCTAGCTCCGTCCTCTCTGGATCTACTCTAGCCTCTCTGGCTTTTCTCCTCTCTCCTCCTACTTGTCTCTCCCACCTTGTCCTCTAGGCTACACCCAGCCAGGTAGCAAAATCAACATAAGAAAGCCCTTCCTGAGGGCAGGGCATTCCAAAGCCCTTCCTGACTCTTAAGATTTTTTTCCTTTATCTAGTCCAAACACTTATTAACATCTAATACTAGTTATTTTTGTATGGACATAGCAAGAGATACATTGAGGCTTGCAAGGCAGCTCTCCTGGCAACATCTTGCCACAGGCTCAGACTACAGCACTCAGGCCAGATTAATCACTCCTAACCCTAGCAGGGTCCAAATCTAGTTATCACTGTTTGGATCATGACAACATTTGTCCATGATCAAGCTCTTAACTTATAGTTAAGCATTAGGCACTTCGGCCAGGCCCATCTTGAGGCCAGGGTAGCACACAACTCACTGCTTGCCCTGGGTCCGTCTCATCCCTGGTCGGGACCCTGCTTTTGGGGGTGCTAGGAAGTAAGGGCAGCTGAGGCTTAGGTCGAGAGAACAGATGCCCAGGAGGAAAATATCATGTAGAGTCAAATGACTCCCAGGTAGCATTTGCTAAGTCTTCCTGTGTCCTTACAAAAAGGGCATTGCTCTGAATAAACTATGCAAAAGACTCAAGAAGAAGAGAAAAACAATATTTACAAGTCAACAGAACACTAAGAAAGAAGCTATAAATAAAGAAAGAGGAATGGGAGCACTAAACTGGAGTAACCCAATAAACCTAAACTACCTGAGGCTATGTTATCCTACACTCCCCAACAAAAACAAACAAATACAGAAACAAACCTGTGTCTTTAAGCTTAGGTAAGACATGCAGAGGGTCCTTCGAGCTTGCAGACAGAAACATTCAGGTATTCCAAGTGAAGGACACTTGTCTTTACATTGCATTCTATTGTGAGTGATGCGCTCTCACCTCTGTAATCTCGTCCACTGCTTTCTTAGTTCTGCCACCACAGGTTTCTTATCCCAAAATGCCCAAGAACACAGTGTTGGACTGTGCTCATGCGTCTGAATTTGAACTAGAATCCATGGATTCCATCTCCTTCTCTAGGACCACCCGAGACTCCTTAATGAACTGGGCCACTGTCCTGGTCAGTTCTGGGTCCACCTGCCTTCTTAGTATTTAATGATATGACCTGAGCCCTAGGCAGACAGTGTGGGAACGTGACTTTGGGTTGTGCTTATTCTCCTAAGTCTCCCTAACTTCTTATCACTGATCAGTGAAGAGATACAATCCCATACATACATATTTTAGGCTAGTGCGTAATGATAGGCCTGCTTGGAACAAGTCAACACAAAACAATTTTCTTTAGAGTGTTTCAAGTCACGAGTTAAATTCGATGTGTGAGTGCCTAGCAAAATGTCACTGGAGTTATCCTTGGCAGACAAGATATCAGTTATAAAACCCTTAATAGGAAGTGTGATGGGAAGAGGGAACATGAGAGAAAATCATCGTTGACATCTCCCGTATAACTGCTGGTAAGAAGTAGGTTGTAGCAAATTAAGAGTTGTAAAAATATGTCATTATGTTAAAGATCTTTGAAGAGCACCTTCAAAACTTTAAACTGAGCCCTATTGATTCACTCTGGGCTGTCCCCAGTTCCTGATGCCATAGTCACTATAAGGGACCTTAATTTTTGAGAGGTGTATTGGTAAAGTCAAGAGGTTGCAAATCATTGATAGTGATATAAACATCTCGAGAATGATGTGACAGCAAATGGGGGGTCTGTTTTTGGACGGGGCTGGGCACCCATGGAAGATTTTTAAGCAACGATTCACTCCATTGAAATGCTAGGGGGCAACTCCAAATGCCAGTCAAAGAAGCAGAGGATGAGGCTGATGGAGTCCCAGCACAAAATCTTGTCAGTGCTTGTTAAATCAGAAAACATGGCCCCCCAATAAATAATTAATCCTACTAATGAGAATAAGATTTTGTTAAGAGTCATGATTGAGCTCACTACTGCCTCTCATGAACTTTGGGTAATAGGCAAGAAGTATTAATGAGAAGGCAACAAAATGCCTGTTTAATAGATCCACTAAATCTCTCGGGCCACTGGGAATTCATTTAGTAAATTGTTAGTGTAGTAGAAGAAATCACTCCTTAATGACCCCCAAAAAGTATCTTCCCCAAAGTGTCAATTTCTTCCCCATATAGGAGACGCCAGTCCCATATACAATATGAAAATACAATCATTAATAATGTGCCATTTCCTTGTCAATATTGTGATATTTGATATGAACGTTTAAAGAAACTTGATTGTCCTTTATTTTAATGACTAAGTTTTTTTGAGAGCAAAAGTTAATCCTTATATGCATGTGTGTGCGTCTGCGTGTGTGTGTGTGTGTGTGTATTTTTTTTTTCACACCATGAAGGCTAAAAACAGCTACTGAAAAAGTAAAATTTCAGTGTTGACATAAATCCTGTTGAAAGAACCACAAAGAAAGATAAGATCTGTAATTTAAATCACATTTTCTTGTGTCTCAGTTCCGAACAACCCAGTCATAACAACAAGAAATGGGTCGCCTTCGAATGGTTGGTGGGGGTGGATTATTAGCTGGGAGCTGAGATAACAGCCATCTTTAAGGATGGTCATCCCCTGACGCCATGATTAATTAAGGTATCTGCCAGTCAGATGGGCTTGAATCATCTCTTCAGAAAGGGCAGAAAGCCTCGGTATTTACATAGGGATCACACGCTCATATTCAGAACGCTGTCACTGCCTCTCTTGGCAGCCTGTGACTTGTTGGCAAAATGTCTTCAATTATGGGCAAACTGCCTAGTCTCATATCATCACAAACCAATTTGTTAGGATGTGTGTATTTGGAAAGCTCTGAAAACAGAAATATTTTACTTCTTTTAAAAGGGTGGGGTAAACCTTTGTGTACAGACCTTCAAAAATACCAAATATCATAAATTTTCACCCTTAGATAAATATTTAATCAAAATGCATATGCCTTTCGCAAAGGCACACAAAGGAGAGTTAATGTGTTAATGTTCGTGTTAAGTAGTCAGTCTGTGAGTGTTTACAGAGATTGCAGAATTAAGAAGCTGAAATATTTCTGCCTGAACTCGACAGTTAAACTAGTGTAATGTTACCATGGTTTTTCTTTAATAACATCACATCGCCAGCATTCTTTTTCAAAAATAATTCTTTCTTCCATACTTCCTACCCTGTATAATAATGAGGGCTGAAGTATTAGTTATTATAACTTACAATATTGTAAAGATATAAATGATACAGAGATAAATATAAAGACGCACAGAGTGTGGCAAAAAGCCTACAGCAGCAAAAAATGGAATTCAGGCCTATTAATGAAATAAAACCGAGATGAAGAAACATATTAGCATTCTTCCACTTTTCTTGCTCCTTACTCTCTCCCGATAAGCTGTAAGAAAAAAATTCAAAATTATGCTAACTAATAAACAATTGTTACTACATAAATTCTGTTGACACTAATTCCTCTGCTCCTTATCTGAGGTTTTATGTGTTATTTTAAACTTGAAGAATAGCTACTTTTCCACAAAGTTGATTGCAAAATGCATGCCAATAAACAAATGTTATTTTTTTTCTATTAGATTTATTAGGGAGTTTTATCTATAATAGTTTTATCTATTTGTGTGTTTGCTGCTTAATTTGCCTTCCCTATGACATTGTAAGCCTCAGAAGGATAAGAATCATGTCTTTTTCACTGTTGTTTTCCCAGCACCCGCAATAACTGTGATTCATGCTAAAAATATTTTTTTCAATGATTCTAAAAGACAAGCCATCTGGAGAAATGGCACCCAATGTAATAATTCTAAAATTTTTTACAGAAAATAAATACAACACAGGTAGTGTTGACTTTTCTGTCATAACAAATATGCTAAAATAGTTACTGATAGGGATGTAGTTGCTGGTCACTGAAGAGTATTTTGTTCTATAGAATTTTGGTTATTTGTTTGGGGGATTTGCTGGGTTTGTTCAGGGATCCCTACAGGCAGGGCTGAAGGCAAAATATTTGGTGCCAGGAATGGAACCAAGATCAGTTACGTGCAAGGCAAGTGCTTTATCTGCTGTACTATCTCTCCACCCACCTTTTATAGCACTTTCTTTTCTTTATTTTTATTTTGTTGGTGTTGTTTTTGTTTTGGGGCCACACCTGTCTTTGCACAGGGACCACTCCTGGCAGTGCTCAGGTCTGATATGTGCAAGAAAATTAACCTACTCATTCTGCTATCTCTCTGGCCCTTTAAAAAATATTATTTTCAAGAATTAGTAGAATTTTTTTCAGTTTGCATCTTCTTCCTCAGAAATTTCTTTTCTATCAAAACAATTACTTATCTAGTTGAAACTCCTGAAACTTAAGCTCTATTTCCGGCCTCATCTCTAAATATATCATAAGACACAGAACTGTACACTGAGAATTCCTTTTCCTGATGGAAATCATACAACTTGGAACCCTTCAGTCTTTTACTCTTTTTATTTTCCCCAAAGATATTTGTGGATCTGCTTTTCCCATTCCTTATGTTTAACCTATTTATTTAAATTTCTGGGGCTGGAGTGATAGCACAGCGGGTAGGGCATTTACCTTGCATGCAGTCAACCCAGGTTCGATTCCTCCGTGCCTCTCGGAGAGCCCGGCAAGCTACCAAGAGTATCTAGCCCGCATGGCCGAGCCTGGCAAGCTACCCATGGTGTATTTTGTATGCCAAAAACAGTAACAAGTTTCACAATGGAGACGTTACTGGTGCCCGCTCAAGCAAATCAATAAGCAACGGGATGACAATGACAGTGACAGGGACAGTGATCTAAATTTCTGATAATGAAGGATATTTGTCTTTTAGAAACCAGAAGCAAAGAAGTTAAGTTGAAACAAACAAGAGTGTAAGACAACAACGGCATGTGAAGCAAAGACCAAAGACATAAAGTTGTTTTAAAATAGCTTTGTTCTTAAAATAAATTAGCATTTGACAAATAGAAATCTGGGAAGGATACTAAAATATAAATTTTATCTAATTTGTTTACAAGTATCAATGGACAACATGAATTTTTCCTGGATGCAGGTACTCTTTAGTTCTCTGAAAAAAATGTTGTAAGTACTTATTTTGTGATATGCTTCTGAGATAAGTTTTGGAGGATGACTAAAATATACTCTGCTGATCAGGAAAATAGTATACTTTCCTTATTTATATATAAAGAAAGGGCCATTTGACTTATATGAAGTGGCAAATGAATCGGCATGTGGGTAGATTATTCCCTTCACTTTACATCTCTTTACTCATTTCAACTATTGAAAATATGGACTTGATTCATGAAATAATGGTCATTGACTTCTCAGGACCTCTTAGATAACCCTACCTTCTGTTTGGTCTCTGTTCTGGTATTTTTACGAAGAGTGCCCCTTTTTGTAAGGGCCATCCTCTGGATCAAGGAATCAAGTTTCGATAAAGCAAATATGAAGCAAAAGACCTTCATATGTTGCTAAATATTCTCATAGTTCTTTCTTGGGAAGAAGACCAAAACATGACATTTTGCCTAATAAATACATATGTGGGGAGGGGCCGGGAAGAGTGCCTGTTTCAGTTTCAAAAGTTTGGACAGTGAATCATGTGATCAGACAGTGGATTGATAAGAATGTTTCAAATACCTATATCACTACCGAGTGCTTTTTCTCCACCTCTGCTTCCTAAGACCAACCTTCCTTTCTCAGGTGTGCAGAAGAGGGAAAACTGGTGTGTATTGTTGCTCTTGAGAGAGAGAGGCAACCTGGTGCTAAGCCCAGCTTGCATCAAGCCCAGCAACCTTTGCATCCATTGGGCTGTCTTGCCAAGACCCAGCTGTCCTTATCCCTGTGGATTAGCCATGGCATTTCTTAGAAAGGCAGAACAGTAGAGAAGCAACAGTCTAGGTTTTTGGAGTCCAACAACCAACGTGTGAATCCCAACCTCATCCGGAATTAGCACCGTGAGAGCATTGAGCACATCGACTTATATAATGAAAGTTCTTAGACTAAAGCCTGGCACATAAAAAGTACTCAGTACCTGTTAGCAAGTGTTATTCATGCTCTAGAATTAAATGTGGTCTGAAGGTGAGTGCAAAAGACACAGTGAGATCTAATGAATGAGATCGAGTAACATTACTGAAGATGAGCCTGGCAAATCTCAAAGCTGTTATTCCCTAATACCAGCAATAATATGTTCATCGTAGATATTCTAAAAATGTGCATGAAATTTGTGTGTGTATGAGCCTAGATTTAGAAACTCTGAGCAGGTACTGCTTTCTAGCTCTAAATAGACTGCTCAGGGCTGCCAAACTGTGGTTAAAAAAATCTAGCAAAATGCCAGCGCATTTCAAATAAGATGCAGATATGAAATTCACTTGTGCTCTGAGGGTGCATAAAGACGCTGCTAAATTAGAAATGCAGAGAAGGAGGGCTTACTTATCCTGTTTATTTGAAGTCAGAGCCAGACTCCCGATGGTTTAATGGCCCTAAATACTTCATTGAGTTTTTCCAGTAGAAAGAGATTATATTTATCTCTTAAACAGCCCATTGATATTTTCTTATAGGAACTGGGAGAAATTTTTTCTTTTTTCTTCATTCTTCCAAGAAGGTTTAACTCCAGTGGAATACAAACTCCTTCAGTGACAAAGGATTGTGTCAGTTCATACCCCTTGTGTGTCCTTCCTGAGCCCTGCACCAGCCAGAGGTTCCTGGGTGATTGTGGATGAAGGGTCACACCACACAGGTGGAATCACTTCCTGTTTGATGTTTTACCTTCCCGCTTCTTGGTTATTTGGAACAAATTCAATAAGAAGTCTCTTTGATTTCATGCACAGGCAGCACGTCAGGAAAAGCTTAGAACTTTATCTTTTTTTAATTGGCAGGCACTGGTTGTGTTTAGGGATTACATCTGGCTCAGTGCTCAGGAATCACTTCTGGAGGGTCTTGGAAGACTATATGGGATGCTAGGGATTGAACTGTTGGGCTGTGTGAAAGCAAGCCTGTTGTCCTCTATACTATCCCTCCAAGCCCCAAATTCATTTATGTGAAAAAAATTTGATAGCAATATGAAACTATTGTTTTCTTCAGGTTATAAATAAGATTTATTTTCCATGAAAACACATTTCATACATAATTTGTTTACTTAAGGCATTTATTTGGGGGGAGCTTTGGCCACACCCAGTCATGCTCAGTACTTTCTCTTGGATCTGAGCTGAGAGATCACCTCTGGCAGGGCTCAGGGAACCATGTGTAATGCTGAGGATTGAACTCAGGTTGACCACGTGCCAAGAAAGAGCCCTGCCTGCTGTACTCTACCGTTGCCCCTGGAACATTGCCTTCTGACCAAAGTGAAGATCTGCCACGTAGATGAGGAACATATTGCTTGGTTCTCCATTGAAATGGAGACTTTAATTAACATAGAAATGGAAAGCTTTCACTCCTTTTGAAAACTAGAATAAGGTTGCGAGAATTACTTGGCTGATTTTGGGAAATGACAAGCTCTGATAAGCTAGTAATGCTGACTTTTGTAGGCTCCCTTTCCCGATTCCCACCTTTGGATAGCACCTGTTTCTGGAGAGTGAAGCTCAGAATTCCTAAGCAGCCTCAAGATTCAGGCAGCCATAGCAACCGGAAGAGCAGATGAAGTTGCAACTGGAAAGGAAATGAGTTTTGCTCTCCCTTCCGGCCCTGAGTGCCTTACCTTTAACAGTCAAGGAGATGTTCCAGTGTCTTCTAAACAGTCTCAACTGTCTGATGTGAATTGTCCTAGCCCCCAGTGACTTTTGTTGGTTCTTGTTTCAAAGCAAAAACGTTTCCATCCCACCATACTGAGAGGAAGGTATAATAGTGGAAGGCAACTCTAGGAAACAGTGGCTACAGACTCTAGGGGAGAACAGAGAGGCCCCTGACATAGTCTACGGTATTCAGAGAAGGTTCTGAGAGCTGACAAGAGTCATGCAAGTTATGCTGCCAACAGTCTCCCAAATCAGGAGTTGGTTTCAGCGTTATTTACAAAAAATGAAACCCAGACACTTAAAGCTCTACTCATCTGTTTCACATTCATGTTTTAGGCATTTTTTTTCACTCCTTTTCTCCTTTTCCCCTTCCAATCCCATCCCCATACTCCTGATGCCCAGACACCTTGATTCCCACTGATGCCTGCTGTACCCTCTTCTAGGATTCATAGATCTTACTCCATACAGGTCCAAGATTGCATTGCTCCCACTGAGTAGAACAATCAGCAGTTTTCTCTTTTATTCCATCTCTTACAGACTCTAGGATTCTAGAAGGATAGGGTCGTGGTGGTGCTGGCAATGCTGGTGATGAGTTAACTTGGAGGCACTGGTAAAAATGCTTCATTTTTATGCCTATCGGTGCGCTCATTTGCATAGCAGAGATAATAAGAGCCACTGAGAGGTTGACTGAGTAATGGGTGAGAACACAGAGGCTGGCCTGGTTTCTCTGGCACAGAGTGGGCAGAATTAGATATGACCCAGAAATTCCACTTCTGGGCATCTACCTCAGGGTCCAAAAAAGCTCAACGCTACATTTGTACACCAGTGTTCATTGTGGCATTATTCACAATTGTCAAAATGTGGACACAACTCAAATGTCCAAGAACAGATGACTGGATAAAGAATCTATTGTGCATATGCATGATAGACTATTACTCAACTATAAGAAAAGATGAAATCATGCAATTTGATTCTATGTGGATGGAACTGGAACGTTATTTTATTCATTTTGTGCTGATTGAAGTAAGCCAGAACGTGAGAGATGTATGGAATGATCTTTCTCTTATGTGGACTATAAAAAAGCCATAAGTAAGAGAACAATGATGGCCAATGGCAACAGAGTATAAGAACTGGTCTACATGGAGCTGGGGCAATAGTACAGGAGGTAGGGCATTTTCCTTGCACGTGGCTGACCTGGGTTCAATCCCCAGCATTCCATATGATTCTCCATGCACAGCTAGGAGTAATTCCTGAGTGCAGAGCCAGGAATAACTCTGAGCATCACTGAGTATGACACAAAAAGAAAAAAAAAGAACTAGTCTACAGAACAGAGGTTATCAGGCAGTGAGACAAGGGAAGTAGCCTGGGATTTGTGGAGTGGGGTAGGAGGAGACAGTGAGGGAGGGACCCTGAGACAATTGTGGAGGGAAACTATGATGGAGGTTGATTGGAATGTTGTATGCATTAAACCTTACCACTGACAGCACTGTAAAACTGTAAATGAGAGTGGTTAAAATTTGAAAAAAAAAATAGATGCCTGTAACAGCTGGTCCCATGCTTTGTTCTTCTCATGCTTTGGCCAGTGTTTGAGACATCAGAATCAGCGTCCCTCCAACGTTAAGTATCCTGAATCTCCTTCCTGCTGAGGTAGAATCATAGACTCCCAGCCTAGAGGGTTGGTTGTTTTAGACTTCTGTAATAGCGTTCTGGTGTACTACAGAGGTGATGAAGTGTGTGTAGCACTTTGTGTTTATGTCTGTATTTCAGGGGGAAGAATTGTGGTACAGAGGAGAGGATGACTTTACCAGGTAAAGTCGGAAGTTAATGGCAGAACTTGAATCTAGAACACAGGCATACTCCTACTCATTCACTCATTTTATTCATTATTGAGGGGTACTTTGTATCAAGCTAGTAAAACATATGAACTTATACTGACAGATTGGATAAATCTGACTCCCTGGCCTTAACAGAGTTTATTTAAAGGTAGACACTATGCAAATAAATATTCAGATAAATATATGATCAATAGACTAGAACCGTGGCACAGGGAGATTGTGGGGGAGGTGAAAATCTATTTTAGACTGAGGGGCTAAGAAAAATCATCTGATTGGTCAATGCATTTGTTTTGTTCTTTATGGTAATGTGTGTGAAATCATAATTAGCAGTCGGTTTATTCAGAGTGCTATGGTCCAGACATTTGTGATTAGTTGGATGCAATCCCTTCCAGGATTGCCTACGTTTTGAAGAATTTTAACAGATGCACATGACTCAGGGCTGGAGCGATAGCACAGCAGGTAGGGCATTTGCCTTTTTTGCAGCTGACCCAGGCTTGAATCTTCTGACCCTCTCGGAGAGCCCAGCAAGCTACCGAGAGTATCTTGCCCGCATGGCAGAGCCTGGCAAGCTACCCATGGCGTATTCTATATGCCAAAAACAGTAGCAAGTCTCACAATGGAGACGTTACTGGTGCCTGCTTGAGCAAATCAATGAACAATGGGACGACAGTGCTACAGTGCTACACATGACTCAAATACAATATTCAATATCCAGCAGCCAAGACTTGCATCAGTATTTGACTCTATCAGGCCCTCTTCTCTGTAATCTCTTACCTTTGTTTTCTTTCTCTATGTCCAAAGGCAAAAAAAAAAAAGTCCACTGTGGTCATCTTCATTTTTGCATTGTCTTTTTCTCTTTTTGTTGTTTTGTCTAGGGGCTCAGTGATGCTCTGGGTGAAAGTAAAGCATGAAAGTAAAACAAAAAAACAGCGGGACAAAAGAGGGAAGTGTAACCAAGAGCACTTCCATTTTCCAGTCTTAATTAGTCATTACTCCATTTGTATAGTATCTGTCCACTTTGGTCTCCCCGCTCCCACTGCTCATCTTTTGCTCATTTCTTTGCTTGTTAAGACTCGATCAGAGGTTAGGTAAGAGCAGAAAGAGAGAAAAGCAATAGTCGCTTTCACTTTTTTTTTTATTAACAGCTCTTGTAAAAGGTTTTGGTGGCAGAGAAGATTGAAGCTAAAATGAGATTTTAACGAAGTTTACGGATAATGCCATTGACTTTAATTATGCCCAGTTCTGAGCAGCAGAGATAATTGAGACTGAGTTTATTTTACACATTTTCATTTAAGCCATTATGTTACAAAGGCAGGTATTGGTAAATAGCTGTTTCCACTTTAAAGCATATTGCTAGATGGATTTTGTAGAATTATTATGATGGCTGTTTACAACAGTGAAAGCGGAAAGATACTAAATGCCGAGAAGGAAGAGAGTTCAGAGCCAAATTACAGCTGATCTCCAGAAATGTTCATGGTAAATGCTCATCACTAACACAAAGTTCATCAGAAATTGTCACTAACCAGCGTTTTTCTGACCTTGGGCAGTAGGAGAAAAGAACAGGATTCAGTAAGGTAATTCAAAAGCTTGGAACACCCTCTGGAATTTCATAGGGAAAGAAAAGCAACTTCCTGGTCATTTTTCAGTCTCTGAGAGCTTCCTTTGAAGCTGCCGATGTGTCCCCCTAAAAGGTGACAGTCCTGTTTATCAGGCTATTTTCCACTGTCCCTTCCCAGTCCCATCTACAATATAGAACTAACTCTATTAGTCTAAAACCACAGCAAATAGCTTGGTGAAGCTCTTAGTTTTTATGGCAGCATAATTTTCATCGATTGCTTCTGAACTTGTTCTACTTGTTAGACCCACAGCAAAAAATGTTGTCTTGAGAAATGATCTAGCTCTGTGCTTCTCTTCACCTCAAGCACCCCCTATAGTGTTCAGAATATGTCAGGATGCTTACGACATCATGACACCTGACGAGTCATGATAAGAATGAGAATTCTTCGTATTTGTGACAAGAATCAGGATTACTACGAACACTGCAAAGTGTTCTGTGTGCACGGTGTAACTTTATGCTTCTCCCCATGAGATGGAAATTATTCTATATCCCTTCCCCATTCCATTATCCACAGCTTAAAAGAAACTTTCTGAGAGGCAGCCAGAGGGGCACAGCATCTAACTAGAGTCTCCAACATGGCTGTGAGTCCTGCTATTCTGCCTCTTTTAGAAAGGAGGGGTTCTGGGCTGGGGCCCCCATTTTTCACTCCCATTTAGTAGTGATTGTACTCAATTTTCTATGCTGAACCACACATACATTGCACACCTTATTTCCCCCCCTGGAAAATATGATAATGAGCTTCCCTATATACAATTAAATATTCATATTTTTGTTTTACTATTCAGACAGATACATAAAATATGAGCTTATCGTTAGGAAGATTTTACTGGTCAGGGAGATCAAAGAAAAATATATTTGTGAAGTATCAATGTCTATTATGTTTGCTGTAACTCTCCATGTTCTCCAGTCGCTTGGGTTGGATATTCAAGTAGCACTGCACTGTAGCACTGTTGTCCCATTGCTCATCGATTTGCTCCAGCAAGCACCAGTAACGTCTCCATTGTGAGACTTGTTGTTACTGTTTTTGGAATATTGAATACACCACGGGTAGCTTGCCAGGCTCTGCTGTGCGGGCGGGATACTCTCTGTAGCTTGCCGGGCTCTCCGAGAGGGATGGAGGAATCGAACCCAGGTCAACCAAATGCAAGGCAAATACCCTACCCGCTGTGCTATCTTTCCAGTCCAGGATATTCAAGTAAAGTAGAAATCTGGAAAATAAGATTAGTTTTGGATTTATTTCACTACAGTAACTCTGTGACTTTTTACCTCAGTACTGTACAGACTTTTTACATTCAGTACTGTAAACTTTCTTTAATTTTTTAAAAATTGAAATCATCATGAATTAGACGTTTTTCATGATTGAGTTTCAGGTATACAATGTTCCAAAACCAATTTCTTCACCAGTGTCCACATCCTTCCACCAGTGTCCCCACTCCTGCCCCCTCGCCGCTCCCCAACCTGCCTCTATGGTGAGCACATTTCTCTCTTTTTTCTTTTTCCTCCCCATGTCTATTAGGGACTCTGGTTTACATTACTGTTGCTGATAGCGTATCACGCATGTCACTATCTCTTTTCGGCACCTAGTCCTCATGCATAGTGACCACTTACCTCTGTCATTGCCATAATGGTCCCTTCCCTGACCTATCCCACCCCTATCCTACCCCCGTGGCTAGCTTCCCACTAAGGAACAGTTCTCCTGCTCTTCTTTTCTGGTACCTTCTGATATTGATAATTCCCCTACTATTTAACTTTCTTGTAAGTCTCAAGATATTTTAATGTGATGGTACTTAAAGATATGAATTAAAAAGTATATTACTGAATACATATATTTAACTCTCTTTACATTTAATTATGTCCATATTTGCTCACCTGGCAATGTTTTGGCTTATATGTTTATGGAAGTGGAGGCTGATGTCTATTTTCTCAACATATATTTTTTGTAGAAGTGGAACTATAGTTTTCTCCAAGAATGTTATTTAAAAATTCTATGTGGGTAAAGACTTTTCAAGCACCAATTTTTCTTTTTCCGAAATGATTAATGTGCTATTGTTCAAAACTCCTTAATGTCATAAGAATGATTTATAAATGTCACTTGGATTTTACTATGGTCACTTGCATTTCAGGAAATTTAACATTTCTTTGAAATGATAATTTTTTATTTCCCTGACAGACACACCATTGACCAATGTACTTTTTCTGTAAGCATCTATCTGGTTTTATTTCATCCAGAAAAAAAGTGTCTTGTGAATCCATCAGCCCAGATGATAGGAATCTTTCTTTACATTTACTCAGAGCTTTATTTCTAGCACTTCAATTCTCAAATAGATACTTTCTCCTTCTTTCTTAGAACGTGGGTCACAGTGAAGGAGGTGCAGGGTGAAAGTAGGGGCAGCTGGCCTCAGTGGACTTCATCAAGATGTCTTAGTGACTATCATATAGCTGGGCCTTTCAAAAACTAGAATTTTCTCCGCTATAGGGTTGTTGATTTTTAGGATTAATTAGTAGGGTTATTAATCCAAACAATTAAATTTTCTCCTTAGAGTACAGCTGTCTGATTAATTAATCTATTAATTAATCAGTGGCTTCTCCAGATGTCTGTTGAGATTTTGTCCCTTGAGCACTGCTGGGATGTGTTTTCAGACCAGGAATTAATCCCTTTCACTTATTCAGCTTTACAGTAAAAGGAGACCATTTATCTAGAGAGCTTGTTGTAGCTTTGCTGTGAGCAAAAATATATTTGTAATTATTTCAGGTTATCCTTCTCACTCACGTATGTGACATACTTCTGTGTCATGAATTGATAACGTTTGATAAAATCTTAATAGCTTTTTAGATGTACTTCCTCTTGCCATACTGGAAAGACTCCTTACAAAATTTCACATTGCGGCGGGAAAGAGAAGAGTCATCACATTCGGAAACATGATTTATTTATTTCAATAAAGCACGGAAATTATACCGATATTTCTGGTCATATAAATTTCATGACTGCTTAAGAACCACTGTGTTTTTGAGGCAAAACTGGGCATGGCAGCCTGTTTTCCGGAGAGCCAAGCTTCAGACTTGTGTGGAACTCTAGCACTCTAGATGGCAGTCCCTCTGTGATGACAGCTGAGGCTCCCCAGGGAGTCCGTGTCTCATGAGGATCTTGGTGACATCCTCCTCGGGTCAGGAGAATGACGCTGGCCTCTGGTCACTGGCTTCTACTCAGATTCCATCACTTCCTGCTTTTCCCCGCTTCCCTTAGCAGCTCTGCAGCTGGATGGCTCTTGTTAAGCGCTGCCCCCCTCTACTCAGCGGAGTCCCTGATATGAGGGGTCTATAAAACATCCTGTCATGGTGAGAAGGGCTATTTCTGTCCACAAACATTTTTTGTTGCTGTTGTTGCTGTACTACATAATACAGCAGGAAGCAACATTGACTTTAGAATCAGGAAGACCTGGATTTAAGATATTCATTTCTTGGAGGTTGGAGAGATAGTACAGTGGGTAGGGTTTTGCTTTGCAGGCAGCTCCCTGGGGTTTGATCACTGGCACCCCAGATTAACTCCCAATTCCCTGACTTGAGCCCCAAGCTTAGAGACGGAAGTAAGAAGCCCCAAACATTGCTTGGTGTGTGTGTGTGGGGGGGGGGGCAAACGAAAACATTCTTTCTCCAGTGTCTATATAGATTAATTAGAGGTTAATGAGGCTGTTACTGATTTCATACTGTGCTTATGTGCTTATGTTATGAACTTAATGCAGGCTGCTCTTTGCACACTTCACGCTTAGATCCCCCCAGCAGAGCTAAGATCTTTTTCTGTGTGTCCGATATATACTCATTTGGATTTCCTATGTGCCATGAGGTGCCCAACATTGTGCTGATTTATGCCATGGAGGGGTATTCCAGGTGCACAAAGGTGTGTATAGATTGGGGGAAAGATAAATCCTCAGCAGCCTTGAATGTGGGGACTCACTGATATCTACCATCATGGATGTGTAACAATTAAAAAGGCAGAGATCAAGGGTCACTCTCTGGGGACCTGAGACACTTAAAGGGGTTGAGGAGATAAGCAACATAAACACAATAATGTACAAGGAGGAGGTGTGGGGAGCGGGGCGGGAGGAGACCCCAAAGAGAGAAGGGCCCAGTGGGTGAGTCATAAAATCCAGGAATGAGTTCTGAGCTGTGATCTGCTTGACTAGGGCCTTCAGTCTCCTAGATTGGACTAGGCTAGGATATCTTTGACCTTGATAGAGTGGCAGTAAAGAATGACAAAATGACATCGGCGGAACAGTGACTATGAAGAAGCAAATACAGATGTTCTGAAAAAAGCACGGCTTTGAAGGGGGGAAAAAAAGCAATAAAGGATGCAGGAATAAAGGGTTAAGACAGGTTCTTTATTTAAGATGGAGAAGCTGAACATGTTGTGATCGGTTCCAGAGGGCTTGCTTGCCAGAACAGTTCAAAATTCGCGATGAAACAGGGTATCTGAAGTTATTGAAATGCCAATCTGTCACCTCCATTTTAATTATTAAGCTAAGTATAAATTCTAATATAGCTATAGAATTTGTCAGAGTTGGAGGGGAAATGCAGTATTATATTTTCACTCTTTCTGCAGCTTGAGCCTGATATTTTGACTAGTGAAACACAGTGGGAGGGGGTTTGGGGGTGGGGGCAACGATCCAAATACTTTTCTGTGAACATTTTTGATGCCTCAGCCTTCAACTCAGATGTTCCTTTCCTAGGTTAGACTGAGAAGCAATGAGAACCAGACCCCATTAGTTTATATTTCAGTCAGTTTCTTCTCTCTAGAGAGTGGTAGAGAAGGAGGTCTTTGCTTGACTTCTTGATAAAGATCCTGTTGTACACATCACACTCGTCCTGGTTGTTTCTCACTCCCGGAAATGCCTTATTTATAGGGGGCTGATCTGACCTGAGGGCAGCTATAGATGCTGACTGAGTTTTGCTGGGGCTCAGGGAGATCTGTAGATCAGGGACTCAGTGACCTTACCTGGCTCTGTTTCCCTGGAGTTCTCACCTTTTTGAAGGGGGAGCCACTCTTATTAACAGAGAGAGGAAGTGAAGTGGCAGGGTATTTTTGTGGGCTAGCTGGAGCCCACAGCGGTTGGGCCTTTGCCTTTCACACGGCCGACCCGTGTTCGATTCCTCTGCCCCTCTTGGAGAGCCCAGCAAGCTACCGAGAGTACGGAGCCTGCGCTGCAGAGCCTGGCAAGCTACCAGTGCGTATTGGATATGCCAAAAGCAGTAACAATAAGTCTCTCAATTAGAGACGTTGCTGGTGCCCGCTCGAACAAATCGATGAGCAACGGAATGACAGTGACAGTGACAGTGACAGATTTGGACTGACACGTCTGACTTGCGGGTCCTTCAGAAGCACTCGGGGACCTAGCTGTCCTTGGACCCTCACTCAACCTCACTCAACCATGAGCATCAGCCCTACTCCTCCTCTTTCAGCTCTGTTTGCTGTTACCTGTGCTGATCTGGGGGAGTTTAGCTGGAAGTCAGTGTGTTTCTGTCTATGGCTCGAGATGCCAAACTTCTCTTGCTTTTCTCCTTGTAATTTCACTTGAAAGCTTCCCCCTTCCTGTAGCTCTAAGTGTTTCCTGCCCCCAGGTTTATCTTTTATCCTTTCTCTTCAATTTCAAAGTTAGATGAATAAACACATCTATTCTTAGAGTACATTACTTTCCTCCACTTTCCCTGTCCTCATTTAGAAGCCTTTGTTTTGACATCATTTATCATGGGTTGTCACCCTTGATGATGAGAACAGGCACTAATGAGACGAAGCTTGTCATGACTAGATCGCGGGGTCTCTGTGCTCTATCAGATGGTAATAGGACACCTTGGAGGGAGATGAGGAGGAAGCAGGAAGTGTAAGAACACATTATGGATCCTTGTGGATGAGGGACGAAATGAGACACCTCTAAACTAGAAATTCTTGTTTTGTTTTGTTTTGCAAAGGGGCAACACCGAAGGATGCTCAGGAGTTACTCCTAACTGGGCTCTCAGGAATCACTCCTGGTGGTGCTCGAAGGACCATATGGGATGCTGGGGATCAGACCCAGTCAGCCATGTGCAAATCAAACACCCTACTCACTGTACTAACTCTCCAGCTCCCCAAATCAGAAATTCTTAAAAATATCAAATACCAGAGCAGTTTTATTCTTGGCTATGGGTGTGAAGGCTGTACCAAGCATTAGAGACCAGATGCTTAAATAGGAGTTAGAACTTTCTAAAATAAATATAGCTTGTTCTTGCTGTGATTTGATCTGGACCAGGAATACAGTCTTATTTGAGTGGCAAGTACTCCCATGAATGTCTGGTATGATGACAGAGGCAAAAGCTGGTTCCTTCTCACGCGGCATGCACTCCATGGACCCTGAGACAGATGCGACTGTTCACATGCACTTCCAGCAGGTTTTCTTGATGGGGACCCATTTCTGGTTCTGAATCAGTGTAGAGTGGCTAGCAAGTGTGTGGCAGCTCATTTGGAAACAAGGGCCATGAAACAAACAAATCAAGAACACTATTGAATTTCTTCTCTGTGAATGAACAAATTGTTAAGGCACAGTATTGCCATATACAATCATCGCCATTAGCTCCTTGAAGTGGGGAGTGAGGTAGACTCAAAGAGAGTGCGTCCCTGGAGTAGGGCAGCGCCAGCCCAGCCTCCAGGTGGCCCCGGCCACCGGAAGTCACGCCCTCGACCCACCCTCAGCGCCATCTTGCCACATTCAACAGAGAAGAATCTGGGCGTTCTGGTAAGCGGTGCAAGCCAGAGACTGCTCCGGACCCCAGACCCGGCCAGCAACACCGGGGAGCCAGACAGAGGAGGCACAGCCGGTACGCCTTCTCCAGATGGAGCCCCAGTGACACTGAGCAACGACTAACCCTGCTCCAGGATATGGGACTGGGACAACTGCTAACGGCTGTTAATGCGGCCGCGTGACCTTTTCTAAAAAATGAAAACATACAATCTATTGATGCCATCCAACATGTCTGACTGTTGGAGGAAAACCTCCAAATAATGATAGTGACATTCTTGTTGAAAATTGAACATAATCAAAGTAAGGAAAGAGTAAAGTGAAAAATGTCTGCCACATAGGCAGAGGGGGAGTGGGAGGGGGGTATGCGGGGTTTGGTAGCGGATCAAATATGAAAACTTTGTAACTGTATCTCACAGTGATTCAATAAAAAATAAAA
The DNA here is from genome assembly GCF_027595985.1 of Sorex araneus. Classification (NCBI taxonomy): domain Eukaryota; kingdom Metazoa; phylum Chordata; class Mammalia; order Eulipotyphla; family Soricidae; genus Sorex; species Sorex araneus. The sequence continues at coordinate 174,296,035 of NC_073305.1, forward strand.
TTAAAAAAAAAACAAAAGAGTGCCTCCACCTCTCTGCTTGACCCAGCTCTGACACCAACACTTAGGGCAATTCATGGCTTTAATCATCACTTATAGAATCAGCTATGGGCACCTACAAGGCACAGATGTTCATACCTCACCAGCACCAAGAGGCAGCTGTCAAACTGCACCTGGACTCCACTGGTTCTGCCCGGCGTGGGAGATGGTCCGTACCACTAAGTTTCTTGGAGAGCTGTGGACTCAGGCTGGAATAAAGAACTGCTTTTAGCAGAAAAGGAAAGTCAGTTCTAACCTTGGTACATGGGATCTGGGTCCGGCACCTTTCCCTCATAGAAAAGAATTTCAGAACATGAAATAGTAAAGCAAGATAGTTTTTATTGAATGAAACTTTTTAGAAAGATGAAAGAAAGGAAATACACATTCAAGAGAGAACACAGACTTCCCGAGAATGAAAAAGTAAAGAGACATAGAGAAAGGCAAGCAACATATGTGTTTAAGTGAGGACATGGACTTGAGGAGCAAGCCTCAAATAGATTTTTAGAGGAACTTTCATACAGTTCTTCCAAATCATTTTCTCCCTGGATTTTTGCAGACGTAAAAGTTAATCACGGCCTTAATCATAGGAAAGACTTTCACTGGTGATGGTCTTTTCATAAACTCATCCATTGCACTGGTGATGGTTTTTCCACAATCTTATAGATTTTTATATAGCTTCTCCTTATATGAGGGGTCTGCCCTTCTCTGGATGGGACCTTAAACTGATGTGTCTGTTTGGTGCCTCAGTTTCTCCTCTCCAAGGATCTCAGAATTTTATGTGGTCTTTATGCATTTGGGCTAGTTCAGGACTAATAAGTCTCTTATAAAGTTTTATTATTTTCCAAAAGTACATTACCAGCCCTCCTCCAATCTACCTGCAACATGATGATTATCATAAGTTGGAATTTTGCTGCTGTCTGCAGAAAGCTGCTTACTTCCAGTGTTTGAATAATCAGGGTTGTTTTTAAACCCAGAGAAATTCTCGAACTCATGGATCAACTTGTTGTAGTGTAAGATTTGAATGGAACCATAACTTGTCATTTATTATTATTATTATTATTATTTGATGATGATGAAGATGATGATGATTTTGCCTTATTGGGTCACATCTAGTGGTGCTCCTGGCTCTGCACTGAGGAATTAACTCCTGGCAGTGCTTGGAGGACCATGTGGGATACTGGGGATTAGAACTTCTGAACATAAAGTCGAAATTCCTCAATCCTGATCATGAGTAGAAGATAGAGAATTTGAAAAATGACCTCTTACATGTGAGATAGAAAGAAACATGATGGTGGAATAATGAATGCCCCCAACCACAGAATCAATGAACATGAGAAGTGATCATGTTTCAGTAGGAAACTCGCCACTTTGGGGTCTGGGAATAGGACAGGGAGGACACAACAACCATGGTACAGGGAATTGTTTAAACTGGAGGAAGAGATGGTGCTGAAAGGTGGTACAGTGTGATGCACGAGACCCTCTCAATGACAGCACTGTAAACCACGGTGCCAACACATTAAAAAAATGCCTCTATAGAAGCACACTTGTGAGTGGGAGGCAAATAGGCAAGCCGGGGTGTCGGGGGCCGGGGGTGGGATGGGGTGGGGGAGGCATTGGTGGAGGGAAACCGACATTGGTGTAGGGGACCTTGTACATCTAAACCCCAATCATGAATGATTTTGTAACTTCACAGGGAATAAATAAAATAAATTATTAACAAAGGCAAGACAGTATTCTTGTCTTCTACTTGGATAGTCTTATCTCCAGTGACAGACTTGGCACCACTCCTCCATCCTTTGTGCCGTGGTTCATTTTATGGTTTTCATAAAGATGCAGCGATTGGAGGAAAGTGTGGTAGGAAGTTTCATTTCTAAACAACATTTATCTTTTCAGCAAAGTAAAATAATTTTTAATTGAAAGAAATTTGGAGAGATGGGTTCAAGGGAGAACACAGGCTCCTCCAGAATGGAAAAATCAGAGAATGTTTTTGGGCCGGTTAGATATAATTTCTCCAAGTTTTCCTAACGTGATTTTCTCTGCATACATAAAAGTGAATCTGGGTATTGTCACAGGGAAAGCCATGTACAGTTGATGATCCTTTCATATTCTTTTTTTTTTTTTTTTTTTGCTTTTTGGGTCACAACTGGTGTTGCACAGGGGTTACTCCTGGCTCATGCATTCAGGAATGACTTCTGGCGGTGCTGGGATATGGGATACTGGGAATCGAGCCCAGGTCAGCCGCATGCAAAGCAAACACCCTACCCGCTGTGCTATTGCTCCAGCACCCCCCCCAAATTTTTAATTGAGTCACCATGAATTGCAAAGTTACAAAGATATTTATGATGGAGTTTCAGATGTATATTGTTCCAACACCAGTCTCTTGATAAATGCCCACTGCCCTCCAACAATGTCCTCTGTTTCCCTCCCCACCCTTCAGCCTGACGGCATTTGTCCCTACCCCCATAACTGTTCTAGTGTTCTCTTTCCTAACTTACCACTCCCACCCCTGCCCCAGTGCCAAGCTTCCCACCAAAGACTAGTTAGTTCTCTTCTTTCAATTGCCATGGTCCTTTCCTTTTCTTATCATGATCTTTAGATTTTCTTTTAGCTTCTCTTTTTCAGAGCCAGGACCATCCTATTCATGCTGGTGCCCAGGTTGCTCCATCTCTAAAGAGTTTAGGATTTGCATCTCAAAGGGATGTGGTCTTCTTACCTTTGGGCTACTTCAAGGCTTGGCAGGGTCCTTCTTAGATTTCTTTATTTCCCAAAAGCTCCTAACCCTCTAACTCTTCTATCTCTCTATCTCCTCTATCTTTCTGCCCCTAACAGTTCCCTGTGGGGGTTCCATGTTCTGTGAAATCTCTCTTGGTGCAGTGACTACTGAAGGGCACAGCAGAAGACCAGCAATGCTGGAAGATCACCTCCAATCGCATTAGTGCTCTGGCAACTGCCTCAGCCTCTTCAGCCACCTCTGGAAGTAACTCAGTTTCTTTTGTACTGCCCTTCTCTGTCCAGGAAACAAATGCATCTTCCCTTTTATTTTGTTTTTGTTTTGTTTTTGTTTGGGGGGCACACCCAGCTGTGCTCAGGGCTTCCTCCGGATTCTGTTGCTCAGGGATCACTCCTGGTGACGATGCCAGTGAGGCAGAAGCTATGGTGGCGGGTCTCTGTGTTAATTCGTGATTCCTGGGTTCTTCAGTCTCTTCAAAATATCAAATAATAAAGATGCTCAGACTCAGAGTTGGAAGGCAGAAAAGTTTATTGGAAAGTAGAAAGGAAAATGAGCTCCGCATGTGGGGAATAACTTAGTATAGCATCAAGTTAACTATGGCTCTTTTTGTGAGATTTTTATAAGGAAAGCAGATTTTTTTTTAAAAAATTATTGAATCACTGTGAGATAGTTAGAAGCTTTCATGTTTGGGTTACAATCTCACAATGACCAAACACCCATCCCTCCACCAGTGCACATTCCCCACCACCAATATCCCGGGTATCAACCCCCTTTCCCACCCTCCCCCTGCCTCTATAGCAGACAATATTCCCCATACTCTTTCTCTACTTCTGGGCATCATGAATTGCAACACAGACACTGAGAGGCCATCATTTTTGGTCCAAAATTTACTATTGGCATGCATCTCCCATCCCAACTGGTTCCTCCAGCCATTATTTTCTTAGTGATCCCTTCTCAATTACATCTGCTTTCTCCCCTTTGCTCGTGAAGCAGTCTCCCAGCTATGGGGCAATCCTCCTGGCCCTTGTATCTACTGTCCTTGGGTGTCAGCCTCATGTGATGTCACTCTATACTCCACAAATGAGTACAGTCCTTCTTTGTCTGTCCCTCTCTTTCTGACTCACTTCACTTAGCATGATACTCTCCATGTTGATCCATTTATAAGCAAATTTCATGACTTCATCTCTCCTAAGAGCTGCATAGTATTCCATTGTGTAGATGTACCAAAGTTTCTTTAAGCAGTCATCTGTTCTAGGGCACTAGGGTTGTTTCCATATTTTGGATATATCCCAAGGATGCAAAAAAGTATAGTAGAAATGACATCTGTACCTATATATTCATTGCAGCACTGTTCACATAAAGCAGATCTTTGTGTGGACCGAGAATTCGGGAGAGGAGAGGGAAAGGAGGGGAGGGGTTTAGGAGGTGAGAGGGGATCTACAGTGTGATCTGGCTGGTTTGAGTGTTTCTGGCCATCTTTAGTCTCCCTGCTCTGGGGCAGAATTTTATGTTGAACAATCATTAACTCTCCATTTATCAGCAAGAGTTCAGGATTTTGCAAGGAATAAAAGATGTAGGATGTATCAGACAAAAGTGGGACTACTCACAGCAGCTGGCAAGGGTAAACTGAGGCCTCCTCTTTCAGTTGATGGGACTCAGGACACCCACCACATGGACTATTGTGGATCAAACTTAGTTCAGTTACATGCAAGGCAAGTATCCTGCCCCCTGTGCCACCACTCCAGCCTCTATAGTTTGCAATTTAAATGAGTGATTTAGCACATATGGAAAGATGCATAACAGCCAGAAAACTGGTGGGAAAATAAAAGCCCACAAATGTCCCATTTATATCTTTGAGGTCCATTGAGGTCGGACAGACAAAAGACTGCAGGCTCAGTTTTTCTTTTCAGCTATGAGAAGGCTCTTTTTGACATCAAGTTTTGAATTTGGATCAGATCTTCTAGGCTAGGAAAGGATTATAGGGCTGAATTAGCGCTTTGCATAGTTTTGAAAGCATCCTTGGAGAAAAAAGTGCCACAAAATTTTCTTCCTCAATTTAAGAGTAATTTTAACTTAAGTGGTTCTTGGGGGCAGAGGGAGTCGGGAGTTCTGTATCACTGTATCACTGTGATCCCGTTGTTCATTGATTTGCTCGAGCGGGCACCAGTAACATCTGGTTACTGGTCTCACCATGGTGAGACTTACTGTTACTGTTTTTGGCATATCGAATACGCCACGGGTAGCTTGCCAGGCTCTAGATCTGTGTAGGAGAAATGAGCAGATGAATTTTTGCTTATTTTTTTAGGCGGGTGGCGGTGACCCCCTCCCACCCCAGGCCACACCAGGCAACATTCAGGAGTTACTAGCAGTGCTCTGGGACCATGTGGGATATTGGAGATTGAACCTGGGTTAGTGCTAGGCAAACACCCCACCACTGAACGAGCCAACCCCAAGGACAGAGAAGTTTTTAATTGGAACTTTGGTGATGGGGGTACTGAAAGTCACATACATATAGATGAGGGAAGTTAGACGCCTGACATTCCATCATATTTTAAACCAAAGATAATTCAGTGGAAACAGATTTAAAAAGGTTGTGGTTACAGAATAAGGGAATTTATTAGGTAACCAAAACTAGAAGCAAGAGACTCACATCAAAAGTTTGAAACAAAATGATATGGAGAGATAGAGATGTGGGCTCTGTAATCACAGAGACCCTGGAACTAGCACAGAAGGTGCTACGTTATTTGACTTTGATAAGCATCAAATAGATGGGATATAATGGAAATGCATTTTCTAAGTAGGAACAAAGTTGCTGTGCTATAATTTTAAAGCCAGGTGAAGAAAAAGATGGAACTGAAAAGATAAGATTGCTTAACTTCAAGGTTCTTATTCTTAAAAAAGTAAAACCCCAAAAAACTAATTTTATGCTTCTCCCAGGGGAATTACATCAGATTTGTTAACTGAAGTTATTTCTAGGTGCCTGTGTCAAAAAAGAAATTGGATTTTAGGGAGGAAAAGATCTTGGGATAGGATATTAATAAACCTGAATTTATTACCAGCTTAATTTTAGACCCATTGCCAATTGCTTAGGTGTAATATTTTTAGTGCTCTATATAATAACTTTTGTGTGTTGTGGGTCTAGATAGTTATTAATCTAGGCTTCTGTTGACAAATAGCTGCAATTCATTCGATTTCTAGTTTTGGCCAGTCTTCTTTTTCATTAGTGTTGGGCATTCCCTATAGGCAAACCTAACTTTAGAACTATAGAAATTATAACCCAAATCCTGAAGCAATATTTGCAATCCTATATACATGGATATATTATTCATAATAGCCAAGATGTGGAAATGACTTTGAAGTCCTCTGACAATTGGATACACACACATACATATAGTATACACATACATATAGTATATACATATGTGTATATGCTACACATATGTATACACACATGTGCATAGCACTCTAGCACTGTTTTAGCACTGTTGTCCCCTTGTTCATCGACTTGCTGGAGTGGGCACCAGTAACGTCTTCATTGTGAGACTTGTTGTTAGTCTTCTTGGCATATCAAATACACCATGGGTAGCTTGCCAGGCTCTGTTGTGTGGGCAGGATACTCTAGGTAGCTTGCCGGGCTCTCTTCAAGGGGCAGAGGAATCAAACCCAGGTCAGCTGTATGCAAGGCAAACACAAAAGCAAAAGTATTGCACAGCAGGTAGGACGTTTGCCTTGCAGGCGGCCACCCCCGATTTGATTTCTCCGTCCCTCTCGGAGAATACCGAGGGTATCCCTGCCCATATGGCAGAGCCTGGCAAGATACCTGTGGTGAATTTGATATGCCAAAAACAGTAACAACAAGTCTCACACATGTGTATATACATATACACATGTATGTGTATGTGTATGTATATAGGAATTTTAAACATATGTGTATGTGTATATATATGTGTATGTATATAGGAATTTTAAACATATTTAACATATTAATATTTAAACATTTTAACATATTTAACGTGTTAATTTTAATATATACATATATACATATGTATATGCATGTGCATATCTTTATATACATGTGTACATGTATATATACATAGATGTATATGTGTATGTATATGTGTATACATACATACATGCACACATATGTGTATATATAATCAATAAAATCCAGGCATATATATGTATATGTTCTATATACATAGAATGGGATATTATTAAGGCCTTTGAAGGAACTACTGTCATAGATGACAACCTGGTAAAACTGGAAGAATATTATGTTAAGGGTGAAAGTCATGTCAGGTCCTCTTTTACACGATTTCCCTTATAGGTTTCTGCAAGAACTGAAAGCTGTACCAGAGGCATATAGCTTTGTTCTTGATAATTTCTCTAAAAGACATTTGATTTTGCTTATGAGACCACATGTATATTTTTAGAGCTTAATTGCCACAGTGATTGGATTAGAAATACAATTTTTAAATTTAATAACTGGTTCTTAGTCTGGTTACAGGATTAATGTTATTAGAAAATAATGTTTTGTTTCTAACATGAAGACTAATAATAGAGAATTTTTAGATCTAATGAAACCTCTACCATGAGTTATGGCAGCCTGGCAAGGTTGTTTTCACGTAATGCACACTATTCTTTTTCCCCCCTAATTGATGCTTAAGTTACATCCTAAACTTATGGTTTGAGTTATTGCTTAAATCAATGAAAAACAAAATCTCATTTCTAGTACTATGGCTAATTTTTTGCTCTTACTCAAAGACTTAGCTGTTCTTAGTAAATATAGTTTGAAAAGACAGCAAAAGTGTTCTGTAGGGGGTATGAGGTTATGAGGAAATTATACCCTTTTCCCTACCATGTACCTCGTAGCCAGGAGATAGTTTCCTTGTTAGGTTCAGTGCTATGTCATTATAAAATCATTTCAGAGGCGGGGGGAGAGTTGGCACATGGGGTAGTTTTGAAAGACATGAAACCATGCCAGCAGAATTAGGTGGGTATTCCATTTCAAATCTGGTTTTCAAGAAGGAAAATCATTTTGGCTCATCTTTCCTTGAAGTGCAGGGATCTATTGCTCAGCTCGGCTGGAAGAATTCTTTTGATCCTCTGACACATTGAATTAATTAAGCTTCAGCATCATGGAATTTGTGAACCCTGGCTGGCAAATTTACCAAATGAACTCACCTAGTCTATAATTGCCTTAATAATAGCTTCCCTGGTAGGTCTCCCAGAATCCCCCTGTCCTCATATGCTGAGATGCTAGGAACATTCCAGAATGTACCTTATTTGATAACTATAGCACAGGGAGGAGAATAGCGAGTTTTAAAATAAAAATAAAGAACTTGCAAATCGAGCTGAAGACCTCAGATCTTTTCCAGAAGTTCTTCTAAGACTCCACGTGGTGACCACTGATTAATATCAGAAGCCTGACCGCCAGTCTAAAGAGTATATGCTGCCATACAATCTAAAGAGTGTATGAAATGCTCAGTCATCTTTAGCAGCATTTGAACATTTTAACTTTACTTTAAACAATTTTATTTCCTTTAAATTTGCATTTTTGGGGCTGGAATGATAGCACAGCAGGTAGGGCTTTTGCCTTGCACGCGGCCAATCTGGGTTCGATTCCCAGCATCCCATATGGTCCCCTGAGCACTGCCAGGAGTAATTACTGAGTGCAGAGCCAGGATTAACCCCTGTGCATCTCTGGGTGTGACCCACAAAAGCAAAATAAATAAATAAAAATAAATTTGTGTTTTCATTAATATATCATTGGTCTGGGCTGGAGCGATAGCACAGCAGGTAGGGCATTTGCCTTGCACACGGCCGGCTGTTTCTATTCCTCTGCCACTCTGGGAGAGGCCGGCAACCTATTGAGAGTATCTTGCCAGCACGGCAGAGCCTGGAAAGCTACCCATGGCGTATTCGATATGCCAAAAACAGTAACAAGTCTCACAATGGAGATGTTACTGGTGCCCATTCAAGCAAATTGATTAGCAATGGGATGACAGTGACAGTGATCTTTGGTTTACAATATTGTAGTGTTTGAAAGGTTTAATCTTGTTCCTCTGTGTCTGATTGTTACCACTGCCAGTACTGAAGTTCCAGTGCCATAGACACCACCAAAAAGATCCTTTCTCTCCCACTTCCCTCTGCTAAACACCATAGTTTCCTCTGAGTCAGGAATTAGCATTGTTGTTTCTCACTGGTGCATTTGCTTCAGTTATTTATATTCCACATATGAATGAAACCATATGGTAATTGTCTTTTACTTACTTGTTTCACTTAGCATAATCACCTCAAGATCCATCCATTTTGTTCCAAAAGGCACAGTTTCATCTATTTTAATGGCAAGGTAGTATTCCATTGAGGATATCTACCACAGTCTATTTCTTCAGTCATCTGTTCATGGACATTTGGGTAAGAAAACATAGGTGATACACTAAGACCTACCTCAACTTAAGAAATGTGCTTAGACACACAACTTAAATAAAAGGGAAACAAAAGAGAAAATAAACAAGTTACATAAAATCAAAAGCTTTTGCTCAGCAAATGAAACTACCACAGAAATAAAAGAAGTGATTGGGAGAAGATACTTGCATATGAGACATTTGATGAGGGCCTAATATATAGCCTATAAGAATAATTCACACAACTCATGAGCAACAAACAATACGCATTTTGGATTTTATGAAATAAATGTAAATGGATAAAAATAATAGAAATAAATAATAAATGCCTGCAAAGCGAACGCCCTACCGCTGTGCTGGGCAATAATAAATAAATCACATTCACTGTCACTGTTATCCCGTTGTTCATCAATTTTTTCGAGCGGGCACCAGTAATGTCTCTCATTGTGAGACTTATTGTTACTGTTTTTGGCCGATCCAATCTGCCAGGGGTAGCTTGCCAGGCTCTGCCGTGCAGTCACAATACTCTCAGAAGCTTGCCGGGCTCTCTGAGAGTGGTGGAGGAATCAAACACGGGTCTGCTGCGTGAAAGGCGGACACCCTGCCTCTGTGCTATCGCTCCAGCCCAGTAATAAGTAAATAACAGAAATAAATAGAAAGAAGTAGAAAGAATATGAGAAATTTGTTTATTTTTTGTTTGTTTGTTTTAGGACCATACCAGGGAGTGCTCAGGACTTACTCCTGGTTCTGTCCTCAGGGACCACTCCTGGGGTGTATGTGGGGTGGGGGTTATTGGTCAGGGAAGGGTGGAGATACTCTTGGGGTGCTGGAAATCAAACTGGGATCAGTCTCATGCAAAGTAAGAGCACTACCTGCTATACTGTCTTCTTAACTCTGAACGTGAAGAATTTTTCAATAATCTTTTTGCCTTTTCTTCCATTCTAGAAATTAAAAAAAAATGTATAAAGCTTGAAAAATAAGTAAATAGCAAGGGGATTTGCAGAAAATGGAGTGAATGAGAGGAATTTAAAAATTAGCCCACATCAGGGCTGAAGAAACAGTACAGAAGGTAGGGTGCTTGCCTTGCATGCACTGACCTGGGTTTGCTCACCAGAAGTAATTCCTGGGCACAGAGCCAGGAGCTATCCCTGAGCATCACCAGGTGTAGTCTTAAAAACCTAAAAAAAATTTAGCACATATAGCTGTATTGCAGTTTTTCTGGATTATGAAATGAAAACTAATAAAAATAATAAAAATTAGTGCACTTGAGGCTGGAGTGATAGCACAGCAGGTAAGGCAAGTTTGCCTTGCATGCGGCTGACCCGAGTTTGGTTTCCAGCATCCCATATGGTCCCCCGAGCTCTACCAGAAGTAATTCCTGAGTGCATGATCCAGAAGTAACCCCTGTGCAACGCTGGATATGACCCAAAAACTCAAAAAAAATTTAGTGCACTTAAAAATTAATTGAAATAACATTACCATTATGTTTATTTTTTATATTTATTTCTTCCTTCCTTCCTTCCTTCCTTCCTTCCTTCCTTCCTTCCTTCCTTCCTTCCTTCCTTCCTTCCTTCCTTCCTTCCTTCCTTCCTTCCTTCCTTCCTTCCTTCCTTCCTCTCTCCCTCCCCTCCCCTCCCCTCCCCTCCCCTCCCCTCCCCTCTCCTCTCCTCTCCTCCCCTCCCCTCCCCTCCCCTCCCCTCTCCTCTCCTCTCCTCCCCTCCCCTCCCCTCCCCTCCCCTCCCCTCCCCTCCCATCTCCTCTTCTCTCCTTGCTGTGCTGGGCCAGGTGTGGTGCTAGGGATCATACCCATTATACATGTAAGACATATGCTCTTCTATTTGAGCAACATTCTTGGCCCCATATTTTCTCAAAGGCAACTGAATATACACCTATCAGATTGATATATTTTGCAAATTCACCAAGCAGTAATAATCCAAGAGCAGCAAGTTGAGCCTATAAGATTATGAGTGAAAGAATTATATATGGTTCTGGAAAAAAATATACTTCGAGAGGAAAAAAAATTCTATTTTGAGCAGAGAAACCAAGAAGGCAAGGGAAATAAAATTGTCTCACGAAGGATGTTTGAGGCAAAATAATTTTTGTCAAAGGAAAATTTCCACTAGTTCTAAGGTTGTATCTGCCTTGTAGCATGTCCTCAGCAAATATATGTTGAATGCATGAGCGAGCACCAGGCTTTGTCGGAGTAGTGTCATGTGAAACAGGGATTAGATAGGCTCTGTTTGGTCCCATCGATAGAATTTGAATCGTTCTGCTTAATGGAAGAAATAACCATTCAGCTACTGCGCATCCTCTGGGGTGGATTAGCGCAGACCGTGTCACTGCGGTGTGAGAGCCGTGGGAAGGTGCAGGGTGTGAGCACAGACCAGTTAGGTCCACTGGGCTCCCACCTGATTCTGCCATGCTGTAAAGACAGCTTTGTTTTTAACTTTTCTTTAAATCACTACTCAATTTTATCATTCTACTTTTGTTGAGACTAATGTTGAGGTTTTAATAATGTCACTGGACTTAAGAAGAAGAAATGAAACATGTCCCCAGGGAGTTAAATAAGACAAGCCTGATGGTCAAGATGGGTCCACCAGGGCAACACCAAAGATGAGACACAGGGAACACACATTCAATCTTTTAGTGGTTTGGCATATTTTAACTTTATTAACACTACTGTTATTTTAATGTAGATTATTATAAACTGTGTTTATGTAATATGTATAACATAATATATATTGATATTCTAAATTAATATAAGAATTTTGAAAGTGCAAAACAATTCCTTTCTAAAAGTATGTTAGTTTTCCTATATTAGTTGGAGAAGAACTACCCTTACCAGCTACTCATTCTGAGCCTTCCATTATGAGTTTACACGTGTCCCCACCCTCCACCCCCTGCAAATCCACATGCTGAAGTCTCCATCTCTGCATATGATCCTATTTGGAGGCATGGTCTTTCCAGAAGATAACAAGTTAAAATGAGGCTATTAGGTTGGGCATTAGCCCATTATGACTAGTGGTGTTAATAAAAACGCAAATTTGGAGACAGACATACATATTGGGAGAATACCCTATAAACACGAAGATAGCAATCTGCAAACCAAGGAATGTGGCCTGAAACAAATCCCTTCCTCATGGCCCACAAAGGACCTGACCTTGCCAATAACTTCTCTGGTACTGCCTGTCCAACAGCTAGGCAGCAAATCTCTGTGGTTGCAGACACCTACTTCATTAGAGCCTTCTGAGCAAACTAATACACTTCCAGAAAAAATTGTGCTTCCCTTCTCTTCAAATTGCAAAATGAAGAACATATTTGTTTATCAGAGAAAAAAATTTTTCCCAGAGCATCCATTTTTTTCTTATAGGCCCTAAGATTTATTTTTCCTAATGTTGTGGTTCCAGTTAACACAACTTCAAGCAATTGGGACTATAGCCACCAGCAAAATTTGAAGATGGCACATTAAGCTGAATGAGATGCTCTGTAAACAAGGAAGACCGTCTTCTCATGGATGAGATACTTCTCATGCGGGGCACAGATCTCTAGTTACACATCTTACATTGTGTCTGTTAGGGTTTCTGGTCATATTTACATATGAACAATGTTGGGGCTGACTATGAAAGGAAAGAAATCGACAATTTATTTGAGGCATTTAGCCCATTGCAGCTTTTATTCCTCTGAGCTGATCTATCCCAGTGGAATACAAGCCAGCGAAAAAATATCTTTAAGCAGAGATTTTATTGAAGACATGATTGGTTTTGGTTTAGTCACTAAATTTCTGGCTTGTAGTGCCAGCTGCATGGTGTGTAAGCAGTACACCAGGAATACACTTCTCCAGTAGTCTCTTCCTACACCATCTGTTGTTCAGTATATTTCACACAAGGTGGTATTTGAATGTGGAATTAAAGTCTGTGTCATTTTTCAGTATGGGTAAGACACTTGCTGGTTATGTCAGAGTAACCCTAGAATATCTCTGGAATTCAATTTACTCACTAGTCCTTTTAATCAGACCTTCACACAAATACCAGAGCATCATGCTCAAACTCTGTCTCATGCAACCAGTTGTCCTTAATCATTTCAGGGAGGGTTTGCCATTCATTTTCATCTTTCTTGCAGAAAATAAATTGATTGGAATTTGGGGTTGGATTTAGATAGAGAGCCTGGAAGTGCTTGTATTTGAGCGACTGGGGCAGGAAGATCGAATGGGGAGGAAATCAATTAAAGCAAGAGTCCTGGGGCTGGAGCGATAGCATAGCGGGTAGGGCATTTGCCTTGCACACGGTCTACTTGGGTTCGATTCCCAGCATCCCATATGGTCCAGCGAGCACCACCAGCAGTAATTCCTGAGTGCAGAGCCAGGAATAACCCCTGTGCGTTGCTGGGTGTGACCCCAAAAGCAAAATAAATAAATAAATAAAATTTAAAAAATAAAGCAAGAGTCCTGTAAGAAGATAAGAAGACTGAGTATGGTGTGTCTATATTCAGACAAGTAGCTGGGAAAGGCAATAGAGGACCTGAAAGAAGAACCTGCAAATTGATTCAAGTTGAAACTTCTCAGAAAGATCCAAGACAATTGCTCCATCTTTCCTCCACTGGGGATTTCTAGAAAAATGAAATGTAAAGGGCATGTTGGGTTCCCTGGAAGACAGATTGAATCGGACGTTCCTCAGTCTTTCTGCTGATCAGATTCTTTCCACAAGACAAACAGAGCCTCCTGAAGCGTCCTGAAGCAGTGGAGTCTGATTTAAAGTCTCTCACTCCACTTGTTTAGAGCTCTTGGCACAGGCCTGGGAATGAAGATGACACTGGAATCTCTGTGTAAAGGATGCACAAGGGCTTTTAAGGGCTTTTAAAACCATAAGGGCTTTTAAGACCACTGGGATTCCTTATTGTGTTCCTGCCATTAGGGCCCTAGTACGTCCTGCTATAGTTCTGGGCCATTGAATAGTCCATGTCTATGAATAGTTCATGCTTCTGTTTTCCTGTATTTGGCTTCTGGCTTCTACTTTCACAACCAATTACTTATGTGTTGTTGTCTATATCAAGGCAAACCCTAAAAGAATAGTGTCATAATGGTTTATGTGGAAGACTCTTCACCAATCGCTGGTGCACTGATCCTGGGTAAAGTGTTGTCTCTGCCATTTGGAAAGGTCACATGGTATCTGTGTGGTGGCATGACAAGACGTAGGGGGTCTGCTAATGGACTGAAAGGGGTCTGATAGCATTCTGAGAGCTGGCCAGTCAAATCACAGCCCCCCAATAAGCTACAATGTGCACCACAGTCAGATTAATTCAGTGGTCTGAAACATTATTCCTGTCCTATATATTATCTGATTAAACTCATTTCATTACTGCTTCTCAAGGTGAAAGTTTACATTATTATTTGGCATGGATGACAGGACATCCCACCAACTCATCCACTAAGTGAGTATCCATTTACCTCATCTTTCCTCCTTCACTTCTGAGGGTGACTCTATCTATGGGGGCATCAGATCACATAAAAACAGATTGAAATGTGTTTTAATGAAGGAGAGACATCAGCGGGAAAAAATGATGCTATTTTTTTTCTGAGGAAAGACAGAAAAATATGATGGAGGAGATGGCATTGACAAAAGTCAGCAAGGTTTGGCAGGAATTATTAGGGAAAGGGGGTCCCATCTGACATAGCAGAGGCTGGGCCAAGGTACACTGATAAAAACAAGTGAGGTACTGACACACGCAGCAGCTTGGAAGGCTATCTGAAACTCCACTGATAAAGCTTGACATCAAGGAGATATTCTTATGACCCTGCTTCTATGAAGTTGGAAATTCAAAAGAAAAGTAATCAGTGGTTGTATAACCTGAACAGCAATTACCTAGGATTGGGGGTACAACTATCTGGGTGGGAACACAAAATCTTTTCAGGCTGTTGTAAGTTTGCATAGCGAGTAGATCAAAGTATATGTGTGTAATCATTTATCAAGCTTCACACTTAAGATTGTTGCATTTTACTATCTTCAAAATATGCGGCACTTTAAAAAAGCTAAACTGAGGGAAGTGTACATAAAGACTAGCATATTTAAAATACTAATATAGCAGGAGAGGTGACTGAGTTGTCGATTGTGTGCTTCATGTGTGAGGTACTAGGTTTGATGCCAAGCATCGTACATACAAACATATATGCACATGTTTATGTATCCACTAGCACAGTCAGAAAAGCATATTAGACTCCAACCCTGATTTAGCAATTTATATTTCTTTTTTTAAAAAGCTTTTTGAAATTTAAAATTAGGCTCTATTAACACCAGGCGAATACATTAACACTCTGATTTTAAGATTAGATTCAATAAGTGTGTAGCTTTAAATATTTATTAACTTAAAAATAGATCACTGATAATGTTTGTCTCATATTTTTTTTTGGCACCCACTTTCTATGATTTGGGGAACACTCCTTTTCATGTCAAAAATGAATAAAATTGTGAAAAGTTCAGATTTGATTTATTTGAGGAATACGTATCTATTATCTAACTCATGGTTGTGAATGTGTCTATAAAATATACCCAGAAATAGATGAAGAAGTTTCTACACACATTGTATTAGTAAAATACAAGTATTGATGAATGTTTTGTTCTCTATCCCGGAGGCCACAGACACCACAGAGATGAGATCCACCCATCAGATCATGATTTCAAGCAGCCGCTCCCAAACTATAGCTATAAAGATCAACTTGATGAACACCTGCTGTTGGATACATATCACCACACTCTTCAGTTGCTGCCCGAGTTATCGAGACTTTGATGCGACATCATCAGCAGCCAGACACCAGCAGCTATGAACTTTGGGCCAGAGTCTGGACCACTAGTGCTTTGTGCTACAGCAGCCACTAGGCAGGAATCAATTTTATTTTACAAACATTTTAGAACCCTTTCAAAGCATCTGTGGTTGCCAAACATCAGTAGAGTCACAGATATTACCCCGGTCATATAAGCATGAGCGCTAGATTCTTGCTTGGACCATAGCGGCACTGTTCACAATAGCCAAAATCTGGAAACAACCCTAGTGCCCTAGAACAGATGACTGCTTAAAGAAACTTTGGTACATCTACACAATGGAATACTATGCAGCTCTTAGGAGAGATAAAGTCATGAAATTTGTTTACAAATGGATAGACATGGAGAGTATCATGCTAAGTGAAGTGAATCAGAAAGAGAGGGACAGACAAAGAAGGACTGTACTCATCTGTGGAGTATAGAATAACATCACATGAGGCTGACACCCAAGGACAGTAGATACAAGGGCCAGGAGGATTGTCCCATAGCTGGAAGACTGCTTTATGAGCGGAGGGGAGAAGGCAGATGGAATAGAGAAGGGATCACTAAGAAATGATGGCAGGAGGAATCAGTCAGGATGGGAGATGCGTGCAGAAAATAGATAATGGACCAAACATGATGACCTCTCAGTGTCTGTGTTGCAAGCCATGATGCCCCAAAGTAGAGAGTATGGGGTATATTGTCTGCTATGGAGGCAGGGGAGGGTGGGAAAGGGGGGCTATACCCGGGATATTGGTGGTGGGGAATGTGCACTGGTGGAGCGATGGGTGTTTGATCATTGTGAGATTGTAACCCAAACATGAAAGTTTGTAACTATCTCATGGTGATTCAATAAAATTTAAAAGAAAAATATTCCTGCTTGGATCAACTAATACCCAGAATTTATCTCCTTCAGAGAAACAGAAATGAAGAAGAAAGGAATTCAGTCACATTAATGAATAGGGACAAAAATATAGTCAACTGCATTACAACTTTCTAAACTCCCTGTGAGTTATTTCAGAGCAAAAGTTCTCTCAGAATTTCCTGAATTGATAAAATAATTGGAAAAGGGAATCAAGAAGTTTGAAAGTTTAATTGAAAATTTAGTAATTCATTTAAATAGAAATAAGAATTTAAATAGACTATCAGGACTCAGCAGTGGTATGAGAAAAGACTCCCTGCTCCCGCCCCCAATAAAATAAAAAGAGCCACAGTGAAAAGAAACAAAACAACAAAACCAGTGACCTAAAAGACAAAGCACATGACATCATCAATAAAGTAGAGGTAATAAAAAGAGTTTTTGAAGGAAGACGCTATTAGATATATATTTGTTCAGGAGGAACGACATCAACATCATAGGAAATCTGGAAGAGAGGAACGACATCAACATCATAGGCAATCCGGAAGAGAGCAAAGAGAGATTAGGGAAGGATGACCGGTAGAGGAACTAACAGCTGAGAACTTCCCCAGTACAAGGAATGAGACTTGTGCATGAATCTAAGAGACCCAAGGAGTGCCAAGCAAAGTAAACCTTAACGGAACATTGAGGCACACTGTCAGAAGAAAGGCAAGAGCCAGAGATAGACTCCTTAAGGGAGGAAGAGAGAAGCAAAAATTTAGGTACAAGGGAACCTCCGGAAAACTCATGTTGTAAGGCCCAAAAGCAGACTTTGCAGCAGCCATGGCAAGCTGTAGCTAACATTTAGTCTCAACTAGGCCTCAGTTTCTGTTTCCCTGAAGCAGGACTCGCAGTTTCTGGTAAACTCCTTGTTGAGTAATTTGCCAAGATACGGAATTGGGCAGTTGGATCTGGCCTGTCATGAAGGGTCACTGTCCCCTCCTTAGAAACTGTTGCTAACCATTGCCTAATTGCTGACCACCATTGTCATAGGCCAATGCTAAAAATAGATCAGTATAAATTGCTCCTTAACTCTGAACCCTATAGGAACTGCTTGTGATTTGGAGTCGGGGCCCTTGTCCAGACTCCACTCTGTCGGATGAGTCTTGGACCCTAGCTCGAGCTAGCGCTGGCTCGGGCTAGTAATAAAGTTCCTTTGCTTTTGCATTATCGTGTGTGGACCTGGTCTCTCCACAACTGGGGATCTGAAACTTGGGCAGAACAATGTTGGAATTCTCAACGAACTTCTATAGGTTAGCGGGAAGTGGATGATATATTCAAAATGCTAAGTGAAAGGAAACTCCAACCAGGAATTATTAACCCTGCAAGTTTATCACTTAGATTTCAGGGAGTGATAAAAATGTTTTTAGACAAGCAACAACTCAGGGCATTGATTGAATTTAAACCAGTTCTACAGGTTATACTGAGTTGTCTCCTAAAAATGCAAGGAAACACCACTTGGAAGCAGAAAGATTTATTAAAGTCTTACAATGGGGGCAGAGTTTATTTAGGTGACTCATAGACTGAACTATAGACTAAAATTTAATAAGGAAATAAACACAGAATTCTTAATGTACATACTCTAGATGTTCATATATGTACATATATACACATGTAAAAGTACATTATCTTCAAAGAAAAAAACAGTTAAAAGAAAGTAACAAGAGGAGGCAAATAGAAGCAGATCATTGCATACAAGACCAAGGTCAAAGTACAAGTGGAAAAAATAAGATGAAGTCAAAAGAATAATGGCAAATGGCAAATTCGATATATAAGAATAATGTAATATGGCCTATTAACAAAAATAAAGATAAAAATTCTATTTTTTGAACACAGAGCCAAGAGTGAGCTCTGAGCACTGCCAATTATAGCCCCCCAAATAATAAAAATAAAATAAAAAATATAAAAATAAAGCTTCCATATTACCCAACAATTCTACTTCCTGACATATACCCCCATAAAAATATTTGCTCAAAAAGATACTTGAAAATTTATGTTTATTGTTGCACTAAATATAACAGTCAAACATGGACACAACCAAAATATCCAACAACAGGTATGCAGTGACAAGAAATGATGAAATCTACATTTCATTGCAACTTGAATGAATTGTAGGATATCATTTTAAACAAATTAAATCAAGGAAAGAAGGAAAACTACTGTGTAATCTTACTTATCTGTGATCTGTTGAGAAACAAGAGAATAAACAATATCAAATGATGAAATGTTGGAATTTGACTATAAAACTGAGGTGACAAAGCAGATGGCAAGGGAAGGAGACCAAGAAGTGTCTTGTGTCCTTTGGTGGTGGTGAAGATGCAGTAACTTCATACAAAAACTCATAAATGTTAACACTGTTGTAACCATATTACTTAAAGCACAATAAAAGTAATTAAAAGTTAAAAGTTAATGCTTAGTTCTTTGAGATATGCCTGAGGTGTATATCACATAAAAAATATCTTTAACTAAGTGATGTGAAAACATTGACTGAAATATTCACATTTTTTGACCCTAAAGATATGTGCACAAATGTTAACAATTTAATGATGGTTTAGGGAAGATAGCACAGGATGTAGGTTATGTGCCTTGCATATGGCTGACCCTGGTTCGAATCCTTGGCATTACATATGGTCACCTAAATATTGTCAAGGGTCACTCCTGAGCACAGAGCCAGGAATAGCCCCCTGAGTACGACTGGGCTTGTTCCTGAAACAAAACAAAACTTAACTATGCCACTATAGTTTGAAATCTACCGTAAACAATTTCTTCTGCTGCTCTTGACTAGAAGTTCAAAGTTTCACCTCAGCATTAATGCTGCTAAGAGAAAATGTTGCAGAGACTTGGGAAACTGGAAGTTAGCTAGAAGGGGGTTAAACTCAGGATACATAATCTGGTAGACTTCGTGTCCTTGGGAATTTTCTCTTACCTTTCAGAGGTGTTAATTTCCTCATCTGTAAAAGCAGAACAACAAGTGCTTGCCTCAATGTGTACTTTTTTTTTGTCTTTTTGGGTCACACCCTGCAATGCTGAGGGGTTATTCCTGATTCTTCACTTAAGAATTACTTATGGTGGTGCTTGGGGGACTATCTTGGATGCCAGGGATTGAATCTGAGTCAGCTGTGTGCAAGGCAAATGCTTTCTCTGCTGGACTATCGTTCTGGCCCACAATAATGTGTAGACCTCGATAAATGAATTTTATGACAAGTGAGGATTGCTTCTCTCTCTGTCTCTCTCTCCCTCTCTCCCTCTCTCTTTGTCTTTCTCTCTCTCCCCCCTTTCCAGTTTTGGGGACTAGAGTGATAGCACAGCAGGTAGGGTGTTTGCCTTGCATGCAGCCAACCCTGGTTCGATTCCTCTGTCCCTCTCGGAAAGCCTGACAAGCTACTAAGAGTAGCCTGCCTGCATGGCAGAGCCTTGCAAGCTACCCGTGGCATATTTGATATGCCAAAAACAGTAACAACAAGTTTCACAATGGAGACATTACTGGCGCCCGCTCGAGCAAATCGATAAACAATGGGACGACAGTGCTACAGTGCTATGCTGCCCCATCATTCTCTAATAGGCCAGCAGCCACACAAGATGAACTTAGGACAGTGGTGTAGGTTTAGCGACACTTTGGTGGTGGTGAGTTGCAGTGATTTTCTCCATCAATAGCATCAACTTGAACATTACTATCACCTTGATACCTCCACTATCATACTTAATAAAAATAAATTAAAAAAAAACTAAAATAAACCCTCTTGGGAAGGTTTGTTGTTATTCCTGGCTTCCATGCTGCCGGGTTCAAAGGACTGGAAAGGTACCTTGGAAAAGCCGCTTTTCTGATTCATTTGGCCTTTGGAATTGGTTTGTGACTTATAGACTCAACTCAGACCATAATGATGTCATTTCCATCTTTGCAAATGTGGCGTGCTCGCGAATCTGAGCTGCAGGGATAGCTTTATGAAATGAAATTGCTCCATGGTGCTTTAAAGGGAAATTGCTGCATCAGCTACATGGCAGTGTCTATTCTGGAAGCTAATTGAAATGGCTCTGGCAGATGCTGGAAACAAATGCTGGGTTACATTAGCTTATGGGGGTCACTTTGTCCACAGCGTCACATGTAAAATTTGTCTCTTAGGCCTGAATCCTAGGACAGGAAAATACACAGTATTTGACCATTGCCTCCTATAATGTGTACATGAACATAGCACGTGCTTCTCGATGTCCAAGTAATGCCCATTTAGCTCTGTCAGAGATAGGCTTGTGTCTTGTGCAATAATAATACCTATATCCTTTGGGGCTGGTGGACACAAATGTCATGTGAAAGAGATTAAAAGACAAAGTTTATGGACAAGTGAGTTGTTGTATTTCTGCATTTTTCTTTTTTTGGGCCATCGTATCAATATCCTTTTAGTCTCTGTTTCAACAAACATTTATTGAGTTCCTACTAATATTTTGGCTTGAAGTGATTTTACAGCCAGTAAGGTACACTTGCCTTGCATGTTGCATACTGGGGTTCAATCCTTGGTACCCCATATGTCCCTTGGATCCTTCCAGTAGTTATCTCTGAGATCAGATCCAGGAGTTAGCCCTGAGCACAGTCGTGCCTCATCCCCACAATTAACCAAAAAATTAAAAACTTTTATTTGCTTTTCAAGTCCTTGAACACTTATGTCTCTTGCCTGTCTCTATGTCTCCTCGCTTGCTTCCTCTGCTCTGAAAGAGCTCATGTTCTCTCTTGAGTCTGCACTTTCTCTAATTTTCTCCCATCACATCTTTCTAAGTTTCTGTAAAAGCTGTCTTGCTTCACACACACACACACACACACACACACACACACACACACTTCATTGGAGACTTACAATGTGCCAGCACACTCTCTAATTTTTGTTTTCACTCATTGAGTTCTCAGTCATCCTGTAATTTCTGTCTTGTAAGCAAGGCAAGTGGTGGAACTGGGACAAAGAGGATAAGTGACTTGCTCAACATTTGTTGAGTATTTTGAACATGTGGGTACAATGATGGAAAACAGATCAATAAATTACAGACCAAGGCCCGAGGCCAGTAGAATGCAGTTACAGAGAGGACAGGAATTAAGAAACTGGGGCTGGAGATGTGGTTGCAGGTTAGAGCGTATGTCCAGAGTATGCTAAGTCCTGGGTATGATCCCCAACACCACTTGCTCCACCTCCCAGCACTACGAGGTACCAGGTCCAGTTGCCCTTAGCACAGTGGGTGTTTACCATCTCTATCTGAAAATAGAAACATTGACTCGACTCTGTTTAAACCTGAACATGGAGATGTAGCTTGGTGCCCGGGGAAGTTTGATGGCGGGACACTTGGCAGCAGGGTGAAACAGTGCGGGTAGATTCTAAGGAACTGGAACAGGAGCAATGCTAACAGGAGCTTGGAACATACACTGGGCCACTGGTTTGGAAGCAAATTGGAACTGCCAGAGTCCTTTGAAGCCAGTGGCTATTCTTTCATGGGTATAAAATAAAGCAAATGATCAGGAGTTGATGAACAAGGTGACGGGTGTCTCTCTTGTCAGAGTTACATAAGTTGGCCTATGGATTTCATTTCTTCAAAGTATCGCATGATATTCAAGGATCTATTGAAATGTTTAGCAAAATGTTCAAGTTGCTTCATCTTTAAGTGTTGAACTGAACGTTGGAACTTTTTGCTAAAACCTTGTAAAATGAGGGATAGGTTTTTTAATTATTTAAAAATAATAACTTGGAGCAGGAGTAATAATACAGCAGGTAGGGCCTCTTTGCCTTGCACAAGGCTGACCCAGGCTTGAACCCTGGCATCCCATATGGTCTCCTGAGCACTGCCAGAAGTGATCTCTGAGCACAAAGCAAGGAATAAACCCTGAGAGCCACCAGGTGCGGCCCCAACAAAACAAAAATAAAACAAAACAAAAACAAAAAAACACCTTTTCCTATGTATTTAAAATACATATAATTAAATAGGAAATAATTTAAAGTGGAAAAGATGATAGAAAGGCACTATGTACTTACACAAAGTACTTAAATGATGAACATTGCTTTTAAATCTTAACATTCCAGTAGTCAAGGGTAAAGGAAATAGCACTTGAGTTATTTAGTTTCTACATCCTGATGGAAAACAATACACATTGAGCTAAGAAAAACTTCCCTGAGTTCTGTAGAAGCATGTTCTATAGACACACAGAAGATAGGCTCATCCCAAAATTATATTTAAAGTGCTCCTAGGTATTCCTAAAGCCCAAATTAGTATGAGATCTGTGTTTTCTGGAGGCTAAAGAGATAGTGCAGTAGGTAGGATGTCTGTTTGCTTTTGGCTGAATCAGGTTTCATCCTTGGTACCCTTGATCCCCTAAGTGCCACCAGGAGTGGGTGTAAGCACAGTGTCTAGAGTAAGCCCCGAGCACTGTTGGGTGTGCCCCCAAACCACACATTTTGTCTGCAAATGAATGAGAAGCGGAAGGAATAGCATTTTGATTTCATTGTGATTTTTTAAGAGCGAGGAAGAATTACTCAGGGAGCCTTTTGGTAATGTTTTATCTATACCGTGGTCAACTCACTCTGCGTCTAGATCAGCTTTCACAGAGTTTAGCCTGGCTGAATAGTGAGGGAGGGTGACTCCAGTGGTCATTCGCTCCCAAACCACTGACAGCTCGCAAGACCTTAGTTTTCTGGGAGCCCTTGCAGGCTGGTCAGTGGATATAATAAGCTTCAGGAGGATCTGTTTTCCTCTGTAAAACTGCAGCTGCCATTCTTTCCTGTTTCACTTCTGAGTAGCATAGTATTACCACTGGAATTTTTAAGGATGCTATACCATATACAAGGCATTTAATCAAAATTAAGGACAGGTCCATGTTTCATCTTGGAAGCATATTTAGGCCTCTCTGGAAGAGCAGCCAAACTGTGCGATCCCTGGGCTCCAGGCAAGCCCCCTGGATCTCATCTCTTCCTTTGCACTCCTCCCTGCTTTCCCCTTCCTCTCTCTGCTCCCAGCTGCAAATCTTAGCCTGCACTCTTTCTCTACCTCCCTATTTCTCAGATCCCCCTTCTCCCATCCACAGAAGCTCTGGCAGTGCCTTCCTCCACCGGTGAGACCCCTTAGCAGTGACCTTGATCTTCCACTGAGCTCTGCCTTCAGAACAGGACCTTACTCATGGTATATGTTCTCTATGTTTGTGTATGTGAGTGTTTTATTGTGCAAAGTCTGGGCAGCAGCTTACAGCAGTGGAGAGAGAGACATAGGTGTAGCCAATTGTACATCAACACTGATCTCTTGAATACCCTCGAGAGCCACAAGGTCTATTGCAGAGGGGAAAAACACTTCTCCAGAGAGCCTCCTCGAAGAGTGCAGTGCTCCCTAAAGCAGGGCACCCTCGCTGGCAGGCCAGGATCAGGACACAAAGGTGCTAAGCCTGCAGCCCATCAGTGGTCCACCTGTTTACAACAGGGGTGCCCGGATGCGAAAATGCGGTAAGAACATTTTCTTTCTGGAGGGGGTACTTTTGGACGTTGGAATTGGGGGTGTGAAGAGAGTTGTAAGAGAGATCAGGTTAGAAGAAAGGTGAATATTTCTCTCTATGTAGCAATAGGGCTCAAACCATGAACAGGGGCCATCACAGACTCATGTACCAGGCCCCTGACCTTGCTTTTTATTCCAAAGGTGAAGGGTTTTGGGTCACCAGTAGAGTGCTAGGATCCATGTGAAGTCTTTTACCTCCATCTGTGTACGTCTTCAGTTTAAAAGGGGTAAGACACCGGAAATAAGAAGTGTTCAGGGGCAGGTGTCCAGGGGCGGGACATTTTATATATGAAGCTGTACCAATAACAATATTCTAAGTCTAGAACCAAAATAAATTTAAAAATTAAAAAAAACTAGCTAAAAGAAAAAAAGTGCTCAGGAGAAGTTTTGAAATATCATATGCAAGAAACATTACTCATGAAATAAAACAGTGATGTGAGATCGTGTCACTTGGGGACAATCAGTGGAACTTGCCTTCTGATTGGATGAAAGACAGTGTGAAGCTCAGAGGGAGAGGGAGGGGGGTAGGGGCTGCATTTTCTCTTTGACAATCCCAGACTGGAGAATAACACTCAATTGTTCTCTTCCTAACCAGTGAATGACCATGGAGTTAATACAGGATCCAAGTCCACGGGCAATGAGCCAAATGAGTCAGCTGCTGGAGGGTATCTGGCACATGAAAGCAGCAAAGTAGCTGAGTCCTTGCTCCCTTCACTCCATCCCTCATTGAACGCCCTCCTGTAGAGCAGTTGTTTCTCTACCTTAATTTTTTTTTTACTGTGGCCCCCTTAAAATTTGTTTTCTCCTCGTGCACCCTCCATGCCACCAGTTGGCCCATAGTCTCATGGTGCGTTCCTTTATTTATATTTGATTTCTTTTTATTTAGTTTTGAGGGCCATATCTAGCAGTGATCAGGGCTTACTCCTAGCTTTGGAAGGGCTCAGGGATCTTATAGTATTTAGGTGATTGAATCCGGGTTGGTTGTGTGCAAGGCAAGCACCCTACCCTCTGTACTGTTACCTTGGCTCTTACATGGTTTATTTTTCAACCTGTGGCCTACTTAGAATATCCTTAGTGCCCATCTGGGGCTTCAGTTGAGAAATGCTCCTGTATCAAATGAGCCTTGAGTGGTAACTGGTATCTTTGGTCATTGCTAAGCTCAGAACTGACCAGGAGACCCCATTATCTTCAGAACCTTTGCTTGTGAGATCACACTTGTCTATTGGTGTTTTATTTTGCTATTATTGTTATGTTGATATATTGCTTTCAGCCATACATGTTTTAACTAATGTAATGATTTTTTTTGGTTTGTTTATTTTTTGGGGGGGAAGTCACACCCAGCTGTGGGGTGCAAGTGAGTGAACCTGTGTCAACCACGTGAAAGGCAAGCACCCTACCCATTGTACTATCACCCCAGCCCCAAGGTGTAGTGCTTAACTAGTGGAAGAGGGGAGTGTGATGAAAGCAGTGTGGCAGGCAGAGAGAGTGCATGTGTTCTGTCTGGGTTGTGCCTTGAGGAACTTGGTTCTCTGATGCACATTCTGTACCACCAGCTAGAGTAGCGTATCCCCAGGGAGAAGCACCATACTTGGGAGTACTTGTCCATGCAAATAACAGAAAGTAACTTGGACAGGTTTGAGCTGATTTTTCTTTCAGAAGGATCTTCTCTGAACTGCCTGTTACTCAGGAGTCTAACCCCAGATGAAAGCAGTCACTTAGTCTCAATCTTACATTTTAGTGGTCTGACCTGGATTAATCCACAGTCCAGATTGTGAGACTACTGTTCACAAATGTGGCAGCTGGGTGTGTAGTGGGAAGGGTCAAAGTCAATCAAGTGGGGTGTCCTCCGAGTAGCCCAGACACCCTAGGATATGTCTGCTTTCATTGCTTGTTTAATGATTATCTGCCAATAACTCCCCACGCACAACTGGATTCTTCATGAATAATTAAGCACATATGACAAATTATTTTAATGTTAAAATCATTGTTCTGATGCCCAGAGACTTTGACACCACGTTTTATATCCATATTTTAGGTTAGATGCTATGCTTTTGAGCTGTAACAAATATTACACGGGTATAGAAAGAGGTGATGGTGCTTCCAAGGATGCTTTCCTAGGAAGGAACAGGTTATAATGTTCCCTTTCATACTTTCATGATGTGTCTTCCTGTGAGAATCTTTTCATTGAAGAAAATAAGAAAACTCGGGAGACATTTGTGTTAATTCTTCCTAAAAGGGGAGAGTGCAGTGTAAACAAGGATAAGCCCTTGCTCATCAGAACTCTGACTGCATTATGCCGGTGAATCCGAAAACTCAAGACCTCAAAAGGCCATTAAACTTAAGTAAGACCAAGCACATCAGAGCAATGAAGAACTGGGAAATGGTAGATGGTAGTTAAGATGATTCAATTACACTGAAATTTAACTGAAGGTACTTGCATTTTTTTATTATATGTATTTCCTGAGTAAATTTGTTTCACATCCTCAAGTTTTACAATTAAATGGAAAGTTTTTTCTTAAATGGAAAGGGAAAAAAAGATTGTAAAACCCTCAATGAAATTTACACTGAGCCTGAAAGTGGAGACCGTCTTGCAGGCCTGATGAAGGGTTGGTCTGTGATAGCCTCTGCTCCCCAGGGATATGGAGATGCTACAAGAACATGGATCACAGGAGTCATGTCTCCCTGCCTGGACACGAGTTTAGCTTAACGTAAAGTAACCAAAAAAAATACAAACCCAAAAACATCATTTTTATGTTACCACTACATAGCACTACACAGTGCTATGTAGTGGAGGGAATGCAACAAGAGTTTAATTTTTTTAAAGTTCGGTTGCTCCATCCCTCTCAGGGAGCCAGCAAGCTAACATGAGTATTTTGCCTGCACAGCAGAGCCTGGCAAGCTCCCCGTGGCGTATTCGATATGCCAAAAACAGTAACAACAAGTTTCACAACAGAGACGTTACTGGTGCCCGCTCGAGCAAATCGATGAACAACAAAACTACAGAATTTTTTGAAAACTGAAAACTGCCTGTTCAGGACATTCCTCCTCTGGCTCAGACCTTGTCTCCTGGGGTTGGGGACTTAGAGTAGAATTCAATCAAGAACCAAGAGAAATGAGTCACTTCTACTTAAGACCAGTGATTTTATTGCTTGAGATTTGAGAGTGGGGTGGGACTGGTCTGTGCGAATACTGGTGATTTCTGCGGTGATTTCCCCCTGATTATCCCCTGACTACCAAGAAACTCAGGGTCTCCCAGGGATTTTAGAATGAACCTACTAATATTTTGTGGTAAATACAGACAGCATGTTTCCATTACTTGGGCTTTTAGTCATCAGTAAATGATGCTTTATAGCTTCTTTATTTTAATGTTCATGTAATGCATACTAATTAAATACTGAGTTAGTGTACTTGGTGGGAGGGTGGGAGAGTGGGAGAGAGAGCTTAGAGCTCATCTAACACTCCACAGTATAGTGAAAGACTAAACCAACTAAAAGTCTTTGATGAATTACTAAGAGTACTTAACTTGGTTATTGTCATTCTATTTTTAATTACGTCAACTTATTCAACCATTGATCAGGTTCTAAGTCTTAGTTGTAGTTCTTTTGAGAAAATATAAGTATAGAGAGGTAATGTTAAGGCTTATCAGAAAGCTTAAATAATCAGAATTTCTTCATTATTGTATTTCTTATTTGATTTATTCAAATTCCCCATAAATTGCACCCTCACTTAATCTATTTTTAAATAACTCAGGAGTTAAGAATTTGAAGCTTAAGAAAATGATTTTGTGATTCCCTAGAGTATTTATTGTCTTTGGTTACCCACAGCAGGGCCCTCAGCCTCGGGTAGTTGATGATGAATGATTCAAACCAATCATAGCAACCCTGTTCAGATTTTTCAGGCTGTTTTGCTGTTTAAAGTAGTCATGTGACTTGACTCCAAGTGTGGGACTTAAATGAAGGTCATCTGATTGGGAGAGTGGAAGTGATTTGGGGAAAACTGTTGCTCTTCTGGTATATTTATTTAGCAACAGCATATGTTTTATTCCTTTCCACGTACTCTGATGGATGAGGTAGCAGCTATCTTGTTACCACGAGGAAATATCAAAAGAATTGCAGTGTACTTGGCTTAACATTTTTTAAGTCAATAGCAGAAAGCAACTATTGCCAGGTATCTTGCTGTATGTATAAAAATTCAGCCATTGAATTGTTTTACATATTTCTTATAGTCAGAAAGAGGAACTATCAAATCAAAAAATTCTAGTTGCTTCCAGATTCAATCTAGGGAGGAAAGACTGGTCAACCAAGAGGTATAGAACATTTGTCTGTTTGATTTTGAGCCACACCCAATAGCTCTTAAATTTACTTCTGGCTCTGTGCTCAGAGGTCACTCCTGGTAGTGCTAGGGGAACCATATGTGTTGCTGACGATTGCAACCAGTTCAGCTAAGTGCAAGGCAAGTGTCCTATCAGCATTACTATAGCTCTGTCCCCAAGCTATAAAATCATATGAACTGTACTTATAATAGTCCCACATTGTTATGAAATATTCTGCTACAGATTTAGCCTTTTAGTGTTGATTTTATGCATTGGCAGTAAATTAGATAACTGAAAAAATATTTGTGTTTTTAGTTTTCATACATGTAAAATGGGTATAGTAGTACCTATCTTATAAGATCCTTTTGGAAATACAAACTGCTTATAAAGAACTTAGCATAATGTTTGACTTAATTATCAGCACCAGGAATATGGGTAATTGATGTTTTATTTCTGTAATTTTCCTGCTTATCTTCTTCATCCTTTCTTTTTTCTTTGGATCTTTAATAAATAAACAGTACTTTAAATTATATATGGAAGCTTATATCTTTAATAATAATACAAAGATAATGGCCTTGGGATTATCAAAAAATACCCAGGAAGCAGAGTCTTTAAATTTTTAAATTCAATATTAGAAATAACCTGAAGATTTCTTATTCTAGGGTACAATTTGAATATCAATATTAAAATAAAGATGCAGAGGAAGCATTCCTTCTTTCAGATTTCACAAGTTACCTGGGTAAATCAGTTTAAAATATTTCAGAAGCACCTCAGGTCCAACAGAAGGCCTTTGCTCATGTTTAATGCAATCTCATGGTTTTTAAGGATCCATGTGGCATACCATCTGAATGATATACATTTTATGTAGGAATTTTTATCATACCAATTTATATTTCTCATAAAGAACACTTGAAGTTTTGACAGGGAAGAGAATCTATTTAGTAAAATTAGGAACAGGGAAAAAAACGGTCTCTTTTTGAAAAAATGATGCTCAAAAAGGAGGGATATTTCTATTGCAATAAATTATTTTTGATTGCTTCTATACCTCTTCCTGCTTCATATCCCCACTCTGAATGGCATCATTAAACAGTGCCCGATGTGAATATTAATGCGAGTCAGGAGAAGTCTGCCAGCCACACACAATGCATTCAAATGTTGCCTTTACATAATTATCCTTCTTTTTTTTATGTATTCTTTATGATGCCCAGTCTAGAGTTTGCTTTGCTCTCTAGTAAATCTGCAGTGAACATTGCTTTGTATTTGGATGACAGCCTGAAGTATTACTGGCCTTCTACCTAGCTAAAATTTGCTGAAAAGAAGGCAAGAGATTGGCAAAATGAAATTGTGTAGGTTTGTTCTAAAAACACTAGTTTCATTACACTAATGTTTTACTTCTATTTTGGATTAATGTTCCCTGATGATTGTTCATATCTCTGATGCTTGTACAAAGGACTAATAATTTTGGTTACCATATCCCACTGCCAGGGATTTGTTTAAAATAGTTGCTGAAAACAGACTGAATAGCCTAGTAAATATTTCCTCTCTGTGAGAACATGTGGTTCTTTGTTAAGAAAAGCATTATTGTTGAGGCTCAATAGATATTGCTGATAGATTTGCTTGTTTGTTTCTCTAATGCTGATGAATTTTTAAAAATCTAGCCACAAGTACTATGGATAAATAATTTGGGCACAAAGAGAAGATGCTGTTTGAGGGTCTTGGATGACTTTAAATGATTTTAGTCCTTGTTACAAATGAATGAAAGTCTAGAATACTGGGCCTGGAGTGATAGTGAGGCAGGTAGGGTGTTTGCCTTGCATACGGCCAACCTGGATTCAATTTCCAGCATCCCATATGGTCCCCTGAGCACTGCCAGGGGTTGTTCCTGAGTGCAGAGCCAGGAATAACTCCTGTGCATTGATGGGTGTGACCCAAAAAGCAAAAAAAAAAGTTTTTAAAAAGTCTAGAATACTAAAAATAACTTAAAATCATATTTATAGGCCACTATTCATCATTCTTAAGGACATATAGATTTTCTTTAGTTGGTTTTGCTTTGGGCACCACACCTGGCTGTGCTCGGGGTGTTCTCCCGGCTCTGTGCTCAGGGAACCTTATGTGGTGCCGTTGTTACAAAGATAACACGCTGCTGCCACTCTGTGATTGTGTTTCAAGCCTTCCACATCAGCCTCACCAGAAGACCCACCTTGACCTTTGACATCAAGGCAGAGCCCCAGTAGATTCAGATCAGATCAAATGTTGATGAAGTATTTCTAGATGGCTCTCTCTGTCTCTCTTTTTTCTCTCTCTCCTTCTCTTTCCCTCACTGCCTCTCTCCCCCTTTCCCTCTCTTTCTCTCTCTATCCTTCTCTGTCTATTTGATTGTCTCTCCCTTTCTCCCCTCCACCCCAGTCTCCTCTCCCTCCCACAATACTCAGTCTCTGAACACTCAACCTTACACATCATCATCATTCCCTCTCAGGCTTCCAGTGTACTCAGTCCTGATTCTGGTAAGTGTAACTACACTGTACATGCATTGCCACTGTCATCAGACTGTGTATCCTATCAGCTCTGTATTTTACTATATGTTAGTATTCTTTTAAGGTTTCACGTGCTATCTGGCATGATTGGGCACATTATATAGGGGAAAGATGAGAATGCTCTATGTGTGTGTGCGTGTGTGTGTGCGTGTGTGTGTGTGTGTGTCTATACATGGATTGCTTCACTTCAAATGATATTTTATTTTGGATTTTTTTTTCCAGAATGGGTCCATTGCTCAGGACCTTGTGTGTAAGGCAAGTGCCTTACCCACTGTAGTATTTTTCCAGGTCCAGATCCAGACAGTTTAGGTTTATAAAAGCTCTCATGGACATACTGGACTTTCAGATGGGGGAATCAAGAGATTCTCTTACTCAATGCCAAGGATGGGTGAAATCACTTTCCAGTATGTACCGAACACAGCTGCTTCTCCTTTATGCTCTTCCTCTGTCTCTCTTCCTTCTTTCCTCCCTCACTTTTCTTCCAACTTGCCTGTTTTTAAAACTGAAGTAACTATTGGAGATAAACTTTAACCAGGATCATATGCCACATGCTTTGAAAAGATTAAATGCTCCAGTCATCACCTCCCGCTCTCACCTCTCCTTGAGACGTTTCCTGACCCTTAAGGCTCCTTTAGGCTGCAGCTTCTTAATCCTCCAGGCACCAGCGGAGAACAGCCAGGGACATTAATAGCTTTGCTGTGACTGCAGGGATTGGGAGAGACCTGCGCATCTTCTGTTGGAGCTAGTGCAGTCTGGCCTTTGGGGGAAGTAGCCATAGAGATAGAGTTTATCACTTTGCAGGCTGACAACTGCTGTTTTTCCAAGGAAAAGGAAGTACTTGATGTGGGTATGGAAACAGTTTCCCTGTAGATCAAGAACTGCTCTGTGAACTTTATCTGGTTATTTGTATATAATTAACATTTTTTTTTAGCTAATGGCTTCTTGGAGAACATTCTAGCAAGCCATGCCACTGCTTTGGATTTTTTCTTCTTCCTTTCTTTGTCTTATTCTTTCTTTCATTCACTGTATGTACCTGTTTTAGTGTTTTGTGCAAAAAGTGATACTTGTTATCCCTCCCGATAGCAAGAGCTTAATTGAGATATCATTCCCTACCAGGTAATTCACCTATTTAAAGTTTATCACTCAGTACATTTTAGTATAATCATATAGTTGCATAACCACAACCACAATCAATTTTGAATATTTTATTTTCTCAAAATAAGCTTCATATACATCAGCAGGTAGCCAGCTTTCTCTAAGCCCCCATCTTCCCTCTCCACTAAACCTCACCCCATTTAACATCCTATTCTGGACTTTTCATATAAATACAGTCATATACTGTGGGGTTTTTGGGGGGATTAGCTTCTTTGACTTTGCACAGTGGTGTTATGCTACATTCATGTTGTAGCATTTTATCAGTACATCACTCCTTTTATGGTCAAATAATTTATTGTATAACAAATTATATTTTTCTCTAGAATTCAAACTTTTATATCATCTATGCCCCTATAAGTATTTTAAGCAGAGATACTGCACATACCCCTGACATGATTTCTATTTTCTTCAATATGCAGGAGGGTTGTAGAGACAGTGTAGTAGGTAATGTGCTTGCCTTGCAAACAGTCAGCCTAGATTGGATCTCCGGCACCACATATAATTCCATAAGGATTGATTATTAAGTGCAGAGTCAGGAGTAAATAAGCCCTGAGCACAGCCATGTGTGGCCCCAAAACAAAACAAGAAAACCTAAATATATATACATGTTCATTATATGCATTACAATGATACACATATAAATACATATAAGTATACATATTATATATATAAATTATACATATAAATTTACACATATATTTATATAAAATTCAGCACGTGTAAAATAATGCAAATTCAATGCCATTGAATTGATGTTAAAGAAGTAATTATGGAGCAAATGAGTTCATTTACAGAGGGAAGATAAACAGGGAAAGAAAGAAAAATTCAGTCAATTGAATGAGTATGAAGTAAAGAAACACAGACACATAGACGATTAGGAGTCTGATATTTAGAGAACTCATCACATTTTGAACAAAAATAAGTATCATGTTTTTTTTCACTTTGTATAGATATCCTGAAACCATTGAAATTGGAGGGTAAAAGTGTTCATATGTGAGTAATCAAAAATTGTTACTTGTAACTATTACCATCATATTGCCATCATCCTACCATCACCATCATCATTATCACGGTGAATGTTTATCAAATATAGATAGAATATGTTGGAAATTACCACCTTTTGATGTTTAGGATTTTGTTATATGGCATTTTACATAGTTTACTTTATTAGTCTTCCTATTAATTATGTGAAGAAGAACCTACCCAAATCCCCAGTTTTACATCTGAGAAAAGGTTAGAAATTGAAATAGGTTGAACTAACTGTAATGCCCATCCACTTCTAATTTCTAGTTGCAGATCCCTAATTCTTAGTATTATTTCTTATTTACTTTGTGAGTTCAGATAGTATGGTGATTTAAATAATTGTTCGCAAAATAATCCCACTTCCCTTGCTCCCTCTGTGGGTGGCATGTGGTTTCTACCCTATTAATTTGGATTTAGGGGTCTGGTTTTAGCCAATGCAGTAGCAAGAGATATGTTGTAAGTACAATGCCCTTGCAAACTCTTTTTTTTTTTTTTGCGTTTTGGGTCACACCTGGCATTACACAGGGTTACTCCTGGCTTTGCACTCAGGAGTTACTCCTGGTGGTGCTCAGGGGACCATATGGGATGCTGAGAATCGAACCCGTGTCAGCCACGTGCAAGGCAAACACCCTACCCACTGTACTATCGCTTCAGCTCCACCCTTGTACTCTTGGGCTTGCTTTTATAGGCACCAGTGAGCCATCATAAAGAGAAGATTCTCCAATAGCTGCCTCCTCTTTGTCTAGAATAAATGTGCATGGAGGAGCCTTGACTCAATGCCTGAAACCAAATACCAAATTCAGCTGACCCTGAACCCAAACACACTCAGTTTAAATCAACTAAACCTATCAATGGGCATAAAAATTAATACTTGATTTTGAAATTTCTGGACTGGAGCAATAGCATTTGCCTTGCACATGGCTGAACTGGGTTCGATTCCTCTGTCCCTCTTGGGGAGTTTGGCAAGCTACAGAGAGTACCCCACCCGCAGGCAGATCCTGGCAAGCTACCCATGTCATATTCGATATGCCACAAACAGTAACATCAAGTCTCACAATGGAGACATTACTGGTGCTCACTCGAGCAAATAGATGAACAACAGGATTTGTTCATCAAACAGTGCTTTGAAATTTCTGGTTTTCCACGTAGGCTTACAGTATCAGTGCTGACTAGAACAATAGTATCTACTAATTTATTATCTATTTGCTCATTTAGTAATTAAACAAGCTTGATTTAACTCCTCTGTGTCAGTCACTACACTAGGTATAGGAATAAGTATATAAATACCCATACATAACAGTCTTTATTGTTTTCAATTTGGCATTGAGTTGGGAAAATGTTTATATATTATTACAAGAGAGGAAGAGATCTGGAAAGTGCCATGGTTATATCTATGGAGTCCCAAAAAGAGGGTACTTTAACTTATTAGATCTATGGAGTCCCAAAAAGAGGGTACTTTAACTTAATAGATTTATCTATAAAAACAGAGGGGTTAATTCAATGAAAGGTAATGTATGTAATTAAGTAGAAAAATTCAAGTCTATAGAATAACAAGAAATGTCCATTTTCATGAGAGTTTTCTGTCCTGTTTTAGCAAGTAGAGATGACACAGTCATTAAAAAAAAATTAGGGATTAAGTACTATCATTAAAAATTGAGAAATTAGAGTAACTTCTATATTGGGGTTCAGCCTAGAAGTAAAACAGCATGAAGACTTCTCAAAAAAATAAAACTGTTTTGTGATCCAGCACTTTCACTTCATGGTTTATATCCCAAGAATGCAACAATATTAATTCAAAAAGGCATTCGTACTCTTATGTTTATTGCAGCACAACTTACAGTATCTGAAATCTGTACTGTAGCACTGTCATTCCATTTTTCATTGATTTGCTCAAACAGGCACCAGTAGCGTCTCCATTGTGAGACTTGTTGTTACACTTTTTGGCATATCGAATGTGCCACGGGTATCTTGCCAGGCTCTTCCATGATCCCTACCTACTACTATCCTATCTGAAATCAAGTGGAAATAATCTTCATGTCCCATGGAAGATGAGTGGAAAAAGAAATTGTGGATTTATACACACACACACATATATATATACACACTGTATATATATACACACTATATATACACTATATACATATGTATATATGTATATATATATACACACACACACAGTGGAATACTATGTAGCTATTGGAAAATAGGACCCAGGTTTGCTGAAACTTGGATGGAACTAGAATGTTTCGTGAAGCAGGGTAAGTCAGAGTGAAGACAAAAGCGATGATCTCAGTCATAGGTAAAGAAACAAAGAGATGTTCAATGACAAGAACAAGCACACTAGCATTCTGACAATAGAATTGAGGTTACCTGTCAGGACAGTGGAGGAGAGTTTGGGGTATGTTGTTAGGAATAGAGGTATAGCAACTTTGTGCACCCAAAACATACACGTTAACATTGTAAACATATTACCTCAATAGGAATTGAAATTTAAAGAGTGATAAAAGATGAGCATGAGTTGTTCATTGTCTTGGATGATGGAGGTGTTTATCTTAGTTAGAATCGATTATCCCCGGAATAACACTCTAGACCCTGTGAAGACATTAGAACGAAATCTGGATGCAGAGAGAGATATGGGTGCTGGAAGCTCATGGATCTGTTCACAAGGCATAGAACAGACCATGTGCCGGCAGCCACCATTCTTGGGATCTCCGAAAGAATTCCAGGCAAGTGGATTCAGTCACCCAAGCTCTCTCTTCTAAAGCAGAGGCCTTCCCACATAAGGAGAGTCCTGGTGCGTGACAAGTTCCTCCTCACATTCCGCTTGGTGCTAAGGGTCAGGAACACTCCAGCTCTCCATAAACTTTACATTGAATAAAGCAAAGTTATGTCAGCCCTGGACCCCAGGGAGCTCGTGTCATTACAGGCTAGCACGAAAAACTAGCTCTCTTATCTGTAAAAGGGAGAGGATAATACTGACCTTTAGCAAACTTCAACCCTCATGTGCTTGTTGGATGGAGGAGATGACAGACAAGAAAGCTGCTACCATCTGGCTAGGTCCCAGAAATGCTCAAGTCTTAGCTGTGCTGGCTCTTAAAAAAAATCATCTTAAGGAAAATCTAGCATCTCACTGGCAAGATTAAGCTGAGGTTTGAAAGTCTTTTCATTTGGAGAAAAGCGAGGCCTTTCATTTCTTTTCTGAAAAAAAAAAAGAATTACTTTATTGATTGAGATCCTGTGGTTTACAATATTGTCAATAATGGGTTCTCAGACATGCAATTCCAACACCCCTCCAGCCACCAGCATACCCACCTCCCCCCTGCCAAGGACCCAGTGCCAGCCCCTCTCTTTTAATTCCACATTTCCACTTTTATTTCATCTGCTTGTTTAGTGTTTCCAGATCCAAAATTATGCCATTAAAGGCTGGTCATCTGAGTTGGAGTAATAGCACAGTGGGTAGGGCATTTGCCTTGCATGAGGCCGACTCCGGTTCAATTCCCAGCATCCCATATGGTCCCCCAAGCACTGCCAAGGGTAATTCCTGAGAGCATGAACCAGGACTAACCCATGTGCAACGCCGGGTGTGACCCAAAAAAGCAAAAATAAATAAAAATAAAGGCTGGTCATCCACTAAGAGGACGACAGAACTCTCTGGTTCTTTCTTCCTCTTTATACAGCAGTTGTTTCAAGGAAATGAATAGTGGACTATCAGCAGAGGACTTTCTTGCGTCTGATTTAAACACCTTCCTCTTCCTAGGCAGGTTCTGCTTTTTGAAAAAAAAATTTCTTTTAACCAATTTAATACTTTTGTTCAGTATCAGCCATTATTAATTTCTCTCATGCACATATTTTAAATTCCTCATATGACACTTTTGAGAAACTAATGAAAATTAGAGTGTGTTAGCATATCGCATTCCTACAGAGACCTGCTAATACATCAATTACATTTCGTAATGGTTACAGGGACTACAGAGAAAAAAGCATTATCATTTATACCTGCTTGTTCTTGTGCTGTCTCTCTTTCCACTAAATAATTGGAAAAAATACAGTGAAAAAGCGAAGAAAAAGTCACCTTTGATGCTATTTTTGAAAATGGTTCTGTGTGAAAGAGCTTTGCTTCCAGGTATGAAATGGGATGGTGTGGCACATGTTACTTACTTAGTATTTGTCAGTCAGAAGCATTAGTCCATTTATCAATGCTGCTGAAAATGTTCCCTTTTTGTTCACCAAAGGCTTCAAAGGAATTACATAAAGATATTTCCCTGCCAAGATATATACTTTGACAATTTGATTTTGTTTTAAAGTAGCATAATTACATTTTTTCCCCTCCATTCTGTGAATCACATCCACCTAGGGAATTCCTTTGAAAAACCCGATTAGGAGTGTAGGGTGTGAGTGACTGGTGTGTGATGTGTTGATGTTTGCCTGTCTCCTGAGCCTTCTTTAGAAATTCAGCTCTGCCCAGCAGGGTTTGCCCTAAACTGTGTCACATGATTTGGCGACATTCGGGTCTGAGTAACTGTGTGAGCCAAGACCAGTAGATGGATCCTATCATCTTTGGGCAAATAAATGTGGGGGCTCTGAATCCCTAATGTCAGATGATTTCATAACCGATCATGGAATAAATTATATGTATCTTGAATCTTCCTGACTCTGTCAACTGCACTAGTTTTTGTTCTGGTAGATGATTATGGGAGTCAGGGTTAATACTATTAAGTTTATTTTGTATTATTCATATGCATTTGGAGAAAAATTTAATGATATAGTCATTTACTAGCTAACAATTTAGCATGCTAGCATTTTCAACTGTTTATTAATTCTGTGTCAGACCAAAGACTGATTTTCCCCAGTAAAATTAAATAATTAGGGTGAATATATAGACATAATTGATCTGGAGAGCTCTGTGCCAGGAATCATGCTATACATTCTAGTTATAAAGATAGATAAAACTAAGTTAAGAGCCTGGTAAATAAAAGATCTTTAGTTTTTAGCTTCCTTTGAATTAATGCAGTCTTGGAACCTATGGCAGTAAGTCAGAATTTCTCACTTTGATATGGTTATATCTATGATATAAGACTATAGTTATGTGAACTATTGTAAAGTATAAAAGTATAATTAATGGTGTTTCTAATTTTAAATGGTTGATTATGTATGTAGTCTTTGAAAATGTAAATATTTTCTAAGTAGTCATATTAAATTTTATACTTATTCTGTATAGTCAATTTGTATATTAGGGATATGGTGCTGTTTTCAATATGAAAAGTCCCCAGGATATGCTGATATCATCAAGAAGAATGTAGAACATGAAAGATACGGGATGATGAACCCTGCACAGTTGACTATTCAAGTATAACTTTTTTGGTGGAGGCCAAAACTCAGCTATGTTCAGGGCTACTCCTGTCCCTGTGTTCAGTAATCACTCTTGGTTGGAACTGGGGAACCCTATGGGGTACTGAGGCCTGTTCCTGACTTGACCATGTGCAAGACCAGTGTCCTACCTGCTGTATTATATCTCCAGCCCTCAAATATAAGTTTTGACTTCTTCCAAACTTTACTAATGCCTGGTGTAGACCAGAAAGCTTACTGATGACATACCTAATTAACATGTATTTTATGTTATATGCATCATATTCTTCATTCTTACAGAACAGGAAACCAGAGACAGGAAAATGGTATTAAGAGAATCATTAGAAAGAGAAAATATCTTTTCTTGTGCTGTGCTACATCAATTCTATGAGTTGACATTGTTTACCAGAAAATTGCATATAGGTATTGAAACCTCTTTTAATCAAGGGCTGAGAGTATTTGCTGCTTTGAGGTTCCTTGAGGAGTTATTCACTCTTCATCATTCCAGTGGGTTCTGCTACCAAAATATGGGTATTCATTCAACCCCAAAAATATCTTTTGTTAGTCAGAAAACTATGCAAGAAAGAGAGGATGGAAGAAGCTTGTGTATCCCCAAACAGTTGCATTTCTGACAAGGGTTGTAAAACTTTTCTTTGTAAAGGTTTTCACTTGTTCATTCTTAAAAGCTCATGAGATAATTCCTCAAATTAAGCAGAGTGAATCACATCCACTCTGTTGTGTTTGGTAACCTATATCCTAAAAGCTCCAACAAGGGTAATATTTTTTACGATCATCTAGAAACAGAGCCAACATCTAATTGAGATCATTATTTATTGATTGATTTTTATTAGGAAAGGCTGTTGCTGACTATTAAGAGTGAGAAATTGCAGGTTCTTTTGTAAGGGTGGAGATGGGGAGCAAGAAGAATTTGCGGTCAGATAATAAACATGAAATTCTGCAGACCTCTGATATCTACGTAGTTTCCATGGTGAACCAAACTCTCAAGTATAGGTTAAAGTTCCAAAATGTCCTCACAAGTTGAAGAAAGATATATTTCTAGCTTAAACATTTATGCAAGTCAAATGATTGTGTTTATTACACTTCAAACTTTCAGAGTCTTGCAGTAAAGTTCTCATTTGTCTCACTGGAGTTTAAAACCAGGGTGTGTTTACTAAAATTATTTTCACCTTAAATCAGTTATAAATTATGGTGTTTATTGCAAGTCAAATTATTGTGTTTAGTACATTTAAAACAGGTTCATAGGGAGGCATCCTTATTAAAGGAAATTTTATGAGGCCATTTCCTTAATAGTGAAGTGGAAAAGCACCTTGAAAAGTTTACGAACCAAAGGTTCACTAGTTCTGTGAGTATTTACATCAATGGCTTAACTTACAAAGTTTGACCTTCGACTTTGTCTTTAGGAAGATCACTCAAATGTTTATCTTGTTGCTTAGCAATTAAGTATTTTTTAATTTAAGGTCAGCTTCCCCTGTTCTGCCCCCTCAACTCCTCAAATAACCTTTGAAGATTCCCTGAACTCTGGTAGAAACTCTTAAATTACCTATGAGTAAGTTGGCTGCTTAATCCTCCAAAAACCTGCTTTCACATCCAACAGAT
The DNA here is from genome assembly GCF_027595985.1 of Sorex araneus. Classification (NCBI taxonomy): domain Eukaryota; kingdom Metazoa; phylum Chordata; class Mammalia; order Eulipotyphla; family Soricidae; genus Sorex; species Sorex araneus. The sequence continues at coordinate 174,336,394 of NC_073305.1, forward strand.
TTTAATCATAGTTGGACAATGCTGGGTAGTCTCTGCTTTATAGTAAGAGGATGCCACTCAGCATCCGAGATCTGGATTTTTAACTCCAATTCCCTGAATTCTTCTGCTTGTGACCACCTGCTCAATGCATAGCTCTTGTCATTAGGACATTAAATCCTGAATTGGAGGTCAAGGATTTTCTTTTTCACATGCCTCTGTTCAAAGGGATCTAAGCAGCACTGCTGAAACTGTCCCTGCCCAGTGTCTGGAAACTCTGTGGAGGAGCCAGCTGAGCCATCACTGGTCATAGTAAATCAAAGGACTGTCCACACTACATGCAATGAAGCAAGTCTCCTTTATTTGGAAGGTGGACCTTGTGGACATGGTCAAGTGCGGTATTCAGAAGTGTGGACAAGTTGTAGGAATACATTTTAGAGCCTCTTTCTTGTCATCACGGCTTCTCTGTCTGGGTCATCATCTTATGCAGTTCACCAGCTCTATCTTCCTAAATGATTTTTTGCTCAAAAATGTAAAGGTTGGATGATTAGGATCTTACCATAAAATTTCAAAATGCCTATAAAGAGTGTGCATCTTTAAATGAGGATTCTTGTCCTAAATTTTCAAGGGTTTGTACATGATTAACATCCAGCTGTCTTAAAACCCTGCTGTGAGCTTGCTTTGGTATTCTGCTCTGCCTGCTGTTGCAAGACTTCTGTGGTTGCATTTATAGTGTTTGATTGGCCGATGTGAGGTAGGGGGTGGGGGGAAGGCATGAGATACAGAATCTATTCATTTTGCCTGTAAACTTCAAATAACTTTCAAGTGTTTTTTGCAGTAAAGTTCTTGTTTGTCTCACTGGAGTTTAAAACCATGAAGTGTTTACTAAAATTATTTTCACCTTAATTCACTTATAAAATGTTTAGTAGAAAATCTTGTTCTTGGTTTTTGTTATCACAGTGACAGTCTAAAATGAAGATGTTTGATTTATTTTCCCTCTTTATTGTTCCATTTTAATTCATCCAGGTCTTGAAATAATGAATTATACCTTTTGTGAAAACTTTGTCTTTTGTTTTTTGTAAAAGTGAACAATGAGGTTATTATACACACATCATATAATGCTTTATTCTTTTTCTTTGTAGGAAAAGAATATGCTAGATTGCAGCACACTGTAAGAATGTTTGCAGTACTTGTAATTACTTCTTAGTTAAAACAATCCATTTCCCTTTAATGCCTCCTTCCATTCAAATTTTGAGAAAAGTTTCTCATGCTTAGAGTTTTTTATTCTCTCCATTGTCCCAAGTGCATTTATAATGCTCTATGAAAAAGGTCCTGAATAATGTCCCCTGGGTAGAAATGTCACTCATCTGAATCTAAGATTAGTGTTTTTCAACCATTTTTCAACTGTGGTTCTTCTAGTGACCTTGTTTCCTTCCTGTGTCTTACAAGTTGGTTCTCTAGTCTTGTGCCACAGCCACCCCCCATGACATGACTTTCATCTGTTGGCCCTCTGTGACATCCTTGGGGGACCCAGTTTGGAAATGTTACCTTTGACTCGATTCCTCATCTATAAAATGGAAATCTACTCTAGATGGTTCCAGAGGTCTTTTAAAGCAATCAAGTTGGGGTCATTCAGTAGTGAATTATTCTGCTCATGTACTGTGTATTCGAGATGTGTATTCAAGCTATGAGTTCCTCTTTTACATGCTCCCTGAAGGGCATTTCTTCTCAGACCTGTCTCCCAGCATATGATGCCAGTTCTTATTTTGCCCAACTTTATTTTCAGATAAAGAAAACAGGACAGTCTTTAATGGCAACAGCAATTTCAGAGTATAGAAACTCACTTTGTGTTTTCTTCTAACAATGACACACCAGTCAGACTATGAATAATCCCATCCGCTGAGATGTGACCTGGGTGGCCGCATGTGTGCGACCTCTCTGCTGCTGAATGACCATGATCCAGGAGGCCAGCTAAACTACTTTTGGTACGAGTAGCTTCTTGCAGTAATGTCTCTAGACTGTGAACTAAGCCACGGCGCCATGCTGCCCCAGGCAGGGAAAGGTCTTTCTCTCTCCGCTTTTCCTTTCCGGGGAGAAAGATGTGGTGACCGCCATCTTATAAGGACCACTAAAGAGAGGTACGAGATTGCAATGATGCAATTTCTGGCAGAAATTTCCCTGGACTTAGTTACTAAAATACTAAAATATAGAAATCCAAAACCAAAATGAAGAGACCTCATATAGCTCTTCATTCTTTGCAATGGGAAACAAATTTTCAAATACTTCCTTTTCGGCAGGTCTGATTTTTTTTGGGGGAGGGGACTCCAAACAATAATAGTTAGGTTTTTTTGTGTAAATATTGAATGTAATCAAAGTAAAGAGAAAAGTAAAGTGAAAATTATCAGCTACACAGGCGGGGAGGTGTGGGTTGGAGGAGAGGTATACTGGGGTTTTGGGTGGTGGAATATGTGCACTGGTGAAGGGATGGGTGTTCGACCATTGTATCACTGAGACTTAAGACTGAATGCTTTGTAATTTTCCACATGGTGATTCAATAAAAAATAGAAAATAAAGAATTCCAAACTTAAGCTATACAACCTTAAAGCTTATTCTAGAAAGCATTCCCACCTAAAGTCAACTCACCTACTGCTTCCAAGCCCCCCGCACTGCTTTCCAAGCCCCCGAGGAGCTCAGAACTTCTGTGAATATCTTCCTGTGGCTAGTTGTTTGGCTTCTGCAGCTTTGTCACACCAGAGTGAAGTCACTGAACAGAAAGAGACAGCAATTACCATTTAGCTGCATCTAATTCTAGGAGAATAATTATGCCTGCTACAGAAAGGAGAAATTGAGCACCAGACTCATCATGATGTAATAACAAATTTATTCATTATTCATTCTGGGGAGGAACAGTCACTTCATGCTCCCTCATGCTCTCCACTTTGATACTCCATTGGATACGCTTCCACTGACAGACACATGAATAATTATTTTATTTAGTCACCTTTAATCCTAACAGGCTCAGATGTCTAGGGCTGGCATGTTGCATCTGTAAGAGATTTATATTCCAGAACTGTGCTCACTCCCTTGCCCCATGGTAAGCTCAGGACTTTGCTGAAAGGAAAGGATTTCTTAGCCTCAAGAAATGAAAGTGTGGGGCCATCAGGATAGAACAATGGGTAGGCTGCTTGGCTTGTATACAGCCCACGTGTGTTTGGTCCCCAGCACTCTTATGGTCCTCAGTGCCCCTCCAGGAGTGGCCACTGAGCACAGAGTGAGGAGTCATTCCTGAGCACAGCCAGGTTTAGCCCCCAAACTAAAAACAGACAAACAAAATTGAACTGTGACAGAGAAGAGTCAGACCATAACAGTATAATCACATTTCTGCCACTCATCTCCCTGATATCTTTAAATTACATGCAAATGAACACAACTCTGACAATTCATCAAATGGACTATGGATATTTTTGGTTTTGCATCATTTGCTAATATTTTTGACTTTCCTTTCAGGTCATACATCATCAGGTAGGACTGCATGATTTGGGTTTGTGATGGTATTTTTCTCAATTGGGTCCAAAACTCAAAGCTGCCAGAAATTTTAATCAGATTCCAGAGATATCCTCTATCTCATCAAGTCTTCCAGATGGGATTGAAAAAAAATCAGAAAAATCTTCCTACCATCATAACATTCTATTTTCCTCCTATGTTGAATATATTATTTGCTCTTACCCAGCGCCTTCGCAGCTGAAGCTCCACTTCCCTGCCAAAATTAAATAGTCCTTTGCAATGGGACTTGTGTGGGGTTTCAGAATGACATCGAATGATACAGCAGTTATTATAGCAAGGATTATCCTAAATTGAACCCTACATATTCTTGTAGGGGAGAGAAGAGAGGAAGAAGGCTCTGTCTAGATGCCTAGGTTTTCATCCATAGGGGGTTCTCTAGGTTTTCATAAATAGGGGTCTATCTAGGTTTCTGTGAATTCATAAATATCTGTGCTCATTCATTTTTTTTGTCCTGTGATTAAAAAAAAGTATTGGGAATTCCTGGATTGGTGGATACTCTCTCCCAAACTATATTGGAAACATATTGGAAGTCACCAAAAAAAGTCACGCTGTCTCAGTGTCCTTGACCAAAACAGGACAGGAGCATCATAACCCTGGGCATGGATCAGTGTTCATTGATCATCCTTCATCGGGGGATGGGTGCAGTGGGAACCATCACTGGATACTGGGGCGGGGCTTTGGACTTCCTGCTCATTCCTCAAAAGCTGGGGAGATGCAAATCCACCTTTCTGGGGTGGAGTCCCTATCACTGGCCTCGTTTCTTACCCTTGATGAGACCATCACTTCCCTGGGTGAAATTTTCATCCTGGAGGTTCAGCATAACACTGTGAGCATGAAGGAGGAAGATCTGGCTCTAGGATGTGGCAATGGTTGGAGTAGTTCTGGGTGGCCCGGATCTTGTATCCACAGTGATTTTTTATTTTTTTTATTTTTTATTTTTATTTTTAATTAGTGAGTCAACGTGAGGGTACAGTTACAGATTTGTACATTTTTGTGCTCATGTTTCCCCCATACAAAGTTCAAGAACCCATCCCTTCACCAGTGCTCATTCTCCACCACCAATAAACCCAACATCCCTCCTACCCTCCCCAGTCCCGTCTCCCCCCACCCCACACTGCCACTATGGCAGGGTATTCCCCTTTGTTCTCTCTCTCTGATTAGGTGTTGTGGTTTGCAATAAAAGTGTTGAGTGGCCATTGTGTTCAGTCTCTAGTCTATATTTGGCCCACATCACCCTTCCCCCACATGACCTCCGACCACATTTTACTTGGTGTTCCCTTCCCTGAGTTGCCCAGAATGAGAGACCAGCCTCCAAGCCATGGAGACAACCTCCTGGTACTTATTTCTACTATTCTTGGGTGTTAGTCTTATAGTCTATTATTCTGTATTCCACAGATGAGTGCAATCTTTCTATGTCTGTCTCTCTCTTTCTGACTCATTTCACTTAGCATGATACTTTCCATGCTGATCCACTTATATGCAAACGTCATGACTTCATTTTTTCTAACAGCTGCATAGTATTCCATTGTATAGATGTACCAGAGTTTCTTCAACCAGTCATCTGTTCTAGGGCACTTGGGTTTTTTCCAGATTCTGGCTATTGTAAACAGTGCTGCGACGATCCACACTGATTTTTAAAGGAGAAATGCCCTTAACAGAAACAAAAATGTACCTAGAATGAAGAGGCCTCAGGATTCCTGAGGGTACAAACCTGAGCTATTGTTCCTTCCACATAATTAGTTCCACTAGATTTGTGGCCAACAAAGGAATCTGAGGCTTGTGGGACCACAGACTTGGCCTCCCCGTGTCATGACTAGTCACAACCAGTGTGTTTTGTTATATGAGAGCAGGAAAAAATTAAAATTTTAACTTGAAGGAGACCAGGGATGATGGGGATTTCCAAATTGGTCAAAGTATCCATATGCTTCTGTTACACAGAGCACAGATTTATGTTTCGTCATGCAGAAAAGGATGAACCCAAGTGATGTAGATTAGGACCGCCAGGACTGAAGAGAGTGTTCATAATCAGACACCCATAACACACCCATGTATTGAAAAAAAACATGCAATAGAGGCATTTTAAGTGAAAGATGCTCAGTGAAAGATATTCAGTAAAATAGCCAACAGGTGACATAATTATGCTTAGGCACTTACTAGTAGTTTCAAATCTTGCCAGGACGATAATAGTAGTTGAATAAAATACAACAATGCCCTGAGAGTTCCTGAAAAAAAATGAGTAAGATGAAGAGATAATTTTATTTTATGTGTTAATGCTCCTTTTAAAAATTATTCTTGCTCCAGATTGCTAGAGATTAAGGTAACAAGTTTTGCCTTGCCTGTGCTCTGTCCTACTTTGATCTCCAGCACCACGTGGTCCCCTGAGCACCACCGGCTATGGCCCTGCAGGTCTCCCAGACCTGTCAGAAGGTCCTCGAGACCCTAGTGTATCACTGCTGTTTGTGGCCCAGTTGATGCTTGAAAGCACGGGGCCTGAGCACGCCACCTCCTCAAACTCTCACATTAAACCACCATCGCCAGTAGCCAATGATGACCAGTAGGAGCCCCAAGGCTTTACAAACACACCTGAGAAAGTCTCCAAATAAATAAAATTGAAAATGACTTTTGTTTGTTGCAAACTAAAACATATTTTAGGTATTTGGTAGGTTTATGCTTTATACTTACCACATATGTTTTACTTCTTTATGTTTGACTTTTTGTTTCTCTTTTGGGGCTGCACCAGGCGGTGCTCAGGGCTTACTCCTGGCTCTGCACTCAGGGATCATTCCTGGTGGGACTCGGAGGCACATCTTGGGAGCCAGGGATAGAACCTGGGTTGGCTGCATGCAAGGCATGAGCCCCACCGTCCATACTCTAACTTAAGCGTCAATTCGTCATATTTTTCTAAAATATAATTTTTATGAGATTCAGAATTCTTTCTATTTTGAAAGGAAATCAATGTTTACTTAACTATAATACTGTGTGTAGGTAGGTAGCTTTTTCTTTTTAATTATCCATGGTAATGGGAATACAATCATCTGATACACACAGTAAAATAGCTACTTTTATCCAACTGTACAATAGTAATTCTCTGTCTTCATTTGCCTTGGGTACAATTTTAAAATTGAACCACTTGTCTGATTTGAAGTTTACTTCTCTTACCCATGGTAATATTTCGAGGGTAGAATGTTAAATCTCCAAATGGAAAAATCATCCCAAATTCATTATATTTGCCATTTATTTGACAGTCAGGAAAATTTTTGTTGTGCTTTTCTGCTTGGGTAAATTGTATGGTCTAAAGAATTTGTTATGCAGAATTTGGTCTACTTTTATGGAAGGCTTTATTAAAATGAAAGAAAGATATTACGATTTCCTGCCACATTATGAAGGGTTGGTTTGGGGTCTTTCCTAGCCTGGGGTTAACTAGTGGTATAGGTCCAAAGTAGCTGAGTTTAAATGTCACATATAATGACAAGCAGGAAAATTGTGACATTATTTGCATGTGAATGAGAGTAAGGTGACTGGCTGGCTGTTGATTCATTGTGTGATGAATGTTTGCCCTTAGTGAAATATTTTTCCTTCTGTGAAATTATAAACAATATTTCTTACTGACTATAACGTGTAGACACCAACCCTAGAAATGTTAGCTTCTAAATTGTTTCTCCAATTAGAAGAGTGTTCTTGTTGATGTTATTAATTAGTTTTTAACTCTTTCAGAAGACACAATGACACTTGGAATTTCTACTTGAGACAAAGACTTTCCTTAATGTATTTCTCTATACCTAGGAGTAGTGAGAGAGAAACTGGAAAGTTTCTTTCAAGAAACCCTAGATTAGTGGACAAAGATTTTACTCATATTTCTTTGAAACTGTTTTAGAAGTTTCTATAAGAAATTAGATTTATTCTTTCTATATTGTTTTATGTTATTAAATCCCTGTATTGATCTGTGTACTTTATTTATAAAGTTAATATTTTTGTGGAAATCAATGATTTTAACTGTGAGAACACAAAAGAGTATATTCTTCCTAGACAGTATGTCAGTATCCAAAGTGTTAAAATTTGGTTAAAAAAATTCGATTCCTAATTTTTTTATTGAAACCTCAGTTAAGTCTATTGATAGGAAACATTAGTGTTACCAAGACCATGTCCTTTAGAGACCCTTTATTCAACTATTTTATAGTTAAAACGTGGTTTTATAGGGGTTGGAGAGATAGTACAGTGGATAAGGTGCTTACCTTGAAACTGGCTGACCTAGTTTGCTCCCCTGAGCCAGTCAGGAATGATTCTTGAGTTCAGAGCCTTAAGAATTGTTTTGGTGTCACCCCAAAACAAAAACAAACAAGCCCCTAAAACATGGTTCTATTAAGTATTTATAATTTTATGTGCATATGTGCATGCATCTGAAAGCGAATCCGTGTATCAATTTGACCTAGCAATTCTTGATGTGGTAAAAGCAAAAGGGAATTTATAAATCCCTTTGATTAGCTCTTGGTCAACAATAAATTAGAATCTGGGTCAGCTTTAGAGTTCACCGGCAAGCCTGAATCCGGAGCCCATTATGAAGCATGCTGGTTGTAGTTTGATCTGTGGAGAAGCAGGTCGGGTTTCTGTAGTCTGTGAAAAGACACAACAAAACCAAACATCAGAGACCACATATGAAGCCGCTGTCATATGCGGTGGAACACAGGCACCCCAGGACTTTAAGAAGAAGAAGATACAGTCAGACGCACCCCCACCCCTGCCTACACCACAGGATGTCTTGCTGATTTGAAGAAATGCCACCAACTGCTGTTGACAAGTGCAAGGAGAGGCAAGGATTCCCAATCCTTGCCTCTCACTGGGGGTCACTGGGCTTGATATCTTTCTTTCAAGAATTTGAGCTGAGACCGGCTCCCCTGGGCTATGTGAGGTCTCCATTCCAGTCGGTACCACCTGTAGAAGTCATTTGGAAATGGGATTTTCAAAACCCTACTGTCCAAGTTCATTTGTCTGAGCTCATGGTATCTACTTCTGAGACAAAAGGAATATTGTCCCTTGCTCTGCTTGAGGTGATAGTGTGACCCCCACGTTAGAATCAGTTTGTTGCAGAATATAAATGCACTGCAGCTTAAATTTGAAGGCCATCTAGAGAAAGGCAAAGAACAGGTTATATCAAATTGCAGTACAAGGGATAATCTGGCACATGTGTGCCTTCACTTCTCATCTCAAAGGATTTTCCTATAATTTTGCATGGGCAGGGGTGGGCGTGGGGGTTGGTCAGGCTGAAAAGCAGGTTGGGGATAAGAGCATAATAATTTTGTCTGAGTGACAACTGAGTCCTCAGTTTTACCCACAATGATGTGGGTACATCACTCACCCTGATTGTTGCTTGAAAAAAAATAAACCCTTTTGTTTTTCAGGACAAAGTCTTCGTGCTTTTATGTCAAATGTCTTGATCTTGACAGGTTGAGCCTAACAAAAAGATTCTAGCTAGAGGCCAGAAATGGCCCTGGGGTTATCAGGTTCCTCTACACATGGATCATTATCAATGGCTACTTGGTAAGCTGTGTGACAAAGGTTTTGTATACATGAGCTCTTTAATCTTCACTATGACCCTTGAAATAGGTTTTCTCTTATTTTGCTTATGTTCAGTACATATCACTGTATCACTGTCATCCCGTTGCTCGTCGATTTGTTCGAGTGGGCACCAGTAATGTCTCTCATTGAGAGACTTATTGTTACTGTTTTTGGCATATCCAATATGCACGGGTAGCTTGCCAGGCTCTGCCACGCGGGCTCGATACTCTCGGTAGCTTGCCGGGCTCTCCGAGAGGGGCGGAGGAATCGAACTTGGGTTGGCCGCGTGAAAGGCAAACGCCCAACCACTGTGCTATCACTCTAGCCCTCAGTACATATATGTCATATACATTTATATTAAAAACATTTGTTTGTATTTGTGTATATAGATGCTATATACACATCTCTATATATAGTACCTATATATAGTATGTACTACATATATGGTACCTATATACATAGGTTCTATGTATATACATACATATATATATATATACATAGTTTGGACATAGGTGTGTTTGTTTAGTATGTATGTCCATCCATTCATACTTCAGCAGACATTCAGGTTGTTTCTCTGTCTTAACAATTTTGAACAACAGTGAACACAGGAGTACAGATACTGCTTCAACCTATTGATTGGATACTGATTTAATTTTATTGGTGTATTTTCCCAGATGTGGAATATCTATTCTTGTGATAGTTCTGTTTATTATTATTATTACTGTGTAGCTTCAGTATGTTTCCTTAGTGTCTGTATCAATTTGCATTCTCACCATGGAAACGCAAGTTCATTTTGTTCTATTTATTCACCATCATTTGTTATTTCTTGTCCCCTTAAATTTATTTTTAAATAACTTTTTGGATTTTAGGACCCACTCAGCAGTGCTTAGGGTTCAACCCTGGCTCTGTGTTCAGGCTAACTCTTCCTGTCTTTTTTATAATAGTTATTCTATTAGGTGTGGAGTGATACCTCACTGTGCTGTTGATTTGCTTTTCTCTGATGATTACTGAATTAGGCACTTTCTCATGTACTTATTGGATATTTGTATGTATTCTTTGGGAGGAAAATCTGTCTAAATCTTTTACTATCTCTATCTGGGCTATTTGTTATTTTTCTTTCTGTTATCTTATTTTTTGTTAGTTTTACTTGTTGCGTTATATACATTCCTTATATATTTTTATTGTTCTTCTTTGTTTGGGGTTCACACCTGGTGGTGCTTAGGGCTTACTCTTACCTCTTAGGCAGGGATCATTCCTAGTGGATTTTAGTGACCCTGTGTAGTGCTTGGAATTGAACCCAGTCTGGCCACATGCAAGACAAGCTCCCTACCCCCTGCTGTACTATTGCTCTGGCCCTTATATTTTGATTTTTAATCACTTATTAGACATGTGGTTTGCAAAAAATTTTCACCCATGCTGCAGATTGCCTTTGTATTTTTTATTTTGTTATGAAAAATCTTTGTAGTTTTGTATTCTCTCTCATTAATTTTGTTGTTGCCCATTCTTTTAGTATTACATTCAAGAGAAATTTCAAGGATCAATGTCAAAACCCTTTTTCCCCAAACCAAAGGGCTTTAGGGATGAATCATTAATTTTGGTTTTTAAATAGTTACTTTAGTCACAACGTGCAAAGTACAGCTTGAGGAGGTTGCTATTTAAGTGGTGATAGTAGAGGCAGGAACACTTAAAGGGCACTAACCGTGATAATCTAGAAGGAGGAATAGTGCCTTGAAATAGGATAGTGAGATATGATTGATATTAAATGATGCAGAAACATTTAAGATGTAGTGTATCAGAAATGGTGACTTAGTATCTCAATGCAGAGAATGAGAGAAAGATTATAAAAACCGAGATTGATGTTCCTCATTTTATTTTTGATTATATGAATAGTGAAGCCATTAACAAAGATTCTGGGGTTGACAGAACTTGTTTTAAAGAGGCTGGAAATAAAGTGATCAGGTATGGATAGGTTGAGTCTGAATATGAGACATATCCATATCCTAACGGGATGCTCAATTCCCTAATGGAAATTTACAGGAATTAGTTGGTCATGTTTATTTGATGCTCTAGAGAGCCATTTATAGTAGAAAAATAGGATACATATGGGCAAGTATCATACTCTCTCAGCATATTAGCTCCAGACATTGTTATTTGCTAAAATCAGTCCTCCTGACATCATTTTCCATGATGTCACTGTGAGTAGATGGAATCCCGATCATTATGATAAACTCATATCCCAAAAGATATTTAGATAACTAGAAAATCATCGTCTCCTGAATAGCCTACATCCACTTTGGATGACATATTCTTTGAATGAGTTCAAATGGAATATGTCTATCATTTAAGTAACAGAATGTTCATGTTTACTCAAGTCTGGTGCTCAATGGGAACTTTTCAAGAGATTGAGTAAATGTATCGGTATAATGGAACAGAACCAGAACCCTGGTCTCAGAACTTGAATTCACCACACTATGACTTGACTAGCTAGATCCTTGTCAGAGCTAGACTTCTCTCTCTGAGGCCATCCATTTTAGAAAAACTAAATTGTAAAGAGCAAACAACTGAACAAAAGAGGTCAAAGTCCAAATGAAAGTCAGCCATGACTAGCCAAGATGCTGCTCCCTTATAATTATCTTCCTTGCAACTGGCGTGCAGGACTTAACCCATGTTTTCCTCTATTGGAAATACCTAACTATGGAAGAGAAGTAGTCACCACTTTGAATTAAAAAAATTGGCAATGATTACTTAAATATCTTTGTTTTGACAGCTTAAATGTGCTTGCAATTAATTTAGTTTTTGATGTATCTGTAAGTCAGTGAGAAAGTAGCTAAAACATCTAAAAGTATTTTGTTTGGAGCTTTATTTATATTACAATTAGATCAAAATTTATACTACTATATTTAAATGATAGCTAACTAAGTTTCTGACCAATGATGATCCATTAGATCCGCTCAACCTCTATGAAAAACTTGATCGGAAACACTTTTATTTATTTCCACACTGATATCCCTTAAGCTTTGGCTTTTGGAACTGATAGAAGCCATTGCCTTACAAAGTACAATTAATTGTAGATGTGTATTCACACAAAAGGATTTTTTTATTATTACTTCTGTTGGATTCTGATTAGCAATGTTTATGTTCCATTTAATGTTTTCCATATGTTCTTACTGTTTCAAACTTTAGTCTGTACATTCATTCTCATCACCATCTGTGGGAGTCTAGACCTCAGGAGGCAACCTCAAACCAAATTCTGAATATTCTGGCATCCTGACCACCAGAACAGCTTATTTTAGTTTGGTTTCATTTTTCATGAAAGGATGTTTCAGTGACTATGATAAGAACCTTCCTATATCCTTTATCTTTATGATTTGAACCATTTCCTCTGATGTGAACTTGATTTACAATTTGAAGCATTTTGGAATTTTTTTCATGGCTCTCAAAATAGAGGTGTTTATCACAGAAACTTTATATGAAATGATTTAAATTATGACTTTTTGCAAATAGCTTTATATTTTTGTTAAAGGACACATCTTAATGAGAGGAACATCAAAGAATAAGTGTATAGGCAAGAAGTAAAGTTCATTTGACATTTTACCACTAGACTTAGAAACATAGTTCAGTAAGTCATTCTTTCCTGATATTTGTGAATATAGTGCCTGTCTTCAAATGATACTGATTATTCTTGTGTGTTGGCTCTTAGATTATTGCCATGTACTTTATTATCCACAGATGAACAGTTCTGTGAATAATCAGAGACACTCAATAATCAACTTGTACAAGAAGTACGTACCTGAGGGGCTCCAAGAATTCTGGATAAAGATCACTCTTTTTACCAAGAATTCTGGATAAAGATCACTCTTTTTACCAAGATTTATTATCATGCACATATTTTGTTCATTTTTAATGTACTATTGAACAGTTATTATATAGCAAACATTAATAAAATCCATAGATAACACATAGGCTCTACTCTAAAATGCCATATGAAAGGAGATTTTTATAGTGAGAAAAATTTGAGTCACAAAGGCTGAGGCTATGGTGAGTATCAAGGTATTAATGCAATTAGCAGAACAAAGGAATGGACACTATTTTTTACTCGATGAAGGGGTGATATATGCAAAAAGTAGAAGGTGAAAGTAAGTGAGATATCAAATAAAAAAATGGTCAAAGGCTCAGGACAATAAGAACTTCTGATGGAAAGAGAAGTGGCTTAAAATAAGGCTGTATGTGAAAGTAGAGGCCTGATCCTAAATCACTTTGTATGTAATGCTACGAATGTTAAGGTTTATCTTGTGGAGCTGGCATTTATTTTTAAGTAGGGAAATCATTAGACTTGAATTTTGGAAGGTTGGATGAATATTCTACTCCTGGGAAAGAGCCGGAAGGAGGGTCAGGCACTACTCTGAGTGATGGAAACATTCCCAGGACATTGAAGGAGGATATGGGTTGGGGAAAAGGAAGGATGTGCTTAATTTGAAAGCTCTCTTAGGGCACCTCACCTGAGATGTCTCTCCCTGTGTGATTTTGACAAACTCAGTAGAGATATCTAGGCTGAGCAGAGAAAGGAGGAATTGGTATTTGAAGCTATGGGAATTCGATGCTAGCTTGAGTTTTATTAGTCATCATGAATTTCTATTAACTCTGGTTCAAGGTTATTGAATTCGTAATAGAGTAGAATAAATGGTGGCTAAAATTATGACATTTTGAAATTCATTCGTCTCCACCCATTTTTGTGAAAAACAAATGTATCTGGGAGATAAAAAAAATTACCCTTCAGTATTTACTATCAAGAGGGTTGGTTTGTCAAAGAGATTTTTAGCCTGAAAATATTTTTCAAAGAAAAGTCATTGTTATTTCTGCATCATAATAAAGAGAGATAATTAAAACTCTCAGATTCAAAATAGCAAATGACTACAATTCAGTGTTTGTTGTGGGGACTGTGAAAGGAGCTTTCGCTTTACTAACATCCACAAATAATACCAACACATTGCAGCCTCTTTACCCTTCTCCCCAGTGAATCTTTAACAGAGGGATTTTCCCATCTGAGAGTACCTGCTGTGTTACATTCAACTTCTATGTAAAGAACAGGACCAAATAAGAGGAATAATAATAAGAGAATCAAGAATTGGCACTAGACGGTCTTAATTCAACTGTGTCATATTTTGGAAGAGGTATCTGAAGGCATTTCAGTGCCTTTGTGAAGGTTGTACATGTGCCCTTGATAGATCAGGGCAAAGTACTTACTGCAATTCAGCACCTCCCCCTCGAGCTCTTGCCAGTTTAAAACCCCATGCAAATGAAAGCACAGTTTATTATATATATACACATGCACTTAGAAGTGTTATTGTTTCCAAATACTGATAAATATAAGTGTGTAATAACTACAACTTAATTGCCAAAATACAGACAAATGAAAGAAGACAAAAGAGAATTTTTATGCAATTGCTCTTTATTTTTCTCCTTAATTGAAAATAACACAGTATGCTATCTCTCTGGTTACATGTCCTGTGTTTAATTGCACTAACAGTGGTCTGGATTCATCATAAGGTTCAGATATTGCCCATGGCTTAGTAAGTGGGAGGTGCTCTTATTCTTTCCTTTCTGCAAAGTGGCTTCAAAAGCCACTTTATAAGCCTATCTTATAAACATTTTATAATAATTGCCTCTCTCTTCTCAACTGAACAAAATATATAGATATAAGAGGAAAATGAAGTGAAAATGGTCCTCTCTTATTTTCTGCAGTTAACTTTCTCTAATGCTTTGAACAAAGCTCTCCAAGATGTAGGTACCTTGGTTTGGTTGAGAAGTGGACAAGGTTGGACAGTTTGTGTCTTGTAACCTTTGATAGCCTCTCATCTCTGACCTGAACTCTGTCCCTCCTTCATATGTATAGACTGGACCAGGGTGTTTTAATGGTTCTGTGCTACTCTGACGGTCTGTCATTCCACAGTCAAGTTGCACACTTAGTTTTCCCACATGTTTGGATTTCTCACACGTTTTCTTATACTATCTAATGTGTTGCTGCATCCTGTCGTTCTATCTGGTCAACATTAATTTACAATTTATTATTTATTAACTTGGTGCAGCCTCTTTCTTAGATGCTTTTGTGGGTCTGTCATCTCTTATTCGCATTATTCTTGCATTCCTGGAGAACTGAAAACCCATTCTTGTGACTTCCATTTGATTGCCTCTTTGAGATGATCCCTATTTTCCAGTTTTACCAATGAAATGAAATAAATATAACACTCTATCACAGTCCCTGAGGGGTGTAAATGTGGCTTCTGTGTATTTCAGAATGTTCCTCTTTTATCATCATGGGTTAACAATTGAAAAACAAGTTGAGCAAATTCTGACACATTTAAAAATCTACCTGTTTCCTGAAAATGTTCCAATCGAAGGGGGAACTACAATAATAGTAGAAATAAGTGTTTCCAGAAGGAGCTGAAATCCTTTATGCAAGAATTCAAATAACGAGTTGAAGAAAAACATATCTAAACATTGGTCACAATATTACTATTTTTAATTTCATTTTTATTTGATTGTTTCCCTTACAAACAAAAAGGCAGCCAAAGTCATTTAGGGTAGTGAAAGTATGTGTCTCCTCTGCACAGATCAGAAATATTATCTGAGGACTTTACACTCCATATGCATGTTATCTATTGCTCCATCAAGCAATCCTCTTAATTACGTTTTATATGTGCTTTGTGCAGTCAGGCATTGATCTTTCAAGAACCGTTGTCTGGTTCAAAGACTCATAATTAGGCAGAAAGACCTGGTAAAACAGATCCTATGGAATTATTCAAATGTTCTGTGTACATAAAATTGTTCAACTAGAATGAATTTATCTGGATAAAGGTGCTTTTCAATATGCAGAGACTTTTAACATTTAAAAATTTTTATTTCCTCTCCATTATTTATTTATATTTTATGCATTTCTGGGACATTTGCAAATTGCAAGGCTCCTTGTCTGTTTTGATATGAAGCTGCTTTGTGCTTTCCATGGGCCTGTTAATTGGTGAGCTCTTCATCCATGAGATCAAGAATCAGGGGTCCTTTATTAACTCATTGTGATCTTAGGCTATTCCCACGGGTGTTCAGAAGAGGAGCTAGCTGCATTTGTGACTCCTGCTCGTCCTCTCTTTTGCAGACTGTCACAGTCTACAAGTGCCATGGAGATCTGCAAGAAGAATTTAATAGGCAGGTGACAATAGAATCCCCTGGTACTAAGGCATCTTTCTTGCATTTCCCCCTTCATCTATGAGCATTTCCTATTCTTTTTACTTATGGGACCTTCCTCCTGCAGGAGAAAATAATCCTTCAAGGGATTTAAAAATAAATAATTGAATTTTGCCTTGTACTGCTAAACACCATGAAGGGAACACTGTTTATTTTTCTAGAAGGCATTGTCCTGGTCTATAGGGGGTGATGTGAAAAGTCTTTGAATTTTCTTTCTTGCAGATGGAGAGACCAATGGAGTATTTGTTCCTCTTCCACATATAAATGCACCATCATCACATGTTTTCTCTAAGTGTATGAATTTGCCTTCTAAGTGGCCTGAGAAATTATCTCAAATTGTAAAGCTTGTTGGAGGATTTGCAGGGTTTGGAACTGGGGGAGAGGAGAGAGGGAAAACCGCAGGTTCAGTGATTTTTAGGATGTTAAATTCTTCATTATGCTGTGGTTTGTTTTTATTCCAAACATGACATTCCTTTCCAGGATAGGGCTGTTGCTCCATTCTAGCATTTTCTAGGGGTGGGTTTTCATCCTTGTGATTCACCTCTGCTTTCTGCTCCTGCTGCTGTTCTGATGTAAGTGCTGTGCGGAGGCAGGAAGCTCGGCCCTCCAGCAGGCTGTGTTATTGTTGTTGATGGTTTTAAACAGGATTCTCAGTAGCTCTTACATTAGAATGATTTTCTGTCTGACTGATTTGGCTACTTTTTCCTTTAAAAAATTGTTGCCTGTCTCTACAGATACAGTTGTATGCCTGTTTATCTCTGTACATACATCTTTTTGTCTATATATAAATAGACATACACAAATAGACAAATAGGTGATAATCATCCCAAACAAAGACCAAATGCAGACAGACTAGTCAATGCCTTCCCGTTATTTTCTCAGTCTGTTTGTTTCTAGTTTGCCATTCATTTTCTAATTGAGCTGGTAGGATCACCCTGGTCAGCCTGGATATTTGGCATTGATCATATGCAGGCTCCTTAAAATTAACAAGGATGAAAACCCCAAGTTGTCAGACCATGAATGCCCACTGAACCCACACCTAATGGTTATTACAATGGGAGGATTTAACAATGTTACTTTCAGGCACTGAAGTCCAGCTCCCCTGTTATCTTTTTTGCCCTTGTTACATTTCCCACCCTAAAGAAGAGGTGGACTTGGGTGTCTTATTTCTCTGCAGAATGAAGGTTAAAAGTAACTGCATAGATTTATTTGGTACAATTTTTTGTTTTCTTTTCCTATGGAATTCTCCAAAAGAAGTTTCTCTGATGTATATGGAGAAAGACTTAACATATAATCCTAGAAAGAACACTTCACTAGCCATCCTGCAACTGGCCTGATGGAAATCATTTATACTGACCAGCACTGTGTCAAGACAAGTCACTTTACACACCTGGTAAGGTGGGTCATAGGTACATTTCTTCCCAATTGGAAACTTCAATTTCATTTCTATTTTCTCTTCTGAAATATAAGCCTATTGTGTCCACTTTGACCTATTTCTTACAATACCTCTAAGCTTCTCAAAATCAGAGCATTATGGAATGGACAGAAAAATAAAGACACTGACCAAGATATTCAGAATGACTATATTCATCAACATTTGAAAAGCAAAATCAGCTCTTGCAATGCAGAATTGTAGCCACCAAAATAAACCTAAAGTTACTTAAAAAAAAAAAGAAATAACATTGGATTCACATGTAGCGCTTGGCAAGGTCATGCCCAGCTATTCTTAGCCCCAGATGCAGGCCTGATGACTTAGTTCTTGGGTCCTACAGTTTGATTCTTTGTCCAGTGGTGCTTGGGAATATCAATGAAGTAAACAACCGTACATTCCCCAAAAGAATAATCATGAGAATCCAATGATAAATAACCACCCTGAGAAAGTTATCCACACAGATGGATTGATATGGTAATCTATAGACATTTTTTAAAAATTAAGGAGAAACGAACAAGAATTATATAGAAAAGTAGGTAGGAAAAGAAGCAGTTCATAAAAAGAGCTGTTGGAAAGATCTTTAAGTTCTATTATAGTAAGAGAAATCCAAGTAGAAACAGCACATGTAATTTCTCATTTACAGTATTGGCAGATTTCAGAGCTTGATTGTATATTCTTTGCACAAGTTTGCATGGAAACAGACTCTCCCATACATTGACAATCCACACAAAAAGTGGTCCGATCTTTACAGAGGAGGATTTGGCAGTATTTGTGGATGGGGTAGGTGAGTGAAATAGAATCCTACTCAGCTAGCAGTGCTCATGACTTACTCCTGATTCACACGCAGGCATCAGTCCTGGCGGTGCTGCGGAGACCATATGTGTGACACTAGGGATGGAACCTGGGGCAGCCTCATATAAGTCAAGTGCCCTTCCCACTGTACTATCTCTCTGGCTCTGGATTTGACAATAAGACTCTGTGTATTTTCTTTTTGTGTGTGTGTGTATTTTCTTTTTAACTCAGCAAACCCATATCTAAAATTTATCCTAAAGATAAATTCCAATAATTTAGAAATATATGTGTATATTTATTCATAGCATTTTTGCATTGCAAGTATCATAAACTAAATATCCAAGCATAATGATTTATTGCATTAACTATAGTACATGTATACCTAATCATATGATTGTATACATATATATTATGTCACTCTGTAATATACAATTATAAAAAAAACTTGAGACCTTAATATTGGAGTTATTTTCAGAATAAATAAAAGAAGAATGTATATTTCCTTTCATGTATGAAAGAAAAATTAGAAATAGTACATGTATCTGCTTGTCTTTATGAAAAGTTGCATAGGAGGAAGAGACCTAGCCATAATGAAGTTGTTAATCTATGAAGAGTGAGTGAAAATTAGGAAGGAAGAGCTGGAAGGCAATGACAAGTTCTTCAAATATCTTTTTGTATATATTTTTTAACCTTTGAAAACATGTTAATGCATACAAGTTCAAAAATTATAATTAAATCAATATGACCAAACTGAAAAAATCCATGAATTGTATTTTATCATAAAATTTTTGCTTTATTATGCTAAAGAGAGAAGGAAAGAATGAAGGTAGAAAGGATGGAAGGAAGGGTAAAATGAAGGAAAGAAAGTTGAATAAAGAAGTCATAAATGACAATAATGCTAATCAGTAATTTTAAAAAGATGAAAATTCAGCTTTAACAAAAATCTACGTAGAACTTGTAATTATGCTAAGCAAAATTAAATCAAAGTAAAGAACAATTAACAGATGGTGTCTCTTCCCAGTGGATATGAAGAACCAAAGCAAAGAAACCAACAAATCACAACAAAAATAACTCTTTGACTCTGTGAAAAAATGATTACCAGAAGATGAGGAAAGAAGTGAAAAGAAATTGGAGAATGTCTATCTGATTTGGTGTTGGAGCAATGAGGCACATGCATATATAGAAGTGTACCCTCAAAATTTATTACTGTGGTGGCTGGAGAGATAGCAAAGCGGGTAGGGTGTTTGCCTTGCACGCAGCCAACCCAGGTTCGATTCCCAGCATCCCATATGGTCTCGCCGAGCACTGCCAGGAGTAATTCCTGAGTGCATGAGCCCCAGGAGTAACCCCTATGCATTGCCGGGTATTACCCAAAAAGAGAAAAAAAATGTATTACAGTGGCCCAATGACAAATAAAGTTTTAATTTAAATAAATACATAAATTAAAACTTATGGGAAGTAGAGGAAATACTGATCTTAGACTAAGAACTGTACTGGTAAGTAGAAAATAGGATATTTTTTGGTTTTAGTTGTAACAATTTGGCATACTAGTTGTAGATTAGAAAACAGTTTTAATGTAAAAATTACTGAAATTTCTAACTATACTGTGGTAAGTGAACATCCCTATTTTTAGAAGACAAAGGGCTTGATGTATATAGCCATTTATGGATAAAGGCATATGAAGACTACCTTCAAGTGGTTCAGGGAAAAAAATGAGAGTTAGGAAGAGCAAAGGTCAAAGCAAATGGGTAAAAATGCTAAAATTAAGTTAATCTAGTCAGAGAATAGGTGAGCATTCTTTGTCCCATATTTACTATTGTGTTTTCTTAAATATTGAAATTCTTTCCAAATTATAGTTCTTTTAAGAAATGAGAACTGAGTTTTCATCATCATCGTCATCATCATCATCATCATCATCATCATCATCATCATCATCATCATCATCATCATCCCGTTGATCATCAAATTTCTCCAGCGGTCTCAGTAACGTCTCTATTCGTCCTAGCCCTGAGATTTTTTTTGGGGGGTCATACCTGGCTATGCACAGGGGTTACTCCTGCCTCTGCACTCAGGAATTACTCCTGACGGTGCTCAGGGAACCATATGGGATGCTAGGATTAAAACCCGGGTCGGCCTCGTGCAAGGCAATGCCCTACCTGCTGTGCTATCGCTCCAGCCCCATCTAGGCCTGAGATTTTAGAAGCCTCTTTTTACTCGTTCTTCCCCAAGGTGCCACTTTGGAGGCTCTTTCAGGGTTAGGGGAATGAGACCCAGCACTATTACTGGTTTTGGCATATGAATACACCATGGGGAGTTTGTGAGGCTCTCCCATGTGGGCAGGAAACTCTCTTGGTATCTTGCTAGGTTCTCCCAGAGGGAGAAGTAGTCTGTAAGATGTGAGCTTCTGGGAGCTTGGTTTTAAGTCTCTGGATGTTGGCCATTGGTGGGATTCCATGGCTCTGGGGACAGTCCCTGGGTGTGACTGCCTAGCTACTGGAAAATGTGGAATCTGGGTGGAAGAAGCCCAGTCCTGATCTGAGCAGGCTTGGAGATGTCAATCCCGATCCCACACACCTGGGTTCCTCTGCCCGTACCTTCATGCGTGAGGCTTGTGTGAACATGTGGAGAAAGGCCTTGAGCATGGCTATGGCTAGGCTAATATGCATCAAAATAGAACTTCTGTAGTTGTTCAAAGATGGCCTTGTCATTTTGTCAAAAAGCATTATCTGACCCTTTCAGGCTCATCCTGTTGTCTCTAGAGTTAGTGTCATTCAAGGGCCTCTCTCCAGGCTTATTCATTTTGTGAACTTCAGAGGGATGAGACTCTACATGATCTTTCCAAAGACTGCAGTGTCTAAGGTAAGAGATCATAGTGAAATAAGGCAGTGTTCCAAGTGAATCTTTCCTTGGAGTTAATGGTTGATTTAGCAATTGAATTATTGATATCATGTATCTTACAAGGTAGGAAAAACTGAGCAAGAAAGTGAAAACAATGGCTATTTAAGGATTCAGCACCATTTTTGTGCCTACATTGACTTAACAAACAATTTCCTAATTGAGGTGGTTAGAGGGACATTAAATAAAAAGGCAAGATTTATATCTCCTGCTTAGAGGATCTTTTTCACTTTTAAGTTAAAATGTAGGTGGCTTTAAAACTTTTACTGAGTTCATGCAATTGCCTTACAAAAATGTAAGACAATTCTCTTGCGTTTGGCTGACCTGAGTTGGATCACCAGCACCCTCTGTGGTCCTCCAAGCACTGTCAGGAGTGTCCTTAAGTGCAGAGCCAAGAGTTAATTCTGAGCACTGCTGGGTGTAGCTCAAAAGGCAAACAAACGCATAATAGGAAAGAAAAAGGGCTAAAGAGAATAAGAATCATGTTTACTTTGTGAGGCTGGATCTCAATTTTAGACGTGTAATGATGATACTTGAACAACTAACATTTATTTCATGGTTTGGGCTACACTGTTCTAAACCCTCCTGTGGATCAGCTCATTTCATCACTGTGCTCATTGTAGAGATGAAGAAATAGTCACATAGATATAATTTACTCAGTTAATGAGTGGTAATTGCTCCAGAATTTGTACTAAAATAAATTGACTATGAGATTAAGGGCATTTAATAGAGAATAAATGAATGAGTTTAGAAAAACCCTTCTCACAGGCAAATTTTATATAGAAAACCTGGCCCTGTAACATAGTGGACTGAAGCATCAAAACTACTGTGTTCTTTCCCAGCTTTGAAATTGGCAGGTGGCAGTCAAGGTACTGTGTGCTATTAATAGTCTAATTGGTATTCTTTGGGGAAATGGGTTTCCTAATCAAGTGTCATTGGGAAGCATGGCATGTTCTCAGTACATTAAAAATATCTATTGGTGTTGGGAGCTTGGAAGTTGTATTTTTGTCATTTTTTATGTCCACTGAAATTCACTGTATAATGTTTTCCATTAGCAACATTTATTAATGATGACCTGGATCAATGATGACCAAAAGATCACCTAATTAGAAGAGAACACGTTAAAAAAGAATGCTTGGAAATTCTTGTTAAAATGCTTTTATTAAACAAGTATAAGAAATGTAGCCATTAGACTATAGGTAATAAACCACATTGAATAGTTATTTGGACCGATCTTGCATTATGGCACATATTTATAGCATTAAGTTGCAGATCCCATTGCTCCTCTCAGTGTTGTATTTTTGTAGTTTGTAGTAACTGAAAGTAGATCTAGGAGAAGCCATAGTAAATTTCCTGAAGGTCATTGCCCTGTTGTGCATGTGGAAAGAAAGTGACTCTGTGGGGAGGGCGGGAAGATGGCCACGAAGTCCTAATAGGCCATTTCTGTCTTCTCCCTGTGATTGTCCTCAATCACTTGGCAATCACGGTGCTATTAGGAGCACCTTGACCGAAGACACTCACATGCTTAGATTTGCCATTAACAGCATTGACAGGAAGTATTGAGGTTGCTGAAGGGCTGATGGGCCTTGAGAGCCATGAATTAGAAGACAGCTTATCCTCATCACATGCTGAAATGCCAAGCTCTGAGGATGTTCAGACATGAGTTGGAACCGTGTCTGTGTGAATATCTAAATTCTGTTGTCTCCTGTAGCTCTTCATACACATGCAAGTGCATTTAGTCATTGGAGCTGTAATTTGGACTATAGTATTGACTAGTAATAAAATGGAAATTCAGTTTGCTTTGGACAATAGGATATACAGAGTGGCTTGTATTCTTGTATACCCCAGGCCTTTGTTTTCCTGTAGCCACTCTGCCTCCCCATATTGAGTAGGTATTGGTTTTAGATTCATTATTGGAACTTTATGTTTCATAACCAGTTAGGAATTGGAAATTCTGGTCAGTAATTCTTTGAAATTGTATTGTAATTCTGATTTTTTTTCTTTTTGGGCAACACCCAGCGATGCTCAGGGGTTACTCCTGATTGTGCACTCAGGAATTACTCCTGACGGTGCTTGGGGGACCATATGGGATGCCGGGGATCGAACCCGGGTCAGCCACATGCAAGGCAAACGCCCTACCCGCTGTGCTATCACTCCGGCCCCTGTAATTCTGATTTCTTCAAGTTTAATTTAGATCATTACTCCTATCTTCCAAAGTGCTCAATGAGCACCTTGTTCCTATAATCTATAGCATTTGGAAGATACATGTTTTCAGATTGCTTCCCCATTCTGGATGACAGTAGACAGATATATGTATTTATGTTACTTTTATGAGCTGAATTTGACAATTCTTATGAAAAAAAATTCCCAGGAAAATAACAACCATGAGAAAAAAACCTCAAGATTCCAATTAAATCCCCCTTAAAAGTACTTGCCTGTGAGATTTAATTCAGGTTTTTATTGAGGAAGAGAATTTAAAAATCATGAAATATAAAAATAAAAAAGTATTTTTTTCAGTTGGGAGGAGTAAGTCCATACAACTTAATAATATTATCATAGATTCAAATTACATACCACATGGTGGTAGAAAACATCTTTTCATTTAAAGCAAAGCTTTCTCTAAGTGTTCTCATGTTTATTTCTTTATTTACATGAGAAGAGTGAAAGCATTATATGACTTTGTAAGAAACTACTGAAGGTCAAATTATTATCCACTCTCAAAGTTCAACCCATCATGTAGGAAAGTGACTTGCTACAAGAAGAAATGCTAAGGTTAAACAAAGAATGCTTATTTGTTAGAAAGACCATATTCAGTTCCATTAAGATAACACTAATTCATATTTTCGGTTTGCTTATTTTTGTAGACATTGAATGGTCTTCTTCCTCTTATCTTCTCCTCTTCTTTTTTTTTCTTTTTGGGTCACACCCGGCAATGCACAGGGGTTACTCCTGGCTCTGCACTCAGAAATTACTCCTGGTGGTGCTCAGGGACCATATGGGATGCTGGGAATCGAACCTGGGTCAGTTGCGTGCACGGCAAACGCCCTACCCACTGGGATATCGCTCCAGTCCCATCATTTTCTCCTCTTTTTAATACCTACTGCTTTTAACAGCATCAAGAATAGCAGAAAAGGAAGAAAATAGGATTAACAGGGTAAATAGTGCTTATTGGGAAACAGGTGTAATGATCTGAATTAAGTGAAAGATGAAAGGAATATAGTATTTTATGGACTTAATTCACATTTCTTTTTTTTTTTTTTTTTTTTGCTTTTTGGGTCACACCCAGCAATGCACAGGGGTCACTCCTGGCTCATGCACTCAGGAATCACCCCTGGCGGTGCTCAGGGGACCATATGGGAAGCTGGGATTTGAACCCGGGTCGGCCGCGTGCAAGGCAAACGCCCTACCCGCTGTGCTATCACTCCAGCCCCAAATTCACATTTCTTAATTAAAAAGTTCAAGTTCATCCCATTTGTAGTTTATCAAACTTTGGGAACAGAAAGCAAAGGAGATTATAACTTGACTTCTCTCAGATTTGGATAATCCAGGCCAAATTTGGGGACACTCTAATCTACCTAGCAATTAAAGCCACATTCTAGGCTGGCAAAATGGCTCTCTGGTTTATTCTAAAAATGAAAATGCAGACATGACATCTTAGAAAAAACTGACTAATTCCTATTTTGATTTGTAGGAAATTACTTGAATTAGTGAAGTATTTGATGTTAACTATGGAACTAAGGAACCCCTTCATTGAATTATGCAGTAAGTTAGTGTAATGAAATCCCTATCAGCTTAGTGAAATCCATCACCTTGTTGATAAATGTCCAGTAGTATATCAGGAAGCTTCACTCTCTACTGAAGGTGAGATGGTCCAGGGTATAAAGACTTGGACTCAATGTCACTGATGAATTAGTGCCCGTCTGGGGCTCATTGTGTTGTCTTTGATTGCCCTGGGACAATACTTCCAGAGAATTCTCTCCTTTTGCTGCATAATTCTTTTGCATTTTAATCTGCTGTCAGGTCTTTTCTAAGCTGTGTGTAATTGGGTACATGTATGACAACAAACACATTCACTTTGACACCTGCCATTTCAAAAACCAAGTGCAAGTAAAGAAGCAAGAATACAATAATAGACAGATGTATTTATTTTGACAAGTGTGATTCATTTTAATTATTAATATTTCACAGTATACTAGTAACTGTCTTATAGGCTATTTTGTAAATGCAACATCTGATAATATGTCATTACCACATTAGCATACCTCTATATGATTAAGGCTCTCATCAGAATAGGGGTTGACTTTCATTTTTAGTGTGAATTATCATGAAACCAGAGAAAAACATGAAGATGGGAATTAAAAATAATATGGCATTTATATTAAGCTTGTCATCAGCAATTTGAAAATCTTCCTTATTTCAGTTGCAGTGAAATCCTGAAAGCTTAATACAAGAAGCTCCAATGTTAAAGAATTCTATAATTGTTTCCGTCATTCACTCCTCTAAATTTTCTACATATGGGGTTGGGTTTATTTATTTATGATTTTAAGACATTTGCACTTTGTCTTATGGAAATTTATCCCAGAACATCACTTGTGTTTTTTAGTTCAAGCAGATTAAACTATGAAAACAAACAAGCTGAGGAGGAACTAGAGTTGAACATTTCTGGTTTTTAATGGTTAGTGAAGACAGGGAACATGAGGGATTTCTTAGCAGTGATTGTCTCCATTTGCTTCACTCAATTAAAAAAAAAAAGTCCTTTTCTAGCATGACTATCTAAGTTGAAGTGCTCTGGTTCTGCATCTTTTTGACAAACTCAACACAGTACGAAGAAATATATGGAAGGAAAGAGAACCCCCATCCCCCATTTCTGCCACCCTTTCAGACACTGAAAAATCTGATTTTGCTTTAATTTGTACTCAGCAGTGTCAGCTCTGTCAGAGGAAAGGGCATCCCTGCTGACAGTAATCATTATAACTCCAGGAGGCCAGCAGAGATAAATATACTATAAGCCATCTTCTGAGTGGGTCAAACTTGTCCTGATACTTTTGGGGCCCGGGTTACTTTGCAAAAAGATTTACTTCATCAGATGAGTTTCTTTCACTATTGTCTCAAGATGTGCTTGTCTCGGATAGTGTCATAGAAAAAATATCAGTAAGGCACATTAAAATGTTATTCAAATACTATTAAAAAGTTGTGTTTGTTGAAAGCCTTAATTTCATGTGCAAATTTATGCCATTGTTTAGCAAATAGGATATCCATAAATTAAAAATAAATAAAAACATAAATCTAGAAACATTAAACACCGCATGTAAATTTTATTGACATTTCATTCTAATCTCTCATGACTTAGTGGGATTGCTACAGAATTAATTGAAAATTGAATATGTATTTGATATGCATATTGTCTAGTATCTAGATTTTTGGTCACTTTTTGCAATTAGAAAGAAATTCCTAAATCCTACAAAAGTAAAGCAAATAGCACCATGCCAACATCTGCTGTAGGAATTAAATTGTGTTGCTTTTCATTTGGTGCTTTGTATATTGTTGTTTTTCCCTCCCCTTCTTTGTTCTTTGTGTATGGCTTACTGTAACCTTTTATAAAATTTCTGGGGTGGTAATTTCTTTATTGTGTCCCAAGATTGTAGAGTAGCAAGGAAAAAAATCATTCAACCTTGTTTAACTAGAATGGGCATTTGCACTGTTAATATTGAACATGGTTCTGGTAATGAATATCTCCCCCTAAAAGATGTTTTTATTGTATTTTCAACCGTATTGTTTTTATTGCATTCAGAGATAAAATTAAAACACTAAATGTACAAACATAGTTTAACATGCTTTCTACAATCCTGCCGGGGTGCTGCATTTTTCATTTAGCCTGGATGGGTCTTTTTTCATTTTATAGACTGGAATCAAATAAGCCTGACAAAGAAAAATATTTACATTTTTCAAGTGTCAGAAAAATATAGAAAGACTATGAGAATCCTCAAACTGAAAAATATACTTGCATGGTATACTTATGTATGTGTGTGCCTATGAAAACTTTGCATTGACGGCAAAATAATCTTAAAATTAGAGGAGAGAAAGAAAACCATTTTAGAATAAATGGGCATCAGATCAGTATCAATCAGGTTGATGACAAACACTTGCTGAATTCCTACTGTGTACCTTTCACCAATCAATTCCATGGTCAGGGTTCCAACCTGATGTAATTAGAGGGTGACCTCCTACTGGTTTTGGAATCTGCCCGCCAACCAGCCACTAAAACCATTCCTACAGCTGGGTTCTGGAAATGTTAACCAACATTGTGTGTTTGCCAAGATAATCCTTGATGTGAGACTACCTTCCAACAAAGGGTATGATCGGATGGGAGCCTTGTCTTGTTAACGTCTCTCCATATCCCTTTTGTGGAAGTTTTCGAGGTTCCCTCAGCGGTGGTTTTAGCCTTTGGTGTGGTTTAATTCTCTTAAACTGCTTATGTAAGCAAAGGCTATGGCAGGATGGCCAGCTTGTCCTGTTTTCAGAAGTATCTAATTGCTCGGAGTGTGATATGTTTTGCTTTCAGGACAAAAGGAGCCCAGAAGTCTGTCTGGTTTCCAACACAGAGGTCTCATTGGGACATGAATGCAGACATAGAGAAGGAAGTTTTAAGTGAGAATGTTTTCCAGTGAGCCTCTAAAGGGCTTTGCTCACACTGTGTTCATAATACAGCTTCGAGTTCATTTCTGTTTTGCTCTTGTCTGTCAAAGGCCCCATCTGTATCTTCTGCCTTTTCTGGTCCAGATCTGTGTTGGAAGCGGATGAGGATTGTAAGTCTCTTGGCGACTCTGGCAAGCTGTATTCTCTCTGTGTCTAAGTAGGAACCACTTGCCTTTATTCTTTTCTCCCCCCCTTCCTCTTTTTTTTTTGGTGATCAAATAGGAAATGAAGTGATATGGGAAAAAGAAATCTTTCTTTTTGATTTAAAAATATACCAATTTGAGGCTAGAGCAATAGAATAGTGGGAAGGGTACTTGCCTTACACGTGGCCAATCTGGGTTTGAACCTGACATCCCAGATGGTCCCGGAGCCCACCAGGAGTGATCCCTGAGTGCAGAGTCGGGAGTAAGTCCTGAACAGTACCAGGTGTGGTGCCTCCCCTCCATCCCCATATAATTTAGAAAGTATACGGACATGTTAAATAAAAAGTCTTTATATTCCACAGCTAGGCACAGAATCAGTCCCAAGCTAGGGTGACAAACAAAACACCCCCATAAAGATGGGCACCTCGACTGGGATGCTTTTGGTTATTTCGGGTCTGCATTTTCCCTTTTGGATTCAATTCCTGTTATAGCTACCTCCCATTTTCTTGACCCATTTCCTGAGTGTCAAGCTTCACCACCAATTTGCTGACTATTCTCAACATATTATTTTTATGCACTTCTTCCCTGGAATAGCCTTCTCTCCCATTTTTTCCAATATTCTGGAGACAAGAAGCCTTCTCAAGCCCATCTGGTTGGAAATCAACTCCTCCCTGAGAGCTACACTATTATTAAAGCCTTGATTGAATGGAGCCTGAAATTAGAGGAGTTGTTTACAAATTTTCCTCTGTTACATTATTAGACTTTTTAGAGAGTAAGTCCTATATCTTACTCATCTTTTGTGTTTCCACAATTTATTGTTCCATTTTGCTCATATTCTTCACTAGGTAAGGGTTTATTGTTGTTGTTTAATTTGAATTTCCAACATTTATTTATTTTATGGTGAGGTGTTGATTAGAGGAAGAAAGAAAGGCATTAAAAAGTAATTTGCAGAAATTGGTAATAATCACATCAACAGTTTGTATGGCGATTTGCAGTTTGACAAGAAGGCACTGGCATATAATAATGGGGAAAGCTTAATGGCAAAGCCTGGTCTGGAACAAATTTATAACCAGCTCCAAAAGAGCCCTTTGGTCTTGTTCTGCCTGCAGCATGCAAGGAAAGCTGTCTGCACTTTCTGTATATTGGGACCTATACCAACTCATGATTCTGCCTGAATTTATTAAAATGACCGAAGGGTGTTAACTTCCAGGCTGTTGTTTTCTGCTCTACTTGGTTGGGTGAGGTGACTAGCAATTAGAACACAACTGGCTTTTTTGCATATCATTTGGAGCTCTTCAAAAATTCTTTCTTTCTCCTCTTTCCCCCTATTCCTTCCCATAAAAGCTTCAAATATTTTTAGCAATAAATAATTAGGGAATTTAAAAAATGCTGATAAAACTGACAATTAGGGCCAGAGACATAGGAGAGTTATTAAGGTGACTCTGCGTGCAGCCAATCTAGCCTGTGAATGACCCCTGAGCACAGAGGCGTAAGTAACCCCTGCACATCAGCAGGTGTCACCTAGAATCCACTGTCTCCAAGTGCCCAGCAATTAAACATTTGATTCTGAATCCTATGCTTATTTTGCTTCCAGAAAATCGAGGTGATAAACTTAGGGTTTGGGTTTCACACACTCCCCCCCTTCTTCCTCTTGTTGTTGCGATGCTTAAAGTTTGCTCACACTATTTGGTTGTGGTGTCGATATACTTTAGATCGAAACACACCAGATATTGTGCATTTCATTGGGGTGTCATTGATCAAGATCCCCATCACATTCTTCGTGGAGAGTAATGGCATGCATGGATTGAAACCATGGCCTCATGCAGGTGGGCATATATTCTACCACTGACTCATCCATGGGACCCTAAAATAAGAAACTTACACACAAAGTGATAGTGTAGACATATTTGCCATAGACTTGTATTCTTTGTTTAAATTGTTTGCAACATTTTATTTTTCTTTTTTGGGTCACACCCAGCAATGCACAGGGATCACTTCTGGCTCTGCACTCAGGAATTTCTCCTGGCGGTGCTCAGGGGACCATATGGGATGCTGAAAATCGAACCCGGGTCGGCCACGTGCAAGGCAAACGCCCTACCCGCTGTGCTATCGCTAAAGCCCCTGTTTGCAACATTTTAAGGAAATATTCTATTTAAAATGGATGCAGGTCCAGAGATCTACCTCTTTTTGCATGGTTGAGCGGGGTTCAGTCCCTGCAACCTATATGGTCTCTGGCCACTGCCAAGAATAATCCCTGACTGCAGAGCCAGTAGCAAGTCTTGAACACAGCCAGGTGTGACCAAAACAACAATAAATAAAACCTATGCAAAAATTACTGCCCTCACCAAAATTCTCAAGCATCCCCTAGGATATATGAAGCAAACATGAACTTCTGTCTTTATTTCGCCTCAATCTTATTTACAAAAGAAACTGCTTAAATATTTTAGCATATTCATATTCATGCAAACTTTCCTAGGAACATATATATGGAGGGATTTGTCTACCTATTTATTGTTTGGTTAACTAGAGGTTGTAGGTAATTCATTGCATTCTATTGTTTTAAAATTTAATTGTTTTATCTTTAATATAAGATATACCAGTCTGTGTCACTGCGTGTCTATACATATTCTTAGGGATGTAAAGTTTATAATATCTCCCCAAATTATTTACATTTAGATAATTCTCTAAACTTTTGGTCACCAAATATTATAGTGCATGTATTTTTATTGCATATGAATGAATGTAGATCTAGGATAGATCACTCCCTGCCCTTTCCTTATCTTCCCTCCCCTCTCTCCACTCCCTTTTTCCCCTCTCCTCTCCTCCCTTCCCTTTTCCTACCTCATTTCCCCCTCTCCACTCCTGCCCCTTCCCCACCCCTTTTTTCTTTTATTTTGTGGTGTCTGGGTTGGACACATGTAAGCCCCTAGCTACTGTACTATCTCTCCAGACCCATTTGAACAATTTAAAATTCTTGTTCTAGTGCACATTTTTGTTTATTTATATTCTAATGATACATTTTAAAACTTACTGGAAATTTAGTCTGCATGTAATACCTAGAAAAGCGAGATCTTTTTTTTGTTTTCCCTTTTTCAGAATTCTCCTGGCTAATTCTGCACATTTTCTCTTCAAGATGGATTTTAGAACCAATTGGAAAAGTTCCACAGAAAATTTTATTGGGGGGGTTATTGTAGCCTGCATTGAATCTATAAATTCATTTTAGGTGAGTTTATGGGTTTACAGTATTGAATTTCCCACCTAGGAACATGGTCGACCTTTCCACCTACATGTTTTCATTTGTAGCTTTCTATAAAATGTTAAAGCTCTTGTATATTTCTCATTTGTCTTATTGCTAGCATTTGCACTATTTGTCATGATTACAAATGGGAAATTTTCACAATGTACGTCTTAACGGCCATGAAGGAATTATAGGAAACTGGGGCTTTGTGTACCTTGCTCTGGATACTTCAATTAATTCATTAATGTTTAGTAGAATTTCTTGGAATAAGAAATTCTTATTTTTATAAAATTATAAATTTTAATAGTAGAATGTACAAAGTTAAATAGATGAAGTGCATGCATCTTCATCACGTTGAACAAATCAGCTACATGAAATTTTTTCTTTACCATGTTAGGGTTATCTTTATTATGGACCTATTAATATACCATATTTTAAAGTCACTGCATAGAATTTCATTTCATGGATAATAATGATTTATCCAAGAAATATGTACATAGTCAAATAATCCATTAGAAAATAGCACAAAATGTTTATAATAAAAACATATCACTCCTTATCATAGTCTTTTTTACCCTCATCTGCTCTTCCCCAAACCTTCCATTTTAAGCAATATTTGATGAGATTTTTCTGATATTTCTCTTGATGTTGTTAAATGTTCTGATTATGTTATTCTTTGTTGGTATGACAACTTCTATGGGTTTTCTGAGTGGAAATTCTCTCTGGGGGCAGGAGGAGTCTCCCCAACAAGTTCTGAGGGCGCCCTTACAGAGATTCTTCACCAAGAGACTTGCTGTTCAATGCCAGCACCTTAGGTGCTACCCTGGCAACGCTCAGGAGTCTTCAGGATGACACCTGGCAATGTGTGGAGGAATCCTTAAAAGCCAGAACAGTCAGCTACACGCAAGGCATGTGCTATAACCCTATACTTCAGCCCCCAAAGTTCACTGTTTCATTTTAGATTTCGTGACCATAACCAGTGGTACTTAAAAGATACTCTTGGATTTCCAAAGCAAACATTGTTCCCAGCCAGTTTGGAGGACCTTGATATGTCAGGGATTAAATCTACCCACTCTCACCAACTAATCTTCTCTATAAGCTTTCTGACTGTTGGATATCTCTGGCCTCCAAATGTAATCTATCTATAGTTACAGATATATTTGAAGCTGGTAGACACTATTTACATAGTTTATTTAATAATCTTATTTTCTTGTTGCTGGATTAAATCACACATGATGTGGTTTTGATAATTGAATTTTTCCTTTTTGTTGACTAAATATTGTTTTAAAAACGTGTAAAGGTTTGTGTATGTTAGAGATGCCTTGTAATCACACCTCATCCACCCTCAAAGTGCTCAGACCCCTCCACACACAGCACTGTCCTCTTTCAACTCCTGATCATACTTCTTGGTAACTTTATTCTCTTGTCATAATCTAAGGGTTTGTTACCACCAGACACTATTTTTTCTGTCTTAGATTCTTTCTATACCACATACAAATTCGATTATTCAGAGTTTTTCTTCATTCCTCTGACTTAGTTTTCTTTTATCTTTTTCTTTTTTTTATAACGTAGGAGTACTGCTGTTCATTCAGCCATTGATTAAGCTGATTGAATTGGGCATGAACTTCACATTCCTTTTTTTTGTTCAGAATGTTAATTTTATTTTATTCTTTTATTTTTATTTTCCCCCCTTTTTATTGTTCACTGTGAGATACAGTTACAAAGCTTTCATGTTTGAGTTTTGGTCATACAATCATCAAACACCCATCCCTTCACCAGTGCACATTTTATGCCACCAAAATCCCCAGTATTAGCCCCTCCCCCTGGTTCCAACCCTTCCCCTGCCTTTGTGTCAGACAGTTTCCCCCATACCCTCTCTCTACTTTAACCAAAGTTACATATACCTACACATACCTAACTTTTGGCCATTTAATTTCTTGGTAAGCTTGGCCCCATATTGTTGGGGTGTGGCCAAAGGCACGTTTGATATTTCAACACCAGTCCCACCACCATTTAAACATGCTAAAAAGACAGTGCTACACAATTTGTTTTGTATTGCTTGTTATGGATAGAATTTAAAGTCCAGGAAATTCTGTGTCATCCTCTTTCGGGAGCTTTACTTTATAGTCTCTGGATCTTGGCCATTGATGAGATTACATGGAGCCGGGGGCAGTTTGTGGGTGTGACTGCCAAGTTACTAGAAAACTGGGGATCTGGGGTAGGAGGCCCAATCCCAATCTGAGCGGGCTTGGAGATCTCAGTCACGGGTTCCCTATACCTGGTTTTTCCTGCTGGTCCACTCTTGGGTGAGGTTCATCCCGTCTTGGGTGAGGCTCATCCTAGCGTGTGGAAAGTGGCCTTGTGCATGGAGGCGGTTGGGTTCTGGAGGTTTTCAGCTGCCAGGAATCTGCTTGGGACAGGGAGGGAAACTCAACCCACTTCCTCCGAGGTGTCCCAGTGAAAATAGCCTGGCATTGGGTCAGGATATTCTCTGGCTCTCTCTTCCAGGAGCTTTAGTTCCTAGCTCTGGGTCTTGACCATTGATGAGATTACATGATACCAGGGGCAGTTTGTGGGTGTGACTGCCAAGCTACTGGAAAGCTGGGGACCTGGAGGGATGAGGCCCAGTTCTGACCCAAGCAGGCTTGGAGATCTCAGTTGCATGTTCGCACTTACCTCTGTGTCACCGGCCCTAACTGCGTCTTTTGATCTCTCTCGAGATTTATGGGTCTCTCAAATAAGGCCAATAAATGAGCTTATATAGCTAAGCCAGAGGTGGTTTGTGGGTGTGGCTCCCACATATCTAACTTTTGGCCGTTTAATTCTTGGTAAACTTGGCCCCAAGTTGTTGGGATCTGGCCAAAAGCACAGCAGCAATTTGAGGGTACCTGGAAGTCTGAAGGCTCCATCAGGATGCTGGTGCACTCACCCTGCAGGTACAGGTTGCCCTGCTGGTGGCACCATACCCCCTTGATTAAGTTTTCTTACTGTGATGCTGTTTTGTTCAATCAAAAGGCAAGATTTCATATTGTCTTATAGCTGAGTAGTATCCCATCATATCTGTGTACACACTTAATTTTCCACTCATCTGTCATTGCCAAATGCCCATTCTTGGCTATGGCCATGGTGCTACAATGCACATAGGTATGCGTATATATATATATATGTATAAAATATATATGTATATACACCTTTACACATTAATAGGTTAATGTCAGTGTGTACCACCAGTGGC
This sequence comes from Sorex araneus, assembly GCF_027595985.1. NCBI lineage: Eukaryota > Metazoa > Chordata > Mammalia > Eulipotyphla > Soricidae > Sorex > Sorex araneus. The sequence continues at coordinate 174,371,154 of NC_073305.1, forward strand.
TCACACTTGCATGTGGCTTTAATTGGCAGTATAGGTTTCAGTATGTGAGTGTTATCATGTTCTCTGGATGTATTTCTAGGGGTGGAATTTTTTATCATATAGTGATTTTATTTTAATTTTTTTTGGTAAATTTCTAAACTTTTCTCCTTATGAGCCAAATGTATTTCACATTCCCTTCTAAGAGTCTGTGAAGATTCCTTTTTCTCCATGATTCCTCTAGCACATGTTATTTCTGGCCTTTTTGATATAGAGGCGATTCTCAGAGGTGTGAAGTGATCTCTCATTGTATTTGGATTTGCATTTTTCTAATAATAAGTGATGTGAACATTTTTCTATGTGCCTGTAGGCCTCTTGATTGCCTTTCTTACTGAAGTGTCTGTTCTGCCCTTCTTCCCATTTTTTGACACAAAATTTGTCTTTGTATTCCATGAGTGCTTTATACATCTTGGATATTCGCCCTTTGTCAGATATCTGTGTGTTGACTATCTTCTTCCATTCAGCAGAACGTTCCTATGTATTAGTGATAGTTTCTTTAGCTATGCAGAAACTTTTTGATTTGATGTCATTCCATTTGATTATTTTTTCTTTTGTCTTCCTTGATAATATAATTGAATCACCAAAGGCCCCACAGAAGTCAATGTTATGTAATGTTTGGCCCATGTTTTCTTTAATGTGTTATATGGATTTGAGTCTTAACATCTAAATCCTTAATCCATTTTGAGTTAATTTTTGTGCTTGATGTGAAATAATGACCTAATTTCAGTATTTTGCATGAAATTCACCAGCCATCCCAGAGGCATTTATCGAATAGACCACTTTCTCCATGCAATGTAGCTTGGGTCCTTTGTTGTAATTTATTGTCTACATCCAAATCTTTGTTTCTAGGCTCTCAATTCTATTCCATTGGCCTGAGCATTTTTATCCTAGCATTAGATTTTTATGGTATATAAAAGCCTTGCTTCCTCCTAAAATTATGCCTATCATTTAATTTTTTATTATCTCGTTTACTAGAATGTCTAGAATAATGTTAAATGACAACAATAATACTGGTTTTTCTTATCTGGCCCCAAACTCTTGGGGAATGCCTTAAATATTGATTAATCATTTAGAAGTTTACATGAAAAACAATTAAGGAGATAAATATAAATCTTAAATCTCAGCTCCTCAGTGATAAGATTGCAAGGAGGTACATGTGAATTTTGGGCATTGTCAGCAAGAAAAACATGAATGAAAGATGGGAGTATCAAAGGAGTTAAAGAAAGTAAAGGCTAATATATCAGTTAAAACCAAACATAAAGGGATTGTCAAGTACCTGAACAATGAAGAAACATGACAATACTGTACAAGGCAATTCTAAGCTTTGTAATCATTAGTAAAGGTTAATAGTACATTTAGACTTATGCTTATTCTGCTTAACAAAAAAATGTGCTACAAATGCAAACTGAAAACAACTTTTTGTCCATTTTTGTTAATAGACAAAATGATATTAATGGTGATAAATGGTCATTTCTGAAGCGTTGCATAGCCCTAGAGATGCTAGGTAGGAAAAGGCAAAACAAAATCTCAGCATTTTCTGGAAAAAGTTAGAGGTTAGAGTGCAGGGGGGTGACTATTAGTACTCATGTTACTCATCAGTTTATGATTCTTAGAAGTTATGATGCCAAATCAGATCTCTCTTGGGCTTATCAGTTCTTTATCAGGTTCAAGATGTACGTTTTCATCACCCTCTCCCTTCAAAACTCCCTAGCACTAGTCTGAAAACCTTGATCAGAAGCACAAATACTATAGCCCTATACACACCTTAAATTAGATTTTCTCCATTGAAGATATGACCAATAATCTCGAATCCAAGTCCCCAGTTCACTTTTAACCTGGATTTTGTGATAGCATAGAAGGCTCCAGAACCTAATTGCAGAGAACTATCTTCTTTCATTGAATTTTGCTATAGAGACTTGTATCAAATCTCTTCCTGACTGAATTATCTGAAGCAAGTTATGCTTTCCTGTCTACAACTAGCAGATATCATGTCTTTGTCCCTGATGTCCTCAGATACTGTTCATTTGAAGCCTGTGAATTATTAAAATAAAAAATCTAAACCCAAGATTTTAGAAAAGGAAAATATGTAAGAGAAGGGATAGCCATACAAAACCATTGCTTCTTCCTTCCTACTATTTCATCTTTCTTCCCAGGTCTCAAGATAGATTTCCTCCTCTATCACCGTGCCTGCTTCATGCAAAAATGTATTAACATCCTTTGAAGCTAAAAACAGCATATGTGAGCACTAACCCTGCCCAAGGCAGACATTAATAATTGATCACAGCAGCCCTGTCTACTGATAGCAGATCTGACCTACATTTTTCTTGGTATAGTGATCTGGCCAGCCCCTACTAATCGATTGAAACACACATGTAAAAAGAACCATATATATTGCCCATAGCTTTGAAAAAAAAAAAGGAAAGGAAAAGAAAAATACCTTCAAACACATAAAGCTACAGTGTTTATATACGTAAACAATTTTATCCTAAGGGTAATGGGGGAATTGTACATCAACCATTCTTTTGCTCTTAGATTTTATGGGTAATCTGTCATTCTAACAAGGAAACTAAATGCTTTCATTATGACTAAAACATAGTTCCAGTCTATGTCTGGGGATTCCTTTAAATTATAATCATGAGCTCTGATCTGTGGAAGATGCATCCCAAGTGTGTTCCCACTGCTTCTCAATTGAGATCATCTTGCCTAGTGAGTACCTAATACACACCCACACCATACAGCATGACACAGTGCAATTTGCTGAGATGTCATCTTAATAGGATAAACTTCTCTTTGTTCTTTACGAGCTATCTCATTCGATGAGGGTTTTGTATGTGTAAAACTCTGCCGGTTGTTTTATTTCTAGCCTCTGATTTATTTTGATTAAGACCTGCGTGATACTTCCCATTTGGGTCTCACTCTTAAAATTGTTGCTTTTGGTATGACATTGTAAACATGAGTTCAGTAATATAATTTAAACATAGATTTCTTAGGCTATTCTTATTCAAGGAGAAAACCATAATACCTTTACAGAATCCATTTAAAATAAACTCACAGTGATTTTTCATTGATGTAGTGTTACAGTGAATCACTATAGTTCAAGGATAATGCATCGCATGAAACTTTTGGTCATTTATGTTAATAAATACAATGCAATAGAAATAAACTTCCTTTGCATTATATTAGACTCTTATAAATAAGTTGAGGGCCAAGAATTGAGTTTTAAGGTTCAATATATCAACACAAAGGACTGTAACCTTTTAACTGTTTATTTTACAAGGACTCTTGGAAGCATGGAGTATGTTGCTGCTATGGTAATTGAAGTTTGCCATTTTTCACTTGGTTAGCTATTTGTAATATTACTCAGAGAAAAATCACCTGGCGATGTGAGATGCGTGCAGACAGGATAAGCAGAGCATGCTATAGATATTCATCTCAATTCAAATTTTATTTTCTCAACTCCTAGAAGGTGCCAAAACTATTTTGAAAGCTGGAGGTACAAATATGCCTATGATATATTCCCTGCTCTGAATGAATTCACAGTCCAACTTTGGACATCAATACATTAGCAGTGAACACTGAACTTGTTCTTCCTCTGCAGATTCACTTCCTTAGATATTTGCTCAGAGTTCATCTGTCCACACATGTGGACCTTTTTAAATCATCCTATGGTATTTTTGTATTACCTTCTGAGCTCAATACACTGTTTTTTTCTCCTGCTTCTTAACCTACTCCCTCACACAGCACCTCATCAGTAAATATGCTCGTTAGGCTTTTTTTTAAATCTATCTTCTCATTTGCTGTTTATTTTCACTGAGAGGTAAGTTTAAGATGAGTAGGAATTTTTATCTGGTCTTTTTATTGACGAATCCTGACATTCTGGAAAATCACTTGGTATCTGTCAGGCACTCAGATACACCAAAGGGGAAGAATAATCATAAGGGAACTGGAGAAAGGTTCAAAAAAAAAAGTTCAATGTTTTTGAACAAGCAAAAGAAGGGATAGGATTTTCCAGTGGGGGAATAGCCTTGCAGTTGAAAGGTTACTATTTGCAAAGGCCTGATCTGACTTGCCCAGGGAGGGAAATGGGTAGGAAGCCAGCACTAATACAGTGGGTATTGATGCAGAATTAAGGAAAGAAACGTCATGAAAGTAGAAAAGAAGGAAGAAGGGTCCAGATGGTGAAGGCCTAATAAAAATGAAAGTTAGCAAATGGATGAACTTGCTTTGATAAATCAAAAAGGAGCATTTTCTTTCCTTAAAGATTGCTATGTTGAGCCTAGAGTCCAAGGTCGCAAAGTTCTGCTTACCTGGTTTTGTGGGGCTTCACTCGTGCGTGAGGTTTGGCCCAAGTGTCCAGAGAATGGCCTGGAGTGTGGCGGTGGCTGGGTAGTGGAGGATCTACTACATCAAGATCCTCTGTGAGCTGTATTGCGGATTCACCACCAAGATCTCACCATTCTACATGGAAGTGATCATTGATGTAAAGAGAGAGGTTCGGCAGGACAATGCCATTTCACCAAAACTCTTCAGTGCCACCCTTGAGAACATCATGCGATGACTGGAATGGGAAGGAATGGGAGTGAAGATAGACGGTCGGCAACTACACCACCTCCTCTTCACTGATGACATTGTTCTCATAACACCAAACATTAGCCAAGCAGCACAAATGCTGGCCGACTTTGACCACGAGTGTGGAAAGGTCGGACTGCAGCTGAATCTCAACAAGACGATGGTCATGAAAAATGAACTAGTCCCTGATGCTTCATTTGCTCTGAATGGAACAAACATCTCCGAATGCAGCAGCTATGTGTACCTGGGTCGAGAACTCAACATGAGTAATGACCTGGTGCCAGAAATGCGCAGGAGGAAGAGAGCAGCTTAGAACGTCTTCAAGAGCATCGAAGAAGTGGTTAAGAGGATGAAGGACCTCTGACTCCAGGCACATCTTTTCAATTCCACCGTTCTTCCTGCACTAACATATGCCTCAGAGACTTGGACCCTAGGCAAACAGGATGAGAACACTATTTGGATATCCCAAAGAGGAATTGAAAGAGCTATGCTAGGAGTATCACGTCTCACTCAAGTGAGATAAGGAATCTGGAGTTCCATTGATCAAGAATCAGGGACGCTGTCTCACTTGCCGAGGCATCAAAAATCAGAAGGCCAGACATGTAATGAAATTCAGAGATGACCACTGGACTAGAGCTGTTACCAACTGGATTCCATGGAACGTCAAAGAACCTTGTGGCTGCCCACCAAAGAGATGGTCAGACTTCTTCATTAAAACCCTGAATGAACAGTTGGAAGCTCTTCCTGTTCTGGATCGAGCAGATATCACTGGGCTACACTCACACGTAACAGGGACAAATGAAGACGTTACTGGTGCCCGCTCGAGCAAATCGAAGATCAATGGGAAGACAAGTGATACAAGTGAAAGATTGCTACCTTTTTTTAAATTACTTTTTACTTTCATAACTTTAGCTTATAAGCCAAAATTTCCAAGTTACTAGTAATACCAGTCTTTTGATTACAGAAACTAGTTATCTTCATTGTGCTGATTATAATATTGACAACATCAAATCTGTGTCGATGCTCAGCCGTAAAGGGCAAGGAGGCAATTGTGTACCATAGACACTCAGCTCTGATTGACAGGAGGCATTTCAGAGTCTATGAACAGTGTTACAGGGAGGGGACTCTGGCTATAGAATCTGCGAAAGATAAAAGGTGAGGCAAGTTCTGAGATGTGAGCAGCCTCAAGTTTTTGAATTTGGTGGAGCGGGTAGTTGGTACCATAGATGTCATAAACTTCCATGGAGAAGCAGGCAGAGACCTGGGAAGCCAGCTGTGAGAGGTGACTCCCTGCTGGCCGTGTGCACTGATGAGGGAGAAGGAGCAGCCATAGGAACCAGATTTCAAGGATCAGAATCTGAGCTTGAGGGAAATGAAATTACATTAGAGATGAGAAAATCAGAGGGAAAAATAGATTCTGTTGTTAGTGAAAGGATGGAACAAAAAAATCCCAGAGGAAGGGCTGGAGCGATAGCACAGCAGGGAGGGTGTTTGCCTTGCACGTGGCTGACCCAGGTTCAATCCCCAGAATCCCATATGGTTCCCTGAGCAAAGCCAGGAGTAATTCCTGAGTGCATGAGCCAGGAGTAACCCCTGTGCATCACTGGGTGTGACCCAAAAAGAAAAAAAAAAAGAGAGGATGAAGTGCTCAGGGAGGGGAAGGGATGAGATCTGAAGAACTCTGGGTAACCAGTGAAGAGGCAAGAAAGGTGATTTTTTATGGCTGGAACCCAAAAGGTAAAGGGACAAAAGGGGTCATCAGAGAGGAACCTCAGCACTGCTTACCCACTGCCCGCACAGAGGAGTGGTTATTGCGCAGGTCATAACTACAGGAAGTTTTGCAAATGTCCCCTGATAGACCCAGCCAAGAAGTGAGCAAATAGACATCTTCTGGGGTTTTTCTGAGAGCTGAAACATTCCTGGCATATCCAGATGTCACCCTATATTACCTTGAAAGGAGCTCTTTCTATTTAGGGTTGCATTTAAAGAGTTTATGCAGCTCACTAATCATCAGAGAGATGCAGATCAAAACAACTTTGAGATACCACCTCACACCACAGAGACTAGCACACATCCAAAAGAACAAAAGCAACCGCTGTTGGAGAGGATGTGGGGAGAAAGGGACCCTTCTTCACTGCTGGTGGGAATGCCGACTGGTTCAGCCCTTCTGGAAAACAATTTGGACGACTCTCAAAAAATTAGATATTGAATTCCCATTTGACCCAGCAATACCACTGCTGGGAATATATCCCAGAGAGGCAAAAAAGTACAATCGAAACAACATCTGCACATGTATGTTCATCGCAGCACTGTTTACAATAGCCAGAATCTGGAAAAAACCCGAATGCCCCAGAACGGATGACTGGTTGAGGAAACTTTGGTACATCTATACAATGGAATACTATGCAGCTGTTAGAAAAAAGGAGGTCAAGAATTTTGTAGTCAAGTGGATGGGCATGAAAAGTTTCATGCTGAGTGAAATGAGTCAGAAAGAGAGAGACAGACATAGAAAGATTGCACTCATCTATGGTATATAGAATAACAGAGTGGGAGACTAACACTCAAGAACTGTAGAAATAAGTACCAGGAGGTTGACTCCATGGCTTCGAGGCTGGCCTCACGTTCCGGGGAAAGGTCAACTCAGAGAAGCGATCACCAACTACATTGTAGTCGAAGGCCATGTGGGGGAAGGGAGTTGCGGGCTGAATGAGGGCTAGAGACTGAGCACAGCGGCCACTCAACACCTTTATTGCAAACCACAACAGCTAATTAGAGAGAGAAAACAGAAGGGAATGCCTTGCCACAGTGGCAGGGTGGGGTGGGGGGGAGATGGGATTGGGGAGGGTGGGAGGGACACTGGGTTTACGGGTGGTGGAGAATGGGCACGGGTGAAGGGATGGGTTCCAAACTTTGTATGAGGGAAGTATAAGCACAAAAGTGTATAAATCTGTAACTGTACCCTCACGGTGATTCTCTAATTAAAAATAAATAAATTTAAAAAAAATAAAAAAAAATAAAAAAAAAAAAATAAAGAGTTTATGCAGAAAGGATAAAAAGTGGTGCAATCTGTTCTCATGCTACATCTTTGCTTGGGGTATTTGCCTCTCTGAGGGGTGGAAGAGGAGCAGGTATAATTTATAATAGATTATCATGGATATTTATAGATGTATTGTATCCATCAGGTTATCTTTTTGTCATTTTATTTGCTTGACTTACACTTCTGAAAGAAAGCACGGCAATTCTTATCTTTTCATATGCACATTAAAATGCACATATTCATTTATAGAAAAATAACATTCATGGCACTTTGTGTCTTGTTACTATTCGAAATAAAACAGCAGAATTTACAAAGAATAACGCAATTATTTTATTGCAAAGTACCACCGTCCCTCATTGTTACGCTGTTTTAGCATCTTCATATTTTAAGGAATTTGCAATCATGTAAAATGTATTGAATTTGATAGACTCCCACCATAAAACAGCCGACTGCTTCATAACGACCAACAAAGGGATTGCATTTTTTTTTCTGCTTGGCAGATTAACTGCTGGTTTTGTTTCCTGCCAGATCGTTCTCTGTAACATGAGTAATAAATCAGGATGATTTTCTTCCTTTTTAAGGTTTTTTTTTTTGTTTTTTAAAACTATCAAAATCTTTTTTTTTTGGTAGGGTCATAAAGACCCAAGTCTGACATGGACCTACACTTTGCCCTCACCAACAGTTCTATTTAAACTCAAACAATGAAGATCAAATGACTTAAGACTATTTAACATGGGGAAAAAAAGTTATTAAAGGGAAGTTTGTGAAATGGGAGACTGTGAAAGGGGAGCCTTGGCATAGAATCTGAATTTCTTTGCTTTTTAAAGACCTTTAATGGAGTGAACTTGACATACAATTAGTGGAAATCAAGAGTAAATTGTCTAAGTTTTGACCTGTGTTTGTACCCATGAAATGGCTATCACATAAAATAATGAATGCCTCAAAATTCTATTTTTGGATATACCAGTAGTTCATTCTATTTTTATGATGTTACTTCACAATTCTATTGCATATTATTGTACAGGTATAAAATACACCTCAAGTTGCTTATCCATAAACCTGTTGATGAACATTTTTAGGTTATTTCTGGGGAGGCTGTTTGACTTTTGGGGGGACATACTCAGCAATGTACAGGGTTTTCTCTCAGCCTTGTGCTCACGGATCACTTCTGGTGGGTTTGGGCCCTACATGGAATGCCACAGATAAAACCGGGGTTGGCAGTCTGCCAGGCAAGTGCACTACTTGCAGTATTATCTCTCCAGCCACCCCGGAGAGCCTGCTCAAAATATGGCTGCCATGAACATTTATATATTTTGGTTACATTATATGCTGTCCTTTTTATAGGCATAAAATAGCTGGACTAAGAACTAGGGATACCCTATAGTTTATTTGAAAAAAATAAAATAACCTCTGGACTATTTTTCAAAATGATAATGTAAATTTTCTGATTGTTTCAACACCTAGCCAACACTTGGCATGTTGGACTCAAATGAGACTGTAGTCGAATTTTATTATATTTTTCATTTGTATTTTCCTATTAATGAGTAATTATGAAACTCTATGTACTTATTTGCATATTATACATCATTTTTATGGGACCTGTACCAAAAATTGTGCCATTTAAAACTTGGATTGCTTGTTACATTGAGTTATGAAAGCACTTGATATATTTCGGATCAAATTTAGCTCACAAATAGTTATTTACAATTACTTTTCCTGGCTTATGATTTATCTTTTCATCCTCATTGAATCTGTGTGGCAACTTTAAGCCTAACTTAAAAGATGAATTCATAGCTAAAGTTTTCTAACCAAAAATAAATATATGAATAAATAAATAAGATGGCATAACCAAATGACTTTACTTGTCATCTTGCCATACATTTAAAAAAGAAATGCTTTAGGGATGGAGAAATAGTATAGAAGGTAAGGTGCTTGTCTTGCATTCAGTTGACCTGGGACTAACCCCCAGCACTACACATGGTCCCCTTTACCCTGCCCGGAGTGATCCCTGAGCATAGGACCAGGAGTAAGCCCTGAGCACCACATAGCTGGGTATGGCCCAATAATAAGAGAGACAGACAGGCAGACAGACAGACAGACAGACACATAGACAGAGAGAGATAGAGAGACAGAGACAAAGATAGAGACAGACAGAGACAGAGACAGAGACAGAGAGGAGGGGAAGTAGAGGAAAAGGAAGGGGGACGGGAAGGAAGACAGACTTCAAATTTTATCCAAATCCTATGGGAAATGAAAGACATTGGAGTATTTCCAAGTTCATCCAAGAGGCTAGCATGACCCTCATACTAAAACCATAAAAATTATATAATTTTAAGAAATCTACAGAATAAAACTTCATGAATATACATGCACACATTTTAGCTAATCAAGCCTAATAACATATGAAAAGGATCATACAGACTGACCATGTAGGGTGTATCCCAGGAATGCAAGGTTGCTTTAACATTTGAATAAAAATCAGTGCAATAAACTATATTAATAAATGAAGAAAGAAAAAATATGATTCTCATAATAGATTTAGAAAAGTGTTTGACAAAATTCATTCCTAAGAAAATCTCTAAGCAAACTAGGAAAACGAAAGAAATTTTCTATCTACTATAGGGTATATACCTCTAGCTAACATTTTACCGAATCATCAGACTGAATGCTTTCCATCTGGAATGAAAGGCAAGAAGCAATATCTATTCTCATTACATGTCTTCAACAATGTAACAAAGGACCTGGTCATAAAAAATGGGAAAAGGATATACCCATTACTGCTGGTCACATTTTCATGTATGGGTAAAAGCTTTGGGATAACAAGCCTTTGAGAATTAACACGTGAGTACAAGTTTACAGCATACAAGATCGGGTGTAAAAATTCATTGTATTTCCACAGACTACAAATAAAGAACAACTGAAATTAGAATCACACTGTGCACTCAAGATAATAAAATTCGAAAGGATAAGCCTAGTTGAAAACTGACAAAACCGATACATGTAACACTACAAAGTATTGCTCTGAGATGGATAAAACTGAAAAAAAAAACCACAACAACATGGATGGATGGTTATAGACTGGAAACTCAATTATTTTTTTTTAATTTTTTATTAGAGAATCACTGTGATGTACAGTTTACAGTTATAAATTTATGAACTTTTGTGTTTGTCAATTCTTATTATGAATATTTATCCCAAGGTAAATATTCATAAATATTTATCTATTTATGAAGTTCCCTAACTTTTCGGTCTACTATTCCATTTTTATACAAAAAAAATTACCCAGCACCCTCTTGGAAATCTATCCTCTCTAAGTAAACATGGACTGGAGCGATAGCACAGCGGGTAGGGCGTTTGCCTTGCATGTGGCCAACCTGGGTTTGATTCCTCCATCCCTCTTGGAGAGCCCAGCAAGCTACCGAGAGTATCCCACCCACATGGCAGAGCCTGGCAAGCTCCCCATGGTGTATTCGATATGCCCAAAACAGTAACAACAAGTCTCACAATGGAGATGTTACTGGTGCCCACTCGAGCAAATCAATATACAACTACACTGTAGACAGTGCTACAGTGCTACAGTGCTAAGTCAACATAGGGTGCTCTCCCTTCACCCCCACACACCACTGCACCTTAGACTATTACTGCTCCCTGAGCATGGGCTCACTGGCACCCCTCCTTCCAGGGAGTTCATATAACCCATTTTGGAAAACACCGGTCTAGGTCTTCATGGAAATCGCAGCAAACATGTATACAGGAATGCAAACGAACAAGGACAGCCAAAGCAACTTGGTAAAAGCAGAACAATGTTGTCATTATGCAGCTTGATTTTAGGATTTACTAGAAGTCTACAGTAATCAAAGGAGCATACTGTTGGCATCAACACAGAAAAGTAAATTACTGGAAACGGGTAGAGCCCAGAAATGAACTCCTGCCCATCAGCCACACACGCATCCCACAGCCATCACCGCGTAAGTTCAACGGCCCAGCTTCACAGCTTCACATCTTCACAACTGATTCCATACTAGATGCAAACCTGGCTGCTAAAATGCACAGATACACCAGTCTTTCGGTTTAAAACTCTGGGCATCCTTGGGAGGGTGGCAGACCAAGCCTGTGCTCTGACAAAGCCCTGGCAGCCACACTCAGACCCCACAGCAGCGACACGCCAGCTTCCCTGCTTCATTGACTGATCTCTGCGGAGATGCCAAACCAATGAAAATCCCAGGCACACGGGATTTCAGGCTGAAAACTATGGGGTTTTCTCCGAGAGGAACTGGCAGCCTCCTCCCTTCCCCATGCTTCCAGAAGCCCCAGAAGCCACACATTCCACAGCCACCATGTCGACTCATCAGCCCAGTTCTACAGATCTTGAAGTTCCTGGAGTGTGTGCTGTATGTGAAGCTGTGGGAGGAACACAGCCAAATTCCCCAGTAGTGACAGCCCAGTGGGAGCACACCAGTTTAGATGGGAAAGTAGCATAGAAGCCAGCTGAGCTAGGTAAACCAATACAGAAGGCTCAACTGGCAACCAGTAGCTTAGTAAACCTTCAGCAATGGCTTTAGTGACCCCATTGTGAGAAATAACGATTTTCACAAATACTCTTTTACTGCAATATTTTTTCAATAATTTCATAAGTCATTTTTTTTTGGTAACCAGCAATATAAAATAAGTTATTTTGTGCCTGTCAAAGGGGCAGGCTTGGGAGGTGGGTGGGAAAGCTTGGAAAATGGTTGAGGGAAGGTTATACTGCTAGTGGGATTGGTGTCGAAACACTGAATACCAAAACAACTGTATCATGATTAATGTTGTAAACCATAGTGTTTATATGAATTATAAAATATATAATAAATTTTAAAATAAAATAATTAGTTGGCATATAGAGTTAAAGTTAAAGGCTGTTTAATGGAGAAAGCATAGCCCTTTCTCTAAATTGGTGCTAAATACCCATATGCAAAAATTTTAAAAATCATTCCCTACAATCAATCCCTATTTTGAATTCAGTAATTCAAAATAAATTGTCATAGAAGACATTTAGAAAACTATTTCGAGTTTACTAAAGATTTTTTAGGTATGACACCAAAAGATTGATCAGCAAAAAAACGATAAATTGGACTTTATTACAATTAAGAACTCTGCTGTTAGGTACCTATCTGATGTCCTCATTGTGAAAGTGTCTATTAATATCTTCTCCATATTGTTTGATGGGTTTCTTAGTTTTTCTGTTGCTTGAATACAATATAAATTTGGAGTGTTAGTCACTTATCTGATTACTTGTGCTAATATCTTCTCTTAATCATTAGACTGTCTTTTTTTTTTTTTAGCCTGAGTTTCTTTTGCTAGGGAAAACCTTTTTAATATAATACAATCCCTCATGCTTACTTTTGTTTTTGTACACTAATATTATAAACTTCAATTGGATTGTAACCCCATTACCTAAACTATAACAATAAAAAATTAACAATTTTTGCATTGACTCTTTTTATTAAAAGAATATTTTTCTTTTAAAAAATTTTTGTTAAATTAAAGAAGCACGATTAATAGATTTTTAAATAAAAGGAAATAGAATGTACTTTCTGTTTAAAAAACTTTTGTCTTGAAGTTTTATTTGATTAGCTCTGATTACTAAATCTTTGTTTATCATTTATTCCTTTGTAGCAACTAATATGCTGGTTGTGTCCTGTGTATTCTTTATTAAAAATTATACTTTATTAAAAAAGTGTTTTTAATCATTTAAAGTTGGATTTAAATAGGCCTTTTTCCTCTCTGGAGAAGCTCATATTCTTTCTTAAACACATAACTCTCTCTCTCTCCCCAACATAGTTCTCTAAATTTCTCTCAGTAAAAATGTTTTGCTTCACTTAAAGTTTGATTTATGCATTTGAGTCCATTTCTAGTTTCTCTGTTATGCTTATTTGTCTACTTGTTTCTGAATATATCAATTTCACACTATTTTAAATATAATAACTTTCATAAGAGTCCATGTATCCAGTACACTAATGCATTCTTTGCGATCTCTATGTCGGTTTAGGGGCCATGAAAAATATAAAATTGATCTGTTTATTTAATAAAAATAAACATATTAGAACTTTGAGCTCACTTTGATTTTCTGGGTTTAAAATTTTCATCAATAAATCTTTTTGTCCACAGCAAAGGCACTGCTAGTTCCGGCCGCAGTAAAATTGGGTAATTGGCAGATTAATGTAAAAGATTCAGTATGACTCCAGCGTTATGAATACTGACCATTTCCTAGTTTGCCTTTCTATTCTTCTTTGTTGACTTTTGGGGCCACATCCAACTATGCTCAGGGCTTACTCTTGGATCACTCCTGACAGGCCTTGGGGGACCATATAGGTTGCCAGGAATGAATGTGGTTCAGCCTCATGCAAGGCAAGTACTTAGGCTGCTATACCATCTCTCTCGTCCCTGCAACTCTGTTCTTTCCTTTCCTTTCCTTTCCTTTCCTTTCCTTTCCTTTCCTTTCCTTTCCTTTCCTTTCCTTTCCTTTCCTTTCCTTTCCTTTCCTTTCCTTTCCTTTCCTTTCCTTTCCTTTCCTTTCCTTTCCTTTCCTTTCCTTTCCTTTCCTTTCCTTTCCTCTCCTCTCCTCTCCTCTCCTCTCCTCTCCTTTCCTTTCATTTCCTCTCCTCTCCTCTCCTTTCCTTTCCTTTCCTTTCCTTTCCTTTCCTTTCCTTTTCTTTTCTTTTTTTAAAATTTTTTAAATTTATTTTTTAATTAGTGAGTCACAGTGAGGGTGCAGTTACAGATTCACACATTTTTGTTCTTGTTTTTCCCTCATGCAATGTTTAAGAGCCCATCCCTCCACCAGTGTCCATTCTCCACTACAAATGAACCCAGTATCCTTTCCATCCTCACAGTCCCATCTCCCCACCCCACCGCACCTCTGTGGCAGGGCATTCCAATTTGATATCTCTCTTTCATTTTGGGTGTTGTGGTTTGAAATAGGGGTATTGAGTGGTCATCCTGTTCAGTCTCTAGTTTACTTTCAGCATGCATCTCCCTTCCCGCACATGATCTCCAATCACATATTACTTGGTGTTCCCCTCTCTACCTGAGATGACTTTCCCCCAGCGTGTGGGGCCAGCTTCCAAGCTATGGAGCCAACCTCCTGGTATTATATACTACCATTCTTAGTTATTAGTCTCGTACTCTGTTGTTCTATATTCCACAGATGAGTGCAATCTTTCTATGTCTGTCCCTCTCTTTCTGGCTCATTTCACTTAGCATGATACTTTCCATGTTGATCCACTTATATGCAAAGTTCATGACTTTATCCTTTCTAACAGCTGCATAGTATTCCATTGTATAGATGTACCAAAGTTTCTTTAACCAGTCATCTATTCTCGGGCACTTGGGTTTTTTCCAGATTCTGGCTATTGTAAACAGTACTGCAATGAACATATAAGTGCAGATGTCATTTCGACTATACTTCTTTGTTTCTCCAGGATATATTCCCAGAAGTGGTATTGCTGAATCAAATAGAAGCTCAATTTCTAATTTTTTGAGAAGCGTCCATATTGTTTTCCAAAGGGGCTGGAACGTTTGGCATTCCCACCAGCAGTGTAGAAGGGTCCCCTTCTCTCCAAATCCTCTCCAACAGCAGTTGCTTTTGTTCTTTTGGATGTGTGCCATTGTCTGTGGTGTGAGGTGGTATCTCATGGTTGTTTTGATTTGCATCTCCCTGATGATTAGTGATGCAACATCCATTCATGATAAAAACTCACCAAAATGGGTTTTGGAGGAACTTTCCTCAAGATAGTCAAAGCCATCTACTACGAACCTATGGCAAGCATTATCATCAATGGGGAAAAACTAAGGGCCTTTCCTCTAAGATCGGGTACAAGACAAGGATACCCACTCTCACCACATCTCTTTAATATAGTACTGGAAGTATTAGCAATAGTCATTAGGCAAGAAAAAGATATTAAGGGGATTCAGATAGGAAAGGAAGAAATCAAGCTCTCACTATTCTCAGACGATATGATACTATATCTAGAGAAGCCTAAAAGCTCTAGTAAAAAAACTCTTAGAAACAATTGACCTGTACAGTAAAGTCGCAGGCTATAAAATCAATGCCCAAAAATCCATGGCCTTCCTATATGCAAACAATGAGACAGTGGAAAGAGACATGAAAAAAGCAATCCCATTCACAATCGTGCCCCAGAAAATCAAATACCTTGGAATCAGCTTAACTAAAGAAGTAAAGGACCTCTACGAATAAAACAATAAAACACTACTCTAAGAAGTAAAAGAGGACACAAGGAAATGGAAACATATCCCCTGCTCATGGATAGGGAGAATAAACATTGTCAAAATGGCAATACTCCCCAAAGCATTATACAGATTATTCGCGATCCCTATAAGGATACCCATGACATTCTTCAAAGAAATGTATCAAGCAATCCTGAAATTTATATGAAACAATAAATGCCCATGGATAGCTAAAACAATTCTTGGGAAAAAGATGATGGGAGGCATCACCCTCCCCAACCTCAAACTTTACTACAAAGTGGTAACAATTAAAACAGCATGGTACTGGAACAAAGGCAGAGCCACAGACTAATGGAACAGAGCAAAATATCCCTACACACAACCCCAAATGTATGATCATCTAATCTTTGATAAGGGGGCAAGAAATGTGAAGTGGAGCAAAGAAAGTCTCTTCAACAAATGGTGCTGGCATAACTGGACAACCATATGCAAAAGAATGGACTTAGACCTTGACCTGACACCATGCACAAAAATCAGATCAAAATGGATTAAAGACCTCAACATCAGACCACAATCCATAAGGTACATAGAAGACAAGGTCAGCAAAACCCTTCACAATATTGAAGCTAAAGGTATCTTCAAAGATGACACGGAACTAAGCAATCAAGTAGAAACAGATAAACAAATGGGACTATATTAAACTAAAAAGCTTCTGCACCGCAAAAGACACAGTGACCAGAATTCAAAGGCAATCTACAGAATGGGAAAGGATATTCACCCAATACCCATCTGACAAAGGGTTGATATCAAGGGTATATAAAGCACTGGTTGAACTCTACAAGAACATCTAACCCCAATAGAAAATGGGACGAAGAAATGAACAGAAACTTTTCCAAGGAAGAGATATGAATGGCCAAAAGGCACATGAAAAAATGCTCTGCATCACTTCTTTTCTTTTCTTTTTATTGAATCACACTGAGATAGTTACAAGCTTTCATGTTTGAGTTTCAGTCATACAATGATCAAACCAGTGCATTCTCCACCACCAAGGTCCCCAATATACCCCCCTTTCTCACCCTTCCCCTGCCTCCATGGCAGACAATTTCCCCCATACTCTCCCTCTACTTTTCAGCATTATGGTTTGCAATACAGATACTCAGAGACTATCATGTTTGGTCCTTTTTCAGCACACATCTCCCATCCTGAACGATTCCTCCAACCATCATTGTCTTACTGATCTCTTCTCTATTCCAGCTTCCTTCTCTCCCATCTCTTGAGACAGGCTTCCAACTTTGGAGCAATATTTCTGGCCCGTTGTGTCTACTGTCCTTGGGTATCACGTATCACTATAATCCCCGTAGCTCATCTGTGTGCTCGAGCGGGCACCAGTAACGTCTCCATTGTGAGACATGTTGTTACTGTTTTTTTTTTGCACATCACATATGCCACAGGTAGCTTGCCAGGCTCTGCTGTGCGGGCGAGATACTCTCAGTAGCTTGCTGGGCTCTCCAAGAGGGGCCGAGGAATCGAACCCGGGTCAGCTGCATGCAAGGCGAACGCCCTACCCGCTATGCTATCTCTCCAGCCCATATCCTTGGGTGTCAGTTTCAATGTTATTTTATATTCCACATGAGCCTTCAGCTCTGTTTGTAAGGTTAAGCCCTTGTGAAGAGAACAATTCCCAAGTCAAGGCCAGTGGGCCTTAGAGTCCAGTGTTTGCCATTTCCGTACTTTGTGTTTAGCCGTTGTCTGTACCCTTTGAGTCCTTGCCCGGGTGTGTCAGAAGACCCACTCCAGAAGGCAGACTCCCCTCTCATGGCTTCCCTGGTCTCTGGATTTTGCTCCTCCTGTCTTTGCTGCTTTGTTAACTCCACAATTCTTAAAATACAGATATCTTTAGTCCATTTTTTCCTATTGTTCCAAATGTTCAGATTGTAACAAAAATTGGCCTGCCAAGCCCAGGCAGAGATAGACTTCAGTCTTTAAAGCAAAACCTAGTCAGAAACCTTCTGAGTCTCATTTCATTTAGGAGGCACCAGAAAGCTCTCGCTGCTGGCAATGTCATCCTCTCTGCATTGTCAGTGTGTTAAGGATGGGAGGTGTGTGTTCTTGATATCTTTGGAGTCTTTTATTCTTGCCACATTGTCCTGCTTTACTTCCTTAGTATAGCCTTTGAATTGAAAGGTGGTGGCGGGGTGCTGGTAAGGGTCTTAATATGTTGGAGTAAAATGGGGGTCAGGGGCCTATAAGGAATGGAAAGACTCCATCCCTGGGCCAGGCAGCCCTCCTGTGAAGGCAAAGTGCCAGAGTGCAAGCTGAAGGTCTGTGTCTTGTTTGGCTTGGAAGGTGTTCAGAGCTAAAGGCAAACACATTCGCATACTGTTATTCTTAATTAGATGACTACTAAAATGAAGTCAACCTGGAAAAAGGGAATTCAATCAGAGCTCTAAAATGTACCAGCTACTTATCTTGTAAAGCATAGCCAGTGTTTTGGATATGAGTATCCTTATGTGTAAAATGGTCACAATCCCTTACTTTCATAGTGTACGATTCAGTGAACCAATGATTTCAAACCCAGGAACTATTCATTGCTTATCCACATGTACTTACTCCCCTTTCTCCTATCAAAATCAGTGGAATCTGAAATAAAACACTGAAAAAGTATTTTTTTTCCCCCAGAGAGTCAGATGTCTTTGCAGTGTGTCTATGTACACACATTGAAAGTGGCACTAATGCAATTTTGGAAAGAGAGAAGCTATTTTGGTGCTTTAGGAGAGCAATCATTTATTGTCAAAAGTAATTCTGTTTCTTGATGCTACAGGGCTTTCTATGAAATAGACATGGTGAATGATTTCATTCTGTGTGGAAATATAACTGTCTGTGGGCAGAATATGACATGTTCTTCATGTAGCGCTTGTAAGATTGAATGCTGAACCCTTTTCTTTCACTGTTTAAAAAGTTGTTTTGTTTATGAAATCAATATGAAAAATGTACTTTCTTAGTGGAGAAAATATGATAAGCATATCCTACTTCTTCGATAGCAATTATTTGGCTGAGGTTAGGAAATTGGGATCTCAGCAGTTGTGGTTTTTTTTTTTTTCTTTTTGGTCATACCCAGTGATGCATAGGTGTTACTTCTGGTTCATGCACTCAGGAATTACTCATGGCGGTGCTCGGGGGACCATATGGTATGCTGGGAATCGAACATGGGTCGGCCGCATGCAAGGCAAATGCCCTACCCACTGTGCTATCACTCCAGCCCCAAGGCCCAAGGGATCTCAGCATTTAAAAAACATTTTAAATGATCTTTTTATTATCAAGAAAGTCCCATCTAACAAAATTAATAGGAATGGTACAGTTAACAAGTAAAATTCTGTTGTATACAAATTATAGTATAAATATGTAGCACTGGCAAACTGTTTTTCATCAATTTGCTCAAGCGGGCACCAGTAATGGCTCCATTGTCAAACTTCTTGTTACTGTTTTTGGCATTTTGAATACGCCATGGGTAGCTTGCCAGGCTCTGCGACGTGGGCAGGATACTCTTGGTAGCTTGCTGGGCTCTCTGAGAGGGCCAGAGGAATCAAACCCAGATTGGCTGCACGCAAGGCAAATGCCCTACCAGCTGTGCTAAAATATGTAAAATAGATTTATATGTAATAGTGAAATAATTTGATTACAAGGAAAATTAGGATAACCTGTCTTTTAAAATCTAGAGGTTTTGGACCAGAGTGATACTACAGTGGGTAGGGCATTTGCCTTGCATGTGGCTGACCCAGTTCAATCCCCAACATTCCATATGGTCCCTTGAGCACTGCCAGGAGTAATTTCTGAGTGCAGAGCCAGGAGTAAACCCTGAGCATCACTGGGTATGACACAAAAAGCAAAAAAATTTTTTAAAAATCTAAAGTTATGGTAAGGGAGAGAGCACAAAGGAACAGAGCACAGTTTAATCCTTGGCAGTACATGAGTCCCATAGCACTGCTGCTTGGAGATTTGGGGACCTCTGAGTCCCTCAGAGTTGGCTCTTTGGGTCCCCGGCACCACAGGATCTGAGCAGTACAGATCCTTAGGTCTTGGTGTTGATCTGTCTAATTTAATTGACCCATGATTGCTGGGAGTCATCCCCAAGTTCCTGGGGCACTCCCTGGGAGATCCACTCCAAACAAACAAACAAAAATGAATTTAAAAAATTCTAGGTTATCACTCTCCATATATATAAACTTGTATCCATCTGATACTTCACTTTGTGGCAATTTTCCCAGTGTATTTATTAGATCCTTTTAGTGATGAAATTTATTTTCTTAGTTACTTGTAAATAATGCTAACTAATATTGACCCTAATTTAAGCTAAAAATAATTATAAAGGAAAAATAGATTATAATACAAAGCAATAATTGTTTACGGTTCTAGGCTATTTTTATTTAGTCATAAAATCTTGACAGAGATTTATGCAGGAAAGAATTTAAAATGCTCACATTTAATGAGTAATAGTACTTTTATAAAACTATCCCCAAAGTAAGAATTATAAGTATAAAATATTATTTAAATGTGTAAATGAATAAGTGAGCTTTCTTTCTGGCATCTTCTACCAATTCTCCCCTCAGTCTGAAATAGCCACAGGAAGTCTGGTTATTTTTGAAGAAATGACTAATGGGAAAGAGCTAGAATAAAAAAGAACAAGATTCAGTTCTCTTGAGATATTCCTGACAGATGATGCCGAGACATCATCTGGACCAAGCTCTCCAAAAGGTGGTTGTGTGCTTAATAGAAAAGATTTATTATATGTCTTCTTTAAACCTTGTTTTAGCACAGTAAGTTGAATAGAAATTTGAAACCAAACTTGGATCCAATTGTTTCACTCCTCCTCTTTCATCCTATGTGGTCAAATAATCAATGTAGCAAATGGTTCTGAGCATGTTTTCCTCTGTGAGGAGGGGAAAATAGGTTTACAGAGCACTAGGTAGTTACCAAGACATTTCCAGGTTTCAGGTCTCTGTCATTAAAGTCATTTTTCCATTTTCTCCTTTGCAGAACTCTGCCCCTCTTTTTTCGTTTCTTCTTGATTTAATGCAATCATGAATCACTAGGTTTTCTCTTCTCCAGCCTGTAACTATGTATGCTAAACATTGATTAATTTTTCAGCTGTTCAGATTTACTGAAAGATTGTAGGCTTGTCAACTTTAAGAATGAGACTTGATTATAAAGTAATGGAAATATGTATTTCACCACCCTCAGAGTCTGCATGGCCAAGTAAGCGCTGGGTTTTAATGGAATCATGCAGGAAGCTACAAGCTTACTTTGCTGATGCTATCATCACTCAAGCAATCTTCCAACTCCTCTTTGGAGTTACTTTTGGCTTGGGCAGAAAGTTGCCTGAGCAACTTATCTCCTTATTTGATTGTGTGTATCTCAATCTTAACCTCAAATGATACATTTTGGCTCGCATGTGCAAAGCTCTTTTATTACTCTCACTTCTGAGTGACAATACTGTCCAGAAATCAAGGTCACTGTCATATTAAGTTTTTGCAGTCTATCTGAGATTGTTTCTTGCAGATATTAAGTACAACATAAATCTTATCATAGAGAACATCTTGTAGGCTCTGAAAATAATTCACAAGGATTTGAAAAAATTGGAGTTTGAGCAATTGCAGACCCATTGGAATGAATATATTGCTTTCAAATATAACTTGGATCTAAGGTATATTGATACATTTCATACACATGTCTACACTCACACATGCAACTTATCTGCTGTGCTATTCTCTCCAGCCTGTACACCCCTAATAATGCAAATCAAGCACTGCATTATGTCTCTTGATTTTTGTAGTAACTATTTGAATGATTATTTGAAGGGGATAATAGCTTATCGGAATATGGAAATTCTAGTGTACTTGTTTAAAGAGGAATTTTCCATATTTTAGAGTCCAGTCACATGTTTGTTCATTCGTTGTCGGGAATAGATCCAACTTTCTTTACCATGGTGTATTTCAAATGAACAACCTTTATAGTAAGTAACTCCTTTCTATTGCCTATCTTAAATCCATCATGATACATTTAAATTGAAATGTCCTTGTGGGTTGGAAAGATATTACAGGGGTTCTGGTGCTTGCCTTGCACATTGCTAACCCTGGTTCAATTCTAGGAACAGCACAATAGTCCCCCAGCATTACCAGGATTGATCCCTAAGCACAGAGCTAGAAATAAATCCTGAGCACTACCAGGTGTGCTTCCCACCCACTCCCACCCCCAGCCACCACATATAGAAATGTTCTTATCATGGTCCCAATACAAGGAACTCTTTATAATCTCACATAAGATTCCTTATAGTCCATGTAGAACTGGATCCAGGATTCGATGAGCAGCATATTTTCTTTTTCTTTTTTTCTTTTTATAAAGTTGTTCACGATGATTTATTATATTCAGTATTTCAACACCAATCCCACCACCATTGCACTGTCCCACTACCATTATCCCCAATTTTCCCAACCACTATCCTAGCCTTCCCCAATAGCAGGCCCTATATAATTTATTTTATAGAGCTCAACTCAACCCAACTAAGGTCATTTTCTTGCTTCATTCACCCTACATGCTGAGGTATATCCTGCTGTACATCTTTTTTTTCTTTAATTTTGGGTCACACCTGTAAATGCACAGGGGTTACTCCTCTCTCTGCACTCAGGAATTACTCCTGGCAGTGCTCAGGGGACCATATGAGATGCTGGGAATTGAACCCAGGTCAGCTGCGTGCAAGGCAAACTCCCTACCCACTGTGCTATCACTCCAGCCCCACCTGCTGTACATACTCTAGTAAAATGCAGGAATTCTAAATCATTATAGTGTCTGTGGCACACAATGGATTAGTGGGGTAGCACTTCTGCTGATGTGTGACTCTTTGCCTGGCCCTGTCTCTCAGTACTGCCCTGTTCTGTGCAACCCAAAATATTCCAGGCAGGTCTTGTGTTTCTCTTTCCTGGTCTTGTAATCTCATACATATAAGGATAATATCTAAAACTGTCTGGGTGTCACTTATGTTGTTACTACCAAGTGTTATTGTTTACAGACAATTTGGTAGCAAGGGAGTGAAAATACAGTGAACTATATGGAAATCCCATGTACTATGAAAATCTGGGGTACTGTAAGGGGCCCCTTGGAGGGGGCAGGTTGCGTTTCCCTCTTTATCTTGGCAGTTGAAGACCCCTGGAACCCAGCCACAGCCATGCTCAAGGCCATTCTCCACATGTTTGGAAGAGCCTCACGCATGAAGGAACCGGCAGAGGAACCCAGGTTCTGCGGGACCCAGGGCCAAGATCTCTAAGGCTGCTCAGATCAGGACTGGGCCTCTTCCACCCAGATTCCCCATTTTCCCGTAGGTAGGCAGTCACACCCAGGGACTGCCCCCAGCGCCTGTGTAATCCCATAAACTACCAACATCCAGAGACTAAAACCAAGCTCCCGGAAGCAACATCTAATATCCTAGTTCTTCCTCTTGGAGAACCTGACAAGCTACTGAGAGTTTATTGCCCGCACAGGAGAGCCTGATAAGCTCCCTGTGGCGTATTTATATCCCAAATACAATACCTCTCTCGGAGAGCCCGGCAAGCTACCTAGAGTATCCTGCCTGCATAGCAGAGCCTGGCAAGCTACTGTGGTGTATTTGATATACCAAAAACAGTAAGAATAGGTCTCATTCCCCTGACCCTGAAAGAGCCTCCAATCATTGGGAAAGATGAGTAAGGAGAGGCTGCTAAAATCTCAGGGCTGAGAGGAATAGAGACATTACTGGTGACCTCTCAAGTAAATCGACAAACATTGGGATGACAGTGATACAATGATAATGCTTGTTATGAGTAATTGGCTATAAATGATCAAGAAAGATTTCCTTAGAAGAAAGTGTGAAGATCATTGTATCTCACTCTAAAGATATACAGCCGTTGTATGAGAGATCACTAATGTGTTGTTACGAGTTAAGCCTTGCGTGTTATTATTTTCTTAATTGAGATTGGTTACCTTCTTTCTACTTTACATTCCATCCAATGTGTTGTACTACTCCTACTATATCAATGGTGTAGAGTTTGAGATGTGTCCGAGCACTCTGAGAACTCTAAACTTTTAAATGGGGTGATATAGCTGGAGTCAAGTTTTTAACTGGATGGTGACTTCGGCAGAGTTCAAACACGGTGGGGATCTGTCTTGTCTTTAATCTTAAATGAAGCTAGATAAACATATTACAATCTGCTTTTAAGCAAAACCACCCTTCATTCACAAATAAGTTGTAAACTCATTTGGAGACGTGTAGGCACAAATCCCTTCTCTAAATCCCAACCGCTCCTAGGAAGCACCTTTGTAAGGATGCATTCAGCCCGTGACCCACTCTGGGTGCTGTTCCTCAGAGTGGAACCAGTGCAATTTTAGAGAGGCTTTCTTAACAACAGCAGCACTGGGAACCTTTCCCTTTCTGAGCCACTCAAGAATATTTGCTGCTAGCAGAAAAAAAAGTCTAGTAAACTAGATCCACAACACAGGGAAGTCCAGTTAACCATTGTTTGGAAAATTCAACATCTCGAAATTGACCCAGTAGAGGTGCTATTTCTGTTAGCATCAAATCTCCGAGAAAGTTCAGAAAAATCACCCTTTGGGGTAGGATGGGAGGCAGGGAAGACAACAAGGAAACCTGTCACCACTTCCACCAGTTTCATTTGGCGTTCAATCAGTTGAAGGACTCTGCAGAAGATGGTACTCGTGACACTGATCTCAATTAAAATCAGAAACGAGTGCGCGGGAGCTCCCACAATCATCGCTCAGGGCCCGCCAGAGGAGTTGGCGGCTTCACAGCCATCACGGGGCACCTGTCTGGACTCCGCTGGCACTTTTCGTTTTTTTCAATTTTCACCTCCGCCTTTTCTTCTAAGGAGTCTTTGACCTCCGTGGCATCCCTAACGAATCGCTCTCTGTGCGGCATCCACGCTGTCATGGGAACGCGGGAGGAGGGGGCCCCGCAGACCAGACCAATCTTTCACCTCTGCCAGCCAGGCCTGAAGGCCCGCCACGGACAGGACAGTGCCTTGTGGCTGCCGGACGCTAATTAAGTACTTGCAGAAGACAGCTAAGGCCTTGGTGCGAGGCTGAGCAGGCTGTCCTGCCCCGGGGTAGCCAGGGGCTCTGAGGGAAGGCAAGGCAGAGAAATCTCCTATGGGAGGTCCAGGAGAGAAAGCTGGTTTTGATAAATAATAATTGATTCATAACAGGCCGGGATGAAGACTTTGGGGCACCAGCAGGCAATGCTTGTCCTGCCCCCTCAAGAGTGAGTTGCAAAGGTTTCGACATCAAATTCCTTGTAAGGTGAAGCCAAGTGCCCTTGGTGAGTCAGAGAGATGGGGACCGTCTACACTCCACCGAACAGAAGGAGGGGGCTGTACCACAGGCCTTTTCATACCAGGAAGTTTGTTGTTTTAATCAAAGCCAGCCATCTGACAGCTCATTATTAAAAGACAACAAGAAGTGACTTTATTAATATAGTGTGGAGTTGGTTCTTCTGCAAATTAAAGTTCTTTGTTCACTTGTGACAGTTTGCCTGGGCGGCATCTGTTAGGGGTGCCGAGTGGGAGAATATTTTAAAAGTGTAATGTGATAACAATTAACCTACAGTTCCTTTTTCTAATACTCTTCCCCCTTTCAATTTTATTAGATAAATTTATCATGAAAGGTGATGAAGACAAAATCTTTCATGTGATTTCTTTGTCAAGTACCCTCTTGAGACTGGTGTAATCTACCACAAGCTTATTGGCATTTATTTTTCCCCCAATATTTATGATCTTACTGCTAGAATGGCATAGTTAGCTGGGTAGAAGACAGAGTTTCATGGAGAAAGGGAAGGATCCTTTATCAAATATCATATTTTCCCAGTAAATGTGTTTAGTCTATGAACATATTTGAGTTACCAAAGTAAGGACGAAGCTTCAGAGCTGTGAAACAAATGTTTCTTCTAAAATATTATATCAATAGGTAATCAATCAAAAGAACCTTTATTGTAAGAGATTTGTGTTTGATAATCAGGAAAATGAATTTTAAGTTGATAGTCTTTAATTTTGTGTGCGAAATATTGACCTCTTGATCCTGTGCATGCAAAGAATACTCTCCACAACTGAGTGGCATCCCTGGCCAAATTTTAATAAGTTACTTTTCTTCTCCTGCTAGACAAGTATTGATTTAGTTTGGGTTTACAATATTATGAAATTTCAATAACTTCCCACCTCAGCATGTATCTGATACCACATCCACCCTCAGAGATCCAGTGCTATTCCTTCACCATAAAGGTCCCAGGAACTGTTTCTTGAATGTTTGCTCCCTCCCCCAAATTGGGCAGAAAGTAACAGTTCAATGACAAAAAAAAGTCTCAGACCTCATATTCGGAAATTACTATGGTCTAGATCTTGAAGTCCTGACCACCTCTCTCTCCCACTCAATTGCCTTTCCTCCACAGGAAACCACAGCTATTTTGATTCATCAAACAAATAGAACTGTACAATTTTAAATAAGGACAGCACTATGCTTTCCTCCTTACACACGCACAGAAGAAATGTCTCTGACATGTTGAAATGACCTTTTCTAGTTGGTTAGTTAAATGTTATCAGAAATACATTTCCCCTTGGGATTCAATATTTTGTTTGTTTTTGGTTCACATCTGGTGGTGCTCAGGGCTTACCCCTGGTTGTGTTCAGAGATCCCTCCTGGTGGAGTTTGGGGGACCAGATGTGGTGTCTAGGGTTGAACCAAGGTCAAACTCAGATAAATACCTTACCTGCTATACTATATTTTCGGCCCCCAAAGTAATCAGTTTTATAGTTCTGTAATATTTTCCCCCCATCACATATCCTATGCTTTGAGTTATTCTTGGGTCAATAGTATATTTGTGTTCCAGTTTTTTCTTATTTGGGGTGATAATTGAAGTGGCCTCATTGTTTTGCTTTCTGATGGATCAGACTATTTGTTAGGTTAATGATCATACCCTGCTATATTAAGTTCTTGCCAATAGAAATATTATATAATTCATTTTTTGACCGTGCATTACTGTCTTGTAAAAAGCTGTAGGTATTCCTCCATTCACTTATTTATCCAATATTTATTAATACTGTCTATGTGCCAGTTAGCTCCTTGGTCCACAAAGATGAGTGACAGGTCCTTGCTCCACAGGACTTAAGTCCCGTCAAGCTTGAAACTATACTAAGGGCCAGGTGAGCAATCTGCCCTGGAGCACAGCAGGGACATTAAGAAGATAGTTTCTGTGTATATGCAAAATATATTTGCACAGACATATATACAGTATAGAATATGTGTAGATATTATTTTTTGCTTAGATTTCTTACAAAGAATGAATCCTAAAGTACTTGGAAGAATTGTACTTCACTCTCATTTTCCAGATCTCCAGAAAATAATGATATTATTACCATCCCGTTGAGAGAAACCAGGTGCAGATTTCCTCCTGACATCTCCCCATCTGTTGACACAATTCTAGTTTCAGATCAGGATGACTAGCAGGCTGGACTGAGAGGAAGCAGGCCAGGCTGGAGTTCACAGAGGAATTACTTTCTTCTTGGGAACTCTATGCTCTGCCTCTTCCTCTTATTTCTTTTCTTTTAAATTTTATTTTCATGAGGTTGTTCACATTAATTGGTTACATTCAATATTTCAACACCAGTCCTACCACCATTACACTTTCCCACCACCATTATTTCAAATTTTCCCACCACCATTCAAGCCTGCCTGTTAGGGGCAGATACTAGATCATTTATTTTCTATTGCTTGTTATGAATATCACGAGGGGTCGCATGCTTCTGGAATTCTAAAATTGTAAATGGTTGGAGTCCAGAGACATCTCTGTAGGGAGCTAATCCATTTTGGTAGTCTCTGGATCAAGGTCGTTGATGCGCTGAGATGGTGCCCAGAGGCAGATCATGGGCATGACCGCCATCTTCCTCTTATTTCATGTGCCCTAGTTTCCCACTGGTCTCTGCTATGTACATCCTATGGACAGCATCTTTTTTTCTTTCTCCCTTCACTCTTCGCTCTGAGTTTGTGCTCACTTCTCTGAGTTTGTGCTCACTTCTCTGTCGTGCTACTCCCTGGATGACTGTCCAATGCAACAAATTAGCCTAGGCTAAGTCCTGAGTGTCTCATGACTTGGCCAGTCTGTCGCAACATCCTTTACAACAAGAAAGCAGAAAATGACATCATCTGTTTAGGCACCCAAGAGTAAACACTCAGGTGCTTAGGACCTGAGTCATCTTCAACTCCTGCCTCCCCTCAGTTCCCTGGGAAGACCACTGTTCAGACAACCCACCTGTCACTCTTTGAACTCACTGAAGCCCAGCCAACAGAGGGACAGGAAGTCCCTTTTGTCATCTCTCCCTGTAACATTCTGGCAACTTGTAAGAAACCTTCAAAGCCTGGGTACGAAAGGTATGGCATATTTCAGAGCTCCGTCAGCTGACTTAAATAAGCCTGAGACCATTTGTTTAACTTTATTGTATCTAAACACCCACCTCCTGGGCTTTTTAAGTGGATTGGAATCTCTGAGTTAATGTACAGCAGTTACATTAAACCTGGATGAACCTGGGGCCATTCTGCTTAGCAAAACCAATGAGATGGAGAAAGACAAATATATGTGATTTCACTCATATGTGAAAGACACTAATGAAACATAACCAACAGACCACCAGCAAAACAAAATATTCCGCAATTCAAATAATAAGATTATGTGAACAGAGTAATACTTACCAGATAAATAGGGGCACAGAAGGTGGATATATTGAGAACATGGCACCAACTACAAGGGTGTGGGTTGAAACCAGTCTTACCAGAATTATGTAGCATATATAGATGTCAAAATATAATACTATATGCCTAGAAGATTATAAGCTAATACTCCCCAAATAAGAATTAAAATAAACCCCACATTATTATAGGATTTTGATGCATTGAGGATTCTAATCCCAAATGTGGGTATTTTGGCAGTGGCAAAGCCAGTAGGTTAAGTAAATCTGAGTAAATCTGAACAAGAATAGAAGAGAAATATATGTTTCTTATCACAAAAACAAATAACCTATCTACTGGAATATTTGCTCATTGATGGGCATATATATGTTCCCTCTACTTGGAAGGTGCTCCATTCTTGTTCTTTAGCTATTTCCACCCACTTATTGTTATAGCTCAGATGGACTTCCCCTGGAGAAAGTTTCCTACTCATATCCAGTTTATATTCTAGTGGAGGAAAAGACCCAATCAAGTAAACCGATGAGATCATTGAGAATTATAATAGGATGGAAATTGTAGAGGCTCCTCTGAGGAAGGAACTTGAGGGCTAAGACTTGAAGGGGGGACAGCAACATGTAGGGGGGGTTAGTGCAGGGGTCCTTAAAGCAAAGGCTGGGATGTCTGTCAGGTGGCAATCAACTCAGAGTAATTTTGGAATGGAAAGAACAAGTGGGTGTGGATGTAGCAACAGGAAGGAAAGTGGTACTGGAAGAAGCTGAGGATTTCAGCCTCTTCGAGCAGGATTCTTGCTGAGGAAAGCTCGTGTGCCTTCCTGTACCAAATCTAGTTTTTAATAACTTCCCTCTAGACTAGTGTTTACCCAAAGAAAGAGGCGATCACCTAACCTTCCCCTGTCCTTCAGCCATAAGCTCCTTATTTATGACTTGTCCTCTGTTATCTCCTCATATGTTGCCCGTACAAAACAGGAATTCAGTGACTATGACCAGAATATTCTCATGAATGAGTTGAAGACAGGATGCCGAAGCCGAATGAGCCATTGTTTTGAGAAGACGTTGCACTTCGTGCAGAATAGATTTTATCCTTTCTAATAAAGCTCTCCAGGCCCCACCCACTAGTTCTGTGTTTTGAGAATTCTTGAATGCCATTTAGCCTTGAATAAATGACTCCCCCACCCCTTCTCTTGCTAATTATAATCATACCCAGCAGTGAACTAAACAGTTGGGGGTGAAAGAAATTCTGATGATGTTAAAAATGCAAATAGTTTTCACACCAGATTAATTCATTTAACTAACAGTCCTGATCTTTAAACATTAAATGTTTGAGTGTGAAACGTTTTACTCACGGGGGAGGTAGTCCCAGTGAGGCGGGCCTGAAATCCATTCCTCTATCAGGAGTGATTTCAAGATAAACAGGATGCATATTGTTAGCTAGTTATTAACTAGCAAGTGGCAGGTTCTTTAAAACATTTCAGGATGTGATTTACAAGATTCAAGATTAGCAAGCTTGGGGTACTTGGAGGCTGTTTGAGGTTAGGAGAAGCCAAGTCATACAAGGATCTGAACGGATGTTTGTGTTATCTGTGTGTTTGACTAATATTTGAATTAAATGTTTTATATTTAATCAAAGCAAGATTTGAAATTCATTATTACTGCTGATATGCAATACTAATTACAGGAAATAACCAGCCCTCCCAAGTTCAGTGCCAAAGGCCGATGGTGAAACAATCTATTCCCTGGTAAGGGAAATCCAGGTTTTATATCTGGAAGACAGTATAAAAACTTCTTTTTTTTCAGCTATTTGTTTTTGTTTTCTGGGTCACATGCAGCAATGCACAGGGGTTACTCCTGATTCTGCACTCAAGAATTACTCCTGGTGGTGTTTGGGGTACCACATGGGCTGCTGGGTACTGAACCCAGGTTGTCTATGTGCAAGGCAACCACCCTACCCACTGTACTATCTCTCCAGCACCTTCAGAAATATTATTTAAAACCAAGATATCTCTTGACTAAAATAAAAATCCCCAGCCTTTCTGTTCCACAACATTCATTCTTTAGTTTGAATTATTGAAACAGGAAGATTTTTCTCCTAGGTGAGCTATTATATGAGTTTTAAAACTCATCACCTGCCCCTTCTGGTCCTAAATTGCCATGGCTAAGAATCACTTTTCTCTTTGAAATGAGAGACATGAAGCTTCACGTAATTAGGCACAAAGTTGGAATTATTTTCCTGTCTGTCATATAGAAATTCCAGTATAGAAATTCCAGTTGAACTTTTTCAGATATTCAGGCATATTTCTCCTGTCCCTCGGATGTTCTAAACCACTATGTTTTTATCTCTATGGACAACCAACATAGTTTTAAAATATATTACTCAGAAAGATAATGGCAAATGAGATCTGCTAGTGGGAAATTGAAAACACAGATTAAATTACATTCCTAGCTAATAAATTCACTAGGAACAAACCAGAGAAATTCCAGCAGAACACAGTGCTAAAACATTAAGTTTATCTGATGGAAGGAAAATCCGGTGGAAGCAAGCATCTTGTTAATGCGCCTGGTTATAATTGTTTCTAGCTGGTAGAAAAGGATCTTTCAATCTTACTTGTTCAGTTAAACAAAATGATTTGGTTCCTTCCTGTAAACTTCATTGAAACTTGTTTCCAGGGCCTCTGCATGGAAAATTACAGTAGGCTAATCATAACATCGACTATTATAATAAACATGAAACCATTATGCATGGAGCTTGAGCACTGAGCTCAACCTCTTCAAAAATTTGCAAAATAAAAGTAGATATTTACAAAAATGCATATTTGTAACTGTGAATGTAGTCGTAGCATATGATAGATTCAGTATTATATATGAGCATGTATATATTCATTAATTAAAACAGAGAAACATTAAAAAGCTGAATTGCCTATGCTAAATAGAATATTCATTTTATTGTGATTATGATCACTACTTCATAATAGGCAGAATCTCCTGCCCCCGGGCCAGGCTGTCTTCACCTGGGCCCCTCAGAGGGGGCGGGTTGAGTGTCCCTCCCCACCCCAAGCAGAACCCTGGCAGCCAAAACCCTCCAGAACCTAACCACAGCCATGCTCAAGGCCACTCTCCACATGCTCGTATGAGCCTCACGCATGAAGGAACCAGCAGAGGAACTCAGGTATGCAGGACCCGAGGCTGAGATCTCCAAGCCTGCTCAGATCAGGACTGGACCTCCTCCACCTAGATCCACAGTTTTCCAGTTGCTTGGCAGTCACACCCACAAACTGCCCCCAAACACCATGTGATCTCATCAATGGCCAAGATACAGCACACGACAGGGATGAATGGAGATGTTACTGGGGCCCACTTGAGCAAATTGATGAGTGACAGGATGACAGGTGATGCAGGTGACAATCACTAGTTAGAATTATGTGGTTTTAGATAACCACATTAAGGTGTCTTTGTAAATACTAACCCAAACCGATGCGACCTCCATGCTGGCTTTGAATAAGAAAGAGCTTGAGAGAGGAAAAATAGGATCCTCCTTGAAGGATAACTGGAATGTAAATATATAGAGAAATAAGTGGAAGGAATCTATGGAAAAGATTGTTTTTAGATTGTGATTCTATTTGAGACATTTGACAAAATAATAAGAAATGGGAAGGGCCTCCCAGGTAAAATTTAGTTGTGCAAAATTTTGAAGCTCTAATGAGAAGCGCTGGCACAGCTGGGGAGAGTGCTGAGCAGTTCAGCCTGATCAGAATAACAGATAAGAAGTGACATATGTTTGAACTGATTCAGAGAGCAGAGGCAATAGATACGTTTGGTGATAAAATATTTTCAACAGTTAGAGATGGAGCCTGCTAATGAAATTATAGTGTTTGAGTATTATTGCTGAAAGATATGAGATTAAAAATGTAATTGGGGAACCAAGAATTGGAAGAGTTCATATGCAGATGGCAAGGAGGAAGTCACCATTGATGGTCATGCATTTAGTGTTTAATATAATAGGTTTAGTTGAATGGAAACTTTCTTACTGGGGATAATACTGAATGGGTTGAACTGATATATTCCTTCTAATGCTTAAATGGTTAAAGGTTTCATAGTTCATGTGTGTCTGTGTTCCTAGAAAGTCTACGTCTACATATACTTTAGTTTCATCTTGAATTACAAAGAATTAAATGATGGCCGAACTTAGGGAGCCATTCCCTGGGCTGAGTGGGCAGAAACTAAAGATAGGAGACTTAGAATGGACCTTACGGAAACTTGGGGTTTGTTCCAGATAGTGTGTTATGAGAACTTGTTTGCTGATTCATTTGTACTTTAAGTATTTAATCTTAGACATAGTTTCCATAGACAATAAATGTCTCAGTTCTTTAAAAACAGGCCCCATGTTTAAAGATGTTAGTGTGAGAGTTATTTTTACACACACACACACACACAAAGTAAACTTATTAAACAAGACATTGGAACATACAGATGACCTTAGTTTACATATTGTCACCCTCCTTTTCTTTATTTGTGAGTGTGAATGGGCAGAAATTTAAGTTACAAAGTCCAAATCACAATTTCTTTTTCCTTAGTTAGAGACAACAAAGCATAGGTAAGCAAATGGCTCAGGTGATACACATGTTGGAAATACCGTAGAAGATGCAGAGGTGGTCCTTTGGTTCTTTATTGTCACAGAAGAGTTGAAAGGGGAACAGGAGCACATGGAGGGCTCATTTTGGGTGAATGGGCTCATTTCGTCTGAGCTCATTTTGGGTGAACATATCCTTATAATGATGTGGTTTGAGTAGTAAGATTCACAGAGGTGTGCTGTGCAAAAAATATGTAACTCCCTCTGCAAATCCAAAACCTGGAAGCAGATTTCTGTGTAAATGAAAAGTGTGCATTGTGTTCAACATTCCCAAACTGCTTAATTTATAATATTTTATAAGAGGGCTCATGATAGCAGAGGCGCTGCAATCAGAGAACACACAAAGTCTGCACACTTAATTTTCTGAAAAAGAATATCCCTACTACTAATTATTATCCAAACCCTTCTCATTTTATTAGGCACAACTCATTAAATTATATTCTTCACTCATCATCTCTTTAATGAAAAAATTACATTTAAATACTCATGTCAAATAGAAACTGAAGCAAAATAGATTGGACTTTTCTAGTAATCCCGGAAGAGAAATTTAAATTCTATAGTTAATTTGTAGGCAATTACAAATTATATTTCCAATGCAAATCAGAACAATGGGCGGTGGCAAGTTATGGGCATGTGGAGTCAGGAAGGCTGAGGGAATAGATTGTTTTCCAATGTGGAGATGGCCTTGGGAACAAAGTAACCAAGTTTCTTCAATTGTGACCTAAATGAGGATCGGAAGATATGTGATCCATCATTGAATATGGTAGCCAAGAGAGAAGGAAATGGAATGTGTTAAAAAACATCAATGAAATAGAAATATCCAAAAATACTTAGCTCATCATAGCTAAGTATTCTTGGATATTTCCATGTGACCATAGGTCAGTACAGTTGTACTTGGGCTAGAAATCAAAGGTGCTTAGTTGAAGCTGCTATGTTTCTCCTAGAGTCTCCATTGACCAAACACAGGTCACCTCTGTACTTCATGAAATGAAATGGTCATCTCCACCAGGGACTTTGCATGAAACATCACATCAATAACTGTGGCTGTTGGCATAGAGAATGTGAGTAGGCGCTGAGAAAAGTGATTTAGATCAAAAGTGAAACATTTATGTGCTAAAAATATATATATACATATATTAAAATTCTCCTCAGTAGATTAGCAAGGTTGGAGGTGAAACTTGCCTGTCAGAATACTAGGGGTGGAAGCAGGTTTTACTACGGCCCAGGGAAATTTGTTTTTGATAATCTGAATGTCCTTCTGTATTTTAAAACCCACTCACTTTGAAGGTTAACAATGCACTGCTTCTAAGAGACTTTAGAAATGTCCTCCCCAAAACATAAGTAAGGAATGTACCTGTTTCCAATGTCAATTGTATCCTTTGTGCTGTCAAATGTAGATATCTTCAAGAACTACCATCACCTTGCCTTCGAGATTATAAAAGGAATAATTTACTAGAAAATTCTTGATGCATCTATACATTTAGTCATTCTACTTGAGGCTAGTACATTATTTTTAGATTACTGACACGAAGTCTTTTTAAAGGTACAAAACAACATTTCCGCTGTTTCTCTGAAAGATTGAAGAAAAATTCCATTAAGAAATAGTAGGGGAACTCAACTGTGTCTTCTCATGTGTTACTAGCTTTTTGCATTCCAAATAGAAAATATGCCAAGGTGCATTGTGTACTAATCAATCAAAATGCAAAAGTAACAGGAAAATTCACCATAACAACTGAGACTATTCCTCAGGGGATCTTTCATTGAAATGCCTGGGTTTTGACACAGAGTAACCCAGCTGTCCGACCATTGATTTGGGCATAATTATCTGCTGCTTAGTAATTATTTACATATGCACTGGAATAGTGTCAAGGTGCTTTTTTGGTGGGATTAGAAGAAATGATGAAAGTGTATTATTGTATGAGGGCAACACCATGGTTTCCAAAGATAAGAATCCATTGTTAGGCCTTTCAGAGGGCAGAATTTTTCTCTGGGTACAGCCCCACCTAGGGAAACTGAAGATAGTGCCTACTCATTTGTTTCTGTCTCCTGTTTTTTTTTCTTTTCTTTTTACAGTCCTCACTTGTGTATCATGCTCTTTGCACACCTGAGCTTAAATCCATTTAATAGGTTGGCCTGCAGAAACAAGTACAAATGTGTATGTGCAAACTCACAAGCATGCATAGACTCTACAAGAGCCATCCTATTATAGGAAGTGTGTGTTATTTGATCATGATTGTAGCTAGGACAAATGGTGTTTAACTTTTTGAAATATCTTTATAAAAAGTAAAATGCATGCAGTGAGAATGCCAAAATTCATTGTTTATAAATGTTCTGGCTAAGGATGGGAAAGGAATATCCAAGCTGAGTCATTTGCATTGCGTGTCAGAGCCCCTGCGTATTACATGGTCCCTATGTACTGCCAAGGGGCACTCCTGAGCACAGAGCTAGAAGTAGTCCTTAGGCACCACAAGTGTGGTCCAAAAATTAAAAATTAAAAACACTTAGGCTACTATTAGGGCTTCCAGTGTTAAGTAACAGAAAAGCTAAGAGACAGCCATCTCTCAAGGTCAGGTCCCATGAGCAGCTCCTGAGATGGCCAGATATGCAGAGGGTTTCATTATTCACCCTTGATAGAGGTAGATTCAGTTTGCTTTTAATGTTGTCCAAGGTGACTTCTGATATAACACCGAGTGACATTTGAGTATGAACAGACTGTTGTTTGAAGAACTGAAGAGTTACTCATTAAATGTGCCACATTTACATGTCTCTTGTGCTTCTAATGATGATTTCATGGGGCAGAAGAGTGTAGATCTCTTCTGTCATGCTTACATGACTGAAATGCTTAGTGATATGTTCATCCTGGTAATATCAAACTAATAAAGAATTCAATCTAGCATTTGTATGTTTCAGATAGAACATCAAGGAGTGAACCAGATTCGGAAGAGTGGAAGTTAGAATTCATTTGAGGATGGGGATTTGAGGGCGTGGGCCACACCCAGAAGTGTTCAGAGTTGACTTCTGCATCTCTGCTCGGGGATTACTCCAGGACAGGGAACCCTATGGGTGCCTGAGATTGAACAGGGATTGACTGTGTGCAAGGCCTAAGCCTCCGTACTATCTCTCTGGCCCTACACTTCATTTGTGTGACTGAAGTAATTAAAACTCTTCAATTAAATATGTTGGGTTGTTGATTTTTTTTAGAACCATGTTTACAAAGTGTGTCATAGTAACATATGGTTGCAGCTTGTACAAAATGCGTGAAATGTGTGATGGGATTAAGAAAAACAAATTGAGGGGAGTCTGAGCTGTTGCCACCTCCCACAGTTGTTCATGAATAACAGGAAGAGAAATGAAGATTTCCTTCAGAGCAGTCTAATCTAAATATGAAACTCCCTCAACTTCCTTCTGGCTCCACTTATCTCCTTGCTCTTGTTTAATGGAAATCCTTTCATTATCTGCTTAATATAGACATTCATTCAACTTTTATCGTCTATCTTGTGAGTTTGTTAGCATTGGTGTTGTCCACCATTAATTAAACGCTCCTAGACTGCAGGGTCACTGTTTTCTTAGATGCTGATCCTAAGGTACTTATTACCATCCCATATTATGTAGATAATGGGGTGCCTTTGTTTGCATGCCTCCTTCTAGTGGAAAAATAATTTTCTGTATGACTTCATCACCCTATGTGCAATGGTAAAATGGTAGGATTGGAGTAAGAGAGGAAGTAGGATAGGGTGGGGTATGGGCTGGGGTAATGAGTAAGAGTTTACTCTAGAAATAGAAGCAGGAAAATATTCACTTCACATCTGACGCTCTTTCAGACCTCAGACTTCCCAAGGCCAGATTTCCTCATTGGTAAAATGGGAATCAAATCCCTAAATTCTGGTCTTACCTGAGTCTTTTCTGACCTATGACTGTGACTGTTTTGGTATACAGGGCCTTTTTAAAAAAAATTATTGAATCACCATGAGATATAGTTACAAAGTTTTCATGTTTGAGTTTCAGTCATACAACGATCAAACACCCATCTCTCCACCAGCACACATTTTCTACCACCGATGTCCCCCAGTATCTGACCCCCCCATACCAACCCTCCCCCTGCCTCTATGGAAGACAGTTTTCCCCATATTCTCTACTTTTGGACATTAAAACATACTCTTTATGGTTGTCTATTTCTGGATTTTTTTTTTGGAGGGAGGGTGACGCTTAGGCCACATATAACTATAGCTCAGGGCTTACTCCTCTGTGCTCAGGAATCACTCCTGGAGGTGCTCAGGGATCCATATAAAATGCTGATGACCCAACCCAGGTTAACAGCAGGCAAGGCCAGCACCCTACCTGCTC
This sequence comes from Sorex araneus, assembly GCF_027595985.1. Classification (NCBI taxonomy): domain Eukaryota; kingdom Metazoa; phylum Chordata; class Mammalia; order Eulipotyphla; family Soricidae; genus Sorex; species Sorex araneus. The sequence continues at coordinate 174,408,763 of NC_073305.1, forward strand.
TATTATCCTTATAATCCTGGTAAGACAGGGTCTTTGTAAGAAGTACAAATAGCTGGTGGAATGGGCCCTAACCTAGTATGAATGGTGACTTAGTAGAAGAGGGAATTTAAGCATAGATGTAGTTTGAGGGAGGGAGATGTGAAGATAAAACAAGGAGACTTCTCTGGGCAAGCTCAGGAGAAAAGCCTGGGACAGGTTCTTTTCTCACAGCCATGCAAGGAAACAGCCGTTCATCCCGGACTTCCAAGACATGGCAGCTGATTTGCTAGAAAGTTAATGATAGGCTGCACCAAGGCAAAGAAATTTAAGAGATAAATGATAAAACAATTGACTTGTTTAAGTCAGCCAGTCTTTTATGCTTTGTTAGTACAGCCCGACCAAACTAATGGGGCTGACCTCCAGGTCTTGTCAGTGAAGTGCTTGTGAGAGATATATGTTAGATACTCAACAAAAGATATGGTCAGAGGTGAGAGAAGAGAACCAAAATGGAAATATTTTTTAGGATTTAATTGTGGTCTTAGAGTGTGTGTGGGCTTGGGGGTAGGTTAGGAAGAAAATACACAAATGCTTCTTTAGTTTCTGCGAGGCTCTGTGGAACCATCTAAGCATTTATAGATCAGCTGTAATCAGTTGTGTTTTTCTTTGTGGTTGTCCCTGTGGGATGATAAATGAAGCCAAATATTAACAAATGAGCTTCACCGGAGGATTTATGATCTGAACCATAGAGTTCAGATGTTGTGTTTGCATGTTGAATACTTGATAAAAATATGGAAGGGGTGGCATCCTAATCTATCAGGTTTCAGTGAATTGGTTTCATACGTCATTGCTTTCTGGCAAAGAAATATTACAATCCCAAATAATTTTTAAAATTGTAGGTGTGAAAAATGGCATTTCCCACTCTTCACTCATGCCCCTCCCTGAATAATCAGCAATTGTTGTATGATGTGATCTAGGGCACATTTTTGTTTGTTTGTTTCATTTATTTGGAGGGATGAACTACATCAGGCAGTGCTGGGGGTCATCCTAGCTCGTGATTTGAGGCCACTCCTGGAGGAGCTCAGGGGCTTGATCATATGTGGTGCCAGGCAGAGAATCCGAATCTCCTGAATGAATGCAAAGCTCTAACTCTAGACCACTGAGTCCTTTCTTGGAGCCCTAGAGTAGAGTACATTTTCTTTCTCTCTCTTTTTCTCTTCCTTCCTTCCTTCCTTCCTTTCTTCCTTCCTTCCTTCCTTCCTTCCTTCCTTCCTTCCTTCCTTCCTTTCTTTCTTTCTTTCTTTCTTTCTTTCTTTCTTTCTTTCTTTCTTTCTTTCTTTCTTTCTTTCTTTCTTTCTTTCTTTTTCTTTCTCTCTGTCTTTCTTTCTTTCTCTCTCTCTTTCTTTCTTTCTCTCTCTCTCTTTCTTTCTTTCCTTTTTTTTGGGGGTAACTTACTCCTGGCTCTGTCCTTAGGGCTCACTCTTGGTCTGGCACAGGGGATCATATGGGGATTGGACATGTGTCATCTACATGCAAGGCCAATATCCTGCCTGCTGCACTATCTCTCTGACTTGGAGGGCACATTTTCAAACATCAGTACCCTATATGCCAAGTAACTCTTTACCTTGTAAAATATTTTAAAAGTCCAATTTGGAGACTAATTTTGAGGTAATATTATTTGTTATCTTATACCTCCAATGAGTAATTCCTTGCAAGTTGAAGGTTAACAATATTGTAATTTAGAGTAGTTCCTTTTGTAATGATTGTTTCCCATATCAGTCAGTATATTTCTTAAGATAGCAGAATTCTTTGATGACTTTGCTCTTCAACAAATAAGACTTCACAAGTCATACCAGCAGTAATCAGGGAAGGTTATTTAATTAGAAAGTTCTATTTAAGGAAACATTTTCCTCTGCCCTCCCCCTACACACACACACACACACACACACACACAGAGGCACGTATGCATGCACGCTCACGCACTCGCACACACACAGACACACAGACACACACACACAGCTAGAGTCAAATAGATTCTTTAGGAGACCAGACACTTTCTGCTCTTCTGCCTTCCATTTGATTTTGAGATAATTTTGTCACAAAGTGTCTCCTGGCACAGAAACAAGATACTCCTTACCACCCTAGCAGGTCACTGATACCGTAGCAGTTATCAGTTGGACCATAATATTAAATGCCATGAGTCATAAAGGAAATCCATATGTGATAATAGCAACTATTCACACTCATAAACTACTAATACCCAGCAAGGTGGAAAAAAGTGGCAAGTCTATTTGGCTAGAAACCTTGCAAAATTCCCCAGGGTTATTGCCCCATTTCAAGAAGGGATAATAAAAATTCTGACTACTCTTGCACTAACTGCCTGAGGTACTCCAAACTTTCTTCATGTCCTTACTATGTTGATGAACTTGAGGAATACTTTCTCAGTCATCTTTCTAAAGTATATTGTATCTCTACCCTTTTCCCCATAATATCTTGCAGTTGTTCCCAATTACTATCTAGATAAAGTTTAAATCCTACCTAAAGCTGTGCCCTACCTCCCCTGGCAGAAAGACCTTTGGTTGAATCCCCTCTGCCTCAGGGTCTTTGCACATGATCTTCCCGTTATGTTCAAACACTATCATCCAAATGCAGGTGATGCTCACATCACCTCAACCTCAGCTTTCTGTTTCTTGGATCTGGACTTGAGGTCCATGTCTTATGCTTGTCCCACCTCCTACCCTCAGCTACTTGTTCCTCTATTTATCATAATAAAAGCACTTGTTACTTGTCTTCCTCTATAGATAGGAGTACTTGGGAAAGAGTTTTGCGCCTGTATTACATACAGTACTTAGCTGTATCTAAATTTCTGATGAGAAATCATTGTAAAATGGATGAAGGAGGATGGAAGTAGAAGGAACTGGGAGTGAGAGGGAATTCTGGGGAGAAAGGAGTTCATCATTAATAGAGAACTCACTCTCTGTCCTACCACTGTCTTTCATTAAATCTTCATGGCAACTCTTTGAAGCAAAAATTATTGCCTCTAATTACAGATGAGGAAAGTGGGCCTTCGAGGGCTCAGTCCGTTGTCAGGGGTCTTACAATTAGTACCTTGTGGGGTTGGAAGTTGAACGCAGATTTTCTTCCTATCCAAACCTGAGCGTTCCTTCTCCGACCTCCTGCTCCTTTTTGTATTTCTTCTCCATGTCACGGAACAAATAGAGAAAGATGTCATATAATCACCCTGAATCTTTGCCACAGTCTTGATCAAGTCAAGCAGATCTGTTTCTCAGCTGTTGCTCATTACCCGAGACTTCCTGTGCTTTCGGCTGAAATAGAAAGAGGCTCAGAGCAAACCTACAGGCCTATTTTTGCTCATCACTATAAACTCGTGGCTGTTGCGGAGCAGATGCATTGAATTGGGGTTTCAGGAAACATTGCAGAGAGTAAAGAAAAGACAGGGTATACTAAATTGCTCGGAAAGCTAGCTAGCCATTCGAATTCTCCCGAACAGCTATGGCTGAATTCATAATCTGCATGTCGTGAATTTTACCCAGCCTTTAGAGTGTGTGGTATCCAGAAACTGGGAAATATGTTTATGCCTGGAGAGCCTGGCAACATGGAGTGTCATGCACAGAAGAAGACTTAATTAGCAACTCCGATGACATCAGTTACAGTGTCATATGTCATGAATGGCTAATTGCTTGCAAATCCAAAGCCTTGTTGAAAGAAACCCTCTGAGGTGTGCAACAATCATCTCTTAAACTGATAGGAACATATCTCTGTTTCTGGGGGGGGGGCAAACAAAGTGGGTTTTTGTTGTTGTTGCTGTTGTTGGAGGGAAGTGCCGAAATCCAAAAGAAAATACTGGGACTAACAAAGACAATGAAGAACTTCTCCCATCTAATCAGAGACAACAGAGTATAAGAATTGTTTAAATCCTAGCGATTAAAGCACATTAATATTGTGTGACAGTTGTATCTAACAAAGAACAATACTATCCTCCATCTGAAATCTTTGGAGAGCGCCTTGATTCTGAATGAAAGGTTTTAGTCAAGCAGCTTAATTATTATTTTGAAAACAATTTGGGGGTGTTAGCTTGACTGAGTTAACCTTCCACTGCTATTCCAACACCCACACATGCTCGCATCAAATACAGGAAAACAAGTGATTAAGTTTATCCAGAGATATTACTTGTGCCCTACACTTTGAAAATATAAAATATGTTCAATGAATTCTTGTTCATTTGTCTTCATTCTATAGATGAGAAACTAAGCCCAGAGACTGACCATAATTCGCCTGCAATCCCCTCACTCATTGTTATTTCTTCTCACAGGAACAGGGTTGGAGCAGTATGTTAGTACCTCTAGATAATCATGTAATCAATTGGTACCACATGCTAACCGATTGTGCCACTAGATCAATATAGGGTATAGATAATCATAACTCATTTTTTAGAAGTGGTAAATTAGACCATCAGGAATGCTAGGCATATTTCTCAAAGTAGCTATAAATTGATAACAAAACTGAAACCAAAGCTCCTATCTCTGAAACCCATGTCTTGTCCTTTGTGGTCCTTTTCCTCATAACCCTTTTAAATGCCCGCATTGTTATTCATCTCTGTGTCTTCAGAGCTAATGTCTGGCAGAGTTGCCCAGCAAGTTCTGGTGATTTACAAAATGAGTGGATTCATGCGTACATGAACAAATGACTGAATTTCCCTTCCAGACAGCTTGAAGTCTATTGGATTTCCTTCCAGTATCTACAACAATCTTTCCCACAATTGCTAGTGACACTCCAGAGGGCTGCTATGTCTTCCTTGTTGAGCAGTTTTGATTTTTTATGGATCTCTGCAACACAACTAAGTTCTCTGTCCTTGAGATGAAGCTGCATAATAAGGCCATGGAAAGAAGAATGGATTCTGGCTAACTTAGATGATCATTCTAATGTGCTCAGTGGTTCCCTCCTTTTTTCCCCTTGAGAGTAACTCTGATGGGGTGGGGGGTAAGCAGGTAATAGTACAGCAGGCAGGGCACTTGCCTTGTACATAGCTGACCAGAGTTCAATCCCCAGTACCCCTAGGGTCCCCTCAATATGGCCAGGAGTGATTCTTGAGCACGGAGCCAGAAGGAATTCCTGAGCATCACTGGATGTGGCCCCAAAACAAACAAGCAAGGAATAACCGTGGCTCTATAGAGAGAGCTCAATAAGCTAAGCTCATGCTTTGCATTCATGAGACCTGGGGTCAATCCCCAGCACCCCATGATCCCCTGAGCACCACCAAGAGCAGCCCCGAAGCACAACCTAATAGCCTCTGAACACTACTGGGGCTGGCCCCAACAAAATGCAAAGAAAAGAATCACTCTTAAAACATGTCCTTTCTCTTTCACTCCCACCTATTCTAGTTTGTGCCTCTAAAACGAAAAATTTCCACAGTGAATTTACAGATGGTCAAAAGTCTTTTGATAGGTCCCCAACAAAACATTGGCATATTTCCTTTTCATTCAATATTAGAAAATCTGAGAAAATCATTGTGATATTCAAAATAGTATCTGGACTTTTAAAAAAATGTTTCCTGCTTCTCAATTTTATCTGTGGCATAGATCATAATAGAACTTCCCCTTCTTTGGAAAAACATTGGCGTTGATCCTATCACAAAATTGCTCTCAAGAAGTAGATTGCTTACTCTATGAAGTGAATTAATTTTTACAGTGATGGAAATCAACGCTTACAAGGCACCGGGGTATCGTTTAATCCACTGGAAGCAGCAGTTTGGGAAGAGGCATTTATTTATTGTCTAGTAAAATAAGCATTGAAGGGAAGATGTGGTGACTGGTGTGGTCACAACACCCCCACGGGCAGAGCGTACAGTGAACTGCCTGAGTCTGAGCTCGGAGGTGACTCTCTCGGGAAAACAATTCTTTCTGGGGAATTTCTTGCCCGTTATGCTACATATTAGAAAGTGGGGTGAGGGGACAGTCTGGCTGTCCTGGGTGATAGTCATATATCTCTGAAGGGTTGTCTGGCTTTACCTCCTCCTGAAGTTTTATTTCAGGGTTAAACTGTTCCCTCAATTTATTGGAGCAGATTGATGATAAAGCTCCCTTTGGTGGAGCAAACACAAAGTACACCCAGAGGCAAAGAGAAACTTCAAGGAATTCATGTTTACCCACATCTAGCAGGACCGTGGCTGCCAGTAGGTGTGATGGCAAGTCAGAGTTTAGAAATGGCCTTTCTCTTGTTTTAATTACAAACACCTCCTCAGTTTACCTGTACCAAAGAGAATACCAGAGAAGCCTATTTCTCTCTGAGTAAAGTGAATGGCTCTTTTTATACTTCCCAATACTTTTAACCTACTAGACTCAGGGGACTATTAGCCTTATGGAATAGAGCAACTGCAATGAGATGAGAAGAACTAGTTGGTTGACTAGAAGTAGAAGTCTATAGAGCCAGAAGATACTCTGACCACTATAGGTTCTCATGTCGAAACATCACTGGAGCCCTCTGGCTCGCATTTGTTCAACAGACATTCAGGTGGATGAGACACCACTGGGTCCACAGCACATACAGTTGGAGGGAGTGGGGCATAGTGTCTGAAGGATGCTCTAAGAACATGCAGAGTCAGACAGAGGGTGTCCTGGGGAAAGTCCTAGGGGTACTCACCAGGAAGACCGAAATCAGAACAGCCAAACCCCAAGGCGGCTCAAACAGAATTCTTGAGCACATCTTTCCCCCTTGATATTTGAACTGTTTTTGTTGGGATGTAGCTATTCTCCCAAAGTGCCTATCTTCATGGTACTGAGGTGAGAAAATGGAGCAAGTGATGTGTGACTCACCCCAGTGAGGGCCTTTGGAAATTTAGGAGAAGCCATAGGTTCAGCAGAAAGTCTAGCTCACTCTCTCCTTTGTTGGACAATTCATGGCAGCTGTATTTTTGATGAATACATTTCTTAACACTTGTGAGCACTTGAAGAAGAATGTCAGGATGGACAATGAACTACTTTCTCTTAGCTAGTACCATCCCTCCATATCTCTGTATTATATAGTCAATTATCTTAGCAACGGACTGTTTTCTAATATCCTGGAAGCTGTCTCTCCTAGGAGACTAATATGAGCAAGAAAGTTTAGGGGATCTGGGAAAGTTTTATGAAAGGATGAAAACATGTTTTTGTTAAAGATCATATTACATAAGATGCCTTTTATTTTATTGCATTGCAATTATAGATTAATGCACAAAGGTTCTATCTTTAGCTTTCCATCTACTTGGGTCTTATTTTATATCTTCAATAGTATTTTCTTGTTTCTTTCTTATGGGCCTTTAGAGTTACTTATTTATTATTTTTTTGCAGCCTGGGGCTTGAACCTAGATCTTATGCCCGAAAAGCACGTGATTTACCACTGAGTCACATCTCTGGCATTAGTCAATTTTTTTAAGGGAAAAACTACTTTCCTTTTCCTTCTCCCTCCCCCATTTTAATTGATTTATAGTTTATTAAAATACTACAAAATTAAGGGATAGCGTCTAAGAGCTCTGTATATAAATAATTTCATTATATCTACCACCAAAATGTTTTTTTTTGGTTCCAGCTTGACTATACTCTGATTCTAACATACAATATATTAGTATAATTTTACTGCACCCACCTTCAAAATGGTTTTGGTTTCAGCTAAAACATATTCTGATGTAATACGCACTCTAATTTATGATATAACTCCATTAAATATAGAACAATAATGTTTCCTCCCCCCCCCCAAAAGTCTAAGGGGGTAGAGATTAAAGATCCAAGAAGATGTTCTATGCTGAGCCTTGTGTCTCAATTGCAAGTCACTCTGAGCAACCCCCCCACCCCCCGGGACACATCAGGCTGTCTGAAAAGCAAAGGGGTCCACATAGTCTTTGCTTCCCTGTCTGAGCTGTATTTGTACCTTGGTGTGCACAGTTTTAGATAAATCAAGGAAAGATTGCAGTGATTGTATCTGAGAACCCTTCTCGAAGTGCTTGCTAGCTCCCCACCTATATGTAGGAGGGGAAGGAGATCTTACGGCCAATGAAGATTTAAACCTTCCCCCAAGACACCCCCACTTTTTTCCCTTCTACTCTATACAGAGGCCACATCAAGGGAATCAACTTCCTGCAGAGAAAATGGGAAGGGGAGGGAAGGTTAATTACATATTTGTGCAGCTTCCTAAAAGGCTCAGTGGCAGCCTATAAATAAACTGCACTTACTATACATGAGAGTTTAAATTTCATAATGAAAATCAATTTAAGTGCATTCTCTTGAAAGTTTTGTACAATTGCACTATTTCTGTAATGCATTTTATGTTCAAAAGCTCTCGTGACTTAGCTTTGTTTGGGTGATTTCCAAAAGGTTATAATTTTCTAGCCTACTAAAACACCCATTTGTTTCTGATATTAAAATCCAGCAGTTAATTATCATTAATGAAAAGTGTTACAAGTCATCCAGTTCTCTTAATTTAACTTTTTGCTTTAAAACAAAAGGGAAAAAAAGCGTTTGATATGATTTTCTGTGAGTGGATAAACATAGGAAATTTCTTCCAAGTTTATGTCAAAAGCTTTTTTAGGGGGGGTAGAAGGAATATCCTATCTTTGGGACATTCAATTGGCTTCAGTTGATGAGAGGAGTTTTCACTGAAGAATATCTTTTAAATGAAATATCAACAATCATCAGTAGCAAGAAAACCCAGCCTTGTCAATACCGGCTTAGGCGAGAACACAAGGGCACTCAAGAATCATTCCAAAGGTGACAGAGGCAAGGAGTCTCTTCACTCGTACCAGTCAATTTGTTCTCCTGTGTTCTGAGAACAATTAGCACTAGTGTATGGAGGCACATCACAGAGAAAAACACCACTGAAGAAAACTGTTTTTTTTTTCTCTTTCCTTAAGGCTCTATTGGGCCTGACTGTGAAATTGCCAATATTTCACACCCTCTTCATCCACCCAAGCCTCCTCTTGCACTATAATGTTCTGCACTAAAATGTATCTTCCAGTTGTCCTTTTGGCACCTTCTCACTTCCTATCACCTATTTGCTTTCTCTGGCACCTCTCCTTAAGAAGAAAACAATCTACCCATTTGCCCATCTGTGTACTAGTTCTAATGTACTTGAAATCTTACAGGTATTTAGAATCATCTACTTTGGACATTGGTTAATAGACCTGTCTCCTAAGCAGAAATTTAATAAAGACAAAAACGTGGGTTGTCATCTTTTTTTTTCTGGTTATTTGTGGAAAAAATATTTTGTTATCTTTTGTTATTTTTGATTGAGTGTCAGGCAGTGAATCTAGACCAAAGGAAAATCCTGGTTAATATTAAGACACTGAAACAGACACACCTCTCATAATGCCCGTCCAATTTTGTGGATGGTTGAATCAGTCTAGCCTGTCGATCAATTTTGTTTCTGGTACACTGGGATCTTCAGATTCCTCTAGGTATAGACTATACCAAGTTGTAATTACAGTAGCTTCTGAACTAAAGGGCTTTTTTTTGTGTTCAGCTCCTTTGCCCCATCCCAGCAATCTGTGCATGCCTGGGCCATTTTTGTCACCCCTATCCCTTGAAGTGAACTGTCACTGTCACTGTCATCCCGTTGCTCATCAATTTGTTCAAGAGGGCACCAGTAACATCTCTCATTGGGAAATTATTGTTACTGTTTTTGGCATATCCAATACACCATAGGCTCAATACTCTCAGTAGCTTGCCGGGCTCTCTGAGAGGGGTGGAGGAATTGAACTTGGGTCGGCCACCTGAAAGGTGAACGCCCAACAGCTGTATTATCGCTCCAGCCCGGAAGTGAACTGATGGTATGTGAATTTCTGAGTCAGTAAATTAGGGAAGGAGAAATTGATGCCGATTGGGAGAGTTCCCCAGTTGCCCTGATTCATCCCCAGTCTTGGGAAAGCCCAGTAAGCTGGGGGCTTGGGGTAGAATGTTTTGCTAGCTTATCTGCCCTCCTCACGTCCCCTTATCATGAAGGTGGCACCGTAAGTGGACTAGACAGCTGTGCCTATTTCTACTAGTAATAGATGTGTGTTGGTATTAGTGTAGCATTGGGGACCAGGAGAGTTCTTTGTCTTCCCTCCCCCCGTATGAAGGACTTTTGCTTCTCTCTGTCCCCTTAGAATTGTTTGACTCTGTTATAAGACAAGAGGATTTTGTTCTTCCTGGTCTACCACCCTAGTCCCATCTCAGTTGCTTAAACTTTATTTTCATGTAAGATCTGTAGCAGTGGCTGGATTTTTTATGTCCCAGGTGACACCTCAATGGTGAGGAAGTCTCTTCCTGGTACTTATGCCACCTTCTCCCCTCCCCTTGCTCCAGATCATCAGCACCCTACAGAGAGCTGAAAAAAAATCCTGTGGGAACTTTTCATACCAGGGTCTCCTGCACTCTGTTTTCACCCACCTAGATCTTAAAATTCATAAAGTGTATTAAAGGGGAGTTGACTAGGTTACCCTGAACACCAGCATAAAGGGAGAAGGATAAAGGAAAGAAGTTTCGGAGAGAAGACGGGTGGTAAGTACAAATGGCAGGGGTCAAGGGTCACAGGATCGTTGGTGGTGTAGAGCAATGGCTTAGCAATATATCCAAACTGCAGAGTCAACAACTCTGAAACCATGAGACCCCCAACTACAACTGTCAAACTTAAAAGTGTAAGAGGCCCAGGAAACTTGAGAACACTGGTAAAGGGAAATAGATACTGATGGTGGGATTCTTGCTAGAATATTGGTATGTCTACAATTCAACTCATTAACTTTGCAAATCATGGTTCTTGAATAAAACACTATTTCCATTAAGAAAAACACATTTTCAAAAAAACAAAAATTGGGCTGGATCGATAGCACAGTGAGTAGGGTGTTTGCCTTGCACGCTGCCGACATGGGTTTGATTCCTCCCTCCCTCTCAGAGAGCCCAGCAAGCTACCAAGAGTACCCCGCCCGCACTGCAAAGCCTGGCAAGCTACCTGTGTTGTATTTGACATGCCAAAAACAGTAACAACAAGTCTCACAATGGAGACATTACCGGTGCCCGCTCAAGCAAATCGATGAGCAATGGGACGACAGTGCTACAGTACTACATTAAGAAAATTAATTCTGCTTTCTGCCATCCCTTAGAATCCAGTTCACATCTCTGATAACTCCTGGAAAAAGATACTCTGCCTTATTTGTCCTTTTTAGTTTTTTCATTATTAAGGTTAGGGTCATCTTGTTTATGGATTTCCACATCCCAAAGGGAAGTGAAAACTGCCGGCTGATTGAGCCTGAGAGTTAGAGACATTCCCTAAACTGTCTGAAGGCACATTTCTTCTCATTCCAACGTGATCATGTTGTTGGATATACTTCATTTCTCTGCAACATAGCTCCTCAGTTCTTCCAATGAGAGTAAACTGGTACAGAAAATTCTGTTTCCCACCCTCTGGTTTGACTTTCATTTTGAAAGCTTCATTTATTAAAGAGCAAAAAAAAAAAAATCAAACATTTGCTACATAACTACTAATCTTTCATCCCTCAGTGACAAAGGAATTTGCCACCAACAAACTTAGTAGGCAATTTGAGAGCCAATGCTTCTGAAACAAAAATTTGGGTAAAATAACTCTGAAAGTTTATAACAGATGTGTTGTTTCAATGCTTTATGTTTTTATTTTGTTTTCTTAGGTGTAAACTTTCCAGTGTAACAAGTCACTGTCACTGTCACTATCATTCCGTGGTCCATCAATTTGCTCAGGCGGGCACCAGTAACGTCTCCATTGTGAGACTTGTAGTTACTGTTTTGGGCATATCAAATAAAATAATTATTTTTTAAAATGTGAAACCTCCCCTATATTATATAAATGAGGATAAAGAAGGGGAAAAATTCTAGAAGTGGTAAGAGGCGAGTGAGAAGTAAAAGGAGAGTTGCTCAGCAGACACCAGTGGTGTAGAGGGGAGGAAACGGTGCATATCTAAAGCACAGGAGCAGGACACCCAGACCATGATCGTGAAAGTTAAACCTATGCCTGTCCAGGAGGCACGCAGAGGGGTGCGAGGGAACCTGGGGACTTTGGTGGAGGGAAGTTGACACTGGTGGTGGAATTGGTGTTGGAACAACTGGATGCTTAAAACTCTATTACGAATAACTTTGTAAATCAGAGTGTCTAATAAAAATTTTAATAATAAAAATATAAGCATCATTGCTTAATCACCACCTCCTTGATGTTGGTGTGGGTCAGGGTGAAATGAGGAACAATGAATTGTCAGTCAGAACCTCTGCTGGTGTTCCTGGCATTTTCTGGTGATGGGGGAAGGAGCTAGCTTATTTGCTGTGCTGAGAAAAATCAATTTCCATCTTCAAAAGATGAAACGACCATGCAAGATATTGACTTAGAAATAAAGTGTTTCTTAAAGACTTCCTATATCCTATAAACGTCAGACCCAAACCTAAGAGTTTGGTGATTTAAAGTTTATTGCTAATTTCAGACAAACACGCATACAGCTCTGCCTCAAGAAAAGAACTAGTTTTGTACATTTTTTCTTGCAGAGAATTTTGCTCCACACTTACAAGTCATATCAGAACCTGCAAGATCAGTCACTTTTTTTTTATTGGTAGGTAGTCATATTTATATTGGCAGGTAGAACTTGATCTCTTACCATTTATTTTCCTTTCTAAGGTTTTATTCTTTGTTGTCCCTTATATAGATTATTGCCAACGCTTTTATGATACGTTCTATCTAGCTGGGCGTCGCTTTAATCTAGCTTCTGTGATGTGTAACATCTATTGCTATTAACCACATGGTAATAAGAAACACGCCGTTAGCTAATGGGAAAGGTTTTGTTCTCACCTTAGAGGCTGAATGTGGGTAGGCTTGATGGCTGATTTCTCAACATATAAAATAGACACGGACCAAGAAGACAGGGTCCGCATATACTGTGCTAAGGAAGGATAGCAGTTTGTGGAACCTTCTGGAAGCAGACCTCTTTTTAGAGGGAGGAGTTTGGAGATTACTGCAAAGCCTTCGTGACTGTCTCCCAGAGGTCTCAGATTGAATCCTTTATCCTGACTTGAAGCATGTGCTTTGGTGCTTTTGGGGGTCGGTGTGGGGGGGAGTAAAAAGGCAGAAGGGAAGATAGGTGGAATAATGCAAAGACTGAGGTTTTTTTTTGTTTGTTTGTTTGTTTTAAGGGAGATTCAACATTATCTCAAAGGATAAGTTAAAATCCTGGATCAACTCCATATACCCTGAAATATAAAATGTTTCCACATTAACCTATCAAGGTGAGAATGTGAGGAAAGCAAATCAGCTACATCTGTTTCAAGAGGTTGCCTCTTTCCACTGCACATTAATATCCTATAATGCTCTAAATCACAGCCCTACTCCACACATTATTTCAGAAACTACTATTTGCCAGAAACTGCCAACAATAAAGATATAAAATAGAAAATATTTGCCAGAGAAATTGTTTTAGAAGATGGAAGATAACCTCAATCTTCTGCCTTATGCATACCACCCACTACCATTTCTCCCTAAATCTCTGCCTATTTTCTAGAAAGCACTTTGAATAGTTACAATGTTAACCACAATTTACACATGTCCATTCCTTGTCTGTGCATTGAATTTACATATATATTTTTTTATTTCTCATACTTAATCCTGCAGAGACCCCCTTTTAAGACTTTACAAGATGTTATCAGTGAAACCAAGAATGGAAGGGGTGGGGGTGGGGAGGGATAAAATCATACTGTTTCTGGGATTTTTCACTGTATCACTGTCATCCCATTGCTCATCAATTCGGTCCAGCAGGCACCAGTAACATCTCCATTGTGAGACTTGTTGTTACTGTTTTTGGCATATCAAATATGTCACGGGTAACTTGCCAGGCTCTGCCATGCAGGCGAGAAACTCTCAGTAGCTTGCCAGGCTCTCTGAGAGGGACAGAGGCATCGAACCCGGGTCGGCCTCATGCAAGGCAAACACCCTACCCGCTGTGGGAAAAAATCCAGCCCTCTGGGATTTTTACAAATTTTTATTCTTTGGCTGTGGAGGTCTATGTGGAGGTCTCATTTTGTTCAGCAGGGAGAACCCTTCGTAGGGCAGCAGAATGAACAGACACAGAGCCCGGAGGAGGGAGAAAAGGCATTTATTCTATGGCAGTTACAGTATTTATACCTCCCTGCTGGGAGGAGGTGGTATAGTATGCACGCCAGGACCCCCAATAGAAATGCAGGGTATGGCATGGGCTTTAGCTAGTAATAAACAAATGCTGATAGGATAAGTTCAGTAAGATTAGGAGTGGCAACCTTTGCTAGGTGTGGCATGGGGTTAGCTAGTGATAAACAAATAGTGACAGGATAAGATCAGTAAGGTAAAATGGCTCCCTACATTTGGCCGCATGATTACAATACTTTCAATGATGGGGTTTCATACATGCAATGTTCCAATACCATGGCCAACATCAGGCTGTCTGGGTTTTGGATCAATATGCACACTGGCCTACTTCCCACATGCAGCTCTCTGAGCCCTTAGGGAGGCTTCTTGATTTCTGTCCAGCTGCTGTGTGACAGGGTGGCTAAGAGCAAGGACTTTCGGGCCTGAGCCTCAGGATTGGCTGCTGTCTCCCAAGGCCTCTTTCCATCTGCGCTTGTTTCCCAACCTCCTCTTGCTCGAGAGTCTGCGTCTGCAAAGTGGGATTGGAGCTGTACATGCAGCTTGGAGGGTCCTAAGGAATCCCAGGGGAAAACATCTGCAGCGGTGCCTCAAAGGCTTCCAGAAGCCTAGAAACCCACCAGCATGGTGGCCTTCTTGGGCTGCAGATGAATGTTGTGCCTGTCTTCTTTCTCCTGTCATTCTCGTTTCACTGAGACTTCAGTCGTCACCTCTTCAAGGTCTCTCCAAGATCAACCTGATGACTTTTCCAATTCTCCCTGATGTTACTGCAAAATAGCTTTCCTAAGATTCAGGCAAGAGCTTCTCCCCAGCCAACTCAGACACTGTTATTATTTAAGTTTTCATAAAGTTTTTAATATCACTGTCACTGTCATACCATTGTTCGTCGATTTATTTGAGCGGCGCCAGTAACGTCTCTATTCTTCCCAGCCCTGAGATTTTAGCAGCCTCTCCTTACTCATCTTTCCCAACAATTGGAGGCTCTTTCAGCGTCAGGGGAATGAGACCTATTGTTACTGTTTTTGGCATATCGAATATGGCACGGTAGCTTGCCAGGCTCTGCCTGTGCGGGCAGGATACTTGCTGGGCTCTCCAAGAGGTATCTAAATATAAATATATATATATATGTATATATATGTATATATATACATATATATATATTACTCTCTATGATTTGTTGCCTACTGTCTGAACACCATCAAATATGGTGTGCTAATTTTGGAAAATGGGTAGGAAGTGTCTTTATAATGTGTCATGGTCTGAAAAGCTGCCTGTAGTTGGGTAGTGAAGGTCGGCTGCCAGGGCTGGGTCCCTTGGGGAGGGGAGGGTTCTCACCCGCCTCTCTCTGGGGCGCCCCGAGTGAAGACAGCCTGGTGCAGAGTCCCTGCGTCTTTAATATAGTAGCAAGATTTCTGATACTTTGCTGCCTTTACAGCAATTAAATTATCTCTTCCTTCTTTTTTGAGTGGAGAGGGAAAGAACACACCAAGTGGTGCTTTGGGGCTATTCCAAGCTCTGAATGGGGGCAGGGGAGTCACTCCTGCCTGTGCTTGGGGACCAGGCAGTGTTGGAGATCAAACTGGGATCGGCTGCATGCAAGGCAAGCAGCATTTACCCATAACTCACTTCTCTCCCTTCACACCCTCACACATGTCTTGTTCTAATACGAGGAATCTCATTCCATCTTCTAAAACAAGGCATATCTTCACACAGACTTTCTCTGTCTGAATGCCTTTCCACAACTCATTCACTTGGAAACTCTTGCACATTCCTCAAAGCCCAGCACAGCCCGGAGATATTTCCTTTATTCCCCCTTATAAGAAGATGATCCTCTTAGTTGTCTTTAATGTTTTGAGCAGAGATCTGTTGTAACCCTTATCATGTGATATCGAGCTTAATTGTACTCTTGTTTTCTCACTAATAATTGCTGTATCATCTTGTTCTTCTGGTTACTCTCAAGTAAGGGTACTTCAGTGAATAATATATGATAACTGCCCACTGGAGCATCTATATGCTCTTATGTAAGAAGTAGTTTCTTCCAAGATAATTTTACAACAATGAGACCACTAGACACTATGACTCCTGAATCATTTTTCAGATCTTTACAAAAGTCATGCCAAAGCCCTAAGGTGAAAGAAACCATCACTCACATTTGTTCCTCATTTAATAAAGCTATCCCTTTGTAGGGCTAGATCCCAGAGAATTAGACAGCATCAATGATAAAATCAAAGGTATCACCTTTCTTTTTTAGGACAGTTAACAGTAATAACCTTAAAAGCAATCAATCGCATTAAACATATGATAGGAAACCAGTTCATTATCTTAAAACTTGGTAAATAAGAGGAAAAAAATCTAACATTTTTTTGTTTTTTTCTTATAGAAATTGTGCTAGTGGGAAATTAATTAGGAAAGGGTCTGAATGGTCTCTTTATAAAAGTATTCCAGTAGGGGCCTAACAATGACTTAGTGGCTTAAAACATTTGCCTGCTATGTCCCCAGTCAGGAGTTCAAACGCTGTGCTGTTATATGCACTAAGACCCCTCACTGCTCTTCCCCACCCCCTGTTTGTGATTTCTAGTGAGATGGGCCCAGAAGACTGTCATCATCATCCCATTGATTGTTGGTTTTCTTGAGTGGTCTCAGTAACGTCTCCATTTGTCCTAGCCCTGAGATTTTAGCAGTCTCTATTTACTCATCCTTCCCAATGGTGCCACATTTTAGGCTCTCTCAGGGTCAGGGGAATGAGACCAGTCATTGTTACTGGTTTTGGCATATAAATACGCCACGGGGGGCTTGCCAGGCTTTCCCAGTTATACAAAAGACTGTACCATGGCTTAAAGCACTTACCAGCAAATGCAGGTCTATTGCCTGCCACTCCCCACAAGCTCTGAGAAGATCCTGAAAGCTCTGTCTGAAAAAGGCCTGGAATATGACTCAGTGATGTAGGAAGCATCCAGGGCAAGCATGAGGTCATGAGCTCTATCCCCTGTACCACATCCACCTAGGTGATTCTGATTACCAGCATGGTCTGGGGACCCTAGCAAGGGAAACAGAACATTCCAAGAAGTATAGGAAAATGAAATTACAGAAGTGATTTTGAACTTCTAATGGGTTGATAGACAAAGGCCTTGAAGAGCCAAACTGCTGACATCCTAGGAAGAGGCACCATTTATCATGTGGCCAGTAGGATTAAACTGCCACTGGACCAGGTCTGGGGCTTCCACTGTCCATTTGCTGAAAGTGCAAAGGATCATTGAACTGTAGCCTAGTCAGTCTGTGTACTATGGGAAGCCCCGCCAAAGCAAGGGTCCGGGTTCTTCATCAAGTGAATTGCAAAGAAAAGACATTAAGTGGGAAGGGTGGCAATGGTGAGGAGATTTAAGAACATGTAACATGGGGCCAGGGCGAGAATACAAGGGTTAGGAGGCATGTGACTGGTCTGGGTTCAATCCCTGACACCACATGGCACCCCCAAGCACTGCTGGGTGTGGCCCTAGAGGTCTCCTGACATCACAGGTCCTGACCAGGACCACATCCTCAAGCTACCGCTAGAGCAACCATACATAACAGTCGGGAGGTTCCCTCTACCCCATGAAAAGAACATATACTGCAAACCATAACACCCAAAGGGAAAGAGAAAGTAAGAGGGAATGTGCCTGCTACAGAGGCAGGGGGTGGGAAGGAGGTGTGGTGGCGGGAGGGATACTGGGAACATTGGTGGTGGAGAATGGGCAGTGGCGGAGGAATGGGTACTTGAACATTGTTTGATTGAAGCGTAATCACGAAAGTTTGTAAATCTGTAACTTTATCTCACAGTGATTCATTAAAATAAAAATTTTAAAAAATTTTAAAAATAAGAATAAAAAATGGGAATTTTAACCCATTTTATAAAATTTTGAACCACCATTTGTAGAGCATTACAAAGCTGCTCATAATTGGGTTTCAGTCACATAATGTTCCAACACCCATGTTTCCTCCAGTCTGATTTCCCATCACCATTGTCCTCAGTGTTCCTGTCACTCCTCCAAGCCACCTCCCACCCCCGTGGCCGCTATGGCAGGCACCTCTCCTCTCTCTCTTTCTCTCTCACTCAAGGCATTATTGTTTGCAATACAGATATTTAAAAATAAGTATCTAAATGAAGTATGTAGGAACTTTGCATTAGCAGTAACAATATACAAAGAAATGAAATAAAACTTTAAATGTCAAGATTGTTGTGGTGTTTGTGGGGAAGGGGTTTGTGATTTGAACTCTATCAGAGAGATTTGGGGTGGGGTTGACAAAAATTTCATTTCTTTACCTCAATTATGCATATATGATATGTGACATAATATATACATTAAGTGATGAATTTATTTCATCATACTTTGTGGTTTTGTTTCAATAAACTGTATCAAGTGTTCTTTTTTATTTATTTTTATTTTCCCACCTCCCAAGGGGTTATTTATTTATTTATTTATTTAGGCTTTTTTGGTCACACTAGGCAGTATTCAGAGGTTACTCCTGGCTCTGCAATCAGGAATTATGTGTGACAGTTCTTGGGGGACCATATGGGATGCCAGGGATCGAGCCCAGGGTGACTGACTATGTACAAGGCAAATGCCCTGCCTACTGTACTATTCAATCCAGTCTCAAGTTTTCTCTTTTTAAAAAAAATACAGGGCTTGTATTTCCCTTACATCTTTTCATTGCTCTCCACCACTAGATTGAAAATAATAAGGAAACCTTGAGCATCTCCTGTGTGGCATAAATGGTCTTTTTCAACTCTCAGATAACTCTCACTTCTCACAAGCACCCAGTTCAAATAGAGGCTAAAATTATTCCCATTTTATTGATGAATAAACTGGGGCACAGAAAGTACTTACACAGCTGGAAAATTGTGAAACCAACTCAGAGCCTAGAAATTCCTTTACCCAAACTCTACATCACTGCCCTGTCATAAACATATGTTCAAAGTATGTCTTTATGTTGACAATATCCCAGAAATGAACTGTACCTAGCATTAACTCTGTCAGCGGGGAGAACATAGAGCACAAAGACATTCTCAGAAGTTTAACACTGATGGAAATATTGTCATATCATCGTAGTCCAGAAGCACAGGGAGGGTTGCTCATATGCAGCTGCCACGAAGCTTTGTAAAACAGTTTATTTTTAGTGGCTTTGCAAAACAATGCTGCCAGATAGACATTGGCAGTGATAAACTTTGAAAATCTGTTTCTTTCTTCTCCATCCTCTGTACTCTGTGTCCTCTGTCTCCCTAATCCCTCTCTCATTGGTTAGTTGCTCAGTGAATAATCCATGTTTAGAATTACTGTTTAACACTTGATTCTCTCTTTTGCTTTTCCAGCCACTAAAAAAAGTCTGCTGAATGAACTGCTTTCCCATGCATTCATTCATTCTTTCCTTTATTATTATTTCTGGTCCCAGTAGAATAATAGCCATTGGAATTTGGAGTCACTTCTTGTCTTTCACACACTCTCTGTTTCTGTGGAGCAAAGCACTTTGTCACAGATTAAAAGGAAATAAAAGCTTGCCATTGACACATTAATAAGAGCTATGAATATATATATTTTCCCTTTGCAAGTAAACATTTGGTTTCTAGGGGACAAAGATTGGCTAGGGTATATTTGAAGTTTAGAAATTCTGAGATTCAAGACTGGAAAACAAGACATTTGATGACACAAAAATTCATGCAAAAGCTCAGAGATTTATGGACTAATGAGATTTTTTTCATTGAAAATGCAACATCACAGAATATTACTATTAAATGGAGAACTGATGAAAAGCAATTATTGGAATGCAGTATATTTTAAAAGAGGATTGGGTTTCAGGAAAAAAAAAGGGCCATCAGCCAGCATCCCTCATTTTGCTTTGTAATTGCAGTTTCTAGGCCATCTGAACAATTGTGTGACCCTTGAGAAAAGAATTAGTGATTGCAATCATGGTGTCCTAATCAAGCATCTTGAAAGGAGCCATACTTAAAACCCTTCCTCATACACAGCTTGCCAACGGGTTTTGCAGTGTTTCTCATAGATTCCTCCTATGATTTAGTGTTTGAGGCTTGCTAATAATTGACTAATTTAATTAAATCAAATGTGGAAGTTGGAACGTGGGCACCCCGTAAGATCATCAACAGAAAAAAAGGAAATTGTTGTCTCTATATGAACTTTGAATGCCTGATGAAAGCCTACTGCAAACACTAAAACAATATCAAGTTAAGTGTCTGGTCTGCACAGTTAAAAATCACAAGTCATAGATGTTGCACCAGGAAAAATGAATGTGATATTTTTCAGCTGAGTTTCAAATGGATTTGTGATGGAAGGTGTCCCATTTCCCCCATGTATGTTTTTGCCAGAATGCCTTTCTTTGAAATTTTATTAGAAAATATTTGACTTTAAAATAAATGCTACAACCCTCATCCCTTCTCCTGGCCTGGTAATCAGTCCTTCTCCCGGAGAACATGGAGAGCAATTTACATGAATAAGCACCTGTTGTTGGAATCAGTGTTTTAAATCAGATATAGAGAAAGTATTTAAGGTACAAATGAATTATTCACTTCAAATGAAACACGGTTGTAATTTGTAATTTAACAGGTTTATTTTTCCCTAGAAGCATGTTAGGGCTATTAACTCCTTCACTGAAGAAAGGTCTTAAATATTACTGGGATCTTTTGTATATTTCTTTGAATGTCAACTGATTCCATTTCATTCATAGTTAGTTCTATCAGACTGCCGACAGTTTGATGTCTGTAGCTTTCGTTTCTTTTACAGCTGAAGTGAATGCACTTAAAATGGAACATATTTTTGGTTGACTGAGTTGAATGAAGTTGCCACTTTCCTGGATTAACATTTAGCAGGTCATAACACATGTGTTAATAATTTAACAGTATAGAGTTTGAAAGGATGTCAATGATTAAATAGCCTAAGGCTTTGAAAAATGTACATATGTGTTGTAACAAGATTTTTTCCAGGGTATTGTATTATGTGATTCAGAGTTCATTAATGTTAGTATGTGGACGTGGGGGTTAAGGTCCCCCCTTTCTTTCTCTCTAGTGTATGTCTTCTATTGAGCGTGCTTGTTGGCTGTGGCTTTGTGATGTGGAAATACAGCCTGAATCAAGTGGACTGAGACCACCATTCTAATTTAACTCTGGGCCTTCCTCACATCAGTGGGCAGAATGATTTTTCAGTCACTCCAGTCGGGACTTGAATCCAACAACAGTCTCAGGGGTGAGAAGTCAAGGGGCTCTCCAGTTAGCCACCCGATTCTCCACAATGAACTTTGATAACCATTACAATTATTTTATTCACTCCTGCCTTACCCAAGTATTGCGATAGTTAATGTTATATCAAAATGTCTATTATGATTCATGTTTTTTCTGGGGTTAAAAATTATGGAAATTCCTCAGGCAGAAAATGGGCACATGCGGTTATCAGAGCAAAGATTGTTTTGAAGCCAATTTTTAAGGTGAGCTGCTGAAATCTTGCAGAGTTAAAACACTTGGTCAACCCCCACAGCTGGAAAAAGATCATTCATTCCCCGGGACAATGATAATTGTCAGCCAGAGGCAATTTTCAATTCCTCAAATTTTAACTTATCTTTGTCTGCCTTAGTCTGTCAAAATGGATAAACCAAAAATTAGGTATAGATAAAAATTTCCATCTTAAGTCTCATGCTTACAAAAAAAACTACATTATTTTTCTCAGTGATAGAAATTTTTCCTTATAGTATGAAAATATTTGTATTGGGACAACTGGGGAACTTTAATAGGAATAGTGATAGCTTATTTATTTCAGAGCCTAATTCGTCATAATTATGTGCCTTGAATAGTTTTAGTTCATACATTTTACATTTTCTTACAAAATTATAAGTTTTGGACAAAATGATAGCAAAGAAAGGTAATATGTTAAGGTATAGCTACATGATAGTCTTTCAATAGAATCAATTTTTTCCCCCTTTAAATTGAAAATTGAGTCATATATTGACTAAAGTCTTAAAAAAAAGCAAATAATAGGTTTTACTCTTTCTGAGAAGATGGATATATATATATATATCTTACTCTTGCATATTAAGACCGAATATAAAACATATATCTGACTAATTGAATGTATATTTTAAAAGCTTATAATTGACATTCAGTAAATACTTTTTAATGGATGTAGAACAAATTTCAACTAACAGTATTTCGAGGTGCAAGCAATAGGAAGCACTGATCTTCTGACTTTTGCTAGCTATCGACTCTCTTAATTCCATCTCCACTTGATATTGGCTGCCACAATGATATATGTGCCTAATATGTTCTCACTAAACCACACATAATTTTTGTTTTAAAAAACCAGCACAATCAAAAGAGAGACAATTATATGAAAAGCATTTATTGATGAAGAGGGTAATGTATAATAGAAGAGCTGGCTAAGCATTTCTGAAGTGAAAGCCCATTGTTTGCTGAAAGATTCTACTCTTCTTTTTCTGGCTTCAATTATATTCAGGTTGACAAATTGTGATCAATACTGTGTTATTGGTCTGATAATTAACAGATGATGGCCTGTCTTTATGAATGTTAAATGCTGAGTACTAATTAACATTTGTTTTGATTACTTGGTATTTAGTTGTCAATGAGAGCTATTGTAATGACATAGAACATTAGAATAGGTGTTTTTTTTGTTTGTTTGTTTGTTTTGTTTTGTTTTTTTCTCCTTGTTGTTAGTGCAGCCTTTGAATGTGAGAAGGGATATTTGATTTCTAGTCCTTCTCTCCATAATATATAACTATTACATTAGTCTGAGAAATTATCTAAAAGTCTAAAGTATTTTTAATGATTTGTATCTGCAACCTCTCAGTTTCAAGGGAGAAAAATCTTTTAATTAATATGGAGATGGTCTTGGGGTTGGGGGTTCCTAAAAAAGAACTAAAAGTCCTAAAATAGTTGCAACCTTTACTTTAAATAAATTCACTAATTCTTTCTCATTCAAGGCGGAGTTTCCCTAGGTTTCCAGGAATAGGAAACCTGGAACTTTGGTTTCCTGGAATCTATGGACTCACTGGACTCCAGTGTAAAACTGGGATGTTTCTGAAGGCAGAAAAATCCCTGGGTTGCAAAAATGGCAGAGAGTAAATTTTCTCTTAATACACCCTCTTTTATTATTATTTTTTAAGGATAAGAGCTTTTATTTTTGTTTGCTTATTTTGTTTGGGGTCCACATCTGGCAGTGCTCAGGCTTACTCCTGACTCTGCATTCAGGGTTTACTTCTGGTGGACTGGGGACCATATATGGGGGTGGAGAGCTAACCCGGATCTGCTACAGGCAAGGCAAGTGCTCTCCCTATTGTACTATTGCTCAGGCCCTGGTTGTTTTATTTTTAAATTTTATTTTAGATCTGTGATTTATAATACTGTGAGTATTAAGATTTCCGCCTGCATATGGCATTCCAAACCCACATCTTACCACTAGTTTCTGCTTTCCCCCAGTCATGTCTTAGGGTCCTTCCTGACGCCTTGCCAACCCACCCACCACTTTGTTCCATACTCCAGTTTACAGATTCTGTTGTGTTAGATCATTTGTTATTCCTTTACTGTGGATTTTTGTACCTCATATATGAGAGATGATTCTGTATCTGACTTCACTCAGCATGATACTTTCCAGGTATATCCACATAGTGCCAAATTGCTTAATTTTGTCTTTTCTGATCACAGGGTCATGTTTCACCATGTGTATGTACAATCGTTTCTTTATCTAGTCTGTTCTTGGACACTTAGTTGTTTCCAGGTTTGGGCTACTGTGAGCACATAGTAGTGAAGCTCTTTTCTGAGTAGAAATTTGGAGTCCTTGGGATGGCTGCAAAGGAGTGGAATTTCTGGGTCATATAGAAGTCCGATTTTCATTTTTTTGAGTTTTCATGTTGTTAAATCAAAGTGTTGAACCAATGCACAATTCATCCACTAACAGTGAATGAAGTTTCCTTTTTCCCCACATCTGCACCAACACTGGTTGTTTTTGTTCTTTTTGTTGCTTGTTTTTGGGTCACACCTGGTGATACTCAGGGGTTACTCTTGACTCTATACTCAGGAATTATTCTTGGCAGTGCTCAAGGGACTATTTGGCATGCTGGGGATTGAACCTGAGCTGGACGCTTGGAAGGCAAATGCCCTACCCCCAGTACTATCACTCTGGCCCTTGTTCTTTTCAATGCTTGCCAATCTCACTGGTGTGAGGTGATATCCTATTGTTGTTTTTATTTGCATTTCCCTAATAATAAGGGATGCAGAATATTTTTTCATATACCTATTTACTGCTGATAAGTCTTCCTTGGGGAAATTTGTTTCATCTCTACTTTCCATTTTTGGGTGGGATTTTTACTTATTGTTTTATAAGTGCTTTACATATCCTGGATCTTAACTTCTAAGATGAGTGCTTGGTGAATATTTTCTCTAGTTTTTGGGGTGTCTTTTTACTCTGATCTTTGTTTTTTTGGGGGGTGCAGAAGATTTTTAGATTGATGTCGTCTCCCTCGTTTGCTTTTGTTTGTTTGTTTGTTTGGCCAGTGCATTGAACTGTTGAAAATTCCTCTAAATTTAATGTTGTAAAGAATTTTGCCTATGTTTTTCTCTATATAATATGTGGAATTAGGTCTGATATCAACGTCTTTATTTAAAATTGACTTTTGTGCATAGGGTGAGATGTGGATCTGTGTTCTTTTTTTCCCAGTTTCATGTGACCAACCAGTTTTACCAACATCATTTGTTGAAGATATTTTCCTTGTTTCACTTCATACTCTTGACTCTTTCATTATACCTGCAGATCTCGCTAGGTTCTCAGTTGTATTCCATTGGTATGAGAGTTTGTCTTTATTCCAGTACCACACTGTCTTGATTACTATAGCTTTATAGTATGATTAAAAGAAAAAAATCTTCCCATTCCAACCACCCAGGGTTGCTTTGGCTACTCAGGGGTTTTTATTACTTCATATAAATTTCAGCAGCATTTGCTCTTTTGTTTTCTTCAGATATTCACCATTTTCATGAAGTCCACCCACACTGGGAAGGTAGTTTGCTTTGCTCAGTCTTCCAGTTAAAAATGCTAATCTCATCCAGAATGAGCTCCCCAAAGTCCAAGAGAGCAAGATTTGATTAAATATATGGGTGTTCTATGGTTCAGTCAAGTTGTTGCATAAAAGTCACTATCAGAAGATCCTTGTATTTGACGCACAGGAGTTGAATAAAGTCCTTTCAAAATCCAGCCCTGCTTCGAGCCGGAGATTGCTCCAGACTCCAGACCAAGTCAACAACACCGGAGTGCCAGACAGAGACAGTACAGCTAGCACGCCTTCTCCAGATGGAGCCCCGGTGACCCTGAGCTTCTACTAACATGGCTCCAGTATGTGGGACTGGGACATCTCCAAACCGCACAGCAGCTTATGCAGCTGTGCATCCTTTCCTGATAGACAAAATATATGCTCAGGAATGGCTCTGCCACCCCTAAGCGTCCATTATCCCAGAGGCACATAAAACAATCTCAGAATGCAGTGACTGCTGGCAGATATACTCCTGGACTCTCAACTAAGCTAGGGCCCTGTGCAGCCCTGGGAGGGGAAGGGTTTCTGTCCCTTGGCCTTTTCCCCCCTGGACAGCATGGCGACCGCCATGGTTCAGAACCAATTGGACAGAGAGGTAGGAGTTTGCAGTGATGGGATGGGATGCATGGGGAATCTTTCGATGGAGGAAGCAGAACCAGCCCTGCCTCCTGCCCAAATGAGACCCCGAGTGGTTGCCCATGTACAGCTCCTCCGCTCCTGAACAGCCATGATCCCAGCACCACAGAAACCAATCTCAGAATGCAGCAGCTGTTGGCAGAAATACCTCTGGACTTAATACCAGAATTCCAAAACTGGGCGGCCACTTTCGCAACCACGCAACATCATATGCTCTTTGTTACCAACAATAGAAAACATACAATCTAATAAGGCCATTCCGACAGGTCTGACTGTTGGGGGAAAACTCCAAATAATGATTGTGAGTTTTCTGTCGAAAATTGAATGTAATCAAAGTAAGGAAAGAGTAAAGTGAAAATCATCTGCCACACAGGTAGAGGGGAGTAGGAGGGGGGGATATGCTGGGGCTCTTGGTGGTGGAACATGTGCACTGGTGAAGGGATGGGTGTTTGAGCATAGTATGACTGAGACTCGATTCTAAAAGCCCTGTAACTGTGCTCACAGTGACTCAATTAAAAAATAAATTAAAAAAGAAAAAAAAACAAATGAAAAAGAAAATCCAGCCCTGCCTCCACCTAGCAGTATAGTATCCAGCACATTAAAAACATCTGAGTGTCTCAGTTTCCTCATAAGAAAATAAAGGTGATATTATTTTCACCCTCATTCAGGATTGCTATATGTATTTCATAAGTTGATTCAGGGAAGCTTTGAATAGTACATGGCAGGTAATGTTCCCTGCAGTATCTTAGTTAGGCATACGTGCTACATTCTTTAATTCATTCATGTAAGAAATTGATTAAGAATTTTACAAGTTTATCTCGACACAACTGACATCTTTGTCTTGACCCAAAATCTCTGCAGTGTCATAAGTGATGGGGTAAGTCTGCTTTTTAAAATGATAGGTCTTTTTAACTTAAATTTATATTCCCTGAACTACTATGTGGGTGTAACCCAATAGAGTTCATACAGGGACATACATAGACAAAGGGAAGGAGGGAAGTAACAAATTAGCAGCATGATATTGATGATTGACATCTTTCATGAAGCATATTGTCACCAGTTTGAACACTGGAGGTGATAGTTCATGAGCCTATTGGAGAGATTTAACTTGCACACTTTGACAAAGGAACACCTAAGAATAGCGTATTCAAAACCAAATTTAGTTTTGGTCCTAAAGATCAAACTCTGGGGCATATATACATGTGAAGCATGTGCTCTATAATTGGCCTTTAAAAAGATCTTTATTGAAATATCTTTGTATCTAGTCTAACTACTAAATTTCATTTTTGTGTCTCACTTGAAATTATTGTACCAACTGGAGCTTTAGTTTTCGGTCTAACGCTCGTTCTTAAATTGATTGATTAGTTGTGGTTACCTGGTAAATGTATGTGTGTGAATGTATTTTAAAAACACACTGATCCTCCTATTTGGAGTTTGAATTTTTCTCTGTGAGTAATGCAATGTTCTAAAACACAAACATACAAGTCAATATTTTAGTAAACATTGAAAAATAGAGAAATTGTGTAGTAAAGTTAAATGTGGAAGTGTTTATATATGTACACACATATATATGGTTCTAGATTAAATTATTTTACATACATATTACATAATCACTCATATATAACAAACACATTCACATTTTAGGAGGTCAAATTTGGCACATTTTATACCTGATAACATGTCCCTCTCATCCTCCAGCTGGACTTTCCATTTCTTTTCTTCATTATACTTTTCCAGTAGAATTTCTTTGGGCAGTACTTAATTAAACTTCATTTCCTCTTTTTACGCTCCAGGTATTATTATGCTGCTCCTTTCAAGAAGTAATTTGCCACTGTTTATTGGAGCTGTGAATTTAATCATCATAGTCCCAAGCTAGGGCAAGATGACTATAATAAGACGTATTGGCATTTCTTCGGAGCACATTTGTGCCTCCATCCTGTGTTGTTTGGCTAGAATACCAAAGGCAACATCCATATTATGCCACAGTTAAATATGAGCAGCTACTCTTTTTAGGAGCATGATAACCTAAATTACATATTTCCATAAATATCCTTAGAGTTGAAGTTCTAAAATAATAGTAATCTGGGAAAGGCTTCAAGTACACAAGATACACATTTGGAAAGGAATAAAAAATAAACTGTCACTGCGTCTGGCTTCTCTTCCCATCTGTTGAATAGAGAAGAGGGCTAGAGTGATAGTTTGGGCAGTAAGACATTTGTCTTACTTGTGGCCAACCCAAATTTCATTCCCTACACCATCCCCTATACCAATGTGATCCCCAAAGAATTTCCAGGATTTATCCCTGGACACAGGGATGCCCCAAGCATCACTGGGTGTAGCCCCCCAAACAAATAAACAAACATATAATAATGATAAAGAAAAATGAAAAAATCATAAAGAATAAGCAACTCAAATTCTCCCAGTTGTCCTTTCCCATAAATATATTTACAGATTCTAAATTTCATCTGTCTATATGCTTACATATAAAAAAGGAAAATTATAAAAAGAATTGCTAAAATCAGTGTTTCCCAAAGTGGGAGACATGATCCTGGGAAAGAGGGAGGGGCATTGGGGGGATCTACAAGGAGATAATAGCTGCAGGAGCTACTGGGGCATTTGTTTGCCCATTAAAGAATGTAGACTTCCAGGGTGATGATGAGCATTTTTTTTTCTCCTGAAATGTGGATGTAAACCAAAGAAATTTCTGAACATCTGGTATAAGCTAAGAGGGACAGAGATTGGGGCTCTGATATAAAAAATAATAAGATTTTTATAAGGACCATTAAGAAGGTACAAACTTGGAGACACAGGAAGGAAAAAAAAAGAGGTATGAACTTGCAACAGGGGGGGCCTGTGTGTGATCTCGAGACAGGGGTGATACTGTGAGATGCGACCTGGGTGGCTGCACATTGTGTGGCTGCTCTGCTGCTGATCGACCATGATCCAGAGGCCAGCTAGACTACTTTTGGTACCAGCAGCTGCTTGCAGAAATGTCTCTAGACTGTGAACTAAGCCATGGCCCAATGCTGCCCCAGGAAGGGAAATAATACAATTTCTAACATAAATCTCCCTAGACTTAGTTACTAAAATACAGAAATCCCAAACTGTGTGGCCGTACTTCATATCTCTTCATTCTCAGCAATGGAAAACTAATTATCAAATGCTTCCTTTTCAGCAGGGCTGTCTTTTGGGGGGAAACTCCTACAAAAATAGTTGAGTTTTATTTGAAATATGGAATGTAATCAAGGCAAAGAGAAAGTGAAGTGAAATTTATCAGCTACGCAGGCAGGGGTGGTGGGGTGGTGGGAGGTATACTGGGGTTTTTGGTGGTGGAATATGTGCACTGGTGAAAGGACAGGTGTTCGAGCATTGTATAATGACATAAGCCTGAAAGCTTTGTAACTTTCCACATGGTGATTCAATAAAATAAATTAAAAAATAATAATAATAACAGCTGACACCTTTTGAAGATTTATCATGTGCTTGGTATTTGCCACACTTTACATATATTAAGAGATCATATAGTTCTGAGTCATTTCGCAGGAGAAGGTGAAATCATGCCTAGACAGACTTGGAAAATGTATTCTAACATCCATGTGCAGGCATTTATGTTCAGTCTCACGGGGTGATGTCACGTGCTTCTGGACCACTGTGGCCATTCCTGGCCATAAAAGTAGAGACATGTGAGAGTGGAGTGGAACCCATGACCTCACAAGGTAGGGCATGTTCCTTACCATTGGAATCACGTTCTGGGTCTCCCATCTACTGATTTTACAAAGTCAGTGTCTACAACTTTTCAACAAGGAAATTCAAATGAATTCAGCCATCCTGGGTGAAAATCTCTAAACACTTCCAGGAACCTGCCTGACCCTTTTGTGATTGCACCATTTCCCCCGAGATGACATAACTTCTTTTGTTAAGGCCTCCCAAGCAGTGTTAGGAGGTCCTGATCCCACTCCTGATCGCAGTTGGCCCAGCCTTGGAGGCTTGATGATTCAGTACTCATCCCCAGAGATACAGTGCAACTCAGCCCCAGAATGAAGCTCAGGATATTTCAGTGACCACCTGGGTCATACCCAGAAGTGCTCCAGGGTATGTGCTGGAAGTGAAACTCTTGGAGCCCAATGACAGCCCCATGCACTTCATCCTTCTGAGCTGTCTCCCTGGTACCTGTACAACTTTCTGTTTTTGAAGAAAAAAATATTGATCTAAATATTTATTGGTGATATCTTTATTTAAGTTTCTCAGAAATAATTCAACATATTTAATTTTGTGCACCATCAGAGGGGCACCATATCTGTTCACCCACTGGCAGTGTGCAACCTCAGGGTCGTTTGATGTTTTTATATTTTTTATTATGGTTTAGGTAATATGGTTGCAATGGTGCTAGACTTTTTAGTTCTCAGGTACAGTTATTGCATCACCACTAAAGTGTCTAAGGTCATCCACTATTTTAAAAAGATATATATATATATATACACACACATATATATATATATATTGTGCTTAGGTCATGACAGTGGTGTAGGCATTTTTTTATTTTGCTCTATATAATTTCCTTACCTCACCACCACCATTGGGGCCCAGACCTCCCATCAATGCACTGTGTTACTTGAATTCTACCTCGTTACATCTCTCCTTCATTCTTCTTCCCATCCTGATATTCTCAATTCTGTAACGTAGGGACCGCTTGCTGTTTAAGTCTCCAGAGAGTGAAAAAGTCAGCATGGGGCCTGTGAGAAAGCTCTATAGGGTGACTGTTCCTTTGAGACATCATCTTAAAAAGGTCTTTAAAGGATCCAATAAAGTGTTTGAGAGAAAAAGCATTGGAGCAACCAGACAGATTCTCCTTTTACACATGGTTTCAGTCTCTCTTCTCCCTATATCTAATATAACATGCATAGATACAGTACTTCTATGAATTTCCATTAAAACCCCCAATCCCCGTTGCTTTTATTTTCTGCAATAAAATGTTCAAACCGTGCTAGATAGTGCAGGAGTTCAGGCATTCGCCTTGCATGCAATGAGCCCTGGTTCAATCTCCAGCACCAGATATGGTCCCCTAAACAGCACCAGGAGTGATCCCTGAGCACAGCGTCAGAGATGTGTGTGGAGCATTCCTGAATATAGCCCAACACCAAAAATTTTTAAAAAGAGAGAATATTCAAACATCAATCAACTTAATATCCTGTAAATAATAGATATCAATTCCCTGAGTCAACAGACAGAAATTTTTAGGAACCCTCAGTTCTACTTCCTAGAAATAGGAAATAGGTTATTTGCTAAACAAACAAATGAGGAGTCATTTTGAAATAAGTTATTTTTATTAGTCTATTTGCATTCCTCTAGATAAATTATTTTAAATCATTTATAGTATTTTGCATGCTTTTCATTGTCCATCTTATATATTACCTAAAGCAACATTATTGCTTTATTTTGTTGTCCATTTCTTTGTCAGGTACTTTAGATGGCCTAAGTTTTAATATTGTCTATGGGCATATAGTTTGATTTTATTTTTAAAAAATAACTAGAAGGGCTGGAGCAATAGCACAGAGGGTAGGGCATTTGCCTTGCACATAGCCAACCTGGGTTTGATTCCTCCTTCCCTCTCGGAGAGCCTGGCAAGCTATCGAGATATCGAGAGTATCTCGCCTGCACGGCAGAGCCTGGCAAGCTACCCGTGGCATATTTGATATGCCAAAAACAGTAACAAGTCTTACAATGGAGACGTTACTGGTGCCCACTCAAACAACTCGATGAACAATGGGATGACAGTGCTATGGTGCTACAAAAAAATAACTAGTAATAGTTTTTAAAACTATCTGTAGTATTTTGTCATGGATTCTTGGAAAAAAATCAAGAGAATCTTGAATTGAGTCTAAGTCCTGACTATATAGGTCTTTAGACAGAGATCTGGAGGCCTACTTTTCAAAGCAACAATTGAGCAAGATAAGAACTGCATGCTGAAAGTAGGAAAAGGAACAAGCATGAGAACCTCAGTATCTGTACTGAAAACCATAAAGCCCAAAAAAAGAGAGAGAAAGAAAGAAGAAAACAAACTGAGGGCATGGGGTGGGGGTGGGAAAGAAAATGGGAACATTTGGTGTTGGGATATTGTATGACTGAAACCCAGCCATGAACAGCTTTGTATCTGTATCTCATGGTAGCACTGTAGCACTGTCATCCTGTTGTTCATCGATTTGCTCAAGCAAGCACCAGTAACATCTCCATTATGATATAGTCCATGATAATTTAATAAAAATTAATAAATCTTAAAAATTTCAAAATGAAAAACATTTAATTTAAAAATAAATAACTGTTAAGAAAAGAATGGGTACAGCAGGGGCTGGAGTGATAGCACAGTGGGTAGAGTGTTTGCCTTGCACACAGTCAACCCAGGTTCAATCCCCGGCATCCCAATAAGGTCCCCTGAGCCCACCGGAAGTGATTCCTAAGTGCAGAGTCAGGAGTGACCCCTGAGTACTTCCAGGTGTGGTCCAAACACAAACAACAAAAAAGAGAAATAAGTAAAACAGGGAAATCATTTCCTATGCGAGGGTCCTGAGAGGGTATGGATAGAATGCCATGGCCCCTGGATTGGCGTTCTGTTCTGCCTTCATCCTGAAGTTCAAGACTTATGATGGTTTTGGACCACTTACTGAGCCTAGGATGTTTGTGGCCTCTGGTGCCCTAGAGGCTTTTGATAAAGAACTTTCCGAAGATTTTGACTAGATAATTGTAATTTCTTGAATTTTACATTTGTTTAGAGGCTTGAAAAGTTTTACCGAATCAAGCAATTATTTTGATATGTAGCATGTTGATTTTATTAGTTGAAGTGTATTTTAAGCTTTTGAAATGTGTTTACACTCAAAATATGTCGGATGAGCATTGGACAAGGCAAACAGAAATAGTCCTTTTCTTCAGATGGTGGTTTTAAATGGCTTGTGCTTTTGTTGTTAGCAATAAAGCTTGCGTGCATTATTGGCACATAACCCATGAGCCATTCCCAGGGGGCTGAGTAGTACACAGAATCTGATTATAACTGTGAAGACGGGGGAATGGTTGAGTAGGAACATTGACTATGTGGAAAAACAGAGATTTTGTATGGTCCCATCCCTAAGGGCAGTGCTTTGCTCTTCAGCTTTTGGCCGTGTCTATGGGCATTTGTTCTTGCTCCCCCCCTTCTGTTCTTTTACATTTCCCAAACTTATTGTGTTGACATTTCTTCAACAAGATCTAAAGATGTTACGTAAGGTACCTCTTCGCCTTTACCGGATGCCATATGCATTCATTCCCAGAACGTATGCAGGATTATATGAGAAACAAAAGATTTGATCATTGCATGTTGCAGTTTAAGTCCCAAATGCAAAGTCTAACAGCACAGTTTGAGAGTCACAGAACTTAGGAGATTCTGACTATGGTCCATTTTCATTTAATCAATGTCCCTATAAAAAGAAATGTAAATTACATAGATGCAACAAATGTAATAACAAAGGGGTAGCAATATTTTAGGCAACTGCCGGTGGTTTAGTGTGGCTGGCAGTGGCCTTCTGCTTTAGTGTTCCTGAGTGTGTGTACGTATGTTTCATTTCATCCAAGGATAGGAGAAGTTGCTTTTTAGGCCTCAGGATCACTTAAGCATTTGTTTATTTGAAATTGTTGAATTAAAATGGTTCTTAGTCATGTATAACTAATATTTTGGGTGACCTGCCTGCTTTAGCTTAACTATCCATGGGCAATTTCTATGTAATGTACTCACCATGATGTTCCTTGGTTATTTAAAATTATCATCATGTGAAAAATACCAAAATGAGGGAAGTGTTTCATTCCTAATTTTTGAGCTAAAATGGGTTTTGACTTTTTTTTCTTACTATTTACTGAGAAAACACTTAGATTGGCTCTAAAGATAGCTGCTTGCCTCCTCTCTTTAAGTGAGTGAAGGGAGCCGCTCTGTCCACTAGGAGTTAATGAAGTCAGACAGTTGGCCACTGGAATGTAATAAATGCTTCCAAAAGGTTGAGATAATGAGGGTTCTTCCTCAGGGCCTCTGCAGGATTTTTTAGAGTACAAATGGACAACTAGAAACAAATTCCTGCTTTGAGAAGGAATTATTTTCTTATCTATGATTTTAAATTAAAAAAATAGAAAAAATGAGTTTGGCTAATTTGGCTTGCTTTAAGTGGAGGACTTTGCTTTGTTATGCTCTGTCTTATCTATGAAAGTATTTAAAATAAATTTACAATGTGGAGAGACAAGAAATCATTATTCTCTAAATTGCCATATTACTGCAAAACTAAATTTAAAGGGAATTTTGAAGAGCACCATATATCCCATTATTTTGGCAATCCATCAATTTATGAAAGTAATCTGAGCACATACTTCAATTTATTAGAGGTAATTGTTCTGGGAATACTAACACCCAAGCTCAATAAGATCAATAATAAGTTTATGCCTGAATTTAGGGTATGGTTTAACTTTAATCCAGTCTATTTAACTTACTTCTTAGTTGAGCACAGAGTATAGATTTGTTTTTATTAAATAGAAAATTTGTCATCTGAAGTTTAAGAATTTTATTCAGAGCAGATACATTCAACCATAATTGATATTGATTGCTTATTCTTTGCAATATTTTGACAGAATATTTTATGTATTTTTGTCAAGTAATAATTGATGTCTCTTTAACCTATTTGCAATTAGTTGATTTAACTTTTAGTTGTGACTCAAGACCCAACTTGATAAATATTTCTTGATTCATAACTAACATGCCTGACTACTGGAGGAAAATGGATTCAGTGTTTTTTTTTCCCTTAACACAGGCTATGATTATATTCTTGAGTAGTGTGGTTTGTCATAAGGTGAAATTTTATAAAGGTTTTAGCATTAACTCTTTAAATGATTCTTTGCATGGGATTCATGGTTGGTATTTGTTGAGAAATGGAGGAAGTTAAGAAACCTGCTTTAGAAGCGTCTAAGTCATGAAACAGAAGGAATCAAAACCGGGGCCCAGAGACTTCTCACCTGAAAAATTGCTCTATTAAGTGAGATTTACTCTTACCCTAACATTATTTCCTAATTATGTCTGTCTACTTGGCAAATTGCTTAACCTCTCTGAGCCTTTGACTAAAAAATGGTATTATGTAGCAGGGGAGAAAGATTAGAAGTGGATGAGATGGACAGGAAGTAATATAAGGACATCGATAAAGGGGATTGGGCAATTTGGTAGAATGAGGCTCAATAACTGTGCATCAAGACCATGAATTCTAGCATTATTATATTATAGACATGTAGTATTAACTACAATTTTTAAAAAGAATATAATGGTCATTATGGTGGTGATTAAATGGACTAATACTTGTGAAGAAATTAGAGATTACTGACATAGTGTTAAAGAAGTGTTAGCATAATCAACATAAATATTTCATTTATGATGATGTTACTTAATTAGGTTGTAAGCTGCAGTACAGCTGACTATCAGGAGTTCAGTGGTTCATACAACATCCCTTCTCAACTATGTCATATGGATAATGTAGTCACATGCAGAATACATTAAATAGTATGCTCAAAGACAAGATTGCTATTTTAGGGCACCAGTGTGTTCAAGAGGGATGTTGTCACTGACAGTGATATAAAGTCTGGAGATTAAATTCATGAACCTCTGAAATGGTTCAGGGATATTTAGCTGGAAGATCAGAATCCCAGAGGGATGCATGAGCATTGTCTTACAATGGGAAGTAGGAAAGAAGAATTTTCATATCTGAAATTTTTCATACCAATAGTGAAGACCATGGTTGGGTTTTCTGGAGACTGAAGGGCATAGTGGTCCAGGTCATAAGTGACAAAGAATCTTCTGGAGGGGCTTCCATACAATGGAAGAGAGGGAGGCTATGCTAGAGATAGAGGCAATGAGATTTCTGACTACTTAAATGTGAAAACCTTTAACTATTAAATGTATTCAATTTTTACCCAATTGAATATTTTTTCTTCCAAATGTTGATTTATACCAATTTTTGTATTTTTACCTTTTATTGAATTTTTAAGCCTTCCTATTCTATTAACCATTGAAAGATATGAACTCTTTTATATTCATGCTTCTATTTCTACAGCTAGTAGGTTAAGTGGCCATATGGTCATAATCAGTGCTTTGTAAAGCATTGTTGATATAATGCATTACATAAAATATTAATTTTATAGTTTGTAGCTTTATTACTATTGTATTAGAAATAGTTACTCTCTTAACTTTTCCCATTAAGATTATTTTCTACTGTTTTCAAATGGCCATTAAGTTTTATAAAGTATACATTATTTTTCTGTGAGAACAAAGATCAAATGAAAAATGTTTGAATGTTAGATATTTCTTTTTGTGAGAATAACTCTAGCCTCTTCTCAGTTCATCATAATAGACAAGTTATTCTTCATATGCAAAAGCTCCTCAGTCTTATGCTTCACCAATTAGGTTAAAGTTTCTGATAAACTCCATTGAATTGAACAAGTAGCACTGTAGCACTGATCTCCCATTGTCCATCGATTTGCTTGAGCGGGCACCAGTAAAGTCTCCATTGTGAGACTTGTTGTTACTGTTTTTGGCATATCAAATACGCCATGGGTAGCTTGCCAGGCTCTGCCAGGTGGGCAAGATATTCTCGGGAGCTTGCCGGGCTCTCTGAGAGGGACAGAGGAATCGAACCTGGGTCAGCTGTGTGCAAGGCAAACGCCCTACCCACTGTGCTATTGGTCCAGTGTTTGCCTAAATGCATATTTACCCCACTTTTCCCATCTGGTTATGAGAAGAAGTATTTCTTCTGGACTGCATTCATTACTCAAGGAGGTCAATCTCCTCATACATATGTGGTTGGTGAAGTGGGCTAAGAGTATTCATTGTTCAAAAGGGCAAATAATGGTGCTTGGAAGAGAGAGAGAGTACAGTGGTAAGGACTGTACCCACCACAATTTCCCTTGCATTCTGCCCTATCCAGATTTGATTCATGGCACCCTATATGGTCTCCTGAGCTTTCCAGGAGTGTTACCTGAGTAAAATCCAATATTAGACCCTGAACCCTGCTGGGTATAGCTCTAAATCCAAAACCAAACCATCAGAAAACAAAATAAACACAGATCGTTTAGACTGAAACCAGACTTTAACACCAACTGGCTATGTGATGGTGGGCAAATCACTAAAACTCTCTTAGCATTCAATTCCCACAGTGCAATGGAAATAGTAACAATATTTTCCCCATATGGTTGTTATAATGGTTGAGTTTATTATGTATAAAGCACTAAGGGAAATGCCTGGGTGACTAAGTGTTACATAAATGTTTACTTTGTTATTTTGGTGGGTGATGGTTTAGATTTACTCTTTATGTTTTAGGATACAATTTCACACTTCTCCAAAATAAATGCATTGTTAAAAAAACAGGAAAAAATATAAAACCCACCACAATTTCCCTCACCACAGTCCATTGGTCCCATTTTTTCATTTCGTTTTCCTTTCTTCCTTCTGCCTCTGGCAATCTCAGTTCCACTATCTGAGTTCAAGGGTTTGTTTTCATTTTATATTTGTCTTTATCCTTCTGACTCTTTTTTGCTCATCATGATGCATTTCCCTCAAATTCCAACCCTTCTACCACAAAAAGCAATATTTCATATTAGAGCAGAATAGTATCCGTGTGTGTGTGTGTGTGTGTGTGTGGTGTGGTGTGTGTGTATGTGTGTGTGAGTGACATTCCACTTTTTTATTATCTATTCATCTGTCATTGAACACTTGGGTGAGCACGTCCTGCATTAAAACCCAGAGATAATACCATGTCTGTAAAATGAAGAAAGAGGAACCCTCATACACTATTGGATGGGATGTGAGCTGATTCAACCTTTATGAAAAAAAGTATGGAGTTTTCTCAAAGAATTTAAAATAGAACTGGTACCCAAAAATTTATCTCCTAATATTTATCTAAACAATAGAAAAACACTTGTCACTTGTCATCCCATTGATCTTCGATTTGCTCGAGCGGGCGCCAGTAACATCTTCATTCATCCCTGTCACGTGCTACTGTAGCCCAATGGTATCTGCTCGCTCCAGGAACACGAAGAGCCTCAAACTGTTTGTTCAGGGTTTTGACGAAGAAGTCTGGCCATCTCGTAGGTGGGTGGCCATACTGTCTTTTGAGTCCCATGGGATCCAGTGGGTAACAGGTCTAGTCCAGCGGTCATCTCTAAATCACGTTACGTTTGGAGTTCGTTCCCCCCGCCCCCCCTGCCAAAGTCAGACCTGCTAGAGAGGAAGCATTTGGTAATTTATTTTCCATTGCTGAGAATGAAGAGATATGAGGTCGAGTGGCTACAATAGTGGCCACGAGGTTTTGGATTTCTGTATTTTAGTATTTTAGTAACTAAGTCCAGAGAAATTTCTAAGTTTTTTGTTGAAATATTGAACGTAATCAAAGTAAAGAGAAAGTAAAGTGAAATTTATCAGCTACACAGGCGGGGTGGGGGGCTAGGGAGGTGGGCGGTGGGAGGGAGGCTTACTTTGGTTCTTGATGGTGGAATATGTGCACTGGTGAAGGGATGGGTGTTTGAGCATTGTGTAACTGAGACTTAAGCCTGAAAGCTTTGTAACTTTCCACATGGTGATTCAATAAAAAACAAAAAAAATAAATCGCATTATGTGTCTGTTAGAAAAACACTAACTTGAAAATTCACTGTTGCCCAAACACCTGTATTTGGCAACACTAGTTATAAAAATATTTATTTTTACCTTTAATATTTAAAAATATCAAAATTTACTTGGGAAAAGTAAAGAACTAATTTTTTCTTTGCTCTCCCTGGCCTGAGAGACGTAATTTGGCTTGGACAGAGATGGGGTAGATGAAAAATGAAAGGAGAGGAATGCTTCTTACCAAGCAAGGACATGTCAATAGTCAATAATGCCCTAGAAAAAAATCCAAAGTTTATGCAAGCAGCCATTGATTCATGGTTATAAATTTCACACCTGAAGCACTCAGTTTGGGATAGAACCAACCCAGATGGTCCAAATAATCAGTAGTTTGATCTGGCGGTACAATTAAGTCAATGGATGACTACTAAGCTACTTTCCATTCATTGACTGCTGTTGATTTAAAGGCTAAGACCTTCTATCTGTCTCAGATTCACTGTAGCTAATGACACCTAATGATATTTTCATGCTAATAACTACAACTTGCTGACATCTTGAGATGCATCTCTCTGGCTTTTATTATCTTAACTTTTCTGCAATAGGCAAGTTTTTAATAGCAAATCATATCTATTAGTGAGCAATCTGTAGTAAAAGAAATAGTGATGTGCTTTTAGAAAGTTCATAACAAACTGCTTCATTTACTAGAGCAGGTAGAAAAATACACAGTAACCATGAATAAGAAAAGAGCCCGAGGCACCTTAAACTATAGTCAAAGGAATATATTGATCTTGAAGATTAGATGTATAAAAGAGCTGCAAAGCATGTAGGCATCAATTTGCCATAATTAATATAAAGCAAGTTGTAACTCCCTAAAACAGAAAGGTGATTTTTTTTTCTTTCTACTGTTAGACTGGCTTGTGCATACTGTGTGTAGGTGGGGTGTATATTACAAATAGTCATTAAATCAAAAATTCTTTTTAAGATCTTAATTAATTAAAATATTTTAATGATATTATCAGTGTAAAAAGTGTCATGTAGACTCTTAACAAATTTAATTTTTCCCTTTCTTAATTTCTGGTGTGCAAATTGCTCTTGACATTTTTTCACAAGACAGAAATTAATTTATTGTATGGTATAAACTAAAATATGTCAAAGTTGTTAATACACATGAAAGTTTTCCCACAGGAAGAAACCTAGAAATGCGTATTTGTCTTGGTCTATAGATGCTATTGAAAAAAAATACTGCAGACTAGATGGCTTACAAACAATAGATATTTCTTCTTTCTTTTAATTTTTATTAAGAAATTGTGATCTAAAAAGTTGTTCATATTAGAGTTGTTTCAAGTATATAATGTTCCTACACCAATCCTGCCATCACTGTCCCCCTCCCTCCACCAATGTCCCTAGGTTCTCTCCACTCCCCACCCCCACCTGGCCAGGTATATGACAAACTTATTTCATGTTACTTGCTTGAACAAAACTTGAGGGAATGACAAGTAGAATTACCAGATAACAAATCAATAAGTCATTTTTATTGACTGCAAAATGATTTTAGCCAAGATAAAGAATATTGCCAGTGCAATATTGAAAATGGATAAAGTCCCTTGGTAATCTATGAATAAACATGTATTTCTTAATAAAGTAGAAGGCAATCATAAGTACCATGAGTGGTGCCATACTCAAGACCAAGTTCTGAAGAGTTTGTCTAGTCTTTCAAAGAAGCATCTTTAATGCTTCTTGCCAAGACTGGACCCAAGGCTATGAATTCCCTAAGCTGTTGCCTGTCTATGAACTTCTGTAGCATTCCTCCAGCTCTGAATGATAATCTCGCTGAATAGGGTATTCCCCGTGCGGTGTTCATTTTGTTGAGTTCTTGTACTCTCCATACTCCTCTGCCTCACAGAGCTTCATTCAACAGATATGTATACCTTATGTGATTTCCCTTGTGTGCAAGATCCTTTTATTGATCTTGCTGTTTTCTGTTTCTTTCTCTACTTGGGATTTTGTTATTTTAAGTACAGTGTCTTGAAGTTTTCCTAGTTGAGTCTATTTTCACTGGGACCTCCTAGGCCCATAAACCTCAACTCTGAAAAATACTTATTGATGATTTTGTTAACTATTATTTCTTCATCATATTTGCTTTCCTCTACCAAAGGGACTGTGATAATTCTTACAGTGTTCCTCCTGAACTCATCCTATAGGTCTCTGGTATGCTGTTCATTTCTTTCCAGACTATTTTCCACTTTCTGCTGTGCTTCCTAACAGTTCCCTCTTTGGAGCACCATGCTTCTTTGCTCACCTACTATTATTCTACTCTTCAGAGATCCTATTGACTTTTTTATTTTTATTTTTTATTTTAATTTAATTTTTATTGTTTTGCTCTTAGGGTAACACCTGTAGATGCTTAGGAGTTACTCCTGGCTCTTCACTCAGGAATTACTCTTGGCAGTGCTTGGGGGACCTATAGGATGCTGGGAATCGAACCTGGGTTGGCCACATGCAAGTCCTACCTGCTTTGCTATCACTCCAGCCCTAACTGACTTTTTAAATATCATTTACCATGTTCATTTCTGTCATTTCTGATTGTTGTAGATTTTCCATTTTGACTCAATACTTTGTTGTGCTTTGCTGACTACCTGTGCTACTGCTCCTTTGAACTTGTTGAACGTTCTCATCGTGGTGTTCCGAAAGACATTGTCTGAGGATTTACTGGTGTGATTTATGTCTTTGGTGATATTATCTTACTCCTTGAGCTTGTTGGGCTTTTACATGTTTTCCCCATTGCTTACCCAGTGTTATTGCTGTGCTTGGAGTGAGTCTTTGTAGTTAACCCCCCCTGAAAGGTGATGAGGGATTTAGTCTGGGGTTGCTATCACCAAATGACAGAAAGAATAACTGTGAGCAGCGTGTAATTTGCTGAGGAGATCCGTCATGCTGCTGTGTTGGTGGCCTTCTTCTGAAGAAGCTGTTGTGATATGGCAGAGGTTGGGCCTGGAGGCTCCTGGGACCGAGCCGAAAGGGAGGGGCTCTGCCTCCAGTTCCAGATTAGGCTCAGTGATATCAGACGGAGGCAAGTCCCCACATGGAGACGCAGAGCAGCAAGCTGAAGGTCAGGTATTTATTTCTCAGAGAGTCCAGCTCTGGACCAAGAGCCCAAGATTAAGATGCTTGTCAATTCCATGTCTAGCAAGGACCCCCTGCCTAGTTCACAGGCGGCATTCCTTTGCATGTTCTCACAGGGAGTGAATTTTTAAAGGTCTCTCCTGGGACTCCTTTATGGGGACTCGTTTATGAGGACTCCACCTTCACAACCAAGTCTTTAGTCCCAAACATCATCTCTTATACCTCGGGGTTTAAGATTTCCACATGTATACTTGGGCGAAACAAAGCTTTGGTATTCAATAGAATTTTTTTTAAAAAGTCTTATTCTGTTAGAGTTTAGATTTGAGCTTGTTGAGAGGTTTTTGTATTTGGGGGGCAGATGCCAAGATGCAGAATTGGTGGGCCATAAGGGAGCACTATTCTAAGTAAAAATACACTTTCAAACCATACTGCCAAATTAATGGATATCAGAACGGATGGGGAAAGAGTGAATTGTATGGTAAAGGTGGTTAATTGTACACTGAATTATAGAATTAGACTTTTAGTATAGAACATAGTATAATATATACAAATGTTGATTTGTAAGGCTACATACTGAAACATATAAGGTTATAAACCAAAGTTGGTTTAATAGAAGGAAGAATAGGGCACATGAATGATTACACACGTATTACTACTATAATAGTAATAAATAGGTATAAAACATCACTGTATATTAAAATGCTAATTAGATGTTATCATCTCATTATAGCATAAGTTTAGAACCAGATTTGCCCCATGCTAAATTTTTTGATATCATAGAATGAATAGATTTGTACAGCAATAACAAAGCTATTATCCTTTATTTTTCTGTGGGGACACTAAGGATAGAGCACCTTGATTTGAAGTCTAGAATCTTCTCTGCTATCTGGTTAAGTGCATAATCCTACTTAAATTACTTCTGACTTTTAAAATAAACTCCTGCTTTAATTGAAAATACAAATAGGAGTGAGCTACTAAGCCTAACATAATGCAATCATATTTCCTGGTGATATCAATCCTCAACATATTTTAGGTGTTTTTTTTCTCCACTGTGAAGTTTAAGTTTAATAATATGAATTTTTATCCAGGATTTATATACATATGAAATTTTTGCTCCATTGCCGTGATGAAAAATTTTTTGGAAAGTGTAAAGAAATGTTAATTATGCCATAATCATTTGTAGTAATCTTGCTGTAATCCATTTCTGGAATTGATAGAGATATTTTTCAAGGCTTGCAAGTAATAATTATAGGATTGAAAAAAATGACAGCTTGTGTGTGTTAACTGTGAGCTGTGTACTTTTATTGGAAACATGCAAATTAGGCCTCATAGAGGATGCATAATAATAGTCTCTAATTATGTCATATTTCCCTGAAATTGTATCATATTTACATATACTGGCACTGAGGATGACACCATTAGAGGGTCCTCTGGCGACACACTGGTGGGACCTGCCCTCATGATGATGGGTTCAGTTAAGGCAGGAATGAAAACAGGAACATGTTAGCTAGGAAAGACCTCAGCACTTAAGTATTTCTCAAAAAAAAAATGGTAAGAGGCAATTTGAAGCACATTGGAATTTGCTTGAAATCCAAATTTTTGCTTTTAGAGCCACTTATTATGTACTTAAGGCATTCTCAGACAATTGGAAGCAATTTGTGAGTTTCTGCGTTTATTTTCGCCTTACTGCCCTATAGCAGTGAACTGTCAGAATCTAGGAGAATAAAATGTGAGGCTTGTTTCATGTGATTTAACTGAAAACGAAACGCAGTTTCTTGCACATTAACAGCTATCAGTGTTGATTCTGCCACTCAGAAAGTCAGTGTCCCCTTTGCTGTGGCTTGATTTAAACAAGTATAAAGGGAAACCTAGCTGGTGGGTAGAGAGAAATTCACCTGGACCTTGCATAGTGCTTATCACATTCTGTTTATGGGGAAATAAATTACATACACGCACACACACATATGCATGCATGCACACACGTGCCTGCACACTCACCTTTCTGCAGTTACAACTGCTTTGCTTTTAATAGCACAGCACTCTTAATGTTCAAATGTATGTCTCAGAAACATAAAAGTCATCTTTAGCATAACAGCACCAGTAAGTGACAATCCAAGTGATTGGTACTCTAAATGTTGACGTGTCTTATTATTTTCTCCCCAAAGAATGGGAAAATGCAGACAATTGCTTCTTCAAGACAGAGCGGATTTTCTGCTAAGATCTGGAAACCAAGCCATCTCTTCCAACTGCTCCTCAGGGTCATTCCCCCTATCTGCCTTCCCCCCCCCCCGTTGTGTAGGATACCTGTTTGAGTTAATGGTCTTTGGGGAGTGAGAGGTGTTTTCACATTCAGCAGGGCTTGGAAGCAGGTAACAGGAGTGCACTCACAGTGATGCTTGAGGAATTATGGAGTTCCAGGGATCTATCTCTGTCTCAGGCATGGCAAGCATGCACTCAGCCACTGAGTAATTTCTCTGGCAAGAGTTCATGATGTTTAAGTATATGCTTCCCAACGCTTAATATTTGTTATGTGCAGTTCCAAACGTGGGGGATAGAATGTACCAGATTTGAAGATTACAGTGTCAACAACTAGCAGAATGATGCAAGTTGTACACAAGACACCTCATTGTCTCAGGAGCTGTTTTGAGGAAATGCAGTGCACCAGAGCTGATGGTGACTCACTAGAAGTGGGACGAATGTAAATGAAGATGTTTAACTGTAAAGTAAAAATTATGTTGTTGACTTCATTCTGAAACCTGTACTTTATTTTTCCCCATGGAAACTTCTCGTTCAAGGTGGTCTGCTTTATGCATATGCTAGTGTGCCTAACTTAGAACCATTTCTCGAGACAGCTGGGGACATTATGATAGTTTTGAACATTCTCAGTGAGAAATAATATATGTCGATTGCCCAAATTTGAGAAATAACAAATCATTCTTTGAAATTAGTATAGTGCAAAAAAGGTACTATACCCAGTAGGTTAATATTAGGTCCAGAGAAAACAAAAATCATGCTTTTAGACAAAATTTAATAAAAATAATAAAAATATTTAGCCA
Organism: Sorex araneus; assembly: GCF_027595985.1. NCBI lineage: Eukaryota > Metazoa > Chordata > Mammalia > Eulipotyphla > Soricidae > Sorex > Sorex araneus. The sequence continues at coordinate 174,453,427 of NC_073305.1, forward strand.
CTATTGTTTGTTATATATACTAAGCGTAGTATCTATAATGTAAAATATCAATCACATACTCTGTAAATATTGAGATAATTGTTATTATATGTTGGCAAATTAAAGGTCATTTGGGTTGTAAGGTACAATATGCAGCATTTGTAGAAATAAGAATTTTCCACCTCAAGAAACTCAAGTATTTTAGGGAAGTCTTGGTCTTTAAAAACAATAATACTGCTGCTTTTTTGAATTATGGAACTGTCTGTCAAGACAATGAATATCTTATTTCTGGATCAGATTAAAAGATTTAATGTTTTTGAAAGTGTGCTTTAACCACCTCTGGAGACAAAAGGAAATGATCCATCTTGATTTTATTTTTTACTCAGAATAGCATAACATAGAATAATATTTCGGGAATCTTTTCTCATGATATAGTTCCTTTGAAAGCAACTTAAATTAGATATAATTCTACTATGTAGATACTCATTTCAGTTTCTTATCTAAAAATATAAAGCTCCATTGAGTGAACATTCATATGCTTTTAAGCCCTAAATTTTAAAGGATTCTTCTTTGAAACCTTTACACATATTTTTGTCTTGTTAGATTGATGAAATATTTGAAATTTAGACATATATTTTGCTTTGGGTTTTGAGCCATATCTTGTGATGCTCAGAGCCGCCTCCAGGTAGGGGTGCTCAAAATGGCTCTTTATGGTTCGGACAGTGGGGACCACGTAATGTTGGAGATAGAACCTGGAACTCCCAAATGCTAAGTGTGTGCTCTGTTCTTTGAACCATCTCCCAGTCCCCATTTTAATTATTTTCACGAATGAATCCCAGACACTATCCAGATAAGCATTTTGTCTGCTAACGTAAATGGTGACTCTTCATATCTTTCCATTTCCAGGAGCTTATTCTAAGAGGTCAGGTGAATTTCCTGTTTAGCACATGAAATTCAACTATAATTTTCGGTTTTAAGTGATCATCAAAGTTCTGACATATTACTTGCAGGGACAAGTAATAGTCATTGCAGCTGTTAGCCTATACCAGTTGATTGGTGGAATTTGGAAATCCTGCTATATTCTTGCAACAATGTGACTGCTTTTCTGCTTTCACACCTGTTCGAGAAGAAAATTAGTCTCATTTCTTTACAGAGATACTTTGCATAAGCACGCAGGCCTCATGTATCTACAAATCATATAAAGTTAAATGTGATCAATTACAGTTGTATGTAAGTATTCAGGGCGCCACTATATGAGTGTCCTAGTAACCAGTGACTGAGAGGGGTTGATAGCATAATCCAGGGACACTCATTCATTTGCAGCTGGGGTTCCTTGATGTGAGAATGTACTGACATGTTTTTATGGGCATAAATACTCACAGATGTCCCCATTCTCTTTAAGTGGTTTGGATGCCATGTTGAGATTGGTTAGGGAAACCCCCCCCCTCCTAAGTTTGGTTAAGGGACAAAATTATGTTGCATATAAGCCAACATCAGTATACTCCCAAATCATTTATACATTTGACATCTGTTCTGGTACTTCAGTTTTCTGCTATTTGTTTCAGAGCAAAAGACTATTCAAGAGTTATCAATGTCTGTGATATATCAGATTTCACATAGTGGCATCTGAATGCACGGAGAATAATTGCCTTCCCTTAGAAGAAATTAAATATCACACATGGATATTTTTTATCCTCTTTCTTTTTTCCTGTGTGACAGAGGTGCTCTCAAATAGTATTCAGGGGACTGGAGCCACTCCTGGTGATTTCCTGAAAAACAGAGTAAATAATTCTATTCTCAGGGCTGAGATACCACCTGAACCATCTTGAGAATGCTCCTGGGCCTTCAGGAATACACTGGGTGGTACTTGGAGGTTGTAGAGGGAAGAAAGATGATGCTGGGGATTAAATAGGAGACCCAAAAGGCAGTCCCCCCACCCTTGATATCTCCTAGCTATTAGTTCTTAGAAATTTTGAGCAATTTTATTTCCTTGTTTATAAATTTTTGGCTTGAGAGTCAAACCCAGTGGTGCTCAGGACTTATTCCTAGCTCTGCATTCAGGGGTCACTCTTGGTGGGGCTTTGAGGACCATGTGGGATGCTGGGGCTTGAACCCAGGTTGGCTGTATGCAAAACAAGTACAGTGTACTTTCAGCACCCCTGTCCCTCCTACCCACTCCGTTTACTTTTAAGGAAATTTAGGAATTTAAGTTCTTTCTAAGATAAAGAGCTGGAGCAATAGTACAGCTATTGCCTTCCACGTTTGCCTTGCATGTGGCACACCCAGGTTTGATTCTTCTGCCCCTCTTGGAGAGCCCAGCAAGCTACCAAGAGTATCTCGCCTGCACAGCAGAACCAGGCAAGCTACCCGTGGCATATTCAATATGCCAAAAACAGTAACAACAAGTCTCACAATGGAGACGTTACTGGTGCCCACTTGAGCAAATCGATGAACAACGTGACAACAGTGACACAGTGATACAGTGATTCTAAGATAAAGTTGACAAAATTTCTAAGATAAAGTTGTTGGGCACTTTCTTTTAAGTGCCCAACAAGCCCAGTAGAAATTAAAGAGCTGGATTCAAAATTTAAAATCAGTGAAGTCTTCTGCTCAGGGGCATTGAGAATAGAAAGAATGTTTCTCTTCTCTCATCCTTACCACCCCCACCCTGCCCCAAACCTAAGGAAGCTTAAGCAAGGACAAGGAAACCTAAGGAAGGATGAGGAAGCCAACACAACAGATGACCAGCCCACTTATTGAATCACAGTTGCCACCAGCCTGCAAACCACCCTCTAACTCAACTAGACATCCTGTCTCTTTTCCTATGCAAGCTGCCTCTTGTGAAATCCTGGCAAGATGGCACATTTGACGAGTTAGCTTGTTGCAAATAGACCACTTTTGGGATCTGCTACCCTATCTCTCAGTTGCCCAACCCCTACCCCCAGAGTAGCAGTAGAACAGGATTGAAGCAATTCAACCCATACATTTTCTATTGGAAGAGTCACTTTAACTTAGTAAAATGCTGATCCACAAAAAAAATCGACTAAACCAAGTGGCAATGTAAGACCGGTACGCTTCTCTTATAACTGAATGGAATCCTAACTAAATTACTGGTGTAGACTGAGTTTGAATCTCTGATTTGTGGTTTCTTTGAGGAGAAATTGTATGCACCACTGCACAGTGGCAGCTGAATATGCGTACTTTGAGCAGCTTTGTTGGGTGACAGAATGGGGTAACAGAGCCATAATTTATAGTCACTAATATGAAGATGTTATATCAATTACCTAAGAAAAATACCCTACTGAATTTATATCCTTTCGTTATTAAAAAGTGGCAGCTATCTTAAATTAGTTATAGAAAATAAAGAATTTAGCGATAGGAATTAATCACTGTCATAATCCATACACAGACTCTCGAGCCGCAGCATTCTGCAAAACATTTGTTTGGGAAAAGGAAAATTGCTATTATAGTCACCGTAATAGAAACAGACAATCAAACAAATCTTAATTTAAAAGATTTCATGCAGCCATAAATCATAATGGCACTGAGACGTAAGGCACATAAAAGCAACTTCATAAAGAAGTGAAGTATGCCAGGGAGAGCCAGGAATCAAGGCTGGCGATCTGCTCTCCCTTCTTCCTACTGGCTAGGTTTCAGATGTTTTGAGATTGCAGCACCAAACTGGACTGTCCATTCAGCAGAAATAAAGCCATCATCTCTTACGTTTCCCTTCCATTGTCATTCCAAGTCTCCATTCTCTACAAGGCAATTGGGAGGATTTCTACCAAACATAAACGGACTCATCATATTCTAGTTCAACTCCTCTATACCTCCGTCAAATATCTTCAGTTCCCTGCAAGTAGGACTATACCAAACCCCTTGCAGTGACCAGACCTTTCCTGCCACCCTCTTCTAGAATGCTTATGTGCTTTCAGTTCCCGGAATCTGCCTTTTACCCCGCCAGTGGAGTTGGAGAATGCCAACTGGTAATCTTCCTTCACCAACCCCCCCCCCAACCCCGCTGTTTTGGTTCACACCTGGAGAAATGCTACTGGTTCTGCACTCAGGAATTACTCCTAGTGGTACTTGAGGACAAACATATGGATCACTGGGAATTGAAACGTGGTGGGCCATGTGTTATAAGGCAAAAACCTGCTGTACTATCTCTTCAGCCCATAATCCATTATTCCTAATACTTATTTTCACTTATGTGAAGTAAACTCCCTGTGGCGTATTTGATATGCCAAATACAGTAACAAATAACAGGCGCATTCCGCTGACCCTGAAAAGAGCCTCCAATTGTTGGGAAAAATGAGTAAGGAGAGGCTGCTTAAATCTCAGGGCTGGGACCAATGGAGACATCACTGGCACCCGCTTGAGTAAATCGATGATCAATGGGATGACAGTGATACAGTGGTACAATGACGTTGTTACATGGCAAAAGCAAAACAAACCCCCCTAAGAGAAGAAAGAGATAATGGCAGTGAAATTGGAACCATTTACTTAATTATTGCTGTCTCCAATTTATATTGTTGAATTTTATATTAGCTAAATGTTGTGTTCTGTTTACATATGGTAAGATTTATGACCACCTTGACTAATATTTTGTGGTTGAGCACAAATGTTTGCCTGCTGTATGAGTGATAGATGTCCCATTATGGAGTGGTATTTGGGAATTACAACATCCTTTTGGAAGGCAAAATAAGCATCAACAGAAGCTTGATTTTCTTCATTATTGTATTGTTTTACCATCTGTCTGCCTAGCTTCCTCCAGCTTCTTAAATAGGCTTCAGAGTAGCCAGTGTCACCATGCATCCAACTTTTACAGATGGGGCCTGACGTGGCCAACTGAATTGCAGCTGTGTCTAAGAGTACGTCAGAACATAGTCCTTTTGGCAAGTAAGTCTTGTTTGATTTTGACAATGGTCTGATAACATTACTATGTGAAAAAGAAGACTCTCTTGATTTTATTGGCAAGGTAGGAGTGTGTGTGTGTGTGTGTGTGTGTCTGTGCGTGCATGTGTGCATGTGTCATGCATGAATGAGTGATTTTTAACCACAAATACAAACTGCAAACTCTCAGAACAAATGCTTCTTTCTCAATGCCTAGGTTCTCAAGACAGGAGTAATGAGGAAATTATCTGAAGTCAATGAAGGGGAGTCAGCATTTGGCAGTATATTTTCAAAATGGAGTAATCAGTGTATTCTATATGGAAAATTTCCAAGACCTTAGTATAATCTTCCTTTAGGATCAAAGCATAAATTGAGTTTGGAAATACAAACTCAATTTAAATCCTTCAATACTAATAATATGTGCATTTTCAAAGCACTGTTCTTGAAAAGAGTGAAAAATTCCATTTCTGTTTTATTCTCCATGAACGTGTCGATTCAACAAAAGCTCAAAATTAGGAAAAAAGTAAATAGGACTCTATGTAATCTTTCTGCATGGCTGAATTACAAATGGCACAGTTAAGCTGCTCAGGTAAATATACAGAATTAGAAAAAAGAACTGAATATGTGGTTTCATAGATTAATAGATCATTTTTCACATCCTAGGCCAGAAATTAATGACTCAGATGTAACTTTGCTTTGCTTGCTAACCTGTGAGCATATTGATGAAAACAGTGACTCATTTAAATGACGGGTTTCTCTCCTACCACCATCTGTTTTTATGGCAGTGGACAGTTAAGATACAAGTTTGAATGTCTCTAAAGAATGGCTTTCTATGAAAGTGGATTCCATCTAAAATTGACACAGCAATCCAAAAGCTTCTAAGGATTTATCTTATTTTCTTTTGATCATCATGTAAAAAGGCATCCTATTTGGTAATATAGAAATTTTAGAAAACAAACATGTCTTGGAAGTAATTAATGAACTTAGTAAATTGGCTCAAAGCAAAACAGTCCATTTTGACTGTCTGAAGTGTGGAGCTGAGTGCCATTTTAAGTACCTTCCAACTTAGTACAACTTTTCTCTCCAGGGGTTGTACTGAATTTTAGATAGGGCCAGGCACAGTGGGAGTTCATTTTTAAAGTATAGAAAATACTGGTGTTGAATTTAAGTGCTGGTTTTTCACTCTTTACAATTCAGGTAAATATTTTAGATGGACATTGCAACTGGTAGTTATTTAGAATGGTTCATAAATTCTTTGCCTAAATTTCTGTTTTTTGTCTAAAGTTTCCCAGTGGTCTACATGCATCACAATTTCTGCGTCTTTCTTTTGGTCTTTAATCAGTCAAACTTTGGGTCAATAATTATTTTAATAGTTGGTGATACATACTTTTGTGTTTGAAAAGGAAAGACAATTGTTTGACAGATGCATTTACTTAAGAAAGTGAATGCTGAGTACAGATCTAGGAGTAACTCCTGAGCACTGCTAGATGTGGCCCCAAAACAAAAAAACAAATCTTTATCCCATTTTCAGAAGACATGTAAAATATAACTAAACCTCCCTGAGCATTTTTCAGTAAGCATTTCTATTTATACATAATATCTTTATAATTCCATAAATTAAATACTACAAAACTTTTACTTTGTAACTTTGTGGATTAATATTCATTAAATAGCCTTGGAATCAAATTTTTTGCTTAAATTAAAAATTCCACAAATACTCAGTGATAATATATGCCCGATGGGCCTGAAACATACTACTGTATGTTATGTTTACTGCTACATTAACTTTTTTAAAGTGTAACAAAATTGATTTTTAGAAATGGGTGATAAAAGATACATTATAATTTATTTTGTTATGATATACAGAAATGAAATTTATGGTCCAAATATGACATTACTAGAAAAACTTAAAAGAACCATCACCACATAACTAATAGTATGCAACTTACTATAAGATAAAGAAACACAATCCTTATCACATCTTTTTTACAGTATATAATTCTCTCCGAGAGGGATGTATTTGATATGCCAAGAACAGTAACAACAAGTTTCACAATGGAAACATAACCGGTACCTGCTCAAGCAAATTGATGAGCAACGGGATGACAGTGATACAGTGATAATTCTCTCTATTAAGTCACCAATAGTAATTATAATAAAGCTAATATATAATAATTATGTTATAAAACATAAAATTGTCTTAGAACTTTGAATACTTTCCCCAACAGAATAGTTGCTACAGATAAATTAAATTTTATATGACTATTTTTATCAGACAAATCAAAGAGTAAAAAGTAGACTTTTGTGATCTATTTAGTGATATAAAGCTATTTATTGATGTATTATTTTTGTGCTGTGAAGATCAAGAATCAAAGACACAGGCATCACTACTGAGCTACAACCCAGGCTTATTTAAATTTAATCCCTAATACTTATTTTGGGAAAAGTTCTCTACTAGCAGTAATCTTGCCTCAGATAAACCCGGTTGACTGTGATAACTGCCACTGTGAAAAGTGGGTTTTTCTCGGTTGGTTATTAGGGCCACACCTGGCAGTTCTCAGACCCTTGACTCTCCTCTCAAGGATCATTCCTGAGTGGGATTCAGGAGATAATATGGGATGCCAGATATGGAGCCCATGTCTGCCAGATATAAAGCAAGATCTGCACCCACTGTACTATCACTCTGACCCTCCACCGAACATGTTTTTTGGATGTGAAGAACATCTCCGTTTCAACTCTTCCTCTTATGTTATTTTAAGGCTTCCCATTAGTATTCACAATGCAGTGTTCAACTTCACATCCCTAAAGCCACAAAAATGGATTCTGTGATAATCTATGCCCTTTTATATATCAAGTATGCCCCTTATATACCAAATAAATTAAAAATCCAATTATTTTATTCTGCATATTAATACTTTGCTAATATAAAGGTCAGAGCAATAATATTGTAGGTAAGACACTTGCCTTGCACGAGTATCTAATTCAGTTTCAGGCACCACATGTGTTCCTCCAAGACTCACTAGGGGTGATTCCTGAGCAGAGAACTGGAGCAAATGCTATATCTCACTGGGTGTGGCCCCAAAACTACAAAAATGCTTTGGCTAGCACAGTGGCAGAAAGAGAACTAGATCTGGGGCTCTTGTTGCTTTGCCGTATTTGTCATTTACTTATAGTCATGTAAATTGTGTTTGGTAAAATAATAGGCAAAGCAAAAAATAAATTGGCTTTAGGGTGTTGAGTATGCAAGGATTTTAAAACTACTTAATAGTAACATTTACTGGTAAATTTTTGTAATTTCATATCGTACAAATATTAGTTAGCATTAGACAAATTTTAGTTGATTTTTGAACGTACAACAAAACCAAAAATTTCTGATGTATAAACAAAGTATGTCTTAGCACAGCACAGGTACATGCTTATGTTGTCGCTTTGCTGTATTTGTCATTTACTTAGAGAGTCATGTAAATTATGTTTGGTAAAATGATAGGCAAAGCAAAAAATAAATTGGGTTTAGGGTGTATTGCAAAGTAAAATCTGAGATGGGGGATGGAGAGATAGGACAGTGAGTAGGGCTCTTGCCTTGCACTTGGGTGGCATGGGTTCAAAACCAGGATCCTCCACGGTCCCCTGTGCCCCACTAGGAGTGGTTCCTGAGTAAAGAGGAGGAAATTAGCCTTGAGCAAAATTTTTTAAAAATTAATTAAAAATATTCTGGGCTGTAAACAGACTTTATTTAAAATGCACTTTGTTCACTGCAGTTTCTTTTTTACTAGCTGAAGTACATATTTTGTTCTTATTTCTTTATTTTTAACCACTTTTTTCTGTTCCACCATTCCCTATGGGATACATGGATTTTCATGGATATACCATGAAGATTTTTTTCATTAGTACTGATATTTTTAAACTATAGTATTTTTTGCTATGATTACTGTATTTTGTGCATTTAATAGATTTTCATCTAAAAATATGTACATCTCTTGCCTACTCATGTCATTAGTTTGCATACATACATAAATATAGTTTCAGTGTCTCTCATCTCTCATGCCAGTATTCATATGTGGCATACTTTATTTTGTCATACTTTATTTTGTTTTTAAGGTATATTTGCTTAAGGCTCAACTTATGAGATTGCTTCCATGAGGAAAAAATATGATTCTGGTATGCAGTGTAAACTAGAAACACGTCATAAATCACTCAGATTTGTTAACTGATACTTATAGAAGAAGCTACAAATTTCTGACTGCATGTATTCCGGTTTCTATAGTATATTATACATATTATCTGAGCTCTGGGTTGAGTTTCATCCCTGCGTAATAAAGAAAGAAAGAAATCTGACAAGTCCGAATCATGAATTGGAACCTGCCCTTAATCATAACATATGTAGTATCTATTTACTTTTATATTATTATTATTTATTTTTATAATAGAAAAGTATAAAGCTTGCAATTAATCTCTGAACTATCTCCGTTTTCAACTTAGGTACAGGGTAATTATTTCACCCAGTACTACTTACTGAAATAATTTCTGGACCAAATGATAACATTTAGCACTCAGTGTAATGATTTGATGTTCTTTCATGCCCCAATGCATTTGGACTTATTACCAAATCACTTCTACAAGGCTAAAGTTTTAATAATTTATAGAAGTCATTATGCCTGGAAGAGTAGTAACTCTACCAGAATTGCATAAATGTCATATATTTCATTCATATACTTCAGTTCTTTCTCTGAATTTCTCTTTCATCCATTTTTTATGCAAAATACAAATCACAAATATTTTAGAAGAATTTTTTAAAGCTTATTTTATCATCTGGCCTGATTTCTTATTTTGTGTTGTTACATCTTATATATGATACAATTTAATAATAAGTGTCTATTAAATAATTTGCTGATTGACTTTGATTTGAAAATCATACTTTTGACTTATTTTTGATGCATGCAGTTTTTATATCTTCATGCTAATTGTTCCCATTAAGTTTGCACAGAAGGATACCATTTCTGGTTTATAACATAAGGAATTTAGTAATACAGTGCATATCAAAATTCCATGTCTGTATTCAACTGCTCTATGCAAAAATAAATATATAATGTTTATATTCACCTACATATTCAGCATAACTAAATTGTTCTGCGAAGAAAGATATTTTAGACTACAGTTAACTTTTTAATTAGTTTTACAATAAATACATTACAATTTGTTTGAAAATTATTTCCTTCTTTTTAAGTATCCATTCCCCTTTGTTGATTTCCACTTTAAGTTCTTTTAGTGTTGATTCAAAGAACAATCTCATGGGGTGGATAAATTCCTGTTTTAGCCATTCTACTCTTCATTTCACATTTGTCAGATGAAATGATAAATGCATATTTATTTTATTTATTTATTTTTAGTTTGGGGGCCACACCCCACATTGCTCAAGAGTTACTTCTGGCTCTGTGCTCAGGAATCACTAATGGCAGTGCTCAGGAGACCGTATGGAATGCCAGGGATTGAACCTGAGTCAACTTCATGCAAGGCAAGTGACCTATCAGCAGTACTATCTGTCCAGACCCAATCAATGCATATTTATAAATAATACCTGCTCTGGGAGGCTGAAGCGATAGCACAGCGGTTGGGCGTTCAGCTTTCATGTGGCCGACCCGAGTTCAATTCCTCCGCCCCTCTTGGAGAGCCTGGCAAGCTACGGAGAGTATCAAGCCTGCGTGACAGAGCCTAGCAAGCTACCCGTGTGTATTGGATATGCCAAAAACAGTAACAATAAGTCTCTCAAGGAGAGACGTTACTGGTGCCCGCTCGAACAAATCGACGAGCAACGGGATGACAGTGACAGTGACAGTGACCTGCTCTAGGTCTTTTTTTATAAAAATAATTGGAAGGACTGGGGTGAGTGGGAGACTTTAAATGATAAAATTCATGACTGCTTATGCAAGACCTAAGTTTGATCCCCTGAACCACTAACCCTTCCTCTCCGGCACCGTTGGGAGTGATCCTGGGGTCCCCAAATATTACCAGGTACTATAAAAAAATGACAATAGTTACACAGATACCTATATTCTCCCCCTAAACCAGGTAAAGTTAGCAAGAGACTTCAAAGCATACCAGTTAACAAGTACAAAGAGAAATAGCAACAGTGAAAAAACTATTTTAACTGCAATTGCTGAAGCAAGATGTCAGATGGCATTTACTTATAACTTAGGACTCTACAATCAGTTAATGAGTCGCTACTCATGGAACCACACGTAGGGATACCAGGTACTTCTGAAAGCTCAGATGAACAAGGACTTTAAAGTAATTGATTTGATGGCAAGGCTAAACACTGCAACTAAATATATCAGACCTTTTCCCCACTCAGTCTCCCTGAAGGATATTGGATCTCTTTTCTCTGCAGAAACTCAGGAATATCATTCCTTGTATGTTTTTTAGTTTGGATTGGGAAGCATGCCAGCAGTATTCAGGGCTTACTCATGGCTCTTTGCTCAGGGATCACTGCTAGTGGTTCTCAGGAGACCACATACAATGCTAGGGACTGAACTGGGGTCAGCACATACAAGGCAAGTGCCTCTACCTTTTAATGTCTCTCCAGCATCAGGAATATTATTTAAAGTCAGCCTAAAGTAGAATGAAAAAAATTGTAAATATTTTTAAAAGAATACCAGATTTTCTAGTATTATGGACTATTGTAGATGTGGGAGAAAGAGAGAGCTATTTATTAATCAAACATAGGTAAATAATAACAGTCATGTATATACTCCCAAAATTTGCCTCCAAATTATCCTTTCTTCGAGGAAGCTCCTGGGGAATAGAATTTACCAAAGCAGAAAAATGAGACATGGCAGATATGATATAAAATCTATGAAATAAAAAGAATCATAAAGAGAAGATGTTCACTTGTATCACTTGTCACCCCGTTGATCTTCGATTTGCTCGAGCAGGCGCTGGTAACGTCTGCATTTGTCCCTGTCACGTGCTAGTATAGCCCAATGGTATATGCTCCCTCCAGGAACTGTGGAGAAGAGCCTCAAACTGTTCATTCAGGGTTTTGACAAAGAAGTCTGACCATCTTGTTGGTGGGCTGCTATGTGGTCTTTTGTCATCCCGTGGAATCCAATCAGTAAAAAGCTCTAGTCCAGCGGTTGTCTCTAAATCGAATTACGTGTCCGGCCCATCTGATTTTTGACACCTTGGCAAATGAGATAGCGACCCTGATTCTTGATCATCAATAGGCGTTCCACACTACTCTCTTCCTCCTGCACAGTCATGGTGCCAAGTCGTTCCTCATGTTGAGTTCTAGACCCAGGTACACAAAGCTGCTGCATTTGGAGATGTTCATTCTGTTGAGAGCAAACAGAGCATCAGGGAGTAGTTTGTTTTTCATGAGCATTGTCTTGGTGAAATTCAGCTGCAATCTGACCTTTCCACACTCACAGTCAAAGTCGGCCAGCATTTGTGCCACTTGGCTAATGTTTGCTGTTGTTAGAACTATGTCATCAGTGAAGCAGAGGTAGTATAGTTGCCGACCGTCTATCTTCACTCCCATTCCTTCCCATTCCAGTCATCACATGACATTCTGCAGGTGGCACTGAAGACTTTCAGTGAAATGGTATTGCCCTGCCGAACCCCTCTCTTTACGTCAATGATCACTTCCTTGTAGAATGGTTAGATCCTGGTGGTGAATCTGTAATACAGCTCTTGGAAGATCTTTATGTACTGAATTTGATCACCCTGATTGGATAGGGCTTTGATGACCACTTCAGTCTCAACAGAATCAAAGGCCTTCTTTAAATTTATGGACATCAGAGAGAGTGGTATATTGAACTCTCGAGAAACTTCAGTGACCTTGGTCACTGTGTGAATATGGTCAATCATGCTGAATCCTTTTTGGACACTGGCTCGCTCGCATGGTTAGCCTTCGTCTAGTGTTCTGCCTAGTCTATTCAGGATGACTCAAGTGAACAATTTGTACATGATGGACAACAGGAAAATCAGGCTATAGTTTCTGATGTCATGGATGTCTCTCTTCTTGTACAACAGAACGGTCCTGCTTGTTTTCCATTGGGATGGAACCTTGTGTATAGACAGGTAGTGTGTGAAGAGCCAAGCCAGTGTATTGATGAGTACTAGCAGCAGATTCTTAAGGTATTTGGGTCTGACCTTGTCTGGACTGAGTGCTGTATGCGTTTTTACTGACAAAATGGTGTGTCAGATTTCGGAAGGGAGGATGTTGGGAATGACATATCCATCTTGCGAAATTTGGTATGTGGGCAGGTGGACATGGCTGTTGAAGAGATCTGAGTAGAAGTTGTGAATAATCCTCTCCATTGCCCTTCTGGAAGATGTGATAGATCCATCAGGATATCGGAGGGCAGTCATCTTAGTCTTGTAGTTGGCGAAGGACAGGCGAGCATTGTGAATACTTTTCCCAGCTTCTGCCGCATTGGCCAACACTGCTGCTCCTCTCTCTTTGAGGTCTTCCCTTATGGTTTCTCTGCACAGCTTTGTGAGCTCAGATGTTAGCTTGTGATTGCCTGAGACTTGTGCCAAACCACGTTGAAGAATGAGCTCGAGACTTTCTGAAGACAGGCGTCTGTTTGTGGCTTTTCCACTCTTGCATTCCTCATGCAGTCATGGAGGTGCTGAACCAGTCAATCATATTCCTCTTCGATGTTGTCACGGATGGCATCTTCCCACATTGCTGCAATAATGCCAAAGAGATCTCAGTTGGTGGTCATTCTGGGTGTTCTCTTCTTAAACTTAAACTTTGCAGTCCTTTCTCCCCACACTGTGAAGTAGAATTTTGCATGAAGGAGACGGTGGTCTGATCCCGTTTGGAATTTTGGGACAACAGTGACATCAGTCAGGCAAAACCTTCTATTGAATATGATGTGACCGGGAGACTCCCATGTCCAACGTTTACATTCGGCCTTATGAAACTGTGAGTTATCATGGATGGTCTTGGTCGACATGATGAACTCAGACAGTCTCTCACCCTGTTCATTCCATTCTAGGCCATGAGTCCCAATGTGGAGTTTTTCAGGTGACCTTTTCAGTCCTTTCTTGGCATTAAAATCACTGACAATGATCTTGTAGAAGGTGTGGTCTTCTTTACAGAACTTCTCCAGCTCCATGTGGAACTTCTCAATTTCTTCATCATAGTTGGATGTTGGTGCATAGATGACGAAGATAGAAACAGTTGGCAGTGAGCCACATCTATTCAAGCATAACCTTCCGATTCGGGTTGTTTGGCATTCGAATGAATCAATGCTCATGACCAAGTTTGTGTTGACAAGGACACTGATGCCACTGATGCCTCCATGTTCCAAGGAGTAGTTCTTCTCCAGTATCGAAAATGGCGTGATGTGATCAATGCCTTCTTGTTTCAGTCAGACCAATGATGTCGTACATGATCTTCTGTAGTTGCATCATCAGGTTCTTGATGGATGCTTCTGATGCCAGCATACATGCGTTGGAAGTACAGACAGTCATTTTATTGCTTCTTCATTTTGGTAGTCTAGTTCGTCCCTGAGATTTTATCAGCCTCTCCTTGCTCATCCTTCTTAATGCTACTGTATTGGGGGCTCTTTCAGTGTCAGGCAAATGAGGCCCATTGTTGTTACTGTTTTTGGCATATTGAATATGTCACCGGTAGCTTGCCAGGCTCTGCCATGTGGATGGGGTACTCTCAGTAGCTTGCCGGTCTCTCCGAGAAGGATTGAGGCTTTTAAGGAGGCCTCTAATCACCCTTGCAGGTGTTCCCATGGTTCATACCATATTTGAACCCCATCAAATATGGTGCAGAAATTATAGAAAATGGGTATTAAGCGTCTCATGGTGTGTTGCATGGCTGCTTTGAAGCCACTCGGTCCAGAAAGTGTCCTGGAGCTTGCTGGTGGCTGGGTAGTGGAGGTACTGGAGGTCATTCAGTGAAGTATTTAACTGACGCCAGTAGAGTAGGTCCATCTGGGTTAAATCCTTGGGGTGCCAGAGCTTGGAGGAGGCAGACAGAGGATCTTGTTTCCAGGTCTCATTGAGCCTGGAGTCCAAGGTCACAAATGTCTGCTTTACCTGGTTCTGTGGGGCCTCACTCATGCGTGAGGTTTGGCCCGAGTGTCTGGAAAATGGCCTGGAGCGTGGCTGTGGCTGGGTAGTGGAGCAGATGTTTAAAAGAAACATCTTAGTGGAGAAGTTGTTTAAAAGAAAAATTTAGGATGACATCTTTATAGAAGAGCAAGTCCTAATGAGAGCAGCAAGCTGAAGGAGTACAGGAGAGAGATATTCAAGAACCAAATTAAGCAACTCGAGTATTTTTATATATGAGATCTGAAAGTTTTATTGAGATGTGCTTGGCCAACAGAAAAGGAGCATAAGACCATTAGCTTAGTGAATTCCCAGACAGAACAAAACTTATAGGAGAAAGGAGAGGCAACTTTGGGATGCTATTTGACTCAACAAGAAACAGTATTTTATTGCCATGGTTAGATCAATCACTATTGATCTAACCAAAATTTGTGAAATGTGTGAGAGCCACAAGCTTGATAGAAAGTCTAATAATAAGGCCTTTGGCCACATTCTTTGCAAGAAATTTATTGAGGAATAACCTTCGGATCAACACTTGTGGAGAGCAAAGGAAGCAGATTAAACAAGGAGTTGTTGAATCCATAGCGTGATGCAATTGATCATTAAAGAAATCTCACTCCAGACCTGAGCTGGCACCCTCAGAGTCATGCTACATTAATTCAAGGGGGGGAGTTCTTTGTACTCTTAGAATACACCCATTGTTGGTGATGGAGCTCACCAACAATGAGAAATTTCTAGAGACAACCTGTGTTCATACTCAGATTCATGAGTCACAGCCCTAATCCTATTGTGAGGGTATTTGTATATGGGGCCTTTTTAGGATAACTTGTTTAAGATGATATCATGAGGGTAAGACACAGGGTGCAATTTATTCTGTAAAAAACTAGCAGATACATGAAGAATGTTGCAAGCCAATGACCATTTCCAAGTCAGGAGCCCAGTTCGCTAGCAATGTGATCTTGGACTTTGAAAATACTGTCTATTTTTCTAGTTACCCGGGGTATGGATTTTGTTACAGAACCTGAAGGACTATGAGAGAATGGATTATGATCTTTGGCAAGGTGGCTCTTTGCTATTACACCCTTGCTCAGAGAAACTTACCTGAAAGTCATTCATCATTACTGCTACCAGCAGCTAGGGGAATGAGTGCTTCCATTCTAAATGGGAACCTGAAGGTGCCGTGGGTGTTCACATTTAAAGCCAATAGAGTGAAAATAGAGACCTAGTATATTGCTTTGAAAAATGAAGATAAATGATACAGGAAACTCCCAGGTAATCAAGACTGGCAGAGGAAGGTAGACATATTCGGGTAGATTAAGGCTCTTGTGTTGTAAACCATTTAGTACTCCTTTAGTTTCGCTATATACACCAGAAACATTGAAACTATTTAAAATTAAATTAAGGAGTAAGCATATGCTTTGCATGCGGGCTACTAGGTTTGATCCTTTATACCACAAGTTCCCTAAGCAAAGTCAAGAGCAACCCCCAAATATTGTTCTGGGAATAATCTCTAGCATACATAGTGTGCCCCCTGAAAGCAAACACAAAAGAATTAGAGAGAGAAGTAAATGTTATTCATCATTGAAGTCAAAGAATTTATTATAATGTACTTTTGTTGGTGGTCCAGGTTGGATGGATATTACAATACTTTGGCTCAACGTTCTTGGGTGGTCAAAGAAAAATGGTCACATGAATAACAATAGTAATAGTAAGTGGAGGTCTTGCCTTGTACTATATCCCATGGTGAGTGATTTGGCTGCATTATCTTTGCTATTCCCCACACTAGTCCTTTGAAGTGGGTGTTTCTTTGTTTAGTTATGTTTTTTTATCTCCTTTTCTTGAAAACAGAAACTAAAACAAAGCTATTTCTAAAGGTCAGAGCTAGTAAATAATAGTCCTAGTGTTTGATTTCAGCTCTGAAACCTGGTTTATTAATCACTCTGCTTTGATTATTGATTGTGTTTTCCTCACAAGTTACTTTCCAGATAAAACAAAATGTTTACATGCCAATTGCTTGGTGATCTTACATGATAATTCTCCAATCTTCCTATATTTGGATCCTAAACATCATTGAGAAGCTGTAACTTTTTCTCTTTACTCCCTTCATAGCATTCTGCTCATGTTTCAGTGATACACAGAACTACAAAGATCCTATATTACACGTGTGAAGAAGTGATCCATTTTGTCCCCAAGGAGTTACTTGAGAAGAAACCATTGCAAGTGAATGAGTCCTCAGAACAAGAATATTTGTGTTCCAATCCTGGTTCACAAATTCTTAACAACTCTGTGCTTCTAAGCCTACCTTTATAAAATGAGCACAATTATGCTATCTGTGTCACTGAGTCCTTGGGAAGGTCCAAATGAATTCAGACTCATAAAGCACAAAAAAATGCATCTGGCTCTTCATTAGTAGTAATTGTTAGCCTTGATCATGTATTAGTCTGGGAAAAACTAGAGGCTGAATGAGTCAGATGTTCCCAGGTCCCTTCTAGAGGACAAAATTCTATTATTTCATTAAATACTATTAATTGCCTTTATATCTGTGCCTTGGCTTTTTATTTTCATGATCATTTTCCTTCTTGAATATAATGTAGTGTATGTAATTTAAGTTCTCATATGACATATAATTCAATTATTTGTTTTTCCCTGTGCTTGGTCCCTCCCACCCTTTTCCTCTCCTGAATACACATATCAAATCTCTTTATTATTCAGTGATAATGGAGTCATGTATAATGTCACTGTCCTCTGCTGCCTTACTTTTGGAAGGGAAAACAAGATTAATAAATTATAATGATTTGTACATGTTTATTTTCTTCCACTAGAAGAAAGCATTACCATAACCTCTTAAGGTTTATGCAAGTAATGTGTTCCCAAGGCATGAAGAATAATGTTTACACAGTTTGGTTTATTAATAGGTTTTCACTTATCATTGCAAAATTTCTATTTTCCATGCTTTTGCCTGTATTTTTCTGCAAGGGTAGATGATGGAGGTCGAATGAGTTTGTCAGATGTGTTCTGAAATCTGGATCCATTTCTACCATTAGCCGATAGTATGTGTTTTCTCAGTCTGTCTTCCCTTTTTTGAGATGTAAATTATACTTTCCCTGCCGTCAGTCTATCTGAAATGCTATAGAAGGGTAAATGTTCCTTAGGCGGAGGACAAATCCTCTGACACTGTAACACCTGGTGTCCTTGTTCAGCACCTCCACCTTGGCTCTGGAATGACAGGCTCCTTGGAATGGGAGAGACGTTCACTGGCTTGACTTGAGTTTTATTTTTGAAATCAAGAGATACTTTTCAACTGGAAAAAGAAATCCGGGTATGTAACTGGGGATTATGATCAGATCAGCTCCCTGCTTATCCATTCTAAATCTCCATTTAGCTAAAGCTAAACACATTTTGGATTAGTTGCCTTTAGAGGTTATCTTGGTCCCTGCTGCTTTCCATTAGTATTGACTGTACTTTAATTTTTTTTTTGCGATCTAGTCTTGATTTATACTGAGATCTCTGCAGTAAAAGAGGCTATCCTTACCTACATAGGGAAAGAGATTAAAGATTTGAATCATAGAGTTACTTAATGGGACAATTTCTGCTTAAAGTCCACACTAGTCTATGAACATAAGCATGATTTAGTGAAGAGAGTACTGAGTCAGGGAATCAGAGACCAATTGATTAATGGAGCTGACCATAAAACAAAGATGATTTTATGACCATTATTTTGGCACTGCTAATCCTAAATCTGATATGGAGTAAGGCTGCCTTGAGGATTTTAAAACATCAAATCTGTTGAGTATTTTGAGCATCTTTGCACATTATTATAACAAAGTAGATTGCAAGTTCAGCAACTCAATGTCAACTTTAAGATTAATTACATTTTATTTTAAAATACTTGTGACAGGCTTTTAGATATTATTTTTAAAACACCTTACTAGTAAACATCTTTAAAACTTTAATTTCATATCTCAAGCAATTTAAGAGCATGGAAGGAGATGTTCAAGCTTTAGGAATTGGTGAGCCTCCCAACCAAAAGAGGATATGTCAATGATTCATTAGGAATATCTCTGAAATTAAGTGCTTTCAACAGAGATTATAAAAACATGAACTCTAATTCATATGTGTTTGAGAGTCATCTTAGATTTTAAAAATAGGGAGACTGGCCTATTTCTAAAATTATAAAATTTCTTGGGGTTACTGCTAAGTTGTAAGATCCTGGTAAACACAGATTATAATTATTCTACCTTTCCACTTGTCTCTTCTATTTTCTATTAACATTTGAGTTGAACTCGACCCTGTCAAGTAAGTAATAAATAATATAGAAATATTATCTTTCAAATTTTATGTGCCTTAGTGGTAGAATCAGTAAATGGTAGAGTCTTCCTCTACTGTAGCATTGTGCCAGCCTCCATACACAATGTCTTGGTCTGTTTTAACAGGGTTGAATCCAAATATAAAATTTCTCATCACCAGATAATCAGTGAAAAGTGAGTCTAGAACAAAGCTTTCCATGGAAATTACATTTCCATAGTACTGGTCCCACCCAGAGCTCCACCCACTTTTTGTTCATTGGTGTCCTTCTCCTCATCATATGTTCACAGGAAGGCAAAGATAAGAGATTAAGGAGAGTCTCTACTGTAAATATCTCTTTATCAAAAGTTTTAAAATGTATTGCTTATTAAAATGACTCCAAAGTCAACTCAGAATTTCATCTAAATGCCCCTTATCATATGGTTATGGTTACATTAAAATATCACTCATCTGTGCCTTGTTCATATCAAGTAATTCATAAATATTTATTGCTAAAACTTTACTCACTGTTAATGGGAATGTAAAACGGTTTAGTCTTGGTGCATATCAGTATGAAATTCTATCAATTTTTATTTTATTTTGATTTTTGTGTAAGACCTAGTTTAGCCCATGGCTTACACCTGTTTTCGTGCTCAGGGGTTACTCCTTGTGAGGGGTTAGGGGACCATATGGGATGCCAGGGATCAAACCCAGGTTGACTGTGTGCAAGGCATGTACCGTACTCACTGTATTATTTCTCCAACCCTAACAAAAAAAAATGAAAGAGCACCCATGTAGTACAACGAAGTCAATTCTAAATACTTATCTGCAAAAGACAAAAACACTACTTCAAAAGGGATGTCTGCACTCTTTTGTTTATTGCAGCATTATTTACAGTAATCGCCCATGTATCAAATGAAAGTGTGTGGTAAATAAGATGTGTTATAGGGACTGTAGAGATAGGAAAGCATGGAGGGTGCTTGCCGTGTGCTTGTCCATTCCAACACCCCATACAGTATTCTGAGCACTACCCACAATGATCCCTGATGGCAGAGCTCAAACCCTGAGCACCCCTGGGTGCAGCCCTCAAGCAAACAACAACAATAATAATATACAAACACAATAAAGTACCACTCAATTACTAGAAAAGATAAATCTTGTCTTTTGCAACAAGATGAATATAATTGGAGGTGGTAATTCTTAGTCAGAAAGAGAAAGACAAATACTGGGTGTTCTCACTCATATATGGAGATGTAAAGAAACAAAAGAATGGGGTCAGAGGTATAGTACAGTGGGTAGGGTCTTGCCGTGCACACAGCCAACCTGGGTTCAATCCCTTGCACCACATATGGTCCCAGCAGTCTCACCAAAAGTGATCCCTGAGTTCAGAGCCAGGAATAAGCTCAAATACTGCCAGGTGTGCCCTCTCTTCTCCCCCCCTCCAGCCCCCGCCACACACACACAAAACAGGAACTAAAACAAGTCAACAGCAAGCATCCAATAAAAATAAATCCTTATCCTCTGACCACAGAATTGATCTTACAAGGGAGGGGTGGAAAAAAAGTGTAGAGGAGGTTCAGTGGATTGTTATGGAGAAATTTTGTCACTTTGGAAGTGAGCATGGTATAATAATATTGTACATGGTTAATATGTTTTAGCATTAGTAAACCATAAACATTTGCACTGTTATAATATGTTAACACAATAAAGAAAAAATTTAGAAAAGGAAAATGGGACAAATTTGAATTAGACGTTTGGAATTTTTTTTTAAAGTACATCTATAAATGTGTATTTATAATGGTGCATACCTGAAACCTGTATGGTGTTATAAAGCAAAGGTGAGCCTCTGTTATAATTCTCTCTGTGTATATATGTATGTATGTCTGTATGTGTATGGAGTCAGATTCCATCTTATTCGTGATGAGTCTCCAAGACATGACTGGTCTCCTTGCTTTCTCCTTCACACATCAGTAATTAAGTTCCTGGATGTGAGATCTACTACTAAATATTCACTTGCAATTTGCATTGTAATATCAAATACATTATTTGGGGGGGGGAAATCTAGATAACATAGGGAGATATTGAATTTAAAAACACCCCTGAAGGGAAAAATTTAGTCTTTGGTGTTTGAATATTGTATAACTGAGTCATAAACCTGAGAACTCTGTAACTTTCCACATGGTGATTTAATAAAAAGTTAAAATAAAATAATAAATAAATAAATAAATAAATACAAAAGATGAAATGATCTCAGCAGAGGTAGGAAAAAATTCACTTGAGAGTAGATGTTAAAAAGACGAGTCAAACAACCTCTCTTGGTTTGGTGGATGGCAAATTCTGTCCAGCCTTTACATTCTCTGTGTCTTTTACTTGGGAATAATCATAATTAATTATGCCATCAGTAAATACCGGTGGTTTATGCTTTGTAAGATATAATAGAAACAAAGAGTTTTGGTTTCACAAAACACAACACACTAAGAACTGTTTTAGCCCCTGAGCCAATTTCCTGGCCACTTACAGACTGTTTACCACAATAGGACTAGTATTTTAATCACATTCATTCTTTTCTGTTAGGCTCGCCTTTGAAGTTTCCTTTGTACTCCAACCAACAGAGTATTAGAATTCTCAGCTTCTTCACACTCTCAGCTCTAGTGTGGAGATATTTGGGCATCTTCAAATTCTGAACACTGTCACTGTCTTCCTGTTCTTCATTGATTTGCTCAAGCGGGCACCAGTAACATCTCCATTGTGAGACTTATTGTTACTGTTTTTGGCATATCAATGGTAGCTTGCCAGGCTCTGCCATGCGGGTGGGACACTCTTGTTAGCTAGCTGGGCTCTCTGAGAGGGACGGAGGAATTAAACCTGGGTTGGCCGTGAACAAAAGCCCTACCCACTGTGCTATCACTCCAGTCCAAATTCTGAACACACTTTAATTAAAATTTAGGTTTGAAAATTAAGTTTCAAAAATAAAATCACTAAAACATTTGAAGTGTGTTTTGACTCAGATTTGTCTTGTTTTTCTTTTCGATTTTGTAGGCATTTGTCCCTACTTCATTAAATTCAGAAAGACCTTTAAGAAGGGATCTTTGTCCCGCCCGCACCATTATTGAATTTATCATCTTCGTGAGAAAAAAAAAAGCTGTAAGTGTAGTTCAATAGCTTTTCACTGAAGAAATATTTAAAATATTGTTTTTAAATGTGGTGGCAAGGGAAGGAGAACAAATAGTTCTTCAAAGGGATTTTCCTGGAAATACTGTGAACAGACTGGGGTTAATGTCCAGAGGTAATGGACTCTCCCAGTGGGTCATTAATTCCCAGGAATTGGCCTGTGCTTCAATTGCTATTGCTTAAGTAAACAATAAATAACATCACACAGATATGTAATGAACTATAAACCTACCACTTCTCAACCTTCATTGCAGAGACGCCTGCAGCACATACAAGACTGCCTTCTATTAATCACCCCCCAACTTGATTGATTAGTTTCAATCAGCACCTTGTCCCCTATTTTCTTTTAAAATAGATTAATTTCATACTTCTCAGGTCAGGGAGTAAAGGCATTAATGTTAGACCCAGTTAAAATGTTGTCTTGGCTAAAGCACTTGTGACTCTCCTCCCTTTTTACCTCCCTTTTTTTTCTTTACTTTTCATCCTCTCTTTTCTTTCCTCTTCCTTCTCTCTCTCTTTTCTCTCTCTCTTTCTCTCCTTGCTCACTCATTCTCTTCTCTCTTGCTGCCATAGTTTGTATCATTAACTGTTAATTTCAACATTTGTGCTAATAACATTGGTTAGGTAAAATTGAAACGTCAAAGGACAGAGAACATTTAAATCAGCCAATAATATGAGCTTTTGGTACCACGTGATCCTGTAAGAACCATAAATAAGGCCAAGTGTGCCCCCATAAAAATAATGTATGTTTTCAAAGATTGTCCATTTACTCCCATCATCATTTCCTAGTCATTTTATTTCACCTCCCAGAATGCTATAACCCTTATGATTATTTCCTCTGCATGAAACATATCACTCTCTTGATTCTTTTCCTATTGCATTCTTAACCAATCTTCTTGATCTCCTTGTCCGATTCTACTAAATATTTTAATGTGGTAAAAAATACGTCTTTACACACTTAGCATGTATGTATTTTTAGGTGTAGACTTCAAAGTTCAATGGCATTAAATAAATCTGAACTATTGATTGTATCAATACTAATATCTTCTTCCAAACTCATCATCATCATCATCATCATCATCATCATCATCATCATCATCATCATCATCATCCCCTTGATCGTCGAATTTCTCAAGCGGTCTCAGTAATGTCTCCATTCATCCTAGCCCTGAGGTTTTAGAAGGCTCTCTTTATTCTTCCTTTCCAATGGTGCTGCATTGAAGGCTCTTTCAGGGTCATGGAAATGAGACCCATCTTTCTTACTGGTTTTGGCATATGAACTCATCACCCAAAATAGAAACCTTATAGCCATTGTCACAATTCTCTCTTCTCTACCGTCTAATATGCCAATTCCATTCTTTGTCACTGTGAACTCATTACTTACAAATATGTCATTATACTTTTCCTTGAACTCTGGACTATCCCATTTCACAGAATTTTCAAAATTTATTTGTATTGTGGCATCTTTCAGAACTTAATTCTTTTATGGCTAAAAATAATATCATTTTTATAGAATATTCTATTTTGTTTAGTTATTCATTTTGGATGGACATTCAGATTGTTTTTATCTTTTAGAGACTGCTGTACAAATCGATGTTCAGATAGTTGCTTGAATCCCTGTGGAAAATTCTTCTGTGAATATGTAGGCAGAAAAGTGAAATTGCTGGTTCCCTTCATATTGCCACATTAATGTTTTGAAGAAACACCAATCTGTTTTCTACTGTGACCACTGCACCAGTGCTAGAATATACCATTGTATGTTCTAGTCAGTGAAGCATATAATGGTCCCACATTTACCATATTCTCACTAGTTTAAAAAGTAACATTAGAGTCTCGGGCCGGGGCTGGTACTGGCTCGAGCTCCACCAAGATTTGACCCAGGTGGCCATGCTTTTGCACGGCTGCTTTGCTGCTGAACTACCAAAATCCAGAGCCAGGTACATTACTTCTGGTCCCAGCAAGTGCTTGCAGTCATGTCTCCAGACTGTGAACTAAGCTTTTGCCCCACGCCGTCTGAGGAGTGGAAATATCCTTCTTCCTTGGTTTTTCTTCCCTCTGTGGGAAGAAGTGGCGTGGCGTCCGCCATATTATGACTGTGAACTAAGCCATAGCCCCATGCCGGCTGAGAAAGAGGAAATATCCCTCTTTACCAGTTGTTTCGCATTTTCGGGGAGAAACGCCTCGTGGCGTCCACCATACTTGAGGCATGGGAAGGGGGATGAGAGAAAAAAAAAAGGAATAGGAAAAAGAAAAAAAGAGTTATGTACTTGGAGCAGTGGGACTACATATCTCTTCATCCTAAGCAACGGAAAACTAATTATCAAATGCTTCCTTGGTAGTAAGGCTGTCTTTCTTGGGGGGAACTCCAACAACAATAGTGAGTTTTGTGTTGAAATATGGAATATAATCAAGGTAAAGAGAAAATGAAGTGAAATTCATCAGTTACGCAGTTGGGGGTGGGGGGCGGGGGTGGGAGGTATACTGGGTTTTTTGGTGGTGGAATATGGGCACTGGTGAAGGGATGGGTGTTTGAATATTGTATAACTGAGACATAAGCCGGAGAACTTTGTAACATTCCACATGGTGATTCAATTTAAAAAAAAAGTAGCATTAAAAAATTGAGTATATTAAAAGTACATTAACAATAACACGTGAATGTAAAGTTGTATTTCATTGTTGGATGTATCTTATCTGCTAATTGTGTCATCAGTGGGACCTCCAAGGACTTGATCCTCAACTCTTCTCTCTTTCCCATTTACTTTGGTAATGGTAATTATCTTTGTAATTAAATTGAATTGAATAACAATTCTTAGATAAATGTATCAAAATTAGCACTTGATAAATGATATCAAAAAAGGAGCCAAGAATGTTCTTTCATTACATTTTTCTCTTCCGAAATGGGTAAACACCCATTTACCAATACAAAATGTAACTTAAGTGTAGTAAGCTAAAGTGTAGTAAGGACATGTAACTAAAGTTTACTACACATGTGGGTCTTTCTTAAAATACTTCTAAGAATTGCTATTTTATTTAATTTAATTATGAGGGACAAAGTAATAGTTCAGATGTTAAG
The DNA here is from genome assembly GCF_027595985.1 of Sorex araneus. Classification (NCBI taxonomy): domain Eukaryota; kingdom Metazoa; phylum Chordata; class Mammalia; order Eulipotyphla; family Soricidae; genus Sorex; species Sorex araneus. Next base: position 174,478,898 of record NC_073305.1, read on the forward strand.
ACATTTCCCTGTGTGTGCCCAGCCAGGGTTCAATCCTCAGCATCCCATATGGTCCCCCAAGCACCATGAGAAGTAATTCCTGAGTGCAGAGCTATGAGTATCCCCTATGCATCACTGGTGTGACCAAAAAAAGCCAAAAAAAGTCCCATTTAATTTAACTGTTATTTAATTGTTAAATAATAATTTTATATCCCATCTACTTTTGGTAATCCCTTTGGTAATCTTCTTTAGATCCCATTCAAATGCCATAGATATGCTGATTAATATTTCTAACCCAAAATCCCACAGACTTTAGGTTCATCTATGCCATTGTATGGTGAAAGTTTCTACTTGAATATTTGAATAAATATTTGAATATCTCAGAAATCAGATGTCTAAAAGAAAAGTTATGTCCCAAAGTCCTCAGCCCTTAACAAACATGAGCCTGCATCTGCCATACATTCCCCTACCAGTTTGAGGTCTCTCCATTCCACAGGTGTCCATTCCAAAGTTGGATTCATTCTTTAATTTTTCTTCCCCTTGCCTCCGATTTCCATCAGAAAAAACTACTGGCCCTCCTTTCAAAGTATACCTGCACTATGGTCTGGTTTTCCTTCAGTTGCTATCTGTCCTTGAAGGACATTACGATAACTAGGTCCTTTTCCCCACATTCTCAATTTCTTTTTTTATGAAATTATTTTTATTATAGTTTTTTTAATATAATAAAAAAAACTATAGGGCTGGAGCGATAGCACAGCGGTTGGACATTCACCTTTCACGCGGCTGACCCGAGTTTGATTCCTCCTCCCCTCTCGGAGAGCCCGGCAAGCTACCAAGAGTATTGAGCCCATGGGGCAGAGCCTGGCAAGCTGCCCGTGTGTATTGGATATGCCAAAAACAGTAACAATAAGTCTCTCAATGAGAGACGTTACTGGTGCCCGCTCGAACAAATCGATGAGCAATGGGACGACAGTGACAGTGATGATAGTTTTTTTTTAATTAGTGAATAACCGCGAGGTACAGTTACAGACCTAGAAACTTTCGTGCTTGTGTTTTGGTCATACAATGTTCTAGTACCCATCCCTCCACCAGTGCCCATTACAATCTCAATTTCTTCATTCTCTTTTGTTCTTCATAACACCCAAGCAGCATTAAATATATTAGTTTAATTCATGTCCCCTGTACATAGTCTAAGGGTAATAACCTGTCTTGTTTTGCTCACTCTCCTAAAAGAGTACTGATTCAATAAATATTTATTGAATGGATGACAGGAAAGTAAGTGGCAGATAAGATTCCAGGGATGAAGCAACTAAAAATAGTAAACCTTCCTAGATTTTTTCAGGAAAAACGGCTTTCAAATAAATTCTACCTATTTGAGTGACCAAAATATATTCATTTAATCTGCAAGTGTATTTGTTTTATACCCCACATGTTAAACACTTTTCTTTTAAAAAAGCATTTGAACTACTTGATCAGTTACTGTTGCTGCATTAATTGGCTATAGCTTCTTTTACAGCCACAGTAGCCACTTTTAATTTTCAATCCTCTTCAGATACACTCACTTTCTTTTTAAACTACTATTTGTTTCTTAAGAATTATTCCTGTGTGAAGACAAAGGAAAGGCTACCATGACAATATGATGTGTATTAAAATGATTCAAAAGTAGAATGGCATATGAACAATAAATAATTGTATGAGTATTGTCATTGAATTTTTAAAATGTACTTAGGGTTAGAGATTCTATTAAATTTTAAGTTCCTTGAAGGCAGAACAGTGCTTTGAACAGCTCTGCATTCGCCTCAGTGCCGGAAGGCATAATCTTTATGGAATATATATTAACAGAATAATTATGAATAAAAGTATCAGATATTTTCTGCCAAGGAGCATAGTGCTATTCCTTGATTCCTAGTGAAGAGAAAGCACAAGATAGTTGAAAAGACATTGGTGATATCAGTGCTTGACATTTGCCTGTTCTACGCGACTTTGGGGAAATCATTTTCAAGAACTGTGGAGTACTTTCCCGTTAGTAGCCAAAGGAATCTAAGGACCTCAACCAATTTGGTCTCTGTGGAGGTACCTGTGATCATGTGTAAATAAAGTTTAAATTGCAATGCAGGCATTCATTGTTAGTGGCTATGACTTTTTATTCCTAAACTATCTTCATTTCAAAGACAAAATCCAATCTGAGTTTCACTGAGTTCCAGCTAAGCATCTGCCCAGCCACTGAACTGGTACCACCCACTCTTGCAGGCTCCATCTCACTCAATTTAATTTTTGTTCAACTCTGCATACTAGAGGTAAATTCCCTCCACATTTATTTTCCTTTAGAACTCATTTATTACATGATATTTAAAATTGAGACTTAAAAAAATTTTTTGAGTTTTATCTTGAAAATCAAAAATTTAAGAATATGGGTCAGAGAACTTCTGGGAATATATCCTGAGGATGCAAAAGAGCACAGTAGAAATGATATCTGTACCTATATATTCATTGCAGCACTGTTCACAATAGCCCAAATCTGGAAACAACCTGAGTGCCGTAAAACAGATGACTGGTTAAAGAAACTTTGGTATATCTACACAATGGAATACTATGCAGCTTTTAGGAGAGATGAAGTCATGAAATTTGCTTATAAATGGATAAACATGGAGAGTATCATGCTAAGTGAAATGAGTCAGAAAGAGAGGGACAGATATAGAGGGACTGCACTCATTTGTGGAGTGTAGGGTAGCATCATATGAGGCTTACACCCAAGGACAGTAGATACAAGGGCCAGGGGGACTGCCCCATAGCTGAAAGCCTGCTTCATGAGGAGAGGGGAGAAGGCAGATGGAATAGAGAAGGGATCACTAAGAAAATGATGGCTGGAGGAACCAGTTGGGATGGGAGATGCATGCCGCAAGTAGACAGTGGACCAAACATGATGACCTCTCAGTGTCTTGTTGCAAGCTATAATGCCCAAAAGTAAAGAGAGAATATGGGGAATATTGTCTGCCTTAGAGGCAGGGGGAGGGTGGGAAAGTGGGGTATACTCGGGATATTGGTGGTGGGGAATGTGCACTGGTGGAGGGATAGGTGTTTGATCGTTGTGAGATTGTAGCCCAAACATGAAAGCTTGTAACTATCTCATGGTGATTCAATAAAATTTTAAAAATTAAAAAAAAGAATAGGGGTCAGAGAGAGAATAAACCATAGCTGATCTGGTTTCCACCTCTAGTGCCACATTTGACCCCCTCGAGCCATACCAGGAGTGATCCCTGAGCATATCACCCAACGTAAGACCTGAGTAATTACAGGTGTGAGCCCAATGCCTGCTCCCAAATTTAGGAACAAAGCATTATCCATTCATTTTCGAGTAATGATTGAATTCTATAAATTGAGGAAATGGAAAATCTTTCATCCAGATTAGATTTTAACTTCTGTTTGGCTATTGTCAAGTGTTTTGCACAAAAAAAAATTAAAAATAATTGGTTTCTTATAACAAGATCCTTTCAAAGAGTGAGAATCCAGTCAGGGGAAAATAAAACAATTTGATTTTTGAACTTTTCAGAACTTGATGATTTGCTTTAATGGGCCTTGTGTACTTGTTCAGTCTGATGTGCCGATTCTTCCAAAATCTCTTTTGGTACTTCATAAGATAGTTCTAACTTTTAGTAATTATAATAAAAATCATATCACTCAAAATCTGTGGGGGGAAAAACGCAGTTCAGATATTACTGGGTAGCCAATAAAAAAGAAAAAATGCACCCAATTTATAATTAGAGATGGGGCTAGAGAGATAGTTATGGAGGAACAGGTGTCTTTCTTTGTGATTGACTCTGTTTCCATCTCTGGCACCAGATTGTCTCTGGAGTAGCAGCAGGTACAGTTCTGGAGACTGCCACCAAGCATCAGCCCGGAGACCCCCAAGCATGACTGGTGTGGAGGGACAATCGTGGCAGTGCAGATTCAAAGCAACACCACATCCTCTGAGGCTAGCATGGGACCGTCAGCTCAGTTGACAGAATCATCAGAAATGGCCCCTATATTCTCTGCGCATGACTTGAGAGCCCCCCAATTTTCAAAAATACATTTAGGATGTTCTGATTATTTGCCCTTATATTAAGCAATGAAAACTAATGTACTTCTGAGAAAAAATGTTACCTTTAGAATCTAAAGAGAGAACTTTCTTGTTTTATTTCAATGAATCCTATCACCATTGAAATCTATCTTAAGACCTCTGATAATATGTTTGGATTAATCTAAAGAAACTTGATTTAGTTAGATTACTTATAAAAGCCATTTACAGATTCTATATTCATATAGTATTATCAACTTAATTTAAAACAGCTATATTATGTAGTTGATATATAATATGTATATCTAGACTTAGCTATGTAAATGTATTATATATAGTTAAGGTATATAAATATGTAATTTGCACCTATATACATTATCAATTGGAAACGGTGACTACCATTATTCTTCGCTCTATAAATATTAACTATGGTATTGATAATGATATTTATGATGATGATAATATGGTTATGCTGGCAATAATGTTCAGTTTTTCATGATATCAAAAAAGAAGTCAAGAATGTTTTGTCATTCTACTTTTATCTTTCGTAATGGGGAACCATTTATCCATTTGCCAATACAAAATGGAATTAATGTGTACTAAATGTGAGTTTTTATTTTATTGTGAGGGCACATGTAGGTCTTTCTTTAAATAGTTCTAAGAATTGTTGATACCATGCATTCGTTTTATAGTTCCATTTTATAAAATCCCATTGTGTTCTCTACAATATAATTTAAAAAAAAAACAACTAAAGGAATATAATGGTCAAAGAAAAGAAACCTCTGTAGCACTGGCCTCATTGTTTGCAGAGATAAATTGAAATGGCTTCCCTTAGGAAATGTGATCCATTCCAGCACTTTATGGCAGACAGAGTATTTTGTGCTTAAAAGTTGTGTTGTGCCCTATTCTTTCTTCATTCCAGGATAGCCTGTGTAAATGGACACACAACCACAACTTGAAAAAAAGGATCTGAGTATATGAACATGCCATCCAAGTTAATGATGCCATGGATTATAATGCAATAAAATAATAATCCATCTCTGCTTCTGGTGCTGTGCTTTTAATTCAGCAATGACATCCTATATGAAGATGTTTATCTTGCACTTCTCTCTGGCTGTGGAAATTATTCTCCTGCCATCAGCAGGGGACTATCTGATGTTTCACCCATAGGGTATATGAGCCCTGGCGATTAAAAGGATTACTTCTTTGCTTACTCAGAAAGGATTAATGGGCGAGAGCAAAGGCTTTGTTTAAAAATCATGTGCCATGACTTCCTGGAGCTCAGGAAAGAGTCTAAGCAGTATTAGGGCATTTTATGAAGAAGCTTTTTATTCAAAAATTAAACTCTTGATCTAGCAAATTGTCCCTTCTTGATGAATGCTGAGCTTGTATTAACTGAACAATCATTTTCTAGTAATATGCTGTAATTGTGTTTGACATTCCTTTAACCCAGAGTGTGCCAGACTGTTTGGCTCTGCTTGTGTATTGGGGGAAACTACTTTTTCAGTGTATTTTTAATGTGATTTTTTTTCATTTTTTGTAATCTAAAACATGAAATCCTGTATACCTAACAATATATCCAAACAAGATAAAAGAACAGCATCTTATAATGTCCTTGCATAGTTCGGTTCTTTCAATTTTACAGTGAATGACCTTTTAATTTATATATATATGATACATACATTCATATTACTTTTAGTTTTCTTTGTATAGGCCAACAAATGCAATAGCAAGTACAGTATTTTATTTGACTCAGACATTAATTTATGGCAATGTGTGAGATTCCAAAATTGGGAAATCCTTCATGAAATCTACTATTGATGTTTTTAAAAAATCAAGGGTAAAATATGCAAGAACACCAACAAAATAAATAGCAGCAGCAAACCTCAAAATACATTAGATATTGTCTATAAAACATTGATTTTATGTGTAATTTTCAGTTTTGAAAATCATAGTTCCTTCCTTCCTCCCCTCCCTCCCTTTCTTCCTTCCCTCCCTCCCTCCTTCCCTCCGCCATCCCTCCTTCCCTCCCTTTCTCCCTCCCTTCCTCCCTCCCCTCCTTCCTCCCTTCCTTTCTCCCTTCCTCCCTTCCTCCCTATTTCCCTCCCTTCCTCCCTATTTCCCTCCCTCCTTCCCTCCCTCCCTTCCTTCCTTCCTTCCTTCCTTCCTTCCTTCCTTCCTTCCTTCCTTCCTTCCTTCCTTCCTTCCCTCCCTCCCTCCCTCTCTCTTTCTTTCCTTCCTTCTTAGATAACCTAAAATGAGATTTTAAATGAGGAATGTGTTTTTACTGAGATATAAATTTTTCTCTCATGTTATTCCAAGAATAATGAGAAATTGCTGCTTTTCTCTACGGAGTCACTAAAATGCAATTGACAGTGTATTGTGTAGTAAGAGATTAAATCTGAATTATAATCTTGATTTGAGTCTTCCTTCTCTGTGCCTTTCTTTGGACTCATGAGCCCTCAGAGAGTTTTTCATGGTCATTCATTTCAGGAGCTAGAAATCCAGCACCGCATAGACAAGATGGGTATATCTATCCTGCTATTCTCACATTCCTCCTTGCCCTTCTCTCAATACACTCATTGTTTCAGGATTGGAAGTACTGTGCCCAGCTACCAAGCTCTACATTCAGAAATAGAAGAGAATAATTCTTTTAAAGATATTTCCATGTGACACAAACTTAACTTTCTTAAATGAAGATGGGCATTCTTAAATTAAAAAAAGGTTTAATTTCTTTTCTTGCCCATAGATGGCACAGATGGACAGTATCTTCCTAAACAATAATTAACTGTGGCTAAATGACATGCAAATAATGTAGCATTCTGTAAAAATTCTTCGCTTTTCATGATTGTTCTATGCAGCGCAAATGAAAGGTGGTTCTGACCCACTTGCAACTTTGCTGGGTTTTCAGTATGGAAAAAATGATCTAATCATTTGTGTTGTTTCCCATAGAAACTGAAAATTTTCTTATTAACCTCCATGACATCTGAATATATGTATGTTTACTGCCAACTCTACTAACTTATTGATACATTTTACATTAAGCTGCATGGTAAATTTGCAAATGCAGCAATTATTGCAGTGAATTGAATTTCAGAGGTAATGCCCTGGATTTTTTTTCTTCAAGACAATACAAATGATGCTGTCTAATGCTGGTGATAACTAGCCACAAGCCAAGTAAATTCCAATAAGTACAAAGTTTATAATGAGATGGTGGCTTTTCTTTTATAGAAGGAGGAAAATTGGTAACGCAAATCAAGATTTTTTTCTCCCATGAACTTTATTAAATCAAATGGATCATGATCTGGTATTTAAAGCCAATAGCTCCTCTTTAATTTCTTGAGGTAGTGTTTCATAATTTTCCTTGTATAGGTCCTTCACCTCTTTGGTTAAGCTGATTCCAAGGTACTTGATTTTCTGAGGTACTATCGTGGATGGGATTATTTTTTTAAATGTCTCTTACTTATCTTTCATTATTTGTATATAAGAAAACCATGGACTTTTGAGTGTTGATTTTGGAGCCTGCGACTTCACTATATTGACCTATTGTTTCTAAGAGATTTTCTGTAGAGTCTTTAGGGTTTTCTAAGTATAGTATCATATCTTCTGCAAATAGTGATAGCTTGAACTCTTCCTTTCCTATCTGTATGCCCTTGATATCTTTTTCTTGTCTAACTGCTGTGGCCAGACTTCCAGCACTAAACTGAATGGGAGTGGTGAAAGCGGGCAACCTTGCCTTGTGCCTGATCTTAGAGAGAAGGCTTTTAGTTTTTCCCCATTGAGAATGAAATTTGCCGTGGGCTTGTGGTAGATGGCTTTGACTATATTGAGGAAAGTTCCTTCGATGCCAATTTTGCTGAGAGTTTTCATCATAAACTGGTGCTGGATCTTGTCAAATGCTTTCTCTGCATCTATTGATATGAGCATAAGGTTTTTATTTTTTCTTTTATTGATATGGTTAATTATGTTGATTGATTTGCATTTGCGAATGTTAAACAATCCTTGCATCCCTGGGATGAATCCTACTTAGTCATGGTGTATGATCTTTTTGATGAGAGGTTGAATTCTATTTAGTAATATTTTGTTGAGGATCTTTGCATCTGTGTTCATTAGGGATATCAGTCTGTAATTCTCTTTCTTTGTGGTATCTCTGTCTGCTTTTGGTATCAGGATATTTGTGTCATAGAAACTGTTTGGAAGTGCTTTTGATACTTCAGTTTCCTGGAAAAACTTAAAGAGGATTGGGAGTAAGTCCTCTTTAAAGATTTGGAAGAATTTACTAGTGAATCCATCTGGGCCAGGACTTTTGTGCTTGGGGAGATTTTTATTACCATTTCAATGTCTTTGATGGTGATAGGTCTGTTCAGGCATTCCAGGTCTTCTTGGTTCAGCCTTGGGAGTCTATAGGAATCTAGAAATTTATCCATTTGCACAAGGTTTTCGTCTTTTGTGGCATAAAGATTCTCAAAGTAATCTCTGAGGATCCTTTGAATTTCTGTAGTTTCTGTTGTTATGTCCCCCTTTTCATTTCTGATTCAGTTTATTAGGGTTTTCTCTCTCAATATTTTTGTGAGTCTTGCTAGAGGTTTATCTATCTTGTTTATTTTCTCAAAGAACTAGCTCTTGGTTTCATTGATCTTTTGGATTGTTTTTTGGGTTTCCATCTTGTTAATTTCTGCTCTGAGTTTTATTATTTCCTTTCTCTTGTTCATAGTGGGCTCCTTTTGTTGATCATTCTCCAAGCTCTTAAGCTGTGAGGTTAGGTTACTTATGTGAGCTCACTCCTCCGTCTTGAAGAATGCTCGTAGAGCTATAAACTTTCCTCTTAACACAGCTTTTGCTGTGTCAAATGGAGACATATTTGAGTAAAATGAGGCCATGCTCATAGATAGAGAGAATTAACGTGATCAAAATAGCAATACTGCCCAAAGCAGTATACAAATTTAATGGTGTCCCTACCAGGGTACCTATGACATTTTTCAAAGAAATAGACAAAACACTCCTGAAATTCATATAGAACAATAAATCCCCATGAATAGCTAAAGCAATCCTTGGGGAAAAGAAGATGGGTGGCATAACCTTTCCCAACTCAAACTCTACTACAAACAGCAGTAATTAGACAGCATGGTATTGGGCTAGAAATAGACCTGCAGACCAATGGAACAGAGTTGAGTATCCTGTCACAGGATACTCTAAATATACCGCCACTTAATCTTTGACAAGGAAATAAGAAATGTGAAGTGGAACAAGGAAAGCCTCTTCAACAAGTGGTGCTGGGAAAACCGGATAGCTACCTGCAAAAAAATGAACTCTGACCTCAGTCTAATGCCAGGCATAAAAGTCAGATCAAAGTGGATTAAAGACCTCAATATCAGACATGAATCTTTAAGGTACATAGGGGAAAATGTAGGCAGAACTCTCCATGACATTGAAGCTAAAAGCATCTTTAAGGATGAAACAGCACTAACCAAGCAAGTAGAAGCAAACATAAACAAATGGGACTACATCAAACTAAGAAGCTTCTGCACTCCAAAAGAAATAGTGACCAAAATACAGAAAGAACCCACAGAATGGGGAAGAATATTTGCCCAATACCCATCTGATAAGGAGTTAATGTCCAGGATATACAAGACGCTAGTAGAATTGTACAAGAAAAAAACTCCAAAACCCCATCAAAAAATGGGGAGAAGAAATGAATAGAAGTTTCCTCAAAAAAGAAATACAAATGACCAAAAGGCACATGAAAAAATGCTCCACATTTTGGATCTCAGGGAGATGCAAATCAAAACAACAATGATATATCATCACACCACAGAGACTGGCACACATTCAAAAGAACAATAGCAACAAGTGCTGGCTTAGATGAGGGGGAAAAAGGGACACTCTTTCACTGTTGGTGGGAATACCAACTGGTCTAGCCTTTCTGGAAAACAATCTGAATAGTCCTTTAAAAACTAGAAATTGAGCTTCCATATGACCCTGTAACACCACTTCTGGGAATATATCCCGAGGATGCAAAAGAGCACAGTAGAAATGACATCTGTACCTATATGTTCATTGCAATACTGTTCACAATAGCCCAAATCTGGAAACAACCCAAGTGCCCTAGAACAGATACTGGTTAAAGAAACTTTGGTATATCTACACAATGGAATACTATGCAGCTGTTAGGAGAGATGAAGTCATGAAATTTGCTTATAAATGGATAGGCATGGAGAGTATCATGCTAAATGTAATGAGTCAGAAAGAGAGGGATAGGCATTGAGGACTGCACTCATTTGTGGAGTATAGAATAACATAACATGATGCTGACACCCAAGGACAGTATATAGATATAAGGCCAGAAGGATTGCCCCATACCTGGCAGCCTGCTTCATGACTGGAGGGGAGAAGGGATCACTAAGAAAATGAATGCTAGAGGAATCAGTCAGGATGGGAGCTGTGTGCAGAAAGTAGATAATGGACCAAACATGATGACCTCTCAGAGTCTGTGTTGTGAGCCATAATGCCCAAGAGTAGAGAGAAAGTATGGGGAATATTGTCTGCCATGAAGGCAGGGGGAGGGTGGGAAAGGGGGGCGTATACCGGGAATATTGGTGGTGGGAAGTGTGCACTGGGTGTTTGATCATTGTGTGATTGTAACCCAAATATGAAAGCTTTTAACTATCTCACGGTGATTCAATAAAATCTAAAAAAAAGTCAATAGCTCTAGTTAAAACAAAGTGGTATGATATGTGTGATTACAAACCTCTTCTAAAATGAAGGTCATAAAGATAATGAATGCTACGTTTTTAACTTGTCATTTTCTCACAAATGAGTCCATGTTTTAACTTTATTTAAATATAAGTTTAAATATTTTATTTAAGTAAAAATATCAATAGTGTTTTATATTTTTACTATTTTTCAGTGAGTAGCTTCAATGGATTTTAATTATCTGAGTTATTTGAAAATTAGGAATTCCCTTTTGTATCCATATGCTGTGATTATTCCTATATATTTCTTCAAAGTACTCATGTATAGACTGTTATTCCTAAATCTCCCCAAACCTTAAAGCTCCCTCCCATACCTCTCACTTTTCAGTTTTGGAATGATGCTGACTTAAAATAAAAGAACTGAAGGTATCTTCTAGACCCCTAATGCCAGCTACTTGCATCCCTTTCTTCCAGAAGATAAATTGCATTCTAGAACTCTTTTTTATCTGTCACAAGTTCCTTTTCCTTGCCCATAATGTCAGACATCATGCTCTGTTCACTTCTGGAAAGTTACTGCATTGGAGTAGGTCACTTTCATTATAAAACACCTCTTTCTGGATTAATGACACTCACCCAGTTTCCTTGATAGACACAAACACACAGTTTAAATCTTTAATTCCTGGCTTTTCTAGCCAAATGCCTTTGGTTTTGACATTCCACAGGCATGAACCACGGTCAATGCTCAAGTCTGAACTTTCCTTGGATATTGAGAATTTTATGGTAAAAAAATATACAACTTTGTATAAATAGTGTGGTGGCATTTGAATGAATACATAATAACCAGGAGGAACGAAAGTTATAAATACCCATGTATAAAATACTTTTGGGGACACCAAGACAAGAATGATGATGGAAAAGGCACTGGTGATTACAAGTATTATTACTAGAAGTTCTCAAAAGATTACTCATTTTATTTCTGCCAGATGACTTTTGGTCAATTCCTCTTTTCTGAGTGAATAATTAAATTAAAAATTGTTTCTTGAATTTGCCACATGTTTGTAGTCTACACAATGCTTAATCCTCTTGGGAGTTCCTGTACTGATGGTGACGTGAACATGTGTATTCTAGTTGTCATTCAACGCTGGGTCATCCACTGCCAGCTGACTAAATTGCCTCTGTAATTTCAGAAGGAAACCATGCTCGTTTTTTCACATTTTCTAATTACTTTGGATTCTTGACTTGACAAAACTATGACATTTGGGTCCGCTAAAATGTCTTCAAAGCCTGTCCATCTGTAGCTTCCTTGTTTTTGTCTATTCCCCCAAGTGTTTGCTTATTGTTTTAGCAGATTCAGAGAAAATCCTGTGACCTTTATATCAGTTAAAATTTAAAATACCTGATTTTCATTTACTACCACTGTTCATGCTTGTTTATTCAGTTCCAAACATTTCATAATAATATATTTTCCTTGGGAAACACTAAACATTTCTTTAATGAAAGCTTATATTATAGTAAGGTTATTTACATATGCATGAATGTAGTGATCCACAATCTAATTTATTCATCTGGAAAGTCAAAACTTCATTTTGTGAGGTGAACATAAGCTCACAGACTCCCTTGTGGTAGATTTAGATGAATATTCTCATTGCTTCAGAATATATCATGCATACCAAGTTAAGAGACATTGCAGAAGAATTGTCATTTCTGAATTTCATCAGGCAAAGTATATGTCTTCGCCTTGCCTTAAAACTTGCTATAGGCGAGAAGCTTGACGTGAAATTTTTTTCCTGCAGACTCATGGACTATTAACATACAGTTGACATGATATCATTTGCTTATCCTAAATTACATGCATTGAAGTCACTCTTATGCTATCCATATTGCTGCCAATGCTTATCTAATTTGTTTTCTAAGTTATTTGATTTTTAAAAATCTCTTCTCAAATGGGAGCTGAGAATGAGGCAGTCTTGCATTGTTTATCTACCACCTGACCTAGAATCCTCAGCTATGTTTGACTTGGGAGATTTAAGTAAAAGAAATGACAAGCCACGCTCTATAAGTCATATTGATTTCTTAAACTTTTGAGTTTCCAATATTTACCTTCATTTTGATTAAATACCTAGCATATAGAATTAAATTATTTCGTTAATGTGTATTGGAGGAGGAAAATAATTTATAACAGGAAGGCTACAAGTCTAAGGAATTTAGCCAGAAGTTGTGATTTAATATTGAGCAAGTAGCCTTCAAAATTTATTCTGATGGATTTATTTGTAAGTGCAAAGAAAGAATCTAAAATTTGTAGTGTGGGCTCTAATCATAAAAAAGTCTTGTTACTGAAAGATCTCATTGAAGTGGCTAATTTATTCTTGCCAATTGCCCATGGAAATGGAATTAAGCCTCGTTAACTTGAAATAGAATAGATTGTCCTCCGTGATGAAGGAGGACAGTCTCTGGAATGGGCAGAGGCAGAGCCTTCCAAGTAGATTTCTCTCACCTGGACTAGCCAAAGGGATTTCTAAAAATTGCTTATAAATCTTGCTTTTGATGATTTCTGAAATTGAATTAAGTTGAGCCGAAGCCTTTATTTCATTGAATTTTCATGCAAGTCAAGGATCAGTGGGCATGAATGAGAATTAAAGGGACCCGCAAAGAAAGCCCTAAAAAAATCCACTTACATTGCACTTGGACATCACAATTGGACTGAGTCCTGCATTGTCATTGATGGGTTTCTCAATCTTGTGAGTAATGATGGCATCCCGCAGTGCCAGCAAACCGAGGGCAATTTTCTGTAGTAGCTGTTGTGGCGAGTTTGTGTTAAGATGAAATGTTGTCATGAAACAAATTCATAAAGTCTGATACTTGCTTCTGTATGCTATGAGAAAATATTTTTCTCTGTTTGATCAAGTACAAAGTAGCCTCTCCAATAAAAGATTTGGAAAGGATGTATTAATGTTTCTTTGTTTGCATTCACTGCAACCATATGAATCACATTATTACTATAAAGGCAAAATAAATTGAGTGCACTATCTCTAGTTTTGTGGCATTAGGACTCATTTGACTTTTGTAGGTATTTTTCTGCTTCTTTATCAGCAACCAAAAATAGAAAATCTACATTACATCAATGGTTACAAAAGGACTGGGTGAATGGTTAATATTCTTCTCTTTTTTCATGCAGGAGAATAGTTTGAAAATGTCTGCTTGGATGTCAACCCAAACAGCTGAGCTTACTGTTTGATTAAGGAATTGGAGTTGCATGAGTGGGTTTATTGAAAATGGCAGAAACTGAACTGACAGATGTCTGCCCTGAAACTTCACTACTCTTGATCTTTTGTTCCAAAATACTTAGGATGGGGAGCCAGTGCTCTACTACAGCAGGTAGGGCTCTTGTTTTGCATGTGACTGACTGGTTTCAATCCCCTGGCATCCCATATGATTCCTTAGCCCACCAGCAGTGATTCCTGAGTGTAGAACCAGGAGTAAGCCCTGAGTACATCTGGGTGTGGCCCAGAAAACAAATATACTTAGGAATGAATGTTTGCACTGAAACAAAGACAAAGGGATCTTTAAGCATCTTGCAGTTACAATTCTAGCTACCTAAGGTAGTTTGAAAGCTGTTGACAATTGCAGATAAGTTTATATGGTCAATGAAGTTTCAACAGAAATTGCTAAAGAACACTTAAATGAAAAATTATCCCTGCGCAAAAGATAGCACAGCGGTTGAGCATTTGCCTTTCACGCGGCCAACCCGAGTTCGATTCTTCCACCCCTCTCGGAGAGCTCGGAAAGCCACCGAGAGTATGGAGCCTGCACGGCAGAGCCTGGCAAGCTACCTGTGCGTATTGGATATGCCAAAAACAGTAACAATAAGTCTCTTAATGAGAGACGTTACTGGTGCCCGCTCAAACAGTGACTCTCTTAAAAGATCATGTGCATGAACCTAGAGTAGTATATGTAAAGGGATATAGAAATTAGCTATATAAATAATAATGTATCACTTGTCATCTCGTTGATCTTTTATTTGCTCAAGCGGGTGCCAGTAATGTCTCCATTTGTCCCTGTCCCGTGCTAGGGTAGCCCAATGGTATCTGCTCACTCCAAGAACATGAAGAGCCTCAAACCGTTCATTCAGGGTTTTGACAAAGAAGTCTGAACATCTCATAGGTGGGCGGCCATTTGGTCTTTTGACATCCGGTGGAATCCAGTTGGTAACAGCTCTAGTTCAGCGGACATCTCTAAATCGAATTATTTGTTCGGCCCATCTGATTTTTGATACCTTGGCAATCAGCATCCCTGACTTTTCATTGTCGACAGAGGTCATAACTCCAGATTCCTTCTCTCACTTGAGTGAAACATGATACTCCAAGCATAGCTATTTCGATTCCTCTTTGGGATACCCGAATAGCGTTCTCATCCTGTTTTTGTAGGGCGCAGGTCTCTGAGGCATATGTTAGTGCAAGAGGAATGGTGGAGTCAAAAAGATGTGCCCGGAACTGGAGGTTCTTCATCCTCTTAACCACTTCTTTGACGCTCTTGAAAGCGTTCCATGCTGCTCTATTCCTCCTGCGCAGTTCTGGCACCAAGTTGTTCCTCATGTTGAGTTCTTGACCCGGGTACACATAGCTGGTGCATTTGGAGATGTTTGTTTCGTTGAGAGAGAATGTTTGTTCCATTGAGAGCATTTTTCATGAACATTGTTTTGGTGAGATTCAGCTGTAGTCCAACCTTTCTACAGTCACGGTCAAAGTCGGCCAGCATTTGTGCCTCTTGGCTAATGTTTGGTGTTATTAGAATGATGTCATCAGTGAAGCGGAGGTGGTATAGTTGCCAACCATCTATCTTCACTCCCATTTCTTCCCATTCCAGTCATTGCATGACATTCTCGAGGGTGGCACTCAAGAGTTTCGGTGAAATGGTATCACCCTTCTGAACTCCTCTTTATGTCAATGATTACTTCCTTGTAGAATGGTGAGATCCTGGCAGTGAATCCATAATACAGCTTGTGGAGGATCTGATGTACTGAGTTTGATCACCCTGATTGGCTAGGACTTCGATGACTGCTTCAGTCTAAACAGAATCAAAGGTCTTTTTTAAATCGATGAATGTTAGACAGAGCGGCATCTTGAACTCTCGAGAACCTTCAGTGAGCTTGGTCACTGTATGGATATGGTCAATCGTGCTGAATCCTTTTCAGAACCCAGCTTGCTCACATGGTTGTCCTTCATCTAGTGTTCTGCCTATTCTATTCAGGATGACTCAAGTGAACAACTTGTAGACGATGGACAACAGGCAGATTGGGCAATAGTGGCTGATGTCGTGGATGTCTCTCTTCTTGTACAGCAGAATGGTCCTGCTGGTTTTCCTTTGGGATGGAACCTTGCATATGGACAGGTAGCGTTTGAAGAGCCGAGCCAGTGTATTGATGAGTACTGGCGGCAGATTCTTCAGGTGTTCGGGTCTAACCTTGTCTGGACTGGGCGCTGTACATGTCTTTACTGAGGAAATACCATGTCAGATTTCAGAAGGAAGAATGTTGGGAATGACATATCTATCCTGCGGAATTTGGTATGTGGGCAGGTGGACATGGCTGTCAAAGAGATCCAAGTAGAAGTCATGAATAATCCTCCCCATTGCCCATCTGGAAGATGTGATAGAACCATCAGGATATTGGAGGGCAGTCATCTTAGTCTTGTAGTTGGCGAAGGACAGGCAAGTGTTGCGAATACTTTTCCTGGTTTTTTCCGCATTGGCTAACACTGCTGCTCTTATCTCTTTGAGGTCTTCCTTTATGGCAGAGCTTTGTGAGCTTGGACGTTAGCTTGTGGTTGCCACAGGCTCGTGCCAAACCATGATAGAGAATGAGCTTGAGAGTTTCCAAAGACAGGTGTCTGTTTGTGGCTTCCCCAGTCTCAGCATTTCTTGCACAGTCATGGAGGTACTGAACCAGTTGATCATATTCCTTATCAATGCTGTCAACGATGGCATCTTCCCATGTTGCCGCAATAGGGCCAAAGCACTCCCAGCTGGTGGTCATTCTGGGAGTTCTCTTCTTAATCTTAAACTTTGCAATCCTTTCTCCCCGCTCTGTGAAGTAGAATTTTGCACGAAGGAGACAATGGTCCAATTCCGTTTGAAATTTTGGGACAACAGTGACATCAGTCAGGCAAAACCTTCGATTGAATATGATGTGGTCAGTTTCATTATGGAACTGTCCACCAGGAAACTCCCGGCAGCGAGCCACATCTATTCAAGTGTAATCATCCGATTCAGTTGTTAGGCCTTCGAATGAATCAATGCTCATAGCCAGGTTTGTGTTGACAAGGACACTGACGATACAGACGCCTCTGTTGTCGCATGTTCCAAGGAACAGTTCTCCAGTGTAGAAAATGGTGTGATGTGATCGATGTGATCGTTTCGGCCAGACCAATGATGTTGTACATGATTTTCTGTGCTTGCATCATCAGGTACTCTATGGATACTTCTGATGCCAGTATATGTGTGTTGAGATTACAGACAGTCATTTTAGTCTTTCTTCGTTTGGGCAGTCTGGTTTGTCCCTGCGATTTTATCAGCCTTTCTTTGCTCATCCTCTTTACCCTGCCATATTGGGGGCTCTTTCAGTGTGAGGCGAATGAGGCCCATTGTTGTTACTGTTTTTGGCATATTGAATATGCCCCGGGTAGCTTTCCAGGCTCTGCTGTGTGGGCAGGGTACTCTTAATAGCTTGCCGGTCTCTCCAAGAGGAATGGAGTCTTTTAGGGCAGCCTCCAATTGCCTTTACAGGTATTCCATGGTTCACATCATATTCACGCACATAATATGTAGTAATTAGAATATTTTCCCCTGGGTGCTCTAAATATTTTTAAATGTAGCAATATATAAACAACACAAACATTTTAAAAAGCAAAGTGATTAAATACACTGGGGCTGAGGCTTTTTACAATGAGTCTATACATACATTCAAAATTAGATTTTTTCCCACTTATGATAGGCAGTTTCAAGAGGTGATATAGCAGAGTTGTTAAGAATATACACGAAGGTTTTAGAACAGTTCTAGCAAGTATAAAGCACTAGATGAATATTAGCCTTTGGCCTCCAGAGGTATAATATAGTGAAATCAAGTTGCAAAAGTAATTCATTTCTTTCATAAAATTTGATTCAGGTCCAAGTAAAAAGCAATACTGGAAACACAGAGGAGTGTTAAAACTTTATCACCACACTTCAATTCATACTTCCTCTGATACTGTACTTTTTATTTTGAGAGTTAATTTTTACGAGGCTAATTTTAAAGTGCCCTTTTAATTTTAGATGACTTTTAGATTTATTGAAAAAAATTGCAAAATTACAGTTCTATATTCCCTAAACCCAGATTCTCCTATTATTAACAATATAATTATTTTGCTTCCTTAATATTAATAACTTGCTTGTGATAAAGTACATTATTAAAACCAGCATGCTGTTTGTCCCTATTACCTTGGTTCTGACCTGAAGTTCCACTTCTGTTCTGAGACCCATTGGAGACTCATCACAGTCTTTGCGTCTCATTGGGCACCTCTGGGCTAATACTATTGTCAGCCTTGTTTCTGACTGATGACCTTGACAGTTTTGAAAGTGTAGTTGTCAAGAATTCAGTCCCATGTCGTTCATCAGTAGAAATTTGCCTGGGATCTTTTAAATGATCCTACCAGGGTTATGGATTTGGGGGACTAAGACCCCCGAGGTGGCGTTTATTTTCATCACATCCTGTTAAGATACACGTTATCAATCTGTCATCCTTATGGATGTTAACCTTGATCATAGAGCTGAGGTAGGGTTATTCCTCTTGCTTTGCCCTGCCTGTGTTTTTTAGATGGAAGTCAATTTGTAAAACCCATAGTTAAGGAATGGGGATATATGCTCTGCCTCTTTGTAGATAGATTATTTACATAAGCTTTTCTTTTTGCATTCTACTATGGGAGAGCTTCATCTGTTCTTTCCTCATTTATTAATCCCATCATTTAAATTAGTATGAACTCATAAATATTCATTCAAGCTTTGTCTCTGAAAGTAGTTTCATTGACTCTATGAATACCTGACTGTATTTATTGGCATGTCCCCCGATAGCCCTTGCTGGTTTTGTTTTCCAGCACTTCCTTACTCTCTAGCTTCACAAAAGGCGTTAGACTGTTTTTGACTATTTTCCAACCCAGTACTAAAGTCATCCATTTCTCCAGGAGTTCCGGTTCTTTTCACTGGAGGATGGGAATAGAAACTAAGGCATGAAGCGTGCTTTTTATTTCGGGGGCATTTTGTTTCTAGGCTGCTCAATTGATAAGATATACACCAAAGTAAGAGTAGTATATAGTTCATAGGAACTGTATTTGAACATAATCATAAATGTTTCTATTTATCCATCTACTTGGTATAGATAAATTTATAATAAATTAAATTGGATCCGGAGCTGATGAATGCAAGTCTGATTCTCTATCACATGGCTCATTCTTGCCCTCTCTCCTTTCTCGTTTGGAATCTTTTGCTAATTTACTAACATGGGAGTGCTAGAAGACAAGGTGGATGGTAGGTCAAAAATGAAGGGAATCCGAAGAAAGTCTGTACTTTAGGTAATTTGAATTAATGTATATTCATGCTAAATATATACATGCTTTTACATTTGGTTTTTGTTTGTGTGTCACACCCAACAGTACTTACAGCTTACTACTGGTTCTGTGCTCCAGGATCACTTTCCTTGGTGCTCAGGGAACCTACTATGGTGCTAGGGATTGAACCCAGGTTGGCAGTGTGCAAGGCAAGTGTTTTACCCACTGTACTATCTCTCCAGCCCCTAAATGTTATACTTCTACAGTCAAGCTCCATAAAAGTGTTCGTGGATTTATTTTCTATTTGTTAGCAAGGTTTTTATTCCTTGTATGAGTGAATAATAGTCTGAAATACAAAGAGACAAACATTTCTGGGTTACACTTTGCGTTATTTCTTTCCCTTTTTAAATTCTTCTCAATAATGTTACAGGCATATGTATTGTACCCAAAAATTGGCTATTTTTTTCTGGGACCTATGTTTGGATTCTAACCAATAGCACACTCTCTTGGTTACTGTAGTTTTACAGAAAATATTGAAATTGGATGGCATAGGTCCTCCAGCTTAATTCTTCTATGTTACTAGTTATTATTGTTTATTTTCCTTTCAATATAATTTCAGAGGCTGCTGCTGTCTACAGGAGAACTCGTTGGTCATTATCCCTTTTCTAATCATTCTTGGCTCTCAGTAATTGTTGTTGCAAAGTTTGAAATGTGTTAAAAATGTGCGTCTGTTGAGAGAGTATGGGGAATATTGTCTGCCTTAGAGGCAGGGGGAGGGTGGGAAAAAGGGGGTTATACCCGGGATATTGGTGGTGGGGAATGTGCACTGGTGGAGGGATGGGTGTTTGATCATTGTGAAATTGTAACCCAAAATGAAAGCTTGTAACTATCTCACGGTGATTCAATAAAATTTTAAAAAATAATTCAAAAAAAGAGATTTGGAAGAATTCTAAAGAATTCTAAAGTACCAGCATTGAAAAATTATTTCAAGAAATTTCAAAAAATATTTGCTTCTGCTATGAAGGTATTCACTCACAAAATCTTTGAACAATTGAAAGAGCATCACAAAAGTTGTAATTCATCCTCTGCAGCTTTTTTATCTAATAAATTAAATTTATGGCTGCACAAATTTGAATGTGTTTTAATCCTTTTAAAAAATATAAGCATTTCACTCTACACAACAACTGCAATGTTGTTGGGAGAATTTATTTGGAAAGACCACTAAGAATTAAACATGCTTAGAACTTTAAAATTATTTAATAAATGTTACTTATTTTTATACTTAGCTCATTTTCTCATTAAAAACTTGTGCAGAATTTAACCTCACATAATAGTCTTGAATAAAATTTATTATATTTTTAAAGCACAATGCTGTATTATATAAAAAAAGTCCCCCTGCCATATAAATATATTTAATTTTACCCTAGGATACGTTGAACATTTGAAAGGTTAAAGTTAATGGGTTTTGAAAAGTATTAAATTTTTATTAAAAGCACAACTTTGAGACTATATAAATGCATTCTTTGAAATATGGTAATGTGATAAAATGAATATTAGGAACTTTTTTACATATTTCTCTGTTGAATGTTTGACAATTTGAGTTTATGTAATATGTTTCTGCAGGATAAAACATGACATTTAAAAAAAGTCATTACAGAAATACAGTAATGAGCAGATGTGTGAGAAGTACTTTGTCCTTCCTTCTTTTGTATTACAACAGATGAAGATCACTTTTTCAAAAGGTCCTTCTTGGGCTTCCTTGACATTATTTAGGTTTCATGTTGAACTAGCACCAAGAGTAAACAGGTCAGTGATGTAGAAAAGATGA
This sequence comes from Sorex araneus, assembly GCF_027595985.1. Classification (NCBI taxonomy): domain Eukaryota; kingdom Metazoa; phylum Chordata; class Mammalia; order Eulipotyphla; family Soricidae; genus Sorex; species Sorex araneus. The sequence goes on from NC_073305.1 coordinate 174,500,027, forward strand.
ACTGTTCCAAGTTATGTCTGGTAAAAAGTGTACTAGAGTAGTACCACTAGGAACATTTCCCAAAGTGAGTGATACCTTCCCTGGGAACACCGACATAATTGGGGAGGGGGCAATAGAAGACTTGGGTGCAGTTGGGGGTGCTTTCTTTTACTCTTCTTCTAGAAAGTAGATTTCGAAAGGGGGTAGGTATTGTGTATAATTTTTTTTATGAAAAGGAGAAAGCAGGTCAAATAGTTTGGGAAGCTCTACTAGATAGTGGATTAGTCTGAAAAATAAAAATAAATTAATTCCCTGAACACCAGAAAACCTATTGTAATCTCTTTCTCTCTCTCCTTCCTTCCTAGACCCACAGGTGCTCCAGGAATCATGTGATGCTAGGGCTAGAACCCAGGCCTTTGACATATAGACCATGTGTTGCAGCCTGCGAAGCTACCTTTCTAGCTTGAGCACATTATTTCATATATATATAAGTATATATATATGTGTGTATATGTGTATATGTATATATATGTGTGTGTTATTTTTATATTTAATATAGCAGTACTCTCAATATAGCAGAGTATTTAATATAGCAGAGTTCTTAATATATAATATAGCAGAGTTCTTACTATAGCTGAGTATTTAATATAGCAGCAATCTCCCCAGGCATCACCAGGTATGACTCAGTTGTCTTTTGAGCATTGCCAAGGCTGGTTGCTGTTTCCTGACAACACGGCCTCAGGCAGCACCAGGTACTTGGGCCCTATCATTAAGCCACCCAGACCTGTTGGCTAAGTCACCAGGAGTGACCCTAAGTCCCCTGAGCACCACTCAGGAACAACTCCCCCAAATAAACTAATAGTGTTTATGGTTTAATGATGTTTTAAAATCCTAACAAATTATTATTTCAATAATAGCATTATAATAATGCTAGTTTTCATCATGTATCAAATCTATAATGTTTGCAGCCTGTTGAACAATGAAGATTGGAACTTAAAAGTAAAAACATAGTTTTATAAATCACTTTTATTTTCTGAAAATAAAAGAAAAAATATTCTCTTAACCAAGTTTTCATCAGATTGATTTAAACTTTATAGGGAAATATATAAATAGTTTAATAGTAATTTTAGTCTTTGGATTTGAATATTAAACTTCATTATTGTCTAACCTGATCAGTATATCTGTTGAAATACAGAACACTGCTCTTGTTTTCAACATGATTTCTAGAAAGTTATTTGCTCCTCTACTGGTGGTGTTTATTTAGACTGCCTCTAAAATGATAGAATCCAAGTGTTAATATTGTTGGTGTACTATTTAAAATTTGACAAGTCAGGAAGTGAAGATAAAAGAAATTTGATTTATGGAGTCTGAATATTATCACTAGTTAATCACCTCTTAATCACCTCTGTAACAGCAAAGTTTTGAGCTGTTTCTATTCTTCGTGAGTCTCATTGTCTGATAGGTACTGGCAACAAAGAACAAATACTTGAAGAAGTTTATGCTCATTGATGGAAACAAAAAGCACACAGGTACCTTTTATCCAGATTATGTTAGAACTATAACTTGCTCAAGAACCACTGGAATAGAGCCTTGGCCCTTGAAAGTATGTGTGTTAGGCAGTGGTGGCTGGACAGAGAGCTAGTCATGGCCCTTTCCCATGAGGGACGCTGTCTTTGGGAAGTGTGGAGGTGAATTCCAGGCCTTCAACGCAACCTAAACTCAATATTTAATGAGGAAGCAGTGTTTTCAAACTGAGGATCATATAGCAAGCGGCTGTAATAGATGAAGGAAGAGAATTCTACAGTCACCCTCATTTTCTAACTGAACTTTCTATACTGCATCGAGAAAAAAATAGAAGAGATAGGAGTGTGGGAATGGTATTAGGATAGATTCATGGACAAATTCATAGAACATAATGGGCAATTTAGACTTTGGCCTATACACATATGGTGGGTTAATTTTTAGCACGGTAACAATGGAAAAACAAGACTTTTAAAATCAGAGGTCCTGGCATAACTAGATATCTAGATCTGGGAAAACAGCAACAAAACTTTGACCCCTTTCTTGTTTTATAGAGGTTTCTACTACTGTCCCACATAGATCATTTTTACTTGCTATGACTAGGTATGTAATTTGAGGGTGTCTGGGAACAGTAAAAAATTTCCATACAGATTAATAGATAGTGTTCCTAGACTCACAAATGACCTACCTAACCATATCAAAAAAGAATGCTTTACTTTGGCTTAGCAGTTACTATATATAAAATCAACATGAAGACTTAAATAGTAAGTCTGGATATAAAGCCTGTGACTATACTGCTTCTAAAATAAAACAAGGTTTTAATAACTTTAGAAACAACATACTTATTAGAATGTAGAATTATCAGCAGAGAAAATGATAAATTTTATTTAATCAACATTAGAAAACAAGGAATGAATAGACAAGTCAAATGAAGAAAAATTCTCAACATATTTTGAGATATTTTGATACATATAATTAACAGAATACTTACTATGTATAAAGGACTTTAATAATGTGGTTATACACAGGCATAATGTCTTCAAAAATAAAAATGTGCAAAATTATAGAACAGAAACCTAGCAAAAAGAAAATATACAAGGAATTATGATGCAGAAATGCTCAAAATGATCCATAATCAAAAATTTTATAAAATTATCCTAAAATGAATATAACTACTAAAAAATGGTTAAAATTAGTAAAAAATAACAGAAGTATTATATGTTGACAAAGGGGCCAGATAAATAATACAGCAGTAATCACTTTTCTTGCATATACCTGACCTGGGTTTGATTCCTAGTATCCCATATACTTCCCCCTCAAGACTCATCAGAAGTGATCCCTGAGTGCAGAGCTAGGAGTAAGACCTGAGCACTGCTAGGTATGGCCCCAAAGCAAAAGCAAAACAAATAAACAAGTGCATCAAATAACTGGAACTGTCAGTAACTGAGCTAAGAATAGCACAGTCAATGCAGAAAAGTTTGGCAGATTTTTATAAATTTAAATGCATCTAACTACTCTAGTACCAATTGCACATCGAGGCAGTCCTCAAGGGCAAAAAAGAATATATGCCCACAATATGTTCACACAAGAATGTTCCCAGTAGTCAAAAACTGAAAATAAAATGTTAAAAAATTGAGAATAGATAAATTGCGGTATAGTGATGCCACAAAACACTCGGTAACCACAAGAGGAATTGACTATTAATATCCTTCTCAAAAAATCAAAATTTTGAAAACATGCTGGTTAAGAGAAATAAAAGTATAGATATTATATAGTTCTGTTTATTTTATTTTTATTTTTATTTTATTTTATTTTATTTTATTTGCTTTTTGGGTCACACCCAGCGATGCTCAGGGGTTACTCCTGGCTCTGCACTCAGGAATTACTCCTGGCGGTGCTTGGGGGACCATATGGGATGCCGGGGATCGAACCCGAGTCGGCCGCATGCAAGGCAAACGCCCTACCCACTGTGCTATCGCTCCGGCCCCTTATTTTATTTTTAAATTGTCAGAAGTTTTATTCAGACATCACCATTCTCATCATCTCTCACTTTTACATTATATTAGTTCTTTTACCTAATGTCCCTGCCTTTGGCCAATTCTTTCATCTATTTTCCTTCATACTGAAGCCTTATCTCCCTAAAATACTAGCAAATGTATGCTACTCACATGATTAAAATTCTTTACTAACACTCACTGTCCACAAGTTCATGTCTTCACACAGTACTGTTTAAAATGAAGGTAATCCTAAAATGTGCTAGAGTGTATGTCTTTCATTTATGATCCCATAAGCTTTGACACAAATCCACTCACCTTCCCCACATGGGAGAGAACAGTAACAGGTTTGTTAAGCAACATGCACAGACGCATAACTTATATGGAACAAAGTCAAAGTTGAACTGTGTCTGAGTCCAGACTTATGAGGCATACCCACCACACACATAGCCTCTTTTGATCATCCACCTCTAACCTTTGTTTCCTAAACGAGTCTTCATCCTTGGTTCTGAGTTGTGGTTCTCTTCATCCACAGCTGGCATCTTTAAGTCCTTTACACCTTCACCCTTTGGTTCCTGTCCATGATTCTCATAGGTTCTTCTAACTTGCTGACTTTATGATCCATTTCCACTCAAGTGTCTCTTAGGGAAGTCCATCTGCATCCCTCCAGTGGACATCCTTTAATAGTTCTGCTCAGCCACATAGGTTGGTTAGGAGCTTATTCTCATATGTGTCATTTTAAAAATTTCAAGGTATGTTCATGTATTTCTCCCCCTTAAATTAGATATTATCCAAAATGAACTCATCCATATTTGCTTTTCCCAGTCCCTAATGTATGAAAAAGAAGAGCCATAATCATTGTTGAATCAATGAAAATTTTACTGCCGGGCCGTCTAGCATCAAAGTGGTCTTTGTCTAATTTTCATCTCTCATTGTAATCTGTCAGGCAGCAATAAAATGATTTAAAGCTTAACTGAAAACTCAAAAATCAAAAAAAAAAAAAAAAGAAAAAGGAAGGGGTGATATGTTTCCTGGACTGAGTAATACAGTGAGGTTACTCTTTAACGGCACTGGAGAAATGTGGAATTTTTTTTAGAGTTTGAAGTGATTGGCTGAAATATTAAGCCGCTTTGCCAGCTGTTCAAAAAATGGATTGCTCCCAGCATATAAATAACTACTGTTATGTCCCTATAAAATTCTAGACCTTGAATGGCATATTTGATTAGAGTGAAATAAAAAAGAAAGAATTGTTATAAACAAGAAGCTGAGATTAAAAAAGGTGTATGAAGTAACTACCCATGGTGAGTTAAAAGAGTCTTTCCAAGAGTAGACATAGAAAATTGAATAAAATACTCGCAATCTTAAGGAAATGAAAATGTAGAACTTCATGGAGTTTAATCATACTTGTAGCAATCTTTCACTTTTATTCCTTCAGGTGGGGTTTATTGCAAGGAAGAATCAGTCACATACCATTTTTAACCATTTCTACCCCATTTATAGCAATGTTCAGTGCCTGCTGCTGAGACATTCCTAAAAGAAACTTGGTGTGCTTCCGGTAATATTAATTACTAAGTGGATTCTACACCTGTGAAGAGTAGTAGCTTGTTAGTTTCCTTTGTCTCTTTCAAGTATCCAGATCAGAATTATCTTTTCATTGTCACCATCAACCTACCTGACCTTAGCTATATTCACATAAATCCAAAGTGACAGTGTTGCACTCTGCATGTTATATTGTCATGGCAGAAATTCATTCTTTATTCAGGTCATTATAGTTAACTGACTTGAACAACTTGAATGTAGGGAATGCCTGCTGATAATCATAGAAATGATGAAGAGAAAGAAGAAAAAAGAATTCTTGAAATCAATGTATAATTTCTATCAGCAAGCACCGTTTAGCATTGAACTTGTACAAATATATCATTGTTAAAGAAAAATACTGAAGTGGCAACTCACAGTTCGCTGACTTAAGGTCGAACAACAACATTGGTGGAAGGAGGTAGGTGATAGGAGGAAGTGTAGTAATTAGTTTAAACATTCTCAGGAGAAAAGAGGGCAGAAAGGCAAGAAGTAGCTTGGAAGGGCCATCCATAGATGAGTGTGCTATGATGCCCCACTCACAAGGAAGAGAGCTGTAGAAATGGTACAAACACCCCAGTCCTTCCTGGGCCATTGGTATATCCTTGTTTATGTTCATGATCTCTCACTGGACAAGAAGAATGCAACGTTGTCCTTAGAGGGGAGGTCAAAAAGGGAGACTACCATACTGAACCTGGGTCAACTGTTGCTTTTTCATTAGCAATAAAATATAATTTTATGAAGATACAAACATGTACACTGTGATTCATTTGTTACCACTTCTGGTCAAATCTTTCAACCCCACCATTGGTGTCTGAGAATGAAGATGTATGATTGAGTTTACTTTGGTGGCCGCTTCTTGTTGATTGCACCAAGTAGATATTATACTCCTTGCTCCAACTTGGAAACCTGTTCCCTCCAGCTTGCAGAGAACTGGCTGCTGGCTGGGCTCACATCCTTAGGTCATGCATGTTTCATTTCTAAATGTTTGCCTGACTTATATCCCCTAACATGCTTCTGCATGAGGCTTGGCTTCTGCCTTCTTTTCATTCTTGCTTCTACCCCTGAACTCTCTCAGTTTTTGAAATCCATCCACCAACCATTGTGTAGTCCTCTCTGCAACGTTGACAACGTACCAGAATGATTTGTAGCCTCCCTTTACCCCTACTCTCAAGCTCCTATTTAGAGCCTTCGTTCCCCGTATGATGGTATTCAGAAGCGGGGGTCTTTGGAGGATATCAGGAGGTGGGACTATCCCCAGGTAAAGATCCAGTGAGAAGACGCTGGCAGAGCTCCGGGAGACAGTGTCACCAGGAGCTTCGCCAATTAGCATCTGAGTCTTGGGTTTTCCACAATTTTGAGAAGTTAATTTCTGTGAACTCACTCCATCTATATTTTTTCAGTGCAATCTGAGCTGATTACATGACAAAGAGCATTGATTGCCATGGGGGCCACACCCAGCAGACTCAGGGGGCCATATGTGGTGCAGAAGTTGGAATCTGTGCCAACCAGAAGCAAGGCAAGTGCCATAACCCTGTACTATCTCTCTGACCCCTATACTATACAGGAGAACTTACAGATGAGGAAAAGAAAACCCAGAGCACTTTGTTCAAGAATCTAGTTAATTAGTATCCTATTTGACTAAATAACAACTTTTTGTGGTTTTTAACTACACAGTACTAAGTTTAAAAATGGATAATCAGCATTAAGCATATAGTTTTAAAAATCATATTTCTTATGGGCAAGATAAGAACTATAACTTTTGGCATCTTATATTTAAAATGAAAAATTTTTTGAATTTTATTTAATCCCTAGGGCACTCATATATATACATATATATAAATATATATATGCAGGTGCTAACTTAGTAGCACTTGACCCATTCACTATCCATAAGCACTATATCTAAACACGAGACACACGTGACTTCATTAGAAAATGCTTCTAATTGTAGTGATAATATTTTTGTCATATTTTGAAGACAAAAATAAAATAGGAAATTTCTTGGAATTTTTTTGAATTGCTAAGGCAATAGCAATTAAAAAATTTAAAAAATGATTTTATTTTCTCTTCAGTAGCTTTTTTCTGGAAGAGAAATTTCTTTGGGGTGACCCCAAGGAAAGGTCAAACTATTGGTATCACCTTGTGAAACTGCAGTGGAAACTGGGGCCAACTTCATGAATCGCAGATGACCTCTGTCTGTTTGGGGCCAGTCACAGAGCAACTGTGGTCATTAATACAGTCCTGTATGTCCAGTGGTCTCCTGGGGACAAGTTTTAGCTTGTTTTGGCACTGAAAATAAGAGGGCATTATGTTTCTAAGGAAGAACTCAGAATTAAATTCATATCTGCATGTTTGGGCCTGGAATATTTAAAGTTTACTTTTAAGCAAAGCTTCCGCAATTTTACATTCCCAGTTACAGAAAATGTACTGAAAATGAAAGATTTTCAGATTGAGCTGTTTTGTGAATATCATTTCATCAGCTGCACGTAAAATCCAATTCATCTCTTGAGGCCATTCTGCTTAAGTCAGCAATTGGAAGACAGAGCTAGAGATTTGCAGACATCAAATAGCAGGGATGGCAAAATGCTGCCATTCCTGTTAGGAACGAAATCTGATGTGCTCCTGTGAAGTGGTCCTTCTAAAAGAGGTGGAGGACCCCTTTCAATAATTGTATTCTATCTTTATAATTGGACAGGACCAAACACTGTAACATTGGAGATTAATGCACATTGAATTGCATGCTTGGTGAGTTACAGAACAACAACAACAACAACAAAGTGGAGGGCAAGATTTAGCATCCTGTTATCAAATAGATTTTTTTTTAACATGCTTCTGTTTAATGCTAGGAATCAAATAGATTTTTATTAACAGAATCATTGATCTTCCTGGAGATGTCTGCTTACCTTTTTTGCCATCTACCTAAATGGGCTCTCTTTATTTCTTACATAATACAGAGAAGATTTTATTTTCTCCATGTTTGTTTCTCCTTAGCAGATGGTATTTATAGAATCCAAAAATCTCAGATTTTTTCCTTTGTAAATTTCTTTTGAAATTTAAAACCCTTTCAGAACGTTAGTCCTGGGACAGATTACAGATATCCTGCTTGCCTATGCATGCTGATTCATCTTCCCCCGGGGATGTGGAGAAACTTTATGAGTATTTTGAAGAGGAGGGAAGTCCAATGAGGGATTACTTTTGTGAATAAGAGCACATAGCCCTGCCCTTGAGTTTTGGGTGATCAGTAAAAACTGAGTTCTGGGTGCTGATATCACTTGGAGAATTTATTTATTTATATTTTTGGGTGTATTTTTTAAATTTATTTTTTATTTCTTTTTCCCCATCATTTTCATAGTAGAATCATTTCAGGCATACACTATTCCAACACCAATCCCATAACCAATGTCCCCCTTTCCTCCATCAATATCCTTGGGGGTTCCTCCCATTCCTCAGCCTGTCTTCTTGGCAGGCATATAACAAATTTATTTAATGTTCGTCCAATAAAATATAAAGAAGTAGCAAGTAGGATCATTGTAAGAATCATTAAAAGTCAACTTGTGATGATTGATTGCTACATGTTTATAATCTTTCTTAATCTAGTAGAGAACAACAATATACAACATGCTCATTGACACCTAATGGAAAGTTTCTCTTGTCCTTTAAAGGACCTCTTTTAATGCTTCTTGCAGAACTCCTTTTCAAGGCTATGAATTCCGTAAGCTGTTGGCTGTCCATGAAGCTCTGTATCTTTTCTTTAAATTTGATTATTAACTAGCTGGATAGAGTATTCTTGGTATTCAATGTTAACTTCATTGAGTTTTTATACTATATCCTTCCATAGTCTTTTGGCTCATGGGGTCTCATTTGATTGATCTAATGTACATCTTCTGGTCTTTCCCTTGTACATTAGTTCCTCTTTGATTTTGCTACATTCAATATTCTGTCTCATTTTTGTATTTTGTCATGGTTGAGTATAATGTACCCTGGAGTTTCCCAAATTGGGTCTGTTTTCACTGAGACCCTTCAGGATGCTTGAATCTCAGTGCCTGTACCCTCAACTCTGGAAAGCTCTTATTGGTGATTGCTTTGACTGTTGTTTCTTCATCACATTTGCCTTCCTGTTCTTCAGGGACTCTAATGATTCTTATATTATTCATTTTGAACTCATCTCATAGTTCTCTGGCATACTCTTCATTTATTTTCAAACTCTCTTATGCCTTTCACTGTTCCTAGATGTGTCCTCATTTTCATCTTGGAGCCCTTTGATCTTCTGCCCACCTTCTTCTGTTGTTTTGCTGTTCAGAGCTTCTATTGTTTTTATATATTACCTACCATGCTCATCAATTCTGTCGTTTCTTTGTTTTTTTAATTGAATCACCCTGAGATACAGTTATAGAGCTTTCATGATTGGGTTAGAGTCATACAATGTTCCGACACCCATTCCTCCACCAGTGTACATTTCCCACCACCAATGTCCTCAGTTCCTTCCTGCCACATGCCTTCTACCAGCCTGTCCCTACAGCAAGTACTTTTCTCCTCTCTCTCTCTCTTTATATATATACATATATATGTATATGCATATATATATATATATATCCCTCTCTCTACTTTTGAGCATTATGGTTTGCAATACAGATACTGAGAGGCCATCATGTTTGGTCCTTTACCCACCATTAGCATATATCTCCTGTCCAGAGATACCCCTTCCAGCCATCATTGTCATAATGGTCCCTTCTCTATCCCAACTGCTCTCTCCTCTAGCCCTTGAGGCAGTCTTCCAACCATGGACCAATCCTCCTGGCCCTTGTCTCTACTATCCTTGTTCTTTCTATTGGTCTCATACTATTTTTTTATATTTCACCAATGAGTGCAGTTATTCTATGTCTGTCCTTCGCCTTATGGCATATTTCACTCAGCATGATACAATTCATGTCCATCAATTTATAACTGAATTTTATGACTTCTGTCATTTCTGACTGTAGTCATTCTTTATTTCAACCCTTATACTTCCTTGTGCTTTACTGACTATCTGTGCCATTGTTTTTTGTTTGTTTGTTTGTTTTTTAACTAATTGAGTATCCTTATGATAGTATTACTACAGGGCTGGAGTGATAGCACAGCGGGTAGGGTGTTTTCCTTGCATGCGGCCGACCTGGGTTTGATTCCTCTGCCCCTCTAGGAGAGCCCGGCAAGCTACCGAGAGTATCTCGCCCGCACAGCAGAGCCTGGCAAGCTACCCATGGCATTTTCGATATGCCAAAAACAGAACAATAAGTCTCACGATGGAGACGTTACTGGTGCCCACTTGAGCAAATCGATGAGCAGCGGGATGACAGTGACAGTGACAGTATTACTACAGACACTGCCTAAGGATTACTGGTGTCATTTATATCTTTGGTTGTATTGTTTTCACTCACTGAGCTTGGTAGGCTTCTATGAGTTTTCTCCATCGGTTTTCTTGTGTTCTTCCTGTGTTGGGAGTGAGTCTTTGTAATTAACCCCCATGGAAGATGCTGAGGGATTAAACAGGAGGTTGCTCTCTGCCTTCTCTGCCCATCTTGGGTTGGTTGAGCAGCAAGAAGGTGAGGAAGGTGCTATGCTGTGGGGCCTTAGTATGGAGCAGGTCAGTTGTGGAGGCTTCTGGGACCCAGCCAGTAGGGAAGGGTTCTCCCTCCCTTTCCAGAATTTGCCCTATGATATCAGCCAGACGCAAACCTCACCTGGGCTGATGGAGCAGCAAGATCCTGCAGAAATTATTTAGCACATCAAGGAAAACAAATGTACAGTTTATATTCTTTAAAAAAAAACCCAAACACAATCAATACCAATGTGGAGCTTGTAGATTCAAAGCATATATCAATTACTAGGAGGCATAGCAGAAAAATAAGTGAGTGAAAATGTCTTTCATTTTGTCTGTTGAAAGTGGTTGTCTGTGTGTTGATTTCACTTGCAGGCTTGAACTCATATCACTGGGTATAAAATTTTAAGACTTTAAGGTTGTACTGGGTTTCTTAATCTTAGTACTACTGATATTTGGGGCTGGATCACACTTCATTGTGGTGGACTATGCTGTTGTCTAGTGCATTGTAGACTGGTTGGTTGCATCCTTGGCCTTTACTAAATCCATGTCTCTCGCTCCTACATACAGTTTTGACAGGTAAAATGGCTTTCCCTTATTACCAAATGTCCTCAGGAACAGAATTTCCCTGCCCCATTAAGAACCACTAGCTAGGGGCTGGAGCGATAGCACAGTGGGTAGGGCATTTGCCTTGCACATGGCTGACCCAGGTTCGATCCTTGGCATCTCATATAGTCCCCCAACACCACCAGAAGTAATTCCTGAGTGAAGAGCCAGGAGTAACCTCTGTGTATCGCTGGGTGTGACCCAAAAAGACAAAAACAAAACAAAACTTCTAGCTGTAGGTCTTTTGTATGTTAAGTATCTGTGCTTCTAAGCTATGTCTAGTTCTAGCATTTGCTATGCAATGCCAATGGAAATAAATAAGTTTGAAATGAGGGTCTCTATGTGAGGAAATGTACAAATATGCACATGTTTTCTTAAGAGAGATGCTATTTTTCCCTCCCTAGGAAGCTTTCATTATTATTAGATCTGGGGATTGAATTTAGAGCCCTGACCCCTGAGATATCTCCCTGACCTGAAAAAGTCCTCTCCATTAATGAAGGAAATAATACAAATAAAAGTATAGTAGAGTAAAGCTCATAAAGTAGAAAAGTCCTAGAGTTTCATTTCTTTAGGTTATGAAATAGTACAGAAGACCATGTAAAAGGGTGGCTAAGGTCACATCACTTCCATTAGTCTGAGATCCAGAAATCTGTGAAGATTTTCACCAGGCTATGTGCAGCGGTCCAGAAGCATTTAAGTGCCTTTAGAAGATCTCCTTGCTGTTGATATGCGGGAGGGAATTGATGGAGGAAAGTAGCCTTGGGGTCACAGTCAGAAGCTGCTGAGAACACTGATGACGCTGATCAAGCTGGCAGGGGCGGAGAAGGACAGACTGGATGACAGAATGACTCAACTTGGCGGAGGTAGAAAGGGGTTTTGGTCCTTAGACCAAAACAGTCAAGTAAGAATTGACATAAAGACAGTGGCGGATGGTCTTGGACACTTCGGTGGTGATGAAGTACAGTCACAGTGTACATGAAATTCATGAGCACCAGCACTATTGTAAGTGTGTGTCCTTGACTATGAAATAAATATTATTAGGAAACAAATATCATATATTCCAACTAAACAAGCTTCAGGAAACTCCAAAATAGAAGATGCAATAGAAGTTGCAGAGGCTCTGCGAGATAGACCTTTTTATTTCTTGAACCTGAAGTACCAGAGATCTGCACCAAACAGATCTTTTGAAGGGAATTCTGGATTCGAGACAGAAAACTAGACGTTGTTTTGGTTGACAGGATCCTGCGAACCTGAGAAAGGATCAACAATGATCCTTCTAGGGTGGAATGAAGAAGAGAGACCCACCTTAGTGTGAGAAGCAAGGCAGTCATAGGGAGGCAGCTGAGAACCAAGGGGAAATTAGCAGAAAAGCCAAGGAAGGAGGGCATGTCCAGAAAGTAGGCCTGTTGGTGGACTCAGATAGGTAAGAGAAACTCTGGGACAGAAGGACCAATCACATCAAGGTCATGGCATTTGACAATTAGGATTAAAATATTCTGAGCCCGCAGCAGAAACACCATCTGCATTTCTATGTTCATTGCAGCACTATTCACAATAGCCAGAATCTGGAAACAACCTGAGTGCCCTAGATCAGACAAATGGATAAAGGAACTATAGGGGGCTAGAGCCCCCTAGCTAGGGATAGTACAGTGGGTAGGGCATTTGCCTTGCTTGTGGCCAACCCAGGTTTGATTCCCAGCATCCCATATGTCCCCTGAGCACTTCCAGAAGTAATTCCTGAGTGCAGAGCCAGGAGTAACCCCTGAACATCACCAGGTGTGACCCAAAGAGCCAAAAGAAAAAGGAACTATGCTACATCTACACTATGGAATGTTATACAGCTGTTAAGAAAAGTAAAGTCATGAAATTTGCCTATAAATAGATGGATTTGGAGAGTATTATAGTAAGTAAAATGAGTTAGAAAGAGAGGAACAGATATAGAATGACTGCATTCATTTGTGTTATGTAAAATAAATATATAGTAGAAGACATATTCGTGGCCATGGAAAACAAGGATCTAGGAGGACTGGTCAATGGTTAGAATCAACCACAAGTGTGTGGCTCAGAGGGTAGGTAAGATAGAGAAAGGAGCAAGATGACAATACTGGCTGAAAATGATCATGCTGGACAAGAACTGAGTGTTAAAAGTAGGTAAAGGGATATACTGGATAATCTTTCAGTATCTGTATTGCAAACCACAATACGAGAGAGAGAGTGAGAGAGAGAGAGAGAGAGAAGAAACATACCTGCCATAAAAGCAAGCTGATGGGGGGGGGGGGGTTGATGGGAGGGAACCTGGGGACACTGGTGCTGGGAAATGTACACTGGTGGAGGGATGGCTGTTAGAATATTGTAGGACTGAAATCTAATCATGAACAGTTTTGTAAGGGTCTATCTCACAGTGATGCAATAATAAAATCTTTAAAAAAATATGTTTGGGGAGAAGCTGCCATGTTTACGTGGAACAAGGCTGGAAACTCATGTGTCAATCCTTATAGTGTCTGTGCCTGAGTATGTGATTGAGAGCATGTGTAAGTCTGAATGTGCAGGGCAAGACAGCTAAAAGAAAGCTCCTATGCCCTATTTCAGTCCTCGTGAAGTGCTGCATAAAGAAATAGGAGTGTGGAGTGGAGTGATAGCACAGCGGGTAGGGCATTTGCCTTGCACGCAGCCGACCCGGATTCGATTCCCAGCATCCCAAATGGTCCCCTGAGCACCGCCAGGGGTAATTCGTGAGTGCAGAACCAGGAGTGACCCCTGTGCATCGCCGGGTGTGACCCAAAAAGAAAAAAGGAAAAAAGAAATAGGAGTACAGTGTTGTCAGAGAGCTTTGGGGGATGGAGGAGAAGCCACCCCTAGTGGTGGGGGGTGTAGACTCTTGGTTCTCTGCTTAGGGTCACTCCCAGTTGTGCTCAGGAGACCACGTGGTGTCTAGGATTGAACAGGGGTCCAAGCAGGCATGGCAAGTGCCTTAACCCCTGTATCTGTATCTTGTTTGTTCCTTCTTTTTTGGAGCCAACCTCAGCCACCCTCAGGGATAACTCCTGGCTCTCTCTCCAGCTCCACCATCTGTATTTTTAAATGTAGAAACTCCAATTTTTTACAACCCTGCTGAAGGGGAAAATGAAGAAGGCAGCCCCAAGGAAGGTGCCTGTCTAGTCATAAGCACTAATGCTTCTAATGTTGAATTGGAAACAAGGGATGGGAAGATGATTTTTAGATAGGAGGAAAATCACAGCTCTGATTTAAAGTATCTATGATAAAGGATGTTCCATCGGGAGATCTGGTAGCTAAGGCATAGTCCTTGAATTAGACTAGGGAATATTTCTATTAAAACTAATTCAATCCCCTGTCAATATTGGCTTCTCATTGCACATTAATATAATTATCTTCAGGCCACTGGCAATGACTAGTGGCAGTAAAAAAAAGATAAATTTGCTAAATTATTGCTACTATATGAGCACCATCAAAAAACTTCAAACATAATACCACTAAATCAGTAAGTAAGCTAACTTTATCTGTCCCTTGGAATATATTTAAATGTAGTCAACTTTCTCCTCTCGTATTAAAATCAAGACGTGAACTTTTGATGAGACATGTTCCAACTGGGGAAGTGGGTGGGGGGAGAGAGAGAGAGAGAGAGAGAGAGAGAGAGAGAGAGAGACAGAGAGAGACAGAGACAGAGACAGAGACACAGAGACTGAGAAAGGGAGAGAAATAAATGCATAGAAAGTGCTCCTGTTCAGCATAAATTTTTTCCAATTTTTATTTAGTTAGGGGTGGCAAAGATTTTATTTTATTATTTTTTATCTTTTCCAATTTTAACTTAGCCCTTGATTTGCAATAGTTACTAATAGGTTTTCAGGTATAGAGAGTTCCAGCTGCACCTCCACCACCAGTGTCTGCATCCCCCACCCCACAACTGTGTCTCAAGGTCCCTTCCCACTTCCCTGGAAATTAATTTTTAAAATAAATTTTTAAAGAAAAATTATTTTAAAATTAAATTATTATAGTTTTGGCCACATGCTTACAATAGTGTTAATACTTATTGCTTTGAGGGCTGGAGAGATAGCACAGCAGGTAGGGTGTTTACCTTGCATGTGGCCGAGCCAGATTCGATTCCCAGCATCCCATATGCTCCCCTGAGCACTGCCAGAAGTAATGTCTGGGTGCAGAGCCAGGAGTAACCCCTGTGAATTGATGGTATGACTCCAAAAGAAAAAAAAACACCTTATTGCTTTGATGTATTAACTAATCCATTCATGAATGCTCCAGAAGATACCTACATTTGTGTAATGCATGGGATCTAAGGGAAAGAATTAGCACAAATCATTTTTCTCTCCAGAATCTCAAATGTATCTCCACTTTGTCATCATTGAAAAGAAGCATCTAGGGTTTTGCTTTTTTTTAACTAAATATATGTACGTTTTGAAAGCAAAGGCACAAATATTTAAACATCTAGTAGATAGGTATATCAAACATATGTAAATGTAATGTATGTATCCCTTTAGACAAATGTTAATGAGATGAAAAATATTAATACACTTCACAGGTATATAGCACCATCCAATTCTGGGTTCTTTTTGGTAAAAAAAAAATAAATGTTATTCTGCAACCACACCACACAAACTAAACATCTGTTTTAAAGTATGTTAAAATCCCACAAGTCAATGTCAATTGGATCTGGCTTTACGGTGTTGCTTGCTTGCTTATGGCTCTCGCTAGGGGAGGGGAGTTTTCTGAGATCATCCAAACCTCCAGGGGACCATTCAAAGCAGCTGGTATCCTATATATTACATAATTATGAAGCACACAGTGTAGTTTAGAATACTTAAGAGGCACTAGGGGCCCACTTCTCAAAATATTTACAGCCTTTTATTCTTCTAAAAACAATAATTTGCATGCCTAAAATGATATGTGTACCTTTGCCATGCAAATTTCCTTGGTCTTCTTTTTTCCCTGATGAAACTTGTAGAAAGATTCCTGTTTTGCACTGGCTAGGCCAGAGGGGGATAGAGTTGTCAAGATAGATTTTAAATGTTATTCCTAATTTTGCATATTCTGGGGGAAATGGGAAACCTCGTCAAAAGAAAAACGGCTGTCACATGTGAGTTGTGACGAGAGGCTCGGGGAACAAGTGTCAGTGTTGGCATTGAAAGGGTCGATTGAGAATGTGCCCATGCATGAGTCCAGCTCAGGCGACCCTTGCTTATTTAAAGGAGGACTAATAAAATTCTTTCTTCTGTATGACTCTCACAGTAAAATGTTAAGACAAGGTCTCATGCCCAAGCTACTAATCTGATGATCATCAGTGGATTCCTGTCTGTATATGTCCTTTCAGCTCTTACCCACTTGGAGGACCTCTCTCAATCAGCCATTTATGGAACAAACATGAATTGTCCCTACTGCATGCTACATGCTATGCTGGACAATGTATAAATAACATGTACAAATAAATGTAATAAATATTCCTCTGTGGCAGAGTCTCCTATCCCCATGCCTGGCTGTCTTCATTGGGCCCCTCGGAGGGGAGTGGGTTGAGTTTCTCTCCCCTCCTCTCCCTAAGTAGAGCCCTGGCAGCCAAAGACCTCCGGAACCCAGCCACAGCCATGCTCAAAGCCACTCTCCACACGCTCTGATGAGTCTCACACACATGAAGAAATCAGCAGAGGAAATCCACAGTGTGCGGGACCCGGGGCTGAGACCTCCAAGCCTAGTTGGATTGGGACTGGGCCTCCTCCACCCAGATCTCTCTTTTTCCAGTAGCTAGGCAGTCACACCCACAAACTGCCCCCCAGTTCGGTGTAATCCCATCAATGGCCAAGATCCAGAGACTATAAAACAAAGCTCCCAGAAGCACATGGCCTCTTATTTTCTAGTTCTCCCTCTTGGAGAATCTGGCAAGCTACCAAGAGTATCCTGCCTACACAGCAGAGCCTGGCAAACTACCTGTGGCATATTCGATATGCCAAAAACAGAACAATGATGGGTCTCATTCCTTAACCCTGAAAGAGCCTCCAATGCGGCACCATTGGGAAGGATGAGTAAGGAGAGGCTGCTAAAATCTCAGGGCTAGGACCAATTGAGACGTTATTGGTGCCTACTCGAGCAAATCGATGAACAATGGGATGACTGATACAGTGATGTTCCTTTGCATACACAGTTGTTGAAGAGAAGAAAAAGACAGCAAACAGAGTGTCTGTCCATGGCACAGGGATAACAGCAAGTGTTAAGAACAGAAAAGGTGGTGGGGGCGGGGGGGCTGGAGCAATAGCACAGCGGGTAGGACGTTTGCCTTGCATGCAGCTGACCCAGGTTCAATTGCCAGCATCCTATATGGTCCCCCGAGCACCGCCAGGAGTAATTCCTGAGTGCAGAGCCAGGGGTAACCCC
This sequence comes from Sorex araneus, assembly GCF_027595985.1. Classification (NCBI taxonomy): domain Eukaryota; kingdom Metazoa; phylum Chordata; class Mammalia; order Eulipotyphla; family Soricidae; genus Sorex; species Sorex araneus. The sequence goes on from NC_073305.1 coordinate 174,517,673, forward strand.
TGAACATCGCAGGGTGTGACCCAAAAAGAAAAAAAAAAAAGAACGGAGAGGGAAGTGTGGAGGGAGTGTTCGAACTTAGCTTCCAGTATAGGGACTGGGAAGGATTCTGTCACAGAGGTGACACCTGAGGATGACACTGCAGGAGCATGCTTCTAGAAAGAGGTGAGAGACGTGAGAGATGGGGAAGGGTTTGAGAAAAAGGGCTAGCGTTGTCCTAATTTTTTGTTTGTTTTTCATGACTCTTCTAGCAAAGCACTTTGAAGCTCTCCTAAGTTCCTGTATTTCTTTGAGTTAGGGACTTGGGGATTGGTCATTTGTATTTATTAAAAATGTCACAAATTGATTCAATAAAAGAATTTTTAAAAATGTCACAAATCGGGCCCCTGCTCAGAGGGATTGAGGATTGAATAGCTTTCATCAGAGCCATATGATTTCTCCCCAGAATAAAGCTGGTAGTATAACTTTAAACCTGGCTTCAATTCCATTCAGAAATAAATGACTTAAAAACTGTACACTTTGATAGTGGAGTTAAAGTGAACAAGTTTCTTTGGAAACTCAAGTTTAGTATTCTCCTCTTGCTTATGAGACTATGCTAATAACCACATATTAGGAAAATAAATATCTTTATGTATTCAGTTAATACATATGTTGATATGATTATTTATAAATTAATAATTGAGGCCTTCAAATGTGAGGTGTGATTGGAATTTATACTGAATATAGCTATCAAACAAGCAGAGCATTTATATAATAATTTGTTACTTACGAAGGGCAAGAAAAAAAAGACCAGAATATTTGTGGGTTTTGAGCAAAATATTACAAAAATCATTTACTTTTTATTATTTTCTGTGTGTTTACAAAACTGTATACAATAAAACTACATTTATTTTATGAACAGAAGAATATATTTTCCTATAGGGAGGAAATTGTGGAAGCAGCAAATTAAGCATAGTCTTCCCACAGGAAAGTATAGTAGAGGCTCTGCTAAATAGCCCCAGGAAGCAATTTTTATGGCTAGCTCTAAACAAGATAGCAGTCTCTACTCCATTCTATTCCCTTAACAAAGTGAGCACCTACTGTAGGCCGATACCAAGATGCATCAGAGTGTTAACCAATAGCCAAAGGGCCTCCAGTCCAGTTCAGGGAGAGAAAACTAGAGTTAAAAGCATGCCAAGACATCTAGCAGGCCCAGTGAAGGCTATTTAATCAGGTTGCAAAAGGGAAGTTGTAGATTAAATGGAAACCTTGCCTAGTTCATTCCTGATTTCCTTGGATCTAAAGCCTGTGCTCCAGACTTCCTGCCAGACTTCTTATCTTTCGTTGTCATCATAGTTAAATGTTCTCCTGAGTGCCATATGCATTTCTGCCATGATGTAAACTCCCAGAGAGACACATTATGTCCAATTCATTTATATGCCCACAGTGCTTTGAACATAGGAAAAATTCAATACATATTTATGGAACAAGTGAATGGTCTGCTGTTGTGTGAGGTTGTGCATACACTGGTAATAGAAAATATTTCATTTCAGCTCAAGCAAACAGTATATAAATCTGACAACTGCAGCGGTGATGGTAAGTGGCTACATTTGATCTCAGCAAAGATTGATTGATGGGTGGATGGATGAATGGATGGATGGCTACTTCTTCCTGTTGACAAGTGGCAAGGGGTGAGGTTGCTTCATAAAGTTAGTGGGTTTTGACATGGGCACCGTGTATTATTTCTTAATAAGGAGACTTGTGTATCAGCTAGGGTCTTACTTGTTATGCAGACAGCAAAGTCACTCTTACAAACAGAGAAAGACAGACACTTCCCTTTCCTAAGCCATAATTATATGGGTTTTTTTTTAAGAAATACTCCACCCAAAAAAGTTTTACAATTTGAAGAGTTTGGTTGAATCCTTTAGTTCCAGGAGAGCCTGTTTCTTTGTGGTGTCCAGAAACTAGACATGCCTTAAATACTAAGTAACGTGACGGGCAGCCACCATGCAGCCGGTTCACAGAGCCTGACACCCCTGTCGGGAGTGTCACCATTCAATTTTCACACAGCATGAGTGATGGGAGCTAATTGTTTGGCCCCTGTCCGTTGCCTCCCAGCCCCATGAGGTTAACTATTTTGCATAATAATCTGAATGGCTAGTTGAAGTTCCCATAATTGAGTTTCTAAATCAGTAATGAGGATGTGCCAAAATAGTTGGTTCCATATGGTGGAAAAGACATTTCAGTGAAGAGAAATTTCTAAAATGTTGCTTTGGTCAAAAAAGTGAGATTAAAAAAATTACTTTTATGCAGATCACGTTAAAGTGTGTTGTGAAGGTGTGTGCCTATGTATATAAACACACACATGTATGTATGCACACACAATGATATCTATTGTAATAAACTAAAACATTTTGAGCCTTGGATAGTTAGGAAGTTGTTTTAATTATTTCCAATTAATAATATTGACATATGGAATTGAACAAATGCTATGCTCTATTTTTTTCCTTTGCGGGGGTCACACCCAGAAGTGCTCAGAACTCACTCCTGGCTCTGTGCTTAGGGATCATTCCTGGAAAAACTTGGGAATGGAGATTCAGTGACGGGGCTCAATCCAGGTTGACCTCATGCAACACTAGTGCCTGTTATACTAACTCTCAAAACCAGAAACCATCAGCTTTTGATTTTCTTTTCAAAATAGACCATAAATGAGGCTAGAGAAATAGTACAGCAGGTAGGGTGCTTGCCTTGCATACTATCAAACTGGATTAGATTCCCAGAACTACATATGGTCCCAAAACTCACCAGCAGTGATCCCTAAGTAAAGGATCAGGAGAAAGCTCTGAGCACCACTGAGTATGGCAAAATATAACTGATGGTTTCTTCCATTGAAATAATTCTCCATATTTCAGTATACTGGCTAAGTGTGAGGGAATGTTTGGGGTTGATTCATATATTCAAGATTATGATTTAGTGATTACTCTGGAGGCACATACATATTTTTAACTAGAAAATCTCATGGTTTAAATATATGCAGTTAGCATATGTTCATCATACATCAGTTAAAGCAAATTTTTAGTAAGATTAGAAAGCTCCTACATGTACCTTTCATTCATACCTCTCATGAAGATTTGTGTTAGAAAACCAACAAAAATTCCAATATGTTTAATCTCAGAAATGCTTCAATGCATAATTCTTTCAGAATCCAGGAACATGATATAAAATGGGAGAATTTGTCACAAACTTGTGGACCCATCTGGAATTCATTAAGAACCTATTAGATCACCTATCTGTGATCTAGAGAGAGGGTATACCATCTCTAATCAAGTTAGGAACTTGGTTACAAGTTCCAGAATCTGGATTCAGAATGAGAAAGAATACAAACAATTTTCAGTTACCCCATAACTCTCACCCTATATGATCAATTGGATGCTGTGATGTTTTATGTCGGATTCATTTACATTTCTCTGGCTCCTTCAGATACAACCTTCTCTTACTCAACATAAGCAATGCCATAGAAGAGGCCGAAAGAGAGTTTACATATATCAATTGTATCTTCACAAAGGTCACAGTTTCTCTGAGAAGTAGGGTAAGATACTTAGGCATATGAATCATAGTCCCATTTATTCCAACATGGAAACTTGGAACTATCTCCAGCTGATGCAGTGCTGGTATTTGGAGTGGACTTCCCAGACCTGCCAGTCTCCTTTGGACCTGAAAACTGACACTGGGATTAAAGTTTAAGAAGTCATGGGGATTGGAGAGACAGTACAGTGGGCAAGGTGCTTGCATTGTCTGCATCCACCCAACGTCAATCTTTGTCACCCCATGTGGTTCCCAAGCCCTCTAGGAGTGATTCCTGAGTTCAGAACCAGGAGTAAGCCCTGACCACCACTGGTTGTGACAAAATAACAAAAACAAAATTAATAAGTTTGGATTTAAGTTGCTAGAGTTAGTAAGAGTGGGGGCACAGAGAGGGTTTTGAGAAACTTTTTTTTTTTGCCTTTTGGATCACACCCGGCGATGCACAGGGGTTACTCCTGGCTCATGCACTCAGGAATTACTCCTGGCAGTGCTCAGGGGACCATATGGGATGCTGGGAATCAAACCCGGGTCGGCCGTGTATAAGGCAAACACCCTAGCCGCTGTGCTATTGCTCCAGCCCCGAGAAACTTTTTAGAAGAGTTATAATATACGCTGATGTGTCCTTCCCTATAAATACCATAGTCCAGTGGAGACCCTTCTCTTTCCCTTTTTATGCCATATAAGCCCAATCAGGGACAAGTAGAACATGGAATTAATTAGAAAAAAAACCCAAGAATTTAAAGAGTTTAAGGAGCCATATCATGGAGTTTGTATGGGTAGGACAAACAGACAGGAAAGTGACATATCTGTAAATCTGTAGAAAATGGCAAGGTTGGTATGGGTGTTTAGAGTAACCTCTGGACCACTGAGAGTGGGTAAGAATATTTTCAGCACTTTCAGTTTTGAGAAATTTACTCCGCATATCCTTTGTCTATCCCTTCCTTTATCACATTATTTGTTTTCCTGCCCGAGAAGAGCAGCTTTTGTCTACTTAGAATCAGTATTTTAAGTGTAGGCTTATTTTTTCAGAAGCAAATGTTTACCAAACTAGTGTCCCAATGTCACAAATGACCTTTGGAGTTCAACCAGGATCATCTCTATTTCTCTGATCATCTGGGAAAAAAATAACACAAAGCACAATCATTCTCTATCCATTGGAATAGGCTATTATAATTAATGTTAATCCATACTAAATGGGCTTTAAGACAACGGGCTTTCCTCACCTCAGTTCAATTTCATTTTTCGGCTTTAATGATTTGAGGCAGCTCCTGCTCATTTTTGTTAGCCATGCACAAATGTGAATGGTAATGAGGCTTTTGTGTGTGTGTGCGAAATTCAAAATCCATCCCTAGTCTATTAACTCGGTAAAGAAAGTTACACTGTAGGAGGCCACAGTAGTCTGAACAAAAAAGGCATCCATTGTACAAAACCAATTTCCATGTAATCAAGTTGTGCGATAGAGTGTTTTCTCTTGAATGATATTTGTGCAACATGAGAGATATCGGACCTGTGCGCTGTCGAGAGGAGATCTGTGACTTAGCTGCAGGAAAGGTCAAAGGAAAGAAATGGCCCCTGAGTGACTTGGCTAAAATTGCAATGCTTCATGGGTTTCACGACCCCTCAATGACTATATTTTGTCAGACTAAAGTCTGGGGAAGCATGGGCATCATTTAACTAACTGATTTAGGAAACAGCAAGAGATACCTGTAAATAAAAAGTGGATCATTTTGGTTTCACAATTTTCCTCTATTTTAATATCCTAAAATTTTGCTTATCTTTTTATATATTTAATGTATTTTTAATGTTTGAAACTTTAAACACAGTGATTTACAAACTTGCTCATAATAGTGTTTCATCACCAGTATCACCTTCCCTCCATGAATGACCCCCAGCTACCCACCCCTCACCCCAGTCTTAGCAGGCACAAAATAATTTTACTTTATATTGCTTGTTACAACATATATCTCATAATGGTGTTACTAAAGTCATTGTGGATTTACTGAGCTGTTTAGAGCTAGTTGATATTAGATCATACAATTCATAGTTATCAACTAAAGCTGCTATCATGTGGCTATTTTGAATCCCTGCCTGTATTTACTTAGTAAATATGTATTGAATGAAAGAATGAACGAGCAAATCAAGTTTCCCAAGGCAATGATGCAAACTAGTTTGATTCAGCAAACTAGTTTGATTCAGAAAGATTGCTTCATTTTAATCTAAATGGTATCTGATCGTTTAGATCAAAATGATCTAACTATTTTCGACCATTTTCTTGTAATGTAAAAAATTAACACAACCTCTAGTACATCCCTTTTTGGTTTCTGTAGATATCTTTGTAAGATTAGGAAGACACATTTATAAATTAGGCAGTTGTTGGATGCTTTTTAGCCCCACAACAGCATTTTGGCTCTGGAAGAATCCTAGCATCCTCTGTATTTCCTCCACCCCCCACCTGCAAATTATTCTGTAGAAATATCTAAAGGGCCCGAACAGAAGCCTGATTGTATAAAGGCGGCATCCAAGAACCCCAGGTAGGATTGTCCCAGGATCAAATGCAAAACCCCGAGTGCAGTATTTAAGAAGCGGCACCACACTGGCAGGCTGCAGGGCCCTGACTTATAAATCGATGCTGATACAATTCGACAAGTCTGTAATCAGTTTGAGATCATGCTCCACTGTGTTCTACAGCAGACAGATTGCAATTTTCACTCAGGTTTTCTAGTAAACCAGACCATGATTGGGAAAGTTACCTTGCAGTAGGCTTGTTAACGCTTTAAAAATGGTTATTATATATATATCTATACAAATTATTAGCACCCAAATTGAAAAGTGGATTCCGTCTCTCCCACTATTTTCCCCACACCACATCATCTCTCTCTCTCCTCTCTCTCTCTCTCTCTCTCTCTCTCTCTCTCTCACACACACACACACACACACACACACAAACACACACACATCACAGAGTTCTCCATACCTGCAGAATTCAAACAAACCTGGATTGAAAAATCTATGACAGTAATGAGGCTTCCGATGGAAGTTCTATACTGAACCTGGAGAAACTTTTCTTGCCATTATTCCCTGAATAGTATATCACAATCATTTTCAAAGCATGTACACTGTATTCGGTACTATAAATAATATAGACCAATATAGTTCAATAATATAGATTGAACATATGCAGGAAAAATGCATATGATATATGCAAATTGTATGCCACTTAATATAAGGACGTAAACATTCTGGTATCTGGAACCAAACCCCTGTGGGTCCATCCACATGGGACTATTGGACCTGTTTAGACATGTAACAGATTTCTCTCCTTTTCCTCCAGACTCATTTCTCCAGAGAAGGGACTCTTCCCCAGATGTTTTATATCATTGTTTCCCTGGAGCCAGGCATAACATCTGGATTTTTTTCAGAGTAAAGTAATAGAACTATACTTTTAAAGTTAAAATCAAAACAGATGAACGAAAAAAGAAGAATTCTTGGTATTCATTAAAAAAATGCATTTTCTAATATTACTGACTTGTGTCTATACAAACAGTCACAAACCTAAGACTAAAGATGAACTCTGGGAGACGAAGCTCTTTGGCAAAAGACCAAAAGAGAGGTATATGTTAATGGTCAGCAACTTATTTTCCGATTCAGTGCCACCACCAACGTTGATGGGCTAGGGGATGGCATTTTGCTGAACCTGATTTCATGCTTAATAGTTTTGATCTATCTTTCAAAGTAAGTTAGTTTTATTTAAGTAAACTTAGGAGAATGTGGAGGGAAAAGTGAAAGCAAAAGCAATATATATAAGTTCAAGAGCTACATCTCCTGTGAAAATTGAGCTCTTAACAATTTTCAAAGCCTTTTTGTTCTTCCCTTTCTAGTTTGCCACCTTGAATAGGATGAACTATTGTCTGAATTTATTGTCTTTTTAATTTTTATCTTTTAATAGTGAATGTGCATCTATATCACCATTTGTTTTTGCATGCACCTCAAAAATGACAATATTCACTGTCATCCTGTTGCTCATCGATTTGTTTGAGCGGGCACCAGTAACGTCTCTCATTGAGAGACTTATTGTTACTGTTTTTGGCATATCCAATACGCACGGGTAGCTTGCCAGAGTCTGCCGCATGGGCTTGATACTCTCGGTAGCTTGCCGGTCTCTCTGAGAGGAGCGGAGGAATCGAACTCGGATCAGCTGCGTGAAAGGCGAGCGCCTAACCTCTGTGCTATCGCTCCAGCCGTCACAATATTCACTTTTTCCAAATACCACATGTGGAACGTTTCTCATTGCATGCCTACTATAAGTGTGATTCACTGGTCAGAATAACCCAGCATCGTTTGAATACAGAATCATGACACAGCAAATTTTCTGCATTTTGCATTCTATACAACCTTATGAGGTTCTTATAATTTTCTACTAATTTTTATCTGGAAAAACTTCTGGTAGTATCTATTGTTATCAAAGAGTACTCTTTGTTATAATGAGACATCAGGTGAAGCAGAATTTTAAATTTTTTATAGGACTTGCAAAACCACCAAACTTACTTCTCAGCCTTTCTATGCCAAGATTTAAGAAAAGCTGCAATTATTGTTATTTAAGAGGGTCAATAAGGAAAGTCATTAATGTGGCCTGATCCAGAAGATTTAAAAATAATTATTTGCATATTTCCCTAAATGCTTGGTTGATTTATATTTTGCTACTATTTTCTCTTATTTGATGGAAATAGAATGACCTGGCTTTTTTTCTTTTTTTTTAATTTTTTTTAAATTTATTTTATTGAATCACCAAGTGGAAAGTTACAAAGTTCTCAGGCTTATATCTCAGTTATACAATGCTCAAACACCCATCCCTTCACCAGTGCCCATATTCCACCATCAATAAAAACAAAAACAAAATAAAAACAAAAACAAAAAAAACAGTATACATCCCACCCCTCACCCCCCAAACCCCCCCCCCGCGTGAGTGATAATTTCACTTCCTTTTCTCTTTACCTTGATTACATTCCAAATTTCAACACACAACTCACTATTGTTGTTGGAGTTTCAAAACCGACTCACTATTTGTGTTGGAATTTATCCCCCAAGAATACAGCTCTATTAACAAGGAAATATTTGATAATAAGTTTCCATTGATGAGAATGAAGAGATAATATGTGGCGCGGCCACAGTAGCGGCCTCGCGGTTTACAATTTCTGTATTATAGTAATTAAATCCTCGGAGATTTAAGTTGGAAAATGAATCATTTCCCTTCCTGGAACAGCATGTAGCAAAAGCTTAGTTCACAGTCTCCATACATGGTTGCAAGCACTTGCTGGAACCCCAAATCCTAAAGCTGTCTCTGGTTCCTGCTCGTTCCACATCCACCGGCTAGGCAGAGGCATGGGCACTCGGGTCGAAACTCGGCCAGAGCCGAGCACTGGCCCCGGCTGGCTCTGACCTGGCTTTCAAAAATCAAATTTTTATTTCTTGCTAAACGTTTAAAAAATATTAGACTTATCTATGAAAAAATCTGTTCTACTTTATAGCTTTCTAACTTTTCCATGAATATTCTGTTGTAGCCAACGCAAATTTTCTAACATATTTCTACAATTTAGAACTTCTTTTAATTTTAAATTTATTTTAATGTTGACAAAGCCACAACTGTTGATGGATTCTAGAGTTGAAATCAATTAAATAGCAAAGCTCCAATATAAAAATCAATAAGTAGAAAAAGATCAGCTTTTATGTGAAAGTTACTGTATCTCATCACGGGGTTGTTAAGTGCTTGTCTAAGAATTTACTAAGCTGTTTATTGCTAGTTGAACCCTCTGTGTGAGAGTGGTTTTATTTCTCTTCATTCTTTAGAACTGTTGTGTATAACTCCCGTGGCTTAAAGAAAAATCCCCCTCATAATAGAATTGCATCTCCTTAGAGCTTAAATATCAGTGGTGTAACTTACAATATTATGACTGTATTCACGCCTTTTAGGAAATGATTAGGCAGTGACAGAATTTAACTTGATAGAAAGGCTGGTGGTTTGTGCCCACCCAGGGATGCCAGTTGTGTAAAAACACAAAAAAGAAAAGAAAGGAAGGGGCGAGGAGGAGAGAGCAGCTCACAGCACCGGGCACAGGGCACAGGGCTGCGGCGCTGTCTCTCCCGCCGCCCGAGTTCAGTAGTCTCCAGCTGCTTCCTCCACCCCCCGGAGGTTGATGGCGATGACGAGGCAGGCAAAGGAAGAAACAGAGGCCAGGCTGGTTGGTCTCAGTTGCAGTTTATTCCATTCCCATCTCCATTCTCCTCTGATTCTCCTCCTGCTTCTTCCTCCCCCATGCTACTTCATTCTCCTTCTCCTCTGGGTCTGGATCTCGATCTGGCTTCTCCAGATCTGGCACTGGGACTCACACTGGGACTGGCCGGGGACAGGCCCCTTGACTGGCTCTGGAACTCGATGGCACTCGCCCCCAGCCCCCTCTCACAGCCTAGTTAAATCCCTAAGAATGAGGAGTTGGGGCTTACACATAGGTGTGGTCACAATCGATAGGGGGTAAAGTTCTATCCCTTAGGGGATGCTTCTTCTAGGACAGATACTCTTTCAGCAGGACACCCGCCCAAGAGCGGAATCCCATGAGTGTGCTTCTCCTCTCCTTGTCCAACTAACATATAAGTATTCATATTATTAATCATTTTGTATGGACATAGCAAGAGATGTATTAAGCTTATAGAATTGCTTTCCTAGGGTCATCTCGATCTCAGACTACAGTGCTCAGGCCAGATTAGTCTTTCCTCGCCCTAGCAGGGTCCTAGTCTCGTTGTTGCTTTTGGATCATGACATGACATGTCCATGACCAAGCTCTTAACATATAGTTAAGCATTAAGCGCTTTGGCCAGGCCCATCTTGATGCCAGGGTAGCACATAACTCACCGCTTGCCCTGGATCCGTCCCGTCCCTCGTCGGGACCCTGATTTTGGGGGTGCTAGGAAGTAAGGGCAGCTGAGGCTTAAGTCAAGAAAGCAGATGGCCGGGAGTGAACAATATTCAAAGCCAATTAAGTCCCCTGTTACCAAAGCATATTAACAATTGTCTTTCTTTGTCCATACAAAAAGGATATTGTTTTAAAGTAAACTATTCAAAAGACATAAGAGAGGACAAAGACAATATTAACTTACAATACAAGTTCACTGTCCTAGCAAGGTCTGACCTTACAAATTAACAGAGTCTGATTAGGGGAAGAGCCGATAAACTGGTTGAAGTGGTTACAGATAAACAAAGGAATGGAAGTTACTTGGGAGCACTTTGATGGGTGTGACTGATATACCTAAGCTCCTAGTGGCAAGGGGAGCAGAATATACCAATGTAGTCTAGAATTTAGAGATCATAATCTCTAAATAATTTAGAGATTATTACCAGATAAGCCCAAACTCTGTGGCAAGGGAGAAAGGACAAACCAATGATATCCAACACTATGGAGACTAGATATAGGTTGACAGCCAAATGCAATGCTTTTAAAGTCACGAGCTCTTGGTTTTTATTTACCATATAGGACCTTTGAATCCAATAACAAAGCAGAAAAGAAGGACTTACAGTGATACATTTAAAGGCAAAAAAAAAATAGAGATCTGTGATACGCCTTTATAGCTCATTTAAGGTTCAGAAAAGCCTCTGGTGTTAAGAGTTGCTGCCATTTTTATTTTAAATTGTGAGTTTTTAGGCTCAAAACAATTTGTAATTTGCCTAAGGTCTATCAACTGAGTAGAAAATTTGAAGGGGGCTGAAACCCATCAAGGGAGGCAATTTGATTTCCTTTAAGGACTCAGAATCTGACCATTTTCCTCGTTCAGGCATTTGAGGTCCTTGGCATCTTAAAAATACTTCTGGTTTTTTGAGGTTGCACCTTTAAGTTGTTATTGACATACTGCTTTGGCACATTATGATATACCATTCTATGTTAATAATATCATTTCAAAGTATGAAACTGTAAATTAACACATTCAAATAATTACTGTGTGTGAGATTTGATTTAAATTTTTCAAAGAGTAAATAAATAGAATTTATATACAGGTGTTAACAGATGTGCCAATATAAAATAAAAATTCTAATTTTATCTATACAAAAAAAAACTTACCATGCAGGTAAATTAGTAATTAGTTAATTGCATTTTTAAAAATGGATTTTTTTCATACAAATTTCCCCAGGGTTCCTTTATGTGCTCAGCTTCACTGGTACATTTATATGTTTGATTGTAGATCATTAACCACTTGATGAAATGGCTAGGGGAAAAAAAGAAGGAAAATTGCCAAAGGTTTAGAAGTCAATACTAATTACAAAGCAATCAAAAAAGCTAGATATTGTATTTCTAAATTTAAAAATGTGAAACAGTGGCAAAATTTCATTTTTATTACCAAAATTTTACTTCTATAATTTTGTGAAGGACTCCAGTGGTTCCCCAACATTCTTCACCATTCAAATTAATCATGTGATTGATTTATTTACTTCATGCATATTTATTAGCTGCTTACAGTGTTCCGGGTATGTATTGAGCAATAATGAACAAAACCAATGCAGCCCCTGACTCATCAAATATGCAGTCTGGTGCTTATCAATGGCATATTTTAATTTTATGGGACTCTATAACGTGTAAACTGGAAAAGAAAAATAAGTTCTCTTTTAAAAACTGAAACATTATTATGTGATAACCTTTTGTCTTTTTATAGTGTGTATTCTTTACATTGGTTCTTTAATATTATGACAAATGACCATTACTTTCTGGATTATTTGTAAAGATAAAAGGAAAAGCCTTTCCTAATTTGGTTCTTGGCAAGTTTATATGAATGTTTTGAGGGTCTGGAAATCACAATTATAATAAGTATTCTGAATGACAGATTTTATTAACATGATTTCACCTAACATAGATGAATCAATCTGACATTTTTAAATTTGAGCTTTTTGATCACTATAATAATTGGTTCTATTACTGGTAGAGTGTAATCTTTATTTCCTTTGGTACGTTTGAGTGATTTAATCTCATCAGTGACTTGTAAGTTGAAACTATTTCAAATTCTAAAATTGCATAATTTGTAGGAAGAGTGCTCTGCCTAATGAATTTAATAAAGGAAAGTAATCTATTAATACTTCATATATATACACATATATATGCACTTACTCATGTGGAAGTAGTGTTACAACTCCAAACTCTATTTATATAAGCAATCCATAGGAACTGGTGCTAATTCATTTATTTTTACCAGGATGACAACTTTTAGTTGAGCAAATATTGAACTTTATTAATCCCACCTGTGTATCCTGCTGGGTAATAATATGTATTGGCACATGTATTTAAGATTCTTCAGGCTTTGAACAAAAATGTTGCCATGGGAACCCAATTTCATAGCCCATAGTCCTTTGCAGAACTACACCTGCCTTGTGGTAGAGGTTTCCATGGCAACATTTTTGTTCAGGGAGCATAGAACTTGAACAGAATATGCCGCAAGTCTCTTTTCAATGTGTGCATTGATAGTTGTGATACTACTAGAGTTAATGTGTGTAGCGGAAATACAGGGGTCCCCACTGGGGGGAGGGGGAAGCAGTGTTCTTCTCAAGATTCCTCTTGAGGTTAGTGGTCACATGAGTAGTGTTTTAAAATTAGAATAATTTCTGGTCTATTTTCACTGCCTCGACTGTTTCCTCATTTGACCCTTCTGGCTAGAGCTTGTTGAAATGATCCTCAATGGCTACCATGACCTGAGTGATTATTTGTGCTAATGCTGAATTGTAAGGTCAAGATGTGTAACTCCTGACTGACCAAGCCCAGTGGGCTCCGTTTTAAAGGGCAGCATCAATCTTGGAAACCTCTAAAGCAAAAGAATCTCCTACTAATGGGGCTTCAACCTTCACACACATCCTTTACTCCCCAGAAGGTCACAAGCTCCAGTAACAAAGCATCATGAGCACAGGGTAAGAATTAGTTTTCATATTTCTGATCCAGCATCCAGTCTGTTTATCTCTTATATTTACTTTCAGCGTGGAAAAAGTTGACAACTCCTAAATTAAAGTGACCCGAGTTTGTTCTTTGCTCATCATTCATTTGTGTCATATTGCATTTGTAAGTAAGGGCATGTGGAAGAGTGTGAGAGCCCTGCCATAGGTTTATTCCGCATTATCATTGCTGTGTTATTGTGTGGGTCTATCAGCTGTTAGAGGCATCCTCATCTATCACATTCATGCTCTTGTTGCTGCCAGGTATGCTGACATCTTGCTGTTTCATGGCAGGTTTCAAAACATGTGGCAGTGGCTTTGCAGCAGGCTCAGAGGCTGCTCAGGGTCTACAGAGCAGCTGAATCTGGTCTATTGTTAATGCCAGTCATCCTCGACCCATAAGGGTATCAAAGAGATTTTTAGAGACCACAGGGGTGCTTTCAGCAGAAACCCTAATCAGATCATCTTCCTTGATCAGGGAAAGGAATGTAGGAAAATGAGGTGGGTTAAAGGAATTAGAACAAGTAAATGCATTCTGAATGCATTCAGGACAAATTGCCTCAGAGTGCAAATAGAGATTGATTTGTCTGATTGAGTGGAAACATAAGTTAGAAGCCTGAGGTCAGACTTCTGCCAATTTAAGGTCTTGGAAAGTTAAACAAATGCACTGGGGTGGTGGTGGCGGAGACACATGATTTAGGAGGAAGAGAGGTAAGAGGGAAGACAGGGAGGGAGAAAGAGTAAATAAAGGTGTGATGAAATGATAAAAGCAGGAATTCATTCTACAGGAATGCCCCTTCAAGGCATGAACAAAAAAAAAGTTGTAGATGAATTGAAAATAGAGGAAAAATGTAAAGAATGTAGGGAAACACATACTGGACAATTTTGGGCTTCTAGCTTATTTATTACTTGGATTACTCTCCTTATCAGCTACCTTTGGGGGCTGTGGGCAGCCTTGAAGCTCAGGGGTGCTTAATCAAATGAGCTCCTGGCCTAGGAGACTGCCCCTGGCCGGGCCCATAAGGACCTTCCTTTTGGGCCCAGGGAGGAGTCCCAGATCTCAGGGCTGCAGTATTCTCCCACGTACACTGAGCACATCACCTGTGCTCACAGACAGCCAGAATTCCAGACTGCTGTGCATCCCTAGGAGAGGATGGAGCATCTGGCAGTGTCTCCCCCAAAGGGGGCTGCGACTTGATGTGGGAAGGTGCCTGCCATCAGGACATTTCTGGGTCCCAGGCAAGGACTTTCCAGGTCAGGACTGGGGGTTTGTGCTCTCTCTGCTCACAGCTCCTCCAGGCCTTTGTCTGGAGTCTAATTCTGATCCTTGGGATTAACAGGTGAGATAAGATGATGCTGAGTCATGGTCATGGAGGTTGTTTCATGGAATATTTGTGAATTTTGTTCTTTGCATGAAAACATAAAGATTTCTGCTGCATATGCCATCTGTTCAGTCCCTCACTCTCCATTTATCATGGACCTGGTGACCCCCAGATGTCCTGGTCACCTGATTGAAAGAAAAAAAATAATTTACATTCCTTACCAGAAAATTAGTCTGGTTCTCTCTCTTGACGAACCTGGCAAACTACTGAGAGTTTTCTGCCTGCACAGGAGAGCCTGGCAAGTTCCCCATGGCGTATTCAATATGCCAAATACAGTAACAATGATGGGTCTAATTCCCCTGACCCTGAAGAGCCTCTAATGCGGCACCATTGGGAAGGACAAGTAAAGAAGGCTGCTAAAATCTCAAGGCTAGGATGAATGGAGATGTTACTGGGCCCGCTCGAGCAAATCCTTGATCAGCGGGATGACAGTGATACAGTGATACAGTGATATCTCATATTTGCTGAATATTCAAATAATCTTTCATTATAGAAAGTGCTTCCTGGATTTAAAAAGTCCTAGAATGACTGGAACTGCTGAATTCCCAAATCCTGCCCAGTACCAGAATTGTAGTCTAAGTCCCAGTCTCTACTAAGCTTTCACACTAACGGGTTTGTCTTAGTTTCCAGCGACTTGACAGCAAGGAGGGATGAGGAGTTGGTGTAGATTTTGTTGTTGTCGCTATTGTTTTATGATTTGTGCCAGGGATTGAATTTAGGACCTCACACACGCAAAACATGGTCAACACTGAGCTACACCCCAGTCCCAAATGATGAATTTTAATAGTGGTTTAATATACTTACTAGAGTGTTGAGTTTATGGTCCTTGATCAGAACATATTTCTTGATTTGAATGCAATGAAATTTCATCAATCCTAACTGAACATGTAGTTGTCTATTGTTTACTATTTCTAGTAAATACATGTAGAACCTGTCAAGGGTCAACAGGATGACAAGTGATACAAGTGACAAGTAAATAAAAATAGTAAAAAAAGTTAATTTAATCAATGAGAAGATAGGTAACCCAAAATACCACGGCACTGCCCCTGGAGGAACATAAAGCAACAAAATTGTGTATGGCAGACTTAGTGCTTCTGTGAGCATTGAAACTTAATTCAAGGGCAGCAGAAGGCATTAAAGTCCAAGGAAGCTAAAGAAAGGTATCAGGGTAGCAACAATAATGTAAAATATAGCCGAGGAGAATAGATTTTATGTTTATATATAAAGGGTTCAATCCTGGTGCATCCCCCTTTCTGAAGAGGCTGGGTTATGGTCTGCTGCATTCCATCCTGAAATGTGTTTTTTCTTTCACTTTAAGTAGAATTAATCCTGGCTCTCTCTGCTCTGGAGAAGCCCATGACTTGTGTTCTCTGTCTCTCTGTCTCTCTGTCTCTCTGTCTCTATCTGTCTGTCTGTCTCTCTCTCTCTTCTTTCTTTCTCTCTTCCACCCCTGGATTTTGGGCCAAACCCAGTGATGCTCAGGACTACTCAGGGATGACTCCTGGCAGAGCTGGGAGGACCATGTTCAGTGTCATGGAGCAAATCTGGGTTGTCTTGCGTGCCAAAAAAGTGTCCTACCCACTATACCCTCTCTCAAGTTCCCCCATGATCTCTCTTAAATGAGTAACGCTCTCTCCCTCTTAATATTTATTCAAATAAAAATGTCACTTCAAAAATCAATTAATAATAGTGTTGAACCTCATCACATATGCAGATTGAAGGAATCATGATCAAAGTAAAAAGGCTTAAGGCATTTGATGATGTTCATTCAACCCTTGATATTGTCATAAGAAAATATACTTCCATTACAACCTGAGCCAGGTGTATTTAGGACAAAAATAAGTGTTGTTTCACATACACATAGTTCACTGATAGAATTTACAGAGGCCAAATAAATCAGGGCATGTAAAATTCAAGCCAAATGGAGCAAGCCTACCCTAACATCCTCAACAGATCTGTCAAATGAGACTATAAACCAGGAAGGATATAGTACAAATATTCAACAAAATTAATATCTCTCCAAGGAGACTCTATCCAGCTAGATTATCATTCAGATTTGAAGGAACTATACAGAATGGATAGGCAACAGCTTAGAAAATTCAGTACCTTGAATCAATCTTGCAAGAAGCATTAGAGAAGCTTCTTTAAAGGATAGGAAACACTTCCTAGCCCAGGGCATTGAACACAGTGTTCACTCACTCTATGATTGGCTTCTACTAGATTGATAAAGGTATGTTTACTATTAGCTTGCTAAGGATTTTTACATATAATAACAATGTCTCATATCTTGATAAAAAGAAAGATGAGATCATACAATTTGCTGCTACATGGGCAGAATTGGAGGTCATCACGCTGGGGGAAGTTGGTCAGGTACAGAATGACATCTCTTCTATGTGAGCTAACAGGAATCATAACAGGGGAATAACAAAGGTTCAAGGACAGTAGGACTTGAAAACTCATTTGCAGGACTGACCTTACTAGCCGTTGTTGGGGGCAGACCCTGAGGCAGTGATGAGGCAGTCCATCACTCTGAAGGGGGTGATGTTGGAATGCTGTAAGCATGAAGACTTATCACTAAAACTACTGTAAATCAAAAAGGGGGGAGGCAAGAATAAGTTGATCATTTGGGCCTCTCCAACGTCTTCTACGTGTCATCTACAACTGAGGTTGAGAAGATGGGAGCGGGCTACTGGGGAATATTGTGACTTTCAGGATCTGCCTCCTGCATGAAATCTGTTCTTACTAAAATGAAATATTTCATCCTTATTTATAAGTGGTGATTCTAATGTATGACATTTTCTTTGTTTCTGCCCACAATCTCGTAAGTACGTGTGAGAAGAGAAGAGACAAATTCTACATTATTTCCTTAAAGCGTTGACTTATTTCTTTCCAAATCTTATAGATGATAGTTTGGTGCCAAAGTATAGGAGTGTAGACTTACCCATATAAGCATATGAATATATGTTAATGTTATATGTGTGCATATACATCCTTAGGATATTTTCTAAGTTCCTCCAAGATCCCTTATGTGGCAAAAATCTATTTAACATATTTTCTAATTATGTTAAATTGCCACATAGTCTAGGAGAATAGTGATGGACCTGGGGACATTTCAGATGAAGGCAACCTTGTATTCTTAGAGGTATTCGATGACCTTGGTTGTTCTCTTTCTGCGAGGTTACAGATGGTTCCATCTGGGAAGCAATAACTGAGAGTGAAGGTAAACTTCAGCAAAGGAGACAAATTACCCTTCATTGGTCACCTGTATAGATGCCGGACAGTGGGGTTCCTGGTTACTGTTATAAATAGATTCATTATTTCATAGGCACTAGGTCACCGTTGAAAAGTTGTAAGGATGATCTAAATAATAAAATTTGTGTTTGAGGAGGCTCATTCTGAAAGCTGGATGGAGACTGAATGGAATGTGAAGTGTGATTAAAGAGACCTGTTGGTTTCCTAGAAGTTGTTAAATACTAGATAGAGAGCCCACATTTACAACAAAGCAATGGGGATAGGGAGAAGTGAGCTAGAGTTTGTAGAGTCTCTTCAAATTCTGCTGCCTCCAAATAGGCTCCTTCCACCTATTTTTGTTCTCATTTCATGGAGGAAAATGTTTACAAAGGCAAGCATTTGAATGTTGTTCATTTGTTCACATCTGTTTTCTTTTGCTAATCTTTTACTGCTTGTTTCTTTTTATTAAGGTCTTCTATAAGGGGAAGGAAAAAGCAAGAGGGAAAATCCTCGTTTCTTAAAAGCAACATAACTAATAGGTTATGAATAAGTTGGGTTTATTATTCCTTCCTTAAGTCAGGTTTTCCTGTAATGAATTTTGTCAGAGAGATCTAATTAAACCATAATAGCAGTCACTGAGAATAGTAACAGGAAATATGTTAAATAGATTCTTGCTAGGCAAATTTTTCCTTTCTATTGTTACCTCTTTTAACCTTTACAATACACTTTTCTCAAAGGAATCTACATTGTAGGTACCAGAGAATTATTTAAGTACAAAGTAACATGCATCTTATGAGCATAAAAGCTTTTCCCTGTGGCACCCAACATGTGAGAGAAATAGAGGCTTTCAGAGAAAGGTAAAAAAATTCCCTTGCTATTCTAATGTAAGGATGGAGTTAAACTATCTAGATCTAACAAAATTAGCTCCCTTCTTTAAATAAACAACTGCCAGTCAAAACATTTTTAAGATGAAGCCAGTCTTCATCTTAAAAAATTAAAGAAGAGGTTTAATATGGAATGCATTAAGATGTATCAGCCTTGATGAAAAAAATAGGTCAAATAATCAAATCGTCAAAATCATCAAACTCTAACTTTTCTCCCCATTGGGCAATGACCACACTTATTTATTTTAAGATTTGAATGGTATATTGGAGCTTATGAGAATGAGGAGGGGAAAAAAGAAGAGCAACAAGGACTTTCTACCCAAACCCGCTCAAGCTATTAGCATTCCCTTTGCTTCCGTTCTCTTCTTTTCTCCCAACATAACATCTTAGGGCTTGAGATGAAAAGACTTATTGGATTCTCTGTTGTCAATTGGACAAGCCCTCTCTGGGGTCCTTTCTGTCAAGATTCTTGGATTCCATTTGAATTTAAAACAGACCTGTAGGCTTAGGGAACGTGGCAGTCCTGTGTCCAGGGAAACAGAGAAAGAGTTATTTTTCAAAAATCTTACAGAGTCTTCATTCCTGGCCGGTTAAAGGGAAACTTGGTGGAGAGTTCAGAGTGCTTGTAAACAGCTAACTACATCTGAGTGATCTAGAAAGGAACGGTGATCGCTTTAGACAGCAATTACTGAATGTGCACACTGAGATGTTACAACCATTTGTTTAAAATTTAATGGACAAAGACATTTAAGGAATCAGTGACATTGGAGTGTTCGGTGCAAGATTCTTTAATAAAAGTTCTTTTTTGTATAACACCTGGCTACTTCTTTTTTTATTTCAAAGAACCATTATTTTAACCTAAACTTAGGAATAATGATCAATAGCATATTTTTCAGATCTTGTATTCTTTAAATTTTTTTCTCGTGGGAGCCCCATTATCTAGTTGGTGCCCTAATGCTAGGATATTTTAAGATAAAATGGGAGAAAGAATAAGTAAAGAGAAACCAATGAAGTCATATCAAGAAGATAGTGCATGAGATAAAACTATAATTACTGACAAGTGCCTGAAGGGTAGGACTTAACAAAATAATTAAAATAGAAAAGTAAATTTAATTTTATTATAACATTTTTCCCTTTTAAAGAGTTTTTTTCATTTAATGTTCACCAATATCTTATTTTAAAATATTAGTGACTGAAGTGTTTCTCATATTTAATTTTATCTGTATTATTATCCAAACTGATGTTTATCTCCTTTATCGACAGAACCATAAAAAAGATGTGAGTTTCCTTGTTTTTTACGTATACTTAATTCCCATTGATTTTACTGACAAGAGTGCATTTAAGAGAATTCCCCCAATATTCTGCAACATAAAATTGTACTTGCAATCTGTCTAAACTCCTAATCACCAAGCCCATTCATCTTTATTCTCTCCAGTCTAACTTTCACTATATATCACCCTTCTGCTAAAATATCCTTTCCCTGTTCTCAGGCAAAATCACATCCCTGACTAGTCAGACCAAGTCTAGATTCCTCTGCTCTCTCCTCATTCTAATTTCTCTTACATCTTGTCAATGACCACATATGTTTCACAATGATAATTGCATTATCATAATATATAGTGCTTCCTCGACTTCAACTCCCATGACCAGAAATAATGGCTTGTATAACATCTGTATTGTAGTAACAATTAACCCTTTGATTAGCCAAAGATTCACAAATCTTAATCTAAGTATTTTTCCTAAAGTTAATAATGTAGTGAGTTAGCAACCCCAGTCTATTTATTTGATAATAATATAGTTCTCAGTTGGTCTCTTTTAATGTTCTCTTAAACATTAAAATTCATTCTCAGTTAAAATTAATTCTCAGTTCATAGACTATTTATAAAAGTAAGGCATTTGCCTTGCACAAAACAACCCAGGTTCAATCCCTAGCACCGCATATGGTACCAAGAGTGAACTTTGTGTGCAGAGCCAGGACTTAGCCGTTATAAATAGCCAGATGTGCCCCCAACTCCCAGCAAAAAATCATTCCCAGATGGGCAGAGAGACAGTTCCAATGTTAATATGCTTTTGCCTTGCGCACAGCCAACCCCTGTTTGACTGCTGGCACTGCAAAGTCCTCTGAGCACTGTGAGGGTGACCCCTGAGCACAGAACCAGGAGTAACCCCTGGGAACTTACAGATATCACCCAAAACAAAACAAAGCAGAACAAAGCCAAAAAATCTTAAGAATAAAGTAATGTGATGTTAAGTACCAGCTGGGATTGCTGTTTTTATTTATTTATTTATTTATTTATTTATTTTGGGGGGGCAAATTTGTTGGAATTTACTTATCTATTTATTCATTTTTAAATTTATTTATTTTTTAACTAGTGAGTCACAGTGAGGGTACAGTTACAGATTCACACATTTTCGTACTTGTTTTTCCCTCATGCAATGTTTGAGAGCCCATCCCTCCACCAGTGCCCATTCTCCACCACCAATGAACCCAGTATCTCTCCCAACCCCCATCCCATTCCCCCCACCCCACCCCACCTCTGTGGTAGGGCATTCCAATTTGAAATCTCTCTTTCCTTCTGGGTGTTGTGGTTTGCAATAGGGGTATTGAGTGGTCATCCTGTTCGGTCTCTAGTCTACTTTCAGCACACATCTCCCTTCCTGCGCGGGATCTCCAATCACATTTAACTTGGTGTTCCCCTCTCTATCTGGGAACTTTTCCCCGGTGTGTGAGGCCAGCTTCCAATCTATGGAGCCAACCTCCTGGTATTATATACTTCGATTCTTGGGTATTAGTCTTCTACTCTGTAATTTTATTTATTTTTTTAATTGAAACTCATTGTCAGTACCTCCAATCAGTTGAAACTAAAATCCTGTTGTTGAGGAACCATTAGATAACAGTTTATCCTTGTTAAGACTTGGCAACTGTTCTCTCCTGGAAGGTTATGTGACTTGAACTCTGTAACTGTTGGGGCATTTGGACTCCACCAAATTGGCTTTTATTCCTTTGTATGTTTTCTATCCTATATCTGTACATAATTCAAAGGAAAGAACCACTTATTACTTACGTTTTTAGCTTCACAGCACCTATAACATTAACATCATTGGCTGTGAATCTCCAAAATATCAATGGAATATCTAAGGTTTAAGAGCAAAACAACACCTATGAAGTCAAAAACCAAAATGCATGGTGGATATGATAGCTTAACGAATTGTAGTATATTCCTGGCATGGAAAAACCCCAAGTTCTATTTCCTGATATCACAAGCCTCCCCTGAGTACTGCGAGTATGGTCCCTAATTGCCCTCAGTACTGTCAGGAGTGACCTGGAGAGTACAGTTAAAGAGTCAGAAATGCACAAATAAACAAGTGAAAAGTAAATAAATCCACGTATACTTTTTAATTTCCAAAATTTAGCTGATAATATCTGCTCTTGACTTGGAGCCTTATGAAAAATAGAAATAGTTCATTAGTACATATTTTATGTATAATATGCATTATATACTGTATTTTTCAATAAAGTAAGTTGAAAAAAAGAAAGTGCTAGGAGAATCACAAAATTGGTAGAATTGCTATAATGATCACCTTACCAAAATTATACAGATTCAAAGAAATTCCTATCAAAATTTCAGCACATTCTTTGAGGAATAGGAAAAACATTATTAAACTTCATGGAACCCCACACACTTCCAAATAGCCAAAGGAAGACAGAGAAAAATAAGATGGGAAGCATTATATTCTCTTACTTTAAACTATACCCTAGGGCTATAGTAATCCAAACAGTATGGTTTTTGTCTTAAAAAAGAGATAGTACTCCATTAGTATTGAAGCTAATGGAATAAACTTTTAAACCAGAAATAAACCCTCAGACATGGACAATTAATTTATGACAAAGGAGTCAAAAGCAAAAAATGGAATTTTGAAAATTGGACTTCTCTGTCAAAGAATGTACAAAAGATAAGCCACAATTAATTAAAGATTTAGACATTAAAACAGATCAATAAATCGAAAAAACATAATAAAAACATTATAATATTTACTTCAATGGTATCCTTAGTTTTTTGACTCCATTAGTATGGAAACAATAGCATAAATACACAAATGGAATTACATCTTAGTAAAAAGCCATTGCAATTCAAAAAATTTTTTGAAAAATAGAAATCCTTCTGAAAGGAAGAAAACGTTATCAAACCATCTGACAAAAAGCTGATAACTCACAAAACTCAACAATGAATAAAAACAAACACTGTCTGTAGCACTGTTGTCCCGTTGTTCATTGATTCGCTCAAGCAGGCATCAGTAACACCTCCATTGTGAGACTTGTTGTTACTGTTTTTGGCATACTGAATACAAACAACCCTATCAAAAAATAAGGAGACACGCTGAACAGACACTCTTCAAAAAAAGACATGGAGGTTTACTTGTTGATAGAAATGTAAACTACTTTAGCTCTATAGAAAACTGTATGGAAAGAACAGAAATAGGATTACTGTATGTGTAAGCAATTCTACTCTAGCATCAATAAAGCAAAATCAAAAAAGCATAGAAACACAGAAACACTTCTTAAAAAAATTGGTCTATGGTTAGAAGGCTGCCTCAAACGTTGGGATAGAGAAGGGATTACTATGACAAAGGAAGTTGGAAATGATCACTCTGGATAAGAACTCTATGCTAGAAATAGGTAAAGGAACAAACATGATAACCTCTCAGTATCTGTATTGCAAACCATAATTCCCAAAATTGGGTGGGGGGAGTGAGAGAGAGCGGGGAGGGGGGGAGAAAGAGAGAAAGACAGGCTGGGGGAGGGTGGTAGAAGGGAAACCGGGGTCATTGGTGGTGGGAAATGGTGGAGGGATGGGTGTTAAAACACTGTATGACCAAAACCCAACCATGAATAACTTTGAACAACTCTCACAATGATTCAATAAAAAACAAACAATAAAAGAACATGGTGACCTTGGACTCTTGGATCCAGCCCTCCCCCCAAAAAGATATATATGTACACCTATGTTTATTATCATGCTATTTATACTAAGACCTAGAAACAAATCAACTACCTAATGATGAATGAGTAGATAAAAATGTGATAGATATACACTCAATGACATAATACTCATCTATAAAAAATAAATTCATATCTTCCGAACTGGTGTGTCACGTTAAGCTGACCAAGTCATATCGAGGAAGACAACTAACAGATGATTTCATTCATGTTGAAGTATATAAAGAATAAAAATAAGGGGTTGGACTTTGTCCAGTGAAACAAACCTTTAGACTGACCACAATTGAAGTTAGCAAGGTGAGGAGAGGGTGAGCAGAAAGGTCTGAGTGTAACAGAGAAATGTTGACACTTTGTGGTAGGTGTGGTATTAGAGCCCTGAAGCATAATAAGCATCTACATTCTCGTAAGTCATTGCTACTCAATGAACAAAGTTTAATCATGGAACAGAAAGTTCATTTCTATCATTGCATGATGTGTATAAGTATTATAAGTTTGCATCTGTTTATAAGGAAATCTATATAAAAGGGGATCCCATGAAATGCAAACCCATGTTTGGATTTAAATTTGTAAAGTGTAAATTTGAATTTTTAAAGTGTCAGTTGTACTTATTGATTAATTGTAGGTGAACTCAGACAGTAAAAATAGCAAAAACTATTCACTATTGTGTACATTATAATATTATTTATGGCAAAAAATTAGCACATTAATTTTAAAATGCTATATACAAATCTACTAAGCTTTCAAGAAGAGCAATCTCAGGCCAGAGCAATAGTTCAGAGTATAAGGTATTTGCCTTGCACACTGCCAACCCAAGTTTGATCCTCTTCATCAGATAAGTTCCCTGAGCCCTGCCAGAAGTAATCTCTGAGTACAGATCCAGGAGTCAGTCCTTAGCATCTCTTGGTATATCCACCTCGCCCCCCAAACAAGAACAGTCTAATAGGAATATATCTTTTTCAGTGAATTTAATGACTATAAACTTTTTTCAGCTCTAATGCAGAGTTTTTTCCCCTTTAGATATCTAAATGCAGCCCTTTTCTCTGTACATAGTTTTAATGTTTTTAAAAACCCAAAAATACTTTCCTATTTCTTAAAAAAAGAATAATTATTATTCTTAAAAGTTGTGTCTCGCTATTGGCTCCATTCTTACAAGCATTCATAGTCCATGAAGTATTTTTTTTTTGCTGAGCACTGTAAAATTTAATTCAGAAGTAGTGCTTTATTGATGCTTCGTTTTTGTGACCTTTCCAGTCTAGTGTTGGTGACATATTGGTCCTCTGTCTCCAGTGCTTTGAGAATCTAATAGATAGGATGGAATGGGTCAGATAATGAAAGTCCCTGGTACATTAACTTTCAATTTCATGAATGTCTGAATATTGCAGAGAAGATGAATAGCAGGACTTCCTTTGCTTTTACATTTTAACATTTATAAGCTAGTTAAGTTTCCCCTGTATTATCAGCAGCAGGGTCCTAGTCTACAATATTAACACATATATTTATGTTTTGGAGCAATTGCGTTAGAGTTTAAAATAATTTATAAACCCACAGAGCAGGCAACTTACAAGTGCATGCTCCTACAGGAGATAAATAAATAGGGGTTTCATTTCTTGTGAGTTATAGCATGTGACGAATACACAGAAAGCCTCCCCTTAATTTGTCTTTCTTTAACTCTCCCGAGGAGAGGGTTGGGTTGTGTAGTCAGTCACATGACTGAACTCTTATTAAGTAGTTACAGTCATCCCGAATGCAGGGTTATTGTTTTAAACCAGCATTAATCTCGGACGATGTTATAGCCAGCATCATCATTTTTAAGAATGTGTTGAAATAGACTAATCTTTGGGATGAGACTGGAAATCACCAGAGTGATAAGAAGGAGCCTGAGCGATTAGGTAAGGACAAGGATGAGAAGGCACACAGCTGTTCAATTGTTCGGGTTCGGACACTGATATGTGAACTCATTTGTATTCCCTTGAGTTGTTTTATAGACATCGTATCATCTGCTGTCCCTCTGTTTCATCCTCATTATGGTATTTATGGTGCCCATTTTAATAAACGATGAGCAGAACGAGACAATGCAATTTGGCCTTCTGAATTGTGCTTAATATTGCAGCTGTATTTAAAAATTTGTCTTTCTGCAAGAAAAACTGTTTGGGGGATCTGAGGTTAATGAGCTCAGTTGACACGGGGTTGATTCAGTGGGAAAAAAAAACTCTGAAGGGGCAACTTCACGGAACCTGCCTCTTTAAATAACATAATTCAGTGTAGACAGCAAACACTTTGATGTTTTGATAAAGAAATAGTTTATTAATTAAAATAGCTTCGAGAAATAGTATGGCAGGTAGGTATTACTTCTAATTTCAATTAAATACTTGCAAGCAACTGACCCTGGTTTGATCTCTGGCAACACCACAAATGGTCCCCTGATCATTGTCAGGAGTGATTCCTGAGTGCCAAGCCAGGAGTAACCCATGAATACTGCCAGGTGTGGCCCAAAACCCATAAATAAATAAACAAAAAGACAAACAGCTTCAGATATTGATAAAGAAGAAAAAACATCTTATCAATATTGAGGCAAGGAGTGTCTAAAAGTGTGTCGCTAACCTGTTGTCAGTGAACTGGTTTCTTTGCGGATGCTAGACTTCCGGTTCCACTCTTTCTCCTGGTCACATCCACTCTCCTCTGAAAGTTACTCTTTTCTCAGGTAAAATTTCATTTGAATATTTGCTAAGGAATTTTCCCCTCAGTTCATTTCCACTTCAGCCCAATCTACATAGGTTTTTGTTCTTGTTTTGTTTTTTTCCTGCCTTCCCTCATTCTAGAACTATCAGAAGAGGCACCTTCAGAAAGAGCACTGATGGCAGAATCCTGATGGTGCTCTTTCCCCCTTCCTGCTAGGCTGTTTTTGGACTCCTGACACGCTCCATTCCTCACTTTCCCAGCTTCCCACTACTCCATTCCATGTCACAAGGCTGCTGAATTTGTCAGGGTTGGGCCAGTGGAAGAAGGGCTGATGGCATCAGAGTGAGACTAGAGTCAAAGAGGAAGTGCATTACACTGTATTACCTTTCAGCTCCCTGACTTCTGGTTGGACACTTCCTTCCACCACAGTTGTAGCCCTTCCCTGTTCTATCTGCCAGATACTCCAAGCTGCATACCTCCTGCTGAAGACTAGTTCTCCTATTCTTATCTCTTTCCTTCCCCTCTTCCTCCTCCTCCTCTGCCTCCTCCTCCTCCTCCTGCTCTCTGTATTTCTTCTCTGTTCTTACTGTGAATTTTTGTAGTTTGCATGATATTATGTGTGTCTGGTCAAAAACAATAACTTTCACATTCTCATCTCATTGATTTGAAAATTGATCTCTGGAAGATAAAAATTAATATATTAATACTATGCTGAAGTTGGAAAGTATAGAAGCGACTATTTGTGCTTTAAAGAAATCGCTAAAGAGCCAGAACTGTAGTCCAGTGGGTAGGACATTTGACTTATATGTAGCCAATCCTGATTTTGAACCCCAGCATCCTATAGGATCCTCTGAGCATCACCTGGAGTGACCTCTGAGCTTTGCTGTGCATGATCCCTCTCCCCAAAAAAAGGATCAATGAAATTGGGAATTTTTACTCTGCTACTTTGATAAAGTCATTTAAACCCCTTACTTTATTTTCGAGCTAGTGAATGTTCATGGAAATTCCTTCCAAGGATACTTGCCTCTCCACTGATCTCAGGTAGCAGAGCCAGAAGGAACTGCATCTTCTTGTCTCCATTTCTCAATGTGTCCTCTAAGGTCCCAGATCCTCCTTTGTGGCCCAAATCTCTGTGACTCTCCCTGTGTCCTCCCCCTACCTTCTGACCCACTACCTGAAAGGTCACGGTAACCTCTGACTGCGCTCATTCCACACGTTCATTGTGCTTCATGTTGCTCTCCCCAATTCTTTTATTACTTGTGTAAATAAAAATTTCAAGTCTTTGCACCCAATTTACTTTTAAAGACAAACAATGATTTTTGTCTTTTCCTAGTTGAAAGTCCCATACATCTAGTCATTGTGCTTACTTTTTATTTTATCCTCCATACTACTTTCAAAGAGTGCTAAATTTAGAATTTCTCACCAAGCCAATCTCTTCAGCCATAACTAATTTACTATCGCACTTTCCAGCCAATGTGCTAATTCAAGAAGATTGTCATCCCAAATTCTTCCTGCCCACTGCACATGGCCAGATATCACCTCATCTCCTTCTAACTTTTAAGATGCTTTGCCCTTACATTATGCATGTACCAATGCTGCTTTAACTCCATTCTTGAAGAACGTCTTCTCGGTCCTACTAGTTTAAAAGCCCTTTAGCCATTGAATCCTTTTGATGTATCCCTCATGACCCTAGCATAAAATCATGCATAGGTTAGATGTTCAGAAACATTTGTTAAGGGCTGAGGGCTAGCTCATCAGTCAGGGGTATATATAAATGGCTACCACAGTCTGAGCCCTCCACCCCAAAGTAGCACTGTCGGGTGTCCTGAATGATTCCCAGAACTGAAAGGTTTGAGAAACTCCACATCTGTAGACCATAACATTGAGATGTCTGTCTCATTTGGACTAGTATCACGGGGAGTGGCCTCCAGGCCCTCTGAGCATTGCTTAGGAGGTGCGCCCTCATAAATTTGTCAAATAAATGAACAAAAATTGCTTTCAAACCAAAAATGAAGTTTGAAAGTTTCTTTGGGGTTTTGTTTGTTTGTTTGTTTGTTTTTTGTTGGTAATGATATTGGTCTTTAGTTGCTAAGGAGAATCAAAATAGGAACAGAATATATTTTTCTAAAAAAAAAGACAAACCTGTGCGAATCAGACCATAAATATTAAAAAAATATGTACCTCAAAGATACTGATATACATGATGAATGTGCTACTAAACTTTTTTTTTCAGTTTTTGGATCACACCCGGCGATGCACAGGGGTTACTCCTGGCTTTGCACTCAGGAATTACTCCTGGCCATGCTCAGGGTACCATATGGGATCCTGGGAATCAAATGGGGTCAGCCACGTGCAAGGCAAATGCCCTACCCACTGTGCTATTGTTCCAGGCCTGCTACTAAACTCTTAGAGGTAGAATCATCCTTGTTTATTTGGGGCAGCAAATCTGCTGTGTGTCAGGGATTACTCCTGCTCCTATGCTCCAGGATTGCACTCAGCGGTGCTCAGGGGGCCATACATGGTGCCACAGGTCGAACTAGGGTAAGCCACATGCAAGGAAAGTGCCTTAACTCCTACTCTCTCTCCAGCTCCTCATCTCATTTATCAATTTTTATTATGCTTCCTCCCTCCTTCCCCTTCATTATCTATTTGTCAAGGTGAATTACAAATTTATTCATGACTGAGTTACAGGAAAACAGTGTTTCAGCACCCGTCCCCTCACCGGAGTCCATTTCCCTCCACCAGTGCTGTCCACCCTACTCACCAGTCTGCCTCTATAGAGGTGCTATTTTTCATCACTTGGCTTACAGTACTGTTACTGATAGGGCCTCATGCAGTTCACTTATTACCTTCAGCTGCTCCCCTCCTCCTGGTTGAACACTTCTCTCAGCCATAGTGTAGTTCCTTCTCCAACTTATCTCACACCTCCCCCAATTCACATGCCTCCTACTGTAGACCCGTTCTCATGTTCTTCACTTCCATTGCTTTTCGGGCATTTGTTATTTCACTATTATGTTCCTTTATGAGACAGATTATTCGATGTCATTTTCTCCCTCTGACTAACTTCATTCAGTATGATACACTCCAGATCCATCTGTGTAGCAGCAAATTGCAGATTTTATCTTTTCTTAAGGCTGACTCGTATTCCATTGTGCATTTGTTCCATGGCTTCTTTTTCTAGTCATCTATTCATAGACACTTGGGTTCTTTCCAGATTTTTGCTATCATAGCTACAAGAATATTGAGGTATAAATGTCTATTATCCTTTTTTATTTTTGGACCCTTGGGATTTATTCCAATATGTCACATTGCTGGATCATATGGAAAGTTAATTCCTAGTTTTTTGAAGAACTGTCCATATGGTCTTCCCAAAAGTCTAAATTAGTTGACATTCCCACCAAGAGTGAAACATTTTGCCCTTTTCACTGCATCTACACCAACACTGGCTGTTCTTTTTGATACTGGCCAGTCACTGTGGTATAATATGATCTCTCATTGTTGTTTCAATTTACATTTTCCTGATTATTAGTAGTGCAGAGGATTTTTATATGGCTTTTAGACACTCATATGCCTTTTTTTGAGAAAGCTTCTGTTTGTTCTCCCCTTTTTTGATAAATTATTATTCTATATACATTTCAGAAATATTTATAATCTATCTCTTAAAAATATCATGGGTATTTCTATGTGGATTGCATTGAATCTGTATATTGCTTTGGTAATTATTGCCACCTTGATAATGTTAATCCTCCCAATCCATAAACAGGGAACATTCATGGACTACGAGTATTTCTTTAATAAGTCTTTTTTCATATCTTTACAACATATATATATATATTAGAGCATTGCTTCAATAACTATTTTCTGAAATATTTCTTTTTTTCCCTTTTACTTAAGGAAACACTGTTGGTTAGGGTTGTCTACCTTCTTTTCACTCTCTTTTTCTCTAAGTACCTCCATCCAACATTAAGCTAATGACTTATGGGAAAACACTGCTTGAAAAACTTTTCTCTTTTCTTCTGAAGTAAAAAAGTATGTTAAATGAAGGACTGTGAAGTATGGATTTATGACCTCTTGGTTTTTGGCTTTTTAGGGTCACAACCGGTCATGCTCAGGAATTATTCCTGGTTTTGCACCAGAAATTTCTCTTGGTAGTGAGGACCAGGTAGTGAATGCCAGGGATCAAACCTGGATCGGCTACATCCAAGGAAAACACCCCACCTGCAGAACTATAGCTCTGGCCCCTCTAAATATGATCCTTACCTTAGCCATAATGATTTTGCTCCCATGATGGAAGTCAGCATTAAGCATGAATCAGATAATATGGAAAATTCTAGAGTAGAAAGATGGATATGAGCTGAATCCTGGCTAACATCATTAAGTGACTGACTCAGAATTATTACTACTCTAGAGTTCCTTGCATTATGAGTCTAATCCTATAAGTATGTTTTTTTAATACACTTGAAAACACCACAGTTGATCAAGCTAGTAACTGAAAATTTAAATATAGGCAATGAAGTCCCTGAACCCTGAGGAAAAAATTAAACTATCCAAGGATCAACCAAAGTGATAGAATCCTATGCTTTCTCTGTAATGTCAACCTTTCTTCTTCCTACTTCACTTTCTCCCAGTTATTACTCCCTACTTACTCACATTATAGTAGCCATCCATATTTAATGTCAAGTATTCAACTGTCAAAATATTTATAGGGTAAAGAGAGCAGTGGTATACATACTTGCTTCACTCAACAGGCTGAAAAGGGAATATCTAACATTAAGGTGTAGTGGAACCTAGGGAAATTTGAATGACAATAAATCCTAAGCCAATAAATTTTGAAAAATGTGGAATAGGAAAGCTACAAAATCAAAGTTATTGAGGAATACATATAAATTGGCCATTGAAAAGTTATGATGTACAATATACAATAAAATACAGAATGGAAGCTGGGCTAAAATTCTGTAGTTAGAATATGGCATGGTTTAGAATAAACCATTTGGAGGCTAAGGACATTGAACAGGGTTTAAGACACGTGCCTTGCCAGAGCAGCAAGGCCTGCCCAGTACTGTGGCCCATAGCCCTAACATTGAATCACTAATCCAACTGGCCTAGCATCACCGGGTGTGGCCCCTGAGTTCCCTAAACACTGCTTAGGAGGTTCACCTGCCTTTTGGACACACACACTCAATGAACCAGGCCCGTGGATGTTGGACTAAGATAGACTTTTCTATTCAATTACCAGCCCTACTAGGAGTCAAGCATTCTTTTCTCTAAGAAGGGGACAATAAGACTAGTACCATATAAGAATCTAGAAAGAACTATGTATTTAAATATTTACAAGATGTTGCTTAGAACAGAGCAAAACTCTTATGCTATTATTATTGTTCCTTCTTGATATTATTGTTTTTAGTAGATAATCACTGTTAGCTTTCAAAGTCTTGCCTCTTAATGCTATTTTCCTGAGTTACTTCAGATTTACAACCTGACTGTAAGGGAGTAAATCTCCTGCAGCCTTGAATTTGTCCTAATATATCTGAGTTTGCATAACCCAGGGATGGACAAAGATTTATTTAGAACCAGGGTTAAAGAAAAAAACTAAGACTTGTAGGCTGTATTCACTTTAGATAAGGAAAGCAAGAAGTAGTCCCTAGAAATCAATGGGGACTGTGTCAAAAATAGCATCATCATGTAGAAAGACAAACAGATGTCTAAAGAAACTACAAGTCAGGATATTTACTGAACTCTTCCAGGTCAATGGCAAAATTATGCCAGGGCCTGGTAAATCTCACTGTATGCTATTCACCTCCTATAATTTTATTCACTTTTTAAAATATCTAAGTGAGTGTTATAACCTCTGAGACACCATGTACAATATGCCTTACATTAACGGCTTCCACATGTGACCTCTGCCCCTGTTTCTGTTCCTATTGAACCACTTTCCTACGCTGCTGCGTGTTGACTCTCATTCTTCACCCTGTCAAAGTGAACTCCTGACCAATTTGACCATTATCTTATTCTCTTCTCATTATCTCAAGACTACGTTATGTTCTACAAGGAGGAATGTATGGCATAAAGAAACTATAGTATATAGACACAATGGACTATTAGTTGGCCCTAGAAAAGACAAAAAAAAATGCCGTTTGCTTTTAAGTGCATGGATCTGGAGAGTATCACACTGAGTATAGTCAGAGGAGGGAATACTCACAGAATCATCTCTCTCATATGTGGGATATAAAGAAACATAGTATAGAAATATTAAATGTCCAATGACAAAAATAAACTTCAGTTGGAAGTTCACCACAGTGGGCACAAAGGAGAGATATAGGATAGTGGGTGACACTGGAACAATGGTGAAGGGAAGTGGACACTCTGGTGGAAAGTGTGGTATGGGAATATTTTATGCATGAAACTTTATTAAGACTATTGCAAATCATGGTGCCTGAAAGAACAGTTGGGAAAAAAATAATAGCAAAAATTATACATGGACCTTAACTGTAGAGGTATTGAAGAGATTAAACTATTTATAGTTGTCATTTTTTCTGCATTTTTTAATGTTAGATATATTTTACAGCTTCATAATGACATAAAGAAAATGGTTCTAGAGGGAAAGAATCCCATTCATTTTAGAACCAATCAACGTTCTGTCCCATTTTAGAGACATCTTTATGTAGATTTGTGTTGATCCCCAAAAGCCTTTAAAATTAAACCTTTTAAAATTTCTAACTTTGTAACATATTTATAAAGAATTGATATATGGGTAGATTTAGTGTTTTTTCAGTTCTGTTTTTGGTTTTTTTGGTTTTTTCGGGTGGAGGAGGTATCTCCTAAACAATGTTCAGGAGGCCCAGAGTTCTTTCCTAGTGATTCTTCACCAACAAGTCCAGTAGTTCAGTGCAAGGACCAGAGGTCAGGCTGTTTGATAGCAGAGATTATCCAGGCTTCCTTGGTGCTTCTGGTAGTGGGGAATAGGAGCGGGGATGGAGGGCATGTAGGGACAAGCACTAGGATCCCAACAGATGATGCTCAGAGGACCCTATGGTGCTGGCCACACAACTGGGGTTAGCCACAAGCAAGGAGTATTGCAAATCATGGTGTCTTAATGTCTTAACTCGGTGCTAACTCTCTGGTCCCGTTTTTTCAGTGTTTTGAAAGGTAAACTTGAATATGACACTCATGACTTAGGGGAAAAAAAGGACAGAAGCAACATTTATAATGTGCTTATTATGTGTCAGAAGGTAACACGAGACTCATTTGATCCTTAAAGTGGCTGTATGGGGGAGATGTGGTTCTATCTGCTTTTAAACAAGGAAATACGTTCTCTGATCTATTCACTGACTTGTCCAGGGAAACCAAATTGCTGAGACTGGAAGGCTGACCTTGGATCAAAAGCCCATGCTTCTTCACTTTATTTGTCCTGAAGTTCAAATTTTCTAGATAGGTGTTCTTTCTCATCATGAGGTTTAGCATTCATCAAAGGAAATGTCTGTATATGTAAATTCTCTGCACAGATAGACCAAGTGATTATTTATAGCCTGTTGACATTTGCTGAGTTTTCCGCTCACATTTACATTAGGCTGACACCCCCGAGAGAAGGCTTGGAAATGTTTTGATGGCATGTCAGGGATTTCTAATGTATACTCACTGATTCTGCAAACATTCATTGAATGTTTACTATGGGCAAGACATTGCACTAAGGGATAAAACATATAAATTCTTTAAGGTGCAATTACATAGACATCTATTATCAGGGCAATCATTGTTAAAAGATCATTCTGAGCAGGACTCCAGAAATGCATGTCTATGTATTGTATGGAGATTTATCTGTGGAAACAGGGTGTCTTTCTGAAAACCAAATCACATCCAGTTAAGACTTGGAAAGAAATCTACAGGCATATGCAGGAGGGAAAATTCAAAGGGGGACGTCTGCAAGTATTCAAGAAACCTGTAAAACACTTATAAGAAAAGATCCCTGAACCCACAGCAGTGGGAAATTGAAGCAGTAAAAAACAAGAATTCAATTATTATCTCAACTATTTGATATATATGTAATCTTGGGCATATAACTTAGCCCCTTCTGATTCAGTCTTATTTTTGATAAAATACTGATGATACCACTCTCAGATGAGATCATTTATATTTTACCAAACTATAAAGTGGCATGCACGTGACAAATATTGTAACAATTAATAATTATTCTGTTTCCTGACATGCTCTGAGAACCATATAATGAGCAAAAGCAAAAGCAAGGTATAGTAAAGAGAGTGCCTGCTGTGTAAATGACCAGGAATGGACTCCTAGAGTTATGAGGGAGAGTCTGTTTTTACATATGTACCAATGATATCAAAAGAACGATTACATAACCATTAAAATTGGTAGACAGTCTGGATTCTGAGCAAGAAAGCTAAACATGTTTAATCAAAATACCTGGAATAGTTAAATAATAGTGAGAAGAACTATTTCCCTAGGAGTATGGACATAACTAGTTCTTGTCAAAATTTAAGTCAGCTAAAAGAAATGGAGGCTTGTGATTCTGCAAAAGTAGATGCTTTGGTTTATATCTTCTCCTTCTTTATCTGCTTTTGTCATAAGCCAGAGGAGCCTTTCTAGATATGAAATAAGATCTTTTTAATCTGAATTTATTTAAGGTTAGATTATCCTGATTCATCCTCCCGCCAATCAAAGTTACCTGACTCACCTTTAATAAACTCAGAACATCAAAATTTTTCTATCTGAGCTAGCAAGGGAAAATAAATAAATAAAACTATGGAAGGTGGTTTATTTCGGTGTAAAGAGCAAGTTCAAAATGGTCCTTCCCCAATATTAAATCAGGCTAGACTTTTGAGTTTGCATTTAATAGACTGAGAACTCAGGTCTCTTTCTCCTTTTCATATTATTTTGGACCCAGAGGATATTTATTAAACAAAGAACAGCAGAGCAAACTAATGTTAAGGAAGGAAATTGGTTTTCCTGCAGTCCAACCTATTTTTAAATTAGCAGAAGCAAGTGCTAATATGAAACCCTGTGACTAGTAATCACATTTTCCTTTTGCTTTGTTGTAAAATCACAGCAATCCATATTAGCATTTCACACTAGTTAAGAGAGTGCAGTAAAATGGTCCAAGGAGACCGCTCAGGGTGAGAGCCGGTAAGGGAGAGGTGATTTGGGCAGTGAGGTTTCCTGAGAAAAGCAGCTCAGTAGGCAATTTTCATGTGGAAGCTAAAGCCTTTTTTGGACAGCATTTCAAAAATACAGCACAAAAGACAATGAACATGGCTCCCAACCAAGACTGGGTTATAGTTTACTCAGGTGCTGACACAAAATCAATATTGCCACCACCTATTGATGATTTATTTCAGTAATTACTCTTCAACCCATAACTAAAATGCTGTCAGAATAGAACAACCTTCTCTTACTAACTGTTTGTGCTTTCTCTTTTCAGTAGATTAATTTACATGTAATAATGAAAACAGTACAGTTCCCTGGTACTGACCAGTCAGCAATCTGTTAAATGCCTTAGGAAACAGGGAGTAAAATTAATAACCACTTTCAAACACCTTTGACTAAAGGACTTGGGATTAAACTCCTGGGACCATTATCTTCCCATTGACCTGACTCATGTATTGGGTTCCTAGAACTAAGTCTGGAAGTATACGACACTCGTGCCCTTCATCTGAGTGCTATCTAGCTTTCCTCGTTATGAGTACTCAAGATGTTAGAGAAATTTTCTGCTCATTGTTCTAATGTTACCTTGTGATTTCTGTTGAAATATACTTTCCTATAGTGTCTAAAAGTTGAGTATAGCTTTACTATTTCTAGAACCAGAGTCAACCCATTTATTCTCCTAAGTAAAGGATTTTTTTAAATTATTTTTTAATTGAATCATCATGAGATACACAGTTACAAAGTTGTTTATGATTGGGTTTCAGTCTTGCAATGTTCTAACATCCATCCCTTCACCAGTGTACATTTCCCACTACCAATGTCCAGAGTTTCCTTCCCACCACCCCACCCCAACCTGCCTCTATAGCAGGTACTTTTCCTCTCTTTTCTTCCTTCCTTCCTTCCTTCCTTCCTTCCTTCCTTCCTTCCTTCCTTCCTTCCTTCCTTCCTTCCTTCCTTCCTTCCTTCCTTCCTTCCTTCCTTCCTTCCTTCCTTCCTCCCTCCCGCCCTCTCTCTTTCTTTCTCTCTTTCTTTCTCTCTTTCTTTCTCTCTTTCTTTCTTTCTTTCTTTCTTTCTTTCTTTCTTTCTTTCTTTCTTTCTTTCTTTCTTTCTTTCTTTCTTTCTTTCTTTCTTTCTTTCTTTCTTTCTTCCTTTCTTTCTTTCTTTCTCTTTTTTTCTCTCTCACCCTCCCATCTCTCTCCCCTCCTCCTTTTGGCATTGTGACTTGCCATACAGACACTGGAAGGTTATCATGTATATTACCTACTTTCCAACTCTTACTGTCATAGTGGCCTCTTCTCTATCTTAATTGCCCTCCACCCCATTTTTTCTGTCCCATACTATGTTTTTTATATCCCACAACTGAGTGAAGTCATTCTATGTCTGTCCCTCTCCTGGCTCATTTTGTTCATCCTGATACTCTCCACGTTCATTCGTTAATAAGCAATTTTTATGACTTCACTTTTTCTTGTGGCTGTGTTTTATTCCATTGTGCAGATGTACCATAGTTTCTTTATCCAGTCATGTGTTCCCGGGTACTGGGTTGTTTACAGATTCTGAATATTGTGCATAATGCTGCAATGAACATAGAAGTGCAGATGGTGTTGCTGGAGCTGGATAACATAAGCATCCAGATCCAAGAGGCCTTGACAGTACCAGTTAAGAGAGATGCATAATTTCTACATAAAATACCTCTAGGGTCTCCTAATTAAAATATTTCAGAAGTCAGTTAACTCAAAATAGAAAATAGTTATTGATATTCATTACTTCCCAGAACAAAATGGATTATGTTATTACAAAATTTATAAATTGGCAATGAGATATATTTCTTAAAAAAATAGTTAAATTAGCTCAGTATTACCATCTTAGTAAAATGAATTATTGATGTCAAGTTTCAACAGTTGGTGGCTAAAATAGAATCCTAAATATGGGGACTCAATCTTAAAATTCTTTCCATTTCTCAAGAAAACTATGACATCAAGGAAGACTATTACCTGGGCAATGGTCTTCTGACCTCTAAGAGAATTGTACTATTTTCACACAATCTTCATGTGGCAGAGAAAGAGCAGACAGTATGTGTTCAGTCTTTAGTCTCTATTTCCATTTTTTTATGCATTCTTTTTATCCATAAAATAATTTTAGTGTCTATAATTTTTCCATAATATAAAATATGCTTGGTGATATCTCAAAATCACAGATAAAACTAGAGGGAAATAATATACTCTAGTAAGGGAGTCTTAAATTGAAGAGCAATTATACTGTACCACCTTTTGCCTCACACTAGAAGCAAATCACAGTCTATTTGCTGCAGTTTTCTCATCTAGAAAATAAAGAGGATGGAATATGTGATTCCTAAAGTTATTTATATCACTAAATTTTTCAGAATTCTTAGTTTCTATAGTCATTTCCAGCTCCTCATTTCTCTGAATTTTATCTTGGCTCTCTCAAAGCTTCAAATTAGGAAGACAATGATAGTTAATGTTTCTGTGCATATATTACCTACAAGACATGGTTTTAAACATTTCATATATCTCAATTTACTTAATCCAGTAAAAAAGATTTATTATTTTTTTAAATAGTCTTACATATAGAGGAAATCCAGGCTTTAAAAATATCAACATATTCAGCTAGTATATATGGTCAATGGATGGTAGAAATGGAACTTGAACAATATTACTCTAGCTCCCAAATTTTTAATCATTATTATTATTTTTTTTATTGAAATTATGTGATTAACAATACCATTAATAATTGTTTCTCATGCACATAATTACACCACTTCCATTCCCCAGGAGCCCCAACACCCTTCCCTTTCAACCCTAATTCTTAACTACTAAACCCTATTGGCCTATCAGGTTTATATAAACATTGTTCTTTAACACCGTGATCAAGTACCTGCTCTCCACTTATGATGCTGTCAGTACTAGGTCTACATATGTAGCCCATACCTTTGGGGACACAATGTGCAGACCTGGACCAAACAATCTGGTCCACATTCAGATCAAGGAGAGTCATTTCACATGACTTAGCCATACTTTTTGGGATTTGGTCATTCCATTTCTGTATAGTTACTGTTTTTTGGCATATCGAATATGTTGAGGGTAGCTTGTGCGGGCGAGATACTCTCGGTAGCTTCCTGGGCTCTCTGAGAGGGGAAGAGGAATCCAACACGGGTCTGCCACATGCAAGGCAAATGCCCCTAATTTGCTGTGCTATCACTCCAGCCCCAACAAGTCTCACAATGGAGACATTACTGGTGCCCAATCGAAATTGATGAGCAACGGGATGACAGTGACAGTGGCCCTTAATTTCTGTATAGCATTCATACTATCCCTTAGTTTTGAGTTTGAATTATTTTCTTTTATGAAGTCGGAAGTCTCTCTCTGAACCTTTAAATTAGGGAACGACAAACTTTTTCTATGAAAGCCCTCCAGTTTTTAGAAGAAATACTGAGACTTTGTAAGTCATAGGTCCTGCTGTGATAACTGTTCCACTCCTCTCAGCTCTGCTGTTGTTCTTCGCTGTTGTACTCAACTCTGCTTCTATCGCACAAAAACTAGCTCTAGATTTCAGGCCTCTCCTTCAGATCACTTCGAATTCTTTGTAGAATTATTCTGGATAAGTCACAGATATAATAGTTGAAGATAATTTTCCTTATTTTAGCTGATAAACTTTTTGTAGTTTTGAGTTTTAAAGATCTGCCACAACAGATGTTTCCGTAATTTAAAAAACAAATTTAAACAGCCTTGTCCATTTGTTTCAAAGTTTTGAGAAAAAAATAAATTGTACAGTTGCCATTCATGTGTCAGATGTAATCAAAGAAGAGGCAAAGGGCTATCTATTTTTAAAATTAATTCCTCTCCTCTGTTTACTTAAAAGCTCTTTTATTTTTCACTGCCAGTGCTATTATTTTTCTCCTTTTGCTACCTAAATAAATATTGAACTTTTTTCTTAACTTTTTAATTTTATGTGTCTTTATTGAGCTACTGTGCTTTACAATACTGTTAATAATAGTTCCATCAGCACATCCACCACCATCCTCTTCCCTTCATTATGTCCCCAACACCCCTTTCATCCAATCTCCATCTCTCAGGTTAGCTTAGTTCTGTAAGCTAACGTTCTAATTCTGTTGCCTTTTTTAAAAATTTATTTATTTTTATTGAATCACCATGTGGAAAGTTACAAAGATTTCAGTCTAAAGTCTCAGTTACACAATTCTTGAACACCCATGCCTTCACCAGTGCACATATTCCACCACCAAGAACTACAGTAAACCTCCCCCCACCCCCACCCCCCAGACCCCCACCCCGCCTGTGTAGCTGATAAATTTCACTTTACTTTCTCTTTACTTTGATTACATTCAATATTTCAACAAAAAACTCACTATTATTGTTTGGAGTTCCCGCCCACAAAGTCAAACCTGCTGGAAAGGAAGCATTTGATAATTTGTTTTCCATTACTGAGAATAAAGAGATATGAGGTCGTGTGGCCACAATAGCAGCCACAAGGTTATGGATTTCTGTATGTAAGTATTTTAGTAACTAAGTCCAGAGAAATTTCTGCCGGAAGTTGCATCATTGCTAGCTCGTACGGCTCTGCTACATTATATTTCACATATGAGTGCAATCTTTCTATGTCTGTCTCTTTCTTTCTGACTCATTTCACTTAACATGATACTTTCCATGTTGATCCACTTATATGCAAATTTCATGACTTCATGCTTTCTAACTGCTGCATAGTATTCCATTGTGTAGATATACCAAAGTTTCTTTAACCAATCATCTGTTTTGGGCACTTTGGTTTTTTCCAGATTGTGGCTATTGTAACAAGTGTAACAAGTGCTGCAACAAACATAGAAATGCAACACCACTCCTGGGAATATATCCCGGAGAGGCAAAAATGTATAGTAGCAATTCTGTTGCCTTTCACCATTCATTGCTCCTTCACTATATTTCTTTATATCTCATGTAGGAGAGACCATTCTGTATCTGTCTCTTCCTCTTTCTGACTCCACTCTGCATAATACCTCCTAGTTCCATCCCCTAGAGGTGGAAATTTGCATGACTTCATCTTTTCTTATAGCCCAATAATATTCCATTATGTATATATACCACAGTTTTCTTATCCATTCATCTGCTCTTGAGCACTTGACTTGTTTCCAGATATTGGCTATTGTGAACAGTGGAAGCACAAATGTCCTTTGTGAAATAAAGTCTTGAGGCCCTTGGGGTAGATGCTGAGAAGTGGAATTGCTTGGTTTTGTCAAAGCTCTATTCTTTTCTCCTAAGTTTGGCTCATCTGCAAGGGTTTTGATTAACTTTGAAGAAATGCTCAAAGCTTATAGTATTATGTAGGTTACCAGATATATTAAATTAAAGATAAATCTCTATATATTCTACCTTATGTTGGCCCCAGAAGTGATTTCATCTTTTACCATGCAGTTAATGCCTTTTACCTGATTTGCCTACTCCTCTTTCCCCCTTGATAACTACTATTTTGTTCTTACACTCTTAAAAGTTTGTTTCTCTTTTACTAACTTTTTTTGAGTACCACATGTGAATGACGTAATATAGTAATTGCTTTGTCTGACTTCATTAAGGTCCATTAGCCTCTAGTTAAATCTTTGTGATTGCAAATGGCAAGATATTGTGTTTTTCATAGCTGATTGGTATTGATACATCCATAGTATTTCAATAACATCAAGAGTGAATGTAAATAATAGTGATGAAAATGTGGTACACATACCTCTTTGGCTTAGTGTTTCCATATACTTTGGATAGATATGACGACATTGAAATAACTGAATCTGGGCTGGAGTGATAGCAAAGCGGGTAGGGCGTTTGCCCTGCACGTGGCTGACCGGGGTTTGATTTCCAGCATCCCATATGGTCCCCTGAGCTCCACCAGGAGTAATTTCTGAGTTCAGACCCAGGAGAAACCCTTGTGCAAGCCAGGAGTAACCCTGGGTGTGACCCAAAGAGCAAAGAAAAAAAAAAAGAAATGACTGGATCATAAGATATTTGTACTCTTAAATTTTTGAGAAATCTCAGTACTAACTTCCATTATGACTACACCAATTTACATTTCTACCAACAGTATATGAGGGTTGTAGGGCCAGATTGTAGTTTTAAAGTCCACATTGCCTTGCTTTAAAAGAGCTTTGAAGAAAGTCTGTGTTATTTTTCTGTGTCCTGATTTAGCACTAATGTTGAATTACAGTAGATTTCTTCAGCTTAGTCCAAATGATTTCAAAGCAAGTTTGGTGTTTGAAACTTGGAAACTCTTTACGTCACCACCATGGTGAAAGCCCATATGCCAGTCACCATCTTGTAGGATTCCATACAAGGACACTGTCACCAAAGATCTTTTTTTCAGGCTAGCACATGACTCTATCTGGGGATAGGGTGTCAAGATAATCAAAGAATTAAATATTTGGAATGCGCTATAGCACTCAACACAATGTCTTCATGCAGCTGTATTCAATTTTCCTTGGGTGGGTTCTGGAATGTGGTGGGAAAGGCATTTGTTTGAAGATAATCATGACATATATTTGGTAAACTAAGATGTGTTGTGATAGAAATTAAGTAGTATGACTTAAGAACAATCTGATCTGTGAGTCTGATCTTCTGAGCTTCACTGTGTATGCTTTAATGTATTTGTTGAACTTTGTTTTATATTTCTTTCTTTAATACAAAAGCTCAAAATAACTAACAGTGTCATGAATACAATTCCAATGATTCTGGAATCTTGAGAAAACAGATGTGTACAAACCCAGCAAGCTTTATGGCCTGGGTTTGAATGGGCAAGGGGATATAGAGTGTGCTTATTAGGAGTTAATTAAATGATAACACACCAAAACAATTTATTATAAACACCAAATAAAGCCTAGTTTAAAAATACTGTGATAAATTTAGAAAATCTAGGACTCACTAGAGATGAAAATTAACTGTTTTTGAAATTAACCAGGAGAGGCATATATCTAAAATTAAATTTCTATTATTTTTACTAGGGGAAATAAAAATCAATGTGAGAGCTTTTTTTATATAAGAACTCCTTTAATTATAGTAGATTCATATTTTAATAATGGCTTCCAAAATACTGCTGTGATAAATTTTCAACAAGTAAGCACATTCATGTTAGAAACAAAAATAACATGTTATTTATCCAATTCTCCAATGTGTGTTGTATTGCAAGGCTGTGTTATATACTGAGCATTAAACTGTTTCACAGAATCACTTCTAAAAATAAGTCTTATTTAGAATGTGAAGCTTTAAGTTGAAGCATGGTTAATATTTTTATATAGTAAATCTTAAGGGATTTGGAGGTAATAATGTTCTACATCACTAGCTCAACTCTTACCATCTTTTAATTTTGCTTCTTTTTTTTGGGTGGTTGGGGTGGTATTGGGCCACACCAGTAGTGCTCAGGCCTTATTCCTGTATCATTCCTGGTAGTGCTTGGGGGATCATATGTAGTGCCAAGGATCGAACCCAGGTCAGCTGCATGTAAGCCAAGCATCTTACTTACTGTACTATATTGCTCCTTTAATTTGCTTCTAAGTTTCAAGTAATTATTTACCATCTGCTCCTGGTTAAACACTCCTGGGTGTTGTTTCAAATATTTCTAATTAAGATCAAAGACTTGACATCAAAAGGTAACTTCTAAAATTTTGAGGAAAAAAATTCACAGGTGCAGTCTATGTGTCATATATAAATAGGAAGACACGAAGTACTATCTAAATTTGATGGCATTGTTTCATAAATTATTCATTTTCTTTCGTCTGAATATTTCAGAATATTAGTAATTATTCCAAATTGATTAAGGAGTCTCATTTTCTTGATGCCTGTACTATAAGTTTTTCCTTCTGTTTGTAAAAAAATGTGTAACTTTTCCTCCTAAAGATGGCTAATATCCTTGAACTTCCCTTGAAGAAATTCTGAAGGCTACATTTTAGAACTATTGGTATTGCCTTATGTGGCAATAGTACACTAAAACAATTCTTGAGGGTATATTTACTATCTAGGAAGTAAACATAAGTGAAATAATGAGTCATCAAATAAACATATTTCTTTCCTCTGGCCTACCCCAAATCTGGGAGCAGATGGCCAATCAAGAGGCTGAGCTTTATTGGATATACCAGTAAAATGTTAATAAAAAATGAAATCTATGTTTTATATCACAAAAATTCCATATAAATTATATTAGGAAATAAATTGCAACATGCCAATATTTTATCTTTCCCCTAAACAGTGGGTTTATTCAGGTATGTTTTACTTTTTCAGCACATCAATTTACAATTGTCTATAGTTCAAAATTCAACTGCTAATCAAGTTATATTTGCTGAATGTCATAAATATCCTTAAATAGATGTCCAATTACTAGTTTTTTGTAATTCTCGGGATGGAACCCAGAGTCCCTACATGTGAGTGAGTCATACTTTCAATTACAGAACCAGGTTAATTTTATAATTACAAACTAGCATTTATCTTGCCAGTACCTACAGTTCACAGAAAACTTTAATATAGGTTTTACAGTTTATATATACACTGTTGATGTTGCTTTATTGGCAAATATTTATCTGCTATGGAGAATGTTCTTTTCGATATGATCTTTTGCTATACTTACTTGTATACCATATATAAATGATAAATACATCATATTCATTGACGCCATATGTTTCCCTTGAGGTAACATATGTTGTATATGAAGCTATAGATTAGAGGTCACAATAAATAATAAAATAGTTACATTAAATTATAGTGTCAATTAAATAAACACTTTCACAATAAATAATAGTGT
The DNA here is from genome assembly GCF_027595985.1 of Sorex araneus. NCBI lineage: Eukaryota > Metazoa > Chordata > Mammalia > Eulipotyphla > Soricidae > Sorex > Sorex araneus. Next base: position 174,562,316 of record NC_073305.1, read on the forward strand.
CAGTAAAATCAATTAAAATTGTGATCAATTAATATTATATTTTTCTTTAAATATGTTTTTAAATGGCTGGAAGAACAGAAAATAGTTACATGTTACATTTTGTGTATGTACACATATAAATAACTATGTATGCTTAAGTTCTTCAATAAATTTTTAATACCCATATTTCCAACAATATGATTATCTAAAGAGAAAGTGATTAAAACTGGAAGTGTTGCCATTAGAAGTAAATTGGTTATATGCAAATTGATGCATAATGCTGATAGTAGTTTTTGAAATAAGAGTTTGGGCCTGAATTTTAATTGAAAAAATACCCATGAAGAAGTGCTTCATACTCTATATTAATTTTTCCCACTGATTTCATCAGTAGGATACATAAGAACATTACTCAGCATGAGCAATGAATATGACCAGATTCTTAATAAAAAATGCTGATCAGGAGAGCAGGAACTATCCTTCCTCTTTTTTACCAGCACTTTGCTTGTCTATGTTAACTCTTCCACTGCCCTTCCTCCAAACCTGGTCACAAGCTCATTTGTATTAAATTATAGGCAAACATTTGAAGCAATTTGTAGGAAATATTGAAGTCTAAGAAATATATCATGGAAGTCCAAGAAGTATACTACATTCATGTATATTTCTCATAGACCCCAAGACATCTCCCCATCTTTTACTTTCTAGATTAAAAGAGGAATTATCTTCTGGTTCCATTGGTATAGAAATAGTAAAGAAAACAAGACCTTTCTCCTAAAATTTAATTCATATTATAAGATCATGCCATTTCTGATGTATCTTTAAGTTTTCTTTTAAAGAATGGGCACATTTGAAACAGAGGCCTCTAACTGCTCCAATCTGTCCAAGCCAATCATTATGTATATATATATATATATATATATATATATATATATACCAATGTCCACATGCAGCAAATCTCTCTCAGAGCCTCTATCCCCTAAATCTTGGTAAAAGTGCTGACATGTGTGACTCTGTCACAAAAACGGTAAAGATAAAACTTCTCATGGAAGAAAAGTAAAAAAAGATGATAACTACCCTGTGTCAACCACCTTAAACTCCTTTGAAAGCAAAATTCCAGAATATGAACATGGGAACCCCATCAAAGTTATAAATATCAATCTTAGGGAAACTTTGGGATAATACTCCTGTACCATCCATATATAAATACACCTGTTTATTTATATCTGCTTATGCACTACAGAGTGACTAATACATTTTCAAAGAATGTTTAGAATGTTACAAATGGTAAAGACCTACAACGTTTTACTTTTATCAAGTAATATTTTTCTCCTGTTTGGTAAATTACCCATTGAAAAGATGAGAAACTGTTTTTAACATAATAAGTAGCATATTTCTTCAAAGATCTCATTCAGAATTTTTTGTAAGAAAGTACCACAAGATTGGTTTCCTGTCTGCAAAATATATATGTACCCCCACGGTGATTCATTAATAAAAAAATTAAAATTAAAAAATATATATGTGTGCTCTACTCTGTTAATTTATCTCTGAAAATAGTATCTTTCTTTCTTTCTTTCTTTCTTTCTTTCTTTTTTAAAAATAGTACCTTTCACTCTCAACAATTATAACAGCCAATCTTGTGGTACTAAAGAAGCAAAGAAAAGCAAATCACAAAAAGGACCTATGTCATGCAACATACCCCTTTTAAAATCTGTTGCTTACACAATATCTTTGAGTCCATCAGTCAGAGAACTGCTATTCGATAGCTTTAAGAAATATTTGACTAGGAGGAGATAAAATTTAAGCCAACAAGCTATCTTCAAATACCTGAAAGGAGATTTACTAGAAAATTCTACAACTTCCCAGAAGACATTTATGTTTAAGGAGCCTATGTAAATATTAAATAAACATTATTTATTTTGGCTTCTATGTCACACCTAGCAGTGCTCAAGGCTTATTCCTGGCTCTGTGCTTAGGGATCTCCCTTGGCAGGACCCAGGGGACCATGTGTGGTGTTGCAGATCAAATCTAGGTCAGCCTCGAGCAAAGCAAGTGTACTACCCACTGTGCTATCTCTCTGGCACCCAAACAAACTTCAGTATAAATTGATGCCATTCTTTAACAGCTATTTTTAATAACTTTTGGGTTTTATTCAGAGGACCACCTTGATGAGAATAAAATATTTGGATTTTAAGTGTCAAGTCATTGGACTAGAGAAGCTTCAGAATTAGTTCTAACTCATCTTATTATCAAATATTATATTTGGGTTCGTGTCAATAATTACATGGAGTGAAAAGAATCTTAGAGATCCAGTTAAAAGAGTACTCCAGATTGGATGAAAAGTAGCAAAACCCAAATACTCCCTAAAAAGAAATATTTGAAACAAACACAAATAGATTAAAAAAAAAAGAGGAAAGGACATTTAACGCCAACATAATTAGTAAATGGTGAGATACAGCTACATTGGTATCAGGCTATGTAGCTTTCAGGTAAGGAATAATATCAGAAATTGAGAGTGTTCAAGACAAAGTGGTAAATTCATCAAGGGAATGTAGATTTTTTATATATTTATATACGAGAAACAAAATTTCAAAATATGTGAGGCCAAGACTGATTGATTAATTCATAATTATAGCTTTTCTCACAACAGTTCACAATAGTCACAATAACTTTCTCACCGCAGTTCATAATGTAAGTTGACATACCAAAGATAATATAATTAATATTATATTGGATATTTGGATGATATTATATTGGATATTATATTTGGAATTCTACAAAAACAAAATACACATTCTTTTACGTGCACACAGAACATCCTGTAAGGCGTACAATAATATTGGTCATAAAGAAAATCTCCATGAATGTAAAATTGTTCAAATTAAACCAAGTATGTTCTCTGATAACAAAGGAATTAAACAAGAAGTCAATAAGCAAGAAATCCATAACAAAAACTTCTTTGGATACCTCCCAGTATTTGAAATTGAAATATTATACTACTAAATAAATGATGTAATCAAAGAATTTATCAAAAGGGAAGTTTGAAATGAATGAAAATGAAGCATGAAGCACAATATATCAAAATGCGGCAACTGCTATTATAATAGTATATAAGGAGTTTTGTTATATTTTGTTTATATTCAAAGTCAGAAAAGATCTCAATTCAGTTGCCTTAGCTTGTGCCTTAAGACAATAGAAAGTAAGGGAAACAAAACAAACATAAGTAGAAAATAAGAAATAAATCAGTGCAAAAATCAATAATATTAAAAGCATAAAACAAAGAGAAAATCAGTGAGGGCAAAAGCTGTTTCTTTGAAAAGATCAATACAATAGACAAGCTTCTAACCAGATAAATGGGAGAGAAAAGATGGGAGAGGAACATGAAAAAAAAAGGTCACAAATCTTCAAAATCAGGAATGAGAACATGTCATCCCTTCAAATCCTAGAAATAATTTTAAGTTAATGAATAAAAAGTATCAACAACTTTGTGTCAATAAATTCAATAACATAGATCAAAATAAACAAGCCTCAATTGTCATGGCATCTAAATTATTCTGAGGACTGTTCGGTCTATTTAGAACATCCCTGGTTTCTACCCACTAGATGTCAGTGCCCTATCCCTCTCTTAGTCAAACCAACCAAAAAAAGATCTCTAGACATTGTCAAATGTCTCCAAAATAGAAAAAGGATAACAATGCAACCTGCTGAGAAGCACTGTCTCAGGAAAAGTAAGCAAATTTCTTTAAAAACATGAACTACTAAGGCTCACCCACCCAAAAATGACTTGAATAACCCTTTATCTCCTAAGGGAACTGAATTTATGATTTAACACATTCCCACAAAGAAAACAGTCCATGTTGGCTTCTGTGGTCAATTCTACCAGGCATCTAGGGAAGATTCAATGTTGATTCTACATCAATTCTTCAAAAATAAAAAAGTGATAGCTGAATATTATTTCCCAACCATTCCATTAGGTCAGAATGTCCCTGTTTCCGAAACCAAAGAATATACAAGAATACTTTAGGCCTCTCTTCTTCAACCTATGACCCAGGCACAGAAATTTTCTGGAGGTCCAACCCCCACCACCAACCCCCACCACCCCACCCCTCAGCTCCCCACATCACCACCAAATGCAGTGGCTATATCCATCAGTGATGTTCCACTTCTGCTCCACAGACCGATGCTGGTCCTGACTTGAAAAGGTTGAAAACCTCCAGCACTCTGGTTATGAACTGCAGCACTCTGACGCAGAGCATGGAGCAGTCCACAGATGCAAAAAGCTTTAAAATCATCGCTTTCGACTGATATTCCTCACTTTTCAATTGAAAAATTACAATAAATCTATTTAACAAATAGATACCAATAAAATTGTGAAATGATAAATGTCTTAGTAAATGGGAATAATGTTTATCTCTGCAGCAGGAGTTGAGTTAATAATCAACAATCAAGCAATGCAATTTACGATATTAACAAATGAACCCAGATTCATATGATCATCTCACTAGATGCAGGAAAAAATAAGAATTTGAAAACACACAACAGAAATTCTTGATATTTAAAACTCTGCAAAGACAAACTATAAGTTGATTACACCATCCTCAAATTGATAAAGGGTAGCACTGCACTGTTGTCCTGTTGTTCATTTATTTGCTCAAGTGGGCACCAGTAACGTCTCCATTGTGAGACTTGCTACTGTCTTTGGCATATTAAATACACCATGGGTAGCTTGCCAGGCTCTGCTGTGCAGACGGGATACTCTTGGTAGCTTACTGGGCCCTCTGAGAGGGACAGAGGAAACGAACACAGATTGTCCATGTGCAAGGCAAACTCCCTACCCACTGTGCTATCGCTCCACCCCTAGACAAAGGATAATCCTCAAAATTCCTATGGTAAAAATATAAGCTAAATTTATAACTTTTGACTTCTGTTTAAATTTTAATGAAAGTTCTAGTAAGTGCAATGATACCAGATAACATTGAGATTAGAAAGTAAAACTGTCTTTATATATAACACAATTACCTATTATTAATAAACTGATGCAATATACAAAAGGATTCTGGGACTATTAAATAATGTTAGCAATGTTTCAGGATCAAGATATCATATATCTGTATCTATCTATAACCTAGCAGTGACTAAAATTGAAATTTTATACATTAAAATATGCAATTGAGAGTAGCCCTTACAAGGAAGGAGGGGAGAAATAAAAAGTTACAAAGCAACCGGTTAAGTAGACTAACATACAGTTTCAGAACTTTCTTCAATTTCAGAATTTAAATGTAATGTTTTCTTTTATGAGGTGGAACATATATACATACAAGAAATGTAGAAGAGTAACTTTCAACTTGGTAATAAACTCCCCCCAAAGTTTCTTGGATTAGGCTATTAAGAGTACTCCAAGAAATTATGTGTATGTTCATCGAGTTCTATTACAAAACACGATTATTTTAACCAAAAGTAAAAATATATTTTCTATTATTTACTCAGACTTAAAAATATCAGTAAGTTAATTCTACCTCATACATTATTTTTTAACCACCAGATCAAGAATCTGAACATGGTACTTTTTTCTTTGATATTTAAATATTTATCCTCATACTGGCCCATTAAATGAAAAGTGATGGAATCTTTAGCTTGCTAGCATTAAACTTTCTGAAATTCTATAAAGATAGAATTTTGTACCATGGAAACAAAAACTACCAAGAATTCAACCTATAATAATGTGAATTATTTCCAGTCAGTCCTGCTCTTAAATTTTATATAAGGGAGAGTTCATTTGTCTTTGATTTATCCATCACATTTTATGGTAGAATAAGGCTATGATCAGATAATACTAACCACTATAGAATTATGGGAATGATAGAAAATGAGGTACATTTGGACGGAGAATGAGATGCAGTTGGACAAACAAGTAGATTCCAGAATTGCAAACCACTAGACATCCAGTCACTTTGCTTCCCTCATAATCTAAGTGTGCCTTTTATACATTAAACTTCTTAAACCCCAGTTCTGTGCTTATATATGGGATTTTATCACATGTGTTCATGTAAAAAGGCTTTTAGCCTCATCCTAGAAAATTATTATTAACAGATATACATTATATAAATGTTTTGTATATTTCATATAACATGAGATACATGTATATTATATATATTTATAATGTTATATTTATATAGGGCTTTGTGGTTACACCCAGCAATGCTCAGGCTTTTCCCCTGCCTCGATTCTCAAGGATGCCTCCTAGCAGATCTCGGGAGACCATATGTGGTATAAGAGATCAAACTGGAACTGTTGGCATGCAAGGAAGCACCATGTACTCTTTCTCCAGCTACCAAGTTATATACTTTAAATAATATTCCAGAATTTTATATCATGGGCAGTGCTGAGGATTGACTCCAGGGTCTAATAATGCTAACTGTGATAATCAAATCATAGAATAAAATCTTGGTAATTTCCTTATGCTTCTGACCATGGTAGTTGAGCGTAATGATAATTTATGATTAAACCTAAATAATGCTGCCTGACCAAATTGCCATTGATAGTTAACAAAGCAGTGTTAAACTCATATTGGAGATTAAAATTCAATCCTTTTCTGTATAATAAGTCTCTTGAACTTCCTCATTTATTTCTATTTCTGTGTATCTTCTTTGGTTGCTGTGTTTGAAGTTTTTGTAAGAATTATTTAATTGGAGTTTTAGTCTGTCCTCTGAGTAATTTATTTTGTGGTTTGGGGGTGTTTGAAGCACCTAATCATCTTCTGGATGATTTATGAAGCCCTTATGTATTGTATACTGGCAAATGTTTCACAAGTAATTAAGCAAACTGGCTTTGGCAGTCAAAGATAATCAATTCTCAAAAATGACAAAATGCTTTGAGTGTACAGTTAGTGATAGATGCTGGATTGGGTGGCCTATAGAAGCAATCATCCATGAGCAAACATCAGCTCATTACTCCCTGCTCACTAAACTACACCAGGTCTGGAAAACAAACATAGCGAGAACTCTTCTCCTTTAGTTTGGCAAATTAGCCAGATCCTGTGCTTACTTTAATCTATTAAAACCTTGCACTTAATGACAATGCAAGTAAGCACAGGCCTTTTCTTTCCTGATTCATTTATTCAATGCCAACTTCAAGGTACTATTTTTAAGGATATCTGGGGCTGGAGCGATAGCACAGCGGGTGGGGCGTTTGCCTTGCACGCGGCCAACCCGGGTTCGATTCCCAGATTACCATATGGTCCCCTGAGCACCGCCAGGGGTAATTCCTGAGTGCAGAGCTAGGAGTGATCCCTGTGCCTCACCAGGTGTGACCCAATATATATATTGGATATATATAGGGAGGATCATATATATATATATAAGGAGGATTATATATATATATGTATATATATATGATCCATGGAGTAGAAGACCCTCTTGAAATTTACACGAGAATAAGGGAAAGATGAAAAACATACACTGATACTTAGAATATGGATGTATTGTAAATAAGAAGGAAAAGGCAGGCAAAAGGGATTGAGACCTTGAGCAGGACATTTTATATTTTCTGCTGGGAGTTAGGGAGGTGCTCTCTATCAAGTGACTTGTGAGTGAACACTTTTGCATGTTTATTGGAATGTCATAGTAAGACAATGCTCATGGTTCTGGAGACGGGAATTCCCACAGTAACACTTCTGAGTTCCAATATGGAATGCTATGTGCTGACCTGCTGTTTGAAAAAGGTTCCATCACACATAATGGTTCCTAAACAAAATAATGTCTTTCTAGAAGTAGATACCCAGCTACCATTTACTGTTCCTCCAGAGGAACAGATTTCCCTAAGCTCCGAAAATCATAATCAGTTCCTACATGGAACATGATTCCGTGCTTATCATTTTTTATGACACGATGTGTGTCTTTGGGACACTTTTGTCATGGCAAAGTTAGATTTTTCTGATCTGCTTTGTCTTTACTCTGAAGTTGAAGCCTGTGGCTGTACCCACAAGGAGGAAACAGCCTGAAAAAAGAGAGGCAATGTAAACGTTTTCAATGAAGTCCAACCTCCTGATAGAGAGATGCTAGATGGAACCACAGCTTACAAAACTCTGCTGGATATTAACACCCATGGATTTCTGTAAGACTGCTTATAAAGAAAGATGATGACGAGACGGTGAAATCTCATTGGCTTTCCTTTATTGACTCGTGAATCAGCGGTACATTTATGGCTAAATGATAAAAATAGTTATTCAATTTCATGATAAGCTTTACAAATATTCATCTACTCCTGTTTATCACTAATGGGTAGTCAATGAGGAAAGCAATGCTGGTAATTAATCAATAATACAACACAGTTGAAAACATTTTGTTAGACTAAATTGTGCATAAGCTCATGACCCATTAATGCTAATTCTATTTTCATGTTTACTTTGTTCATTTTTGGTTTGGTTTTAGTCCTCTCATAAAAATCCTACAAATATGCTTCTAGAATTTGCTTATTAAAATTTTAGTAATTGAATTATGGGTTATACATTTCAAGAGCGATTAAAACACACAGTCTTGTGAACCCAGGTCACTGCAATAAAGAAACACCTGTGGGTTTTTTTTTTTTGCGTGGTATTTTTATTTATTTATTTATTTAAAATTTCTTTTATTAGTAAAATATTTTTTATTAGAATCACCGTGAGGTACAGTTACAAACTTACGAACTTTTGTGTTTGCATTTCAGTCATACAGTGATCATTTACCCATCCGTCCACCAGTTCCCATTCTCCTCCAACAATGTTCCCAGTATCCCTCCCACCAACCCCACCACATCCCCAACCACTACATTACTCACCCTGCCTCTGTGGCAGGGTATTCCCTTTTTATGTCTCTCCTTTTGGGCATTGTAGTTTGCAGTGGAGGTATTGAGTGGCCATCTACTTTTGGCACGCATATTTCAACCTGAATGGGTCCTCCCAACATCCTCTACTTGGTGATTCCCTTCTCTATCTCAGCTGCCTTTTCCCCCAGCATGTGAGGCCAGTTCTAAGCTGTGGGGCAGACCTCCTGGACCTTATCTCTACTAGTCTTGGGTGTTAGTCTCCCATTCTGTTTATATTCCACAGATGAGTGCAATCTTTCTATGTCTGTCTCTTTCTGACTCATTTCATTAATATGATACTTTCCATGTTGATCCACTTATATGAAAATTTCATAACTTCATCTTCTCTAACAGCTGCATAGTATTCCATTGTGTAGATGTACCAAAGTTTCCTTTAAAAAAAAATTTATTGAATCGCCATGTGAAAAGTTACAAAAATTTCAGGCTTAAGTCTCAGTGATACAATGCTCAAACACCCATCCCTTCACCAGTGCCCATGTTCCACCACCAAGAACCCTAGTACACCCCCCACCCTCCCCAACCCTCACCTGTGTAGCTGATAATGTTCACTTTACTTTCTCTTTACTTTGATTACATTCAATATTTCAACATAAAACTCACTATTATTATTTGGAATTTCCCCCCCAAAATTGAACCTGCTGAAAAGGCAGCATTTGATAATTTGTTTTTCCTTGCTGGGAATGAAGAGATATGAGGTTTTGGATTTCTGCATTTTAGTAGCTAAGTCCAGGGAAATTTCAAAAATTGCATCATTGCAAGCGTGTACCTCTATTTAGTGGGCCTTATAAGATGGCAGTTGCCACGCCACCCCGCCGGAAAGGAAAAGCCGAGAGAGTAAAACCTTTCCCCTCTTGGGGCGGCATGGGGCCATGGCTTAGTTCACAGTCTGGAGGCATTTCTGCAAGAAACTGCTGGTGCCGGGAGTAGTTAGATGGTCTCGAGGTACCAAAGTTTCTTTAACCAGTCATCTGTTTTTGGGCATTCCAGTTTTTTCCAGATTTTGGCTATTGTAAACAGTGCTGCAATGAACATATAAATGCAGATGTCATTTCTACTATACTTTTTTGCCTCTCTGGGATATATTCCCAGGAGTGGTATTGCTGGGTCAAGTGGGAGCTCAATTTCTAATTTTTTGAGAGACTATCTTAAACTAAGAAGCTTCTGCACCTCAAAAGAAACAGTGGCCAGAATACAAAGACAGCCTACAGAATGGAAAAGGATATTCATCCAATACCCATCTGATAAAAGGTCGATATCAAGGATATACAAGGCACTGGTTGAACTCTACAAGAAGAAAACATCCAACCTCATCAGAAAATGGGGAAGTGGAAATGAACAGAAATTTTCTCAAAGAAGAAATCCAAATGACTAAAAGACAGATGAGAAAATGCTCTATACAACTAATCATCAGGGAGATGCAGATTAAAACAACAATGAGATATCATTTCACACCACAGAGACAGCCCACAACCAAAAGAATTAAAACAACTGGTGTTGGCACGGATGTGGGGAGAAAGGAACTCTCCTTCACTGCTGGTGGAATGCCGACTGGTTCATCCCTTTTGGAAAAAAATAAGAAATACCTGTTAAAATAAAAATGATTTATCTGTTTATATTTAAATACATATACATAAAGAAAGTGATTATTATATCCATTACTAAATTAAAAAAGTGAGTTTCCTATCATGTTGATTAGCTGTTAGATATTTTAAACTATTTAAACTTGCATATTAGTCTCCTGAGGCTAACAAGTACCATTAACTGGGTAACAAGTACCATTAACCGGGTGGCTTACAACTAGAGAAATGTATCATCTCAGAGTTCTGAAGAATGGACATTTGAAATGAAAGTATCTGCAGAGCTGCTCTTCCTGAAGGCTCTCTGGAAGAATCAATCCTTGACTCTAGATTTCTGATCGTAGTGAAACATTTTTTGGCTAATGGATATATCACTATAACATGTCTCTTCTGTCACATTCCCTTCTTCTGCTGTGTCCTATCTACCTTCTCTTTTTCCAAGGACACCCATGATATTACATGAGGACTGCCCTCATAGCAGGAACTCATCCTAATGGGACACATCTGCAGAGACCCTGTATCCATAGTTCACGTAGAAATGTGGGGGTTAAGACCTACGTCTGAGTAACACAGACCCTACCCAAGAATATTGCAGATATTTTTTTCTTTTTGGGTCACACCTGGCGATGCACAGGGGTTACTCCTGGCTCTGCACTCAGGAATTACTCCTGGCAGTGCTCAGGGGACCATATGGGATGCTGGGAATCGAACCCGGGTTGGTCACGTGCAAGGCAAACACCCTACCCGCTGTGCTATAGCTCCAGCCCCAATATTGCAGACATTTTAAATCAAATATTTAAGACCTCACTCACAAATGTTCATAAAGATGATTCTTTGCTCAAAAATGTTGCAATTTGAGCAAAATCCACAAGTCTTTGAATAGTAAGGATTTCACTAATTGCCAGCAGTAGCTATAGGGCCCATAATTCCTCAGATTAGTCATAACCTCATGCACACTTTGAGACCAACAAGAAAAGGGGTCAGATGTCTAAGGAAAGAAATTTGGACCAGTGTCAGCTTTTAATAGAATACAATATTTCTTCAATGAAAGAGAATATTTTATCATTTATTATCTTGTTTTGTCTAAACATAAATTTTATATAAATAGCTTCCATACAAATATGTAATTTCAAAGTAGGAAGTGAGTTACTTGAATCCACTGATTCATAGTTTCCTTATTAATAGCTAAGAAAAATTAAGATGCAACCAAAATTGGGTCACTGGTCTTTTCAACTGACAGGACTCATCTTCTCCCTGGTTTTCCTGTCATTTTAGTTCCCCTGGTAGATAATTGACAATATACATAAATTGCAAGGCTACTCAGAACCTCACCCAACTACCTGGACACCCTCAATCTGAAATGTTAATTTTACAGGATGGAGAACTTCAGCAGGCTTGGGGGTTTTACTAAATCACCAGCATGTTCTCCCTTCTGCAACCTCCCCCCCCCCTCACTTCTCCCCACCACCATCTGCACTGGTCTGTTCTTTCCAGGAGTCACCCGTTGAAGCTCTGGGGAAAATATGCCAAAATAAATTCTCTGACTTGTAATCTCTAAAGGGATATCCCTCGCATGAACTGGGGGCATATTCCTCCATGGCTCTGTGATAACAGCTGCTATTCAATGGCACCGAGTTGGGGGCAGCCCCCTTGAGCATATAGCCTCGCACACAAATAGATATGTTTCTGTGCTTGGTGATGGAGATGACAGCTTACAGAGGAAGAGGTTCCATTCCAGGCCAGCAAGCATCCTCACCAAGAAATCTCTGAGGGCGTTTATTACCCCCCCTCCTGTCCCCACCCGCCGAGTTCTTACCTTCCTTTGTACAAAACCTGTCTACTCGAAGCCACCAAGCATAACTGACAAACCAGATAAGGGGTGAAAGTTCTTGTTTTCTGTTTATTATTTTTTATTTTTTAAAAGATATTATCTTTAAACAGGCTTCTGTTTCCCTCACCTGCTGGAACATATGTGTTTTTTCCCCAAGGAAAAGTTATTATCTTTGAAATAGGTTTCTCTGTTTCCCTCACTTGCTTGAAAATATATTTCTCAGACCTGTCTAATATGTGGAGGAGAGTCTGACTCAGTGAACCGCGTCACTTTAAAGTTCATGATTGCTTGGCAATCCTATTCTTGTACATCTATCTTTATTTTAGAGCGAGAGATGTAAATATAGATATATAGATATTATTTTAGCCAGCATGATGTACCATTTTCCAAAACTGTCAATGGTAAGGCTTCACGCACACAACATTACAACCCCATCCCACCACTATAGTGCCTGTTTCCCTCCATCAGTGTCTCAAGGTCCTGCCCTCATTACCCGGCCCTTATGTACCTCACTGTCCACACCCCGAGCCCCTCTATCTTTAAGCTTCATTATAGCCTGGATAGCTATTCTCTTCTCATGCTCTTGAATACAACTTTTCACTCTTCTTCAACTGATCTCAATTGAGGTGGATTCTCTTAGGTTTTGTTCCTTCCAGCTTCCAGGAATGTATGCTTTCTGCCAAGAGGAAGGGAAGGACCATGGACAATAGGAGCAGCGGCCACACTTCTCTGACTACTAGAACGGACCCTTGAATCTTCTCCCAGTTTCTCTCGCCTCTGGGGACTGAGATGGATTTTGAAACGCTAGGGTTGAGAGAAGAGCAGTTGCTCATTATTCAGAACTTAGACCCATGAACTTATTTTCAGAACTTCTTTTCAATATGTAAAATGAACCTAAAGAATAAAATACAACAACCTTCACACTCTTCCCTCTTATTGTGGTGAGAAGATGCTCGGTGGTGGGATTGATGTTTAAATATTTAAAGCAGTTCTTTTTATTAATATTCATCAATAAAATGAACTGTTGTGATCTACTTTTATGAAAATAAAATATATATTAAAGTAAATTAAGATAAAAATAAAATAAGCCTAAAAAGCATTATGTGTATGCTCTCAGATAGATCCCACATGGAATCTCACATGGAAAGGTAGGTTGATATTAAGCAAAATTCTATGGTATCCAAACTTCACAGTTCTATTGGTAGCTGTGAATTTTTATCACCACAAAACTTTGGAAATATAGAAATAGCCTCTTTGAAGTCCTAAATGCGAAATTGATATGGAGAACTTGTCTGAATTTTGCATTTTCTTAACATAAGGGGGTATATTAAAATCTCTGTAGGAAGAAGCTTTTAGGGGGTCAGCTTTTAGTCTGATTTAAAGTGGAAACTGCCAACATAAAAATTATCTTGTTGTGTTTTGATTGTTAGTCTTAGTTTGGAAAAGTATATTTGAAAGTGCAATAAATGAAGATTTATAGATCACAGCTAGGGTTACAAAGAGAATGAGATGTGACTGCAGGCGTCGACATATTTTTAAATGATTTCTTTTTACAAAGTGACCTAATTTACAAGGATCGGGAGGAAGGATCAGTCACAGGTAAAGGGCCATAATTTCAGAGAAATATTTCTTAAAATATTAGGCTGTATATTCCGAGGCTGAGCACTTTCAACATTTATTATATTCTCCGCTCTCCCATTGGAGGTTTAATGACCTACGTTTCGTTAGATCCTCAGATAATTGTTTTAGAATGAGTTCTTATCGGTGAAATGGACTGGAGGTGGGGGAAGGAGGGCTATTCCACACGAAAAACCCTCTTTTGGGTATATCATAATTGTGTTTTCATGGATCTGAATGATAAAACTTCACCAAGGAAAACCCCTAGCAGAAAATGCAAAACACCTGAGCATCCATTTGAAAAGTGCAATGTGCTAGCTGGTGGGTTACGATGTTAAGCTAAAAGATTTTGTTACCTGCTGTAAAAACCACCGAAGCAAAAACTTAAGTGCAGAAGGTTGTTTATCAGGCCACCATAAAACAGTTTAGAATTGAGTTGGGTGACATCTCCCCTCCTTTTTTCTTCTTTGTTTCCCTTTTATGGCATTTTATAAATGCAATGTTTGTAAGGAATATAGATGTCACACTTCCACCCATAATCCAAGGTCTAACATGTCACGTTGTACAGTCTCAGCTGCCCACCACACACCCGCTAATTGTCTGTCACTGAAGTGTTTGTGTTTGCAAGGTGGAGAAGGAGCTGCCGTCTTATTTCTTTCCAGGGTTCTTTGATTTCCTTCCTCTCCTAAAGCCTATTACAGAGCTCTGTCACCCCAGAGCATGACCATTATCTTGCCCTGGGTGTCTCGAGTCACTAGATTTCCCCTGCCCTGGGGAATATCCAGCGTGTCTTTCTTGCAGAGGGACTTAGTTAAAAACGTCGATTTCTCTGAGAATTCTTAACAGAAAGCATTGGTGCTTAAGAGGACTTGACATAGATGTAATTAGTTTTAACAACCTTTCATGTTTCTCTTTAAGAGGCTTCTGAAAAATAAAGAAAAAGGACTTGGTGAGTAAATAAATGCAGTGGGTGAATTTGCTGTCTCCAAAGGGTGCCCCACACAGAAAATCTCAGAAAGGTGTTAGGAATGTGATGTTCTTTTTAATGCAATAATCTTGGAATGCCACAGAATAGACCCGCCACATTCAGAGACCTCAGGAATGAAAGGAGCAGTGTCAGATCTTTTCTGAGAACTGCTTGCTAAATTAGAGAATCTGCACGGGAATCTTGGGTGAACCTTCAGTTACGTTGACTTGTATTGAGTCCTTTAGTTTATCCTGATGAATGAACTCAGGGCTTTTAAAGTCATATTGTTTGCATTTGCTTTTTGGTTTGGGTTTGGGCCACACTCAGTAGTGCTCAGAGGCTATCCTGGTTTTGGAGTGTCCCCTGAAGTTGAGAGATAGTAGGAGATACCTACGATAGAAACGGGCTCAGTTGTGACCATAAGCCTCCCCTCCTATATTATCTCTCTAGCTCTTCCTATGATTTTTTACAAAATAAGATTAAAAGATACTGGAGAGAACTGGTATCTCGTGAGTCTTAGTATGCCCCTGTATGTTTATTCATGTTTTAAATGATTTTATCATAGGGGGCTGGAGTGATAGCACAGCAAGTAGGGTGTTTTCCTTGCATGCAGCCGACCTGGGTTCGATTCTCAGTATCCCATATGGTTTCCTGAGCACCACCAGGAGTAATTCCTGAGTGCATGAGCCAGGAATCATCCCTGTGCATCGCCGGGTGTGACCCAAAAAGAAAAAAAAAAAACTAGGAGCATACTTCATAGGTGAAGAGCAGGATCAAGAAACAGAGTAGAGGGGCTGGAGCAATAGCACAGCAGGTAGGGCGTTTGCCTTGCACTCGGTCAACCCGGGTTCGATTCCCAGAATCCCATATGGTCCCCTGAGCACCGCTGGGGGTAATTCCTGAGTGCAGAGCCAGGAGTGGCCCCTGTGCATCGCCAGGTGTGACCCAAAAAAAGAAAAAGAAAAGAAAAGAAAAAGAAACAGTAAATGGGGCTGGAGTGATAGTACAGCAGGTAGGGCATTTGCCTTGCAAGTGGCCAACCTAGATTTGATCCCGAGCATCCCGTATGGTCCCCGAGCACCATCAGGAGTAATTCCTGAGTGCAGAGCCAGGAGTAACCCCTGAGCATCGCCAGGTGGACCAAAAAAAAGCGGAAAATAAAAACCAGGATATGTAAGCATATATCTACATGAGGTTGAGGTATAAATGAGAGCAAAAAAAAAAAAAAAACTCCATCATAGGGTGCTGAATGCCCAATATCATTGCCTATTTCATATCTATGTATCCATATACAAATATATATTTATATATACATGTATATGTTATTTACTATATATTTTCATTAGCCAAAAACCATTTTAACATTAAACTGTCAAAAGTAAACTGAGTTTCTCTATTGGATTCAAATAAAGAATATGTATTCTTTCAGAGAGTTAATATATGCTAATGTGTATTATAACTTTCCACTATGGAAAGTAAAATATTTTGCCTTCCAAACTCATTTTGCCAAGGGACCATTTCTGCTGGGTATCTTCGGAGATCAGTGTTCTATTCATTATCCCCATACTTTTTTCTTTAGAACAAGCCAAGGATAGAACTTATTGTTCTATTGTCTTATACACAGAAGGTGTTGAGTATCACTGGGCATTATAAATTCAGACCCTGTCCGGTATATGACTTGTGCATGTATATGTATATAGAAGTGTGTGAGAGAAAAAGAAAAAGAGACAAAGGAGAAAAGTGAAAGAGGCGTTGTCCCAGAATCAGATCATGTGATTATTTGCACCTGAGATCTTATTTTTGCTATATGGATATAATAACTTTGTGTGTTTTCCCTCCTTATTACAACAGTTTTGTTTCTTTATCATTCTAGGGCCTGACACCTAATAATTATAGGGTGAATTCATAAATGCATAAATTAATGCCTCAGAGAAATTTTTTGTATGTATATTTTTATTTCTGATAGGTTCTTGAGGGCCAGTGGCTGTTTAAATTTGACATACTTAGAGGAAGTATTTCAAATCTTTGCAAGTTGTGTCTTCAGTGTCTTCCTCAAGCCAAAAAAAGAAAATAATTTAAAAAGATTAAACTAAACTCTTATATGTTTGCCAAAACTTGCTAAGTTTTTATAAGAAACCAATTTTAAACCGTAAGCATATAATTATTCTTCACAAGCACTAACTACATTCATGCCCATTCAAAATTTACTAGTGTAATAAAAAGAAATTTCCAAATCTATTTGAATTGAAAGTATAACATAGTAATTCATTTCAAGACTTTTTAAAAACTGGTTTCTATTTCTGATTTTCATTGAGATATTTATAAAAATTTTATGCCTTTAGCAAATATCAAAGGTTTTTTATCTATACCATTATAGTATTTTAACCATGGTTGTTATCTTAGGGGTCTGGGATAGTTTTTCTAATAAACTTCCTCCAGGAATTCATAAATATAAGTGTACATACACTTGCAACTAGACATGACCATGGGCACATTAGTCTTGTGTTAATCAATTTGCAACTTGTCGGCTGCTCGTTAGAAATCTCAGATAGTAGATGAGTTCGTTTCTTGAATTGCTATCTCTGAGGAGTATAAAACTTAATTGCATAGGAAAGATGCATTCCCTCACACTTTACACAAACCACATGCTTAGTTATGATAAGAAACAATCATTCTTTAGACGGGTAAGAAGCGAAGGTCTGCGAAATATGCTCTCAAGGTAATGAAGAGTCGAACAGCAAATGCACAACTGCAGAACATATTCTAGCATGCAATGGACACATATTAGAAGGCCAGCTATATATCCAAAATACTGAGAATGTTATCATTGGTTGGGGAATGTGTGAGTAATTTTCTTTAATTTGTAAAATACATCTTTTTGACTTTTTTTCTTTATTATGGGGGGGGGGGGGGTGGGAGGGAGGCTACACCCAGCAGGGTTTAGGGTCTACTCCTGATTCTATGCTCAGTAGTGACACCTGGTGGTCCTCAGGGGACCATCTGCAGTGCCAGAGATCAAACAGGGTCGGCCAAGAGCAAAGCAAGTGCCTTAAAGTGTCTTATAGTATCTCTCTGTCTCCTCTATCCCCTGATAACTTTTCTCTGTACTTTCCCTTATAATCCATGTTTTTACAATGGACTATTATCGCTAAGAAAACAAATTTCATGAACAATATTCAACTCCCTCTTTTCCCTAATCACATTTACTGTGCCTGGCCAAAAAAAAAAGGGGGGAGGGGTCCAAACTAGTAACTAAAGGTATATTTGGATGCTGCAGGAAGATTCTGATTGGACTCATTCTAAAAGAATGCCATGCCTTCAATATATGTAGAATAAAATGGGATGTCAATTAACATTCTAATGGTTTGATGCTAATGGGCTTATTTTCTGTAAAAACATATGACTTGATTTTTAAAAATAGTTTAATTGGTACTGTAAAGAAGAATTTAATGGGTCAGAGCCAGAGCAACAGTTCAGCAGGTAGGGCACTTGCATTGCATATAGCTGACCTGGGTTCGATCCCTGGTATTCCTATGCTCTCCCAAGCACCTCCAGGAGTAATTTCTGAGTGCAGAGCCAGGAGTAACCCCTCAGCATCCCCAGGTGTGACCCAAAAACAAAAACTGGAGAAGAGAGAGGAGGAGCAAGAGGAGAACGAGGTGGAATTAATGGGGCCAGAGCAGTAGTACAGCAGGCAGGGCACTTGCCTTGCATGTGATCAACCCAGTTTGATCCCTGACACCACGTATGTTCAGCCAGAAGTGATCCTGGAGCACAGAGCCAAGGGTAAGCCCAAAGCACGGCCCAGTGTGGCCCAACACCCCACCCTGAAAAGAAGATATGAAATTTTTTCCAGTGTGAGAAAGTCTACATGGAAAATAAAATTATACAAACATAACACGAAATGAAAAGATACATATTTTTTGGTTTTGGGCCACACCTGCTGGTGCTTAGGACTTACTTCTGGTTGGGTTTTGGACCCAAGTTGACTGCATGCAAAACAAGTATGCAACCCACTATATTATTTTTTTAAGTTTTTATTTCATTGAATCACCGTGAAAAAAATACAAAGCTTTCAGGCTTAAGTCTCAGTCATATAATGATTGAATCCCCATCCCTTCACCAGTGCACATGTTCCACCACCAAGAACCCCAAAATACCCGCCTCCCACCCAGCCCCCACCTAAGTAGCTAATGATCTTCACTTTATTCTCTCTAGACTTTGAATAAATTCAATCAATAGAGAACTCACTATTATTGTTTGGAATTTTCCCCCAACAATCAGGCCTGCCGAAAAGGCATCATTGAATAATTTTTTTCATTGCTGAGAATGAAGACTCTATGAGCTTGTGAGGCTGCGACAGCGGCCACGCAGTTTTGGATTTCTGATATTTTAACTCAGTTCACAGTCTAGATGTATTTCTGTAAGAAGCCACTCTGGGTGCCAAAATGGGTTAGAAGACCTCTCGGATCATAGTCTTTAGGAGCAGAGGGTCCATTTTGCGTGCAGCAGCTCCGGATCTTATCTGGGCCGAGGCTGTGCCGGTAACACCCCTTTCCCATGATTGCCTATGAACCACATCACTGCAAAATTCATACTTCTGTCTACACAGGCAGAGCTGGGGGGGGTGGAGGAGTGGGGGGGGGGGTTACTGTGGTTCTTGGTGGTGGAATATGTGCACTGGTGAAGGGATGAGTGTTTGAGCATTGTGTAACTGAGACTTAAGCCTGAAAGCTTTGTAACTTTCCACACGGTGATTAATTAAAAAATTTTAAAAAATAAAAAAATAAAAGAAGTGGTCCAACACCCCCCCAAAAAAATCCATACCTCTGGGTTGGCGACCCACTATATTATTGCTTTCACCCCTAAATTAAAATGATTTTTTATGAATACTAAGATCCAGTTCAAGGAGAAGAAAAATTTCTGAAAGTGATCTTTGTCCAGGCAAAGCAGCTTGCTAAATATTTATTTCCTATGCATAATATATGTTTGTATGTACTAAAATATTTGAAAGTATATATCTTTAAATATGTATGTATATCATATATACATAGATCTTTATTTTCTCATATGTGGTCCATTAGCCATACTCTTAAATATTGAGCTTTAAAAAATCATCTAACTTAACTCTGATATATTTTAAAAACTTATTTGCGGTCACATACCCAGTGATCAGGGATCGCTGCTGGTAGGGTTTGGAGTTACCTGCAGTGCCAAGGGTCTAAGCCAGGCTGGCTGCAAGCAAGGTAAGCATAACGCCCTCTGTAGTATCCCTTGGTCCCCTGATAACCTTTTTCTATTTTGTGTTTGAAAATAGCACATTTAAGTAAATGTATGATGTGTTTTACAGAGAGAAAGAAATGGAGAAATAGATATATATGTAGATATAATTCTTTCAATACGTAAAGGAGATATATACATGTAAAGAGAGAGAGAGATTTTTCAGATTTATTCAAAAATCCTCAGTGAAGTCTAGAAGTGATTTTCTTTTTAAGCTTTGCAATGAATATGTAAAATATATTTTAAAGAATGAATAAGGGCCATTGTTGTTACTGTTGAGCATTGATGAAGTTGTTAAGAGGACGAAGAACCTCCAGCTCCAGGCACATCTTTTTGACTCCACCATTCTTCCTGCACTAACAAACGCCTCAGAGACCTGGGCCCTATGAAAACAGGATGAGAATGCCATTCAGGTATCCCCAAGAGGAATCAAAAGAGCTAGCTTGTAATATCACATTTCACTCGAGTGAGACAAGGGAATGGAGTTCTGACCTCCATTGACGATCAAGAATCAGGGACACTGTCTCATTTGCCAAGGCGTCGGAAATCAGATGGGCCGGACACATAATGCGATTTACGTTGGACTAGAGCTGTTACCGACTGGATTCCAAGGGATGTTAAAAGGCCGAGTGGCCACCAACCTATGTGATGGTCAGACTTCTTCGTCAAAACCCTGAACGAGTGGTTTGAGGCTCTTTGTGTTCCTGGAGCGAGCAGATACCACTGGGCTACACTGGCACGCGACAGGGACCAACGGAGACATTACTGGTGCCTACTTGAGCAAATCAAAGATTAACCAGATGACAAGTGACAAGTGATACAAGTGATTTTAAAGAATTTGGGATAAGGACAGTGCATTTGTGATGGGAGGAAAAGATTAAGCTTCCTCTTCTTCCAAGGACAAGATGCAAGGGCCTGGGGAACCCTTTCCACTGCCCTTCAGATACTACCAGTCATTGATTTTTTTTTTAAGCACAGTGTCATGGAGATACAGTCATAGGCAGCATGCTGAGTCCCCAAAATTCCCGACCAGGATCATCCTTCTACTTTGTTTAAATTTAGGCTTAAATAATCTCAGAAGTGTACTTTCATTTGGCCCCCTAAGACCTGAACCTGTATGGTAACGTGCCAACATTCAGCTTGGGATATTATTAACTGAATATTTGGTGTCTCTCATATATTTCTAAGAAATAATTTTGAGGGCTGGAGTGATAGCACAGCAGGTAGGGCGTTTGCCTTGCACGCGGCCGACCCAGGTTCGATTCCCAGCATCCCATATGGTCCCCTGAGCACCGCCAGGAATAATTCCTGAGTGCAGAGCCAGGAGTAACCCCTGTACATTGCCAGGTGTGACCCAAAAAAAAAAAAAAAGCAAAAAAAAAGAAAGAATTTTGGTTTTTTGGTTTCTTCAAAACACAAGTTTAGAAAAAGAAAGAAGGAAAAGAAATAAAAGATTCTCCATTCATGCCAAGGCCCTTGATATTATAAATTTCTCTCTCTTTAATACTTAATTTATGTCACTTGTAGCAAAGGGGCTGAAAGAAATGAAAACTACGTATTTTTTGTAAGATGTTGAGTAAAACTAGAAATTCCATTAGAAAACTTATTTTGGAACAAATTGATTTTCACTCACAACTCTTCAAAGCTGGAAGAATATCAGGCAGATGAGTGCAAGTATGCAGAGAAAATTCCTTTTACCCAAGCGTGCTGGTGAGTTCTTTCAGATGGCTTCTTGGGTTATATAAATTTAGTTTGAGGTCATTATATGGATAATTTGTTACTAAGTAAAGTAGTTTGTCAGGTTACGAGACATTAATCTTCCAATAGGTCTTTAATTAGGACAGATGCACTAAATAATTCATAGCAAGACTTGGCCTGGAAACATTTATAATACTCAATTATACCATTTTACAGGCAATGGCAAATTGTTTTTGTGTAGTCTGGAAATCGTGGGACTTAATTAATTACCTTCAATGTTTTAGACATCTGCTCTGCACTCTTTAAATGCATTAAATTGGCATCTTATGAACTGGCTAAAAATAGAGTTAAATTCCCAGATGGTAAAGGATGAAGATCAACTATAATGAAAAAAAAAAAGGTCACTCTGGTATATTGGAAATAGGAGCCCAAATTACATATCCAGCAACATCTGATTTACAAGACTCTCCAGTGTCTGACAGTTATTTTTAAAACAATAACAAACTGATAGGATTTTTATTTTTGCTTTTTTGGGACACATCCAGCGATGCACAGGGGTCACTCCTGGCTCTGCACTCAGGAATTACCCCTGGCGGTCCTCAGGCGACCATATAGGATGCTGGGAATCAAACCCAGGTTGGCTACGTGCAATGTAAATGCCCTACCCAGTGTTCTATCACTCCAGACCATTGATAGGATTATTAAAAGTATTTAACTTGCTACTAATCACAATGGAGACGTTACTGGTACCCGATCGAGCAAATCGTTGAGCAACGGGATAACAGTGACAGTGACTAATCATACACATCTTCCTGGTTTCTGAAGATGGGTTGTGGATAACAATCTGTAAAATCAGGCAGGCAGTGCATGGACAGAAACCATGTATCCATCTCTGTCATGTGAACACCTCTGAGCAAAATTTATTTCCACACAGATAACTTTGCCCCTCAAAGTTGTATCAAAGACATGATAATAAATAAGTACTCTGAAAGTATTTGCACAGGCATTTCCATGCCAGAGATCTTGAATGATGGAAAGGGGAATTAAGAGTTTATTTCATTTGTAATTAAGTCACTAAAAACAGATGGCAATGGCTTTGCACTGGCTAAGAGGATATGACCATTTTAGTAAACAAAGGAAAAAAGGAATGTTCACTTCATTTTTATCCAAGAAATATCTGAGTGGGGGGATTCTAGATGTATCCCCTGCTTAAGAATAATTGGTGAGCACTTAATGCTAAAAGAAGAGAGAGAGAGAGGATAAAGAGAGAAAAGAGAGAGAGAAAGAGAGAGAAGAAAAGTGCCTGTCATAGAAACAGGCTGAAGTGGGGTGGGGATGAAGGAGGGAAACTGGGGACATTGGTGGTAGGAAATGTACACTGGTGAAGGGACGTTGGAACATTGTATGACTGAAACCCAATCAATAACAAGTTTGTGACTATATATCCACATATCTCATAGTGATTTGATTTAAACATTTTAAAAAACATGTCGAGTTGATTGCAGAGGAAATAAGCAATTTTTTTAAAGTTCTAAGTGAGGGGGGATTTTCTGATAAGTGAGTCAGTTCCCTCTTATACTGGTAGACTTTTCCCAATTTAGGCTCTTAGTCTTAGAGCTTCATTCCTGCAGCTTCCCAGAAGGATAGTTCTCCAGTCTATGTAGTTTCTCCAGAAATGTTGGGTGCTTTGTTTATGGGACTCCAGTCCTACCCCAAACAGTAGTTATACTGGGTAGGCACTAGAGAAACTCCTGAATATCAAGATGTGCAGAGTAACGTTGCATCTCCACAAGCTCAGCGGGCAGTGTCAGGGCACAGGGGAAAATTTCCCTCCTGTCTGGGTCCTTCTTGGACCGGATGAGTAATTAGAAATGCATTAGAGAGGTTAGCTGAGGGAAAATCGATTTAATATCTTCTTCTGGAGAATCGGACAAGGTTGTAAGTTCTCAAGAAAAATGAGGTGGACTTGGAATTTCTCCTGCATTGAGAGAGAAAAGTGCCTTCATATGACAAGTAAGGTGTCCTCGTCAACACTCTGAGACTAAAACAACGAAGGTAGTGGCCAGAGAGATAGGATAGGGGTTAAGAGCTTACCTTGCGAGCTGCATATTTGGTTTCATCCTTAACATTTCATATAGTTCCCTGAGCACCATCAGAAATAGGGCCTGGGCACAGCCAGGTATGATCCCCAAACAAAAACAAATCAACTTATACTTTTACAGTGTATCCCAAATTACATTCTTCTAGGGCACAACAAAGGGAACAAAGAAAAATCAAGACACTGAGTCAAAGAGCTTCTCAGCCTCTAGGACCTTACCTGGTCTAAAGTTAAAATACCTGCATTCTTTGAGAAATAACAATCAATCTCCCTCACTCACACATATTCACCGGGCTCCTGGGATGGCCATTAACCTGCCCCAGACCAATGAGGCACTTATCTCTGCGTATACTGAGTACAGCCTGGTTGACCCTTTGGGAGGACCGGTCTCCGTGATCCCATTGTGGACACACATCACCAGAGAGAGTCCAGATGAGCACTCACCTGCAAAAATACAATGCAAGACATAGCATTCCTTTTACATTTTCTAAGAACTACATCTTAAAAAGCCAAAAGAGGCATACAATAATTTATATTTAAATGACTATTGCTACTTATGATCTGTAGGAAAACTATTTTTGGTATCACTATTTTTATGAAAATAGTAGCATTCAAAATACAATGTTTGTTTTCTACTTAGAACACATCACAACCCAAAGCCCATGCTCAATGGCTCACTGCAGCTGGTATCTTCCGTGATGGGCAGAGCGGATGCATCATGATCAATGAGAGCAAATAGCACTCCCGGTCATGAAGGGGGTGTCTAGGTCACACATACAAGACTCCAGAAAAGAAACTGGTGTGTGTGTGTGTGTGTGTGTGAGAGAGAGAGAGAGAGAGAGAGAGAGAATGAAAGTGTAAAAGAGAACAACGCATGTGCTCATTGTAAATGACAGAAGATTTACATCATCTCTCAGCAGCTTGGTGTCCTGGTGGGGGACGGGGAACTCTCCTTATTTTTATACACCCTCCCCTTGCCTCTAAGACATAAATTTATGTTTTTCTATATCCTGTAGGAACACTTTATCTTCCCTGTCTTCTCTTTGGCGCATCTATTTTTTTCTGTTAATGGGGTGTCATAATTAATTTCTTCAGTGCTCCTTAGAGCCAACCCTGAGGCTGGCGAGGAGAAAGTGGGTGTATCTTATTCACGTCGATTCCTCTACGTCCCAACACATTGGAGAAATAACTGTCAACTTGAAAGAAAGGATGCAGTTTGCAATTAGATGCAGAAAAATGCTGGACTAGGTATGGAAACTTGAAGGAAATGGAGGAATGGGAGTTTGACGAGACCCTCTGGTGCCATAGAGCTGGAGGGAAGTAGAGACTTAAAGGCAACGCCAAAGGAAAGTGCTCTATGAGACTTAAACCATTTGCCAGTCTGTTTCCCTGCTGGTTCATTCTGCTGCTGAAAGATGTCCCTTTATGAGCAGGGGCTATATGATTTGGGAGTGGGGATGGCAATGGAAATATGTCTAGGGTTGTTTCCAGTCATAGTGAATTCTATAAATGGAATATTTCATCCCGTTGTAGTATGTTTCCCTGCTTTCCTAGAAAACAAAATACTGAGACACTTGTTTATCTGACTTGTCTTTACTAGACCAAGTTACCATTCCTACAAGTCTAGCGTCGACCTTTTGGGCAGTTCGAGTGAGATAATTTTGTTAGAATCCCATTTACTGATGGAATCAAGATTTTTGTTTCACCTAAAGTGTCCAAAAGTAGTGTTATAGTTACATATGACTTTTAAAGTAGCAATTTTTAGTATTAGCCTGTCAAGTAGAATACGTTTCCATTTAAGAGTGCAACAGTAGAAACCTATAACATTCATTCCATCGGCCCCCTTGCCTGAACACTGTGAGACCACTTTTCTAATCCTTCCAACATCTGGACATTTTTATAAGGATGGTATTTTCTAACTAGTATCCCCTCTTCGTCCTATTAAAGTGATCCAGAGAAACAGGAGGATTAAGAAAAGCATACTTGATCCTAGTATTCAAAATTCTGCCTGTTCCTCTTAGACTTTCTTCTCCCACTACAATTCCCTCGGAAGCTTCAAATCTCATTATCATGGTGCCAACCAGTTGCTCCTAATACAGGGAATTAAATCTGTGACCATTATTCCTATAGTAATTGAGGAGAAACTCAGCACTCATAAAAGTAAACAAACACAGATAAGTAGTTATTTAATGCTAATAGAAATAAAATAGCTAATTATAAAAGGGATAAAAAAGCTCTACCTAATGAGAAGAATTATGAACTGGTTTGCAGTACATACAAATTTGATTTCTGGTAGATAGTAGTAACTAATGCTTACTGGGAATAAATATCCTATGTAGCACTATCCTCCCGTTGTTCATTGATTTGCTCGAGTGGGCACCAGTAACGTCCCCATTGTGAAAGTTGTTGTTACTGTTTTTGGCATATTGAATACCCCATGGGTAGCTTGTCAGACTCTGCCATGCAGGCAGGATACTCTCGGTAGTTTGCCAGGCTCTCTGAGAGGGACAGAAGAGTTGAACCCAGGTCGGCCGTGTGCAAGGCAAATGCCCTACCTGCTGTGCTATTGTTCCAGCATGGAATGAAAATTCATGGGAACCATTTTGGTGCTTCAGCCCTTGCCTATTCTTTCATCTGATTGCATCTAGCTGCATCACAATTTGGACTGGGAATTACCCCCTCCACTGTCTCCTCTGGGGCATAAACTTCACCTGGATGAGTCTGCAAACCTGACAATCTTACTGAAACAATAAATCCTTAAACTAACTCACAAAGGAATGTCTGTTCCCCTGAACAACTCCTTGAAGACAGGAGTTATGTCCAGTATTTCATTTGCCTTTGTGTTTTTCATGAATCAAACTAAAGATTGGGTCTACTGCCTTGCAGAGGCAAGTAATCAAGTTTTTAACTTCCACAGCTTAGTAACACTGTCATTAATAATTGTACCCTAAATATTATTTAAATAAGCAAAGTAGGGCTGGAGCAATAACAAAGCGGGTAGGGCGTTTCCATTGCATGCGGCTGACCTAGGTTCGATTCCCAGCATCCCATATGATCCCCTGAGCACCATCAAGGGTGATTCCTGAGTGCAGAGCCAGAAGTAACCCCTGTGCATTGCCGGGTGTGACCCAAAAAAGCAAAATAAATAAATAAATAAGTAAATAAGGAATCGGTGTGGTGTCCGCCATATTATGGAACTTTTAAAGAGGTATGAACTTGGTGGCGTGGAAAAAAAAATGTGTTTTGAACTTGAAACAGCGGGACGCTCGGGCAGTCTCGGGCCGAGCCCGGAGCCGGCTCAAACTCCGCCGAGACTCGACCCAGGTGGCCATGCTTTTGCACAGCCGCTTGGCTGCTAAACGACCAGGATCCAGAGCCAGCTATACGACTTGGGGTCCCAGCGAGTGCTTGCAGCCATGTGTCCAGACTGTGAACTAAGCTTTTGCCCCATGCTGCTCCAGGAAGGGAAATGATGCAATTTCCAACTTAAATCTCCCTGGACTTAATTACTAAAATACAGAAATCCTAAACTCGGTAGCGGCCATGCGACTTTATATCTCTTCATTCTCATCAGTGGAAAAATAATTATCAAATGTTTCCTTGTCAATAGGGCTGTATTCTTGGGGGATAAATTCCAACAAGAATAGTGAGTTCTGTGTTGAAACTCCAACAACAATAGTGAGTTTTGTGTTGAAATAAGGAATGTAATCAAGGTAAAGAGAAAAGGAAGTGAAATTTGTCAGTCTATCGTCGGGGGGGGAGGTTGGGACTGGGGGGTGGGAGGTATACTGGTTTTGTTTTGTTTTGTTTTATCTTATTTTGGTGGTGGAATATGGTCACTGGTGAAGGGATGGGTGTTTGAGCATTGTATGACCAAGACATAAGCCTGAGAACTTTGTAACTTTCCACATGGTGATTCAATAAAAAATAAATAAATAAATAAATAAGGAAATAAATAAATAAGCAAAGCATATAAATACTCATGAATGAGCACTTAAGTCATATTTTTCACTTATATTATTGATTGACTTTTTTGCTAGTTTGTAATGTCATATATATATATATGTATGTATAATGTTGCTATTAATTGTGACATGAGATTCCTAAAGGAGGATAAAGAATAATCCAAGAAATACAAATAAAATTCTTCAAATGTAGTACTATGATGTAGGAAGATTTTCTGTGTAGATATTATACTAATACTGATGGCACTTCTTATCACAGATTATTTCATTAAAAGTATAAATATTCTATTAAATAGTTCTAACTTTAACACCAAAGAAATTTTATAAGTTCATGAATTAAAATAATGGCAGCTCCTGGTTTGGGCTTTTTTCTCTTGTAATTACAAAGGCAGTGCCTTCTTTTATTAAATTTATCTTTACTTCTTCACTAATTAGCTAGTTGCTATAGCTTCCATGCACACATTCTTTTAATGTGCTATGTAGTTTCTGGAAAACCAGAAAGTATTTTATGATGCCTTACCTGTGTTATTTCAAAGTCCCTAAATTGTTGGTAGGCTTAAATAAAGGAATGGTGAAATCTAGTCAGTCAATTGTTTGATAATGCTTGTCTCTTGAGAATAGGTCATCAAAGTTACTACACTTAAAAAGAATGTTCCCTGTATATAGTGAAAGCTTAGCTCCTGCCAGCTAGTAGTGACCCTGACACTAATGCCTGTGCCTCAAAGAACTTTGGACAGTGCTAAACCTTCCTCCCTAAGCGGGAAAGACAAATGACCTCCTGATTTGTTTTATTTACTCTAATGGTAGTTTCATAGGTTAGTTACTATCTAAGTATTACGTAGATGAATCTTTAGGTCTTAAACCCATTTCCTGTTGGATCTTAGATTTCTTCATCCCACTATTGATCTAAATAAAGTGTTTCTAGCTCTCAGTGGGAAAGGAAGAACATGCCCATGTGTTGCATCAGATAATTCCTATTATTGAAAAGCTGTGTTCAATCTAAAATGACCTTTTCTTTTAGTTATTGTCAGGCTAGCTTTGCGGCTCACATTAAATCGAAGCTTTTGTGCAGGACTGAAAAGCATGTTGTTGTGTGGGGAATGGTGTTCTCAGTGTGTTCACTCAGAACAGCCCACTGCCTACACAGCCGGCAGCACGGTCCCGGGCTCTTGGCTGTACTGTTATTGTTGCTTGTCTATTAAGTCGGCAGCAAATGAAAGATATCAAGCCTTCATCTGAGCCACAAAGGGAGATAGACAAGTGATTATGCTTTTTATAAAAAGTTCACTTGTAGAGAAAGTTTCCATGCGTTCATAATCGCTCACAGTATTCATGCTTTGAAAACTTAAACAAGAGTTTTTCAGGGTGGGATGGGGGTGTGTAAGTATTGAGACCTTTTTCCAAAGTAAATCTGCTAATATCCAGTATTTGCTTTTACTTTCATTTCAGGGATCCCTTATGATTTTGTATATTTGTAATAATAGATGCCGGGGGAGGACTTTGTAGAAGGGCTGATTATTATGTTAAGCAGTGTTGAGAGTTTTCTGGGAGACCCAAAGCACTTTCCTTGGAGAAAATGCAGAGGGCAAGAGATTAACTCTGCATTGTGTGTGTTCTGACCTCCAAAAGCTTTTTAGCCACATAGCATGCAATCGCTTACTTTTTCACATTAGCATTTAGAAGTTGAGGTTTACATCTTTATTTAAAATAATAGTGAAAAAGTGCATAATAAATTTAAATAAATCAATCATTTTTGAAGTATAAAATTGATTTCTCAAATTTTACTACTGATTTCAAGCTAATCAGGTATATTACTGTTTAGGTTTTTGCAGTTCCCCCCACCCCCCCAAGATCAAATATTTAAGAATTGTGACTTCTTTGAGGCTTCATGAAGTCTAGCAGAATTCTAATTACTGAGAATAACACCACAAATTCGTACTCATCAGAAGCCAGGTAGTGGTCCCACTTAACTTCTATTGAGTCAAATTTCATGCAGCCGCAAATATCTGTCATGTGCATGAAATATGGTCTCCCAAGAAGAGGTAAACCACTCTATCCAAGTATCTCTCCAAGTATCAAGTTTTCCCTTTCTGCCCTTTTCTGCTTCTCCTCTGCCATTCTCTCAGCTGAATGTCTTATCTCCCCCACACCCCCTCCAGAGCCCTGAATGGCTTCTAATGTCTGAAGACGAGTATAAGGATCACTTTGCTACAGACACACAATGTCCTACAAACAGAAGACCCTGTGGGATGGAATGCGGCCCCGAGTCACCATCTTGAAAATCTTTGCAAATTTTGAACAAGGGATTCTGCATTTAGATTGCACTGAACCCACCATATTGAATGGGAAGGAAAGGGGGAAAACTGTAAAACAGGTAGGGCACTTACCTTGCATGCAGTCAACTGGGGTCAGAGCCTAGGTATCCCTATTGTTCCACAAGTGCTGTCAGAAGTAATTCCTTCGTACAGAGCCAGGAGTAACCCTTGAGTGCAGCCAGACATGGACCCTGGACCAAAAACAAACAAACAAACAAAACAAAACAAGATAAGAACCAAAACTGAGGCCTTCAGTATGTCCCAAGTCCCATTGAGTCTCTGTCTTACCTCATGGAGCAGTTACTCCTCTCATGCATGGTTCCCTAACTACATCATGAATATTTATGTTAGATGCATTGACTAATATTTGCAGCCTCCTCAACCTGAACAAATGATCAGAATCTCCAGAGATGAGCCCAAGGATCTGCATTTTTCTAGACATCTGTGATCCTCAGTTCACTGAAGCCTAGCACCTCTGATTGGACACACATTTTTCTGTTCCTCCAGTTTCATAGGCTGAGACTAAAGAACAACAAAAAAATTTGATTATCTTCCTTTACTTTATGGCACACATTTCAGAGTATCACAGTATAAGTTGTACTTGAGTTTGCCCTGATTTGGTGGGTGATGGAGATGTCTACATTTGAAGATGGCAACTTTCAATCCCTTTGGGGGAAGTTTCATTTGCATTTATTTCTGCTCTATCAATGTTAGAAAATAAAATCTTTGGAGCAAGCCATTATGAATGACCAAGCAGCTATTTCAACCAAACTTTGCCCCTGCTGGTGATTCTGCAAAGATCAATGACAGTGATAAGGATCATCATATTAAAGTCAACTGACCTGGATATCAATCATTGTTTGGAATAAAGCTTAGCAGACACTGGAATTTAATGATCAAGAGTCTGCCTTTTAGAGACAGACTGGCTCCTGCTAAATCTAGAGCCATTAGTTAAATATTTGGAGCTTGGGCGATTCTCTTATTTTTCCAAATTCTAAATATTTTTGTTTTTGTTTTGGCCTCCCAAGCAGTATTCAGGAGGCTAGGGTCACTCCAGGCCATACTCACCCCCAGGACTCAGTCCTACTCATGCCATGCATTGTAGGGGATCACCAAAGCCACCCCAACAGTGCTTAGGGGTAGCCAGGACTACACCATATGGTGCTTGGGGATTACAGTGCCAGGAAATCAAATAGGGTTGAGGAGGGCGGGGATATGCAAAGCACATGCTTCTAACACTTGTGTTGTCTTCCTGCCTACCTCCAGTCTTAATAATTTTTAAAATATCTTTAAAAATGTATTAATAGTCTATATGAACTCCAAACCATCTCTTATAGTGTTGTTATGATGATTCAAGTAAAAACCTAGTCCATAATATATGACATCTGGTATATAGCACTGTCATCCCGTTGCTCATCGAATTGCTCCAGTGGGCACCAGTAACATCTCCATTGTGAGACTTGTTGTTACTGTTTTTGGCATATCAAATATGCCACGGGTATATGCTAAATAATATTACCTTTTAACCATCAAGAAAACTTGAACTGAAAATTTGAGAATTGAGGTCAAACTCAAATCCAGTAACAAAAAAAATGGTGTTGTAATACACAATCTATAGATACTTTACCTTAGTTCTAGCAGTAATAAACTTAGTAATCCAAAGTGACATTAGAAAAGAGACAACTTCCAGCAAGCAGAGAGGGAAACAAGCATGTCAGAGCAGAGAGTTGGGTATAGGAAAGCTAGAAATAGAAAGTCAAAATAGATTTGGCATATTTGTTTTAAAACTGTGATGATTAACATTGTGTGAAAACTTGGCTAAGCTGTGGTGCTCAGTCCTTGGGTTAAAAACCCGTCTAGATGTTACTGTGATGATATTTTTAGATGTAATTGACATTTAAGTCAGTGGATTTTGAGTAAAGCAGATTAGTCTTCAAAATGTGGGTGAGCCTCATCAGATCAGTTGAAGGACTTAAAAGGCTGCAATCCCCTGAGAAGGAAGGAAATGTGATTTCTGACTGCCTTTGGACTCAAGATTGCAAAGTCAACTCCCCAGTGATCTCCTGCCTGCCAGTAGTTCTATAGACCTACCAATTTCAGACCATCCAGCCCCTATAATACATGAGCCAATTTTTTAATATCAATCTCAAGATCAAAATCAATCTCTCTCTATGTCTATGTCTTATGTATATATGTGGCATATAACAGTCTCCCAAAGAGCTGCAATATCAAAAACGTGATTGAGTTTAAATTTTACTTTTTCACGATCACAGAATTCTTTTGGTGGGGGAGGAATTGGGTCACACCAACCTGTATCCAGGATTTGCTCTTGGCTCTGTGCTCAGGTAGCAGGACTAAGGAAACCAGCTTACCATCTGAGGTGCTGGAATCCAGCTTGAATTGACTGTGTGCAAAGCTAGCACCCAGCCTGGTCTATGATCACTCTGGCCCATTGATCACAGAGTTGTCAAGAAACAAAAACCCGGGGCTGGAGCGATAGCACAGCGGGTAGGGCGTTTGCCTTGCACGCGGCCGACCCGGGTTTGATTCCCAGCATCCCATATGGTCTCCTGAGCACTGCCAGGAGTGATTCCTGAGTGCAGAGCCAGGAGTAACCCCTGAGCATCGCCAGGTGTGACCCAAAAACAAAAAAAAAGAAAAGAAACAAAAATCCAATTGAACATTTGGCTCCCCCCAAAATAAATATTTGGAAATAGGATTCTTTCAGGAAGGGCTTGGGTCTTGAATCTTTGGTGATGTCACATGAAGTAATGTTTCCCATCATGGAAATGAAGTTGGTGGCAGATCCAGAGAAAAATGTGTACAGTCCTTGCCTTGGTCTAAAACCCAAACTCCACCCCCACCAGTCAGAACCCACCCACTGTGCAAAACTCTGTTTGTTCTCTTTGTGCCAAAGGGGCTGGAGATTTCACAACTGCTAGTGGACAAGCAATCTTGGGTACAGAATTTTGCCTTTTCATGAAATAGCTCCGCTGGGGTAATTATCTGTATAAGTTGAGGCCCCTAGCTTTGTGCCTCTGGATTCCTGCAAGAGCCGGGAGGGACTTGATTGACAGAGAGCTAACCCTCTGTCACCTAGGTAAAACCTTCCTAGTAATGAAGCATTCAGACTCACACCTCACCTTTTGGGACCTGCCAGGCTGCATTTGCTGGCAACAACTCTGAAAGCTTTCCATGGGAAAATGATGTTTCAGAGGTGCCAATTATAGCCCATATGTATTTCACCTTGAGAATTTCAATCGGCAAAGATAATATCTTGGGCTGCCCTTAGAGTTTTGATGGGAGGTTCATTTGTACTAAGAGATCTGATCAAAATACAGTTATTAACAGAGGCTTTAGAAAACAGCAAGGAAAAGCAATAGGGGATTATTTTTTAAAGCCTCTCCTATAGGACCATTTACCAGCTAGCTCTCAGCTAATGTGGAGAGAATAATGGCGTGCAAATGAGTCTTTTCTCCTAGAAACCCACTGGATTTTTGACTCCCCAATGAAACACTGTATGTAAATAGAAATTACATGAGCTTGTTCAAACCTATGACATTAGATACTTAATGTTGGTTTGTTTCGTTTCACACAACATCAGAACAGGAGAGAAAGGAAACGGAGCTTGCCACCTCTCAGGGTCAGTTAGCAGCCTCTTCTCATCACCCCCCTGTTTCCTCTTTTAGGCAAACGAGGCAGGAAACCAGCATAGGGAATGAAAATGAATGACTAGAGGATGTCGGTTAATGGACATGTGTTTGTGCTTCGCGTGCCCATTTAGTCCTCATAGAAAACCTTGTGACAGGTGAATTGAAGAGGACTTTTTATTTCAATCTTGCCTGTAAGGAACTAAGATTCTGAGTTATCAGGTAACTCAAACAAGATTGGAAAATGTCTCTGCCTGTCTCTTTCCTTTTATTCACATGTGTATTTTCTTCCTCGGTAAGTATAAATTTGTACCTGTGTGTTTCTGTGTCTTCCCTGCAGCTCAGCCTCCTTCCTCCACACGTGCCCGTGTATTCACGGGATACCCCCTCTCTCCAGATTTCTATCCTGCTGGGGGTAAACATCTGACAAATAACCCCTTCACACTCAATTGGATTGGCTTGGGGACTTTATATACAGTGCCTTGCCTGAATATATTCATAGTAAAGGTCAGAAAGAGGATGAAGCTTAGCAGAAAGAATTGCTTTGTAAATGGATTTTTAAATCCAGAGCAAATGTGGTTGGGGGCTGGGTTGTTATTATTCCCAAAGCAGGGATAATCCCACTTAGGAAACCCACTGCCTCAGGTGGAGCTTGCGTGTGGTTTGACCTCCGGGGTTCTCTGACTTGTTGCTCGTCCTCTCATGTCATTTACTTTTGACCATGTATGTCACCTGGCAACAGGTGTTTTTCTGTAAGGCATCTAGATGTTGCTCAGATCCTTTGGGTGGCTGTACTGGTTCTGCAGAAGCATGTCTGATGTTGAAGTAACCCTTTAACTTCACACTCGTCTCGTTCTCATAAAACTCCTCTGTCCTTCAGCTAAGGTATTCAAGCCTGAAACGTCTCTGCAAACATTTCTGCTCTCTATTTTACTGGAGTCTTACAACAGGGGCTTCCTATAAACCATGGCAGAGCTTCTGTAGCAAATAGAATGTTGAGGACATCCTCCCCCCAAACACCCAACAAAAAAGCCCTGAAGTCAGAATAGATCCTCAGTAAAAGAGTTTAGGTTTTAGAATATATATGGGCAGCAAAGATGTGCCCAGAAAAGAATAAACTAAAGCAGTTTAGGGTCTTTAGACGTAGAGGGCAACAGAGTGAAAACAGAAGTGGAAGTTTTCATGACTTTCTACTTTAAGTGTAGCTTCTGATTGACTCTGTGAAATCCTCGGCCTCTGTTCTATATGCACTTATTGAATCTGATGTGCTTACTAAACGTCCTTAAAGTCTTTGTCAACCAAAACCAGGATCCAGAGTTAGGAGCCAGAGTCGAGGGCGGGGGGAGGTTATTGTGTGGAATAAATAACCAGGCTGTGAGCTCACAGATGGCTTCCCCAGGCGATTCTAGAGCTCAGCAACCCTTGTGTTTATTTGTCTTCCTGAGTATCTGCTTAGAGGGAGGTGAAAGGGGCCAATCCAGTTGGCTTTAGACACACTGTGCTCCCTCCCCGTCGTCTACCATCACAACTGGAAGTAACCCTCACACGCTGTAGAACCCCTTGCATAGAGATTTACAAAATGACAGCTGAGTAACAATTAGGAGCAACCCAAGATTTTGTTTTCCACTGGATCTTAAAAGGCAGAGAAAGTAACAAGTGCATCCCATTATTGAAAGGAGGCATTGCATTATTGAAAGGTAATGTTGGCATCTAACTCACTCCAATAGGTTCCTCTCCATACCCCTCCTACTGGAAATGAACCCTCACCTCCACCTCACAGTTTGCAGTGGCAGAGGGAGGTGAGTGGCTCACCAGTGCCTCTTATTTAACTGGCTTGTCACATCTTCCTGGAAACATGACAGACAGCCCCCAACTCCCAGCCTCAGAAGTTTGAAGCTGCTTCATTTTGTAGGGAACCCTCCACGCTGAAGGACTCCCCCACTCTGCATTTGATTTTCTGAGCCGAAGGTCAGCCTTGAATCTTGCTTGTTTTCCTGAATGTTTTTCCTACCAAAAAAAAATGTGCACAGTTGCCACTGGTGGTGCTCTGCATCTCAATTCCCAGAGGTCTTGGCTGTCAAATCTGAGAGCTAGAGCTCTGGGGACCTGCCACAATATGGGCTTCCTGGGAATTTCTGTGCCGTATTTCCTCCCCTCCAACCACTGGAAGGTGACAGACATGGTTGAAGGGTGTTCAGTTTTCCACCCCTCCCCCTCCCCCTGATGGCTTTCCAGAGCAATGATTATAAGAATTTGCTCTCAGCTTCAGGTCTGAGATCCATAGGCAGAAGCAACGGCATTGGGTCTCTGTGTTCATTCATGATTCCCAGATTCTTCAACATTTTCAGATATGAAAATATTGACTAAGGGGCTGGAGCGATAATACAGGGGGTAGGGCATTTGCCTTGTACGTGGTCAACCCAGGTTCGATTCCCAGAATCCCATGTGACCCCCCTAAGCATTGCCAGGAGTAATTCCTGAGTGCAGAGCCAGGAGTAACCCCTGAGCTGGAGGTTAACCCCAGGTCTAACCTCCCGCCAAAAAAAATATTGAATAATAAAGATGCTCAGACTCATAGTTGGAAAGTAGAAAAGTTTATTGGAAAGCAGAAGAGAAAAGAAAAGGAACTCCCAAGTGGGGAGGAACTTTGTAAAAGACTAGGTTAACTACAGCTATTTTTGTGAATTTTTTATAGAAAAAACGGATCTTTGTGTAACAGAGAATGCAGGGTTCGTACAGCATGGTGGTCCGGCTGGTTTGACTTTCTGGTCACCTGCCTCAGGTACTATTAATTATCTTAGTCTTGTGGCTCCTAGTTCCAGGACAGAAGAGTATGGTCCTAGGGAACTCCAGGAATGTTAAAGAGAGAGTCTTTGGGATGAGGTGTGGTTGGTTGATGGGGAGAAATGGAGCTGCTGGTGAGGGGAAACTGTGGGCTCCCATCTTGTTGGCAAGGGGAAACTGAGGCTTCCTCTTTCATTAATAGCTCATATAGATCATGCTGAATTGCATAGGGTAGAAGAAGAAAAGAACGTCCCTTTTGTTATTTTAGCCTGAGTCCCACTGAAATACCCAGTGAGAAAGCCTTCTTATAGGAGTGCAGTTGAAGAGTATTTCTTCTGATGAAAGGTTGTGCTTCAGTGTAGAAGATAATGAGAACTCTTTAACTCATCATATTTTTCCTCTCTGGCCTGGGATGCCAACAACCCTGAGGCAAAACTTCCTTCTCAATTGTGGCTTTCTTTTACTTAAGCTGATGTAATTATTCCGAGTCCTACCCCCTGTCATTACTCGGCATTTTCCTAAACACGAAGCACTATGGTTATCTCGTGATTCTCAGAGCCACGCCTGAGAGTATCTATTCATTATCCTGATTGTATAGAACAGGAAAATAATAAAGAGAGAGATAAAGTGATTTCCCTTAGTCCACAAGGGCCACTGGGAACTTTGGGAGTTACAACAACAATGAAATGGACGAATAGCGATGCTATCCTTGGTTCAGGCTAAGTCAGGGTCAAGTCTTCCTGTGATTTTTGTTGCAGGCCACCAGCAAAATCACCTTCTGGGTTGACACAGCATTTATTCCACAAATTAGATCTTCTAATGTCAAGCTGGTTACTGTGATCCTGCCAATGTGAAGGCCAAGAAAAATATGTAACATAAAACAACTATAACGTATGTAACATAAAATAACACAATACAACTGAAACATCCACGTTCAATGATATAGATCCCATGTATAGATGGTTTGCCCTATCATTAGGATCAAAATTTAGAAGGGAAATCATTATAATTTAAGTAATTGGTTTAATACAGTACCTCGAATTACTGGCAAATAAACATTTCTTGAGAAGATCAAAATATATGGTTATTTTACGTTTTCCCATTTGGATCTCTTTCAATTTCTGCAGTTTATTAGCTTGGTTCACTGTCTTTGAGCATTAGTCAACATTTAAAATGTAGTTTTTTATGATTCTGGGGGAAGCAATTGCTTCCAAGGGAGAAAACATTCTGTAAATTACATGTAAATGTTTTTACTTGGATGAGTTCTTTTGCATCTGTGCAGAGGATCATTTTAATTTACACAAGAATGAAGGTTTTCCGTGATTGAATGTGGTATGCATGCTTGTGTATCTAATTTCCACTTCATTTATATAGGAGTCTAGCAGACACAAGGGGCATTTTGTTATAATGTAAGTGCTACTTAAAAATAAAATAAAATTATAATAAAAGAACTAGGGATTAGTGTGCCATTTCTGATTTTGTTTCAGAGCCGTCCCTCAAAGTCAATGAGAGCATATCTGAGTTATGTAATTTGGCTGTAAAGATACTGGTTCCATAGACTTCATCCAGGGAATCTAGCAGATGAATTCGAAGCTCAGAAATATGATTGACTAAGAATACCAAAGTGCCATTCCTCACGGCAGTGCATTTCAGAGTGTCATGAATTCTTCTAGTGTTCTAGAAATAATTTCCTCTCTTTTTTCTTTAATCTCTGAGATTAGAGAGATTTTTGAAAAAAATGAGTGCTTGAAACTTCACATGATTATGAAGCTCTCAATTCAGTTTCTTGTATTTGTACTAATAAAATCTTTTGGAGTTACAATCAACTTTAGTCTCCGTTTATTTAACAGTCAAAGCAAGGTGACCATTTGACATTAATCAGTTTCTAGATTGAAGGCCAGGGGTAGGTTTGGATGTTTTCATATTATTGCTCTATCCCTAAGAAGGAAATAATAGCAAAGGCCACTGAAATGTGGAAAGGTTTGTTAATATTTTCCTTTCTTCAATCGTAGAGCTGCTGTAACTTATTAAGTCTGCATTATGAAATACCCTCAATGAATGGGAGGTTATTCTTAAGACTTCAAAGACATAAAAAGTAGGAAGTTCTAATAATTTTAGTAACATTTCCATGGCCTCTTTTTTAGACCTCTCCAGGAGGTCCAATCCAATTGAACCGTTTTACTTTTAATGCCTTCCCTTTGACCATCTTGAGAAAAAAAGTGGTGGAATTTCATCTGACTTATGGCAAAGAATATTGAGGTTCTGGGAAAGAGGGATATTTGCTCAAGATTAAATTTTCTGAAGATAACAGGGTGACTCACCATTCATGAGGGATTGCCCCACCTCTAAACTGTTGTGATCCCACGGAGAACGGAACTGGTGTAAATGCAAGATGCTTCCTCTTATCCACCAAGACACCTTCTCCTAACTGGTTGTGCAGAGGGGGTGACAGAAGGAGGTAGGCTGCACAGATTCCCCAGGACCCTGGTCATAGCCTGGTCCAGAGAAAGGTCTTAAAACCCAGTGTCCTGAATTCCCACATTGCATCAGTTACTTGCCTGAAACCATGACACTTCCCATGATGAATAAAAGTCACTTAGCAAAAGCAATTTTATTCATTTTTTAAAATTTAATTTAATAATTTTTACTTTTTGATTTAAAATACTATTAATAATGGTTTCTTATGGACACAATTTCAACACCACCTCCATCACCAGTATAGCCTCTCCAAAGAACCAGTGCCCCTTCTCATCCTACACCAATAGTGTTGGTCAGTTTCTCGGTTAAGTTGCTTTTGGATCTTTGTTGCTACTTCTCTGTGTATTTGTCAGTCCCGGAAAATGTTTTAAACTAATTGCCAATTCCTTAAGGTAATTGCTGTCTGTGAACGTGGAATGTTGTTACAAAGTCATTCACTCTAACAATGAAGGGAAGTGTATAAGATTAACAAGAAATCTGTGGGGTTGTTTGTTTGTTTGTTTTTATGCTATAGGTGGCCTTCACTTTGGCCCATGTTGTATTATATTACATGTGCGCACTCTACAAACGCTAAGGATCTGATTCCGTTTAACTCTGTAATATTCAAACTGATCTGCCAAATATTGAATTGAGTGACAAGCCCTAAACATGGCTGCCTGACTTAACTGTCACAATATTTGCTTCCCTGGGGACTTGTCATCTTGGCAAAGCAAAGAAATCTTAAGTTTATTCACTGTCACTTTATTTAATAATGGGTAAGAACTGTTGCTATTTTAGACAATGGGGTCGCTAATCCTGATTTCAGTCAGGATCTAATCGTTAAAACTTAGAAAGACTTGAATAATCTTTCTTTTAAAAATGTTCATTATCATGTACTGTGCTAATTAACTCCATAAATCTAATTATTGATACATCCCTTCCTGAAAGTACTCAGCTCATGCCACTATTAGATTTGTCTCTCAGTGGATTCCAAGTCAGCCTACAGAGACAATAATAAGACTGATACGTTTGAAGAGAGTTCAGATACACATTCAATTTTTTATGGCTGACTTGCAAGGCCATCCTCAAAATGTAACCCAACCTTTATGTCCTTAGAAACATAGTTATAAAATAGAGTAAGACCTGGGGTCCTATGAAATTGTACAGAGGTTAAGTCTGAGGTGCTTGCTTTACATGCAGCCTATCCAAGTTTTATCCCTGGCACCACATGTGGTCTCACGAGCATTGCCAGGAGAGATCTCTGAGTCAGACCTAGAGATAAGCGCTGAGCACCACCAGCAATGTCCAAATAGAATAAGACTATTTTGAGAGGGAGATTATAACAAACTATCTTGTTTCCTCTCCTACTCCAAATTCCATAAGTTACCAAAACAAACCCTGTTAGAACTAAACCTTCTAGTGAACAAGAAAAGAGGCCAGAAAGAATCAGAATTTTTAAGACTTACAAAACATGATCAGATGCACTGAAAGAAAAAAAAATGTCAAAAGAAAAAATAATAAAATGCAAGGACCTGAGAGATAATTCAAGGGCTGGGGTGCTTGCTTTGCTTGTGGGAGGCTCAAGTTTGATCCCCAGGACTGCGTGGGCCCTGAACACCATCTGGAGTGACCCCAGAACCGAGATCTGTGAGCGAGCCCTGAGCAATGCCAGGAAGGCACCCCCTATGCCAAAAACAAAATAGGCAATACCCATCATAAAGCTTAGCCACTTTGAAATTTATAATTCAGTATTGCTATATGGAATCACAGAGGCAAATTTTTTTTTTATCTCATCTGGAAAATGAAACCTTTCTGACTTGGGCTCATGTGTTATCTTAATGGGATTCCCCTTCATTCTGTGTTTGGGGGGTTGTGTTGTGAAGGACTTTGCGTGCTTTGCATCATAGACATGCTCCTTTCTGCCTCTCAAGTGGTCCTCTGGGGGTACATGCTCACTCCAGGCACTTTGGGGGCACTTGCCCTGTTCTTCCCAGTTCCGGCTACTTTCTCACACTCCTGTTGACCAGTGCTTGACTAAATCCTCATGAATTCCCTCTCTGTGCTTCTTTTTCCTCTGCCACGTTGACTTCTCCAGACTCCTGTCTCTCTCGCCTCAGTTTGGGGATAGAGGATGAGGGGCTCCAGCTTTTACCTAGGTCCCCTCTCTCCCCACCTGGAGTCTAGAGACCTTCTGCCTGGCAAACACAGCGTGTTCATTCTTGACCAGCCAACCTTTCCAAAAGTGTTCTAAACCAAAAAAAGAAAAAGAAAATCTATAAGCAAGGATAAAGCTAATTGTGAGATTGAGGGAAAATACTTATTACAGGGTAGAAGAAATATATTTGTATTGGAATAAATATAAATTATAAAAAAGGAATGGCATAATAATGATCATAATTTCTAACTCATGGAAGAAGGTATATATGTGGCTGAAACATATATTAACTTATATTTGGCCAACATAGCCACAGGATAATGTAAAGAAAGTATAAATTTTCAGTTATCTGAGAAATCAATACAGTTCAGTGTGTCACAGATAGGTGGAAATAAAGACTCAGAGGCTATGGACAGTAGTATATATTAAGACAGCTTTTGGGAAAGAAGTTAAGCAATTTCTTATTAAAATATTAAATATACTTGCTCAATAATTCTAGTTCCAGTAGATGTCCTGTATTTAAGCTATTTGCATATATTCAAGAAAACTTTCAGAAAAGGATTTATTAAAATTATAAATACTATGGGGTCAGAGAGATAGTATAAGGGATGTTATTTGTCTTGTACATTGCTAATCTTGGTTTAATCCCAACACCACATATTTTCCCCCAAGCATTGTCAAAAGTGATCCTTGAACACATAGATAAGAAAAGCCCCAACAAAGAGTAGTTAGGACAGAGAAGCAACCAATATGACAATAGTACTTAGAAATTATCACTCTTGACAAGATCTTAGTGTTGAAAATAGGTAAAGGGATATACATGATAATCTTTAAGTATCTGTATTGCAAACGATAATGCCCAAAAGGAGGGAGGAAGGGAGAAATAAAAAAGAGAGAGGGGGGAAGAAGAATAAAGGTGCTACCTGCCATAGAGATGGCAGTGGGGGGAGGGGACAGGAGGGAAACTGAGAACATTGGTGTGGTGGTGGGAAATGTGCACTGATGACAGGAGGGGTCTTGGAATATTATATGACTGAAACCCAATCATGAACAACTTTGTAACTATGTGTCTCACTGTGGTTCGATTAAAATAAATAAATAAATAAATAAATAAATAAATAAATAAGGAACACCTCAAGCATGGCTGCATGTTCCTTCCAAAATAATAAAATAGAGGCTCCTGAATATTTTTAACAGAAACCATCTCAATGATCATCCACTGAGAATGATCCAATGCATCTTGATATGCCCATACTCTACAAAACTATTAAGCAAAGATGTGGTACCCCAAATGTGACTTGACGTGTGACTAATTTTAAAGAGAAAGTGAAAACAGTTATAGGATATGATTTTATTTTTTTCTTGTAGCTGGATCATATTATTACCACATATCAATAAATATTATGTGGTATTGCATATATACCAGTTTATTTATCCAATCATTTATTTATTTATCTAGATACTCATGTAGACAACTTGTTTCCAGAGTTTAGCTATTGTGAGTAGGG
Source organism: Sorex araneus (assembly GCF_027595985.1). NCBI lineage: Eukaryota > Metazoa > Chordata > Mammalia > Eulipotyphla > Soricidae > Sorex > Sorex araneus. Next base: position 174,605,053 of record NC_073305.1, read on the forward strand.
CTACAGTAAACTTAGAAGCACAAATATCTTTTCTGAATAGTATTTTTGAAGTCTAGGAGTAGATGCCAAGAAATGGAATGACTTGGTCATATGGAGACTCACTTCTTAGTCTTTTGACAAGTGCCCATATTGTTTTCCAAAATGTTCTATTGTTCTCCAAAATGATTCTACCAGTTGATTTTCCCTCCCAGCAGTGGATGAGGATTCCTTTTTCCCATGTTTTTTAATCTGTTGTAATCTCATTTATCTATCTTCGCTTTTATTTGCTTGGCCAATGGCACTTAATCATTTATATTTGTAAATGGAATAGATGTTATAGATATATTCATTTTAAGAGACAGAAAAGCATATACAATATTGAAAGACTATGAATATAGTGATCAACAATGATTATCTCTGGGAATGGTGGAGTCAATGAGAGATTTTAATGCTCTATGTAACATTCACACTGTTTGAATTCTTAAGGAAGTTGTATTGTGTAATTACAAAATTAAAACATGGAGAAATCTGAACATGCAAATGAAAGTGAGAAGAAAAAAGTGGAAAAATAAAGAGGAGAAAAATATAATTTTTAGATTCGTGACTGATGAGATGAAATATTTAAAATTGGTTGATACATGTGTGGTTTGTTTTAGGGAACCACTGGATAAAAATAATGAAATAGAATTTTTAGGATTTTGTGATTAGTCATTATTCATTTGTGGAATGTGGATTAGGAACTGTTTGGTGAGATTAAGGTTGGGAAAAATGCAATTCTATTTGGGGATAAAGGAAAATAGAGCCTTTCAAATTGTCAGCTGATATTTTTTTTCCGTTTCTAACAGACAGGTAACATCATAAAACCTAATGTAAGACAATTTTCTTTAAAAATGAGAAACACATTTCTGAACTCATTTAAGCTGACTTCCCAGAAGGAAGATGAAGTCTCATCAGTTGAAAATACACAGAGCTTTCCAGGGTGACAGCTTCAGAATGAAAATAGCAGCAAAATCTAGAGTTGAACAGGAAAACAAAAGTCCTCTCTTTGCTAGACCTGGTAGCTAGAGATGCCTAGGACAAGAAGGACAGTGACTACATTTCTGTGATGTCCCAGTTGCCTAGCTTTCACATCCAGGATGCCAGTGGGCTGCCGGTTTGAACAAAAATCTGTCTCAGAACAACAGAGTTCTCCAGTGATCAAGATGCTCCAAGCATCTGGAAATAAGTCTGATTGTGTTGTCTGGCTCAGCCTGAGGGTGACAGTGACAGAGGAGCTCGGGTCCTATTGGTTGATGGCTTTAGTTCTGAAATGGTCCTGCTTTACCCTTGTCCTCCTCCTCCCTTCCTTCCTTCCTTAATTCTTTCACTTCAATTCAACAACTATGGAGCAGATTGAGTATATGTAAACCCAGCTGAGAGAAAGGTAGTTGCAATTTTACAGAGGTGATTTTTAGCATTGTCCTAGAGAAAGTGCCGGGAATAAATGGTAGTAAACAGCACAGAAAAAGCCTTTCTTCACTCCTAGTCTAGCTTCCAACTTTCAGATCTCAAGCTGTGGACATTAACTTTCCTATGGTGAGGAGACGGGTTTATTTTTACTGGATAGAGGGAGTAAGAAGAGGGAGGTAAAAAGAGAAGGCTCTCTTTCAAAAGTGTGGTAACTTCAGGCTTGAGGTATTGTAGTTAGCAGGCCTGGGTGTGATTCTTTAACACTCTAACACTCCCTGGCATATGGCCAGAAGTGACCCATGAGCATCGAGCAAGGAGTACTAACTGAGCACTACCAGACGTGGCCTGAAAATAAAACAAAATCAAGTAAAATGAGAGATGTGGCAGCTTCAACCAGATAAGTTTGGAGCATCACAAACTATGTTGATACCATGACTGAGTCTGTTCTATACTTTTGTTCAGCGGATTGTAGTGCCTTCATTTTATTTAGTATCTATGTTAAACTTCTCATCATATTAAATTTATGGTTATCACTTTTTTTAAGAAAAGATAAACTGTTCTTAAGCTATTCATACCTATTGTTGTTCTTGTCTGGGGACCATTTGGGTAGACTTTTGATGTCATCATTTGGAGCTACTAATACCAAGTACCATAGACTGGGTGAACTTAGAAATGGCAAAATGCTGTTGCATCCCATTCGGAAGGTTGAAAATTTCGGGTCAATGTGATACTGTGCAAAGCTTCTGGTGAGGTTCCCCTTACGGGAGCAGACTACTAGCTTCTCTCTGCATCCTCACGTGATGGAGGATAGAGGCGAGCATCTTGCTGTGATTCCCATAAAGACACTGATTCTACACTAGGGGGCGCTGCTCTCAAACCACCCGGTGCATCACAGCCTGATTGGTTCCCAAAGGGCCCTCTTGGAACGCTAGCCAATGGGAAGGGGGCAAGATTGGGTTCCCACGTGGGAACTTGGAAGGAACACAGACGGAAAACACCTAATGACTGCTTTCTACTTTGATCTCCAGACTCAAATTTATATCTCCACATTTCAATTAGAAAAAGCGGACAGTTTTGTTTAAAGCTCGCATTTTTCTTAAGGCACATAAATTTCTCCTGTCATGTAAGATTCTTCGGATATATCATTTAGAAAAGTCTTATGGTTGTGTGGGTTAGAGAGGTGGGACAGGGGTTTTGGAGCTTGTCTGGCGGCGTATTAACCCTGGCTCAAATCCTGAGTACCACAAATCCTGGGTACAACATGATCAGCGTCACTCCTGAGCACAGAGCCAGGAAGAAAGAACCTTTGAGTACTGCCAGGTATGACCCCGAACCAAAGTATAAATAAATTAATTATTTTAATTAAATGAAAACATTTTTAAAAGCTATATGGTGGTACTTATTTAACCCACCACCACTGCCTGCTCTGTGATCCTTATTTTCACAAATTTTGAGCATCACATTTCTAACACCAAGTTTCTTGGACAAGTTGAGAACAACAATTTCAATATCTGCCTGGTTCGTAATGTGCCATTGGTACTGATCTGATTTTACTAATCTCATCCAGTTGTAGGACGTCTGTCTAAAAGATCTAGAAAAAGGAAATGTTTTTTTTAAGCTGTGTTCTCTGCTTCCTGAAATGGAGATCTTGTTTTAAAAGATCATTTGTGTGTGTTTCCCCCTTCCTTTGGTTGTTTCTGCTGTTGAGCTTTTCGGGGATTGTACTGGATGTGGTAGTTGGAGGATTGTCCTACTGGCTCAGAGTGACACCAGCCTTGCTGGAGATCAACCACGGTGGCAAAGGGCAGTGCCAGGTATTGAACTCCCAGCCTCATGCACACGAGGCAGGGGAGTGTGTCACTAAGCCACATCCCCAGAGCCACAAATGCAAATTTTTAGGAAACTCCAAATTTAATATTACAGAAACAGACTCCACTTATCTCTCAGGACCCCCCAAAGCATATATAAGTTTTGCATATCATTTTACATTTACATGAAATCAATATCTGCAGTGTGTCAGGCTGTTTTCACTCGGGGTGTCCCAGAGGGGCGAGTAAGAACCTTCCCTGCCCCAAGGGACCTAGTGCCGAGAACTGACCGCCACTACCCAACCGCTACCATGTTTCAGGACGCTTTCCAGACACATTTCCGGACACTTCCTACCCATTTTCCATAACTACCACATAATATTTGATGGAGTTCACACATACCTCTCGGAGAGCTTGGCATGCTACCGAGAGTATCCCGCCTGCACAGCAGAGCCTGGCAAGTTACCCGTGGCATATTTGACATGCCAAAACAGTAACGATAGGTCTCATTCCCCTGACCCTGGAAGAGCCTCCAATCGTTGGGAAAGACGAGTAAGGAGAGGCTGCTAAAATCTTCGGGCTGGGAGAAGAGACATTGATGGTGCCCACGTGAGTAAATTGATGAACAACGGGATGACAGTGATACAGTGTGTCTTAGTCACATAGATGCACACGATCACATAGAATCTTCAGAAGTCCACTCTCCGGCATCATTGAGCTCATCATTTCCAAGCTGCCTGGCCCGTAAGTGGCAGAGAAGGGACTCACAGCTGAGTCTTACGGTTCCAAGTTCTGTGTCTCCTTGTCTAGATGAGGACCACAGGTTTGATCCACTAGCATTTCAACACAGAAGTTAGTAATCTCACTCAGTGGCCCAAGGCTGGAGTTTCCTCTTCTTATGCCCAATTCATAAAATTTCTATTCCATGGGAATGAATTGCGGTTAGAAGCTAACAAGTTAAAAAGCGGTCACATAACGCCAGCATCAAGATGCACTGTTGTTGATTTAGTTTGGAGGAAAGGGAAGCTGACAGGAAGAGCCGGGGCCAGCCCTCATCCCTGGCTCTGCCTTCCCTTGCAGATGCTGAAATGCTCTCCTTAATGCATTGTCATTAGAGGTGCCAACGTCTTTAACAGCTGTGAACATTACAAGTGCCACAATAAAATAGGATTTTCTCCCCTGGAAAATGCCCTTGTTATACTGTGCTCAAAAAAATGAGTTATGGAATGATGCCTTTGCGCCCCCATGGATCTTTAACGGGAATATATTCACGATTTTCTGTAACTTGCATGCTTGTAAATGCATTCTTGTCAGGTCTAGCCACATACCAGCTCCCGGAGTGAAATAGAAGAATGAGGATGGGAGCAGAGTCAGGTGCAGACAAAACTGCAGAGGGATTCAGAGCAAGGGGGGGGGGGGGGCAGTCCAGAGTTCAGTGGAGATCGGGACTGTGGGATAGCAGAGACACCTCTGCTCCTTCTCAGCCCTGCCCTTATCTGGATGCTGGAAAGCTGCAAAACCTTACCTTGGTTTTGCAGTCTGTCAAACACTTCCAAATCAGAATTTAAAAACACCGGATGCCTCAAGCTAGGTGCTAGGTGATCAGGAGACAGAAACTGGCTGGTTTGACCTCGGCTACTTTCAAAAATCCAATTTCCAGGAAAAAAAGGCCCGTATCCATCAAGTGGGCCAGTGGGCTGAGACACCAAACCCAGGGAAGCTGCTAGAAATGCTGACTTCAGAGTGTCTGTGAAGTTCAGACGACTGAAAGAGGCAGCTGGCTTCCCACAGGAAGATCTGCTTGGAGCAGCAGGAGGCGATGTGAACGGAACAGAACTTTTGCAGATCTTTAGCTTAAACTGTTTCATTCAAGTTCTAAAGAACCTCTGGAGATTAAAGAGTTCCCCAGGTAGCGGATACCTGAGGCCTCAGGGGAGACTTTGTTATTTGCCCGTTTCCTTTATGAGTTTTCCAAATAGATTACATTTCTGCCTTTGCCCCTTGCTTCTCCTGCCTGCAGAGAGTGTGGCTGTGAGGGTTGTGGGAGGCGAGGGGGGGGCGGGGGTAACGAGGACTAAAGTGTAGCCCTTGCCCACCTTCCCTGACAGGAACAACTGCAATGTGCTACACTTGGAACTGGATCTAACTGAGACCAATTCATAGTTCCTGCCATTGGCAGGAAGATGATGTCAGTGGGGCTGATATGATAGCCCCCGTGAGGAGCAGGGACACACCCAGGAAGTTCCAAGGTAGACAGCAGTCCGTACAGGACAGCCCGTGGTCTAACCTGGAGGGGAAGGAAGCTGGGGGTGCAAAAGGGACATGCAGAAAAGGGACCAATCGTGGGAAGACTGAGAGATTTTTGTCTTCAAAGGATTTTTTTTTTTTGGAGGGATGGGGGGGAGTCATCCCCTTTAGTGCTCATGAGCTTTTTCTGAGTCTCTTCTCATGAGTGACCCCTGGTGGTGCTCCTAGGAACTACATGCAGTGCCTGGGTTTCAACTGGTTATCAGCTGCATGCAAGGCAAGTGTCTTGCCTCCCATACTATTTCTTGAATCCAAAAGCCATTCATCTTTGGGGCTGGAGTGATAGCACAGCGGGTAGGGCGTTTGCCTTGCATGCGGCCGACCCGGATTCTGTTCCCAGCATCCTATATGGTCCCCTGAGCACCGCCGGGGTTAATTCCTGATTGTAGAGCCAGGAGTGACCCCTGTGCACCACTGGGTGTGACTAAAAAAAAAAAAAAAAAGCCATTCATCTTTACATGAACACTAGAGAAGTGAAGAGCTCTTGGCTTAAAGATCACCTGGTAGTTGCAGTAATCACTGCAAGAGGGACTAGAAAGATAGTATAGGGATTAAGGCATTTGCTTTACACGTGATCTAGCCAGGTCCCATTCCTGGAATCACATAAGGTCCCCTAAGCACTGCCAGGAGTGATGCAGGAGCACAGAGCCATGAGCGAGCCCTGAACATTTCTGGGTGTGGCCCCTCCTCCAAAAATTTACTGCAAGAATAGAAACAGATATAAACCAAAAATACATCACCAGCTGTGCTTGCAGTCTAGGGTTTGAGCCAAAGTTATTTTCCTCGATCTTCTTATAACTAGCACTAATGCACACTATAACACAGAAGAACCTCAAAATTGGACTTCTCAGCCAGATATTAGTTCCAAAAGTTCTCATATTGGTGACCCAGTTTATATAAAATATCTGTAAGAGGCAATTCTCTGGGGTCAAAAATGTGGGTTAGTCTATGCCTAACTTGGGTGGTAGGAGAATGGAGACTAATAAGCACAGGTCTTTTTTTTTTTCCTGAGATGAAAATAAGTTCTAAAATGAAATCCCAGTAACATTAGATTATACCCTATAAATCTAAGGGGGAAATGACTATCATTTTTGATGATATTTTATGGCAGATGAGTGAGTAACTACAGTGCAGCATTTCTGCTACCAATATTTTGTGGAACATAGTTTTGTTATAACATTGATAAAGAAAAAAATCAATTTCTGGCTAGGCCCCTATATAACTGAGTTTTCTCTGGGGACTCTGGTTATTTACTGCACTCCAAAAACAGGAGTTTTAGGTTCACTTGTTGTGTCTCAGTTCTTCTAGCTAAGTGTGGGAGAGAGGGAGGGCGGGAGGGAGGGAGAGAGAGAGAGGAGAAAGAGGAGAGAGAGAGGAGAAAGAGGAGAGAGAGAGGTGGAAGGTAAAGTTGTTGCCTGCCTTGTACCATCAGAGAGATTTCACTACTTGCATTAGGACTGTGATAAGTGAATTTTAAAATGAACAAATAAATGTATTAATACAAAGGATTATTTAACATAGAAGATTCGGGGGGCTGTTAAGAAGGTTTGTAATATTTTGTGACTAGAAATATGCTATGGAAATTTAACACGTATTTCTACTAATTTGCCTATGGTCATATTATATGGCTCTAATTTCGAGCGGGCACCAGTAACGTCTCTCATTGAGAGACTTATTGTTACTGTTTTTGGCATATCCAATATGCACAGGTAGCTTGCCAGGCTCTGCAGCGTGGGCTCGATACTCTTGGTAGCTTGCCGGGCTCTCCGAGAGGGGCGGAGGAATCAAACTCGGGTCAACCTCGTGAAAGGCGAACGCCCAACTGCTGTGCTATCGCTCCAGCCCATGGCTCTAATATGTGAACATATTATTTTATGGCATTTTCCTCAAAGACTTTAGTTTCCAAGAAATTTCTCAACAATAGCAAGTGAGGATTTACTGTACCTGGTATGTAAAATAAGAGTGCTTTCTATAGTCTCTGAAGTATATCTCAATAAAATAGCCTACAAAAGTCTTTGTATCTCCAGATTCACATGCGTGGCTAAGCAAGTTTTATTTTAGAGTTAGGCAAAAACTGGGGAAGAAGGACAATTTGATTAATGCCAATAACTTGGCATTAATATGTGTCCTCTGTGGTCCCAGGTGATGTATCTTGAATAGAAGCTGATCCTTGCTACCCTAGGTCTTAAGCCCCTCTCTCTCTTAAATATATGGGAATTATCATAACAAAGAAGCTGTGGATCATTGGGTTGATGAGAGTCTGGGAAATAGCTGGGTGGTTATCAGGATACTTCAGAAGGAGTTGGCTTGGACTAGTGTATCCACACAATGTCTAGGCCCTTGGTTAATCAAGCTCCCAGTCTATTTTGGAAACATTCCAGTAACTAAGCCCTTCCTTGGAGGTTAATGCCAAGCATATCCTCTGTACTTTGACTTATAGGCCTGGATTCCAATTTTATACTCATATTTATAGCAAGACATGTGACTGGCAAGCAAACTAGACCTGCATTTCCTGCCATAATTACAATTATACATCCATTTCCCTTGAAAAAAGCTTAACTACCCAATGCTTATCAGGTGGTTACCGGAATTCTAGCCAGAGTAGATTCTCAACTGGAAAACCAGTGCACTCATTCTTCTGATAATAATTTATTTTACTAACTCTAGGACAGGACATATCTTAACATCTGTTAAGATTTCCTCTCCTCACAAGAGCAGATGGATGATTCTATAATTCTTTTCTGCATAAAAACATTTTCACCAAATTCATGATGATTTTACTTTTATTAAGAATCTTACTACTCGGGCTGGAGTGATACCACAGCATGTAGGGCATTTGCCTTGCATGCAGCCAACCTGGGTTCGATTCCCAGCATCCCATATGGTCCCCCGGGCACCACCAGGAGTAATTCCTGAGTGCATGAGCCACGAATAACCCCTATGCAACATCAGGTGTTGACCTAAAAAGAACAAAAAAGAATCTTACTACAGGGAGTGAGAGATAGCACTTCAGGTAAGCCACTTGCTTTGAATGTGATCAACTCAGATTTGATCCCTGGTACCACATCTGGTCCCCTGAGCACCTCCAGGAGTAATTCCTGAGCACAGAGCCATTAGTGAACCCTGAGTATTGCTGAGTGTGGCCACTAAACAAACAAAAATATAATAATTTTAGTGTGCTAAGTTCTCATTATCTCTGTAAGATTCTTCCAATATTTTGATTTTTTTTTTGCTTCTAGCTCAAGAAGTGTTTTATTTCCCAGCTTCCACATTGCATAATCTGGCCTTGGTTATTACATGTAAATTAAGTGGTTTTTCTTTAAAAAATTGCAGAGGGTTTTTCTCTCATCATTATTGTTTTACAATAGATACAAATAATATTTTATACATGTATATACGCATACAACCCATGTTGTATCATACTCATATAATTTGATCATATATTTAGTCATATCATATATATATTTAAGCAAATTTTGTCAGTAATGATAGCGTGCTGATTGATTCTTGTGAAAAGCAAATATGATCATTTGTGTTAGCAAAGTATTGAAAATAGTAAAACATTCTCCTCAGGACGGAAGGATATTAGCAACCTGTTCTTGGCAAAGATTAAATTTTGTGCCTTTATGTATGCAACTTAAATATGCAGAAGTTATGAGGCTTTGGTTAAGCACTCTATAAGGAAGACAGGATTGTTCAAGGCAAATGTTTTAATCGCATACCCTTGGGAGAGCTCAAGTTCACTGTGTTTTTGTGAGGGTTACATTTTGTATATTTCCAATTTATTGCCAATATTTAAAATGCAAGAAATTATAGAAACGGTTACCTTTTAAACCTACATTGGAAAAAAAATAGACTATCTGTGAAGGTTTGAATTATATCTTTGCATGACAACTATAACAATATCTTTAGAGAAATGTGAATGCCTGGTGTGCCTCAGGCCTCACCACTCCCTCTTGCCCTACTCCAGGCAGCTCTACTCATTTACATGATCAAATTGGCATTTGCAGGCATTTGTGTGATGATTCCTGTCTGTAGAATGATTTCAGGGATCCTGGGACTATTGCCTCTTTCAAAACCTTCTTCCATTTGTTTGAAATGAATTCATAATGACAAAGAACTTGTGTTCTACAATTAAATATAAGAGATTAGATCCCACGTGGAGTATGAGAACATTCAGTTACAATTGGTTCACTGGTTCACATTCCATCTGAAAATTGTTGATCAGGATAGAATTTTTTTAGGAGTTGGAAAAGAATCTGTTGTGCTAGTCTCCTGTAAACCAGGCCAGAGAAGGGGCCTTGAGAGAGGAAACAAGAGAAGCACGTGGTGTTATTAGTAAACTCACATCTCACTGATAATGCTGTTAGACTTGATCTCTGTCAGGACAAACTTGTTCCTGACGGAAACTAAATTCCAATACAGTTTCCAGGATGTGTATTCATTCTAAGTTGGCAAAGTGATGTACTAAGGGGCCATTAGTACAGCCCTTGAGCAAGTTTAGAGAAAGTATGTAGCTCACCTGTCAGGTCTATACAGGGTGGATTAAAGGACCAGGGAGACAGGCATACACACACACACACACACACAACACACACACACACAAAACATACACACATGCACACGTTCATATGAAACTGTGATTATGTTTATTTTCCTGATATTGAGCTGATAAAGGTTTATCAGTCACAATGCATCCTTTGAAACATGCAAGAATTTGCAAGAGTTCACTGGGAAATGATCCAGAACTGCTATTCTGTCTTTTGTCATTTTGCTGGAGATGCAAAAGTGTCCACACAGGTCATTCGTAATGAGCAGTGCTGTGGTAGTAAACCATCCAGCCTGATGAATAGCATCACCTTGGACCATGACACTGAAGCAGGTGAGATATGAGAAAAGAAGCTAATGGGTGCTTGGCCAGCAGATCACCTGCCAAAGAGAAATGAAGAATCGCAATAGTTACCTCCAATAATTCTGGAAAAACAGAAGCTCTCTATTTTTTTCACTAATTATGCCAGTTATCCAAGTCATTTTGATTGCCGGCAACTTGCCTACTCAAACAACACTGCAAACTGACCTATTGCTGACAGATCTAAGAGAGAAAGAAGGTCAGCTGACTCCCCTGAGTTGCTATTCATGCCACTGGCTATGTTTTTATTATAATTTTCAACAGAAAAGAATACTACTCTGTCTTTCAGGATGTTATTGTAAATGGTTGACCTAGTGAGTATTTGTTCTCAAAGGGTAGTTTCATAAATTCAAGTAAACTTTTTTAAGCACCTGGATGGAGTCTACATGCTCAGAATCTAATGTTTCTGAAAAATTCATATTTATTACACATAGAAGAATTAACACTGATTTCTTAAGTGTTTGGAGACTAGTGGCAGACGTTTGGGGCTCAAATCACAGTAGCCAGTCATCTATACTTGTCACTTAAGATCCCTGAATCAGTTTCTTCATATATAAAGTGGAACAACAACAATAATAATATTTCAGGATATTATGTTGATTAAATATGCCCATATGCATCATGAACTTAGGGGAGTTCCTGGCCCATAATACATACTCAATGAATGTCAGCTAATTTGTGGCTTAAGTATACATCTATTTTTGCACACCAAAGCATGATAGTTCATTGGCACAGAAAGTTCTTCAAAGCACATTTATCTCAACTGTGAGTAAGGAGATATTTTTTCTAGAAATAAGAGAATTTGTCAGGTGTCATTCTTGAAGAGCACAAAAATGACCATCAGACGTAGTTAAATCAGAAACTTATGTTGTCTTTTCCTAAAATTTATTCTACTTTTATTCATTCAAGTCTGTTCAGAGGCCATATACATTTTATAACAGTTTTTCTGTAATGAGTTAAATAAATATGGATTGATTTTATATTCTACTGTGACCATTTCTATTATACTCAAGGATAAATCTGTCAAATTTGGGGGAGGGAGGCTAAAGTGTGAGAACTGGCATGTATGGCAGAAAAAGAAACAAAACTGCAATAAACTCAAGCACACAAAGCTTTGCTCTGATTGTTCCTATATTTGGCATTTATTCTTTAGGCAACAGCAGGGGTTTTGCTAAGACCTCCTACCATGCCTTTTATAGGTAGGCTATTAATAAACAGCCCTTCATACTCATTTATTCATGTTGATTTCCTTGTACTTCATTGAGAATCCTCTTCCCACATCCCTGGCCCACTTCCCAGCTCCTGGCACCCAGATCTGCTTCTAAAATCTCACTCACTCTCAGCCCTGACATAGTACTTGGTATTTTTATATCCCAAAACGACCCTGCCTCTTTTTCTTTCCTTATTGGCTCAGATATTGTTTTAGTTCCTAAATCAATAGTCTCTTGTAGCATAAAGACTGGATATTCGGGAGAGTTGCACTGCTTTTATCATGGTACTTTCCAGTTTAAGCCTTGAATAGTGTAGCAATCAAGAGAGAAATCAATTATTCTTGGTTTGAATGGCCTCCAGCATCTCTGAGAGATGACCTCCAGCACTTGTGAGGGCGAACTGTGTTGGTGTGACATTTGTCACAATTATTGTTTTATTTCTTGATTATTTTAGTTTGGGGAACACACCCAATTATACTCAGGGCTTACTCCTGGCTCTACACTCAGGAATTATTTCTGGTGGCGCTTGGGGTCCATATGGGATGCCAGGAATTCAACCCGGGTCTGCCACATGCAAGGCAAAGCACCTTACCCCACTGTACTATCTCTTCAATCCCACACAATTATGGCTTTAAAAAATGCTTAAATAGGGCCTGGAATTATAGTACAGTGGATTGGGTGTTTGCCTTGAATGTTGTCAACCAGGGCTCAATCCCTGACACCCCATACAATCCCCTGAGCCTACCAGGAGTGATTTCTGAGCACAGAGCCAGGAGTAAGCCCTGAATACAATAAGGTGTGGCCTCAAAAATTTTAAAAAAGACATATATGTGTATATATTCTACACACACATACACACACACACACATGTAACATTACAAAATGCAGCCTAAGTTTAAGTTGTCTCTAAGATATAATGTGAATGAGCACACTGAGAAAGTCTGGGCCTTAATGTCTTAGTTCAGAAAATCCTTTGTTCTATATCTTCCTCTTAGAACTCATTCACAGAACTCATTTGCATTTCCCATGCTCAGAGGAGCAAGCAGTAATGAAATGGGTTTAACCTTATTTGACCTTTACCATGGGAGCTTTGTGGTGTTGTCTTGTTTTGTTTTAGCAGAACCACATTAATTTGCTGACAAAGAAATGACCTGCAAACTCTTTAGGAAAACTGATCTAAAGAGTTGGTTGTTTTCTTGTATCTATCAACTGTGATTAATGCTAATAAAAGGCTTCATTCTCCTCTTTATATGATTCTAATTGTAGAAAATACCCTATAATCTTGTATTTCCTATTCATCATCGCTACCTCATCCACTGAATTTCTAACCATCCTTCAAAGAGAACTTAAACACTGTCTTGAAACTTTTTCTGATCCTCTTTCTTTAAAGCCTTATAAGCATTTTTCTACAGCCTTCCTAATTATATATAATTATTGTGTCATAATAAAAATTGTGATTTTTATTATAATTACATTTATACCTTTATGCTATTTGGTACTATCAGCAATGGTCCCAAATTCCTTTTTAAGCTCCACAGAAACCTAGTTTAAAATACATACTTAAATATTTTTTCACTAAGTTATGAGGTTTACATTTTTATAAGCCTTCCCGGAATTCACTTTTCATAAATAATTGTTTTAAATTCAAACCCTATTTGCCATACATAATACTAAATTTAAGGAGTAGTGTTAATTATTTCCTTCAAGGGGTCAGGTCTTCAAGACCGGTAGCAAATCTTTGAGCAGACAATTATAGCGGAGCTGCTGTTCCATGGCTAATTACTTATTACCCATTTCATTGCTCATTTGATTAATCACATTAATATAAACCTTTATGTTGATTTTGTAAAGTGCATTACAAGATAGGTTGATATCCTGACCCTTGTTATATGGATGGAGAAGAGAGACATAAAAAGTTGGTCTGACTGACTATCTCAAGGTGATTCTTTGGTAATAATACAGCAAAGCAAAACATATCTTAAGCAGTTTCTAAAACACTTAAAAAAATCTTGATACAACTGTGAGAATGGGAAAAATGCATGTTTTTACTTAATAGGCACCTTATGTTGAGCAGATTCAGAAAGTACACACAGTCAATGCTATTTCTTAATGCTATTTTGAGATGGTAGCCTGAACCACAATATTTCTGTAACTATCAGATTTGCTCTCTATAAAATTTGAAATGATTGAATGTTTATGGTATTGTGAGTTTTCACGTTGGTGCTAACGTACTCTCCCCTTAGATCACTCTTGGACATTGTGGTACACGTGTTCACCTGCTGTCTCTGTGCTCCTGGGGGATGCTTCTTATGCATACCTTCTAGCTCTCTCATTCCTATGGTCTATCTTTCCTTACTAGTAGCTCCAGCTCTCCACCAGCACTAGTTCCTCCTTTCTTCTTCTCTAGTAGTTGATTTTACAGCTTCCCAACTACATCTGACAGGCTTATACATGTCCATAGGACTAGTATTTGGCATTGGGACTATATGCAAAAGTGTGCATAGCTTAGATACCTGCCACCTGTACACTTACCACAATTCAGGAGGTGTTTCTCCATGCTCTGATTGCCTACTGTTGGAATGGCAGCTATCAATGTCACATTGGAAGCTCATGTTAAAGGCAACCGAGTTAATGACCAGCCTGGGTATCTGGGGGAGAAAAATAGTGGGAGTGGGACCAGAGAGATAATATGGAGGAGAGGGCATTTTGCTTTGCACACAGCAGACCCCAGGTTCAATCCCTAGCACTATATATGATTTCCTGAACCCTGCCGGGAGTGATCCCTAAGTGCAGACCAGGAGTAATAAAAATGACTTAGTAATAATAATTATATAATTATTATATAATTAATAATGTTAATAAAAGTAACAAATATTTTCCTGAGAAATAAAAGCTTTCTGTTGTGTTTGAACTGTTGATTGGGGAGATGGTCTATATTTTAGAGCAATGTAGATATACTGACACTTTCTGTTTCTCTTCCTCAAGTCAGGTTCCTTTGCCTTATGTCTCTGACCAGCTTCGCACTGGCTTCCTGAGCTAATCCTCCTTTTTCACCATAATTTTTCCAGTTTCCACTGGCTATGCTAAGGAGCTTGTGTTTCTGAGATGCCTTTCCTGCTTCCAGTGGTAACCTCTTTCAGATACTCTCAGATTAGAAGAAAATCTTCCATTTTGACCATCCTATATGTATATATTTTCCCTTAGCACATAACTCAAAACTAACACAGTGGTTTAAAATATAGCTTATTTCATCTTTTTTAGAATAGTATTCAATTGTGTACATGTAGGAACAGATAATACACATATATACATATTTACCACATCTTTTTTATATATTAAGTTATTAGGTTATTGCAGCTCTTGACCATTATGAGCAATACTATTTTGTCATTTACAGCCTAAGTAGTTACTTGGAAGCAATTGAACATTTCTTTTTAAAAACATTGTTTGATTTTTCATTCAATTCATTTACATTTAGGTGATTATTGATATGTGAGGGTTTGATAATGCCATTTTTGCCTTTTGGTTTTTGGTTCTATTACTTCACTCAACTTTGTGTAGCCATTCTTTCTTCAGTTTAAAAAGAAATACCTCGAGGCTGGAGCAATAGCACAGCGGGTAGGGCATTTGCCTTGCATGCAACCAACCTGGATTCGATTGATTCCCAGCATCCTATATGGTCCCCTGAGCACCGCCAGGAGTGATTCCTGAGTGCAGAGCCAGGAGTAACCCCTGTGCATCGCCAGGTGTGACCCAAAAAGCAAAAATAAATAAATAAATAAATAAATACCCCTTTTCACCATTTCACGTGAGCTACCGTGGTAGCAAATTCCTTTAGGCTTGGTCTCTCTGGCAGGGATTATGTATCTCCACCATATATGAAGGGAGTCTTGCAGGATAGAGTATTCTTGGCTGGCAATTTTTATCTTTAAATATGCCGATCCATTCTCACCAGGTCTGTAGAGTTTCTGCTGAAAAGTATGCTGAAAATCTGGTGGAAATGTTTTTATCAGTTACCTGCTCCCCTCCCCCACCTCACCTACCAGCCACCTTCAAATTTTCTCTTTGTCTTGACTCTTCATAGTTTTTCTGCTCCATATCTTGTTAGATGTCTTTTTGCATTTAAATAGCCATGTTAGCTTCATTGACTTGTACATACACAATTCCCCCTCCAGGTCCCAGAAGTGTTCTGCTATTATTTGAGTATGCTCTGTGTTCCCTTTTGTCCCTTTCGCATTTTGGGATCCTCATTATCCTTGTTTCCTTTCCTAATGGAATCA
The DNA here is from genome assembly GCF_027595985.1 of Sorex araneus. Lineage (NCBI taxonomy): Eukaryota > Metazoa > Chordata > Mammalia > Eulipotyphla > Soricidae > Sorex > Sorex araneus. Next base: position 174,620,996 of record NC_073305.1, read on the forward strand.
GATAGTTTTTGCAATGTCTTCATTTTTTCATATCTAATGTATCTCTTCTACCTTCAGAGTCTTTTGTAGATTATCTTTGTGTTTACTGATTTGTTTTTCCATTTAACATCTTTTATTTCCATAACTTTCTCTTTTTTTATTTAAATAGATTTATTTGGAGGGATTTTCTTTTTGGGGGGGGGGAGACAAAGAGACAGAGAGACAGAAAGAGAGAGAGAGTAATGCACTCAAGAGATAACTTGGAGTTCTCCATGGGTGGACAGAACCCCTACACATATCCCTTCATTAGATAGGGAAGCATGAAAGTACACATCACAAGAGGGGAGATTCGGGCAACATGTGTTCGGGCACCACATGTGGTTGGCCACAAGGGTGCAAGCAGCACCCGGGCTGGGCAGCATATGAGCACCCATAGCTTTAACATGCTCTTAATCCCTTATTGAACTATTCACATCCTGTCTCTGTCATTTTATTGAAAAACTTCAATTTTTTCTCCTGAGTTCATCAATTGCTTTTGAGCACATTAGTCTCTCTGAATATTGTTCTACTTCTTTGATGAGTCATTCTGAATTCTCTTATATCGCATTGATGGGTTTTTAAATTTTCTATTACCTCTTTTAGTTTTTTTCTGATAGCAAGTTTTAAATTCTGTCTGGAAATATAACCTTCCATGTCTTTGAGGTTGGGTTCTGGAGAGTTTTCTCTCTTCTTGTGCCGTTTTATTCCTTTGAGGTCTCAGGTTGCCATATGTTAACTTTTTGTGTCTATTCATTTTTGCTATTTTTGACTCTTCATTTTTTAAATCTGGATTGGCAATGTAGAGAGTTGAACTGCTCATCTTTTATTTTTACAGCAGGTGGCACTTTGGCTTCACTTGATTTGGCTTTACTGTTTTGGCTCCTACCAGCTTCCATTGATAATTGGGTTGGTACTAGAAGTTGCTATCTTTGGCAGTTAAGATAAAGACGATAGAAGAGGGATCACTGTGACAATAATAGTTGGAAATGATCACTTTGGACAGAGTGCTGAAAGTAGGTAAAAGGATATACATGATGACCTTTCAGTATCTGTATTGCAAAGCATAATGCAGAGAGAGAGAGAGAGAGAGTAAGAAGAAAAGTTCCTGACATAGAGGCAAGCAGGAGGTGGAAAGATGGAGGGGGCACGGAAACTGGGGATGTTGATGATGGTAAATGTACACTGGTGAAGAGTAGGTGTTGGAACAGTGTATGACTAAAACCCAACCATATACAACTTTGTAACTGTATCTTATGGTGATTCAATTGAAAAAAGAAATTTAAAGGAAGATGCTATCTTCAGGGTGGGGAAGGGAAGAGAGGGGGCTAACTGCTGTTATGGATGTTGTGGGAGGGGGAGCAAGTTCGTATTTGTGGCACTACTGATACTTCTCTCTGCAGTCTTAACTTTACTCTGTAAGGTCCCAGTGGTGGGGGGAGGGAGAGTGCTTTCCAACACTTGGCTGTCCTTAATGCTGGAATCTCAGTCTCTGCACTCTGAACTTTACCTAGATCAAGGACATGAATACACACTGTCTCCATCCTCCTCTCACCAGGAATTCTGGCTGGAGAAGTACCTTTGTCATCTGTATCCTCTGCTTCCATATGTTTCTCTCCACCTGTCTCTATCCAAGGCTGCATCAGTCTTCCTAGTGCCCCGTGGAGCACTCTCTGTTGACTTCTGAGATACATGGACTACTACAGTCGGTGGGATTCTCTCACTTATGCCTCTTTCTGGCTACTTATAGTTTCTCTTGAAAACAAAGAAGGACTCTCCTCTCTGAACACCTTGTTTGTGTCTTCAGCTTTTAAATTAATCCTAAAAATCTATATGCCCACAAGATAATTTTTTGTAAGTTTTCACTGAGCCAAACTCCACACAGAAGTCTTCCATCCCTGGATAACTGCCTCCTATGAGACTGAAGAGATAATTAGAGCAGCTTTTTGAGTAGTATTATTTCATTCAGCATTACTTGTTGGTAAGAAGAAAAGGGGATGTTTAGTGTGGCTCTCATTTAGTGTGGGAGGTTTTCATGTTCTCCCCTCTTCCTTGGTGGAAATTCTCCAGGTACTCTGATTTCCTCCCTCCTTATGAAGCCATGCATGTGTGGTTCACTGAGATGTCAGTTGTCCAAATCTGAATGAGTGAGTTGCGGAAATGTGAACTCTTCAGTGGATAGGCATTCTGTTCAGACTTGGTGACTTCTTCATATTTTAAGTTACTGAAAGATATTGATCACCGACCTACACTTGAATAAATGGATTCGAAAATAAATGAATGAATGGTGTGATAGTTTAAGATTAAAATTGTCATTATTTAGAAGCAAAACTTCCCGGGACATGGACTTCAGACAAGTGTTCAATGTTTTAACTCCATTAATAAAGAAAAAAAAAGAAATGAACAAATGGAACTACATCAGACTGAAGTTTTTGCTTGGTGAAAAAAAAAAAAAACTCTGGCTAAAATGAAGACACTGTACTGAATGGAAGAAAATACTAGCACATCATCTATTACATAAAGGACTGACATTCAGCCTATAAAGAATTTGTAAAGCTCAACCAAAAACAAGAACAGCAACTCCATAAAATTTGGGAAAGGAAATGAATAAACACATCTTTAAAGAAAAACTGCAGACGGCCAATAGGCCAATAAGCGATGGTATTCATCACTTAATAATAGATAAATGTAAATCAAAATCACAATGAGATATCATCTCACAATGAGATATATTTCAATAATATCTTTATCAAAAAGACTAGAAACAAGTGGTGTTGGCAGAATGTGATGAAAAGGGAACATTCTTTCATTGTTGACAAAATGTATCTGGTTCAATCTCTGAATACTATGGGACGTGCTCAAAGAATAATACATAGAACTACTAATATGACCTCATAATTTGAATTTTTAGCACCTATCCCAAGAACACATAAATGTTTGCGTATGAGTGAAATGCAAACACAAAAGTTCATAAGTTTGTAACGGTACATCGCAGTGATTCTCTAATAAAAAAATAAATATATATATTCATGCTTATGTTCATTGTGGTGCTACATACAATAACTAAGATAAGTAAATAAGTTTAATATCTACTGACAGATGAGTGGACAAGGGAGTTGTGTAATATATACACAGTGGAATACTACACAACTATAAGAAAAGGAAATCTAGCCTTCTGTTATGATGTGGATAGAGGTAAAGAGTGTCATGTTAGGCAAAATAAGTTAGAAGGAGAGGCAAATACTGAATCATTGGAGCCAGAGAGACACGGGGGTTAAGGAACTTGCCTCACAAGCAGCCAATCCAGATTCCATCCTGGGCTCCATATATGGTCCTTTGAACACTGCCAGGAAGAGTCCCTGAGCACAGAATCAGAAGTGATTCCTGAGCACCACCAGATATGGTCCAAAAAACAACACTCCCCAACACACACACACATATGAAGAAAATACTGGAACAATCTCTTTTTTTTTTTTTTTTTTTTTTTTTTTTTTTTTTTGCTTTTTGGGTCACACCTGGCGATGCACAGGGGTTACTCCTGGCTCTGCACTCAGGAATTACCCCTGGCCGTGCTCAGGGGACCATATGGGATGCTGGGATTTGAACCCGGGTCGGCCGCGTGTAAGGCAAACGCCCTACCCGCTGTGCTATCTCTCCAGCCCCGGAACAATCTCTTTTCTATGTGTTATAGCAAGAAACAAAGCAAGAGAATGGACAGAATCTGATGATTAAAAAAAAAAACTTGTTAACTAAGATTACCAAGTGCTGGAAGGAGGGAGAAGGAAAAGACAGATTTGAGGTGCCATAAACATAGGGGTGAAAGTCTCTGGCACTCTAAGGGGGAAGGGTGGGGGTGGGAGGGAAAATGGGGACACTGGTGGGGGAAGGTTGGTGTTGGAACGCTAAATGCTTGAAATGACTGTATGATGAACAACTTTGTGAATCAGTGTTTTTAATAAAAATTTAAAAATAAAAAAGAAAGTCTCTAGCACTATGGTAGTGCTGAAAATGCAGTAACTTTATACACTAAAAGCATAAACAGGGCCTGGAGCGATCGCACAGCAGGGTAGGGTGTTTGCCTTGCACACAGCCTACTCGGGTTCGATTCCCAGCATCCCATAGAGGTTCCCCAAGCACCGCCAAGTGTGACCCCAAAAAAAGAAAGAAAAAAGCATAAACATTGGCTATCTAACCATGTCACGTCAACTAAACTTGAAAAATGAAAGGAAAAAATGTGTCCTTTTAAGAAAGTTGGTGATTTTTAGTAGAAATATGCCATGGAAATTTAATTTTTATTTATACAAATTAGTCTATGATAAGATTTATTTTGTTTAGCAGCATTTTGCTTAAATTTGCAGTTTCTAAGACTCCCTCAAGGACGGTACATAAGGATGTACTATAGTTACTTAAAGTTTCATGCAAGGACCTAATCTGTGAGAACCACGAGGCTGTGAGCAATCTGTTCTCACTTTACAGAGCAGTGCCTGAGACCTAGTGAGATCTCGGGAAATAGTTTTTAATATTTTCAAAATAAACTTTTCAAAATATCTGGACATAAATAATTTTTCTTGTCTTCAAGTATTTCTTAGGAAAATACTGATATAACCTTCTATTCCTAAAATTTTCTAATCTTGAGAGTGTTTTTAATGAAAAAAAGAAAGGGGAGATGATTCTTGGAGATTTTTTTATTATGGTTGTACTTGCAATCCTCTGTTGAGATCGTGTCTCTGTTTTGATGGATTTTAATTCCTTCACACCTGTTAGCAACATTGGAAAGTGAAGGTGCTGGAACTGGTCCAGAGATCAACAGTTAGATTGTACTTGACATTGTGACGAGAGAGCTGCTTCCCTCTCTGCCCGTGGGCCTTCCATTCTTCACTGCTGAAATGAGGTTTGATGCAGTGACTCCGCATGCCTTCCTTCTGGCTCTATAGATCCTCTCCCTGGCCAACAGAACATCTTTCAAAGATGCTCAGAAGGAGGGAGGCGGGCCAGGGCTGGGAAGCAAACGCATTTGGTGACTGACATTGACAAGTGCCCAGAGCAGTGAATCATGGAGGAACGTCCTGCTCCTGCTGATGCAGATTCAGCGGAGGCTGTTGCTGAAAAAGACTGTTCTAGAACATTTTGCAAGTGTACGTTGATAGGATATTGGAAGTGAATGCTTTGGATGGGCTGGGAAATAATCTTTTATATTTACATAAAATCCTGGAACTGGCTTTCTTAGCAACATAAGTTTTTCTCGCTGTCTGAAAGTTAAGTGTTTCTATGCAACTTTCTATAAGCCTATATAAATATTTACCTTTCATTTATAAGAAAAATAATCTGAGACCCCCAAAATAACTCATCCAATCATACCAAAAACTATAGACAGTTAATATCATACTAACATATAGTAAAATCCATAGTGATATGATAAATCTATAACGGAATGATATAATTCTCAGGGAAAGGGCTGGGAGTCGTGGGTGAAATTGAGGGCATTCTTGTCGCTCAGAGTCCCATTACCTCTAAAAAAGACCAACTGTGTAAAAACAGGCTAAATGCTTTGTTCAATGTTTACCTTTTGTCAGAGAAGTGAAATCTTCTTCAAACTTCTTTCAGGTAGAGGAAACAGATACCAAGGTAGATGTTTTGAAAGAGAAGAGTGATAGAACATAAACTTTGGAACGGTTAAGATTATTTATAGACCAAATAGCACATAACATCAGCTTCCAGAAAAATTGTCCAATAGGGCATCCTAAGTCTTTCCTTTACTATCAGTATCACAAGTTTCTTTTGACTTTTCACAGATGTTTGAGGATTGAGCGACTTGATCCTAGTGCTTGTCTCAAAGTTACCTGCTTGTAACAGCCAACATGATCGCGCTCTACTCTGTCTTTGCAGAACATTTTGATGGTTGACGTTCGCCTGTGTCTGATTCATCTTCCTTTTACCTCAAACTCAGGCATTGACTTCATAGAACTTCAGAGACTAAGTGAACAGGGTTCCCTGCTCTGCCTCATTCCAGATTCTTATTCCCATCATGCTGCAGAAACCAGTCCAGGTCTGAAACATCAGATGTCCCCAAACCACGCTCAACCAGGGAGAACTCAATTGTCTGGGTCACTCTCCACTCTTGCTGTTGGTCACGTTTCCCTTTTAAAAGCCTGGGTCCAGCTGTCTCAGTGTACTCTCGGGCAATTGAAACTCTGGAGTTGTCTTGAAATTATTCATTCTTAAACCTCCAGGCCCTTGGTTAAAATCCTGGCTGAACCTTTTAAAAAAGTTTTTCACTGAAAAATGCCTTTAAGGGGCTGGAGCGATAGCACAGCGGGTAGGGCGTTTGCCTTGCACGCGGCTGACCCGGGTTCTATTCCCAGCATCCCATATGGTCCCCCGAGCACTGCCAGGGGTGATTTCTGAGTGCAGAGCCAGGAGTAACCCCAGTCGGGTGTGACCCAAAAAGCAAAAAAAAAAAAAAGAAAAGAAAAATGCCTTTAAATATTTTAATTTATAGGAATTAGGTTGAAAATGTGAGAGGCTACTTTGTGGTTAAGAGGTTGAAGGTTAAAGTTTAAAAGTTCTGTTTGCATCTTTCTACCCATGTTTCCATCTTCACTTTTACTCAGTTTCTCTATTAAGGGGGGCAGTTCATGTGAAAAGTAGGACGTTCCTTCATGTGGATGTCCAAGAAACTAGAGCTGATGATAAAAGTAAATTCCACTCAACTAAAGTGGCTGGAAATGAGACTCAAAATCTGGGCTAAGCTCACCTTTAGCACCATTTGTTTGTCTTGACTCCTTCAGCTCTCAGACCTTTGCCTGCTCTGGCTGTGTGTGTCAGGAAGGGGAGAAGCATCTCCACAGCATCCCTAGGAACAGTCTAACTCTGGTACCCTGCCCAGCTGCCTACCTCTCCATTGTTTTTTTATTTTCCCTTGGCTTTCTCCATGCCTCTCCATCCACCCTGTGTTCTCTTTTATTCTTTCTCAATCTAGAAGCTCTCCTCCCCCGTCCTGTTTTGCAAAGAGAAAAAATATTTCTGTGATTTGTTTGTTCAGTTAATCCTTCAATTAAAACCTCCTGCATATACTTATCTGTGCATTAAAATACCAACTATTAAGTTATGACTAATTTGCCTCAGAGAAAGGAAGAGAACATTCAAGGGCTAGGTAGAATCTGATACACAGAGCCTAAAGATTTGGAAGAACACACACACACACACAAATGTTTAACAGCATTATTTACAATAGACAAGGTCTGAAGGGAACCCAACTACCCAACAACAGATGACTAAAGAAATTGTAGTAAAAATACACAATGGAACAGTGTTCAGTTATGAGAAAGGGTGAAAGAAATCTTGCAGTTTGCTGCAACTGGAAAGGAAATGGAGAAAGTAATGTTAAGTGAAGTGAGTCAGACAGAAAAAGACAAAAACCTAATGATAATACTCATTGATGGGATAGAAGGGAAAAAAGCAAGGAATCAAGCAATCTCCAATGGAAGCCTCCCTGAGATATGGTCAGCAGAACTGTGATTGGCAACAGGGGAAGCAAATAGTGACCTAGGAACCTAGGGACAGAGGAATCCTAACACTCTGGTGATGGGTAAGGTGAGTAGATTGAATATATAAAGCAATAATATTAGTTATACTAAAAGAACTTTTTAAATTTCTTCAAAGTGGCCAAGAACAGTGGGATTTTTAAGGCCTGCCTTTCTGAATTGTCTAATCACTTTTGTTTTTCCTCCTAAACACCTTCAATTCATACTATCTATCATGTAAAGAGGTATATTAATCAAATCCTCAGAACTAGATTTTCAGTCAAATTTGGAAGGGAGCTTACTTACTATTGTTAACATCCACAGGCCTTGATGGCAGAGTCAAGAGAGATATCCTGAGGGTGCAAAAGAACTGTGGCATCAAAGATATCTGATATCCATTTACCGATATCCCTACTTACTCCCATTGGCTTTGTGTGCAAACTTCCTAAACCCTGGAAGCTGTTTCCTTCTGCATCCAATGGAGAAACTAGTGTCTCCCTTATGATGCTATACTGTGGAACAGTCAAATAGGAAGATTTTGATGAGTCTTAACTTAAGATCTTACTTAATCTTACTTAAGATCTGCTTTTTTTATCTTTGCTTTACCTAAGCTGACCAATGGCTAACAAGAGTAAAGGAGAATACAGAGTAAGAAAGAAAAGTACTGTCCGCCTCCCCATCCTACCTACCCCTTGATTCTCTATTCACATAACCACTTGCTTGGGGATTGGTTTGTAAGGCCAGTCCATTTGGGAAGAGTCATTAATATGGATAGAACGGACGCTACAAATAGTAGATGGCTATGGACTGACGTGAAAGAGGAAATTAGTAGGGATGGGATGTCGGGGGGGGGGGGGGGTCTCGTTTCCCTGCCTATGATACCCTGGGTTATACTATTAGAGAGTGATTCTTTTGACGGAGGCGTGTTGTCATCAAAATGCAGGCATTCCTCAGAGAGCCACACAGGAAACCTTATCATCCATTTGCACAGCTCGTTTGTTGGCAGTCTGGTTATCCTCCGTACTGGTATTTTTTTTTACCTGCATGAAATGTCACATGCTCAGATGCATTTATTTTATAGACCTTTCAAGCTGCTAACCTGAACCAACATGCACATTTGAGGGTGTTTCCTTTTCCTTTTTTTTTTTTTGCAGTAATTTCAAAGGTGTAACCGAGCTTAGCTGAAATTGCTGGGTTTAGCTCTTCGTGGCAGGCAGCATTTGATCATTGACAACTCTGTTTTCCTCATTGTTTCCTGACTAAAATCTCCACAGCCTCTATAAATATGTAAATTACCAAAATCACTAGTTTTCCATTATTTCTGCCCCTAAGCTGCTTAAAATGTTTCTATATTCCTACACTTGCAGTGCAAAACAGAGCAGCAGGTGACAGCTGAGTTTGACTCTATTATCAAACCTCTATTTAGCAGCTACTTGTTTCTATGCTTCTAATAATAAATTTTTTCTGAGGGAGGGCTCCTTGTGTCCTGAGCTATTGCTGGCCAAGGGCAGACTACAGAAGTGATGGAATCAGAAGGCAAGAATGGCTGTGTGTTGGTCGGAGGACTGTGGCCATCTCCTGTGCTGTGCATTGCGGGCTGTGAGCTATAATTTTATGACACAGGAAGGATATGGGATGGTTCTGATTGCTGTTCCTTTTAGGGAAGGACTGAAGTAATGAAGCTGACATTGTCTCCATGTATGATGGTATTATCCTCTTCTGATTCATTGCCTCTTGCTCTGGCTGTCATGAACCAGATCACTGAGTCTCCCCATGCGAACTCATACACTTTGCAACAGGGAAAATAAAACACCAATCACTGTGGGTTGCATATGTATTCATATACATTTATGGAGATATACCTTTGTGCATCTATCTTGAGCGTAATCAACAGACACACTGGGGGGAAAGGGGGTGAGAAATGGTAGAAAATGTGCTAGAAAATCTATTACAGGGGGCCTTGGATTTGTTTACCTAGTTTCTGAAATCCTGGTGCTGAGCCTGAGAAATGTGTCTGTGATGATGTTCTTATTTATCTGAAGTAAATCAAGAGAGAACATGAATCATCTCAAAGCCACATGCAGGTCAGGGCTGCAACACTCATTCTTCACATTGGGTCTGTAGTGAATTGGGTCAATTGGTTAGAAGTATATATTTAAGGGGCTGGAGTGATAGCACAGAGGGTAGGGCATTTGCCTTGCATGCACCCAACCTGGGTTTGATTCCCAGCATCCCATATGGTCCCCCAAGCACCACCAGGAGTAATTCCTGGGTGCAGAGCCAGGAGTAACCCCTGTGCATTGCCAGGTGTAACCCAAAAAGCAAAAAAAATAAAAGTATATATTTGGATTCAGGAGGTGGCTTTGGCTTTATAAAGTTCTAGAATAATCTTCTCTAGGTCCAAGTTAGTATTGTTGACTTCGCTGGTAATGAAAAACCAGTATGTGTGGTATTCATGCCTTAAAAAAATGTTTCCATGACCAGAGCAATAGTACAATGGGCAAAGCATTTGCCTTGAATGCAACCAACCCTGGTTCTATCCCCACCACTATGCATATAGTCCCTGGAGCATTACCAGGGACGACCCCTGAGCACAGAATCTGAGAAAGCTCTGAGCACTTCCAGGTGGGGTCCAGCTGCAGATCCAGACACAGAAGACACAGACACAGACACACACACACACACACACACACACACACATTCCCAATCCTTGTGAAATCTGCAGAGTAGAAAAGTTGATAATATCCCAAATTCTTACGCGAGAAGACATATTCAAAGAAATTAAATAATAAATGTTTATTTCATGGGGAATAAGCCCAAACAGGTATTGGCAAATTTTGGCTGTCCTTATTTTTCTTCTTCTTTTTTTTTCTTTTTTGGTCCCATTTGCCTTTCTAAATAAAGTTTTATTGTCACTTTAGGAACAGCCAACTTCATTCACATAGGGTGGTTTGTGAATTCCAGTAGTAGAGTTTAGTAGTCATATCAAAAACTTTATGGTTTTAAAAATACCTAAAATATTTAGTGTCTGACCCTCTATAGAAAATTGTCGTGGACACCGGATGAGGACATTTTCGGTCAGCCTTTGGCAAGACTGTTTTACATCATACCACACAGACGTGCTAAGTGCCCATGTGGCTATAGCATGGAGTGTTGGAGATACTACTTATCTTCCTCTAAATATATTTGACACTTTAATTTTTTGTCATATGGTAACAATTTTGTGGAAAAACAAAAGTTGTTTTGAAGAATTTTGTTTGCATTTATAACATTCCAGGGAAAATGTCATCCAAATCTCAAAAAGGATGTTTTCCCAGTCTGATAAGAGTGAGAATAATATGCTATTTTATTTACTTATTTATTGGGTGTTTGGGCCACACCCTGCAGTGCTCAGAGGTTACTCCTGACTCTATACTCAGGGATCACTCTTGATAGTACTCAGAGGACCAGGGATTGAATGCGGGTTGGCCACATGGAAGGCAAGCAAGCACCCTACTCGCTGTACTATCTCTCCATCCCCCTATATGTTATTTTAAATTCTCAGTGATAACATATAACCCATTTAAGTGCCAGAAAAAAACAAATAGAAATAACTGCCTCTTCTTGCATCATGAACAGTGCTGGGAGGTGCTCAGCCCTGCCTCAGGTCTGTACTTCTCGTGTGGTGTCCTTGGATCCCAGCAAAAACTAGAACTGCTGGCAAGTGACATTTCAGAGAAGTGTCCTCTCCCCAGGTCAGCCAGCACTTGCACTGGACAATAGCTGATCTTCATTTCTGCAAGTAGAGTGACTGAAAAGCGTTGGAGCTGGGAGAGGATGTGCAAGAGCAGGAGAGAAGTAGGAGGATGGTTCTGTTAGAGTCGGTGTTTGCTCTTACTGCTCACTCCTTGTGTGGTGCCCTCCATACTTCTGGCCATCAGTATCCTGACTACTGCTTGTATCAAATACCACTGAGGAAAACCCCAGGGCTCACCCAGGGAGTGGAAATGCCCTACAGTGTGTTACCTCTGTAACCTAAGACTTAGTCTGCTTCCCTGCAAAATATATATTATAAATTATCATAAAAATAATCTGCATGTATCTTGGGTATATATGTGCCCAGGGTATCAATCAGATGAGCCAGTTTTTTTTAAAAAAAAAATCTTTCAGACATATATGTCCCGTATAAAGGAGTTTTATGGTGCCAGATGGTTTGCAATAGCAAATCCAGTCTGTATGTATGACAATGTGCACTCCATACTAAAAAATCTTTTAAAAGGAACAAAAATTGCTTTCAACAATACAACAAATCACTCAGAAGTAATGCCTGCTTATGTTTTCTTTGGAGAAACAGCGAGAAGTTTTGCAAATATGTTCTTTAGTGGTAATTGCATTTGTCCGGATGCTCAACAAACCAGTGAATTGCAATAAAATTTGAATTTTTTAAATACCTGTTGACAGTACTAATTTGTGATGCTAGTTGCTTTTTAAAAAATGGAACAAATGTCTTTGTGTATTTTCACTCGATTTGAATGCTTTGCCAAATGTTTCATGAGCTCCTTCATGTAAGGTGAACATTTTCCATTTGTGACTTTAACCTTTTATTTCTAGGCAAAAAATATATATATATATATATTTATATATATTTTATATATATATATTGCTTTTGGGGCCACACCCGGTGGTGCTCAGGGATTGTGCCTGTCTCTGCACTCAGGGATTACTCCTGGCAGTTTTTCGGTGCCTGGGATTAAACTGATTGGCTGTGTGTGACACAAAAACACCCTACTAGCTTGACTATTGCTCTGGCCCTAGGACAAAATTATTTTTGTATCACTTCACTTGTCATCCCATTGATCTTTGATTTGCTCGAGTGGGCACCAGTCCTTATCTTACTGCATTCTCTGTCTTTCAGAGGTCAGAATTTACCCTGTGGTTCATCAAAACTTTAGACTTTGACCACAGGATATTGGTATACCATTGGTATAGCAGGTAATCAGAGTAGGGAGAGACTTTGAAGATTCAGCCCACCCTCCCTACTTTATAGGTGAGAATGTAGCAGTGTAGGGAATTTATCACTGTCATCATTGCTTAATACAAAATCAGATTTGGGATCCAATTTTATGGAAGCATGGGGCTCCTGAGTGTTGCTCAGGACCCACTCTTGGTGAATCTTGATTTTCCCAACTGGTGGTTCAATGCTAGACCCAAGGATGCAATGCTTCTGGCCATATAGAGCTGAGCACCACCAGGGAACCTTAGCAGGACTTGGTAGCCTCCAAGATTACACCCAGTTTTGCTCAGGTGGCTATGTGATACCAAGGATGGAGTCCTAACCCTGTACTGTCTTCTGGCCCTGATGATCCCAATTTTAGACCCATAGCTCCCTGAGACCTGTAAAATAGGTACTTTAGCAATCTCTGGGAAACCCTTCCTGCTTTTCATCCCACTGTATCTGTATTAGAAGACTTTCCCCTTTGATCAAGAATTCCCTTTGAGACATTCTAGAAGAGTTAGACAACATTATCATGATCTTGTTGTATCAATTATCAAGTTCTGTGTAACAACACACCCCAAAATTTAGTGGACTAATAGAATGATCAGAAATTGTTGTTATGGACCTATAGATCACGTGAATAGGTGATCTAGAGTCAGGCTGGATGAGGGATGGCTGATAGAGAAGGGCCTCACTCACGTGTTACAGTACTGGCTAATATTGATGCCTGTACCTGGACTTAGGTCTCTAGTAATTCATTAGGTGAAGTCTCATATTATGGGAATTCAAAGAGTGTGAGGAAGCCCATACATCTTCTGGAGGACTTTAATAAGAATAAGAGTTTCATTTTCTTCTGCATTCTGTTGACAATCAAAAGGCAAAGTGTGAGGAAGGACATATTCTACTTCTTGATGGGAAAAACAGGGACATTATATGCAAATGGGGTGGAAAAAGAGAAGTGAATGGGCACCTCAGGTCATTTCTTGTCATGAATTTGTATATATATGAACCTACACATAGAGTCCCTAATGTAATCACTTATAACTAGATGATTTCTGAGATATCATTTAGTTGAGCCCTGTGTATTTATAAATGATTCCTGGATGACTCACTGTATTAAGGCCTAATCTAGTGAGTGACCTGCTTAATTTTTAACAGCTACAAGGCAAAGTATAAAAATAATGTTAAAACCATTTCTGGGTATCAGGTTATTCACCCTTTAACCAAGGAATCCCACTTCTAGGAATATACTCTGAGGGTACATTCACTTTCAGAAAACACACCTTTAGAAAACACATGTTCATAGCATGATTCATTGCAATAGTATTTGTAGCTGCTAATATTGGAAATGTCGAAGCACAGAGAGAGATTGAATAAGCTGTGATACATGTCTCCCCTGCTAGGCAAAGGTTGCGAGAATGTTCATGATGTAACAAGAACATTCCCATTTGGTATGATTTGGTAGTTTGTTTTGTGGACTGGGAATGCTGTTCCCATTAACTTACATGAGAATTTTTTCCACTGTTTCCAGACCCCCAAAATGACCTAGCAAATGAAAACAAGTAGGAATGTTCTACTTTCCAATATTGGGATTGATCTGTACATGTGCACACTAGATTACCATGCAGCTGAAGAGGCATGAGAAAGAGCTCTGGGCACTGAAAGGGAGTCATTTCAGGATAAAATATCCCATGAATATACTTGATGTGCCAAATGGAATGTGCAACTTTTTGCACAAGAAAAAAAAGAGAAAAATTATGTATATAATCTGCTTATTTTTAAAAAAGAATATTTGAAAGGACAAAGCAGAAAGCAAAGTGAGTGAAGCTTTAAGGGAGAACAGACAAAGACAGAAATGATATAGCAAAGTGCCAAATTTCTTTGAGTATACATTTTGTATTGTTTTAATATTTGGAGACGTGTTAGTGCTTGACATATTCAGAAAATAAAATGAAATCATTACAGTGAGAAATATTTCAAATACTTCAAAATGAAAGCAATGGAAACATATGAATCCAATTATATTTCAGATAAATATCTTAGCCACATTGGAGAGAAAAAAGAAAAGAAGAACAAATCCAAGTAATATATGGACAGAATATATTCAGTTTTGACTCAATAACTGCTAGGAAGCTAAAGTTGCCAGCAAATACTTAACCCTTCTAATAGGTTTGATGTTAATATTTTTGTAGTGGTGGGGGAAGACATTTTTGAAGCAATTTTAAATAATGAATTATTTAAATGAGCAAATGAGAAAAATCATGCACATATGAATTGGAATTATTTTAAAAGTAGATGTTAAAGAAATGATGACATTAAATGTGAGCTCACAACTTAGCAGGCGAGAGTGCAGTGACAGTATGCAGGAAACCTGAGTTGATCCCCAGCACCACATAATCCCCTGAGCACTGTTGAGAGCAGCCCTTGAGCACAGAAAAGGAAGCAGCTCCTGAATACCTATGGCTATGCATCAAAAACCAAAAAACAAAGTATAAAAATGATGTATAGATAGATATCTTGACATTATATATAAAATTTTTAAACATATATGGGCTGCATGCCTGTGGACCACATACATGTGTATAGCTCTCATGTATAGATATGTATGCTTGTTTGTTGTGTAGATGTGTGTATAGATGCACGTATTCCTAGATCAGTTACTGCTAAAAGATATTGCATGAGAACTCAAAGCATGTAGCACCCAGATTTGAGTTTTAATACCATTCCTCACTCACAGGAACCAGAGACCTTTGAGGTTTGAATTTGAGGAAGGGCAGGAAGAAGATGGCTGAACATCGTGTCATGCTGAAAGTCAAAAGTTGCTAGAAAAAAATGAAGAAGGATGGACACAAAGAAGTTAAGTCAGCTAGCAAGGAGATTTTTGTGGTTAGAACTAGGATCGTTAAAGCATCTAGAAATAAATCATCATCATCATCATCATCATCATCCTGTTGATCGTTGAATTTCTCGAGCGGTCTCAGTAACCTCTCCATTCGTCCTATCCCTGAAATACTCTACTCAGCCTTCCCAATGATACCACATTGATGGCTCTTTCAGGGTCAGGGGAATGAAACCCAACTTGTTACTGGCTTTGGCACATGAACACACCATGAGAAGCTTGTGAGGCTCTCCCATGTGGGCAGGAAACTCTCAGTAGTTTGCCAGTTTCTCCCAGAGGGAGAAGTAGGTTATACGATATCATGTGGCCACAAAGTGGCTGCGCACTTCTGGGAACTTATAGAAATAAGTAAATACAGTAATTAGTTACACACTATTGAAAGAAAGATGGTACATTCCTCTATACCATTAATAAATCAATAGCAAAAGAAAGAGGAATTTTAATTCGAGGGAAATGCTGAGTTGAAGGGGATTAAGTTGGAAAGTCAACCATTTGTAACCATCCTAGCAAAGATGGAATCAAGCAAAAATTATCAAATATCTGAATATTTGATATTCAGAATGTAAATAGAAAGTTTAATGACCAACTTGATATTTGTGTGACTTTACAATTTATTCCCTTCGCATTGCTTTGCAGTTGCAAAGGGGAAAACTTAATTGTGTAGTAATAAAGGAATAATCACTTTTTAGGTAATGGAAATTAAATGCTGCTGCTAAAACAAATAAGACAGCATCTGAAGAGGACATAACATCACTTAAGTAGAATTCTGGGTGAGAATTATAGCTGTGAGAAAAGAGAAGAAAAACACAAAATAAGGGACTGTATTTTATGTAAAGAAATGGGAATGGAACATTTGCATATATTTTTCATATATTTACCTACCATGTACAGCAAAGAAATTCTGAGGAATTGTTCAAGATCTGGAGACATTGCAACTAAATCTATTATCTGTGTTCCTGTACTAAAAAAAAGAAAGAAATGCAATGCAGGATGTCATGGAATCAGTTGACAAAACTAGAATGCAAAATAAGAGAATTTTAGCAATGAGAAATATATTGAAGTTGAAAATTCTTCTGTGATTATGTAAGAAAATATCCCACCCACAAAAGATATGCTGAAGTGTTTAGAGGAAAGAGTTATGGTGTACATCACAATCTCAAATAGTTCTAAAAATATAAAAAATATATATACGAGAGGGGTTTTTTTTTTGGGGGGGGTTGTTGAGACCACACTCTGTGGTCCTTGGGGTTGCTCCTGGCTCTGCACTCAGGAATTACTCCTGGTGGTGCTCGGGGGATGCTGTGCATCGCACCTAGATTGGTCGCAAGCAAGGCAAGTACTACATCTCCAGACCCATAAAAATATATAATTGTTACACGTACTGCAAAACTACAAACAATAAAGCAACTAATGTGAATAGTAGATGAATCATTTTTATTTTAAAAAGATCAAATTTGAAAATTATTTTATCAATTTTATAATTTAAAATTATTTCCAGTTAAAGTATTTGAACAGCGAAGAAATGATGAGAAACTGTTCAAGATCTGGAGACAGATCTTGAAAGGTTTTTAGGACAAATATTTGAATACTGGTCTATGATCTAATACTTGTGTGATCAAGGACCCATTACAGGTATGTGCCACTTAGGGATGGGGCTATTCTGAAATATGTCATTGGGCAATTTTGGATCATGTTGTATACATAAACAAACCTAAACCTATTATATGTAGACTAAGTAAATATGTATAGGTATTTATATGTATGGGCTGGATTGATAGCACAGTGGGTAGGGCATTTGCCTTGCATGCAGCCCACCCGGGTTCGATTCCTCCACCCTTCTCAGAGAGCCTGGCAAGCTATCGAGAGTATCTTACCCTCATGGCAGAGCCTGGCAAGCTACCCGTGGAGTATTCAATATGCCAAAAACAGTAACAACAAGTCTCACAATGGAGACGTTACTGGTGCCCGCTCGAGCAAATCAATGAGCAACGGGATGACAGTGATACAGTGATACAGTGATGTATATGTATGTGAACCCCCATTTTATAATACAAACCTGGTGTACCTACTATAGCCTGTACCTATATACACACATATGCATTCATGCATATATACATACATGAGGGAACCAAATATCAAAGAAATTGTATAACATCATATACTACACACTTATACATGAATATTAATATTGTGTGTAAATATGCATGTGTTCATATGTGTGTAGTGTGTAACTTTATATAATTTCATTGATATTTGTCTCCCTCATTATTCAAGCAAGAATGTCACCCTACTTTATGTCTCTTAGGGATAAGACAAACATAAACAAGTTAACTATTTCTTTGTGACTGAAAAAGTCACCTCTCCTATTGAGTCGGAATTCCAAGAATGTCAGATTTTCTGTTCACAGTTCATCCGACCCAACTTGTCTTCTTAACAACTTTCTATGGTGAATATTTTCTCTTTCAGAATACCCTTAAAGTTTTAAGAGAAAAGAACATGTCTTATACCTCAGAGAACTGGAACATTGTGGGTGCAGAGTTGCACCCAAATCAGGAGCACAGTCCAGATGAGAGGTGGGGAAGGGCAGAGTCCAGTGACATGACTGTCCCTTGACAGACAGGCAGGTGTGATTGTGTATCATGACACAGTCCATTAAAGTCCTCATAAGCCCAGAGTTAACAATAAGCACTGATGGAGTTGAGTCTCTGTTCCACTAAAAATCTAGACATGTCACATGGCAGAAAACTACATGCCCTATTCTTTACAAGGCTCTTTTGTCACTTGAAATTGGTCCCCTTGCTCTTTTAGAATGTGAATGTTGACTTTGGAGCAATGGCACTCTTTAAACTTTGAAGTGAGTAACCATTCCCCAGCACTCCATTTGTCCTGAGTCTAGCAGAAATAAACACAGAAGACGGTACACATCTGCATACTCCACTGATTTATGGTGAGGAAGGAGGGTGAGATTTATAATCCTGGCACACAACAAATATTTATTGGCATTAGCATTCAGAATATTCATGCACTACTGCTCTCTCTCATATCCTATACCTGCTTTTAACTCTTTTTTGAATAAAAATAACACATTTCCTTTGGAAAGGGCTGATCATATAAATAATTTGGCGTTCCAATTCCTATTTCTAAAGTTGAGGTTTATGCCTTCTCTTTTAGAAAGGAATATATTTATATATTCTGTTTTTTAATTATCCCTCATTATATGAATACCAATCCAAGAATTTAAAATTGTAAAAAGTCATGACTAAAGAAAAAAATTAGTGTGTGTTGGGAGGGAGTGGGGGTATTTAGATCATACATAGATGTTCTCAAGGGCCTTTCCTGGATCTCTGCTCAGAAATGATCCCTGGTGATGCTTGAGTGATCATATGTAGTGCCAAGATCCATCAGAGTCAGCTACATACAAGGCAAGCATGTTAATCAAAAACCCTTCAATATTTTTTGGCCCAAGGAAGGGAAATTTTAGAAGTCATCTCATCAGTCCTTCTTAGGGACCTGAAGAAGGCTCATGCCAAGTAGATAAAGGACCAAACATGATGGCCTCTCAGTATCTGTCTTGCAAACGATAATGCCCAAAAGTAGAGAGAGAATAAGAAGGAAATTGTCTGCCATTGAAGCAAGCAGGGGATGGGGCAGAATGGGGGTGGCAGAGGGATGCTGGGGACATTGGTGGTGGGAAGTGAACACTGGTGGAGGTATGGGTGTTCGTATGGGTGTTCGATCATTGTATGACTGAAACTCAGTCATGAAAGCTTTGTAAGTATCTCACGATGATTCAATTGAAAAAAAATTTCTAAAGTCAGAAGAATTACCAACTTACCAAATTATCTCACTCATCCATGGACTATAGAGAGACAAAAAAATAGAGTGTTGAATAATAACAAACTTTTGGTAATGAAATACAGAACCAATTACCAAGAAGTGGAGGACTGGAGGAGGTGGGAGTAGAGGAGGTGATGAAGATTGGAGCCACTTTGAGGATGGTAATTTTTATATCAACGTAATAAACGTTAACACCATTGTAGCTTCCTAAACTCTAATAAAAAACAAAGAGAAATTTTAAATTACATGTTAAAAAAAAGAAGTCTCATGCCTTTTAAAGGCACATGCTTAGTGAGCATCATAAACACATCCAAGTTTCACTCTCCTACCACTCATCCTATACTATTCATATTACACGGGATTTTTACAAAATATCTTTTAACTTATGACATAAGATAAGAAGGATATGCTGTTCAGAACTAAAATATGTCTTCAATTTTCCTTATTTATGATCTTCAAAGTGTTATTCTTTCTGTTATAGTTTTACTTATCATATAGTTTTTTTTACTTTTTCTTAAAATCTTCACAGTTATTCTTTCTGTTAAAGTTTTATACAAGGGGAAATTTTTCCTTAAAATATTAAGTCGACTGGCACTCTATCATTATTCCAAAACCATGCTGTTTTGATTACTTTAGCTTTATAGTATGGCCCCTAGGATTAACACTACTAAGAATGAGACCCAGGCTACAATAATTAAACATAAAAGTATGTCTGTCAATAAAATAAGTTTGAAGAGGGAGGAAACCTAAATTCATTGCTGGAGAATATTGGTGGTGGGATTATGGCTGGAACATTGTATGCCTAGGTCTCAATTGTCATACTATCTACAGCTTTGTAAATCATGGAGCCTAAAAACAAAACAAAACAAAAATCTCAAACCACTGTTTAGATATTCCAGAAAGAAAATTCATCTTGAAAAATATCTTGTCACTTTCACTGTCATTCCATTGCTCCTCCATTTGCTCAACGGGCACCAGTAACGTCTCCATTGTGAGACTTGTTGTTACTATTTTTGGCATATCAAATATGCCACGGGTAGCTTGCCAGGCTCTCTGAGAGGGATGGAGGAATCAAACATGGGTCAGCTGCATGCAAGGCAAATGCCCTACCTGCTATGCTATCACTCCAGCCCGAAAAAAAAAATCTTGTTATAGGAAAACCAATAAAAAGTGAATTCTACAGCTGTAATATCAAAGCGCTAGTCTAATAACTAGACAATACTTAGAGTGATGGTGGAGCTTTCTGTGAAAAAACACTCTATAACTCAGTCATACGTGTCATATAGATGACAATGCTAATTGAACTATTTTCCTTTAAATACAAAACCACCACTTCTTAGAGCATTTTCTTAGAGGCAGAGACTCTCAATTGTGTATGGATTAAGTTCTTCTTCCCAGTCTTTGTGCCCTGTACAGACCTTTACAAAGCTGCTCAGAACTTGACCTCAGACCTGTCCCCTTACCTTTCTGCTTCAGGCTAAATGCTCTCCACATCCAGATCATGATTTCCACTGCATATGAACTTGACTTGTAATGACTAGCGCATCCCAGTCCCTGTTCCAGCTTCTGAAGGAACTGGAATCACTTAAAGCAGTGACAAGCATTTGCATGCCTTTTTACTCAATTAGTGCTGCATCTTGTGGTGTAGTAGACAATTCCGTTTCAAATATATGTAGTTGTTAGGAAAATTCTTCCTGTTGTTTTAAGACCTATGATGAATCTGTCCCTCTCTTCCCTATAAGAGCAAAAAGAAGATAGTCTTACCTATACCTCCAGGATAGCATTCTGATTAAAAATATTTTGGACACTATAGGGTGCTTGCCTTGCATGTGTCCTACTCTGATTCCATCTCCAGCACCCCATGTGGTCCCCTGAGCCTGCAAGGAGTGTTCCCTGAATGCAAAGCCGGGAGTAAGCTCTGAGCACCATGCGGTGTAGCCTAAAACCCAAATAACAATAAATTCAATTAAAATATTTTGAGCATAGATAAAGAGAGGGTGAATAAAGGATGTTTGTTGAATGGTAAAGTGGGATTCTCCGGTCAGGTTTGCTGTAATTAATATAGAATTTAAAGCTAAAATATCTAAAGTTTCAATGATGGTTTGAACACTCATGCTGAGATCTATCTTTTTAGTAATGCTTATCTTTCCAAGGGGCATACTTAATTTCTCCAGCACTCTGCAAATTATTACAGAAATTACAAATCTACTAGAAAATCAATACAACTAATTGTGAATTAATAGATTTCTGAGAGTGAAGAAGCATGTAATAATGTAGATGAGTTCTTTCAAGAACATGCCAGTTCCAGTTTCAAGGGCTCAGGGCTCCAGCTGTTTCATGTGACATCTTTCAAGTGTAAACACATTTCTTCCTCTCCCCCATTTCTCCCCCTTCCATCCCCTATTTCCCACTGATTTAGTCTGCCGCTGCCGCAAATAACATTTCCATTAGCCACCTACTGCTAAATCGCAGAGTAACTATGACAAAAAAAAAAAATTCCAACATGCAAACAAACCAACAGAGAAGCAACTGGAAGTTACCGTTTGTCTCAGACATTTTTATGGGATCCGCCAGTGTTCCAACTAAAATAATGCAAATGAGAAGTTAAATAAATTGAATTTAATAGGAAACTCCAGAGTGTGTGTTTATAACAGGTGCAAATCAGAACAGTGTATGTATTTAGAATTCCATATTTGGTGCAGACCAAAATGAACTTTACTATTATATTTGTGTGATGGTGGCTTTTAACATGGTCCTAGTTATTTCTGCATGAATACCACACCGTTACTACTCAATAGACAGTGATGGGCTTGTCAAAAAAAAAGACTCAAAATTAGCATATTTATATCTATGTAATCAATGAGAATGTGCCACGGCCTTATTCCGCCCCCATCTTCTTGGAATAACATATATATGTACATATATATACATATATAGATATATGACTTGATCACTTTAACATTTTCATTGTTTCTGGTTTTAAATTTTTGTTTCAGAGTGTTTGGAGTGATAGTCCAGGGGTTAAGGCACTTGCCTTGGACACAGCCAACTCCAGTTCTTTGTCTACATAATGGGAATCACTTATATCACTTGTCCTCCTATTGATCTTTGATTTGCTCCAGCGGGTGCCAGTAACACCTCCATTTGTCCCTGTCGTGTACTAGTGCAGCCCAATGATATCTGCTTGCTCCAGGAACAGTAAGAGCCTCAAATCGTTCATTTAGGGATTTGATGAAGAAGTCTGACCATCTAGTTGGTGGGCAGCCCCGAGGTCTTCTGATGTCCCGTGGAATCCAGTCAGTAACAGCTCTACTCCAGTAGTCATCTCTGAATCGCATTACATGACCGGCCCATCTGATTTTTGATGCCTTGGCAAATGAGACAGCGTCCCTGATTCTTGACTGTTGACGGAATATGGTCTACCAAATGCATAGCAGAAACTGGTCGCTGAGTACAGAGCCAGGAATAAGCCCTGAGCTCTTCTGAGTGTGGCCCCAAACAACAATGAATTTTTGTTTCAGAATTATAAATTAAGGCAGATATAAATCCCATTCTACAGATAAGAAGACAGGCTCAGAAGTCTATTACTCTCAATCTATAGCTGAAAGTTTTCTCAGAGTTAACAATCTTGTCTAGGATGGTTATAGAGCTAGAATCAAATTTTGGTGCATAATGGGGCTTCAGAATTATCTCTGAAAGTCAATTAGATCTAGCTTTATGTGATAGCATTAGTTGCATGCACCTCCTTAGGGAAGGAACTAGAACCCCTGCAGGGACACTGGTGCTGAACAGGAAGGGAAATCAGTAGCAGAGGTGCTTGAATTATTAGGGGGTGGGGGTGGCAGAAGAGATACTGGGGACATTGGTGGTGGAAAATAGTCACTGGTGGAGGGATGGGTGATCAATCATTTTATGACTGAAACACAATCATGAAAGCTTTGTAATTGTATCTCACAGTGATTCGGGTTAAAAAATTAAAAATAAATAAATAAAAACTCAATACTATTAAGTTTTAGTTCACTGACTAAAGAGTGATTTTAAAGCAAAATAAATAAAGCAAATGAACTGGCAAGGAAGGAAGGAAGAAAGAAAGAAAGAAAGAAAGAAAGAAAGAAAGAAAGAAAGAAAGAAAGAAAGAAAGAAAGAAAGAAAGAAAGAAAGAAAGAAAGGAAGGAAGGAAGGAAGGAAGGAAGGAAGGAAGGAAGGAAGGAAGGAAGGAAGAGAGAGAGAAAGAAAGAAAGAAAGAAAGAAAGAAAGAAAGAAAGAAAGAAAGAAAGAAAGAAAGAAAGAAAGAAAGAAAGAAAGAAAGAAGAAGAAGGAAGGAAGGAAGGAAGGAAGGAAGGAAGGAAGGAAGGAAGGAAGGAAGGAAGGAAGGAAGGAAGGAAGGAAGGAAGGAAGGAAGGAAGGAAGGAAGGAAGGAAGGAAGGAAGATTAGCTCCTATGTCCCGTCTCCCACAAAGCTTTGCTCTACAGTGCAGGAACTTGGGAGATAGTCAAGGAGGGTCCCAGTCTTTACTGCCTATGATTCAGGACCCAGCAAAGATCTGAAGCAGGAATGTGGGTCAGTCCTGGACAGTAGAACAGGTGATAGGGTCTCAGGCTAGTTCCTTCTCTTCTCCACAGATCTGTAATATTAGGGGACTTCCTCAGAAAAGTTTTAGTGTAGAGATAGGTGGTCAATCCTTGAATAACCAACCATTTTATTTTAAAAATGATTTACAACTGAATTTGAAGACAACAACTTCACTAAAAATGGCAGTTTCTGGGGCCAGGGCAATAGCTCAACGGGCTTGTCTTATATGCTGCCAATCTTGACTAAATCCTCTCACCATATGTGGTCCCCAAGAACTATGAGGGATCACTCCTGAGCACAGAGAAAGGACTAAACTCTGGACACAGCTGGATGTAACCCAGAAACAAGAAGGAAAAGAAAGAGGGTGGCAGTGGAGGACAGGGGAATTTGCCTGCTCACTTTTAGGCTTAGGTCATAGGACGCTTCTACTAAGAAACTAATAGCCAATACCACAATAGCACAGTGGGTAGGGTGTTTGCCTTGCATGCAGCAGACCCAGGTTCAATTCCTCTGCCCCTCTCAGAGAGCCTGGCAAGCTACCAAGAGTATCCCGCCCGCACGGCAAAGCCTGGCAAGCTCCCCATGGCGTATTCGATATGCCAAAAACAGTAACAAGAAGTCTCACAATGGAGATATTACTGGTTGCCCGCTCCAGCAAATTGATGAACAATGGGATAACAATGACAGTGACTAATTCAGTAGGGGAAGACTTGAGACTTTACCTTTTGGAGAGAGAGAGAGAGAGAGAGAGAGAGAGAGAGAGACAGACAGACAGACAGACAGACAGACAGACAGACAGACAGACATAACAGGGAAAGTGAGAGGGAGAAGGAGAGAGAGAGAGAGAGAGAGAGAGAGAGAGAGAGAGAAGGCAAGTGCCTGCCATAGAGGCCGTGGAGGCGTGGAGGGGTGGTATAAGAGGGAAGGAAACGGGAGTCATTGGTGTTGGGAAGTGTACACTGGTAAAGAGAGGATTTTGGAATATTATATGACTGAAACTCAATCATGATCAACTTTGTAACTTGTATACCACTGTGATTCAATTAAAAAAATAAAATATAAATATAAATAAAATTTTAAAAAAGGCTTTTTGTAAATCAAAGTTTATGCCTTAGAGGGGCTGGAGCAATAGCACAACAGGTAGGGCATTTGCCTTGCATGCAGTCAACCCAGATTCAATCCCCAGCATCCCATATAGTCTCCTGAGCACCGCCAGGAGTTGATTCCTGAGTGCAGGAGCCAGGAGTAATTCCTGTGCATCGTTGGGTGTGACCCAAAAAGCCAAAAAGCAAAAAAAAAAAAAAAAAGTTTAGGCCTTGGAGAATGTCAGTGAATTGGAGTGTAGTTATTGCATTTCTTCCATCATTAGGAATGATCACGTTTATCGAGCAAGCAAATGCTAAAATAGCAATTTAATGTATTTTAACCGAATTAAAAAGATTCTGCACATTGCTATTTTTACTTGAAAATTTTGGTCTATAATCATGTATGTGCCATGATTTTTGACAGCATAAAATTGATTTTTTTTAATCTATGTTGGCTCCCAGAGAGTCGATTGAATCCCCAGATTGTGTCCTAACACACACTATTCATGAGCAACAACAACAAAAAAACAAACAAAACTAGAACTAAGCAAAATCCCCAGATTGTCTCCTCAGCCTGACTATTCATGAGCAACAGACAAACCAAACGAAGCTAAAACAAAACAAATCCACTAAATCCAAGGCAAGATTAGGTATTCTATTTTTTTTAGAAAATGATCTTCTAAAGGCAGAACTGGAATAAATGCAGATCCAACCCATTCCTCTCTATTGTATAATTCCTGATGATTTTCAGTACTTAAAATTGTGCCCTGAAGCATTGTGGCTGACTAACTACCAAAATAACTTATGTTTAATTACTCAAACAAGTAATATTTTTTAAACAAACAAATAAAATCAGAAGATAAAAATTTTCTGATTAAATTCTAGAGTGATGAGCTAAATGTTCTGTAGAGCTGTCGTAGCACTGTCGTTCTGTTGTTCATCAATTTGCTTGAGCAGGCACCAGCAACAGCTCCTTTGTGAGACTTACTGTTACTGTTTTTGGCATATCTGAATATGCCCCGGGTAGCTTGCTATGCAGGCGGAATATTCTCGGTAGCTTGCCCAGCTCTCCAAGAAGGACGGAGGAATCGAACCTGGGTCTGCCGTGTGCAAGGCAAATGCCCTACCTGCTGTACTATGGCTCCAGTTCATATGTCTGAAAGTACTCGTGAGTTGGAACCCCCTTATGAGTGAGTGTTTTGTAAAGGTAATCAGATAATAAAGCTTAGTGGTTGTTTCCTTATACCAAGAGATATAAGGGAATTTTCTCCCTCTCTCTGTCTCTGCTATGTGAGATTACAGTAAGAATTTACCCATCTGTAAACCAGAGAATAGTCTCCCACAAGGAATCGAAGCAGTTTGACCTTGAAAATCCCAGACTTTGAACTAAGACAAACATAAACCCAAACATGACGAAACATAACAAACAGGAACCCAAACAACTACTTCTGTTTTTACCGGCACACTTTGATGCCCTCCTAAAGCAGACCAAAATACCAAGACCACTGGTTTTCCCAGAAGAAGTCATAAATACTTATCACAGAAACAGTATAAAACTGAGAAAATAATTCTTTTATTAAATGCAACAATTGTAGTACCCAAAGATACTGACTTCTATTTTTCTTTAGGCTTATTTTTCCTACCAAATTAAAAGATAAATGGGGGCCGTTCTCCCAAGAGGTGGTTAGGAGATGGCGGGCGGAGGGGGAGGAGTGGTGGAGGAGGGTGGTGAGGGGCCTCTGACTATTCTCAGTCAACCAGAACAGCAGTTCAGTGTGCGAGGCCCAAGAATGTAACACTGCACATGCTCAGAAGTGCCAGGGACAACCCAGGCTATTTCAGTGGTGCTCAAAGGCCTCCAAGTTTTGAGCATGACTCCAGAGGCCAGCTAAACTACTTTTGGTATGGGCAGCTCCTTGCAGAATGTCTCCAGACTGAGAACTAAGCCGCGGCCCCATGCCTGCCCAGGAGGGGAAAGGTTTTACTCTCTCGCCTCTTCCTTGCCGGGGGTGAAGGGCATGGCGACAGCCATATTATGACAACCACCGATGAGAGTTACAAGCTTGCAATGATCCAATATCTGGAAGAAATCTCCCTGGACTTAGTTGCTAAAGTACAGAAATCCAATAAAAAAAAATACAGTCTTCTGTACTTTACAGTACAGAAATATCTCTTCACAACATGTCTGACTCTAGTGGGGAACTCGTAACAATAATAGTGAGGTTTTTGTTGAAATATTGAATGTAACCAAAGTGAAGATAAAGTAAAGTGAAATTTATCAGTTACGGGGCGGGGGGGGGGGTGGCCAGGATGGGAGGTGTACTAGGTTTTTTTTTTTTTGGTGGTGGAATATGGGCACTGATGAAGGGATGGTTGTTTCAGCATTGTATAACTGAGACTTAAGCCTGAAAGCATTGTAATTTTCCACATGGTGATTCAATAAAATAAATTTTATATAAAAATAAAAGAATCTCTGCTCTAAGGCCATGTTGTTTTCCATTGCTATCAGAAGAGCAGACTGAACAGTGACTTTGTTTACTGTTTTGTTTTGGATTGTGTTTTGTTTTGTTTGGGGGACACACCTGGCAATACTCAGGGATAACTCCTGGCTCTGTGCTCAGGAATCACTTCTGACAGTACATGGGATGCAAGGAATTGAACGGGGTCAGCTACATGCAAGACAGGCGCCTTACCCACTTTACTCTCTGTAGTTTCTTAAACAGGGACTTTAGACAAAGGATTTGCCATTTCTGGTCAAAAGGAAAAGTTAGAACCTCTGATTGAAGTAGGCTGATCTTCCTAAAATATAAAGATTGGTGAAATGGGGTGGGCATTGTTGTGGTGTATACAACAACATGGAAATTGAGTTTGTATGATGAAAAGAGGTTGTGATAATAATCCTCTTATTTCTCAGTAAAATCCTGTCTCCTCCTCATTCAGTTCCCAACTCACAAACATGCCTTTCAACAAATGTAATCGACTGTTATACTTGTGCTGCCCTCATGTCTCAAAAGCATTTATTAGATCTTTGCCTACTCTTTGCAATATTTCTGTCCAGCATAATATATCTCCAAACTTAGGCTTTTTTGTGTCTAGGCCAAATTCTGTCCCTAAGAAAATTTAATTCTTTCGTTACATTCTAAACCGCATCATTGGGTTTCAAAGGGACATTCTGGGCATTAACATTTGAGGGTTTTTTTTTTAATCATATTGACAAATGCATTTCCCTCTTTGATGCCATGTATTTCAGAACAACAAAATAGCAAAAATCAATAAATTCATACTTAACTTGCAGAATGTCATAAAAACATTTGTTAGGCAAAGAAATCTGCTGTCAGTCTGTTCTTTCTGATAAGAACTTTCTTCTTTGAATTGCAATTTTACTGTGTTTTTATCTTTATTAAACAAAGCCTGTGGCAATCATTTAAAAGAATGTCTACATCTTTTGGTTTTATAAAAATTTGCATATCAAAAGTATGCACTGATATAGTGATAGATCACATAGAAGCATAGAGTTGAGTTCAGTAAGCAAAATATTTTTCTTGGAATTTTTGAGTGAAAAGAGACCTTCAAGACCTACTGTGTCCTGAGTTCTAAATATTTTCCAGAAATGTCCTCAAAAACATGTCTCACCGGAAGAAGTAAAAACAAACAAACAAAAAAGTCTCACTGAAAGAAGTAAAGGAATGTCATAAGGTAGCATTTTCTTGTAGAAATTATCCTTTTTCTTTTAGGAATGAAAAAGCTCCTTTTTGCTTCTTTGTTTGATTACCATTTATAGAAAATTGTAGAAAAGAATAAAGCAAGCACCCTGCCTCTCTAACAAGGAAGCAAACTGAAGCACAAAGGTTTTAATAGAAGAGATCAGGTTTCTTGTGGAAGAAGAAACTTCCCAAGACCTTGGTCTTGGTGGAGCCAGAAAGAGAAAGTCAACGTGACCCCTAAATGCCACTGGAACCTGACACACAGAGCACGTGTGTCAGGCCTGGAGAGTCAGGGAGTGAGTCTGTGCAAATACACTCAGATCCCTGCAGAGCAGCCCATAGCACGTCACTAGCAATCATTTAGGGATCTTTACTTTTTCCTGGCAAAAGATTTCAAGGTTAATACTTGAACCTGGGGGAATACTCAAGATTACTTTCTTCCCTCCCACTCTCCTGTCTTCCTTTCCTCTTGGAATAAACATAGAGCTGTTTCATACCCTCAGAAATAGCGTGTAAATTGGAAGAGGCTCAGAAGGGAATGAAGGGGTTTCTGAATCAGAGAGGAAAGTAAGCTACCAGACTTGTACCAGATGAACTTAGAATAAACTGTTAACTAGCTGCAGGGATGGAGTTTTCTCATCAGTGTTTCCTCTCTACCTACAGTCTATTAAAAAGGGACTGCATTGCCTGTTGCCTCTAATCTGAATAACTGTAGCACTGTAGCACTGTCGTCTTGTTGTTCATTGATTTGCTCGAGTGGGCACCAGTAATGTCTCCATTGTGAGACTTGTTGTTACTGTTTTTGGAATATCGAATACACCAGGGGTAGCTTGCCAGGCTCTGCCTGTGGGCAGGATACTCTCAGTAGCTTGCTGGGCTCTCCGAGATGGATGGAGGAATCGAACCCGGGTTGGCTGCATGCAAGGCAAATTCCTTACCTGCTATGCCATCGCTCCAGTCCTATTCCGAGTATTATCTGAGTAACTATTCAGAGACTGCTATCATTTTCTTAATTTGGTCAATTGAGTTCTATAGTGAAATCATTGTAATGTAAAAATCAGTGCTTCATACTTCATACTAAAATGATAATGAAAATGCAATCCATAATTTTTGTTTTTACATTTTTAATGATAAAAAGGGCAAACCCAAATCAAGGCAGTTTGAAGATTTTTAGCCATTCTTTGAGTGAAGATCGTTCACAGTTTTGCTTCAGACAATATCTTCTTCCTTTCCAATGCTGTGGCTAATATCCCATCACAAAATAGATTCAGAAGCATCAGTGATCAGTCTATATCGGAGATTTTGACAAACTCTGGTCCTGGCCTGACACACCAGAATGAGGAGTAGGGATGGTAAACGCCAAATTAGGCTGTTGAATTAGCAAACAAAACTGGTGCCCCATGAGACATAGAACATTGTGTCTACATTACGAACCAAGTATGAGACTTGGGAATCCATTGGGAAAGCAACAGACTAGGATAATGTGACAAAACTGAATTATAGAAGGGATATTCCTACTAAGGAATTTTAAATATAGATACTTTAGTGTGAAGTATAATCCATGGTGCTATATGTTTACAGACATGCCTATAAATGCTATATTAAGATAGAAATCTTCGCTAGCTAGAGAGAAGAGAGCTGGAGTCCATTCCATCTCTGCTGTGTGCCCCATGCTAAGTTTCTTGGCACCATCTCAACTCAATCATTTCCCTAGTACTAGGATAAAATTAGATGCCTTTAATTCAAAACCATCTAGAATTCTATGGCATCTCAAAATAACCAAGAGTGATGCAAAGGCCTCTTTTTTAATAGCCATCATTAAAAACAACAAAAAATACCAAGGGCTGCCTACAGGTGACAATATTATCATGAGTCTAAATTGGGAACCTTTGCCACAAAGCAGAGAAAATGTGCCTGGTCTGTTCTGCAGAAATTAGATGCTCTGGAGGAAGGGAAATGTGTCAAAAGGTACCAGATTATGTGCTGAAATTGGAAATATTGTTCCAGTTGCAGGTGACCTTTCATCGTAAGATCATTCACTTGCTGGTTATGCTGTCAAGTAACTTACTCTTGCCCTTTAAAGGTCATTCATTGCCAAGGGTGTGCCCCTGGGTACTTCCTAATATATGTTTCTGATTTACTTCTCCACCATAAAACACAACCTATCGTGTGGCATGCCTGCCATTCTGATGAGAGAGGCATTTCCCCTTGTATGATACACATTTCACATTCAAATATATTGATGGTGGGAGTTGGGGGGGGGGGGGGGAAGAAGGATCCTTCACTGCAAACCTTCGTAACTTGCAATGGTCGGGTTAAACTGAAAAGTAGACCTGCATTCGTGCCACAGGAGAATGTTTGCTCTGTGCTGTGAGTGCACGTCCAGGACTTGTTTACCAGAAATGAGTGATGTCCATGTGCTCAGCCCCAGGTAGAGCTTCTTATCCTGGTACTAGTCAAAGAGGGCCAAACCATGCATGTTTCTGGGCTCCAGGTTCCGGTTTCCTAACAAATCGACTAATGTTCCACAACCAAGACCATTCATCTAGGATACAAACCCTAGATGAGAGTTCAGATCAGAAAGGATCAGAGTTCCCAGCAAATCTGACTACAATCAGACTTCTAGAGTAGAATTCCTTCAAAGTCTTACAAGGGCAGATTCCTGTAGTCTCTGGACTGTAGACTTTATTATAAAAATATTTTACAAGTCTCTATTAAAATGTCTTGTGAAAAATCAAGGGAAGGGCTTCCTTAAAGAGTCTCAGGGAATGGAGAGAGAGTACAGTACAGCAGGTAAGGCACGTGCCTGGGTTTGATCGCTGGCACCCCTAATGGTCTCTATAGACCTACCAGTAGAGATCCCTGAGCAAAGAGCCAGGAATAAGATCTAAGGGTGTGGTGCAAAAACAAAAACACACAAACAAAATAAAACAAACAAAAGAGTACTATCAGGCAAAAAAATAGAAAAGTTAAGTTGAAAATCATCAGAACAAAATACCAAGTAGTGTCTGTGTATATTTGCTTCCTCCAGTAAATCATCATAAGCTTATTGCTCAAACAATAGGAATTTGGGGCTGGAGCGATAGCATGGCCAGTAGGGCATTTCCTTGCATGAGGCCAACCTGGGTTTGATTCCCAGCATCCCATATGAGATGTCAGGAGTAATTCCTGAGTGCATGAGCCAAGAGTAACCCCTGTGCATTGCCGGGTGTGACCAAAAAAGAATAAAAAGATAGAAACTCATTCTCTTATAGTTGAGGAGGGTACCGGTCCAACCAACATCACAATGTCCACAAGCTTGGTTTCCTGTGTAGGATGGAAAGGGGCATCTCTCTACACATTCCTCTGGGTCTTCCAGCTAAGGATACTCAACTTGTTGATGCCTATCTCCAGCCTGAACCCCCACCATCATCTGACTTTATCTCTCTGTGTGAAATCTACTTTTTCCTCTTATAAGTACATTAACTATTGCATTTAGGGAGCTATTCCTTATCCAGGATGATTGCATCTCAGCATATAAGTCTCAGTATATAAGGATGTATTTGTGCAATCCAATTTTCAAATAAGGTTACATTTGTGGGTACCAGGAATCATGACTTAGGTTTATATTATAACCATTCACTTGTATCACTTGACACTCTTTTGATCTTCAGTTTACTCGAGAGGATGCCAGTAACATCTCCATTCATCCCTGTCACATGCTAGTGTAGCCCAATGGTATCTGCTCACTCCAGGAACACGAAGAGCCTCAAAAAGAGCCTCAAACCGTCTGTTCAGGGTTTTGATGAAGAAGTCTGGCCATCTCGTAGGTGGGCAGCCACTCGGTCTTTTGATGTCCCATGGAATCTAGTCGGTAACAGCTCTAGTCCAGCAGTCATCTCTAAATCGCATTACATGTCCAGCCCATCTGATTTTTGACACCTTGGCAAACAAGACAGCATTCCTAATTCTTGATTGTTGACGGAAGTCCCGAACTCCGGATTCCATTAGAATCATTACATTGATGTTAGTATGTAACAAAACAAAATGCAATGTCTACTTAGTTTGATAAGTGTAAAATCCAAAGGAAAACACTTATTTTTCTTCTTTTTCATCCATATGAAGGAATAACCTGAAATTTGCTTCTCTCAAAATAGATTGAGAATTCAAGTTTTGGGGCTGGAGCAATAGCACAGTGGGTAGGGTGTTTGCCTTGCAAGCGGCCGACCTGGGTTTGATTCCCAGCATCTCATATAGTCCCCTGAGAAGCGCCAGGGGTAATTCCTGAGTGCTGAGCCAGGAGTAACCCCTGCACATCGCTGGATGTGACCCAAAAAGCAAAAAAAAAAAAAAAGAGAAAGAATTCAAGTTTTACACACCATATTTTGAGCCATTGGGTCTAAAATTACCATTTTTCTCTAAATGAACATACAAAGCATGTAAAATGACCATCTTAGGAAGTTTTTGTAGGGTATAACTACCCAGGTTACAGGTCAGTCCTCATGAATTGTTATTGTAAAAATGGTTAACAGGTTACTTTACCTCTAACACTATGCCTATGATCAATAATATGAAGAAGACATTGAGAGGGAAAGAGTAAGCCCATTAAACTTATATAATTCAGGCTTACCATCAAGAGAATTGGCCTCTTGATCTTGTGTCTAGAAACAGAATTTTTTTATTATTATTTTCATTCCCACAAGTAAATTTTTTTAAGAAAAAAATTAATAGTTGAAGAACAATTCTTCTTCTGTGTTTTAAAGGGCAAGGGATATTAGATTAGAAGCCAGGTGGCCTGGGAAGTGCTGCTGTGCTCACTGGGGTCTTTGGCAAAACATCAAATTTTTCAGTTGATTGTCCTTTAGAAGGAAAGGTAAAGCAAACACAGCTGACTACCTAGCTCTGTGCCAGAGTCACCCCTGGACAATATAAGGTCCCAAGGTCTGACCACATTAGCCATTCCAGTGGCCAAACTTGGGTTTTTTTTTTTTTTCGAGCAAATTGATGAGCAACGGGATGACAGCGATACAGTGATACATAATTGAAGAATTTTTAAGAGGCAGGGAGAGAGAAACAACAATTTTAGTTTCTAATTAGAAAAGCTTCTTGGCCTCCTCCAACTTTCTTTACCTAATATGCGTGAACACATTTGGGGTAGAGTTGCCTTGATAACCAGCCATCAGTTCTACTTGTGCAGGGAAGGGGTGCAGGGAGAATATAGTCACAGTTACCAGTCATTTCTTTGTGCAGGAGGAGCACAGAAATCCTTGCTGAACGTATTTGAGGCAGAGTTTGACAATCCCTTGAATGCTCTCATCTTTACTCCGCTTAGCACACTCACCTTCTTAGTCTGCCTATGACTGCCACGGCAAAGATTCAATTAAGGGAATGAGATGATTTTCTACCAGAATCCTGATGAAGACAGGCAGGAAATATTCAGTCTCCGAGGTAGAAAACACCGTTTACTAATCTCTGATGTACCCTTTGTCATCCAGTACCATCAGGTTCCATGCCAAAATTAAGTTGGAAGGAATTTTGCGTTTAGAAAATGAATATATTCCCAAGACCTTAGGAATGATTCTTAGCTGTATGAGACCCCAAATATTAACACCAACCCCCAATATTGAAGAAAATTAGCACCTCTCGAACCTTTTCTTAGGATATGTTTGAAATATAAAGACAACAAGTCTTCAGAGCAGATGACATGGGAATTGAAAAAGACTGTACATGTACATGAATGTATGTTGGGAGGGTGGGAGAATACAGTCAAAGAGATAGAAAGACTTAACAAGAACTGAATTATTGCTGCTAAGACACAAATAAAGACCAGACTTAGAAGCTGTAGGAGCCTAGGAACTCAACTGCTGACTCTGAACAGCTTCACCAACCCACCTTTGTCTATACCAAAGAATAAATAATCAAGATTAATTGAATGAACTAATGTTTAAAACCTTCAAGTAAATGCCCAGGTGAATTTCACTTGAAAATTCAGATAATATTTTCCCTAGAAGAATTTTATTGACTTAAAAAAATAATCTAGGAAGCTAGAGCGATAGCACAGTGGGTAGGTCACTTGCCTTGCACATAGCAGACACAGGCCTGATCTTTGGCACCCCACATGGTTCTCCAACCCCCACCAGGAATAATTCCTGAGTGCTGAACCAGGAATTAGCCCTGAGGACTGACGAGCATGGCACAAAAACAAAAAATCTAAAAGTCATCCAAAATCTAAAGAAATTCTAAGAATAAGTCAAGCTCTTCTGATCAAACAGTGCAAGTCTATTTTTAAATAGGGCTATCTGGTGGTCTCCTGGTCCAACTTCACTGGAACAAATAGACATTATGCCACCAGACAATGATTTTTAGGCATTAATCCAAGGTAATTCCTGGCAAGCTCCTCGTGGCATATTCAATATGCCAAAAACAGTAACTATGATGGGTCTCATTCCATGGGCCCTGAAAGAGCCTCCAATGCGGCACCATTGGGAAAGACAAGTAAAGAGAGGCTGCTAAAATTTCAGGGCTAGGATGAATGGAGATGTTACTGGCACCCAGTTGAGCAAGTTGATGAACAATGGGATGACAGTGATACAGTGACACAGTGATATCAAGGTCCTGAACTGCAGATGCCCTAAGAAAATGCCTAGAGAAAGATATTATTTCCTGAACTTAAAAACAGGAAAAAATTTTCAGTGCTTTGTGATTAAAAGGCAGGAGGGAAAGAAATGGGACTAATTGCAGAAAAAGTTACATCTTGGTAGAATAGAAGTGTCCATCCAAATGAAAGTGAGCATTGGCTTATGAACTTCCTCAGGTGACTATCAGGTGATACTATTCAGTGATTAAACTATTCTGACTGCAGGATTATTTGAGTCAAATGTGTAGAGAAAACTTTGAATTCGCAGTATGGATTTCAGGCTTGATTGTGTCATATATATGTATATTTTTTGAGTTTGCCTAGCTAGGACTTCCCTCATGTGCTTAAATAAATCTTGGTTCTTAAGCCAAGATTTAGGATCTGTGTATGCCTTGCCAAACATATATAACCCTCCTCAGGTCTTATACTTCAAGTTCACCACAGAACTTTCACATTTGGGAATTTTTCAGGGGGAAAATTCATGGCTAGTTAAGTTGAGTCATTTATGAATAATACTAGAGCTTCAAGCGAAGTAAAAATTCTTTGTAATTCATGAGGTTATTGAGTCCTCAATGAACCTATGCCTTGTGTTCAACTTCTAGGAAATAGTAGCTTAAAAGAAGATTAGTGTGTATTAGAAAGTATGTGATGGTGAGGGGAAATTCAGTTTTATTCATCACCGAATCATGCTAAGCCAAGCTTCGGTCTCAGTTCTCTAGCCAGTTGTTTGGGAGACTCTGGAAGAAAATCATTTTTAAACCAATACTTTCATCATTAAATCAAAGAACTTTATGACTAGCAGCAGTCATAAAATTTTATTATTCAAACGAAAAAGATATTAAACGCTTTACATTTTTCAATAGTGTCCTCCTTTCTATTATTAGATAATAGACATGACAAAAATTGAGATACAGATTGTACACGTATGAAACTTGGCGACTATTAGAAGAGATTGACTTATAACCACGCAATTGCAATGTAGATTGAAAGCTTACCATCCCTTGTCTAAGAGCACCTGCCCTTCACACGATCTCCCCCACGATCATGTTAAAATATAGAATTCTTGTGTTTCCTAGTCATAATGATTATTCAGGCATGGGTACTAAATTCCAACTGATCAGACAGAATACCTTTCTGGTCTTTTGGGATGGAGTTTGAAAATACTAGTGGATTTGAGTGAGTTGCTTAAATGGCATCAGTAGGAACTGATACCCAAGGATGTGAGATGGTTGACCTGGCATCAAGATGCTTATAAAGAGAAATCAAGAAAAACCTGCCATTTAGAGAAGAAGTAAGGGGACCGTTCCCACAGCCTGACCCGCCCAGCATCAGCACCCCACCCAGCACCCCCAAGGCCCCTGGCCTTGTCCCCCAAGAGGTTGCTGGGGGAATGGCCTGTACCTCAAGGGGCGTGGCCTCAAAAGGGGCGGAGCCTCCTGCCAGGGCGGCCTCCATTATTTTTTCCCCTTCCCTGCTATGTGGATTTAGGTCATAATCCATATAACCTATTTCTTTGTAGAACACTTTGCATAAACCAGGAAGAGTGCCTGAGAGTAAGGAAGTATTCTAGAAGGGGAAAAAGATTACCACCATCAACTTAGCTCATCCAGAATCCCCCCCCTGCAGCAAGAGGGAATAGGGATAGACAACTAGAAGATTCCAACTCTATAGTTCCATAACTATATGAAGAAACAGCGAAAATCCCCACCACGAGGAGAGGATGGAAAAAAAATTCCAGAAGCCTCAACAGGGGTTACCCACAAATACGACCTCTCAGATAAAGAATTCAGAGAGGAATCTTGAAGATGGTCAACGAACTCAAAGCAACCAATAAATTCAGGGAGGATATGAATGAAGCATGGGAATGGTCCACCAAGAAAATGCAGGAAGAAATGAGAGCAGAAATTTCAAAGCTATGAACAGAAATGACACAAATAAAGGAATTATAGATGAATTAGAGGAGAAGTAAGAAGAGAAATAGCAGCAAGAAACTTCCAAGCTCTCAGAAGAAGAGAGGGGACTATGAGCAATCATAATTTTATTTGCTGATGGCTTCCAAGACACAGAATTGGTTCCCATCTTTCTTGAAGTATAATGTTCAAATATGCTTCTATGAAATAACCTAGCATGTTTGGTCTCCATTTTAGCTTATCTTATTCAAAATTACATTCTTTTAATCATACTAAAAGTATCTAGACTAGGAGTGGAGAAGTTGTACAGGGGTAAGACAATTGTTTTGCAAGTAGCCAACCACATTTCAATCCCTGATGATACATTTGGTCCCCTGAGCATTTCCTGGAGTGACCCTCAATATAAAGGCAAGAGTAAGCCCTGAGCATCACTGGCTATGGTCTCAAAACCAAAAGAAAAAATCTGGAATGGCAGATTCCTATATGAGGTAATAATATGAGGTAATGCATTTATATAGGAAGGCATGGTCTTGGGGTGGGGGCGGGGGTATACGCGGCAGTTCTCAGGGCTTACTCCTGGCTCTGTGCTCAGGGATCAATTCTGATGGTGCCTGGAGAACCATGTGTGGTTCTGCGGGTCAATTTCGGTTCAACCACATGTGAGGTAAGCATCCTACTCATTGTCCAGGTCCTTAGGAAGGAATGTTTTATGGGAACCTGGAAATGCTTTCTGAGCTGAGTTTTAAAGATAAGCATAAATCAACCAGGCAGAGAACAGGTGGAAACAGGCAGAGGGAATAGCCCATAGAGAGCCCAGAAACTGATGACACACCTTAGAAACTACACAAGGTTCACTTTTGACGAAACACTGATAGGCAAAGTGTATGTTTGGAAGAGGAGATGACTAGTATCAAGAGATAACATTGAGAGATAGAGTCCACAGGCAGAGAGCCTTGTGAAGTCATATGCACTGCACAACTTGGATTTTGAATAGGCCTCTTTCAGAGAACTGATTCTCTTTGGCTTGCTTAGAAGCAGACCCACGCCAAATCACTTTGGAGCCTGAGGCACAAGAAAAAAGTAATAATGCTCAACTTGTG
Organism: Sorex araneus; assembly: GCF_027595985.1. Classification (NCBI taxonomy): domain Eukaryota; kingdom Metazoa; phylum Chordata; class Mammalia; order Eulipotyphla; family Soricidae; genus Sorex; species Sorex araneus. The sequence continues at coordinate 174,659,233 of NC_073305.1, forward strand.
CTTATTTAAAAAGCCGATATTTTGTTCATCACAGAATATTTGCCTTTTATTTAATTTTGAATATAGCTTTACAATATTATTTATCTAATTAATGCTTCTTTGGTGACCCCTTAGATTGCATAGTTGAAGGGAATGCCTCACTCTCTTCCCCACACTTTTGATCCTGAACTGAAGAGACTAAACACTGGAAAGTTTGTGCCATTATTGGGTTCAACTTTGCCATAAGTAATTCAGAATCATTAAAAACAACATATAAAAATTTCTAAATGAGAATACAAGAGGTAAGGTAGCTCTTTCCTTTTACAGAAGACTCCCAATTTGATCCCCGGCACTCCCGATGGCCTCCCTAATACCAGCAGAAGTGACCTCTAAGTCACTGGTCACTGCAAATGTGACCCAACCTCACCCCACCCCAACAACTAAAAAATTACTTAATGATTTTCAAAATTACATTCTCAGCCATGATGACTGGCTTTGAGTAGGTTTCCTCGAACCAGATTCTGAGAGGGAAGTGAAAGACACACAGCATTTAGGGAATACTTTCAGGAGAGACACAGAACTGAACCAAGGAAGAGACTGAAGCTCAATGCACCTCCTTCAAACTCATCCTATGGGGAGTTTGGAAGTTGGAAACGCTCCTTTGAGTAGCCTTCATGGAGACAAAGGACTCAGACTCTCCCATTGCTTTATAAATAAGTCAACTACTGTGGGTGCTAGAGAAATGGCAGTGCCTTCCTCCCGCCCATGTCAATTCCCAGTAATGAATACAACCGTCAGCAACTGATAGTTAGAGTTTTCCTATCAATCATCTCATTTCAAACCTCCTGAAAGTTTAATCTGCATTTACATATGTTTATAGAGAGTGGGCCAGAAAGAGTTCATTGGTTTATTAGATAGAATCCTATTAGTAGTTGTATTATGAAAACCCATAATTGTTGGTATGAATAACAGCTCGAAGAGAACTATAATTATGCCATAACATTAAAATTACTGATTCAGTATTTATTTCTGCTGTGTGTCTTCCATTGTGTGAGATGTGGAGGATTTGAAGAATAAAATGAGCACAGTTTTGCAATCCTTACAAAATGCACCATTTAGGGTGGGACTACAGTAAACATTGCAATATATGTGTCCTGACAAAGCCATGCAACAGTGATGTGGGACAGTCTGTATTTTGAAAAGAAAAAATGATGATTGACCCTACTCTTGGAAAACAGCAAAGAGCTATTCTGATGTGTGAGGTAAAGTTAGGAGCTAGGAAAGAATAGGACTTACTCCCAGCACTGCAAGTAGTTCACTAGGGCTGAAATGTGGTACAGAAAGGAAAAAAGACTTTGTGAAGATGTAGACTGAGTTCCAGTGCGTTTTGAATGGCATGTAAATGAAATTGCTTTTCATGGAAAGTTCCAGAATTACTGGGCTATTTAAGAACAGGAGCTATTTTGAGACTAACATTACAAATTCTTGCATCAGAGCAGAGCATAACTTAAGTTCCCAATTATCATTGATTAAGCTTACTATTTATCTATGGCTACTTAACAAATTATCATAAACTCACAGGTTTAAAACCACCTATCTTTAAGCTTTCGTAGGCAGAGCTGTGTTGTCATTAGAGATTTTATTGGTGATGGACAATAATCTCTAAGTCTCTCAGGTTATTGTAAGAATGCATTGCCTTGCAGCCTATCCTGCAAAGACAGCAAAACACACACATACCGCCACCACCACCGACAACAACAACACACACACAGATTCTTCTTAGCACGGCATCTCATGTAACAATGTAATCAAGTGAATGATATCACCTATGCCATATTGTTGCTTAGATGCAAACCACACTGAGGAGGCAGCATGAATGTAAGAAGCTGAAGTCACTCTAAGTTGTGTTCATCATTGCTATGTGTTGCCACTCAGTTCATCTCTGAAAGAAAGGGGGCCCTACCAACCTTCTTCTTTGGCTTAATCCATCGGTCTCTTATGAAGGGACTTTGGTCTTGGTAGAATTCTAGAAATGGAATTGTCCATTGGGAAATCTGCATATGCTTTTAGCAAACTCAGTATTCTGAGTTGCCACAAATGCTGCATTTGCTGCATTATGTATCAAAAATGGTGTGATTCATTCAGTGATGCCGTGGTACACTTTGAGGCTTTTGAAAACCTATGCTCCATCAACTTCTACAATGTACTTATGGTAAGTTTCGTGATTAAGATATCTTTAAAGATTTTCCTCTCATTTTCTATTTTGGATGTCATTTTCCCTCTTTGTTATATCTTGTATCTTATATGGAATACAAATATTAGGATACCTACCTAAGTATATTGTGTTCTGTCTGGTAAACATACACCATCAGGGATGTTTGATCTCTAATCCGTGCCATCTGGTGATTCAGTGATATCTATATGAATACAGAGTGACTCTGCTGTTTAACTACTTAGTATGTGCATTTAATTAAGTGCAAGAATTCCTACAGGCATGTGGTTAAAGGAGTTTTGGCAGATTTCCCCTCTGGAGGGCTTGGCACCGTATAGCTAGACTGCTTGCTGGTGCTGGAATTCCAAACGTGCCTGCATTTGTAACAATAAGTAGTGGTTTAATATCATCGAGGCCCCTGTCAGCTCCCATTGCTGTTTATAGCCCAAGCAGTTTAATAACTCATGCTGAAGCAGAGTCTAGTTGTTTTAGATGCACTATATCTGTTCCGACCCTACTAGATGATTATTTATGACCGACAACAAGTAAGGATGAATACCCAAATGGGAACATCTCAAACCATCCTTTGTAGGAGAGTTCATCTGTTCTATAGTTATTCTCCTATGAACTTTGAATTACAAAGCAAATGTGGTCTTTAAACATAAACAAAATAGACTTTTTCCTTAAAATGCAAGGACAATATTTTGAAATCCAGTGTGTGTCTTAACTTCCTTTCATGCTAAGAATCAGATTCCCTGAAAAGATGCAATGTTAAAACAAATATGCACTAGACATGATCCTATTTTATCTGAAGTCAGGATGCATGGCAAAGTATTTTTGTTAACTTCTCAGTAACCAGTTGGTGATGAGCAAAGATCAGCGATGGGGCTTAGGAGTATGGGTAAGCGCCCCCACCAAGCTGTGAGCAACTGAAACAGTCAGTATAGTGGCTGTGGGCACAGTCATGTCATCCACATGGGCAGGAATTGATCTTTGGTGTTGGGAAAGTGCTCTGGGGAATGCTATGCAGAATACAGTGGGGTCATAAGAAGAAGCATCCTGAGGGAACCCCCAAATAGAGTGAGAAACAAAGAGGCAGTGTATTTTTTTTCTTAGAGATATCACTTCACTTGTATCACTTGTAGTCCCATTGATCTTCGATTTGCTCGAGTGGGCACCAGTAACATCTCCATTTGTCCCTGTCACGAGCTAGTGCAGCCCAATGATACCTACTCGATCCAGGAACAGGAAGAGCCTCAAATCATTCATTCAGAGATTTGGCGAAGAAATCTGACCATCTAGTTGGTGGGCGGCCACAAGGTCTCCTGACGTCCCGTGGAATCCAGTCGGTAACAGCTCTAGTCCAGTGGTCGTCTCTTAGAGATAAAATTTTAAAAATCCTCTCTTCTAAGAAAACACTCATAAATAGCATAAGTGAAAAACATATATATGACTCCTCCTATGGGGGAAATTTTCTGCCATAGAGGCAGGTGGAGGGTTGGAAAGGGGGGGGGGGGGCGTGTACTGAAGACATTGGTAGTGGAGAATGTACACTGGTGGAGGGATGGGTGCTCGATCATTGTATGACTGAAACTAAAACATGAAAGTTCTGTAACTGTATCCACGGTGATTCAATTTAAAAGAAAATTAAAAAAGAAAAAATATATAAGACTTGTTTAATTTCTGCTGTTTCTATTATTTCATTCTGCTTGGGATTTGAATCTTAGAACAAAGCCCTCCAATGTTTTAGAGGCAGGGAGCTGAGAAGCTCTGAAGTATCATTTTATCTGATAGTAAGTTTTCATATGTCATATGGTTAATAGGAATAGTGGTTGCTTTTGTCCTCTTAACTTCTTGTTCCTGGTCATACTAGGGAAGAATTAATCATAGTGTCTGTCATTGCTGGTTCATACCTCACCAGCAAAATATAACTCAGATTAACTTCCACTACCTTTTCTAGAGTCTTCTGACAGACACCTACTACTTCTCAGTCACCTTCCTTCACTGCTTTGACTGACGCTCTCTCCAGGTGTCCGTCAGGTTGATCCCTCCCAAGGGCTCTGAGGAAGAATCTGTCCAATGTCTCTTCCTGAGTCCTGGTGACTCTCAGCCATGTTCGTCATGATGATCTCTACTTCTGTCTTCATGTAGAGTTCTCCTGTGTACAGTTTCTATATCTTAATTTGATATACTTAATAATCCTCCCCACCCAAGTCCATCAACTCCATCCAAATCCCCTGGAGTCCGATTTAAGACCTCCTGAGATTGAATTCAACATCTTCCCCCACCCTTAAGTATGCTCTACCTTTTCTCCATGAAGTATTTCTTCCCAACTTAACCCAAAGCAGCACGCTCTCTTGCTGGCATCTAATTGTATCTGGTAACCATTGTTTCCCTGTATCATCCTGATGTGTATATGCATGTCCTTCTTCCCCCTAGACTTTGAGTCCTTGGGAAGATTGGTGCTGCTTTTTGCAAATGTGTGATTTCCATCCAATTTCTAGGATGCCACAACAATAGTCTCTCATTGACAGTAGACATTCAATGAACATCTCTTGTATAACTGAATGGAGCAGTTAAGAACATTTATTTGTGAAGCATTGTGAAGCAATGGGAGTGACTTTCACCAATAAACTATTGCCTCATCTTCATTTCCTTGTCATTTCCACTGTGTTTCCTGTTCCATTATTTCTCAATAATTTTTTTTCTTGCCCTTCATAAAACTTGAGAACTCAGAACAAAGACCATTCTTCACTTTAAAAAATAAGAATACTACAATAGGAAGCAATTATTTATGACCATAGACTACAACTACAGCATATTCTCAACACAACTTCTGGTGCACCGTTTCTGAGCGAGTTATTATATTTATATTATTTATAGTAGAGAGCTGAGGCCACAGAGCTGAGTGCTTTCACTCTGTAACCAATTATAACATTGCATAACTATAACTGGAATAAGAAGTGCATACATATTGTAAGCATTCTACACTTGGATTAGCTTGACACTTAAAACACTTTTGCTCAGAGTTAAACTAAAATCATTAACACAGGTACCCCCACACTTTCCCAAAGTTGAAGTTACATGAATTCACTTATACAAAAAACCTGTTTTGACAACTGGAAGAAATAGGAAAAGGATTTTTAATTCATAATAAAACAACAAAATAGCATTTGTTTTGCAGCAGCAACCCCAGGGGGCAGCCGACCCCCTGAGGAGTGAGTATAGCTCCCCCTAGCTCCATCTCCAGAAACTACTTCAAACAGGCTATGCATTTAACAGCATGCCTGCTTCTCCACCTTGAATTTTAGAATTTAACTTTGCTTCTATACTGTGTGAGTGTTATTTTACATGATTTGGAAGGTTATTTCAGATTTGAAAAATCTAAAAATAGCAAAAAATTCCATACGACTTGATGCACTAAATTAATGAATGAATTCAATTTATGGATACGTTTGTAATAATTTTTAAAAATTAATTGACTACATGATTAAGTATATTTAATTATGCCTCTTTGCTTTACAGATTAAAATTTTCTAGGAATTCTGTGCTTTCAGATATCAAGGAAATCCTACAAGTACATTGCATGATCATTGAACTGCGGTTTGGGGACCAATAAATATCATTTTTGCTTCTTCCTAGAAAACTTTAAACTTGACTCCACAATCTGGGTCAAGCTAAATCTAATTGTGTAAAGGGGCCATAGAGCTCCAGTGTAGGGTATAGCCTCCCTTTAGTACCCCATCATGGATTCATCGCTGTGCTTGATTCTCTGATAACATATTCGTCTTATTAGAAACAAGAAAAGGTGTGTTTTATTCCTTTCTGGATCCTGTATCATCCCCCCCACCCCACCCCCGCTTTGTCCACCCTGCTTATCTTCTATGTTAGCATAACTGGGGATGAAATTCACTCACCAGAGATTTTGTACCAACATGGCACTGTTCTGTGAGAACTTATTCAACCATCACACACACAAACACCTCCCTGCATGGCATAAGTCAATGATGATTGGTTTTTCTTCCAAAACTTAACCGTTTTCATGGAGAAAATGCTGGCACTGCTGTGATTGTTCCCCTGTGATAGTATCTTAATCTCTGTGCTCTTTCTTTTTTCTTTTAGGTAAGTGCTGTTTTCGTTGCTTCAGGGAGTGTTGATTTGTCTGGTAAGTGGTTTTTGGTTTTTGTTTTTTATTGTGGTACAGAGTGTTGCTTCAAAGCTGCCTGTAAATTGCCTGAGAGAATCAAAAGGCAAACCGGAAAGTATAAGCAGGCGTCAGACATGCTTTATGTTGAAAATGTTGGTGTGCGGTCAATCTTTTTTAAATTAAATTTTTTTTTTTTGAGATCTTTCTTTGGAGTTCTAGCATAACACATTTTGTTCTCAAGTCTGGAAAAGGGCCCAAGAGTTGATTAAGTGTTAATGAAAACTCGCCTTTCATAAATTCTTTGTATGTGAGTTTTCTTTTCTTGCTTTGCTTTTCTTTATGTTTATTTCTTTCTGCGAGACTCAGGTAAAATGTAAAATTCCACATTAAATATTTTGCTTAGGATTTTGCTAATTCTGTTGTGTGACTTGGGTGTCCTGGCTGTATTGTTACCAAGAATCATTGTTCATCTTCGATCTTCAGAATTTCAGGGATTATCTAAGAGAGGACACTTTGCTACTCGGCATCAGGTGATAATTAACTTCTCCATTATAGAGCATTGTTATCAGTTACTGAAACTGATCTTTTCTAGTTGTGCCAATACAGATACTTTATTTTGCAGATTTCCTTGTGTAGATTAGTAACTGAGTCTGACTTTCCTTGAGGTATGTTGTTGAAGCCAAGATTTGTCTTTTTTCAAAAGGGCTGAGGAATAATCCAGAAAGGAAGCAAATAGGAGAAACAAAAAGCAAATACTTTGATTTGTGAGTCAAATTTTTGAGTTAAAGATACCCAAACTCTGGTGGTTTGATTTCATCTTATTTTTTCACGATAGCTGACTTTCATATTCAGTAAAGATCGGAAATGCTTCATCATACTGTCTGTGTCTGGGATATAGAAAATTAAGTGTCCCATGTCTAACATATCCATGATTATTTTATGTTCCTAGTCCAGATGATTGCTTTGGTTAGGAGTTATGGCTTCTTTAAGGCATTAGATTTGGTGCAGTTATATTCTGATATAGTTGTTTAATATTTCCCATTTAAAAACATGCTCTAACATTGATTAATTTCTAAGATGTATGTAGTTTGTTGCTTAAAGAGGCTTTTATTCAAACATTTAGATTTGTCTGATTGTTGGCTCTTCATGTAGAACCTTAAAACAAGATTTTCCTGATGTTTATGTGTGTTTAATAGAACATGTTTGAAGAATACCCAGAGGTTAACTAAATTTCTCTTGAAACATTCAAAAGACTGTAAATATTGCTTTAAATAACCTGCATGGGATTTTTGACCCCATGCTGTGTTCAGTCCTGCAAAAGAATTTTTCTATTAAAGATTCCGGATTAAAAAGATCACAAAACAGGAGACAGAAGATGGAAGGGTGAAGAAGGTTAGATTTCAAACTTGCATAGGCTGTTCCCCAGACTTTGAAGTCTATCAGAGACTCACAGACATGTGAACCAAAATGTTATTTGAACAGACCGTTTAACGACAGGCTCAATAGTGAAGCACATTTTAAATTGACAAAGTTAGCCCATGCTGGGAGTTTTTTATTCGTTGCCTTTTGACCTTATTGGATGCCATAAATGAAATATGGTGCTGTAGGTTTGAAAAGGCCAGGGGCTACTTCTTTATACCACACTTGTGATGGGGGGAAAAAAAACAAGAGTGAACAAATGCAGTACATTTAACTCTCCTTTAACTCAGGCAGCAATAACATAAAGACACTTTGGTTCCAAGCTGTAACCCCACTTTAACACAAGATCTCCCTTTGTTATTTTTAAATTCTTTTCCCTTTATTCAGGTAAGCCACCCAGAAAGGTCAAACCTGGAGAAGTGGCTGGGTTTTATTTTCACTATAAAGAGAACTTGAAAATGTCTTATTTGAGACACTGTTTTCACCATAGGTTTTCTGATTTATTATACTGCTTCTATTATGAACATCTTCTACTTTGAAATCAGATGTAACTATTTCTGCTAGTGAACAGATCTAAAATATCATTATTTTTCTTATTAAAAAGTGCAGCTCCAGCTAGCTAGAACATCTAATAGCCATACTGAATTTCCACTGCTCACTTAAAGTGGCTCTTTGATTATATGAGTGATAAGCACCCAGCTTTCATTTCCACATTGTCTGAATATTCTTTGGTGGTCTGATTAGCTAAGATATACCATAATTCACTGACATTAAATGTCTAATTATATTAGCAATATTCTGGAATGTATGATTTTCCATGTGGTTCAAAGTTAATAAGATCTATTGTGGAGCTGGACTGAATTATGGAAGATTCATAACAAATCTATGTTCTAGTGATTTGTGTCAGTATTCATAAAGAGAATAGAGAGAAATAGAGTGTGTTTTTATCCTGAAGATGTTGTATGAAGGAGGGGGTTGGGCAAAGAGTGGGTGATACCAGATGAGACACACTAGTGCGTGGGTGGTACTAATGGAGAAGACAGTTTGTATTAAAACCAAAAATGTCAATTAACAAATAATGGGGAGAGGGGTGGGAAGGAAGGAACCTTGTACTGGAGGGCACATCGTGACCACTTTGGTGGCAGGGGGTGGGCGGTGACTTTCTACATCAGTATCAGAAAACGTGAACACTGTTATAACTCTATCACTTTAACTTAGAAAAAAGAATTAAAAGAAAGATAAAAAGATAAGCAACAATGCAAGATAGAAGGTGAAGCCTCCTCAGAAGGAAGTGCATTGAACATTTTGCCCTGAGAGGAAATAGTTGATTGGGCTTCATTTGGTCTTTTTGAATTCTCCTCATGCCCAGTAGGGGGGAATTTACATTTGTCAATTAAAATGTCTTCATCTCTCCTCATTTAGAGTCACAGGAAGTAGGCTGATTTCAAATCCCTTCAGGGCAGGTTAGGATCATTCAGCCCCATCCCCACCTTCCCCAGGGCTGGGTGCCTGAGGGGGCTTGGGGCATCACCTCTGAATCTGTTCCCGCTCAGCTGAGGCCATAGCCCAACCCAGAGTTGGATCCAGGTTTGTCTGTGGCTTTTGGGTCCTGCTGATGTGAACTGATGTGGTTTTGAGTCTCTGTACTTGGCTTGTCCTGGTAAGATCTAACTGTCTCACAGTTGAGCCCTGTTGTCAGGGAACTGGGAAGTTTTTGTTTCTTTATTTTGGGTTCTTGGCTCACATACAGTGGTGCTTGGAGCTTACTCCTGTCTCTGGGCTCAGGAATCACTCCTGATGGGACTAGGCGGGCTCATAGGGGGTGCCAGGGATTAAACCTGCTCGGCGAGCCCCCGACAGCTATACTGTCATTCCAGCCCCAGTTTTATTTGATTTTTTCTTTGTTGGTTCATCTTCTAGATTTATTAAATAGTAGCCACAGCCCACTTAGGTGACAAAAAGAGTCTCATTTGTTTAACATATTTATTTATTTTGGTTGTGGGGGCCACACCTGGGAGTCCTCAGAAACGACTCATTGCTCTGCCCTGGGGGTTGCTCCTGAGAATGGAGCCTAGATCTCCCACAGGCAAAACATGTGCTATTTCACCAACTCCTAACATTTTTGTTTTAAAAGTATAAGTATGCCCCAAATGAATGTGTCTACATAATTATGCACACACATGTGTATAAAATCATATAATATACAAGTAAGCTAAATTATAAATATTTATTGTATGTAATGGACTGGGGTGATAGCACAGCGGGTAGGGCGTTTATCTTGCATGCAGCTGACCCTGGTTCGATTTCTCTGTCCCTCTCGGAGAGCCTGGCAAGCTACTGAGAGTATACCGCCCACGTGGCAGAGCCTGGCAAGATACCCGTGACGTATTCTATATGCCAAAAACAGTAACAACAAGTCTCACAATGGAGATGTTACTGGTGCCTGCTCCAGCAAATCAATGAGCGACAGATTGACAGTGATACGGTGATGTATATGTATACACACACTAACATTTACTTTCCACTGGATTCTGTGGCCTCTGGGTTACTAAAGTAAAATATTATCACAAGGTATCAATGATCATGATGATTCAAAAAAGTAATTTTTAAAAGAATGGATGAATGTTTATTAACATATTGATTTCCAGAGCAGACACTGTTTTTCCCCAAAAAATCACTTTAACAATCACTATCATTATACATGTGATAAAATCTGCCACACGACATCTTATAACCTACTTCTCCCTCTGGGAGAGCCTGGCAAGCTACCAAGAGTTTCCTGCCCACATGGGAGAGCCTCGCAAACTCCCCATGGTGTATTCATGTGCCAAAACCAGTAACAATGCTGGGTCTCATTCCCCTGACCCTGAAAGAGCCTCCAATGTGGCACCATTGGAAAGGACGAGTAAAGAGAGACTTCTAAAATCTCAGGGCTAGGACCAATGGAGATGTTACTAAGATCGCTCGAGAAATTCGATGATCAACAGGATGATGATGATGATGATGATGACGATACATGTGATTAAAAAAATGTCCTTGTAAAATTTACATACTAGTACCAGTTCAATACTTACATAAAATGGTGTTGTTTGGGGAAAACTGGGTGAAGAGGTAACATAGGAACAGGCTAGAGTGTTCTCAGCTGCCAGGCAGCTACTTTGTCAGTTTTTCTGAGGAGGTCACAGAAAACTTCCTAAAGCTGCTCATTTCTGCTAGAGTGAGTTCAAATCTGCAGGTTTCTTGAGATTCTACTCTGCATCTAACTGTCTGCACAGCTCAGATTTAAGGCACTGTTAAAAATCGTCTCTTAAACCTGAGAGCAAGTACAGGGATTACAATGCCTACCGAGCAAGTAGACAACTGGGGTTAGGCCCTGACACCACATATGGTCCCCTCAGCACTGCCTGGAGTGATCCCGGAGTGCAGAGCCAGCAGTAAATCCTCAGTACTGACACGAGTAAACTAAATCCACCAGCACTACCACCTCCACCAGCAACAACGACGAAAAGTCTCTTCCCAAAACCAAATGGGAAGCAGGAAAAGCCCCTTTGCCTCCTGTGTCCATTTAGCACTTTTGTCCAGTGGAATTTTGCAATAAAGAAAGTACTTTGCTTTCCTCAATACCTTGCGTCCCACTCCCAATTTTTCTCCTAATGGTCCTTCTGAAATGATCTACCTTCCTTACATCGTATCTTGAGTTTTCTTTGCTACTAGTTTATAATAAATTTTATGGTGTAGTAACATGACTCTCTGTGTAGTAAATAAAAACAAATAGGACTTTGAACAGTTCATCCATTAATTTTCACTTTGTTGATTTAGCTCAAAACCTTGAGTTTAAAAAATTGATTTTGACTCTTTATTCCCCTCCTCTCCGTTCCTTGCTTCCTTTTATTCCTATAAACAAAGTTCTAGTACTTTCTATACTCTGCAAAGATTGATGATTTGTATTCTGAGAGTGAAGTAATGTATAGAAATGCAGACCAGGCAAGCCTATTAAAGTGTATCTACCATATTGTGTCCCCTTCAAGGATATTGGTTTTGGTGTTTAAAAGATTGTACATTTGATCAACAGAGGATATACTAGGCAGTATTTAATATATTTGATAGCTTATGTTGGGGATATCTAGAATAATAGGGACTAGAATGAAGGAAATTCTACTGATCAGACAAGTGGTTCAATATAGAATCAAGTTCTCAAATTGATTTTCTAAAAAACAGCAGTCCAAGATTCTCTCAGAGATAAAGAATAGATTTATTTGTAGTTGCTGTGTACCACATATTTCTTTAAAGATCATAAGGTACATTAATATATTAATATTGCAGATAATTTAAAATAAGAATTCATGTAACATTATTTAATCATTCTGAAACACTTATGTGTCATCAGTCAATCCAGAGCATTTATTCTGTTATTAAGGTAGGGTGTTTGCCTTGCATGCGGCTGACCCAGGTTCGATTCCTCCACCCCTCTCAGAGAGCCTGACAAGCTACTGAGAGTATCCCACCCGCACAGCAGAGCCTGGCAAGCTACCCTTGGCATATTCGATATGCCAAAAACAGTAACTACAAGTCTCACAATGGAGACATTACTGGTGCCCACTCGAGCAAATCAATGAGCAACAGGATGACAGTGACAGTGACAGTTATTAAGGTATAGCAATGAATCCGGGAATAGTTTTTGGGGCAAGAATGAAAAAAGTAGGGCTCTAGGAAGTTCACTAAAATTCTATTGAGAACTTTCTGTATATAAGATGTGATGAATCAACCTATGAGAAGATATCAAATCAATTTCTAGAGACTTGGAAGTTTTCATAATTACTCTTTATGTTTAAAACATCTAAAATATAAGTGATTTAGTCAATTCACTATAAAGTATAAGTAATAGAATCTAATTTTATCTGAAATATATAGAAAAATTGCAGAAAAATTAATAAACCTCCCTCAAAATAATTATTTATAATGGATTTACTGTATTTCCCTTGCTGGGGCGGCATGATATAATAATAATCAAATAAATATCAAATATATTTGACATTCTGACCATAACATTAAATATAACATTAAGATATTCAAAACATTCTTTCCTAGTAATATTGTTGAAATCTTTACAGTGATCCCCAAAAAGTTCTATATGAAATAGTACTTGGAGAGGCCTACATTTCATTTTATAATGAATCATCTACCTTTTTAATTGAAAATGTTACAACTTTTTGTGTTAATCATGATAGAATGCCTCAGAGGGCTTTTTTAATTATATTTTTATGGCTTGACCAATTTTATGTTTTAAAATTTAATTTCTTTCTCCTTCACATAGTTCTCTTCTTTTTAATGTGCTTTTATGTTCACGGAATATACTCTGGTGTATTCAAAGCACCCTACAGTAGAGGTCAGTAGTGCTAAAGGTCAAACTTTCCAAATTTATTCAAGGGTACTTTCTTGGTCAAAAATTACTTTAACCACATTTATAAATATATAATTCTTTTATATTATATTTTTAACTATTTGTGAACTACAGTCATCCACTGTGGATCTTTGCTTAATCAAGGTGTGTTTTTTTTTGGGGGGGTGAGTAGGATGGCACATCTGTGGTGCTCAGGACTTATTCCTGGCTCTGTGCTCAGAGATAACTAACTCTTCTTAGTAGTGCTTGGGGGAGGGGACCATATGTGAAACTGGAAATCAGTTTTCAGCCAGTCACATGCAGGCAAGTTCCTTAAGCACTATCCTATCTCTCTGGCCCTATATCAAAGGTTGTTTACTCAACTACGGTTTATTTTGTTCCTGTTTGTTTTTTTTTTAATTTCTCTATTGAGCCAATTCAGCTATGTGATCATCCAAAGTCTTGTCAGGAAAAAAGAAATGAATATAAAATTTGAATTAAAAGGCACAGGGAAAGACAAAATGGATTGTGAAATGTCAGGACTGATAAGAACCCTGAAGAATATCAAGCAGGTACTCTACATATAAGGACAATGAGAATCAGACATGAGCAAGGTGAAATGACTTGTCCAAGTTCAATTCTGTCTTGTGGCTCCTAATCCAATTCTCTTCCTATTGCATTAAGCAGAGTTTCAAAGAAGTTTACTTCTGTGTATTTGAATATTTGAATTAGATCTATGACAAGTTCCAATTCTACTTGTTATTATGCTAGTAAGCTAAGACCTAACTTAAGTCTACTTATGCCCAAGATCACAGTCTTCCTAAATTCACACAGCATATGTTACAGGTTAGCACATTTATTATTTGAAATGTAAATATTGACATGAATAACATCTGAAAGACAACAAATATGGGTTATAACACATTCCATGGCTTATTTTTCCATGCCACACATATATTGTGAAAAGCTTCATTTTAAGTGCTGTGCATTTTGTTAGTTGATATGTCAAGAGTGGGCTCTACTTATGATCAAGTTTAGGCTTCACATTGCAACAGTCTTCATTTGCTGAAAGTAAAAACTACATTTTTTAAAAAATTTAATGAATCACCATGAGATACAGTTACAGACTTACAAACTTTCATGATTGTGTTTCAAACAAGGCTCAAGTACCCATCCCTTCACCAGTGCTCATTCTCCACCATCAATATTCCCAGTACCCCTCCCCTGGCCCCCATGTCTTACCACCCCCTGCCCCTGTGGCAGGCACATTTCCTCTTACTCTCTCTGTCCTTTTGGATGGCACATCTGTCTTTATCATCTATTTTTATCTACATCTATTTTTATCATGGACAACTTAAAAGAAAATATAACGCTGTTTTCATAAACAAGCCATTTTGTAAATGGTGCAGACATAAACACACAGTGAACATAAGTATCTTATGGGGTGAAGTTTTGAAACATCTCAGAGTAGTCGCTGATTATCGTCTTAACAGCACAAGTTACACAAAGTGCTTTGAAAGTGTAGATATGATTTTTTTTTAAATTTTGACTGAAAAGTTTTTTAATTTAATAGATAAAGTCATTATTTTATCTTCTTAAGATTTTCAATTTAGATTGGATTCATTGCATTTAGTAAGTGCGCCTCTACAATTACATTTATAAAGGGGAATCTAAGCATGTTCAATGTTCACTTTCAATTATCAGATTGGAAATAGAAATTTAATAATGAGGTTTCAATACCATCTTCATTTTGGTTAGTTTCCCAACATGAGAGATTAGCCATGATTTTTATCATTCATGAAAAATTTTCAAAATCCTAGAATAATTGACTGGAACACATAATGGTGAATCCTGTAACTTTATTTAACTAAATTGATCAGAGCTCATGAACACTGTAGAAAGAATGTTATAATTCTGTGATGCCTAATTTTAGTAGTGGGATTTAGTTCTCCTTGCTTGAAACTAACAAAGAGCAGAGTAGGGTTTACTTACTCTGTTAAATTATGTGTCTTAATTTTGATTTCAATTCACCTGAGAGTGCTTAGCTGAAGTATTTACACACAATACTTTATACTACTTGCATCTCAACTGTAATGAATTAAGCATTTACATTTTTATGTAAAAACAGTTGATATCTCTAAATTTTTTATTGTGGACATCATTTCAAGGCATTTGTGTGCTCCATTGTGTTGTTTCAGCAAACCTAAAGCTTAATGCTTTTGTTTAATGCAAAAATTAAGATTTCCGCTCACCAGTGATTGTTTTCTAGGGAAGAATATATTACCTCACAGACTTTAAATTGCTCAAGGGCACAAAGAAATACTAAAAAATAATTTCATAGATCATAGCAAGGCCAATGTTTTATATTATTTTTGTGTGAAATTCAAAATTAATTTGAGCAGCTAAGTCTATTAACATCAAAGAGTAAATCTATTTAAGTGAAAAATTATTTTCATATGTAAGTTTTTCATATAAAACAATTTTATCAAGAATATTAATGGAAAAATTTTAAACATATTGAATCATTTACCTCACTTGACGTTTTCTTGGAAAGCAAATATATTTTCCTTATTATGTTCCTTCCAGAAGATATTAAAAAGTCATGTAGAATATTTTTGTTTTACAACCACTGATATAGCATTTGTACAGTTATCTCTGAGAACTTTTTTCCGTGTGAGTCTGTCCTAGTAATAAAGTTCTAGACATAGATAATCCTCCATTAAACTGACAAGCCAAGTGTTAAAGTTTCACTTCTAGAGCTAAATATATTTAATTTTGAAATTAAATGCATAAACTCCAGTTTCCATAATGCAGTACTTATCTCTGGCCAACAGTATTGTGGGTGGACAGGGAATTTGTCTTTACTTACCCCTAAACCTCCTCCTCCTTCTTAATCCAGGCTTTAAGCACATTCAACTGCATTTGATGTTCAAAGAACACAGAACTTTCCCAGGTCAAATTACAGATATCATAAATATATCATTTAACTAATGATTGGGTACTGGCATTGAACAGTTCACAGATAATATTATCTAGATATGACGTTGATAAAAAGTGAAAATTATTTTTTTATCAAAAAGAAAATTTCAGTGAAAATGCATTTGGACACGCTTCAAATAAACTGAGTGAATCTCCGTGATTATCTTTTGTCCTTGAGATTGTGATTTTTGGTCTTTATTTTATTTGGGGAAGAGTTTGGAGCCACACCTGGCGTCATTGGGGGGCTACTCAGCCTCTGTGCTCAGGAGCGATGTCCCTACAGGAGCCAGTAACAGGTGAGGCAAGTGCCTTAAGTCCTGGATGATCCCGCCAGCTCCTAAATTTCAGGTTGTTTGATTTTTAAATAAGTTTTATTTCTTTTCAAAGCGTATTTTTTTAATTTTTTAATTTATTTATTTTTAATTAGTGAACCACCGTGAGGGTACAGTTACAGATTTATACACTTTTGTGCTTATGCTTCCCTCATACAAAGTTCGGGAACCCATCCCTTCACCAGTGCCCATTCTCCACCACCCGTAAACCCAGCATCCCTCCCACCCTCCCCAATCCCATCTCCCCCCACCCCACCCTGCCACTGTGGCAGGGCATTCCCTTCTGTTCTCTCTCTCTAATTAGCTGTTGAGGTTTGCAATAAAGGTGTTGAGTGGCCACTGTGCTCAGTCTCTAGCCCTCATTCAGCCCGCAACTCCCTTCACCCACATGGCCTTCAACTACATTATAGTTGGTGATCCCTTCCCTGAGTTGCCCTCTCCCCAGAATGTGAGGTCAGTCTCCAAGCCATGGAGTCAACCTTCTGGTACTTATTTCTACAATTCTTGGGTGTTAGTCTCCCATTCTGTTATTCTATATGCCATAGATGAGTGCAATCTATCTATGTCTATCTCTCTCATTCTGACTCATTTCACTTAGCATGAAACGTTTCATGCTGATCCACTTAAATACAAAATTCATGACCTCCTTTTTTCTAACAGCTGCATAGTATTCCATTGTATAGATGTATCAAAGTTTCCTCAACCAGTCATCCGTTCTAGGGCATTCGGGTTTTTTCCAGATTCTGGCTATTGTAAACAGTGCTGCGATGAACATACATGTGCAGATGTCATTTCGATTATACTTTTTTGCCTCTCTGGGATATATTCCCAGCAGTGGTATTGCTAGGTCAAATGGGAGCTCAATATCTAATTTTTTGAGAATCGTCCATATTGTTTTCCAGAAGGGCTGAACCAGTCGGCATTCTCACCAGCAGTGTAGAAGGGTCCCTTTCTCCCCACATCCTCTTCAACAGCGGTTGCTTTTGTTCTTTTGGATGTGTGCTAGTCTCTGTGGTATGAGGTGGTATCTCATGGTTGTTTTGATCTGCATCTCTCTGATGATTAGTGATATAGAGCACTTTTTCATGTGCCTTTTGGCCATTCGTATTTCTTCCTTGGTAAAGTTTCTGTTCATTTCTTTGCCCCATTTTTTGATAGGGTTAGATGTTTTCTTCTTGTAGAGTTCAACCAGTGCTTTATATACCATTGGTATCAACCCCTTATCTGATGGGTATTGTGTAAATATCCTTTCCCATTCTGTGGATAGTCTTTGTATTCTGGTCACTGTATTTTTTGCGGTGCAGAAGCTTTTAGTTTAATGTAGTCCCATTTGTTGATCTCTGTTTTTACTAGATTGCTTAGTTCTGTGTCACCTTTGAAGATAAAATCCCAAAGTGAAGAATCTGTTAAGAATTTTAAAGGCGTGTTGAACTCCACCCAGTTGCTGGAAGATCTCCTCTTCAGTTCCTTCCGCTTCTACCTGCTGCTCAAATGTCAAAACACTCTTTGAATAATCTGGAAATGGGAGAGTGTCCAAGTCCTTTCATAGACTCCCCAGCGCGGCTTTTATTTTCCTATGACTCATGAGCAACTAGGAATGTTTGGACTCTTTGGTATATTCCATATCGAAGGGAGAATTGACAGTCCTCAGACTCCATTCTAGTTATCTTTGTGACTTTCTGAGGAAGACCTTTCCCTGTACCCTCAACTCCAAGTTTTTGAAGAAACTTCCTATTCAATGCGCATGTCCTGTCTCAGTGGAAGTGTTGAGGGGGAAGGGGACAAGATTTTCTCTGCTTCTTTCTGCTAAATGCAAATCCATTCACAAAGCTTTTCCCACTTTTTCTTAGTATCCAAGGACACAGCATGATGGACCTGGTCCAAGTCAGGGGTCAGGTGATTTGTTCAAGGAATATTCCCATTGCTTAAGTTGGGCGTTTGAAATGTAGATGAGCATATATGATGAATGCTGCCAAGAGTTTAAGTTCTTAGAACTTACAAGCACTGAGCATTTGACATTTGTTATTAATAGATCTACATATAGCAAATATCTAGAGCTCAAGATATGATGCTGTATTTGATGACCTTTGTTCATCCAATGGCAAAAATAATTCCGTTGCTGGCATTTTACAACAGAGCCGGAGGGCTGCCTACCTTACCTTTAAGAAAAGTCTCAGAAACAGCACAAAAGATGCTAACATTTCAAGGTTTCCTGTAGCCCCAAGGCAAAAGCCAAACTAAAGTTACCATGAAAAGTCATGTAAAAACTAACAGTCACCCCCCCCCCCACCTTAACTTACTAATTGAAGTTTTGGGCCATAACATGTCTTTTGAGAGAAAGGTCCATAAGCATTTAATTTGAAATTAGAGTGGTTGTAGTTATTACTTTTAATGTTATGAAATCCCTCTGAAATATAAAATTTTTTTTATCTAATTTCAACCAGCTGGTTAATTTCTATGAAAATGTCAGTATTCAACTTTTACTGATCTACAAAAATGTAGATTTGGTATAGCTCAATCTAATAATCAATCATTTTATGGAACAGTACTATCTAGTTGAATTTTAATTTGCTGTTGTAACCATTGTTTAAATCTTCAATAGTCAAGACTAACTGATTTAATAGAGTTTAATATGCTTTGCTTTATTTATACTTTTTTGAGGGGAAAGTGCTACTAGGACATGGTTGTCAATATTAGATGTTTTTCTAATTATGCCCCAGTACTAACTCCCCAGATCTAAAGTGCCACTTTAGAATTTTGGAATAACCTAAGAGAGAAGGAAAGTTTTTCTAAATTTTACATATTTTGCAGATGGTCCCAATTATGTATCTTACTATGAAATCCCCAATCAAAAGTGCTAGTTTAGAATTTTTTAATAATCTAGAGAAAATGAAAGATCTCTAAATGTTACATATTTTACAGATGGCTCGTCGAGTCATCTATAAGGTAAAAATGTGACCCCAGTGTTTAAACCTGAAGTAATTGCCTTTGTTGAGGGATTTAAAATGAAGTTCCCCTAATTATTAATGCATCATATTCTTCTTCAGTGCCTTGGGCAAAGCAGTTTTGGTTTTTAAGCAGGTTAAACTCCTGTTTTCTGTCAGAAGAATCATAGTGATGCAACAAAGCAATTTTAGCCTACAAGTCTATAATTAGCGCCAGAGTTCTAGAGTGCAGAAATAATTTTTGAAATACACAGGGTAACTTACATTCCATCTTTGTGATAAGGCATGCGTGGCAAAATAATATTGAGATCATACAACCATTTGGGATAAAGAAACATGTCCATACAACAACTATGGGAATTATTGTTTTAATGGTTGCACAAATTGCTATTTTCTGGAAATAGTTGATATGTGAAGAAATCAAATCACCTGAGCATCTCATTTTTGCATTATGGCTCCAGCTGAATTTCTTGATAGAATTATACCTACATTACTACTAGCTTCCCCTTCTCAGTCTTAAATATAATTCCATTTAGGGACTCTGTTATTATATCAAAACAGAATAAAAATCTAGTTATAGAGTTCAAGAGTCTTCACAATTGGTGCTCTTTGATTGTGCATTGTGTGAACCACTCATCTGACTAATCCCTGTTTCATCTTTATCACCTGGTCTTATTGTAGTGTCCAAAACACTGCCAGGAAGTGATTGCCACATTATGACCTGAGTGGTGTAAGCAGAGATTTGTAACTGGGTAAAGCCTCTTCCCATAAAGAAATCCTCTGCTCAGAGGTCACTCCCAGACATGAGAGACTTTCTGATTTGATGATAATTCTTTCTGCTCTACTCTTCTTCCTCAGCTATATGCACATAGATACTTGATTGGCCCTTATCAAGTCTGATTTCTACGGATATACTCAGTACTCTACTATGATTCGCATATCAGCACTACTAGGTCTGGTAAATGAAGAACAAATAAATTAAAAAGAATAAATGATTTGGACTTATTAAATAGGTTTCCTAAGACCCCATGATACTTGCTTTACTTACAAGTTCCTATCCTTTTATAATGGAAATATAGACAGAGTTTACTCCTGTACACTCAAAATACCTTGTCTGTTTTCAATCTTCCAAAATGTCTTATATGATGCATTTGTTTCTGCTTAGGTAAGACAACCAAATATCATGAATGGGGTTAGAATTTAATAATTTTTAATTATTAAAGAAATTAATAATTCCACTCCAAATAAACACCAAGACATGTTAATAATGATTGAAGTATTTTCAACCCTCTTGGGGACTATTCACTTGTAATTTTTTTTGGACTGTCGAAGACAACTTTTATGATTGGGAAATAATTTAATCTCCAGTTTGGGGTATCATTGAAAGTCAATATAGAAAATGTTTGTCTTTTGACAAGTTGAAGACATATTCATCATTTGAATCCTCTCTTCTCTACTTTTATTAAAACACCAATCTAGCCAGTTAACTTAGTTTCTAAAATTCTAGTGTTATCAGGAAATTTAAATAAATGTATTTTCCAACTATCATGTTCTCTTGCTGCTAGAGAGATGTCAATAATTGACTCATTTCCCTCGGACTGGCACCAAGTTTGTTGCTCAGTCAATAAAAATTAAAGACTATATTCTCAATAACTCATTTAAAAATAATTACTAAGACATTGTTGTAGGGAATAAGTAGAGTCAGAGAGATAGACCTGCAGATAAGGCACTTGCCTTACATCTATCCCATCCAGTTTTGACCCCCAGCACCATCCATGGTCTCCTGGAGCCTCTAGAAGCCAGGGGTAAGCCCTGAGCTTACAGGATGTAGTCCTAAAACAAAATCAAAAGTGGGGGCTGAGGGCTATAAAACATACCCAGGATCAGGCAAATCCTAGTGTCACTGCTGCTGTTATCACTCATGTGTGGGACTGGACTAGATCATCTCTCATGTGTTAGTCTAGATGTGGACTAAGAGACCACATGTTCTCCCCCGTGCTCTTAAGACTAGACTTCCACCAGTGAAATCTGTGACTGAACTTTTCTAAAAGCACAAGTTCACTACTGGTACAAATTAATCTTGCAATTCACAGAAACCATATAATCTTTCCCCTTATTGTATCAAGTGAGAGAACTGACTCCCATTAAAACATGTGAGGGAGGGTTGGGACTCGGGGTGGTGGGGATACTGGGGACATGGGTGGTGGAAAATGTGCACTGGTGGAGGGATGGGTGTTTGACCATTGTATGACTGAAACGCAAACATGAAATTTTTGTAACTGTATCTCATGGTGATTCAATAAAAAAAATTTAAATAATTATGTTGCAAGGACAGAAAGATAGTACAGTGAGTAGAGTTTACCTTGCATGTGATTGACCCATGTACAAACCCATGTACAATCAGGGAACTCGTATGGTTCCCTGAGACCTGTCAGGAGTGATTCCTGAGCACAGAATTAGGAATAAGTCCTGAGCAGAAGTAGGTGTGCCCGTATATATATATATAAAAATATATATATATATATAATCGATTTGTTCAAGCGGGCACCAGTAACGTCTCTCATTGAGAGACTTATTGTTACTGTTTTTGGCATATCCAATACACCACGGCTCACGGGTAGCTTGCCAGGCTCTGCCACATGAGCTCGATAGTCTTGGTAGTTTGCCGGGGCTCTCCAAGAGGGACGGAGAAATTGAACTCGGGTCGGCGGCGTGAAAGGCGAACGCCCAACCACTGTGCTATTGCTCCAGCCCATATATATATACATATATATATACATATATATATACACTAAAGATAACCTGATACTTTATGTCCTTGTAAAGTGTTTCAGAAGAAGGGGGAATGGGGAGCAAGGAAGGTAGCCTCAGAAAAGTGCTTCCACCTTCTGCTTGACCCACCTCAGTTATCCGGCAAAGTTCCTGGACTGGTAAAGTTCTCTACAAGCACCTGTATGCTTATGGCATAGATGCTAACTTTCTACCAGCCCCAGAAGGCAGCTGTCAAGGTACTCCTGGAAGCCACTTGAACTACACTGCACAGGAACTGGCCTCTGCCAGAAATTTCCCGTATCTGTGGAGTCAGATTGGAGTGAGGAAGTTCGTCTACAGGAAAAAGAAAGTAAGCCCTAACTCTGCCCCAGGTTTTTCAGGATCATTGCCTTTTCTTTATGAACGAATGTCAGGAGGCAGATAGTGATGTAAAGTAAATTTATTTAGAAAAATGTAAGGGAAAGGGAGAGAGAGAGAGAGAGAGAGAGAGAGAGAGAGAGAGAGAGAGATTATTTTCGAGGCCCTTATTGTTAGGGTAGGGCCTAAAGGGAAGAGCCTTGGGTTATTGATGTCTTTTTTTAAATAATTTTAGCATGACGTTTTGTCCTTCTTTGAGCTGCTTTTCTGCAGGGATCCATTCTTCTCTGTATAAAATCTCAGTTTCTGCATCTGGGTTGTAACTTCATGACATTGGACTATTTCAAGGCTGGGACCTTGGTGGCTTCTTTAAATCACACCTTGAAAAAGTCATTACCAGGGTCCTCTCGCTGTCTATGTTCCTGTAACAAAATGAACTGTTTATTTTCCAGTTAATAAACACCTGACGGATCATAGAATATACTTATTGCATAACATAATAGAGCGATTTGGATAATAGTTACTTAAACACACCATATTGCTTTTAGAATATATTTTTTTCTAGTTATCAGCCATTGAGGATTATAAATATCACTTGGATCTTCTTTATCAATGAAGGAAACAGAAGCACAGCATTGTTAAATAGAACAAATATAAGGAAACTGAGGCCCAGAGACACTGAATGATGACCAAACAGTTTCCCGGCCAAAATGGCAGCATGAACTTGCTTCAGTTTTCCTAAGATGGTCCCAGCTTCTGCAGACTGCTTTAACAACATAGAAAATGTATTATTTTTCCTATTTAACAAAAATCAATGTCTAGATTTGGATAATAAATACTCATCTTAATTAAGGGCTCTGTTTGGAAAACCATGCTGGTTTTCTTAGGTTATCTTGCCCTTGGGGTTTGTATGTGATGGGAATGAGAAGCGTTGAAAGTGGGATTATATTTCCTTCACAGATATGGCATCAGAAAAAAAGTCCCCATCAAGAACTCCATGATTTCCACGTCTTTCAGACCGAAAACAGCTCTAACTATAAAAATAAAATAAAATTCCAACAATTAAAAATGTTTGATAGAGATTCTTTCATTTATAACACTGCTAAAGATAGTTTCTCATGAAGATCCAATTTCTTTTTTTTTTTTCTTTTCGGGTCATACCCAGCGATGCACAGGGGTTACTCCTGGCTCTATACTCAGGAATTACTTCTGGAGGTGCTGAGGGACCATATGGGATGCTGGGAATTGAACCCGGGTTAGCCGCATGCAAGGCAAATGCCCTACTTGCTGTGCTATCACTCCCGCCCCATCAAAGATCCAATTTCAATCAGGTATCCTATTATGTTGTCTTAGTTGCTACCTTGCTGTGTACCTTTAATTCTGACATATGAGAGATCCTTCTGTAGTTATCCCTTTTCTTCTGACTGACTTCATTCAAAATGATATCCTCTAGCTCCATCCATGTTGTTGCTGCAAATTGTATGATTTTGTTCCTCTTAGAGCGGCATAGCATTCCACTGTGTACCTATTCTGTAATTTCTTGATTTATTCATCTTTATTTGGGCATTTGTGTTGTTTCCATATCTTGACCATTGTACTAAGTGTGATGATGAACCCAGGAATGCATATGTCCTTTTGAATTCATGCATTTTGGGATAGAGCCCAGAAGTGGCATGACTGGGCCATTAGCTAGTTCTACTCCCCCCATCCTTTTTTGTTAGATACGCATATTGCTTTCCATAGAGACTGAACCAGATTACATTTCCATGAATAGTGAATGAGGGTTTCTTTTTCACCAGAATCCCAACAATTGCTGTTCTAGGCTTTTTGATATGTCCCATTCTCACTAGCATGAGATGATATATAATTGTTTGGGTGTGTATTTCTCTAATTATGCATGACAAGCACATTTTCCTGTGTCTGTTGGCCACATCCATCTCCTTACCCCATTTAAAGTTGGGTGATTAAAAATCCAGCAAATTCTTATAGTCCTCACATATATATATACATATATATATGTATGCATATGTATATAAATGTTTGATAAAGTCAAATTTAATCCATGGGTTTCATAAGCCAAATCTGGATGTGCCTGCTTCTTCCTTTACATGAAAATTTAAAAGTTGAGTGTTTTATGAATGATGGAACATTTATTTAAAAGTAGAAGGAAGTGACACATTTTGTTGGCTATTTCTTATAAACCAAAAATATGTAGGATATTTTAAAATTTGGAGGATATTCATATCAGATGAGCATGTGCATGGAAAGCAAATGAGATGAAGTTTGAATCTGTGACCATTCATAAGTATTTAAATAGTGGAACTCTACTAAATGCTAGGAAGAACCTAGTTACTAAAAACTGTAGAAACATATGGTAGTCTCCCCAAATACTTGAAAATATTCAGTGTATTTGTGGAGTGTTTGTGTGTGTATTTTGAAATGACCCCCTTAGTTTGAACAAGAAACAGTATTTTGGCACACAATACACATTGGTAACCCTAATAAAGGAGTTTGAAAAGATAGTGACAATAACAAATGTCAACTATTAATATTATTGTTTGGAGCATTTGTCAAGTTGTATTAGAGCTCAGATTGCCTTCATGAGACCATTTGAGCTCTCATCAATCATGAATCACTCCCAAAGGCAGCAAATCATAATGGCCATTTCTCCTTTAGGACAATGACAAGCTTCGAGAATGTTAAGTTCCCCTGGTGGCCGTAAACCTGAGCAATCTCAGGGGAATGCGATAGAGAGACTTCTTTGTTTTGGTTGATGAAAGCAATAAAAAGTCATTCAATGACTGGTTCTGTTTTGACATCTCCAAAACATCACTAAAATGCTTCTCTATTATCTTTTTAATACCTCACGATAAAAAGCACTTATCCAAGACACATCTGTATTTTATGCAGATTTCTCCCTAAGACTTCCAGTAATCATTTTACATGTATGAGTATGTACATGTTTGTGTTTTTTGATTCCTCTGACAAAATTGCAGTTTGACAAGTAAAAGGAATTTTCTCACGCTCAGGTAACTTGGCCCTTGGCAGGCACTTTGAAGATAATTTGAATCCTATATCTTGTGTGAATGCATAGATGCCTAAACCCTCTGAATGTATGTTGGCTCATAAACAGGTCAGTGTGTTATATGGACACATGAGGCTTCAATGAAGGCTTAGATCCCTCAAATGAAGATCAGGGTTCACTTTGATAGGCAACCTGTGGTGGTCATATATCAGCTTATATGTTTTAGACCCTTAGACATTTATACTTAGAACTAAAATGGAATAGACTAGCAGAAGTCTATCCTTTAAAGGCACATATAGGGCATTACTATATAGACATAGAGACTATACAGACATACAAACTTGTAACTCATAGACACCAGAAGATTTTGTCACTTCAGAAAGTGCTAAACATTCTTAAAGTTTTGTTGAAATGAGCTATATAAAGTAAATTTGCTATGTGCCAAAGAGAGTGGTTGGGATTGGGTGGAAAATCGGAGATATTGGTGGAGAGAAGGTCACACTGGTGGTATTGGAACACAAAATCCTTGAAACAACTATCTAACAAAACTTCGTAAATCACGATGTTTTTAATAAAAAAATAATTTAAAATGCAGGAAGGGGCTAAAAATTCATAATGAATATTTTAAATTTCTAAGCACACAAATTTGATATGTCCTTGTAGTCACAGAATTTTCAAATTTCTGGGTTTAACACCTTGGTTTCTCCCTTCCTTAGTGGAATTTGATTAACCAAAGGCATTGGAACATCAGGTATCTATAATAGGCTTAATCTTTTGAATCCCAAAGACAGTATGCTCTTAAGTCTTTCATTCAAAACCTGTCAGTATGCTCTAAATGTATAACTATAGCTCTGTATCATCTATTTTAAAAACTTTTCATCTAGACAGCCTCTTAAATGTACATTCTGCATTTAAACACTACAATTCCAGTTATCTGATCTGTGCTTCATTAAATCAAGCTACAAATGTAGCACATTTTGTGTGTGTTTTTCCCTCCTATCTCCCTCCAGCTATGTTTCTTTCGATGCAGCTATCTAAAAACGGAGTCTACGAGTATCAAGATAGGATTTTAGATATGCTAAAGCATTCTGATATTTTTGCAGTTACTATATTTCATTTAAAAATATCACCAAGACAGGTTGTTGTCAGCTTGTAATTTATTTAAATTGCTATTGGCTTGATTTCCGTTTTTGTACTCTTAGGTTTAGCATTCCTAAGATCAAAAGTGAATCTGAGTTCAGGACATGCAAGATTTGGGTGGAAAATCTTTATTAAACCTTGTTAGGTCTGTAAGTAATGACTGATTTCACTTTATTTTTATCTTTATAAAAATAAAGATACCTAATGCTAATCTGATACTTTCTTTTGAAATGAGAAGATGAGAATTTTTAGAAAAGCTGTCATGGATATTGGAAATTGCCAGCAAGCTGGTGCAGGCTGGGTCTAGCATGGAGTATTGATTCAGATGTCATAATTAAATGAGCCTGAGACGGAGCTCAGATAGAAATGGTTTAGAAAGATGGATAAAGAGTCAGGAAGAGATATGAGTTAGAGTCTCTTTCCCTAATAGTACTTGTCAGAATTTCAAGGGTGAGAAGTTCTATCAATTGGAACAAGAACGGTGTGGGTGTGATGGGTTTGGCACCTTATCAATTTTCTCCCTTCTAAGAGAGCATGTGTGTGACATCTGTGATTTATTTCCGATCTACCAGTCTGGTGAGCATGAGCCTTGAATTTGCTGCCAAATTACTCTACTCGTCTACATGCTAAAAGGCTGCTGTCACATTTAAGACTGTCGGAAATTCAGATCCTTCCCGTGGGTGATCCCAGAGACACAAAAATAGGGACTTTCTTTTGCTTATGGAGAACCATGTGTTGGAGTTCTGTTGTGGTAAATCAATGTGTATTATATCAAATTAGCCTCTCTCCCAGCCATTTCTGTATATATGGTTCAAACAATAGTATGACCATCTGCCTCTCTTTCCCTCTCTCTTTTAGACCACAATGAGAGCTTTCCATCAATAGAAATATAAAGCACCCTAACCAAAAAACTTACCAGTCTAACATAAAAGCTACTTTCCCAGATTCTATCCACATGCACCCTATAGAGTAAACATTTCTCCTTAGAAAATAAATTCTGATTGCCAGCAATTGATTTCCAAAGGGGGTTATCCCTCCTTCTCAAAAAGTGGGAAGGAAGCTAAAGTCTTGATTAAATATGAGGACGGAGGAGCATTATAAGACCCATGACATACTAATGGGAGGAAAGACATTCCATGACATGCCTTCTGAGAAGAAAGACACACTTATCTCCGCTATAGTTTTCGGGAGATCCACCCAGCAGCCAACTTTGGGTAGATTAGGTTCTTTCATCTACATACCCTCAATCCTGAAGGAGAGAAGGCAGGTTATATAAGTCTAAAGGGTATCAGGAGCATTGATTATTTTCTTTAAATGCCATCTTTTTTCCAGGCCTATGTAGGGGGGATATCATTTAAAGTTGACATAGCAATCCCTCTGGCTATTTGAAGTGTGACCTTATGACCTGGAAGCTAGCCTCAATCTTTAGGATTTATCAAAAAGACTTTAATATTGCAGAATGACAGTGCCCACCCATCATTTGTTCACCATCTCCCTCTTCCTGCTTTCTCCTCATTATTAGAAGGGTCATTATTTTAAGCCACTTGGTTGCCTCAGGAACTATAAAGTGAGCCTAGTGATAATTCTTCATGACACATATATGTACATCATCTTTCTCTGATCATTTGACCAAACCTGCCCCCAAATAAGATTTACAAGTATCTTTTATTCTTTAGATTTCATACTAAAGGGCTTCTGCAATTCATTTTTTCCGAGTTACAAGCAAAGTAGAAAACCATCAGGAAGTGCATTATTTATTGAGCAGCACAGACTGCCTGACCATTTACCATTTAAGGTAAAAATGTTTACAAATAACAAAAAATGCAGAAATTTGTTCACAGATGACAGGAAGGTCTTCCATTTTTTTAGAAATCAAAAACTGGAAAAATCCTACTTGTCTATTGTACAGCTCTCTAATAACACATATAAGGAATAGGAGGTTGAAAAATTTAAGTTCATCAGTCAAGAACCTGAAACAGACCATCTCAACCAGGGTTTGTAGTCAAAAGAGCTGTTGTGAATCTCAGATTTGCCTCTTTCTGAATGCCCAAAGATTCCCTACAGATTTACTTAACTTCTCTTCCTCCACCAGCTGATGAACCTTTCTCCATGCCCACCCTACTTCTCTTTACATCTTGCTTTCCTCCTCTGAGAAACTGGGAGGAGATACATGTGTCTAAAGTTCTTTGTGAGGATTAAATAAGGGAGCCCTAGCAAAATATGTAGGCTGAACATTTTAGTTGTCAAGGGCTGCTCTTTAGTTATAGGTATGGTTGGAGTTGAAAGTGAAAATAGGCTGGAGTGACAGATAGTACAAGGGGTAGTGCATTGCATGCAGCCAACCTGATTCGATCCCCGGCATCCCACATGGTTCCCTGAGCACTGCCAGGAGTAACCCCTGAGCATTGACAGGTGTGATCGAAAAAGAAAAAAGAAAAAGAAAAGGTGAAGCTAGTCACAGAATTATCCCTGTTATCCCACAAAGAGTGGCCTAATCTTTGATCTCCAAGACGCCTATCTCTTTACTTGCCTAGCAGAGAGGAAATAGAATCTGTTTGGGGAGCATCAACTTAAAGAAATGGGTTTTTTTCTCTACTATTTGGACTTTGCTTCTTGGATCTACTTAGAAGTGTGTTGTGTGTTTAGACAATCTCTGCTGGCAAGTGTTGCTAGAAATAAACAAGCTGTCAGGAGCAAATGATTCATTTCTCATCTACTTGGATGACATCTGGTTTAAGTGTGATGAATACATGCTTGTTTAAATCCTACGTTGACGGTGATGCTATCTGACAGATATGTTTGCAAATATTTTGGGAATCCCTTAAGTGCTTGCCACCGAAAGAGAGCTTATTTAAAAGAGGGAGAAAGTCATAAACTTCAGTCTATAGGGTCAACACTTGTCTCAGTCTCCTTGTCTCCCCAGGCTATGAGAATTGCAACTACACCTGCCACACTGTTTAAAGATTAAGAAGTGGCTATTTTGACATTAAATGTGCCTGCCACAGGCAACATGCTGATGTAGCAAATGTGCAGCAGTGGTCATTGGGACATTTGGAAAACTGTCTTTGTTTAAATAAAATATTGAGAGTGCCTACAAGTTTAAGTGGACCTCAGTATATTGAATGGTTTGTCTATTTGCCTTACTTTTGTAGCTATTCATTTAATAACATTCAGTGGGTTTTATTAGACCTCACACAGAGAGCTAAAAAGAAGTGAAGATATGTACCTGCCAGGGGACTTTACACGGCCACTAGGGAAATAACTAGTCTTAACATAACGCTTGATTATTCAGATTTGCAATGGAATTATGTGGCATAGTGTCTTGTGTGCTGAACATTCGCAGTCATTCCGGCTTGCTTGTGCCATGCTGATATGTTTTGCCATCCTGATTAACCTGAGAATTCACAGTCTTTAACTGAAATATATAGATAGCCATTTATATATTGGGAATTTAAATTCCATATAGATATTCTAAATTATCTGAATGGTGAAAGTTGAAGGCTTATGCATAATGTATAACAATTGCTCGGTGAGGTAGGAATAAACATTTACGGGGAGAAAATCATGTGAAACATGTGTCAAAGCTTAAAGAATGTGTGCTTGATATATAGCCCATTTAATAATATATTTATGCAAAGAAGAGTGAACAAATGTTTCTTTATACACATGGCACCAATAGCTACTATTTGCATGGCCCATTACAATTTTTAAAGTACTTTCCATAAATTGTAACATGTAAAATAACAATCTTAGTTTAATCCATGTAATTAATTAAATTTTTCAGTGGCATAATTGACATTTTTGAGCATGCAATTGCTTTTTTAAAACATCAATAAACAAAACCAGTTTTATATGCTATTTTTATAGTCAACACAGGTATTTCAAAATAATGGATTTTTACAGATTAAGTCAATTATTTCTATCGTTATATTTTGTTCAAGTTATTCTTTTTTACATTAGAAATGTAAATCTGATAGAATACCTTTTATCAGAGCATTCTACCAGAAGTTTAGTGGTGCAACTAGAATTATACTAATTCATATTTAGCATGAATAGAGAAAATTTTAGGAATATCCCGAAGCATTAATGGTAGTAAATGTACATTGAGGAAAAATTTCTGCTCCAGTGAGAATGCACTTTAATTATTGAAAAGAAATCTAGAGACTGTACATTTCAACAAGGTCTTTGAATATGTTCTTCAGATTTTATATGAATATAAAACACAGAAGAGTATATAAATGCATGCATATAAACACCCATATGTATACATATGTTTAAAGGCATACATGTATGTGAAAATTTTTCTATATGTGTGTACACACATAAAACATTGGACATGCGCATAAAGCAATAGTAATTACCTTGAGAGAATGGTATAAATAATGAAGTGGATGAATAAAAAGGATCTTTTGTTTTAATAACTTTCATGCATTATTCCCATCTCTACTTATGTAAAAATAAAAAAAATAAAGAAGTGACATTTAATGATAAAACCAAGAATGAGGAATGGACTGATCTGGTCAGATTTGTTTGTTGTTATAAAGGAAATTTTTAGTTTTCCATCAAGCAGTTTTGTTACCATGTCAGGATAAAGAATCACCTTTCAGTATCTGTATTGTAAACTATATTGCCCAAAAGGGGGGAGGGGAGAGAGAGAGAGAGAAAGAGAGAGAGAGAGAGAGAGAGAGAGAGAGAGAGAGAGAGAGAGAGAGAGAGAGAGAAGTTCCTGATATAGAGGCAGGCAGGCAGGCTGGGATGGGTGTAGGTAGGGCCAGGAGGGAAACTGGGAATATTGGTGGTGGAAAATGTACACTAATGAAGGGATGTTGGAACACTTAAACTGATCATAAAGAGCTCTGTAAATGTGTATCTCATGGTGATTCAATAAAAGAAATAATAAAAAAATAGTGCTTCAGTTACTGTAGATATATATAATATGTATACATAATATGTATGTACATATATATATGACATAGATACCAAAAAATACAATTGCTGAGTCATGTGTTAATTGCATTTTAATATTTTTAGAGGTCTCCAAACAGTTTTCTATAGAGACCAAGCCAGTAAACAGTCTCAACTGTGACTGAAGATTCATGAAGTTTCCCTTTTCTGCACATCACCAACAGTGCATGAAGGTTCCCTTTTCTGCACATACTCACCAGCCCTTGTTGTCTTCATACATTTTTTTATGCGGCCATTCTTTTGTCATTTTGATGTGCATTTCTCTTATAATCAGCAATGATTGGCTATCTAGTTGTCTCCTTGGGAGAGGTGCCTTTTCGAGGTTCTCCTCATTTTTAGTGGGTCATTTCTTTTTTGTTGTTTGTTGAGTTCTATGAGTGCTTTATATAAGATAGATCACTTTCAACCATCCATTTGATGTCAACAGCTCACAAATTCCTGGGAACTCTCAATTGACTCTCTACTCCAATGGCTGAAAAATGACATCTAACCGATTTTGGGACCAAGGAAATGACTCAAAGGGTTGAGCACATGCCTTACATATAAAGATCCTAATTGGATCTCCAAAGCAGATGGTCCCCTGAGAACCCCCAAATGTAATGAAATCTTCAGATCCATACAGGATCTTCTATCATCATGTGACACCTGGATTGATCCCTGAGCTTTGTAGAAACCCCTAAAAAAATAAAAATAACTAAATCCTTGATTATCCTCCATAGAATGCTTCTTTGGCTGCTCTTTGGGGTTGGGTGTCTTGTAAGATTCCCCTGAAAACTTCAGCTGGAAGAAGGAAACGGTAATGACAATTGAGAGGGCAGACCCCTTTAGAAATGTCTTGGGCAACCCCATAGTAGAACAGCAGGCTGAACCTGCCTCCAGCTAAAATGGCAGCTCCCTTTTGTCCCCACTGGCAATGGGCTGGCTCCCAACCAGCATTGCCAACTCGGAACAGGTTGGAGTTGGCGGCTTCTAGTTCCTCATTTACAAAATGGAAACAATAATTCACAGGAAGCATCGCTATGGCTCACTTCAAAAATGAAGTGCTACTTAAATATTTGTGCCCAATATGTTTTCTTCTTCAGATCAACCTTTTGAAGGCTGCCCAACTTTTTCCAAACAGCACATGGTTTGTAGGAGTCTTACAGCTTTGCTCTCAAGTCTGTTCAGTATCAAAACACCCGGCCAGTTTTTAGAGTCTAAGAAGGCATGTCTCTGTTCCTCTTAAGAGGCTTCTGTTAAGAAGTAGGTTGCAGTCAAGAGTTCAATAACCTGACCCTCTGACCGTAGGCTTTAGCCTGACCCATCAATGACAACCGCATTGATAAAGGAGTGCTGGCTTAATTAGAATGAGCTGTCTCTCAAAAGGCTGCCTGGAAATCAACCAAAGCCGCCTGCGGGTCCTCCTCACCTTGCCACTCCAAGGGCAGGAGATGCCTAGAAAGAGCCGGAGGTGTTGCCTAAAGATGAATTCAAAATGCGGAGGAGAATGAGTTGCCCGGTCCGCTACCTGAGATTATCTTCAGCTACAGATCAGAAAGGGGCTTGCACATTGGAACTGTTGGGATTCATTTCGTGGTGATCAGGGAAGCAGCTGATTGATTTTTTACAAATTAGCCTCCTTGATGTCAGCTAGGTTTATTGGGGGATTGCAGCCGCGGTGGGCACATTGACACAGCCGCCCAGGGTGGTTTGAATTCACCCGATCTTGTATGACCTTGGACCACGTCCTAGGGCTCTTAGCCGCTGTCTGGGGAAGCGCGAGGAAGAAAGGCGTGTTTGATTGGAGATTAACGAGGAAGCCTGAAGAATGTCTTCATCTCAGTTGGCTTGGCTGCTCGCTGAGTGTGCCTGCACCACAGGAAGATGAGTCCTTTTTTGTGTGTTTGGAGTAAGCGTTCAGAAAGCCGGATGTGTGACCTGGCAACCGCTGGGCTGCCTTAGGGGAAAGGCACTCTCGGCCTTGAACTAAAGGTCTCCTTAAAATTTTCTTTCATTCCCCCCCCTTTTAATCTAGCCAGATATAGGCTGCAGCTTGGTTTATTGTGAAGTTGTGTTTAGTGTATTCTTTGGTCTGCCATTATTTTTGGTCTATGATCATTTTTAAAGAAGTGATTTGTAGGAAGGATACTGGCTGGTCTGAATACCACCCCAGGTAGGGCTCCGAGGGATCACTGAACTTGCACAGCTAGTTTCAAAGCAGAAACCAGGGGTGGGGGCGCTGAATAATAGTACTGCAGGTAGGGTGCTTAATGTGCATGCTTCTGACTCCGGTTTAATCCCCAGCATCCCAAATGGTCCCCTGAGCCCACCAGAAGTGATCCCCGAGTCCAGAACGAGGAATAAGCCCTCAGCACAGCCCTGTTTGGCCCTCAAACAAACAAAAGCAGAAAGAAATACTGAACCTTCTGGGTGCTGGGTCCAATCACATGTGGATTGTCCTTCCTGCCTGGGAGAATCATTGCTGAAGCTGAGAGCCTTTGCTAAAGAAATTCAGACAGGAGCCAAAGCAGCAAACGCCTTTCTGAGCATGCCACTGCAAGAGCTAATCTGCTTCCTGCTGGGTACTGCCTAAATGAGGCAAATAGTGTATTGCTGGAGTGAGGGGGGGGTGGGGGTGTACCATTTTATGTTGTTTGAACCAGGAAGATGGATCTAGTTTTCCATTTCTTCTATTCTTCTCTTCTGCAGAGCACATTTGGATATGTACTGCTATTTCTCATTTCTTTCTAACACCCTGCAGGCTTTGAGTGGTAGAACTGGGATTGCTCTCATGTCCTAGCTGTGGGAAGCCATGTAAGGATTATTTTTAATTTCTTTTTTGGTGTGTTATTAAGAATTTTAGCAAGTTGCAGTTTGGAAATAACATCCTAACAATTTTATTCATCACAAAGTTAATAATTAATAATGACATGACAGATAATTTATAATAATTTTATGATAATAATTTATAGTAATTTTTGTGACAAACTGTATATCAATCATATACATATGATTGACAAACTATGCAAACAGAAAATACTTTCCAACATGTAAATTAATGACCGGCTAGTAGTTGAATAATAACCGTGATTATTAAAATTCTGCTATACCAGCTAATGTGATAGATGCTTTATATATTCATTTACCAAATCTCCTAAATAAGCTTAGCTCTAGATGGTATTTCTACATTTTGTAATAAGAATAAAGGAGGAGGCATTTATCCAGGATCAAACACCTATTAAAAGAAGCACTGCAGTTTGTATCTGCATCTCCCTGACAACAGAACTCTCTCTCTCTCCAAGATTCTGTGCAGCCTTAGAAAGAATTGAACACATGATAGAAAGTGGCCTGCCTTAAATATTCAGAAACACCATTTTGAGAAGGAATTTTATAATAGCACATTCAATCTGCCTACATAACTCATGGCATATTCAGAGTTAAATAAATCCTTTAGAGGAATCAGATGCTTCTGGAAGCCAGGATTAACAGATAAGATGCTTATCTTGCATTCCTCACATTCAAACAGAAGCAAGAGATGTTTTTGATCAGTGAACAACAGAGTAATTTTACTATTGCTTCCCAGAACTATCTTGAAAAAAATTAAAGACAATGGGAAAAGTTTAGAGACATTACAGACTTCCTCATTAAACATTAGAGAGTTATTCTTCTCTCACTGGGTTCTGTGTGAACTAATTTTTTGTTGCTGGGTGATTGATAGAGATTACTTCCTTTAAAATGAGAAGTATTTATACCTACAGCAAAATTTTCAAGGAGGACGACAAGAATGTGCATCCAATTTTAATAATTTGGCTACTGATGAGGGATTTGAGTTAAAGACAAAATAATTCTTTGGTGCGATTAAAATACAATATTCTTCTCTTTCTTATTTAAGTATTTATATAATTCAGACTAGCAGAATTAAAAAAAAAAAGTCTAGGCTCCACAAGCCTTGATAATCAGAAATAGTCCAATAAAAGATTCCTCGGGCAATATTTGAAATAAGAAATGCAGAATAATGGAGAAAGGGACATGGAAGGGGCCAGGAGATAGCTCAAAGGGTTGGAGCACATGACTTGTATGCATGAGGTCCTGAGTTAAATCCCTGGCACATGCCCATGCTCAGCCCTACTGACTGTAGTTCAGATGGTCACACCAAAAAAAAGAGAAAGGGACATTCTGGAACCCAGATTACCATGACGTGAGTACATACACACATCTGCTTCACACTCAAATAATTATGCAAGCACACACCCCATAATATTCAGACAACCCCCCCCACACACACACAGAGACACATGCTAATAAAGGAAAATGTGCAGATAATATCCTAAGAGCTACAATACTTATTTATTGAATGACTATGGTGTGTCTTCCATGATGCTAAGCTTTTCCTCCCTTGAAAGCATTATTCTATCCTGTTAGACCCCCCATAGAAGCTGTTGGGATCACCGCCTTTCTACAGCCAAGGAGTTGAACTCAGAGAAATACAGTAGGTAAGAAGGAAGGAAAGAGGGTGGCTCTGGAATGCAGGGAGACTAAATGCCCCTGAAGCTAGATTCTCTTCCTTAGGCAGTTTTTTCTTTCTGCCATGCAACCAGGCAGAACTCTACTCAGTTAACCAATTGTGATACAAATAATGGTGCTGAGATGCCTCCAGGACCAGGTGACTATGGATGCTGTCCCCAGTGTCTCCTATAAAGCTGGCCAATCTTCTTGTCTACACTGATGTTTTTGTACTATAACAAAGACATCCTCAGTACATGGGGGTACCCTCAGATATTGAGTCCCCTTTAAAGGCCTTTGACAACCAAATACATATATATCTGTAATAGATATAAATCTCAACACCGGGTCTCTTCTTTCTCCATTTTCTTTCCCTGTTTATATCCAGGAAATTCTCTTTCACTCCAGGTCTGAGCCACCTGCCCCTGCTTTGCAGAGCCACTCTCAGCTTCTGTGCCCCTGTCTTTTATTTCAGCACAAGTGATCAGGTGCTGACTGATTGTTTACCTCCTTGTCCCACCCAGGGGCCAGGACTGCAGTCTTATTTCCTCGTTTGCAAGCAATCAGCATGCTGACATATTAAGATTTGTTGGTGGGAATGCTGACTGGTACAACCATTCTGCAAAATTGGGGTGCATCTCAAAAAGCTAGGGATTGAGCTCTCATATGATTGATCTAGCTGTCCCACTTCTTGATGTTTACCCCAAAGATCCAAAAATTATTCAGAAAAGACAGTTTTACTCCTATGTTTATTGCAGCCTAGTCTCCATAGCCCACATCTGGAAATTACTCAAGTGTCCAAGACAAATGACTGAGTAAAGAAACTGCGGTGGTACATATACACAATGGACTACGACTTGACTATAAGAAAAGATGAAATCATGTAATTTGCCACTACGTGGATGAAGCTGTAGCTTACTTGAGAGACGAGAGCCAGGAAGAAGAGGGACAGATCCAGGAGGAGTTCTCTCCTGTGTGGGGTTCAAAGAAGCATAGTTAATGAGCAACAAATGACCAAAAGCAACAGAATCTAACAACTAGTCTGCAGAACAGAGCTTACCATGGTAGTGAGATGTGCAGGGGGAGTGGGGATATCAAGGAGGGGAGGAGGGGATAAATCTGAGGATCCTGAACAATGGTGGGAACAATGGTGAGAACTGACACATTGATGGGAGGTGTGTAATGTTGTATAAATGAGTCTCCCAGTGACTGTGTTGTAAAATTATAAAGCACAGTCACTTTATCATTTATTGCAAAATTATAAAGCACAAAATTAAATGAGGTTGAATTTACAACAGAAAGAAACTCAAATACGTGACTTTTCATGACTGAATAAATTCGTTCTGTGGTTGTTCTCTTTCCCACTTTCCTTGGGGCTGCATTTGGCAGTAGATGTGATTTAAATCAGAATTGACTTTCAGGTTCCTGCAAAAGAATTTGTCAAGGAATTCTTTTCCATTTTGTTCTTCTTCATGCTAGTCCCACTCCAGACTGTTCTGTTTTATTTGTTCATTTCCCAACAAAGTTTTCTGAGAGCTAGGTGCCTGGGCCACATATCAGGGGTTAGTGACCCGGGTCAACCGCATGTAGCTCGGTAAGGCACGTTGCTTTTGACAGCTTCTCTAGCTATTAGAGTAACACAGTCTCCCCCCAGCTTAAGTGAAGAAGGCAGCAGGTAGCCTCTTTTATGCAGAGCCTATGTAAGCTCGAGGTCAGCTCCTACTATGTGCCCTTTCTTTGGTTGCTATTGAAAAATTTATCATGTCATTAATAGACTCACATCCTGCTATGAATGATGTGAGTCTTAACTGTGAGTATGTCCAGATTAGTTTTTATTTAACCTGCGAGAAAGCAAGGTGTACATCAGGAAGAGGAAACAATGGCTTCATCAGTCTGTTTGGGAAATAGGAAAATCTGTTATAAATTGTAAAACATCATTGAGCTGGAAAATTCTTGGCACCACTACAGAGGATGGGATGGGGGGATGGGAGGGATATTGGGATCATTGGTGGTGGAGAATTGGCGCTGGTGGAGGGATGGGTACTCGAGCATTGTATGACTGAAACACAAGCTTGAAAAGTTGTAAGTCTGTAACTATATCTCACGGTGATTCACTAATAAAAAGTTAAAAAAGAAAAAAAGAAAAAGAAAATTCCTGCCTAGCATGCAGGCAGTACTAATTCTAAAGGAACTGGAAAGTGGCCTTTCCTCTAATATTTTCTTGGAAAATTGTATAGAATTGAATCCTGGTTCGATTCCTGGATATAGATGGTCCCTTGAGAGTCTCACCAGGAGTAAGCACACCAGGAGTAACCACAACAAGGAAAAGAAAATTCTTGCTGATGCTGTAATACAACATCTGATTTTCTTCATAACTCCAAAACACAAAAATAGTAAAAATCCAAATGTTGATCAAGCCAGAGATGAAACTCCGTGAGCATATAAACAGAAAGAAGCTCTCAGAGTAGGCCAAACAGCCGGTCTAGAGGCATTCTTAAATGGACTCGACCTTTTTTTCACATATAGGATTATAAAACTGCCTAGGATGTGATTTAATGTAAACAAACCCAGCACCTAACATTTAGAGGTGTTCAAATATTGATTCACCTTCTTCCACACTTCATTTACAAAGTTAACTAGAAACCAGGAGTTTGAAGAACTCCAAATTTACTCTTTGGAATGGCTGGCTATCAGGAAAAGACTCCAGACCACCTGCCCGGCAGAAGGTCTGCCCAGTATATGGAATTCTGCCCTGCTCTTGCAGATAGCCACGTCCACACTGTGCCTTTCAAGCCCCTTGGATCATGTTTGACATTTCTCTCTCTATTGCTCGACAGAGAGATGGTGAGATAGAGAGTCGGGCTCATTACAAGGTTTGTCCCTTTTGATTGTGTGCTGGGAGATTACTGTTAATAGATTCACCAGAACTGAAAAAGAATACTCTCACCTAAAGGTCATCATCATTATGCTCCCAAATAGTCACATTTTCTGTTATGCTGTAAGGAACAAATGGCATTGTCTAGGTTTCCGTCACAAAGAGCCATTTCTAATCATGTTTGTGATTATGGGTCATGGAATTAATTACCTGGATGATCAAGAGAAAAAGAATAGCAGAAAAGAAAAATGCTGGCACTGTTTCTGTGTAGCACATTTCGTTGGCCTTTCTATGGTGCCATGGCATTTTTCATGCTGTTGCTATATTAATGTGTGTGGAATTAGCTGAATATGTAAGGTCTGGGTTATTGATTAGTAGTTTATTGTTCGCAGTCTGGCTTTTCTTCATATTCATAGAGGATGGAGCAATGTTTGTGGGACAAGAACTGGCAAATGGCCACTTTGGATCTTAATAGAGATGGGGACAAGAGGTGGTTATATTTTCTGGTGTTTTCCCTCACATGTCTTTCTCATTATTATTTAATTTTTTATTTTTTGCAGTGCTAGAGATGAAACCCAGGATTTCATACACACAAAACAAATCCTTTGCGACTGAGCTAGCACACTTCCATACCTCACATATCTTATTTTTGTAGCCTCCAGAATTCTTTGATTTCTGAAACTTTTATCAAGCTGGGAAATCCTGCTATAGATTATTTTCCAAAAAGGGGGTGATATGGATATTGACTCAAAATTTTGGTTTTGCCCAGACATTCAGTCTATTTTTTAATTCAGTTCCAAATCAGTTCTTGAAGACCTTCTGCCCCAGATAGCAAGAATAAATATATTGGGCCAAATAGTGTCCCTGATATTTGTGTGTATTGTCTGGAGGGGGGGGTCGGTGTGGGATAGGGGTAGGATGGGGAGGGAGCAGAGGGAACAGGGTGTTAAGGAAAATGACAGGGGCAGAATTTATGTCCTTGTTGTATGTGTAATTACTCCTTTGTGCTTATCTGAAAATATTTATCTGTCCTACCTTGGAAATCTATTTGCCTTCCCTGGAGTCATTAAGAAACAAAGCATGTTTCTCTGCTTTGTGAGGCTTAACAGATTTTGTGGCTTACAGATTCCCAAATCCTGCATCCTTGGTAGCATTTGGAGAGAAGGCTGAAGAGCAGAATACACTGTCCTTATTTCTTGCTCAGAAAGAGGGAAACCCCCGGTGTTACCTTTGAGGGAAAGGAGAGCATGGCAGCTGAGTTTGGAATACGATCTATGCCAGGGAAACAGTGGGTGGAGTGGGTATCACTTTTTTTTTTTTTTTTTTTTGCAATCCTTGAGAAAGATGGAAACACAAAGCTTCAATCCTGAGCAAGGTTTCTATAAAAGGAAAGCGTCGGATCTATTCCTGTACTTCCAGCTGCAGTTCCGAGCGAACCGATTGAAAAATCTAAACAAAACCCATGTGAAATTCATTGCGAAGCCCAGGCTCTCTCTCACCATGTCTGGTTCAAAAGTGAGTTGTTATAGCAACAGGAGAAAAAGTAAATGAGCATTTCACGTTGTAAAATTATGCCTGCCTCTCTTCTAAACAGCGCTGGTCCATGCAGTCAAATGAACCCAGAGCACTTAAAGGGAAAGAAGTCCCTTTTAATTGCGGGGGCCGGCACCCAACCCACCTTTAAAACCCAAAGTTCATTTCAATTAACCTTATCCCCCAAATCGATATAGTAAATTCTCTGGCAGGATGAGAGGGAGCAACACGCTGTCTGATGAAGATGACCCTTCGGAAAATATGGTGCCCTGCGTTTCAGCGCGGAAGAATAGCTCAAGTGCTGAGTGGCACCCAGCACGCAGCCCCGGACCCCCAGCCTTTCACCCCTAAATCATTGTTTTCCATCCACTGTAGATTGCAAGCAGCCAAGAGACCTTGCTTTTTAACACTTGTTCACTGACCTGTATTAAATTGGATGTTGATCTGGGTCCAGTTTCCAACAGACGTCTCAAGTGGACGCTCTCTGCGTCCCACCCAGCTTCCAAAAGAATAGGAGAGGGCTGATGAGGTCGGAAAGGTTCCTTTGTTTTATTTTTATTTTTTCCACTTGTGCACACTTCCTACTCCCCTCACCCCCAGTAATTGCATGCAGTACTGTAGGACGATTTCTTGGATCGCTGGTTGTGTCTTAGTTATCTCATAAGGAGCCTATCTCAGGCCTAACACATTTCTTTTCCGTTAAGCGTTTGTAATCATCAATGTTGCAGGTGACCACATTTAAATTAATTTGTAAATATATAAAACAATGAAGGCGGGAGAACCCAGACTGAGTCCCTAAGAGCAACCCTCCCACAAAGCCTAAGGCAAATTTTAATTATTAGCTATAACTGATCTGTGCAATTAGCCTGGGCTAACGTTCCCCAAAGCCTTTCTGGTTAAAGAGACAGGCACACGATTTAGGGACCTCGACAAGTTTGCAGTTGCAAAAATCCATCTTTGTGGGAGAAAAGAAGCAACAATCCAGAAAACAGTCTGCGATTGTTGACGCTGAGGGGGACCCAAATGATGGCAACATCTGCAGGGCCCTATTGTGAGAGAAAGTCAGCCTGAAGGTATTGGTCAGGAGTGACTTAAACCCTCCATATTTGAAGGCCCAAAGTAACCGTTGAAACCCAGAGGATAACTCAGGGGCAAACAGTGCCTGCCTTGCAAGCCAGAGACCGCAAATTTCCACATGCACTAAACAGACCTTGGCACCCATCCCTGGCACACTGTCAGGTGCTTGTGATCCCTGCAACTACAGTGTGTGAGCCCTGGCAAACTCTGTGGCTGAGTGTGTGTGCACTATGGGCAGATGTGCAGTGAGCACCACAACCTAGGGTTTGAGCACTGCCGCCACGTGTGTGTAGTCCTGGGTCAGTGCAGCAACAACAAAGGGATGTGAAGGAGGGAGATTTTCAAAAAGCAACAATCTTGCCTCTGGGATGGAGCTGGCATCCCTAGCCTTGGCCTTGTTTAGTGTCCTGCCTCCTCCCAGCCCCATCTCCAACTCATCCTGAAGGATTTAATAGGATGAGATTCTCTAGGGCTGGAGTGATAGCACAGCGGTTGGGCATTTGCCTTTCACATGACCGACCCGAGTTCGATTCCTCCGCCCCTCTCGAAGAGCCCGGCAAGCTACCGGCAAGTTACCGAGAGTATCGAGCCCCCGAGCGGCAGAGTCTGGCAAGCTACCCGTGCGTATTGGATATGCCAAAAAAAAAGTAACAATAAGTCTCTCAATGAGAGACGTTACCAGTGCCCGCTCGAACAAATCGATGAGCAACGGGATGACAATGACAGTGAGATTCTCTAACCCCTCCTGCAGGATTTTCTCATTCAGCAAGTCTAGGAGTGCGTTTAGGCATCTGACTTCTAATCAGCCTCCACTTTATTGTCATGATCTTCCTGACCTGAATTCCATTGCTGAATCATTTAACTTCGGGAGAACTCAAGGTGATCTGGGATAGGAAGAGGCAGTTCCATTTCTTCTTCAGTGAAGTCAGCTTAGTACAGGTGGGGTGGGGGGTGGGGGGTGGGAGAGTGGGTTTCGTGCATGGAGATGCAAAGTACCTTAAAGACATATCTCTCCTGCATGTATGTTCACCTCCCTTCTGGGCAAGTTTTCCAAGGTGGATAAGATTTTCATAAATTGGGGCTGGAGTGATAGCACAGCAGGTGGGGCGTTTGCTTTGCATGCGGCCGACCCAGGTTCAATTCCCAACATTCCATATGGTCCCCTGAGCACTGCTAGGAGTAATTCCTAAGTGCATGAGCCACAAGTAACCCTGGTGCATCACTAGGTGTGACCCAAAAAATGCAAAAATTAAAAAAAAATTTTGTAAATTGAAACAGTTTGGTATAATAATTCTGTAACTGTTGTTGAGGAACAGACCAATGAAAATCAAAGTTAAATAGAAATCAAAGTTTTGTATTTTGAAGGGATTACTGACTCTTCAGGAATTCCTTGTCCAGAGCATCTTCTGGTACCCTCTTCTGCTCCTCTTTTTGCTTCAGTCAAACTCTTGACTACTCTGCGTATTGGTGCTGTTGTCTGGCCTCTGATCTTTCCTCAGAACTTTACATGATTTCTAGCTCCCATCCCTAAGATCTCAACTCATACCTGATCTCTTTGAGTAGTTCATACACACGCACACAGACACACGTGTCTCTTCCTCAGAATCAATCTCCATTACAAGACCTATTTTCTTGCTTGATCATCATTTCTCATCTTAGCACATGTAACTTTGTGTTTGTTGTAGCCACACCTAGTTGCCTCAGGGCGTTATTTCTGGCTCTGTGCTCAAGGAGGGAACTCCTGGCAGTGTTGGGGAAGCAGATGAAGCAACAGGGAGAGAATCAGGGTTGACTGCAAGCAAGACAAGTGCCTTCACTCCTGTGCTCTCTCTTCCACCCCCAGAAAGTGTTTTATATGCTCTTTGTTGTCTATGCATTATCCTTCCTTCCCTATTAAAATGTAACGTTCGCAAGGCCAGGAGCTAAAGGTTGGCTCTTATGGTTCTGACAACTTCCTCTTACAGCCCATGTGACAGCCAGTTAGTCATTTGCACCTGGGCACGCACACTCTGAGCTGTCTAACATAGTACAGCAGACAGTTGTACACAATCTTGTCATTTCACTTGCATGCTGCATCACAGATGGAGTTGTTAAGAGTACTATTCTGAAGGATCAACGAAGGTAATTTGAGAATACAAGTTTTATTAGAGTTCATAGAATATATTTTCTTTTTTGTTTCTTGTCATGGGAAGAAATGAATTATAGGTCATTTCACATCTTTGATTCTTGTGTTTTCCACCCAGGACATTTTGAATATTCAAGTTTTGTTTCATCAAGTAGATCAATAAGATTAATTGGCTAAAATTATCCTAGATACGCAAACAATTAAAATAGGAAAGAAGCATTGAAATGACATGACATCCTGGGGCCAGGACTGTAATACAGCAGGTCATGTGCTTGCCTTGCACATAGCTAACCCAGGTTTGATCCCTGGAACCTTATATTGTCCCCAGAGACTCACAGGAGTGAACTCTGAGCACAGAGCTAGGTGTGAGCCTTAAACACAGCTTAGGTGGTCCCACGACAAAAACACTAAACAATGAAATAAAAAATAAAGTAACACAACACAGAAAAATAAGCCATATTAAAGGAGGGATCTGGAACCACTGAACACCCATTGCTGGGATGTGCTAGATAGTGCCTCAGAAACAAAATCCCAAGGAACACTTATCACACAATTTGGCATTAATTCTCCCATTAATTTAAATGAAGGTTAAAAAAATTGATCTATAGCCTGTGATGATTAGAGATCACCTCTAGCTCTAAGATCAGGGTTCACACTTGGCAGGGCTTGGGAGATCCTATGGGTGCTGGGAATTGAATTCAGTTGGCCGCATGCAAGGCACTTGTTCCTTGCACTCAGTACAACTGCTTCGGTCCTAAATTGAGATTTTTCTTTAAACTTTTCTGACAATCTTTCCTTTCTTGCTCTTTCACACCCTGTTTTTTACTCCCAACCTCCCCAGAAACATTTTTTCCTTAAAATAAAATAATTTGCAAGAGATCTAAGAAAAGACTTGACACTTGGCATGTGGTGATTCAAAAAAATACACTGTCCCTTCTCACCACCAGACATCTTTATCTGACAAAATCCATATGCTGGACTATCACCATGGCAACTAAGTAGGAGTGTAATTGCAACCCTGGAAAACTAATTTTTTCACTCAAATGGTGGCATACGTTTAACCTGTCTGAAGTTTCAACAAATCATCTTTTAATGACAAGTGTTTTGAAAGGTCTAATTTACTGTGTTTACTTGAAGCCACGCTTTTAAACTTAATAAACTAAACCATAAGCGAGAATGGGAAAAAGCTGCACCGTTTTCTGACCTCTCCTATGAAATTAGACCTC
Source organism: Sorex araneus (assembly GCF_027595985.1). NCBI lineage: Eukaryota > Metazoa > Chordata > Mammalia > Eulipotyphla > Soricidae > Sorex > Sorex araneus. The sequence goes on from NC_073305.1 coordinate 174,704,203, forward strand.
AGCATTTTCAGGCATTGGATAGAGATGTGTGACTCCTTTCGAAGGGTTCCTAGACATCAGCATCCAGAGACCACAGAGTGGGAATAAATAAAGGCATCAGACACACACTTGTACAGTCACAAAGAAGTCTACGGGTCATGCTCTGGCAGTACTAGAGGTTACCAGGATACACCAGGGATGAAGGGAGGGAGAACCTGAGGAAGGGAGGGTCAAACTCAAGGCATTGCACATTCCAGATGAGTGCTCTTCTACTCCTCAGTCCGAGACAGAGAGTACTTCACACTCAGGCACCCACATCTTTTCTTGCTCACACCATGGCAAAAATGCTGCTTCCCCACTGACACAAGTTTTTAGGCCAAAAATGTCAAGCTCTGTTTTCCTTTGTGAAGGCTCAGCCCAGGAACACAACAGAAGGACAGAAAGACAGCAATAGGAATGCACCAGACAAGATGGGTAGGCAAGCTCAAGGGGGAATGAAGCTAGTTTTGTCCTTTTAAAATTTCAACCTTACTCATCACAATCAATCAATCAATCAATCACAATATCCCGTTTATCACCAATTTCTCGGCGGGCTCAGTAACATCTCATTTCGTCCTTTCCCTGAGATCTTAGAAAGCTATCTCCACTCGGCCCTCCTAACAATGTCGCACTAGGGGCTCTTCAGGGTCAGGGGAATGAGATCCAGCTTGTTACTGGATTTTGCATATGAATACACCATGGGAAGCTTGCAAGGCTGTCCCATGGGGGCAGGAAACTCAGAAGATTGACAGTTTCTTCTAGAAGGAGAGGTAAGCTAAAGATAGCTCCTGGCTGCTGCTGAGAGCTTGCTTTTGTCTCTGGATGTTGACCATTGATGGGATTACACACACCTGGGTTCCTCTGCCGGTACCTTCATGCATGAGGCCTGTCTGAACGTGTGGAGAGGGCCCTCCAGCATGGCTGCAGCTAGGTTCTGGTGGTCTTCAGCCTCCAGGAGTTCTGCTTGGGGTGGGGAGGGAAACTGGAGCCCATCCCCTCCGAGGGGCCCCGGGGAAAACAGCCAGGCGTTCGGGCAAGAGACTCTCTTGCTTACCTTACTCATAATTCTTTTATTTTTAAATTTTTATGAAAGCATCATGATTTATAAAGTTATTTATAGTTGAGTTCCAGACACACAGTGTTCCAACACCAATCCCACCACCAGTATCAGCTTATCAACTTTCCACCCATGTCCCCACATTCCTTCCTCCCCCAACCTGCCTCCTTGACAGGTACCTACCTTTTAAGTTTGTTTGTTGTAGGTTGGATCTCATGCTTTCAGTTGTGTTGGTTCTGTGGTTCAGATGTAAACACATCCCACCCCTCTACACCACCAGTGTTACCAAGGCCCCATCCCCAGACCCTGCTACCTCCTTCCCACCTGCCTTTATATTTCTTTCTTTCCTATTTTTCTCAGTGAAAATGAAATTCACTAAAAGAGTCTTTCTGTGTCATTTTATTTTTTTTTTTTTTTTTTTTGCTTTTTGGGTCACACCCGGCGATGCTCAGGGGTTACTCCTGGCTGTGCACTCAGGAATCACCCCTGGCAGTGCTCAGGGGACCGTATGGGATGCTGGGAATCGAACCTGAGTCGACCGCGTGCAAGGCAAACGCCCTACCCGCTGTGCTATTGCTCCAGCCCCTCTGTGTCATTTTAAAAGCAACACACATGTTTCAAGGCCCAGGATTAGAGTGAGTATGAAACAGATATAAATCCCAATTAGCCTTGATGACATTCTAGCATGGAAAGACAACTTTAACCCTAGTACAGCTGATGACCTTGACCTGTGTTGTCAGAGATGACTGATCTGGCAGGGTCAGATGGCCTCTGCCCAGAGCTGCCATAAGAGCTCTGAGTCCCATTAGCTCGAAACTGAGGCTGAGAACAGGGGCCAACAAAGGGAAAATTTAGTACATGCTCCACATTCTTTAACTTGAATTGATTGAGTACATAAATTAGAAACTTGAAAATGTTGGCCAATGTGTTCTCAGGACAGTTGTTAAAATTGCTTTTATAGTGTCCCCTTACCCAGACTTACAAAGTTGTGTCTGTAGGAAAGAATGCTATTCATTTTCTCAAATCTGCTGTCATTATAAAAGAAGTCACAGCTACAAGTCTAGACATTTAGGATTATTTCACAAGGACTTGTCCTTATAAAATAATCATTGTTTCATGCCAGCTGTAGTTTATTGATCTTATATATGATGCAATTATTTAGATAGGGAAGTAGGGTTTTCTTTTTGGGGCAGGCAGAAAAATAGTGTCCTAGACTTGTGAAAATTTATTAAAAATAATAATTTAGTTTTTTACATCGTTTATGGAATATGATTACAGGAGTGTTAACACTTAAGGTTTGGATTTAGAGCATCACTACAGACTAACCCACTTTAAGGTCATGAACCATCTCCTCTTTCTCTATGTCACCTCTCCAAATTCAAGTTTGTACTTCTCCCCTCTTTATAAGGAAAAGAATTTTTCTTCAACTAGATTCTATCATCAGTAATTTTTATTTCCACAAAATAAGAAGGAGAAGAAAGAAATGGAGGACACAGTGGTAGAGGCAGAGAAAGAGATTCTGGGAAGAAAAAGGAAGGGCAGAAGAAAGGGTAAGTAAAAAGAGGAGGCATTCTTTATAGTTATTAGGATTTTAAAGATCTCCTATGAGCAGGTAACTCACAGGAGGGACCATAAGGGTTAAAATATTTATGACTGTGTCTGTAGGGTCACCAGCTCATGAGTACTTGCCTAGAGGAAAAAATTCTTATGTTCCATAGCTTCAGCTTATAATGGTACCTCCGTGATTCATTGTCTTATAACCAAATAATTGGGTAGGGTAGTTCATCGCAGATGTCTCAAGCTATATTTCACTTTTATATGCTCAAGAAATTACTTCTTTCTATTTTACAGATGAAAATGTTAAGTATAGCTTTCAGGTGGTAATGTACTACATCTGTTAATATTGATAGGAAGCTATGTCCTGCGTGACTCAATATTAACCTTTAATATTTATTATGTCGCATAATTCAGTGAACGACATTTCCTATTGATGGGTGTTGATGGCATTTTTTATTGAATGGCCTTCCTAAAACTGTCCAGCTGTTGTCAAATAGGGTAATCATTTCCACCAAAGTGTGGCTATAAGGAGGAAATCTTAATGAGAAGCCTATGTTGGCTGCTTTATCTCTGATGCTTCCGCTAAATACTGTTGGGTGTCAAAATCTTTCTTACCCCATATAGAGAGTCTCTTGCCCGCACACCTGGCTGTCTTCCCCAGGGCCCCTAGGAGGGGATGGGCTCCAGCTTCCCTCCCCGCCCTGAGCAGAGCACTGCCAGGAGTAATTCCTGAGTGCAGAGTCAGGAGTAACCCCTCTGCATCGCCAGGTGTGACCCAAAAAGAAAAAAAAATAGAATATTACCCCTTCAGTGTCCCCCAATATGTCTTCAGAGACCCTTATGAGGTCCTTCTCCAAGTCAGATCAAGATAGTACCTTGTATTTTCTGAAAGAAAATTTTTGTGTTCCATTTTAAGCTTTTAACACCCTCTAATTTATTTGGGGGTATTTTTTTTGGTGTGCAGTAAGGATCTAAGTCTATTCTGGTTTTTTAGGGGGGGAGCGGGGATAGAGATAGGATAGGGGATAGGGTCACACCCGGCAAAGCTCAGGGCTTAAGCCTGACGCTGAACTCAGAAATTACTCCTAGCAGGACCAGGGGACCATATGGAATGCCCGAGATTAAACCCAAGTCAGCAACATGCAAGGCAGACACCCTACCCACAGTACTGTAGCTCCAGAGCAGGATCTAATTTAATTTTTAAGAATTAAAAATTTAAAAATGATTGTGCTTTTATGAAAAGTCATGTTTAACAACTAAATGTAATCCCAACTCTAAAAGAAGCCAGGTTTCCCAGATGCATTCCCCATACCACCCAATCTTAATAAACTTCATAACAATCCCTGAATTCTCGAGTAATTTACTCTTTGTTTCCTTTCTCTCTCTATTTTGTTATTTATATATTAGACACCTTTGTTTACAATACTGTTAAGAATAGGCTTTCTTGCATAAATCATTCCAGATACCCCACCAGAGTAGCAGCTTCCCTCCACCCAGTGTTTCTAGCTGTTCTTTTTCCTCTTTCCTGAGTAATGAATATATTGACAATTCTTGACATTTTGTTCCCAGTGGAGTATTCAATATGCCAAAAACAGCAATGATGGGTCTCATTCCTCTTACCCTGAAAGAGCCTCCAATACGGCACCGCTGGGAAGAACGAGTAAAGAGAGGCTGCTAAAATCTCAGGGCTAGGACAAATGAAGACGTTACTGGAGCCCGCTCAAGCAAATCAATGATCAATGGGATGACAGTGATACAGTGATATGTTCCATAGCATTAGCCTATTTTATTCCACACATACAAATTCCCTTCGAATGTCTACATTGGAATTTTGACTGTAATTGGTAGGTGAATTTGCTAAGAATTGTCATCATTATTACTTTAAGTCATCACTGAATGGTATATGTCTTTTGTCATTGGGCACAGGAAGACTTCATTCTTTTTGAGTGAAACTTAAAAATGTTCTCCGTAACACATACAAGCAGCTGCATTTATTCCTAGGAAACTTATCATTGATTCTGTTATAAATAGCATCATTTAAAATTAAGTTCCCTCATGTATAGAAGAAATGTAACATCCTGGGGAACCTAAATATTGAGAAAATTTAATAAACTCTTATTATAACTATAATATGCATATACACATAAACTCATCAGATAATGACAGTTTTGTTCCTTCATTTCTAATTATGTTTCTTCTAGCTTACTGTGCTGTTTCCAATTTCAGTACCCTTCCTAAAGAAAATGGGATAGGCCCATTTAGATGTTTTTATCTTGTATCACTTGTATCACTTGTCATCCCATTGATCTTCAATTTGCTTGAGTGGGTGCCGGTAACGTCTCCATTCGTCCCTGTCACGTGCTAGTGTTGCCCAATGGTATCTGCTCACTCCAGGAACACGAAGAGCCTCAAACCATTTATTCAGGGTTTTGACGAAGAAGTATGACCATCTCGTAGGTGGGCGGCCACGAGGTCTCTTGACGTCCCGTGGAATCCAATCGGTAACAGCTCTAGTCCGCAGCCGTCTCTAAATTCCAGCAGCCATCTCTAAATCAGATTACATGTCTGGCCCATCTGATTTTCCATGCCTTGGCAAACGAGACAGTGTCCCTGATTCTTTTAAAAAAAAATTATTAGAGAATCACTGTGATGTACAGTTACAAACTTATGAACCTTTGTGTTTGCATTTCACTCATACAGTGATCGTTTACCCATCCCTCCACCAGTGCCCATTTTCCTCCACCAATGATCCCAGTATCCCTCCCCCCACCCATTACCCCATCCCCCACCACCCACCCTGCCTCTGTGGCAGGGCATTCCCTTTTGTTCTCTCTCCTTTTGGGTGTTGTAGTTTGCAATAGAGGTATTGAGTGGCCTTCAAGTTCAATATTCATTGTATGAAACCAATATTTCCATTCCTTATTAAGTCTATTTTGGTGTAGGTTTTTTTGTTCGTTCGTTTGTTTGAATTACAGCCCAGCATACTCAGGTCTTACTCCTGGCTTTGTGCTCCAGAATCATTCCTGGAGGTGCTCAGTGGACTATAAGGGGTGCCAGGGATCAAACCTGGGTCAACCTGTGCAAGAGGGACTAACCGTAACCACTATACTATCCCTCTGGTCCCTGATTTTGGTATAGTTTTAAAGTAAATATTTTATTCACACAATTATTTTCAATTTTTCTTCTTTTACTATTTTTACTACTTAATCTACTCTAAATTTATCTTATCATTTACTTATGATATCAGTTTTATTTTATCTCTCTATTCTCTAAACAGTTTATAAATTCATATGATTTTCTAGAATAGTACTTACCTTAGTGCTCTCTGTTGCACAGTTGGTTTTTATTTCTCTCAACTGTTCTTATTTTCTTCCTCTACTTTTTCTTTTATTCTGATTCTCTTTTACTGACTTAATAAGTCTTAAATCAGACTTAATGACTCCTTAAATCATTATTATTTTAGCTCCATCTGCGTGGCTTAAAATTCTGTTTCATTATAATTTTTCTTAAATATTTTCTAATTGCTATTATAATTCCTTCTATAATTCTTTGAGTCTTTTAGAAGCAAAATGCTTCCTTATTATTCCGTAAGGTACAAAATGTCTCTTCCTGTGTGGTGCATTTTAAGACATATTCTTACTCTGGGAAATCTACCAAAGATCACACACACACACACACACACACACACACTCGAATTTTGTCATTTATATTTTATTGCATTTATTTTTTTGACAAATAATTTATCCCGAGCATCAAATACTAGAACTAACCAATCATATATAGTAAGGACTTTACATGCAGCGTTGTGCTTATAAATGTGCATTATTCATTGACTTGTTGTACCATAATTTGATTAGTTTTTGATTTTTAGCACATATATGTGACTTATAATACTTGGACCTTACAAACTGAGCCACTGTCAATAGCTCTGTTGTTCATCTCTAATGTCTTTAATTATTTGCATAAAATAAACTCTGAGAAGTTAAGATGTGACATCATAGGGTAAACATGTATTTAGTCCCTGTATCTACTGCCCCAACACTCTCATATATATTTCTCTGACTTACCATTCTCTAGAGACAAATGAAGTGTTGATGGATGCATGTTTTATTTATTTTTAATTTTTTAACTGAATCACGGTAAACTACACAGTTACAAAGTTGTTCATGATTGGATTTCAGTCTTATCATGTTCCAACATCCATCCCTTCACCAGTTTACATATTCCACCACCAATGTTTCTCTCTCTCTCTCTCTCCCTGTCTTTCTCTCTCTCTGAGACAAATTTTTAAAACGTAACATAGTCAGAGCTGAACCTCTGATTGATAGGTAACAAAGAGCAATTTCAACAGATTTTTTTAATCTGTGTCCTTCGGTTGTCTAAAATGAATGTGAATGTATTTTCAATAATATATCTATTTAAAGATATTACAAAATATCCTAGCTCTTCTCCTTTTCACCTCTCTGTGAAAAATTCATTTCACAGTGCCTTAAACTACTGATACATCTTTGCTTTAACACACCCCCAAGCATCACATGCTGACTAGTACCCAGTAGTATTTTCCTAATTAATTAGAACCAAATAGCAATATCACCGTAAATGAACATATTGTTATCTGCTTGAGTTATTTTGTTTGTCCATAGGCCCACTAGTGGTAACTTGTAGTGAATGCCTTTGTAGCTAATGTGAATTAGCAAGAGATTTAAGTTTTTAATTTTGTTTGGATTTGGATTCTTGCAGATAGCATTGAAAGATTGATCTTCTAAGGTAAACAAGAGGCTGGCTACATAGTATGATTTAAATTCATTTTCACTAGAAAGGACAGGATTTTTGCTCCTTATTTCATTCCCTGTTCCCAGTAAAATCCTCCTGCTTAACTATTCCTGCTCTCAGGATTAGAATGTGCAAAATTGCATTTCTGTAATAAGAACTTTTAGCTGCAGAGCAAGGAGCCACCTTGGTCATGTTGGAAATGATTCTTTCTTTCTCTTCATGAATGGGAAGGGTTTTGTAAGCATATCTAACATCTTCACAAGCTGTTATCTGCCAGTTGTATTGTGTACAAGTGCATGAAGTTTACTCATAATAATAAAAATCCTGCTAAAATGTTCTGTTTGCTAACTTCTATCATCAAGGCTATTTGGGTTGTAAGTTTTGTTGAAAAAAGAAACAAGGGCTTGAATGCTAAAAAGGGGCTCCAACTAATGTCAGTGTTTGAAAATTATAAGGGGTTGGCAATTGCATAAAAATCCCTGTTCTCTGAACACTGGGAGATGTGGATGGGGAAAGGTTGGAATTATTACTCATCTCATCAATGTCTAACTATTCTCCGACACTGATGGTTTTTTTCTCCTTGCTCATATTGATCATTTCATTACCATAAGGGCCTTTCAAAGATTTTTTTACATTGGTTTTCCTTGTGGACTTGAGCCTAACAATATGAGGAATATTGAATTTCTACAAAGTCAATCCCATATAAAACTGAGTTGAGAATGGAACAGATGATTACTCTTAATTTGGTATGAAATTGCACACAGGCTCATAAATTTCAATGTGGTCAGTGAAAATCAAGCGAAGAAACACTATATATATTAGGAGTAAGATTTTAAACAACATCCCTATTTTTTTGATACATTACTGACTTATTTGTATAATGTTTTAAGGTTTTTTATTGAGGTAACATTGGTTTACAAAAATGTTTTAGGGATACAATATTACAATACCATATCCACCACCATAGAGCATTATCCTTCCACCACTGTCCATGGACCCCTTCCTCCTACCACCTTGCTTAGAAACCTCAGTTCTAAGGTCAGAATCTTCTTGAGTGAGACCTTCCAGCATTTGTTTTTCTCCTTCAGAATTGTTTGTTTCACTTAGCATGACACCCTCAAGTTTCATTCCTCTATGTTGTATCAAAAGGCAAGATTTCATCTTTTCTCATAGTAATATTCTAATGTGTGTATTCTAAGATGATTTTGTTTTCTAGTCCAAATATAAATTGCTGCTGTTCTTATTCGTTGAAGGAACTAAATAGTCATTTTCAGGGCAAGATTTAAGTAGCATTTAAAAATTTGCACTTAAAATATTCTCCATGTGATTTACTTAAACTAAGGGTTTTTTGAGTGCTAATTCTAACTTGATGTACTTTGAGTGTCGTCTAGGAATCTACCTTACCAACTAGCACCCCATAAGATTCAATTTGGGTGACCCTGAGAAAAACACTATTAGAATTTGTTTTTAAAATTTAAAAATTACCTGCTTTGGGGGTGGGCTTGGGTGGTATGGGAAAACTTAAAATAATGGTTATGTGAGGGTGTAATGGTGGTGGAACCGGTGTTGGAATATTGAATGTAATAAATTATTGTGAACAATTTTATAAAAATAAAATACATTTTTTTTGCTTTTTGGGTCACACCGGTGATGCACAGGGGTTACTCCTGGCTCTGCACTCAGGAATTACCCCTGGCGGTGCTCAGGGGACTGTATGGGATGCTGGGAATCGAACCCAGGTTGGCTGCGTGCAAGGCAAACGCCCTACCTGCTGTGCTATTGCTCCAGCCCCAAAACTACATTTTTTAAAAGATAAGTTAAAAATTAAGATAATAATTGTGTAAAGAAAACAAATGGCAAATGTTGGCTTTTTTTTTTTTTTTTTTGCTTTTTTGGGTCACAGTTGGTGATGCTCATGGGTTACTCCTGGCTTTGCACTCAGGAATTACTCCTGGTATTGCTCAGGGGACCATATGGGAAGCCAAGGATTGAAATTGGGCTGACCACACTCCAAGCAATCACCCTGCTCTCTGTACTATTGCTCTGGTCCCAAATCCTGGTTTCTTACATAACTAATTCTAGAATAATCTGACAAAAGTTCTGATTCTTTAAAAAAAAACATAGTAGATATACTTCAAGGTCTTCAGTCAGCAACCCATGCTGGGACTAAATGATGGCAGAACGAAGTGATTGTCCTGTCTGTGTATCTTTTTCCTCTCACTCCAATTTGAGGAATGGGTGATGGGTGGGGAGGGGGAGCAAAACCTCTACCACCTGAAGACAGTGGAGATAAAGCAAAACAATCAGGAGACTGCTTTGTAAATTCAAATTGGCGTCATCCGAGTCAATTCTCAGATAAAGCTTAATTCTTCCTAGTGGCTGAATTTAATATGCCATAATCACAAGTGTACAAGCTTCAAACACAGATTCTAAACAATATAATTGAAGCTTCTTAGAAGCTTGAAAGTTAACTCAGGGGCACAGACGCAGCACATAGAAACCAACCCTGAGGGACTGTTTTGAAAAGGAGTCTCGCTCTTTCCTTGGCTGCTGAACCTTTCAGGGTTTGGAAACTTCCAACAGAAGCCCTTCTGACTCCTTAGTTCTACTTCACAACTTCTGCTGAGATGAAACAACTGATGAAGTTTATGCTGTTTCATCCTATGCTTCTTTACTCAGCATCCATTTTTACCGAGAGATTTCAATTTCAGAAATAACAATGAATATCCTGTTAAGATGGTTCTTCCAACCTGTTCATCTTTCTCAGTGGAGAATCTCAGAATACATATAGGAGGCTATATAACAGGACTGGCCTCTTTGGGGGAGATCTTCAGGTAGCCCTTGAGTTAATCTTGGCATAAATCTTTTTTATGTTTCTACGGATGTGAAGAGATAATGTCATCCCGTTGCTCACCGATTTGTTCGAGCGGGCACCAGTAACGTCTCTCATTGAGAGACTTATTGTTACTGTTTTTGGCATATCCAATACACCACGGGAAGCTTGCCAGGCTCTGTCGTTCGGGTTTGATACTCTCGGTAGCTTGCTGGGCTCTCCGAGAGGGGCGAAGGAATCGAACACGGGTTGGCTGCGTGAAAGGCGAAAGCCCAACCGCTGTGCTATCGCTCCAGCCTATACCTAGATTTAAAAATAAACTAAGGTTCCATCATTTCTTGTGGCAAAATATAGTATGGTAATATCTACTAGCAGTTACTTTCTAGAAATGGCAGGGCTAAAGATTTTGTGGATGGGAATGTCTTCAGAGGTGAACAGATATTCCACTGTCCTGTTTGTACTGCTAGATACAGACTCAAGGATACCAAAAATGGTTTATGAAGGAAAGCTTATTTTTTTTCTTTTTTTTTTTTTAATTTTTTTTTAATTTATTTATTTTTAATTAGAGAATCACCATGAGGGTACAGTTACAGATTTATACACTTTTGTGCTTATACTTCCCTCATACAAAGTTTGGAACCCATCCCTTCACCAGTGCCCATTCTCCACCACCCGTAAACCCAGTGTCCCTCCCACCCTCCCCAATACCATCTCCCCCCCACCCCACCCTGCCACTGTGGCAAGGCATTCCCTTCTGTTTTCTCTCTCTAATTAGCTGTTGTGGTTTGCAATAAAGGTGTTGAGTGGCCGCTGTGCTCAGTCTCTAGCCCTCATTCAGCCCGCAACTCCCTTCCCCCACATGGCCTTCGACTACAATGTAGTTGGTGATCGCTTCTCTGAGTTGACCTTTCCCCGGAACGTGAGGCCAGCCTCGAAGCCATGGAGTCAACCTCCTGGTACTTATTTCTACAGTTCTTGGGTGTTAGTCTCCCACTCTGTTATTCTATATACCATAGATGAGTGCAATCTTTCTATGTCTGTCTCTCTCTTTCTGACTCATTTCACTCAGCATGAAACTTTTCATGCCCATCCACTTGACTACAAAATTCTTGACCTCCTTTTTTCTAACAGCTGCATAGTATTCCATTGTATAGATGTACCAAAGTTTCCTCAACCAGTCATCCATTCTGGGGCATTCGGGTTTTTTCCAGATTCTGGCTATTGTAAACAGTGCTGCGATGAACATACATGTGCAGATGTTGTTTCGATTGTACTTTTTTGCCTCTCTGGGATATATTCCCAGCAGTGGTATTGCTGGGTCAAATGGGAATTCAATATCTAATTTTTTGAGAGTCGAAGGAAAGCTTATTTTATGGCATCAAGTTCACTGGACTTTGTTCCTTGAGTGGCCCATGCTGTCAGATGATCTTGAGAAGTTTTGAAAGTGTATCTCAAGAAACAGCATTTAAATCAAAGGTCAATACTCAGCATGAGATGTTCCTCTTTGCTTTAACCAGGGAGATTTCTCCTTGTAAGAGTAGGCCACTGTAGACCCCCCTGAGATTTACTTTAGACACTTGGATATTGGTTAGTTGAGCTAGACTCCTAAAACCTCTAAAGGTGAAGAAAAACACATTTGATACCATCAAGACTCAAGGAGATTGTTGTGATTTTTCTATAGCAAACATTAGAAGCCAAATATTTTATGGGTTAAAAATATTTCTTTTCTATTCCTACTAGATTTTTCTTTTTTAATTCCTAAAGTTGTGTGTTTCTGCAATCTGCAGTGGAAGGTTTGTATTTATGTTAACATGTTCAATACTTAGAAGTCAGGATGAATGCCTATTATTATTTCAATAAACAAAACAGTTTCTATAAATATCTCAAGATATAGTACATGAAAAAGTTTCAGCTTCAGTGAGGAGCATTTAATAAGGATTTTAAAGGTCTTGTCCAGACTCTTAGTTGATCTAATTATCACTATTATTTAGTCTGATTTCTCCTCTTGATAATCTAAATACTAAAACATTGTCTATAAAGCATGGTACAGAAGTAAAAATTACATCATTTTGAAATTTTATGAAGTTAAGAAATATGGGGGCAGAGCAATAAGACATCAAGTAGAGCATTTCCTTGCACGCAGCCAACCTAGTTTTGGTCCCTGGAATACCATGTGTTTCCCAAACACTTCCAGAGGTTATTCCTGAGTATAGACCATCATCAGGTGTGGCACGGAAGGAAGGGAGGGAGGAAGGAAGGAAGGAAGGAAGGAAGGAAGGAAGGAAGGAAGGAAGGAAGGAAGGAAGGAAGGAAGGAAGGAAGGAAGGAAGGAAGGAAGGAAGGAAGGAAGGGAGAGAGGGAGGGAGGGAGGGAAGGAGGGAGGGAGGGAGGGAGAGAAGAGAGAGAAAAAGAAAGACAGAAAGGAAGAAAGACAGAGGGAAAGAAAGAAAGAAAGAAAGAAAGAAAGAAAGAAAGAAAGAAAGAAAGAAAGAAAGAAAGAAAGGAAGGAAGGAAGGAAGGAAGGAAGGAAGGAAGGAAGGAAGGAAGGAAGGAAGGAAGGAAGGAAGGAAGAAGGAAAGAAAGAGAAAGAATAGTTACTAATATTAAGTCAGTTTCCGAGATGTCATATCAGACATTAGCTCAAAACTTGCCCTTTTATTTAGGAATGTTATCAGACAACTCATATTTACTTTAATTAATGTGATTGCCTGTTCACCACTTTAGAAATTTATTATACTACAGTATGAAATGCTTCATTGATTACCAGAACCTCAGCCAAAGCAATGATTTTTCCACAACTTTAGGATATTATATTGTCCAGATGCTTACATCCTTATTTCCTCCGTTATGGCTGTCATTGTCAAATTACTTCAATCAGTATCTTTTGAAACTTTGTCCCAAGATTTTGTAAAGAAGCATTCTGTCCATCTTTGATTTTGCAAAATGCAGAAAGGATAGACATTTTACAAAGACATTAAGTTTTTGTCAATTATGGACAGAAGAATAACTCAGTGGCTCGGGATGTCTGCCTTGCCAAAGTAGGGTGTCAAATTCAATCCCAGTGGTCACCACACATGCCGAGTGCGATGCTGGCAGCCCTGCTCTCTGATCCCTAACCCCTATCAGTAACATCTGAGCATTCTGCATCCAGATGTGTGAGCATCGTTAATAGAGAGATGCAGCTTCTCATGAGCACATGTGTGAGCACCACAGCTTAAGAGTGGGTTCCCAGAAAGTGTGCGTGCAAGCACCACAACCAAATGTACAACCTTCAACAACCTGGCTTGTGTGCAAGCCCTGGTAATTGCAACAACAACAAAGGGGAGGGATAGAAGGTGGAAACTTTTAAAAACAAAAACAGGGATCCTCTGGGATCCCTGATCCTTTCAATGATCTACTCAAACCCAGTCATGAAAACTTAACCAATTACACCCCAGTGGGAGCAGTATTACTTGAACATTATTGAGGGAAACAGGCTCACTTGCCGTTTGGACTCTGCCTTTGTAGTGTAAAGCAGATTTTTTGAGTTCCAAACTAGGAAATATTGGAAGATACCAATTATTAGCCTTTAAATGAAAAGTAGTCTTCCTTTTAAACAATTGGATATTGAGTACCACGTGATTTCACTCCACTGTTGTTGAATGAATATAGAAAAGCAAAGCAAGGGTGATAGAGAATATCAATTGATAACAAACTCTTGGTACTGGAACACAAACTGAGAACTCAGTTATTAAGCTATTTTAAGAATAAAATTTAAGAATTTTAAGTTATTTTAAAAATAACTTGTCATTAAGTTATTTTAGTAATTGCCCTACTTTTCAAATTTGATATGGTGGTTTTTAACAAGATTATATATTTTTTCTATTTCTTTGAGTAGATGGCTACTACTAAGGAAAACATAATGATTCTAAGGAAGACTATAATTAATAGAAAAAATCAGCAAATATTACTAGTAATTAAATCTTTTATGCCCCATGGTTATCAACATAGTTTCCATTTTTTAGGTTATGTTTGTACGTATAAATCATATTATAATGATTGAATATATGACTATATTTTTGTCTATTTTTTATCTTTTTATTGAATCACCAAGAGATACACAGTTACAAAGTTGTTTATGATTGAGTTTCAGTCCTACAATGTACCAACACCATCCCTTCACCAGTGTGCATTTGTTACAATGTCTCCAGTTTCCCTCCCACCACCTTTGGCCTATTACTGTGCTCTGTTATGAACCACATTTCGAGTTGACTAAACCTATGGCTTATGTGACTTCTTTTTTCTTACACTTACTTACCTACTCATTCATTTACTCATCCCCTAGTTCTCACAAGCAGTGCTTGGGACGCCAGGGAGCTCAGAGCAGCAGTGCAGTTTAAGGGACCAATGACACAGTGCTGCTCATCTTTATGGCACCAGTGACCACCGAGGCTGCACTTGGCAATGCTCAAGGGATCAAGTGGTCCTCAAAATTAATCTGGTTTGGCTGCACTGCAATGCATGTGCCTTAACCCCTCCTGTACTGCCATGCGGCACCCACTTATTTATTTTTAGTCAGTGTTGGTTTATATGACTTTATGGTTTAGAGCACAATTTCACACCTCATAACACAGCACCCAGAATTCTTTCCTCTCTCACAGTCCATTGGTCCCTCCCTCCTTTGACTCCTTTCTGGTAACCGCATTTCTACAACCTGAGCCCAAGAGTTTGTTTCTGTATGGCTTGGTCTAGTCCCTTGCTTTGCTTATTCGACGTTAGGGGTGAGATCCGTTGATACTTATCTTTCTCCTTCTGACTGATTTCATTTAGCACCACCCCCTCTATTTTTATGCATATTGTTGCCAAAGACATTATTTTTTCTTCTGACTTGTATACTATTTGGTTTGTATAGTGCGTTTTAGAGGTTCAACTGCCATAGATCTTGGCTATTGTACATAGAGCTACCATAAACATAGATGTATAGAACTGAGTGCTGAAAAGAGGTCAAAGGGATATACATGATAAGCTTTCAGTAGCTCAATTGCAAACCTTAATACCCAAAAGGAGAGAGAGAAAGAGATAGAGAAAAAGAGAAAATGTCTGCTACAGAGGCAGGCTGGGGAGGTGGGGGGCGCGATATGAGGGAAACTTGGGACTTTGGTAGTGAGAAATATACACTGATGGAGGGATGCGTGTTAGTGACTGAAACCCAGTCATTAACCTAGACATTAACCTAGTTACATAGACTTTGTAACCATCTATCTCAAGATAATTCAATGAAAAGAAAGAAAGAAAGAAAGAAAGAAAGAAAGAAAGAAAGAAGGAAGGAAGGAAGGAAGGAAGGAAGGAAGGAAGGAAGGAAGGAAGGAAGGAAGGAAGGAAGGAAGGAAGGAAGGACAAGAAAGAAGGAAGGAAAGAAAGGAACAAAGATGTGCATGTATGCTTTTTAATTTGTTTTTGTGTGTGTCCTTTGAATAGATATCTAGGTCTTATCACTTTTTTAAATGCAGAACTTGGGTAAGATGCTCTCTGAGGTCCATTTCAGTCCTAAAATTTTATGATTTTTCATTCTATAAGATAAACTAGTCATCTTGGATTTTTATGATCCCACCTGCTAGCTTAGATGTAAGCTCTATCTCATTCCCAGTAGAAAGAAAATTGAATATATTTTATAGGCTTTTCTAAATGTAGTAAAATAAAGACAAGAAATGTCTGCTGAAGAAAATAGTATTTAACATACATTCCTAACTTGAAGACTTTTTTTTTTTGTATCACTCATGATTTTTATTCTTAGGAAACATTTTTGTTATCTCTTGATGTTGGTGAAAATGGCAAAGAAGAATGCTTTCACACTGTCACTGTCACTGTCATCCCGTTGTTCATCGATTTGCTTGAGCAGGAACCAGTAATGTCTCCATGGTGAGACTTGTTACTGGTTTTGGCATATCGAATACGCCACGGGGAGCTTGCCAGGCTCTGCCATGTGGATGGGATACTCTTCGTCTAACTTGAAGACTTTTGAATCATCTTCAGATTACTCTTTGGAAGTCAGTTGTGGTATTTAAAAAAAAGCTCTAGAACAAAAGGCAGTCTAATATAAAAATAGTTCAAGATGGAATTTAATTTAGTTTGGGCTAGAAGTAACTTACTTGCTTGAAGTAACTTTCTGGGCCCAAGATGAAGCTGCTTGCGCCTAGGGTTCCACTCAGTAAATTGAGTCAGAAAATTTTTATGTCTTCACAAATGCACCTTTTGGCCAGAAATATCTCTCTGTTCAACATTACTTAAACCCAATTCAGTTCAAGGCCTTCTCATCCCAACCAAGAAATTTTTTGCCCCAGCCAACAAGTTATTTTGTTTTTGTATAATCCTTTTTCTTTTTTATCTCCTGGAAACTTTCTGCTTCTGTCTTCTTTACAATTCTCTGAAGGAAACTTATCTGCCTAGTACAGTATTAAATAGTCATATTTAATCACCCCAATTATCTTCTTTAACCATTTTTAGTAAACAAAGGAGTTTATATCACATAGTCTGACCAAAGGAGTCTTTTGAAACACAGTGATTCCAATGAAGTGGTGCTACAAAATACTTAAGGATTAACTGTTCTCTAATGCTTTTTTTTTATATGAATACTATGCTGGCTCATCCATTTGGACATTCTTTCTAAGAGGTAGTCACTGTCAGAATCTATAAATGGATAGAATCAAGTGATAATAATAAGACAGATAACTAACCTAAGAATATGCCAGGCATTATTCTGAAGTCCTCACAATGGTTCTAAATCGGGTGCATTATCCTCCTCATGAATTGGAAGAGAGCAAGCAGTAAAATCTATGATCAAGGGAAAATCAGCTGTGCCCTATGCCATTATTATGGGAATGTCTATCATTAGAGACAGACTTTTTTTAACTTGATTCATATTTTTTTCCTCAAGATAAATATTTTATTAGAGCCATGTGATTTATAAAGTCATTCGTAGTTGAGTTTTAGACATACAATATGGCAGCACCAATCGTACCCCCAGTTGTAAATAACTTTTACCAGGGTAGCTACATAGCTCACCACTTGCCCTGGGTCCATCCTGTCCCTCCTCAGGACCCTGCCTTTGGGAGTGCTAGGAAGTATGAGCAGCTGAGGCTTAGGTCTAGAAAACAGATACCCAAGAGGAAAATATCATGTAGAGTCAAATGGCTTCCAAGTTACAAAAGCATAGCATCTACTACTATCTTCCTGTGCCCATACAAAAGGATATGGCTCTGAATAAACTATGCAAAGGACTCAAGGAGAAGAGGAAAAGCATTTACAAGTCAACAGAGCACAAAGAAAGAAGTTACAAATAAGCACAGAGGAAAGGGAGCACTGTGATGGGAACATCCCAATAAACCTAAACTCCCTGAGGCTATGTTATCCTACACCCAGTGTTGACTTCCCACCAGTATCCTCAGGTTCTTGCTCATATCCCCCACTCCAGCCTGCCCTCTTGGCGGGCACCTTTCTAAGTTCAGTTGTCAAAGTTTGGGTCTCTTAATTTCAGTGTTGTTGACTCTGGAGTTTGGATATTTGGTTCTATCATTCCTTAATACCATCTTTGTACTTTACCCCCTGGCCTGGCCCTGCTGCTGTTCTTCTCGTCTGTCTCTCCTCCTTCTCCTCTCCATCCCCCTCTACCTCCCACGTTCACTTCTCATACCAGGTCCTCCCAGAAAAATTAAGCAGTGTGATTCCAAGTTTCAAACTCCTGCCACAGATCTCTTTTCTTTGATCCAGTGTTTGGTCTCTCACGTGTATCTGTTTTACAAGTTACCCTTCCCAATTTCCAGAAGATTCCATAGGAAGTCAAAGGAGACATTAATTTCCCTCTTCTATTGTTGTGCTCCTGAGACGCTTCATCTTGAACCTCTTTTGTCAGTAGAGTCTTGTTATAAGAGTTTCTGAAATTCCACTTCTTGGAGCAGCTGGTGTTGTTTGGAGTTCCCAGACAAAGCTTGCAAAGCTTTGCAAATACTTGCAAAGCTCGGTATTTATATGCCTCGGAAGGAGCTGTCCAGTCTGTTGACCCAGTCAAGACCTGATGACTTTCTTGCCAACCAGTTCCTTTCTAAGCAGCCATCGAGTTGTGCCAAACTAGAGGTTGGTCTTAGAGAGCAGAAATCTACCAGAGGCAAGTGCCAGGTTCTCAGATCACTGGTTTTCTGCTATTCATAATGAATTTAAAACCAAGGAAAACTTTTTTCTCTAGTTTTTTAAGATTATTTATAACATCTTTCCTTCTTGCCACCCCCAACTTATTATCCCTTATTTCTGGAACTTAATCAAGTAGTGGAGACTCCATCATAGGTATTTCCATAAGGTTAAGATAAAGTAACCTGTCTAACAAGTATTTCATTAGGGAGAATAAAATAAGGTAGACTGAGAAATTTCAGTAAAAGTTTGTTATATAATTTTAAATGCTTTAGAATAATGTCACAATATCCTGCTTTAAAAAAGATCGGTCCTTTGTGGCAAAAGTTATTAGTGGAGTCCTTGAAGCAAGTGGTGGAAAATGGCTTTTTCATTACTTCAAAGGCAATATTAAAGGACCATGAAATTCAAAGCTCCTGGTTTTATCACTGACATTTTTATGTCAGGATTTAAACATTTTCCAACTGGAGATTCTTCTAACTCTAATTTTATAGGCAAGACTTTTTATAATTGACCCGGATCATAGTATGATTATTAAATGATAGGCATCAATTAAACTGAAAATATTCAAGGCAGATAAGAGGAAGTATGATCTTAATTAAATGCATAAAAAGTATAATCTGCTTTGGGAGTACACTCCGCACCATGTGATTATTTCTTGGAATATAAACTGTCACAAAAATTCTTCCACCCATTTTCCCCTTGCTCACTGTCACTGCACATAAATAAAACGTTTCCAACATTTTTCCCCCTTAATCTTAATATGTTTATGTGGATGCTTTGTGCAGATGATCATGTTCAGGTCCTATCATCAGAAATAAAAAGAAGCAGACACGCATGGTAATTTACAACCCAACATCATTCTTGTGAATTCAGACTTGTCAATGGGTTTGTGTTCCTCAGAGTTAACCTTTTGGTTCCCTGGGATTTTTGCCATGTGCTGTTATAGCATTAACACTAATACACTAATAATAGAATGCAATCATAATAATGTGATTGCCAAGGACTTGGCCTTAGCAATTTTGCAAATTCCCTCCTTTTCATTTCATAAAAAAATTCAAACCCAATTAAATAGTAATATTTGTCCATTTAAAATAGTATTACTTGTCTACTTGGGATTGGATAAACTAAAAAAAAGTCAGATAAGAACTCTGAAAATTGTTTTCATGTACATTTTATTGCGCCTGGCTCTGTGCTCTGGGCAGGGATCTCTCCTTGTGAGAAGAGAACTATATGGGGGAACTATATGGGGTGCCTGGGATTGAATCCATGTTGGCTACATGCAAGGGCATTACTTGCTGAACTATCTCTCTGGCTCCAGGAAAATTCTTAATAATAGTGAAAAAAGTAGATATCTGTAATATCAAATACAAGGGCTGGAGTGATAGCACAGCAGGTAGGGCATTTTCCTTGCATGCAGCCAACCCGGGTTCGATTCCTTTGCCCCTATCAGAGAGCCCAGCAAGCTACTGTGAGCATTTCACCCACACAGCAGAGCCTGGCAAGCTACCCGTGGAGTATTCGATATGCCAAAAACAGTAACAGCAAGTCTCACAATGGAGACATTACTGGTGCCCACTCGAGCAAATCAATGAGCAACGGGATGACAGTGATACAGTGATCAAATACAAATTTATATTGTGTTTTTTTTATCCCACTTAAACTATAAGCAAATGAGCAAATACTCTTTGTTTCTATTTCTGTAACAACCATTGTCTTGGTTGACAATGGTTGCCAGCATTAACAAGCAGCCAAGTGATAGCCCTTGGGTTGACCCACTCCAGCAACGGGGGAATAAGCTATGAACAGAATTCTATCAAGGGGGCTGCAGTCTTCATATCAGAGCTCTTGCCCAGAAGCAATGCAATTTCGCTTTAGCCAATTGAAATAAAATTCTGGACTTTTGTTAATGATAGAGTGATCTCTCCACTACCCCGGAATCCTGTCACACATGATCTGGACAGAAATGTGCTTGCTGGGCTGCCGCTGAATCACTTCTGGTCCAAGAGAAGCCAGAATGAAGAGGACTTCATAAAGGGAGATCATAATGGATGCAGAAGCAGACATGGAACCTGACCTCTGCCTTAACTGTGCCAAGTACTCAGAGGCATAGGCCAATTGATTCTCTTTATCATCCATGTCAGTTTGTTGTGGTGTCCTATTATTTATACACCAAAGCATCCTACTTAGTACGGAATTTTTAACTGAGGGATGTTTTTTCACATAATGAGTCTTAAAATATTAAACGAACTGCATCGAGATAAGCAAAGAATAAGGAAAAATTTCTCAATTTCTGTGGTTGGAAGTTTCCAGACCTTATTATATAGTCACAAACTAGCTGATAAATTATTGCCTATTGTACCTTACAATAGCATTCAAAAACCATCAAAGATTGCAGCATTCAATGATATTTTTTTTAAATCATGGCTTGAGATATAACTCAAGAGTAGAGAAGATGCCCTGAATTTGAGGCCCTAAATTTAACTTTTACTAATATCCTTCAAAAAAGAAAAAGAGAAGCTATCCCAGAAAGAAAGTGGGAAACTTTTCTAAAAGTAACTTTAAGTAACCATAAGTAATTTATCTTCCTAACTGGGTAAAAAAGTCTTATATAAAGACTGACAGATTAGAAAAAAATAAACCCTTTGCCCCAAGAATAGATCATTTGAAGCAGAGTAATGTAGGAACTGTAACAATAGATAAAGATGTAGCAAGAGATGACCAAATCCTTACTGTTCTCCCAGTAATGAGAATTTCTAAAGGAATACCAAGCCAAGGAGAGATCAGATTCTTGTTCATTGGAGATTTTATGGAAATCTTCAAGTTTTATCATCTTATATATGGTCTCTCAAAGTGATAGATGCCCAGAAATAGAATGATCACTGTTATCCACAAATTGAAAACCGCGAATTTTTCCTCCAAATTATATAGGAAGGGTCCTCCCATGGATTAAGAATAGTGTCCCTCCAAATGTCAGTTGAAAGCAGTCCCTTCTCGTGTCAGGTAAGGATCACTCATTGTTTCTATCCTGCAGGACATAGAATGCAGCATGGATCAACAACCACTGCATGTTATTCCCTCTTCTTGTTTTCACAAATAAAATTTGTATTGTGTCCTGCCACCTTTTTCTACTGCTGTATGTTAGGAAGTACAAGCGAAATTTTGTTTCCCATATGCTTATTGTTACTGAATGTTTGGAGTTAATATAAAAAAATTTTTAAGTGACTTCACATAAAAATTCTACACTTGACTAGGTGGTAATGGGAAGAGATTTATCTCCCATAAGACTAGCTAAAAGCTTTTCAATTTTTGTTGTCTTGCAGAATCACCTACATCTCTTTGTAATTTCTGTGTTCCTTCCAGAGTAATGATATCAGAGCTTATAGAAGTGGTGCCCTTTGGTGTCAGGTGGTTCCAACATTTAGGGGTGGCTACTTCGGTGATGTGGATAGAGGCAGGAGACTGTGTTTGTTGTTTATCAAAAATTGGCAGGACTGGACAAATAGTACAGCAGGGAGAGCACTTGCCTTGCTTGTGGTCAACCCGAGTCCAGTCCTCGGTACTGCATGTGGTCCTTTAAGCTTTGCTAGAAATGATCCATGAGTACAGGGCCAGAAGTAAGCTCTGAGTACAGCTTGGTGTGGCCCCGATCCAAAATCTAGAACAAAGATTGCTGGGACTCTGTGCTTGCTCATGAAGTCATTCCATTCCTCTCCTTTGAGCATCAGCCAGCCAGTCAATCTTGAGTCAGTCACAGGAAAACACCTCACTACAGATGTTGATTTAGGAGAGAACACTTGATATATGTGCCAATTAGGGTAAAGATCTGGATATTTTATGATCA
This sequence comes from Sorex araneus, assembly GCF_027595985.1. Classification (NCBI taxonomy): domain Eukaryota; kingdom Metazoa; phylum Chordata; class Mammalia; order Eulipotyphla; family Soricidae; genus Sorex; species Sorex araneus. The sequence continues at coordinate 174,726,445 of NC_073305.1, forward strand.
GGAAAAGAAAAGCAAAGCAGATAGAGTGCCTAATGCTGATTGTCACTAGACAAAGCCAACTTGCAGAGAAAACAGGTCCTTGGTAAATAGAAGGAAAGAGTTGCTAGAGCCCAGAATGAGATATTTCTGAAACTTACCCAACCTTTGAGTAAAGCAGTGAACTCCTCTTTTTGATTAGGACCTTGGATATGGGTTTCCTCTTGAATATTACTAAAAGCATTTCAACAGACAGGTGCTTGAATGGACACATTACCATAGCGCTTTGCTACAATCTCCGGAATCCCTGTTTTTTTTTTAACTACCCCTCTTTCTTGTGTACCATTTTACAGCCTATAACTTGTATCACTCCTCAGAGGAATGCTCTCAGGCTACTAGAGCTACTTCACTTGCTTCCTCAGAGAGCAGCAAGTGCTTTGGATTTGCATCCTTTCCAAGCCAAATGTAGCCAACTACCTGCCAATACAGGAGCACAAAGCCAAGTATCTTTCCTTGCAGTTGAATAATGTTTCGAGTATAATTTAGACTCTCAAACTCTGCTCTGGGATTTGTACCTTTGCTAGACTTCTTCCATTCCTTTATCCAATATGTCTAACTTGATGCCCAGTTTCTTCTGAAAGTACTCCCCCAACAAATGACTTGAGAGCAAATACTCATTTGGAATCTTCCTCTAGGGCACCCAAACTAAAACACTCACTAATCCCCACTGGTGCCAATTTCTATGTGAAGCACATAGTGCCATGTTGATGAGTGTGACCAACTGTCTCAGCAGCTGATATCCTTCTCTTAAAACTCTGACTCATTGTCTCTCATTCTACAAGTTAAATAAAATACCCGAACATATTTAGCAATAGGACACACGGAAAAACTGAATTTTAGAACGCCAAGTTCAGAGCGATCCTTTAGCACATCTGCCATGTTACATAGACAAAATGGTTGTGGAAGAGGTAAAATTATTGCCCTGGCCTCACAAAAGATGCTCCATATCCTCCATGTTGTTGGTCTGGTTCTTGTTCTTTCCTAGGTTTCATTTTTTTAAATCTAATGAAAATTGTACCTTGAAAAAGAATTGTTGATGAACTGTATGTAACTCCTGCTTTCAAAAAGAGTGCACAGTAAAGTTCATATAAATAATTTTACTTTAATCAGCTTTCAAGGGCATGTTTTAAAACCCGACAGAACTCCTGCAGGGAGACCAGGAGCTGGCCCAGACTTCTGAACATCTGACATCCGTATGTGCACCCTAAGAATATCTACCACCACTTGGTGGTGAATCCAATGACAAGCCGTCATGTCCTTCCAACTCAATGATAATACCCTGTTTTCAAAGCACCACCTTCACGTCTAATGAATAATATAATACAACCATTTTATTTTCTTCCAATGAATGGATAATTTTATAATTATCCATTATAATTTTTAAATGATCCTCCAGAAGAAATGGAATATTTCTATTTGTAAGCATCGTTTATAATATTTCCTTTAACTTTTTTTTTAAATTTTATTGAATCACCAAGAGATAGTTATAAGCTTTCATGTTTGGGTTACAATCACACAATAATCAAACACTCATCCCTCCACCAGTGCACATTCCCCACCACCAATATCCCCGGTATGTCCCCTCCCTTTCCTACCCTCCCCCTGCCTCCATGACAGACTCTCTCTCTACTTTTGGGCATTATGGCTTGCAACACAGACACTTAGAGGTCATAATGTTTGGTCCATTACCTACTTTTGGCACACATCTCCCATCTGGACTGATTCCTCCACTCATCATTTTCTTAGTGATCCCTTCTCTATTCCATCTGCCTTCTCCCCTCCGCTCATGGAGCAGGCTTCCAGCTATAGCCTATTTCCTTTAACTTTGGACTTGGCCAACTCATGAAGTTAAACATAGTAATAACACCTTGTGGATGTTATTTTGTGGCATCATTGTTTTCTTCATAAGTAAGATACTATTAAGAAAGCAGCTTTGAAGAGTAAACAAGAGACAGTTGGATTAAGGTAAATAAAGAAACCTGGAACACAGTAGATATCTATGCAAAACTTCATTTTATGGAGAATGTACCCAATGTCTCTTGATCTTATTGCTGCAGCATGAGGACAAGGTTATAGGGGAAAAATTACAATGCTATCAGCAGCACATTTTATCTTCGTTGGATTTTTGAGCATCAAAATATTACTGTGGGCATGTCTGAAATTTCATATAAGGTTCCTATGCAATTGTTAACAATCAATATTCGTATATAAATTCCCTCTCTCTCTCTCTCTCTCTCTCTCTCTCTCTCTCTCTCTCTCAAGGATAGTTTTGCTCAGGTTATTCTTCATTAAAAGATACTATTTCTTTTGATGACCATGTTTTCTGGAGACAGGAAACTATGACCCAACCATGACAATCTGCATTAACTAAGTCTTTGATGTACAACTCCAAAGTACTTTCCAAATGGATATACTTTACCTGACTGTGTGGACCTGACAGGTCAATGCCCACCCAGCCCCCAGCAGACCCCCAATGGTGTGCTTTAGAGGCTGAGCTTGGGGGCCTTGCTTAGAGGGACATGCTCTAGGGGCCATTTGGTGCCAGTCATTGAACCCAGGACCTGAAACATACAAGGCATGCACTCCAACCTTCTGAGCTTGCTTCCTCATCCTGAAAGAATCTTTATTTTCGCTAACAATGGAAGACAGGAAAACGAGATGCCAGAAGAAGGAGAAGCATGTTGCTCTCCTTTGGCACTCTGACTTGAGGCGCTTGAAACAAATTTACCTACCACTCACTACGGCCTTTCCAGGAAGGTGTTAGATTTTTGGAGTGGGGTGGCACACCCAGAAGTGGGCAGGGATCACTCATGGCAGTAGTCAGGAGCCTGTATGAGATGCCAAGGATCAAACCCAGGTCAGCACTCTGCAAGACCAGTTCCCGAGTGTCCTACTAGCCCAGGAAGGTATTATTACTCCTTCTTGACAATAAACAAATAAACAGCCACTATGGATTTTAGTACTAACTAAAAATCATACAAATAATTTTGTTTGCTACCAAATCTTTGTTCTTTCCCCTATGGTTTGCAACTTTTTCCATAGGTGGAAACGAGCCTGAGAAATTAAGAGCAAAAAAGGTCTGGATTAGTTATTGTGGAAAATGCCATTCACAAACGGACAGAGGTCAGCCCCCTGACTCAGGAGGAATCTAAGAGCCAGAGAGGGGGTAGAGATCACAGTGTGATGTCAAAATAGTGGTGACTTCTAAGGGCCACTTGTCCCATATCCAACCCCACCAGAAGTCAATGTATGGCACGAAGTTAAGAATGACTAGAGATATACAGGTAACTAGGTTGTCAATGTAGCATTTATAGCACTGTACACAGAAACTCAGAATATACAGCAAGGAAATCTGCAGGCCATGAAAGAGAAACAGAAAATGTCCTGCTTGCATACTCCGATTCCAAAATTTCACATTTAAGATCTCCAAATTGGGATGTTTCGTAAAACCTATGGCATCTTTTTTCACCAATAAATTTTAAATTTTTATATAGACTAGTGGGCTGGAGCAATAGCACAGCGGGTAGGGCATTTGCCTTGCACGCAGCCAACCCAGGTTCGATTCCTCCACCCCTCTCTGAGAGCCCAGCAAGCTACCAAGAGTATCTCGACTGCACAGCAGAGCCTGGCAAGCTACCCGTGGCATATTCGATATACCAAAAACAGTAACAAGTCTCACAATGGAGACATTACTGGTGCCCACTCGAACAAATTGATGAGCAACAAGATGACAGTGATACAGTGATGTGGACCAGTCTATCAACAGTTTATTGTATGATTGATTATTTTTGTGTCACATCTAAAAAGCTTTGCATCGAGTGTGTAAAGATTCTTGTATTTTCTTCCAGAGTTTTCACAGTTTCAATCACACCCATCCATGCATATATGATCAATTCTAGTTAATTTTTATGAGATATGACAGTTGAGATTATCTTTTAAATTTCTTTTTTTTGCTTTCCAGCTATTAATAGGCCCTCTGATTACTGTGCCCCTATTTCTCATTTCCAACGCCCTCTCACTTCTTTGGATTTGTTCTGGAAAACCAATCAAGACCACTTAAAGATGAGTCAGAACCTGAGAGATTTAAATGGGGATTTAATGTCTCTGTTTTGACAACACAAAAGTCTAATTATTTTAATGGTTTGGGATTCTAAAAATTTCAGATGTCCTTGCAATAAGTCCTCTGGGGTAGAGGCATGCTGCTTCCTGCCCTCTATTATTTTGCTTGAATGAATTTTTAGTGAATAGTTTGATAAATCATAAGCCCTCTATTTTACTCTTAGCCGTTCTCACTATGTGCCTAGCATATTTCCAGGCATATTAAAAAGTACCTGGTCAACTAAGCATCATCTGCTAATTAGTAACAAATATAAATGACATAATGTAAACTACAGACTATATATTACATACTACAGTTGCAGACTCACTTATGTGCTTTTGTATATTTTATCATACATGTTCCAGTATATTTACTCATTCAATTATTATATAATATTAAATTAGCGAGTCTTTATAGCACTAAAAATTATAAACTAATAAGAATGGGAATACAAACCTAAATAAAACTTGTGACATTTTCATCTTACATTGGACTCATGCAATTATTTTTGTTTGGAAAAAAATAAAACTTGTGACATTTTCATTTTACATTTGACTCATGTAATTATTTTTGTTTGGAGACAGACTATAGGACTCCTAATTTTTAAACTGAAATCTGAAATTAAACACTTATATGTGAATGTTATATTACCATTTTACACATTGGATTGCTGAATAATTCATAGAGGAACTATGTTTACTAATAATTATACTATTGTATTTAAAACCCATACCAATTAATAAAATTACCTTTTGTAAAGATACAATGAATTATTAATAGCAAAACCGACCTTTAAGAATGTAAAATACCTTTCGCAAACCTTTATTTGTGTTTTAAAAAAAATAAGCATTTCTAAATTGCCTTACTGAAAAACACCGTAGAGATAGGAGCAGAATTGCACTACATTTCCTATGAAAACATTTGGATACCCCCCCATACATCTGTACAATCCTTGTATTTATAATCATTCATATTCAGCATGCTCTTTCTAAATATGCCAGTGAAAAATAAAATGATTACTTTTCCTCAAATGTTCAGCAGGCGCTCTAAATTAGCCAGCTGGTCTCTTGTCATGGCTGAAAATATATAGTCTTTTTATAAAAAGTGACAGCAGATATGTCCATGGTCCCAGACACTTTATATGCAAGTGGAAATTCCATGGATGCAATGACTTATGATGGGAGAAGAGCAGAAAGTGTGTGAAGCAAGAGAATCGATGAAAATGGTGTTCTGCACGTCTGGCTATGACTCCCAGAGAATAATTCCTGTTAAGCCAGTGAAATCACCTTGTTTTATGGTCAGCCAGCAAGCTTCAAGGTCCATGTGTTCAGGGTTTTGTTTAAATTTTTATTTTCTTTACTGAAGATCCAGAAGTCATTTTCAAACACGACCTGTTAGGACAATTCCGTGCAGCAAGTCTGTTTGCAAAAATTGTACTCTGACTGGTAAGCCAATTACGAATGTGATCAGCACACAGCATCAGGAATTTCTTTCTTAGGATTGTAGCTCTCTCTGGGCTGTTCCTTTTATGCAACGGCAGAGCCTCTGACCCCACAGTTAGGTATTCTTTTTGTTTCTGCTCAATTTTGACCCATTGACCCTCTTTTAATATTTATTTTTGGCTTTTGAGGTTACACCCAGCAATGCTCAGGGGTTATTACTCCTGACTCTGCACTCAGGAATCACTCCTGTTGGTGTTCAGGGGGCCATATGGGATGCTGGGAATAGAACCCGGCTCAGTCACGTGCAAGTCAAATGCCCTCCCCACTGTACTATCGCTCTGGCTCCTGTTTTATTTTTGACTATTTTTTAAATGACTTTGTACTTCCATTTGGCCTACGTGTAGCTGTGGAACTTGTATTCAACAAAACTAGAAGATGGACCATAAGGATAAAAGACCATCATAAATAAAACCATCTTTTTCTCAGGGCCTCTGGACTCTATGTCTCTCTCAGGTCATGAAATAGTAAACAAATGATGATAGGGTGTTGGTGTAGGGAGAACTTAGCAAGCTCCTTTCCTAGACTTCTGCCTTTAAGACCAGGCAAAAACTTGGAGAGGCTCTGGGACCTGCTCAGATAAAACCTCTACAGAAATAGTCCATACTTGTCCCTCCTTACACTTACCTCCCTCCCCCACCCCCCCACTTCAGCTTCCTTAGTCACAAAAACAAAGAGAACTTTTCTCATGCCATACTTTTCTGGAGGGTTAAATGATGTGTGACAACTGTCTACTGTCTAGAGGAGAAGCTTTCTCAGGAAAAGACACAAGAATTCTCAAGAGAAAGGGAGTTTAGGGGAGAAGAACTAAATGATTCTCTATCTCCTTAGCTAATGCATTCAATTTTTCATGGACCAAATTCCAGTTGCTAGAATCACTTACATCTAAATTTGTGATAGTGGCGATCCCTTTCTGATCACTGGAAATGCATGTGGTAGAGGAAATTACATGTAAAAACGCACGCGGAGGGGGTGATATGTGTGACACAAAGGTGGGTTGAACATTAACAAATCAACAAAGAAGGGTAAGACCACTCCTCTAGGAGATTAACTCAAGGTCAAAATCTCATCTAAGGCGATTACTCCAGATTACTAAGAGATCTGCTTAAGGGTGGGATCCCATCCAGGGTGTGTTGCTTTCTTCCTTCCTCAGCTAGTCATCCACTTAATTAGTTGTAGTAAATCTACTTCTAGTATTTCTAGCAATGTCATTCTGTAGCACAGTAATAGATATATCAAACTTAAAGTTTCATTCTTTCTGAGGACATCTCACTATATATTCCAGACCACAGTCCTCAGGCCAAATTAGTCTTCCTAACCCCAGCAGGGTCCTAGTCTCACCGTTACTTTTGGATCATGACAGCATTTGTCTATGACCATGATCTCAACTTATAGTTGAGTATTATGGATCTTTGACCTGCCCCATTTCGATGCCAGGATAGCTCACAGCCTGCCCCTGGTTCATTCTGTCCCTTTTCAGGACCCTGCTTTTGGGGTGCTACAAACTAAGGGCAACTGAGTTGAGAAAGCAGATGCCCGGGAGTAAATATTATTGGAGTCAATCAACTCTCAAGTTACAAAGCATAATATTAACTGTCTTCCTGTGTCCATACAGAAAAGACATTGCTTTAGGGTAAACTAAGTTCCCTGTGGCGAGGCTGAAAGGACAAACCCAATATTTTCCTACAGATTGCAGGACAATTTTACCTTGCAGACAATACTGGGTCAAGAAATAGCCCCCAAACCTATACATACAAGAATGACAACTTAGATAAAATAGATGAATTCTAAAATAAAAATGCAATCTGCTGCAACCCACCCAATAAATTAGGAGAAAAGAGTGGAAAAGTACATGGGATAATGTTGAGGAGATCTTAAAACACCACTGAAGTGATTACTAAGGCATCAAACAGTGACTTCAGTAATATTGTAGATAATTATGACTCCATTATGAAATTAAGAATAGTGATAGATCATTTGAGTAGACCATAACTCTTAAGGGAATTGAACCCATTGTCTAAATGTTTTTTTAATTTTTTATTTAAGAGCCATGACTTACAAAGATACCGATAGTTGTGTTTTAAACATACAATAATTCAACAGCAATCCCTCCACCACTATTAACTTCCCTCCACCACTGTTCCCAAATTCTCACCCTAATCGCCACTCCATCCCTGTCTGTCAACTTGACAGGCACATTACAAAGTTCCAGTGGTCACCGCTTAGAGTTCATGGTTTCAATTCTGTTGAGTCTATGTTTTGGGTATATGGCTATACCCCTCACTCATATCACTGGTATAACTGAAGCCCTGATGCCTAATAACACATTACTTATTTTTTAAAGGAAACTGACTCCTCAATCCCAGATTTCAACTCTCTACAATTTCTTCCAGAAAGTTCTAAAGGAGAGGACACTTACCAATTCATTTTATAAGCACAGCATCGCCAAAACAGATGGAGATAATCCAGAAACATCATTACAGACCAAAGCTTCTCATGAATAGAGGTTAAAAAAAATATTCTAAAGGAAAATACTATAGAACTCAATAATATAAAAATTATGTTTCATGAAAATGTCAGATTTATTTCAGAAATATAACTGGTTCGATATAATCAATTGTACTCACAGGATAAAAAAAACAGTTGCATGAAAATAAAAACCAAAATGTAGAAAAATCATTTGAAAAATTTCATTCTGATTTCTTGTTGTTTTGGTTGGGCTCAGAAGCCATGTGTTTGTATAGTTGCAGACTCTAGGCAGGATGCCACTGACCTAGGGTCCTGTCCCCAAGGCCCCAGCCTCTAAGATGGTTACTATAAGGCCAAATTCCCAACTTGCGTCTAAGGCCACAGACTCTAGGCCAACTTTCACAGCCTCAGACTGCCCATCCATTGGCCAATGTCAGTCCTGTCTCAGTTATCCATAACTCCTGCATAGGCACCATCGACCCACCATGAAAACCTGACTACTTGTTCTCAATCATCAGAGTTGCCTTCAGAACATTTTGGTTGTCCAGTGGGTTCACAAGTAATTAAACCCTGTGCTCTCATCTTTAGTATTTTTGTTCTACTTGTCTCCTTTTTCATTTCAGATTTTATTTGAGTCTTTTATGACACTGGTATTATTTTGATATCAAAATCAAATGTATTTTCATCCTCTTTTCCTTATAGACTAGTTAAAAATCTGTAGGGTTTTTGTTGTTGTTCTTTGCAAGGTGGGCCACACCCTGTGCTGCTTACTCCTAGCTCTGTCTGTATTCAGGGATCACTTATGGTGGTGCTCAGGCCTTATTCCTGGCTCTCTGCTCAAGAATCACTCCTGGTGGTGCTCAGGGGACCATATATAGTACCTGGGGTCAAACAGAGGTCAGCCTCATGCAAGGCTAGAACTTATCTGCTGTGCTGTCTCTCTGACTCAGGTATGTCTCTTTTGTTGCCTTTAATAAAACAACTCAGTTTCATTGATCTTTTAATTTTCTCCTTAGTCACTATTTTATTTATTTCTTCTCTTTATTTCTTCCCTTCTATTACCTTTGGGCTTAGTTTGTTCTTTTTATAGTTGCTTGAGGAACAAATGTTTATTTTATTGTGAATTTTGTCACTAAATGTCAATTCTTCTTAAAATCTTCAAAATATTTAAGAGCTAAAACACTTTAAAGCTCACATAATGAGGTCAATGTTACCTTGATTCCAAAGCCAACAGCAGCACCACAGGAGAACAAAATTGCAGATTAATATCTCTGAAGGAAAGATTTTAAAGTTCTGAATAAAATTTCACACACATAATTCTACAGTACATTGAAAGAATCACAACCTATGATCAAGTGGGATTTATCCCTGGTATATAAGAATCATTCAACATACATAGTCAATAAATATAATACATAAGTATACTTAAAGTTTAAAATCATATCATTATATCAATAGATGTACAGAAAGTATTCAACAAAACTGAATAAAACTCAACAAAACTCAACATCATTCGATGATGAAAATAAAAATTCTCAATAAGTTGGGTATATAGGAAATGAACTTCATAATAACAAAGACCATGTTTACCAGTGCATAGCTCCTATCATGCCCAACAGTGAAAGGTTGAATGTATGTTTTCTCCCTGAGATCAGGTATAAGACCAAGGCATGAGGCATGACTCTCGCTATTCCTGTTCAATGCAGTGCTACAAGTGCAATCAAAGTGATCTGGCCAAAAAAAAAAGTTTTAAGGAAGTGAAAAAGGAAAAAATATCCAAATTGAAAATAAATAAAATAATTTTCACATATATGATCTTAACAGAAAATTCTTAAGACTACACAGTCTGCTAGAACTAATAAATTTGGAACACAAAATCAGCCTGCAAAGATCAGTTGCATTTCCATGACCTAACAACATCCTATCTGGTTAAAGATAAAAAAAAAAAAATTCCATTCCCAATAGTATCAAAACAGAAAAAAAAACACCTTTGGAGGTAAAGGTTTGTTTTTTGTTTTAGGGCCACATCCAGAAGTGCTTAGGATTTAATCCTGGTTCTGTGCTCAGGGATCATTTCTAGAAGGGTCATATGTGGTGCTGAGGTCAGCCAAATGCAAGGCAAATGCCCAGCCCACACATTCAATCAGCCTCTCATAATTCAAATGGCATGTTTAACCAAAATAGAACAATTCTAAAATTTACGTGGAGCCATTAAAGATCCCAAACAGCCGAGTAAATCTAGAAATAAGAACCAAACTGGAAGCATCACTCTTATTGATTTCAATTTGCATAACAAAGATTTAAAATCAAACTAGTATGACGTTGGCAGAAAGTAGAGACAGACAATCATAACATAGTTAAAAACACTGAAAAAAATCCAAATATACATAGTAACAGATAGTGTGCCAGTAGTACTCAATAAGGAAAGCCTTCAACAAATGGTACTGGAAAAGTATATAATTGCATGCAGGAGAATGAAATCTAGACTTTTATCTTAGAGTGCTCTATTAATAACTCAAGACTGAAGACTTAAATGTAAGAAGTAAAACCCCGAGTACACTGGTGAAGAGATGGGTCTTGGAACATTGTATGACTGAAACCGAATCATGAACAGCTTTGTACTGTGTATCTCATGGTTATTCAATAGAAAGATGAGGGATAATGCAAATCATCCTAAATTACTTTAAGTATTATGATAATTATATATTAAAAGATTAAAACCATGAAATTTCTAGTATAAAATATTACATAAAAGCATTTTCACTTTTGGCTTGTAGTAATTTGCTCTCTATGACCCTAAAAATGTCAACTTTTTGTGCTAGTGCAACAAAAACAAAAATCAACAGTTAGCAAAATGAACAAGAAGCCCTCAGAATAAGAAAACATATTTTCAAATCATATTCATGGTAAGGAGGTTCATTTTTCAAATATATAAGGAAAATAACAACAGAAAAACAACTGATATAATAATTTTCAGTAGCATTACAATATGGTTGAAAAACGTGAAAGGATCTTTTGTAAAAATAGATATTCAACATTTTCCCAAAGGGCAATAGGTTGATGAAGAAGTACTCAGCATTACTAATGACCACTGAAATGGAAATCAACTCCTCAGTGAGGAACTGTCTCAAAAAATATTGTAACAGGGTGCCAGGAGATAGTACAGCCAATCAAGGTGCATGGCTAGCATGCAGCTGAACCCACTTGATTACTACCATCGCATGGTTGTGTGTGTATGTGTGTGTGTGTGTGTGTATGTTGGTACACTCTCTGTTACTATATATATTTGGATTTATTTCTGGTTTTAACTATATTAGCATTGTCTATCTCTACTTTCTGCACCACATGTAAAGCCCTGGAAGCTTCTCAGCACAGCCAGGTTGGCCCTGATGGTCCCTGGCTCCCCTGAGTCAAGCAGTACTGCATCCTTAACCCACAATTATGGACCACCAGCTCCAATTTCCAAGTATCACTGGGAGTGGCCCCAGAGCCCCCTGACTTCTTGGGAATTCCCCTCAAAATAAAACTAGAATGGAACTGGGGGGTATCGTGTTAAGTGGAATAAGATAGGGGGAGGAGAAATACCAGCTAAACTCATCTGTGGAATATAGAAAAACAGAAAAAGGGAACAAACCGTATCAAACAAGGACAAACCTTTGCCTAGTAGTGGTGAGCTGAAAGGTGAGGGAGATCAGACTAGGTATGACAAAGGGATCATGATAGAGGGTCTGAGCATTTTGGTAGAGGAAGTAGTGCAGTGATTGTTACATCAAAGCCATAAATTATAACAGTATTCTAAGAGCTTAAATTATAGTATACTTAACCTATTGCTCAGTACCTGTATTGCAAGCCATAATGCCCAAAAGAAGAGAGAGAGAAAGAGAAAAAGAGAGAGAGGAGAGAGAGAGAGAGAGAGGGAGAGAGAGAGAGGGAGAGAGGGAGGGAGAGAGAAATACAGCAGGAGGGATACGGGAGATATTGATGGTGGGAAATATGCACTGGTGGAGGGATGGATATTGGAATATTGTATGACTGAAACCTGATCACGAAATCTTTGTAATTGTATTTCACAGTGACTTAATTTAAAATTTTAAAAAATTAAAAAAGAAAAATGTATATTATAAGGCAGAAATACTTAGAACTCTTCTTCATTCCCTTGTATCAAAAAATAAAGTTCTGTGGATTTTCACCTTAAACCATGTTAAAAAATATCTATGGGTCTAAATATTGTGCTTGTGCCACCAGCCTCAAAGAAAGCAAGAAAATAAAGCTCTTCCATAAGAACGCTAAAAGCTTGTGGAAGGGAAAAAAGGGAAGAATTATGAATTAGACTTCATCAAAACAAAAAATGTTTGCATTGTGAAGTATCCTAGAAGTTAAAATGTACAAACAGGCCAAAAACATGTGCAATGATGGATGCAAAAATGGATCTCAAAATCAACTGTAGCACTGTTGACCCATTGCTCATAGATTTGCTCAAGCGGGCACCAGTAATGTCTCCATTGTGAGACTTGTTGTTACTGTTTTTGGCATATTGAATATGCCATGGGGAGCTTGCCGGGCTCTGCCGTGTGGGCGGGATATTCTCGGTAGCTTGCTAGACTCCCCAAGAGGGACAGAGGAATCAAACCCGGGTCAGCCACATACAAGTCAAATGCTCTACCCGCTGTGCTATCACTCTAGTCCTCAAAATCAACATTAAAAAATATTTAAATAGAAAAATCAACAAAACATAAAGTATATTTTATTAAAATGTATATTTTTCCATCTCTTCCTTTGTTGCTGATGCTGTTGTTTTGACTTCTGCTAACACACTTTGATTGCAGTGCACCAGAGCAGATCACACACTTTTACACTTTGTTGTGGCACTAGGGATCACAAACGGTAGTGCCACTGGGGTCGCACAGCATGTGGGAATGGTACTGGACACCAAACTCAGGCCCTCGTGCCAACATCCTTGTGCTGAGAGAAACATTCTGCATCTTTCCTTTCTAACAGCAGAATCCAGGTTGTGCTATTGCATTACCTGCTGTTTGGTCAAATACCACCGTTGGGGGAAACTACAAAAAGCATTGCCAGGATTTCTCCACATTACTCTTTACTCCCCCCTCCCCCTCCCCATACACATGTGAGTCTACAGTTATCTAACCATAACATTTTAATAATAAAATCTTTAACTCCACTCAAAATGAGGTCATCTCTACTTTCACAGACCATTCAGATTTTCAACATAATGAAAGAATGCTGTGAGAGACAGAATGGATTTTAAAACCTGTGATTACCTTCCTTCAGAAGAAATTAGTAAATTCACCCTACTAATGACTGCAGGGATTTATTCATGCTATTGATTGGCTTATTAGTAAGCCACAGGAATAACAGAAAATCAAAATAACAGGGTTCTCATTTGTTTTCTTTGTATTCTATACATGCAGTTCTCCTGAATCAAATCAAATAGAAATTATAAGCTGTACGGGGTTCCTACGGTAGCAGGAATTAATATATTTCTCCATTTGAGAATTGTCTGGTTAAAATTTGTCTCCTTGGAGCTCAATGGGTTGAAGCCAGTGCATTCTATTTTTAAACTATTTTTTTATTAAGGTTCTCTGTGTTGGATTGGAATGATAGCATAGCGTGTAGGGCTTTTGCCTTGTACGTGGCTGGCCCGGGTTTGATTCCTCTGTCCCTCTCGGAGAGCCTGGCAAGCTACCGAGAGTATCTCACCCACACAGCAGAGCCTGGCAAGCTACCCATGGCGTATTCGATATGCCAAAGACAGTAACAACAAGTCTCACAATGGAGACCTTACTGGTGCCCACTCGAGTAAATCAATGAGCAACAGGATGACAGTGACAGCGATAGAAGGTTCTGTGATTTACAGTACTGTTGATGATGGTTTCTCATGTCATAATTCTAACACTACACCCATCACCATGCTTTCAATGCAAAGACCCAGGCTTGATTCCTAAGCACTTTTAAGAGGAACTGATAGCCAGTGAGCTGGATAGTAATCCTCGAGCACCACTGGATGAGAACCAAAACCTAAAGTAAACCTATATTTTTAAAATACGTATCTTTTTTACAGGACTCTAGCTGAGCATACATATTTAACTAAACTTGTTACTTTTCACTCAGTCACCCACTCAACTAACTTGTAGCCAGTACCATGTGCCAAATCCGATTCTAGAATACTGGATTTCCAAAAGGGGAAGGAAGCAAAAGGGGTGTGCTCTACCTGTGGGCACATGTGCAATAATAAAGAGTGGGTAATAACTCCTGCTTGTCCGTCATCCAAGAAAAATTCATCATTTTCATTTTTGTTGATTGCATTTGATTTTGTTTCATTTTATTAGGAGAAAACAAATGGAAAGCAGGAATGTGCAGCCACGTGTGGAACTAGTTAGCTATTTAGCACTGTCACACTGTCGTCTAGTTCATCGATTTGCTTGAGCGGGCACCAGTAACATCTCCATTGTGAGACTTGTTACTGTTTTTAGCATATCGAATACACCACGGGTAGCTTGCCAGGCTCTGCCGTGCGTTGAGATACTCTCTGTAGCTTGCCAGGCTCTCTGAGAAGGACGGAGGAATTGAACCTGGGTCGGCCACGTGCAAGGCAAACACCCTACCTGCTGTGCTATCACTTCAGCCCAGCAATTTAGCAAGGTCAGCTATTGGGTCATCTCAATGCAATACTCTGGGAATCCTGTCTCCTGTTTCCTTAGGGTGGGTTCCTGTTGGGGTCTCAGCAGCCAGCCTGAGACGGTGGCCAAATCTCCGCCCCTAGAAACAGGAGCAGGCTCTATTCCCAGGGGCCCAGGGCCCTGTGCCAGCACTCCACCCAGAAAGGCACACTGGTTGAGGAGATAACGGGATGGGGGACCTGACCGTCTATACTTGCCTGAGCTAGCACACCTGGCCTTGAGAGCGGGACATATAAACCATTAGCTAACATCTGTAATGAGCTCGACGAACGTGATAACCAGGTGTGCACGATATCTAAGTTGCCCTGAAGTTTATGTATAAATATCTTGTGTGAGAGCTAATAAAATGAGAGCTGCTTAACCTCCAGCTCCCCTCTCCCTTGTGGTTCTTTCTCCGTGGAGGTGGGGAGTCTGCGGTCCGCAGAGGGGCTGGGCAGAGGCTTCTCCCCTTCCCACTCCCTCTCCTATAGGGAGAAAGTCCGGCAGCTTGGGGGATCATACTCTGGTTTGCTGGGGTCAACTAGCCAGGACCCCCCTACTCCTGTCACATTTGATGTAACTTTTTGGATTAATCCAAGGGAGAGTGTCAAAACCGTGAATGCTGTACTCTTCTTGCCTGGTTCCCAAGCACACCTCCCTGGCTCACTCCAAGTGGGAGCTCGTAGCTTTGCAGTAGTGGGGATGAGACGGGGTGAGTGGGAATGAAAGGATGAACAGGGGTTTTTTCCCAAAATGATCCATGCTCTGGGGGGACATTGGAATGATCCAGAGGGTGGTTGTACCCTCAGAGACAATTGGAGGTAGGGAAGACTCTGTTCATTTGCTTAAGTATGCTAGATTTCTAGAGCGGTCGCTGAATAGTTTATTTTCTGGAAACTGGAATGGTAGGCCAAATAAGATTGGAAACTCATCATCATCCTTGTTGATTGTTGAATTTCTCGAGTGGTCTCAGTAACGTGTCCATTCGTCCTAGCCCTGAGATTTTAGAAGCCTCTCTTTACTCGTCCTTTCCAACGGTGCTGCATTGGAGGCTCTTTCAGCCTCCTATGGGACCCATCATTGTTACTGATTTTGGCATATGAATATGCCATGGGGAGTTTGCGAGGCTCTCCCATGTGGGCAGGAAACTCGGTAACCCTCTTGGTGAACCAGGCTATAAGATGTCTTCCAGGAGCTTGGTTTTATAGTCTCTGGATGTTGGCTCTTGGTGGGATTATATGGCGCCAGGGGCAGATCCTGGGTGTGACCACCTAGCTCCTGGAAAATGGGGAATCTGGGCGGAAGAGGCCCAGTCCTGATCCGAGCAGGCTTGGAGGTCTCAGCCCTGGGTCCCACACACCTGAGTTCCTTTGCCAGTTCCTTCATGTGTGAGGCTTGTCCGAACGTGTGAGCATGTCTGTGGCTAGGCTCCAGAGGTCTTCGGTTACAGGAGCTCTGCTCGGGGTGGAGAGGGAAACTAAAGCCCACCCCCTCCGAGGGGCCCCAGAGAAGACAGCCAGGCACGGGGCAAGAAAACCCATACTCTAGAAATTTCCTTGTTTCTTTTCTTTCTCTCTTTCTCTCTCTCTCTATTTTTTTTTTTACTATTTCCAGTTCCAGGAATCAAACTCAGCATCCCACACAGGCAAGGCAAGTGCTATCCTGCTGAGCGATAAACCCTGCCTCTTTCTTCCTCTTTCCCTTTCTTTCTCTCTTTCTTACTCACTATGACTGACAAAACTGTCGATGACAGTTTCAAGCCTTCTGGGTTCCAACTACAAACCCAACCCCAGTGCTAGCAGCCATTCACTGATGATCCAAGTTGTCCTCCTTCTTCCCACCCCACCCCCCTTATCAAACTTATTTCTGTTTTCTTTTATCTGATTTGCTTATTGTAGTTTTGGTCACATACTTACATCAGTGTTGACTCTTTTGGCTTTGATATCCATGGTTACCTCACCTCCACATCACCAAAACACTTAAGACCCTTACCTAATGCCCATAAGTTAGCACCAGTCTCTCCTCATTCCTTGTCCCCCTCCCTGGCACCCCACTAAATCGGTATTCTCATTTTTATAGCTCAGGGCTAAGGATGCTCCTTGTTTCTTAAGACAGCAACTTGCTTCCCTCTTTGCTCTCTCCTTCATTTATCTGTAAGTTCCATCTTATATACGAAGTTCTACTTAGTATTCTGCTTTGCTTAAACCTTGTATCATAGTTCAAATCATAGTTCAAGCTGAAGCAACCACCAGATTTTGGGGGGGGGCATTATTTTTATTTACTTTTATTGTATCACTGTGAGATAGTTACAAGGCTTTCATGATTAAGTTTCAGACATACAATGATCAAACTCCCACCCCTCCACCAGTGCTCATTTTCCACCACTAATGTCCCCTGTATCCCTCGTGCCAGCCCCACCCAACCCCAACCCTTGCCTCTATGGCAGACATTTTCCTTCTTACTCTCTCTCTACTTTGGGGCATTATGGTTTGTAATACAGATACCGAGAGGCCATCATGGTTGGTCCTTTGTCTACTTTTAGTGCACATCTCCCAACCCGAGCAATCCCTCCAACCATCATTGCCTTAGTGGTACCTTCTCTATCCCAGCTGCTTTCTCTCATGGGGGTGGGGGGGCTGTTTGAGGAAGGAAACACAAGAGAAGGAGAGAGGAGGAAAACACATCGGGGCCGCATCATCTCAGCTATCACTTCATAGGCTGGCATTATGCGAGGTTGAGCTAATATTTCAAATATTTCCTATTAGAAATATGTGACTTTAAATTTTGACTGAATGTAAATCCCGAGAATGCCGTATTCATTAAGACAGCTGAAGTGATTTTTGCGACCCAGAATTGGCTAGGATGTCTGATTATGAATAAGAATTTGCCGCCGAGTGTTGTACAAAGGGTAATGAGGTGCAGGTGGGCCTCTGAGCCCCATCCTCAGGGCTGGGATAAACCTGTGTGCAGCAATGAACAGGGAGAGCTTTTTCCTTGACACAAAGCACGGCTTTGGTGAAACATTTCTCTTCGTTTGTAGTGGAACAGCTTGAGTTGTTCGGAGCCACCGGGTCCTGCCTGAGAAAAAGGATTGTGGTCCATGCTACTGCCCAGACCAGGATTTCTCCATCAGGGGCTCATAGAATTGCCTTGTAACTCACAGTTACTGCTCCATCCAGGAATCTCTTCAGAAAGCCTGCTAAAGATTGAAAATTTAAAAACAATTTTACAATGTGAATGCATACACGTCAGTCATACATATTCAGCCTTCAATTAGAATCCCCTTTGACTGCACCAAGGCATTAAACAAAATCCTTCTTTGGAGGAAGTGAAGGGCAGGGAGAAGCAGCCCCTTGCAATATTATACCCATCAGCCACATACATCGCTCTGTAGATTCCATCCTTAACCCCAGTATTAATTCTCTAGGTCTTTCTGTGAACTACTTTTAAATTAAATTTAAGCAACTATTTGTTCCATTAATCCACGCAGCCCGTTAGCATACTGTGTGCACTTACTGTACAATATTTCAAATGAAGTGAAACTTCAAAGCTGTTTGATAGGTCTGGGGAAAAGGGGGGATCTGATATAGCCAGAAGGAAGGAATAATCTCCCAAGGCTTTCAGCAGGCGAGCTGAGCTAAACTTAGCAGCAGACTTCACTTGCCATTTAACTTTAAGTGTGGAGTTACTTAGAGCAACTTGGGACCCTTCCTTGTGCTGCTGTGTTAGGAATAAAGAGGATGAATATAGACCTGGAATGAATATTTCCCATCTTTCAATCCTTTCCTACCCCAAGTTACCAAGGAAACGGACGTCCCCATGTGTCATTTGCAAACGGATGTTCTTTACCTTGGACCAAGAGTCTGTAACTCGAGGAAGGGCTGGTCAGGGCGGGAAGGAAAGGGGCTGGATGGAAAAACAAAGGCTCAGCCCCAGGAGTTGGTCAAGGGACTTGAGTTGGACTGAGGTTCCCAAAGGTCAACGGGAATAAGACCATTGTGCGCCCTCATTTGGGAATTGGGATACCCAAAGATAGGTGTGTTTCTCCGATTGTCTAAAATTTTACTCCCAGTGACATGGTAGGCTGGACAGAACCAGGTTCTTCCAGGAAGATGAAAGTAGATCAACATGGGTCAGATTTTTGTAGTCAAGCTCTGGAACCCAATGCACACACATACCAGCCTCTAATGTTATGTTCCAATTTTCTCCATTTGCAACTCCTCTGACCTCAGGAGTTCTCTGTAGCTCCCACAATACCTGAGTATATCCAACCCCTCCCACTCTGTATGAAGTGGGGGAAGAGGAGTTTTGTGCTGAGTCCCCACCCTACAGCCAGTCTAGATATCAGAGTCCTTTGACTCTAGTCAATAGTTTCTCTTACTTCCTAGTTTTGGTACACTATTAGCACTGTAGCACTGTCATCCCATTGTTCATCGATTTTCTCGAGCGGGCACCAGTAACGTCTCCATTGTGAGACTTCTTGTTACTGTTTTTGGCATATTGAATACGCCACGGGATAGCTTGCCAGGCTCTCCAAGAGGGATGGGGAAATCGAACCCGGGTCAGCCACGTGCAAGGCCCTACTGGCTGTGCTATCACTTCAGTCTAACTTCCAAAGTTGGAAGTTGGTACACTATTCTTTAACAAAATTTATACATAGACTTTATTGGAAATAATTTATTTATAGCACTTTACGGTCAAGAACAAAAGTTTCCCAGAAACAAATTTGAAAGCAATACTAAGTACTACTCTATATTTATGGAAGTTGTGAGAGTTAAACACAAGCATTTTCATCACATGGAAAGAATCTTTTGTCTCTTACTGTATCCGTATGAGATAAGTGCTAACTAAACTTACTATGGTAATAATCATTCTCCATTATATGGAACTCAGTCTGACTTCATACAGTGATATATGTCAGTTATTGGTATATAACTAAGGGTGGGGAAGCAACAATAAGAAAGAGAAAATAAATACAAAATAATGGATTGTAAAAGGATTAAAAAATGCACTTTGGTGCACAGAAAGAATTGCTTCAGGTAGCATGTGTCCTGGGAGTTGATATTAAAAATCAGGGTAAATCACAGATTCTCTCCTGTAAACCCTAAAATATGCATCTATCTAACAAGGTCATTTCCATCTGTCCTCATTTTCCCCTCGATGAGTCACTGGGTTGTTTATTCAATTTAAAAAACTGAAAGGCATAATCCTTTTCCATCACAGTTGCTCTGGCAATGACAATCACAATCAGAAAGCTTAAGTGAAAAGCAAATACACTCTTTCTAGTGAATTTCCACCTATCTGCTGAGTAAGAAGTTTCCATTGGTTACTCATTCACTTGTCCATTGGGCGTGCATTGTATTATAATTGCTCACGAAAATAGCCTTTCTAGTTTCAAAATTTTTTGTGTGATCTTACATTGCTGATGCTGTAATGGCAGTTTTTCTTTTTATATAAAAAGGGAGTTAGAGGCAGATATAAAGAGAAGCATTTGATTGCCCTCAATCAGATGCTGGCTTTCTGCTGTCATTAAATCAGAGGCTTATTTGAAATCCGTTATTGACAGTAACCCATTCTTAGGCTGCTCCTGTGATTCTTGAGTTCATGTGTAATTTCATGTTTTATTTGTTCTCCATGCACTGCTTTCGTGGTGTGCTCATTGTTATGCACCATTTCTGGGGCGTCTCACCTTGGAGCGTGCCTGGAAAGCTGGCAGAGAACAGAATTCAGTCTGTGGGTTAGCCAGGTGGAAATGACAGTGCAAAAGTCCAGTTGAATGTATAAAGCCAGTTCCTCGTTCCTTCCTGGAGATAGTAACTACTCCTTAAAAATGACATCATTTTCATGTGTTTCACTATCTTTTCATAAGTTATTGATATTGTTTGGAGTCCACCAAGCTGATTTGTCTTTTATTATTTCTGTCAAGATTCTCTTTGGATTGAAAAATAAAATGTTCCTCCCCTTTGGCTTAAAGTAAACTGAAATCTACTTGTTATACGTAGCTGGGAGGTGGGTGAACATCTCTACTGCTAGTTGGTGATTCCAAAAGGTAATTAATTTAGATGTTAAAATATATATTTACATATATACTTGTGCCTGTGAATGTGTTTTCACATTGATCTATTTCTCCACACTTTTTCTTCTGTGCCAATTGAGTCTCTCTCAAGGATTAATAGTCATGTCACACATTATTGTAAGTAAACAAATGTGTATGTTAAGATCATTTCTTACCCATATGTCATCTCTAACCTTTGTGTAAAATGTCTTGTACATTAGCATAAATATTAAGAAGATGCCATTTCTGCTATATATAGGGCTGCCTTCAGCTAATCAGTTTTTCATGCATTTAAATAGGAATATTAGAATGATGGTAATTACTTCAGTTTTCCATGAATGATCTATCAAGACATCGCCTCTCACTGGTTGGGAATGCTCAGCATAAGCAGGACAGAATAAATATCTAGGTTGGTCAGTGTTTTGTTGGTGGATTTTTTCAAAGTATTTATTCTTGGGTCCATTATGTCTTCTAAGTAAATATGAAAATTGATTAGAAAAACAAGTAATCTAAAATACATGGAATTTAAGAGAAATTCTGAAATAATCACTATTTAGTTGATGCAAAATAAACCAAAAAATATTTTGGGAAATCCCTTTCTCTTCTCTCTCTCTCTCTCTCTCTTACTCATTTATGTGTACTTTATCGCTCCATCTCTCCCTCTGTATCCTCTCTCTCTTCTCTCTTTCTCTCTCTCACACACACACAGACACACACACAGACACACACACACACAGTGGATGCATTTGGGAAAAATCATGCCCACTTTTGGGAAAATAGCCTTTTCTCAAAATGAGACCTTTCTTCCTTCACATAAAACTACTTCCATGGCTTTACAAGTTAATTTTGCATGTCAATTTCAACACTATAAAATTGAACCTTAAACAACTTACGCTTTTGTGCTGTTCACACTTACCTCCTCAAACTGCTTTGCTCTGCTGGAGTTCAAGGTCACTAATGAAGACTGCCTGGTAGCCGCTGGTTCTAATTCAACCACGTTTCCTTCTTTGTCTGCACAGCAGTGTTTGTTTGCACCAAGATAGCAAAATAATTGCATGTTTTGCTTCATCATTTTCTAAAAATTAGTAGAAAATTGGAGAAAATGATTGGTTTGATACTGCAAAAAGCATCATCTTTTAAACCTACAATCCAGAGAAGGGCAATCTCAACACTCACTGGAAGTAGCAAATCTTTAGCTCAATAAGATAATTGTTGGACTTACACAAGGCAAAATCATATTCAATGAGAAGGAAAAGAACAAAGATTAAAGCATGCTCTTTTCTACTGGAGAAATCTCTCTAGGAATTGTGTGCACAAAAATGTATAGATTCTTGTAAGTACACACATTGGACATAGCAGATGACTTTGTAGTGGTGACCTCGGGGACTGGGAGTAGGATTGATGAAAGAGAGATGTATAATTTTTTTAATTTATTTTATTGAATCACCATGTGGAAAGTTACAAAGTTCTCAGGCTTATGTCTCAGTTATACAATGCTCAAACACCTGTCCTTTCACCAGTGCCCATATTCCACCACCAAAAAAAGAAAAAAAAAGAGAGAGAGAGAAAAAAAACAGTATGCCTCCCACCCCCCACCTCCCCCCGCATAACTGATAAATTTCACTTCCTTTTCTCTTTACCTTGATTACATTCTATATTTCAACACAAAACTCACTATTGTTGTTGGAGTTTCAACACAGAACTCACTATTCTTGTTGGAGCTTATCCCCCAAGAATTCAGCCCTATTGACAAGAAAACATTTGATAATTAGTTTTCCACTGATGAGAATGAAGAGATATAAAGTCGTGCGGCCGCAGTAGTGGCCGCTTGGTTTAGGATTTTTGTATTTTAGTAAATAAGTCCAGGGCGATTTTAGTTGGAAATTGCATCATTTCCCTTCCTGGAGCAGCATGAAGCAAAAACTTAGTTCACAGTCTGGAGACATGGCTGCAAGCACTCGCTGGGACCACAAGTAATATTGCTGGCTCTGGATCCTGGTCGTTCAGCAGCAAAGCGGCTGTTCAAAGGCATGGACACCCGGGTCGAATCTCAACATAGCTTGAGCCGGCCGAGAGATGTATACTTTTATTTCAAAATAATCTGTATTTTCAGAATTTCTATTTTGTAGCTGGGTAATTTCAAAAACAGTAACAAATAATTTAAAAAACATGTAAAATGTGTTTTAGCATAATAGTTTGATATATGTTGGCAAAGTTTCCATCTAAAAGATGAGGTTTGGATAGAGATATTAGAAACTTTCCACATCTCAAGAAAAAGAAGTTCATTGAAAACTTCCCATCTGGCTTTGGGATGTTCCACTTACACTGTTTTCAAGATTTTTTAAAAATAGTTGTCCTGGGGCTGGAGCAATAGCACAGCAGGTAGCGCATTTGCCTTGCACGCAGCAGACCTGGGTTCAATTCCCAGCATCCCACATGGTCCCCCAAGCACCACCAGGAGTTATTCCTGAGTGCAGAGCCAGGAGTTAACCCCTGCGCATCACCGGGTGTGACCCCATAAGATATTGAATCACCATGGAAAACAAAGTTACAAAGATATTTGAGATTGAGTTTCAGGCATACATCCTTTCAACACTAAACCCTTCACCAGTGCCCACTCCCCTCCACTAATATCTCCAGTTTTCCTCCCACCCTGTCCTACCTCTGTGGCAGGCACATTTCCCCTCCACAACTGTTCTAATCCCCCTTTCCCTAATTTATCTCCCTCTGTCCCCACCCCAGGGGAAGGCTTCCTACTGAAGATCAGTTCTCCTGCTCTTCATTTCTATTGTCTTTGGGCAATTTACAGTTCATTGGGAAGTTTCTTTATATCCCCTTGATCTTGGACTAAGTCTCCACAACTGTGAGGAAATAAATATAAATGTCAATTGTTTAAGCTATCAGGTGATGGTATTTAGTAATGGCACAAAAAGCAGACTCTTCAAGCACATGTTCTCCCTTGAACACGCATCTGCCTTACTTGTCTCCATCTCACGCTTGCATTTTTCCACGCAGGAGAGGCCCATGTTCTCTCTCCAAACATGCACTTCTCCCTTTCTCTCTGCTCACATCTTTCTAAATAAGTTTCAATTAAAAATTTCTTACTTCAGACTCCCAGACAACAGCTGCTGCTGTGAGTCCCGTATCACAGCTTCACGTCCCAGAAGAGATGCATACAAAGCCAAGTCACGGGAACTCGTGGGTCCCAGTTTACAGATCCTGGAGTTCCTGGCATACATGACACCTCTCAGCTCCACAATTCTCACAACCCAGTAGGAGCACACCCACTTAGAGGGCAAAGTAGTATAGAAGCCAATCCATCATCATCATCCTCATCATCATCATCATCAGTATCATCATCATCAT
This sequence comes from Sorex araneus, assembly GCF_027595985.1. NCBI lineage: Eukaryota > Metazoa > Chordata > Mammalia > Eulipotyphla > Soricidae > Sorex > Sorex araneus. The sequence goes on from NC_073305.1 coordinate 174,750,649, forward strand.
CATCATCATCATCATCATCATCATTATCCCGTTGACTGTCAATTTTCTTGATCGGTCTCAGTAACGTCTCCATTTGTCCTAGCCCTGAGATTTTAGCAACCTCTCTTTACTCATCCTTTCCAACGGTGCCGCATTGGAGGCTCTTTCAGGGTCAGGGGAATGAGACCCATCATTGTTACTGGTTTGGGCATATGAATACTCCATGAGGAGCTTGCCAGGCTCTCCTATGCGAGCAGGAAACTCTCAGTAGCTTGTCAGGTTCTCCAAGAGGGAAATCTAGGTATTCATTTTGTCAACAGACATTTTCCAGTGCCTCCCACAGAACTAAATGCAGGGAAAGATTACCACTTTTCTTTACTTTATTCAGAAGACAGGGGCTGAGCAGTGAGCATAGAAGCCAACTAAACTCAATAAACAAAAATAGCACATGGCTCAACCAGCAACAAATAGCTTTGTAAACCTTCAGACAATAAGTTTAATGACCCCATGGTGAAATGTAACAATTTTCACAAATTTTCTTTTATTAAAGTATTTTTCAATAACCTCATTAGCCATTTTGTCCTAATACACAATATAAAATAAGTTATTTTGTGCCCATCATGAGGACAGGCTTGGAGGTGAGTGGAAAATTTGAGACAATGGTGGAAGGAAGGTCATGTGCGTGGTGGGATTGGTGTTGGAACATTGAATGCTCAAAGCAAGTGTACAATGAGCCACTTGTTAACTACAGTGTTTACAAAGAAAGGACAAAACTTTTTAAAACAACAGACTCCTAGAGGAAAGACAGCTGTCTTTCTGGAGATTAAAAACCTTCTAGTATCCTTTGCTCCAAAAAAATTTTTTTCACCCTACCACAGAATATAGTACCTGCCTCTGCACAATTATCAGTCAACAATATTTAGTGCTATGGCACAGAATGATCTGAGTATAGTGTGGGTCCAAAAACAATGCTGGCATGTAAAGAGGAAAAGAGCACAGGCCTGAGAGCCAGTCAAAGAAACACTTTACCACACCATTCCCACACAATCCCACATGATTGCTTAAGAGAACCATACAGCAAGGCTGGAGCAATAGCACAGCGGGTAGGGTGTTTGCCTTGCACACGGCCGACCCGGGTTTTATTCCCAGCATCCCATAAGGTCCCTTGAGCACCGACCAGGAGTAATTCCTAAGTGATTCATGAGTCAGGATTAGCCCCTGTGCATCGCCGGGTGTGACCCAAAAAGAAAAAAAAGAGAGAGAGAGAACCATAAAGCTTTTTGTGCACAGCAACTTAGGTCATAATACTTGGAGTCAGCCAGGTCTGGACTCAAGCTCCAGTGCTGACAGTACAAATTGTAGAACAAATACCTTAGCCCCACCTCTATAGTAATTACAATTGCCCTTATATTTTGTTCCAAATAGGTTATGAGAATTTGCCATCATAATACATGTCAAATAATTCCTTGGTTCTAGACACGTGCTCGATATCAAATAAAATGTTAAATCAATTCCCTCCCCTTTCTCACTTCCTTTACATAACCTCACCTCATCTTTCTCATGTCTTATTTCTACTCCTGCACTAAGATGCTTTTATTTTGTGAGTATATTCTGCAGAGAATCTGTAACAAACTCTGTTTTATTTTACACATTTTAACGAAGTATTTCTGTACACACTGTTTGCTTTTCTAAAAAGATGTCATTAACTTCTGATTATTAACTTTACCCCATTCATTAACAGGTTGTTTCCACGTCATTGTAATCTACATTATGAACTCTGAGGGAATACAAATTCAATGTATACATACAGATCAAGAGATGGTGTTTTATGTGCTCACATGTTTCATTCCATCAGCATATTATAGCAACACTTGGAAAAAGTTTAAGACGATATTGGCTTCTGTTGCCAATATCAAGATTCATTGGTTCAAGAGTTATTGATCATGGGCAAATCTTGGACATTATTATGCCTTGAGGACAAATAAATCTTTATCAGCTAAACATTAATCAATATAATTATGCTTCACTTATGCACATCTTTTTTCTAACCATATTGGGTTTTCAACCAAATCATGAAATATGAGAGAAACTGCTAAGGAAGGCAGTTGTGCGGGGTTATGCCAAGATCATGCACGTTTTGTAGCAGTACCAGTACTAGATAAAGCCAAGTCTTACCAGCTATTGCTAGCAGAATTGAAATAATCTCAGTAAAACACAAAAAATAATTTTTCAATGTACTGACTCACATATAAAATTGCCATAGGACATAATAAAATACTTCAGAACTTGTAGAAATTGTAAGAATCTTATCATACTAGTACAAATAGCAGAGGTCTAGAAATGGAAAGCAGAAGAGTTATGTAAAGACAAGAAAATAGCAATTTTTTAAAATCTTGCTCAGTGATTCTAATCTGTAGCCTTCAGAAAATGACTCATTTATTAGATTCAAAAATTATAAAATTATCTTTTAATATGTCCTTCTGTTATGAGAGATTACTTTTAAGTTCTTTTGTTAAAAGTTACCATACCACCTTTAGTAAAACTAAAAATGTTCAGCTCTTAATTATATTACTTTTGCTTCTTATAATCTTCAATTCAATCTAAATGTATATTATATTATATGTACATCTCAAATAGAAGTAAGGTGTTTAGAGGCAGTACCAAGTTTTCAGTCAAAACACAAACACAACATTAATTATATGGGGTATAATTAATACCCAGCATGCATGCATCGCTGAGCTCTCAGATATGGGAAATGTTCTCTTTTTATTTTTCCCTACTGATCCCACAGTCAAATTCCAACTGCCTCTGTTAGTGTATTTTGGTTTCATGATGACCCTATAGACAACTTTAAAACTCACTTAGACTTGCTGGGACCATGAGGCCAGAGCGCTTGGAGGAGCTGCACTTGTAGAAGACCATCCTTTATCTTTTCTTGCCTATGATTCAGGCAGATGTTCCTCAGCAAATTAAAGTCAATCGTGTTTGACAGGATGATTTCACACTGTGTAATACTCAGGACTAGGAATTCAGAAAAGGAAACTGAAATCAAGAGAGAGAGAAAACAATTACATGCTCTCTTAATTTTTTTAACAAAAATTGTCTTTCTATGACATTTAAAAATCAGAGCACGGCATTTCAAATGTAGATACAGGCATCAGAGGAGCCTGGAACAGCAGATTCCAGTTGATCCAGATTCCAGATTCCACTCAAAGGGCACAAAATATTCTATTATCTTTTAGAGAACCAACAATCATACATTTAGCCTGTTGTCTTATAGAGAGGCATCAACCATACTTTTAGTCTCCAAAGTGCCACATCTGGTTTTTGCCACCTGTCATCAGAACTGGTACACCAAGTCAGAAGGCAGCTATGGGGGACCGGGACGGTGGGAGGGGAGAGTAGGGGAGGGTTCTGTGCAAAACTCATTGCTGTTGAGAGAGGCAGCTTTTCCACTCTAAGGGTTGTTGACTCCATCGGGAGGAAATCTCAAGTCAAGTTTTCTAACCCTGTATAACAGTCCTTCACACTCCCTTTCCTGCATCGCTTTCAACTACAAGGTGCTTTCACACTCAGGTTTATTGGCTCCTGTACACAGCTTTGTGAGCTTGGTCCTCCCCATCCTACTTCTCAGAGAATACTGAGGCTCACAGAGAGTTGGAGGCCCTCCAGAGACCCCGGGTCCTCATTGAGTACAGAAGCTGACCCCTGTCACTTACATATTTCTAGTGCCCTCATCCCTAAAACACAGACCCCTGCTTAAAGATCCCTGTATAACATTTATATATATATTTTTCCAAATACTTTTTACTTAAGAAAAAGTAGACATTCGGTGTCTCTACATTGATATTTATTATAATTGTAGCTGCAGTCTGATACTATTTTAGACATTAGCCTCCTATTGGCCTAATTTCAGGACCTTCTGGGACAGAATTTTGATTGTGAGCTTGGCAATTTTGTGGGCATTTGTATTTCCTTCTTGCCACTGTAAAACACTTATGGGAGTTATTACTTATATGTTCTCATCTAACCACTCTCTTTTGTTAGTTAATGATATCCTTATTCAGTTGGTAATTTTAATGAACCTCTAATGAGACATTGCTCTGCTAGAACTGAATGTTTATCTTATAATGTGGTACAAAGACTCTCGGAGCAGAGGTTCCATTTTTAGTCTTGGGCTTAGATCTGCTGTCAATTCCCAAGACAGTTGTGTGTGTTTATAGATTGACAGCAGAGGGGTAACCAGATGGACATCCAGGAAACTCCTGGGTCTCCATGGAGGCAGTTAGTGGACATAGGAAACAGGCTCGTATGTGCTTTATGAACAGTCACCAGATCCAGGTTCTAGACTTGGCATAGCAAATATACATCATGACACTTCTAAATTCTCATTCTTCATAAGAAAAAGAAATGCAGGAAAGAAATCTTGAAATGCTGTTAAAATTTATTTATTTATTTTTAATTTTTTTATTGAGTCACCATATGGAAAGTTACAAAGTTTTTAGGTTTAAGTCTCAGTTATACAATGCTCGAACACCCGTCCCTTCACCAGTGCACATCTTCCACCACCAAGAATCACAGTATAGCTCCACCCCGCCACCCCCACTTCCCTAGCCCCCCAACGCCCCCGCCTGTGTAACTGATAAATTTCACTTTACTTTCACTTTACTTTGATTACATTCAATATTTCAACAAAACGCACTATTATTGTTTGGAGTTTCTCCCCTCTAAAGTCGGACCTGCTGAAAGGAAGTTAATGCTATTAAAATTTAAAATAAAAATGTAATTGTCTACAAATGCTATAAAACCCATAATAATGTATTTATTTAGCAAATGTGACATCAATCTCTTTAGATAATCCCCATGTATACACATCTTTCAGTGTAGATGTCTACCTTTCTTTGATTACTATTATATATCTAAAAACAGCAAAGAGATATAGAACTTTGCATGACATTCACAGATCTTACTTAGCTGTAAACCCAGGCCCAGGTTTTCTTAGACTCCACCTGACTCCTCTTCTCCCTTACTTGATGTTTTTATAAATCAGCACAGTTTGTGTAAAAGTTTCATTTCCCCATAAAGTCATCAAGTGTCTGAGTTCCCACCACATTTCCTATGTTCATTCAACATTCTTTAGTTGATATGGAAGGAGCTGAGTTCATTTTGTTTTTCTTGTTGTTTTCCTTCAAGATCCAGATATGGTTGAATAAAGTGTATCCCCTAAACAGACCTATGAGACAAAAAAAAAAGTTGAATCCTGGCTCTCTTTTAAAAACAAGTGATGCAAGCCATAATGTCCAAAAATAGAGAGAGAATATGGGGAATACTGTCTGCCATGGAGGCAGGGAGGAGGTGGGAAAGGGAGGGTATACCCAGGATATCGGTGATGGGGAATGTGCACTGGTGGAGGGATGGGTGTTTGATCATTGTGATATTGTAACCCAAAAATGAAAGCTTGTAACTATCTCATGGTGATTAAATAAAATTTAAAAAATAAAAATAAATAAATAAAAGCAAGTGAATGCTGTCAAACCACTTTTGTACAGAGTAGAAGACATTGCAACTATATTTTATACATATGTATGTATATATATATAAAAGTGAACGTGTCATAGGAAATCATGACTCGGGTAAGGGAAGAGCCCGTTGCTGGTGTACTATGATAAGATCATGTTGCCACTGCTTTCTAAACAAAAGTGCTTCCACAAAACCAACGTCAGCAAAAGGCTCACTTACTCTTGCTTTACTGAGCATGAAATGGGATTGAAAGATGGTATTAAATGGATTATTAAACTAAAGAAATGATGGCTTGTGATCTTTCACTCCAAAGACAGTGAACAACTCTCTGAAGACAGATTTTTCTCTGTAGAACTTAAACCTGAACTTTTTAAATATTAGAACAAAGTTTTATTTCCTGTTTTCATGCTGAAATTGTGATCCCTTAGCTTTGATCTTCAGTTATTTAATTCATACACTAATATATTACATAAAAGTATATAGAAGTTATCACTTTTGCACAGTTTTCATCTACCAGAAAAGGAAAACTAATTTATTTAACTTTTTTAATATTGTAAAATATTGTAAACATTTTAAAATATTTTGACACCATCTAAAAATCTTCTAGAATTTTCCTTACCTATTATTTTTTTAAACTTCTCCAACTCCCAGACTAAATTTAAGCAAACATGTATTTAGTCCAGACTTTTTAAAACAAGAAACACGTACAATAAAGCATCATTTATTAAAGATTCAAACTAAACCAAAAAATTAAATAATGATTATTTCTCATACTATATAAATGAAAATTGGCAATCTCATTCAATTAAGATCTAAGCTGTCCAATAACCTTAGCAATAAAAATAGACTTTACAGTTTCTCAAAGTTACAATTATTTAACAATGCGGCAGCATCTAATAAATAACATCAACCTTGTGAATCGATTTTCCAATTTAAAAGAAAATCTGAGTTTTGTGTTTTCCAATATTGTAAATAATCATAGATTCTGAATAGACCCTCTAAAGACTTTTGACAAAGCTTTAAATAAGGCAACAGAATCTGAGAACTATTCTACTGAGCTAAGTGGAGGTTGGGGGAGGGGGAGGACAGAGGAGGTAATAGTATTGTAAATCATGGTGCCTAAGGTAAAAGCCAAGCTTGAATAGAGTTCAAATTTTTAAAATATTTTATTACATAATATAGAACATATGCTAAAAATTCACAGATGAGGAAAACAAAATGAAGAAACAATCAAAGATAGGAGCTGAATTCTGAAATCAGCCTTTCCCTAGAGTCTTTGCTCATGTTTATCTTGAACTTTAGGGTCTAAAAGTTTATAAGAGTCAGGGGAAGAGGAAGAGGGCAGTTAGGAAAGAGAAGGGACCACTGTGACAATGACAGTTGGAAATGATCACTCTGGACAAGCATTGAGTGCTGAAAGTAGCTAAAGGGATCTACATGATAACCTTGTAGTACCTGTGTACCTCAAACCATAATGAACAAAAGGAGAGAGAGACAGAGAGGAGAAATTAGGGACATTGGTAGTGGGACATGTACACTGGTGAAGGGACAGGTGTTGGAACATTGTATGACTAAAGCTCAATCATAAACGACTTTGTAATCGTTTATCTCATGGTGATTTAATATTTTTAATTTTAAAATTAAAACAAAAGTATATAGAAATTACAGGTTAAGATAGTCTCTCTCAGGGTGGTTAATATAATAGGAAAACCTCCTAGCATGAGGAAATCTAGAAATGACCCAGCTTTCCAATATTCATGCATATATTGAAGAAAGAAATTGCTTATCAGAGTAGAACAGAAAAATTGGCATCAGAAGGAGACATTTCCCTAACAATCTCTAACACCAGATGTTAAATGAATTTACAAACCAAAATCACACTCTGATTTTTCAGAAATTTCCAGTTGAAAAAGCACTTTGCAGTTATCCTGTGCTAAAGATTCTATCAGCAAGTTCGCAGACAAATGCAAGTCTTCTGTGAAACCCACCATCCCAGGTTTCAAAGATGCCAGGAACACAGTATAAAGGAATTTAAGTTTCAGTGAAGAACACACAAGCAAGGAGGTTTCTGCAAGCAAAATTTTATATTATGGAATTATATATATATGTGAAAGTATGTGACAGAAGCAAATGATTCATCTTTAAAATGTTCCCTTTCAAATCTTATATTCACCCATGATGCTTGAAACAAGAGAAATTGATGCAAAGTAAAAGATATAATCAATTTGCATTACATTTGTATAGTTTGGGGTAACTGTTTCATTAAATATATCTAAAACAGAATCTACTTTCCTATATAAGACTAGTGTTGGTACTGAAATAGAATATGTAGACTATGGACCTAACATGATGGCCACTTAGTACCTGTATTTCGAACCATAACACTCAAAAGGAGAGAGAGAGAGTAAAAGGGAATGTGTCTGCCACAGAGGCCAATGGGGTGGGGGAACGGGGGGTGGTGGTGGTGGCCGGAGGGATACTGGGAACATTGGTGGTGGAGAATGGGCACTGGTGGAGACATGGGTAATCAATCATTGACAGTTTGTAAATCTGTAATTTTATCTCAAGGTGATTCATTAATTTTTAAAAAAAAATCAAAACAAACAAACAAAAGACTAGCATTGGTGAGTAGGGGTCTTCTCTTTTACAGAATTACATTTCTTAGACTACTGATTTTTTCTTTTAATCTGTACAATCCTGCCCTAGATATCTAATTAGAGTATTAACAACAGGAACTTTCAGATTCATCAATTAGTGTGAAATTTGGACTGACTAAAGTTCCTGAATTTTTATGAGCTTCTTAAACTGAAAGATCTGAAGTAACTAATATAAGATTTCTTCTTTATAGAAAAAGGAAGTATGATTTTCCATGTTTAATTATTGTTGACTCTTTGTGTATAAAATTAATTTTATAACACTTAATAGAAAGAACTCTATCATAATATAATATTTGCTGAGAAATATTGAGCTTTTTTTAGTTCCAATTATCTGTTTTTTAATTAATAATGAGTAAAGTCATCAGGGGGATTAGATGTGCATACAGTAGAAAAGAGAAAAAGACATGAATTTTGGGGGGGGTTGTTTTTTGGTTTTTGTTTTCAATTTTATTGAATCACCGTGAGATAGTTACAAGACTTCATGTTTGAATTATAATCACACAATGATCAAACACCCATCCCTCCACCAGTGCACATTCCCCACCACCGATGTTCCCAATATACATCCCCTTTCCCACCCTCCCAAGGCATGAATTTGAAGTGAGCCCAGTGAATAAGAACTGTGCTTTTTCTCCTCCATGTGCAGCTATGGAACAGGTAAATGGGTGAATTTTAAAAGGGCTTAGATTTATCCTGCTGATGCATCAAAATGAGAAATGTCCAGGCTCACAAAGACTCATGAATGGGCACCCTCCCCCCATCTCCCAGTGCTTTGGGTAGCCTGACAGTCACGCTCAGGAACTGCCTCTGGCACTATCTCAGCTCATTACATGCCATGATCCAGAGACACACAAATAAAGCTCTTGGAAGAAAGCAACACAAAATTATTGCCATAGAGATGCCTCCATATACCCCGTGCCAGGCTATTTCACCTGGGGCAACCCAGAGGGAAGGGCAAGTGAGTTCCCCACCCCACCCCAAATGAACCCCAGCAGCCAAAAACCTCCAGAACTGAAGTGCTGCCAAGCTCACGGCTGCTCTCCACAGACTCAAACAACCTCATTCATGAGTGAACCTGCTGAAAAAACCAACGTCACCATCCAGTTAAAAAAAAAAAACTTAAATGAACCTCAGCTTTATAACTGTATTTAAAATTTTAGAATTCCTGGAGCGTGTAGCCACACTCTTCTACAAGGGTTTACCGGCCCTAGGGTAATCTTCACACACTTTCCTGTAAGGAAACTTTTGGGGATTTTTTTAGCAGATTACAAATAACAAGGAATACAAAATAAATTATTTAGGTCCTGTTTTGGAGAAAGGATTTTGGGGTTGGGGTGGAAACATTCAAAATATGGTAGTGGGTAGGTATAATGGTGGTACAATTGGTGTTGGAATATTAAATGTAACAAATTATTGTGAACAACTTTATAAAAATAAAAGTAAATTAAAAATGAGAGATGACGGGGCCGGAGTGATAGCACAGCTGGTAGGGCGTTTGCCTTGCACGCGGCCGACCTGGGTTCAATTCCTGGCATCCCATATGGTCCCCCGGGCACTGCCAGGAGTAATTCCTGAGTGCAAAGCCAGGAGTAACCCCTGAGCATCGCTGGGTGTGACCCAAAAAGCAAAAAAAAAAATGAGAGATGACGAGGATATTAAAAATACATGCAAGAAAGAGAGTCTTAGAATTTACCACATTTTGGGGCTAAAACAATAGCACAGTGGGTAGGGTATTTGTCTTGCATGCGGCCAACCTGGATTCAATTCCCAGCATTCCATATGGTCCCCTGAACACAGAGTGCAGAGCCAGGAGTAACCCCTGTGTGACCCAAAGAGAGAGAGAGAGAGAGAAGAGAGAGAGAGAGAGAGAGAGAGAGAGAGAGAGAGAGAGAGAGAATTGACCACATTTCAGCTTACTAAGGAAGTGAGGACATGGAGATGTGTGTTATTGGGGGAAAGGCAGAAAGGCAGTAGAAAAGTACGACTTTTGGTCAATGGTTGAAAGCTTGCCAGAAGAGTGTGGGGGACAAAGGGCAATTAGAATTGAGAAGGGACAAGTATGACAATAATACTTGTAAATGATCGCTCTAGACAAGAATTGAGTGTTGAAAGCAGGTAAAGAGATATACATAACAACCTTTCAGTATCTGTTCTGCAAGCCATATTGCCCAAAAAAGGAGAGGTGGAGAGATGAAAGGAGGGAGGGAGGGATGGAGGGAGGGACGAAAGGATAGAGGAAGGGAGAGAGAGAAAGAAAAAACAGAAAACAGTGCCTGCCGTGGGGGGGGGGCGCTGTGGGCAGGAGGGAAATTAGGGACATTGGTGGTGGGAAATGTACACTGGTGAAGGGATGGGTGTTGGAACATTATATGACTGAAATCCAATCCTGAATAATTTTGTAACCGTGTAAATCACTGTGATTCAATTAAAAGATATTTTTTTAATTTTAAAAGAAAGATACAATAATTGAAAATAAAAGAGGGATGTTTAAAAAAATTTAAAAAGATGAAAAGTGAGATTTTTCTACATAACCTGTAGGAGCTTAGGGAACTAACAGTTTGGGATGGTGAACCTAGAAGACTGAGTATGAAATATGTAAGGTACTGGTCATAGAGTGGGATGCTGGAGGCAAAAATTAGGTACAGGTAATGACAAGAGTATCACTGTATCACTGTCATCTGGTTGATCATCAATTTGCTCAAGCAGGCACCAGTAATGTCTCCATTGTGAGACTTGTTAATGTTTTTGGCATATCAAATATACCATGTGTAGCTTGCCGGGCTCTGCCTTGCGAGTGAGATACTCTCGGTAGCTTGCCAGGCTCTCCAAGAGGGACGGAGGAATCAAACCTGGGTCAGCCTCGTGCAAGGCAAACGCCCTACCCACTGTGCTATCACTCCAGCCCAAGAGAAGAGTATGGACTGATGAATATAAAAGCAAGTGGTGAAAGTCAGTGAAAGGACAAGATCACTGGGAAAGAGGAGGTCATAAAAATGAGAGATAAAGGCATGAGAAGAATTTCCTAACTGGGTAAAGGACTCATTGTGAGTTACAATAGCAATAATTTTGTAGATTGAGCAAGAAAATAAACTCATCAAGAAGCAAGAGGGAGTGTTCTGAGATGTGGTAGAAAAATGCAAGATGGTATTGTCTGGAGGCAAATGACTCACAGATACTTCTCTTCAAGGAAAAAGAGTTGGGAAAAGATTCTAAAGGAAAAATGGGAGTACATAAGTACTGGTTCTGGTTCTGGATCGCTTGAGAAAAACTGTAAGTGAGAATAGCATAAGTCAGAAAGACAGATGGGGAACAATTCCTGTTGGTGGGAATGTGGGGGAAAAAAGCCACCATTCGTGGTTGGTAGAAATGTCTCATTCAACCCTATGGAAACCAGTAGGGAGACTTCTCAATAAAACTTTCATATGACCCAGTAATTCTGCTTCTAGGCATCTCTCTCACGGAATTCAAAAACATTGATTAGCAGTCATTGTGATAGCACAGAAAGTAAGGTCTTGCCTTGCACATTGTCAGCCCAGATTCAATCTCCAGCATCTCATATGGTCCCCCAGAGCACTGCCAGGAGTAATTCTTGAGTACAGAATCACGAATTGCCACTGCGCATTGCCAGACATGGCCCCCAAACAGGAGAAAAAAACACATTAATTTGAAAAAATATATACACATTTGTGTTCATTATAGTGCTTAGTACACTAGACAGGATATGAGAACAACCCAAATGTCCAGTAACAGAGGAGTGGATAAAGATATAATATACATAGACAAGGGGACGTCACATGTATAAGAAATTATAAAAGTTTGCAATTGTTGCAACTTGAATGGATCTGGAGGATATCTGTTAAGTAAAGTAAATTACAGGGAGAAGAACAAATATTGGATGATCTCACTCATCTGTGGTATATTGAATGTAGACATGCCAAACAATAGAATAGACAGTATCAAATTATGACAAACCCTTGGCATTTCATTACAGAAGTGAGATAACCAAGCCATAGGGGGAGTGAGTAAGAGGAAGGAAAAGCCAGACTATTAGTGACACAACGACCATGTAGAGGGTGTGTTGGACCTTTCTATGATGGCAAAGGTGCAGTAACTGTGCATCAATGTCATCAAAATTAACGGTGTAGTAAATATCTTATCTTATAAAAATTATTTTTCAATAGGAGAGTGCCATGGAATGAAAGTGGTTACCAGTTGAGTGAATTATGAGCAATATTAAGATATGGAGTCTCTCACAGGGAAGGGAACAAATTGAAAATTCAAAGAGGTGGAGCAGTTGAGGATTTTGCCAAATAGGCGTTTGTGATTTCCAGAAATTTCTGTGAAAGTCTTCCCATAGCCTTCAGGGAATTTATGTGCAGACTATAAAGGGACCTTTTTATATGGTAGTTTGTACTATAAAGGATAACAGTCGTAGCACGTTAGCTCTGAAGCCAGCAGGGAAAAAGTGGTGATGACACCCTGAATCTGGCAGAGCAGCTTATGGGGTGGCCTTGTAAGGCATGTGTGGAATTCTGGAGATCTGAGACATATACACATACCTGTACAGAATTCCATGTGAATCGGAAGATGGTTATTTATAGGCTGAGGGAAAAATTCTGGGGCAGATCCCTGCCTCACAGCTCTCGGGCAGAATCAATCCTGCAAGCAAACACCTGTGAAAGAAATTAAGCTGTCCAATGACACTGGTCAAATGTGGTAAGGCGGACTTTACTCAGGACCATAGTGGTAGAAACAGGACCATTGCAGAGGAATTTTTCCCCCAGAAATTTAGACCACTTGCTATTTTCCATGTGATATTTGAATCTAGCACATAGAATAATGTTTGGTTCACAGCCCTCATCTTTATACCAACATCAAAACTTCCTCGTTACTTTTCCTCTGTCAATCATTTTGCCATTTAGGTAATGAAACCAAATTTATAGAATTAGAAGACTTTTTCCTGGACCTAATCTCATTGCTTGTGTAGATCCAATAGATGACTTTTCCTGTGTACATATATTATACTCCAGGGCCATTTTTTCACCTTTTTTTATTGAGAGGAGTTGAGAGACCCTGGGTCAGGCAAACCTTTGATATATTGCCAATTATATTCTAATAATTTATTGAAGGAAGGGCACACAATTTGAGGAGTTTTAGCAACCCGCATGAGTAGAATAGATGAGGGATGAAAAACCATGTTATGAATAGCCTTGGAAGTGGAATACATTTGAATAGGATTAAAGATATTCATCAGCAGTAAGGGTGACAGTTCACAGTGTGATTTGCTATCTGAATGTGATGAGATCCCTCTAACTCAACTTCCACTGCTAATCTCAGAACCTATAGTTTAAATGCCCACAAGCAGTACGATTATCATTAAAAACCAATTTCAGCAAAAAACAAGAAACAAGAATGTCAGCAGAAATGTTACGTTCTAAATTAAATTTGAAAAATATTATGCAGGATTTGGAACCATACTTTCCACTTTTCTCTCTCTCATTCTCTCTCCACTATCCCTCCCTCTCTATATCTTCTCTCCTTCTCTCTCCCTCCCTTTCCCTCCTTGCCCTCCCATTTCTCCCTTTATCTCTCGTTCTTCCTCTCTTCTCAGTCCTCTATCCTTTCTTTTATGGCTGTGTTTGTGTGTTTGAGGAAGAGAAACCTGGAAGGTTAGCAACTGGCTTTTTCTCAGATGTAATGTATATGTATTAGATATAACAAATCCTTCAAGGATGTGAAGTCTATCAAGTTGAACACTGCAGTAAATGAGTTAGTCATTCCTGTTATTTATTGCTGTATAATACATCATCCTAAACTACGTGTCTAGAATGATGTTATCACTTACGGTATTGGGGTTGACTGCATTCAGCTGGGGCCTCTCACTGGTGGTTGATCAGACAATTGAAGATAGAGTAGGGGAGAACAAGTATCACCTCAAAGAATTTCCCAAGAACTTGCCTGATAATTTATACTCTCTGTCTACTGAACTCTGGGAGTTGGTGTGTGGTGAGGGAGCTTACATTATAGACGCCTGGGCCTTAGAGTAAGCACCACAAAGAGCACTAAGGTTGAGGCTCATTCTCCTTTGGGATTCTTCCTTGGAAGTTGTCACTTTTTTCCTCCGTGTTTGCTCAAATTCAAAGTGAATCTAAATCCCATTTCTTAATGAGGCATGTGGGATGTGGGTATCAAATTGTAAGAAAAGTATGTAGGACAGAATAGCTTGCCATTTCTGTCTTGGAAGATGTGAACCACTACATTTCTCTCTCTAGGACTCATCACATCCCTCTCACCTCTCACAAGAAATACATACTCAGACCCTCCATCCAAAACCCCATGTGCCAACCTACTGCGACTCAGAGTCAGGAACTTCCATCTCTGTCAGGTCTGAATGTAGTTGAAGACCCTTAGAGTTTCCTTAAGGACCATCCCTCCCTCTCTGCAAGCCTGAAAACTGGACGTGCTGTCTGCCCTTCCTCTCTCCCATGCACCTGCTGTGTAAATGTGAGAACGCCTCTCTACCCCTTCTTATTCCAAAACGAAGAAAAATAATTTCACAGACATTCTAAAATTAGACAGAGCTTATCTGGCCCATTGCTTCACGAGGTTCCCATATGTTCTTTCCTGCAGTTCTTGGCTTCTCTCTCTGGACCCTTCATTCTGTCCTTGAAGTCATCACTATTGCTAGGCAGCCTTTCGCTTCCTGTATTAAAATATCAGAGGTCTACAACAGGAGGACTGATCTACACAAGTTGGTGAGGGGGAAAGGACTGAGAGGGAGAGGTGTTGGGGTTCTTGGGGAAAGGCTACAGTACACTGGGGATGCCTGTAGTGATGGAATTTTATATATGAGAAGCCATTGTTAACAGTATCATAAACCACAGAATTTCTAATCTATTTTTAAAAGGGGAGGGTTCCCCCCATCTACCTGTTCTTCCAGTAGCCTAGCAGTCAAGCCTGTGAACTATCTCTGACACCATATAAACTCATTAACAGCTATTACCCAGAGACTCACAAATAAATCTTGGAAGAGAACATCAAGCTGCAGAGATGCCCCCAACCCCAAAGTCAACATCCAGTTAAAAATTTAACACTAGCTTGATCACCCTATTCAAAATTTTAGAATTCCTGTAGTGTGATATCTCTTCCCTATACTACTTATGTACTAGAAATAGCACACCGTATTTGAAGTGGTGTAAAGAAGAAGGCAACCAACCTCAATCAAAATTAAAAAAAAATATTTGCATACAAGGCTAAACCTGTAACATGTTAGTAATCTCTTATACAAGAGCTTAATGTCTCCAGGGTGGGATAAAATAATCTTCACAGACTTTCTTCTAAGGAAATCTTTTTTGATCATTTTTAGCAAATTATTCATAATGAGCAATACAGAATAAATTTTTTTGTATTGGGCCTGCTATTGGGGCAGGTTTGGGTTGTGGTTGGGAAAATTAGAAATAATGGTTGTGGGAAGGTGTAGTGGTGGTGGGATTGGCGTTGGAATATTGAATGTAATAAAAAATTGTTAATTTTATTTAAAAATTTTAAAAAATTAAAAAGGAAGGGAAACCCATTTAACATAAAAATTAATAAATAACTAAAAAGGGGACATGGGATCCGGTGTCTAGAAAGATTTTTTTTTAATTTTATAAAATCTCACTTTCTTTTGACTGGCAAGACTTCAAGAACAATTTTCCTTAGAACATTGTTGTTTTAAATGTGATTGATGATTCACTTCCACTCAAAAGCTGTCTGCTGGAACCTCAGCTGAGTTGACAGACACATGTGACCTCTCCACATGACCTGGACTTTCTCTCAGGATGGCAGCTGTTTGCCGAGAGCAAATATTCCAAAAGAGACCAGTGCACACTGTATTCCCTTTTTAATCTGGTCTCAGCAGTTACAGAGGAGTCTCCTCCTCTGTAATCACAAGCTAATCCAGAACTCTGGGGTGATAACACAGACCCCACCCCTATTCCCAGAAGTAGGAGCAGCAATGCCACCTTACAAGAGAAAGAAGCATGTGGGCTGGAGAATCTTTTTTGAAGCTGTCTTAGAAAGTCCAATGTGCTTAACCATTCTTGACCCCAAACAATAAATTCACCCTAAGAAATCAGGAATCTGTAATTACTGTACAGATCAGTAAACCCTAATATGTAACCATTTAGTAATATACCAGTGGAATATAAAATCAGCTTGATATTGTGAGCCTGCTACAGGGCCAGGCTTAAGGGGTGGTTGGAAAAATGGAGGCAGAGATGGAGGGAAGGTGACAGTGGTGGTGGGATAGGTGCTAGAATATTGAATTCCTGTGACAAATCATAATGAACAACTAGTAAATGACCGTGTTTAAACAAAGTGGGGGAAAATAATAAAATAAGCTTGATGTTTTTCCTGCTATCACTCCAGTCTGGAGTAATAGCACAGCAGGTAGGGCATTTGCCTTGCATGCGGCTGACCCGGGTTTGACTCCTCCATCCCTCTTGAAGAGCCTGGCAAGCTACTGAGAGTATCCTGCCTGCACAGCAGAGCCTGGCAAGCTCCCCGTGGCGTATTCAATATGCCAAAAACAGTAACAAGTCTCACAATGGATACGTTACTGGTGCCCACTTGATCAACTCAATGAACAATGGGATGACAGTGCTATAGTGCAGTTTTTCCTGATTCTTGGTCAATAGTACCAAACTGTATTAAGTAGTTTATAGATAATAGAATAAGCAGAAAGGAATTGAAGAACACTGAAGAAATTTTCTTTTTTGTTTTGTTGTAATTATAATGGATATTATAACATTATACAGAATATAATTATTATAGTGTATTATAATGGATAAATCCCAGAAACTTTTATCTTGATGATGTTTGGAAAGGCAGGCAATAGAGAAGTTTCCTTAACATCACCATCTTCTCTTTATCTCCTGTAGCAAGTGAAACTGCCTGCAAAACTGTTGCAGTTAAATCCTGAAGCAAATCTCTGGAAGTCAAATCTTTGTCATACAGTTGCAACCAATTTGGGGTCTTTTAATGTTTGTGATTTTCAAATATTAAATTTTATGTTAGGGGCTAGAGTGAGAGTACAGTGGATAAAACACCTGCCTTGCTCACAGCTGACTTGGGTTGAATCCCCAGCACCCCATATGGTTCAATCCAAGCCCCATCAGGAGTGATTCCTGAGCATAGAACCAGGAATAAACCCTGAGCACCACCTAAAGTGGCCCCCAAAATAAAATAATAATAATGTAAAATGTATTTGAAGCCTCATCTAGGAGAACCAATTCTTGAGAGTATGAGTGAGAGAGGGAGTATATGTGTGTGTGTGTGTGAGAGAGAGTGAGAGAGAAAGAAACTACAGTTGTTGGCACTAGCTCTGTGAGTCAAGATACACACAGGCTGGAACCACTGGGTTCAGTGAAAGTGTGATGCTTGAACAAGGCTGGGGGAAACTTGAGTCCTTTTATAGAATCCTTATCAAACTAATGGCAATATTATTGAAATATTTTTTTTTTGCTTTTTGGGTCACACCCGGCGATGCACAGGGGTTACTCCTGGCTCTGCACTCAGGAATTACCCCTGGCGGTGCTCAGGGGACCATATGGGATGCTGGGAATCGAACCTGGGTCGGCCGCGTGCAAGGCAAACACCCTACCCGCTGTGCTATTGCTCCAGCCCCTATTGAAATAATTTCAATAATTATTTTATTATTGAAATGCCCAGGGATTACTCCTGGCTTTGCACTCAGGAATTACTTCTGACAGTGCCCCGGGGACCATATGGGATGCCAGGGATTGAACCCAGCTCAGTTACGTGCAAAGCTAATGTTTTGCCCACTGTACTATCACTCTGGTCCCTATTGAAATTATTTCTACATCAATAAAGCAAGCAAAGCTCAACGTTCAGAAAATTTTTCATTTATACCAAGTCTCCCTGGGGCACAAATGCTGATATAAAGTCCTTGAAAACTTATACTTGTGACTTGAAGCTGAGAAAATAGTCTATTTCCACATATTTTGCATTCCTTATTCCTCAGATAAAGTCTGTGACCGTCATTCCATTTTTTTAATTATGTGCTTTCATATCCAGGATCCTTGATTTTTTAATGAATTTCAAATTCCACCAACCTTTCTTAAATTCCTCCAACATTTCTCAAATTCCGGCAACCTTTTTAAAATCTTGATTCTGTCCTGCACACTTAAATTTCCACCTCCACTCCCCGTTCCAATACAAGCTATAGCCAGTGGGGGCCATAAAATAGCAGATTTTCCTTGTCCTCAGTAAAATTTATAGTTGTGGAGCCCCTGATTCACCCTAGGGATTAGTATTGGAGATTTGAAAGAGTCCGGAGAAGTCAGGGAGCTGAGAGATGCCCAAGGATCTGCTCCTTCTCCAAGCTTTCACAAATGCAGGACCCATCATAATCACTTCCGGCTAAAGGTCAACTATGAGCCTAAAAGGTTTCCATATTCCCTGTAATGATATAGGGATGAAAGAGTACTAAGGAGTAAAGGGGAAAATGTAAGACACAATCATAATGATCAAACACTGAACTTGGAATCAGATGACCCCTATTTCAGCCAAAGCTTGCCATTAAGTACTATGCAACATCTACCAAGTCACTAAATCTCCTTGAATTTGCAGAAATGCCACAATAAACATTTTTTCCATCCTCATAGGGATCATAGTATGTTTCTGGAGTTAGTAATAGTATAATACCAATACTAATCTAACAGGATCCTAGAGTCTTTTGGTTAAAAATACGTGAACTGGAAGGTGAGCACAAGGATAAGAAAGTAGTAAGTTCCCTATTAAAGTCTCGTGCAATGTGCTGTGGGACCAGGTAAGAGATCTTGTTCCATTCAGAGAGGCAGAGACTTCATAGGTTGGTGACAGAGAGGTTCAGGGATAGGAGAGAAATGGAAGAGTGGGATTTAAACATGGCCAGTAATTTGTTGTTAAAAAAAACCAACGGTTAAATCATGGCTTCTTCTAAAAATAGAGGGTTGCAGGTATGCTGGCCTCGTGACAGAAATTTCCAGGCTCTCACATAATCAGAAACGGGTCCTCTTCTCCCATCTCTCTATGTAGTCATGCCCACACACTGCCTCTGGGTGCCTTCTAAGCCCATTAATGGCCATGATCTAGAGATTCAGAAATAAATCTTGAAAGAGAGCAGCACACTGCAGAGATGCCTCGGGGACCTCAAATCATCCTCCAGTTAAAAATTTAACTCCATCTCTAGCACCCTAATTAAAATTTTAGAATTCCTGGACTGCAAAAGTAGCCGTGTGACATCTCATTCTTTATGCAACTGCTATACTATGAGTAGCACACCACATTCAATGGGGTGTAAGGTAGAAGGCAACTGATGTTCATCCAAATATATATATGTATATGTATGTATATATAAGGTGTTTGTATATGTAACACCTTGAGGTGTTTCAATTTATCATAGGATCATGAGACAACTGGACAGTCAAGTTTTGAGGCTAGAGGATTCAAATGACAAGAGCACATAGGTGTTTGTTTGAGAGCTTGCTTAAATTAGCTTTTCCCAAGTATGTAGGTTTTGTGACTGTTAATACATCTGTCACCAAAAAAAAGTGTTTTGTGGGGCTGGAGCAATAGTAAAGCAGGTAGGGCATTTGCCTTGCACGTGGCTGACCTGTGTTCTATCGCCGGCATCCCATATGGTCCCCCAAGTACCGAAAGGGGTAATTCCATAGTGTAGAGTCAGGAATAACCCCTGAGCATCGCTGGGTGTGACCCGAAAAGCAAAAAAAAAAAAGTGTTTTGTAACATGTGTTACTATAATGTCAACAATGGTAATGGTGGTAAGAGTAATATATTGCTTGTTATAATGTGCTAATAGTAACATAATAGCATTATACTATAATAGTAATATATGTCATATAATATGCTAGCATTATACCAAATATGAAGTATATATTTCAACAATAAAAAATAAGGTAAAATAAAAATACATTAACGGTTAAATTAAGTCTTAACACAGCTACTAATACGTGGAAATTGCTTATTCAGTGTTTATTGTACCCTTTCTAGTGGTGGAAGATTGTGGGACAGCTCTATACACTGTGAAATCTCATATTAGCATAATGTATTCATTAAAGGCCAAATACAGAGTTTCCAGAGAGATGAGGCAGTTGACTTGCATGCAGCCATCCTAATCCAATCCCTGGCATCATATATAGCCCCCAAGCACTGACAGGAGTGACCCCTAAAAATAGCTCTAGGAGCATCCCCTGAACACCTCTGGGTGGTGCAGACATCCCCCATTCCCATAAAAAAGACAAATGGGCTGGAGTGATAGCACAGGGGTAGGGCATTTGCCTTGCATGCAACCGACCTGGGTTTGATTCCTCAGCCCCTCTCGGAGAGCCCAGAAAGCTACTGAGAGTATCTTGCCCACACGGCAGAGCCTGGCAAACTACTCATGGCGTATTCAACATGCAGTCTCACAATGGAGACGTTACTGGTGCCTGCTCAAGCAAATTGATGAGCACCGGGATGACAGTGACAGTGACAGTATTATCCTATTAATGCCTATAACTCTCTACTCACCTATCAGTTCACCAAAATCTACCTGTCTGCTATTTCTGAACACTGGGAGCTTCCTTGTCCCATCCCATCCCCACTTCCCTCAACATCCAGAGCCCACTTCCAAGACCATCTCAGCTCTAAATTAGCCCAGTTGGAGATAACCCAGTGTGCGTTCCCTTCACACTCTCCCCATACCACATTTCTAGGAAGGTTTTGGTCTTACTTAGGTTGGTATTCACAATGGCTAGAACAGTACCTGGCCCACTGTGGATGCTGATGTACTTATGGCATTAATGCCACAGAGCATTAATGAGAATCAGAGCAAGGACTTGACGTTTCCTCATCCCTACTGAACTGTGGCTTTCTCACCTGCCACACACCCAAAAATAATTGCAGTACGCTAAACAGTCCAGCACTCTCTATGGAGATTATTATCCTCACGTTACAGGTAAAGAAATCCACAAAGAGCTTCAAGTATTGCTTAAGAATCACCCAGCTTCTGTGTGCTGCAATCAATCTGTCCACTTAAAGAGTCCAAGGATACCACCACCAAATTATGTGCTTCTTTTTTTTTCTTTTTGGGTCACATCCGGCGATGCACAGGGGTCACTCCTGGCTCATACACTCAGGAATCACCCCTGACAGTGCTCAGGGGACCATATGGGATGCTGGGATTCAAACCCGACTTGGCTGTGTACAAGGCAAGCGTCCTACCCGGTGTCCTATCACTCCAGCCCTTATATGCCTCTTAAAGCAGTTAAGTTCTTGGCTCTTTCTGGTTCTGAATCCTGGACTCCTATAACCTAGCATCTTTTATTTTCCTCCTATTCTCTACTTGCCATAAGACACTCATTGCAAATCTACTCTGCCCCATTATTTTGTGTCATTTATTTACCAAATGAAGGACACAGCTCCATCTCCTAATTTTTTCCCCCAAAATGCAGTTTCTGACGTTGACAACAGTGCTCAAAAATAATTTACTGTAGTTAAATTAGTTTTCAAGTAAACAATAGTCAGACCACAGCAGTTGGATAATGCCCATGCAACCACACACACACACACACACACACACACCATATTGTACCTTTTGTTTTTGTTTTTCTCTTGAACTCTCACTCCAAGGCAATCTGATAGGCATTTGGGTGATCACTTTTAAGCAAATTCTAGATAATCTTGTCCTTCAATAAACTCAACCTGACACTCTAATATTCTGAACTAAACAATTTTGGTGTGTGTCACAGGCATCCCTGTGCAGTGGTGGATGTTGACCCCATCCCTGTCTCTACCCCCTTTCATTCAGTAGCATCACCACGCTCAGGCTTGAAAATCCAGAATACCTTCAGATATGAACAAATGTCCTTTGGTATAGAATCCCCAGCCCTGCCCTCGTCAACATCCTTCAACCCCTTAGCTTCCCTATTCCATATTGTGAACCTTCTAAGGAGGCTGAATGATCCAGGTCGATTAATTTCTATTTGTTCCATCGCACACTCTAAGTTGAATCAGAGGTGTGTTTACCTAATGAAGTTAGAATGTAGGGTATCAACTGGGGGAGACTTCTCCCATCCTTCACAGCTCCACAGTCATCCAAGGCTATGTCAAGACTGATACATGGTCATTAAAAAGCCAGAGCAGCAAAAGCAATGTTAAGGTTTTGTTTCACTAAAATGTCCCTGAAACTCAAAGGTCTGTGTTTATCAAGATGTACACTGCTGTCATCCTGACTACCTTGTGTTGCCTTGAACTGCAAAGAGAAGACAAGGAAAGATTGAGTGCGGGTTTTTTTCCTCTTCGTGTATTGTACCTGAGTCCTGTCTTAGTCTGCTTCCTAAATAGAATAATCAATGCCATTATCTCTTCCTCCCTCATCTAAATCACATCAGGACTTCACAGTAGATCGATAGTTACAACAAAGAAGGCCGAAGCTTTCATTCCGGGGGGACTCATTACTCTGCTGCCCAGGATCTGAGTATGGATTCCATGTAAGGTTATCTACTCCTCCGTAGGAGTTAACAACAGCTGTCAGTTATTAATACCACACCAGGTCCTGGCCTTATGGGCCGTCTGTACCCACAGTATAGCATCCTGAGTAAGCCTGCTTCCTCTCCCCCCTTGTTCTGACTTCCTCCTTCTCCTCTTAGGATACACAGTGAGCTCCTCTCGTACCGCGACGTGTTGGGAACTTCATTGAGATTCTTCACTGGTACAGGTTGCATATAAACAGGCTCACATCTGCTGCGGAATTACAAAGCCTAATTAAAATAAATTCAGGTCTTAAATTAGGCCTTTCAGTAACATTTATGGCCTAAGCCACTTCGTGATAAAATGTCTAATTTGGTTAAGCTGAAGAGAAAAGTGATTTTTTTTATTGTATTTCCTGGCCAGCCCCCAAAAGGAGGCTAAACTCAAAAAATGGTTCTTTTTCAATAGTAGTTGTTTCATTTTTAGCTTTGGGGCCCCCATATTGGACTGTCTTTAGGAATTATCCTGTCTACACAGTGAGCTAACACATGATGGGCAAGGCAGGGGCCAAGCCTTTCTCAGCACAGCGTGAGGGCAATTCTGTCGCAGGTTAACTGTAACACAAAGATTCTGCAATGGCCTTGTAAGAGGTTATGGTGGAAGGATCTTTTGTGAGCAAATTCTTTAAATCAGGCAAGACCAAAATCACATGTGTTTGTCCCCAGTTCTTCAAATACCTTCCAGGTATTTTTTTAACAGCCTACCAATGAGATGGTTTCCTAATTTAATCCTACAGCTGGAAGTCTCTCTAGTTCCACCTAACTCTGCAAATCTCTTTATGATAAAATTCCTTTTTCTTCTATCTCAAAGACCTAAGATGGCTAAGTCAGAGAAGATATTCATCTATTTCAGTTCCAAAATGTCTTTATTGGAAGGTTGCTCTGTGCAATGTACTGAAGTTTTGACCTAAATGTGCTTGCTCTTCTTCTGGACTTATTTAATATGTTGCTACGGGGACCCCAGCTTATGTTAATTGAAATACATTGAAGTGTGAGCCACTGGTGGTACACGCCAATGTCAACTGTTAAAAGAAAAAAACAAAGGGGGGATAGTGTCATGATATCTTTTATGTCTATTACAATTCTCCAGATAGTTTCTTTGCAAGATTGGCATGTTCTGAAATACCTCACAGATAATGCACAGTTTTCCTCAGTCTATTAGAAGCCATATTGCATTGCTCTGCTGGTTGTCCGTTGGGTGCTGAGCCTCTTGGGAACCCTCCTGATTGGTCTGGCACCTGGGAAGGCATTGGAAGAGCACTTAGCCAATGCCTATGAGCCAAATGTAGTTTCAGATCCACTAAGGGTAGAGAATTTTGTATTTCTACCACCACCATCTTGCCTCGAATAGGAAATCAGAAGCCTACAGATTGTTTAAGTCTGTTGAATAGATACCTCTATTTTCAGGTGGATGACTGGGCTGGTGTAAAACTTGGTTAATCGCAATACAGTACATTAAGAAAACATTTTTAGGTTGCATAATTTCCTATTAAAGCTTTGCCTCTAAAATGTTAGGATTTTATATTTAAGATAAAGACACATTTCCTGTTATGACATTGAACTCATGTGTATTAAATTTTATATGATCATAATTTTATTTTATTTACTTTGTTTACAGTCTGGTCTTTTTTATTCAATGAAATTTTATTTATTTTTATCATGTTTTTATCCCCAGTTCCATAGATTATTATGCTATGCAATTTCCCCACACATTTGAAAAGTAAAAGTTATTTGGTATTATTTGGTGGAATTAATTTTGGGGGCTGGGAATGCTCGAAATGCTTTTAATATAGATTAATGTCACTGGTTATAGCCAAAAAAGAAAGAAGAAAATCTAATTATACCAAATACAAATCATCTACTTTCAGATCCTGGGGAAGATCTTACCATTTCAAAGTTTGAAGACAAAAGTTTTTGCTACAATACTTTTTATTGTGATTCAATCTGAGTTCCCAGCCCAGCCCCTTACATATAAGTGAAAAACATCCGTAAAGTTCCCCTGTTAATTCTCACCTGCCTCCAGCATACCTGACTGAGAATCATCTTTGACTTCTCTCTACCAGTTGCCCAGCTGCGATGTTCATGAGAAAAACCACCTTTGCTTCTTTATTTTCTTTTGCTTTTTTGCGTTTTGGATGACTCCTGGCTCTGCACTCAGGAATGACTCCCGGTGGTGCTTGGGGAACCATATGGGATGCCAGGAATTGAACCCTGGTCAGCTGTATGCAAGGCAAATGCCCAACCCACTGTACTATCACTCCAGCTGGCCCCCACCTTTACTTCTTTGCATGTAAAAATTATTTTCATTAGACACCACTCCCCATAGAATTAAGAATGTGGCTCAGTGGTAGAACTGCATTGCCTTGCATGTGAGAAACTCCTGGCTCAATACCCAATATCACAGAAACAAAGCAAAGAGACACTTTGGATGACACAAAATTCTCCCAAGTCCTTTTTAAATTTATCATCTGCCCCTAAACTGGTATTGAGAGATACTACCTGCCTCCCTGTGATGAGAAAAGAGAATAATATGAAAAGATTTACCTTCCTGGGTCCATCTTTGGTTCTCATATTGGCTTTTAGATTTCAAGTATGATTTGTGTCTGTTTCTAAGTGCGTCTGCTGTTTTCTACTTGGGCTTACTCTTTTTAGGTTAGAATTCAAGGAAAGTGTGGGTATGTGAATGCATATAAATTCAGGTGATATAAGTAGGTTTTATATCATCTTTACAGGGTGCATTTTGGAACAAGAAGGTTGTGTTCCCGGGCCTTTGTTCTCTCTCACTTTGGCCTAACCACCAGCAGGGGAAAAACTGTGGTATTCATCATGGTGTCTTTTAGAAGTTTTTTATTAGAGCTCATTTTTAATTGAAATCTATTATTTACATAGAAAATGTCTAAGAACCTGGAAGACAGGAAAAAATTATTTCATAACGATAACAAAATTGACTAAGCTAAAAAAGACACCCTCCCCCAATTTTTCTTGCAGGAATTTGAAAGCTTATGAGGTATAGCCTTTTCCTTGTTCCCTCCCTCCCTCCCTCCCTCCTTCCCTCCCTTCCTTCCTTCCTTCCTTCCTTCCTTCCTTCCTTCCTTCCTTCCTTCCTTCCTCCATTCCTTCCTTCCTTCCTTCCTTCTTTCCTTCCTTCCTTCCTTCCTTCCTTCCTCCCTCCCTTCCTCCATTCCTTCTTCCCTCTCTTCCTCCATTCCTTCCTCCCTCCCTCCCTTCATTCCTCCTTCCCTCTTTCTTTTAAGTCTATTTTCTCCTTCTCTCTCCCCCTCCCTCCCTTCCTTCCTTTCCTAATTCTATCCTTCCTTCCTCCCACCCTCCCTCTTTTTTCTTTTATTCTTTATTTCTCCATTCCTTCCTACCATCCATCCTTACTTCCTTCCCTCCTTCCTTCCATCTTTCCTTCCTCTAACCACTTCTTTCTTCTTCTTTCATTATTTTTCTCCCTCCCTCCCTTCCTCCCTCCCTCCCTCCCTCCCTCCCTTCCTTCTTTCCTTTTCCTTCCTTTCTTCTCTTTAGAGTCCCAGTGTGATCTTCTGAGCTATGTCTATGTACAACTGGGCCAATCCTTATTAGAGGCTCTTTAATAACTCAGAGCTGTGCTGCCCGAAGCTCCCTGACCTTTGATCCCTGATCGTCTCCCATTACTCCTCTTGCCCTCTGGTGTTGGAAACCTCTCAACTCTGGAACTTCGCAAGTTCTGCTTCAATTTCTGGACCTTGTGCGCTTGCTCAAGCCCTTGAGGAGGTTTCCCTGTGCCAATAACCATCTGTCACTGCCTGTGTTTTACTGCTGCAGCTCGTGCTACGGGAGACCCAGGCAGAGCCCTAAGCAAACTGCTTGTATCTTTAAATCAAAGAGGGATCATTAGGTAACATACCCCCCAACACCCTTGCCATATAAAACCGTGAAGTTACATTAGGTGTAGCACTTTAACCTTTGCCATATCGAGGAGGTAATGATATCAGAATTTGGCATCCATCCCTGAAGGAACCATAAATGCCTTGGGTAGACGTCCAGTTATAGATCACAGTCTTTCAGTATGTACTCTTGGTTGCTTACCTCGGTTATTTTCAAAACAAGGCAGCTAGTAAATTGTACCACATTGTGTGCGATCTGTTTCTGAGTAGACAAGCCACACGCTCCTTGCCCCGGCTCCAAATAGCTGAGGATATTGAACCTGTTTGCAGGAAGGCCAGCAGACTGGAACTTGTGCTCCCGAGTTCTAAAGGAAGCCTTAGAAAAGTCCTAAACAAACCCATCATGTTTGATTATTGTGTGATTGTGACCCAAACATGAAAGCTTGTAACTATCTCACGGTGATTTAATAAAATTTAAAAAAAAAACCATCAGCAGCATTCCATGGGTGTTCTCATTTTTTTACATAGATGAAAGACAAAAGCAAAAATGAACTACAACACCCAAAAGGAGAGAGAACAAAAGGGAATGCCCTGCCCCTGCCGGGTGAGAGGGTGGGAGTGGGGGTGGTGAGAGGGATACTGGGAACATTGGTGGAGGAGAATGGGCACTGGTGGAGGGATATAAACGATCACTGTATGACTGAAATGCAAACATGAAAGTTCAAAAGTCATAACTGTACCTTACAGTGATTCACTAATAAAAAATTTAAAAAAAAACAGAAATTGAGCCTACAAGAGAAAACTTTATTGCATACAACAACAATTTCAGGAAATTGCAAATAATTCATGGCTTCTTAATTGGAGACATTGGGAAAAGGGACTTGGGAGCACATTAACTTCTGAAAGGCGACAGGTTCAATACCATTCAGACCATAATCACTTCAAGACAAACTTTCTCATGGAATTTTACAAACATACGTAGAGAGTCCTATTATCATATACCTATATTATCATAGTCCTATACCACTGCACACTATTCATTGCTTTTTCTTTCAGTTCTCTTCCTCCCTGTTTCTTTCTTCTCTACTTCTCTTCTTTCATGCCCTCCTCTTAGTTCCTCTGTCCTAAAAATTTCTGCCTTCTGATACCCTTCTGATTCTCCACTTGTCAAATATAAGAAATAGGGACTGTCTACTCAAGTCCCTGATTAGTAGCAATATTATTCACCTTGCATCCCCAGAGCCCTATATGGTCTCCTGAGTCTGCCAGCAGTGATCTGGGAGCACAGAGTCAGGGGTAAGCCCTGAGCACCACTGGGTGGGGAAGGGAAGGGGAAAAGAAAGGATGAAGGGAAGAGGGAAGAGGAGAAGCAAGGGAAAAGGGATGGGAATGGGATATTCAAGGGAGATGGGAAAGTAAGTCATTCATGTTACAGACCAAAGAGGAGCAGTCATATGTAAGAGGTCATATGTAATGTTTACATGTGCCAAGGAGGCCTGTGAGAAGTGGTTTACCTACAGATGAGGCAGTGGTGGGGAGGCATTGAAAAAAAACAAAAGAAAAAGAAGGGAGGTAAAACGACAGACTGTGGAACAGGTGTACGAGTCCTTGTATAACCATGTCCTTTTAGCCATGCTAAAAATAATCAGTCATTCAAGTAAAGCAAAATGGGGAAGAATTTTAGAACACTCTAGACCTGAACTGGCAAATGATGGGCAGAATAATCAGCCAAACGTCTTCCTGCTTGATACCTAGGATGCAGAAATGCTGAGCAGGATCGCTTTGTAACACAGCCAGGGGAGAGTTGGAAGGGAAGACTTGGCTTTCAAAAAGATGCCCTTTCGTATTCATGATCTTCCGTTTCAGAGAGAATTTCGACTGAAAACCTCTATGCTCTCATTGTCTCTGAACATGTCCTGAATGCATTCAAAGACAAGCACTCCACAATAGGAATGCCAGATCTCTGATGTTGTTCAAGGATCTCAGTTTAGCTGTAACATGGGAAGTCCTTCCAATAAGAGGGGAAGGTGGTAGCATGGCAGACTCCATCCCATAGTGGCAAATACGGGTTCATGTCGGGTTTGTGGGGGGAATCTCAGGATGATTCACATTAGATAGTTCTCCTTGCTGGAGTCAAGCAGTGTGGCATCATATCATAAAACATTTGCTTCTCTACCAGTAGCGTCTGACTGCGTGGCTATTGTGTGGTACTGTTCACTTAGCAAAAGTCCTATGGCATCTTTTGAGGTTGGGGTTAGAAATTATGATGTACATTGTTGTGGTAGATAGATCAGGGTCTTTGTTTGAGAGATCTCCTTTCATAACTCCTTGAAAGTTATTTAGGAAGGAAATAAAGGAATAAAAAAAACTAAAGACATCTTTAAAGAAATAATGCTGTGTAGGTTTCAAGGGTTTATGGAAGTGTGGGTGCTGGTATAATAGTGACATTTGTATAAATACTCTATAAAATCTATAAAAAGTTTTCTCCATAGATATAAAGAAGTCATGATGTACTCTTAAAGGCATGTAGGCTGGAGAGTTAGTACATCAAAGAAGGGGTTTGCCTTGCACACTGCTGACATGGGTTTGATCCCTGGCACTCCATAAGTTTCCCTGAGTCCTACCAGAAGTGATCCCTGAGCACAGAGTTTGGAAAAGTGCTGGGCACAACCACATGTGGCCCCAAAACAGAACAAGAAAGTATGTAGGAACAGCATGGTTTGATTGTGATGTCTGTTGTTTCTTATTTTCATGGCCCAGCCCATTTCATATGATAATTATAAAATGTATTGATTGTTTTAACACAGAGTTTCTTATCTGATTCTCAGAATGACACTCTCTCATTGGGAACATTGATTTTATTATCTCTACACATAAGATTCAGAGTGTCTAATTAGTCAAATTCACGTGTACCTATCAGTACCTTCCTGACCATAACAACGACAAGTAAGAATTTGAACTCAGGTCTTGCTGGCCCATAGTCTATGACCTTTGTACTCTATCATGATTCCTCAGAATTAAACGCATTGTCTTGCAGACACTGGTCTTCTAACTGAAGCATAGAAGACCCAGGACTGCAGAAATGGTGTCTTGCACACACTTTGTCCAGTGCTCTGTTCAGAGGTCTGACATCTAGCAGTGAAAACTCAGCAATGGTGGGGTGGGGTCAAAAACACTGTGGGGCTGTATGTGAGAGGGGTTTAGATGCTTACCCCCAGGAGGGCTGTATGGTTGCAACTCACGCTACTACTCCAGATTATTCGCCATCCTTCCTCCTGCTCTGTTTCTGGAAGCCGACCTGCATAGAGAGAACTGAAGACCCCTGAGCCAATGTCCTGCTATGGCCCTTTCCAGTGGGAAGCACCAGCAGATGCTTCAGGGGGTGAAAGGAAGGTCACGGGAAGAGCAGTTTTCTGCTACTTAGAGCTGATCCCTGTGAACCTGCCCTGAGCCGGCTCCCTGTGTCCTGGAAGGTAGCTCTCTCACTGACTCCTCCCTCTCGCCTCTCCTTCCTCTTGTGTCTGCTTAGGATGTCTCTCTTCCTTCCCCACAATTTTCTCACTAGCCCCTACATTGAACCCCAGCGTGGCCCAGTTCAAGCCTTCTTCCTGTTTCCTGATGGACTCTGGAATGATTAGACCTGACCCTCATGGGGTCAGGTGGAAATTAATGTCAGATTAAAGTACATGAGCAGGACATGGACGGTGCTCTTGGAATTGAAATTAAGAATGAGGCCTGAGCATGCCTTCAAGCAATTAAAAACAAGAATTGAGTCGAGCTGAAAGTAGACGCATGTTGAACCTGCCCAGACCCTACCGAGTAGTCCCTCTGGTCTCTAGGGATCAGTCTGCACAGACGCTGGTTTGGAAGAAGACAGTGGCAGAGTGGATAGAGGGCCATACCCACTGACCATGCACGTAGAGCAATTGGGCAGTTGAATCTTTGCCCTTTGTGGCCATCACTGAATGTGTTTGCTGACTCCATTTTCTGTTTCCTCCTGGACACATAGACTGTGATTCCATGTGCCTGAATTCTGGATGATAGAATGTGAGCATAAGTATGTGTACTAGGCCTAAAAGCCCTTTCACTAGCCTCCATCTTTCACTAATGGTGAATACGAGTTTTAGATGCCACCTATGGTCTCTGTCACATTTATTCATTCCTTTATTCGTGAGATAGAACCTGATTAAGAGCTTCTCAGGGTGTTTACCTAATGCCCTTTTGTAGAATTGATTTAAAACTAGGAATGTTGTACAACGTTGCCACACCCCATGAAGACGCTACTCAATTGGACAACAGCCCTTTCAAAATTTACTTCTATTGTGATAATGTTATTGTATTATTAGTATAAATATTTATTATTAGGTATCCAAAGCTATCACACCATGTCTGCCACCAAACTGGTATCATCTTTCATTTATCAGTTCTACTCAGTCCACTCCCCACCAATGTTGGTAACCTCAGCTCTGTGCTCAGAAACTAAGGGCTTGTTTCCATGGACATTAGACCATCTTTTATGGCACTTAATTGTACCTTTTCCATTGGCAATGGTATACGGCACTTTGCATTGACTGTAGCATAGAATCTTGTGATTGGCTGCAGTTTGGACAGGACCTGGTCTTCCCTTCAAAACTGGTCTTTCTGGGGGCTGGACTAATAGCACAGCAGGCAGGGTGTTTGCCTTGCACGTGGCCGACCCAGGTTCTATTCCCAGCATCCCATATGGTCCCCTGAGCACCGCCAAGAGTAATTTCTGAGTGCAAAGCCGGATGTGATCCAAAAAACAAAAAACAAAAAAACCCAAAAAACTGGTCTTTCTTTTTTTTTTGGGGGGGGGAGGAGTGGTAGAGGGAGTATCCATCTGCACCAGGAGCAGCTGAAAACTTCTGCACAAAAATGTTTAAAAATACAGACTTATAGCTAAGCTAAAGCTGTCCCTGATTTTAAAAAAAGCCTCATTCAGCAGTTAGGAACCTGAATGTTCTTATTAATATAGAGGAAATGGTTGCTGATAATAGACACAGTATCAAGCCAAAGGCATCTTGGCAGTGTCTGAGGAGGAACAAGGGACATTGAAGAAACTTGCTAGGAATTCACGAGATATTTTCACACCCATCTGCATTTTTCAGTATTTAAATTCTACAGAGAACCTTAGAAGCAGCACACAGACATGTATATATACATCTGGGAGATATTTCCAGGAGAATCTCTTCCCCTAACTTTCTTTCATCAACATTTCTTCATCTCACAGCACAAATTAGTTGCCCACCTACTCCCATGATTCTCTTCAAGTCTCTTTAAATACAGTTTTTCCTGCCCCAAGATGGTTCACAAAGAAGAGAGGATGATACTTTATAAACATCAGTATTCATCAATATATAATTACAGTGGATTTTTTTTTCAGTTAAATCCCTCTTTTGAATCAACACTGTGCAGAGTAAAGCTTTCTGGAGCATAGAAGGGTTCAGATATTCTTGCCTGTGGGAGAAAAGTCAGGCCTCCCGTTGTAATCCAAATCTGGGGCAGCACTGTCAAATGCTACTTTCCAGGCCAGCCAATTCCTGCAGACCCCGTTCCCGGAACAGACAAAGGCAAATGCTTCAGCTTCCTGATTTTCTTGTACGAGGCATTTCATTACAGATACTTTTGCCCGTGGAAAGCATTGTGGGATGGAAGTGTCACATGTTCCTTCACAGATGTTCTTTCAGATTAAGCCACAGGCAGCAGGGAGTGGACGTGGCATGCATTTTCCTCTTCACTTGCTAGCGTCCCTGTCCCGGCAGTCATTTGCAGAGCAACATTACTTGCATAACAATTGAGCTGATCTGATATTTTAGGTTATGATGTCAAGAAACATTACACTGAAGCCTCCTGACTTAATAATAAAAAAAAAAAATTCAGGGGCCGGAGAGATAGTACAGGGGGCAGGGAGTTTGCTTTGCACAGGACCGATCTGGGTTCAATCTCTGGCATCTCAAATGGTCCCCCAAGCACCACCAGGAGTAATTCCTGAGTGCACAGCCAGGAGTAACCCCTGGGCATCGCCGGGTGTGACCCAAAAAGAAAAAAATAAATCCAAAGAAAGAGCACGTTTAAGGCCAAGTTGGGATTGAAAGACCCAAGGAAATATCATCTGCTATGAGAAACTTAAAAGCTTCTAATGACCAGCTATTCCCAAGAGGCTCTTGCTACTGGAACTATTGGATTTATTTTTACTAAACAAGCTTCGTGCTGAGTGATGGCTTCCTTTATGGTCTAAGACCCACAAGAATTTACTCTTTGCTGAATGAACTATTCGGTCAGCCACTTATCAGATACCATTTCTGCTTTCCTCTTCTTGTTTGAAATTACATACTCAGTGATCTTATGAATTCTTCTGTTACAGTTCTTATCTCTTCATGAATATTTGACAGGCTTTATCTTAGAGGATGAGGGACATCTTTGCTTCTCAAAATATACTTCATGTTCTTAAACTAAAGTTCTTGACCCTGAACAGTTTTCTGGTACCGAAAACACTAAGAAGAGCATAAAATTAAAGTGAACCTTTTGAAAATAATAGTAGTGGTCCTCATCAATCACAGTGTTTTTAAGGAAATACATCGCAGGAATATTATTTCCTTTCTCCAACAGGATGAACACTATGGTAGCAGAGGCTAGCCAGTATTTTTAATCATGGCTGTATCTTTAGGTACACAGAATATTCAATAAATATTTGTTGCACGGATGAATGGACAGATGGACAGATGGGAAATGGATAAATGGACAAATATACATGCATGATTGAGAGTTGGGAGCTTTAATTTTTCTGTGAGCCAAGACTTAACTCAGGCCATTTTGAATGCCTGAACTCTACAGATATTTTACAGAATTTCTATGATGTCAATGTCTACTTCCCATGCAAAGAAGCAAAAGTATAGTCAACTAACACCGTCTTGATAAGATGACGCTGCTTTCCATGACATGAAGTCAATTGAGTTGGGTCTGAAACAGGTTTAAACTTGACACATGTCTTTTCCCTCGAATGATCAGTCATCCCATTGGAAGACCCATCTTGGCAATTGGAGAATACATACAAAAATGTGGAAGAGTCCCTTAATCTGATTCATTCACTGAAACAAATCCTGTTTTTAGTGGATTGCTCACCAGCACAGACGTGGACACAAAGACAAAAGGGGCAGCCAGCCACTTTGCAGTGTCTCTGGGTGTGAGTTTGCAGGAGAATAAATGACTTCCACAAAGTCTTGAAAAAAAAAAATCCTTGGTTAGCTCGGCCCATAGGAAGGCTAAGAATAGCACTGGGAAGCAGAAATCATGTATTATTCTGCTGGGTTTGTTAACTTTTGGGCAGAAAAGGATGGATTCTTTTTCTAGTTAAGCACCATTTTAACATGCACTTACTACATAGTGGCTCTCCCTTTCTCTCTTTTCCAACAAAAATAAATGTAGCTGTCCCCTAACGGGAGCAATTTCCCTTCATATTTCTTGCAGCTCTTGTCCCATGAGGCGACAGATGAGTATGTGATAGCAATACTGATTCCAGAGCTGAGATGCCATCTGATCCGTGGGGAGAGCTGGTGGATTCAAATCAATGTCAGCTCCTGCCTCTGGGCACCGTCTTTCAGTGTAGGATCAGAAAAACAGCTGGCGACTTGCAATATGTTATACAAAAGACCTCTTAAATGTTTTGTTGTTTCCAGCTAGATGTAGTGTGAGTCACTGCAAATATTTTTTAATTATTTGTGAGCCTGTTTGATGGAGTAAAATTCTGTTTGGCAACTGGTGAGAATCCCTTCCCAGTTTAAACTGGTGTCTGCAAACTCTAAGACTCCTAAGTGACCAGGTGTCAGAATTTGCCATAATGTCAGTTTCTTTTTGAAATAGAAGAATTTCATTCAAGCAAAGTACTTATTGGAAACCCAGTCCTGAAATGGTTTTGAAATCATATCACTTTGTGTTATTTTGCATTCTTGGACAACGAGAACTTTCACCCAGTTCTTTGTCTAAGTTACAGGATAGTGTTATTTATTTCCAAAATAACTTGTATGCGACAGAATTTTGAAGTCTCTGTCATAGGTCAAGTTTTTATTTCCCTCATCAAACATGCATCAGAATTTTTATATTCCTGTGAATATAAAAACCGTATTTCTGTCAGAGGGAAATACTCCACGCTTTTTCCTTGGGAGCTCAACTTTTCCCCCAGTTAGTTGTGAAGGCTTTAGGAGTTTTTTTTTTAATTAATCTTGGTTTTTTGTCTTTTATTTTCTTTCCTTTTTGCATAAGATTTCATTTTCATATTAAATTATTTAATTTCCTGTCCCCATGATCTAAGTTTCTGGCAATAATTAGGGTCACTAGAGAGAAATTCTGTGTATAGATAAAGAGACCAAAAGGAAGCTAGCAAAAATTTTGAACAATCTGGATAAACTGAAGGAAAGGGGAATTAAGACTTTCTCTGCACTCGATTTTAGAATAATTAACAGATATTTAGCATCAAGTCAGTATTCTAACTTTGAGACAATTACCAGATTCCAACACCAAACATTCAGAGCCACCAATTCCAGAACAATGATCTGAAATGCATCAATTTAGTGGCTATTTATTCTAAATTATATCCATAGCTCTCAGTCAAATACTTTGATGAAATAACTAAATGGATGTCAGCTATCCCTGTGTCTCAATGAATGAAGAACTATGTGAAGGAAGATCACATTCAATACTTGTCAGCTCAGAGCGCTGAAACTGTGGTCTTATCACGGACCGTCTCAGTACATTTGACTGCAAGAATCATTAGCAGTTGGTGTTCAGTGTGTGCCAAGAACTTTGATTGATTGATTGGGCTGTGTTTTAGGCCTGTGGACACGAACAAAATATATCACTGAGCTCATCCATCTCGTATGGTACAGCTATTTTTATAGGTACTTAATATTCGAGCAATACTAATGCCCGCTGTACACAATGGCCTCAGAACAAGTAAGAAAGTAATATAGTAGTAAAAATGAGATTTAGAGTAAGAGAAATAACTGTAGGCTAAAACAGAATTTACTGAAGTGTGCCTCAGAACACTAATTCTTAGAGAAAATAATGGAATTTGGGACAAAAGTGAGGAATTTATTGAAATAAGTTTGAAAAATACTCTGATTAGTTATTAGTATATTTGTCTTTACTGTTAGGACTTTTAACACACTGTGGTCATTATAAATTTCACAGAGGTGGTTATAATATATAATGTCTTCCCCAACTTGTTTAATAAAATGCCCTCACTGTGGCCGATCCCCCAATTTATCTGAAAAGAATACAACAAAATTGTAAGTCTTAACACAATTGCCATTGTGTCATGTAAATTTGGATAAAGATTAGAAATTGAAAAAAATAATATTTTAAAAAGCAATTTTCAGTGATTCTTTCTTGACAAGCATATATTATCAACTGGAACACTGGGACTTTACATGCAAAAGAAAGGATCTAAGCACAAACTTTACACTTTTCACATAAATTAACTCAAGGTCGGAGCAATGGTACAGAGGATAGGGCACTTGCCTTCACACAGCCATCCCGACTTCCATCTCAGTCACGACATATGGACCACTGGAGTAATTCCTGAACACAAAGCCAGGGGGTGTGATTCCATAACCAAAACTTCACTCAAAATGGGTCACAAACATAAAGGTACAATGCAATACTATGAAAGGTAAAGTATAACAGAAGAAAATCTAACCTTGGGCAATGACTCTTTTTTTTTTTTTTTTGCTTTTTGGGTCACACCCAGGAATGCTCAGGGGTTACTCCTGACTCTGCACTCAGGAATTACTCCTGGTAGTGCTTGGGGGACCATATGGGATGCCAGGGATTGAACCCAGGTCGGCTGTGTGCAAGGCAAACGCCCTACCCGCTGTGCTATCGCTCCGGCCCCAGGCAATGACTCTTGAATCAACAATATGGCATAATTATGAAAGAAAGCATTGATAAGCTAGACTTGAAGTGATATTTTCCACTCTACAATAAAACACTGTCAAAAGAAAAGACAAGCCACAGACAAAAAGGAAATATTTGAAAAAGATATCTGATAGAGCACATATATCTAAGATATCTTAAAAAAAAAGAAACTTAAAAATTCAACAGTAAGTGAACAGACCACAAAAGAAAATATACAGACACAAGCACTGCCATGCAAGCTCAGTTACTGGCTCAGATTTACTGACTCATGATTAAATCTTCGAAGATACCAACTAGCAGCAAAATTTCATAGATAAACCATTCTCCCACGTGAAAACTTTGGGGTGTCCTCAGGAAGGGAGCAGAGTTCCCACACTGCCAAAGCCATGGCAGCTGCACTCACATCTACCACAGCTGCCCCCGTGCCAATGCCCCAATTCCACAGCCTCAGGTCTGAACTCTGCAGAGACATCAAACTGCTGAAAATTTCAGGAGCACTGTTTTTTTTTACTAAGAACTCTGGGGTCTTGCAATACCACTTCTGGGAATATATCCCGAGGGTGCAAAAAAGCACAGTAGAAATGACATCTGCACCTGTGT
Organism: Sorex araneus; assembly: GCF_027595985.1. NCBI lineage: Eukaryota > Metazoa > Chordata > Mammalia > Eulipotyphla > Soricidae > Sorex > Sorex araneus. The sequence goes on from NC_073305.1 coordinate 174,787,780, forward strand.
GTTCATTGCAGCACTGTTCACAATAGCCAGACTCTGGAAACAACCCGAGTGCACAAGGACAGACACTGGTCAAAGAAACTTTGGTACATCTACATAATGGAATACTATGCAGCTGTTAGAAAGATGAAGTCATGAAATTTGCTTATAAGTGTATGGTCATGGAGAGTATCATGCTAAGTGAAATAAGTCAAAAAGAGAGGTTTAGACACAGAAGGATTGCACTCATTTGTGGAGTATTAGTGACTATCACCCCATTGCTCATCAATTTGCTCAAGTGGGCACCAGTAACGTCTTCATTGTGAGAATTTTTGTTACTGTTTTTGGCATATTGAATACGCCATGGGTAGCTTGCCAGGCTCTGCTATGCAGGCGGGATACTCTCGGTAGCTTGCTGGGCTCTCGGAGAGGAGCAAAGGAATAGAAATATCTTCAAGTAGAACATTATTTTATTCACTTTTCTTACTGTGTGTCTTGGGTTAGGTCATTCTTTCATTCTTCTTTTCAGGTTTTTTTTTGTTTTTAATATTATAATTAGCCAAGGGATGACTCGATAAAATATTATTAAAAATTTATCATCAACTCCCCCCACTCGCCCGCACCTCAGGCATCTCCTTGGACCCTGAGCCACCCCACCTCCCCGAGCACCATCCCATCCACCCCTGAGCCACCCTCTAGCGCGGCTCCCGGAATTCTCCCTTGCCCAGATTTCTGCCGCCCCTCCACCTGGCACCCCACCCACATCGCAGTAGTGGGCGTGGCCTCTGCAGAAGTGGGCGTGGCCTACTTGGGGGCTGGCGGCTGCAGTTATTTTTTCCCCTTTCCTGGCACTCCGAAATCACATCTTCATTTCCATCACCTAATTCTGTGGAGATAATCCTGGCCATCTCAAATACATTAGGACAATAGTCCAGTAGCATATTCCAATTGCACCATAATACTGGCATCATTAGAAGCTCTACAAGTGCAATATAAAAGAACATATCCACTCACAGTGATTCAATAAAATTAAAAAAAAAAAAGAACACATCCTCCGAAGCTTCACTGGAGACCTCACCTAAGCCGCTGAGGAGCACCTGAGAGGGAGAGGGCAATACTGATAGTGAACTGGAAGGTTCCACCGCCACACTACTACAAAAACATGAAGAAACAACGAAAATCCCCACCACGAGGAGAAGATGGAAAGGGTCCAGGCGCCTCAACAAGCATTACCCACAAATACAATCTCTTCGATAAAGAGTTCAGAGATGCAATATTGAAGATGTTCAATGAAACTCAAAGAAACGGCTCAACAGACATCCAGGAAATTAAAGGAGGACATGAAAGAAACAACGGAATGGACAGCTGAGAAAATACAGGAAGAAATAAGAGCAGAAATAAAAAAGCTACAAAATGAAGCGTCATGAATGAATTGTCACCGTCAGGCCCTGGTTGGTCGCGCCCCTCCGGGCACCCCCTCCCCTGCTCCCACCCAGTGCCTCTTCCCCTTGCATCGGCCCTGATACCCAGTGGGTGCTTGGGGCCCGCAACTTGGTGGGCAAGATGCAGTGGGAGGCCGAGTTCTTTCTGCTGCAGGACAGCAACCAGAAGTTGGTGGGCGCCCTGTGAGAGGCCAACGTGGCCGCCACCCAGTGGAGGCAGCAGCTGAAGGCCCAGCGTGTGGAGGCTGAGTGGCTGCGGACACGGGTAGCCCGGAGCTAGTGGCCCAGGCCACCTTGGAGCCGCCACTGGGGAGCGAGAAAGAAGGGCCAGGCCGGTTGCTGGAGCAGCTGGAAGTGCTGCACAGACCAAGGACCAGGAGATCCAGACATTGAAGAGCCAAACCAGGGGCTCACACAAGACCCCAGATGCCACAGAGCAGGAGGAAATGCAGCAGAAAATGTGGAGTATAAAATAATATAATATGAACCTGACACTCAAGGACCGTAGACACAAGGGCCAGGAATATTGCTCCATGGTTGGAAGCCTGCCTCATGAGCTGGGGGAGAAGGCAGCTGGGATAGAGAAGGGATCACTAGGTCAATGACGACGGTTGGAAGGATCGTTCGGGATGGGAGATGTATGCTGAAAGTAGATAAAGGACCAAACGTGATGGCCTCTCAGTATCTGTATTGCAAACCATAATGCCCCAAAATAGAGAGAGAGTATGGGGGAAACTGTCTGCCATAGAGGCAGGCAGGAAGAGAGTTGGAAAGTTGGGGGGGGGGGTAATACTGGGGACACTGATGGTGGAGAATGTGAACTGATGGAGGGATGGGTGTTTGATCATTGTATGATTGAAACTCAAACAAACAAACAAAAAGAACTCTGAGGTCTTCTCAGAGTGGGTATGGGCAGTTTCTTCACCTGTCCCCACACTTCTGGAAGGCCTGGAAGCCACGCCCGTATCCCACAACCATCACCATGTAATCTCACTGCCCAGCTAAATATTCTGGAGTTTCTGGAGTGCAAGCTGTGAATGACACCCCAAAATCTACAGTACTGACAGCCCAGTACTCGCACACCAAATTAGATGGGAAAGTACAAGCTCAATAAATGCATTAACACAGAAGGCTCAACTAGCAACAGCAGCTTAGTAAAGCCTCAGACAAGGGCTTATATGCCTCCATAGGGAGATACAACAATTTTCACAAATTTTCTTCTGTTACTTAGTATTTTTGATAAGTCCATTAGTCATTTAGTTGGAACAAGCAATATAAAGTAATTTTGTGCCTGCTAAGGGGGCAGGCTAGGGAGGTGGTTGGGAAAATGGGGACAATTGTGAAGGAAAGGTTTCATGGTGGTGGGATTCATGTTGGAACATTGAATGCCTGTAACAACTGCATCATGAACAATGTTGTAAATGACTGTGTTTGAATAAAAGATACACATATGGTGAGTAAGCCTATATAAAGATGTTTCACACTATAGATTAGCGGAAAGATGCAGATTGAGCTTCACTGAAATACAACCACGTATCCATTAAGAAAGACTACAATTCAGACAACACACAACACCCAATGTTGGCCAGGGTGTCGAGTGATAAGAATGTTTATTCTATTCTCGTGGGAATGAAAAATTATGCATCGACTATGGACGGTAATTCAGCAGTTTCCTACAAAACTAAATATACCAGATTATCCAGCAAGCATGCTCTTTGGTATTTACCCAAAGGACCTGAAAACTTTAGTTCACATAAAAGCTTGCACAGATATTTTTGGCCAATCTAATAATTGTCAGAAACTAGAAGCAACAAAATGTGCTTCAGTAGATGGACAGATTAGCCGTGGTCTATTCATATTTCTCTAAATATACTCTAAATGCAAAGGACACTTAAAGTATTCTCAATTATCTGAATGTCAAGGTAAGAAAATATGTCCCGGAAAAAGTAATGTCAAGCAATCCTATTTGAATAATAAGTGGCTTACTGAAAAATATGTTCAAGTCTTATTTTTGACAATCACAGCATAAACCCAGCAATATTGTAGGGGTAACAGTCACCCTGTAATGTGATTTTTTTTATAAGACAGTACTATCTTGTTTCACAGTCTAAATCTTTACACTTCCAACATGCATAATATTAGGTTCAGGCGATGACTTTCAGGAGTCATTTGTTTCAATGAAAGTAACCTTTGAATAGAAATATATCAAGCAGGTTCTCAAATATTAAAACCAGTGTGAGCTTAGACTTGGCATTTATCATGTCAGGAAATAAAAAAAAAGAAGGTCAATTTTGATGGAAGAAAGTTTATAGAAATGGTCAGAAAGTGAAAGATTGCTGAGAGCATCTCAGTTAAGGCAGCAATGATGGACACCACCCTCTAGCGGGAGTGGGGGAATTAAGAAGTGAGCTAACCTAGAGCAAAATGACCTAGAAGGAAGTTTGGGAAGGACTCAGGACCTTAGGCAATATTTTACCTTTCCTTTGTATAACCCAATCTTAGGAATTACTTCTTTCCCATCGCAATGTATATTTGCAGGCCACTCAGTTTTTATAAGTTGTCACACAGAAAAGAAAATAGTTGGAAAAAGGGAACCTTGGGGAATAGGACTCCAGCACTGCCCTTGACCAACTCCCATAAGAAATTGCAACTGCTCTGTATGTAAGATAAGTGGAAAATGACCAGGAAATAAAATAAGTTGTTCCAGTGCGATCTCCTGAAATAGATAGAAGCCTTGCAATTTCACACCAAGATCCACAGCTTGGCCTTGTTTTCTGGTTGTGGATCTGAAATAGCAGCAATCCATCTGTCAGCCAGACATTTTTTTGATGCTCCCTTTCAATCACCAGGAAAAAAAATAATTTTAGATTGATTCTGATTTGGCAGCTTTTTTATTACCTTTAACTTTAAAGATATTGAAAACATTAACAGATAGCAACATATTTCATTTTCTTCTTCAAGTTCTAAAGTTGAAATTGTATTCATTCTAAAATATATCCATTTTTGAATGGGGACTCAAGCACAGTAACATTACTTACAGATAACTGACTCTTAAAAAGAACTTTAGAACAACTGGTCTGTTTGCCTTTTCATAAATCCTTCCTAGAAACTCACCAAATATATGATTGGATAAACTATAAAAAAACATGAATTAAACCTATAATAGACAATTGAAAATGGATATTACAATTGAAATATAAATTTTTTTAAAAAAGGAAATGTCATTCTGGGTATTCAAGTTTGTGTAAGAAGAAAGACTAAGTGTTTTCCCAGGAGTGAAGACAGTGATAGCATCCTTCATAGATATAACCACTAATATTACAAGCTACTAGTGCCAGACAGATTCTATAGAAAGCAGTTGCTTGGGGGAAATTACTTGAATGTGAATGGCTAAGAGATGAACGGATACCCAAGGCAGGGAGAGAGTGAAGTCTGAGCCATGTCATCAGAGTACATATAAAGTGTCCATAGAAGATCACCATATAATTACAGGATTCATGACCTCAGACACTGCAGAAGAAATTTTTGCTTTGTATATCACATCATCATCATCATCATCATTTATATTTTCCTGTTAGATTAGGATGGGCTGGAGCTATAGCACACAGCAGGGCATTTGCCTTGCACGTGGCCAACCTGATTCCTCCGCCCCTCTTGAAGAGCCTGGCAAGCTACCAAGAGTATCTCGCCTGCACGGCAGAGCCTGGCAAGCTCCCCGTGGCATATTCAATATGCCCAAAACAGTAACTAGTCTCACAATGGAGATGTTACTGGTGCCCGCTTTGAGCAAATCAATGAGCAACGGGATGGCAGTGACAGTGACAGTGACAGATTAGGATAGTCCTTTGGGGGATGCCTTTATACATCAAAAGCATTCTGTTTGACTCAAAATTCTATATTTTAGGAAAGACACATTCATACAATGCAATGTGCACATAAGAATGTACAACAGAAAATGAGTAGTGACGCCGAGCACTTATAAACTGGTCAGAGTTCCTCTGCACTTAATTTCGTAGAGCAAAGCTTGTCTCTTGATTTTGTCAGAATAAACATGAATTGTTCTGGAACCCTATAGAAGGAAGAGAGGATCAAGCCTTTGGAAGCACCATATTACTTTCCTTACTTGCAAGTGAGGAGTGTTCTTAGGTTTTGGTTTAGCAGTTTGAGTGGTTTGATTTTGTTTTGTTTTTCTTTTCTGTAGTACAGTTTTATTTGTAATTAAGAAGTACTTCCAAATTTTTTTATTTCATGACTTGATTGCAATTATTTTGGTCTATTTTACTAGAATTTTAATATATAACCCAATTCTATAATTCCTGTAGATTCCAAATAAATATGAAACATATGTTAGGTTTCTTTGTGGGAAAAAGAGTCAATTCTACAGTCCTACACTTAATGAGCATCTTTGGAATTTGACTCATTATAGCTTAAAGATGCTGAGGTGAACAGACAACATGGCAAATTCATAAAGATCTGTATTCACTTAGAAACCTTCCCATTTCTTTTATTTAAACTTAACTGCATTCCAACTAGTACATGTTGCATCATTTGTATTGTCACATAGCTAGTTGTATGCATGTATATTTATCTACTGACTTAAATTAAAATCTTTTTCAAGACATAAATTATATCACTCATCATTGAATTCTTAGTGCTAATCACAAGAACCCAATATCTAATGTTCACTGTTTGTAAGGCAAGGAGAGTGAAGATGGCATTATCTTAGTAATAAGCAAGAAATGATTGTTTTGTAATAATTATAAAACTTTATAAATGTGTTTTACCTGCAAGGAAGGAAAAAAAGGAATTAAAGGAAGGGAGGAAGGAAGGGAGGGAGCGAGGGAGGGAGCGAGAGAGGGAGGAAGGTGGTATTAAGGGAGGGAGGAAATGAGGAAGGATTAAGGGAGGAAGGAAGAGAAGGGAGGGAGGTTGGGAGGGAGGACATTCCATCTTTAATTATATAATTTCTTCTTAAGATATAGTACTGTAGCACTGTCATCCCATTGTTCATCGATTTGCTCGAGCGGGCACCAGTAATGTCTCCATTGTGAGACTTGTTACTGTTTTTGGCATATCAAATATGTATGGGTAGCTTGCCAGGCTCTGCCGTGCAGGTGAGATACTTTCAGTAGCTTTCCAGACTCTCTGAGAGGGACAGAGGAATCGAACCCGGGTCAACCGCGTGCAAGGCAAACGCCCTACCCACTGTGCTATCTGGGCCACTATGGTGGACATATGCTAGCATGTTGGTGATAGACGTGATGTGGTAACACTGTAACATATAAACAATATTTATATGTTTGGGCTGGAGTGATAGCACAGCGGGTAGGGCATTTGCCTTGCACGCGGCTGACCCGGGTTCGATTCCCAGCATCCCATATGGTCCCCCAGCACCACCAGGAGTAATTCCTGAGTGCAGAGCCAGGAATAACCCCTGTGCATCGCTGGGTGTGACCCGAATAGAAAAAAAATAACAATATTTATATGTTTATAAATATGTTATAAACCTGTCTATAAACATATAAACATTTACATTCTTGTAAACCGATGCTAACTCAGTAAAAATGAATTTTAAAAATCTCTGGGTATTTCAATCAGCTTAATCGATGGCTGAATAAATAGCAGTACTCCTACATTAAAAAATATCTTTAGGTCATTCAGAAAGTAAAAACCATATTCACTCAGAACACAAATATTCCCATAGTGAAAATCAGAAAGAAATTAAAAATATATTACAGTGATACAAAAAACCAAAGTCAGCAAGACATTTTCCTACATTTGCTTCTAGTAGTTTTACACTTACAAATCAAGTTTAATTCTTTTATCCATTTTGAGTTTACTTTTGCATATAGTATGAGCTATGTGTCCAGTTTCATTCTTTTACATGCAGATATCCAATTTTTTAGGAAAATATATTGAATAGCCTGTATTTTCTCCATTGTATATTTTCTTGGAGGGCTGAGTTTTTGTTTGTTTTGTTTTTTGGGTCACATCTGACTGTGCTCAGGGATTACACCTGACTCTGTATTCAGGGAACACGCCTTTTGGTGCTAAAGGACCATGTACGGTACTATAGATTGAACTGAAGTTGGCTGCATGCAAGACGAGTGCCCTACCTGCCGTCTCTTTCTCCCATGCTCCATTGACTATTCTTGACATGCTTATCCAAGTCAGTTGACCTCAAGTGAATAGATTTATGTCTGGACTTTTTATTCTATTTTGTCTTTGTATTTATTTTATGTCAACATCATTCTGTAGCTTTATAATTTTTTGCAAGCTTTATATATTTTATTTTCATAAAGTAGTTCAGAATAGTTCATTGCAGATAATATTCAAGCACCAATCCCACCACGAAGCACCAAGCACCACAATAAGAGGGAAGTGTGTTAAGTTTGTTCTATGTTGTTGTATTTCACTGGAGCCATTTAAGCCTGTATATAAGAGAATACAAGCAAGTATGTTAAAAATCAAAGTTTGTTACTTTTGTTAGGTAAGTGGGCTAGAGTCTAAGAGGTCGTGCAGCCTCATGTTCCAGGAAATTCTGCGTTGCTGTCTTCCAGAAGCTTTGGTTTATAGTCTCTGAATCATGGCCATTGATGAGACTACATGGCACCTAGAGCAGTTTGTGGGTGTGACTGCCAAGCTACCGGAAAACTGGGGAGCTGTGGGGAGGAGGCCCAGTTCCGATCCAAGCTGGCTTGGAGGTCTCTTTCACGAGGCCCACATACCTGGGGTTTTTTGCTGGATCCCACTTGGGTGAGGATTGTTATAATATATTTTTAAATCAGTGAGATTTCCCAAGATTTTTTTTAATGAAACACCATGAGATAGAATTACAGACTTACACACTTTCATGATTACATTTCAGTCATACAATGATCGAGTACCCATCCCTCCACCAGTGCCCATTCTCCACCACCAATGTTCCCAGTGTCCCTCCTGACAACCCTAACCCACCCCACCCCTGCCACTGTGGCAGGCACACTCTCTTATTTTCCCTCTCTCCCTCTCCTTTTGGGTATTATGGTTTGCAATTCAGGTAATACGTGGGCATCATGTTCAATTCGTAGTTTACTTTCAGCACACATCTTCCATCCTGAGTGAGACCTCCAAGCACCCTTTGCTTCGTGGTCCCTTCTTTATCTGAGCTGCCTTTTCCCCCAACATATGAGGCCGGCTTCCAAGCTGTGGAAGAAGCCTCCTGGCCAGATTCCCCAAGTGGTGTTCCTCTTGCTCAAGTTGACTAGCTGTTCAAGGTTTTTGAGATTACATATGAATTTATAAATTCTTTGCTATTTCTATTAGGCATGCAATTGGAATTTACACTGAATTTATGAATCACTCTGAGTATTATCATTATAATAACCTTTGTTATTCTGGAATGTCTTTCCATTCATCTGTATCTTCCTTAATTTCCTTATCATTGTTTGATAATTTTTACCTTACAAGTCTTTCACCCCTTTAGCTTAGTGTATTCTAACATTCTACTTTCTTGCTATTGTAAATAAAATTGTCTTAATTTTATTTTTACATAAATTGCTTTTAGAGTACAGAAACAACACTAATTTCTGCATATTTATTTTATATTCTAACTTTAACTATATTTACTAGTTTCAATAATTTTTTTGAGGGTAAGGTTGATCTAGATAACACCCCTTTACTGTATTGTATTCCCTTATCCAGTTATACTGTATACTACAGATGATAAGTGATATCATCCTGTGTTTGTCCTACTGGCTTAATTCACTAAACATATATATTCCTGGGGCTGGAGCAATAGCACAGCGGGTAGGGTATTCGCCTTGCACGAGGCCGACCCGGGTTCGATTCCCAGCATCCCATATGGTCACCCTGAGCACTTCCAGGAGTAATTCCTGAGTGCAGAGCCAGGAGTAACCCCTGTGCATCGCCGGGTGTGACCCAAAAAAAGCAAAAACAATATATATATATATGTATGTATATATATTCCAGTTCCATGCAGTTCACAGCAAGTTACATAATTTCATCATTTTCATCATTTTTTGCAGTTGCCTAGTATTCCATTGTACATCTATAACTAATTATAATTAATAATTAACTCATCTGTCATTAGCACCTAAGTTAATTCCATATCTTAGCTATTGTACTAGTGCTTATTGTACTTAGCTATTGTACTAGTGTATAAGTGCTGCAATGAATAATGGTGTGCATATGACCTTTTGATCAAATGTCTTTGTGTCCTAAGGTAAATACCCCAAATTGCTGGGTCATATGGCAGCTTATTGGGTCATTGGGCAAAGAGTTTAAGGGAATAATCTTTCTAAATTTACTGAGAACTCTTACTATTGCTTCCTATAGGGAATCAGAAAACATTCCACCAGCAATCTACCACTGCTTAGAAGATAGATATGATTGTCCCAGTTTTCTGAACCAGCTGATTATAGTTAGAAATATACCTGCCACATTTTAAGAGTAAAGTGATTTTGGGGAGAGAAAAAACTCAAAAACTCTATGTCACAATGTACTTTACTAGCTTCCTGAAATGCTTTTCATTTTCTACTTTCTGTATATAAACAGCTAGCTAATGATAAAACAGGGTTTTTATTGCTGTAGCCTTAAAATGTTAACAGTATAGTACAGAATGAAGACATGAATAAAATTGAATTATTGAGTAGGGTATCTAAATTCTCATGTTGTTACCTTCTCCTTTTATTCATATGAGCTCTTCTAGCCCTTAGGGTCATGTTTTCAGTGAATACACCTGTTATTTGCCTTTCCTCATGTTGATTTGGTCCTTTTGGTCAGTGTGGCGGGAGATGTTTTGAAATTAAGCTAGTAAATTGAGTGATAGACTTGTCAAATTTAGAGTGATAGCATAAAATTTAATTAAAGGGATTGAGTGACGGTTGAATAGTAATATTTAACAATTTGGTAATCATGTATGGACTTGCAGGAAAGTGTTAAACTTCATTTATTTGAAGAAATATGTCAAAAAATAGAAATTCAGAAAGATGCTTATCTTTAGAGGAATTAGAAAATTGGGTGGCATTTTCATATTTTTTTGCATTTCAGATATTGATTTAAATTGACATTGTTCATGTAAGTTCAGAGAAAATGTATATGGGAGACTGAAGAACTGCTTCAGTTTGAAGGAAAATAGGCAATCTCCTTGACAATTAGGCAGATTACAGTATGTTTATTAAAAAGACCATGATTTGGGCAACCGGTGAAATTGGAGTCATTGGGCAAAGAGTTCAAGGGAATAATCTTTGTAATAATCTTCTAATTCTTCTGTAAGTCTGAAATTTATTTTAAATTAAGAAAGAAAATAAACAAGTACATGATGTTACACACACATATACATATACATATGTATAGATATAGGTATAGATATAGATATAGATATAGATATAGATATAGATATAGATATAGATATAGATATGCCTCTCAGAGAGCCCGGCAAGCTACTGAGAGTATCCTGCCCACATGGAAGAGCCTGACAAGCTCCCTATGGCAAATTCGATATGCCAAAAAGAGTAATAATAACAGGTTTCATTCCCCTGACCCTGAAAAGAGCCTCCAATCATTGGGAAAAACGAGTAAGGAGAGGCTGCTAAAATCTCAGGGCTGGGATGAATGTAGATGTTACTGGCGCCCACTCGAGTAACTCGATGAACAACGCGATGACAGTGATGATGATATTATGTATTGAATAAAGACAAAGATTCACATTGTTAATAAATAAAATGTTATAGATTTGTATACCTATATCTTTAGATGTATTTAAGTGCTCATAAGTTGTATCCCAGTAATTCTACTCGAAAAACCCTCTCATAAATAAATAATAATATTCATTAATCAAGACATTATTCATAAGTGCAATATTAGAAGATATTTAACATCCAACTGTAAAAGAACAGTTAAACACTAACTATCCACTTGACTAACACGACTGAATTATGCTAAATTCAATATGTGAGTGGATAGCCACATACATATCTTAACTTTTTTTTAAGCTGCCAGATAATGTTTTACATATTCTATGTTTATCAATATTAAAATGTGGACGTTAAATACATTAAAATAATAAGGACTTTCAAAAGACTTTGGTGGAGAAGGTCTTTTCATTTTTTCTTCACTTTTGCATAATGTGTTTACGGTGCTTTCCTGATTTTAAATCACAATATCTAGTAGTAGTGAGAAGTGCAAAAACTAATCATATCAAGAATGATTGGCCATAAACCCTGGTGGCCAAAGTCTGGGAAATTGAATAGAGCAAGGAGAGACCTTACTCTATTGGGAGAAATAGAAGTCAGTGTTTAATTTGAAAGAGAGCAAAGCAGATTGATGGAAGATGGACTAGACATGGAAACACTAACAAGTGTGTGTGGGTGAGTAGAGCTTAACGAGGATGAAATTCAGGACTCTAACTCCTGGGAGAGACCACAGAGAAAAGAGAGTAAACAAAAAGCAAACCTTTTCATTCCTTAAGCAGTTCTCATCTCATCTTCATAAGTACAAACTGGATTTTATATTCAGCTCTAATGACACAAATCTGCTTCCATGTTTTTCACTGCAACATTTTAACACAGAGTTTAAATATCATTTCAAAGAGATGGGGTTTAGGATTTGCACCAATAGGATTTGAGGTGTGGTAGAATATTTGTAGATCTCTCCCAATGACCTTGGGACCAAAAGAGATGCTGTCTGGTGTGTCAGAAAAGGTTCTGGACCACCTTTCCTAAAGTATTTTATCATCAGAAAATGGTTCACTTTATAAGGTTTACAACCTTTCATAAAACTGCACAACATTTTATTCTTTTTTTTCATTAAGCCACCTTTGGAATCATTTTAGTCCCTTTATAGTCTCTCATTTAATCTGTTTTTTCATATACTAGGGGGAGAAAAATTCTACCAGTGGTCAAAATAGTAATTAGATAGTATAAGTCACAGTCTAATGATTTGAAGGCACATATACTCACTAGTTATCGCCTCCATCTGCCTTTATCAGTGGAATCTTTGAACTCCCAAACACATCTTTACCTTCTTCTTCAACTATGGGGATCAATTACTAAAATCTCCATTTTTCCAATTACCAGAGTTACTAATGTTTGTATTTTTTTACAGTCAAGCAGGAGTCCCATGGTGTCAAGGCTCTTTAACCAAACTCTAAAGAAAGTAGGAATTAATTAAACATCAAGGCACTTTCTTTTCTATATTGAAGAATTCCTATTTACATAAAATCAACAATTGACTCCGAAGAAATACATTTCTTCATGAGAAGAGGACCATAAGAGGGGGAAAAAAAAGAAATAAGCTCACTACTAAATAAATCAGAGAACCACATTTGGGTTTTAAGAGAGGGAAAATATCAGTTCTCCTTATTCCTGAAGGATTTTTTTTAATCTTTTAATTAATGACAGCCCTCAGGGCACTGAGCAATTGTTAATTAAAACAAAAAGGAAAGGGAGAGGAAGTCGGCAAGAATGCTGAGATGAACACGTTTCCTTTTCTCTGCAGGGGAATAACATTCTTAAGCCAACGTTCATAAATATGAATATTTGTGAGAGAAATGATATTTTTAAAAGTAAAAAAAGAAGTCAAACTCAGCTTGGCATGCACTGGCAGGTGCATACATTAATTGGGGCTTCTGGAAAATGACACACCCCAGGAAGTCACCTTTTGTCTAAGGGAGTGGAGGGAGAGTTCCCCCACCCATGACAGGCCGGAGAGCATCCTGCTCCGTGCACGCTGCCTCTTGTCAGGGGAGAGAGCCTGATCAAAGGTCTTCTGAATGATTCATTCACTTTCATTTTAGCAAGGGGTAGACATGCTCTTGGGCGCCATCATCATTAGGAACGTTGTCTTAAATGCTTGAGTTAGGGGCTGCCCATTCCATTTATTGCCCTTTTCCTTTTCAACCAAGTTTTACTTTTTAAAAAATCATTAGATCTTTTCCTCCAACCCCCTATGCTTACTTAATTTGGGCAGGTTATTAGCTGGCACGTTTTTCCCAGTTCTTCCCTACCACTTCCCCTGCACCTCGCATGAAAAAAGGCTTTCATCTTTCCCCTGCGCTCAGAAATCCACTTAACAAGCAGAGCGTTAGAAGCCAAGAACCAAAAGGAAAAAAAAATACCCAAACAATTTTTGTTTCTCACTTTATTTGGGAGGTGACAGAAGGTAGAACCCAGAGGCTAGCGATTCAGCGTGAATAAAGTTATTCTTTGACATCAAGACAGCCTGGGCTCATTTCCCCTGATTTTCCTATGGCCTTAGATTTACATAATCTTATAAAATTTTTATCCAAGCTGGTTTTTCAGAAATAGAACTCAGCCCCTCAAGGTTGGGTGTTGGGTATTTTTAGAAAATTTTTTCTTTAGTCTGAACGCTGAACTCTTTGATGTTCTCTGTGCTCGCACGTCAGCTCCTGGGGTCAGAGTCATTGATGAAATTTCTTAGATGTCAACTAGAAGACAACTTTGAATTTCATGTTGCTGTTTGTAGTCAGAATACATTTTTTAATACATTCTTCACCATAGATAAGACCTGGCCTCTCCACTACTCTTTCTTACTCTAAGAGAACAAACTCCGAGTAATCAGAAAGCTTTTTGAGAGAGGTAGAGAGAGTGGGAGTGTGCAAGAAGCCAAATTTGTCTGTTGTAGCAATACCTGGATAAACGGGTAAGAAAAAATAATCATAACTCAAGCTGGAGAGATATTCATGCCTTGCACATGGTCGATCCAGGGTTCAATCTCCAGCATCCCATATGGTCCCCCGAGCACCACCAGGAATAACTCCTGAGTACAGAGCCAGGTATCCCCAGGTGTGGCCCAAAAGCCATAAAAGAAAAAAAAGAACTTGTTTTTTACATTCATTACTGTAATAGTTTCTCTGGGGAAATTCTTGATTTTCCTCAGATGACAAAAAGCTTTTGACCATTGCTTGTGCGGAGTTTGACACTAAAGGAGTGCATAGACAAAGGAAATTAAAGTTTGCAGCCTATTTATACCACCTTAGTTTTGTTTTGGATTGGTTTGGTTTTGTTTTATTTTTTGTGCCACACGCAATGATACCTAAGGCTCTACTCTCAGGAATTACACCTGGCAGTGCTCAGGGGACCCATATGGGATACCAGGGATTGATGATTGATCCCAAGTTGGCCACGTCAAAGGCAAGAACCCAACAAGCTAGACAAGCTCTGCCCAGATTTTTGTTTCTGTTGTTTCTGCTCTTGGCCTGGAATTCTCTCATGATTTCTTGGTGGGGGGAGGGGGGAATTTCCATCCTATTTTAACGGAAAAAGGAAAAATATCATAACTCTATTTTAAAAAATATATATGTAGCTGAGAATTCCCAAAGGAGATCATGCAAAATTCCATCCTTGGTTTTCCTCCCCACATCACATATGTGAGGGTGAAACTCAGAATTCTATATTCTCAGTGATTATCATGCACATTCAAAAATAATAGTCACTGTTAATCAACTGTATTTAGAGAGTAATATGATTTTTGCCTATAATATGCAATGTATAGTATATAACATATGTAGTACATATTATGATATATTATACCTTCTATTGCTATTCTCTTTATATATAAAACTGTAGTACTGTAGCGCTGTTGTCCTGTTGTTCATCAATTTGCTCAAGCAGGCACCAGTAACATCTCCATTGTGAGACTTGTTGTTACTGTTTTTGGCATGTTGAATACGCCATGGGTAGCTTGCTAGTCTCTGCCATGTGGACGGGATACTCTCAGTAGCCTGCTGGAATCTCCGAGAGGGACGGAGGAATCAAAACCAGGTCGGCCATGTGCAAGGCAAATGCCCTACGCCAGTGCTGTCACTCCAGTCCAAAAATAAGTTTTTTTTCTTTTGGGGTCACATCTGGCGATGCACAGGAGTTACTTCTGGCTCATACACTGAGGAATTACCCCTAGCTGTGCTCAGGGGACCATATGAGATGCTGGGAATCGAACCTGGGTCGGCCGTGTGCAAGGCAAACGCCCTACCTGCTGTGCTATTGCTCCAGCCCCTACAAAGACTATATATAAAATCATTTCTAATTTGTAATTATAATATTCTATTGCATTATACATATGAAACTCTACCCATACTCTTGGCAATGGTACTAAGTATATCAGAACTCAAAAATTTAACCCAGAATCAAAGTCCTGGAGTTTGAATTCTGGCTGGATTGTGGATGGCAGGGTCAGATTGCGAAGTTCAAATGGGATACACAAGGGAAGGAGAAGAAGTAGAGGAGTCTGGGGAGGGAAAAGTAAGGGAGGAAAAGGGAGTGGAAGGAAGACACAGAAGGACAGGAGAAAGGCAAAAACACTAGTTAATAGCTCTGGAAAAACACATCAAGTAGGTAAACCCAGGTACTTCCTGCCAGCCAAACCCCAAACATCTCTAACATCATTCCAGTTTCCAAATACTAACTCACCTCCCCCTATTGGAATATGAAAAGACAACATTTTAGCAGTGACCTATTTATGGTCAAAACTGTGGTTCAGTGGTAGGAGAGCGAAGTCAAGAACCTAGGAAATAGACCTTGGGCCATTTTGATCTTGGCCACACTTTACTGAAGATGTGAAATTCAAAAATTGTTTCTCACCTCCTGGTAACCTATAAAGTGATGTCATTCTCTTGATCTTACCCACATTCCTTTAGGAATTCATTAAATAGGGATTTCAATAAATGTTAATTGGTGCCAAATAAAGATTCAGGGTAGGAGGGGTTGAAATTATTTTTAACCCTCGTTTTATTTCAAGTCATCGAGAAGGTACTGAGTGTCCTGGCAAACTTTAAAGAAGCTTCATCTCTCAAACATTTTTTTCAGCCACTTCAATCTTCTGGGCCTTCTCACTGGGTCATTTCTAAAATCCTGCATTTGGTGCCAAGGAATAGGAAAACAAACTCCCAAATGCTCTGTGCAAGCTGAGTCACTAGTTCTCTTTGGACTTCTAGTAAGAACTTGCTGGATTGCAAAACTGGGAATACCAAGCAAGGTGTGGGTAGAAAAGGAAGAATTGAAGTAGAGGTGACATGGGGACACTGGTGAAGGCTCTTGGCCCCTTTGGCGGGGATGAAGTATTACAATAGTAAGATTTTACAATGGTATTCGAAAGTGACATATATTAGTGACATATACCACTGTCACTGTATCACTGTCATCCCATTGTTCATCAATTTACTCGAGTGGGCACCAGTAACGTCTCTATTACACTTAGCCCTGAGATCTTATCAGCCTCTTCTTACTCGTCTTTCCCAACAATTGGAGGCTCTTTCAGGGTCAGGGGAATGAGACCTATTGTTACTGTTTTTAGCATATTGAATATGCCATGGGTATCTTGCCAGGCTCTGCCGTATGGGTGGGATACTTTTAGTAGCTGGCCGGGCTCTCTGAGAGGTATGTATATATCTGTTCCTGTATTTTGGATATGAGTACACCATGGGGGGCTTACCAGACTCTTTGAAGTAGGCAATAGACTCTTAGTAGCTTGTCAGGTTCTCTAAGAGGGAGAACTAGAGAACTAGGCTATTAGATGTCACGGCCACATTGTGCCAGGGGGGGCGGGGGCAGTCTCTTCTTGTGACTGCCTTGCTACTGGAAAATGGGGGATCTGGGTGGACGAGGCCCAGTCCCAATCCAAGCAGCCTTGGATATCTCGGTCCAATTTTATACCAATACTCAGGTTTATACCAGTGTACAATAATCAAATTTAATAAAAGAAAAAATTCACTGTAAATCATAATAAATAATTCAGGGAGGAGGGAAATTTTATGAGCTAGTTCCACACTATAATTCCTAATACTTGGAATAACACATTGATGCAGCTTCGGGAAAGAGTTTAATCTTTCCTATGGGGGATTTTGGGCCATATCCAGCAGTGTCCAGTATGGTACTCCTGGTACTTTGCTCAGAGATCATTCCTGGCTATGCTATAAGATTCCTGTGTAGTGCCAGGGATTGATCTGGTGTCAGCCATATGCAAGGCAAGAAACTTACCCCTGTACTATTTTTACCATCTGCTTTATTAATTTTAAAAAATTCACTGATAAATATAGGATCACAGGGGCTGAAGAGACAGTATAGTAGATCAGATGCTTGCCTTGCATGTGGCAAATGAAAGTTGGATTCCCAGCCACCCATATGGTCCCCAGAGTCCAAAAGGAGTGACAGCTGAGAGAAGAACAAGGAGTAAGTGCTCAGTACTGCTAGGTGTGACCACCAAAACCAAACAAATACAAAAAGAATCCTATACTTTTCAGAGTAGCATTTCCAGAAGACTTTTCCCTATCTGATTATTTTTAACTCACAATAACAGTAATACCTAGGTATGCTGATTCCCACATGAGACAGCCATGGGTCTCTTACAGATTAGGGTCAGTGATTCAACCTGGGGCAATCTTGTGGTATTTGGGAATCTGGCTTTTTTCACCTGGTTCAGGAATGCTATGGGAGAAATTTTGTAAGAAAAGTTGAACTCATAGAAGGGAATGTTCCACTGTCAACATTAGCTGGGAGAGTGATTTGAAAATTATTGCGAAGCAAAAATGCAAAGAAAATTTTGCAAAGTGAAGCAACATGGCCAGAATTTCAATGCCAGAGGGTTTATTTATTTTATTAAGATGCATACAATGACTATAGCAAATGCCTATCATGTGCCAGACCCAGGTTCTATACCTGGGATTACGTTGCTAGGTACAGTCCTGGAGGCTTCCAACACTGCCGGGGTGACCAGGAGCGACAGCACTGCAGGACCCAAACAGCATCACATCCTCAGGCCCTTGCATTGAGCCACCAGCCTAACTTGTTGGGGAACACTTTTTCCCCGAGGTGCCCAGACACTGCGCACCGGGTCGGGGCAGACGTGGGGCAAAGGATGGCAGGTGCGCGGAGAAACACCCTCCGGGAGCAGCCAATGGCTGTTCACCTTACTGCCAAATACACACATATTTTACAGAGGGTCTCGACTTACAGGAAGGTCCAATCACATGAAGTTCAGCATTTTTGGCCTATCACCTTTTCTTCTCTGCTTTGCCCCGGTCCAATCCCAATCAAGGCTAGATGCTGCAGTTAGGATGATTTGCTAAGCGTATGTAACAGTTTCTGTGTGTTGGGCGCAAGTGACTAGGAGGTTGAGTGATGCTCAAGGCTGGACACCTGGTGCTGACACCCTGTTCTTGCCAACTTTGCCCAGGTGCTCCCTTCCACCGGGCCTTGCATCAGGATCACCCTGCAAGGTCGGGTCTTGTCTGCTCCAATGTCCATTGTCTTGCTCCACACCAACTGGCATACTCAAGTGTGGACTGACATCTGGGTACTCTTCAGACACTCTCCAGTGTGTACTGACATCCCAGTATACTCCTCAGGCACTTAGGTTTGAGAACTACTGATAAATCCAGTGTTTTTAGAAAGGAATAATTCCAGTGAGTCAGGCATCAATGATAACCATTTCCCAATTTTCACTGCCTCCTCCCACATCTAATGAATTTCTAAGCCTTGTTACACTTGGATCCTCTCTCCTTTTTCTTTCTCTGCATTCCCATCTTCTATTTTTGCTTTTTTGTTTGTTTGGGTTTTGGTCCATAATTCATTATACCTGGTCCTTGTGCCTCCAGACTACCATGCACAGCATCTGTGTCCTTGGATACCTCTGAAATTGGATCATGTTTCTCCTCCCTAAATTATTCACTGTCTCCATGTTATTTATAGATTAAAATGCTAAGCCTGTAATATGATTAAAAACTCTCCCCCATCTTCCCACCATCCTCATAGATCTGACTCGGTACCCTCCGCTCATAACCACACCGCCCAGCATTCCCCCTGTGAAGATGCTCTCTGTGCCTTCACCATGTTTTCTGTAGCCAGAAACAATCAAGTTCACCCTCCCCACCCCACCCCCCACCTTCCCAACAGTCAGTGTGCACTCGGGGATTCCTTTCAGCTCTCAGCTGCCACTGTTGGGTTTCCTTGCTTCATTTAGCACATGACTCCCCGAGCTGACCCGGGCTTCTCTGTGCTCCGTAGACCCTGGACCATTGCCTATGCCCTGTCCCCTCATACCATAATGCTGTCATGTGCTTGTCTCTCAGTGGCCCATTTTTTTTCCCAAGGAGTAAAGGAGAAAGCAGACATCAAGGATCTGGGCCAAGTGACTGCACAGACCAGGTAGCAAGGAGAGTATGACATTGGTCCCAGGAGTCAGTGCTCACTGAAAGAAAGGAAAGAAATTGATGGCAAGGAAAAAAAATTTTATTTAACAAAAAAATGCCAAGTGGTTGATCATTGGATTCTCATGAGAGCCAACAGAGGTATAAATTAGTGCAAATGGTGTTTCAGTAGGACTGAAGGAATATGTATGTATATAAACTTGATCAAAGACTGCCACAGACTCACTGAACCAAGGTTTCTGAGTAGAGGAAGAAGTAGGCTGAAAGGGGGTTCAATGGGCTATGGTGGAGGGATATTGGAATGTTGGTGGTGGATGTGATGTGGTAATAGTGGGTTCATAAGGCATAAATGGTCTAATAAGCCAATATTACTGCTATTTATTAATTTAAAAAGTGAAACAAAATGGCAAAAAAATTTATTTCCTAAAACATTACCATTTTATTTATTGAAATTTGTGTGTGTCACTAACAAATATTAACCCTTTGTTTTGTCTTTGGCATTTTCCTCTTTATTTCACATCAAACCAGCATCTCAAAACTACCTGGCTACCCACTACTAACCAGCTAACCATACCAGCTTCTCACACCTCACAAGCTTCCTTAACCAAACCAACTAACCAAACTGTCTTCCTGCATGACACCAACTTCCCACACCTAGTCAGCTAACTTAATCATCTTCCTGCACCAAACCAACTTACCTAACCAGCTGCCTGTACCTAAGTAACTTTCCACACCTAACCAGCTAACCTAATCTGTTTTCCGTAGCTAACTAGCTAACTAACCAGTTTCCTGCAGCTAACCAACATTCCTACCCAGTTACCAGCACCTAAGTAACCTCCCACACCTAACTATACCTAACCAGCTAACCTAATTCATTTTCCACAGCTAATTAGCTAATGTAACCAGTTTCCTACACCTAACCAGTTTCCTACACCTAATCAGCTTCCAGCACCTAAGTAACTTCTTACCCCTAACCACACCTAACCAGCTGACCTAACCAAAATAACCAGCAAGTTTTCCATAACTAACTGGCTAGCCTAACCAGTTTGCCTAACCAGCTCCCATCACCTAAGTAACTTCTCACACCTAACCACGCCTAACCAGCTAACCTACCCTGCTTCCCACCCGGGATGGAACCTGTCTCAGCCCATTGTGTGTGAGCTGCCTCCCCGGTGCCTCTGGACACTTCTTTCCTCTATCTTCTCTCTTCTGCCTTCCTCAAACCACGCCTCTGACTACTTTCCTCATCACAAACTTTCCATCCAGCACCCGAACCTGCACCAGCAAGCCAAGGAGGGCAAAGGTGGTATCTTTTCTGCGCTCAGGGAGAGCTGTGCCCTCTGCTTAGCCTTGCCCCACTCGTTGACATGTTAAACTGTGGCCAAACGGACTGGGTCTTTAGCATCCCTCCTCTCCCCATGTTCCAGCCTGGCTCCCAAGAACATTCAGTCTTCCCAGCGCTCAGGGGAAGCCCTCCCTGAAGCTTGTCCAGGCAAGGCAGAGGCTGCAGATGGAGCATGAATAAAAGGGAAAAAAAATAGATGGCATCTGTTTGAGCTTGGCCAAATAGCATCCTGGTTACATACATTTTCAATTTCTATGCAGTCATATCTAACATTGTTTTTACTCTTGCAAAGTTCTGTTCCATTCAAAGAGCAGATAAATTTGCATCTGTAGTTTCTTTAAGGTTTTTTTTAAGATTCGGGGTTCTTTTTTCTTTAGTCCATATGGAACGTATCTGAACAAATGTTGTAAATTAAAAGTTCAAGTAGTTTTATTTTTTTTAACAAATAGTGTTCTCACATCCTTTAGCATATTATTTTCCTTGGTTTCCATATGCTACAGTTTTCTGGCATTTTGATTTGTCCTCTCCTGCTTCTAAATTGGGATCTTCCCCTGGGCTCTTTCTTTTCTTGTTTCACTCCACTAACTGTGTTCACTCAGTATCAACATCACAATTTCCACATCAACCTTCTTCAGTTTGTAGGGACTAATAGATGTCTGAAGGTCTGAAAGTTGGTTCCCGTGTTTGTTTTGACTTTTTCACATAAATCCTACCCTGGCTCTCTAACTTAATACATCTCTCAGCTCCCAAATCCCAATGTTCTCCTGCTCCCTAAGGAATCTGGAAATGACTTACCAAACACACAACCCACCACTGTGGACTCTTCCTTCTAGCACCTTCTCATCATTTTTTAAGCTCTTGATCCATCTTATCTGGTGCTAAACCATTGGATTCTTTGTCCCTTGAAATTCTGCATGGACTTTGGAGACCCTTTGAAAGATGACACCGTCCTGCACCCTTTGTTCTGTGCTGCTTACAATTGAAGCCATCTCTGATATACCTCCTAGAACTTAGTACCTTTCTGATAGGACTTTCCTAACTTGGCTGTGTATTATACACATTTCCATATGTCATTATGATATATGACATACTTGTCATATGTCATACAAACTGTTTATTCTCTTCTATTCTAAGTATGAGGGAGGAAATTAACAGAAGGGGTCATACTTTCTAAGTGAAGTTTATGTTTTCCAGTTGAAAGCCTATGTAAGGAGCCCCGACCACTAAGTGAATGATGCTTGGAGGGCTCGCTCAGGATGGGAGATGCGTGCTGAAAGTAGACTATAGACCAAACGTGATGGCTACTTAGTACCCGTATTGCAAACCATAACACCCAAAAGGAGAGAGAGAGAGAGAGAGAGAGAGAGAGAGAGAGAGAGTAAAAGGGAATGTGCCTACCACAGAGACGAGGGGAGGGGGGCTGGGATGGTGGGGGGTGGGAGGAATATTGGAAACATTGGTGGTGGAGAATGGGCACTGGTGGAGGGATGGGTACTCGATCATTGTATGACTGAAACATAATCATGAAAGTTTGCAAGTCTGTAACTCTCTCACGGTGATTCATTAAAAAATACAAATAATTTTTACTTAGGAGTCCAGGATAAACTCTTACATAAATAATCTACCTGGAAGCAGTTTGGAGTGTACGTACAATGGTGCTTTGACCATGCTGTGCTTGCTATTGCGCCCTCCCCTTCCCTCCCCCTTTCAGGCCCAAAATGAAGGGCAAAAGCCACACTCATATATATTTTTTGTTCTTTTCTGTTTATTTAGAGGCCACATTGGGCTGTGTTTGGGGGCTACTTCTAGTTCTTTTCAGAGGTTGCATCTGGCAGTGCTCAGAGGACCACGAGATACCAGTTGTCAAACCCAGGGCCTCACACCTGCAAGGCGGGTCCTCCTATCACTGAGCCACATTCCCTGGCCCACGTCACACATTTCTATCAAGTCTACAGAGTCAGGTTGGTACATAACTGTGACGCAATCTTTTGCATATTTTACTGAAAAGAATGAATGGATGAAAGCAATGGTCATCTACTCTCCATCTGCCCGAGGTTTCTGGATTCCCAACCATGAGACGCGTGTTTGTCAGCTCCTCCTCTCTTTGATGAGGCTCGCCGATTGAGTTTCAGTGTGTGCTGTGCTCGCTCCTTTCCTGCCCCTCAACACCGCATGGTTATGAGAAAGAAGCCCGGTAGCCTCCACCTCCTTCCTCACACATTCAACTCCATGAACTTAACCAGATTTTTAAACATTTTTTTACTGAGACACAGTGAGATAGACCCTTACAAAGCTGCTCATGATTAAGTTTCAGTCATACAGTGTTCCAACACCCATCTCTCTTCCAGGGTAACATTTCCCAGCACCAGTGTCCCCAGTTTCCCTCTCATCACTCTCCCCCACTCCCCCACAGCCTAAACAGGCACTTCTCTCTCTCTCCCCCCTCTCTCTCTCTGCCTCTCTCTCTCTCTGCCTTTGTCTCTCTCTCTCTGCCTCTGTCTCTATCTCTCCATATCTCTTTCTTTATCTCTATTTCTCTCTCTATCTCTCTTTCCTTTTGGGCATTGTGGTTTGCAGATACTGACAGGCTATCAGGTATATCCCTTTATCTACTTTTAATACTCAGTTCTTGTCCAGCGTGATTGTTTCCAGTTATTATGTCATATCCTACCTACCCTCTGCCTCCCACACACATTTGTGGTTGATTCCAACCACTGGCCACTTCTCCTTGCCTGATTTTCCCTGGCCATGGATATTAGTCTTCTATTATATATATATCTTTATATAACATAAATGAATGTAGTCATTCTATGTCTGTCCCTCTCCTTCTGACTCATTTCACTCAGCATGATACTCTCCATGTCCATCCAATTGTAGGCAAATTTCATGACTTCATTTTTCATAACAGCTGCATAGTATTCCATTGTGTAGATGTGCCATAGTTTCTTTATCCATTCACTGTTCTCAGGCACTCAGGTTGTTTTCAGATTCTGGCTATTGTGAATTGTGCTGTAATGAACACAAGAGTGCAGATGGTATTTCTGCTGTGGTTTGGGGCACCCAGGGTATACTCCCAGAAGTGGTATTTCTGGGTCAAATGGAAGCTCAGTTTCTAGTTTTTTGAGTAATGTCCATATTGTTTTCCAAAAAGGCTGGAGTGTCAGTATTCCTACCAACAATGAAGGAGAGTCCCTTTCTCCCCACATCTGTGGCAGCACCGGTTGTTCTTGTTCTTTTGGATGTGTGCCAGTCTCTGTGGTGTAAGATGGTATCTCATGGTTGTTCTCATTTGCATCTTCCTGATGTTTAGTGATAAAGAGCATTCTTCATGCACCTTTTGGCCATTCAAATCTCTTCTTTGCGAAAGTTGCTGTTCGTTTCTTCTCCCCATTTTATGATGGGGTTAGATGTTTTTTCTTATAAAGTTCAACCAGTGC
Source organism: Sorex araneus (assembly GCF_027595985.1). Lineage (NCBI taxonomy): Eukaryota > Metazoa > Chordata > Mammalia > Eulipotyphla > Soricidae > Sorex > Sorex araneus. Next base: position 174,812,143 of record NC_073305.1, read on the forward strand.
CTTGTATATCTTTGATTTTAACCCCTTATCAGAAGGGGTTTTTTCAGTCAGATTTTTAATGGCAACTCTTATGCTACTTATCCTAAGCTCCAAAGTATTGATTATAAGCAGTGATTCAAGACACAAAATAAATAGAAAGTGGAGGCTCATGGGAGGCACAGGTAGCAAAACACAAATCAGATTTCAGATATAAAAGATAAAATAGAGGCTAGAGTGATAGCACAGTAGGTAGGGCGTTTACCTTGCACGCGGCCGACCCGGGTTCGATTCCCAGCATCCCATATGTCCCCTGAGCACTGCCAGGAGTAATTCCTGAGTGAGCCAGAAGTAACCCCTGTGTGACCAAAAAAGCAAAACTAAATTAATTAATTAAATAATTCTCTAGCTTAGAAATGACGAGTGAATCAAAACCTTCCCACTCTGACAAAATAACCAAGGAGTCCCTTCAGCCCTGTGCCTCATTATGACCATTTATGTTTCCAGTCCACCGGATATTAAGCCTATGCACCCAGCCAGGCAGAAATCAGGCCTAGGACTCAGGGCAGTTAGTCCCCCCCCAACTTTCGTTAAGGAAATCATCCCTCTCCTTGGTCCCTCCAGACAGTAGCTGTAAATGGGTTGCTAATCAGAAAGGCCTCAGGACAAAGGTAAGTGGGATAAATTCCTATTTACTGAATTAATATTCCTAGTTCCCTGGGTGCCTTCTCCAGGAAGCACTTGCAGCCCTATGATCTGGGATTTTTATCTGGCACTGTTCTGAGATGGAGCTTTGGGGCTTCTATTAATTTTAGATCCTAGTCTATGGAGATTAGCCAATTCTATGAACTCTAATATACTAGTGAAATAGTTTTCAGGAGCAAAAGTGCTTGCTTATCTGATCCATACTCCTTGGGAAGAATTCCTCCTTAACATTCGAATGTATGATTAATTCATTACCCAAGATTACAGCAGTATGCTAAAAGCTACCTGGAGGCATTTCTTTTGGTGTGAAATATTAAAGATTCAACATTTATATCAGTGCACCTAATTCATATTCTTGAGCCTGTGGGCTGAGAAAGGGAGTTGAAAATATTCCTTCATTTTCTACATCAGTTTGTTGAAACGTTTAAGAGGATTATCACTCTTTGATGAGAGGGAGGAGCGCTCTATTCAGAAAGGCTAAAATACAAAAACTAACAGGCACAGTGTCTTTTATTTCTTTTAAGTTTTTGACATCAGGGCACCTAAATGATAGCATTAAGACAAGCATTCCTGATAAACAGAATGAATGGTACTGTCTGATCACTATCTCCAAGATAGACTTTCCTTGAAAGTCAATAAAAGAAAACGATATATAATAATGTCCAGAGCAGGGGATAGGAGTCTGGATAATTCTAAACTAAATTTCTAAATTTCTCTGAAGTGGCTTCAGAATGCATTTTAACTTTTCAATCCTGGTCCAAATGTGATTGGAGTCTTAAATTCACCACCACAACAGAAAAAAAAAAGATAACTATGAGATAGTGGTGAATTCATGTCAAAGCCAGGGAAACTGCATTTCAGGTCTTCAGATCTGATCCCTTGTTTTGGGACTTTGTGAATGAGGTTGGGTTTCTGAGCTGACCTTCAGGGCAAGGAGGACTCTCTGAACTGTGGGTGGTAGGGAAGTATATAGTTAGGTACAGTTCCATGCAAATCCCTTTTCTTTTTCAAAACTGTGAAACAGATATTTGGAAGAATAAATAAAATGTACTCACTGAGTCTTGAGGTTAAGTTTAGAGCAAGTATCTGTTACTGCCCATTCATTCTAAAACTAGGACCCAAGAAACAAACATGATGGCCTTTCAATATCTGTGTTACAAACCATAATAGAGAGAGAGAGAGAGAGAGAGAGAGAGAGGATAGTTCCTGCCATAGAGGCAGGATAGGGGGTGGGGGAGTGGCAGGAGAGATACTGGGGATATTGGTGGTGGGAAATGTATACTGGTGCAGGGATGGGTGTTGGCACATTTTATGACTGAAACCCGATCATGAGAACTTTATGACTGTATCTCACAGTGATTCGATGAAAATAAAAATTAAAATAAATTTAACTAAATTTTAAAAACTAAGACCCAGCCAAACACCACCTAAGGAGCCTCAACAGTCTTTTATGAGAAACAATTTCTAGAAGTTTTAATGACGTGATAATTCATGCTCTTTCAAATAACACTCCCCCCCCCATCCCCAACTCCAACCACCCAATAAAATGCCTTCTGAGCTAGATCTCAAGTGGACAAGAATCAGCAATGAACACAAAGAAAACCATATATTCTTCCCTGCGTGGCAAAAATCTGTTGTCAAGTAAGCCCTTTAGGCATTGTTCTTGGAAGCCAATCATTAAGAGGCCTCAAAAACCTTTTCTAAGTCTTTACTCCTTCAGCTGGAGACTGTGACCCCCAGGGATACCTCACTGAATGTGAGATGTGTGTGTGTGTGGCAATAGGAAAGGTTTCTGAACACATAACCAAAAATATAATTAAAAACTCAGATGCACTGCGAATCTGAGGCATTTGGGGAAGCATTCGAGTATGTTGTATTTCATGAGCAAAAAGAGAGCATGGAAAAATTTAAGAAGCTCTTGTCTAAGCAGTGTTTCTCAGCAGGGGACCATATATCTCCCCTTACTAGCCCCCAGAATATTCCAAGGAAACCATAGGTGAAAATTGTATAAGTGGGGAGACATTGGAAATAACAGCATAAGACTAGGGGGCCAACTGATAGGACTGGGACATGATAGAAAAGAAACAAGGGAAGAAGGAGACCACAGTCAAATTCAAATTCTCCAGCAATTATTGAAAACCAACTGAATGCAAGACAGCAGGCTGGAGGCTGAAGAATGGGTGAAAAGCTGTTACTGCTGTTACTAAAATAACTCTACCCACACGCACACACAAAAATTTCTGTGGCCAAATACATTTCAATTTGTTCTGCTCCCCCACCATTTCCTACCCCCATCACCACCTCCCCACCCGCCCGCAGTGTTACTATTTGCAGGGATTCATGGTTGTATTGCTCACACATTCAGCTTTGGTGCTAGTGGGTTCCACGCATCAGGTTGCCATAGACACACATTTGACCTTGCTCTCCTCTCACCCATGGCACTTGCACATACGTTGAGCAGTGGTCACACCCTAGTTGAGTTCTGGCTGTAATCCTTGCCAAGAGTCCCTGTGGTATTCTCACAGATACTTGACAGGAGTCACCTATCCTAGTCACAGTGTTGCACTCTTTCAGTGGTGCTCACACATCCCTAGCTGCAGTCCAGCCAGGAATTACTTTCAACACAGGAACCACAGACAATCAAGCTGCCAGGATTCCACTCAACACATGTGATGACACGAGGGATTGAACCTACAATTTATGCTTGCAAGGCAGGCATTCTAAAGAGCTATTTGAGGGACTGGAGCGATAGCACAGTGGGTAGGGTGTTTGCCTTGCACGCGGCTGACCCGGGTTCGGTTCCCAGCATCCCATATTGTCCCCTGAGCACCGCCAGGAGTAATTCCTGAGTGCAGAGCTAGGAATAACCCCTGTGCATCGCCAGGTGTGACCCAAAAAAAGAAAAATAAATAAAAAGCTATTTGAGCTATCCCTCAGAATTCTTACATTATTTAATGATAAATTTCCATGTGTAAAGAGGTATGCAACAGAAAATCCTCCTTAAGTGTTTTGACTCAACTCATTTTTGGAGAAGCATTTTTAAATTTTTTTATTGTTTTGTTAAAGAATCACAATTTACAAAGTTACTGAGAGTTGAGTTTTAGAGATATGAGGCTCCAGCGCCAGTTCCACCACCAGTGTTAACTCCTGTCCATCAGTGTCCTCATTCCATCAGCTCCCAGTTCCCTCCAGCCTACCACCTTGACCAGCATATTTTACTGATTTTATTTATTTTTTTGTGAGGCCAGGTAGCTTTTATGTAAATGTATTTTAAAAGATGTGAGGGGATAAATAAAGAGAGAAATACATGTTTAAGAGAGAACAGGCTTCCCCAAAGTGGAAATAGGCAAGCAAAAAGATGTTGAGACATGCAAGTGAGACAGATGTTCAAGAGAGAACATGGGCTTGAAAAGCTGACAGGCATACTTTAAAGTTTGGCCATTGGACTTTGGATTCCATATTTTGTGTTGTGGACTCTGCTGTGGCAGTGCACTTCCACTTTCCCACATTACCAATGTACTAGAGGCTCCTAGCCCCCTACTCCCTTTTCATTTCCATTTCTTATCTTTTTTTCCCCTCGGTTTCTTTCCTTTCATCCTTGGAGAAGTATTTTTTTAATTGATGTTTGGGTGCTAGAGAGATAGCACAGTAAGTAAAGCACTTGCCTCGCATGCAGTCAACCTTGGTTCAAATTCCCGCACTACATATGGCCCTCTGAGCACTGCTAAGAGTGATCCCTGAGCACAGAATAGGAGTAAGTCCTGAGCACAGCTGGTGTAGCCAAAAAAAAACCAAAAAACAATGTTTTACAGGTACTAAGAAAATCTTTCCAAGGCTACCAGTATTTCTTACAAATCAAGTGTTTATAGATCCTCAATGTCTAATTTGAAGAAAGCCAGAACACTAGAAATCAGAGATTGTTTTTTTTAAAGTATAGAAAGTTTTTGTTTGGTTGTTAGTTTGTTTGTTTTTGTCATAATAAAGAATCTATGTCATGGTTTTGTCATCATCAGCTGTAAGAGAACACGCAACCCGGAGATTCTTCTTCCAGCTATTTATTAAGAAACCTTCTCATGCAAACAGGAAAAAGGACGAACGAAGCATGGACTAAGGACGAACTAAGGAAAAGGAACCAGGGGGCCCCCTAGCTAGGCAGCTTCCCTCCTTATATACCTCTCGCTGCTTGTTTTCGCCCACGTGTCTGCATCTGATAGGTTAGTTACAGCTTATGGGCGTGGCAAGACATCCTGTTCCTTATTAGGAATGGTTTTCGAAGCACACAGGTGTTGTTTACCAAGAAAGGTGCAATTTACAAGCACAGTGCAACTATTGTTGCAAAGCACGGTCCCGTGGAGGCTCTCCACAGTTGCCCCTTTTTGTTTTAGAACAGCCAGTCTGCGTAGCAACCTCGGCCCCCTTGGCCTTACCCGTCATTGGGAGCCCTCTCGCTTGTAGGTCCCTGTCTTAGGTTGGTCCAAGGGTCAGGCGGGGATTCTCTTCCAGCTATTTATTAAGAAACCTTCTCATGCAAACAGGAAAAAGGACGAACGAAGCATGGACTAAGGACGAACTAAGGAAAAGGAACCAGGGGGCCCCCTAGCTAGGCAGCTTCCCTCCTTATATACCTCTCGCTGCTTGTTTTCGCCCACGTGTCTGCATCTGATAGGTTAGTTACAGCTTATGGGCGTGGCAAGACATCCTGTTCCTTATTAGGAATGGTTTTCGAAGCACACAGGTGTTGTTTACCAAGAAAGGTGCAATTTACAAGCACAGTGCAACTATTGTTGCAAAGCACGGTCCCGTGGAGGCTCTCCACAATCATCCTCATTAGAACAAGTCCCTCTTATGGTGGTGACATTGGACATAAATTAGAGCCCAGGCTTGCGCTTGAGTTTTTCTCACATTTAGAATAAAGGGCTCAGACAGAATAATTCCATATGACCATAATCAGTCTCAATATTTTTAAAGCTGAAATATCTAGACAAACTTGCCTCTTGCTCGATGTAAATGAACTGAACTAAAAAGATCATGAAGCATATCTATGACATCTCAATGTTTTATCTTATCTTTCCTTGACCCGACTGATTATTCAATCAAATACAAGCACCCACAGTAGGCCTCAGGGAAGTCAGCCAAGGGTGGAGTGTTTTATAAGTCACTGTATTGTCTTATTAGTCATTCCTAGAAAGTGTGAGATGAAGCGGAACCAAACTTTAGAATGGCTTAGCAAGGCTTGGCATACTTGTTTACCAGGTTGCTCTTCACCGAACATAAATAATTAGTTAAGCCTTATCAGACCCTGAGGGTAATTTGTCAAAATAATGTGTGTTTTCTATTTCCATGTTAACTCCCATTACATATTATTAATAGATTCTTAACATAGTATAAATAGCTTAGGGGAAAGCATTCAGTCAAATTTGTTTGTTTTTTAATATTTTAATAGGACCAGAAAAAAGTGCTCTTAAATACGGAATAATTATACCCAGGATATCAAGTTTATAGCATAGGGGAAAAAATGTAGCTCCCCTCACAAGCCTGCCAAGGAGGGTCCTATTTAATCAACTACAAATTATGATGCCCTGGAAAACTATTCTAAATCTAAGACAGTAGCAGTATCTGATGGAGAATAGTATATGGAAAATATGGAAATAGAAGAAATGGATTTGGCTACCTCCTTTAGTTAGAATAAAGAGAGTGAAAATCATGTTTCCTCTCTTCAGAGTTGTAAGATAACTTCTAAATATTCTGTCCTTACAGAAACCCTAATCCTATCTTAGTTGGGAGAAGAGTTTTTTTAAAAAGCACAGTTTACATTTAACTGAAATATTCAATTACTTTCTTCTTTCTTGAGAATTGTGGTTCAGGCATCATGTGCTTTGGGACCAAGAAATACCAGGTCAATTAGCAATAAAGGTCTGCTCTTATACAGGAGTCACGACTTTGGGGAATAAGGAAGGAAGAGATCAAGATGCATTTTCACAGTTGAGCATAGACAAGCAAGACAGATTGCTCTGGGATGGTTGATGACTCTGCAAACATTGATGTTGAGAGAGAGAGAGAGAGAGAGAGAGAGAGAGAGAGAGAGAGAGAGAGAGAGAAAGGAGCAATATTGCAATATTCCTGGAGTGGATATTTACAAATGTAAATGCATTCTGCTTTGCTTGTGCACACACAGAGCACCTGGCACTAATGCTATTTGCTTCTTTGGGTAAAGATCACTAGAGTATACTGTTAAGAGGAGAGTATTCAAGAAACTACATGAATTAATGATCTGCAGTGAATTAAGAAAATGTGTTTACAGAATTGTCAGCAGAGATCTTTTAATACTTTAACAACAGGATTTTCCATGGACTATAAAAAAGAGAAATGAATGCTGTGTTAGTCAGGGTTTGCTAAAGAAACAGTAGCTCTAGGAAAATATGTGATGATTTCTGATGATGAATCACAAGATCGGAGAAACAGGATCTCCCCTCTGAGACTAGGATGTAATTCAGTCCCTGCCTGCAGGCCTGAGACCGAGGGAAGCCACTACTATAAATCCTATCCAGGGGGGCTGGAGCAATAGCACAGTAGGCAGGGCATTTGCCTTGCATGCAGCCAACCCAGATTCAATTCTCAACATCCCATATAGTCCCCTGAGCACCGCTAGGAGTAACTCCTGTGCATGGCCAGGTGTGATCCAAAAAGCCAAAAAAGAAAATCCCATCCAAAGCAAGAGAAAATGAGATGAGATGCCCGTGCTCAGATAGACCAGAGAAAAAGAGTGAATTTCTCCTTTCCTTGCTTTGCATGACATTGAAGCCTTCGTTGGCTTGGCCAATGTCACCACGCTGAAGAGTGCCATTACAGAATTAAGATAGCTGCTCCAAATGCTCGTTTCATCCAGAAACACCCTCAACGACATACCCAGAAATAAGGTTTCCTCTGAACACCCTGCTGGTCAGATGTGAAGTCGACACCTAAAATTGCCATCTCAAATATAACGAGGGAAAATTCCTATTGTGTGACTACATAGATCCAAGAAAGTGAGTGAAGATATTTTGACTTTGATCATTTCTTATAAGTTTCCTGCAAATTTCCTCTTGATGATGACATAATACACACATCCACCATTCTAGATTTTCAGTTGATACACTCATTTTTCTTGTCGTTCTTTTCTATGGAAAAGAAACAATTACTGTTTTATAGCTAGAGGAGCCATTTCACATGAATAATTCATAAAGTTGCTAGAGTTCATACCTAACTCATAGATGTCAGGGTTCACTGGGGAGCAGGTGAAATGAAGGAGACTATAGACTCTGTCCTAAATTCCTAGTAATCATATTAAACAATGAGTTTAACAGACCATCCTCATCATTTCCTCACAATATAACTAACTTTTTACCTTCTCATTGGCAGACTAGCTTCCATGTTAAAAATAATATAGAAGCTCAAAATGCAAATGTTGGAAAAATCAATGACCTTCGACAAGGTCATTGATTTCTTAGGTTCATTCTTGGAGTTAAAACTCAGAGTTTCTGTTTGGGGGTGAGATATGCTGATCGCTTATGTCATTGATCTTCAGTTGACTGATTGCATTGCATAAGCATGGAGAGTAAGTTAGTCCTGGGTCTATAGGCTTTTGTGGTACATTAAATTTGTGTCCTGGTATTGCATGTAATTTCTATCGCTGGCATCAGAAAGGAAAACATCCTTATAATCTGGAGGCAGTCATATTTTGCTATACCTACAATGGAACATAGATATAAGAAAAATGGTCTTCATGATTTCTTCCAGGACTGGTATAAAAAAAATTTTGTATTGCCAACCTTCATAAGAAAAGAAGATACATCTCAGGAAAAAATAATCACTGATTTCAGACAGTGAAGTTTTACATCCAATTTTAAGATAGAGGAAAAACGTTATAGGAAGGTAATTTAAAGTAAAAACCTTGTTCAGCATGGACATCATGGGTCGTAACACAGGAGAAAGCAGATTTTTATTGTCTTTATGGTCATCTGGTCATCAGCAGAAGAGAGACTTCCTGGAAATTTGAATGTAATTTTTTAAAGTGTAAGCATCAATCCATTTTTTTCCTTTCTGCCTTCAATATAAAACTTGAAGGGAGTAACTCGGGCTTTAAAAGAATTGTACCCTTGATAACAAAAACACACTTGAATGTGAAGTCAGATTATTAAAAACATAAAACTGTTTCATAATATGAGTTGTAGAAACACATTAAAAGTTTTTGAAAGGGGGGAAGAAAAGAATTATCTATAATTGCATCTCGAAAAGGATCACTTTTCACCTTTTAATTGTTCCTCATTATTCACAGTTTTGACAGAGAGTACCAAAACACGGCTGCTTAGCTCCCAATTTTCCACTCACAAAACAACTCGAGATTTGCTCTCTTACAGCAAAGTATTCAGAACCAGAGGGCTAGTGGCTACACTAGGCAGATTAGCACATTCATCATTTTGTTGTTGTTGTTGTTGTTGTTGAAGTTACAGCTAGACATGCCAAACCTCAGAAAATGCTTACTTAAACAAAACCAGTCAATGCTGGAAGATGTGTTACATTTACTAAATAACAAAATTAATATCCCAGAGCAAGAAACCACAACAGTGCGAGGCTCTAAGGCAGTTTTGCAGGATACACCACTCATTCCCCAGCCCCAAAGCACCCATTATTCTTGTTAGATTGATTGGAATTGCATTTTCTTCTGCCAAGCACTGTTACCAGCTCAAGACTGGAGAGGAAGCTTCTACCTTCCACATCTTCAAATTCTCATATTGTTTCTTCTCCTTTTGGAAACTTCATGACCCCCCTCTCTCCTCCAAGCTCTTCTCTTACAACAGGTCTAGGTTTTCTCTGCAATGAAACAGCACAATCAATGCTTTTGATATGGAGAGGTGAAGAAATGCAAAGCACCTTCATGGGGGGGTCCCTCTTGACTTGGGGGCAAACATGGCATTCCTGAGTTGCTTTCAGAGTCCCCACATGATGTCTAGCCTGACCTTTCTTAGTTCTCAGGGACCTTAGCTGGGTTCAATCAGTGCTTATGATTGGAAATAAAATGTTTAATGGAAGTGAGGGGTAATAGAAAGAGGATGTCAAGAGATTGCTGAGGGGTTTGCCTTGCATGTGGCCCCAGTGTCAGTCGACACAGTTAGGAATACTGCTAGGTATAGCCCTAAACCAAAAATAAAGAAAGAGAAAAAGTTAAAAAGTTACAGCATTCTAAAGCAAACCTGACAGGATGACCATTTTTCTATCATCTCTATCTATGCACACCTGTTTGGAGAATTTCAAACAGAGTACTGGTCAACATTTTTCCCCAGGGAAGATTGGGGCACATTGATACCCATTTTCACAGCTTTGCAGGAGCGGACCTAAAACTTTGTGCTGGCCAGTGGAAGGTGAGAAACTCTTAGACTTTTCTATGATTCAAAGTATTTGGATACAACCTTTCTAAGTAGCACTGTAGCACTGTCCTCCAGTTATTCATCCATTTGCTCAGCGGGCACCAGTACCGTCTCCATTGTGAGACTTGTTACCGTTTTTGGCACATCGAATACACAACGGGTAGCTTGCCAGGCTCTGCTGTGCGGGCAGGATACTCTCGGTAGCTTGCCGGGCTCTCTGAGAGGGGTGGAGGAATTGAACCCAGGTCGGCCGCATGCAAGGCAAACACCCTACCCACTGTGCTATAACCTTTCTAAGTATCTAATGAAAAAACAATTTCTGGGACAGCAAGTTTGCCATAGCATGGAAATCTGAGTTATGAGAGGTCCTGCAGTCACCAACTCTTTCTTCATGGCTTAACCCAGAATTTACCACCTTCACTTGGGGTCCTGTCTTCAGGCAGAAGCCGTTAACTCCTTATTTGGGGATGATTGTCTCTAAAACCCACACAAGAGAAAATATACATATAACATAATAGCACTGTAGCATTGCCGCCCCTTTGTTCATTGATTTCCTCCAGCGGGCAACAATAATGTCTCCATTGTGAGACTTGTTGTTACTGTTTTTTTGCATATTGAGTATGCCACAGGTATCTTGCCAGGCTCTGCCATGTGGGCAGGATACTCTTGGTAGCTTGCTGGGCTCTCCAAGAGGGACAAAGGAATCGAAGCCAGGTCGGCCACGTGCAAGCTGTGCTATCTAACACAGTACCATGTTTTAAGTTGATTTTTTAATGACCATTTAAAAAATATAGCAACACCCAAAACATTAATATTGTTCTCACCATGTTACTAGGGTACCCAGCTTCACCTGAACTTCACAAGCAGTGCCAAAGCCAGAAAAGAGAAATGAACAAAAAAGCTTTTATTTGTTCATCCCATCCATTGTGCAGTGGGTTGGGGCCACTAACTCTCAATCTAGAACTCAAGATTATGATTACATTTATACCCTCAAGCTACATTCCAGTGTGTCAGTTAAGAGCATGCAAGATTAGCTGCAATCTGTCACAAAACAATGCATCGCCCAATATCATGACAATCTCAGGCAACTAGGAATTATTACCATCACATGATCAAAACGAATAAAACAATTTCTTTTATACTGCTCAGGATCAGGACCCACTTTCCTGTACTTACCAGGGAGCCACTCCAGGCGGATGCTGGCCAAGTCCAGGGCCTAGTAAACAGAGCCAGCACACAAACACAGCAAGGACACTGGTGAGTGCCCGTAAATCTCTGAGACAAACCTTTAACCCTTGTATGGCCCAACAATGTGCAGTATGTGGCTCAAGTTTTCTTAACCAATTCAATATTATTACACTCTCTACAATTTGGGGTATAACAGTACCTGGGCAATAATAAATTAATTTTTAATAACTCTCATTATGGCCAGAGAGATAGTACAGGAGGCAAGGTGCTTACCTATGGAGCCCATTCCAATTTGATTCTTGGCATTGCATGGATTGGTCCCCCCAAGCACCACTAGGGGTCACTCCTGAGCACAGAAGCAGGAATGTCCTTGAACACCACCAGGTGTGGCCCAACAGGGGAGGAAGGGTGGAAGGGAGGGAGGGAGGGAGGGAGGGAGGGAGGGAGGGAGGGAGGGAGGGAGGGAGGGAGGGAGGGAGGGAGGGAGGGAGGAGGGAAGGCAAGAAGGCAGGAAGGCAGAAAGGAAGGCAGGAAGGGAGCAAGGGAGGGAAGGAGGGAAGGAGGGAGAATCCACCCCCCTTTAGCCTAATTTCTTCATTTATAGTCCACATTATCACATTATGTAGCACCTATTGTTTGCAAGGTCTTGAATTTCACCTGACTTTCCTCAACAACTTTTCTTCTTGAGGTACTCTCCACTCAGTACAAATAGAAAACTACTGTAGAGGGATTGGAGCAATAATAGTACAACAGGTAGAATGTTTGTCTTGCTTGCCTAATAAGGTCCCCTGAGCCTCGCCAGGAGTACAGAGCCAGGAATAAGTCTTGAGCACTGCCAAGTGTTGTACAAGAAGGAGAGGAGAGAGGAGGGGAAGGGAGGGGGAAGGGGAGAGTCAGAGAAAGGGGAGGGAAGGAGGAGAGGAAGGAGGACAAGAGAAGAGGAAGGGGGAGGGGATGGGTAAAATGGGGAGGGGAGGGAAAGGGTAGAAAGGGGTGCGGAGGGGTCGGGAGGAGAAGGGGGAAGGGAGGGGAGAGAGGGGAGGGAGGAGGGGAGAGAAGAGGCGGGAGGGGAGGGGAGAGAAAAGGTGAGGGGAAAGGAGGGGAGGAAGGGGAGAGGAGAGGAGAGGAGAGGAGAGGAGAGGAGAGGAGAGGAGAGGAGAGGAGGGGAGGGGAGGGGAGGGGAGGGGAGGGGAGGGGAGGGGAGGGGAGGGGAGGGGAGGGGAGGGGAGGGGAGGGGAGGGGAGGGGAGGGGAGGGGAGGAGAGCAACCCTACAAACACCTTTGAGCATGTGATTTATCCTTGGTGTGAAGAGAGGAAAGAATTGGTTTTTAGCAGAGCCTTTCTTGTTGGTGAACCCTGGGAACTGAGAACAGTAAGGGGGATCCTTTGCATTCACCTAGCAGTGCCCAGAATGCACCTCTCTGGGTTTTCCATGGTGGAAAAATGGATTCTCCTCGCCCTTCTTCCATCCCCAAGTGGAGCCCCAGCTGTTAGGTACCAGACACAGCCTTCCTTTCAACACGGGAGGAAAGGACACGTGACAAGTGGATCTATTTCAAAGAGCTGGTAGAGGATGATCAATGAGGTCGGAAACCAGAGTGGAAGAAGGCGCATCAGTGCCTTAACATGTTCCCCAGAGCTCTGGTCCCAGGAGGGTTTTAACTAAATGGCTACTTAGTTTATTGGATTTATCCACAGCACATATTTAAATGAAATGGATGGAGGAAAGAACCTCTAAGTTACATGACAGAAAAATGACGAAAAGCTTTTGAAGGTCAGGGAACATAGCACAATCGCTTTAGACTAGTGGGAAAATGAAATTCTTCTCAGGACCTTGTAGACCTCGTGGTATCATCAATTTTCAAATGGACAGAATGCTTAAAAGTGCACGTGTTTCTTCCTAAGTGACTCCGGACTGAATTATAATAGCTTGGGGCAGCCACTTGCAAACTTAATGAATGACTTACATGAAATGTTAATATCATTAATACCAGAAGAATTATTTATTTATTACAGTCAACACATATTACAAAGAAGGACTTCTAAAATCTTTGGCAAAGAAACCACAAAAATGATTTTAACTATATTTCATTTTGTCCCTTCAACATAAGCACCACCCCCACGACGCTGATCTGAATAAAAAAGCTGGCCCATCGTAAAATTAATTTTAGAGCCCCAAATTCTTTCCGCTCATTTGGCCAGCCACTCCTGTCTTCTCTATGTAATTCTACATAGTTGGAAATAGTGTTTGAATTTTTCTTTAGCAAGCTGCATCAACTTGAAGGGGTTTCAAGTTCATTCTTGCCCGTTTTATTCTGAGATAAAAACATATATTCATCCATAATAACAAGGCACTCAATTCCAAAGTAATTTGACAAGGTGGCACTTACCATGCTTGATGAATGATATATTTAGAAGTGAAGAAAGGAATCCCCCCTGAGGTGTGTGTGGATTCTCTTCACATTCTTTTCTATGGTGTATGTGTCCATATGTATGTATAAACATCAGATAGTGTATTTCTAGAGTCAGGTTAGAAAAGTAATGAAGACATCATGGCTAACAATAGACATGTTTTTTTCTCTCATTTCTGGGGTCTGGAAATCCAAGAAGAAGGTGTTAGCCAGTTGGCCCCTCTTCTTGGTGGCAGATGGCTGACTTCTCTCTGTGTCCTCATAGCGTTTTCCCTCTGTGTGCTCACATCCTGTTGTCTCTTGATGGGTCCAAGTTCTCTCATCTTCAAGGAATGCCAGTCAGATTGGATTAGGGTCACATCTTAATTGGGTCGCACCCTTCCTCACAACTTATAGCCCCTCTTCAAATACCATCACATTCTGACATTCTGGATGATTCTACATGCACTTCAATTCCTGATATATGGACATAATATATCATGCACTCTGAATTGAAGAAAGATGTGATTAGAGTGAGAAAACTTACATTTGAGGCGAAGGATGTGGCTCAAGGGTAGATCACATGCCGTCCATGTGTGAAGGTCTGGGTTCAATCTCCAGCATCTAAAGATAAATCAAAAACTTACATTTATATGTTCCCCCCAATTCTGCTCCTGAGAGTGCCCGTCCTTTGTGCTCCCCGGGTGAGATGCTAGAGAGAAAATTGTGAATCAATTTCATTCCTAAATTGAAGTCCCCAAGAGACCCTTTAAGTTCACTGGTAGATTAAAACTCCCCCCAACCCCCCCCCCCCGGCCAGAGCATCTTCTATGTTATTTCTTCCTAAAGTACAAAGATAATTTATCACTCAATGCAGTTCATTAGAAGTATAAAAAGAAAATAAATATAATTTTAAAGAAAAATGTAATCAGGATATGGGACAGATGAGAAGAAATATTAACCAACGCATTGGTTGAACGTTGCAACGAGCCTTAGACCAGTCCCTTTTCTGATGGCTCCTTTTGAAGAGATACGTCATACAGATGCATTCACTTTTCCAGACATAAAAACCTATGTTGAGGGATAGCACTGGCCTTAGAAATATTTTTAACCTGGATTTTTTTAACAGTGGCCTAATCACTGAGTTGTAAAGTTGAATAATCATGAGGAATTCTTGGTTAGGGATTTTTAATATCCTGGGGTCCAGGAGGAAAGCAGGGCATTGGTGGAATGCTGAGTCCCAGTGACACAGTGAGTCTGGGTCCTTATCCCTTTGCTCTTTCAAAGCAGTTCCCAGCCTATCTGTGTATCTAAGGTCAGTGCAAGATTTCTCCTGAAAGCAGTTTCAGCTGGGTAGAAACAATACTTCAAAACCTGACATGATCACATGTTTTCAGTGTCACTGAAGCTGAAGTCCCTACTGCTTCCAGAACCAGGAGAGGGTCTGGGAAGTCGATTTCCTGGTTCCCAGATGAGTCTTCTAATTGAGCCATATTACCCAAGCTCTACCTGATAGATTCTTGTGCCATTCAGCCAGAGGGGGGGATGGGGTTTGGCTGGAGGTTTTGCTTAATAGGTAAGGACTGAGAATATCACTTTACTGGGGTTATTGGGGATATTGACGGAAAACCAGGATGGGACCAGGTATCCCGATTTCTCGTTCCTGAGTGACATTATCATTTAGTTTTTCTATTAATATCATTGACGTTTTTTATCTATATAAAACTCCCTTTTATTTATATCTCAGGTTTGGTTCCTCCCCACTGGCTAATGTATAAGTAGAGTTGGACCGAACTTAGACTCAAGAATTGGCCTGGTGGCGGTTTTGTTTTGTCTGTTTGTTTTCTGTAGCTAGAAAGTCTGTTTTATGGAACTGTTTTTTAAAGAAGCATAGTGTTGTATCCTCTGATTTCATAACTGTACTTTGAAAATGGTGTTGTGTGGAATACAATTCAATCTACATAACGAATCCAAGATTCTTGAGAAGACGTATTTACAGAAGAAAAAAAAATGGTCCTCAAAGACATAGCATTTGGGAACAATGTTTCCTTTGGTTCAATGTTCCCAAAGAGTCAGGAGAGATCAACTTGGCCTTAGGTTCTGCCACGGGCTGGGTTTTCTCCCTCCTGCCCTTTCCACTGGTCTATGGCCATGAAAAAGGATCAGAATTGAATGGGGCCAGAACAAGGCCTACAACCCTGAATTAAAATGCTCCTAACCTTGCTGCTAATACTAATTCTGAATGACTCTGCCTATTTCTCGCCAGGCATTAGCCCACCAACTGGAAATCCTGTTTAATTAGCAGGTACACTTAAAACTAAAGGTTTCTCAGCTGACTTTGTGGAAAAAGCCCAGAAATTGTGCAACAAGACTGGCAAAGCTCTCGTGATCACTGAAGTTCCGTCATCATTCAGTGATGCTCTCCACTTTGTGCAAGGTGGAAAACTTTGCACATTAAAAAACAATTTAAAAATAAATAAAAATAATAACGGCCAGAGAAGCAGTAAAGGATTTAAAGCATTTGCCTTGCATGGAGCCAACCCTGATTTCATCCTTTAATCCCCTGAGCACTGACAGGAGTGATGACTGAGCATAGAGTGAGAAGTAAGCCCTGTGGCTGGAGCGATAGCATAGCGGGTAGGGCATTTGACTTCCACGCTGCTGACCCAGGTTCGATCTTCAGCATCCCATATGGTCCCCCAAGCACCGCCAGGAGTAATTCCTGAGTACATGAGCCAGGAGTATCCCCTGTGCATCGTGGGTGTGACCCAAAAAGCAAAAAAAGAAGAAGAAGAAGAAGAAGAAGAAGAAGAAGAAGAAGAAGAAGAAGAAGAAGAAGAAGAAGAAGAAGAAGAAGAAGAAGAAGAAGAAGAAGAAGAAGAAGAAGAAGAAGAAGAAGAAGAAGAAGAAGAAGAAGAAGAAGAAGAAGAAGAAGAAGAAGAAGAAGAAGAAGAAGAAGAAGAAAGCCCTAAGAACAACCACGTATAACTCAAAAAAATTTTTTTCAAGAATAATAATAATAATTTAATTTAGTAGAGAAGGCTGGGTGGATCTAAGCTCAAGGAGTGGGGAAGCTTGGGGGGAGGGGAGAATGAGCAGTTAGAGTTCATAAGGAAAACTCAGATCAGAATTAGAAAGAGAAAAAGACAGTTTAAGTCCAAACAGACATCGGAGGATGAGCCACAGGGTCTTCTAGCTCCCACCGTGAGCGGAGTTTGTGTTTTGAGCAAATCTGGATGAAGGTTGTGAGCACCTGTGATTCCTAGTGCTGACTGCATATTTACCAGAAAGATAATTGCTCCATAATTTATACTTAGCTCTCTTCAGAGTAGATTATCCTTCTTTTCCCCAGGTCTTTTTTAATCTCCTGAAGATCAGGGGATCTGTTTTGCTCACGTTTGAGCTCCAATAATTAGATGACTAAGTGGCACATGGAGGTACTTAAAAATAATTGTTGAACGAAAGCTCTTGACGTCCCTGTTCTCCTTTTGTTCCTGGAGAAGAGGCTGAACCAAAGAGTCCATGAACATCTGGGTATGATTTTGGAGACCCCCAAGGAGTCGGGAAGGTACGCGGGCACCCATTAAGTAGACAGGGCACCGACTCTTTGAACTCATGGCCTTCCTGGGATGTAGCGACAAATGCATCATTTTCTCTTTGTTTCCCTTTTCCTCTCGGGCTGATCAGATGACAACGCTGAATCACCGTGTCCACCAGCTTGAGTTTTGACAGCAAGCCAGAGATTTCCTCTGTGCAAATTTAGCACTCAGCTCCCCTTGTGTGGAGTTTGTGCGCGTGTCCAATTGTTGGCATCATCATTTGATGAGTTTATTATTGCTGGGCAGGGAGCCTCCAAGGATGTTCTAACCTGGAATTTGACCTAGATGACATTTTTATGATTTTTTAAGAGACTCTAACAAGTCAGTCTGCAAGATTTACGGAATCCTGGCTTTGCTGAGACTTGCTCCACACTCTGGGCACACACGGCCTTGTCTTGGTCTCCTTTATCAATTGGTTTCGAATTTCAAGCCTGTCTAGTGTGAAGCAAAATTATTATTTCTCCCTGAATACTGTTTTCTTGTGTTAATTCAAACCATGATTAAAATCAGTTGATAACTGGCTTATAGTCTCCTTTATAGAATTTCTATTGTAACACAAGGCCTTGGAACAGCAATTTAATTAGCATTATAGTCATGCATTTCATAGTGATAAATTTTCTTGTGAATATTTGGATTATTGGCGAAGGTGAAATATTAGTGATATTTTTGAACTAGTCAGTTCTCTCTTTTTCTGCCCTCTCTTTCACAAGCAGATTTCAAACTCTCATTCTAGATGGAGACAATATCAATGAAGTTCATTCTAGCTGTGTCCTAAAAGTTTAGTTACATTTCCTTCTTAGAAGTCATTAATTACAGAATAAAAAGACATAATATTTTTGCTTTTTCTTAAGGACTAAACTGATATAAAACTGTTTTACACATAAGTATACATATCTACACACATACATACATACACATATTTATCTTCATGAATTTTTTAAAATGCTTAAAAATAGCTACCTGTTGGTGCTTGAGAGATAGTACAGCAAGTGACACATACTTGTCTCATATGTGTCCAACCCAGATTTAATCCCAAGCACTCCAGATTGTCCCCTGAGCACAGAACAAGAAGCCTGAACATTGCCAGGTATGGCCCCCAAATATCACTGTCTCACTGTCATCCCGTTGTTCATCTTTTTATCTGATCATCTGAAATTAATTTACTGTCTTTACATAAATTGATTCCACTCTAGGGAGTATTTTTAGCATATGTTGTTATGGTTGTTTAAAAGCATTTCCTGGGCTGGAGCACAGCGGGTAGGGCATTTGCCTTGCACAAGGCCAACCTGGGTTCGGTTCCCAGCATCCCACATGGTCCCCTGAGCACCACCAGACAGTGCAGAGCCAGGGGTAACCCTTAGGCATCGCCAGATGTGACCCCAAAAGCAAATAATAAATAAATAAATAAATAAATAAATAAATAAAAGACAACACAAACTTAAAAAAAAAAAAAAGCATTTTCGATCAGCAAGAATGATACCAGCCACAACCATAGCTACTCTCTCTGGTACAGGCCGGGTGGCAAGGGAACAAAATGTGGGTCGCAGAGTGAGTAAGGTAAACTGTAACTGTACCTCTGACTTTAGTTCCAGCAGAAACTGTAGCACCCCAGATCTACTTAGATCTCACCACACATATGCACACACACACACACACACACACACACACACACACACACATGCACGCACGCATGCACATACATGCATACAGAGTTCCCGTGTGGAACACACGGGTGCTTATACAGAGACTCTTCCGCAAACAGACCCCTTTGCTGCTTCCTCTTCGCCTGGGCCCTGCCAGGCCTTGACAGTGTCTATGCTATTCCCATCCTCACCGAGAGTCACAGTGATAACGCCTCCCAGGCCATCCCGGCCCTGCCTAACCTCACCTTGGTTCCTCCTGCCCCGGGTTCTCTGCACTCATCTACATACCCAAACCCGGTTCAGTCCTCATCTCATGTCCCTCTGTACCTCCCAGTCCTACCTCAAACCAAAAGAACAGGACCAGCTTCTGTGATGGGAAGGCTTCAGAGCTCCTACTTTCCCCAAGTGTTCGTACTACAGTCAAGTTCGTACTAAAGGGTTAGTGGTTGCTGGGCTTGGAGCTCCCTCGGTTTGGGAGTCACCTCCGACTCCAGGGAAGCTAAGCCAACAGTTGTGTTTGAACTTCCCAATGTCTTCCCTATGCTTGAATATTTACATGGAGCACAAAGCCATCTTGAAAATGGCTCCTGTTTTTAAAATGTAGAACATAAATTAGTAGATTGAATAGATGACTGTATATGAGTGCTTCAAAAATCAGGCTTTCTTACTGGGCATGTTGCTTTGTTTTATGCAGGCTTTGAGAGTACCCAAAACAGTGCTCAGTGGTTACTCCCAACTCATAGCTCTGGAGCTGCTCCTTCTAGTACTCAGAGGAACTCGTGGTGGCAGGAATCACACCCTAGCCTCCTCCGTGCAAACCATATGCTCCAGCCCTTTGAACTACCTTCCCAGGCCTCTTCGTGGGGTCTGGTGTTGTTTTTTAATTGGATGCCATAGGTTTACAACACTATAGAATAGCCAGGGTACAGCTTAAAACCTCGGTATTTATATAAGCCTCACCACACCCACCACCAAGATCTACAACCATCAGTAAGTTCCTCTCACTCACCTCACTCTAGCCATCACCACAATTTCACCAAGTTTAGGTATTCGTTTTCTTGGGTTTTGTCTCTTTGAAATGAGCCCTTTACTTCTACTACCTTGTTCTCATCCAAGTCAGTACCCATTCTGACTCTCCCTGTGGGTCCCTCTTGCCACCTAATCCAAGACTGTGGAAGTCCCCTGACATGTTCTGGAGGTTCTGATTTTGTTTAACGTAACATTTCTCGGTAAACAAGTTCATCAGTCTAGCCCAGACCACAGTGGACTTATATCCCACTAGTCTTTCTGTGACAGAATGAATGGAGATATTGAATTTATTCATGCATAGACATTCCAAGTGACGTTTACTATTGTTCCATATTCTATGCTTCTGAAATCTTCTAGAAATAGCTAATGATAATTTCACTATCATTAACTTATTGTGTAAAAGCAAATCTGTCATCTTAAGGATCATTTTTAATTCTGAATTTCCTTGAAGATCACCCTGTCATTATGTTTTTCTGAATAAAAATTTGGTTTTTAGCAAGGAAATAATTACCCAATCATGTGGGCAACATATTCACCTTTGAGAAACAAAATGTAAACATTTTTTTTAATTTAACATATTATTCCCTGAAAGGTTTAAAATTTGCTACTATGATCATTCTTTTTTTTTCTTTTAATAAATTTGGATGTTTTCATCATGGAAAACACAACTCCCTCCAAATCCTGTGTATAGAATAGTCACTGATCCAGACATGCTTTGTCTCTTGAGACAACATTACTTCTGAAGTGAAAAAGGCTTTTTTTCACTAAAACAAAAATAATAATAACAATAATACTAGTCTAAATTGGTTACATTTGCTTTTATATTGCTACAACTTCCATATGAAGTGACTAGATAGAAGAAATTTTTATTTCAAAGATAACTTCAAATTTATGGTTAAAACTGTCTTTACAAGATAAATCTTGTGGACTCTGAATGTGCTTTCTGATTTACAGCAAAAGAAATTTTTATAAGTAAGATATGGAATTTTCTCAAAGCTCTACAGTCTCAAAGAAGACTATTATATCAATAACTGTAGATAAATTCATCAAATATATAAGTATACATAAAGTAGAAAGATAGTGTATGACTCTTGCAAATCTTGTATTTTTGTTCAAACCAAGTGTTAAGTATATACAGAAGCTGTGTTACTGCCTGGAAATTGTTCTTGTATGTTTTCGTCTTTCAGTATCAATTCTTGCACCCCACTCCCAGGATTTTTAATAGTCTCTGGGGAAAGTCACCTTTTATCTGGCTGTCTGATACAGGACCATCTCAATCCTAGTCTGAACACTACTCTTGTTCAACTGGATCCTCTGTCCCATTGTCATGCTGATCATCCTGCCACTATGAGCAAGTGAAATATTTGCCAGGTGACTAAACAAGTGATAGCTAAGCTGTGAAAGAGCATTGATCATGAGACACTGACTTCGTATTCTGACTCCCCCGTTCCAGTGCAAAGAATGATCTGGAGAGTCTTTCTCTTGGCTGTATGTGTTCAAATAGAAAATGTTCTCGCAGATGAGTGGACAAAGGAAGAACGGTACATCTGCACAATGGAGCCATGAGTAGCTGTTAGGAAAAGTGAAGTTATGAAATTTGCTTATACATGGATGGACGTGGAAGGTATTAGGCGGAGTGAAAACAGAGGGAGAGGGACATAGAATGATTGCACTCATTTGGCTCATGAAAAACAAAGTGAAATATAGTATGTGAATAATAACCAAAGACAGTAGAAACAAGGGCCAGGAGTATTGGTACATAGTAGAAAGCATGCCAACATTGGGGTGGGAGACTGCAGTTAGGATAGAGAATGGTCCACTATGACAATGATAGTTGGAAATGATCACTCTGGGCAAAAACTGAGTGCTGAAAGGAGGTAAAGTGATATGCATGGTACCCTTTCAATAACAATATTGTAAACCACAGTGTCTAAAAGGAAAATAAGAGGGAGAGGAGAGGAGAGGAGAGGAGAGGAGAGGAGAGGAGAGGAGAGGAGAGGAGAGGAGAGGAGAGGAGAGGAGAGGAGAGGAGAGGAGAGGAGAGGAGAGGAGAGGAGAGGAGAGGAGAGGAGAGGAGAGGGGAGTGGAGGGGAGTGGAGGGGAGGGGAGGGGAGGGGAGGGGAGGGGAGGGGAGGGGAGGGAGAGAGAAGAAAAGCACCTGCCTCCATGGCAGGAGCAGAGAAGGGTGCGAGGAAACTGAGGACATTGTTGGCAGAAAGTGCACTGGTGAATGAATGTGCACTGGTGGATGTGTGTTGGAACATTGAATGACTGAAACTAGTCATGAACAACTTTGTAACTATATATTTATTCAATAATTAAAAAAATAAAGAAGAAAGTGTTCTTGACACTCTGAAGAGATCAACCATTTATTCAAATGAGACATGTGGGACCCTGTCCCCAATCTTAAACACCAAGGTTTGATGCTTCTTCCTTGGTAAACACAATCCGGTGTTGACATTGCGTGGCTCCCACAACTCGTGTTCATTTCCTCTTACACTAAGGTGATTTGCTCCTGTTGAATAAGAACACTCAAGCCCATTTTGGGAAGATAAGTGTCTCCCTTTTGAAGCCGGTTGTTGAGCTTTTGTAATTAAAAACTGCTCTCTCGAAGCAGGTCACACTGGAAGTGCTGGGCTTGGTCATCTATGGCCCGTAGCAGAGAAGAATATCATCTCTCGGGCCACCACTGCCAGCACGTGTGTCATTATCTCTAAGTGGAAGTGAAACAAGAGCCTCCTGTTCCGCAGGCATGTTATTCCTATCTTGCTTCTTCATTCTCCAGGGAAAGTGTCTGGAAGCCTGGTCCTGCAGCTTCAATGTCAAGGGCTCAGGGTCTCCATGCATCTGCCACAGGCGTTAGACAAAATTCACTCACACTGCTATTTCCCCTGGCTCCACGAACAGAAAGAAAGTGATTTGTTCTCTAAGAGTTGGAATTCCTACAGAGAGATGTACCATCTAGATTTAAAGCAGAGCTTCTATTTTCCTAATCGCTGTAATCACAAAATAATGGCAAAATGGTTTGTGCGAGCCATTTCCCAGCGTATTAGCACAACCCCTGGAAGGCTAAAGGCCTCCGCTCCGACCTGGGGAGAAGCTTTCCAGCCAAGCTGCGTCTGAAAGTAGCTGGGAAGCATTAAGAGGTTCGACTGACTCTCCAGCTTGCTTCTGCTCGTGGTATCACCTGCTGCCTTAGTCCATTAGTTGACAAGGTCGCTTCTGAGATGGCCTGGCGGCAGAGAGAATAATGAGGCTGGGAAAAACACTGTCTTTCGCAGTCTCAAACTGAGGAATGAACTGCTAGATGAAATGCTACTTTTCGATCCAGGCTCCACTTATATACATCTATAACCTCCCCCCACCAAAAAAAAAATTTAAGTCTTGATTGACCTTCAAGCTGGGGAGGAGAGCACAGAGGAAGCAGCGTTGAGTTTAATTTAATGTTCTGTAACAAACAAGGGGGAAAGATATGGAGATACCGATTTTGAGGGAAATGTTAATTATCTAAAGCTTAATTACAGATACCATCATGAGGAGAATACATAAAAGACTTGAAAGGCAGCCAACGCAGTTCCCTAAGAACATTAAAAAATGATTGTTGTTTACAATTCACAAATCGCACAGACATAAAGTTGAGATGGGAAAGATAAGAGTCAGATGCCCAAACTGCTCGCATCGAACCAGCTCAGGAGAGAAGGGGTGAGATGGCCGTCAGCTGAAGCAAATGAAATTCTGTCCGTGTTTCCCCTGTACAATAGAAATTAGCAGATCACTGGCAAGCACGCTGAAGTAAAATCTGAGGAGATGGCACAACCCCAATAAAAATAAATAATTTATGAGGTCTCAGAAAGGGAACTCCAAATAAAATACAACCCACTGACGTTTATCTCCAGGTAGGCACAAAAGAGAAAAAGGAAGCAAGATTTTTACATCCTTGACACTTCATTACTGTATCCAATGGAATGAAAATCTACCTTTTCACTCAAATGTAATTTTCATTCCGTGCTGCAGAGAATGGCATGCACTTATCTAGTCGGCTCTTCACAAATGCTTATTTGTCTTTTTTGTTCATCTGTGAGTGTCCAATTACTTTTAAAAGGTAAGTTCCAGGATAATGGGATGTGGCATGCTGGAACAATTTTGAGGAGAGCTGAGGAAATGAACACCTGGCGCTTCCTATTTGCCTAAAGCCAGTGAGACACCACATTCTTGAAGGACCTGGTCTTGGGTTCCAGGACTGTGAGTAAGATGAGAACTTCTGAAGCTGGTAGACTGAGGGTTCACATTAAAAGCCAGAGTAACAGTTGAAATGACTTTTCTCAATACTTTGTGTTTCGCTCAAAATTATTGGGGCTGTAGTGATTTTTTTGTGTGAAGTCAAAGAGTGTGTGTGTGTGTGTGTGTGTGTGTGTGGATGAATGACAGGAGAAAGCATGGTTACCAAATGAGAAAAAGAGAATGATGGGCATATTAATTCATATGATTACTGAAAGAACAATTACACATTTATGGATGATAATTCGCTGAGTTTGATAGAAATCAACAAAAAAATAAGCTTAATAAGCATTTATGGAATGAGTGCATGACTACAGAGATTTCTCTCTGATGACAGCAGCTGAGGAGTTGTTTTTTGTCCAGTTTTTTCATGAGTTTCTATGTCCCCTCCTTCACTCTCTTCATTTATTCCACTCTCATATTCCCTTTGTTATTCTCGTTGTTGTGATGCCTGGGGGAGGAGGGTGTCACACACTGGATATTTGGTTGTGATTCTCACACACTATAACTGGGGTGCACTGGAGATCATACACTCCACTGTGGGGTGGAGATCACACATGCCATGGCCACCCAGATTGCACTTGGCATGTGGGCTGGTGCCGAGGATGGAACTCAGGGCTCTTCACTGAGCCACTTCCCTAGATTCTTCCCTCATGTTTACTTGAGTAGAAAATCATGCAACATAAAATTATCCATTTTTAATTTTTTCATTTTAGTTCAGTTTAGTTTGTGTTTGTTTTTTTATTTTGCTGGACCATCATCTTTAGTCACTCATCTTTCATATATGAGTGAAACCACCTGGTAACTGTATTCCATTTCCTTATTTCATTTAACATAGTCACCTCAAGTTCCGTCCAGATTGTCCTCTCATCTTTTTAATGGCAATGTAGTAGTCCATTGAATATATACACCACAGCCTTTTGATCAGTACTTTTTTTTATATTTGTTTTTTTTTTTTGTTACACCAGCAATGCTCAGGGGTTACCTCTGACTTCACTCAGGAATTACTCCTGGCACTGCTTGGGGGACCATATGGGATGCCAGGGATTGAACCCAGGTTGGCTTCATGCAAAGCAAATACCCTAACCACTGCACTATTGCTCAGGCCCCTTGATCAGGATTTTATTAGTGTGCATCTGGGTTGACTCCATATTTTGATTAGTCTAAACAATGCTGATAGGAGCTAGGGCAGGTAAATATTCTTTATAATTAGTACTTTTGTATCTTCCATATCAGAACTTAGAGGTGATTTCATTAGATCAGATTGCATTTCCATATTTTTACTCATTTAAGGAAACACCATTAAAGTTAACCATTTCCAAGTGAACAAGTCCACATTATTTAATGCATTTACTCCATTTCTATTTATTTCCAGCATAATCTCAGAATAAAGTCTCAAACACAGTGGGGATTTTTCCCATTCTCTCCTTTCCCCAGATTCTAGTTACCATAACCCCATGTTCTACCTCTATGAGATACTAATGGTTATTACATACAAATATGTGGTCTTTTGTGTCTGGCTGCTTTTAAGTGATGTAATCTTTAAGTCTATGCACATTATAGACTTATGCACATTATAGACTATGCACATTTCTCATTCCTTTGGCAGCTGAATTATGTTATGGTTCATCCTATCACCACACCAATTTATCCACTAATTTCTGTAGTTTCCACCTTTGTGTCTTTGTGTGTAATGAAACAGAACTGGGTATATTAAATTTGTTGCTGTTAGGACTGTTTAGAAGATGTCACTGGAGGTAGAGATTGCAGAATTAAATGAGTGAAAATTAAAGTGAGTTTAATCACTTCGTACAACAGGAACAAGATCTTTCAGAATGTTTGCAGATGTTTTTCGAAGCAGGTTTTAGAACTTTCCATATCATTTCGTGATTAAAAAAAATATTTCTTGAAGAGGCTTTCGTTGCTCCACTTCACATTTCCTGCTCCCTTATCAAAGATTAGATGATCATATACTTGAGAGTGTGTGTGTCAGGATATTCAACCCTGTTCCATTGGTCTGAAGCTCTGCCTTTGTTCCAGTACCATGCTGTTTTAATTATTACCGCTTTGTAGTAGAGATTAAGGTTGGAGAGGGTGATTCCTTGCATCTTATTTTTCCCAAGAATTGCTTGAGTATTCATAGGGGCTTATTGTTCCATATGAATTGCAGGAGTGTTTGCTCCATTTCTTTGAAGAATGCCACGGGTATCCGTATAGGGATCGCATTGAATTTGAACAATGCTTTGAGGGGGGAGGAAATATTTCTTGTCTTAGTAGAAAACCATATTGAAGGGTCAGAGTGGTAGTATATCAGGTAGGGTATTTTGCCTTGCAAGCAGCTGGACCCAAGTTTGACCCCTAGCATCACATATGGTCCCCTTAGCCTGCCAGGAGTGATTCGTGAGTGTAGATTCAGGGATAAGCCCTGACCACTGCTGGATGTGGCCCCTAAAAAGAAACAAGAAAACCAAATTGAAGTGGTGTGGAACACCATCTAAGTTTTAGTGACTGTCACAAAAATCTTGAAACTGGAGTTCTGGGACCAGGGAGATAGCTGAAGTAATAGGCCACATTCTTGGCATGTGGAAGACATTGAGCTCTGCCCCTGACACTGCATGGGACACCAAGTGCCAACAAGTGTGTCCCCAATGGCCCCAGCTGCTGCTGAGATTGACCCAGAGCCCCGTCCCCAGCATTGCTGGACGTGGTCCCTTTAAAAACAAACAAAACTGAGACCCAGCCAGTAATATCATGGAACCTCCCAATCATGCCTGTCTCTTCTGTGTTTCCTTTAAAACTCAGCCCTACCTCTACCCTGATCCTCTGTCCTTTCTTCCCATATCCAGCTCTCATTTCCTAAGTCCTGTTCCACCCATTGTATCCATACAGAATTGGCTGGTTCCCTAGATGGTTTGCTGCAACTCATGGGGTCAGAGCTTAAATCAGATATAAGATCCCAGGACACTATAACTATTGGGCCTTTATTTTAAATAAACATTTCCTTACAAGCCAGAGAAATAATACAGGAGTACAGCACTTGCCTTCCATAAAGCTGTATTGGCTGATCTCAGTTCAATTCCCTGCACAGCATTTGGTTCCTAAACTCTGGGGTCACCCCTAAACTGTATCACTGTATCACTGTCATCCCGTTGTTCATCAATTTGCTCGAGTGGGTACCAGTAATGTCTCCATTCATCCTAGCCCTGAGATTTTAGCAGCCTCTCCTTACTC
Source organism: Sorex araneus (assembly GCF_027595985.1). Lineage (NCBI taxonomy): Eukaryota > Metazoa > Chordata > Mammalia > Eulipotyphla > Soricidae > Sorex > Sorex araneus. The sequence continues at coordinate 174,839,587 of NC_073305.1, forward strand.
ATCCTTCCCAACAGTGCCGCATTGGTGGCTCTTTCAGGGTCAGAGGAATGAGACCCATCATTATTACTGGTTTTGGCATATCAAATAAGCCACGGGGAGCTTGCCAGGCTCTGCTGTGCACCCCTAAGAACAGTCAAAAATAACTCATAAGAACTGCCAGGTGTGACCCCCAAATCAAAAGATTATGATTTTTAGTACATAGTGAAACGGAGGCTAAGAGAGATGAAATACCTTGCCAGTGGGTGGTCACATAACTGAGGAGAGGTGGGAAGAGCTAGCACATGAACCCAAAGAGATTTAATCCACGTTGAACCACATGCCACTGTGGGCATGAGAGTGAGAAATGTGCTTTTCAATGATCTGAGCCCCTGAGAAGGAGCAGCTCATTGAACCTTATTGAACAGTGCTTGAATAAGTAAAAGAACACCTGGGTCCTTGCCAAAGTCTCCAAGGAGACAGGGTGATAATGAGCACTAATCACACGGGCCTCAAGAGCTTTCTGTGGGATCAGCAGTCTGTGAATATGATGAAAACTAAGAAATATGTCTTTGTATTAGAGTGGAAGTAACATGGTTATAATAAAGTTAACGTTTATGTTCCCACATCTCTTCCCCCAGAAAAGAGCCTGAGGTCGTCCATAAATCATGAAATTTATATATAAGTAGATTGACATGGAGAGTATCATGCTAAGAGAGAGTGAGGGGGACAGACAGAATAACTGCACTCACTTCTGGAATATAAAGTAACATAATGGGAGACTAACAACCAAGGACAGTAGAGATAAGGGTCAGAATGATGACTTCGTGGCTTGGAAGCTGGCCTCACCTGCTGGGGGAAAAGGCAATGGAGAATGATAAGGGACCACCAGGTAAATGGTGCTTGGAGGGCTTGCTCAGGATGGGAGATGTGTGCTGAAAGTAGACTATGGACCGAACATGATGGCCACTTAGTATTGCAAACCATAAGACCCAAAAGGAGAGAGAGAGAGTAAAAGAGAATGTGCCTATTAGGAATGACATCTCTACCTATATATTCATTGCAGCACTGTTCACAATAGCCCAAATATGGAAACAACCCTAATGCCATAATACAGATGACTGGTTAAAGAAACTTTGGTACATCTACACAATGGAATACTATGCAGCTGTTAGGAGAGATGAAGTCATGAAATTTGCTTATAAATGGATAGACATGGAGAGTATCATGCTAAGTGAAATGAATCAGAAAGAGAGGGACAGACATAGAGGGACTGCACTCATTTGTGGAGTATAAAATAACATCACATGAGGCTGACACCCAAGGACAGTAGATACAAGAGCCAGGGGGATTTCCCCAAAGCTGGAAGACTGCTTCATGAGCAGAGGGGAGAAGGCAGATGGAATAGAGAAGGGATCACTAAGAAAATGATGGCTGGATGGGACATGCATGCCGAAAGTAGATCATGGACCAAACATGATGACCTCTCAGTGTCTATGTTGCAAGCTATGATGCCCAAAAGTAGAGAGAGAGTATGGGGAATATTGTCTGCCATAGACGCAGGGGGATGGTGGGAAATGGGGGGTATACCCAGGATATTGGTGATGGGGAATGTGCACTGGTGGAGGGATGGGTGTTTGATCATTGTGAGATTGTAACCCAAACATGAAAGCTTGTAACTATTTCATGGTGATTCAATAAAATTTTAAAAATAATAATAAATAAATAAATAAATAAATAAATAAATAAATAAATAAATAAATAAATAAATAAGAGAATGTGCTGGCCACAGAGGCAGTGGGGAGATGGGAGGGAGGTTGGCGGGAGGAATATTGGGAACATTGGTGGTGGGGAATGGGCACTGGTGGAGGGATGGGTACTCAATCATTGTGTGACTGGAATGTAATCACAAAAGTTTGTAAGTCTCTAACTATACCTCACAGTGATTCATTAAAGAAAAAAAAATTTATTTCCTGGCACAGGATCCCAGACAAATAGAAAACTATTTTTAAATAATTAATTGTTATGCTTTGTGTACATAGAGAAGAACAAAAATGAGAAAAAAAATGGATAAAGGCAGAATGTAGAAAGGATTTCATGAGAAAGGTGGGAGTGAGATTTAAGGGACAAACAGAATAGACAGACATGGCTGGGGATAGAGAACCTTCCAGGCAGGAGTATGTGCAAAATCAGAGGCTAACCTGAGTGCCCAGAAACTTGAAGAGCTGTGGAGGAGTACATGAGGCATAGATAGATCTGTCTGGGGATTATTATTTTAATGGTCTGGGAACCAGATAAAGCAAAGTAGAATTTATATATACATATGATGAAACAATGAATAAATGCAAGCTCTTTACATAGAAGACAGTAGCACTGTAGCACTGTTGTCCCATTGTTCATCAATTTGCTCTAGCGGGCACCAATAACATTTCCATTGTGAGATTTGTTGTTACTGTTTTTGGCATATCCAATAGGCCATGGGTAGCTTGCCAGGCTCTGCTGTGCGGGCGGGATACTCTCGGTAGCTTGCCAGGCTCTCTGAGAGGGACGGAGGAATGGAACCCGGGTCAGATGCATGCAAGGCAAATGCCCTACCCGCTGTGCTCCAGTCCAAATAGATGGCCGGTGGTCTAAGGTGCCAGACTCAAATAGAAGACAATATGTAAAAAATATCATTAATACTTTGTCAGTGGTATGTGAAATATCTTAGTAGGGAGAAATATGAGACTCAGAACTCTTCTAGGATTCTGTTCACAATCCAAGTGCAAGGCAATGAGGCTGCCTGAGGCAAAAGGGAAGAGCAATCAATATAGGTTTGGAGGAAAAACGCATATGTGCTCGAAGAAGTATTTAAAGAAATAAGCAATTGGGTTGGCGACAAATTCGGTAAAGGAAAGCATGACTTAAAATGTCTCCCAGAGTGGGGCGAGCCAAGTTCCTGCCCTGCCAAAGCCCTGGCAGCTGCACTCACACCCCAACAGCTGCTGCCATGCCTCCAGTCGGACCCCACCACCTCATGACTGAGTTCCATAGAGATGCCAAGCTGCCAGAAATTTCAGGTATGGTAGTGTTATTTTGGCTGAAAACTCCATGCTTTCTCACAGTTGGGGTGGGCACGCATCTCCGTACTTCTGGAAGTCCTCGCAGCCACACCCACGTTCCTCTGTCACCCCCATATAAGTTCAATGTCCAGCTGAACATTCCAGATTTTCTGAAGTGACATTTCCAGAACTCTACGATCCTAACATCCCCGTAGGAGCACAACAGACTGGAAGGGAATGTAACGTAGAAGCCAACTAAGCTCAATCTAAAGCCAACGGAGTCGACTAAACAAAAACAATTAACACGGAAGACTCAACAGCAACAACAGCTTAATAAACTCTCAGACAAGAACTTAATGTCCCCATGGTGAGATAACAATAATTTTCACAAATTTTCCTTTACCAAAGTATTTTTTGATGATTCCATTAGCCATTTAGCGGTAACAAAAAGAAAAAATGAATTATTGTGTGCCTGCTACAGGGGTAGGTTTGAGGGGTAAATTTGGGAAAATTGGGACAATAATGGAGGGAAAGTCACAGTGGTGGTGGGATTCGTGTCAGAATTTTGAATGCCTGTAATGAATCATAGTGAACATCTTTGTAAACCACAGTATTAAAACAAAGTGGGGGGAGGGGAAATGTCTCCCAGTAAAACTATTATCAAACTGACAAGAAACAAGTACCAGATCAAAAAAGAACAAGAACAACCAGTTCTGGCCCAGATGCAGGGAGAAAACTACTCTCATTCACTGTTGGTGGGAATGCTGAGTGGGTCAGCCTTTTTGGAAAACAATCTGGGCATCCCTCAGAAAACTAGAAATTGAGCTTCCAAATGACCCAGCAATACCACTTCTGGAAATATTACCCTGAGGGCCCAAAAACATACATCTGTACTTCTATGTTCATTGAGGCACTATTCACAATAGCCAGAATCTGGAAATAACCTGAGTGCCCAAAAGAGGTAATTGAATAAAGAAACTGTGGTACATCTACACAATGGCATATTGTGCAGCTGTCAGGAAAAACAAATTTGCTTATAGATGGATGGACAGGGAGAGTATCATGCTGAGTGAAATGAGTCAAAAGGACAAAGACAGACATAGAATGATTGCACTCATCTGTGGGGGGCAGGGGGAAGTATGATATGAGACTAATACCCATGGACAGTAGAAAACAAGGGTCAGAAGGACTGGTCTATGGATGGAAGCTTGTCACAGTGGGAGGAGGTCAATTAGGACAGAGAAGGAATCATTAAGAAAATGAGTTGGAAATTATCACTCTGGACAAGAACTGAGTGCTGAAAGTAGGTAAAGGAATATACATGATAACCTCTCAGTGCTGTATTGCAAACCATTATGCCCAGAAGGAAAAAGAGTGAGAAAGAGAGAGAAAGAGAAAAGTGCAGGCTTTTTAAGAAGCAGTCTGGGGTGGGGGCAGGGGCAGGTGGGGAGGGTGGTGGGAGGGAAACTGGGAACACTGGTGGTAGGAAATGTATACTGGTGAAGGGATGTATATTAGAACACTGTATGACTGAAACCCAGTCATTAACAGCCTCTAACTGTGTATCTCATGGTGATTCAATTAAAAAAAAAAAGAAGAAGAAGGAAGAAAAAAAGAATCAGTGCCAAAGATGATGGAGAGAAGGGAAATTTTGTACATTGTTGGTGGGAATATAAATCGGTGCCTCCACTATGGAAAAGAACATAGAAAGTTCTCACAATAAATTTCAGACAATCCCATTATTCCACTTATAGGCATGAGCCAACAGCTGGAAACAGCCTAAGTGCTGATTGATGAATTATTGACAAAGAAAATGTGGTGGGTATAAACAATGAAATACAGTTTTGAAGAAAAGGCAGATGAAATACTGCCATTTATAACAGCATGAATGAATCTAGATTATTCAGTTTAATGGAGTAAGTCCATTGGAAAAAGACAAACATCTCATGACTCATTTGTGGTATATCAACACACTGAAAAGTAAAAGGAATGACCAAAATAAAATTAAAGTAAATTTTTATGCTATACTATCAAATTAGTTGCTATGAGAAGGGGAAGGAAAATAAGTAATTCAGGTAGTACAAGTCATCTGCGTGATCAAGGATAGGATTGAACTAATGTAGCATGAACATAGTGATGAACTTAATGTAGCATGAGCAGGTAATTTCTTGTATGTGAGATAGTTTTTATTCCTTCATGAGAGTTTTAGAAAATTTTCTCCTACATTAAAGTTTTATAATAACATACCTTGCTATAAATAATTATTACTTGTTGATGTGAACATATTTTGAGCCTTTCTCATCTATAAATTTCTGTTCCTCATAGTTGGAATATTTACACATTATTAGTTGTATATTTCTCCTCTTCTTTATCTGTCCATTTGAAAGTCTTGTTAGATATATACAATATTTGGTAGGTGATGTCCAAGTTTCCTTCTCTCTTGACCAGGGTTCAATTCCTTTGCCCCTCTCCCTCTTGGAGAGCCTGGCAAGCTACCCATGGCATGTTTGATATATCAAAAACAGTAGCAATCAGTCTCACAATGGAGACATTACTGGAGCCCACTGGAGAAAACAGATGAGCAACGGGTGACAGTGATATAGTGATCTAAAAAATACATTAAACTTTATCTTCCAACTTTTCTATTGAAGTTTTTAAAGCTTATTTTTCATAATGCTTTCATTTCCTTTTGAATTTCTAAAAGCTTTCTTTTTTAATTCCCTAAATAACCTTTCTTTTTTTCCCAATGGAATCTTTTTTTCTCTTCTCTTATATTCATAAGAACATTAATAATAGCCTTTATGAAATTTTGGTGGTTTTTGTTGTTTGTTTGGAATTTTTTTTTGTTTTTTGCTCTGCCCTATAATCTAATCTCCTTCCTTAGATTTTTATTGCTGCGTTTTGTGGTTTTCTCATAGTCTCATGATCCTCTTCACACAAAAGAGAAAAGTGCTAGCATTCTTATCACAACTTTTTGTATATAAATTACACATATGTCTAACCAAGGGATCTGAACATTGCCTTGACAGAATCAAAACATTAATCAACTTATCTCCTAGACCTAACTCCTTTGCTGATCAGTTTTACCTGAAACTCATCTCTCCTGCCTGTAGATCATAAATCTGGACAAAAGTTGTTTGGGAGAGCAACTAGGGCCCATCCATAGTGGCTGTGATAATGCATTCTTTTGTGGGGGATATAGGGGGCAGAAGGTTGGGGTTATTTGGAGCCCTGGGGATGCTCAGGAGCTATGTCTGTCTCTATGTCTTTCTCTATGCTCAGGGAGCCATATGTTACCAAGGACTTAAACTAGGTCTTGGCAGCCACAACAGCGTGCAGGGCAAGTGCTTTCTCTCCTGTACTAGCCCGCTGGCTTGAGAATTCATTCTTCTGATTCACATTTTCCTCCTCATCCTGTCTCATTGCCATACCCAGTCAGAGTCTTCAAGCCTTCTTCAGAGAGTAATCCATCTGCAGAGAGACAAAGGGAATGTGCTCGTGCAAGTGGACCTCGTACAACTGATTGTTCATTTGGGGCTTCCAGTATCCCTTCTTGGTACCCATTGCCTGCAACTCTTGACCTTCTCTGGGATTCTGAGGCAACGTGCACGTGCGCATGCGCATGCACGCGCGCACCAACCCCCCCCCCCCCACACACACACACACATTCTAAAGAAGAGGAGGTATATCATCTCTGGTATCCCAAAGCAGACCTCAGAATTCATTTTCCTGAAGAAATTATCTTATGAATGATTGCCACGGATAATAGAAATGGTATTGTTAGTAGAATAATTTCAGTTCACAAAGCGTCAAACAATTTTTAGGGCTTACCCTTGGAAGCTAATTATCATTTTTCAAAAATTCTTTCTGTTTAAACATGCATTTGGCGTTCCAAACTTATATATAAACTTTTGGAACTCTGCTTGCTCATATGCTAGGGACTGACTCTATTGTATTTGTAGTCCATTGGAGGGCCATGAGAACAAAGGGAAAATCAAATTATCAACTGGATGATACCACCACTGGGAACAACAAATCTAAAGTCTATAGTAATGGAATATCACATCAGAATAAAAATGAACATATTTTATGGTTTGTGATCTGCGTGTGTTGATGTGTCTACAAGAAAGAATGTCTTACAAAATTGTATTGCATGGTCAACAGAAATTGAACTTGACTGGTTCCTTAGGCCCTTAGATGATATAAAGAATTCTGGCTCCAGGAAAATGATGAATGGGCACTGTACATATACTACCTCCTTTGCATGGTCTGAAAAATTAATATATTTTTTTAAAACCTAAAGGTCTTATGAAGGTCTTATAAATACTTAATCTAAGTTGCTAAAGGAGCAAACTTGAGATTAAGTATTGATTCGTAGTGTAGGATATCAGACAGAAGTTAAGGCACTCTTTTGTGTTCTTCATGTCAGATCAATGTTACACAACAATGTATCACACCATATTAATGTAATTGTATTAATAATAAATCCAGTGTTTCAAAACAAAATGAGATAGAATTTGGGCCATTTGGGATATTACACTAAAACAAACAAAGCAAGAGAAGAAGCAAAGGAGTAACTTCTTATCACACTGCACGGCAAAAAAGAAAAGAAAGAATATTGTACTGCAAAATCAGTGACTGATTGGAACAGAACATCAAATGGAGAGACTTTTTCATACAAAGAAAGTGTAGGGGCCAGAGAAGGTACAGGGGCTAATGTTCTGGTTTCATATCCCACCAGTGCCATTTTAAATCTATAGCATCTCATCTTTTCCCCTTAATTCCTCTAGCTGACACTCCTGGGAGTAGAGCCAGGAGTAGCCCCTGAGCACTGTAAGGTATGGCCTAAACCCCTACACAAAAAGTCTTAAAGAAGACTGATTTATCCATAAGTTGAAACTATGCTACCAAGACTCCATTTCCAATTATTGATGAACTAAGAAACATAAATACTATTTTTAATTGAATCACTGTGTCACCACTGTCACTGTATCACTGTCATCCCATTGCTTGTCGATTTAATCGAGTGGGCACCAGTAACGTCTCTATTCCACCCAGCCCTAAGATTTTAGCAGCCTCTCCTTACTCGTCTTTCCCAACGACTGGGGGCTCTTTCAGGGTCAGGGGAATGAGACCTATCATTACTGTTTTCTGGCATATCGAATACGCCACGGGTAGCTTGCCAGGCTCTGCCCACGAGGGCGGTATACTCTCGGTAGCCTGCCAGGCTCTCCGAGAGGTATTACAAAGCTTTCATGATTGATTTTCAGCAGTCATACAATGTCCCAACATCCATCCCTCCACCAGCGTACATTTCCCACCACCAGTATCCCTCGTATCCCTCCTACCATCTCCCCCAGCCAGCAGCCTGCCTCTATGGTAGACACTTGTCTTCTCTCTCTCTCCCTCTCTCTCCCTCTCTCTCTCTTCCCTCTCTCTCTCTCTCCCTCTCTCTCCCTCTCTCTCCCTCTCTCTTCCCTCTCTCTCTCTCTCTCTCTCTCTCTCTCTCTCTCTCTCTCTCTCTCTCTCTCTCTCTCTCTCTCTCTCTCTAACTTTCTCCTACCCCCTATTCCCACTTTTGGGTATTATCATTTGCAATACGAATACTGAGAGGCCATAATGTTTGGTTGTTTGCCCACTTTCAGCAACATCTCCCGTCCAGAGTGATCCCTTCCAGCCATTATTGTCATAATGGCCCCTTCTCTGTCCCAACTGCCCTCTCCCCTAGACCTTGAGGCAGGAAAGAAGCTTAAATACTTTTTACTTATGGTTCATAGAGCTAAATATATCTTGATTGGGCATTTGTTATTTATTTTACAAAGTCTTTTTTAAATCCTTTTAAGTTTATTGCAAAAGCATTAATGAGAGTGAACACATTCATTAAAAAGCTATTCATTCGGGGCTGGAGCAACAGCACAGAGGGTAGGGCGTTTGCCTTGCACATGGCCAACCCAGGTTCAATTCCCAGCATCCCATATGGTTCCCCAGCACCGCCAGGAGTAATTCCTGAGTGCAGAGCCAGAAGTAAGCCCTGTGCATCACTGGGTGTGACCCAAAAAAGAAAAAAAAGAAAAGAAAAGAAAGAAACTCACGGTGGTTTGTACATAACGTGATGATCAAAAGAGGGTTGATTCTTAACAGCTCTAGGAATTTATCATAGGGGTTCTATAGTATTAAAGTGTGGTAAATTAGGGATTCATTTTTTTCATTGTCAATCTCATCAGGAGTTAATATTTTTAAGTTTTCTGGTATGAAAAATTGAGCTGGAAATTTCCTCCCCTTCCAAGAGGAGACAGGAACTGAGTCCACTCCTTGCTGTGACCTTCCCTTGGCCTTGCCCAGGAACTGAACCTCTTTGAATCTGCTTATGTTTAAACAGAGAACTATAATCTTCAGTGCCTCGGAGGGAAGAATCTATTAACGGGGGAGGCTACCTGTGTATAAGCATTTTATAAACAGGAAGACTCTTTTTTTCCGACTCACCACTGTTGTTCCTTCGACTCATTTCCTGCTGTGCCAGCAAGGACCAGCACCCATGGACACCTGGTGGTATCGTTCCAGGGGAGGTGTCCCTGGGGCTGCTGGGTAATATTGCTCAGGCCCTGCTGGGTCAGGAGGCAGCCACCCACCCACCCCCCATCTCTGCTGAGTGCCTTTATCTCCCCCCTTCTTGGTCCTGCCTGTTCCTAGAACAGAGTCACTTCCATTGTTAGAGGCAAAGTAAGGCCACCCCCAAGCCCAGCCACGTCAGCCCTACATCCAGCTTTCTGAGCTGCTGCACTCAGACCACCCCATCCCAGGGGGCTGAGTGTTGTCTGAACCCCAGCAGGCCAGGGGGACAAAGCAAAGAGGCCCTGGGGAGGCGCGAGGGGCTCCCAGGGGCATGGTTCAACCAGACCCACCTGCTCGGCGGCGCTCAGCCTTCACACCACTGATGAGCTCTGAAGGAGATAGTTGCTCTGAAGTGTGTCAGTTAAACGGAGTAATTATTTTCTCTGAAAGGGAAAAGGCAGTAAAGAGCGTGGGCTCACTTACCAACATTACAGCTTTTGCTCCCTGATCACAACAAGAGATTTGGGCTGATTTCCTATTCTCCGGCAATCAGGGATGGAGGAGAGAGTACCATTAGCCGGGTGTCCTGGTTGACCTTAGGCTGAATTAGTCTTCCTTCCCCCCCCCCAGACTTCCTTCAATGTAACATGAAAGGAAAGAGAAGAGCAAAAAGAAAAGACCTCTTTGCTCTGCCCATCCCTCCTCCCACCCGCCCTCTCCCCCACCCCGGACTGCTTGGAGTCGGACCACACTGAGCCCCGTGGGAAGGGTGGGTCTGTGTGGCAGCTCAGAAAGCTGGATGTAGGGTTGACCTGGCTGGACATGGGGGGGGGGGACCTTACTTTGCCACTAAGGATCATTGGACATGACTCTCTCCATTTTAAAGGAAAGGGAGAAGAAAAAAAAGGAAAAAGGTAGGAAACCGGGGAACAATTCCCTCAGATCTGTCAAGCCAAGGGATATAACTGTTGGTGACAACAGTTAGTCTGACAGCTGTTTCGCTGGTCCCGAGCTCCTTTGTGACAGCAAACAGAAAATAGCTTTCTGGGAGCTATTCAAGTCAGGGATAGAGTCAATAAATATTTGTGGAACTCTGAGTATTAAATACTGCTTGAACAAACGTCAATTTTGATTTTTTTATTAACAGTAACGGATGCCCACGAAGTGAAGGTAAAGATGCTGCCTAATGGGCTCTGGCAATAGCTTTTCCCTGTGAGAATAGAGAGCTGCCAGCACGGGAAAGTCTGCAGATTCCAAGTACATGATTTCTAATTCTTCCTAGGTCAGAGATGTTCCCTCCAAAGCAAAGAGATAAATCAGAAATATGGGAGTTCAACACCATGTCATCCCAGATAAATTTCTCACAGGCTGTGCAAATGAGGAATCAGTAAATACAGTTTGAAACTCGGCTAAAAGTGCATTACTTTCCAACAATTGGTATTGAAAAGGAAGCGACTGACAACTAGAGCCATTTGGGGAGATTGGATATTCTCTTGTTATAACTTTTGGAGCATTTCCAATCACTTGGGAAAACTTTAGAGGTGATTTTTTCAAAGTTGTTGTATAAGATGAATTTCTCCTAACAGTCTCTCTTGTCCTTATTACAGCGGGTTCAGCATGAGCAAGCAAGGAGGAAATGTAATTGCTAACGGCACTTGGTGCTAATGGCTACGTAGCAGAGTAGCTTAGGTTAACATGAAATCATCTAAGTAAAGGTGTGGGACCAGCCACAATTAATCTCAAGTAAAACCCAAATAAAAACTAAACCCAGAAGCAAAAATAATGCTGTTCTCTCGTGAGTGCCAAGGGAGGCAAACTGAGGATTATGTCTTGCTATATTCTTCCAGTTGCACTATGGAAAACCCTCAGGTAGGTAAATTTTTGATGTCAACTGACTGATAATAGATCTACCTCATGATGTAATGATTGTCTCTGTAAAATTTCAAAATTGACTGCTGTAGGCTGAACTCTAGGTTCCTAGAGAAAAAAATCAATATTCTATAAGATTGTATTCATCCACTAGTTCAGGGGGGAATCTGTTGGTCTTAGATGATGTTCAATACATATAATTAATCTGTGCATATCAATATATTTTGCATATACTCCTGATAGGAAGGAGAATCCCCCAAATCAATAAATCCATGAACTCGTTACTCAAGAAATAGAGCAACAGTTCCCATTGCTGAGCATCTCTCTATTTTCTTGGCCCATTCTTGTCCCTCCATCCCAGGTCATTGCAGTCCTGCTGATGTTGGCTTGTTGTCCTTTTTAATTCTGTCTACTTTGTTGCCCATTTTATTATCTTTCTTATAGTTTTCCACATGTGTTTCCATTTCTGAGTAAATTCAGATGATCCCATTGTACAATGGTTCCACTGCCAATTTTTCAACGTTAGAGTGGTGTGAAAGTAGAGCCCATCTTTTGAATTTCAGGTTCTGATCTTTTCTCAGACCAGTCCCATGGGGCCAGTGTTACCCCGTGATGCCATATAGCTCACATCCAGCCTCACCAATATTATCTGGACTCTTCTCTTTCAGTACAGTGTTCCCTGCAATAGTCAACACTTTACAACAGACCTTGTGTTACATGATTCTGCCCGACTGCAGGCTAATGTGAGTGTTTTGAGCACATATGAGGTAATGGAGGCTAATCCAGGGTGTTTGGCAGGTTAGAGGGGTTTAAATTTAGACTTATGATAGTTTCAACTTAAAACGGGTTTATCAGGAAATAACTTCATTGCACATGGAGGGAGATCTATATTGTTTGGCTTTGTGTTTTATGAAATACATCATACTGTATATTTCTTTGGGTCCTTTTTCATTGTTTTTTATCAAGTTACACAAGCACATAAAGAGACCAGATAGTATCACAAGTCTTTCTATAAAAGAAATCAGTTCCCAAACCAACATCCACTCCCAGTTTCCAGATCCCAGGAGGCAATTGTTTTTAACAGCTTAATGCAGTTTTACATACTTTTTCATCTTTTTAATATGCTTACATTGTCACTAACTTTATGGATTTTTATGTGGTTTTGCCTTTGAAGAAATACCATCTTCCCACATTGAAATAGAGAGTTTATTTAGCTCTTTCTTATACATCCTCCCCCCATGCCTTTTCCCGCCTCCCATCTCCTCCAAATAGAACCCATATCATATTTTTGTTAGATCATTAAAGTTTCCATATTTATGGTTGTTAACAGTTCCTAGCCTGTCCATGTAGTTCACTTGGATTACTTTTTTTCTTTCCTGCACAATGTTGTGTTTTCCCTAGAATTATAACTGATTTCTCATTCATTTAGTATTTTAATATAAATTCCCTTCCCAAATTTCCCCCAATTATATAAATCTTCTTTCAAAATGCTTGAACTATTAAATGGGCTCTTATTTTAATTTTGTTGATAAAAATCTAACCTGTTACAATATGAATTTTTTAAGCTAGAGAGAAGGTAAAGTGCTTGCCTTGCATGCACATTTTCAATTGCTGGCACCACATATAGTCCCCAAAGTTCAAACAACACTTTGAACTTCTTTACAACAATGGTCATACTAGAGAGGATCATTCTCTAAGGGATAGCCTTTGCTTCTCTGTTGATGCCAGTCTTCTGTTTCCTAGCATCCAGGTCTTCTCTTTTGTTTTGCACTCTGGTTTTAGTAGAACACGTTTATTTTGTATAAAAAAAAACCATAGAAGATATGTTTATTTAGGGAAAGGGTGGGGGAGAGGGGTGCATTTCCAGCAGCACTCAGGACCCCGCTGGCTCTGTCCTTGGGTGTTGCTACTGACGTTGCTCAGCAACCATGTGACGCTGCCAATCAGACCCCAGGCCTTCCCCTACGCAAAATAGATGTTCAGCCCTTTTCTCTGTGGCCCAAAGACAATATATTGGAAATGCAATTGTCTTAAAGTGTATTTATTGATGCATTAAACAATTCTAGATTAGAAGTCATCTTACTTAAGTTTGGAGGGATTCTAGTCCCGCTATTTAAAAATCCAAATCCTAATGGAACGTCCAGACACCACCCCAGACTCTCTTCACCGGGGCAACCTGGAGAGGGGGGGTTGACTTTCCCTCCCTGCCCCAACAGAGCCCCAGCAACCGAAAACCTCCAGAACCCAATCACTGCCATGCTCATGGCCGCTCTCTACAGGCTCAGACGAGCCTCACCCATGAGTGAATCTGCAGAAAAACCCAAGTATGCGGGACCTGTGACTGAAATCTCCAAGCCTGCTTGGAGCAGGAGTGAGCCTCCTCCCCTCCTCCCCATCTCTCAAGTTTACCAGTAGCTTGCAGTCAAACCCACAAACTGCCCCCGGTGCCGTATAGTCTCATCAAAGGCCATGATCCAGGGACTCAGAAATAAAACTCCTGGAAGAGAGGTCACACCTATGAGTGAATCTGCTGTATAATCGCATTCTAAATTTTAGAATTCCTGGAGCACACGACCGCACTTGTGTCCACCTGACTTCTCATATGCTATACCACTGATATACCAAGAATAGCAGACAACATTTAATTGGTTTTAACAAACATGTTTGTAATTTCGCATACAAGGTCTTAATGACTCCAGGATGAAATACAACAATCTTCACATGCTTTCCTCTAAGGAAACTTTACTGGACCATTTTAAGTGGATTATTCATAATAAGCAATATTATGAATATTAATTCTTTCAGTTCTGTTTTTGGGTGGAACAATTTGGGATTTGGGGTGGAAACATTTGAAATATGGTGGTGGGAAGATGCAATGGTGGTGGGATTGGTGGTTGAATATTAAACGTAATCAATTATCTTAAACAACTTTATAAAAATAAAATAAAATTTTTAAAAATCCAAGTCCCGGAGTCCTGGTATGGAATAGTATGGCAGATAGGGAACTTGCTTTGCATACAACCTACTCTGGTTTGATTTTTGCCCCACTCCAAAGGGTCCCCCAGGCCTGCCAGAAGTGATCCCTGAATGCAGAAAGTCTTGAGTAAACCCCGAACACCACTGAGTGTGGATCAAAAAATAACTCAAATAAAAAGTTCAAATCTTTCTTTGTCTTGGTCCTTTGTATGTAAACTGGGTCTCAGTCTTCTCTCTCTGTCTCTGTCTCTGTCTCTCTGTCTCTGTCTCTCTCTGTCTCTCTCCCCTCCCTCCCAGATTGTAAAATTTTCTTTGTTGGAAATGATCTAGAATTTCATCCCAGCAGTGCACCATTCCCAGACATGGACAGTTCTGCCGGGTCCTCAGTGAGCCTTCCAGTCTGGACAAAACTGGAGCCATCCAGTTTTGGTCAGCTATAAAACATTTTTCTTAGTTTTCTTCTGACCAGTTTCTCTGGTATTTTCAGATGGAAGGAGTATTGTCCAGATTATGAGAGTCTTCATTTAGTCTGCATTTCTTTATCTTTTCTCCTCTCCTATTTTTCATCCCATCATCACTGTTTCTATTTTCTGGGAAATTCCTTCAAGTTTATCTTCTTATCCCTCTATTGCATATTTTTACTTCTGCAATTTTTTTACTTCTACTTTTATGTTTTCCTAGAAATTCTCCTATTCATGGAATGTTTATTTTATGTAGTGTCCTGTTTCTTAATAGATATAGCTTTTTGCATACCTGAGAATTTAAAAAGTTTCTCTTAGAGAGAGAAAGAGAGAGAGAGAGAGAGAGAGAGAGAGAGAGAGAGAGAGAAGAAAACTGCCTGTCATAGAGGCAGGCAGGGGGCTGGGGGGTGAAGAGTGATGGAAGAAAATCTAGAAACACTGGTGCAGGGAAATGTTCACTGGTGGAGGGATGAATGTTGGAATACTGTATGACTGAAATCTAATCATGAACAGCTTTGTGAAGGTCTATCTCAAAGTGATTGAATAAAAAGTTTTAAACATTTGTTTTAATATAGTTTTCTCTTTGGGCAGGGATAGAGGGACACACCCAGCGATGCTCAGGGGTTACTCCTGGTTCTGCACTCAGAAATTGCTCCTGGCAGTACTCTAGGGGACCACATGGGATGCCCAGTATTTAACCTGGGTCAGCTGTGTGCAAGACAAATGCCCTACCCGCTGTAATGCTCTCTCATTTCCTAATACTGCTCTGGCCCCAGAAGTTTTCTCTTTCTGAAAGATTTCCTATGTGCTTCATTCAGCTTTTCTCATTTTCCTTCCTGTCACATTGATCTTTGTCTCATGCTTAATTTTTCTCAAAACCTGGAGGTCCTTTTCTATCTGCTCATGTGTGAGAGATGTACAAAAAAAAGAACATGTTGGAATCATAATTATATGTTCAAAATGTCTTTCCCAAGTTTGTGGTTTATCTTTTGTTACTTTTTGTCATTCCATGAACAGTTTTCCTTCACTTTAATATATTTATATAACACATTTTTACCTTTTTAATAATTCTTCTTAGTCTTCCATTTTAAGGAGTTTTACCTCATTGTATTCTAAGTCTCATACTCGTAGTTGTTCTTTATCCATGTATATCCTAAACTGACTTCGAATT
Source organism: Sorex araneus (assembly GCF_027595985.1). Lineage (NCBI taxonomy): Eukaryota > Metazoa > Chordata > Mammalia > Eulipotyphla > Soricidae > Sorex > Sorex araneus. The sequence continues at coordinate 174,855,633 of NC_073305.1, forward strand.
AAATATTTTATATGAAATGAGATAAACATCCACAACCAATTTTTACCATTTGGCTAATGAGCAGCTGCAACACCACTTTCTGAAAGGCTCATTCATTTTTTCTTCCCTGATAATAATGGCAAAAACAATCATAGCTCATGTTTGTGGTTGTGTTTTCCAGAGACCTCTATTCTGTCCCGTTGTGCTCATGTCCATTTGTTTATCTACATTATAGAGTTACATAAGAAATCTTGACAAGACAGATTTCCTCACCTTATACCTTATCTAACAGTAACAATCTGAAAATAAAAAGGGGAAATCTCAGCTCCTAATACTAAATAAATGGTCATTTGACTACTTTCTTTAATTCATTCATCAACATGTGTTAAGTACCATCTCGGGGGTATGACTTAAATGGTTGACCACAGGTCTTACATGTGCAAACTTCTTAGTTTGATCTTTCAAATAAAATTGCTCCCAAGTGTCACTAGCCTGGATGGCCACCTCAGCACCTCTGAACACAATCCTAAGACCCCCAAGCACAACAGGGTATGACCCTATTTTTTAAATTTAATTTTATATTTAAGAAGTTGTTCACAATTATTTATTGCATTCAACATTCCAACACTAATCCCACCATCATTAGTGGTAGACCTTCCTACCACCATTATTTTAAATTTTCTCAACCACCACCCAAGCCTGCCCCAATGACAGACCCTAAGTAATTTATTTTCTATTGCTTATTATGAATAATTCGCTAAAAATGATCAAAAAAGATTTTCTTAGAAGAAAACATGTGAAAATTGTTTATCTCACCCTGGAGCAATTAAGCCTTTGTATAAGGGATTACTAACATGTTCTTACAGGTTAATTCTTGTAATTAAGCCAATATTTTCTTGATCGAGATTGGTTGTCTTCTACTTTACATCCCATCCATCCAATATGGTGTGCAGTTCTTGGTGAATCAGTGGTGTAGGATATAAGATGTCGCTCCATGAATTCTAAAATTTTGAATGGGATGATGCAACTGGAGCTAAATCTTTAATGGAATGGTGACTCGGGGGTCCAGCAGCATCTCTGCAGCTTGTTGATCTCTTTCTATATTTATTTATGAGTCTCTGTATCCTGGCCAGTTAATGAGTTTATATGGTGCAGGAGGCAGTTCTTAGGTGTGACTGCCAGGCTCCCAGAAGAACAGAGGAATGGAGGGAGGCCCTCCATCCCTGACTCCCTGAGAGTATTGGGAGATTTCATGACCCTAGTTTTTTAAAAACAGATTAGTACCTACAATCTTTCTGACACTCTAGGGTGAACAATGAGACACCGACAACCCTATACGGGAATGAACAAACACGGAGGAAGATTCATAGATAACAACACGTTTTAGGCCAGTCAGGACGGAGCTCTGCAGTAGAGCACTTACCTTGCACGTGTGAAGCTCTGAGTTTGATTTTGGCAGCACGGGAAAGAAAGAAAAAGAAGAGGAAGTAGCTGTGTGCATTAAGAAAAAGAATTGTGAGACACACAAACGAACCTCCGACAGAGCAACTTGCTACAGAGATAGAGATGGCCGTGGACTTTGCAATAGGCCGTTTTCGCTCAGCTGCTCCAGACGGGAGTAGGTGCCATCCCTCCACCTACCCCTTAGGAACTCCGGCAAAGGCCATTTTCTAAGAGTCAGCGATAAGCTCCAGGTAGGAGTGGCGGTGGCGCCAAATGCAATGCCAGGGGAGGAGTGGGCACTATGGGCACTCCTCCTCCACCTCCCTCCCCCCGCCCCGCCCCCATGAGACTCTGAGATGATGCAACACTGGGCCACCATCTACTTATACTCCCACACGGCCAGGATCCAGAGACACACAAATGAACCCCGGACTCAAGCAACTTGCTGCAACGATCTCTTCAGACCCTAATTATTAAAATTTTAGAATTCATAGACAGAGCGACATTATGTTGCATCCAAAACAAATAATACGAAACACCTTGCCTAGCATTGCCTTTTCGGCAACTATGAGTCGTGGTGGGTCTGGTCTTGAAATATTGAAGGTAACTAAAATAAAGAAATAGAGTATTGTGCAAATTGTCTGCCACACAGGCAGGGGAAGGTGTGGAATGGGGGCAGGGGGGGATACTGGAGATTTTGGTGGTGGATAATATGCACCAGTAAAGGGATGGGCATTGGATGACTGTATGATCGAAACTCAAACATGAAATCTTTGTTACTGTACCTCACAGTGAATCAATAAAAAATTTAAAAAATAATAAAAATTAATTTAAAAAAATTGTGCCCAGGATAATTAAGGAAGTTTAATAAGTTTGAACAATAAATAGTAGAAATAGATTTGGTCAGGAAAGAAATTAGAATTTTATAAGAGATGGAGAAGAGGTCTATGAGCAAAAGGAACTGCATAGCAGTAAATGCATGATGGATTATAAGAAAGTGTCCAGCAAAGGGAGGTTTCTGGTGAGAGAGTAGGTTATGAACAGACTGAGACAGGCATTGTCTGCCTGTCTGAAGTGTTTGAACTGTACTCTGCAGACAGAGTTAAGCTTGAAGGATTTTAATTTGAAGGTACTTAATACACCCCTTCTTTTTGAAATGTATTTGGAGCCTAAAATCCAGAGTATATAGTATCCGGTGGGTAAACCCATGGAAAGGAACGACCAACTCCAGTTGAGACGCTGTTACTTTGTAAGGGGGGGTGGGGGCGATGTTGGGATCTGAACTTAGGCAGGACCTAAGGGAATGCATAGCTAACAGCGCTCTGTGGGATCAAGAGACATTGAAGAGATAAACACGAACACTCTTTGATGAAAGTGATTGTCAGATGGAAAGGGACAAGCAGAATAAATGACAGGACTGTTTCTAGCCTAGGCAACTGAGGGTTTGGGGACCATCTCTTGTTGACCTTTGGAAACAGAAGATGCTATGCTGAAGGAATGTGAAAGGGTTTGGGATGGGGAAGTGGGACAATCCATGACTGTAAATGTGATGATGCCAAATATAAGAACTCCTGGGACATCTGGGTAGATATAGGGCTGTTGGAAGCTCAAGTTTAAAGCTTAAGACTCATCTACCATCCACATCACAAACATGCTCAGTATCCCTCCATCCCTTGATAGATCATGCTGAATACACCAGATTCTTAACTAAAGTTCTTTTTACTGCAGCCCACAGCTGTTAAAAACAAATTCCACCCCCACCACCACCCCACCTCCAATTAATATTCATCTTTTTGTGCTCTTTCAGCCATCAAAAATAGATATTACAATAATCTATTCTGCTTGTCACTATTTGGGGGTACAGCATAGGAATTAGGGTACCTCAGTGGCTCTCTAGAGACAGTTACATTTAAAGAGTAGTGATTTTGGAAAGAGTCTCTGTCACGATCATCCAATTCCTCAGTTCTTAGAAAATCTTGGCCACAGTGAGAGGAAAGGAGATGTCATTTAAACGTGTGCTTCATAATTCTCCACCTATGAAGGTTCTCCCAGCATGCTTTGGAATTAATCATGGGGGGAAGGATATTGCAACAAGAAAGAACACTCTGGGGCAGGAAGTTTAAAGGGCTTGTTTATTTAAATCATAGACTATTAATAAAGGTGTCTATTTGTTTTATCCTGTGATTAAAGTATGATGGTTATGTTTCCAGAATAAAATAGAATAATTAAGATTCTAGCCACTTATAAGACACTTAACTATAAAATGTTTTCTTTCTTAAAAGAAATATCTTCAGTAATTTTCTAATGATTTCCAGTATGCATTCCATTTATAAGTGCATTGACATCCTGTAGGAATTAATTAAACTGTTATTGCCCATGCATTTTATGTAGACTTCAGACTCAATATGTGAACATCATTCCCCACTGAATACTTGAAGATAATCAATATTGCACCATGGGCAAAACAAACTTCAAATTGTCATATGTAAGGTGATTGCTATGAATCCAGGTCAAATACCAGTAGAATAAACTCTAGGAGTGTTCTGATATCCTTATGGTGTAGGAATTTAATATTTGCCATATAGCTTGGGAGGAACAACCCCACAGCTGAGCATTATAAATCCTTGTCTTGTGCCATTATTTACACTGGAATATATTTTTTTCTGATGAGATTTGACATATAATCACCAAGAGAGATGAAACCAGGAAACTTGGATATATTTTGTGACTGAACACATTTATATCCATCACACTGTACTTCAGTTTAGTTCCAACTGAATTGTCAAAAGAACTAAAGATTACACAGAGGCCAGAAAACTATTCTTAATGAAGTCAATCCCATAAAACAATCACTTTTAATGACTGAAGAAATAATAAAGCAGGTAGGACATTTGCCTTGGGTGCAACTGATCCAGGTTTGATCCCCAGCATCCTCTATGGTCCTCCAAGCCTTACTAGAAGTAATTCCTGAGTACAGAGTTGGGAGTAAACCCTTGAGCATCACCAGGTATGACCCAAACATAAACAAACAAAATCCCTTCTCTTTAGTTTAGTTGCTCAAAACATACGAGGACTCTGATAGCAACATTTAGTCACATTTAAAATTTGCAACTCCAGCAAAAGGACACGAGGGTGCTCTTGGGAAGGTGGGAGGCACCGGCCCCTCCCACCGCCGAGATGTGATCCCGAGGGCCACACATGTGGCCTCTCCGCAGCTGCACAAGCGTGAATCCAGACCCAGCAAAACCTCTTTCGGCATGGGCAACTCCTCGCAGAATGTCTCCAGCCTGAGAACTAAGCCTCGGCCCCGTGCCCGCCCAGGAGGGGAAAGGTATTTCTCTCTCTCGCCTCTTTCTCTCCGGGGATGAAGGGCGCGGTGGCCGCCATATTAAGACGACCACAGATTGGGTTTTCAAGCCTGCAATTATCTAATATCTGGAAGAAATCTCCCTGGACTTCTTGTTAAAGTACAGAAATTCAAAACCGCGCGGCCGCTACCGCGGCCGCGCAACCTTATTTGTCTTCACAGTAGGTCTGAATTTAGTGGGGTACTCCTAACAACAATAGTGAGGTTTGTGTTGAAATATTGAATGTAACCAAAGTAAACAGAATGTAAAATGAAACTTATCAGTTACAAGGTAGGGGGGTGGGGGGGGCGGGATGGGAGGTGTACTGTGTGGGTTTTTTTTTTTTTGGTGGTGGTATATGGGCACTGGTGAAGGGATGGTTGTTTCAGCATTGTATAACTGAGACCTAAGCCCGAAAGCATTGTAATCTTCCACACGGTGATTTAATAAAATAAAATTAAAAAAAAAATTTGCAACTCCCATATTTGGTTAGATAAGCAACAAATTGGGAAAAGAGACATTTTGAGGGAAGCATTGCCAGCCATTCCAGGTAAACAGTGCTCCGCACGTTCCAGTAACACTTCCAGTATATTTTGGTTGGTTACACATCCCACCTCCAGTCCAGCTCTTTATGCATCATCGGCTGACCTGTGACCCCCCCCACCACGTCAATACTTTTATGTTGCCTCAGTCCCCTTCTCACTGGGATTCTTAGAGAGAATCCTAGGGTGAACCTCACTGAATTGTGCCCCCCCACATACATACACCTCAAATGCTTGTTGAAGTCTTACCCCTTCAAGTCTTAACCCTTATCTGACCTTATTTGGAAATAAGGCCATTGCAATTGTCATAGATTAAGTAAGAATGAAATCATCCCGGAGTCAGGAGCAGGGGTGGGACCTAAACCAGTGTTACTAGAGTTCTTTTGAAATGGATAAATTTGGACAAAATACACAGTCCAGGTTGGTGAGAGGGATACACTCTATGAGCACAAAGGCAGACGTCAAAGTGATGTGTCTACAAGCAAAGAATACCAATGATTACCAGCAAACCACCAAAGCTCAGAGAGAGACATGAAAATGATTCTCTTTCACAGTCCTCAGAAGTTACTAACCCAGCTGGCTTGATCTCATATTTCTGGTCTCTGAAGGCAATAAATTGTTATTTAAGCCATTTGGCTTGTGATACTTAGTTATGCCAGCTATAACGCAGAGCCTGTATCCTAGAAAAGAAGGAGGGATATGACAAGGTTATTGTTATCAGTTCATAAGAGCAGGAATGACAGCTTTCTAACAGTGCAAAATTAATCATTTTTAAATTATTCACTTTATAGCCTTCTGCTTCTTAAACTTGTAATTGCCATATGTGGTAATAGAAAGTGGAGTGAGAAAAGGTCTGACGGAAATGTGTTCTTAAATGAGTGATGTATATTACACTGATGGATGGCTGATGGATATATTTGAGAGAATGAGACCCTGTTATACTAAAACAGAGTCGGAGCTACACATAATCTAAACATATTGGTACCAAGGGCCCAATATATAAAGCTTCTGCTTTGACATTAAGCTGATGCATGTGTTAAAAAGATACTAAAGACGAATGTGCACAAATAATCACAGTCCCATTTTCTATTAGTAATGAGGAGACACAGGAACTTGCCCATTTTGCTACTATGATCAGAATTGATTTGGAAATGCTGTACTGTGAAATTGACAATGAAATAATCTCTACTCTTGAGGCTCAGGAGAGGGAATTGAAAGAATAGAAGTGTGGGAGTCCTAGAGAGCTGGGTTCTCTTCCCAGTTGGACTATCTTCTAATTAAATGACCTCAAGCAAGCCATTTAACCCTGTAAAGTTCTGTTTTATTGCCTGGAAAATTGAAATAAGCCCTGACCTGAGGATAAGGTGAGATAATATTGGTACAGTAACTAGTACAGAGCCTGCTACATACACTCAACCATGAGGTTCCATCGGTAGCAATGCACACGATTCACAATTGCCAAGATTTGAAGGCAGTCCAGGTGCCCAACAACAGGTGAGCAGATGAAGAAATTGTGATATAGATACATCATTGAGGACTAGTTAACTATAAGAAAAATGAAATTCTACAGTTCGCTGCTACAGGAATGGAACTAGAGGATATCGTGCAGAATGAAGTCACAGAATTTGAGGAAGAGAAATTAATACAAAATTATCTCTCATATGTGGAATAAAAAGGAACATCACTGTCATTCCATTGCTCATTGATTTGTTCGAGTGGGCACCAGTAACGTCTCTCATTGAGAGACTTATTGTTACTGTTTTTGGCATATCCAATGCACACGGGTAGCTTGCCAGGCTCTGCCGAGCAGGCTCGGTATTCTTGGTAGCTTGCCGGGCTCTCCAAGAGGGGCGGAGGCATCGAACTCCAGTTGGCCACATGAAAGGCGAACACCCAACCCCTGTGCTATCACTCCAGCCCTAAAAAGAAACATAGGAAGAGAATTGAAAAGAGCCAATAAAAATAGCTACTGAGAGTCGGCCTGTAGACCTGATTGCCAAGGGGGTCAGGCATGGACAATGGGAGTGCACCATGGGACATGGAATGCAGACACTCTGGTGGTAGGAGTGATGTTGGAACATTGAGTACCTGAAACAGTGCTGTTAACAGTACAGTAAATCATGGTGTCAAAATGAACATTGAAACTAAACGGGTAGTAACAGCAAATTTCATAGGTGTCATTAAGACGTACACAACCTGGGGCTGGAGCAATAGCACAGCGGGTAGGGCGTTAGCCTTGCAAGCAGCCGACCCGGGTTCAATTCCCAGCATCACATGTGGTCCCCTGAGCACCACCAGGGGTAATTCCTGAGTGCAGAGCCAGGAGTAACCCCTGTGCATCGCCAGGTGTGACCCAAAAAGAAAAAGAATATGTACACAACCTTTTTGCTGTCAGCACAGGTAATTTTGGCAACTCCATCATGATGATGGTCCTGCCTGAAGGCCAGGGGAATCTCAGAAGTTGCTTTACCTGTCCTTTTCCTCCTGTTTACCCAGACTGAATGCCAGGTTGTGAATTGAAACCTTAGAATACAGTGGCATGGACCACACTTGGGTTTGAATGCACCCAAGTGAAAATAAATGTAGGTGAATTTCCTGTCAACAAAAGCCTTTTCTTCTCAAGAACCAATTAAGAATTAAACAGAATCCATGTGAGAAAAGGTGATTAGGAAATAAGGTTTTAGAAAACTGAGACCGCACACCAGCTTCATCTGAACTTTGAGGCAGTCTTTCTTTAAGTCACTCAAATGGAGGGCATGCTTTTAAATTTGATTCCAATCTGAGCAACCTTTGTGTATGATCTCTGGTAGAGTGGGGCAGTAAGAAATAAAAACATTAGCGGAGAAAAGGAACAAAGGCTGTTTCCTGATCATTTCTAATAGGTATCCTTGTACAACACTTTTTACAAGAAAAATAACTATGCTTCCTTTTGATTTTCAGACAGGAGGGTGGAAATGATACCAGGTATATTGGAGGATTTTTTTATGACAAAGTCCTAAGTCAGAGAAAGAAAAGCAAATATCAAGTGATCACACACATCTGTGGAATAGACAAACAAGTGGGTGAATAACACTGATCAATGACCAACTCTTGACCTTAGAGTACAAATTTATCAACAAACATGGGGAAGAGATGAAAGTGGAGAGAATGAAGATCAGACCAGAGCTGACTTAAGGAAAATGGTCTAAGAGTCATAGACATTTTAGAGGTGGGGAATGCAATGACTTTGTACACCAATTCCATAAATCTTAAAATTATGATCAACTATGTTGTCTAAACAATAATAAAATAATATCATCATCACTTTATAAAGCAATAAAATGACGTGCTTATTGAAAAGATAGTGGCCAACCCATTCTTTGATGTCAAGGCAGCACTTCCTGGAGCGCTTGCTGGTGGAGCATCTGTTGCAAGTGCCCTACTATCATCGCATGCTCCCCATTCCAGTCCTCTTGGTCTTCAGACTCTGAGAGCAGCGTTGCCATGTGTTTTCCTGAAAAGAGGTTAATAGTATCTGATTTGAATCTAGTGAATTACTTCAGGTAATATTCCTCTGTTCCCTTTTGCTGACCTCTCTACCCCTGATCCCTGTGTAAGTGCTCATTAATCAGCTTAGTGCTGGCTAGCAGGAAGATGCCGCCAGAGGACAAAGAAGTTGATGGAACTGTAACAAATTAGCCTAGTGATGTGCAGTGACAAGTTGTGTGACATGCCTAGAATGAACAATGTGCCTGGCGGAAGAACACTCCCTAGCACAAGTTCTCTATGTAGTCCAGCGGATGGGAAATACTCATTCATCTTAAACAGATAAAATATGGAATAGGACCAGCTTTTTCACTAATAGATAAAACACAAGTTTTATCTTAAAAAGTTTTATCTACACAAGTTTTATCAAAAAAAGTTGGATTTTTTTTTTTCGTTTAGCATTCTCCAACAAAAGGAGTTGAAACAATTCCAGGGCAAGATGGGATCAAAAGCATATCTCCTCTAAATCACTCATAACTTGATGAATGAGCTGAAACCTGTGCCAAAAAATGTTACCATGGACAGCCACATAGAACTAAATTCAACTCTCCTTTCAAACTCGGGACCTTGATCTGAGTTATGAGTGTAGAAAACTGAGCATTTTGCAGCTCAGTTTCTTTAGTTTCCAGGGTAGTCTTGTCAGCAGTACCCATCCACTTGTCCAGTGAGAGGGGCTGCCGTTGCCACAGACATAATAGAACAAGAGAAGGCTCAGCCTTGGACTCCTTCTCACAGAAAAAAGCTATTTCTTTCTAATCTTTCAAATTCTTTATTTTTCTTTCTTTCTTCTCTCAAACAAAAACTTTATTCTCTCAAATTCTTTCTTCTCTCAAACAAAAACTTCAGGCAGTGTCTTAACCTGAAGGATTGTGAGCTGCCCATTTAGAAACACCTAGAAATCTTGAAGGGGGAACCTGACTCCTAGAACACCATGAGGTTTCTGCTTCCCTCCCTTAATGCAAGTGATGGTCTATTGAAATGGGCACAGAGACAATGGCAACAAATAACCAAAAGTCCAGGGAGGCAAAAGGAAGTTCCCCTCTGAGAAGCGACTTTCTTAGCCTAAGCTGCTACAGTAGATTTCTTCAGACTGAGGAAATGTCACTCAAGACTTGCTTTCTTACAGTGCAGAAACCTAGAAATTCAAGATGAAGATACCAGAACTGAGGATGCTTGCTTGGACCCTCTTCCTGGGTCACTCCATCACCCCATTATATCCTCACGTGTGGAGAGAACAGACCTCTCTCTTCTGTACCTATAATACAATGATCAATTCGTGCCATCTCCAGCATGGGCCCATGTAAACTGAACCATCCCAAGATCCCCACCATCCCACTGGAGGTTAGGGTTTCAACATGGGATACCAACCTGTCCTTTATAAATTACAGGCAGTGCCATGAAGCCATCTTCAGAGGTCTTCCAAAATAATATGTCTTGGCGATGAGTGTCTGAAGTCAGAGGAGGGAACAGAGAATACCCTTAAGTTCTACCAAACCTGACACTGAATTTGTCTAGTATTTGAGAAGACACCCACTGGGGGAGTCATGGTGCCCCACGTCACCCAGTGAAGGGGAGATGTGCAGCGCAGAGCACTGTGGCATATGGACCTGACCAACTCTTCCCCACCCTCTTTATGTGTCTGAAACTTGAGCTGTGAGTCAGGTGTCTTAGAGGTGGGATTCGTGGTTCTTAAATAAATGGTCTTGGGGCACAAAATCAACAACAATTTCTAACCTTGGCATCTGATCTTCTTTGGAAATGAGATTGTTGCAGAAGTCATCAATGAAGTTAGAATAAAACCACACTGTGGTGTGGGGGTATGGGGGTGGACCTTAGTCCACTACATCTTTTGTCCCTATCGAAAGGAAACATTTGGAGGATGGAGAGAAAATACAAGGGTTAAGGTGCTTGTCGTGCAACTCAGCTGACCCCAGTTCAATCCCTGGCCTCAAAGATGGTCCCCTGAGTCCAAAGTCAGAGGAAAGTTCTGAGCACCACCAGGTGTGCTCCACCAAGGAAAAGTAAGTGAATAAGAAGCATATAAAACAATAGGCTCACACTGGAATAATATCTGGATTCCCCATAGAAAATTTCAATTATTTTATATCAATAATTTTTCGAAATATCAATGCCTTAATCTCCTGCCCCTGCACCAGGCTGTCTTCACCAGAGCCCCTGAGAGGGGGGCAGATTGAGTCTCCCTCCCCACCCCAAGCAGAGCCCCAGCAGCCGAAAACCTCCAGAACCCAGCCACAGTTATGCCCAGGCCACTCTCCACATGTTCAGACAAGCCTCACGCATAAAGGAATCGTCAGAGGAACCCAGGTATGTGGGACCCAAGGCTGAGATCTCCAGGCCTGCTCAGATTGGTACTGGGCCTCCTCCACCCAGATCCCCAGTTTTCCAGTAGCTTGGCAGCCACACCCACAAACCCACAAACTGACCTCTGTGCCATGCAATTTCATCAATGGCCAAGATCCAGAGACTGTAAAAGAAAGCTCCCGGAAGAGAGCAATGCAGAATCTCACATGGCAGAGCCTGGCAAGCTACCTGTGGCATATTTGATATGCCAAAAACAGTAATAATAATGGGCCTCATTCCCCTGACCTTGAATAAGACAGGGACAAATACAGACTTTACTGGTGCCCACTCGAGCAAATCAATGAGGATGGGATGACAGTGATACAATGATCAATGCCTTTTAGGGTGTGGCCACACCTGGCAATGCTCAGGGATTACTTCTGGTTCTGCACTCAGGTTTCACTCCTGACAGTGCAGGTATCGAACCTGAGTTGGCCATATGAAAGTAAACATCCTGCACACTGTACTATCATGTACTAAATATCAATGTCTTAAGTTCACCAATAAAAAAGACAGAATGAGTCTCAATTTTATCAGAAAATGAACTACAACTTACTGCTGTCTACAGAAGACACTTTGGTTCCCATAATAACATAGGCTCAAAGTCAAAGGTTGGAAAACAGTCACACAGGCCAGGTGAAGATCTGGTACAAGGATTAAGCACTTGCCTCGAATGTTTCTACCCGAATTTGACCATGGCACTGCATATGGCCCCAAAGCATCACTGGGTATAATCTCTAAGCACAGAGCCAGGAGTAATCCATGAGCACCACCAGGTATGACATCAAAACAAAAGCAAACAAACAAAAAGAAATATTTGGACATCCACACACGGGCAAGAGAATGTCCCTCTGTCCTCAGCACCCAGTGGCAGTCAGAAAAGGGCTTTGCTCCTGGATCCTGTTCATTTCATTCTGTGCTGTAGAACTGTACATTCACATGCCTGTCTCCTAGGAGACAGGAAAACCTTTAAGGACAGAAATGATTATGTTAATAGTTCATGGATCACAACCTTTACTTATTACAACCTGCTGTCCTTTGTGTGATTTCACTGCTGAAGGAGGGGAAAAAAAAAGAACCCAATTCCAATATTTTTAGGATTTGAGTGGAATTTTAACATCTGGTCTTGGACACTGTGATTTTAAATATTTCTTTGACCTTCTAGAATGCTGTAACCCTGCCCCACTCACTTTGGTAGTGCATTTTCCCACTTTATTTAAACACTGTGGTTTGCAAAATTGTTCATAATGCATTTGTTACTGTCACTGTCACTATCATCCTGTTGCTCATCGATTTACTCCAGCAGGCACCAGTAACGTCTCCATTGTGAGACTTGTTGTTACTGTTTTTGGCATATTGAACACGCCATGGGTACCTTGCCAGGCTCTGCAAGGCAAACACCCTACCTGCTGTGCTATCGCTCCAGCCCGCATTTGTTACAGACTTTCAATATTCCAGCACCAATCCCACCACCACTGTCACCTTCCCTCCATCACTGTCTCCATTTTCCCAACCACCCTTCAAGCCTGTTCACCGTAGCAAACATTCAATAATTTTATATTGCTTGTTACCACTAAATGGCTGATGGAATGATTAAAAAAATACTTGAGTAAAAGAAAATGTGTGAAAATTGTTGTATCTAACCCTTGGGCCATTAAATCCTTGTCTGAGGTTTTGTTTACTAAGCTGTTGTTGCTAGCATTCTGTGTTAACATTTTTGTTCATCAAGATTAATTGGTTTCTATATTACATTTCCACCCCATCTTATGTGCTTCTACTGGGATATTAGTATTACAGAGTTTGGCGATGTTGCTCCAGAAAATTCAGAATATTTAATTGGGCAGCCCAGCGAGGGGGTTTAGGGGGGTGGGTGGGGGGTTGCCAGGACTTTGGTGGGGCAGGAACTTGGTCCCCTGCTCCTGAGGTTTCTCCGAAGGTCTCAGCCTGGACCGAGTATCCAAGAAATCTTTGCAGCTAGTTGATCCCTTTTGAGATTTAATTTTGACTCTAGAACAGGGAAGGTATATAAGAGTACATGGCAGTGGAGGTGGGACGTAGGTATCGCTGCTGGAGGCAGAGAGGTGGGCGGGGGGGGGGGGCAGGGGAGGTTTTCCACCCCAACTACAACTACAAGAAGGCCCAGAGTTTTCAGACTTTGGCAGGTTTTTTTCCCAGTGGACTGATGATGTTTATTGCTATAAGATGGACTTGCTGGTGACCACTTAACTCTTTCATATCAGGAACTACTAACATGGCAAAGGAATGAAACACTTTTCCACATGTCCATATTGTGTCCCCATCCATGAAGCAGTGTCCTTGCACCCCAGAGGCCATTTTACATCATGAGAACATCTGCAGTCAGCAGCTCACCTGGCATCAGCTTGCTGGCAGCTGACCTCTCATGTGTGTGACCCTGTCCATACCCAACACTGGGGAAAATGCCATTCTTGTAGTTTGTACCCAAGACGGGTATCTCACCCCACCTGGAGCCCTGACCAGCAATAATCTAAATTTCAGGATGAACCCTCTTCCCCCCACCTGCCACAAGCTGTCCCTCAGTCTCCCCACAATTTCTCCAACTCTGGTTCCCAAGTGCAGTTCCTGGCCAGCAGAGCCTGATTCAGCTGAGAACTTTCTAGAAATTCACTGTCTCAGGTCTTAGCTCAGGGTGCAAGGAAGTGGGTAGCAATGGTCCCATTCCCTGAATAATGCAGCTCTGAGAGCTGCTGCCTCCCTCCCCACGGGCATTCCACAAGCTGTAGTCTGAGAGCTCCTCATAACCCCAGGCATGGCTCAGGTTTCTGAAGGTGGACGACACCATCATCAGCATCAGCACCCTGAACTTCCACTGATCTGGTGTGGGGTGGGCGGTGTCCAGATGGATAAAGAATTGTGAGATGAATTAATTATGAAGACATGGGATATATATGCACGCTGGAATGCTATGCATCTGCAAGGAATGATGAAATCATGAAATTTACTGCAACCTGGTTAGAACTGGAAGATATCATGTGGAGTGAAGTGAGTCAGAAGATGAAAAGCAAACACCAAGTGATCTCACTTATCTATGGTACATAGATTAACAGGAGGGGGATATGGAATTCAGGAAGGAGGGAGGCTTGGTTCATCCTTGGCCCCAGAGTATAGAAGGGGAAGGAGAGAGAAGGACAAAAGTCAAGGGGGAAGGAAGAGGATGAGACAGGGAAGCTATATGCCCAAACCACAAATTAACAACACTAAAGGCATAAGATCCAAACTACACCAACCAAACTTTAAAATTGTGCTGTCAAGGTGGCAAGTTGTGGGGAAAGAACTTTGGAACCCTGATGGAGGGAAGTTGAAACTGATCGTGGGATTGATGCTCTAAAACTCAACTCTCCATAGCTTTGTAAGTTACAGTTCTTGTATAACATTAAATTAAAGCAGGGATGGAGCCATAGTACAGCCGGTGAGCATTTGCCTTGCATGCGACTGACCCAGGTTCAATCCCCGGCATCCCATGGGGTCCCCCGAGCACCATCAGGAGTAATTCTGAATGCAGATCCAGGAGTAACTCCTGTGCATGGCCAGGTGTGATCCAAAACATACACAAACATCGCTGGATATGACCCCCCCAAAAAATTTTTTTTAATTCATTAATTTAAAAATATTTTAAAGAATTTTGAGGAAATACTAAAGTCATTTACTTTACCTTAAAGGAAGATTAGGGTCAGACTCAGGCCTGTGCAAGGCGAATGAGTCTGTAGCTAAAATGCCTGAGTTGTGAGTGCAAAGCCGTGAGTTCAGTCCCTGGCACTGCCCTCCATTGCCAAGCTCAATCCCAGTAGCTCTGCAGTTTGTGCCTCACAGTGCTCTATGATCTTTGGCATCTGAAGTGATTTCCTGTCACAGAATCACCAGGTGCATGTGAAATTTGCCCCTAATAAGTGTGACCCCCTCCACCCACGTGCTCCTGTGAGCACCATAGCAACCTCCAGCCAGCATCATGCCCAGAGTGTGCAGGAACACGCCAACTAATTAGTACCACCCCCAGCAAGTCTGAGTGCAAGCATGGCAACCAAGGACAAGTGTTCAAGCACCACAGCCAAGTGTGTGCACGCAGTCATCTCAGCAACACTATCCACAGAGGGTAGAGAAGGGGGAAAAGACAAAGAGTAGACATACACATCTTTGGATGTTTCAAAGAAGCTGATGTAGGAGGCTTGGAATTATTCTTTGCTTATATGTTAGAAGCAGGACCAATAAGCAGAAACTACAGGGACCCAGTTTTGTGCCAGGTGTTTAAGGAACATCTTGATAGTCGCCGATTTGCACATAGCAGGGTGTCCATCAGGAGGACGAGCTTCTCCTCACAGCTCAGGTGCAGGCAGAAGGTGGGGATTCTGGTCAAGAAGAAGCTCAAGGGCTGGAGTGATAGTACAGCCGGGAGGGCGTTTGCCTTGCACACGGCCGACCTGGGTTCGATTCCCAGTATCCCATATGGTGCCCCGAGCACTGCCAGGAGTAATTCCTAAGTGCAGAGTCAGGAGTAACCCCTGACTATTATTGGCTGTGACCCAAAAGCAATAAATAAATTTTAAAAAGAAGAGGCTCAACAAATTATCCTAAAGTTACTGACCTTTTGTAATCTCAGTTCCTGACTGATAACAGTCAGGGAGATGAAAGAAAGGATATTGGCAATATAAAACAAAACTATTTTTGCATAATGACTATGTTTAGTTTTCACTTGTATTGACTATATCTTGCCAAGAATTACTTTTTATCATCAAGGTGTGTTTATGATGTAATTGAAGACCGACTCATTGCTTTCTGAGCATGAATTTTCCCCCTACCCAGGGTCTGGGAGAGAGAAGATGGGACACAAGAAAGAGTCTCGACAGGGTTCTGAGCTTCAGACATGGCCAAGTAGACAGACTGCTATAAGCAGATCTTAGCTGGATAAGAACTAGGCCAACCTGATGTTGGCTTCTGAAAGGCATAACACCTGATCCCAAAGCCACAAAAGAAACTCATCAACAGAGAAGTTAGCCCTCTCACACTACAGAAATAATTGCTTTTGAATTTTATTTATTTATTTATTTATTTTTGACTCAGGGATGGGGCACACCTGGCAGTTCTCAGTGCTTGTGTCTGGCTATGTGCTCGGGGTCACTCCTGGCAGTGCTCAGGGGATACCTGATGCCAGGGATTTCAACTGGGTTCAACAGTGTGCAACCAAGGGCCTTAACCTTTGTACTATCTCTCCAGCTTCTAGTTTAATTCTTCTCATAGATAACATTGGTTAATCAAAGTATAAATATTACCATACCACACCCACTATCAAACTGACCTTGTCTGGGGCTGGGGGTGATAGTATAACAGGTAGGACATTTGCCTTGTTGGCAACTGACCTGGATTTGAACTATGGCATCCCATACAGTCCCCCAAATACTACCAGAAGTGATTCCTGAATCAGCACCAGGAGTAACCTGGGAGTTTCACTGTATGTGACCCAAAAAGAAAAAAAAAAGACATTGACTCTCCACTACAAGTCAATTAATTGGTCCTTTCAGCCAACTCTCCTCCTTCGGTTACCTCCATTCTGGGACCAGATTCTACAGGTCTGTTTTCACTGGGCATTATCTAGCCCCTTCCGTTGTTCCTTTGTATCCCACGTTTCTATGTGTGATCATCAGGAAATTGTCTATCTTCTTCTGACATTTCACTTAGCATGATACTCTCTAGTTCTGTTCACGTTGCTACAAAAGGCACCTTAAACTTCGTTGTGATTATGTCCATCATACATTGTTAGTTTTACTTGGGTTGTTTTCAGATCTTGGATATCGTGAATAACACTATCAATAATAATACTGTAAATAATACTACAATCAACATGGTTTTGTCTCTTTTTTAATTAGTGTTTTTATGTTCTTGAGATAAGCACTTAGGGGAGGAAATAGTTCTTTTACCCATTAAACTATTGACTTTTAAATAAGAATAAAGGAAATGCCAGTTTAAAAGGAAAAGGATAATGAAAGTTGTATAGTACTTTTAAAAGTTCTTCATATACAGGAATAGCTGATAGTTTTAGCATTAGGAAAATTAACTAGTAGCCCTTGGAAGTGCTCACTACTTTGTCTTCAAGATACCTCCTTAGTCTCTAATGTTTGAATGGCTAGAATCTCAGTAAAAGTACTTTAGATTTTGAGACTAGAGAGATAGTTCAGTGGGGAAGGTGTTTGCTTTGCATGTACCAAACCTGGTTTGTTCTTGGCACTCCATATGGTCCCATATCATCAGGACTGATTCCTGATTGCTGAGCCAGGAGTAACACATGAGCGTCCCCAAGTATGACCCAAAAATATTTTTTAAGTATTTTAGTTTTAGAAAATTTTGAAATAAATTATATATTTCTACATAAGTATATGATTATAAATATACTCCAAATAGAAGCATTTACCCAGAACATATAAACATGTAACATCTAAAAGAAAGTCAGAAATAATAATTTTATCTATAAAATATACCTAATAAGGAATCTTTTAGTATTATTTATTAAAGAGCATAAATTTTCTCTTTTTTGTTGTTTTGTTTTGTTTTTACAATTTTTATTCATTTTATTTTCATAAAGTAGCTCACAGTAGTTCATTACAGATAATATTAAAACACCCACGCAACCAGCAAGCATCTTTCCACCACAATAAGAGGGAAGTGTGTAAAGTTTGTTGATTTCATTCTGGGGCCCTTTAAGCCCATTTATAAGAGAATACAAGCAAGTATATTAAAACCAAACACGTGTGCTGCTTTAGGTACATCAGTGGGCTAGAGTATAAGAGGTCATGCTTCTGTACGCTCCAGGAAAAACTGTGTCATTCTCTTATGGGAGCTTTCTTTGATTGCTGAGATTACATGGCACCAGAGGCAGTTTGTGCATTGACTGCCAAGCTACTGGAAAACTGGGGATCTGGGTGGAGGAGGCCCAGTCCCAATCTGAGCAGGCTTGGAGATCTCAGTCCCGGGTCCCATATACCTGGGTTCCTCTGCCGGTTCCTTTATGCGTGAGGCTTGTCTGAGCATGTGGAGAGTGGCCTTGAGCATGGCTGTGACTGGGTTCTGGAGATTTTCAGCAGCCGGGTCTCTGCTTGGGATGGGGAGGGAAACTCAACCCACTCCCCCTCCAAGGGGCCCCAGTGAAGACAGCCTGGCACGGGGGCAGGAGATTCTGCCTGGTTTGGTTTTTGGACCACATCCAGAAGTGCTCAGGGATTACTCCTGGCCCTGCACTCTCCCATCAATTCTGCAGTGCTCAAGGAACCATATTGAAGTGCCAGGAATCAAACCTGGACCAAGCCTATGCAAGGCAAACACCTTACCTGCTGTACTATTGCTCCAGCCCCCAAAAGCATAAACTCTTTATTCAACAAATATGTATATACCTATATATACGTATGTATATGTACATGATATCCTGTTGAAATGACATTTTGGGGATAAATTGGCTGATTCTGCCCACTAAATGAAGCTGTCCACTTCACATTCCATGCACCATCCTGAGCAACATCAGTTTAATCTCTGATGATTTGGAGGCGCTTCCATCCCATCCTCCCACCAGCCCACCCTCCTGGGCCTCAGTCATCATTGTACGGACAGTGCTGTGGTCTTGGAGGTTAGCCTGGAACTATCTGATCTCAGCCTGACAGCCCTGGAGATTGCACATTCTGAATCACTTTCTGATAACTATTGCTGACTTCATATTTGTCCTTTTGGCATTCCCTAAAAAAATCCAGTCAGAACGGAGCAGGCAGAGAGAACATCTCAACCCGGTAAGAGATGTTCCGTTACTGAGGTAACATGGGACTTATTATTATTATTATTATTATTATTATTATTATTATTAGTGAATCACCATGGGGTAAAGTTACAGACTTACAAATTTTTATGGTTGCATTTCATTCATACAATGATCGGGTACCCATCCCTCCACCAGTGCCCATTTTCCACCACCAATGGTCCCAGCATCCCTCCCACCACCCCCA
Organism: Sorex araneus; assembly: GCF_027595985.1. Classification (NCBI taxonomy): domain Eukaryota; kingdom Metazoa; phylum Chordata; class Mammalia; order Eulipotyphla; family Soricidae; genus Sorex; species Sorex araneus. The sequence continues at coordinate 174,874,845 of NC_073305.1, forward strand.
CCCTGTCCCCTTCACCCAACCCCGCCTCTGTGGCAGGGCATTCCCTTTTGCTCGCTCTCTCTCTCTCTCTCTCTCTCTCTCTCTCTCTCTCTCTCTCTCTCTCTCTCTCTCTCTCTCTCTCTCTCTCTCTCTCTCTCTCTTGGGTAACATGGGACTTTGGACCAGATCTTCAGAGATGAGTCAATCCTCCATGACTTTCCCTGTGTGTGTGTGTGTGTGTGTGTATTTGCCGTGTCATACACAAGTGGCTGGAACATCATGCTACACCATAGCAGAAAAGCAGCTTTAAGCCCAGCTCCCACGAGGTAGGGCCAAGGCACCATCCTTGTGTCTAAATCAAGGTCTGTTTTGCTTCCACTCCAGTATTACATTCAAACTTGTCTCTCCGTTTCCTCTGACAATATTGTATGTGCCGAGCTCTATGTTTATTAAGGAGAGAATAAAAACCATCCTGATAGTCATCCTTTTATCTGTTCAGATCTTTTATCCGACTATTTAGATGAAGTGAAACAACCCTCTTGTCCGTGATTTAAATGTTACAAATATCGCCTGTACATCTCAGTATGTTCAGAGTTGAAAAAAAACCACTCTTCACCAAGCTATTGTTGCTATTCATTACTTACAGCTCCATTGTCTTTCTCAGCAACCAGCTGCATGAAATGTTCTTTTTCCCTTTATCTCTCCTCTCTCCTCCCTGCCAATATCCCATCCCAGGTCCCTCCACTCACTTTCAGTCTGAGGCCAGGTGTTCTTCTGCCTCCCTTGTATGCATTCCCCTGTCTCCCCACCCCAACTATTACCTAGCTAGGCCTATGGTTTGGGGAGCTAAGAAAGAAAAAAATAAACCATCTGGTCCAACCTCTTGCTTCCCATAGTAGGAAAATGACCTTAAAAATGAAATTTTTAAAAAAATGAAGTCAATGGTCCTAGCTTTAGAACAACAGGTTCGGGTCTGATCCTAGTGCCGCCTCTTTCCAGAACTGGCCCATTGCAGAGCTACTCTCCTTTCATGTGCATTTCCATCCTTCCCAGATTCCAGGCCCTTCTTTCTGTTCCTAGGTGACCCCTCTGCTCAGAAGCCTTCACTGAATCCGCACTGTGTCCTGAATGGAATCAGATTTCTAACTCCAAAACTTGATAGGCCAGCTAACCATACTGCATTCCCAGTCCTGCCTTCTATTTACACTTCGTGGCAGTGTTCCCCATCCCCTTCGGCAGGCTTTCACCCCCAAGCTCGCTGGAGCCCACGCAGTCCGCAGGGACTACGTTGAACGCTTTACTTCCCCACCCCTCTCCCCTCTTCACTTCCTACAACCACCAGCAACCACAAGTCTCCCCTTCACTATTTGATCCCAGATGCTCCCAAGCAACCTGGCTACCGTTCTGTGTATGCGCATCAGTGTTCTCCCTGGGTCCGAAGCGTTGGAGAAGACCCCAGTTATCTTGACTTTTTGTAGCCCTCAAGCCCCTCCATGTGTGTCTCACTCAACTCTACGAATACACCCATGTGTTCACAGATTTTTAAGTTATCGGTCACTTGACTTAAAATGCTATCACTTCTCTAAGCCAAGTGCTAATTTAGGATAGGGAGGGGGATGGAGGAGAGTCATCTTTTTTTTTTTTTGGTCATTTACCATTTGGTCTTTTTTTTTGGGGGGGGGGGTCATTAGAAGGCAGAGTTCTAGTGTGTATTATTTTTCTTAGGACACCCAACTTTAACTCTTTGGATACATAGTCACTGGAAACCATTCTAAATCTTATATAACCGAATTTCTTGAGTGCAAAAATGTAAAACAATATAAAACATCAAGTAAGTGAAATGTACTAAAGCAAGTTTTACCTGCCCTCCCCCCCACTCTCACACCACCACCACCTATTCACACACAAAAGACTGAAATATCGTAGAAACTCATCAAACACTTACTGCCATCTTGTGGCCAGGGAGACCTCAGCCCCCATGCCTCTGTGGAGAAATCAACGCTGTCCTCAGCAGCCTCTGCTTAAATGTTGCCTGATTAAACCAAAGCAAGCCGCCTCTTCATTAATTAAACCATTTGCCCAGAAAGTGCTTCATCAAAGGCAGAGAAGCCATTGTTAATTGTTCTGTATTATTACAGAACCCTAAAATGGTTATCAGCAGCATGCGTGCAAATTATCTGCATTTTCTTACTCCTCAGATACAGGAAGCACGGGGAGGTGAGTATGGGGTGCAGGGGGGAGGGGGAGAGATAGTGTGCATTTGGGGGTTGTGGGGGTGGAGGGAGGATGTTTGGAAAAGGTCACCGTGTTTTGCATCTTAGTACGGACACACTTGAAAATCCCAGGAGCTTGAGGGCAGAGAGATGGCACAGTGGGAACACAGAGCCACCTGGGTTCAAGCCCAGACACCGCATATGCTCCCCTGAGCACCACCAGAAGTGATCCCTGAGCACAGAGCCAGGAGTAACCCCTGAACACAGCAAGGTCTGCCCCCAAACAGACAAACAAAGCCAGGAGTTATTTAAGGAGCGGATTAGCAATTCCCAGCTTATGGCCCCCAAATAAAAAAAATAAAATTGCTGAAGATCCCTGTTGAAATTCTCCCGAACCAATGAATCTGGGAAAATACATGTTTTGTCACATCCATATGCAATTGATATTTCACAGAAAAGAAGTCTCTATCACAGCCCCTCGGATAAAGGAATTTTAATTCATTCATGAGAAGTGGGCATAAATTAGGCAGAATGAGATGAAACATCAAATGAGGGTCCTTTCGCTTTCCTATGGAGGAGAAGACCACACACACACACACACACACACACACACACACACACACACACAGAGAGAAAACCCTTTTATTCTGTTGATTTCCACTGGTGAATTGATTTCCAGTGGCAGAGGTGCTTGGAATAGTTTCATCCTGTAATAGAAGCCTTAGTCAAATGCAGTGCCAGACCCTATCTCCAAACTGTGTTCCCTATCATTATGTCTCCAGCCTGCTTTATAGCCATCTCTTGGACCTATAATGAAACATGTACGGTATGAAACTTGTCTTTCTTTAGAAATGATTTCTTACGTGCATAAAATTAGATCCGAAGTGGACCCGTGGAGGCAGTGGGTAACTATCTATCCCTGACTTGCCCTGCATCTCTTTTCCCTGTCCCACTCTAAGTCAGAAGCACTTATATCTTGCATTCTTTTATCCTTGTTAATCACTCTAGGAAAGTTGTCTGGAAAATTAGCTGTCAGATAAGGCCAGGTCCAGCAGTCAAAAGAGAATTGCATATTAATGTATTTATTCAGAGAACCAGAATTTATTGGCTTCATCCTATATGCCAGATTCTATGGGAGGCTCAGCAAAACAAAGGGACAAAGTCATACGCCTCCATTCGCCCCATGCAAGAGAAACACAATAGTCCTACCCACAGTGCCAGAGGGGTTTTATGGGGACTGGCGGGCGCATGCAGCTGCTAGATGGCAAAGGGATCTACCAGGAGGCAGTAAGGGATGATGGTGCAGTATGTTGGAAATACTTGGTTCCAAATGAAGGAACCATGTGCAAGATAAATGGAAACATGTGAAGATTGGAATCAAGTTGACAAAGAGGGGTCTGAAGCAATAGGACAGCGAGTGAGGTGCTTGCCTTGCATGCAGCTGACCCGGGTTCCCTTCCCAGTACACCATGTGGGCCCCCAACCACTATCACAGGGGATCCCTTAGTACAGAGCCAGAAGTAGGTCCTGAGCAGTGCCAGGTATGGCCAACACACACACACACACACACACACACACACACACACGAAGACTGGAATCAATAATTTGGCTACTTATGAAAGCCTATTGTTATTCATCTTAGCTCTTAGCTCTTAGCTATGGTAATTAACCCCTGAGTCCTGTCATGGAAACGGACAAGAGTGGACAGGAGGTACTTAGCCCCTAGAAAGCAGGTAAGAGCAATGGGGGGGTGGGGTGGGGGGAGAGTGGAGGGAGAGTGGAGACAGATGATGTATGGGGAATGTAGCACTGTAGCACTGTCATCCCATTGTTCATTGATTTGCTCGAGCAGGCACCAGTAACGTCTCCGTTATGAGACTTGTTGTTATTGTTTTGGCATATTGAATACACCACGCGTAGCTTGCCAGACTCTGCCATGCGGGCGGGATACTCTCGGTAGCTTGCCGGACTCTCTGAGAGGGATGGAGGAATCGAACCCGGGTCAGTGGCATGCAAGAGAAATGCCCTACCCACTGTGCTCTCACTCCAGTCCTGGGAACTGTAGTATTCTTTTTATTTGTTTCTAGGTTTGGGAGGTGAGGTGGGTGTTGAGCTACCGCCGGTGACGATGCCTGGATTGTTTCTGGCTTGGGTGATAATGTGATGTGTTGTGCCACTTGAACAATTAAGAAAATAGAACTTCTGAGAAACCACAGTGGAAGGCAGGCGGGTGGAAATCCTGAGCTCAGAAACCCCTGGGAGAAAGATTCTAAGAACAAAACCAAGACTAAAAAGAGAATTATGGAGGTTTGTTATTAGGCCACGGACTAATGTCACACCAGAAAACTTAGAGAAAGAATGCCCACAAGATGGAAGTGAACGAGCTTGAGGAATTTATAGAAATGAGGGTAAACCAGTTCTCTGTTCTTCTGCATATTGAAATCCCTTGGAGATGTTCATAACTGGACTCCGTCCCAGCCAGTGAAAATCCCCAAGTGATTTCTACATTCAGCTAAGATGCAGTCACTGGGATAGGCTCCTTTCTGGAAACTGTCATGCAAAAGACATGAAAGATGAAGAGTACCAGGAAGGATTTTGCTTGTCTGTTTTCTTTTTTACTTTGGGGCCACACTCGGTGATGCTCAGGGATTACTCCCAGTTCTGCACTCGGGGATTACCCCTGGTGGGGTTCAGTGGTAGAGCGAAGGATCAAACCCCAGTCAGATGCCTACAAGGCAAGCACCCTATCAGCGGGACCATTGCCCGGCCCCAAGGAGATTTTTTTTTAATGAGTTATTTGAAAAATAAACTAAGGAGTGAGAGACAAAACAATAGGAGAGACAGTAATTGACGATGAAAACTAAGCGCAAGAGAGAAGAATGAGTTGCCTTTGGGATCAGCACTGGGGTAATGGAACACTCTCTGGGCGGCCGTGAGGTTAGTTAGAAAAGGTGGGTGTGCATGCAATCGTGTGTGTGTAGGAGAGGGGTGAGAAGAGTCTTCATTATCAGCATGACAGTAATTAAATGCGTTCTCAAACAGATCCGTTTGAAATGTCTCCTGCTGGGAATAAACAAATTTGTGAAAAAAGATGTATTGGGGGGGAGTGGGGGGGGGGGGTAAAGCTCATTGTTGGAAGAAGACTGGGCAACTCCTTCTAGTGCTTTCTTTATCTGTCGCTCCCTTCGTTCCCACCCCCACGCAGCAGGGCTCACCTGGTCTCCCTCCAGAGCGGATCCTGCAAAGGCAGGTAACATAGCTCTGTCCATTACCAGTTTGTGATTTTCATCCCCTTCATCTGGAGAAATGTTGATGGGCTGGTGACCACTACGCTTTCAGGAGAAATCAGTAGGCGATACCCTGCCTTCTGTGATCTGATCGGGAACAGCGATATAGATGAGATGAAGACTTAACCCTCAAACACACAGAATACTCGCAGATAACGAACTCGTCTGTTTGCTCTGGGTGGTTGCTTTTGAGTATGTGCAGTGACTTTGCAGGCTCAGGACTGTACTTTTCTCCCTGCTTTGTCCCAGGATAGTTTTACCCACATAGACCACCTGTCGATTCCTTTTGAAATTTTGTTGCTTCTTGTTTAATTTTTTGTTTTCCTTGGAGGGAATGGCAGGAGTGCACACGTAGCAGTGCTATAAGAAACATTCCCAGCTTGTGGTTTGAGGTCACTTCTGGTTCAGAGTACCGTGAGGTGCCAGGGGTGGAACTCAGGTCTCCGGCATCCAAAGCATGAGCTCCAGCCCCATGAACTAGCTCTCTGGTCCCAACAGGAATTAAATTCTGGTGTGGCAGGACCAGAGTGAAAGTACAGTGGATACAGCATGTGTCGTGCACGTTGCCAACCCGGATTTCATCCTCGGCATCCCGTATGGTCCCCTGAGCACCACCAGGAGCCATTCCTGAGTGAAGAGCCAGGAGTCACCCCTGAGCATTGCTGGATGGGACCCAGAAGGCAAAACAAGCAAAAAACAAAAATCCTGATCTGGCAGCTCTCAACGGTGACTTTTTATTGGTGGGGGGAAGGGGAGGAGCCATCTGTGCTCACGGCTGATTCCTGGCATTAAAGCGACACTCTTAGCAGGACAGGGGATCCCAAGGATGGAATCTGGTGTGCGAGCCTCCTGCCCATTCACTATCTCTCCAACCCCTGTTCTTGGTGCTCTTCTCCACCTTATTCTTGAAGCCACCTCCACCCTGAAAATATCTGTCTCCCTGTGAGGTTTAAAGGCTGTGTTTGGCTATGGCGCTTCCTGTGGCCACTTTCACCTTGCTGATCAACACAGCAAGGCTTTGCGACATGCGCACCAACCCTGTCAACACACTGAATGAGAAAGGGAATGAGACGAGAAGAGCTGAACAGAGGACCAGCCTGGGTTCCTCCTAAACTGTTTGATGGGCCGGACTTCTGCACTCAAAACCATCCATCATTGGGGCTGGAGTGATAGCACAGCAGGTAGGGCATTTGCCTTGCACGAGGCCAACCCGGGTTCAATTCCCAGCATCCCATATGGTCCCCTGAGCACCGCCAGGAGTAATTCCTGAGTGCATGAGCCAGGAGTAACCCCTGTGCATTGCTGGGTGTGACCAAAAAAGAAAAAAAAAAAACATCCATCATCCTCCTGTGTTTTTTTATTATTTTTTTTTCCTGTCTGGTTGAACATGAGCTTGGAACATTCAATCAGAGCACTGTGGAGGTTTTCTGCATTTGAATGTATTGAAACTCAGGCTCTTAACAAGGTCTGCTTTGGGCTGTCATTTCATGAAATAAACATGAAACGCAATAAACTTTATGATCCTACACGTGATCTGTTAGCGCGATTATCTTCTCATTTTCGTGATAGAATTATCAGAAATAAGCAGAGCCTTTGGGGAAATGCTTTAAAGAAAGATAACCCCAATAAAAGCTACCTAGCGATGTTTCGAGGCTTGTAGTTAGGGTCTTTCTGTAAAAGCAGCAGGTAGGGGCAGAAACTCTGTAGTCAGATCCACTCACCCCCGGGACAGCCACACCAGGGCCTTGTCTATGAATGGACGCCACCATGCTGCACTGCGGTGATGTTCTAAAATATTATAAGTAGAACCAGACAGTGCCCAAAGAGACTGGCTAACACAAACTAGGATTTCTTCCCTGGAAATTAGAAAGCGACTCTTTTATTGAGACAAGACCAAAGGAAAAGGGGGGCGGGGGTCCCCAAAGAGCACAGAAGAGGGATTTTGTGCTATGCTAATCAACATGTGTTTCTCTATCCAGGGAAATGTCTTCTTTCTCCCCACATCGGCCCATTTACCTCAACGATGGGGGTGAAAGAGATGTTTGTCACTGATCATGTTTTTGTCTTTGCTAAGATTGCCGACCTCAGGCAAAGATCTAGGACAAGAGGACACACTTTGTTCACTTTATTCCAGACTTAACCTCACACCTGTCACTTCCTGATTTACACACGCCTACTTTCTGCTTTTCTTCTTTCATTTTTATTTTAAATCTCTGTGGACTCCCTGTATTCTTGTGTGCAATTAAGAAAGCTGCTTTAAATCATTTGGGGGAATAGAGAATATCCTTGATCAAAAATAAATAATGGATAGTCATATTTCGGGTTTCCTTGTGGGGCCTCATTTTGACTCATCCATTATTTATCCTGGAGCTCAGCAAGTCAGAACGATGCGCCCAGCCAGGCCAACCCTTCCCGGGCGCCCCACAGCAACTGCAAAGGTCACCTCTAGGCATGCACGGGCCGAGCATTTACAACGGCCCCTTCGTGCCGCCCTTGGCACAGATGCTGGAGTGACTCATTATGCCGAGGCTAATGTATGTGTCGATCCTTCTCAATGTGGAGGCCGGCTTGAACATTTGGAGGGAACCCAATTATCCACAGATGGCAATCACTCGGGGTCATGGTGTCCTGGGCCAGGCTTTCACCGGTGACTTGAAGTCCCAATCTGGCCTGGCAGCGCTGCACCAGTGCCTGAGCGGCCACCAGAACCTCCCACCAAGCAGGACTGTCCAGGCTCCCCTTAAAGGAAGGAGGTGTCTGTCCTCTGTGGTGTTGCAGGAGCCCAAAGTGGAGGTGAGACATGCTTTCACCGCCAGCAAACTTGACTGTCTTTTCTCAGGCCGGAGAGGTAGTGTAGACAGTGTAGGGCATTACGCACTTGCCTTGCCTACGGGTGACCCCAATTCCAATTCCTGCACCGGATCTGGTTTCCAAGCTCTACCAAGAATCACCTTCTGAGCCCAGAGCCAGGAACAGCTCTCTGCATACTCCTGAGTATAACCCCAACTTTCAAAACTTAATTAATTAATTTTAAATGAAGTAAATTAATTTTAAACAAACTACAATAAAATAAAAAACAAAATTGAATATAACATGTCATTAAATAAATTATAAATAAACAAAACTAAATTTTAGAGAAATGTCCTCTCTCTCTGTCACTCTCTCTCCATACAAATGTGACTATGAATAGAATGTTAAGTTACATTTCTAAAGCTGTTATTTCTCTTGTTTCCCCCCCAATTGTTGTTGAGGGCCTGTGAGTGACAATATTCCTACAACATTCCGCATCAGCCACCAGAGTGTCTGATTCCCTCCACCCATGTCCCCACCCACCCCCGCTCCAGGTGAACTCAGCTCTGGATGCCAGATCTCAGCCTCTGTTGCCTTTGGCCATTTGTGACTGCCTTACTGCATGAATTTATAGCCCATGTATGACAGAAAACACCCTTTCTATCATTTTTATTTTTTCAGTTGACTTGCTGTGAGATACACAGTTACAAAGCTGTTTATGATCAGGTTTCAGTCATATAATGATCCAACACCCATCCCTCCACCAGTGTCGATTTCCCAATACCAATGACCCCCGTTTCCCTCCTACTACACCCCCCCAGCCTGCCTCTATGGCAGGTACTTTATTTCCTCTCTCTGTGTGTCTCTGTGTGTGTGTCTCTCTCTGTCTCTCTGTCTCTGCCTCTGTCTCTGTCTCTGTCTCTCTCTCTCTCCCTCTCTCTCTCTCTCTCTCTCTCTCTCTCTCTCTCTCTCTCTCTCACACACACACACACACACACACACACACACACCCTCTGGGCACTAGAAATCATCCTGATTCTGACCCTCGCCTTCTAGCCAATTTCACGCAGCATGAGATTCCACCCACATGGTGGCAAATTGCCTGGTTCCCTGAGCTTTCATATCAAAACAGTACCTGTCTTGGGTCACCAGGGAGGTGCCTCACACAGGCTTTCCTGCTTGCAGAATCCACACGGGGGCCACCTCTTGGGGGTACACCTGGATGAAGTTCTGACAACAAGGATCTTCTTATTCTGTTTCTGCATAATTCTTGTCTTTGGCTTTACTGGTGGGTTCACCTCCCTCTGAGCTTAATTTAAATTTATCAAAGAACTATGATTTGTAAAGTTATTGATAGTTGAGTTTTAGATGGGCTGGAGCAATAGTGTAGCAGGTAGGGCATTTGTCTTGCACGTGGCTGACCTGGGTTCAATTCCTCAGGCCCTCTTAGAGAGCCCAGCAAGCTACTGAAAGTATCTCGCCCACATGGCAGAACCTGGTAAGCTGCTCATGGCATATCCAATATGCCAAAAACAGTAACAACAAGTCTCACAATGGAGACGTTACTGGTGCCCGCTCAAGCAAATCGATGAGCAATGGGATGACAGTGACAGTGACAATGACAGTGACAGTGAATTTTAGACATGTAATGTTCCAGCACCAATCCCCTACCAGTGTCAGCCTCCCTCTACCAGGGTTCCCAAGTTCCCTCCCAGCCTGCCACTTTGACAGACACATTTTAAAGTTTGGTAGTTGAAGATTGGATCTCATGCTTTCAGTGTTGTCGTCGAGTCCGTGCTTTGACTATAAGAGCGACAGCACTCTGCCATATTGCACATACTCCTGGGGCCCCTGCCCCACGCTCCCTGTCTCCTCCCTTCCTCATCTTCCTTCCCCCCTCGATTTCTTTCTTCCTCTGTCCTCCTCCCTATCTTCTCGGGTCCAAGGTGGCTTGTGTCCCTTGCGTGGACTGGGAATTCTGTCAACAAACTCTGCAAGAAGGGTCTTTGGGGCTTCTGCTAGCCCACACTCACTCAGAAGCCTGCTTGATCCTCAGTGCCACCGACATGTTGCTGCTATTTGGAGCCCCAGTACCAGAGCTAGAATGTGCGACCCCTAACAAGCACCACAATAAAGATGTGTGAGCCCCGCAGCCAGGAGTCAGGCCCCAGCAAGCATTAAAATCAGGGTGTACCTGAGCACCCCTACTAAAGAAGCTCAAGCCGGTAAGAATAAGTGCGAGCATTACCACTTAAGTGCATAGCCCTCAGTACACACAACTGCCGAGTGTGCAAACAGTAACCAGCTGTGTGAGCCCAGCGAGTGTCTCATACACACACACACACACACACACACACAGAGTCACAGAGTGTGTGTGTGTGTGTGTGTGTGTGATTTCCCACCTCCATCATGGTACCAACCACAAAGGGAAGGGGAGCAAACAGAGAGAAATCTCACATTATTACAGAATTCTACTAGCTGAAATCGTACTTGGGCCATTTTGATGCCAACGCCAGCGAGAAGAAACTCTAATACACAAAGAAGATAATATCAATGACCACTCATATTTGCTTCCCAAGCCCAAACATTTTGCATCCCTGGAGCCCAGGAAGTGGCTCGTGTCTGGCCATGACTGAAGGCAAGAAGATCGAGGACCAGGCAGTGATGTCAAATACATAAGCGTTGTCTTCCCCCATCACTGGTCCCAGGAAACATGATGAAGCAAGCGGGTACAGACAGCGTGACCTCACGCCCCCGACTCAGGCAGTAGCTTCTCTGCACTCTTGCTCTGGCTCCAGGCAGCTTAGCACAGTCCACCCAGGCTCCAAAACTTAAAGCCACTCGATTTTCCAACTTTCCACTGGGACATCTGCCCTGAAATCAGACTTTCCCAACTGCTCTATCTCATCCCATCTTGGCTCTGGCATTGTCACAGGCATGCACACAGCCCAGGCAGCCTACTCACCTAAAGTAAAACATTGATATCATATAATAAATGGTATTTGGCTCAGGGTACCTTGATATTCATCCCAAACGGCCCTCTGGATGTCAGGGAATGTCACCTCCGACTTCGAGTTTCTGGAGACTCAAGAATGAGTTTTTCTGACGCTGGCTCGGGATCCAGCCTGGTGTTCTGCCAGAGTTTCCTCGCTGTTAGTTCATTCCTTTAATAGCATCATGGCGAGAGTCTTTTCAAAACCCAGGACTCCAGCCCCAACCCTTTCTATTAACTAAAAAAAAAAAAAAAAAAACCTCCATATGGTGCTGCCGTGGCATTTGATAAATACCTTGCAGATTATTTGTACGACTTTCCGTTTGTTTTGACAGGCTGATCCCATCCATTCGCATTCTAACCAAACTTCCACTGTGAGGCTTTCCTGCAGTTCTCTGCGGCTGGGTGAGCCCATCAGCTGGGTTGCAGCCACAGCAAACTTGGTGGAGAGTGTGGAGGGAAGGGAGAAAAAGGAAAGTGCCATCAAAAATAAAGCAGGAAACAGCCATCCTGAACAGCAAGTGCGTTATTTGTGGTCCTGGGGACTGTATTACCTACTGGCTGCCGAGCTCTGGGTCTCCAGCTTCTGAGCTCTAGGGCTAATGCAGAGCAAGGCCTGCAGATGGTCTTTCTGCTCATGGACAGAGGCCAGAGGTCAGGACCTGCGGTCAGAGTTTCATGCAGCTTGGCAGAAACACAGTTGTTAAGAAAGGCCAGATGGGGGCTGGAGCGATTGTACAGCAGGTAGGACATTTGCCTTGCACGTGGTGGACCCAGGTTCGATTCCCAGCATCCCATGTGGTCCCCCAAGCACCGCCAGGAGTAATTCCTGAGTGCAGAGCCAGGAGTAACCCCTGTGCATCACCGGATGTGACCCACAAAGAAAAAAAAAAGGCAAGATGGAGTCCTGGGCATTTTCACAATATCACTGTTCATTGTGTGTATGATTCTTAAATGTATTATCATTGTTGTTATTGTTTGGGGGCCACACCTGGCAGTGCTCTGGACTTACTCCTGGCTCTGTGCTCAAGAATCACTTCTGGCCGTGTTTTGGGACCCTTTTGCAATGCCAGGGATCAAATCAGGGTCTCATGCAAGGCTTAACACTGATAATATCACTTTTTTAAGAAATGCATCTGTCACTTCTTTGGAATTCTTATCCTGGGAGGTTATACCAGGCACTTCTCAACAACCTTCAAAACTGAAAAGACTCAGCACTCATCTCCAGGAACCTTAACCGTTACTTTGTTCAGTTTGCAGTATATACTAAAATGTACCAGGATATACTATACACATGCACATGCACACAACTCTGAAAACTATTCACTGGGGGAATTTGTGCAGAACTGAGAACAGAAATAACAGAGTACTGTCAAAAAGAGGCCTGGATGGGCGAAGTCAGAGTTATTATTCACCTTGACATTAATAATCATGCAATGCTTGGGGCTGGAGCAATAGCACAGCGGGTAGGACATTTGCCTTGCACGGGGCCAGCCCGGGTTTGATTTCGGTATCCCATATGGTCCCCTGATCACCGCCAGGAGTAATTCCTGAGTGCAGAGCCAGGAGTGACCCCTGTGCATCGCCGGGTGTGACCCCAAAAGCAAAAACAACCAAACAAACAAAAAAATAGTCATGCAATGCTTAATAATAATTTTATATTATAATTATTGATGATATTATTATAAAGTTATACTGAATTTGGACTCACCAAAATGACCTAATAGATAATATTAATAATATTATTGTGTAATAATATTGGACTGAAGCTATAGCACAGCGGGTAGGGCGTTTGCCTTGCATTCGGCCGACCTGGGTTTGATTCCTCCACCCCTCTAGGAGAGCCTGGCAAGCTGCCGAGAGTATCTTGCCCGCACAGCAGAGCCTGGCAAGCTACCGGTGGCGTATTTGATATGCCAAAAACAGTAACAACAAGTCTCACAATGGAGGCATTACTGGTGCCTGCTCGAGCAAATTGATGAGCAATGGGATGACAGTGATACAGTGCTACAGTGATACAGTGTAATAATATTCTATTATTAGTTTGTTGATAATAATAACCAGGCCAGAGGTTTGGGTCATGATGAAGGAGGAAAGGAAACTTTGGCACAGATGCTGCCAAGTTGATGCTGTAGTGTAGTTGTGAGAAATGCATTAGATGTGAAAGTGGAAAACCTCTTATATTCTCATGTCTGTAATGAGGACACCATCTTGGAACTAGTCATTAAACCACAGTTGGGTTGACTGGTTTAGTGACTAATTTGTTCATATCAATTATAATGTATGTAATAAATGAAAATTAATTTATATTTGGAAACATCCACTAATAACCTTGACCAGCCACTATGAGATTCTGAACTTTCTAGTCAGGTTTGACCAGTAAAACTTTATGCATCATTTTCTCATCATTTCTAGTATATTTGAATGTAAATAAAGCTTAGCTACATGCCTTAAAAAAATTAATGTGTGAAAGAAAATTGAAACTGCTCTTGGGAACACCTGACTCTGTAAATACCCATTTATTTCTCTTCATTTCATCCTCAGATTACTAGCTCTAGTTCTGGAAGAAATCTTTCCTCAGCAACTAAATTCTAGAATAGTAACTAAATATTCTTTATTATTTTACATTCTATGCAAGAGGGTTTTTTTTTGGGGGGGGAGGGTCTCATAAATGTCACCAATCAGACCTCACTGTTTAAGGAAAATTCTCACTGGTCTCACAAAAATCAGTCACCAGAGAGCTTCTCAGTTCGTGTGTGTGTGTGTGTGTGTGTGTGTGTGTGTGTGTGTGTGTGTGTGTGTGTGTGTGTGTGTGTGTATGCGTGCGCGCGAATGTGTTTGTAAGAGCATATGCAGTTAAGAGCACACTCTCCGTTTGGGAACTGTGAGTGTGGATCTGTAAGATGGGAGTTCCTGCAAGCTGGGCCGTATTGAAGGAGGTCTCATCTGAACGCTGTGGCCTGAGCTAGTCATTTTCCCTCCCTGGCTGGATGAGAAACTTCCACTCTACAGCGGGCAGCAGCGTGTGAGGCTTGGGGGGTGGGGAGCTGGACGGTATGACCGGGATTATCTCCAATTGCTGTTTTGGAATTCCAAGAAATTCCAAAACTGCAAAAATTCCAAATTTCTTGGAATTCCAATTCTCTCCAATTCTCGCCGACCCTAGAAGCCTGGGGAACATGGTTTGTTGGGTTGCATGACTCCTTCCAGCAGGGGGCAGCACTGCTTAGATTATCACTGCCTTTGTGCCCTACCTCACAGGGGAAAAGCAGTGGGCAAAGGGAGGGTTCTCCCCGCGGCGGTCAGGAGGGAAGCCCGAGCCAAGGCGGCTCTTACCCCAAACACCTGCATCGTCAAGACATCAACACCTGCCCCACAGGTGTGTCCTGGGTCCACCTTTCCCACGCGCACGTGCACTGGCGAGGCTGCGGTGCTGGTTGCCCTTGGACTTGGTCCGCTCATTACTTCCTGCTTGTTTCTTGCAGGTGGGTGGAAAGTGGGGTGGGGGAGATCATTTCACATAGAAATTCAAATTATCCAAACACAGGAGCCTGGCCAATGCTTCTTTCCCCAGAATAAACTCTTCTGTTTGGAGTTGGGTGAAGTACTGAGAGGGAATTCTTCAAGGCAATACCTCTGTCACTGTCATCCCGTTGCTCATAGATTTTGCTCGAGCGGGCACCAGTAACGTCTCCATTGTGAGACTTGTTGTTACTGTTTTTGGCATATCGAATATGCCATGGGTAGCTTGCCAGGCTCTGCCGTGTGTAGGGGGGGTGCTTAATCTCGGTAGCTTGCCGGGCTCTCCGAGAGGGACGGAAGAATCAAACCCGGGTCCACCGCGAGCAAGGCAAACACCCTACCCGCTATGCTATCGCTCCAGCCCCTCTAAGTTGGCAGAGCAGACAAACTGGAAAAGTTGGCCCATCCAAGGTCACCTGGCTGTCAGTGGACCAAGTCCTTTACCTCCTGATCAGTTCACCACCAACCCAACCCCACCCCCCACGCCTCCAGATCTCATTTTATCCAGGGCGCACCAGTGTCTCCAAATAACCTTGTTTACAGCCCCCAATGATGCACCCAAGCCGAGTTTTAAAGCTGCTTTGAGAAATGGCATATTACTCTTTGTTAGAAATAATGATACTGATTGCTCCGCCAAAATAGAATGTGTCTATCACTGAGATAATTCAAAAAGCTATTTTTGTGGGTCACATTCCATATGATAAAAACTGTCATTTTGGTTGACTTTAAAGGACGCCTCCCTCTGTAAAGCCATCCGGCGCACTGTATTCCCAGGGAATATGACACTTTTGTACAAAGAGTGTACAAATGACTCCAGCGCTGAACGGACGGAGAACAGATAAATAAAGTCGACAGTTCACAGAAGAGGTCTTCATTACTAAATTATTTGGGGGAGGTTTTATACCTCGGGAAAACTAATCCACAGCGAATGCCCCTTTGGTGCCATTTATCGGGTCTTCATCTCCCCGTGCGGGCTCCGCAGCTCTGAGAACAGGCGGGATGCCTGAACAACGTCCTTTACAAACCCATCCTTCTTTTTTCCCTTCTGAGTGAAATTGCGGTGCTTCTAAATCGCCCTGGACTGGCGCTTTGTGAAGGAAACATCCAAATTCCAAAGGCATCTGTCTGCCTTTGGCCAGGAGGGAACCCCTACCCCCAGCCCCACCCTGTCCCTGCTCCAGAAATCCAGGCTAACCCCCATCTGTGGGTCTTTGACCTGAGCAGGGGGGCCAGGGGGTGCGGGGAGGCCATGTGGCCACTCCTGAAGCTGTTCTTCCACATTACACGTTATCACTGCTTGGCCTGCCAGAAGCGGTGGCACAGATACAAGGCAAACCAGTGTCTTGTCTGCCAGTCTCCTAGGAAAACAGCATTATGAGTCTGCTGAGTGGGAGAATATAAGGACCACTGCTGCCTTTGCCACAGCAGGAGAACCAGTGTGTCCACCAAAGGAGATGAGACCATTTGCACACCTGTACTGGGGACCAGTGTCCTGCGAGATGCCCTTTAGTCATTGGCTGGATAACCAAAACTTGACACTGATAAGACAATGGTATGTGAAAGTGGGACCACTGAGTCACATCCCCGACCTTACAGCCCCTCTCCTGGTTTATCTTTAGCAGAAATCTTTATTTTGAAATCTAATAGGATCTGGGGCTAGAGTGATAGCACAGTGGGCAGGGCGTTTGCCTTGCACTCGGCCAACACGGGTTCAATTCCCAGCATCCCATATGGTCCCCTGAGTACCGCCAGGGGTAATTCCTGAGTTCAGAGCCAGGAATGACTCCTGTGCATTGCCAGGTGTGACCTAAAGAAAGAAAAAAAAAAGAAATCTAACAGGATCATCTGGAAATGTCTACAGTGATACCTACTACAAAATGAGCCTGCATAATTACTGAAACCAATTTTAAATTGTTGTGGCTGCATCGTTAGATTATAGCAAAGAAACCATTAATTGATGGAAAGCATCTGTTTTTTTCTCCTTTTGCTCTTATGCATGACTCCATCTCGTAGTCTTGTTAGGAAATTCTGTCTAATTTGCTTCCCCTCATAGACTTTGTAAGCATCAGAGAAATGGCTTGATGCGGTTCACATCAGACTCCTTTCACCCTACACAATTAATTTGGTTTGGTTTCTTTGTTTCAGTGACTCCAGAAAGAGCACAGGAAACTCTTAACTTTGAACATTTTTATGTGGCACATGTGATCTTTCAACCAGAATGAACCCTTTGAACTTACTATGAACTTAAAGACATTATCAAGTATTTGATCAGGTCATGCTTAAAAGAACATGCATTCATCAGCGTGCAGATCACTCACCTGCCATTTTCTGGGTGCTCAGTAGAGAGGTAGTTTAGACTATGTGTGAAAATAGGTCACCTTTCATGCCTTTCTGAAGAAGGTGTGGGGAAGGGGATGGAGCCGGAATCCTAGTACAATGAGTAAGGCCCTTGCCTTGCATGCGGCCAACCCCAGTTTGATTCCCATCACCCTTAGTCCTGCCAGGACTGATGCCTAAACACAGAACCAGGAGTAAGCCCTGAACACCATTTGGTGTGGTCCTAAAACAAAAACCAAACCAAACATACATATTATATATATATACATATATATAGACACATATATATATGGACTGGAGTGATAGCACAGCGGGTAGGGTGTTTGCCTTGCATGTGGCTGACCTGGGTTCGATTCCTCTGTCCCTCTCAGAGAGCCTGGCAAGCTACCAAGAGTATTATCCCACCTGCACAGCAGAGCCTGGAAAGCTACCCATGGCATATCTCATATGCCAAAAACAGTAACAAGTCTCACAATGGAGACATTACTGGTGCCCGCTTGAGCAAATCAATGAACAATGGGACAACAGTGCTACAATACTACAGTGCTATATCTATATCTATATATATAGATAGATATTTATATATATATAGAGAGAGAAATCAAACTGCTTTTTGTCCCATAAATTGGGAGATCACTGTTCAAATAGGATTAGCACTGTTGGATGTCAGTTGTTGAGTTTGAAGAAAGTGTTGCCTCCTCGTGAGACTCTGCAGCACTGAGGGTGGACCTGGTATATGCACTGAGAAGTCCCTGTCCCCTCCCTTGTCAGATGATTGCAGGTGTTGCTGTGAAATGTCCAAATCATACCCATGCCTTATGCTAGAAGCCCAGTCAGCAATTGAAAACACAATGACTTGATGATCACAGAGTTCCATCCTGGTCTTATGGGATCAAGGGTGTATATATTACAGGTCAGTGCTCCATTGTCTTCTCTTTCGTGTCTCCAAATAGGAGTTGACTTGACACACTCTTTAAAATAGTCCTTTGCATTTTATATGGAAAAGAGTCATGGATCTCTTTGGAAGATTGTTTTTTCTTAATGCCTACAAACTAGCTGAGTTGACTAAACTGGGCTCAACAATGTTGGAGAGTATAAATCAAAGTTAGCTTGCATCACTTACTTTAATTACCATAAATTTTTTTTAAATATTTAATATATTCTTTATTTGCAAATCAATAATATATATCCTAACCCTAAAAATTTAGACATCCAAAGTTACATTAGTAACACACATAAAACATGATAAGAGATTTGCAGATTTGAGTGTTTTATAAATAGTATCACTGCATAACATACCTTGATGTACATACAGTGCTTATACATATATTCACAACTAATTCTCCTCAGAAAGACAGAGTCGGTCGAGTTCTGTTTTAAGTATTCTAAATCCCAAATTAATAAAACCTACTTTTAAGGATCACTCTTTAGCTACGGAATTACCATAAAAATTTTTGTTGGTATATTATCAGGTTTGGGTTTAGGGGTTTGCTTTATAGTTATTAAATAAGCTATTCAATAAGTTTAAATTAATTAGAACATTGTATTATGAACATGAATATTTGATCATCATAGTCTACTCCTCACAAAGAATGAACTTTTTGCAATGATAACATGACTCTCCCAGCATTGTCAGTATGTAGTTTAGAAATTTATTTAATTTAATTTCTTCTTTAGCTCAAACTGAATAGTAGACAGGAGTCAGAGCAAAGGAAGCATTTCAGATACCGAAGCCTGACTTGAGTGTTAAGTAGCTGGAGGAGCAAATGATGCCTTTGAGGCTCAAATATGTTGAAACTTTACCACAGTAACTACAAAAATAGATTGGAATTGGGATGAAGTCACACATTGTGCTTCTGCCTTCAACGTGCTATGAAAGACATAGGGAACTGGAGATTTCAAATCCTGCTGCCCCTACCTCTGTCCAACAGAAACTGGGTCAAATGTATATACACAAAATACAGTCCCCTGAGCACCACCAGGAGGAGTGATCCTTGAGCACAGAGGTAGGAGTAAGCCTTGAACACTATCGTGTGTGGCCCAAGATCCAAATATATATATATATATATATATATATATATATATATTTAATTGACCCTGTCACTGACATGCATTTTTGACTGGTTTTGAGGGGTCCACACCATTGATGCGCAGGAGTTGCTCCTGGTTCTGCACTCAGGAATGACTCCTGGCAGTGCCGAGGGACCATCTGGGATGCTGTGGATCGAACCCAGGTCATCCATGTATAAAGCAAGCACCCTCTCCAGCCCCATGGCCACACATCACATCTTATATAGAATTTTGCTTAACATTTTGAAAAATTGGCTTTCCATCCGCTTTCAGACTGTCTGTCTTAGTATAGCTTCACATTTTAATGAATGCATGTATCACATCTCTACTACAAAATTCTAGAACAATTCACACTATCATATTGACCCTCTCTACCAATTTTTTTCCATCCACTTCTTCTATGGTAACAAATTTTTTGGCCAGACCTCACATGCTGGGGGAAAAGGCAGCTCAGATAGAGAAGGGAACACCAAGTAAAGGATGCTGAGAGGACCCATTCGGGTTGAAAGATGCATGCCGAAAGTAGACTATAGACCAAACATGATGCCCACTAAATACCTCTATTGCAAACCACAACAACCCAAAGGAGAAACAGCAAAAGGGAATGCCCTGCTACAGAAGTGGGTGGGATGGTTGGGGATGGGGTGGAGGTGGTGGGAGAGATACTGGGAACATTGGTGGAGGAGAATGGGCACTGATGGAGGGCTGGGTAAACGATCACTGTATGACTGAAATGCAAACACGAAAGTTTGTAAGTTTGTAACTGGACCTCATGGTGATTCACTAATAAAAAAGTGAAACTTGTCACTTATCCATTGTTCATCGACTTGCTCGAGAGGGCACCAGTAACGTCTCCATTCGTCCCTGTCACATGTTAGTGTAGCCCAATGACGTCTGCACACCATTAAAAAAAACTTTTTTTTTGGTCAGAGCTTAAGCATTGTTTTATAAAGTTTGTTTGCTTTCTCCTTATGATCCGTATATGAGTGAAAATATATTTGTCTTTCTCACATGCAGAGTATCATGCTAAGTGAAATGAGTCAGAAAAAAAGGGACAGACATAGAAGCACTGCACTCATTTGTGGAGTATAGAATAACATCACAGGAGGCTGACATCCAAGGACAGTAGATACAAGGGCCAGGGGGATTGCCCCATAACTGGAAGCCTGCTTCATGAGTGGAGGGGAGAAGGCAGATGGAATAGAGAAGGGATCACTAAGAAAATAATGGCTGGAGGAACCAGTTGGGATGAGACATGCATGCCGAAAGTAGATAATGGACCAAACATGATGACCTCTCAGTGTCTGTGTTGCAAGCCATAATGCCCAAAAGTAGAGTGAGAGTATGGGGAATATTGTCTGCCATGGAGGCAGGGGGAGGCTGGGAAAGGGGGGTGATACCCAGGATATTGGTGGTGGGGAATGTGCACTGGTGGAGGGATGGGTGTTTGATCATTGTGAGACTGTAACCCAAACATGAAAGCCTATAACTATCTCACGGTGATTCAATAAAATTTTAAAAATTTTTTAGAAAGAAAGAAAGAAAGAAAGAAAGAAAGAAAGAAAGAAAGAAAGAAAGAAAGAAAGAAAGGAAGGAAGGAAGAAAGAAAGAAAGAAAGAAAGAAAGAAAGAAAGAAAGAAAGAAAGAAAGAAAGAAAGAAAGAAAGTATATTTGTGTTTCTCTTTGAGTCTTACATTGTCCTTTGGCAGGGGGTGGGAATCTGGTGTTTGGGGACCTCACTCAACAGTGCTCAGGGACTATTTCTGGCTCTGTGCTCAGGAGTGATCCCTGGCAGTGCTCAAAATGAGGTCATATAAGGCATACAAGGCAAGCACCTTATTGCCTGTACTTTTCTCTCAGCTTCAAGACTTATTTTGCTAAGCATGGTCACCTTATAAATCCCTTTTTAGTTTGTCTCAATGGGCATGACTTCATCTTTCTTTGATGGCAGAATAGCATTCCACTGAGTACAAATACCACAATTTCCCCTACCAGTATCCGCCAATGGGCACTTAGGTTGATGCCATATCTAGACAATCATCAGTGAAGACTGTAGTGAACATAGGGATATATGTATCTTTTCCAATGAGTGATTTCAGTTTCTGAACAAATTCTTAGATGACATAATGCTGGTGCATAGGGTAGTTCTATGTTGAATCTTTTGAGGAACTGCCATTCATTTCCCCCATAACGGCTGAACATTTTAGATGATTCGATTTGATTCCAGGAAAAAAATAATTAAGAACATCAGAAAAGAAAAGACTTTCTATACAGAAGACAACTTATTTTTAAGATTTGCTTTAACCACTTTTCTTTCAAAGAATGAAACAAAGAAAAAAACAAAAAACATGGTTGCAGAGAGACGCTTCCAGAATACCTATCGGGGGTAGAGAGAAAGTGTAGGGGTTAAGGTCTTCGCTTCACGTGTGACTGACCCTGGTTCAAAACCTGGAACCACATGTGATCTCCTGTGTATCACCAGGAGTTATCTCTGGGAATAGAGCCAGGAATAAGCCCTGAACACAGTTTCCAAAAATCAAAACAACAAAAAAATACAAAAGCAAACAAACAGACTAAAGCATACAATTTCTGTCACTGTCACTGTCATCCCGTTGCTCATCGATTTGCTCGAGTGGGCACCAGTCACGTCTCCATTGTGAGACTTGTTTGTTACTGTTTGGGGCATGTTGTAAAGCATACGATTTACCCCACAAAATTTTGAAGATCATAAAATGCTAACATACATTAAGTGTTAGGCAAATGGAATAGTTGATGAGCTCTAAAATCTTCTCTTCTTAGCAAAAGCAAGGAAATCCTTTAGTGTTTCATTCCCAGACCAAACATTCACTCTGATCTGAAGATTAGTTAGAGCCTTTAGGGTCCCCTAAAAATGCATTCTAAATCAGTCTGGATTTGCTCCCAGAAAATATTCACACACTACCACCAAATTTGCTCCATCTGCATCAGTCTGTGAGCTTCAGAGAAAGCAGGAAATGTGTGCAGACTCCCACTGAGCAACCTTTCTCTTTCACTCTCTGAGATCTTTCCTGACCAATTCCCACCCCACCCAGTTGCACAGGCAAGGACAACCCTGAACCTCTCCCGTAAACCCCCTAAGCCTTTTCTACCAGAAGGGCTTCTCGGCTTGCTTAGTAGCTGGAGGATTATTTCTCCTACTGACAAGAGACAGGCGGAAGCAATAGCACATCAGGTAGGGCGTTTGCCTTGCATGCAGCTGACCCAGGTCGATTCCTCCGACCCTCTCGGAGAGCATGACAAACAATCGAGAGTATCCCGCCCACACGACAGAGCCTGGCAAGCTCTCTGTGGCGTATTCGATATGCCAAAAACAGTAACAAGTCTCACGATGGAGATGTCACTGGTGCCCACTCGAGCAAAATCAATGAACCAAGGGACAACAGTGCTACAGTGCAGTACTACTGACAGAGACAGAAAAAAATCTTCTCATGCTTACAGGGACCCTGGAACGTCCACCAGGGCCACCTGATGCTGGACAAGATTCGAAGCTGTCATAGCAAAGTGGAAATTGCCAGGGCCATCCACTACTTGTGGAAATAGTAGCCGAGCTTGAAGAGACAGCCTCAGCGGGTACTTTACCCTACTCCCACGTGTCCACCGACAGTGGAGGCTATTCAATTCCCACCTTTTTTGTCCTTGTGCTTTGTGCCCCTCCCTGGGATGCCTGGGCAGGGGAGTTCAGACTCACCCCCAGTTTCCAGTTCAGTGACTTTCTGCTCTCAGTCCTCTATGATCACTTAGGGAAGCGTGTGGACTATTTTTATATCATATCATTCAGTAGTCTCCCAGCCATGGGGTAAGGCCATTTTTCTGGTTCTTTGGTGCTGAAAAGCAGCAAAAAGCAGGTCTGTTTCAGAACATGACCTACTTCACATTGGAAGAGAAAGACCAGACTGACTCATGGGTTCAGGGTGTCCTGTTCACTGTCCAGTGGGGCCTTTGATCATGAATCACTGTATCACTGTATCACTGTCATCCAGTTGTTCATCGATTTTCTCAAGCGGGCACCAGTAACGTCTCCATTGTGAGACTTGTTGTTACTGTTTTTGGCATATCCAATATGCCACGAGAAGCTTGCCAGACTCTGCTGTGCGGGCGGGATACTCTCGGTAGCTTGCTGGGCTCTCCAAGAAGGGTGGAGGAATCGAACCCGGGTCGGCTGCATGCAAAGCAAATGCCATACCCACTGTGCTATCGCTCCAGCCATTGATCATGGATACTAAATGGATTTTTTTTCTCAACCAACCAAATTTCATTTGGTCAGGATGTGTTCTCTCTGTTTTTTTATGCCGAAAAGCTCAAATAGCAACAAGCATGCTAGCCACT
The DNA here is from genome assembly GCF_027595985.1 of Sorex araneus. Classification (NCBI taxonomy): domain Eukaryota; kingdom Metazoa; phylum Chordata; class Mammalia; order Eulipotyphla; family Soricidae; genus Sorex; species Sorex araneus. Next base: position 174,898,400 of record NC_073305.1, read on the forward strand.
TCTTTTTCTTGGTTTTGTTTTGCTTTGGGGGCCACACCCAGCAATGCTCAGGAGTATTCCTGGCAGTGCTCAGGGATGCCAAGGATGAAACCTGGGTCAGGCATGTGCCAGGCAAATGCCCTACCCACTGTACCATCTCTCTGGCCCCAAACCACTTCTAATTCAGAAATCTCACTATCTATTGTGTCAGTGTGTGCCCCTTAGCTCTGCGGGGCAAAAAGGCAGCTGCAGCACACTGGCCAAGCTGGAGCCCTGTCTTGAGGTCAAGGTCACACCCAGGAGCCCCTGATTTCCGGTAACCTTGAGCCCAGGAGTACGGGGACACTTGGCACTGTCTGCGTCTCTCGGTGTAATGCTGGGAATGGCACTCCACCTGTCACAGAGGGAAAACTTGGCAGGCTCTCTGAGTCCTCACCTTGTGTCTGGCAGCAGGCCGAGCAGTTGGTATGAATCCTTGTCCTCAACCTCAGGACCAAATGTAACTTGATTGATAGTTCCTTTAAAGAGGTTGTACCCTCTCGGCTGTGTTTCATTATTGGTACTGTTGGGCTTTCATCTCATTCAGAGACTCGTCCCCTGCTCAGGGATGCTGGGGGTCTTGACTGTGGGGTCTGTCATGATCTCAGCGAATCACCTCCATTTCCCAAGTCCCCAATGTGCTTTTGATACCCAATCCCCGCCCCACTCCCCGTCACCACCAGCACCACCACCACCACCGCTTGTTACTGTGCCCAGGCCCTCTGGGAGTATGAGAATCTTTGAGGAATCTGAAATCCCATAGACACAAGCCCTCACTCTTTCCCCTGGGATTTTCAGCTCATCTCAGGCAAAACCAGAGCACCACCCTTCCCTGGACCCTGGGCTGCCCCCACATCAGAAGAGACTCCAACACTTATTAATGAACCACCCACCTCTCCCTGGTCTGGTCATCAAAGACACTCTACTTCCTTTGTCAGATTCTGTCTTCCATTTCAGCACTAGGCATTTAGAAAATGAAACTAAGCTAGAGAGAGAGAGGATAGTGGGTAAGGCACTTGTCTTGGATGCAAGAAATCCCCCAGCATCACACATGGGCCCCTGAGTACCATCAGGTGTGGTTCCTGAGTGTAAAACCAAGAGTAAGGCCTGAGCACTGCCAGTTGTGACCTCCCTACCCCCCAAAAAAGAACAAAGACAGATCATGGAAGTCAGGAAGCTCACAGGTGCCATCTGGCCATCCTGTGGGGCTGAGAGGCAAGGGCTTCAGAGACAAGATACAGAGAAGGAGAGGGAGCATCACCTAAATCAAAACCTCCAGCCCTGTTGTTAGTGTGTGTGGCAGCATGAAGCACCACACTGCACTTGCATTCCACGTGAGGTTTTTCGCTTTCCTCAAACAAAGTGAACCAGAAGAGCAAACACTGCATCCTTGAGCCCCAACATTTGGGCAGAGAGGAGAGGGAACAGGAGATCGAAGGTTGATTTCCAAGGCATCCCTAGTCCATCTTTTACGTGCTGCCCTTAGCAACATTTCAATCTGTCAAAAAAAGTACATCCAATTTTGCACCTCCTTTTCTTCTGAATTTACAAATGAGAAGGAGATACTAAAACTCAACAAGTTTTCTCTAACCTGTGTGGCCCCAAACTTGCCCCTCTGGTTCCCTTGGGATTCCCAGTTCATGGGTTGAGTCAATCATGGGCCAAAATAACTACACATGTGTCTCTCTTTCCCCATCTAAGAAAACACACAAAGCCTCACACTGGTAAAGCTTTTATGTGGATGGTTTTCAAACTAAAGTTTGCCCTGCAAGCCTCCATACATTTGTCTGTGTCGGGGGAGAAACCCATAAGGATCAAGACTTAATTTTTTTTTTTTTGCTTTTTGGGTCACACCCAGCGATGCACAGGGGTTACACCTGGCTCTGCACTCAGGAATTACTCCTTGTGGTGCTCAGGGGACCATATGGGATGCTGGGAATCGAACCTGGGTCAGCCTCGTGCAAGGCAAATGCCCTTCCCGCTGTACTATCCCTCCAGCCCCAAGATTTAATTTTTTTAATGAGTTCATTGAGAATCATGGGTAAATATATGCAGCTTTTCAAAAGCTTCTCTCTTTCATAAAAGAAAATATACCCATACTGTGTGCAATGACTAGAAAGCCGCATAGAACACTTGGTTCCACCCAGGGCAAAGAAGGGTCTCTGCCAGACCTAAATAGTTTCTTCCCTGTTTGCAAGAGCTGCCCAGCACGGGGTGACTCAGTCCGCCCCCAGCACACTGCAGTTAGAAGTGGCCTCGATCCAGCTGGGACCTACAGAACAGGTTAGGGGAGTAGGTAGTGAGCCTTACCCTCCTCCGGGCATCCAGAGAAAATAAACAAATGCTTTTAAGTTTCCCTCCAGTACCAACAAAAATCATCTTTCTCTTTCTCTTCTTGAAAAGTGGATATTCTGGGGTCAAATAGTATCACAGGTGGGTGGGGAACTGCACACAGTTGCTCTGCACACAGCCCACCTGGGTTCAATCCCTAGTACCCCATATGGTCCCTTTAGCCTATCAAGAGTAAGCCCTGAGTACAGTTGGGTGTGGCCCAAAAAATAAACAAAAAAAGAAGAAAAAAAATGCTCTTCTTTGACACACTTCCTATTTCCCAGGCCTCTTGGTCTGTAAATATTTGGTTTTGCCTATTTCAGCAGTTAATTTGGGAAGCAGAACCTAATTAGGAGCACTGAGGAAATGGAGAAAATGTCCCAGATATAAATAACTGCTTTCCTTGGTTAAAAAAAAAATTTTTTTTTTTTAGAAAATCCTTCCCTTAATACCCTGCTATAGTGGCAGTGTGGGGTGGGGGGAGACGGGACTGGGGAGGGGGGGAGGGATGCTGGGTTTACTGGTGGTGGAGAATGGGCACTGGTAAAGGGATGGATTATCAAACTTTGTAAGGGAGAAACATGAGCACAAAAATGTATAAATCTGTAACTGTAAAAAAAATAAATTAAAAAATAATAATAATAAAAAAATAAAAAATATTTTCATGGTAAAACACCAAAAAAATAAAAAATAAATAAAAATAAAAATAAATTTAAAAAAATTAAAAAGAAAAAAGAAAATCCTTCCCTTATTGAATTGAGGCATGGCAGGGAAAACTCCCCGCAGGAGAAGAACTCTCAAAGTGGTACATTTCAGGGCTGGACAGCTAGGACAGTGGGGAGGGCACTTCCTTTCTATACGGCTGACCCCGGTGTATTCCTGGCCCACACAGGATGAGGTGGGAAAGCTCAGTGACTGACCACAGGAACGCTGGCTGCGCTGTAAAAAGACCGAGTCCTGTGTAATTAGAAATTGTCAAAGGAAAGGAAGTGATGCAGGAATAGCTCATAGGAAAGTATCTTAGAGGATATGCAGTTCGGACTTCTGCCTTTTATTTTCATCAGAAACTTTGACAATTCACTAGAGCTAAATATTCCAAAACTGTTTGGTGAGCATATTAAAGTCACAAAGTTATAGGGGGCAAAAAAAAAAAAAAGATCAGAATGTTTCTAAGTGTCTACCATCAGATTGTGTCTGACTCTGCTTTTCCTCCATGGTCAGTTTGCAGAAAAGCTAGGGGGAGGGATTAGACAATTCCATTTATATGTTTCTTCTGAGAAACTGACGAAGTGATCAAAACTGACAGAAAAAAATCATGCCCAAGCTGCACCTAAGTGATGACTTCAGAATCAAAACTTTAGGATATTTTGAGAAAGTTGAATTTTCTATTTCTCTCCCCACACACACTCACTCTCTCACTCTCTCTCTCTTCCTCTCTCTCTCTCTCTCACACACACACACATACACACAGATGTGTGCAAAAAGCAAAGGCACAATTCTGATCATGTCAGTACACACAGTGATCAAATGTATAAAGTTTGTTTCCCCATTTTCTATTTTAAAAACTTAAAAGGTGATAACCCCAGAAGCACCTCTATCTTGGTTGGCTGCTTGAATCACCCTTTCCCTGTTCCAGCAGAGCACAGAGCCCGTGAATCATTGGGTAACCAACTGGTTGGTTTTGCCCACGAGAGTGTCAGAAGTCATAACTTGCCCCCTTGGCCCGGTGTTCCAGACGTCCACTCTTGTGTCACTGAGCACACCTGACAGTGGGGCGGGAGATTTATAATTACAAGAGTCTGCTGTGAAGAAAAAATGCCAGCAGGAACCTACGCCACCCACCTTGGGGTTGTTCTTGGCCTGGTAACCAAGGCGTGGCCCATTTGCACACGGCCGGAGTTGTCCTGTCTTAAGTGGCAGTAATGCTAAGGGATACTTTTCTCCTTTGAGTTATATTATTATCCCCTGGAATGAAGCATATCTAGGGTTTGAATCATGCCTCTGAGAAACGCCCGCACCCATCTCACCCCAGCGTATGCAAATTCCACTTCTCTCAGGACTCCGGGGACGGAGGCTGGGAGTTCAGTGTGATGAAAGTGGCTCGGCTGAAATGTTGGCTGGCTTGCGCTCAGTCACTTGAGCAGTCCAAGTGACACATTTGACGAGGCAGAACAAGAAATTGATCCCCTCACTATGGAGCATTTTGCAAAGGAGGCTGAGTTCTGGAGCAGAATAATGGTGAGTCCAATGGAGCATTTAAGGATCCAGGCTGTCGTGCTGGGCATTTCCCTTGTGGCCTTTTCTAAAACGAAAATGAGAAGGGAGTGTGTAATCAAAGGATGGTAGGGTTACTGGTTATTCTAATACGAAGCATGCCTTCTGCGGACCAAATGGTGTTAGTGATAAATGACTTTGGAGAAATTGTTCGGGTGAGAATTGGTCTAATTTTATTGATGAGCAATGCTAAACACAGTGAGCATACGAGGCATGACCTGATTGAAGCAATTAGGACTTGCTTGCAGAAAGGAATCAGAATGCCACACTAGGTTTTGAACACGGATGAAGTGGTTCTTGCAGTTTCGTGTTGGATAGTTTTTTTTTTATTTTTGTCTCTGTGCCTATTTGAAGATATTATATGTGTAGCCATGTGTATATTGGGGTGCATACATTATGACCAGAGGAGCGTGATAAGTTGCATACTAAGATCCATCTAGAAATAATTGCTGTGATTTCTTACTGGATGTATTCAGACCTGACATAACCCTTGTGTCACCGAGACCTGCTAAGGTCGCTTCAGGTGAATTGGTCAAGTCACAAAAATAAATAAATAAATGAAACCCTCCGAGAAAGACCAATTCCCAGATCTCACGGCCCTAGACAATCATTTCATCATAGAGTTGAATAAATTGAACTTCTCCTGCTTGAACATTCCAGAGCTGGGCTACTGGATTGCACCCCAGCCTGCACTTCACTTCAGTGCTTTTTCAGTTAATATAGCTTCCTGTCATATAGTATAAATTTTCATTTTGTCTTCTCCTTTCTACCGTGAACTTAGACTTCATTGGAAATGGAAGATTCTGTTGCAAATATAGGTGAATTTAATATCGGGTTGTATAATGAATTCTCTTCTCACATTGAGGAACAATGACTCAGCTGGATTTTCCCAGGCAGTAGGACCTGTCTTACCTTCTTTTAGGACATGAAACTAACTCCCAGAACAAATTAAAACTCTGGTTCCTAGAAGAAATCACGTCTGCTCTTTCAAGGACACTGGTCTTCATCCTGCCTTCGGCTTTAATGCTATCTATAAGCTGGCCAGCCGTGCTGGTTGTGTGCTTTGGGAGAAAATATAGAGAAAAGTGTCCCCAGAAAAAATAGGGAAAAGGGACAAGTTTTCTATCTCAATTTAAGCTTTTGACACACTTGGTGAAAATAGAATTGAGAAACAGTTCAACCTACCCGAAACAATTCGAAAACACAGTAATATCTCATTTGAGCAGCAGAGCATGAATCAGGCATGAAGTAGAAGAGTGATTCTGAAGCCAAAGAAGGCTTCGTGAAGGAAGTGGATGGAGATGGACGGACGGCAAGGGTGGCAAGAGGAGAGAGGCAGGCCTCCAATGAAGGAGAAAGCATGACGGAGATGCTGAGTCAGAAGCAATTCTGCTTCTGGGACAATAGTGCATGATTGAACAGGAAATGCTCATTAGGGGCCCGGGAAAAGGGTAGTAGAACAGGTCATAGAGAGCTCTGACAGCTAAACACAGTTGAGCAAAATGGGAGCCCTGGAAGTCTGGAATCGGTCACATGGTAGGCTAAAGTGGTGGAGTCCGGGTGGATTGGATTCTGAGAGTTTTTGAGGTCATTTCTAACAGTGTGGTTACAAAACTTAAAAAGCAGGTTTTGTAAACTGATGTACAAGCATTAAGCACACAGTTAGCATATAAAAGACTGAGTTGTGCAGAGATGAACTGATGTTTCTAAGTTTCAGCCTGATGACAGTGCAAGTAGAAAGTGGAGGGAGAGGCATATTTCAAAGATAAAAGTAAGGCCAGGGGCTGGAGCGATAGCACAGCGGGTAGGGTGTTTGCCTTGCATGCGCCCGACCTGGGTTCGATTCCCAGCATCCCATATGGTCCCCTGAGCACCGCCAGGAGTCATTCCTGAGTGCAGAGCCAGGAGTAACCCCAGTGCATCGCCAGGTGTGACCCAAAAAGCAAAAAAAAAAAAAAAAGGCTGTCTTACTGTTTACAATAGCCAGAATCTGGAAAAAACCCAAGTGCCCTAGAACAGATGACTGGTTGAAGAAACTTTGGTACATCTATACAGTGGAATACTATGCAGCTGTTAGAAAAAATGAGGTCATGAACTTTGCATATAAGTGGGTCAGCATGGAAAGTATCATGCTAAGTGAAATGAGTCAGAAAGAGAGAGACAGACATAGAAAGATTGCACTCATCTGTGGAACATAGAATAACAGAGTAGGAGGCTAACACCCAAGAATAGTAGAAATAAGTACCAGGAGGTTGACTCCATGGCTTGAAAGCTAGCCTCACATTCTGGGGAGAGGGCAGCTCAGATAGAGAAGGGAACACCAAGTAAAATGTGGTTGGAGGCCACGCAGGGGAAGGGTGATGAGTGCTGAATGTAGACTAGAGACTGAACACAATGGCCACTCAACACTCCTCTTGCAAACCACAACACTTAATTAGAGAGAGAAAAAAAAGGGAATACCCTGCACAGTGGCAGGGTAGGGTGGGGGGAGATGGAATTGGGGGGGTGGGAGGGATGCTGGTTTCTTGGTGGTGGAGAATGGGCACTGGTGAAGGGATGGGTTCTCAAACTTTGTATGAGGGAAACATGAGCACGAAAATGTATAAATCTGTAACTGTACCTTCACGGTGATTCACTAATTTAAAAATAAATTAATTTTTTAAAAAAGGCTGTCTTGAATCAGTAAGATTCAACCTTTGCTCAGGATCAAGAAGTCTGATCCTGCTTTGAGCACTCCTACAAATAAGTATCCAGCCTTTCTCTTATAGTTCCTTGAGTTAAGCAACCCCTTTCTAGAAAATGCTCCAGACACCAGAAAGATGACATTTCCTTTACTCTTTGAACCACTAAGATTCAGAAAGACCTGAATAATGACTGACAATTTGATTGTGACATTATATTCCCAAAGCATTGCCTTGAAAAAAATAAGAAGACATTTCTATGAGGATTATGATCCCCCATAGCTGATGCCTGGACCCCAGCCCCTTCCTGACTTACCTGCTCTTCCAGGACTTGAGAATGTTGCTTTATGACCCCTGATTGAACCAATCTCTCATTTTGCAAAAACAGAAACTGAGGCCCCAAGAACTTAAATAACTTTTCCAAAGTTGCCCAAGAAGTTGGTAGGAATACAGAAACTGGAACTGACCTTGGCTATGACCCTGTTCTGTCTTTTGGGGTACTGTTGTGGTTACCCAAATAAGGTGGGAAAGGTCCCTTATTAGCATGTTGGATGAAAGTGGAGCTGTCACAAGAGTTAGGGACACCGGACAAGCATTCTCGTGAGAAAGCTGAAGGAAATCCTCAACAAAAATAATCCTTGATGACAACCTTCACGTAACCTTATTGGATTTTATTATTTACTGTATTGTTTACTGATTCCTTACAATGCCAAGAAAGATTATGCTTCAGTCATAATGCCCAAAAGGAAAGAGATAGATAGATAGATAGATAGATAGATAGATAGATAGATAGATAGATAGATAGGAGAAAGAGAGAAAGTGTGTGTGTGAGAGAGAGAGAGAAAGAGACAGAGAGGAAAGTACCTGCCATAGAGACAAGCCAGGGAGAGAGAGGCAGGAGGGAAACTGGGGACATTGGTGGTTGGAAAATGTACACTGGTGAAGGGAGAGGTGTTGGAACATTGCATGACTGAAACCCAATCATCAAAAACTTTGTAACTGTATATCTCACAGTGACTCAAATTCTTTTTTAAAAAAAGGAAAAATAAGATTAAGTTTTATATATGATGCATAATCAACAACCAAAAAGAAAGAACATGTTTCGTGGTTAGAATATTCCCTTCACGACAATTCGCTTTAAAAGGAAAAAATAAACCCGCGTTTAAAAATATGGTCTTCTGACACCCTCTGTGAGGCATATGTGCTGAAAATACCCCAAATTTCTGAAGGCGATTTGCTAAAGAAATAAATATTGGCACGGCTCTTTTGCCCACCTGCCTCTGGCCAGCTATGTCCTTGCCCTCTAGCCAGCCCCGTGGGCCCTGTTAGCGGTCTGGTGTGCAGGTTGAATGTGCAAATGACCCTGGCAGTTGGCTGCAGGCTCGTGCAGGCGTCCTCCCCCTCGCTGGGCTCCCGGTGGGCGGGAGGGGACCGCGATCATCCTGCCTCGCATTATTGATGGGGCGTCAGCGGCCGCTGCTGTGTTTCTGTCCGGTGCGGGGGCTGGAGGGGATTCAGGGAGCACCTGGCGCCGTGCGGGCGAGAGAGCGGGCGTGCGCCAGGGCCCGGTGATCGGTGGCACTCCGGAACAACGTGAAGGTCAACCTCTTGGCCACCCTCGAGCGGTGATTTCCATGGAAGGCAGGATTCCTGTTTGCGTGCATTTTAATCCAGACCTCGCGCAAGCTGGCATTTCAAACTTTTGGCACCACCGCACCCCTGATTGCCTGTTTTCCGGGGTGGAAGAAGGCGGGAGGCCTGGCAAGGCGACGGACTCGCAGAATGGGGAGAAATCTGTGTTCTTGGAATCTCGGGGCAAGTTATCATGACTGCTTTGCCTTTCCTTTCAGCTGCTTAAGCTTCACCCCTTCGAGGAATTATGCGGCTTTGAGCACTTCCTCTTTCTTTGCAGGGTTAGAGGGAGCCTTTCTTTCTGTTCCCTAAGCTTTTGACGGAACAAGATGTCTTGCTTACCTGAGTGAGAACCTGACAGCTCCCTCACCCCTCCTTTGGTTTCCAATCGAGAGTCTCCATCTGTTACCCGAGTATATGGGTCGTTAAATGAGAGGCAGAAACTCTTTAGAGTCTTGGACTGAGTTCTCCATTAAAAAAAAAAAATTATGGAAAAGTTTATTTGATCCTAGGCCACCTTGATATAATGTGGTCTAATTGCTGTAGTAAATGAATGATGACACCATGATAAAGAAAATTACATGAATTACATATTTCACAAGCAAATCTGGGAGAGCTGTGATATGCACTTCTTCGATATTATCTCATTTAATCTTTTGGATGTCCCGTTTTCCTCTAAAACGGATGAGGTCACCATCTGTGTGGGTTTAGTTTTACATGCACAATCTCAAAGGGATACAGGGAAACAAACCTAAACCCGATTGCAAAGTGGGATTTCTCATGAGCCTACGGCAAAACCTCCTGGAAAGCTGTTAAAACATGGGTTTCTCAGGGAGGGAGAAGGGCACCCCACATTTTATTTGTTAGCAATGCAAGGTCCCTCCAGCATTTTGGGGTAGGGCCCTGATCACCCCCAGTCAGTCTAGTCTCAAGCAACATAGCCTCACCAAGCCAACTACTGAACTACCTGGCTCAGTTGCCAAGTATCACTGGAGTGAGCCCTGGGTCCCCTGAGAAGTGCTCGAAAGTCATGCCCCACAAAAACAGAGGTTTCTCTAATTATCAAATGCTTCCTTGTCAGCAGGGCTATTTTTTGGGGGGTGGAACTCCAACAATAGTGAATTTTGTGCTGAAATATGGAATGTAATCAAGCTAAAGAGAAAATGAAGTGAAATTTATCAGTTACACAAGCAGGGGTGGGAGAGTGGGGGGATGGGAGGTATACTGGGGTTTTTGGTGGTGGAATATGGGCACTGGTGAAGGGATGGGTGTTCGAGCATTGTATAATTGAGACATAAGCCTGAAAACTTTGTAACTTTCCACATGGTGATTTAATAAAATAAATAAATTAAAAAAAAAAAACAGGTTTCTGGACACATCAATTAGTGCTTCCCACAAGCATTTCTGATATTCAGTGGTCAGGGAGCTACCAAATTTGCATTTCCCCTTGTGTTTCACTGTTGCAATCACTTGGCTGCAGTGCTCACATACTGGGTTGTGGCACTTGTTATGTTAGGTGGTGCTGGAGATAAAACCTCCAGTCTCGGGGCTGGAGCGATAGCACAACAGGTAGGGTGTTTGCCTTGTGCGTGGCCAACTAGGGTTCGATTCCCAGCACCCCATATGGTCCCCTAAGCACCACCAGGAGTAATTCCTGAGTGCAGAGGCAGGAGTAAGCCCTGTGCATCGCTGGGTGTGACCCGAAATGCAAAACAAAAACAAACACACACACACACACACAAAACCTCTCACTGATCCATGCCCCCAAGTTTGCATTTCTCCCAAGTTGCCAGGTAATGTCAATGCTGCTGCCCCGAAAGCATACTTTGAGGGTGACTGCTGGAAAGCTTGAAACTATATTCACTGAGACTGGAGAGATAGTACAGTGGGTAAAGTTCTTCCCTTGCATGCGGGAAGCCCGGATTCAATCCACGGCATCCTAGAGGGCTCCGTGAGCACGGCTCAGGTGTCTTCCTGAGTGCTGAGCCAGGAGTAACCCCTGAGCACTGCCAAATGAACCCAAAAACAATTTAAAAGAAAAACCACTTTATTTGCCATAGAACAGTGGAGTCACATGGAGAAGTGATGTTTTGGGACGCCTGAACACTGCAACTAGGGAAGAACGGGACCGTGTAAGCAACGCAGAAGGTCCAAACAGAGACAGTGGCTGTGGGTTGAGGCCACATAGTCGGAGTCGGGGACCTGTCTGTGGAGGCAGCAAATCCAGAGACTTGAGGGGTGTGTGGGCTGGCACGGGCGTGTGGTGCAACAAGCAGCACATTGTTCTGTGCTCTGCATCCCCTCAGCCCACCCCTCACCCTCCCCAGCCTGGTCATGGAGGGCCTTGGGGCCGAGCACCCACTGAGCGACACTCTGGTTAACGAGAGAGCACCTGAACCAGGCCGGCCCGCTGGGCCCAGGTGTGTAGTGAACGATACCGTCTAACCTGGTGCCTCCCGTGCCATTTGCAACAACAAAATCCCCCCGTGAGGGATTTCTCAGAGCAGACCCAGTCGTGCAGTGACCCGTGTCTGTCCAGGGTGACTGAGCAGCGGGGGGAGGCGGCATCAGATGGTTTCTTAATGATCTGTCATCCGGACGTTGAAGAATGAGAGAGGGGCCGTTAGGGAGAAGGATTCCCGTCTGTTCATTTCTAGGAACTGCACCCGGGGAGAGAGGACCCGGTGACAAATGTGCTGGTGGGCCCAAACCTGCCACTTGGTGCCTTCTCTCTTGAGCTGCTGAGTGGGCCTCTCTGTCCGCCTCCGTGTCCCTCCAGGCATCCCCTGCTTCCCTATTCAGGGCCCCTTTGGTGACCCTGGGTCAAGAGTGGGAGCCAGGAGAGGTCCATTCTCCCAGAATTCCATGGGCTCTTTCGCCTGCTGGGCAGCCAATGGGCTCTTCTGCATCCAGAGAAGCAGACAGTGAATGTCTCAGGGGGTGACAGCCCAGCAGGGAGTTTGAGGGTGATTAGAAGAAAGCAACAAACACTGCACGTGACCTCTCCATAGGAGGAAAGCTTCTGTCAGAAGTTCTGGAGAGATGGAAATAAAGAGAAGTGGAAAGAGAGACGTCACAAGGCCCACTAAAGCAGTGGAAGGTGTGGGGTGGGAGAGGGTGTACCGGGGTTGCGGCACTGGCTGACATGTAGCTGACCCTGGTTAGATTCCAGTCCCACCTGGTTCCTCCCACAAGTATTGCTGTGAGTGACCCCCGAGCACTGGACTGGGAGTAATCCCCAAGCACTGCCTGGTGTGGCCCCAACAAGCAAACAAAATTTTAAAAAATGAAAATCTGTCTCAACTCTTGGGACTTTATGGTCGATGATGATCTTTGAGACTTTAAATAGTTTTGAAATACTTAGAAGGAAAAACAAATTTAGAACACAACATGGGGGGAAAAAATAAAAAGGAAGAAAGAAAAAGAAGCAGGCTTCCCAAGCAGCCTTCGGGGGTGCGGATGAGCTGGTTCAGACTCTTCCACCTTCTGCTCTGGGTTTGATTGCAGGTTTGGGGTTTCGCTATCCCCACTCGAGCTCTCTGTTTCTGGGGTGGGAGGGTCCGGGCGGGCTGCAGTTCAGATGGTGAGCTAGGACACACCCTCCCTGGAGCTGGCTTCCATTCTCTTTTTCTCTCTGTTCCTCTTTCCTCCTTGCCCTTTTTCCTTTCCTTCATCCCTCCTGCCTTCCCTCCTTCCTGCCTGTCCTCCTGCAAACACGGGAAGAAAGACGTGAGCAATCCCTCACCTGGGCTCCCCCGTCCCGATGACAGGTAACTTTGCCTCACGCAGAATGATTTCTTTTCTTATAACTGAGACCGGGGTCCGCGTTGCTCCCTGGAGAAAAAACACTTATATGGACGTGTTTATGTTTGGGAATGATAATATTTGTCCATGTGAAAATATGTGCGATTCCTCTCTGCCACACCATATGGCATATTACTATGCATAATCCAAACAGGAGCAGCTGCTGCCGCATGCGAGAATGAGTTTTCTTCAACTAAAAATGGGCTCTTGAAGGCCACATGCAGTTCCCAGTTTCCCGGATGATCCGCCCTAATCCTACAGATGGGTCAGTTCCAGGATTCCATGATGTGCCTCATTAATAGCTCGGACATCCGTTCATTTGTTTCCCTGCCCGCTTTCTTCTCTTCCTCCCCACCCCTCCTCGCACACTGCCAGCACTCCAAAGGGCCGTTCTACCTGCAGAAGGTGGGCATGTGTGATCCCACCCTCTTGGCACCTGGAGGTCTCTGTTTGGTTTTTGCTGGCTGATGAGAGCTTCGAAAGGGGCGGGTAATGAAGGAGATGCACTTTTGCCCTGGTGCTCCATGTGGCTCTCGGCGTGGCCAGACCACAGTAGGTATTTGTGGTTAGCCAGACTCCTGCAGGCATTGGAGCACTGAATGGTTTCCCCAGAAGCTGACTAAGCCCAGCCCTGAGGTCATGGGAAACGGAAGGCAGCACTTTCGGGGGACCAGCGGCTTGTGGTTTGCAGTAACTCTTGGAGCTGGAGAGATAAGACAGCAGTTTAGGTGCTTGGTTTGCGTGCATTCGACCTGAGTTCAATTCCTGACACCTTTTATGGTCCTCCAGTACCCGATATGGTTCCCCAAAGCCTGCCAGGAGTGATCCCTGAATGCAGAGCCGGGAGTAAGCCTCAAGCACTTGGCCAAGTGTGGCTCATAAAACCAAAAAGAAAAAAAAATTGGAAACTCAAGGTTTTAGGTACAAGTGACTCTGGCAGAGGTGCTAGAAGCCACTATAGGAGCCCCACAATCAATGGTCTATGATACTCCTATTTAAAGCAGGAGAGCTCAGTGGGTTATGCTCTGCACACAGGAGATCTGGCTTCCATCCCTGGCACTGCCCACTCCCCCAGAAGCAAGCCCAGAGCCAGAAGTAGCCCCTGAGCATCGTTTGATATGATCCAAAACTGAAACAAAAGAAAATTACTCCGGTTTCACTGAGTAGGACTTACAAGACTTACACCCGAGCCTCATCATATTTTCATGCTGATTCCTCTTCAAAGCTGGAGGTTTTAGGAAATTAAAATGCATCTTATGCTGATTCCGCACATCCAGGGGGACAGAGCCACAGTGTTGGGCCACACACTCACACAGGACGTCCTGACCAAATTACCCGGGGCGTGAAAGGGATGACAGACCATGGTTTCCATTTTCATTTCTCTCACATCTGTCTGATCTCAACTCTCGGGGAGTTTTCATTGAGACTTTTTGCTCAGGCACTGTCAGGGGACAGAATTGGTGCGCGTTGCTGAGATTGAGGGGGAGGGGCGCTGGTCCCTGTCCCCCTCCTCCTGAAATGGACATCGCTGATCTCCCTCGTCTCCCCGCAGCCATCCATCTTTTTCAGGTGTCTATTTGTCTGCCCTCTAAGTACCTGCTGCTTTTATCGCAAGTTATAATAGGGTGATTTATCAATGTCATTCTCCTCAGTCCGCCATGAGCCAGCAGCCACCAGATATTAGAGACTTGCTCTGCCTCCCCGGCCTTTCACTGCACTGCCCCAGCTTAGGATGGCGTTTACCGTGCGTCACCCCAAACTTATCGAGAAGTCTGGGAGGCAGCCTGTGCCTTCAGGGGGTATTAGGTGATAGGCTCATCAACTGCATCTTTCTGAAATGAAGTATATGGCAGCCTTCTCAAATCACATTTTTTGTGGTTTTTTTTTTTTTTTTGTAATGTGTGTGTGTGTGTTTCTGATTTCTGAAGTTTTTATCAAAATCCACCTGACTCAGGTCAAGAGCATGATTGCTTCTGTCCCCTACGATGTGACTTAAGTTCTAGAGTTTCTCCCTGATAAATGAGCCTGAAGATTCACTCTCAGCCACTGTCTTTTCTCCAGTTTCCAGAAAACTACATCTTTGGAAACTCATTTCATCCTGAGCCCCAGTTATCATGGCTTGAACAGTCCTGTTCTCCTAAGTGGGCGCCTGGGGGGTGCGGGCTGAGTTCTGGGCATCGAGTCCACTGACCTACACTCCAGCTCTTGCATGCAGGGCTGTCGGGCTGGCCTGGAGTGTTGCCTTTTTGTTTGTTTGTCTTGTTTTGCTTGGGGCCGTCCCCAGAGATGTCCAGGGCTATTCCTAGATCCTTGGTTGGGTTTGCTCAGGGCAGTACTCAATGCCCATGTGGTACACGTGTTCAAGTCCTGGCCTCCCACATGTAAAGCACATGCTCTGGCCCATTGGGCCGTCTCTCCAGCTGCTGCCATTTCTGATTTGTATTTGTGCCCTGCATATTAATAAATCCAGCTTTTCCACCCCTGCCCCTTGGTTGTGTTGCTAAGTGTTCTCTACTATAGTCCACGGTTTGGGGGTGATATTCAAGTGTAGCCAGAATCAGCACCTCACAGTACGTTCCCCTTCGTGGGTGTCTTCCTACATTAAAAAAAAATACATTAACATCTATTTTACAGTTATGTTGGTATTATTACATGTATATTGAAGCATTTTTAATTTGAAAGTACATTTTTCTCTTCAGTCTTTTATCTCATTCATATATTTGCATAATATAATATATATGTATATATATATATATATATATATATATATATATCCGCGAGGCTGTGCCTAGCACCTGGTGAATAGGTTGACCCCACTTAGAAATGGAGCTTCATGGAGAACCTTCTAACTCAGATGAGGGTTTCAAAGTGTAGTTCTTTGCTAACTACATTTAGAAATTTTACTGTCATTCTCCCGTTTTCACCCACTCTTTGTAAATTTGCCCCTTGAATTTGGAATAACTTTATTTTTAGTTTATTTATTTTAGTGTTTTTGTAGTGCCAGGGATCAAACCCAGCAAGGCAAGTGCTCTACCATTGGGCCCATCCCAATCTTATAACTGTATTTTATTTATATATCTATTTATTTATATATCTATTTATTTATTTATGTACGTATAAAGTAATTCACAATATTTGATTACATTTAATATTCAAATACCAATCCTACCACCATTACACTTTCCCACCACCATGGTTTGGATATTTCCTGAACCCCAACCCCTGCCCCAAAGTGAACCGAAATAATTTATTTTGTATTATTTGTCATGAAAGACTGCTGGAAATGTTCCCAAAAAATTTCCTTAGAGGAAAGAAAGTGATGATTGTTGTATTTCACCCAGGGGCCATTAAACCTTTCTATATAAGAGATCACTAACATGTTATAACTGTATTTCTTTTTTAATTCAGTCACCGTGAGATACAGTTACAAAGCTTTCATGTTTAAGTTGCAGTCATATAGTGATCGAACATCCATCTCTCCACCAGTCCACATTTTCCACCACCAATGTCCCCAGTTCCCACCCTCAATGGAAGACAATTTCCCCCATACTTTCACTCCAATTTGGGGCATTATAGTTTGCAATACAGATACTGAGAGGCTATCATGTTTTGTCCTTTATCTACTTTCAGCACACATCTCCCATCCAGAACAATCCCTCCAACCATCATTGGCTTAGTGATCCCTTCTCTATTCCAGCTGCCTTCTCCCCAGCTCATGAGGCAGGCTTCCAACCATGGCGTAATATTCCTAACCTTTGTGTCTACTGTCCTTGGATGTTAGTCTCATATTATGTTATTTTATATTCCAAAAATGAGTGTAGTCATTCTATGTCTGTCACTCTCTTTCTGACTCATTTCACTTAGCATGATACTTTCCATGTTGATCCACTTATATGCAAAGTTCATGACTTCATCTTTCCTAACAGCTGCATAGTATTCCATTGTGTAGATGTACCACAGTTTCTTTAACCAGTCATCTGTTCTCAGGCATTTGGTTTGTTTCCAGATTCTGGCTATTGTGAACAGGGCCGCAATGAACATGCAGGTGCAGATGTCATTTCTACTGTGCTCATTTGTCTCTGTAGTATTAGATGATATCTCATTGTTTTGATGTGTATCTCCCTGTTGATTAGCAATGTAAAGCATTTTTCCCTGTGTCTTTTGGCCATTTGTATTTCTTTTTTGAAGAAGTTTCTGTTCGTTTCTTCTCCTATAACTGTATTTTTAAAAAGTGAATTTATGCCTCTAACATAAAGCAGTGTAGCTTGGCCCAGGGAGATGGCTCAGAGGAATGAGTGCACAGGCTGGAGAGATAGGACAGCAGATAGGGCACTTGCCTTGTGTGTGGCTGACCCGGGTTTGAGCCCACACATCCCATATGGTCATCCTGAGCACTGCCAGGAAAACTTCCTGAGTGAAGAGCCAGAATCACTAGATGTTGAAAAAAAAACCCACCATTAAAATGCAACCCAAAGGGGAACTTAGCATTTTCTTAGCATGCAGTGGGCCAGGGTTTAATCCCCAGCACCACATGGACCACAAAGCACCACTGGCAACAGCTGCTGAGCACTGTGCCAGAACTAATCTCTGAGCATCACCAGGTGAGGCCCTAATACAAAGCTCAACAACAACAACAAATGAAAAACCCAGCACTGGGGCCAGAGAGACATTAAAGTTAAGTTTCTTGCCTGCATGCAACTGATCTTGGTTCCCTCCATCCCCAACACTACATGTGATCTCCTGAGCATTACCAGGAATGATCCCTGAGCACAGAGCCAGGAGTAAGCCTGGAACAACAGCAGATGTGGACCCAAAATAAACAAACAAAATAACCCATCATAGCTTGTTGTTTGCTTGCTTATTTTTTCATGTGGGAAGGTTGGAATTTATTCAACACTTATAAAAACACATTACATTAACTGTAATTTTTTTAAAGAAAGAAAGAGAGAGAGAAAGAGAGAGAGGAAGGAAGGAAGGAAGGAAGGAAGGAAGGAAGGAAGGAAGGAAGGAAGGAAGGAAGGAAGGAAGGAAGGAAGGAAGGAAGGGAAAAAATTGTCATATAATCAGTTATGGAAATGATGATGCACATTGGGGGGAATGATACAGATATTTGGGGGAAAGTGTCACAATTTGAGAGAAAAGATAACGTTGGAGAGGTTGCAACGAGGGTAGGGTGTTTGCCTTAAACACATCTGACCCAACTTTGATCCCTAGCACACCATAGGGTAATAGTTTGTTGCTTTTTAAACCACAAATTTGTTTGTGTTTACAAATTCCTGTCTGGAACCCTAATTCTCCTATGAGGACGGCCTCAGGAGGCTGGGGCAGTAATTAGCTCAGCAGAGTACACCCTTCAACATGCTATTAAGGTCCTTATGAGGAAAGACGGAACCTGCTTCTCTTCCTGCTCTCTGCACAAAGGGGAACTAGCGAAAAGCCAGTCCCCGCAAGCCAGCAAACAATCTCCTCCCAAGCTGACTCTATCAGCACCTTGATCTTGGACTTGTCCAATAAACAGGTCTTGTGTGAGCCACCTAATCTCTGATAACGCAACAGAGCAGCCGTCTCCCACACTTAACCATGGCATAATGATAGTGAATTATGAAATTTTTGACTCTAATTGGACTTAAAATTTCTTTGCTCCAGAAAATCCACAAGCCACAGCCTTATTCGCTTTTTGTTGTCCTGTGGGTTAAAGAAATTATCTTCCCTGAAACACTTACCATTAAATAGAAAATGTACATGAATCCCTCGGAGAACCTGGCAAGCTACCCGTGAGGTATTGGAGTATTGGATATGCCAAAAATAGTAACAACAAGTCTCACAATGGAGACATTACTGGTGCTCGCTGGAGCAAATCGATGAGCAACGGGACAGTGCTACTGTGCTACCTCAATCCAAGTCAACAGAAATGTGTATCCATTTCCCTTTATCCTTGTGCTCCTTAACCTAAAATTTCTTGCCCACTGACAACCTTGTTAATGTTCGCATCAGTGCAGAGATTTGGGTTTATTCACTGTCCACTCGCTGACACCCAATCAGGACCTTCCTCCCAAACAAATGCACCAATCAGGCCTCCCAAGGGCGGACCTTAACAAGCTAGGGGGAGTTCATTGGACAGACCAGATCTCCCAGGTAAATGATATGGACAGATGCGAGCCTGTAGCCATTTCCCTCCAGAGCCCGCTGTCCAGCAGCACAGTGAATGGATGATGCCAGGGTAACGCTGTGTCTATTCTCACCTAGTTGGTCCCCTGGAGGCACAGGTGGCAAAGGAGTGGAGCACTCAAACCTTAGTCTTATGACTGAGGAACACAATCCTTTTACTGAATATGAATGCAAATGCTTTTTATTGAATTCCAATGCAAACGCGCTTGGCTAGTAGCTACTTCGTTCTACAATGCCTGGAGTGTGGCATTAGTGACAGAACTTCTTGGCTACTAGATCTCCTCCCCAGAACTGATGGGGTAGGGACCTGCACACAGCTAGTTCTTGAGGGACATAGGTGGGACTCTGCTGGCATTAGCTGCTTTCACACTAGTGTGGATGAAGACGGTAGAGGAGGAAGAAGAGCGAGTGGACTCAGAACCCCTTTTGCTACTGGGAGTCAGGCAGGTGGGTGAGGAAGAAGAAAAGGAGAGACCAAGAGATCAAAGATTCACTTTCAAGCCAGAAATATAGTACAGGGGTTAAGGCACTTGCCTTGCCTGTGGACGGCTCAGGTTACATCCCCAACATCACACGTGGTCCCCTGAGCACCCCCGGGAATGATCCCTCAGAGCCAGGAGTAAACTCAAAGTTCAGCCAAGCATGTGCCCTCCCAAAACAAATAAACAAAAATTATTGGATCTTCTCTCATTAGCTTCGGGAATCATTATTGGCATAAGGATCGTGGATTATGGAACTTTTGACTCTAATTTGACTTAAAATTTCTTTGCTCCAGAAAATCCACAAGCCACAGTCTCATTAGCTCCTTGTTGTCTTGTGGGTTAAAGAAATTATCTTCCCTCACAGTTTGTATTTTACTTCTACCACTCTGTATGAATTACCCCATAACTTTGCCCATTCTTTCCTCTGTGACATGGGAGTAAAAGCCTGGCCAATGGTGTTCCTCCACTAGAATCAATGACTGAACACAGTGAAGAATAAAAATAAATTCTACAGAGCGGATCATAAATAATAGTAATAAGATGTGGCTGTCTGCCATAATGCCTTTAATTACAAGTATAAAATTTGCATCTTTAAAAAAGGAGCCCTTTTTCCGCTGAGCCTGGTGTATTGAGCACTTCCTTAATGGGAATAACACTATTTCCATTGCAGAGAAGGTGAAAAGAATAGCAGCTTTTGCCCTTAAGCAGAAGCCCTTTAGGGAGGCTGTCTCCACTAATGTGTGTATTGATATACATGCATATTCCCCATTAATACTAATAGAACCAAATGCGACTGTATAAATCACCTGAATTTTGATGCAGTGCAAATCTGATGTCGGAAGATTTGAGATGAACTCATGAAGTACATTTGTCCGGGAGCTATTTCTTAATATGCCTTCATCTCATAGCAGAACTCCTCGCCTCTGACTAAAATTTTAATCAAAGGCTGTTCTTGTCATCGGGAGAAGCTCACCGATGTGATGAGGTACTTACACCCAGGTCAGATGTAAGGGCCTGTGAAAGGTGTGAAAAGAAACCAGACAGAGGAGTCTCAATGGGATTTGGTGTGAGGCCCTTGGGTTCAATTCATGGCACTGGGGAGAAAGAGAAGAGAAAGAGAGGGAAAGGGAGGCCAGAGCAATAGTACAGCAGGCAGGGCATTTGCCTTGCACGCGGCCAACCCGGGTTCAATCCTCAGCATCCCATATGGTCCCCCAAGCACAGCCAGGAGTAACCCCTGAGCAGCGCTGGGTGTGACCCAAAAAGCAAAAATAAAAAAGAGAGGGAGAGGGAAGAAAGTTAGAGAAAGACAAAGAGACAGAGAGAGAAGGAGGGAGAGGGAGAGAGGCAGGGGCAGAGGTAGAAAAGAGAGGGTAAGAGAAAGAGGAGGAAAAAAAAAAGAAGTAAAAAAGCCAGGCTAAGAGTGTGGACAGAAAAGAAATTAAAAATTAAGGAATAACCTTCTCTTTCTTTCCTTCTTTCTTTCCTTTTTCTTTCCTTCTTTCTTTCTCTTTCTTTCTCTTCTTTCTTTCTTTCTCTCTCTTTCTCTTTCTCTCTCTCTTTCTTTCTTCCCTTCTCTTTTCCTTTATTTCTCTCTTTCTTTCTTCTTTTCTTTCTTCGGGGTCACACCTGGCAGTGCTCAGACTTTACTCCTGGCTCTGCACTCAGGGATCTCTCCTGCAGGGGCTCAAGGAACCATATGGAGCTCAAGGATTGAACGCAGGTTGGCCACATGCAAGGCAAACACCTCACACACAGTAGCAGGGAGATGCTTTTTCTTGGGGCTGGAAAGATAGTAAAGGGGATAAGGCACTTACTTTGCACACAGCCAACCCAGGTTCGATTCCCAGCACAACTTATGTTTCCCCAAAGCGCCACCAAAAGGGATCCATATGAGCAGAGCCAGGCATAACCCCTGTAATGCTCAAAATAACAATGCTCAAAAAAAGAGAGACTTTTTCTTTTTGTGTGTGAAGAACCATATGCAGGGTCTGGCCAAGTCAAGTGTACATGTTCTGGGTGGTAAAAAAAAAGATGACAGAAGCTGGCGTGAGGATTCATATCTTTATGCTATGTGCTGCTGTCGCTCGCCCGGCTCTGCTGTATTGCACATCTTACCTCTCTGCCTGGAGTCTGCAGAGCATCATTTACCCCCAGTGTCTGTGTGCTGTCCTGAGAAACACATCCACTCCCCATGGCAAAAGTTTTCCAGCCACATGCCTTGCTCCTCTGTCTCGCCCAGCGCCTATCCCCTTTATCTTGCTGGTCTTCTTTTTTTGTCTTCTGACCTGGATTCTCTCAGAGTGCTTGCTCCGTAAAGACTGTCTTTCATCTTCCTCTACAATAGGCCACATAAAAATTATGGGGGCGGGGCTGGAGCGATAGCACAGTGGGTAGGGCATTTGCCTTGCACGCGGCCGACCCGGGTTCGATTCCCAGCATCTCATATGGTCCCCTGAGCACGACCAGGGGTAATTCCTGAGTGCAGAGCCAGGAGTGACTCCTGAGCATCACTGGGTGTGACTCAAAAAGAAAAAAAAATTATGGGGGCTACTCTAATAATAAAAGAAATATATCTAGGGGCTGGGTGATGTAGCTCTGAGGTAGAGCAAGCACATCCTTGAATGTATAAAGTTTGAGCTGAGTCCTAGAAAGGAAGAGGAAGAGGAGGACAAAAAGCATACACATGTGAGGTATTTTTGCCCCCCAACTCAAATTTAAGAATCAGGGGGCCAGGGATAGGGCTCAAAGGACTGGAGCATATGCCTAGAATGTACCAGGCCCTGAGTTTGATCCTGGCATGTCCTGATTCCCAACCAATGCCACGTGTAGTCCTGGTGGTCCCCACCACTACTAGGGAGGACTCCCCCTTGCTCCCAAAAATAAGCATCAGATAGAAAAATGTAGCTGTGGGTTAATATGGACATAGCCTTGGTATAGTAGTGGACTACATAGCCTTGGCATTATGTTGCACCCTGCTCCCCCTGGGAAGTTGGAATGTTCTGGGTGATTCCATGAGTGTTCCCACAGGGCATGGCAAGCATTGTGAGGACCCCATTTCTGATAAAGAAAAAAGACTGGTTGAAAATGCTGCAGAAATAGCATCTCCGATCTCTCTCTGCACCAGTTGGAACTCATTGGACTTCTTCACTCCTCTCACAAATTGCAGGCATAGTGAAACCCACCTCTGCTTGAATCAGTGTTTCAACCCAAGAGAACTGGATCCCCACTAACTCTGGGAAGCCCTTGAGGAATATTGGGGTCAACAGAACATTGCAGAATGAGTCTGTCTGCTCCTTATCATGGATTAAACCCCAGGGAATGCTGGCATAAAATTAGCCTTTAATTAATGGTAGCTGAGGATTAGTGGAAAACAGATTGACTTGCCTTCTATCTTCAAAGCAGACTCTAAATTGAGGTGCCATTTTTAAAATGAGATACTTCTATACTGGTTGTTAAGATGTAGCGCTCTGTTTAGAACATCAGAAGCTCCTTTCCAGAAGGCAAACATTCTCCATGAGTGAAAGAATTCTTTATCAGCTAGGATCCAACTCCTACCCCATCACATCAGAAGGAAGTGCAATTAGATAGACCACGAATCTCTGACTCAATGGGGCATCTGACCCTCATGGGCTCATCAGATTGTGGCTATTAGACTAAGGAGAAAATAGAAGTGCACTACCCATTGCCATAAATTAATTAATTAATTAATTAATTAATAAAAGTCACCGTCACTGTCATCCCCTTGTTCATCGATTTGTTCGAGTGGGCACCAGTAACATCTCTCATTGAGAGACTTATTGTTACTGTTTTTGGCATATCCGATACTCCACGGGTAGCTTGCCAGGCTCTGCCGTGCGGGCATGATACTCTCGGTAGCTTGCCGGGCTCTCTGAGAGGGGCGGAAGAATCGAACATGGGTCAGCCGCATGAGAGGCCCTACCCGATGTGCTATCGCTCCAGCCCTAAATAAAAAAGTAAATATTTATTTAGCCCTAAATAAATAAGTGAATTAATTAATTAAAATTTCATTCACTCAATAGTTTTATGCAGTTTCTCAACCTGTTTCCAACAATGGTTCCTTCTGATCTTTCCTTCCTGAACTCACCACCACTGTCCTACTAGACTCATGCTATAGACCCCCCCACACACACACACTTATGTGATTCCTGTGCCCCCTGGAGTATCCTAGGTGCCACACAGAGTCATACAGCCTCTGGGTTAGTGCGCATATGCCCTGGACCAGGCCCTGGGTTATGGATGAACACAAAGAGAAGACAAGGTGCTGTCCTTCGGGATAATCCTGGCCAGGTAAGAAAAACCTCCGGAAAGGGCTGGATATTATGGACATGATATAGTTTATCTCACGCAGTCCTAAGTATAACTCTCATCTCTCATCGGTAGGGAAGAACACCCTCTATTTTATAGTCATTTTATAGCTGCGCCCCTGAGAATGTAAAGTAACTTCCCCAAGGTCAGACAGAATGAGAATGAATTATAAATCCAGAGCTGAAGACATAGCACAGGGATTGAGGAAGTTGCTTCCCACGCAGCCAAGCCTGGTCCCCTGACACTTCCAGACACTGTCTTTGAGCACGGAACCAGGAGTAAGCCTTGAGCACCACTGTGTGTGGCCCCCAAACAAAACAAAAAATTAGAAGTCCACTGCCCCCTTCCCCAAGCCCCGTATCTGACAGTGCTCACAGCACTGCATCAATGTGAAACAGTGACATCTCCATGGCCAAATGGTATCGCATCCTCAACAGCGGCCACTATGACACTGAAAGTGTTGCTCGAAGACCTTACAGTGATGGTGGAACCCACATTGCTTCTCTGGCAGTGCTGCAGAATGGGGAAGGCTAGGAGGGAGGTGGCCCGCAGCAGGACTTGCTGTCCCATTCACTCTCGAGCAGTGGGGAGCAGCTCTCAGCCATACCTGAACGAGACGGAGGAATGTCTGCAGGCTCCAGGGGAAGAAGCTTCCACTGACCCGTGAACCAACCCACGTCACTCGGGAGTCGCTCTAATGCCTCCTGGAGGATATATATGAGGCAGGGTCTGGAATTCCTGGGTTATGACGAGAGAGTGCCCAGGCCCGGGGCAAGCCAGGAAGAAGAGACGCAGCCTCTGCAGCCCCTGCCTCCGGACCAAATGTGAAGGTAGGAGCAGAGCAGTGAGCACTAGGTTCAGCCACAGGGGCCACCTCTGATGCTGAGAATGTAAATGTGGAAAGAATCCAGAGCTGGTGACCTAGCAGCAACATCAGGCCCTCGAGAATGGGACATTAAATGTATCCAGCCAACGGTTATTGAGAAAAGACGGGTCTACAGAAGTGTTGTCAACCTGTAAGTCCAAGGTACTTGGGAAGTGACACGTGTCAGTGGCCACTCTGAGTTCCTATAGACTGTCTGGAATCCTGAGCTGTTGCTCATCATGGGGGTGGTTATAGTCTTGCTATCATATACCTGGAGATTTGATGATGGGTGATGCTGGTGGCATTAGGTAATAGAGAGGACGGGAGTGTGTTGTATTTCAAGCATGCCAGAGCCGGCATTCCAGAAGGCCACCTCTCCCCGAGGGTTCCAGGGAGGTGGCTGGGGACTGTGTGCAGACACGTCCTTGCAGATGACCTCATTCAATGCTCCTTAACGTCTGCACAGGGATGTAACCTGCTCCCCATCACAGACATGACAAAGTCTAGAAGAGGTGGCCTTTCTTTTCTTTCATTTTGTTCTCTTTGGGTCACATCTGGTGATACTCAGGGGTTACTCCTGGCTTTGCACTCAGGAATTACTCCTGGTGGTGCTCAGGGGACCATAGTATGCCAGGGATTAACCCAGGTCAGGAGTGTGCAAGGCAAATACCCAGCCCGATATACTATTGTTCCAGCCCTGAGAGATGGCCGTTCATCCAAGTTCCTGCGACTGGGAGAGAGTATCAGAATGGGGACTAAATGCTTCACATCACAAGCTAGTTTCTTTGCTTGCACGTGAACTTAGGGAACCACGGAGAAACCATCGGGGGCCACCAGGTGGGGACTCAGGGACACTGCCAGTCTCTCTGCTCTAACCTCCTCCTGACCCCAATGCCTACTACACTTGTTTGGTCTTTTACCAAAAAAAGAAAGAGCAGTGGCTAGAGTGTCCTGTCGATAGAAGGTTCTAGAAAGCTTTCAGTTAGAGTGAGCTAAGTTTCCTATTAAACTTGAATGTCTTTCAGCCACCTTCAAGGACTTATCAAATATTCTACTGAAACTTGAAGGGGGTTGGTGGGGGGACGTCTTTCACATTCCTGGCACACTCTGATGAGAGTGAGGGACCTCTCCACAGAGTATCACAAAAATGGCCTCACAAGGTAAATTCTTCATCCAATATTCAACTTCAGGGATGCCTTCTATGAACCCTCAGAATAAGGGTCCCTGTTCTTGGAGTCTAGAAAACAAATGAATATTCATAAAAAATTGAATAGCAAATTCAATTTTTAAAAAGGGGGACTGAGGGGGTGGGGAGGGTGGCTAGAGAGATAGTACAGCAGGTAGAGTGCTTGCCTTGCATGCAGCCAAACTGGGTTCAATTCCCAGCATCCCATATGGTCCCCCAAGCACCACCAGGAGTAATTCCCAAGTGCAGAGCCCGGAGTAATCCCTTATCATCACCAGGTGTCCCACCCCCCCCAAAAAAAAATAGGGGAATTGAGGCTAAAGTGATAGTGCATAGAAGGTCAGGCACTTACTTTATCCCTAGTTGACCCTGGCTCACATCCCCAGCCCCAAAAGTGGTTTCCAAAGCACTGCAAAAAGTTACCCCTGAGCACAGAGCCAGAAGTAGCCCACAAGCATTTTTGGTGTTGCCCAAATGCACTCCCCAACCTCCCCAAAGAGAAAAGATTATTTCTATTATAATTTAATCTGAATGTAGTTGCCAGAGAAGCCTAGGATTTTCTGGAAAAGGGAATGTGTTTGTGTGTGCATTTTGTGCGTGTGCATGTGCGTGCGTGTGTGTGTGTGTGTGTATGTCTGTGTCTGTGTGTGCGTGTGTTAAGGAATTGGGAGGAAAGACTAGGGAGGGGTGACTCCTCTGGCTTCTCAAGCAAGTCACTACTGCATCCCAGGCAATCAATGGCCCATCCAGAAGTCAAATATTGCATTAGAGGCCGTGTTCGCTCCAGGATCTTGTCATTTTCTTCCATCTGAACGTGCTTTGAGACTCTGAATGTTCTCCTCAGCAGATTCCTTTTCATCATCTGCAACCCTAAAACTTGCAAACCGCTGTCAAGGCCCCTCCATAAAGCATCTCCAGCAGGCATTGGAAGCGTACAGTTTATTCCCTCCCTTGCTCTTTTGATTTACTAAGGTTCTGAGCCATTATTTTCTAAAGCTAAATGTTTCCTAGCCTTTTATGTCTCTGATTTGATCGCTATGATAACCTGCTCCCCAGAGTACAAAACTGGAGATGATGAATAGAAGTCTGTTCATCATTAGCCAGGGCAGCAAACAGTGCCTTGGAAATTCAGAAAGTTGATAATGGCAAATTTTGTTTTTTACACCATTACTTTCTTGACAGCTCTGTCACTCCACACCAAGTGCTGTACATTCTGGCTGCTGTTTCTCAAACGAGAGTATCCATTGCTCATGACACTGGCTGAGCCTTACTTCTGGTCGGTGCAATTGGTCATTGATTGAAGCTCATGGTGCATGGATTTAGAAATGAAGTTTAGCAATAAGCATGCTGAGATGAGTCTAATGGCCGTCTGTCCCTCATGTCTCCCATACTGATAAATAAGATTCATTACTAAGTGCAGCTCAGCAAAAAAAGTAGTTAAGTTCTTGGACACTAGAGGAAATCCAGGCCGGGTTGGGTCTTGGATTCATCAACTAGATGGATCCATTGCTAGATGACTGTTGACACGTTCCTTCATCTCTCCGTGCTTTGTTCTCTGTAAAATGAGATTCAAACTTATGTCACTTCCATAGACCTGTTTTCAGAACTGAGATGGTGCCGGGAAAGCCCTTAGCACTATTAGCTATTATATAACACATTCATAGACAGATGATTCAGCTATTTTATGTATGTACTGCAGAGGAAATACATATAATATCCTAATTACATGTTACCTCTTGGATAGTGATGTTCCCCAACTCTGTTCTTCTGCCAGGATCCCCTCTCCAGCATTATTTGCGCTTAAATACACACGTTCCAAGATGTACTGGGATGCTCATGGAGCAGCCTCCCAGCAGTGAGACAGCAGAGAATTCTTGCAGAGATGCAGGGAGAAGGCTGGTTTGTCACCAGGGACAGGGACAGTGCCTGGACCATTTGCTCTTTTGTGAAGATGTGAGCCCGAGAGAGACAGATGTGTTTCTGCTGAACTGAGCCGAAGGAACCAGAGGAGGTCTCATCCTGCTGGCTTGACCTTGGCCCCTTGTGCACCTGTGCCCCGAGGTTCATCGCCAGAACATTCCAGAGAAAGAGGCGGATCAGTTCCAGCAAGAGTCAGAGATACCAGGTTCATCAGCTATCACTGTGGGGCCACCTGTCACCTCTCTGCTGTGGGATCGGAGGCCCCAGTGAGCACTCAGACAGGTTTTCTGGAAAAGTCTGGTGGCCTTGCTGTATTTTTTTCTTTCAATCTTGAAGAGCGTTTGTGCCTGAAGCTACCTGTTTTGTTCCAACTGAAATTCATAGCCAGAGAGACAGTACAGTGAGGAGGGCACGTTCATTGCATGCAGCTGAGCCGGGTTCTACCCTGGCACTTGTGTATTTAAGCGCAGGGCACCTGCCTGCAGGGAAGACGCCATGAGTCTGATTCCTGCCGCATCCCACATCTTACGTGCCAAGTGCAATCCCAGCAGCACTGCTTTTTGGCAGCCAAATCAATCTTTTTCCTTTTCTTTTGGTTTTTGGTGCTTAAGGATCACTCTGAGCAGTGCTCAGAGGACTGTAGGAGGTGCTCAGGGGACCATATCTGGTGCCGGAAATTGAGTCCAAATCAGCCACATGCAAGGCAAAGAGCCCTATTCACTATACTATTCTCTAACCTTCAGGTCACTCTTTGATCTTCACCCATCCCCCACTTTCTGTGATGCTGGGAAATGAATTCAGGAGTTCTTACATGCAAGGCAACTGTTCTCCCACTAAACAACAGGCACACACACACACACACACAATCACTGTATCACTGTCATGCCATTGCCCATCGATTTGCTCGAGCGGGCACCAGTAACTTCTCTTTTGTGAGACTTGTTGTTACTGTTTTTGACATATTGAATACAGCACAGGTAGCTTGCCAGGCACACACACACACACACACACACACACACACACACACACACACACACACACACACACATACACATACACACACATACACACACACACACACACACACACACACACCAGCACCAGGACTGCTATTTGGGATCCCTGGTATGACAATGAAGTGTGTGCAAGCACCAGAACTAAACAGATGAGGAAGAAGGGAACATACATGACAAAGATAGGAAAGGTAGCTCAGTGCATTGCATGCAAAAGGTCTGGTTCAATCCGCAGATCTGCATGGTTCCCCAATCACTGCCAGAAGTGCACCTCAAGCACAGAGCTGGGAGGGGAGTTGCCCCCAAACTAAACACCACTGGTTATAACCCCACAGCAAAACAAAACAAACAAAGAGCTAGAACAATACCATAAGGTCCCCGAAGCCCCACAAGGAATAATCTCTCAGCAAAGAGATTCCCCAAAACAAAGAAAGTTAATTAATGAAACAAAGAAATAAAATTAATAGGGGCAGGAGAGATAGCATGGGGATAGGGCTGTGCTGTGCAAAACAGCTTGATCCCTGGCACCATATGCATCGCCAGGTGTGCCTTTGGTAGCCCCCACGCACCTCCATGGTAGCCATGGGGATCCCCAGCAACGTGGACCCAAACAGCACCTAATCCTTGAACCCTCATACCAAGCTATCAGTCCCCAGTCAGCCAAATGTTGTTGAGAGTGACCCCAGGTCCCCTCAAAATAAATGAATACGTAAACACATAAATCACTTTTTGGAACAATGCTAAGATGCTTCCTGAAAGGTTCGCACCAACACCCCCAACCAAAGGAAATCTGTGAAAAATCCTGAGCCCTTGTTCCCAGGCTGACAGCAGCCACCTCCCCCCTGCACCGCACCCCCATCCCAGCCCACAAGTCCCCTCATTTGCAAAACAGATTCAGGGCTGAGAGCAGAGGAGCGTCAAGAGAGCACAGAATACTCTGCTTAAAAGTCAAGCACTTTTGAGAACATCTGCTTGAAATTCTGCGCTCCTGATTGAAAGGAAAAACAAATGCGGCTGCCAAACACCAGTGGCAAAGCGGAGCGGCTAAGGAGAAAAGAACTAGTGACAAACAACTAGTTAGCATGTCCCCCAGATGGTCATGAGAGGCGGCCACAGGAAAAAAAAATAACCCAACCCATGCAGATTTCTGAGGTCTTTGCTGAGAGTTGTTGTCTTATGCTCTGGTAGGTAAAAGATAGAGCTGTTTCTTTTGCCATCAGATGTCATCAGTCCTTGAGTCTCATCTTGAATAGAAACTCCCTTTTTGTTGTTGTTTCCGTCACCACACTGCTGCCCACACATATTTAACTTTTGCAACACAAAGCTCCCTGAGGTCTCTCCCTGGAGTAGCTCAGTAGTGAAAGCATCAGCCTTGCCAGCACCAGGTCGAGAGTTTGATCCCTGGCACTGCCCACATGTGCCCATCAAAGTCCACAGTGTAACTCAGGGCTGGAGAGATAGGACAGCAGGCGGGGCATTTGCCTTGCATGCAGTCGACTCAGGTTTGATCCCAGGCATCCCCAGGACTAATTCCTGAGTATAGAGCCAGGAGTAACCCCTGAACATCGCTGGGTGTGACCCCAAAAGAGCAAAGAAACAAAGCAACAACAAAAATAAAACCACAAGTGTATAATTCCTGTTATGGCAACTGCAGCAGCAATAAAGGGAAGGCTGAAGGGGAACTTGACGATAGTTTGAACTCAGGAGAGGGAATGGTGGGAAGCAGATGGTGCTAATATTCCTGCCTGTGCTCTAGAACTTGAGCCTTGATCTGAAAGCCAAAAGGAAGAAAACTGATATGCTTGAGCACATGATCAGATTGATAACTTAGAAACCACTTCAGCAGAATGGGAAAAGGGACAGAGAAGCAAAGTTTGAGTAAGGGTCTTAAGTCAGAGTCAAGCTAAATAATATGCCTTAAGAGATAGTACTGAGGGTAGAGCACTTGTCTTGTATGCAGCCAACCTAGGCTCAATCCCTGGCTTCCCTTATGGTCCCCTGAGCCCTGCCAAAAGTGATCCCTGAGTGCAAAGCCAGGAGTAAGCTCTGAGCAAAGCCTGCTGTGGTTCCAAAATGAAAGAAAAAAAAAAAAACCTAAATGCAGAGAAGGGGTCCAGAGAGATTGTGCAGGAGTTAAGGTGCTTAACTTGCATGCAGCTGACCCTCAATCCATCCTGGGCACCACTACTGGTCCCCTGAGCACCACCAGGTGTGACCCCAGAGAACTGCCAGAAGTAGCTCATGAGCATTGATGAATGTGGCCCAAACACAAAAGAAAAAGTGAGAAGAAGGAAGGAATGGCCCAATAACAGAATAAAAAATAGAGAAGGAAGTTTCTATTTGTAAAAGAAGTAGACAATGCCTCCATTAAAACGGACCCTGAGGCTGCTTTATTGAAGTCGTGGTGAACAGTAGGGTAAAGAGAACAGCTGCAAGGATGAGAGGAGGAAATGGAGCTTCTCAGTCACCACCAAGACTCAGATTTAGTGTCACCTTTGCCAGCCGGATTCCTGGAGAATCAAGCTGGTGCCAGTGTCCAGGCGCAAGGGAGGTAGGTAGTGAATCAATTTCGTCCTAGGCAGCAGGAGTGGTTTTAAGATAAGGTGCTCAGAAAAGGCTCACTCAAACCTTTCCCTATTAAATTAGATGAGGTGAACTCTTTTTTTTTTTCCGTTTTTATATTGTTTATTTTCATAAAGTAGTTCACAATAATTCATTACAGATAATAGTCAAACACCAATTCCACCACTGAGCATCTTCCCACTACAGTAAGAGGGACGTGTGTGAAGGCTGTTGCATTTCATTCTGGAGCCATTTAAGCCCATATATAAGAGAATACAAGCAAGTATGTTAAAACCAAACAAACATGTGCTCCTTTAGCTACATCAGTGGGCTAGAGTATAAGAGGTCCACACTCTCCAGGATATTCTGTGTCACTCTCTTCCAGGAGCTTTAGTTTATAGTCTCTGGATCTTGGTCATTGATGAGATTGCATGGTGCAGTTTGTGGGTGTGACTGCCAAGCTACTGGAAAACTGGGGACCTGGGGGGAGGATGCCCAGTCCCAATCCAAGCAGGTTTGGAGATTTCAGTCACAGGTTCCCGCATACCTGAGTTTTTCTGTTGGTTCCCTCTTGGGTGAGGCTCATCCAAGTGTGTGGAGAATGGCCTTAAGCATGGCGGCGGTTGGGTTCTGGAGGTTTTCGGCTGCCAAGGTGCTGCTTGGGGCAGAGAGAAAAACTCAACCTGCCCCCTCCAAGCTGCCCCAGTGAAGACAGCCTGGCTCAGGGTCAGAGATGAGGAGAATTCTTGTTCCGTGTTGGGCAAATCATGGTATTGTTAGCACGAAAGCAGATTTTCTTGTGCTGGTGGGTTCTTGAGAATTGTACGAAAGATTTGCATAAAAAACTCAGTAGGTGAGAAGTTAGAGTTTATTATACAGATCAAGGAAGAAGGGTCCGAGTCCCTCCCCAGTTGTCCAGGACTTTTTTTTTTTTCACTTATGAACAATGTCACCAGTCCAGTCCCTGATATTGCCCATGAATGACTTCCCTCTCCGGTCCCTCACAGTCTACTGGCCTCCAGTGAGTGATGGCCTGGTCCTGTCCCACACTGCCCCATCCCATGAATAACTTCCCCATCTTGTCCCTACTCCGCTCTCTCTATCCCGTGTATGCTTTCCTTGTCTTCAACCACGCGCGCATAGCTGAGAGCCCATTCTCAGTAACCTAGGCATTCGAGCCCTATCTGAACCTGAGCTTTCCTGGGCATCTTTCTTGGGCCTGTATTCTGCCCTTGACTGGCCCAGAGTGGCCCGCCTATATTGGACCTGGTGTCTGGGCACGCCCGCCCTACATAATCCTGGGAGAGAGGAGAGGCTCCAGAGCATGTACTCAGGGAGAGAGAGATGGGGCTAGGGGCTTCCTTTAACCTGCTGCCAAATCCCACCCCCAGCCATCCCAATCTACATTCTGATTGGCTACCTATTCCATGGGCAGAGATTTTAAGTGACCTGACTAAATTCACCTGGCGCTCCACATATCTGCTCCTGCTGTATCATATCATCGGGGAATACAGAGGTCATCTGTATATTTAGAGGAATAATCAATGCCAGATTCTGGGTGTGAGTTTGGTAAGGAGAGGAGTGGGAGAAAGACAGCAAGAAATCAACATACAATTCATTGACGGGCCTGAAAGATTGTACGACTCCAGCGGATTAGGTGCTTGCCTTGCAAACAACCCACCCGGGTTCGATCCCTGGCACCACAAATGGTCCTCTAAGCCCTGACAGAGTGCCAGAACTACTCTGGGTATGACCCAAAAACAAACAAAAGAAGTGGTAATTACCATCAAGGATATAAATGAGGTCCAGCCGGAAAAGGATGAGATAGACTGACTGCAGAAACGTTGTTATAAAATGTGTGTTTTAAACTGCAGGTTCAAGGCTGAGGTGATAGTATAGTGGGTAGAACAGTTACCTTGCATACAACGGATCTCAATTTGATCTCTGACATCCCATATGGTCTCCCAAGTACTACCAAGAGTGATTCCTGCGTGCAGAGCCAGGAGTAACCCCTGAGCACCACTGGGTGCAACGCCCCCTCCAAAAATAAAAATGAAAAAAAAAGAACAAAAACACCGTGCAGGGTAAAGTTTAGCTGAGTCAAGGGAGCCCAGGGGATAGATGTGGAAGAAGACAAAGAAGTTAACAGAGCAGAGGATCAGCGTGGAGCACCAGGCAGGCAAGCCAGAGCCTTCTGGGAGAGGGAAAAGCAAGAGCAGTAACTAACCAAGGCAAATGAATCCATATCAAACCTACACATGGATTAGACAATATTGAGCTCACTTCCTCGAAGCACATGAAAACACCCGCAAGAACTCCCATGAGGAAGTCAGATGTACTTGTTATTGCTGTGTCATTACCAATGCCATTGGCAGCAGTGGTCACAGTAGCTGCAGTGCCTGGCTGAGGAGAGCATGTCTTAAAAAAGTTAGAAATAATTTGTTAGGGGCTAAAGTGATAGAGGGTAGGGTGCCTTCCTGCACACAACCGACCCTGGTTCAATCCCTGGCACAACCCGTGGTCCTGGTAGGAGTGATCTCTGAATGCATAGACATGACTAAGCCCAGAGCACCACCAGGTATGCTACCCCAGAAAAATTTTAAAAACACAAATAATGGTTCAGTCTCTGAAGTTGGAGAAGTGCAAAGATAATCTGTGATAACCCTTTACTCAGAACTACAGCAGTCCTTTCTCTGAGCTGGCTTCTGAAAAAATGGCCAATAGATTCTCTACCCAGTCAACTATTTCTATGTAGTTTGCTTGTAAAACAAAATCCATCTCTCTTTTTTTTTTCCGCCCAGTGATGTGAATTTAATTTATTCTCATTTATTAAAGCTACTTTCTGGGACTTGGAAATGCTTTCTAAGTGTTCATTCCACTTTTGCATTCACAATCTATTTCATTCAACACGCCTTAGTGCAGATTGAATTGCTTGCTAAATTTGAAAGAGATCAATAAATAGAAGCAAAACTACAGGAGGTCATTTAATTTTTTTTTTATTAAGAGACACAATAAATCTGAGCCTATTTTCTTCAAATAAATCAGCTGGAAATAAAAAGTTGCTTTGGGGCAATTTACGAGGTTAAATCTAAAAATAAAATTTTACTTTCATTTGTGGCTGGCATTTACATGACAAAGCTTTCACAGAGCTTCCATAGTGCTGAATTGATGGTCCCCATTTGCACAAATATCTTTTTTAGAGCTGTATATAAAGTGAGGGACTAGATTTGAAACACAATAGAGTAAAACAGTACAGCAAACAGAGAGAATGCTGGGGCTGGAGCGATAGCACAGCGGGTAGGGCTTTTGCCTTGCATGTGACCCGGTTCGATTCCCAGCATCCCATATGGTCCCCTGAGCATCGCCAGGAGTAATTTCTGAGTGCATGAGCCAGGAGTAACCCCTGTGCAACGCTGGGTATGACCCAAAAAGCAAGGAAAAAAAAAAAAACAGAGAGAATGCTTCATTTTCTTAGAATTTACCTAAGGTAAATTACCTTTAAGATCAATTTTGGTGGGATTCCTGTGGCCCCAATCCTGGTGCTCTGGGTGTGAAAGGTGATTAATTGGTTAATTATCATTTCAAAGGGCAGTGCTAACAGCGGCAGGCCCTGCCTTCCCTTCCCTTCTCTGGACACTTCCAAAGTTCCCTCTCCCGCAGTGCGGCCCCACCTCTCACCCTGTCCCTACCCACGAGTGAGTGTTCCTCACTTTCCTTCATCCCCTTTGATCATCCTCTTCCTTTCTCACTTTCTTCCGCTCCCTCACTACCTGACCTGGAAAAATGCCAGTCTTCCTTTCCACCTTTTTAGAATCTTTTTATTTGTACTCATCTCAAATTCTAAAGCAAAATAGCTTGATTTTTCACTCAATTTAGGATCTCTCTTACTCATGGAGAGCACCGAGATCTTGTTTTTCCTCCTCTGCACCCAGGGGGCTACTCTAGCCAACAGACTTGTCCTCGATGCAGGAGGTGCTTGGGCTACTGAGGAAGGGAAAATCTGTGCATGTAACCAACGACTTGGATTTGGTGCTACTCCCAGCTCTGTGCTCGGAAGTCGCTGCCAGCAGTGCTCAGGGAACATGCCAACGTTGAGGATTGCAGGAGCAAAACAGGAGTTCAGCCCTTGGAGCTACCTATCTCTCTGGCCCAGCCATTTGAATCTCCTCCCCCCAACACACACACACACACACACAAACACACACACACACACACACACACACACATATAAATCAGTATCAATCAGTATCAGTCTATTACTCTATTATATATAGCCTGGCACCATGAAACTCACAAATTTTTCTCCATGCCTACATAAAAGTAGAAACACATGGTAAGCGAGTCAAGCAATCCCTTAGCTAGGGAAGATGCCAGCCAGCACGAAGTGGGTGCCACAACTCCGTTCAGCTTCCCAACGCAGAAAGGCATACAGGCTATGCCTCCAGGGAAGAGGCACCCTGGACACGTGACCCTGCATGTGTTTTGACTTGCTTGGGTGCCCCCCCACGCAGCGTTGCTGAGATCTTGAACCATGGGGAGTTGCATCTGATTCCAGGGAAAACCTGCCACTGGTTTTTCAAGTTAAAATTCACAAGCAGGAACCAGAGGAATAGTACAAAAGGGAGAGCGCTTGCCTTTCACTTGGCTCACTATGGTTTGATCCCTTGCACCCCCAAATGACCCGCTGAGCACAGCCAGGGTCCAAGATAAGCCCTAGAGCACCAGAGTGTCCTAAAACTACAATAGCAAAACCCGAAGCAATGTGATGGTGACTCTGTAAGTAATGATACATTATCCCCCACGTAGGAACTGTTGAAAACACATATAAACTCATTTTGCTTCCATGAGCTTATAAATGAGCTGATGACAGGCAAAAGCTTGTGCATCTCAGGTCTTTCTCCTTTGTCCCTGAGGCTTGTTTGCTCCCCAGATCCATGTACTAAGGGACTCCTGAGAACGGAAGCTTTTCTCATGATTAGATCACGGGGCTGGAGGGTTCTGGGTCCAAGTTTGCCTGAGCCATGTTTATCTGACCCTTTGTTCCTTTTATCCTTATCTAAATAATGAGGATAATAGCACACACTTTGCATGCAAATTTATTCCCACATGAAAGGCAACTCAATGTTATTAAATGTTTTCATCATCTTCAAATAGTACAAGTGTTCTGGGCATGGCCAAGGCAAGACCTGGGTGATGCCAAGCAGGCCGAAGAGGTACTTTTCAAATTTCTGGAGGAACCGCTACGCACGGTGATGAAAGCATAGGTGCACAGCAAGTTGGCCTCTCTGGACTCAAGTCTCAGCATTGCTACTAACTAGCTGTCTCAATTCCCCAAATGTGAAATGGGGAATATTGCAGTAACCCCTCATTGGACTGTAATTAATATTACACAGATTAGGGCTGGAGAAATAGTACAGCAGGTAAGGCAATTGCCTTGCACACGGTCAGCTTCAGTTTGATCCCCAGTACCACATGGTCCCTGGAGCTCTGCCATGAGTAATCCCTGAGCACAAAGCCAGGAATAAATCCTGAGCACTGGGTGTGACCAGGTATGTCACTACCCCCCAAAAATAAATTGCACAAGTTAATATTTATGACACTCTTAATAGTACTTTCCATGTCAAAGTGCTATGGGAATAAGAATTCAGCATTTCTCATTATAAGCTGACCTTTATCTAATATGATACAATTCCTGTCATCATCACAGAGGTGAATTCAAGCAAAGAACTGATGGAATGAAGATGGTGACTTAAGTATTCATCAACTGCTGGTCTTCCAGCTCTTACTTCTCTACCTCCTTAAAAAAAAAGTTTATTCCTGCAACTTATACATTTTAAATGTCTAAAATGTAATACCTAAAATTGAATTATAACTTATAAGCTTATTTTTGTTATTAGAAGGTAGAAAAGATGAAACATGATAAGATGAGGGTTGACTGTAATTGCCAAAAATATTGCAGGATTTGATTTGAAAAAATAGACCTTACCTACCTTATTGAATAAAGCATGACAAAAAAAGAGAGAAATTACATACAAAACTGATGTGTAGATTTACCAAATATCTCACCCAAATTTTTGATGGACCCTTCCCCAACAACGGTCAACTTGCACTTAGAAAAGATCAACTTCAACAATCTATCCAGCTGTTTGAAATTAAGAATACTGAGAGAGAGAGAGAGAGAGAGAGAGAGAGAGAAAGAGAGAGAGAGAGAGAGAGAGAGAGAGAGAAGTAAAGTGCTTGCCATAGAGGCAGGTTGGGGGATGGTAGGGGCTGATGGGAGGGACCCTGGGGACACTGGTGCTGGGAAACGTGCCCTGGTGGAGGAATGGGTGTTGGAACACTGTATGACTGAAACCTAAGCATGAACAGCTTTGTAAGGGTCTATCTCACAGTGTTTCAATTAAAAAAAATCTATTTAAAAAGAATATTTGTCCCAATATCATCTAAAAGTACCAAGGTTTTCTAGAATTGTGGGTGTGATAGGGAAAGCTTGTAAGCAGTACGAGACTAAGTTCTGATGATAACAAAAGAGGCTTCCCCAAACCACAGCCATTTACATGAGACATTCCTAAACTCATTTGGCCTGCCACCCCATTTTCAGAGAAAGAAAAATTCATCAGTGCACCCCTAAAACTCTACTTTCCTGAAGAAAACCAAAAGTGCCCTTGCATGTGCCAAAGAGATTGTACAAGGGCGAGTCATTTGCGTTGCACAGGGCCAACCCTAGTTCCATCCATGGCACTGCTAACAGTTCCCCTGAGCGAGGCTAAGAGGTGATTCCTGAGCGCAGAGACAGGAGGGAGCCCAGAGTACAGCCAGGTGTGGCTCCCAAACTAAACAGAAAGTTCCCTGGACTTCGGGCTGGGTGATAGAGATGCTTTCCTCCTTGCTTAGTGGTCAGAAGTAATTTTACTAAAATATTTCCTAGCGCAATTACAAAGACAAGTCCCCCTGAAGTAAATTGTCTTAAGAAAAAATATCTATGAAGATACTAAAATTGATACCACATTGCAGATGATTGATCCCAGTAAGATCCCTGGTTTCCCCATGTGGTCCCTGAATGATCTTTGAGCACAGAGACAGGAATCAATTTTGAGCATATTTTATGTGTAGCCCAATGCCTGCCCCTCAAGAAAAAGAAAAAAAAAAACTGGGCATGTATTCAGATGATCCAGAACGGTCCAATATTCCCTCTTCCTTCCAGATGGTTGAAAGGAACACTCTCAGGGGCTGGAGAAATAGGATAGGAAGTAAGGGTTACATGCTGCGAACCCCCTTTTGGTCCCCAGCAATCCATATGATACACTTGCACTGCCGGGGATCATTTGTGAGCACAAAAGGGAGGGAAGGAAGGGGGGGAGAGAGGGAGGAAGGGAGGGAGGAGGGCAGAGAGGGAGGAGTGGAGGAAGGTAGAAGGGAGGGAGGGAGGAGGGCAGGAGGGAGGAGGGGAGGGAGGTAGAAGGGAGGGAAGGAGAAGGGCATGGAGGGAAAGGGGGAGGGAGGGAGAAGAAGGAA
Organism: Sorex araneus; assembly: GCF_027595985.1. Lineage (NCBI taxonomy): Eukaryota > Metazoa > Chordata > Mammalia > Eulipotyphla > Soricidae > Sorex > Sorex araneus. The sequence goes on from NC_073305.1 coordinate 174,937,180, forward strand.
GGGAGGGAAGAGGGGAGGGAGGTAGAAGGGAAGGAGGGAGGAGGGCAGGGAAGTAAAAGGGAAGGAGGGAGGAGGGCAGGGAAGTAAAAGGGAAAGAGGAAGGAGGGCAGGGAAGTAAAAGGGAAGGAGGGAGGAGGGAAGGGAAGTAAAAGGGAGGAAGGAAGGAAGGAAGGAAGGAAGGAAGGAAGGAAGGAAGGAAGGAAGGAAGGAAGGAAGGAAGGAAGGAAGGAAGGAAGGAAGGAAGGAAGGAGGGGGAGGGAGGGAGGGAGGGAGGGAAGGGAGGAAGGAGGGAAGGAGGGAAGGAGGGAAGGAAGGAAGGAAGGAAGGAAGGAAGGAAGGAAGGAAGGAAGGAAGGAAGGAAGGAAGGAAGGAAGGAAGGAAGGAAGGAAGGAAAGAGGGGAAGAAGGGAAAGGAGGGAGAGAGGGAAAGGAGGGAGGGAGGGATGGAGGGAGGGACAGAGGGAGGAAGGAAGGAAGGAAGGAAGGAAGGAAGGAAGGAAGGAAGGAAGGAAGGAAGGAAGGAAGGAAGGAAGGAAGGAAGGAAGGAAAGAAGGAAGGAAGAAGAGAGGGAGAGAGGGAGGGAGGGAGGGAGGGAGGGAGGGAGGGAGGGAGGGAGGGAGGGAGGGAGGGAGGGAGGGAGGAAGACTCTTTATATACCCAAGAGCCATTGAGGGCTAGTGGTTGGGGGAGGGAAGCAAGCAAGAAGAAATATATGGCTGCATCTACTACAGTTAGTTCAGTAGAAGGAACAAACCTCAGGTCATAAGGCTGCAAACAACTAGGGGAGTTTGAATGTGAATTTCTGATGCTTTTCCATCTACTTCTTACCACCTGCCATGCCTCAGAGATAATGCTGACAATTGAGTTCCAAGTATCCGTAAAGCAGAAGGTATGGGTAGAGTTCTACTTACAGAAGCAACTTTGTGAAAACTTTACATTTCAATTTTTCTATAACTGCAAATCCCTACAATTTGTCCCTTGAAAATAAAGGCTGCATTGCTAAGTGACAACCGAGTAAGATTGTTGCAGTCTTTCTGGTCTTTCTCAAACAACAACCCCAAAATGACAAACCTTTATAAATATTCAGAAGCTTCCACTATATCAAAGTGACCAAAAAGAACATTGTAAGTGAGAAACAGAAAATATTTGCAAGACAATTGGCATTTCATTTTTCGTGAAAGCTGGTTTTTGACAGCAATAGTTTAGCATTTTTTGCTTTCATTTTATTTCAAAGTAGATCCAATGGAGAAACTGTAGTCTAGAAGAAAAGACAGTATAGAAAGGAACCCAGTTCTCCTCTCATCTCCATACATAATGTATGCTAGTGGGAGAGCAATTTGGGGGAACAAGCAGGCAATTGATTGCAATAACTATTCCCTATTTATCCCAGTGAACAAAATGAAAGACTGGTCTCAACATCAGTTTTTTGTTGTTGTTGTTTTGTAAGGAACTTAAAGAAAAAATGGCTTGTTTGATGTCTTATTATATCTTAAGCAGTTAACAAATTCTCAAACATCTATTTTGTCTTTGTGTACAACCACTAAGTATGAAATTGATTTCTTTAATTGTAGTCAATTCAGATATTTCTTTTCAGTCCTGAAATTTCCTAATTCAACCATGGCCTTTGCTGAAGGTAAAAATAAATGTGACAATCATAACTGGAGCCGCGAGGTAATTTATGCCTCCATATACATTCAATCAGTCAGGCTGCATGCTCATTATATATGTGCATTTGTGTCTGCTTTTAGCTGCTAAAATGCTTTGGGCTGCTGGTCACACATAAAGCATTACCTCATGTCACAGGAGAGTTGAAGTGGGTTGTCTCCAGGATTGGACAATTTTGCAATTTAACTGTGTCATCACAAAGTTTCTTTGCAAAGAAGAAAAGTACCTGCCAGAGAGACAAGCTTGGGGGGAGGTGGTAGGGGGGAAAACTGGGGACACTGGTGGTGGAAAATGTACACTGGCGGAGGGATGGGTGTTGGAATACTGTATGATATGATTGAAACCCAATCGTGAACAACTTTGTAACTCTATCTCACAGTGACTCAATAAAAAGAAATAAACAAGAAAAAAAAATCTCATTAAAAAGAGAAAGTTTTTTTATGAGGCTGGAGAGGTAGTAGAGCAGGTAAGGCATTTGCCGTCCATGCAGCTGACCTGGATTTGATCCCCAACATCCCATATTGTCCCCTGAGCACCTTCAGGAGTGATACCTAAGTGTAGAACCAGGAAGAACTCCTGAGCATCGCTGATGTGGCCAAAAAAAAGAAAAAAGACGTTTCTTAGCTTCCCTCTTTTCTATTTGCCTTTCTAGGCATGTGTATTGTGTACAGAGCTGGCTTCTTGGAGATAGCAAGATAATAGGTTCCTGTGTTGCATTTAGACATTCACCTGATTTCCAGGGAGTGGAAAAGACTTTCTCTTCTCCCTGTAAGTTCCTTTCTACAAGCCAGGAAACCTTTCTCAGGCACTTTCGTCAGACCTCAAGTCCCAGCAGAAAGGGTTAGATCTCAGTGTGTCTATGTACATTAGTCTGAGTCTGAAAGAGCAGGACTACTCTGATTGGTTTGGAGGATTGAAAGAAAACTTGGTATTTCACAGAGGACTAGCAACCCAAGAGCATTTTTGGTAACTGAGTAGGGAAGTTTGAACATTTCACTTCTGAATTCTTTCTCGGAGAGATCGTATTTGTGGGTAATGCTTGTTGAGGCATCTGGACCCTCTTCGTCATCTTCTCCTCATGGTGGGAACTTTTGCTGTTTTTTCATGTTTTTGTAGTAGTATGGTGGTGAGTAGGGAAGTTTGAGGTGGTGGTTTGTCTAAGGTGACAGCTGATACTCAAGAAGGCAAGGATACTGAAATATATTAACATAAATATTGATGTAGCACTGCACTGTAGCACTGTTCATCGATTTGCTGGAGCAGGCACCAGTAACATCTTCATTGTGAGACTTGTTGCTACTGTTTTTGGCATATCGAATATATCACAGGTAGCTTGCCAGGCTCTGCCATGCGGGCGAGACACTCTCAGTAGGTAGCTTGCCGGGCTCTCCAAGAGGGACGGAGGAATCGAACCTGGGTCAGTCACATGCAAGGTAAACACCATACCTGCTGTGCTATCACTCCAGTCCAAATATTGATGTAGAAAGTGTAAATTTTTAGTGCATAAGTATTCACTATGGCAGGCCAGAGAGATAGTACAGGGGTAAAGGTACTTGCCTTGCACATGCTCAACCCTGGTTCCACCCAGACACAATATCGATCCCGTTGCTCATTGATTTGTTCGAGCGGGCACCAGTAATGTCTCTCATTGTGAGACTTATTGTTACTGTTTTTGGCATATCCAATATGCCACGGGTAGCTTGCCAGGCTCTGCTGTGCGGGCGCGATACTCTCGGTAGCTTGCTGGGCTCTCCAAGAGCGGTGGAGGAATCGAACATGGGTAGGCCACGTGAAAGGTGAACGCCCTACCGCTGTGCTATCACTCCAGCCCGGACACAATATATGATCACTTAGCACTACCAGAACTGCCAGGCATAGCCCAAACATACACACACACACATACACACACACACACACACACAGAGGGAAAAAAATATGTTCATTGTGGTTCTAGAATTTTTAGCTTTTAAAACAGAGCACCCTTGAATTCAAATGCTATGTGCTTTTATTTTCATAGGAACTCAGAAAAAAAATTAGGTATGAAGTTGGTTTTGGTCTTTCTCATCCACTGAATATAAGTTCCCTGAGAGTGAAGGCTGTATTGTCTGCTCACAGCTGTATCTCCAATGGCTAGAACAGCGTTAGCAGCAGCTGGCAGGCACTCAGCAAATATTTGCCGAGTAAATGATGAAAATTGCAGGGAGGAGATTGCAATCTCTCTGCAGCCACAGTATACAAATAATGATTTAGAAATTATATGTTGTTCTATTGCACACCAAAAGTATAAAGCCCTCCATCTTTTTGTACACATGGAGTTCAGTTCTAGCTCCTGAAATGGGAGAATACCACATAAGCTTCTGTTAAGATGGTTCTGTGATTTGGGAGAAAAGAATGAGGTTAGATTGGGTTACACTCCAGCAGAACCCAGGAATGAAAGATCATAGCAAAGCGAACTGCAGCCCTTTAAACAGCAGAGCAAGGAAAGAGCACAGAGTGGTTGCCCAAGATTTGAAATAATATCGATAGAAGTAAAACAGGGGAAATGCAAGTGCAAATTAAATCCCAAAGTAGTAAGAGGATTCCTTCTCTAAACTCAGAGCATACAATTTGTGATGCTTCCTGAAAATTATGTCATGAATAATTGAAGAAGGTCAGGACGAAGATCTTTCTTCTAAGAGAGTTTTAGGAATGGACTGTTTCAATGTACAACAAAGTTACATATCTATATATGACACAATTTTATATATATATCACCACAGTGTTAAATGTAATAGTATTTTGACAGCTCGATTTGCCTCTGTATTTTATATAACTTATTAAATACCCTTAAATTCTAAGAAACAAGAGTATCAAAAGAACCATGCTCTCTTGCTTTTATGGTCTAAAACCTAGTGAGAAAGGCAGATTAACTATGATAAGCCAAGATCGTTTGAGAATACAAGCAAACTTTTAGAACAAATTAGATATAAGTCCCTCTGAGATGACCAGGGAACTAGACATTTAACACTCAACACTGGTCCTGAATTTGTCAGGCCCTTAGGGAGGCAGGGATAAAGGCGTTCACGGGGAAATGCCAGCTACTTAGGCTAGATCATGGCATAGAGAGCTGGTGCCACTAACCAAGTCTATCTTCAATTGAGTGGTGTGTCACCAGTCTTTGATCTTAGTTCTGTTCTGTCCAATGTTTTTATTTGTTTTCTTTATATTTTTTTGTCTTTTTGGGATTACACCTGGCTATGCTCAAGGGTTAATTCTAGCTCTGCACTCAGGAATTACTCCTGGCAGTATTCGGGGACCATATGGGATGCCAGGAATCGAACCCAGACCAGCCACATGCAAGGCAAACACCCTACTCTTTGTACTGTAGCTCTAGCTATAGTACAACATTTACCCGACATTTTTATTTCATTTATTTTTGTTCACCTTTTTAATTTTATATTCGTTTTAATTTTTTTAATTTTTATTTATTGAATCATAGTGACATACACATTTACAAAGTTGTTCATGATTGGATTTCAGTCATATAATGGTCCAACACCTGTTCCTTCACCAGTGTGTCCAAAGTTTTTAATCAACATGTCCGAGAAAGGCATAAATCTTTCAAAACATAGGTCTTGAGTAATAAGTATCATTATACAGATTTGCTTACAATGCAATGCAGATAGACAGACTACATTAAATGATATAAGAGCAAATAAAATATTAACTGGCCAAAATGACTCATCTTAGAAAATAGAACATATTGAGGTAGCATAAGTTTCAGCTCTTCAGTCTGATTCCCAAAAGAATGATTACCAACTATAGTATAGCATTACGCTGGCATTAACAATAAACGACATTAAGGAGACTTCAGAAGTATGTTGATAATACTTGAAATGTCTACCCTAAAGCTAATGCGAAGTGCATTCATTTAGCCTGAAATGTATCCACTCAACAAATGTTTTTTAATTAAACCCTCTGCACAGAGTATTATGCAAGGTGATGGAGGTACAGCAACTAATAAAATACGTACTATCCTTTGGGACATACCACTTATGATAGAGATGAACAAAAAAAGCATGGATGTCACAATGTTATGTTACAAATGTATAAAGCATAGACCCCCCCAAAACAACAATCTCAGTTTGCCAATACCAGTCAAATCACAGCAATTTTATGCTGAATTTGTATACACATTTTTGAATAATTTTACTAACATAATTCATATACCACATAATTCACTCATTTAAATGTTTGATTTAGTGATTTCTAGTATAATTTGTATAATCACCTCCATAACCTAATTTTAAAACATTGTTTTCACCCCTAAAAGAGACCCTATAACCATTAGCAGTCACTCTCTATTAACCCCAACTATCAAATGCCATCCCCACAGCCCTAAGTAACTGCTAATTTACTTTTCATCTCTATAGAATTGCTCTTCTGTACTTTCCAACCAATTCGAGATGTTTTGTGATTTGATTCTTTTGCTTATATTTTACTTTACAATGTCTGGAGGCTCATCAATCTGATCCTACGTGTGAGTTTTCCATCCTTTTTGCTGTTAAATAATATCCCAGACTTTACTCAGATAGGGGTCTGTGGACATTTGGGTTGTTCTCACTTTGAGCTATAGTGAATAATGATCTATGCTTAACTTTTTGTTATTGTGGGACTAAGCCTCAGGTCAACAACTAGAAAGGGCTTTCAAGGGAGGCCTGAGACAAGAAAATATTCCATCTCTGAGTCAAAAACTAAAATTTCCTCAACAGAGCCCCCCAGAAAACTGGGGTTTTTCCCCAGCAGGAGCAAACAAAAGATTGAAACCATTGTGTTTGACATGGCAGTCATCTTCCTCCGGTACTCTCAGACACCAAGCTGCAGACTCCAGAAGTTTAATCTGTTCTGTCAAAGAAGGGACCAGAGGGGCTGGAGCGATAGCACAGCGGTAGGGCGTTTGCCTTGCATGCGGCCGACCGAGATTCTAATCCCAGTATCCCATATGGTCCCCTGAGCACTGCCAGGGGTAATTCCTGAGTGAAGAGTCAGAAGTAACCCCTGTGCACCGCCGGGTGTGACCCAAAAACCAAAAAATAAATAAATAAATAAAAGAAGGGACCAGAGCCTCCTGGAAATCTGGACCTTTCACCCCTGCCCCCATGCCAGGTTCCTCTTTCATTCCTCCATCCCTTTCTTTCCTTCATCTATCACCCCAATATCCATCCATACCTTTCCAAAGTGATAGCACAGCAGTAGGGCGTTTGCCTTGCATGCAGCCGACCTGGGTTCGATTCCTCTGCCCCTCTCAGAACATTCGGCAACCTACCAAGAGTATCTCGCCCACAAGGCAGAGCCTGGCAAGCTACCAGTGGCATATTGATATGCCAAAAACAGTAACAACAAATCTCACAATGGAGATGTGACTGCTGCCCGCTCGAGCAAATCGATGAGCAACAGGATGACAGTGACAGTGACAGAGATCTTTCAAAAAATTTGCTCTGTTGGAATCAGAAAGTTAACACATGAAGTAAGGCACTGGCTTTACATGCCACCAAGACAAGATCGATCCCCTCTATTACAAATAGTTCCACAGTACCTTCAGAGTGATCCCTAAGCACAGAGCCAAGAGTACACCCTGAGCACAATTGGGTGTACACCCAAACATGACATGTATTATTTATGTCCCACCATATGTATTATTTATGTCCCATGTATCAGTTATTGATGATGCAGAATGTAACAAGAAAGAAACAAGTCTTACCCTTTTTATACATACAGATAAGAGTGAAATAAAGACTTTAAGCAATTCATTGCACATTGATTTAACTATCTTAATGCCCCTCCATTTCGGATTCACATAGGAAGCAAAAAGAATTCACTTAATAGCATTTGCTGTAAAATGAGAACCACTTAGGCTAATTGAAAGGTCCTAAATTTAGTTTTAATGCAGAACCAGATTTAATTAGAATTATTTATTTCTATTGAAATGTGCATTCCACACTGCCGTCCCTTTAAAACATCTTAATCAAGAAATGACCAAAATTAGCCAATCTCACTTGCTTTCACTCTCTCTTTTTCTCTATTTCTCTCCCTCTTTCCCTCCCTCCCTCTTTAATTGATTCATGTGGAGTGGATATTGGAGTGTGTGACTTTACTGAATATCCATTTTTGGCTTCTGTCACAAGGAATTCAGCAAAGCAACTAGAACTGGGCATGACATTTAACCTCACTCTGCACATGTGTGGACTGGACTGAATTAATTTGGAGGGGAAAAGTGAGAACAAATGATAGAGGTAAGACTTGGGCGAAGTAAGAAAGTCTTGCAGGGCCTGAAAATCCTGATTCTTAGGTGTCTTCAAGAATTCTAACCTATGGGAAATTACCTTACCTGTGGCCAACCTGGGTTCAATATCCAGCACCCTATATGGTCCCCTGAGCACCCGCAGGAGTGACCCCAGACCACAAAGCCAGGAGGAATCCCTGAACACTGGCAGGTACAACTCCAAAACCAAAATAAATATATAAATAAATAAAATGCACCTTTAATAGGATGTGGGCTTCTTTCGACATTAGAATGGAATATAATTCACTTGGGAGACTCTGAACTAGCTCGTGGCCATGCATAGGTTCTGTCTTCCTCACTCAGCACCTGCCCCAGATGGTTTAGACTCAAACTCTAACAAAGACAGGGGCCCCCAGCCCAGGACCACTGGCCTCCATCCGAATAGAAGGTGTCTGTTTCAGCCACATAACCAAACTCAATTCTGCAGACAATAGAAGATTTAAAAGCCCCCTGCGTATATAGTAAGGGGACAGCAGGTTGAAGAGGCGTGAACAGACTCTGAATCCTGACCTTAGATAATCATATTCTCAATCTAGTCAAATGTAATCAGTGTCTGGGAAAAAATAAGACAAAATCAGAAAAATGAAACAGCTGTAATCAAAAAACTAGTGTCTGTGAATGGTAACCTCTTATTGTCCTTTTTGACCTACTCAATTATAAGATGCTAACTAATACCATTGTTCCATTTCTGCATGATTATTTTTTAAAGAACTTGCCAAACTGATTAGAAATTATATCACTCAAAAATTATGTTTTTGTCCTTGGCGTCCTGTCCAAGAAGTGCATTCATTTGGCAGTTTCCAAATTATAGTAACCTGCAATGGTTACCTCAAAATGTGCTGTGGTGATCAGACCCCCATCTTTTTATTCCAACCCTCTTATTCAAGGGGACTAGTGCAAACATACATCTATCAGTCAGGATCGATAAATGATAACAGATGCGTCTAGTAGGGAAAACCTCCTGAGTCAAGGCCTTAACTCTCAGAAGGGCTCCTTCTCCTTCCAAAGTCGCTGGGAATCTTCTAGAATCTTCCTCCTGGACTGCTCCCATAGTATTTCTAGGTCCTCTGCTTCAAACTTACAGGTTAAGCAGGCTTTAAACCATTTCCCACAACCAGTGGAAATGGAAAAGGTACTTACGGAGCCACCACAGGCTGTGTTCCTTCTTTTGATATGTGATGATGAGCACTAGGACTCAAACAACTTGCACACTCATTATGAATGCCAAGATTGGAGAACTGAGTCTCACCCAAAGACCCTGACTTCTTAAGGCTCTGCATGTCCATGATAAGAACATGGGAAGAGATGGTGGCTTCGGGGAAATCACCCTGAGCTCTGCCAGAGGCCTTGAAACCTCCTCACAGACCAAATTTAGACACTGGGGTTGCAATTTATAAAACGGATCTAATGCAAACTGGGACAGGGGCCAGAAAGGTGGTATAAGGGTACTTGCCTTGCATGAGGTTGACCCCAGTTCCATCCCTAACACCACAAATGGTTTGCCCAAGCATCACCAGGAGTTATCTCTGAGCACAGAAATAGGAATAAGCCCTAAGTAACTACCAGATATGCCTCCCACCAAAGAAAAACAATTTTTTGTTTTAATAACACAGAAAGGCAAAGAGAGGGCTCCATGCCTTTTTGGAGACTTTACACAGTACTTGCTCACAAAGGTCTGGTGGGAGGGGTTTGGGTCACACCCACCAGTGCTTGAGGATTACTCCTGGCTCTGTGCTCGGATTCATTCATAGCAGTGACTGAGGGACTTATGTAGTGCCCAGATTGATCTGGAGTGGGTTTTATGCCCTGTGCTATCACTCTGGCCCCGGTTTCAGAACTTATTCTGTTTGACTAAAAGTGGGATTTTCTTCACCTTAGACCAAGAAAATTCCTCTCTCAGTCTTTCTGCGGGGACTCAACAATTTGCATGTATTGGCATTCCTGAGGGAGTGAGGAGGCACTGCGTTGCTTCTCAGAAATAAAGTCATGAAATTCGCTTATAGTGGAGGGCCATGGAGAGTATCATGCTGAGTGAAGTGAGACTGAAGGACAGAGACAGACATAGAATGATTGCGCTCATTTGTGGCATACAAAAAACATAATGTGAGACTAATACCCAAGGACAGTAGAAACACAAGGATCAGGAGGATTGGTCCCTGGTTGGAAGCCTGCCTCAAGTGCTGGGGGAGAAGGCAGTTGGGATGGAGAAGGGACCACTAGGACAAAGATAGTTGGAAATGATCACTCGGGATAAGAATGGTGTGCTGAAAATAGGTAAAGGAACAAACATGATACCCTGTCAGTATCTGTATTGCAAACCCCAAAAGGAGGGAGGGGAGACAGACAGATAAATAGACATACAGACAGAGACAGAGACAGAGAGAGTAAGGAAAATGCCTACCCTAGAGACTGGCTGGTGGGGGGTGGGGGGTGGGCAGAGGGAAACTGGGGACATTGGCGGTGGAAAATGTATACTGGTAGAGGAATGGGTGTTGGAACATTGTATGGCTGAAACCCTACCAAGAACAGATTTGTCACTCTATATCTGACAATAATTCAATTGGGGGAAAAAATGGTAATACTGACCTCTCACAGTGACATGATCTGAGAAGTTTCACTAGAGGGAGTGCTGGCTCACTGCTGATCCTTCCAGCCCTGGGGGGGGGGGGGGGGGGGCTGACCTGTTGAATCTCTGGATGAAAATCAACATCCCTCTTTGGCAGGGGAGGTGGGAGGTGTTGGGCCACACCTGGTGGTGCTCAAGCTTACTTTTCACCCTGTATTCTGGGATCAGTCCTGGAAGTGCTTGGGAGACCATATGGGATGCAAGAATCAATTCCAGGCCAGCCATGTGGCATATGTGTTGAATGTGAGGATGAATGAACACTACCATCACAACTGACACCAATTATAAGGAGAATTTGCTTCTTTTTTTTTTTTTTTTTGCTTTTTGGGTCACACCCAGCGATGCTCAGGGGTTACTCCTGGCGGTGCTTGGGGGACCATATGGGATGCCGGGGATCGAACCCGGGTCGGCCGCATGCAAGGCAAACGCCCTACCCGCTGTGCTATCGCTCCGGTCCCGAGTTTGCTTCTTTATTGGCAATATTCAACTCTGCTCTAGAGGACATCGAAACAAATTTATTACTATTATTATTATTATTGTTATTATTATTTAAATGGACTGGAGCGATAACACAGCGGATAGGGAGTTTGCCTTGCACGCAACAGACCTGGGTTCGATTCCTTTGTCCCTCATGGAAAGCCTGGCAAGCTACTGTGGCATATTCGATACGCCAAAAACAGTAACAATCTCACAATGGAGACATTACTGGTGCCCACTCGAGCAAATTGATGAACAATGGGACAATAGTGCTACAGAGCTATTATTTAAATGACAAAAGAAACATATGAACAATATTTCACAACAAGGCCCTGCATCCTCCCTGCAGCTCTCCAGTAGTTCAGGCTCCGAGGACACTGGTGTTTCATGGGAGAAACCGAGCTGGCAGCAAGCCATTCTTCCCCAGAAGAAGTACAGTTTGAGCCAAGGCGATAACTTGACAGACTGAGGACATGCTTTGCATGAGGGATGTCTGGGGTCCCTCCCTGGCACCACCAGGGGGTCCCCAAGCACCACCCTGAGCCTCATGATGTGGCCAAATAAACAAAGGATGGAAAGGAGAAAAGAAAGGGAAGAGAAGAGGGTTAAGTCAGAATGGTATCAATGAACATTTCTAAATCAGGTCAAGTCTGATATGAAGGGTTTCCTGGTGATGGGAAATGCGGGATTTTTTGTTTGTTTTATCTGACGATTTGGGGTCACACATAGTGGGCTTCAGGGGTGATACCTGCTCTGTGTGCAGAGAGCAATGTATAGAACAGGGGTCTACCACCTGCCAGGCCAGTGCCTGCTTCGTCCTAGCTCTCTGGCCCTTGCTTTCTTTTTCTTTTTCTTTATTCTACTTCTTTTCTTTCCTTTTCTTTTCTTTCCTTTTCTTTTCTTTTCTTTTCTTTTCTTTTTTACCTATTTTTTGAATCATTGTGAAATAGACCCTTACAAAGCTGATCATGATTGGGTTTCAGTCATACAGTGTTCCAACACCCATCTCTCCACCAGTGTGCATTTCCCAGCACCTGTGTCCTAGGTTCCCTCCCATCAGCTCCACCCCCACCCCTTGCCTGCCTCTATGGCAGATGGCAGGCTCTTTTCTTCTCTCTCCCTCCCCCCTCCCTCTCTATCTCTCTCTTCCTCCCTCCCTCTTTCCCCCTCTCTCTCCCTCCCTACCTCCCTCTGTCTCTCTCTTCCTCCCTCCCTCTTTCCCTGTCTGTCTCTCTCTTCCTTCCTGTCTCTCTCTTTCTCTCTTCCTCTCTCTCCCTCCCTTCCTCTCTCTGTCTCTCTCTTCCTCCCTCCCTCTTTCCCTCTCTCTCTGTCTCTCTCTTCCTCCCTTCCTGTCTCTTTCTCTTTCTCTCTGCCTCTGTCTCTGTCTCTCTGTCGCTGTCTCTGTCTCTGTCTCTCTTTCTCTCTCTCTCTCTCTCTCTCTCTCTCTCTCTCTCTCTCTCTCTCTCTCTCTCTCTCTCCTTTTGGGCATTGTGGTTTGCAATATTGATACTGAAAGGTTATCAAGAATATCCCTTTCTGGGGCTGGAGTGATAGAACAGCAGGTAGGGTGTTTGCCTTGCACACGGCCGACCCGAGTTAGGGTCCCAGCATCCCATATGGTCCCCCGAGCACTGCCAGAAGTAATTCCTGAGTGAAGAGCCAGGAGTAACCCCTGTGCATCGCTGGGTGTGACCTAAAAAGAAAAAAAAAAGAATATCCCTTTCCTAACTGAACCTTATCTCTTCTGAAGCAGCGAAGCCTTAATCCTCTCCTCACGAGGAGTGGAGCATTCTCCTAACCAAGGGGCAACCTGCTGTTGGCCCAGGGTTCTGCTGTGATTTCAGTTTGGGCTAAATGTAGGGTGAATTCACACCCTGGTCATTTTCATGGACTCGTTGCTAATGAATACAATCGTCTTCCAATGTAATTTGTTTCATTTACAAGTTGGCAGTAATGAAGAAGGCAGTTTTCCTTAGAAATGAACAGAACATGGTTAAAAGGGTGAGGTCAGCAGTTTACAATTAAGTCATTTTTTTCCCCCTGACGGTTATAATAATAGTGATGGAACCCAGGATCTTGTAGCGGACTCCTTGGCAAAAGAAGGAGATCGCATATTTTAGGATTTGGGCTGCCTTCTCTTGAGTTGAAGGAATATTTTCCCACACCCCGGGCTGCTGGTGTGTGACAGGCGCCTCATACCACAGGCATTACCGTGTGTGCAAGGCCTCTGCGGGCCATGGTGCTCTCAGCACTGCCCAGTGTGAAACCTTCACACCAGCCTTTCCCAAAGTGGGCAATGCTGGCCTGGGGGGTCTGGAACATTCCAAGATGGGTGTAGTTGTTAGATGCAGTTGAGGGTCAAAAGCTTTGCTCTCTTAAAGAAGCTGGTTTTCAGGGCTGGAGTGATAGTACAGTGGGTAGGGTGTTTGCCTTGCACGCAGCAGACCCAGGTTCAATTCCCAGATTCCATATGGTCCCCTGAGCACCACCAGGAGTAATTCCTGAGTGCAAAGCCAGGAGGTAACCCCTGTGCATCGACAGTGTGACCCCCCCAAAAAAAAAGCTAGTTTTCAGGGTTGGAGGGGAGGGATGCTGAATAAATGTTTTCCTGAAAAGGGGTGGGAACCTCTGACACGACATGGTCCATAAAAACTATGTGTTCAATATTGGATCGATGTTCACCCAATCGGTCCCATGCTAATGAGAGAAAGAGGGTTTCTCCAAAGGAAGGGAATCCGCATAGCCAAAGATTTTGTGCTCCCGTCAAAAGAAAAAAGTCGCTTCCCACTGGTCAGGAAAAGTTATCACTTTCTCATATCATTATTTCTGCCTGGAGTGTCATCATTTTTCTAAGTTATATTTTTATTTTTTTCCTCTGAGTGACACAAAACATTTCACAGTCTCCACAGACCTATTTTTGGCATGCTCTAGTAAAAAAAAATATGCAAAATATTTAAAGCCCATCATGGTGGGGTGGGGGTGGGGGGATGTCCACTGGATCTAAAGCCATCAGATAGTAGCTCATCACTAAAGCTTTGTTGCCCCATTAAGGATGGCTTCTTGGGCCTCCGTGGTAACACAGTGGGCAGGGCACTTACTTTGCATGTGGCCAACCCCTGCTTGGTCCCCAATACCATATACGGTCCCCTGAGTCTGCCAGGAATTATCCCTGAGTTCTGAGCCAGGAATAAATCTTGAGAACAGCACTGGGTGTGTCCCTCCCCTCCAAAAAAATAAATAAAAAGGGATCACTTCTCTCTATTCCTGGGCTCCAGAAGAGAATGGGGCAGAGATGGTTCAATGGGTTGGAGTGAATGCTTTGCATGCAGGAGTCCCAAATTTGATCTGTGACACCTCATGGTTTCTTAGCACTACCAAGAGCAACCCCCTGAGCACAGAGCTGGGAGTAGCCCCTGAGCACCCTGGTCTGGTCCAGAAGCCAAAAGAGATGGGGTGAGGGAACAGTTGAGAGACCCGTAAAGTGAAAAATTGAGATTTTTTTTGTCTCTATTCTGGCCATTCCACTGGATCCATAGCACAGCGTGTAGGGCATTTGCCTTGCATGTGGCTGACCCGAGTTCAATTCCTTCATCCCTCTCAGAGAGCCTGGCAAGCTACCGAGAGTATCCCACCTGCACAGCAGAGCCTGGCAAGCTACCCATGGTGTATTTAATATGCCAATAACAGTAACAACAAGTCTCACAATGGAGACATTACTGGTGCCCGCTTGAGCAAATAGATAAACAACGGGATGACAGTGCTATAGGGCTATTCTGGCCATTCCACTAGCTCAGGAGGGTTGAATAAGTTGCTTAGCCTAGATGAAGGGCTTGGCCACATCACACATCTGTAGCAGCAGAGCACTGCTGGTGGGTGACAGGCCCCTCATACCACAGGCATTACCGTGTGTGAAGGGCCTCTGAGGGCCCCGGCACTCACAGCACTGCCCAGTGTGAAACCTTCTCACCAGCCCACACATACAGATATATCACCTGCCTACACCATAGCCTCTGACAGTTCAAATGCCTCCCAATAGATGTTACACACACACGCGTACACACACATGCTAAAGTCACGCATCTTACAAGTGTGCCTCTAGACTATTCCTAAGATACGCGGTTTGAAATGAAAACTACTTCGCAAGTCATGAGACCGCCTCCTTTGAAAACTTGAGATTGATAGATATCTTGAATGTCATCTAAGAAATTCCTAGGAATATTCTCATTGTACAGTCGCAGGGTACACGTTTGTATTCTGTGTAAATATTTAAATCGAGAATCCTGCATACCAAATGGTCATCAAAGAAGGAGTAGGCTGCCCTTTCCTGTCGCTTCTTTTGTTTTCGTTCTGTTTGTTTTGGGGACCACACCCAGAAATGCTCAAGGACTCGCCCTGACTTGGGGCTTTGGGAGGTTCACTCTTGGCTATGCTCGGAGCCATGCCAAGCCAGGGGTGGAACCCAGGCCTTCTGTGTGCAAAGGCTATGCTCTGCCTCACTGAGCTATCTCTCTGGCCCTCCTGGAGCTTCTTAAATTGACAGAGCTTTGTGATTATTTCTGCTCTGCCCACTTAGGAGTTCTGCTTAGAGCTCAACCTTAAAAAGTTGACTTAACTTGTTCATGCCTCCACCTACTCATCTTGACATGTGACTGATTGCAATTCCATCTTTCCAGATTGTGATAAGGACTGGCGTAGCTCGGGCACTTACAGCCATTGGCTCAGTCACTGGCACCAAGCTAGCGTTCCTTACATGTTAGCTATTCTTTTTTTAATCTGAGAATTGGGTCAGAAATGATAAGAGTGAGACACTCATCGGTGGAATCTTACTTTAAATCTCATAATGACTTAAAATTGGAAAGAATAAATAAAGAGGCAAGAACGATCTCTGTTAGGTTTATGGTGCCTTGGTTATTTCTAAATTTAAGCCTTTTAAATTTGTTTTATTGACTGGGACTATGTGGTTTACAATAATATTAATAATGGTTTCTCATGCACATAATTCCAATACCACACCCATCACTAGCATACCCACCGCCCTCCCACAGGACCCCAACACCCCTCCTTTCAATCTAAATGTAGGCATTTTAAAATAATGTCCATCTATTCAGAACTAATTGTATCCATCTGTGCCCTTGGTAAACAGTTGCTCAGCATGCAAATGGGGAGGTCTTGACTCAGTAGTGCTAAGTGGTAGTTATGAAATGGAAATTTTTCTTCGTGGACATAGTTAAATTGCACTGGGAGTGTGTCCTGCCCATTTATCAACAGAAGCACTTTTGTAACACAAAACATTCTTATTTATTCCATTAGCCAATCACCTAAACATTTTTGTATTCTTTTCCACCAGCAGTTTTCCTCTATATAATTTTTCTCTCCTAGTGGTAATCCCTTCAATATCATAGCCTGCTGTTTTTATTAACCTTTTATATATTATACATACATATATATATAACCCAAAGTCTGATCTTTGGCCTGATTTTCGGAACCTTTTGCCTTTTGCAATTAGCTAAAATAAAGCCATTGTGATTCAGAGAAACCAGAGAGGGTGGGAAAATATGTGAATGACTTCTCCATTCCAATGGAAACCCTCTTTTTGGAAGCCAAGAAGGCAAAGTTCCATTTCTCTCTTGGCAAGACACTTTGAGCCTCGGAGTGTCTTTGGACTTTGCATTTTGGTAGCTTAGCATCAGCCTGAGAACACTTTCACGCCCCGGCAACCTCAGAATCTCTCCCCTAACAACCAACACTCCGATTTCTTGAGTTCCATATAATTTCTCAAGCCCAGGAAAGCGTGTTTCCTCCATTGGATCACTTTTGCGTGTCCCTCACACCCCAACATTGGCTAGAACTTAGAAAGAGAGCTTCTCATTTGCAGGGTTGACCTCAATACCCTGTCAATATTTCTCTGAAAAGAAGGAGGCTGCTGTTCAACCGTGTGGATACTTCTTCATTCCCATCGCTTTCCTTTGCAGGGGACCTATACTGTAGGTACCTCATGGCTTCCCTGCCATGAGCTCATCAAAAGCTAGACAATATTTTTTTCTGGGACATTTTACTTATATGAATTTAACTGAGTCCCAAAGAGGGGAAATATGGGGCCAGAGCATTAGTACAGTGATCAAGGAGCTTGCCTTGGGGCTGGAGTGATAGCACAGCGGATAGGGCGTTTGCCTTGCATGCAGCCAATCCGGGTTCGGTTCCCAGCATCCCATATGGTCCCCGAGCACTGCCAGGAGTAATTCCTGAGTGCAAAGCCAAGAGTAACCCCTGTGCATCGCTAGGTGTGACCCAGAAAGCAAAAAAAAAAAAAAAAAGGAGCTTGCCTTGCAGTTGCTGCATCACCAGGAGTGATCCCTGAATGCAGAGCCAGGAGTAACCCCTGAGCCCAGGTGTGGCCAAAAAACAAACAAACAAGAAAAGAGAGAAAATAATTCGGGATGGAAGGGGGTGGATGGACGCATGATTTTTTTCTTGAGGAGCGTGGATCAGGGCTTGAGAATCTATGCTGTGCTCTCTGGTCTGTTTGCACTCAGTCTGTGCTATTTTTACCCTTTCCTGATGGTATAAATCCCATATGTTGGCCACCTCCTGAAGACAGGATGTTTCCCCTGGCAGATTGTATGGGAGACTGGGATGGGATCAGGAAACCTACAGTCTTTGCCTGGGAGCTGGATTTTAACTTTTGGCTGCCTGAAGCATCACGCAAGCCTTTGCTGAGTGGCCCGGCATGTTAAGGACTGCGCAGGCGGTGGGATGAATGATGAGACATGGAGCTGGGAAGTGCCTGCTTGCGTTCCATCAGGCCTCTGAGCTCGGTGAGGTGGGGAGCTTGGCCACGCAGATCTGTGGCTTGACATGGCTAAGACGGGGCGTCTCTACCATGAGCCTTTGCCAGCCCGTCTCCTCTCCTGGCCCAAGACCAAGCCTTTGCTTTGCCCCCAAGCACTCAGACACTGAACTGGAACATTTCAAGTGGGTGGCGGTCTCTGAGTGAGGAATGGGGAAAGGAGAAACACAGCACCCAGCTGCACCTTGTGATTCCTGCTTAGGCCGATGGTACTCTCTCTCTCTCTCTCTCTCTCTCTCTCTCTCTCTCTCTCTCTCTCTCTCTCTCTCGATTGCTCGTTCTCTCCCCCCCCATCCCAGCCCTAGGACCCCTTCCTCCTCCTCGCTTCCCAGGCCTCAGAGCTTTCTGAAAAGCCCCCTACCTCCCTACTGCACCTGGTTTCTGTCCTCACTCCTTGCTGTCCCTAGGTGTTTGACCCTGGCACATGCCTTCCTGCAGGGCACCGCCTCCACAAGGCAGCCAGATCACAATGCTAGCGACGGGAGCAGGAAGTGACTTGATGGGGAATGGCCCGTGCTATAATCCAAGCACCAAGGACCTATGCCATAGATCCAGGCCAGTGTTTCTGGATGCTAAGACCCCCTTGGCAGCACAGAGGGAGGGCAAGAAGGCTCTGGAGTGCAATAAGCTGAAGCATTCTGTTGGTGCCATTCCCAGCCCCCCCTTCCCCCCCGTCCCTGACAGGGAGGTCTCAGAACAGTCCCCCTCCCGGGCTTTGGTGGTGGCTCTTGTTTCTCCTGAGCTTTCTTCTGGTGGCTGCTGTTTCAAAGGCAGCTGGATCGCAGCTGTGCTGCTTGTCAGAGGGCTGAGCTGAGCCTGAGCCCCCAGGGACAGGCAGGGAGGAAAGTTCTCTGCTTGACAAAGGGCAGGCTGGATTCTTGCTCTGTCTGGCTGTCCAGAAAAGAGAATTTCAGTTGAGCTACTCACAGGTTGTGGAGTCTGGAGTCTGTGTGTGTGTGTGTGTTGTGTATGTGTGTCTGTGTGTGTGCGCACGCACGTGTGTGCATGGCATATGCATGTGCATGGTGTGTGTGTGTGTATGTGTGTGTGTATGTGTGTGTGTGATCACAAGCTGTATCTTAGCATCTCTTTCTCAAGCCCACATTCCATTTCCCCATATTCAACTCAGTTGGTTCCAGGAGCCCTCCCAAGAGAACCAGCTGCTTGATGCCTTAAAGAGGAAATGTCAAAAGCTCTTGAGGTTTAGAATTTTTGAATCCACAGAGTTGATAACTTCCTCTCTGCTTATGAAAACAAACAGCCTTAACTCCTCTTTTTCTCTACACAAACACAATTTCCCCAGTGGGCCTCGCTCCAGAATCCAGTTCTCGCCAGGAAGCACAGCTGATATTGGGCAGCCTGTAATTAAGGTGGAGATGCAGCTAATACACTCAGGTTCTTGATAGTCTAACAGGAGGCGTGTGTGTTATTATGCTGCACTTGCAAAAGATCAGAAGGTGATGGTTTCCGCTGGAGGCCAGAACATTTCCTACCTCACCACTGAGGTCCAAAGGGTCAGTTCAACAGAAGCAACACTTGGTTAAAGAGCATTAACTTAGGATGCCCCTAGTAAATACACTGTTGGTTGCCTCTACTAAAGTTCTTGGTAAGGCAAGGTAGAAAGCCCAGATATTATTTCCTAACAACAGAAGGAATAGGTTTTCTTTCCAAAGATGTGTTAGCAATAAAGATGGAATGTTTTGTTTTGGTTTTGTTTTCACGTTTAAGAAAAATAAGAATTAAGCTGTGATTCATCTACTTGTCACACACACACACACACACACACACACACACACACTTTATTCTCTCTTGTTCATGTCCATTCTCTTTCTTTTCCATGTCCCATGCCTCCCTCTGTCACTCTCTTCCTGTCTTAGATTAGCCATATCTTGGGAGACTGGCAAAATACTAGAATCAGAAACAGCAGCTCATTCACAGGAATGTGTGACTATAGATAAGCAGAAGTCATTGAATTTCTATTTCACTTATTCTGTTCATTCATTTTCCTTTGAATGTTCTTTCTAGAAGACTATTTCAATGAGAATTGTTTTCTTTCCCACAACATCCGCCTCAATTTTTTTATGTAGTGGAATAGTGCTGTGTATGTGTATGTGTATGCTTCAGAACTAACTGTGGATTTTTCTGGGTGATGAATATAAATCTGAAATAACACCTATGCCATTCACATGTGTTATTTTGCACACTCTTCAATGAAAGAATGCAGCCTGAGACTGACTTATTTTTTATTATGCTAGTTTTTCAGCGCTAGCTTTAGTGCCAAGAGCAAAAGAGTTTTAATATCCATTAATATTTGTAGATATGATCAATATAAATCAATAATGGGGCAACATTATAGTGAAAAATATTTTAAGAGATTACTTTCAACTATGGTCAAGTTTGGAATATATCTTATATAACTCATGAAGGAGCAGACAGAAGATCTTCAACCTCTAAAGCACAATGAATACTTCTTTAGTTTTTGGTTATTTGGTTTCTGGTGCTGCTCAGGAGTTATTCCTGGCTCTGTACTCAGGAATCACTCCTAACAGGCTTTAGGAACCATGTGACTTAGCAGGGAATTGAACCCAGGTTGGCTGTGTGCAAGGCAAGGACCCTTCCCACTGTACTATCTCTCCAGCCCCACAATGAATACTTTTATGATGAAAAAAATTTAAACAACATGGTTGGAACCACAGAGTAATTGATAGAGCACATACCTCACATAGAAAAGGCTCCGAGTCCAACCCTCATAACACATACCTCCCAACCCTGCCAGGTATGACCCTGAGAGGCCCTAGTGTTGCAGAGACCAGACAGTGGACCATTAGGGCCTACGCTGCTGAACCAGTCAAGCCCCATTGTAGCACTGTAGCACTGTCATCCTGGTGTTCATCGATTTGCTCCAGTGAGCACCAGTAATGTCTTCTTGTGAGACTTATTGTTACTGCT
Organism: Sorex araneus; assembly: GCF_027595985.1. Classification (NCBI taxonomy): domain Eukaryota; kingdom Metazoa; phylum Chordata; class Mammalia; order Eulipotyphla; family Soricidae; genus Sorex; species Sorex araneus. The sequence continues at coordinate 174,958,065 of NC_073305.1, forward strand.
TTTGGCACATCAAATACTCCAGGGGTAGCTTACCAGGCTCTGCCATGTGGGCAGGATACTCTCGGTAGCTTGCCAGGCTCTCTGAGAGGGACAGAGGAATCGAACCCCAGTCGGTTGCATGCAAGGCAAATGCTCTACCCACTGTGCTATCGCTCCAGTCCATTAGGCTTAAAAATTAAATTTAAATAATTTAAATTTTTTAAAATGATATGAAGCTTTAACCAGAAGTATGCAATGCTATTAGCTCCCCAGTGTCCAAAGACTATCACACCAGTTTTATGACTCCCTTCACTTATTTGCTAAATAGGTAGGGAGTCCATGTTGTGTGTGTGTGTGTGTGTGTGTGTGCATTTGTGCTGTGTGTTTGGAATACAGATAACCCCTTTTCTCAAGGGGTTTGCAATCAAGTGGGGAGACCAATAAACCATTCCAATAAAACAGTGCTAAGAATAAAGGGAAAAGGTCAAGGGCAGTGCAGTGACGGCTCTATCCTTAGAGACAGGATATTTATTTCAGTCAATTTGCCACAATCCCAAGTCTGGGTTTATAGGCCCAGAAACCTTTGCAGAAATTATATCTCCGAAGTATTCTTAACGTTGGCCAAATAATTGGGATCGTTAGTAGTAAACTAGAATGCCAGTTTATTGATTTGCCCTGTGAAATAGAACTGCCCAAGGATTTAAATCCTTAAGCCCAACAGTCTACGCTTTAGAGCCACCAGGGCAGGAAGGAAGTTAGAAGCAGCAGCTTTCTTGATGAGCCTGAAATAGAAGCAGTCACTCTTCACTGAGTGCTCATCAGAAATTGTAGTGATGCTGGACTCTGAAGCTGAAAGTCCAACGTGGAGAAACTCGCACAGTGATGGGACAAGTCAGAGCTCTGAGCAGGAGTGTCCCTGCCAGAGATGGTGAGTGCCAACATGGCCACCGTCCAACATGCATCCACCCCTCACACCTCTCTGATAATCCGGCTTCATGGGCTAGCTGAGAGTCACAATGCACAATTATGGCCTTCCTGGATACCTAATGTTTACATGTTTGTGAGACCATTACAAAAATTGTACACCTTCAGGAATAAAGGGGATGTAAAAATGAAGGGGGTGATTTATTTAGACTATTTCCATGCAAGAAGGGGGTAGAGATATAGGAAAATGGATAAGGTGTTTGCTTCGTGCACATCTGACCCACTTTTGATTCCCAGTAACCCATGTGACATACACCCCCAGTACTGCCAGAAGGGATCCTTGAGCACAGAACCCCCAGAAATAAGCCCTGAGCAGAAGCCAGGTGTGGAACAAACAAGCAAAAATCCCCATGCAAGAGAGAAACCATTCCCATGAAATCCATCTCTGCAAAATAGTTGCCCAGTTATGGAAATTGAGGCCTGAGGTTTGTCCAAGCTGTAAGGCACTTGTCTACCTGTAGCCAATCCCACCTGTGCTGTCCTAAGCACAGTCAAGAGCACAGAGGCAGGAATAGCCCCCGAGTACCACTAAGCATGGTCTACACCCCTCACTCCAAAATTATGGAAATCGTTATCTACTAGATAAAGCAATGCTGTCCTGACCTGCCCCCACCCCCAGGAAACCTTACACGTCCCCCACTTTCCAGCAGCCGCCAGAGTTTGATCAGTCCTAGAGCCTGTTCCCATCACATCGATGGGTAAATATTTTTTACAGGTCTCTCATGTTAAGGCACTAGGGCACAACCCTCCGAGCTGCTGATTAGGTAGATATCACCATTTAATTCTTAGTGGTAATGACTTATTTCAAATTTTTAAAGAAACATCATGGTTGTCCCTAAATTAAAAAAAAATTAACACAAGTTAGAAGATATTTTAAATGCCTTGACTATGCTCTGTTACCAAATAATAGGGCCAAATGGAAGCCTTTACTCTTATCCTGCCTTCTAGAACATTCCTCCAAGCAGTCCTTACAAAGAAGCTCAGTGAGGACAGCAGTGATCAATGGCCAAAGGACATACTCTAAAGACAGAGAAGCTGGGGCTGGAGCGATAGCACAGCGAGTAGGGCATTTGCCTTGCACGCAGCCGACCTGGGTTCGATTCCCAGCATCCCATATGGTCCCCTGAGCACCACCAGGGGTAATTCCTGAGTGCAGAGCCAGGAGTAACCCCTGTGCATCGCCGGGTGTGACCCAAAATGCAAAAAAAAAAAAAAAAAAGACAGAAAAGCTGGCCTTCAGAGGTCTTTCTTCAGAGGAAAAGGGAGTGGCTTGGGCCATACCTGGCGGTGCTCAGGGCTTACTTCTGGCTCTGTGCTCAACAATCACTCCTGACGGGGCTTGGGGGACTGTATGGGGTGACGGGACCGAGCCCAAATCAGCTGTGTGCAAGGCAGTTGTCCTATACTCAGGCTGCAGTAGAAGGTCTTCTTGCTGCTTGGTTTTGTTTGTGGAGTTATTCTGTTTGCATTTTTATTTCTAGGTCACACCCAACTCTGGCCAGGGTTCAATCCTTGTTCTATGTTCAGAAATCACTTTTTAAAAATTTTGTTATTATTTGAGGTTTTGTGATTTACAATGCTATTAATGATGATTTCCTGTGTACATAATTCCAACAGCACACCCACAATCAGTGTACCCACCTCTCTTCCCCAAGAAAACCAATAACCCTCCCTTTCAAACACACCCTCATCTCAATTTAATTGGGATTAGTTTTCCTGTTGTTCTGCCTTTGGTCGTTTGTTGCTACTTTACTGTGTATCTTTAAGTCCCAGCTCTGAGAAGATCTTTCTTGGCAGTGCACAGGGGATAATAGGTGGTGGCGAGATCAACCCAGGGTCTGCTGCATACAAGACAAATGCCTTAACCCCTGTACCAATCCCGCTAGTCCAGTTTTGCTATTGTTTATTGGGGTGGAGTGGATTTGTTGTTGTTGCTGTCGTTGTTGTTGTTTGGTGCATTACTTTTCTGCATCAAGCAAGAGCAAGTACAAACCTTTCCTAGAAAGGAGAGGGGGCAGAGGATTGGAGAGTGGGGACACTGGTGGTGCTCAGGACTTAGTCCTGGATCAGTGCTCAGGAATCATGCCTGGTGGTACTGGGGGACCGTATGGTGTAAGAGGTGATAAACCCAGGTTGGCTATGTGCAAGGCAAGCACCTTACCTATTGTACTATCTCTGGCCCTATTTTTACTGTTTTTTAAAGGGATACTTAGTGAATAACAAACACATCCTCAAAAATTATGTTCTTTGGGGGCATAAAATCCTCAGAATCACTCACTTGTGATATTGGGTATATTGGGGAGGAAACTGCTCGGGTGTGTGTGCGTGTGTGTTTAAGAAACAGTCTGAGTGACTACGAAGCATAGTTTCCCACCAATTCATCATCAGCCCTTTGAATCCTGCTCTCTAAAACATTTACAGCATTTTCGACTTCATCAGACCCACAGGCAGAGTTTATTAAAACAGTCCCTTTCCCCACAGAGCCTCAGAAGGAGATTCATTTGGCTCTAAAGCATCTCCATGTAATTCGTAGCTATGTGTGTCCCAGGAGAGAGCTACAGAAGGGACACCGTGAGAAAGTATGTTCCTTAGTTCAGCTGGGAAGTGTTGATAGATGGGTCTTCTTCTGTGTTAAAAAAAAAAAACACACACATCATCTTTGTGCCTTCTTTCCTGTTAAGCTTAATTTGTGCCTAACCCCTGCCATTCGTATTTGACATGGATGTACTAAGAGAACATAATGTATGGTTCATAACAATTTAAGAATATACCTAGTTCAGGGCCTGGTCCACTCTAAGTTTGATGAGGAATATCAGAAGGAATGGATGATGAAATAAACAATCACGCGAAATCACTTTCTCCTGAGAAAACGTTCAGGGATTGAGGCACTCAGACTGTCCCTCCGTGCTGGAGTGCTTGTCTTAGCTGCAGGAAGCCCTGACTTTCATTGCTGTACTCTGAGGATGACCCTTGACATCACCACCAAAAGAGCTTCAAAGGGATTGAGGGGTCAAGGGGATAGTGCTGGGGGTCAGGTGCTAATCTGGCAATGCAGCTGACCCTGGTTCCATTCCCAGCACTACAGGAGGTCCTCTGAGCACTGCCAGGGGTGATCCCTGAACACAGAGCCAGGAATAAGCCCTGAGCACTGCCAGACGTGGCTCTAAAATTTTAAAAAAATGTTCTGGAATTGAAAAGATGGAATTTGCATTTTGTATTTATTATCTCGCCAAAGAAAAGCACAGATTCTAGAGCAGTGGGTGTCAGCTTTGCTAAATGCATAAGTGACGGGCAAATTTCTGAGGAGAGAGGTGCCAGCTCAGAATGAATGCTAAACTCAAGGATGCAAGTATATATGTGTATGTGTGTGTGAGAGAGAGAGAGAAAGAGAGAGAGAGAGAGAGAGAGAGAGAGAGAGAGAGAGACGTAGCATGTCAAAACCAAAAGAAAGTTCATGTGTAACTGTCTATAGGATCGCAAGCAAGGCAGCTTATATTTCAGGGAGACCCCCCCCAAAGCATAGATAAGAACACCCATCTGCAGGTTACAATATCTGACTTTGAACAAATGTACCTTCCTCCAAAAGCCTCCGTTAATGTATTCATAAAGTGATAACTTACCAGTCTAGGTGTTAACTAAGGAATTGAAGTAATGATGACAATCTCTTCTACAACACTTCTTACAACCCAGGACCTGTTGTAAGCCCAGTACACACCTTCCCTCGTGGAACCTTGCAAGAACCATACATAGGTGACAAGAATCTTCCTTCACAAAGAAGGAGAACAGAGACAGACAGAGGAAGTCATTGTTCAGAGAGTTGGCGCACGGTAGATTCCCAATAGTGCCCATGATTTTAGGTCACAGCACCGTGTTTGATGTTCACTCCCTCACTGGGCCCTCAGTATGACCATGTTTGCTTAGAAACGGCACTTGGCATAGGTCAGTCATGTGATAAATATTTGTTCCATGAGTATTGAATCCTCACTGTGCAAAAGCATGCAGTGAGACTTAGATTAGTAAAGAAACTTGCCCAAAGCCATAAAGTGAAGCTCACAAACTAATTCTGGACTGTGTTATTGAAATAGGGGGTGGGGAGAGGTAGGCTCTGGGAGGAGGGAGAATTGAGCTCCACTTTGTGGTTCTCAGGGGCTTCTCATGGCTCTGTGCTCAGGAATGACCCCCAGTGGCCTCAGGGGACCATATGGGGTCCATATACAGTTCTGGGTGTCAGCTGCTTTACAAGGCTTCTGTCTTATCCCTCTGGTTCCAGGGGCTGTTTTAACCTTGCCAGCCAACAGTGGTTCCTGAATCCATCTGTCTGCAATTAGAGAGAAGGACAGTCCCTCTGGCACATCAAAACACCACCAGAAACTCAGTGTTGGAGGCCTCCTGGGTTGTTCACAGAACTTAACTCCATCGTCTTTCTTTTCCTTGACTCTGCCTATTTTTTGTTGTTTTTCATTTCTTTCTTGATATTTTCCTCAGACCCCAGAAATCATGGCTCTGCAATGCCCAATTTCTATTTCTGACTAGCAGAAGGAAAAAAATATTAGAAATCATACTCTGAACTACCCATCATTTAGCAAATACTTCTTAAGGGTTCTTAAGTAATCAGCCATTTGAGACTCAGGATTGTGTTTGAGGAGAAGAGGGCTGTAATGAGATGAGTGAAGAACTATGTGATCCACTTTAATATATAATTCTCGTGGCTGCAAATAACAAGCTGAAAAGTCCTAACTCCTAAAAAAAACTGGTTTCAAAAATATATATAAATGAAAAAGATCCTTAGAGTGTTATACACTGACCTGTGATTGAACATTAATATTGAATTTAATACCTTCGCATGAATCATTCTTTTTATTACTGAGAAATGGACGGAGCTTCCAGCAGCCATTTCTTTGATTTAGAACAGAAGAATAATGGGTATTTGCTTCCAACCTGGTGGGCTAATTATTGAATGCTGTCATCCTTGGTGTTTCAGGACCTTAAGGTGATTAAGCATGGATCAGAGTTAAAATTAAAAAGAAAAGCCCATTACCAAATACTAAACAGCTTCAATAACTTAGTGCCAATCTCTGAAGGACATTTGTACCTTGTTATGAGAAAGAATTATTCATAATGTGTGCCTAGCATATAGATGGCATCCTTTATTTGAAAGAATAGAGTAGTCATCCTTAGTAGCTGATGAAAATAAATAGGCCAGCAAAATTTAAAGGGAAGGAGGGCGAAGACCAACCAGTAGGCCTCTATAATAATTGCTTGTCACCGTAACATCAAGTGGTTCATCCTTTTAGGAACTTGTTATGTGGCCAGGCCATTATGTTCTCTGGGTGGTGGGAAAAAAATGCAGTAACTCACAGGAAAGCAGTGACAGGGTTCCGCTGGTTTACCTAATAGTATTGACTAGACAGGAGAATTATAGCTTGTGAGCAAAGAATGATTCTGTATGCGGAATTCTTTTTGCTGTCTTTTGGCCCAATCAGAATTGTTCTCATTAAAAAATATATACATATATACATATATGTATATATACCCTTGAAAGAGATCAAAGAGGCTGTCCCTGTGTTTGGCTGTGAGAGCGCACAACCTTTCAGAGCCAGGGCGGGTTGCTTGCTGACTGAAACCTCAGCTGTGCTCGGGAGGAAACCAGGAGGAGAGGCTGTGCAGGAGTGCCCCTTGCTGGTCAAGCCTAAGAAACTCTGGGCAGAGATGCCGGAGCCCGGTTTTCAGTGAGCAAGTAGTGTGGTGTGTTCGGCTCAGATGCAAGGAAGCCAAATCCATTTAACCTAAACATCTGTAGCAGATCTGAAAAATGATTCTAAGACGGAGATGAGGCACTTGGGATTCCACAGATCCTGTTAGAGAGGAAATAGTTAGTATGAAGACAAAATGCATGCAAGTCTAAGCCTGACTTCAAAATAGAATGAGCTAAATCCATTCCTGAAAATGCGCTGTAACAATACCACAAACTCTTTCGAGGGCCAAAGCAAAGGTGGTCCTGGATTAATCCTTTCAAACCATGAAGGAAGCAGTACACACACACACACACACACACACACACACACACACACACACACACGTGTCTGCTAAGGATTTCTAAATTAAAATTAACTTCCAAACACAAAGATCTTTTTCTGCTGTATTCATTAGATCATTGGTAAGTACATTATAATTTTAATCAATGATTGCAATTATGGTGAAATTTTCTGTTGGCCTTTCTTTTAAGGGTGTGACTATATTAGTTTCATAATTTAACTATGCAGTTACACTGTCAAATTTGCCATCATCAGAGCTGATTAATTCTTAACATTCTGTAATGAGACAAGAGACCTAACACACCAGTCTTACACTGAGCACCATCAGAGCTAGGTGTAGAATTTCTCTTCCCTCTACAAGGTACCCATGAAAAAATCAAAGATTTAGAGTTAAAAGATCTAACTCTTTGGGCTGGAAAAAGCCTGTTTAGGCAAACTAAATAAGACATGTGGGACCAGATCAGGTGGTGAACAGATTTTCAGACCAACCTCAGAATCTTCAGCTTACAAATAAATCCTAGCAACGAGCACCAGGGAGAAAGGAAATTTCAAATGCCTGGGGAACTTCAAGAGACTCAGAATAAGCAAAGCAATCTTGAAAAAGAGAAATTAGATTGAAGGACTGACATTTCTCAATTTCAACGCATAGTACAAAGCCACAACTATAAAGACAATAAGGTATTAGCATGAAGAAAGACTTAGAGGTCACAATTGGAGAGTAGTACAGTGGGCAGGGCTCTTGCCTTGCATGAGTCCAACCTGGGTTCAAGCCCCAGCACCCCACATAATTACCCAAGAATGCCAGGAGTGATCCCTGGGTGCAGAACCAGGAGTAAGCCCTGAGCACAGCTGGGTAGGGCACTTTCCTTGCACGGTGCCAACCCAGGTTGATCCCTGGCATCTCCTGAATGCCACCAGTAGTAATCCCTGGATGCAGAGTCAGGAATAAATCCAGAGCATTGCTAGATGTGGCAAAAGAAAGATAGGAAGAAGGAAAGAAAAGAAAGAAAGAAAGAAAGAAAGAAAGAAAGAAAGAAAGAAAGAAAGAAAGAAAGAAAGAAAGAAAGAAAGAAAGAAAGAAAGAAAGAAAGAAAGAAAGAAGAAGGAAGGAAGGAAGGAAGGAAGGAAGGAAGGAAGGAAGGAAGGAAGGAAGGAAGGAAGGAAGGAAGGAAGGAAGGAAACTTTAAAAATTTAAAAGTTAATGTTAATTGCTTGGACAAGGGAAAAAGCAGCCCAAGAGGTAAAGTTCTTGCCTTATACATGACCAAGCTGATCCCCAGCTCTGTTTGCCCCCCCGCCCTGAGCACAGAGCCCTGGCTAGCTCTGGAGCACTGCCTGGTGTGGCCAAAAAATTCAAACTAAATAAATAGAAATTAAATTAAATTGTTTATTAAAACATAAACAAATAACCTAAATAGATATTTCTTCAAAGACGATGGGTAATAGACACCTGGGGAAAAGTTCTCAATATCATTAACACTTACGAAATATAATTTTGTACCCAAGAGGTTGGATGTACTGAAAAATAGAAAAGGACCAGAGTGATAGGACAGGGGTTAAAGCAGTTGCCTTGAATCTTGCTGACCCTGATTCAAATCTCTGACCCCACATATGGTCCTCTGAGCACTGCCGGGGGCCACTGCTGCACACAAAATCAGGAAGAGCCCCTACATTGTGCCAGGCGTGGCCTAAATCCTCCCTCTCTGCCAAGAAAATGTGTGAAAGCAACAAACGTTGATGAGGATGGAGAAAAAATGGCATCTTCATTCAGTGCCGGTGAAAATGCCACCTCCAAAAAGAAATGGTGGTTCCTCAAAGACTATACCTAGAAATTCCGTCAGACCCTTTAATTCAGCTCTTAGATACCCACTGACGAAGAGAAAATGTGGTAGATCATCCAGTGGAATATTGTTTGCCAATAAAAAGGAATAAAGTGCTCATACAGGCTGCCATCTGCACAAGACCTTGAAAATGTAATACCTGGAGAAAAAAAGAAAATCAGACACCAAAAGCTACATAGGAATCTAGTGCATTCACCTTCCAGGGCTGCCATTAAAAATAAATAAATAAATAAATAAATAAATAAATAAATAAATAAATACCGCAGACAGAAGGGCTTAGGCGACAGAAATCCGTTTCCTCACTGTGGTGACAGAGAGAAGTGCCAGGGAAGGTGCTGAGGGGTGGGGTTCTCCTGGGGCCCCTCCCTGGGCTTGCATATGGCTGCTCCTCCTCTCAGCCTTTCTTTCTTCTCTCCAGTGTCTCCACCTCTTAAAAGACACAGATCCAGACCCATCTTATTAGATCCAGACCCATTTCACCACGATTACCTCTTTCTTGGCCTTTTCTCTTAACCACAGTTACCCTGGGGGACAAAATTCACTCCATCATTTTCACATGCGTGAGATGTCCAGAACAGACAAATCTAAACGGATCCAGGGTTGTCCGAGACTGCAGAGGTCAGAGGATGGGAATTAAGGGTTTTCTTTCAGGGGTACCTGGTACCAAGTTCAGAACTAGGTATACGGCTGGAGCCTGACTGCAAGTAGGTCGATGGCCATTAGGCTCCAGTTTCTCAATAAGTAAATTGTAGATTTTATGAGCTCTAGCCTAAGAATGCTGTATACTAAACGATTCTGTAGATCAGAAGAGGGTAAACTCCTTTAAGTATTAATAGAAAGGTGAAGGGAAATTGACTCTGTTGGTGGGGTTGGTGCTAGAACATTGAACCTGAAACTCAGCTAACAAAGTTATGAATAACTTTGTTAATCACTGTGCCTTAATTGAAAAAAGTTTTTTAAGGTAACAGGATGGCTGGAGTGATACTCTAGTGGGTAGGGCTTTTGCCTTGTACTTGGCAGACCCGGGTTCAATCCCTGGTATCTTATATGGTATACTGAGCACTGCCAAGATGACTCCTGAGTGCAGAGCCAGGAGTAACCCTTGAGCATCACTGGGTGTGACCCAAAAAAAGAAAAAAAAAGGTAACAGGGAAGCCAGAGAGATAGTATAGGGGGTATAGTACCTGCCTTGCATACAGTTCACCCTGGTCTACTAACAGGCACATATATGGTTCCCCAAGCACCACTAGGAGTGAGCCCTGAGCACAGAATCAGGAGTAAGCTCTGAACACCACTGGGTATGGCTCAAATCCTCCCCCTCTTACCCCTCCCCCCAAAAATAAAATGTCTGCCCACCCCCACTCTAAGCATGGAGTTCAGAGAAAGGACCAGAACCTTTCTTAAATGCATTCAAGAAAGAGCCCGGTTCTGATGCTAAACCTATGCATTCAAGGAATTTGGAGCTCAGAGAAGATATTTGGCTGCAAACATGGCTTGAAGCTCATCACCATGGGTTGGCCTAGGACAACTTACACTCTTCAAAGTCAGCCTTCAGTTTTGAGCCCATGGAGTGACATTCTCACTGCAGGAAGAAGAGTTCCTAACGCTGAAGCAGGGTCAGGGTGATGCAAGCCCACTGCTGTTCCCAGCTTTGCTCTTCCAGTGCTTTCCAACTAGAATATCAGACTTGACTGAGCACATCATCCTCTTGGTATTCCTCTCCCAGGCGTTCCGCGTTTCAAAGCACAGGTCTGCCAAATTGCCTTGATGAAGTGCATGGGCCGGGTTGTTGGCTTCCTGACTGAGCTGGACTCGGAGTTTCTGGAAGCTGAGGGTTGGCACTTCTATCGCTCTGCCCTTCCCAGGCCTCGCCCATTGCTGAGCCCAGGGGGAAAAGCGTTCCATAGGCATTTGTTAAATGAATGAGCAAATGAGGACTTGGCTTTCTCATCTTTAGCTTGTTAGAAAGCACATAACTTCTTGTGTCTGCTAGACTGGGTTGTTTTCAAAACTATCCAAATCAAAAAATCGTGGTTTTGGTTTTTGTTTTTTTTTTGTAAAGTTGACATGAGTATCAATTATAATAATTTAACATTTGCTTAACATTCTTGACCTGGGTCTGTGCTAGGCAATTTCTACATTTGGGGGAGCCAGAACCTGGCAGTTACTGGAAGTTGCTCCCAACTCATGGCTCCAGGTACCTCCAGGGGGTGCTGTGGGGATTGAACCCAGGGCTCCTGCATGGAAAGCCTGTCCTCTGGGCCCTGATAGAAGTGGAGGGATACTGAGCCTCACCCAGCAGTGCTCGGGGCTTACTGGGATCACTCTAGGTGGTGCTCAGGGGGCCATATGCACTGCCAGGGATCAAACCCAGGTCCTTGCATGCGAGCCAAACTTTCTACCACTTTATTGTCGCTCTCCCACCCCCTCCTTTTTCTTAATTTCTTTTTTTTTTTTTCGGTAGGTGGGGAAGTCACACACAGTGATGCATAGGGTATAGTCCTGGCCATGGACTCAGGAATTGCCCCCTTTATTTTTCATTTTTATTGGTGACCTCCAACCCTTTTTAGTGTTGCTTTACAAATGTGGAAACCAAGATTAACTGACTCATAGGGGTTAGATGACTTGCCCCAAATCACTGAACTGCTGAGTTGTGATTCGAAACTCTAAACTGCAAGGCCAATGCCTTACCAATGTAAAATCTGATCAGGATTCCCTTCTGCAAGGTAAACAATAAAAAGAATGAAACATGTGCTCAGGTTTGAGATCTGTGGATGGAGCTTCCCTGCCCATGCCCGGGGTGGCACAGGACTTCCCTCCAAACAGAGCAGCAGTGATCTGAGCGCAGTCCCTGTGCAGACAGAGGCGCCCCAAGGGCCCTACGCGTTGAGAAGCGGACCATTGACACAGGCAGGCACCGGAAGTGTGGGTCGGCTTCTCCGCTCAGTCAGCATCAACTCTGTAATCAACCACATCCAGAAAGTTTTTCCAGCTTGCTTGTCCTGGCTGCTGACTCACAGCTTCCAGTTTTCAAGCTATCCTCTTTCACTGCCTTGTACATCTTAGCTGCGTGTCCTAGACCTCTGTACAAAGAAGAAACTCAGTAAGAGTTGACCACTGGCAAAATGGGAGATTCTGCTCTTTCAGATCAAGTCCAGCTCCGGGTTTCCAAAACACTTGCATCACAGGTCCCAAAAGTTGTAAGAAATTAAACAGCATTCAGGTGTCAAGAAACAAAATGAGCAAACAAAAGTCAACAAAATTGGGGCTGGAGCGATAGTACAGCGGGTAGGGCGTTTGCCTTCCACGCAGCTGATCCAGGTTTGATTCCCAGCATCCCATATGGTCCCCCAAGCACCGCCAGGAGTAATTCCTGAGTGCAGAGCCAGGAGTAACCCCTGAGAATTCCTGGGTGTGACTCAAAAAGAAAAAAAAATCAACAAAATTAAAAAGCCAAAGAGATAACTTCACAGGTAAAGTGCTTACCTTGTCATGCAGTAGACCTGGATTCAATCCCCAGCATCCCATCTGGTCCCCCGAGCCCTGCCAGGAGTGATCCCTGAGATCAAAGCCAGAAGTAAACCCTAAGCATCACTGGATGTGGTCTCAAAACCAAACCAAAAAAGCACTTGGAGCTTAACTTTTTAAAATATTTATTTCCCTTGGTTTTACCCTCTGAACAAATTCATGTATTTTTAAAACTAACGCTTTTAAATAGTTCAAGATTCTATCCTATGAATCTCTTATATAAATATATAAATTATATAATTTGAAAATGCCTAAAGAAGAAGGCAAGGGATTTCATTTTAACAATGTTCCTTTTCAACACCAAGTAAAATGTGATTGGAGATCCCGCGCGGGAAGGGAGATGCATGCTGAAAGTAGACTAGAGACTGAACAGGATGACCACTCAATACCCCTATTGCAAACCACAACACCCAAAATGAGAGAGAGAGGGCGAGAGAACAAATTGGAATGCCCTGCCACAGAGGCTGGGTGGGGTGGGAGGGATGGGATTGGGGGGTGGGAGGGATACTGTGTTCATTGGTGCTGGAGAATGGACACTGGTGGAGGGATGGGCTTTCGAACATTGCATGAGGGAAAAACAAGCACGAAAATGTGTGAATCTGTAACTGTATCCTCACTGCGACTCACTAATTAAAAAATAAATAAATTTTTAAAAAATGTTCCTTTTCATTTTCATAAAATTGGAAGAAGCTATATTTTTAAAAACATTTTATTGGGCCATAATTTACATACAATTTATATGGCTTCAGGTGAACAACATAATGATTTGATATTTGTGTGCAATGCAAAATGATCACTACAGTAACTCCAGTTAGTATCTGTCACCACAAAAAAGCTACATTTTTTTCTTGTGATGAGAGCATTTAATATCTTTTCTATTTGCAACTTTCAAATATTCAAGATTTTATTTATTTATTTATTTAGTATTTTGGGGCCACTTTGGCAATGCTCAGGGTTACTCCTGGCTCTCACTCGGGAGTTATTCCTGGCAGTGCTCGGGGACTATGTGGGATGCCGGAGCTTACCCTAGTTGAAGGCATGCAAGACAAATGCCCTACCCACTTGTTTAAAACCTCACTCCAGCCCACAAGGTTGTATTGTTGACTCTAGTGTTATTCCTGACTCTCTGCTCAGAAGTGACCCCTGGTAGTTCTATGGGAGCCATAGATGGTGCCAAGAATTGAAAGTGGAATGCACGGCTGGCACCTTCGCCCTATGCTACATCTCTGGCCCTCACCTTAGTTATCTTCTAGTTGCCTCTCTCCTCTCAAAATCATTAAGATACACTTCATTCATTTGATATGTAAACTTGATGACATGACTCCATTTCTTACACGCCTTTTTTTGAATGGGCATCACGTCTGGTAAAGATCTTCGAGCCACTTAGTGAATATTAACTTCTGATTTGTGCTTTTCCTCGTGGGGGTAGGCAGACAGAAGGTGCCCCCCAGATGTCACACGCATAGTCAATAGTGAGTTCCGAGGTCAGAGGTCACCCTTCAGCCTCTGTACTTCATCCAAACTCAAAACGCTCCTATGTGTCCCACACCCTCAAATTACACAGTACACAGACACACCAGCGAGACCATACTTTCTAGTATCACCTGTGAGTTCCCTCGGGCTCTTGCTTTACTCCGCTTACAAAACATGCAGCGATCTGAGGGGAAGGGGGAGTGATCAGAATATTTCCAGCGCTCACTGGAAATGCAAACAGGCTTCGGGGATGTAAGTGGAAGTAGCACATATCGTGAAAGCTAAAGCCGGTGGAAGAGAGGCAATTGGATGTGTCTCCCCGTCTTCGTAAGAGATTTCTAGGTACAGGTGGCAGCAGCAAATTGCCTGTCAAGAGACTAGCTTTATAGGGAGGCCAGCCATGGAGAACAGCTGTGAAGGCACGAGGGCAGCTCTGAGCCCGGCTGCAGGAACCACAATCCCGCACTCCCTGGGGAGTTTCTCGTCCCCAGGGAGGTAGGAGACAGCAGCCATCCTTTTACAGTGCTGCTGCCAAACCACCAGCTCAACAAGGGCTAGGAAAGGACTGGGGGCAAATGAAAAGGAGAGAAGGGCTGTAGAAAGAATGGAAACGAGGACAAAGAACATTCATTCATCTTCTGGATCTTTCTGTCATCTTCCGCTAAGTCAAGGGGCTTATAAATGATTTTGTCTTTGTTAGAGTTTGTTTCTGGTTTTTCTGATTTGGGGAGGTTTTTTGGTGTGTGTGTGTGTGTGTGTGTGTGTGTGTGTGTGTGTGTGTGTGTGTGTGTGTGTATCATAAATTAAACTTGGCAGTGCTCAGGGGAGCAGGCAGTGATGACACTGGAATTCATGCAAAATAGGAGCTCAGCTATCTCTGCAGTCCTGGCAGTTTATGTCTTTTATTATTTTTTTTTCTCAGTTTTCTCCTTATACTTGATATAAATACTGTGGTTTACGAAGTTGTTCGTGTGATTTGTATAGATGACATAGGTACTCTGTATTCCAACACCAATGGCAGGCTATGCCTTGACATTGCATACTCTCTCTCTCTTTCTCTTGCATTCTCTCTCTCTCTCTCTCTCAAAGACACACACACACACACACACACACACACATATTTGTGATTTCTGTCTGTTTATCACTGAGCTCCAAATGCCGGTAGGAAAGCTGAGAGTCCTCAGCACCTTCCTCACAGTTTTGCACCTTCGTGAGAGATCCATTTTCCTGACCAGCTTGCCAATACCCCTCTCAAAGCCAGAGCAATTGGAACTCCTCTCCCTCACGTGAGAGATCCCTCCCCCGTCTCCCTTCTGTCCCTGAGGAATGGAAGGTGCTAGGCTCATACAGAATCGAAGTGCCCGCTTTAAGAAAAATCAGCTTCAGGGGCTGGAGCGATAGCACAGCGGGTAGGGCGTTTGCCTTGCACGCGGCCGACCCAGGTTCGAATCCCAGCATCCCATATGGTCCCCTGAGCACGGCCAGGGGTGATTCCTGAGTGCAGAGCCAGGAGTAACCCCTGTGCGTCTCCAGGTGTGACCCAAAAAGCAAAAAAAAAAAAAATTTTAAAAAATCAGCTTCAAATCAGAGAGATCCCGGGCATGAAGACAAATGACACAATTCAGATGAAGCAGGACCCATGAGCAGCGGGTGCGGGGAGTAGTAAACTTAGGCAAAAGGAGACCGCTCGAGGACAGAGCAGTAGAACAGTAGGTAGAACACTTTCCTTCCGTGCAGCCGACCCAGGTCCAATCCCCAGCATCCCATGTGGTCCCCCAGGAGTAATTCCTGAATACAGCACCAGGAATCACCCTGAGTATGACCAGATGTGGCCCAAAATAACAAACAAACAAAAAAATTTCTTGACTCTTTGGCCCAGCACTCAGAGAGAGACAATAAAGAACCTAGTTTTGAGGGATCTGAAGAAGTTGAAAAGGATCAGAACCAAGTTTTGCAGGGAACCTGGGGGCAAAGTCATTGGCAGAACCATCTCTGACCCCTTCAGGCACGAGGTAGGTGTTCAACGAAGGAATATGCTGTGACCGAAAGTTTCGCCATGAGAGCGGAGGGTTGCAGGGTGCGCTTCAGGTGCTCGGGAAAGCCTGTCTCTGCCTTTTGCAAGTCCAGCCCGCTGGCCTTCTTCAGCCTGTTTCCTGCGCTGCAGTGCCGGAGAAGCAGAAGGCAGTGCTCGGGTTCACTGAGCTAGAACAGCCTTTTGAATCAAACAGACCTGGGCTCGGTGCAAGAGTGATGCAGTTGGCAGGAACACCTCCCCGGGTTCAGACAGAAAAGCACATCTGTGCCTCATGGATAATGTAATCACCTACCTTCGTGTTTGGCCGAAAGCACCTGTGCACAGCCTAGAATGTCAGCCCAGGGCGCCGGTGCTGCTGGAGGTGATATTAACAGCTCTCATTAAACTGATGACTCGCGCAGAGCCCGGGCGCGAGGCTTGCAGAGAGGCGTCTGGCGGCCTTTCGGTGACAAGTGCTTATTGGGGGAGTTGATAATCCGACCACAGAAAGATGCTCTGCACTCGGGTGAAAAGGGCAAAGAAGACCACGGGGAGAGGGGAGAGTTTGTAAGGTCTGTAAGTTGTCCAGAGGCATCTGTAGACAGGCAGCTAATGCTCCTTTGGTCGCACATCCGGCCATCTGTGACACCGATGTATAGAGCAGATGCCTGTTTTCCTCTCCCCACCTGGACAACGGATGAGATCATTGAGGAAGGACAGTTTCTGTCTGAGCCGGCCTAGGAATAACTTGAGTGTCTTTTCTTTTTCCCGGGGAAGTACTCCTGGCAGTGCTCAGGGAATCTTATGCAGTACCTGGGATCAAATTGGAGATGGCCACATATAAGTACCTTACCCCTTGTACTATCTCTCTGGCTTGTGTCTTAACTTTTATGTGTATCAGCAAAATTAAGAGTTCCATTATGAAGGGCTGGAGCGATAGCATAGCGAGTAGGGCGTTTGCCTTGCACGCGGTCGACCCAGGTTTGATTCCCAGTATCCCATATGGTCCCCGGAGCACTGCCAGGAGTAACTCCTGAGTGCATGAACCAGGAACGACCTTTGTGCGTCACTGGGTATGACCCGAAAACCAAAAAAAATAAAAAGAGTTCCATTATGATCAAATATGATGCTTGTATGTCAATCCATGATTTTGCTTGTAGAGCTATGCATATTGTTTACTTTTAAGCACCAAAACAAGGAACAATTTTTTTGTCTTATACTGGAGGCTCTAGTTAGGGGCTGAAGAGCTAGTACAGTGGTAGAGCGCTTATGGCTTGCATGATGCTCATCTGAGTTGGAACTCCAGCAAACCATATGGTTCTCTGAGCTTTGCAAGGCGTGATCTCTGAATGTAGAGCCAGAAGTAAGCCCTGAGAATCACCCAGTGTGGTCCAAAAGCCAAAAAATAAAGATAGAGGTCAGAGAGGTAGTACGGCGGTATGGCGTTTACCTTGTTCACAGCCAACCCTAGGTTTGATCCTCAGCATCTCATATGGGCCCCTGAACACCACCAGGTGTGATCCCTGAGAACAGAGGCAGAAGTTACCCCAATCACCACTGGGTGTGGCTCCCCAAACCAAAATGAAATAAATAGATATTTTCTAGAAAATAAGATCGATGATGTCGATGATGAGGGCAATATCACACTGTATAAGGTACCATGCCTAGCATTTTTAAATAATAACAAATAAGTAAGATGTAGCATATATTCATTATCTTGTATTGTGTCTAGTATAGTACATCTCATTTATATGGCAACAATTATAGTGGTTGCAAGAACAAGACAATAGACAAGACTCCACAGCTCATCAAAAGCTTTGGGGACTCATATATAAACATTCTAATGCCAAATCAGTGCATAAGAAACTTATTAAAAATATATTTTTTCTTTTATAATAATATTTCAACTCTCCCCCAGGGAAAAGCTTGTTCTGGTTCTTGATGCAGAAGCAAACAAAATGCACTAAGATGAAACAAAGAATCAAACAAGAACATTCCCCATTGCCTGCCTCAGTGGCTTTAGGAAACATGTCCTGTGGTTGTCCAATGGCTGTCCTCTCTGGGTTTCCTCTCTTAAGATTGCGGGGATGTGTAGATGTACCAAAGTTTCTTTAACCAGTCATCTGTTCTAGGGCACACAGTGGTACTATGCAGCTGTTAGGAGAGATGTCACTGTCACTGTCATCCCGTTGTTTGTCAATTTACTTGAGTGGGCAGCAGTGACATCTCTATTACACTCAGCCCTGAGATTTTAGCAACCTCTCCTTACTAATCTTTCCCAACGATTGGCGACTCTTTCAGGGTCAGGGGAATGAGACCTATCATTACTGTTTTTGTTTGTTTCTTTGTTTCTTTTTGCTTTTGGGGTCACACCTGGCAATGCACAGGGGTTACTCCTGGCTCTGCACTCAGGAATCACCCCTGGCGGTTCTCAGAGGACCATATGAGATGCTGGGAATTGAACCCGGGTCGGCCGTGTGCAAGGCAAATGCCCTACCAGCTGTGCTATCACTCCAGCCCCCTATTATTACTGGTTTTGGCATATCGAATATGCCACAGGTAGCTTGCCAGGCTCTGCTATGCGGGCAGGATACTCTCGGTAGCTTGCCAGGTTCTCCAAGAGGTATGTAAATATATTTTACTGTATTGGGGATATGAATATGCCATGGGGAACTTGAAAGGCTCTCCTGTGCATGCAATAGACTCTTGGTAGCTTGTCAGGTTCTCCAAGAAGGAGAACAAGGCTATTAGATGTTGAGGGGCCGCTTTTCGGCCACGCGCTTCCATGAGCTTGGTCTTATAGTCTTTGGATGTTGGCCGTTGGTGAGATTACACCGCGATGGGGGCAGTTTGTGGGTGTGGCTGAATGAGATGATGTTAGGAGAAATGAAGTCATGAAATTTGCTTATAAATGGATACACATGGAGAGTATCATGCTAAGTGAAATGAGTCAGAAAGAGAGAGACAGACATAGAGGGACTGCACTCATTTGTGGAGTATAGAATAACATCACAGGAGGCTGACACCCAAGGACAGTAGATATAAGGGCCAGGAGGATTGCCCCATAGCTGGAAGCCTGCTTCATGAGCGGAGGGGAGAAGGCAGATAGAATAGAGAAGGGATCACTCAGAAAATGATGGCTGGAGGAACCAGTTGGGATGGGAAATGCATGCCGAAAGTAGATAATGGACCAAACATGGTGACCTCTCAGTGTCTGTGTTGCAAGCCATGATGCCCAAAAGTAGAGAGAGAGTATGGGGAATATTGTCTGCCATGGAGGCAGGGGGAGGGTGGAAAAGGGGGCTGATACCCGGGATATTGGTGGTGGGGAATGTGCACTGGTGGAGGGATGGGTGTTTGATCATTGTGTGATTGTAACCCAAACATGAAAGCTTGTAACTATCTCACAGTGATTCAATAAAATAAAAAAATAAAAAGATTGGAAATGCCAAAAGGAAATACCCTTGAATACTGAGTAGCTTAAGGACTGTCACTCAGGGCCCAGAGATATAGTACAGTGGTGGGGCTTGCATGCGACTGACCCAAGTTTGATCCTCAGCTCCCCATGTGGTCCCCTGAGCCTGCAGGAGTGATCTCTGACAGGAGAGCCAGGACATAGCCCTGAGCAAATGCCAGGTGTGACCCCCGAACTGAAAAGAAATGAAGACTTTTGCTCAGCTGTTCTGGAAAACATCGATACAATGACTTGTATCTTGACTTGTATCGATGTTCTTTAATTTAGGGCTTACCATGATTTACTAGCTCTAGGAAGGTATATTAAACATAGACAGTAGCATTTAGGTACATAAGATTTTACAACATTGGTTCTTAAGTGGAGTCCTTCAAGTCCTGGGCATCTATGGTTTTGATTGGTTGGTTCCTGAAAATTTAGAGATTTTATTCCTATTTTCTAAGTGGAAATATAACTCATAAAAACTCCAAATGCACATGATAGGTTTTTTTTATATAATGTAAGAGTACTGCTATTTATTCAGCCATTGATTAAGCTGATGAATTGGGCATGAATGCCACATTACTTTTTTTTAATTCTATTCTGAAGCACATGATAGTCTTCTATGAATAATTTTGTCAGATTTGTTCCTCTGTGTTTCATGAGGAAAATGAGAAAGTAGGGAAGAAAGAAAGAAAGAAAGAAAGAAAGAAAGAAAGAAAGAAAGAAAGAAAGAAAGAAAGAAAGAAAGAAAGAAAGAAAGAAAGAAAGAAAGAAAGAAAGAAAGAAAGAAAGAAAGAAAGAAAGAAAGAAAGAAAGAAAGAAAGAAAGAAAGAAAGAAAGAAAGAAAGAAAGAAAGAAAGAAAGAGGGGGAGAGGGAGGGACGGAGGGAGGGAGGAAGGAAGGAAGGAAGGAAGGAAGGAAGGAAGGAAGGAAGGAAGGAAGGAAGGAAGGAAGGAAGGAAGGAAGGAAGGAAGGAAGGAAGGAAGGAAGGAAAGAAGGAGAAGCAGCAACAAAAGAGAAATACTACAGCAAAATCAAGTAAATTTCCACTCTTTCTTCCATCTGGAGGTGGCCTGGCTTTAGATGCCACATGCAACATCGGGTCTACATCACTTTCACTCATGTTACACTTCTCTGTTATGTCGAACGCAGACATGCGTCTTGCCACTGGCTGCTCATTGGAATCACCTGGAAGCTTCTACAATTCCAGATGTGCAGGTCAAGGTCACACTGCAGCGAGGGAAAGCCAGTTTCTCTAGGCTCAAAACCCAGCTCCAGGACCAGACCCCCCTTCCCCTCCATGATTCCAATATCCAGCCTGGGTTAAGAGTTCAGGAATCAAGTGTTCCACAAATGTGCACCCTGAGAACCCCGAATCTCCCCCAGACCTTACAGCATCCTCTTCCGAGGCCTGGGCGGGAAGCCTGTGTTCTCAGCGCGCAGCCTTCTCTCCCCTCTCAGCAGGCAGCGATGAGAATCCTTGGATTGAGTCATGGCCTGAGAGTATGAGGAGATATGGTTTAAAATCTTCACACTTGATTCATCTCCAAACCATGCGAAACTTTATGGATCCTGGGAAAAGGAGACGATGTGTTTTCACCAACGATGTGAGCAATAAATAACCAATCGTTCGCAATTTGTCCCGGTACAGAAATCAGCAGCAGCCCCTTTCCAGTTCGGGAAGTCTTGGGTGACCAGTAAGATTTTCAGTATTTTGAAACACTTCAGGATCAAACATTTTGGAATGTCAGGAAGCGCATTGAAAACAAAATTTTTTCTTTCAGGGATTAATGTTTGGATGCTGGGAAATAAACAATAAACCTGACTTTGGGTGTGCAGCTGAGGATGGAAGAGACGGAATTGATTTTTATATGTTTTCTGTCGTGAGAGGGATGTGTTACGTAGCTCTGTAAAACTTCCGTTATTACTTTCCACTCTCATGGGAGGGTTAGGCAGATCAGATTTAATGTAAATAACATACAGACTCGCCACTCTGAAAAGTGGCAGGAAGGAGAGGAAGAAAATCCTTAACTGCCAATAACCAAGTTGCAAATGTCTGCTCCGCTCGGATTGTGCGTGTTAACCAGTATTTCCTCTCCTGCTTGTTGTTTTCTAAGACTCATGTTCAGCCAAAACCACTGATCTTTCAGTTTTCATGAAACGTTCTATGGCCGGCTTTGAAAAGTTAAGACTTACAGAATCCCATTTCCTGTGGGGTAAAATCCATTTGAGTTACTCAAGAAACTTGTTTTCTTCCTCTTTCCTTCCCCGTTGGAATCCATCCTTTATATCAGCTTGTTTTTTCCTTTTAATTATTTTTGTAACGTTTAGCTCTGTGAGTTACAATACTGTTACTGGTCAAGTTTTCTAGGCACAACGTCCCAACACCACACACTGCGCCAGTGTCTGTTTCTCATCCCTACCCTGGTCCCACTTACCTCTCCTCATCCCACACACAGCCCCATCGTAAGCTCAGTTTTGTAGACCAGTTCTCAGGTTCTGTTGCTATGGGCATTTGTTATTTCTCTACTAAATCTCTTTATATCCTACACAGGAGGGAGATTCATTCTGTGTCTGTCCCTTCCCTTCCAACTAACTTCATTCAGCATAATACTCTCCAGGTCCATCCGTGTGGCAGCAAACATCAAGATTTTCTTTCCTTATAGCTGAGTAGTATTCCATTGTGTATAGATCCATAGTCATACTTTCTTCCTTTTTTTTTTTTTTTGGCTTTTTGGGTCATACCCGCTCAACAATGCTCAGGGGTTATTTCTGGCTCTGCACTCAGAAATTACTTTTGGTGGTGCTCAGGGACCATATGGGATGCTGGGGATTGAACCTGGGTTGGCAGTATGCAAGGCAAATGTCCTCTCTGCTGTGCTATCACTCCAGCCCCAAGACACATCACTGTATCACTTTATCACTGTTATCCCATTGTTCATTGATTTGCTCGAGCAGGCACCAAGTAACATCTCCATTGTGAGACTTGTTGTTACTGTTTTTGGCATATCGAATACACCATATCGAATACACCACAGGTAGCTTGCCAGGCTCTGCTGTGTGGGCGGGATATTCTCGGTAGCTTGTGGGGCTCTCAAGAGGGGCAGAGGAATCGAACCCGGTTCTGCCACATGCGAGGCAAACGCCTTACCCACTGTGCTATCGCTCCAGCCCCAAAGACCCATAGTTTCTTTTTTCTTTTGGGTCACACCTGGCGATGCACAGGGGTTATTCCTGGCTCACACACTCAGGAATTACTCCTGGTGGTGGTGCTCAGGGGACCATATGGGATGCTGGGAATCGAACCCAGGTCAGCCACGTTCAAGGCAAACACCCTCCCTGCTGTGCTATTGCTCCAGCCCTGACCCATGGTTTCTTGATGTCGTTTTATGCCCTCCTTTCCCTGCTACCATAAGTTTCATTATCTAGTCATCTGTTCTTGGACACTCGAGTTGTTCCCAGAGTTTAGCCAATGTGAATAGTGCTGCAAAGAATATAGAAGTGCAGATGTCTTTTCCGAATAGAGTTTTGGGGCCCTTGGAATGTTGACTGCTTTAACCCACTTGGAAAACCGCATGAACACTTCTTGGCAAACTAAAACTTGAGCTTTCATAGGACCAAACCATGCCACTTCTTGATATCTAGGCTTGTTTGGAGCCCTACATCCCCTCAGTATTAGGGGACGATGTTTCACTGTAAGCTTGTTATAGAGAAAAGTAAGTGGAGAGAGATTTCAATTCATGGAGATTGGGAATATTTGCATTTCCTTTAAAATCGTTTAATAAAGACTACTCACTCCCAAAATTTGCTAGAGAAGGCATTTTGGATAAAGGACGCTGCAGTCAGGCGCTGGGGAGATAGTACAGTGGGTAAGGCACTTGTCTAGTTCCATTCCCAGCACCCAAAGTGCCCCCTGGAATCATACCACGAGAAGTGATCCCTGAGTGCAGAGCCAAAAATAAATCCTGAGCACTGCTAGGTGTGGCCAAAGACACAGTTGGGGAATTTTGTCTTTAGCAAAGCTGTCACTTACCCCCCCTGGAATCAGTTCTTGCTTGGGTCCTTGATAGGGGCCACACCCCCCCATAGGGCTCATGATGCTGGTGGTGTGAAATTGGGATCGGGGAGCACCAGGGCTACAAATGTGGTGCTCAGGGGTTGAACTTGGAGTCTCACATACTCTGGGAATGTGCGCCACTACTCTTGCTACCCCCGGGGCCCCAGTGATCGCCCCCTCAGTGATCACCGTGAAGTGCATTCATCTGGTTCCTAGCCTCACAGCAGCTTGGCTCCTCGAAGAAGTCCTGGCACGAGATCATCCAGGCAGCCATGTTTTTCTTACTTTGCTGTAGCACGAACATAGCACCACGGTGCCGTTCCCTGTGTCCGTAGGCAGCTGGAAGTA
The DNA here is from genome assembly GCF_027595985.1 of Sorex araneus. Lineage (NCBI taxonomy): Eukaryota > Metazoa > Chordata > Mammalia > Eulipotyphla > Soricidae > Sorex > Sorex araneus. The sequence continues at coordinate 174,981,778 of NC_073305.1, forward strand.
CGTTACGGCAAGCGAGCCGGTCGGTGGCACGTGGCGGAAATGGCACACCCCTGGAGGCGCTGCTGAGGCCTGCGCCCAGCCCTGGCGCTGACGCAGCACTGTTCTACCTGAATGAGAACGAGCCTGGCACACCCAGGGCCTGTGCCCTCCCCACCCCTGTGCCTCAGGCTTGTTTGCTTGTTTGTTTGTTTGCTTGTTTGTTTGTTTCTTTCTTTCTTTCTTTTTGGGTCACACTTGGCATGCACAGGGGTTACTCCTGGCTCTACACTCAGGAATCACCCCTGGCGGTGCTCAGGGATTTGAACCCGGGTCAGCCGCGTGCAAGGCAAACGCCCTTACCCACTATGCTATCACTCCAGCCCAGATTGTTTGTTTGTTTTGTGTTTTTCCTTGTCTTACTGAAACATCTGGCTGTTATCCTAGGCACTTGGGTGAGGCAGAGAGAATGAGAGTCAGTTGTTGTTGTTGTTGTTGTTGTTGTTGTTGTTGCAGAAAGGGTGGGAGGAGCTGGGCCATGCTGGGCGCTACTCAGGATCCTTCCCAGCAGTGCTCAGGGAACCATGAGCAGGACTCAACCTGGGTCACCTGCAAAGCCAGCGCCTTAACCCATAATGCTCTCTCTCTGCCTCCAGTAATTTTATTTGTTTGCTTGTTTGTTTTTGTTTGGGGGGTCACACCCAGTGATGCTCAGGTGTCTCCTCCTGGCTCTACCCTTAGGATTACCTGGCTGTACGCAGGAGACCATACGGGATGCCCAGGATCAACCCTATCAACCTGGTAGCAAGCATCCTACCTGCTAGAATATCACTCTGGGGGGCTGGAGCAATCGCAAAGAGGTAGGGCGTTTGCCTTGCACACGGCCAACCCGGGTTCGATTCCCAGCATCCCATATGGTCCCCTGAACACCGCCAGGAGTAATCCCTGAGCACAGAGCCAGGAGTAACCCCTGTGAATCACCAGGAGTGACCCAAAAAAAAGGAAAAAAAATATCACTCTGGACCCTCTAGTAATTTTCTGTGACACATCTAGCAGTGCTCAGGAGCTATTCCCGACTTGGTGCTCAAAATTCACCCCTCTGGAGATGCTCAGTGGAACCATGCCATTTCAGGGATGAAACTGGGCTTCCTGTATGCAATGCCTGGATTACAGTTGGTTAAACTTTCTCTCTAGCCCGATAGGAACTTCTTCAAATAAAATGTGTGGCTGCTGATAGCCTTTCTCCATGATGGAAATAAAACTTTCTTAGTATGGAAATAGGTCTCTTTCAGCCCCCAGATCACTGGACACCCCCTTCCCCATCATGATGCCACTAACTGGTAGTTCAGCACAACTGCTAGAAGCTTTATCTTTCCCCACGAAGATAGGAAGATAAAAGACACAATGACCCCAGTGTTCCTTGGTGGCTGCCTGCTTTACCCCAGCTCCATGACATCACACTCATAACATTAACTTTAAAGAATAGGCTTTTTCCATCCCTCCTTTGCTCTGTTGATGTCGCTGCTGCAATGACCAGCAGTCACACACATGCTTGTGGTGCTCGTACATCATTTTTTGTTGTTGCTGTGCGTGCCCAAGTCCCATCTCCTAGTTGGGGTGCTCGAGCACACCTGCTCCAGTGCAACCGGAAATGGCTTACAGCTCAGGGGACCAAGGTCAGCAGAGCTGTGGGTGCTGGCAGTCCGGGGGTGACCCCAGGAGTGGTGCTGGAGCAGGCGGGAGGCCTCAGGCTTAGAAGACGGGTGCTGCAAGTCTCCGAGCCGAATCTCAACCTCCCCAAAACAATGCAATTATGTGTGAGTGAGTGAGTGAGTGTGTGTGTGTGTGTGTGTGTGTGTGTGTGTGTGTGTGAGATTTAGAAGCCACACCTGGTGGTGTTCAGTTCAGGATCCACACTCAGTGGGGTTCAAGTGGTGTTACTCTGTGCTCAGAGGTGGTTCCTAGCAGTGCTCAGAACAATTATCCAATATTAAGGATTGAATCTTGTCCTCCTGTATGCAAAGAATGTCCCCAAGTTTCCCTCCTGCCACCCCCCACACCTGCCTCTATGTTCTATGGCAGGCACTCTCTCTCTCTCTCTCTCTCCCTCTCTCCTCTCTCCTCATTCTCCCCTCCTCTTTATCTCTCTCTCTCCTCTCTCTCTGTCTCTGTCTCTGTTTCTCTCCCTCTCTCTCCTCATTCTCCCCTTCCCCTCTTTATCTCTCTTCTCTCTGTCTGTCTCTGTCTCTGTCTATTTCTGTCTGCCTGTCTGTCTATCTCTCTCTCTTTGTCTCCATCTCTCTCTCTCCTCATTCTTCCCCTCCCCTCTTTATCTCTCTTCTCTCTCTGTCTCTGTCTGTTTCTGTCTGTCTCTTTCTGTCTCTGTCTCTTTGTCTCTCTGCCCCTCCCTCTCTCTCTCTCTCTCTCCCCTCAGTCCTCATTCTCCCCTCCTCTTTATCTCTCTCTCCTCTCTGTCTCTGTCTCTCTGTCTCTGTCTGTCTCTCTGTCTCTCTCCCTCTCTCCTCATTCTCCCCCTCCCCTCTTTATCTCTCTCCTCTCTCTCTGTCTCTCTGTCTCTGTCTGTCTCTGTCTGTCTCTGTCTGTCTGTCTGTCTCTCCCTCTCCCCTTTTGGGCATTATGGTTTGCAATACAGGTACTGAAAGGAAGGTTGTCATGTATATCTCTTTACCTATTTTCATCACTCAGTTCTTGTCCAGTGATCCCTTCCAACTATCATTATCACAGTGATCCCTTCCCTGTCCCAACTGCCCTTCGTTCCCACATACTTGCCGCAAGCTTCCCACCGTGTACCAGTCCTCCTGGGCCCTGTTTTTCCTGTCCTTGGATATTTGTCTCACACTATGTTCTTTTATATCCCACAAATGAGTGCAGTCATTCTACGTCTTTTCTTGAGCCAAGAAAATCCTGAAGCAGAACAATTCTATTTCACATTGCAGGAAAAACTGCTCTCAAATAAACCCAAAGCAGGGCTGAGATCTTCGGGAGGCGGGGAGGGGGCTGAGGAGGGGCTGGGGGAGGAGAGACCTGGTGAGCACTTTTGCATCGGACTTAACCATCTGCACTTCTGGCTCAGCGAGCCGAGCTGTCTTTGCAGGCGTGTGTGTCTGAGACATGTGTGTGAGCCGCTTTTTCCCAGGGCTGGGCTGCGTGTGTGCCCTGGCCATTGTGTTATATGGCAAGCGTTTGGAAGGCGCCCCAAGGAGGCCTCAGGAAGTAGTTCCTGGCCTCTCAACTTATCATCCCGAAGGCGATTTGTTTTAAAGTTGATAATCCCTAGAGCTACAAGAGTGTCCCACATCTGCCCTGAATTGAAAACACATTCCCGTTAAGAGTTGCCTTACATCAGTGCAGCGGGATTCATTGGGTCTGAGTCAGAGAGGAAGTCGCAGAGCGTCCGAACGTCGGGCCTGCTCGCAGCCCGCGCTCATGGAGGACCAAGACGGCCGGGTATGTTGGCTGCGCCCCTCACACGCTTCCACGCGGCTTCTCGGGAAGGGGGGGGGGAGGCTGCAACGGTTGGGGAGGGGACTTCTGTGGCTCACAGGTATGAAGGGGTTCTGGCATGTTCAGTGCTCCGTGGGAATCAATTCCAATTCCAAGACGCTAAGACAGCAGCCCCGGCTGCTCAGCTGCTTTCACCATTCCGGGGCCAGGGCTGGCCGTTTGGGTGCCGGGTGGAGGGTAGATTTGTGCCGGTTATGTGGATCTTTCTATCCCCCCTCCACCGCACCGAGAGAGGTTTTGTAAGCCAAGGAAAGTTCTCACTGCTCGAAAGTCAGAGCTTTTGCAACCCTTCTTTCTGCTTATCTCGGAAACTATTTTAAAAATATTGGCGCAGATGCAAAGAATGAAGGATGGAACTCTGGTCTTCATATCACAAGTCCCTGGGGAGCAGGACCATCTGATGAAGTATTTAGCTTGTAATATTTTACCCAAGTTGCTTTCCAGCTTCCCGGATGCCTCGGTGGCCTTTTCAGGGAAAGCGCTGTATTTTGGAGTGCGGGTTTTCTTTTCTTTACTGAAAGCTCCTTCGATGCGTTCCTCCAGGTTGAGGGAAGGGCAAGAGTAGGGTCCTGAGTTGGTGTTCCAGGGTCTTAGGTACTGCTGACTTGAGACCAACAGGAGGCCGAGACCAGATCCTGATTTCCAGCCCCCTGGCTCCTTCTCCAACTCTGCATGGGGTGGGGGGTGCCTTCTCCTGTTTCGGAAATCAGTTCTGCTGCCCGTCCTCTCTGAGATGCTAAAGATTTAACACCTGCTTAAATTGATAACCCAGAAATACCCGTAGAATAAAAATAGAGTTCTAGGGTGAGGGAGACGGTATGGGGGTGTAGGGAATTTCCATTGCAGGCAGCCTACGGGGTTTGATTCCGAGCCCTGCGTCTAGTCCCTGCCCACAGCCCTGCAAGTGTGATCCCGTGCAGAGACAGAGAAAGCCCTGACTACTGCCTGGTGTAGCCCAGCAACCCTCTGGCCCCGCCCCAAATACAAAGGGACTCCTAGGAAAAACATCAGTGTGAGTGGATCAAACAACTGTCCCCCACCCCCCACCCCCAATAAAAAAAAAAAAAACAGAAAGGGGCTGGAGTGACAGTACAGTGGTTAGGGTGTTTGCCTTGCATGCAGCCAGCCGGGGTTCAATCCCCAGCAGCCCATGTGTTCCCTCAAGCAATGCCAGGTGGAACCCAAAATGCAAAACCAAAATGACTGTTTCCCTGTGGGAGGCATGGAGGATGGTGCGGGATGGTTCCCACTCGTCGTCTCAGGTGACTGAAAGGTGGCCAGAAAATGCAAGGGAAAGGATCAGAGAGAGAGAGAGAGTACAGCAGGTAACCTGGATTTGATCCCCAGCATCACATATGGTTTCCACCAGGAGTGATCCCTGAGTGCAAAGCCAGGAATAACATCTGAGCATCACCAGGTGTGGCCCCAAACAAAATGAACAGAAAAGAAAGCAAGAAAATAAAATTGCAAGGGAAAAGCTAGACTGTCTTAGCAGAGGTTTGAGTCCACAGTGATGGCACCGATAAAGGAAAGAAGGGGTCATGGATCACAGGGCTGGAATACACACTTTACAAGCAGGAGCCCCGGCTTCGAGTCCTGGCATCACACGGTTTTCCTCCAAGCACCTTTGGTTGTGCCCCCTCAAAAAAAAATTTTTTTTTGCTTTTTGGGTCACACCTGGCAATGCACAGGGGTTACTCTTGACACTACTACTCCTGGCAGTGCTCAGGGGACCAATATGGGATGTTGGGAATCGAACCTGGATTGGCTGCGTGCAAGGGAAATGCCTTACCCACTGTGCTATTGCTCCAGCCCCACCCTCAAAAAAATTTTAATAAATAAAGGGAAGACGAAAAACAGAAAGAAAGAGAGAGAAAGAAAGAAAGAGAGAAAGAGAAAGAAAGAAAGAAAGAAAGAAAGAAAGAAAGAAAGAAAGAAAGAAAGAAAGAAAGAAAGAAAGAAAGAAAGAAAGAAAGAGAGAGAGGGAGAAAGGAAGAAAGAAAGAAAGAAAGAAAGAAAGAAAGAAAGAAAGAAAGAAAGAAAGAAAGAAAGAAGGAAGGAAGGAAGGAAGGAAGGAAGGAAGGAAGGAAGGAAGGAAGGAAGGAAAGAAAGAGAGAAAGAGAAAGGAAGGAAGAAAGAGCGAGCTTCAGTGAGTTTTAAGAGATAAGCAGCATCTGCGGAGGGGGAAGCTGGGAAGGAAAGAGGAACGCACTCACTGTCCTCCCCAAGGCTGCCCTGAGACCCAAAGCCTATTCCCGGGACACGCGTCTCCGGGGCTCAAAAGCAGCAGAAGCAGTGAGAAGAGAGCAGCCTAGTTGGCAGGTAAGATTTTCAGCCCCAAATGCCAAAAGACTGTTCCCTTTTGACCGGTTGCCCAAGTTCTTGAAAGAGGGAAGGTTTTTCAGATGCCAAAAAAATGGACTGTGGCAAACTGTGTCATGGGACTCTGCCCCCGAAACCCGAAAGACAGAGGCTGCCTGTTCCAGAAGGGAGCACATCCGGGGGGGTTGTGCCAGAGGATGCGAAAAGATGTATTGATCAGCTCAGGGAGAAGGGGTAAGGCTCGGTCCCAGACTCAGCACAGCCAAGTTTCCTCTTGGGGAACCGATTGTGTATCTACCTAAATGTAACCAACCACCTTCACCTCAGCCTCAGAAGAGATAATAAGAGCATCATTAGACCTGGAGAGATAGTACAGGGGTTAAAGCACTTGCCTAGCATGTGGCCAGCACAGGGTCAATCTCTGGCACTGCACATGGTCCATACGGATACACTATTCCCTTAATGATTCATTTAGTTCTTTGTATTCCGTCGGTAGGTGAGATTGGGGTTGCTGATTTTGGTGGGGACCAGGGGTCACCCACATCTCCCACTGTGGTGCTTGAGCTCTTGGCTCTGGGGCTCTCTGGGGGTGCTCGTGGTGATTTGGTGCTGGGACCCAGACCCAGCATCACCCTCCTCTAGTTGTGGTGCTGGCACAGGGTCCTGGCTTCCTCACGGAGGTCATGCTTCCTGACCAGGGTGCTCAACACATCTTTGTTAGTTGCGGTGCTTGCTGGGGATTGCACTCCTTTTTGTTTTGGCGTTCTCGCCTCCTGGTTGCAGTATCGCTGTGAGTGACTTCTGTGCAGTGGAAGAAAAGAGGGCAGCTTTGAGAGAGGAGTCTACCACTGGCCTCTAGACCCAGTTCAGACCACTGAGAAGTGTCTGGGAAGGGTCCGGACTAATAAAGTCTGCTGTGAGCACCCAAGCAAGAGAGACCTTTCATCTCACCACCCAACTGTGGTGTAGTCCCATGTGATGTACCTGGCATGGGAATTTATCCTCACCACTGAAGATCACTCAGGGAGTTGTGGGCTCAGACTAGAGTGAGGAATTGCTTTCTGCAGGAAAAGGAAAATTAGTCTTGAGAGCTCTACCTGGTTTTCTTCCTTTGTTTGTTTGTTTGTTTTTTTATTTTGGATAACACCCAGCAATGCTCAGGAGGCATTGCACTCAGGAATTAGTCCTGGCAGTGCTCGAGGGACCATATGGGATGCTGGGCATCGAACCCAGGCCGGTTGGTCGCGTGCAAAGCAAACACCCTACCCACTGTGCTATTACTCCAGTCCTGGTTTCTTTCTCTTTTGTTTGTTTTTGAGCCACCCTGGTGGTGTTTAGGACTTGCACCTATATCTCTGCTCAGGGATCACTCTCAGCAGGCTTGGGGAATTATATGGGGTTCCAGGGACTGAACCCCTATCAGCCGCATACAAAGCAAGCATTCTACCCACTGTGCTATCTCATTGGTCCCTTTTTTGTTTGTTTGCCCTTTTTTTCAAAGCGCAAAATAAAATATACAGCTTTCAGGCACTCTGTTTACATTTTATAGATTGAATTTGACAGGTCTATGTTCTAGACTAATTCCATTACTCTTACACTTAACCCCGGTCTCTTACCTCTCCCTCAAATTGCTCTGGGTAGTTTGGTTCCATTTTCTTTTTTTTTCTTTTTTTTTTTTTTGGCTTTTTGGGTAACACCTGGCAATACATAGGGGTTACTCCTGGCTTTGCACTCAGGAATTACTCCTGGCAGTGCTCAGGGGACCATATACGATGCTGGGAATCGAACCTGGGTCGGCCATGTGCAAGGCAAACACCCTACTATCGCTCCAGCCCCAGTTTGGGCCCATTTTCTCCCACCCAAAAGAAGCTTGTTCAAATAGTTAGCACATTCAACAGATTCTACCATTTCTGATCCCAAAACTATGCAATAGGCAGGGAGAAAGAATTTGAATTTTGCCCTTTCAACCTGTTTACACTATTCCAAGCTTTTCTGCCATTCATTAAATCACAATGAAATTTTATTCACCTAATTTCCATTGATTTAGTCATTCTGTTTTTCTTTGGCGGGGTTGGGATGGCGTGCAACTTGAGGGCTGTTCGCAGAACTGGGTTCAGGGGTCACTCCTGGTGGTCCTTGGGGGAACATACAGGGCTGGGAATCAAACTTAAGCCTCCAGTGTGGAAAGCATGTATGTGTTCAGCCCTTTGAGTCTTCGGCCAGCTTTAGCCATTACTGCCTCAACCACTCATTCCCATGCCCCACTGATGTTTTTGAACATGATTTTTGGGTGAGCTGACAGGTAAGCTTGTTAGAATAGTTGCCAGGATACTCACCTAACTCCAAGACACCCAGCTGGTAACTTATTCTCAGACTCAGCAGACAGGAAAAATAGCTCCTGACACGGAGAATCGTGAGTGGAGGCAGATGCTTTGGGCTGTCCACCTGGGACATGGTGGGCCAGAGCTGGAGAGAGGAAGGAAGAAAAGAGATGGGGGAGGGGCTGGAGCAATAGCACAGGTAGGGCGTTTGCCTTACATGCAGCTGACCGGGTTCGATTCCCAGCATCCCATATGGTCCTCTGAGCACCACCAGGAGTAATTCCTGATTGCAAAGCCAGGAGTAACCCCCTGTGCATCATCAGGTGTGACCCAAAAAGCAACAACAACAACAAAAAAGAGATGGGGGAGAGATGGGGAATTACCTCTATCTTTGGGTCTATTTTATTCTTCCCCCCCAGCCTGGGGAGAGAACATCTTATCCAAAAATCCATTTATAAAAAATTCAATTCCCTTTGGAACATTTTTACATCTGCTCAGGTGTCCCAGAAATAAATATTAAATTAAATTAACTTTTAATTTAATTTCAATTCAGGATAAAAGACTTTATATAAACTCACTAAAAAGACTTTCACTCTCTGAAAGTAGGTCAAACAGATAAAGGCACTTTCAAATATCCCAAACAATCCCATCATTTGGGGGAAAAAAAAAAAGACTGCAAATTCAGTAACTACCTAATAGAAACACAAAATTAAGTTAGAGGTGTCCTTAAAGGAACTGATTTTTTTTTAATCATTAAACTGGTCCAAAAATGGCAAGAGAATAGAGGAACTAAAATGAAGTCCAGATTTGCCAACAAAGTTTGCATTCTAAGCAAACTTTTCACTGGGCAAACAGATATTTAAGAAACTGATTTTAGGCCAACCAGCTCCCTGGCAAGGCTATTGTGAAAAAAAAAAAAAAGTGTGAGCTATAATGGCTCTAAGTCTTCTAAACCAGCACTGGAGAAATGGGCCAGGGGTTAAAGTGCTTGTCTTGCATGCAGCTAATCCCAGTTTGATCCTCAGCATTGCATATGGTCCTCCAAGCACCCCCAAGAGTTATCCTTGCACCCAGAACCAGGAGTAAGCTAAAGCAATTATCAAGTGTGGCCCCAAAATCAAAACCAAGAAGAAAACATTTTAATAACAATTTTTTAATTTTTTCAGATGTTAAGCTCTACCTTGCAGGGACTCTGTGGAAATGGGATGAGATGTAGGAGTGGGAAGGACCTCACACAGTACCTCACATGTTTTGGGTTCTCGAGAAACGCTCACCCTCTATGACCCCCCTGCAGAAGGAGAGCTGGGCCAGAGGTGGCTCAGGGCTAGATGGCGTCATAGCTCACGGGTGCCACCCTGGTTTTGATCCCTGATTCTATGAAAAAGAAAAAAGATGAGAAACAGAATTTTTCTTTAAATGAAAAGATCAGAAGCTTGAGCAATAGTGCAGCAGGTCGGACGTGTGCCTTGCACGTGGCAGACCCGAGTTCGATTCCCAGCATCCCGTATGGTCCCCTGAGCACCGCCAGGAGTAATTCCTGAGTGCAGAGTCAGGAGTAACCCCTGAGCATCACTGGGTATGACCCAAAAAGAAAAATAAATGAATATATAAAAAGATCAAAGGTATAGTAAGTGAATAGGTAAGAAGAGCAGGGTGTGGAGACTGGGCCATAGTACAGCATGGGGGGCATTTGCCTTGGATGCCCCTGACCTGGGTTCAATCCCCAGCACCCTACATGGTCCCCTGAGCCTGACCAGGAGTGATTTCTGAGCACAGAGTCAGGGGTAAGCCCTGAGCACTGCCAGGTGCTTTATTTTTGTTATTAATAAAAATTTTTTCAAAAAGAATACTTGTGTTGCTAAAGAGATAGTACAGCAGGGAAGTTACTTGCCCTATGCGTGGCCGACCTGGGTTCATTCCTTGGCACCACGTAAGGTCCCCCAAGCACTGCCAGGAATGATTTCTGAAGAGCCGGAGCAATGGCCCAGCGGGCCAGGTGCTTGCCTTGCACACGGTTCACCCAAATTCAACCCTGTGTCCTATATGGGCCCCCAAGCACTGCCAGGGGATAATCCCTGAGTGCAGAGCAGGAGTAACCCCTGAGCACCATCAGGTGTGCCCCCAAACAAAAACAAACAAAAAAAAGTGATCCTTGAGCACAGAACCAGAAGCCCTGAACACAGTCAGGCGCAGCCCAAACTCCTTAACTACCCTTCCCCAAGTATCCCAACATCCCAAATTTCCCTCCCGGACCGTGAGTCTGTAGAGGTGGCAGAGCAGAGCCCTCAACAGGGGTTTGAGCTCCCTAGAGGCCAATCACCATGCAGCATCCCAAAGGGCCTGCAGCAGGGCTACTGGTCGGATTCCCTGTGTCTCCTCTCAGCCACAAGGAGCAAAGGATCATCAAAAGGGGGAAGCTGTGAGTGGGAAAGACAAAACTCCTAACAGATGAGTGGGAAGGGAAAATTCCATCCAAAATACACGGTATGTTTGCTTGGGATGGCCAGGAAGACCCCACCAAAGCCAGATGCAGTACAAAAGGAAAAGACCCCAAACCACGGCAACCTATAGAAGGCTTCGAAGATAAAGTTCAAGAAATTTATCAGAACAGGCCAGGAAAAAGAGCAGTCCAGTTGGTTGAATGTCCAAATAAGGGGTCAGAGGAATAACTCAGTGACTGTAGTACATGCTTTGCACCCAGGAGACCCAGGTTTAAGTTCCAGTACTCGATGATCTCCTAGAACTGACCCCAGCACCAAGCCAGGAATAGTCCTTGAGTAACCTCTGGGGGGTGACCAAGACAAAGAACAATGAAAAAAGAACCTGATTCATGCCAATAATGAAAGAGTTACAACAAAAGACACCAAAAAAAAACACAAAAAACAAAATTTTTGATGACTCTTGAACACGGAGCCTGGACTAGTCCCTAAGCACCACCAGGTATGAACCCTCCTCCCCCCCCAAAAAAGTACATAGGTTGTTAAAAAAAAATAGTACCTGCCTCCCACTCGGCTCAACCGGGTTTGATCCCCAGCACCCCATATTCTCTGAGCCCCATCGGGAGTGATCCCTGAGCGCAGAGCCAGGAGTAAGCCCTAAGCACAGATCAGTATGGCCCAGAAATCAAGAGGGAGGGAGAAAAAGGCAAATAGATAGTAAAAAAATGAATTAATTAATTAAAATAAATGAATAAATAAAACAGATGTTTGAGGGAGCTAGTGGTTAGGACCCAGGCCCTTTCCTGCTGCCATCTCAGAGCTGCAGCCCACCCTGTCCCCAACCCCGGTGACCCAAGGAAGGATGCTCGTGCGGGGTTCCCCCGGGGGAAGCCAAATGAAGGATGCATGGGCACCCATGTCTGCAGGCCCTCTCCTGGACGGGAGGGGGAGCAGGACAGAGGACTTCCCGGTGGCGTCTGCCCCCCACTCCACACACCAGCAGCTGTGACCGATGCCTGTGGCCACCGGGGCAAGACAGCTGCACGGGGCCCTGGACACCTGCCGTGCCTCCCTCCCGCCAGCTGGGCCTGCTGCAGTGCCAGGCGCCGAGCAAGGGGGAGCTGTCCGGGCGCTCTGGCTGTGCAGGGGGACCACTGTGTGTGCGAGTGTATGTGAGGGGAGCGGTGTGCGTGTGGGGGTGAGTGTGTGAATGTGGGGGTGACTGTGCATGTGGGAGTGGTTATATGTATGTATGTGGGGTTGACAGTGTGGATGTGGGGGTGACTGTGAATATGGATGTGGGAGTGACCCTGTGGGGTTGACTGTATATATGTGGGGGTGACTCTGTATGTGGCAGTGACTGTATGTGCATATGTGGGGGGACTATATGCATATGTGGGGGTGACTGTGGGGGTGATTGTATGTACGTGGAGGTGACTCTGTCTGTGGGGTGACTGTATATGCGTATGTGGGGCTGGCTGTAGGGGTGATTGTATGTATGTGGGGGTGACTCTGTCTGTGGGGTGACTATATATGCGTATGTGGGGGTGACTGTGGGGGTGATTGTATGTATGTGGGGGTGACCCTGCAGGGGTGATTGTATGTACGTGGGGGTGACTCTGTGGGGTGACTGTATTTGTGTAAGTGGGGGTGACTATATATGCATATGTGGGGGTGACTGTGGGGTGGCTGTATGTGCATATGTGGGGGTGACTCTGTATGTGGGGGTAACTGTGGGGGTGACTGTGTATGTGGGGGTGACTGTGTGTATGTCAGGGTGACTGTGCATATGTGGGGATAGCTATGTGGGCGGCCACTCTGTTTGTATGTGTGGGAGTAACTGGGTCTGGGTGTGTGACGGGGTGTCACTATGTACACGTGTATGTGAGTATGTGCTACATGTAAGCGTGTGGTTCTGTGAGTAGAGTGGGGGTTAATAACCGTGTGTACATGGGTGCCACTCTCACTGGGGTGCAGGTAGGAGGGCACGGGTAACTGTGTACATATGGGGGGCTGTCACTGTGTGGTGCCTGGGAGTGCCTGGATGTATGGTACCTGTGAGGGGAGCAGGCTGTCACTGTGTATATATGTGTGATGTGTGTGTGTGTGTGTGTGATACCTGGTAAGGGTGAGCAGTCACTGTGTATGTGTGTGTATGTGTGTGTGTGATACCTGGAAGGGATGGGCAGGTGTGTGTGTTTGTGTGTGTGTGTATGTGTGTAATACCTGGAAGGGACCGATGAGCTGTCACTCTGTGTGTGTGTAATACCTAGAAGGGGTGGGCTGTCACTCTGTGTATATGTGTGTGTGTGTGTGTGTGTGTGTGTGTGTGGTACCTGTGGTGGGGGGGCCTGTGGTGACAACAGGGGGGGCGGTCTGTGAGTGTGTGTGGTACATGTCTACATGTAAGCTGTGTGGGCACAGTGTGTATATGTGAATAGGGGTGGGAACGAGAGGGGTGTGGTGTTTTGTGTCTGCGTGTCTGTACACACCAGGCATCTCAGAAGCAGGTGGCTCTTTGTGGGAGGGGACGGGGGGCTGGGGGGTCACTCTGGGTCTAGAATGAAAGAGGCAGTGCAGGAAGGACTGAACTTAGGGTGGGGCTCCCCCTCCACGTACGTGCAAGTTCAGAGAACAGTGGATGGGAGGTGGGGGGTGACTGGGAGGCCCATGCTGACCCCTGCCCTGTGAGGAAGCAACACCTTGTACTTGTCAGGCCAAGGACAAATGTCTCCTGTGTCAAAACCTACCAGAGTTTTTATGGCACAATCCCATAGGTTGTTTGCATCATTCACACCATTCTACAAAGGTTTCTGAGCTCTTAGCCGGGCCTATAAGTTCAATGGTCAGGCCCAGGCCTTGCATGCACCAGTCCCTGTGATTCTTCCCTGGGCCCACAAAATAGAGGGGGTTGGAGAGGGAGCACAGGGGTAATTAAGGCTCTCTCTTGCCTTGCCTGCAGATGGTCCCCCAAGAACTACCCTGAGCACAGAGCCAGGAGTACTGCAGGCTATGTGCCCCTCTTCAAAAAGTTGGGGCAGGGGGAGGGAGCTATAGTCCCTTATATTTCAGCTCAGTGATAATACAGGTGGTATATATTTAATTGTATAAAACTACATGGATGGTTGTGGCGGAAGAGATAGTACAGTAGGTAGGATGTTTGCCCTGCACGCAGCTGACCCGAGTTCAATCCCCGGCACCCCATATGGTCCCCCAAGGCCCGCCAGGAGTAATTCCTGAGTGCAGGAGTACCCCTGAGCATAGCTGGGTGTGACCCAAAAAGAAAAACAGAAAAAAGAACTACACGAATGAGACTTGAGGCAAAGATCTAAGTGAAGTATGTCAGAAAGTGAAAAACAATTACAGGTTGACTTCACATATACGTGAAATATGAGTAACAAAAGCAAATGAACTGGAAAAAAAAGTAAAACTGGGGCTGGAGCAATAGCACAGCGGATAGGGCGTTTGCCTTGTAGGCGGCTGACCCGGGTTCGATTCCCAGCATGCCATATGGTCCCCTGAGCACCGCCAGGAGTGATTCCTGAGTGTAGAGCCAGGAGTAACCCCTGTGCATCGCCAGGTGTGACCCAAAAAGCAAAAAAAAAAAAAAAAAAAAAAAGTAAAACTAGCTCTAAGACTTGATGAAATTTCAGGTTACTTTCAGGAAAGTGGGGAGCGGGTATGGGCGGAGGGTGTTCTGGGTATGGGTGCTGTTAGAATTTTGGTGCTGGGACAGGCAGCCATGACAAACACACAGAGATGTGAAGCTAAACCCTGAAATTCCCTTCATGCTGTAAATCGGTGAGATTTTAAAAAGAAAAATAGTCTCATCAAATGAATTTCCTCGTAAAATACAAAGGCTTGGTTGGTGTCTTTTTTTTTTATGCAATATTCCAGATTGGACTGGAGCAATAGCACAGCAGGTAGGGCATTTGCCTTGCATGTGGCCGACCCGGGTTCAATTCCTCCATCCCTCTCGGAGAGACCGGCAAGCTACCAAGAATATCCCGCCTGCACAGCAGAGCCTGGCAAGCTACCCATGGTGTATTGAATATGCCAAAAACAGTAACAAGTCTCACAATGGAGATGTTACAGGTGCCCGCTCGAGCAAATCGATGAGCAAAGGGACAACAGTGCAACAGTGCTACATTCCAGATTGCAGATGTCGTGTGATTGGCCTGATCATTCTTGTGAGGCATTTTTCAATGACACAGAGATTTTTCATATTAGAAGTAATGTGAAGAACTCTGGGCACATACATCTCTGTCCTCCTTTCAGATTATTTCCTCAGAAGAATTCCCAGAACTGAAGCTGCTTGGTCAAGTGGTATAAACATTTTTAAGATGAAGTGAATCTTGTTTTAGACAGATTGTGAAATAGTTTGATAATGAATCATGAGAGTGTTCGGGATGTATAAACTAACAAGTGTATCCCCATGGTCCATGAGCTACTCCCAGCTCTGTTCTCTGAGGTCACTCCTGACAGTGCCAGGGATCAACCCTGGGCCGCCCACATACAAAGCATGTGCTCAGCTAGTAGGAAGGAAGGAAGGAAGGAAGGAAGGAAGGAAGGAAGGAAGGAAGGAAGGAAGGAAGGAAGGAAGGGAGGGAGGGAGGGAGGGAGGGAGGGAGGGAGGGAGGGAGGGAGGGAGGGAGGGAGGGAGGGAGGGAGGGAGGATTGGGTCACCCCTACAGAGCTCCTGGCTCTGTGTTCAGGGATCACTCCCAGCATGCTTTAAAGCCATGTGGTACTAGGTATCAAACCAGGGTCCAGCACATGCAAGCAGGCACCCAGTGCCCTGTACTGTCTCTCTGGCCCCTCTTTATCCGGTTGTCCTTGGGGGTGTGCTCACTCTGTGTCACTCTGTGTCACGGCAGACAGTCTCGTCTCTCTCCTCCCCCCCATAGTGCTCCACGGCTCCCATCAGAGGCAGCAGCTCACTCTTCTCCTGGTGGTCGGCTTCTTCTGATCCCCACCAAGGCTCAGGCTTTCTTGGAAGGATTTATCTGAGATCTGTATTCCGAGCAGAATGTTGCTTTTCCCCTGCTTTGTGTGCATGTGTGCCTGTAATTAGCGTGTATGTTTATTCCTCTGTTGTTTGCAACACCTCCCAGTTGGGGATCGTTTGTAAATTCAGCTAATGAGCATTTAGCACGTTCCCTTTGATGAAGCTGTTCAGTCTGGCCCCACACGAGCAGACAGCTCCCACACAGTCGGCATTCCCTGCTCTGAACCACCCATTCGGGTTTCTCGTGTGTGTGTGTGTGTGTGTGTGTGTGTGTGTGCACACTGGCAGCTAACCTTTATTCCCCTCTGAAACAGAAGTGCATTTCCCGAGAGGTAGTACAGCAAATAAGGTACTGTGCACGGCCAAGCCTGCTTTGATCCCTGGTACCACATACGGTTTCTTGTCAAAAGTGCTCCCTGAGCACAGAGGCAGAAATAAGCCCTGAGCATTGCCAGATATGCAGATATGAGCCTCCCCCACCCCCAAATAAATAAATAAAGAGGACATGGGATTTCCATTTTGTAAGAAAAGGTATAAATCTGCATTGCAGCCTTCACTGTATGGGTCGGCTTTCCGCGTTTCTGAGCCGGAAAGAACAGCCCGTTCCAGCCTGCCCCAGACTGCCGAAGCCAGGGGCTCGCAAGCTCTTGCCGTAGGCTTATGCATGAAAAAACACCCAGGGACTCCAGCTACTGGCGCATTTTCCTGGATTTAATTAGAACTTGATCTCTGAAGAGGACTTGGTGTCAACGTGCTTTTCAATCACTTAGAAAAGGCACCGGAAGAGGCAGAGCCGTCCTGAGATTGCCTGGGATCTGAGCCCTGGGCTGTGTCCCCGTCAGCCAGGGAGCTTGCTCAAGTCTGACACCTTGGCAGAAGCACAGGCTCCAAAGGACTTTAGCAGCAGTTGCACAGGGAAATTGCAAAGCCAATGTGTTATGCACGCACACACACACACATAATATATATATGTACAATATGTATGTATATGTATATAGTATATACATATAATATATATAATATGTAGGAATGGACTGTAACGATAGCACAGTGGGTAGAGCTTTTGCCCCTGCACATGGCCGACCTGGGTTTGATTCCTCAATCCCTCTTGGAGAGCCCGGCAGGCTACCAAGAGTATCCTGCCTACACGGCAGAGCCTGGCAAGCTACCCGTGGCGTATTCGGTATGCCTAAAACAGTAACAAGTCTCACAATGGAGACATTACTGATGCCCGCTTGAGCAAATCAATGAACAATGGAATGACAGTGCTACAACATTACTACAGTGCAATATATAGGTGTGTGTATATACACATATATGATATATATACATATACACACACACACACACACACAAATACTATGCCTTTGCTTTTTATGGCCAGAAAGATGGATAAGACACTTGCCAAGCAGGTGGCAGACTTCAGTTTGATCCCTGGCTCACATATGGTCCCCAGAGCAGAAGTCACCCCTAAGCACAGAGCCCGGAGTTAGTCTTGAGTATTATGGGTAGGGCCATAATGATATATATACTGGAGTTTATCACTGTCAAGAGTATAGAGCTTGAGGACAGCAGGTAAGATGCTTGACTTGTGCGCCTAACCCAGGTTTCATATATGTGTGTGTGTTTCTGTGTCTGTGTCTATGTGTGTCTGTGTCTGTGTGTGTATATATATTAGGAGAAAGGAACTGGAGACATAGTCTGCGGGTAAGATATGTGCCTTGCACATGGCCCAATAATTTTTGTCCCTGGCATCATGTGTAGTTCCCAAGCACAGCTAGGAGTGGTCCCTGAGTACAATAAAGCCAGGAGTCAGTTCTGAGCACTGCCTGGTATAGCCCCCAAATAAAAATAATAATGATAAAAATAATAATAATAATAATAAAGCAAGGGGGAGGAATCAAAATATCTACTCAACTTTTCATGATGAAGGAAGGAAACTGGGTCAGTGGGGAGGGCATTTACCTTGCACCCGGCCTACCTGGGTTAGATCCCCGGCATTGCATATGGTCCGAGCCTGCCAAAAGTTCCAGCGCACAGAGCCAGGCGTAAGCTCTAAGCACCACCAGGTGTGGTCCCTCAAACAAACAAAACCCCCAAGTTCCCCTACCTGATCATCCAAAATAACTGAATATAGGAAAAGTGTTTTCTACTGGGACAGATTTAAGAGAGGAAGGTGGGAACTGCATTGTTGACCCAGGGAGGGGAGAGAGCCTCTACCGCAAACATGGCCTTGGGTCCTTCGACGTGACTCTGCCTGATCCTTCCTCGTTTCACAGCCTCTGAGCTCCAGCCCTGAGCCGCCTCCCTCCTTATTGCTGTGTTCCTTTCTTGCGGCTGCAGGGTGGAAGGTAAAGAAATGAGGCATGCAGCAGCAAGTGTCCCCAGGTTTTCGTCTGCTTGGGGGCATCCTGGAGTTTATCGCTGTCAAGAATATAGAGTTAGAGGCCAGCAGATAAGATGCTTGCCTTGCACCGACCCAGGTTCAATCCTGGGCCCCACAGAGGGTCTCCCAAACCCCATCAGAAAGCCAGAAGCAAACCCTGAGCACAGCTGGTATAGTCACAAACCCAAAACAAAAAACACAAAGACCTTTATTGTGACTTTCAGGTTATTGTTTTGTTTTTTTAAAGAAAAAGCAAACCAAAAAAAAAAAGAGTCATTTACAAAGTTGTCTTATACAGTTATTTCAAGCATTTAGTGTTCCAACACCACCAGTGTGACTCTCCCTCACTGATATTTCCTCCCAATTTCCCTCCAATCCCAGCCTGCAGCCTTTGGCACATAATAAATTTACTTTATACTGGGGACTGGAGCAATAGCATAGCAGGTAGGGTGTTTGCCTTACACATGGCCAACCCAGGTTCGATTCCTCTGTCCCTCTTGGAGAACCAGGCAAGCTACCGAGAGTATCCCACCTGCAGAGCAGAGCCTGGCAGGCTACCTGTGGCGTATTCAATATGCCAAAAACAGTAACAAGTCTCACAATGGAGACGTTATGGGTGCCCACTCGAGCAAATCGATGAGCAACGGGACGACAGTGCTATGACAGTGCTACTTTATATTGCTTATTCCATTCATGTTTCTGTTTTTGTTTTGAGGTGGTTTTTTTTGTTATTTTTTGGGGGAGAGGGGTTGTTTGTTTTGTTTTGCATGGAACAGGGAACTCAACACCTTCGGGGAACATTGTTGCCTTTTCTTGGTGTTCCAGACTTCCATTTCATCCATGCCCATATTCTTCCCATGATTTCACTTGTCAACAAGTGACTTTCACAAAACGCCTGTGACTGAGTCACTTTCCTGGCTGTCCCACACTGGCCAGCATGGGGGAAAGTTTCAGCTCTCTTAAAGGGAGCGGTGGGCTCATGTCGGCAAGCCTTCGGGCCGAATCCCCAAGAGGAACAAGCTCCTAGACGCTCCTTTGCTCACTGCCAATACAAGGGATCCTAGGAAAGGAAACTGCCATTGCGTGGGAGCCCCAGGTGGCATATTTCAGTGTGGTTGGCTTGGAGGATTTTTCGTTTCTCTTCTAGTTATTGGGCCCCACCCAGCTGTGCTCAGGGCTTACTCTTGGCTCTGTGCTCAGCAGGGATCACTCCCGGTGGGACTTGGGAGACCCTTTGTGGTGCCAGGGGTGGCACCCGTGCCAGCTATGCCCAAGGCAGTCACCTTGGTCCCTGTACTATCTCTCTCTAGCCCTTCATGTCTCTTTCAGACATGGAATGAACCTGAATTGCTGCCACAAAAGAGCCCCCAAAGGCAACCAAACCTTGAACTGTTCGCTTTTTCTGGAATAAAGTTCTGGATAGTTTAAGTCTTGTTTAGCAAAACACCGATTACATCAGCAAAGGGGGAAGTGGCGGGAGGGAATGTTTAACTTTCTTGAGAAAGGCCAAGGCTCTTGATATGGCCGAGAGCCAATGAATTTCTCCTGTGGAATGTTCTATCGCAGATTTTTCTCATTCCCTTGCTTGACTTAGGAACTAACCGATGTCTGGAACTACTGAGACGTCTCCAGAAACCTGAAGCTCCAGACAGGTAGCTCAATGGGTTGACGCATACGCTTTCTACATGCAAGAGGCCGAGTGGGGTTCGGTCCCCAATATTGGATAGCCCCCTGAGCACTGAGTCAGGAGTCAGTCACCCCTGAGTATCACCACCAGGTGTGGCCGCAAAATTAGGAAGAAGAACAAGTAAAGAGATACAAGAAGCAATGTAGAAAGTCCTTATTCAAAGAACGAAGCATTTACAAAGCAGAGATCACATGTTTCACTTCTAAGAGGCCCTGAATTCAATGCCTGGGGTCAAAAACATTAGACCCAAAAGCTCAGGGCTGGAGAAATATCTCAGAGGGCTGAGCATATGCTTCGCACGCAGCAGCTCGATTCAATCCCCAGTACCGCATGGTGCGCTGGGCACCGCCAGAAGAGATCCCCAAGCACAGAGCCAAGTGCAGCCCTGGAGCACGAGTGGGTAAATCCCCAAAGCAATGATAAATAAAGAGATCATAGTGAAGGCATGCTATGTGGTCAACCGCATGCAACCAACTGGACAGACGTTGAAATGTTTGGGACCTTGGCATTGTTTTGGACTTCAGTCACCTAGATGTCTCCTTCTCCTCCTCTTCTCTGGCACCCTCTGTCCCTGCTTGTTTTAATTCTCTTTTTATGTCAAGATCATGTGTGATATATTTTACCTCCACTTTAATGAAACCCATTCACTGTATCACTGTCATCCCGTTGCTCATCGATTTGCTCAAGTGGGCACCAGTCACATCTCCAGTGTGAGACTTGTTACTGTTTTTGCATATCGAATATGCCACGGGGAGCTTGCCAGGCTCTGCTGTTCGGACAGGGTATTCTCAGTAGCTTGCCAGGCTCTATGAGAGGGGCGGAGGAATCGAACCCAGGTTGGCCGTGTGCAAGAGCAAACACCCTACCCGCTGTGCTATCGCTCCAGTTTGAAACCCATTCATACCTCAGTATTCTCTTTTCTGGGGCTTTTGCACTTTAGTCTGTTCTCTCCATTTCTAGGAAAATGGGTTGTCAATGATTCAAGAAAAATTTTGAATAGCCAGGCTGGAGAGTTAGTTCAACAGGCTAAGTGCGCAAGCATGCACTTAGGAGACCTGGTCTTGATTCCTGGCACTGTGTGGTTCCCAGAGCTCTGCCAACAGCAGAGAACTCCCAAACTGGGAATAATTTCCCAGCATCACCAGGTGGAGACTCCAAAACAAAACCAAGCAAAAATATAGAACAATAACAATTTTGCTCCATTTAAGCTATTTTGTTTGTTTGTTTTCTTTGGGGGACACACCGAGTATTGCTGGAGGCTATTCCCCAGTTCAGTACAGGGGGTTGAACTTGGACCCTCCAACATGGCAAGGATGTATATCTCAATCCTGTGAGCTACCTTGCCAGCCTCATTCTAATTATGTCTCGATACACCTGCTCCGTCAGTAAAGTGGGTCCCTTGGACTATGTCTCACTCATTTCTTCTGCTTACCTTCACCCTAAGACTTCATCTCTGAGCCAGCGTGCCAGGGTATGAGATAGACCTCAGGTGCTCTCTGCTCTCTGATCAGCTAGTGTGGACATCTGTCATTGCCCGGGCCCAGCTCAATTCTCCCTCTACTGGTAACAGTGTTCAGTTTGTCTCTAGCACCAGGATTGCCCACTATCAAGCAGCCTGATATGGGGGTACAGATCCCCTCCTCCAGCTCTTCTCTAAGCTCTGGCCATTCCCTGGGCCCTTTCATTGCCATGGCCTGTCTGCTGGGTTCAACAAAGGTCCCGGGAGACCAGAGCAGATCTCAGGAATTCTGCGAGGCCTCTTGCCAATGAGGTTCTCTCTTCTACCATGTCCAGCAAAGCTGAATGCAGCCTCGAGAGGCTGATGGCTGACCCCATGCCAAGCAGAGAGGCCCTCCCCCCCCCAAAATGAGCACAAAGAAAGACTGTGCTTGGGTAAAGACAGACAGACCCCGGGCAGGAGAGTGAGCACAGGAGGGATGGCCTTGTGACCCTAGTTCAGTTCCCCGTCACTGCCAATGTTCCCCTGAGCACTGCGGAGTTCACCCTGAGCACAGAACCAGGATCGGATGCTGAGCACTGCTAGGTGTAGCCCAAACGCTTCCCCTCCCCAAAGAGATCCTCAGAGATTTCCCAAGACCTATGACAGTACCCCACTATTTCACTTATGAGACCCCCCAGATAGTCTCGATACATTTATGAGGCCCAGCACAACCCGTCAGGGAGGGTTGCAGGAAGAGCTCTCACGCCCCGCCTCTCTCCTCCCACAGCTGAGTTTCCTGGCCAGCCCAGACCACTCCCATCCCCTGCCAGGCCCTGTGAGTCTAGGAGGGAGCCAGCAGCCTGGGAGGTGCAAGGGGCATGCACACCACCCAAGAAGCAGCTGTCCCAGGCCAGATGTTGAGAAGGGGGAAGGCAAAAACACTGCCTGTCAAGGAGAAGGGCCCCAGGCCTACGTCTGTGCAGGTCTGTGTATGAGACAATGCTGGTGTCATCAGACAATAGTGGTGCTGATGGCGGTGATCATGGCCATGATGGTGATGGTGGTGATGATGATGATGATGGTGTTGGAGATGCTGATGGAGGTGATGGTGGTGGAGATAATGACCATGGTGTTGGAGATGGGGGTGGGGATGATGGTGGAGATAATGACCATGGTGCTGGAGATGATGATGATGGTGGAGATGATGACCACGGTGTTGGAGATGCTGATGAGGATGATGATGGTGACAGCGACCACAGCACATAGAATCAGGCCTGCAGAGTTCTCTGAGCCCTTTTTGGATCTAACGAAACGCGATGTGATCTGAGAAAACCTAAAAATTTGACTTGTCTGCTTGCAGTCAAACCAATTGCAGTCATTTATGTGGAATGCTGCCTATTTAGGCCTAATTACCTTGAGACATAATAATGATTATGTACTTCATTAAGGATGTGTCAGATTAATTTAATTTCTTAGATCTTATTTGATGGCATCCATAAACACCATCCATTTGGGCTCTGGTTTCCCTGTTAGTTTATAACACATACAAATTGGTCATCTGCCTCCAACTTAGAAAACAAAGACTGCCGGTGCTAAGAACAGCCCAGTGGTAACCAGTATCGGCCCTGTGAGAGTGTGGCTGTGCTTCGGTGCCCCACATCTCCTGCCACTCCCTACACTTGCTGAGCAAGATCCAACTGCCAGTGGAGATCCGGGTGTCACAGCAACATGTGGGATTCCTGTGACCCCCCAGTCATTACAATGAAAAAAACATAAAAGGGGGGGAAGAGGGAAATAAGTGGAAAAGAAAAGCAAAGAGATAGGACAGCGGGTAAGACACTTGCCTTACAGACAACCAGATACAGTTCGATCCCTGCTACCATATATGGTCCCTCAAGGCATGTACACCACCCCAAAAAAATAAAACAAACACAGAGGGAGGGGGAAAGTAAAGACACAACAGGAAAGAACTACCTTTGTAGCATGTTCTTGTTTGTTTATTTTTGTCTGGGGGATACACCAGGCAGTGCTCAGGAGTTACTCCTGCTTCTACACTCAGGAATTACTTATGGCGGTGCTCAGGGGACCATAAAGGATGCCAGGGATCTGACTTGGGCCAGTCACAGGCAAGGCAAGTGCCCTAGCTACAGTACTATTGCTCTGGTTCCTGTAGCATGTTCTTAATGAAGAGTTACTTAAATGTTACTCGAGATGAAATGGCCGACACAGCAACCAGGCAACTGAGAGTAAGTTCTGGCTTCCTGCCTCCTCCAAGAAGCCGCCTAACTCTGCTATCTCATTTAGGTGGTTCCCCAGTTCATCCTTTTCACAGGTTTGAAACCACGATCTACCCTGAGCTCTGGGGTTGTCCATCACTCACCATGGCAGAGGGTGACCCCGTCAGGCTCCCAGACTCCACCCAGCCTCATCCCAGATATTGAATGCCAAAACACATGCTGGGTACTCCTGGGGCTGTAGATATGATGACTGCTCTGAGCCACTCAGCCCTCCATTAACTGACTGCACTGGAACATACAAGCTCTCTGAGTCAGAGGGAGCCTCTAGAAGTCTCTGCCACTCAAAGAGCCCAGGGAGAGGGCTGTGAAGACACCAGGCACAGTTGTTGGGTCTCGTGGGAACATAGTCACTCAGGCTACAGCTAGCAGAGCTCAGCTCCGGCAGCTCCTTCCTTGGTCCAGCAAATTAGCATGGGGCATAGGGGCTGGAGTGATAGCAGAGCGGGTAGGGAGTTTGCCTTGCACG
The DNA here is from genome assembly GCF_027595985.1 of Sorex araneus. Lineage (NCBI taxonomy): Eukaryota > Metazoa > Chordata > Mammalia > Eulipotyphla > Soricidae > Sorex > Sorex araneus. Next base: position 175,005,645 of record NC_073305.1, read on the forward strand.
CGGCTGACCCAGGTTCGAATCCCAGCATCCCATATGGTCCCCTGAGCACTGCCAGGAGTAATTCTTGAGTGCAGAGCCAGGAGTAACCCCTGTGCATTGCTGGGTGTGACCCAAAAAGCAAAAAAAAAAAATTAGCATGGGGCAGAACAACAGGGCAAATGAGAAGGTGGTCCATCAGAGCAAGGATAGGGGAGTCCACCCGTCCACTCAGCTGTGACAGGCTCTGTGCATGGTGCAGACAGGCTACTCCAATCTCTACATCCCCAAGAGGTCCAGACTCACACCCCGGAGAGGTCAGTTCAATCTGCAGGGAACTTTCAGAATCAGGTCCTGGCCCCCACAGACTGGCCACAGAGCACCCACCTGATCTGGCAGGTCAGCAGCACACGTTACCTTTGCTGTGCTCAGAATCAGATGGCCCTGGGATTCAGGGCACAGAGGTTGCCCTTTGTCTGGCAACCCAACCCCTTCACACACACACACACACACGCACAACACATGCACACACATACATGCATGCACACACGCACAAACACAAATACACATGTGCACACACATACACACGTGCACACACATGCACACATATGCTCCCACATGTGCACGCACATGCACGCATACACACGCACGCACACATGCACACACATGCGCAAATACACACACACACACACACACACACACATACACACTGGGCATGGCTTTTCATGCCGTGAAAGATATATATAGCCAATGAGAGGTCCCAGGTGGGTTTATGATTCTGTCTGGTCAATGGCTAGTGGGCACAACTGGTCTTGAACTGTGTGTTTTTCTTCCCTTTGGAGTGGAAGCACAGGGTTTGTCTGGCACGGGTGTCAGAGAAGACTTGGTGTTCTGCCTGCTGAGACACTGGGTGGCACCGTGACTGGGGGCTTCTAGCACCCCTGCCCCATCCTCTACACACGGAACCCTGCAGCCCAGCCTGAGAGCTAGTCCTGGAGGGGGAGGCAGGGAGCTGGAGCACTCTGAGTCAGTTCACTGATGCTCCGATCTCAGTCTCCTCCCATCTGCCTGTTGGTACCCCGTTGCCTGCCTGCTCCCAAGGCACAGCGAGTTAGGACCCTGGAGCAAACCCTAAAACCCTGTGCCCTGCCGCGTTCTATCCTCTGCCAGACATGCTCGCATATAGTTCTTCTGGTGTGGTTTTGTTTTTGAACTTCTTTGTAATGCATCCAGTGTTCCAACCCCACCAGAGTTTCTCTTTCTCTCCCCAGTATCCTAAGGACCCCTCCCTTCTGTTCCCTCCTCCAGGGAACCTCGATTCTGTAGACCAAGTCTCCAGGTCTGCTGTTTTGGTCATGTGTTGTTTCCTTCCTTTGCTTTCTTTTTCTTTTCGGGTCACACCCAGTGATGCTTAGGGGTTACTGCTGGCTCTGCACTCAGGAATTAGTCCTGGCAGTGCTTAGGGAACCAGATGGGATGCTGGGGATTGAACCCTGCTTGGCCACCTGCAAGGCAAACACCCTACCCATTGTACTATCGCTCCAACCCCCCCCCCCGTGCTTTTTATATCCCACATATGAGAGAGATCATTTTGTATCTATCCCTTTCCTTCTGACCTTACTCAGCATGATGCTCTCCAATTCCATCCTTGTCATAGCAAATTTCCTGATTTTGTTTTTTGTCATAGTTGTGTAGTATTTCATTGTGTTTAGGTACCATAGTTTCTTTGTCCTGTCATCTGTTCCTGGATACTTGGGTTGTTTCCAGATCTTGGCTATTGTGAACAGTGCTGCAATGAACACAGGAGCTCAGGTGGCTTTTCTGAATATTTTCGAACCCTTGGGGTAGATGCCGAGGTATGGAATTACTAGGTGTTATGGAAGCTTGGTTTTTAGTTTTGAAAGAGTCAGTATCGCTTTCCAAAAAGATTGAACTAGTTAACATTTCCACAAGCAGTGGGGATTACTTTTACCCCACATCTACACCAACACTGGTTGTATTTGTGTTTATAATGCGTGTCAGTCTCAGAGGCGTGAGGTGAGATCTCCTTTTTCATTCTGACTTGTATTTCCCTGATAATAAATGATGGAGAGCATTGTTTCATATACCTAATGGTCTTCTGTATGACACTCTGGTGGGGGGTGTGATGTTATCATGTTGCATGCACAAAACCCTATCATTAAGAGTACTGTGAACCATGGTACCTAGAACATTTAAATGTTTTTAATTTAAAAATATCTAGCGGCGGGGGCTGGAGCGATAGCACAGCAGGTAGGGCATTTGCCTTGCATGCGACCAGCATGAGTTCGATTCCCAGCATCCCATATGGTCCCCTGCGCACCTCCAGTGCTAATTCCTGAGTGACCCCGTGCATCACTGGGTGTGACCCAAAAAGCACTATATATATATATATATATATATATATATATATATATATACATGTATATATATATATATAGCGGCTAGACAGATATTACATATTACAGCAGGTAGGTTACTTGCTTTGCACATGGCTCCCTAGGGTCTATTCCCTATGCCACATATGGTCCCCTGGGGAACCAGCAGCACTGATCCCTGAAGACAGAGCCAGTAATTAGCCCTGAGCACCACTGGATATAGCCCCCAAAACAAAATAAACAAATAAAAGAAATTAAAAAGAAGACATAGAGATGGCCAATAGGCATATGAAAAAAATGTTCTCACATAATCCCTACCTTATGCAACCTTGCCAGTTTGCCAGCAGGGAAGAAGATCTGTTTTATTTTCTTATCAGAACTTAGGAAATATTTGCCAAGCTTTTAATTGTTTTATTTTGTTTGCAGTGCCAGGGATCAAACCCTGGCCTCATGCATGCTTCACTGTTGAACCACATCCCCAACCCAGTGTTTGCTATTCTTAAACATTCAGAGAACATTAAGATTCATCTGGGAACTAGAGAAAGCCGAGAAATAGCCGTTGGCCTAATTTGGATGGTTGGTTGTTTCATGGGAAGCCCTGTGAATTGTGATTGAGCCCTTGGTAGAATTCAGAGGAGGCCAAGGGGAATCCATTTCTCGAAAAAGCAATGCTTGTCTATGTCGGGCTTTTTTGTTTGTTTGTTTCACCTGGGCTGACCGTGTTACAGGCGCCTGCTCTTCTGCAGACTGACGCACTTAGATTTTGCACAGAGCAGTTCTGTTCCGTGGCCATGAATCCCTTTGCAGATGTGTGACTGCTGTGCACACAGGAAGACAAGAATACGAATGAGGTGGCTCAGCCACAAGATTGTCACAGAACTGGTGATCAGATGGGGGACAGTGAAAAAGTTCAGGAGTGATGGAAAAGCTGGAAATTCAGGGATAGTATTGCACCAATCTTGGATACTTCCCAGAGACCCTGGACAAATTGATCCAATCCTTCTGGAAGCCTAGGGAATGGAATGGAATCGTAGCTGTGATTGGAATGGTAGTAACCGGTCTCTTCTCACCAGAGTGCAGGAAAATTTAATAACAATTGGCAAAAACTTCTTTGAGCCTTTTTGCTAAAACATCTCTAAGTAATTGATTATGTGGTTGCAACTGTTATTTGGATATTATTCTCACACAGAAAGGATTGTTTTCTTTGTTTGGGGGGCTCAAGGCTTATTCCTGGCTCTGTACTTCAGTGATCACTCCTGGCAGTGCTCAGGGGCCCTTACCCAGAGTGGGAAAAAGAGTGTAATGAAAAAAAAATAGACTTGAAAATGTTGAAGGCCCATCTAGCTAGTTTACTAGATGGATCTGGGAAAAATCCTTTTTGTTTCGGGTTCTTTTGTTTTTTGTTTTTGTAAAATGGTTCAAGATTCAGTTGACTATTTTAGCCTCCAGTGTCAATTTTCTACCCACAATATTCCAACAATGGGAGTTTCATGAAACTGCTTAGCTTACGGTGAATTCTGGGCCATTCTTCCTGTTTCCATAGCATAAAGAGAGCCTTCTAGATGAAAGAACTAAGGTGGGTCTAACACATTGTCTGAACTTGACAGAAGAGCAAAGGCAGGTCCAGGACAATAAAATCAATGAGTGTTGGCATCCCTGACTGCCCTCTGTGAAGAAGGTTGGCATGCAGGTTTGGGGCAAAGGAGCTACTTTTGATGGACAGTTGGTGGGCAGGCCCATTTCTGAGAATTTCAAACCTCAGGGAAAAAGCTCTCCATGCTCTCCTCCCTCCCTCTCTCCCCCTCCCCCCCCTTCTCTCTCTCTCTCTCTCTCTCTCTCTCTCTCTCTCTTGCTCGCTTGCTCGCTTGCTCATTCGCTCTTGCTCTCGCTTTTGTTCTCTCTTTCCCAGTTTTGCTTTGTCTCCAAAATTCTGATACTCTCCTCCACAGAAGGAACTGAAGTAAACAAATCAACAGTCAGGCATTTGGGGGAGCAGAATAGATCCATTATTCTTAGGGTGGGCGGATTCCAGATTTCAGATTCTGATTTCTGGTCTTAATTCAGTTTCTTCTCTCTTGGAGAGAGAGAGAAATGGAGACAAAATGTAAACAATATTAGGAATAAGGACTCCTTCAACTTGAGCTTGAGTGAGGAATCCCCAAAGCCTGAGCAGATTTTCTCTCCATTGAAGAACATTTAGGTCAAGTTCATGGTCAGGTAGAAATACAGCTGCCTGACTTGAAGATCTGCTATAGAGAGGAGCTTGAGGTTGAAGAGATTAGTAGGTGGTTAGGGCACTTGCCTTTCACGTGGCTGACCCAGGTTCAATCCCTGTCATCCTACAGGGTCCCCTGAAGGACCACCGGGAGTAATTCCTGAATGCAGAACCAGAAATTACCTAAGAACCAGGAATTATGGAAGGCCTGAGCATCACTAGGTGTGGTCCAGACTCCCCTGCCTCCATCCCCAAAATAGACAAGATTGTTCCTAGCATGTCCTGTCCCCTCTGCACCCAGTCTAGGCCTCAGAGGCTCTACCAGATGGGTGCAGGTGAGTACTGTGTTGCCCAAACCTGCAGCCTCATGAGGCCACTGGATATCGCCATTCTCTGTCCCACCTCTGCACTGCTCCAGAGCAGAAAAGAGCTACAGTGCAGAGAAGAGTCCTTGGAATCTCCTAGAAGTGTTGGGAAGCACTTAGAGTTCTTTGAAAATTTTCCAAAATAAAATACAAAGGTCATGACTATTTCAACACAGCTAAGGTACCAGCTGTTTCTAGTTACTACTAAGATCCACTGAGGCAGTTGGAATAGAGAAGAGATCACTAAGTCAATGATGGTTGGAGGGATAGTTCCCAATGGGAGATGTTGCTGAAAGTAGATAAAGGACCAAACGTGATAGCCTCTCAGTATCTGTATTGCAGATCATAATGCCCAAAAGTAGAGGGCTGGAGCGATAGCACTGCGGGTAGGGCATTTGCCTTGCATGCAGCCAACTGGGTTCAATTCCCAGCATCCAATATGGTCCCCTGAGCACCGCCAGGAGTAATTCCTGAGTGCAGAGCTGGGAGTAACCCCTGTGCGTCGCCAGGTGTGACCCCAAAAAGCAAAAAAAAAAAAGTGGAGAGAGAGTATGGGAGAAATGGTCTGCCATAGAGGCAGGTGGAGGGATGTGATGTAGGGGGGAAATACTGGGGACATTGGTGGAGAAAAATGTGCACTGGTGGAGGGATGGGTGTTCGGTCATTGTATGACTGAAACTCAAACATGAAAGCTTTGTAACTATATCTCATGGTGATTCAAAATTTTTTAAAAAATAAAAATACTGGAGATGCAAGTACTTAGAAGAGCATGTGTCTTGAATGTGGGGCGGCCCTGGGTTCTAAATCTGAAACATCAAAAATCCTTGGGTTTTTTAGTTTTTATGTTTGTTTCTTTGTTTGTTTGGGCTACACTTGGTGGTGCTCAGAGATTACTTCTTGGCTCTGTGCTCAGGAATAACTCCAGGCAGTGCTCATGGGACAATACCCAGTGTCGGAGATGGAACCGGGGTCGCTGCATGCAAGGCAAGTGCCTTAACCTCTGCACTATCTCTCCAAATGCACTCTCCCTCCCTAAATGAGGGTACTTGTTGGAAAACAAGTGGGTTGCTTCATTCTGCAGCTGCCCACATCCTAGCTGAAAGGAGGGGTTTCATCTGCATTATGAGATTCTCTTTCATCTCTCATCTCTCATATTTCCTAAATAAAATTACTTTACTTCAAAACTGCAAATTGCAAGGTGGGGGAAAGGGTAAATGGGACAAAGAAGACAGTTTAGGGTTGTTTTCTTAAAGCCATACCCAGAGGAGCTAGAGGCTGTTGCTTGCTCTGTGCTCAGAGGTCACTCCCAGTGGGATCGTGCGGATTGAACTGGGGTCAGCCACAGACAGGCAAGAGAGGAGCACTCACCCCTGTCTCTCTCCAGCCTTACAAAGAAGACAACTGTGTGACGATGGATAAAACTGGACTCATAGATGTGAACTTGAATGCAATCTGCATGTGCACGTGCTGATTTTCAGTGGTGTACAGCTGAAACTTATGCTATCACTGTCACTGTATCACTGTCATCCTCTTGTTTATTGATTTGTTCGAGCGGGCACCAGTAACGTCTCCATTCGTTCTAGCCCTGAGATTTTAGCAGCCTCTCCTTACTCTTCCTTCTAAACGGTGCTGTATTGGAGGCTCTTTCAGGGTCAGGGGAATGAGACCTATTATTGTTACTGTATTTGGCATATCAAATATGCCATAGGGAGCTTGCCAGGCTCTCCCGTGTGGGTGGGATACTCTCAGTAGCTTGCTGGCCTCTCCAAGAGGGACAGAGAATGTATATAAAAAAATACAAGCAAGGTTGTTAAAACCAAACACCTGTGTGCTGCTTTAGGTACATATTTAGATATATGCTTTAGGTAAACTTATGTTATACTGCATGTAATGTTATACTTCAGGGTGATAGTACTGTGAGTAGGCCTGACTCATGGACCACCTGGGTTCAATCCCCAGCATCCCATGTGGTCCCTCAAATGAACTAGGAGTAAACCCTGAGCACAGCTGGATGTGGCCCCAAAAATGATTTTTAAAAAAAGACATTCAGCAAAAATACAAAAGAGTGGACTGGAAAGAAAGCACAGGTCAAAATGTTTGCCTTGCACACAGCTAAATGTCATGATCCTGGTTCAACTCTACAACGATACACGTGATTCCCCTAAGCACCGCCAGGCATGGACTCTGAGCACAAAGGCAGGAATGAGCCCTGAGAAATTCCAGGTGTCTCTCCCCACAATCCCCGCAGAAAGCAAAAGGGCTGTGAGTCATGTGCTCAGTGATAGAGTGTATGAGACTGTGGGTTCATTCCATCCAGTGCAAAAGCAAGTAAATAAAACTTGGAAACTCTAAAAATATAAGCAGTGTGGAAGCAACCCCCCTCTATAATATTGATTCTGAATAAGGATATTTCAAATGAAAAAAAATTGTTTTCCTAGGGTAAGATTTCAAGACCCCCCCTTCTAGAAGGAGCGTATCTTTACAGATGTTTACAGTTTCCCGAATATAGTTTTATGTCAGTACTATTAATGTTTACCATGTTCCAGAATGTTTCACAACAACGTCTCATGTCATCTATGGTCTTCCTTTTCTAGAGGAGAAAATCCAGGCTCAGGGGCTGGAGCAATAGCACAGCGGGTAGGGCGTTTGCCTTGCACGTGGCTGACCTGGGTTCGATCCACGGGCATCCCATATGGTCCCCCAAATCCTGGCAGGCCAGGAGCAACCCCTGAGTGTTGCTGGGTGTGACCCAAAAAGAAAAAAGAAAAAATCCAGGCTCAGTGGGATGGAGTCGCAGGCAGCTTCACATGCGACCTAGAATGCTCTGAAGTAGAGCATGGAACCCTCGACCTGGGCCTCCCGCCCAACTATTCAGGGCCTTTCCTAGGCAGCTGGGAGGGAGAGGTGAGAGTAGGAGGTGCGAGGGGGGGCAGGCTGGAGCAATAGCACAGCAGGTAGGGTGTTTGCTTTACACACGGCCGACCTGGGTTCGATTCCCAGCATCCCATATGGTCCCCTGAGCATCGCCAGGAGTAATTCCTAAGTGCAGAGCCAGGAGTAACCCCAGTATGTTGCCAAGTGTGACCCAAAAAGCAGAGAGAGAGAGAGAGGTAGGGAGAGAGCAGACTGCCAGGAAGAGAAGATTTGCAGGGGGTCGGATTCCTAAACAGTTCCCTGCTTTGCTCTGACTTTGCCCCTGGAGTCAAGGATTGTAGGAATCCAGCAACACAGGGATGGGAAGCATTTCCCTACACAGGAGGGCAAAAGGTCCAAGGGCAAAGGTCAGCAGCTGCAGCGCGGTGCTTTACCTCTGTGTGGGGTTAACCTGAGGGAAGCAAGTCTTTGGGGAAGGAAATGTCTTTGTTGCTACATTCCTCGAATTTCTAGCATTTCCACATGGTCACGGTGGCTGCTCTGGCCGAGGTGGGAAGAAAGTTCTGGAAGAATATACACCGATCAGGAGCTGCTGTGGGCTGCACTAGACCCATCTGCGGAGAGTGGAAGCAGTGAGTGGGGGAGTCGTGGCTGGGGGAGCCCCTGACCTTGCAGGGCTACCAAGGAGGAGGTCACAGCTGTGGGGCAGGAAACCCCTTTCTTCCTCAGCTTGTTTATTTTCCTGAGGAAAGACAATGGTAAACAGCATAGTCTAAAGACAGCCTGTCAGGGGGGTTGTGTATTGAGCAGACTGGATTTGATCCTGAGGACACTTTCAGATGAGAACAATGATACTTACTTTGAAGCTGGGGCTGTCAAATTTAGAAGGGGAAAATGTGTAGGATGTCCGGTGAGATCTGCATTCCAGATAGAGGATGAGGACATTTTTAGTATTCCTGTGCCCCATGCAATATGTGTGTGAGCCTAGACGCTAATGCCCCAGCTTTGTTAGTAGTTTACCCAGCGGTCACAGTGCCGAGTCGAAGTAACAGCAACACGTTCTTGCGTAAAAATCGGTGTGCAAGGCATGGTGAGATAGTACAAGTGGGGTGTTTGCCTGGTACACGCCGACTAGGGTTCGATCCTCAGCATCCCATATGGTTCCCAGAAGGCCGTCTGGAGTGATCCCTGAATGCAGAGCCAGGGGTAAGCCCTGAGCCCTTCCAAGCGTGGCTCAAAACACAAATACATCAGCGCATGGATGCTATACTTAACTCTACCATATTGCATTTTTGAAAGTCGCCAAGAATAAAAATCTTCATCACAAGATAAAAGAAAAAAATCATTTCCAGGACTGGAGGGAGCTCAATGGGCCGTGTGCATAGTTGGCAGAAAGGGTCTCAGCTTCAATTCCTGGTACCACACAGAATCCCCTGAGCACCACCAAGAATGGTCCCTGACCAGAGGGCCAAGACTAAGCCCAGCACCACCAAGCACGGCCCCAAACCAAAATGAATTAAGTCAGAAGCCCCAGGAAGGTGATATTAATTCACCATGGTCTCTTCAGTTATAGCCTTAACCTAAAAATGAGAGGAAATTTCCAGGGGTCCCATTTCTTCTGTCCCCCACATTTTCCGTGGAGGCTTCTAAATGCAGGAAACCTCACCTAGATGTTGGGGGAAGAAATGAAACTTGAAATTCCTAAGTCCCAGTTCCATTGATGCGGGGCTATCAGCTTCGCAACACATTGTCATTCTTACGCTACACTTGAGAGGTAGTAAATTGCTTTTGGGTGGAAATGAATTAACTCTTTCCTATGACTACATTTCCATAACATGCTATCAGCAATGATTTAGCAAACTGAATATGGAAAGCTAAAAGTCCTGAGAGAGACAAGGACTCAATTCATTCATGTGTCCTCTTTCCATTAGTCTGATGTGTTTCACAAGGTGATTTTATGCTAATACTCTTTTTTTTTAAGAGCCTCAATTGTCTAACAACAAAATCAAGGAGAGATGTTCAAAAGTTAGCTAATTTGACCTTCCTGCATCCCTAGGGTGTCTGTTGCCCTCTAAACAAGCCTCATCAACTGATCCAACATGTCTAGGTGCCCTTCAATAACTTTTAGGAGGTCTGATTTAAAAAAAAATTTGTTCCCCAGAAATAAAACATATTAGGGACCAGAAAATTACTACAGCTCTCACCTTCACATAACCAAGCTAAGTCCAGTTCTCAGAAGTGATCTCTGAATGCTAAAAGTAATCCCTGAGCACATCTGGAGGTGACCCCAAAATCAATCCACAAATTAATTTCTAATTGAGTAACAGCCAATACATCAAAGAAGAAATCACAAAGAAAATTATAGGGACTGGGGACGTGACTCCGTTTGGTGCCTGTCCTACGTGCAAGAGACTTGGTGGGTTTAATCTCCAGCACTGCAAAATAAAGAAATGAGAAAATACATAAGACATTATGATAAGAAAATAAGAAGGGGGGCTGGAGTGATAGCACAGAGGGCAGGGTGTTTGCCTTGCATGCGGCCGACCCAGGTTCGATTCCCAGCATCCCATATGGTCCCCTGAGCATGGCCAGGGGTAATTCCTGAGTGCAGAGCCAGGAATGACCCCTGAGCATTGCTGGATGGGACCCAAAAAGCAAAAAAAAAAAAAAAAAAAGAAAAAGAAAATTAGAAGGGTCAGAGCAATTATACAGTGGGAAGGGCGCTTGCCTTGTCTGCAGCCTACCAGGGTCTGATCCCCAGCATAAAATATGGTCCTCCCAGGAATAATTCCTAAGCCAGGGTTAACCAGTGAGCATTGCCAGATGTGGTCCAGAAAACAAATAAATAAATAAATAAAACAAGGGTGAGGCATGCCCAAATATTTGGAATGCAGGTAGAGCAGTGCTTTGAGGGTAATTAATAGCTGTAGACAACTATACCACTAATGAAAATCTTAAGCCAATGACCAAATCTTCACCTTAAGAATGAGAAGATGTAAAAAAAAAAAATGAGAAGAAGGACTAGAGAGATAGTACAGAGGGTGAGGCTCATGCCTTGCATTCACCCAAACCCGGTTCAATCCCTGGCACCTCATATGGTCCCCCCCAATACTACCAGAGGTCTGATAACAGAGCACAGAGCCAGGGACAGACCCTGACTACTGTGAAGGGTGACCCTCAAACAAAAATAAATGAATGAATAAAATAAAATGAATATTTGAACAAAGAAAACCTAAGGCCAAAAGAGATGCTTTCGTCGGGAGCGAGGAGTGGTGTGCGTGTTCAGAGGCTGCTCTGGCTCTGGGCCTGAGGTTTGTTCTCAGTCAGGATCTAGGATTTTGAGGGACCAGGGGTCAAACAGGGCTGCATGCAAGACAAGCGCCATAACTCCTGTACTATCTCTCTGGCTATCTACTTATTTAGGGGCCAGAGCAATAGTACAGCAGGGAGGGCATTTGCCTTACACGTGACCAACCTGGGTTTGATCCTTGGCATCCCTTATGGTCCTCTGAGCACCACCAGGAGTGATTCCAGAGTGCAGAGCCAGGAGTAACCTCTGAGCATCACCAGACACGACCCAAAAGTGAAAAAAAACAAAGGGGGGGAAGAGTATTTATTTAATTAGGGTTTGGGGGCGGCCATTCCAGGTGACTCCGAGGGGATATTCCTGGCTCCTGCTCAGAACTGACCCTCAGTGCTCCAGAGACCATATTGGTACTGGGAATCAACAATATGCCAGATCAGTGCCGTAACCCCTATGTTACCTCTCTGGTTCTCCCTCTAAAGAACTTTTAAAGAAAAATTAATACTAACCCTTCACACGCTCTTTAAGACAGGGTCTGGAGAGATAGTACAATACATCTTGTATGCGGCTCACCTGTCTTTGATCCCCAGCATCCCATATGGTCCCCCACGCTCCTCCAGGGGTGATGCCTGAGCCCAGAGTCAGGAATAAGCCCTGAGCACCACCAGGTGTGGCTCCCAATCCCCCCAAAAGGAAAACAAAGAACAGTTCCCTATTCAAAACTCATTTAATAAGGGCAGCATTACTCTGATTGTTAAAAACAAGATAAAAATGGCAAGAAATGAAACTGACAGGCCCAAACACCTTATGATCATATTTGACAGTCTATACACAGCATATTTATAGCTTCTATGGAAACAGACATTAAAATACTCAGCAAAATACCAGCAAAGAGAACACAGAAACATATTAAAAATGTTTCTAATGCCGTGAGCAAGTGGGAGTGATCTCAGGAATGCAATAGAGAAATGAAGTGCCGATGCAGGTTACAGCACGTATCAAAAGGCCAATGCTTGAAAACATTGAGCTAAGTGAAAGAAGTCGATCAGAGCACCACAGAGTGTAAGGGTTGTTTCTATGTCATATCCTCCGTAAACCTAATTTGAGAGATTTAAGTTGTTTGGTGATGCTTAGGAATTAAGGTGAGGCATGGAAGAGGAGAAATGGACTCACTGCTCAGTGGTGCATGGACTCCTTCCACAATCATGAAAATGTTTCAAAATTAGGCCTTGGTGAAGTTTTATAGGTTGGTGAATGTGCTCAAATACATTACATTTACATTTACAATGAATGAAGTACATCTTTTATGTTAGCTGTATCTCTTAAAAAAAAAAAAAAAGCAACTCTTTAAAAAGAACGTGATGGAGCCAGAGTGATGGTATAGCCTTGCATGTGGCCGATGACCCGGGTTCTGTCTCTGGCATCCCATATGGGCCCATATGGTCCCCCAAGCACTACCAGGAGTAATTCCTATGTGCAGAGCCAGGAGTAAGCCCTAATCATTGCCGGATGTGATCGAAAAAGAAAACAATAAAAAACATGATGGGGCTTGAGAAATTGTACAGGCATTCAGCACTTACCTTCAATGTGGGAGATCAAGGGTCAATCCCCAGAAGCCCCAATGGTGTACCCCCCGACCCCCCTCTTCACACAAGCACTGTGGGGTAACTCTGGCACAAAGCCAGCAATAAACCCTAAGCACTGCTGGGTGTGGCCCCTAAACCAAAACCAATAATAAGAATAAAAAGAATATAGCCTCATGTTCTCTCGTTTTTTCCTAAGCTAATCATACGCAAACTAGGCTTCCTATCTTTCCTATGACTTTTACTATCACTCTTGAGATTTAGTTGGAAAAGTTCACAATTTCTAGAAACTCTTTTTCTTTTGAAAGGTCACACCCTGTGATGCTTACTCCTGGTTCTGTGCTCATGGATCATTCTTAGCAGTGCTTAGGCCCCCATCTGTTGTGCCAGGGATCGAATCCAGGTAGACCATGTGCAAGGCTGGTACCTTCTCCACTGTGCTATCTCCAGTCCTAGAAAATTGTCTTAAAATCACTTCTCTGAGTGAGATAGAGCTAGTACAGTGGGCAGGACCCTGGCCTTGCATGCAGCTACCCAGGTTGGATCTCGAACACCCCAGATGGCCTCCCGAGCCAGACAGGGGTGATCTCTGAGTGCAGAGAGCCAGGAGTAAACCCTGAGCACCTCTGGGGGTGGCCCCAAGACCAAAGAGAAAGAAAGAAAAAGAAAGAAGGAAATGGATGAAAGTCCCTGCCACTGGGGCTGAGCGCTCTTTCTCTGAGCCTAGGGCTTGGAGGAGTGTGGGACGGCTGGCCCATAGCAGGAGGAAAGCAGGGAGGACATGCCGCCCTTCCCCTACCTCTCTCCGTGCCCTCCTCGGCCCCTGCATTCTTCCTGCTGGCAGGAAGTCAGACAACCTGGAAGTCGGGCCACCGTCATTAGACATTAGCCTCCCGGCCCATGAGTAAGACACGGGGCCATTGGAGCAGGACCAGCACACACCCCTCCTGCAGGGGTCACTGACCTCAGTCAGTGTCCCAGTTCCAGCCTCCAGATGGGTACCAGGAAGCCTCGCCCAGATGGCCAAGGCCTGTCACCACAGCCACTTCTCTGCCGCTGCTGTTAGGAGGGAGTCTTGGATCTTGCTGACGTAGGAATGCTGTCCCTTCCTTTGTGCTTGAAGCCCTTCATGTAGTAGCTTTGTCGGGGGCTGGAGAGATAGTACAGAGGGTAGGGGCGCTAGCCTCGCACGCAGTCGAGCCAAGTTTGCTCCCTGGTACCCCAGAGGGTCCCCTGAACCTGCCAGGAGTGATCCCTGAGTGTAGAACCAGGGGTAAGCAGGAGTACAACCGGGTGTGGCCCCAAAACCAGAAAAAAAAAGAAAAGGTAGGAGAATGTTGTAGGAGGAGCAGCCCTATTGAACAGAGCCTTTGTTGGACACTAACCACGGCCCTGCCCTGCTGCTTTTATTTTAATGACCAAAAAAGAGGGTCACATGGGCTGGGCTGGGTTCACTCAGAGGCATCCGCCTTCTGTGCAGTCACCAGCTGTGCCCTGACATGGACCCAGCACTGGGTTAGGAACCTCAGGGGACTCTCTGCAGCGTGCTCAGGCAGGCGCGGGCCAGATGAACAGACCTGGGTATCTCTAAACCAAGGTGGTGACGGTGCCTCTGGGCCGTCCTTGAGTGCCCCCGAGAACTGGCCACTGGCCATATCCTCAGTGCAACCCTCCTAGCAACCGGGAAGGAAGCTGGAGCCCCATCCTAGAAGAGCTTACAGTATAATGAGCTGCCAAACCCATTAAATAATAGCATCTTCCGGGAAGAAGGTATTTATGAACACGCTTCTATGGCTGCCCCAAAGCATCGTGCATTTTGCTGTCTTGACCGCACGGCCGCCTCTGGCTGGTCCCTGGCTGGTCACAGGCTTCAAAGGAGGGTGGGGATTTGCCTCTGCAAATCCAGCCCTACCAGAATGACTTGCCATCTCACTCCCACTGCCAAATGGGCAGCTGGCTTTTGAATGAGCTTGTTAATTTTTCTTTTCCTCAGCTGGTTGGTAAACTGGATTTTCTTTTGGTGGAATCCTAATCACTTCCCTGGCAGAATTGTGTTTGCTTGGTCAGTGAGCCCAGGGTTTGGTAACGTTCGCGTTAATGTTTACTTAACAAATGTAATTTATTCTCCCGAAATAACCTAGCTTAATTGAAATGTTTAAAAAGTGCAGAGACGGGGCCGGAGCGATAGTACCCCGCATAGGGTGCTTGCTTTGCATGTGGCTGACCTGGGTTTGATCCCTGGAATCCCATAGGTTCCCCTAAGCTGGCCAGGAGTGATTCCTGAACACAGAACCAGGAGTAAGCCCTGAGCATTCGCTAGGTGTGACCCAAGACCTCAAAAAGAAAACAAAAATTTAATTAAAAATTAAAAGCATCGGGGCTGGAACGATACGGGTAGGGTGGTTTGCCTTGCATGCAGCCAACTGGGGTTCGATTCCCAGCATCCCATATGTCCGCTGAGTACTGCCAGGGGGGATTCCTGAGTGCAGAGCCAGGAGTAACCCCTGAGCATCTCCAGGTGTGACCCAAAAAGCAAAAAAAAAAAAAAAATTAAAAGCATAAACTGCTCAATGAGGTTGCAAGGGATTGGAGTCCAGGCTTTGCATGCAGGAGCCCAGGGCTGAGTTCCAAGCACCTCGTAATTCCCCAAGCACTGCCGGGAGCAACTCTAGCACAGAGCCAAGGAGCACCACTGGATGTGGCCCCGAAACCAAGTAAGTCATCATCGTAACCATAGTCATGGGGCCAGAGACCACGTGGTCTAGTGGTTCCTAGCATACAGAAGTCTTGGGTTCGAGGCCCAGAATCACATGGTCCCCAGAGCACAGACCCGGTAGCCCCCCGCTGGGCCTAAGTGAAACAGAGCCAAGTATTTCCAGGGGTAGCCCCCAAGTCCCTGAGCTTGGCATATTCCCCATCCTCCAAAAGAAAAAAAAAAATCAAAGATGCAATTCAATGGTAGAGCACATTCAGCGGTCTTGTGTGTGAGGCCCTGGGCTCAATCACAGCACTGCGCTAATAATAATAATCGCAATTATTCTGATAATGGTATTTTACCCCTATAAAAAATATGGGGGAGAAGAAAGTGTATAGCTGTGAACAGTATGGTATTTCTTGTCATAGCTAAAAAATGGAATCCAGGGGCTGGAGCGATAGCACAGCAGGTAGGGTGTTTGCCTTGCACGCGGTCGACCCGGGTTCGATTCCCAGGATCCCATATGGTCCCCTGAGCACCGCCAGGAGTGATTCCTGAGTGCATGAGTCAGGAGTAATCCCTGTGCATCGCTGGGTGTGACCCAAAAAGCAAAAAAAAAAAAAAAAAGGAATCCATTGTCTTTTTTTCTGGACTGTGAGGTTTCTCCAAGATGAGGTTTCTCCATCAGAAATAGACTGGTGGATGGGGGCTGGAGCATTTGCCAGGGGTGACTCCTGAGTGCAGAACCAGGAGTAACCCCTGTGCATTGCCAGCTGTGACCCATAAAGCAAAAAAGAAAAAAAAGAGAAATAGACTGGTGGGCCAGAGCAATAGGATAGCAGGTAAACCTTGTATGCATCTGACCCAGGTTTGATCACTGCCCTCCGCCCCATCCCATGTATCCCCCAAAGCAGTCAAGAGTGATTCCTGAGCATCACTGGATGTGACCCAAGAAACCAAAACAAACAAGAAGAAATAGACTGGTGCCTGCAGTTATGATGACTCAGAAGAGAAACAAAATGGGATACTGGATGAGAACCCAAGGTCATTACACTCAGACACATGGGACTGTGCCAAAGAGCTATATTCTCTAAGATGGGCACATTGCAAAACCCTGTAATGGTGGCCTCGGCTACATAACAGTCTCCTGGACTTGCCAACTTGTGATGCAGAGAGGCCTTCACTTACAGATCCAGAGAACTGAAGGTCAAAGCAGTTGCCCACGCTTGCTTCATCTTCCAGACCTCAGGAAATCAGTTATGCTAGTCTTCCGTACTTCCCACTTCCACCCACTAGCTCTGGGCCCAAATTACGCCTGATCACATCCTACCCACTAGCATGAGCAGATTAGCAAAGGATTCTTCCTCTGGACAGCCACAGCTGGTATTTCCAGTCAAAATAAGTGCCATATCCTCATGCCATTGGTAGATTAAAACTATGTTGCTATGAAGAAAAGGTCAGCTCCTCTACCCTTGGATTAAATGGCTTGGTGTATGGAATCAACTGTAACTCATGGACAGATGACCTTTGCCTACCTCTTGGGGTGGGTCAGAGTTCTAGACACTCAGGTCTCATCTATAAGGATCTATTTCTTTTTTGGGCAAGGGACAAAAAGGATGGGTAAGTTTTTTGTTTCTCTTTTTTTGCTTTTTAGGTCACACCCGGCGATGCACAGGCGTCACTCCTGGCTCTGCACTCAGGAATTACCCCTGGAAGTGCTCAGGGGACCATATGGGATGCTGGGAATCGAACCCGGGTTGGCAAGGCAAACGCCTTACCCGCTGTGCTGTCATTCCAGCCCCAGGATGGGTCAGTTTGAGTGGTTGATTTCCCAACCTCCATTTAAACAGCAAGTCCTAGCACATTTTGCTCTGAGTTTTTGGGTCACATGAAAACCTGTGATGCTCAGGGGTTACTCTTGACTCTGAGCTCAGAAAGTGCTTCTAGTAGTGCTTTTAGGGACCATATGGAGTGCAGGGTATTGAACCCAGGTCAGTCATGTACTAGGCAAGCCCCCTCCCCGCTGTACTGTCTCTCTGGCCCAAGTCTGACATATGTAGTGAGCATGTGCTACCCCACCCCCTAAATAAAACTTTTTTCTTATTTTGAATTTTCCTTCAATATGGTTATAACTTGAATATCGAATAAGTCCTGGATGTCGATATGCCAAAAACAGTAACAACAATATGCTCTTCATGTTCCTGGAGCGAGCAGACGCCATTGGGCTACCCTAGCTTGCGACAGGGACGAATAGAGACATTACTGGCACCCGCTCAAGCAATCAGTGAGCAATGGGATGACAGTGATACAGTGATGGTCATAACTCAAGGGCATCATGTTACAATGAAGTAAATCAGAAGGGATGGCCTCTCTTATATATGAAACACACAGAAACCATATAAGGGAGCAGACAACTTGTGATGAAAACAAACTCTTAAATTCCACAGTAGAACCAGGGTTACCTAGAGAGGGCAGAAGGGAAGCAAGAAAGGGGAGTGAGCAGGGACCTTGGGACACTGGTGATGGGAATTTGGCACTTGGGTTGTGGGTGTGGTGTAGTAGCCTTATTTGCCTGAAGCATCAACAAGAAACCTATTGTAAACTGTGTACCACAGTAGTAATATACGGTAATAAAAGTTAAAACTCCAGGGGCTAGAGACAGCACAGTAGGTAAGCTGCTTGCCTTGCATGCACTTGACCCTGATTCGATTCTCGGCATCCCATATGATCCCCCAAGTCCACCAAGAGTCATCCTTGACTGGAGTAGGCCCTGCGCACAGCTGGGGGTGGCCAAAAAAAAAAAACGAAAGAAAGAAAAGAAAGACTTCATCCAGGTCATAAAAAAATATCCACAATAAAAGGCCCTTGGTCCCAGGGAGACCTTGGTAAGACGTGAACATGTTTGGCAAAAAGCTTTTAGCGTAGCTTTTCTTTCCCATACACATTTCAGTGTGTATGGGAAAGAAAAGAATCCTTTTCTTAGAATCCTCTCGGAGAAAATCCACCTTTCACTCAAATTTGAGATCTCTTCGTTGAAGTTTCTCCTGCGGCTCTTGTGAACGCCTATGAGGACAGCTCCAGAAGGACTTCAAGTTGCTTTCTTTACTATTTGAGGTGCATATTTTCCAACGCCCTGTGCTTCCAGGGGCAGGGGATGAAAATAGAGCAAAGACGCCTCTGGGTGTGGAATACCAGCCACTGTGGAAGGGGGGGGTAGGTGGGGAAAGAGAGTTCTGGAATCCAAGGGCTCCTTGTTGGCATACACATACAAAGCTGTGTGGAGCCTCCCACAGGCAGCCCTGCCACAGGTAGCACAGGTCCAGGGACATTTGTAGAGAGGATCGGGCATCCCTGGAAGGTGTCAAATTCACAGGGTCTGGGTGGCTGTACCCTGGTACCAGTACACACTCCCATCCCACGCCACCCCACCCCCTTCCAGGGCATCAGAGACAGCTACCTGCTCCTTCTGGCAGAGCCAGAGGCCGGTAATTATGTCAACTGGCACAAGCCTGTTGACTCAGAATCAAAGGCCTTATTTTGCCACTTTATTTCCCTTCACTTGCCAATCCTTCCCACCCCCTGGCATTGCTCTGAATTTTGGGCAGTCTGAACAAGGAAACTCTGTTCCTCTGGAAATTACCTTTCGCATAAGTTCAGTGTTTTCCTGTCCAGATATTTCATAAGCAATTCAGGCGGCATTAACCGGACACCAAGAAACACACTTGGGCTTCTCGGAAACGTTCCTTGGAGGAAGAAGAGAAGATTGGGTTACGGTCCGGTATTCTAATCAGACACAAGCAGCACAGAGCAGGAAGTCCAGGCCCCGAGCAGACAGAAGTTTCGTCCTTCTCATTTTTAAGCCATATGGGGATTCAAGGTACCCCAGTTCCTCTTGTGCCCTCGGTCCCCTGCCCCCAAAAAGCCAGCTACAGGCACTGTTCATAGGCTAGAATACTTTCTGTTTAGGCAGAACAATGCCCCCCCAAGCCACGGACTCCATCCGTTGAGAAATGGTCTTTTAAACGGTATTAGGTCCCCTTCAATCAACTTCTTAGGAGAAAACAAACCCCAATTATTCATCATCTCCTATTAGGTCAGACTTGAAAGTAATTTATATGGTAATGAGGAATTTACTGGGTTTACTGACTATATTCTTTGTGGCTGAATCTAGTCTAGGGGTTATTTGTTTGGTTAGTTTGGGGACCACACCCAGCAGTGCTCAAGGGCTACTCCGGGCTCTGTGCTCAGAGGCTGCACTCAGCCCCTTGAGCTCTCTCTTGTGCACAAGTAGCCCGGGAGCACTGTTGGCCTGTTGTTCGAGTAAATCAATGTGCTTTAGCGGGCACCAGTAACATTTCCATTGTGAGACTTGTTGTTACTGTTTTTAGCATATTGAATACGCCATGGGTAGCTTGCCAGGCTCTGCCGAGCAGGCGGGATACTCTCGGTAGCTTGCTGCGGGCTCTTCAAGAGGGACAGAGGAATCGAACCCGGGTCGGCTGCGTGCAAGGCAAATGCCCTACACGCTGTGCTATCACTCCACAAGTGGAGAGATTATTTCTCTTTTTCTTTTTCCACTTTATTCAAACACCCTGGTTTACAAAGTTGTTCATGATGATTCATTCATTACATGCAGTCAGTAACCCAACACCAATCCCACCACCCCGTCCCCTTCCCTCCCCCGTTGTCTCCGTTTTTCCAACCATCCCTGAAATCTGCCCCCAGTGCAAGTTCACAATAGTTTATTTTATACTGTTTTTTTTTTGTTTTTTTTTTTTTGCTTTTTGGGTCACACCCGGCGATGCACAGGGGTTACTCCTGGCTCTGCACTCAGGAATTACCCCTGGCGGTGCTCAGGGGACCATATGGGATGCTGGGATTTGAACCCGGGTCGGCCGCGTGGAAGGCAAACGCCCTACCCGCTGTGCTATTCCTCCAGCCCCCATATTTTATACTGTTTTTTACCACTAAATGATCAAAACATGCTTCCATAGAAAAAAAAAAGTTGTGAGAGTTGTTGAATTCCACACTGGGAACATTCCGTCTTTGTCTGAGGGTTTACTAAGCTGTTGTTGCAAGTTAAACCTTCTGTGTTAATGTTTTTGATAGTTGAGAATTGGTTGGTTTCTACATGACATCTCCTCCAATCTGGTGTGCTACCACTGGGATGTCACTGTTGCGGAGTTTAGGGATGTCACATGGCTCCAGAAAATCTAAAATATTTAACTGGACAGTCCGGCTGGACTCATGGCCATAACTTGGGGGAGTGGGCGTGGCTGCTGGGACTTTGTCAGGGTGGGACCTGGCCAACCCCCTCCAAAATCTCCCCGGAAGTCTCAGCTGCAACAGCATCTGAGACATTTTTACAGCTAGTTGATCTCTTTCGAGATTTATTTATGAGTCTCTGGAACATGGCCAGTAGGTGAGCTTTCGTGGCAGTGGGACGTGGGCGTGGATTCCAGGGCTTCCAGAGTGTGGGGATTTGGGGGGAGGGGAGGTCACCTTTCCCGACTCCCAGAGGCCTGGAGTTTTCAGCCAAAAAGAAAAAAAAGTACCTCAATTTTTTGTCGGATTGGGTTCTGCAGGAGGCGTGGCGACGGTTTTGGGGTGTGGGAGTGGCTGCCCCGGCTTTGTTGGGCTTCGGGGCAACACCCAGGGAGCCAGCCCGCCCCCTCCCTCCGAATGGAGGGGTTATTTCTAAGACAGCCGTGGTCATGCTCCTCTCATCCAGGGCAAACAAGGGGAGGCCTCAGAGTTTGGAAATTGACTTCCTCCCTTGTCTTCTTTTTTCCCCCCGACACAGTTTCACAGTGTCCTTAGCTTAATCAAAGGAGCGGGAGAGAGAGGACAGATGTCCAACGCCCTGTACTCCTGTGAGCCTCAAGAATATTAATGAAAGGATTGGGTTGGGTTTTGATCGGAGCCACACCCAACAGGGCTCAGACTTGGCCTTGGTCACCAGGGCCACACCTGTTGTCACCGGGTGTGGGCTGTGCCACATCAGGGGGTATGACACCACTTTGGGTCTTGTCCACATTTGGTATAGGCCCTTCCCGCCCCCCCCCCCAAAGCCATCTCTCTGCCCTACTGAAAACTTATAGATGATCTTTTAAGACAATTAGATGAATGTTCCTTTATTTTCCTTTTTTGTTGTTGTTGTTTTTGGACAACACCCAGCAGTGCTCAGAGCTGACTCCTGGCTCTGTGCTTAGGAATCACTTCTGGTGGGGCTCAGGGGACCTATGTGGTGGTGGGAATCAAACAAGAGTCAACTGTGTGCAAAGTAAGTGCTTTAATCCCTGTACTTTCTCTCTGCCCCTGTTATAAGAATGTTTAAATATTTTTATAGTAATCCATAATTGGGGTGGGGACAGAGAGATAGTACAACAAGTACGGCACTTATCTTTCATGGGACCTACTCAGGTTCAATTCCCTACACCCCACCTAGTCCCCTAAGCCTCACCAAGGGTGATTCCTGAACACAGAGCCAGGAGTAAAACCTGAGCATCGCCAGTGTGGTACAAAAAAAAAAAAAGGTAATTAATAGTCTCTGTACTTCCTTTTCCTTTTTGGGTCACACCCGGTGATGCACAGGGCTTTTACTCCTGGCTCTGCATTCAGGAATTACTCCTGGTGCTCAGGGGACCATATAGGATGCTGGGAATCGAACCCGGGTCGACCGCGTGCAAGGCAAATGCACTCCCCAATGTGCTATTGCTCCAGCCCTTGTACTTTTTTTTTTTTATGGCTTTGGGGCAACACCCAGCAGTGTTGGAGTGGGGCTCTGTGATTGGAGATTCCTTCCAGCAGTGCTCAAGGAGCCATGTGGTACTGGGAATAAACTCTGGTTCTCCTGTATGCACTCAATCTCTCAGCCTTCTCTCTCCAGACTGTTAATTCTCTTCTGAATCTTTAGGTGAAGACACTAATTGAGCTCTTCTACTTTCCATTCACATTAAATAAAATTAAAATGAAAATCATGATAATCACTATTATCCTCTATTCTGTGATCCCTTTTTGGGATCACAGGAAAGGTAGGCATCACAACTGGCCATGCTCAGGACTTACTCCTGGCTCTGCACTCGGGGATCACTCCTGGTGGGCTCAGGCAAGCATCCAGAATGCTGAGGGTGGGACCTAGGTTGTCTGGATGAAGGCACTACCCACTATACTATCTCTCCGGCCCTCTGTGTTTCCTTTCGTTGGATAGATATCAGGATTGATTTTCCACATGGTCATGATAAAATCAACCCACATGTTTTTCCTGACTCAGTATTATGTCCTATTCATAGTGTGAAGTTCTCTGCCAGCTCTCCAATTTGCTCCTCTCATCAATAGTACTAGGTCACGGGCTGGGAGTGGAACTCAGTTGTAAATCACTTGCCTTACAAGTGTGAGGTCCAGAGTTTGGCCCCAACTGTCACTGTCACTGTCATCCCATTGCTCATCGATTTGTTCAAGCGGGCACCAGTAACGTCTCTCATTCTGAGACTTGTTTGTTACTGTTCTTGGCATATCCAATACGCCATGGGTAGCTTGCCAGGCTCTGCCATGCGGGCACAATACTCTCGGTAGCTTGCCGGGCTCTCCGACAGGGGCAGAGGAATCAAACACGGGTCGGCCGCGTGAAAGGCGAACGCCCTACCGCTGTGCTATCGCTCCAGCCCTTTGGCCCCCAACACTACAAATAAAGTAAAAGTAAATACAATAATAATACTATGCTTTGAACACTATTTAATTCACTTTGTAATTTAAAACAAAAACTAAGGCTTAGGGCTGGAGCAATAGTATAGCGGGTAGGGTGTTTGCCTTGCACACGGCTGACCCGGGTTCGATCCCCGGCATCCCACATGGTACTCCAAGCACTGCCGGGAGTAATTCTTGAGTGCAGAGCCAGGAGTAACCCCTGAGTATCGCTGGGTATGACCCTCCCTTCCCCCAAAAAAAAACTAAGGCTTAAAGAAAACTTATTGAGAGCCGAATCTATTATGTCAGAAGCCAAAGTCCACATGTTCAGCTGTTACTTGGATCCTTAAACAAAGCCTAAAATGATCAGTGCAGTCTCATGTGATGTCACTCAACGTGGGGCTACATTTTGAGAGAGCGTCCTTCGGCAAGTTCATTGTCACCTAGATGGTATTGCCTGCTGCATCCACAGGTACAGGGACACTGTCCTCTATATGGTAGAAGGCATCACACAGCATGTGACTGCTGCTTTTTTTTTTCTTCAGATTATAAATAATCCCATTGATTGTCCTATTTTCTGTAAGTTTAAACTCTTTAAAATTAAAGGGACTTAAAGGGACTTTCTTTTGGGGGGGGGGGGGCATCTATGCTGGACCATACCTGGAAGTGCTCAGAGGCTAGTCTTTTGTTTCGTTTTGGTTTGGTGGCCCTACCTGTCGTACTATCTCTCTGGCCCCCTCAGGGACCAGTCTTGACTGTTCTTAGGAGCCGGTCCAGGAGGTGCTGGGGGACTACGCACTACCAGATACGGAACCAGGCTCTGCAGCATGCAAGGCCCTGTACCTTAAGCCCTGTGCTCTCTCCCCATGCCCTGGGAAGATTTTCTGACCTTGGTTTTAGGAGCTTTCTTGGTCTATCAAAATGTCAGGCCTGGGGCTGGAGCGATAGCACAGCGGGTAGGGCATTTGCCTTGCACGTGGCCGACCTGGGTTCGATTCCCAGCATCCTATATGGTCCCCCGAGCACTGCCAGGGGTAATTCCTGAGTGCAGAGCCAAGAGTAACCCCTGTGCATTGCCCTGTGCATCACCTGGTGTGACCCAAAAAGAAAAAGAGGGGCTGGAGAGATAGCACAGCGGGTAGGGCGTTTGCCTTGCACGCGGCCGACCCGGGTTCAAATCCCAGCATCCCATATGGTCCCCTGAGCACAGCCAGGGGTAATTCCTGAGTGCAGAGCCAGGAGTAACCCCTGTGCATCGCCAGGTGTGACCCAAAAAGCCAAAAAGAAAAAAAAAAAAGAAAAAGAAAATGTCAGGCCTAGGAATAGCCTGTCAGCTCAGTACAAAATATGTCTGCTTTCCCAAAATCGAGTCCTGGTGCTGGGAGCAGTTAAGTCTAACCTTCATGGCACTGAGGACACAGTCATCCTTTTGTTCATTGCTCCTCTGACACACCCATGTTTTCAAACTAGAGTCAATACAGTGGCCAAACAAGACTTCCGCCTAGCTTGCCTTTGAAACTCACGTTCTCTTCTTTCTTTCTTTCTCATTTATTTATCTTTCTTTCTTCCTTTTTCCTTTCTTCCTTTTTTCCTTCCTTCCTTCCTTCCTTTCTTTCTTTCTTTCTTTCTTTTTTCTTTCTTTCTTTCTTTCTTTCTTTCTTTCCTTCTTTCCTTCTATCTTTATTTCATTTTTTTAAATATTGTTTTGGGGGCCACACATGACAATGTTCTGAGTCTACTCCTAACTCAGCACTCAGGAGTTACTTCTGTGGGGGTTCTGGGACTATTTGGGCTGCTGGGGGAATCTAACCTGGATCAGTTGCCTGCAAGGCAGCCCTGTCCTATCTCTCTGGCCCCTCAAGTCCTTTTCCCCCAGTCGCTTAAGCCACGTTACTCGAGTCAGATCTCTGTACCCACGACAGAATGTCAACCGTGACTCTTTTTTTTTTTTTTTTTTTTTTTTTGCTTTTTGGGTCACACCCGGCAATGCACAGGGGTCATTCCTGGCTCATGCACTCAGGAATTACCCCTGGCGGTGCTCAGGGGGACCATATGGGATGCTGGGATTCGAACCCGGGTCGGCCGCGTGCAAGGCAAACGCCCTACCCGCTGTGCTATCTCTCCAGCCCTGTCAACCGTGACTCTTATCTAGCTTTTTCCAGTGGGAAACAGTTGCCAGTTTTCCTTCTGTCTCTTCCTTTTTGAGATGGGAGAATGGAAACCCACCAGAGCCCCTGGCGAAGGCCGTGTGGGGCTGACCAGCCTCTTTATTTTGAATTTGCTGAAGATGAAGGGAGCCGCTCAGTAGCTGTTTTCAGTCTAGACAGGATATGATGATAATAGCACAAATAAAAGTTCATGTACTCTAGCCAGGGACAAATTAAGTGGGTACCAGGCACAGATATATGTCATGCTGCTATTAACATCGAACAGCGCACGGCCCACTCCAGGGCATGGTGCCCAGATTAATTGGCGTGTCCAGAATGCATCTATGCTTAGAAGAAAGTTCTCTGGAAATGCTGGGCCGTGTGTATTTGGACTCTCAATTTTTCTTCCGGTGGGCATTGAAAACTCAGACATTTTATTTTATCGACCACAAGAGTGAGTGCTGTTTGGCCCCAGGGGTTTATGAAATGTTTGCCCAGTTGTCTTTCATCATCCTAGAAGAAACCAACCACCCAATGCTGAGATGATTAAGGTTGTATATATTATGGATTTTTAGAGGTGCCCATGGTGAGGGATTATAGAATTTTGGGAAAAGGTGGATAAGTCTAGGTATGCTTGAAAGATTCAAGCATTCAAGCTCTTCACATCACATGAGCAAAGAGCTAGAGCCTCCAAGATCACTTGGCTTAAAATATTGTCATTTGTACCTCTGGGGGCCTGATGGTGATCAGACACAGCACTGGCTTACTTTGAACTCCATTCCGAGTCAACGGGAAAGGGAGGGAATCGGGAGAAATAGCCAACGATATGGAATCACTTCAAAAATAGTTTCTCTCACTGGAAAAACTCAAGATGAATAGTAAGGAAGGTAAACTCTGTATCCAAGAAAAACCGAGGGTGTAATTGCTTGTGCTACTGACCAAAGGCTAAAGACTTCTCTTGGATTCAGACACTCAATCCCAGTGGCTGGTCCAGAACCTGGGCATGAATGAGCCAGTGGTGAAGTCTGACCCAATAAAGTTCTCTTGTCCATCTGTGACTCTATGTTCGCCTTCAAATCCCCAAAGTCAGAAGAGTTCAACTTTACATGGTGAACCAAAATAGGTAGTTGCTGAGCATGTGTTACTGTTAATGAGGTTTGAGGAAATAACTGAGAAAACCATTTTTTCTGTTCTTTTTGGGGAAGATGGGGGATGTATGTATGTATATATGTATGTATGTATGTATGTATGTATGTATGTATGTATTTAATGAAACCCCCAATACCTCAGCTTGCTTTTATTGGCTGCTAAGTCCTTCTATTCCTTAAAAACTCACCACAGCGCATTCCTGTTCATTTCTGGGAAGGCTATAATATGTAAACAGTTCGTGGCACATTCCATCACTCAGCAGGGAGGCGTTCAAGAATTACCTGAAGTCATGTCAAAGGGTATACTTTCTGGAATCAGGTTTTGAGAAGAGCCCTTCCTTTGTCTCAGCTTCTGGAACACAATCCTGGCACTTCTTAAAACTGTTCATGTAAAGAATCCAGAAGTGGGGTTAGAGTGATAGTAGAGTGGTTAGGGTGTTTGCCTTGCACGTGGCCGACCCGGGTTCAATTCCCAGCATCCCACATGGCCCCCACATGATCCCCTGAGCACCGCCAGAGGTAATTCCTGAGTGCAGAGCCAGGAGTAACCCCTGTGCATCTCCAGGTGTGACCAACCTCCACTCCCCCAGAAAAAAAAAAAAAGAATCCAGAAGTCTAGGACCATGAGTGAATACTGAGAATTTCCACTCATGCATCCCATCAAGTTCTGTGGCCTCAGGCACAATATTATGAGCTTCAGCCTCTGCAGTCCTCAGCCATTGAGGTATTCATTCCCTCATTCATTCATTTCCCAGACTGACTCTTAGAACACATTTGTGTCTAACTGGCATTGCATTTGGTTCCATGAAGGTTTGTTTTTTTTTTGTTTTTTTTGTTTTTTGATTTTCATTATTCTGATTTTTAATGATTTTTGAGAATGGACTTCCCATTTCTGTAAATTAATTTTTAATGTGTTTTTGCTATTATTTTCTCTGTTTCCATGAAGGTTTGAATCTGGAAGCAGGAA
The DNA here is from genome assembly GCF_027595985.1 of Sorex araneus. Classification (NCBI taxonomy): domain Eukaryota; kingdom Metazoa; phylum Chordata; class Mammalia; order Eulipotyphla; family Soricidae; genus Sorex; species Sorex araneus. The sequence continues at coordinate 175,033,001 of NC_073305.1, forward strand.
CATAGAAGCATGTTTTAGAAGGTGATGAAGAGGGATCATTATAACATATAGAATAGAATATAGGAGTGTATAGAATAAATGGGGTAGTGTCTACATGCAGTCAATCATGTTAGCCAGGATCATAAATTAAACTGTGCTTATTAAACAATGTAGTGTCAACATACAACAAGCTTCCCAAAAATGATTTAAATAAAATTTCTACCACCCTATGGGCCAGAGAAATAGTATGGTGGGTGAGACACTGTATTTGCCTTGCACATGACCAACCCAGGTCTGATCCCCAGAACCACACATGGTCCTTCAAGCCCCACCAAGAGTGATCTCTGAGTACAAAGACAGGTGCAAGTTCTCAACACTGTCTGGTGTGGCACCCCCAACCCCAAACAAAACAAAAAGGATAGAAATGTGAAGCCCTGAGTTTGATCATAGGCAACACACGCGCACACACACACACACACACACACACACACACACACACGGGAGGAAGGTTTAATACAGAGGGCATTTTTCTATCATCTTGTTCTTTATAGTAGTTACAATTCAGCAATTTATTCAGTAGATTCATCCTTTCGATATCATTACTTATTTGACAATTCTTCTCTTGTGATATATGAAGTATCTTTTCATCTTTGTAATATTATTATTATTATTTGCTTTTGGGTCACACCCGGCAATGCATAGGGGTTACTCCTGGCTCTGTACTCAGGAACTACCCCAGGCGGTGCTCAGGGGACCATATGGGATGCTGGGAATCGAACCTGGGTTGGCCACATGCAAGGCAAATGCCCTACCCGCTGTGCTATCGCTCCAGCCCCATCTTTGTAATATTATTGAAAAAATAATTTTATAGGATGAGACTGGAGCAGTAGTACAGCTGCTAGGGCACTGCTTGCGGAATTGATCCCCGGCACCACATATGATCCTCCAAGCCCCACCAAGAATGATTTCTGAGGGGGCTGGAGTGATAGTACAGTGGGTAGAACATTTGCCATACACGCAGCCCACCTGGGTTCGATCCCCAGCATCCCATATGGTCCCTCACGCACAGCCAGGAGTAATTCCTGAGTGCATAGCCAGGAGTAACCCCTGAGCATTGCTGGGTGTGACACAAAAATGCACCAAAAAAAAAAAAAAAAGATTCCTGAGCACAAAGCCAGAAGTAAGCTCTGAGCATAGGAATAGAGACGTTGTTCAGCCATATAGAGTTTGTCTTGCATGCATGTTTGAGGTTTGGTCTTTGTATCACTAGAGACATCTCTGAATATAAATTTCCTGGTTTCTTTTTCCTTTTTTTTTTTTTTAATAAGAAAAGCTGCTTCTTATTTGGGTTTTGGGTTTTGTTTCTATTTGAGGGGGGAGCCACACCCAGCTGTGCTTACACCTGGCTCTGTGCTCAGGGATCACTCCTGGCAGTGCTCAGGGAACCATGTGCGGTGCCAGGGATGATAAACGAGTGACCTCCTGCAAGGCCATTGTGCTATCTCTCCAGCCCCCTTGGGTTTTCATCCAGCTGGTTTAACATGTCCATGTAGAATTGTCTTCCACTGGTAGGAAAAGCGTTTTCCTGCTCCCCAGACTTTCAGTAACCCCTCTTCCTTGTTCCCTGTTCCCAAGCCATTGTTCAATGAACACACCCACTTGATAGAATGAAACAAATGAAAGAAACCTCATGTAGACTGCACCCAGAGTGGAGAGACAGGACAGCAAGTAAAGAGCTTGCCTGCACTCGGGTGACCTGGGTTCAATCTCTGACATCACATATGACCCCCAGAGCACTGCCAGGACTCATCCCTGAATGCAGAGCCAGGAGTAAACCCTGAGCACCAGCAAGTGGAGCCCCCACCATGAAATAAACAAAATAAAATTCCTTATGCCCTGCCTATTCAAAAAAAAAAAAAAGTAAACCAAAGATTGAATTACCAACTTCCTCGAGAAGGGGAGAAGGGGAAAGGAGTCAGGGAGATCTGAATCAGCTCAGATCAGGGTTGGGGGAGAGTTGGGACAAGATCCTTTTCTGGTAACTGATTGGCACTACAGCAGGGAACTGTCAAGAGAGGTGGCCCATATACTAAGATTGGAAAGGAAAAAAAAAAAAACTCAGCATGGCCTTTGGGCAGGTAGGACCCACATGCTCAGCCTTCGTGAATGTTTCGGATGTGAGAGCCGCCCTCCCTGTTTTGCCCATGGCTTTTCCATGAACTCTGTGATCACAGCCACGGGGCTCCCTGCCCAGCCTAGGGACGGTCAACTGTGCAGAGCCACTTGGAATGCAAATGAAGGTTACCTTCCCAGAAAGGAAATGAAGGAGTAGCGGAATATGAAGTCTGAGTTGGCTCTTCCCAAGCATTAAGACTGATCTCTGCGCCAGCGATGTAGTTTGACGTGTGTGAGGTCCCAGGTTCCTTCTCTGAGTCTACAAGAAAAAAAAATTGATGTCCCTGAGATCATGCAAGGCAAGTGCCTTAACCCCTGCTCTCTCTCTCTCTGGCCTACTAGTAACACTCTTCTCTGAGTTCCCCCGGACACTGCTGGTTTTTTTTTATGGCCACACCTGGTGGTACTCAGGGCTTACTCCTGGCTCTACTCTTAGGGATCACTCCTGGTGTTGCTCAGAGTCTCATAGCGGGTGCTAGGGATAGAACCCAGGTTGGTTGTGGGAAAGGCATTATCCTGCCCGCTGTACTATCTCTCTGGCCTCCGTTTGAGACTTCCGCTGACTTTCCTTAATGGTGGAGCCTGGAATCCTCGCATTCCCTGGCACTGGGCTGTCGAAGCCCACCTACTGCAGGGACTGTTCTTGCTCCACTGGGTTCCTTCCAACCCAGTCTAATCACTGTGGCTCTTTCCCACAATAGTTACTGGAGAAAAAGTGGTCCTGCGTGCTATTGGCGGGAGGGGGAAACTGATGCAGCCACTATGGAAAACAGTTGGGAAGTTCCTTGAAAACTGAAAAATAGAGTTCCCATAGGAGCCATTCATCCCCCTTTGGGAATACACAGCCAAAGGGAATAAAAGCAGCACAGCCTGATGGCAGTATCACTCATGGTCCTGAGATTGGAAACCACCAAGGTCCCTGCCGGCAGGCAGTTGGGGGATGAAAATGGCATAGATGCACTGCACGGCGCATAAGATTGCTGTGCCAGGAGAAAGGAGGAATCCTGCCATCTGTGACAACACGACGAGCCTTGCATTGTTTGTTCAGTGAGGTCAGTCAAGCTGAGGAAGGTGAGTGTTGGTGCACCCCTTCTTGGAGCAGCCTGCCCCTCTCTGCTGCAGGGGTGCTGCCTTCTCCCTCTGGCACACTCACTGTGGGAGGGCCAGTGTGTCAACAACTTGGAGTGTGGAATTCCTTTCTTAGTTGCTTTTTCCTATGGGGGCCACAAAAAGCACAGCAAACCCAGCTGTGCTTAGGGTTTGCTCCTGTCTCTGTGCTCAGACATCCCTCCTGGGGTGTGGGGGACATGTGTGGTATTAAAGATTCAACCTGAATAGACCGCATGCAAGGCAAATGCCCTATCCGCTACCGTCTCTCCAGCCCATATGATTCCTTGCTTTGACTTTTATTTGTGAGTGAGGTGACATCCCTCTCCACCTGCTTGAGACCATTTGGGGACATATTTGAACTGGGGTCTCTTGCTCCAACCTACTGAGCTGTCTCTCCAATCCTCTATAGTTTAGGAGACTCTCTCTTCACTCTCTCCTCTTTATATTTTCTGTATAAAGCCTTTTTATCCTGAAAAAAAGGATAAATATTATATATAATAGCACTTACAGTGGAATCCAAAAACATCTCATAGAAACCAAGTAGAATAAGGGGCTGGAGAGATAGGAAAGTAAGTAGGGTGCTTTCCTTGCATGCGGCTGACCTGGATTCTATCCCCAATATCCCATATGAGCTCCAGAACATCACCAGGAGAAAATTTGAGTCTTTCTTTCTTTCTTTCTTTCTTTCTTTCTTTCTTTCTTTCTTTCTTTCTTTCTTTCTTTCTTTCTTTCTTTCTTTCTTTCTTTCTTTATTTCTTTCTTTCTTTCTTTCTCAGAGCCAGGAGTAAGCTCTGACATCACCAGGTGTGACCTAAAATTGGAAAGAAAGAAAGAAAGAAAGAAAGAAAGAAAGAAAGAAAGAAAGAAAGAAAGAAAGAAAGAAAGAAAGAAAGAAAGAAAGAAAGAAAGGAAAGAGGAAGGAAGGAGGGAAGGAAGGAAGGAAGGAAGGAAGGAAGGAAGGAAGGAAGGAAGGAAGGAAGGAAGGAAGGAAGGAAGGAAGGAAGGAAGGAAGGAAGGAAGGAAGAAGATAGTAGTAGCCAAGGATTGGGGGTGGAGTGGGGGAATGAGGTGTTTGTTAAAGGGTACAAACTCTAAGTTAGGAGATGAATGAGGCCCAGGGAACTAATAGACAGGGGCAATTATAGTTAATAACATTGTATTATATAGTTGAACTTACTAACAGAGTAGGTCTTTTGTGGTTTTCACCACAAAAAAGAAAAGGCAATTATATGACATGTTGGAGGTGTTAGGGAGTGCTCGGGTGGGAGTCATTTTGTAATTTTAAAGTGTGTCATATCAACAAGATATATGCCTTAAACTTATACAATGTTGCATATCTGGATTTAAAAAAATATATATATGGACCATTTCCAGCAGTGCTCAGGGGCTAACCCTGAGTGACCATGTCCAGAAGCTGCTCCTGGCAGTGCTCAGGGCACAACTTGGTGCCAGGGATTGAACCCCAGCTTCCCGCACACAAAGCATGTATTTGCACTGGCCCTTCTAGCTGCGTCCCTGGCCCCATGATATTATTTGTCAGTTAGAGTTCAGTAATGCCAAGCCGGGTAAAACGGGTATTTCAGAGTAAATAAGGAGAAAGAACGAAGCAGAGAATAGACAGCGTGGAGAACGGAAGGGAAAGCGGACGGGAGCATCCCAGAGTATCCCTGTGCGGGATGAGAGAGAATCAAGCTGACTGAGCCGTGGGATCGGGCAGGACCCAACACGCAGGCGCTAAAGGGCCCCATTATTCACTCATCTCTGTAACCTCCGTGCCAAGTGTAGGAGGAAGAGTAATAATCGTCAGAGCTAATGTGCAGGGAACCGTTTTATATGTGGAGTCATTGTGTAAGTGCTTATATGAATTAGCCGATTTGCTCTTCACAGTGGCCCTCTGAAGGGGTGCTATTAGCACCCACATTTTGTAGTTAAAGAGAAGGCGGCACAGCGCCAATCTTCCACTAGCCCAAACTGACAGATCCAGGGCCGGAGAGAGAACTCAAGGGCCTGAGCACAGGCATTGGGTGCAGGAGGCCCCTGCCCGAAGCCCCAGCACCCCCAGATCCCTGAGCAACAGAGCCAAGAGTGCGCCTGAGTTCCACCAGGGGTGGCCCCAAAGCCAAACAAACATGGTGGCGGGTCTAGCAGGGAGCAGCATGGTATTAAGGATGCTCCCGCCCAGTCTTCACACTTCAGCAAGAGTATGCAGGTAGGCCGGAGAGCCAGGACAGCAGGGAGGGCACTTACCTTGCATTTGGCTCCAACCTAGGTCCCCATCGCCGGCACCCCATATGGTCCCCTAAGTCCTGCCAGTTCTGATCCCTGAGTGCAAGCTAAGCGTTAGTCATTATTACTACCAGGTGTGATCCAAAAATACTAAACAAATAACAGCAAACAAAAAGGACCGAATACAGGTAACTAACTGGAACAGGGACCCAGTAAGAAATGTGGGGGGAAAAAATCACAGTATACAATATAATCAGCAAAACAGAGAAGTGGATTTGAGTGAAAGTGCTTTTATTCATCACATGGATGTGGTGTCTCAACTTCCTGTGGAGGCTGCTGCCCTTGTGTCTTGTTTTGGGGTCCCTCCATTTCAGAATCTCATTCCAGGTAGATCTCAGGCATTAGAGTCAAACTTATAGGCTGCTGAGATGTCAAGGCAGGTGATGTTAGCCATCCCTTCTTCCCTCACCAAAAACAGAAAAAATTGCATCATATATAATTTGATGTACCCAGACTCATACACAGTGATTTGCACTTCTTTTTTTTTTTTTCCCCCTCTTTGGGTCGGTTCCTGGGAATCACTCCTGGCGGGGCTCAGGGACCATAGTGGGGGTTGGAGATCAAACCTGGGTCAGCATGTGCAACACAGGAGGCTGACCCGATGCACTATATCCAGCTCAGAGTGATTCTGACTTAGAGCTTGAGGCGGGGCCTGGACACCTGGGTTTGGGGGTAACATTAAAGTGGGGGCCGAGAGAGTGTTACAGTGCACTCAGGTGCTTCAAGCAGCCATGATTGGAAGCAGGAGACGATGGTTGAGTTCAGAAAGTTTTAAGAGACTAGAAAGAGGTAAGATTCAGGAAGCGTCCCACGGTATGGAAGGATCCTCCTAGGTGGAATTCCAGAGAAAGGCAGAAACCTTTCTCTATTCATAACTTCTTCACTAGGGGCATGGCTGAGCACTTTTCTTTATTTCTTTTTGCAATATTTTTTTTCTTTTTCGCTTTTTGGGTCACACCTAAAAGATGTTCAGGGGTTACTCCTGGCTCTGCACTCAGGAATTACTCCTGGCAGTGCTTGGGACGCCATATGGGATGCTGGGAATCGAACCCGGGTCTGCCACACGCAAGGCAAACACCCTCCCCGCTGTACTATTGCTCCAGCCTCGGCTGAGCACTTTTCACTGGGTTTAATGTTTTTTGGTTTGTTTTTTTTTTTTGGTTTTTGGGTCACACCTGGCAATGCACAGGGGTTTCTCCTGGCTCTTCACTCAGGAATTACTCCTGGCAGTGCTCAGGGGACCATATGGGATGCTGGGAATCAAACCCGGGTCGGCCGCGTGCAAGGCAAACGCCCTACCCACTGTGCTATTGCTCCAGCCCCTCACTGGGTTTAATGTTACAGTAATAGAGCACAGAGAGACACAGGGGTTAAGATGCTTGCCTGACATGAGGCCAACCCCAGTTCAAATTCCCGATACCATGTATGATTCCCTCAGCATCACCAGGGCTCACTCCCAAGCATGGGGACAGGAACAGCCTCTAAGCACCATATGTGGCCCAATACATCCATCCCCAAATTATCACAAAGATGGGGGTGGGGACAGGCAGGATTAAGAGCCTGTCGCCAGGACTTTGTCCAGGGGAAATTGCTTGGATTCTTGATGGTCTTCTCATGTTCTTATCAAGACCTTTAGTTTCCCTTGAAACTTCCTCCTTTTCTGAGGGGGATCCACCCTTCTCTGGGTGGTGCCTCAGTTTCTCCACCTTCAAAGAGCTCAGGATTTGCATCTCAAGAGAAATAGACTTGGGGCTAGAGCAATAGCACAGAGGGTAGTTTGCAGGGTGTGACCCAAAAAGCAAAAAAAAAAAAAAAAAAAAAAAAAGAGAGAGAGAGAGAAAAATGGACTTCATGCCCTCAGGCTCCTTGGGTGGGGGGGTGGGCGTGACTAGGCATCTTCCCGGAAAAGCTCATTATCAGGGCCTCCTTCATTACACTACCCACCTCCTCTCTACACCAACTCAGTCCCCCAGCACCACATGATCTTCCCCCCCCTGCCCCGCCCCCAGCACTATCAGGACTAACCCCTGAGCACAAAGCCAGAAATAACTTTCCCTGAACACTGCTGAGTGGGCCCAAACACACTGCCCAACTTCCAACTTTTTCTTCTTCTTCTTTTTTTTTTTCTTTTCCTTTTTGGGTCACACCCGGTGATGCACAGGGGTTACTCCTGGCTCTGCACTCAGGAATCACTCCTGGCACTGCTCAGGGGACCATATGGGATGCTGGGAATCAAACCTGGGTCGGTCGCGTGCAAGGCAGATGCCCTACCCGCTGTGCTATTGCTCCAGCCCCCCCCCCAACCCCACTTCTTCTTTTTTAAAAAAAATCTTTTTATTCAGGCACTGTGATTTGCAAAATTATTCATTATTGAGATTCAGACAGATAGTTCCAGTACTAACCAGTGTGAACTTCCCTAGGCCAGTATCTCCAGATTCCTCCCCGCCCCCCCCCACCCCCGCCCCATCCTGCCTCCTCCACAGGCGCGCTGTTAAGTTTGGTTCCTGTAGTTTGACTCTCCTGCTTTCAGTATTGTTGACTCCCAACTATTTTTTAAAGAAAACTTCTGCACCAGGCAGAGGACCAATTAATGGAGTCTTCAAAGTGTGGAAGGCATCCTTTGGGTTATTCCCTCCACAGAACTTGCAGTTAAACTGGAACACAAGCCAATGAGCAATTAGAGTGAGGGCAGGGGAACTGTGGCGGTTGGGCTGGATGTAAATCAGGCGAGGTGATGGCAGTTGAAAGGAATGGGTATTCAGATCTTTGTGACTCACAGTATGCGGGTAACTTTGCAAGACAGAGCTTCACCAGTCAGAAAATGAGTAACTTCTGGGAGGGACAGTTCAAAGAGCTGAGCACGGGCTTGGTTTGCAGGAGGCCCAGTCCCTGGGCACTCCCTGGGCACTCCCTGGTGCCTTGAGCACTGCTGAGTGACCCCTTCGCACAGAGCCAGGAGTAGCGCTGAATACACCCCAGGTATGATCCAAAAGCCAGCAACTAAGTGAAAAGAGAACAGAAGAAAGATGAATAAGCATCCAGAAAATGAGTAAGGATCCAGCTCCATGGACAAAGTCCATGCTTTCTTTGCAGGCTTGAGGGCTGGGTTGGGTCCCTCTCACCACAGGGTCCCCTGAGCGCTGCCAGGAGCAACCCCCAAGCACAGAGAGGGAACAGTCCTGAGCATCACCGGGTGTGACTCAAAAACACAAAAGAAAAAGAATACAACCTGTGTCTCGGGAGAGTGGGAAATGAATTAGGGGAGACAGGAAATAAAGAATGGGTCAGAAATCATTTCATGATATTCTACTATAGACATGACATGTTTTGCCCAAGTTGCACTCCTGAGTTCTAAATCATCTATGAACTCTGGAGGTGTTTACCCTGCAAGCAATTAAGACTTCACACAAATCAAACTGAACTGGAAATATGCCTGTTCCTCTCCTTTCCCCACCTCCCTGAGCTGCACTGTTATCCACCTGCACAGGGCTGAAGGATAGTGCATAAGGAGCTTGTCTTGCACATGGCTGACCAGGGGTTGATCCTCAGCATCAACATGGTCTCCCAAGCTCTGCCAGGAGGGACTCCTGAGCACAGAACACTGAGCACTGCCTGGAGTGGTCCTAAAGCCAAAAGAAAATGGGAAATCTGGAGTAAAGGGTGGAAGTGATAATACAGTGTGTAGGCACTTGCCTTGCAAGTGGCCAACTTAGGGTCAATCCCCAGAACCTCTTACGATCCCCTGAACAGTGCCAACAGTGATCTCATAGCACCACCAAGTATGCCCCCAAAACAAAAACAAAAATCTGAAATAGTGGATAGAGAGTCCCTGAGCACTGCAAATGGGGGAAGTCACTTGCTTTGCATGTGACTGACCTTGGTTCAATGAAAGAGAGAGAGAAAGAAAGAAAGAAAGAAAGAAAGAAAGAAAGAAAGAAAGAAAGAAAGAAAGAAAGAAAGAAAGAAAGAAAGAAAGAAAGAGAGAGAGAGAGAGAGAAAGAGAGAAAGAGAGAAAGAAAGGAAGAAAAAGGGAGGGAGGGAGGGAGGGAGGGAGGATGGAAGGAAGGAAGGAAGGAAGGAAGGAAGGAAGGAAGGAAGGAAGGAAGGAAGGAAGGAAGGGAGGGAGGAAGGAAGGGAGGGAAGGAGGGAGGGAGGAAGGAAGGAAGGAAGGAAGGAAGGAAGGAAGGAAGGAAGGAAGGAAGGAAGGAAGGAAGGAAGGAAGGAAGGAAAGAAGAGAGGGAGGGAGGAAGGAAGGAAGGAAGGAAGGAAGGAAGGAAGGAAGGAAGGAAGGAAGGAAGGAAGGAAGGAAGGAAGGAAAGAAGAGAGGGAAGGAGGGAGGAAGGAAGGAAGGAAGGAAGGAAGGAAGGAAGGAAGGAAGGAAGGAAGGAAGGAAGGAAGGAAGGAAGGAAGGAAGGAAGGAAGGAAGGAAAAGAAATCTGGACCTGGAAATAGATTTTAATTTTCTCCCCCAGCTCTTGAGCAAATCAGTCCCCCAAATGTCCTCAAATTCTCCCCTATTCTATTCCACGTAGCCATACCTTAATCATGGGCAGTCTTCGGGGGCTGGAGCAAGAACACAGCGGGTAGGGCATTTGCCTTGCATGTGGCCAACTCGAGTTCGGTTCCCAGAATCCCATATGGTCCCCTGAGCACTGCCAGGAGTAATTCCTGAGTGCAGAGCCAGGAATAACCCTGTGCATTGCCGGGTGTGACCCAAAAAGCAAAAAAAAAAAAAAAAAAAAAATTCATGGCAGTCTTCACCCCAAGCTCATGTTCTGAACGGGGGCATTTATTGAGATGTACAGATTCCTCAGAACTGTTGGGAGACTGAAGAAACAGACTCTGGGCCGAGCTTGCAGACAGCAAATTTATTGTGTTCCTAATCATCCCTTTTAGCCGGAGTATAAAAGGGTGGGCAGGATGTGGGTTTTTAGTGCCAAAACCACGATAGCCCTGGGAAAACCAAGCTGGCAAATTTTCCTAAATCTGCACACCACACCCAAACGTGGTCATCAAGGGCTGAGAGTTGCTTCTACCATCATCAGGCAGCCCTGAGAATTGGGGGACTGTTGGAATATGCACAGCCCTGGCAGAATAGGGTGCATGCTCTCTTTGCGGTCAATCCTGATTTGATCCCTGGCGCCACATTGTCCCCCAAACACTTCCCCACCCAGCAAGCTTCAAGCAGCAACGTGTTCTTGAACCCTACTGGTGACAATCACTGGGAGCTGTGATTGTCATCAAGTAAGGTGTGAGTGACAAGCACTGCTTGGAATACCCACCTACCCACCCCCCCCCCACACACACATACACATACACACACACACACACACACACACACATCCATGCACACACAAAAGAAACTAATTGGAGGTCATTCAGCATTTCTGGATTTTTCAGTGACTGGACAAATTAACAAGCATGAGATTATAAGAGAAAATAAAGGGGTTTATTAATAACATGTATACACATGAGAGAAACCCAGCAATGCTGGAAATCACTTATGCAGAGCCAGGATCCAGAAGCTAGTCCCTTTTTGTCTGGAAATGGGGACAGGACTTCCAGGAACCCAGGGCCCTGCATGACCCTGGCAAGTGCCATACAGCTCAGTCCGTTCCGGGTCCTCAGAGCCATCGCAAAGTAGCTTAGCTAAGCAGAGGTCATTGGGAAGGAGAAGGGGGAGGTCATCTGGGGCGTTTATCAGGGACCCTCCAGGAAACAGAGGTATGCAGATTTAGGTTCTGCTTCTCCTTGAGCAGATAAGGAGATTAGGCCTTCCTGCCTCCAGCGCAAAACAGCAGTTACGGAGAAAAACAGTGTTGGGCAGAAGGCCGTACAGCAAAGAGGGCTTTTGCCTTTTATGTGGGCGACCCAAGTTTGATCCCTGGTTTGCATCCATATGGTCCCCCAAGCCCACCAGGGGTGACTTCTAAGTGCAGAGCCAGGTATAACCCCTGAGCATGGCTGGATATGACGTCCAAAACAAAACAGAGAAATAATTACACACAAATAGAGTTTCAGATAGGCCCGCCATGCCGCCTTTGGGATTCCTTCCCTGAAATCAACATTTTACCAAAGGTAGGCAGATTTGGGAGGCACAGGGACATCCACACACAGAGGTATTCAGGGGCTACTGCCAGCTCAGAGCTCAAGGGGACCATGCATTGCCCAGGATGGAATCAGGGCCTCCTGCTACCAAAGCACATGCTCACCCTACTGACCTCTCTTTCTGCTGGGGGAAAGGTATCTTTGCTGTCACTACCAAACCATGCTGCATAATCATACTCTCATCAGCATGCTGAGCAGTGCACGGAGGCCCAAGCCGGCTCTGCTTACAGCCACATGCATGGTCCAAGACAATATAGTGGGAGTAGGGCACTTGCATTGCTCTGCAGCCAACCCGAGTTTGATTCCCGGCAACTCATCTGGTCCCCTCAAGCACCGCCAAGAGTGATCCCTGAGAAGAGGGCTAGGAGTAAGCCCTGAGCACTCCTGGTTATGCCCCCCACTGTCCCCACCTCCACCACCACCAAGGCCTTATGCAAAATTTATTAAGTTGGTCATTGTCATTGTCATCCTGTTTCTCATCGATTTGTTCGAGCGGGCACCAGTAACATCTCTCATTGTGAGACTTATTGTTACTGTTGTTGGCATATTGAATACGCCATGGGTAGCTTGCCAGGCTCTGCCGTGGGGGCGCAATACTCTCGGTAGCTTGCTGAGCTCTCTGAGCCCAATGGAGGAATTGAACATGAGTCCACTTCATGAAAGGCAAACGCCCTACCACTGTGCTACCGCTCCAGCCGTATTAAATTGGTAGAGTCTAAATTACATCCTTCAGGAGCTGGAGTGATAGCACAGCAGGTAAGGTGTTTGCCTTGCACATGGCCAACCCAGGTTCAATTCCCAGCATCCCATTTGGCCCCCCCTGAGAACTGTCAGGAGTAATTCCTGAGTGCAGAGCCAGGAGTAAACCCTGTGCATCGCCAAATGTGACCCAAAAAGAAAAAAAAAAAATTACATCCTTTACCAGAGTGGCAAAGGACTCCTGAGAAATGTCACTTTCCACTTTTTCCACTTCCCAGCTCCTGCATGAAAGGGAAGAAGAGGACTGGGAATCTGGGTAAGCAAATCCAAGATAATTACCACTATGCCCTAGAACCTCTTGCCTGGGTCAGTAGCTCCAGGTTTAACTAAAAGTGGCCTTGTCACAAATTTCACCCTCTTCTATGATTATTGCCATTAATCATAAAATGAACATTGGACAGGTAACATTTTCCTTCTTAAAACTTCTAGTAGCGGGACAGAGGGCTAGTACAGCAGGTAGGGCATTTGCCTTGCACCCGGCCGACCCGGGTTTGATTACCAGCATCCCATAAGGTCCCCCCAGCATCTCCAGGAGTCATTCCTGAGTGCAGAGCCAGGAGTAACCCCTGACTGAACATTGCTGGGTGGGACCCAAAAAGAAAAAAAAAGAACACCTTCTAGTAGCTCCACGTGGCTTATATCTCAGGTGAGACATAATCAAAATAGATCACAAACCTGCATTTTGCCTTGGCTTGGATTAAAGAGGAAGCAAAGCGCCTCACTAGAAGGGGCTGCAAAGACCTGCTCTTCGCCCCGGCATTTAAGGCCTTCGATCTCTTCTTATTGTTTCCTGCCTCCAACATCATTGGGCGGCCTTGACACTGCTTAAATTCCTCAGGCTTTTTCTTCAGCCCAGAATAGCTTCCCTTTCACTTTCTTGACTGACTGCTGAATTGTAGAGTCTTCAACCGTCAATAGGATTCACCTCCTTTGTGAATTCTTCCTCTCCACCAGATTGCCTGTTCTCTCCTCGGAGCACTGTCTTTGTTGTGAATCTATAACGACTAATTACTTTTCGATCTCTTACTAGATTAGCCGGCCCTGAAAGCCGGCACTGTCTCTTGTTGCTACCTACCAAACACAAATGTCAAACATAATGGAAATTCAATATTTGCTACACGCTGAATGAATGAATCATGGGCACAATAAAATCTTTCTCCTTTGAATCAGAAGGAGAAAATGAGTCAAATTTATGGAAGATTCTCAAGGAGTATCAAGAAAGTATAAATTGAGTGGCTTAGTACATTTTTACACAAACTGCTTTATGGCACCTTCAACCAACTTTCAAAAGGATCTCAGGATGTTTGACTAACATTTAAGTTTAGTCATTTTTATTTTTGGAGGAGGGTCCACCCTTGGCAGTGGTCAGGGCTCTGTCTCCTAGGGCCATGCTCAGGGATCACTCCTAAAGGGACTTGGAAGATCATATGTGCTGCCAGTCATATCTGGGTTGACTGTGTGTTAGGCAAAAAACACCCTGCGGTACTATTTCTCTGCCCTGTGACCAGTTTCAAAAAAATTCTCTTTCTTTTCTTTTTTTTTAAGGAGTGGGAGGGTGTCACACCTTGACAGTGCTCTGAGGACCATGCAGTGCTGGGGATCAAACCTAGGACTTAGAATGCAATCTGTCTGTCTCTCTCTCTCTCTCTCAGTTCCTTCCTTCCTTCCTCCCCCCTCCCTCCTTCTCTCCCTTCTTCCCTCCCTTCCTCCCTCCTTCTGTCCCTCCCTTCCCCCTTCCCTCCCTCCCACTCCCTCCCTTCCTTTCTCCCTTCCTTCCTTTCTCCCTTCCTTCCTTCCTTCCTTCCTTCCTTCCTTCCTTCCTTCCTTCCTTCCTTCCTTCCTTCCTTCCTTCCTTCCTTCCTTCCTTCCTTCCTTCCTTCTTTCTCTTTCTCATGCCTCTATGCTCAAGGATCACTCCTGGAGGTACTGGTGTGCCAGGGATTGAACTCGGCTTGCATGTAACCCAATATAAAATCTATCAGGTCCCTAAAGTAGATTCAGTTTTGGATTGACTTGTGAATATTTGAGTTGTCTTCTTGGCTGGCTATCATTTAGTGTTGACTTTTTAATATTTTGGGGCTGGATTGGGTCACACCTGGCGATGCTCAGGGGTTACTCCTGGCTTTGCACTCAGGAATCACTCCTGGCTGTGCTCAGGGGACCACATGGGATGCCGGGGATCAAACCCAGGTCAGTCACATGCAAGGCAAGCGCCCTACCCACTGCACTAAATTGCTCCAGTCCAGCCCAACAACAAAATTGTAAACAAGGAAGGAAAAGAAGGAGAGCAGAAACATTCAGTGCTTGTCTGGGCTTGGAGGGATAGTGGAGGGGTCAAGGTGCTTGCTTTGCAAGTTTTTGCTTAGATCCCCAGCACTGTCCCCCTGCCCAGGGTATAGTTCAAACAAACAAATAAAAAACACACATTTTGCTTTTCTGGCATTTCCTCTTGCTGACTTTGTTTGATCACTAATGAGTACTTCTGTCTAAAGAATTTTTATCATTTATGCTACTCTTGAAGAAGTCTTCCACCAATGCAGCTTTGAATTCTCCATATTCTTTTTCTTTCATGTGTATTCTGTTGAGACCAGGAAATTGACATTTTCGCTCCGAAGACTCAGGCCAGATGTTAGTCCACTGGCTGAAAGATGGATTTCCTGCCCCAATAGGTGACCTCTGAAAGCAAAATAGGCTTGTTCTTAATGGATAGACTATCCAAATGACCTCATTTCTAGAACAAGGACCCTTTGTTCAATGTCTCTTTACTATTGGAATCAACACCATCTGATTTTTGAAAACATTCATTAAATCAAGAGTAGCTAGCACCTAGCTGTTTCATTTATAAGACACAAGGGGAAACTATGCTTTGATAATTCATTTTTTTTTCTGTATTTTAAGAATGCCTGTGCTCATTTGAGAGGGAAATGGTGCAGAAAATCTGATGCCTGCTTACCCGTATTAATAATTCTTTTAGACTTCAAACTACATTCAGGCCAGCACTAACTACAGAAACAGAGCGTGTTATGTGCATCTTTAAACAGGGAATTGTTTCAGTAAGCTTGACCAAGACATTAGTTAAAGAAGCAACATTGACCCCCAACGTCCTACCACTCAGAGCTTCTATCTTCCCATGTAAGAAGCTCATTGAGACATTCCCATGGCCCCACCTCCTTAGATGAGCTCTTCACCGGGGGAGTTTATTTTTATCTTCAATTCTATAAGGCAGCTCAGAAAAGTGGAGATAACCAATTCTTTGTGTGTGTGCGCGCATGCGTGCATGTTTGAGCGCACCTGTGTCTCTATGTATGTCACAGGAAATGCAATTTGAAAGAAAGTACCCAAGAGAGGAAAATGGCCTTGAAAGTCTGGAGGAGATTGTCAGACTTACTATACAGGAAAAGGAGGACATAGATTGCAGGCAAAGGAAGATAGATGTTTCTTAGATTCTAAAGGGATAGAATCTTATAGCTGAATGCAAAGTTTACTTCTTTCCTTCCTTGCTTCTTTTTTCTTCCCTGGTTTTGGGCCCCATCTGGCTGTGCTCAGGATACCATGTGGGATGCTGGGGATCACACCTGGGTCAGCCATGTGCAAGGCAAGCAACCTACCCACTGTACTATCTCTCTGGCCCCAGGAATATCTCTCCTCAAAAGCTGGCAGACAAATCTAACTATTAAAAAAAAATGTTCTTTTTGGGGACAGGAGAGATAGTGCAGTGGGCAGGGTAGTTGCCTTGTATACAGATGACCAGGGTTCAATTCCCAGCATCCCATTGAGTATAACACAATGTCCCCTCTTTTTGATTTTCAAGTGTTAGGCAAATATCATTCATTATGAGTTACATCAAAACATTTATTTGTTATTGTTCCACCAAAGTATTCTGTATCATTCTCTGAATAAGTTCGCAATCATCTTCCACTGGGATTTGTTGAGTGATAATCTTGTGTCTTAGGTTCATAATAGAATGGCAAAGCAACAGTTCTTACTGGACCTTTTCAACTTAGTCGAAGGGAAAAATTCACAAGTGTCCTTAAACCATAGACAGAGCCAAAAAGGCACTCTGCTGGGGTCAAGTTTACAAAATAGCCAAGATTGATGAAGGCTTGGGGTCAGTAGATACTTTCCAGCTGTGCTTTTTTAACCTCTCCTTGCATAATTTGGAAACAGTTAACATCATCTCTGGTCTCTGATTAACACACCCCTTTATTATTATTGTTATTATTATTCCTGACACCCTTCTACAGTGAAGAGATAAATAGCTGGGGATTGGATTCCAAGGACTATGTGCTCTCCCTTCTGCCTTTTCCTCCTCTTAAACACCAGTTGGCCTTCACAGACGCTCCCAGCTGTCCACAGGAAAGACGATGCTCGTCTGAAGTCAGAGGGAACTTCATGGTGCGTCTTTGGGTCCTTTACTTTACATACTGTGAGTTCTATGTTGGCAGCGCATCCAGAAGTTTCTGCTTCTTGTCTATACTCTGTTATGACCGAATAGTTCTGAATATTCCTTCCACTTCAGAATTACCCATGGCTTTAGAAATGATGCAATTTGACCTTCCTATATATAAAATGTCTCATGGGTCGAAGTGCTATTCTGGATGATGGACTCAGGCCCAGCCCCGGTGTTTATACAGCATCCACACAGATGACTTGCTTATCAGAACGGTAGAAGGATATCAGAGAAAACTATTTATAGCCCTGCACCCCACTTTCCCTGTTTACCTTCTCTGCAGAGCCTGTTCTGGCTGTCTTCACTTTCATTTCTCTTTAGTTTGCGCTTCACTCTGCTCATCTCTTACCAAATCCTCCAGAGTGAAGAGGTTTTTAAACAGAGAATGCCTGGAGTTGGCCCACATTAAAGAATCGGGGCTTGTCCAGTGGGAAGTACTGCAGCATTTCAGTCTTCCTTTGAAGTGAGTTCCCCGAAGCATTGTGGAATGGCCCCACACTGGATGCCAGGGGACGGGCCAAAGGCAAATGAACTTATCAATTTCCATTGCTCAAGTTCAGAAGTCAGTGTGGTAAAAAAGAAATGGGACTATTTATTATCTCTGCTTAATCTCACTTTATTATTATTATTTTTTTTTGGTAGGGAGTGCATGTGGAGGCTTGGGTTCAAACCCCAGCAATGCCTGGTTCCCCGATCATAGAGCCAAGAATAAAAAGTGTGGGGCTGGAGCAATAGCACAGCGAGTAGGGCGTTTGCCTCGCACACGGCCAACCTGGGTTCGATTCCCAGCATCCCTTGAGCACCACCGGGAGTAATTTCTGAGTGCAGAGCCAGGGGTAACCCCTGTGCATCGTTGCGTATGACCCCCCCCAAAAAAGAGAGAATACAAAGTGTGATCCAAAGGCCTAAAAAAAAAATGCTGTCACTTAAAAAATAACTAATGGGGTGGAAAGATAGTAGCTACATATGGTAGGGCATTTGCTGCAAATGGTCCCCTGGCACAGGGCCGGGGAAGTCCTAAGCACACCAGTTGTGCCCCCTTCCCCCCCAAACAAAGCAAAAACCAAAAAAGTTGTTTGTTTGTTTAGGTTTTTAGGACACACCCAGCCGAGCTCAGGGCCCCCTCTGGCTCAGTGCTCAGGGATCTACTATAACTCCAGCTCCCCACCCCCACCCCATCTTTAAGTACTTGTACTTAAATGAAGCTGTTTCTACCACCTGTGCTATTCTTAAACACATATTTTAATTTCCATATTTAATCACCTGTCCTTTGTTTGTTTGGGGTTTGTGTTTCTGTTTTGTATTTGGGGCTATGCCCCATTGTACCCAGGGTGGACTCCTGGCTCTACGCTCAGGTATGACTCATGGTGGTGCTCAGAGGACCATATACAGCACCAGGAATTGAACCCAGGCTGGCCACCTGCAAGGCAATTGCCTTATCCACTGTATTACCTCTCTGGCTCAGCAATGAATGTTTTCGTTTTGATTTTTGGGGTACACCTGGTGGTGCTGAGGAGTATAGAAGTTCTTCTATACATGAAGTATAGAAGATTGAGCCTGGGTTGATCGCATGCAAGGCAAGGGCCCAAGGCAAGTCAACTATCTCTCTCTGACCCCCCAGCAACGAATTCTTTTAAAACAGTATAATAATTTAGTTTTTCACCATATTTTAAATTTCCCATTGTTTTCTTTCTTTCTTTGTTTGGGGGGGGGGTGTGTATATGCATACCTGACTGTATTTAAGGCTTCCTCCTGGCTCTGTGCTCAGGGATCATTCCTCGTGATGCTGGGGGACTATGTGTAAATCTGGGGATTGAACTGGGGTTAGTCACATACAAGGCAAGTGCCTTAACCCTGTACTATCTCTCTGGTTCTTTTTTTGGGGGGGGGGGTAATATCTAACAGTGTTCAGGGAAGACTCCTTGCTCAGTTTCAGATCTACTCCTTTTGGTGGTAGAGGATCATGTGGTGCCAGGGATGGAACAAGGCAGCCCCCCCCACACCCCACATGTGAAGCATGAGGTCCACCCACTGAGCCACCTCTCTGGCCCTTTTCTAGGTAATGTTTCCCTACAATATGGTATGGAACCCACCCATGCCTCACAGAGGTTCTGTGTGAGATGAGACAGCAAAATCACCTGGCGGGTTGTTTATAAGACTGCTGGTCCCACCTCCAGAGTATGAGTCTATGTGGGACAGGGCTTCAACATTTGCCTTTCTAGCAAGTTCCAAGTCATGCTGAAGCTTCCATCCTTAAGTCCACATTGTCCACACTGAAAAGTTCTGATTAGATGCAAGACGTGGCAGCACTATGGACAAAGGCAATGGCAGTGGGAATGGCGAGAAGGGGGTGATTTTGACATATACTTAGAAACTCTCTGAGAGTCTCTTGCCCGCATACCTGACTGTCTTTCCCTGGGGCCCCTCGGAGGGGGTGGGCTCCAGCTTCCCTCCCCACCCCAAGCAGAGCTCCTGTGCGGAAGACCTCCAGAGCCTAGCCACAGCGATGCTCAAGGGCCCTCTCCACACATTCAGATGAGCCTCACACACAAAGGTACCGGCAGAGGAACCCAGGTGTGTGGGACCCGGGGCTGAGACCTCCAAGCCTGCTCGGATCAGGACTGGGCCTCTTCTGCCCAGATTTCCCATTTTCCAGTAGCTAGTTGGTCACATCCAGGGACTGCCCCCAGTGCCGCCGTTGTAATCCCACCAATGGCCAACATCCAGAGACTTAAAACCAAGCTCCCGGAAGCATCTTATAGCCTACTTCTCCCTCTGGGAGAACCTGGCAAACTACCGAGAATTTCCTGCCCACATGGGAGAGCCTTGCAAATTCCCTATGGTGTATTCATATGCCAAAACCTGTAACAAGCTGGGTCTCATTCTCCTGACCCTGAAAGAGCCTCCAATGTTGCACCGTTGGGAAGGACGAGTAAAGAGAGACTGCAAAAATCTCAGGGCTAGGATGAATGGAGACGTTACTGAGACTGCTCGAGAAATTCGATGATCAAGGGGATGATGATGATGATGATGATGATGATGATGATGATGATGATGATGACGACTTAGAAACTAGAATCAATGGGGCTTACGTATGATTGAGATGGGAACGAAGGCGAGGGAGGTAAAGGACTCAAGCCTGTCCCCGAGCTGGGTGGCTGGAACAAAGGGACGCTCAGAACAGAGTAGCGGGTGTGAAATCATAGATCCCAGTGAAAGGACTACAGACATGGCTCAATGGGCTGGGCACAGGCTTTACAAACACAAACAAAAGTCCAGGGCTAGGGCACTTGCCTTGCATGCAGTGGACCAGGGTTTGATCCCGAGCACCACCAGGAGTAATTCTGGAGTGCAGGGCCAGGAGCAGTCCCCAAGCATCTCTGGGGTGTGGTGCAAAAAACTCAAAACCAAAGCAAAACCCACAAACAAACAAAAGAAATCCCAGTCTGGGGCGGAGTAAACCCTGAGCATGGCAGGGCGTGCACCCATCCCCACCCCAGTGAAAGTTGAAGAGTGTATTTTCAAGAAGGGAGCGATGTTATTATTACTGTCTTTACTACCTTTATTATCCAAACAGAAGAGTTTGAGTTGCCCCACCCTGCCAGAAGAAACCTACCTTGTCTGTGACTCAACAGCCACATTCCAGGCTCGGAGTGACTTCATTGTGTAACAGGAACTTAACCTCCTTCTAGAGCTCAGAGCTCAGAGAGAGGCATGAGTGGGGTGGAAGGAGGACGAGCCGAGAGAGGGGAAAGGGGAGAGGTCACAGTAACCTTCCAACCTTCCAACAACCGCAGGAAATCTGTGGAAAGATTCCATTTTACAGATCAGATAAGTAACTTGCTCAATGTCTTAAAGAAATGAGTGAAAGTTCACCCCTAGCGTTGTTCTGATCCTATTCTTGTGCTTTTCTCTTCCTGCCAAGGATGGAAGCGGTTAACTTTTTGTTTCGTTTCATTTTTTTGGGGGGGAAGGGGGCATACACAGCAGTGCTCAGGGGTCACTCCTGGTGGGGCTTGAGGGACCATATTGGGGGTTGTGGATTGAATCTGGGTTGACCATGTGCACGGCAAGCACCCTACCCACTGTACTATCCCTCCAGCCTCGGTTACCTTTCTTCCATCATAATGATAACCCAAGTAGACCATAGGCAGCATCCTGTAACATCTAGACTGGTGGCTTTTAAAATTTTTTTATTTTTTGCTTTTTGGGTCACACCTGGCAATGCACAGGGGTCACTCCTGGCTCTGCACTCAGGAATTACCCCTGGTGGTGCTCAGGGGACCATATAGGATGCTGGGAATTGAATTGAACCCGGGTCGGCTGCATGCAAGGCAAACCCCCTAACGCTCTACCCACTGTACTATCACTCCAGCCCCTAGACTAGTGGCTTTTAAAACTTAATCATAGGGCTGGAGAGACCCCGATTCCATTCCAGCCACCACATGGTTTCCTGAGCACCCTCAGGGGTGACAGCTGAGCACAGTGCTGCAAGTAGCCCCTGAGCATGGCTGCATATGACCCTAAACAAAAAAAAAAACAACAGAAAAAGAGGTTGACTGCCTACACTCCTGACAGTTTTAATGCGCTAGAGGGGAGCCCGGTGGAAAGGAAGATGGGAAGAGACGGGTCTGCGAGGGGGAAGCTCCCACTGCCTGCAGTTAACTACCCATCAGAGCCACACCAACAGACGCGAACAAACTCAAAGTAATCAAATCATCTGACTATACTCTCATTACAAAGTTGAGAAGCACCCTAAGACTGATCATTCAATGGGGCTGGAGCGATAGTACAGCAGGTAGGGCGTTGGCCTTGCACGCGGCCGATCCAGGTTTGAGTCCCAACATCTCATATGGTCCCCTGAGCACCGCCAGGAGACATTCCTGAGTGCAGAGCCAGGAGTAACCCCTGTGCATCGCCGGGTGTGACCCAAAAAGCCAAAAAAAAAAAAAAAAAAAGGCTGATCATTCAAGTTCATGGGAATGATTTCCTCATCTGTAAAATAAAGGATTGGAACGAGATTACTTCCCAGGCCCTTTCCTATCCTCAGGATAAATTTCTGTTATAAAAAGCTCTTTGTAGAAGGTTGGAGAAATAGTACAGTGGTTCAGGGCTCTTGTGCACACAGCTGACCTGGCATCCTTCCCTGGCACCTTCTATGGCCCACCAAGGCCACCGGGAGTGATTCCTGAGCACAGGGATCCCAGGAGTCAGACGAGAGAACTGCCAAGTGTGGCCCCAAACCCCCAAACATAATAAAAATAAATAAAGCTCTTAGTTGTGGGGCTGGGGAGATAGTACAGTGGGTAGGGTGTTTGCCTTGCATGTGGTTGACCTAGGTTTGATCCCCGGCACCACATATGGTCCCCTAGGTCCCCCAGGAGTGATCCTGGAGTGCAGAGCCAGAAGTAAACCACTGGGTAAAGCCCCCAAAAGAAAAAGCTCTTTGTTATTGGGACTCTGAAATATGATGAGGATGATGGTGGTGTTAATGATTATATTGTTTATTTGTATTTTGTTTAAAATCTCTGAGAATGGGTTTTAAAGAGATGGTTATGCGGGCTGAGAATGTGCTTTGCATGCAAAAGGTTTGGTTTCCACCCTAGTACCAAACGCACAGCCAGGACTGACCATGGAGCCCAGAGCCCAGAGCATCGCTGGCTATGGTCCCCAAAGAGCAAAACAAAAAGCCCCTGAGAAATGTTTGGAAATAAGGGATGGAGCGATAGCACAGCGTTAGGGAGTTTGCCTTGTACGTGACAGACCCGGGTTTGATTCCCAGCATACCATATGGTTCCCTGAGCACTGCCAGGAGTAATTCCTGAGTGCAGAGCCAGGAGTAACCCCTGTGCATCGTTGGGTGTGACCCAAAAAGAAAAAAAAAAGTTTGGAAATAAGGATGGGCATGAATGATTGGAAAAATGACTTACATTTAGGAGAGGTCATCAGCGCACCTTGAGTAAATGCATTATGAAGTTGATCAGCAAAGATGTTCAGCTGTGGGGCCAGAGTGATAGTACAGCGGTACTGCATTTGCCTGGCATGTGGCTGACCCAGGTTTTTTTTTTTTTTTTTTTTGCTTTTTGGGTCACACCTGGCGATGCACAGGGGTTACTCCTGGCTTTGCACTCAGGAATTACCCCTGGCCGTGCTCAGGGGACCATATGGGATGCTGGGATTTGAACCCGGGTCAGCCGCGTGCAAGGCAAACACCCTACCCGCTGTGCTATCTCTCCAGCCCCTGACCCAGGTTTGATCCCCAGAACCCCACATGTCCCCTGAGCACTGTCAGGAGTGCAGATCCAGGAGGAAGTGCTAAGCACTGCAACGTGTAGTCTAAAAACTAAAAAGTAAACAAATACCCACCGCCCTAACAAGAGGTTCAGTTTCATATATAAACCACTTCACACGATTATTCAAATTCTAGAAGTAGTATGCTTCAATATTTCCTACTTCCATAAAGACAACACAACCAAAAGCATCCACGTGTCCGAAATGAGTCTATTCTTCATCTCTTTTCTCTATTCACGTATAAGGAGCACCAAGAAAAGGAGCCTGAATGTCTAGGAAAGACCAATTTCTATAAATGCCAAACTGCTGGCAAGGTTTAATGACAGCGATATGTGTGTATGTGTCCTTACCTCTCTTATGCTGACCTGGAAACCTTTGAGGAGGTGGGTGGCAATTAGGGTGGCTTTGCCTCCTCCTGGCTAGGGAAACTGCCATCAGGGCCAATGCTTTGCCTCCAGCTTCTCTGGTGAGTCAATCATAAAAATTATGATTTGCATCAGGCATTGGGGCCCCTCACCTAGACCTCACCGTCCTATTTCTAGACTCTGTGTTCACTCATTTACTAGAAAGTGTTTATGCAGGGCTGGAGAAATGGTGTGGTGGGCAAGGTTCTTGCCTTGCTGAAGTTGATCTGGGTTTGACCCCTGGCACCACATACCATATCCCAAGCACCACTAGGGCTGATCTCTGAGTACAGAGCCAGGAGTAAGCCCTGAGGACTGCTGGGTAAGGTCAAAAAATGGAGAAAAAAAAAGAAAAGAAAGAAAGAAAGAAAGAAAGAAAGAAAGAAAGAAAGAAAGAAAGAAAGAAAGAAAGAAAGAAAGAAAGAAAGAATGAGAGAAAGAAAGAAAGAAAGAAAGAAAGAAAGAAAGAAAGAAAGAAAGAAAGAAAGAAAGAAAGAAAGAAAGAAAGAAAGAAGGAAGGAAGGAAAGAGCTGTTTATGCAGAGAACAAGTTGCCCCTTAGAATTATTATAGTGGGGCTGGAGCGATAGCACAACGGGTAGGGCTTTACCCTGCATGAGGTTCCTGTCCCAGCATCCCGTGTGGTCCCTTGAGCACCGTCAGGAGTAATTCCTGAGTGCAGGGCCAGGAGTAACCCCTGTGCCCTGTGCATCACAGAATCTGACTCAAAAAGCAATAAAATAAAATAAAATAAATAGGGGCTGGAGAGATAGCACAGCGGGTAGGGCGTCTGCCTTGCACTCGGCCGACCCGGGTTCAAATCCCAGCATCCCATATGGTCCCCTGAGCACGGCCAGAGGTAATTCCTGAGTGCAGAGCCAGGAGTAACCCCTGTGCATCGCCAGGTGTGACCCAAAAAGCAAATAAATAAATAAATAAATAAATAAATAAATCAGCGTAGGGGCTGGAGTGTTAGCACAGCGGGTAGGGCATTTGCCTTGCACACAGCTGACCTAGGTTCGATTCCTAGCATCCCATATGGTCTCCTGAACACCGCTAGGGGTGATTCCTGAGTGCAGAGCCAGGAGTAACCCCTGTGCATCTCTGGGTGTGACCCAAAAAGCAAAAAAAAAAAAAAAAAAAGAAAAGAAAAAATATCAGCATAGTTCTTTTTGTTACTTTCGAGACTATACCCTGTGTTGCCAGGGGATCATTACTAACAGAGTTGGGACCATGTGCTGCCAGGGGAAGGGGGGGTCTCCTATGTGCAAAGCATGTGCTCTAGCCCTTTGAGTCAGTTCCCAGACCCACATTTTTGTTTTGTTTTGTTATGTTTTTGAGCCACACCCTGCAGTGCTCAGTGTTTACATGCAAAGCTAATATTATAGTTACAGTCATAACTAATAATAACAACAATGTGATAAATGACCTACCATTGATTGGCCTGAGGTGCCGTGGGATTCCCTGTGTCTTGGAACAGCCTCTGGCCTAACCCGGCATCAGCAGTCTAAGTACCAGGTTTGCTCAAATGAATTCACTTTCTATATGCTTCCCAGGCAACATAATGCCACTTTACTAGCCAGGAAAAGTTTGTGCGATTTCCTTCCTTCCTTCCTTCCTTCCTTCCTTCCTTCCTTCCTTCCTTCCTTCCTTCCTTCCTTCCTTCCTTCTTCCTTCCTTCCTTCCTTCCTCCTCCTTCCTTCCTTCCTTCCTTCCTTCCTTCCTTCCTTCCTTCCTTCCTTCCTTCCTTCTTCCTTCCTTCCTTCCTTCCTCCTCCTTCCTTCCTTCCTTCCTTCCTTCCTTCCTTCCTTCCTTCCTTCCTTCCTTCCTTCCTTCCTTCCTTCCTTCCTTCCTTCCTTCCTTCCTTCCTTTGTCACACCCGGTGATGCACAGGGGTCACTCCTGGCTCTGCACACAGGAATAACCCCTGGTGGTGCTCAGGAGACCATACGGGATGCTGGGAAATGAACCCGGGTCAGCCGAGTGCAAGGCAAATGCCCTACCCACTGTGCTATCACTCCAGCCCCCCTTTCTTTCTTTTTAAATCGTGCACTTTCTCTACTTTTAGAAATATTGATCTGGAATCATGCTTTTACCTTTAATTTCCTTTGAAAGGGTTTTTTTTTTTTTTGGTTTGGGGTCACACCCAGTTATGCTCAGAGTTTGCTCCTAGCTCTGAACTCAGGGGTCATATCTGGTGGATCTTAGGGGCCCATATGGGCTTCTGGGATCAACCCAGGTTAGCTGCATGCCAAGGCTGGAGTTCTACCCACTGTACTACCCTGCCCCAGGAAAGTTCTGTTTTTTTTTTTTTTTGGTTTGTTTTCAAGTTTGAACTTTTCCTCTTAAGTCTATTTCCTCGGTAGGTGCTCCCAGAAATGAACTAGGGAGATTACTTCTATTGCTCTTAAGGCAAAAAGCAACAAAAGAGGCCTCTAAAACTGAGCAGTTTCTCCTGGGGACAGCTCACCTGCAAGTCCCTCAGCCCTGGAACACCGGCACAAATTCTCCGAGGCTTCTTAACCCAGTGACCAGTCACTGCACCGGAGCTAACACATATTGATACCTCCCAGGACACGTTCTGAGTGGTTTTCTTAAAGACTCACGAAAAGAGAAAACCTCTCCAGGACTATTTCCCTCCCCAAACAAGATCCGTCATGGCTCTTGCCCTTGAAAAATACACATCGCTGGGCTGGAGAGATGATACAGCTGCTAAGCCACTAGCTCTGCACGCGGCCGACCCGAGTTTGATCCCAGGCATCCGATAGGGTCTCTCCGAGCCCCGCCAGGAGTGATCCCTGAAGGCAGCCAGGAGTAACCCCTGAGCATCGCCAGGTATGGCCTAGAAAGCAAGCAAACAAACAAAAGCAAAAAGAGGGGGGAAAACCGCCCCTCCCCCCACGGCCCAAGCCCCCAGCCGTGCGCCTGGATGAGATGGCTACCACCCCAATCCTGAGCTTTGAAAATGAAATTGCCCACCGTCTTTCATGCAAACTAAAAACAAAATAAAACACAACCAGAAAATCCAGAGCACATTTTTCCCAATTAGCTGAAACTTCTAGCAATGGCCAGCGCTGCGGGCACCCCCAGGAACCCAGATGTCCGGCCTCCCGGAGAGGGGCACACACAATGGCAGGAGCACAGCCCTGGTCACTTGGTCACCCACCCCCCAGGTCCCCCCCCATCGCCGCCCCGCCCCCGCGTCCTGGCCGACTGGAGGCAAAGCAGGATTTCCTGTGATCGCCCGGCTCCCCGGGGCCGAGGTGCGCGCGCCCTGCAGGACCGACCGACCTCGGCCCTGCCCGGGCAGGAGTCGCTTAAAGATTAACTTTCTGGGCTGGCGGTGCCCAAGTGCGTCTCAAAGATTGGAAACTTGCGCGGGCGGGAGGCTGCAGCGCGGCTGCTCTTTCAACAGGCGATTTGTTCTCCTGTCTGGGGCTCATTTCCATGCAAAGCGCCTGACATCAGAGCACCTTTTGTTGCTAAACGCTTTCTGAAGCATCGAGGGGAGGGAGTCCGGGGCGGCTGGAAGAGCTCATTTTGCAGAAAGGGGGTCCGGGGAGGGCCTTGGCGGTTTCCGAGGCACCGCGGTCACGCCCGCCCGGCCCTGCCCAGACTTGCCAGGAGCAAAAAAGAGTCGCGTGCCTGCGTGAGTTGGTTCCCGTCCCGGGGAGGAACGGCTTGGCAGTGTGTTTCTCGGCGGCTGGGCGGCCAACGTTCCCCGCCGTCAAGCCGGGTGGTGCGAACTCTGCCTCCTGCCTTCTCCCCCGAAAGGCCCGGGCGCAGCCGGGCCGGGCCGGGCAAAAGTTTTCTTTCTGGAGTTGTCAGTTCGCGCCGTCACCTAAGAGCCGAGGAGCCGCGAGCGCCCGGCCGCGGCCCGGGGTGGGGGATGCTGCGCGGGGGCGCGGCTCGCTGACGCGGCGGGCGGGGACCGGGGCCGGGGGGCCGGGCGCGCGCGCTCCTGCGGGCACCGGGGCGCCGCGGGGAGCCGGACGCACGGCCCGCGCCGGGATCGGCCATGGAAGAGGACGCGGGAGCGGCTGGCCCCGGGCCCGAAGCGGAGCCCGAGCCCCAGCCCGTGGCCGAGGAGCCGGAGGCGGCTGCTGGCATGTCCGAGGGCTTCTCCCGGCTCTGGACCGACGTGATGGGCATCCTGGTGAGTTACCTGCGTGCTGCGGGCGCGCGGGGCGCTCGTCGACTCGCTCTGCCGCTCGGCCCAGGGGGTCGCCCGGTACTTGGGGGGCTGTTCAGTACACGTGGTGGAGGATTTCTAACTCTGATTAATAACTAACAAGCCCCAGATCGCGTCCAAGGTATAATATAGTATATACATTGTATTACATTGTATTAGATCCAAACAATCAGGTGTGAAATCCAGGCGTTTTAGCTGGGACACCTGCTGAGAAGTCGGCGTCGGGGGGCGGGGGGGGGGGGAAGGCGGCTAGAAAAGTCCCTTCCGAGCGTCGATGTAAATAAACACGGGTTGGCCGAGGTTCCTGTCGCCGTTGGATTTGAGAAGACGTCGCTGGCTTCTCCGTTTGGTGCTCCGGCGGGGAGAGGGAAAGACTTGCAGGTCCCCCAACAGGAACCACCCCCAGGTTGGCTGTCTGGGCTCAGTTGGCCGGTTTTGCGTTTGTAGGTTTACAAGGCTGTTTGTTGTCCTATGTTTGGGACGCGGAACAATAGGGCCGATTCTGTGAAATCTGTGCTGTCATGTGTTTGGAAAGGGCCACTCACGTTTTCAACCCGCCCCGTGGAGTTGGCACCGTTTCTGAGACTGAGTTCTTGAGCGAGGAGGACGGGGCGCTGTGGGTCCCAGTACCTTGGGGGAAGGATTCGGTTTGATTTGGTGAAGCCGAAGGTTTGGCAGGTAGACAGGAATCAGATGGGAGGGGGAGTGTTATTCTAGGCAGACATCTTAATCCACCCATAAAATGTCCATTTTTGCTTAAAGGTCTGGGACTGGCACTTGTGGGAACTCCTTGGAGAGAGGGCTCCAGATTTTCAGCAAGGGGGATTTGACTTTCCTAAGGGGACATGCATTATTTCAAAAGAAACTTCTTTTTGGGAAGTGTGGAAGAATGCAATTCCCGCCCCTCCCCCTCCCCCTTTTTTTCTAAAGCAAAGTAAATCAGCTTATTGGGCTTTGGACTGAGTTCTGGTCACATCCTAGCTCTCGTTGACCTTGGCTAGGGTGTGAGCTGAGATGATCCTGATTTTCTGAGATCCAGCTAAAATAATGTCTGTGTAACTGGCCTGTAATAGGTGCTCAATAAATGGAGAGTCCGCCGGGTTTTTTTTTTGTTGTTGTTGTTGTTGTTTTCTACAAGCAGCCTTGACTCATCTTTCCAGACTTCCAAGTGGAAGTCTAGTTTTTCAATTTTCAGGTGTTTATTTTTGGTCAGTCCCGTGGGTGTCAGAAGATTTCTATTTGTTCTGCGCACTCAACAACAACAATTTGTTGTTGTTGTTGTTGTTGTCGGGCCCCATCTGGCAGTGCTCAGGGCTTAGTTCTGGCTCTGCACTCAGATCACTCTTGGCCAGGGTTCGAGACTGCAAGGGGTGCCATGGCTGGTACTGGGGTGGGTCATGGACAATGCAAATGCCCTACCTGCTGTAAAATCACTTCGGCCTTCTCTTCAATCTTTTTTTTTTTTTTTTGCTTTTTGGGTCCCACGCAGTGATGCTCAGGGCTCACTCCTGGCTCTGCACTCAGGAATTACTCCTAGCGGTGCTCGGGGGACCATATGGGATGCTGGGAATCGAACCTGGGTCAGCTGCATGCAAGGAAAACACCCTACCTGCTGTGCTAGCTCCAGCCCCCTTCTCTTCTATCTTAAAAAAAAAATTATAACATGGTCGTGAAATCACAGATATTTCATTAACCCCGCCGCCCCTCCCCCACGTGTTTGCCTTTCCAGAGCTGTGCTCAGACGATGAGTCCCTTCAGTGAAATTCCAGAACATTTGGAAGTTGTGCCTGTGGACTGTTTAACTTTGCCCAAGCAGGAAGTTGATGGTGTTATTTCTTGCTTAGATCTCACTGTGTGATTTTCGGTCACTGAGAAAACGGGGTTGACAACATCACATGGCATCCCTCCCCAGGGGATGGGCTGGAGACCGAGGGGCACCCGGCTTGTTTTGGAAGCGAGTGTTGGCAGGTGGCATGACCCAGAGACTTTGCTTTTCCCTTCCTTAGCAGATTCCAGCATGGCGGGGTCAGTTGCTGCAGCGTGTGCTTTGGCGGGGCGGCTCGAAGGGGTGGGGCCCAGACACTCAAACCTGTTATTCAAAGGGCAGATGCGGGAGAAAATATGTATTTTTCTTACAAAGCTAATATTTCCATGTGAGACTGGAAAGACTTGAAGGATTGCCCTGCACAAGTTCTAGTCACTCTCCGTTTCCCATCTTTTAATTTTTCTTGGAATTAAGAGTAGGATAGCAGGAATGTTCCTTGGTGAAATCCGGAGGAAGACGGGGCTTACCTCTCCTTTGTCCCATGTGTGTTGGAAATCAGCAGATTAGAAGCCAGGCCCTTGCTTTCTGCTGCTGCTAGAAAGCTCTCACCCAGTGCTTGTAAGAAATGGTATCTTTGAGGAAACATCAAGACCCAGGGGCCAGAGAAAGAGTACAGAGGTTAGATAGCACAGAGGTAAAAAACGTTGCAGGTCTTGTAATGTAGCTGTTCCTGCTAGGGTGGTTCAAATCCCTGCTTTCAGCTGTGGCCCCTGTGCCTGGCCGGGTGGGGTGACCCACTGAGGGAACTCGGTCATGTTTCTCTGCACTGACCAAAATGGAACACACATTTCCTTTATTTTGTATTTCAACTATTTTGCAATCAGCCTAGACATGTGAAATGATTTGAGCAGTGCCATATGCATTTGTTACTGACAACTGTTCCCTCACCTTCACGCCCTGTACTCGATGCTTAACTAGCCCAGATTCACTTAATAAAAATGTTCTTACGCCAGAATGTTTTGCAGGCCAGGAATCAAACCCAGAGCCTCACGTGTAGATTGCGCGCTCTCTCCCACTGGGCTACGTGTGTGCGTGTACGCGCGCGCGCAGCGTTTTAGGGATGTGCGATTTAACAGATTCTTTCACTACTGAACTTAGGTTTGGAGAGGAATTTCGCATCCCATCATAAGTGTAAACAAACTTCAAAGTCTGTTAGTTTCAAACATTTCTTTTAGGAGAATGAATACACCTTCTGTGTTTTGAAGGATGCTGGGCTTTTGCCACAGGGCATTTTGCTATTTCTAACCCAGGAAGGGGTGTTGCTTAAGAAACAGATTTTTTTTCAGGGGCTGGAGCCATAGTACATAGAGCAGGTAGGTTGCTGGTCTTGTATGTGTCTGACCTGCATCCAATCCCTGGCAATCCCATACAGTCCCCTGGAGCACCCCAGGAGTAATCCCTGAGGGCAGAACCAGGAGTAATCCCTGGGCATTGCCAGGTGTGGCCTAAAAATCCAAAAATAAAAAAGAAAAAAAGAAAGAAAGAAAAAAAAACAACCCTAGAAACCTAGATCTCAGTGCAGGATGGTTCTTCGATTTCTTTGGGGCACGGTGTAAAGTGATTCACTCCTTAAAATCTTGAAATGAGTCAGGAGAGGCATAGACATAGAATGATTGGACTCATCTGTGGGATATATATAAAAAAACATAATATGAGGCCAGTACCCAAGGACATTAGAAACAAGGACCAGGATGGAGGACTGTCCCAGGGCCGGAAGCCCATGTCAAATGCTGGGGGGGAGAAGGCAGTTGGAATAGAGAAGGGACCACTGTAACATTCTGGATAAGAACTGCATGCTGGGGCCGGAGCCATAGCACAGCGGGTAGGGCATTTGTCTTGCATGCTGCCGACGCGGGTTCGATTCCCAGCATCCCATATGGTCCCCTGAGCACCACCAGGAGTAATTCCTGAGCGCAGAGCCAGGAGTAACCCCTGTGCATTGCTGGGTGTGACCCAAAAAGCAAAAAAAAAAAAAAAAAGTGCTGAAATTAGGGAAAAGGACAAACATGATAACCTGTCAGTACCTGTATTGTAAATTACAATACCCTGAAGGAGGGTGGGAGGGAAGAGAGGGGAAAGGAGAGAGAGAGAGAGAGAGAGAGAGAGAGAGAGAGAGAGAGTGCTTGCTATAGAGTCAGGCTGGAGAGAGGGTGACAGAAGAGAAACTGGGGTCATTGGTGGTGGGGAAATATACAATGGTGGAGGGATGGGTGTTGGAACACCATATGTCTGAAGTCGACCACAATCAGTTTTGTAACTATCTCATGGTGATTCAATTAAATAAATAAATAAGTAGGCTCACTCCTGAGGCCAGAGCAATAATAGTACAGCGGTCTGGGTGTTTGCCTTGCATGTGGCAGACCTGGGTTCAGTCCCCGGCACCCTATATAGTTCCCCAAGCACTGCCAGGAGTAATTCCTGAGTGCAGAACTGGGAGTAAGCCCTGAGCATCGCTGGGTGTGAAAATATCAAGACTAAGGGGCCAGAGAGACAGTACAGAGGTTAGATAGTACAGAGGTACAAAAACACACAAAAAAGATAAAAAAGTAAATTAATTCACTCCTAGGCAACTCAGTGACTGGAGCTCACGCTTGGTGTCGCAGAGTCCCAGTTTGATCCCCTGCACCTAATGTTCCCCCAGAAGTGTCAGGAGTGACTTCGAGCACTGACCTGAGAGTAGTCCCTGATTATTGCTGG
This sequence comes from Sorex araneus, assembly GCF_027595985.1. Taxonomy (NCBI): domain Eukaryota; kingdom Metazoa; phylum Chordata; class Mammalia; order Eulipotyphla; family Soricidae; genus Sorex; species Sorex araneus. Next base: position 175,065,276 of record NC_073305.1, read on the forward strand.
CTGTAGCTTGAAAGAAAAAATAACCAACCAAACAGAAACGGGTGTGCAGGGGGGAATGGCTGGGGAGATAGTGCAATGGGCAGGGTGCAAAAATAAAGACAAATTGATTCATTGCCATACTGTTCAGCATCGTTCCATAGTTGTTTTTCTATAACTGGTAACAGCATGTTTATTTACAGAAATATATTCTAATGTTTGGTATGAAAATGTTTGAGGTTGACTAGAGTGATGCATACTAATAACTGCATGAAAATAGGTGTGGGATTAAGAGAAAATGAGTGTACAAATATTCTACGGCTTGTGAGTGCCTGTAGGACAGGGTTAGTGTTTTTTCTTCTTGTTATTTTTAATCTTCAGTGCCTGGGACTTATTGAATCCTGAGAACATGGTTGGACTAAATTAAAAACAAACAAACAAACAAAAACCCAACAACACTGCTTCCCAAATGCAGGAACCACATCAAAATACAGCTCTGTAAAAAAACTCATGTCTCGCTTTAATGGGGTGCACTTAGGAAAACAAGAATAAATTAAGTCCATGCTTCAGCTCCCTTTTCGCTAGTTTTATCATCATGCAAAGGAAATTCCTGGCACTTCCAAGTGGTTATGATAATGGCAAATTGCAACATGTTTGTAAACCCCAAGCAATTAAACCATAGCCTTCTTGTGAAATCCGCGTCCTTCTGTTCGCAAACTCTGCGTTGAGGCTGGGTTGGGGTCTGGGGGCAAGGCTGGGGTTTCAAAGCACATCACCTTTCAGGAGGACATGCTTAATTTCAACCCCCAAGTGCAAATGAGCTAGAATCCTGTGCGATCACACTTTCCTCTTGAGGCCATACTGCAGACACATATTCCCCGTCGTCCATTCTACTTTACTTAGTTAAACTTTCGGTGTGCGGGGAGAGGGCAGTTGTTTTTAAGAACAGAAACTGCTCAGGTTATTAGATATGGTAGGTCATTTTCTTCCCTCTCATTGATTATCCATTTGGTGTCATACATTGTGACCATTCTTAAAGCTTTCCCTTAAGAATGTAAGTGCCTCTTGAGACCTCAACCCGGTCTTTTTAAAAACTGAATTGGGAGAGGAGAGGATGGGAGTTGGCAAGTGCCCATTGTTTGCAAGATCCTGAGAGATGCCCCTCCCCCAACCCTTAAATTTCCTCTCTTGGCGCCCTAGTCCTGCTGTCTACACCCATTTCCTAGCTCTGCTTGGAAAATGCAGTTTGTAGAGCTGGAGAGTGACTCCAAGCCTTCTGCTTTTCTAGCTCCTAAGAAAGCTCCCAGAAAGTTTCTTGGTGGTAGCCTTTAACCCATCAACCTGTTGGCCATTGGCTGTGGTCGTTTTTTTTTTTTTTTTTTTATCCTTTTTTTTGAAGACCCTCCTTTGCTTTGTATATTTAGGGAAAGTGTGGGGGAGGGGAGAGCCTTTTAAAGGGAGAGTGCTTTGAGTCTTTCCTTTTGTCCATGTCTGGAGGTGTTTTCCTGGAAGCCAGACATCTTAGGACTAAATTGTCAGTCTTGGAGTTGGAGAGTCAATTATTGCATCTTTTTTTTCTTCCTCTTTTTGGGTCACACCCAGTGTTACTCAGGGGTTAAGTTCTGGCTCTGCACTCAGGAATGACTCCTGGCAGTGCTCGGGGGACCATATGGGATGCCGGGGATCAAGCCCTGGTTGGCTGCATGCAAGGCAAATGCCCTACTCATTCTACTATCACTCCGGCCCAATTTTTGCATCTTGGAACCAGCCCCAGTTTGACATTTTTTTCTGACTCCGTTGTAATTTGGGGGCTTTGTAAGTGGTGGAGTTCTCAGTGGTGGCAGAGGGGCAGAGGGAAGCATGGATGGGCTCATGTCTGTAAGAACCAGGACTAGAACTCAGGCCCCAAGTTGCAGTTCTTCATGAAAGACAAAGTGACAAGTCTTTGGTGATTGCAGTGGGAGAAGGAGGTGCTGCCATCTAGTCTTCTGCTCCCGTGCTCCCCTTTTTCCCCTGTGATCCGGCCATCACTTGCCACTCTCCCTGGCTTGGGCCTTGCCCTTTTCCTCCTGGGGTTTTCACATGCTTGATGCATGGTCACCTATGGTAAATTTTTTTGGGAGAGGAGGTCATATCCAGCGATGCTCAGGGGTTACTTTTGGCTCTGCACTCAGAAATTACTCCTGGTGGCGCTCGGGGGGACCATTTGTGATGCCCGGGATCGAACCTGGCTTGGCTGCGTGCAAGGCAAATGGTCTGCCTGCTGTACTATCGCTCCAGCCCCTGTAATGTCTCCTTTTCACCATGACAGCAAACATACATGTCGTCCATTGCACAGACTAGGATTTCGAGCGTGGTCATATTCCTTGGAAAAGAACTCCTAGTTGCGGTCTCTCTTTTCTCTGTCTATCGGGATCCTAGATCTGGGATCTGTGGTCCCTTTGCTGGGAGCGGTCTGCCTGAGTGGCTGTGGTACCCCGGGGGCTGCTCACAGCTGTGTTCCTGTGGGTGCCGCTAGGGACGGAACTCGGGCCCTTCACATCCGAGATGCTGGGCTGAGTCACAGCCTGTCTCCAAGCTGCAATTTTATAGTACTTTTTGTTATTCTTTGGGGACCACACCTGGCAGCCAGGGGTTACTCCTGGCTCTGTGCTCTGGGATCCTTCCTGGCAGTGTAGGTGATGTCAGGGTTCAAACTCTGCTCAGTTGCATGCAAGGCAAGCACCTTAACCCTTTTACAACTGTTCTGGCCCCTCAATTTTATTTTATTTTATTTGCTTTTTGGGTCATACCCGGCGATGCACAGGGGTTTCTCCTGGCTCTGCACTCAGAAATTACTCCTGGTGGTGCTCAGGGAACCATATGGGATGCTGGGAATCGAACCCGGGTCGGCCACATGCAAGGCAAATGCCCTACCCACTGTGCTATTGCTCCAGCCCCAGTGGCCTCTCATTTCTTAAATATATATATATATATATATATATATATCTGTATATATATATATATATATATATATATATATATATTGAGGAGCCATACCCGGTGGTACTCAGGGGCTAATTGTGGCTTAGCGCTTGTGGGGGAGTTATCCCTGGGGGAGCTCCTGTGGCATCAGGGATTCCACTCTCTTTAGGCCCAGTACCTTTTCTTTCTTTATTCATTGATTAAGCTGCTTAAGGCAGCACTCAGGAGCCACTCCTGGGTGCCTGTTTAGTGATCACTCCCAGAGATGCCGGGGATCGAACCTGGGCTGCTTACAGCAAACCATGTCTTCATCCCTTTGAACTATCTTCATCTAGTCTTTAAGCTCAGTATATATATATATATATATATATATATATATATATATATATATATATATATATATTGGGGTGGTGGTGGGGCACCCTTAACAGTGCTCAGGGCTTACCCCTGGCTCTGCTCAGGGATCACTCCTGGCTGATCTCCGGGGACCCTAAGGGGTGCTGGGGATGGAACCGTAGTTGCCGTGTGCCAGGCAAATGCCCATCCCACTCTACTATGGCTCCGGCCCTACATCACACTTAATTTTGAGGTCAGATGTATTTTTCTGGCCACATGCATTTTTCCTTTTTCAGATGGCATGCTCCTTTATTTATTAATTTCCTTCTGGTAATAAGACCCGAAAATGAGGGCCTGTCCCTCCCGAGGCTTGCTCCAAGCCAGTTGTTTGGTGTCCCCCTTTCTTTGGTTCCATAACGCTTCAGCATTCATTCTTTATGAGGCGAGGCGTCTCCTGGAGATAACCCCTTGGCTGGTACCTTTTCTTGTTTGTCAACCCAGGGAACCCAGATGACTGCTCGGAGATGCCTCCTCAGACATATGGTGTCTGAGACTCAGGACAAAGGCTTACTAATGGGATCATTTTTCCTCTCTGTAATCAGTAGTTTTCCTTTGCCCAGGGGTCTCTCCCGCTGTCTTTTTCCTTTTCTACAATGATTGCTGAAAACAGGAGCGAGTTGGTATTTAGGAGGAGCGCTCTGGAGGCGGTGGTTCCTTGCCTTGTGGGGAAACCTGGTCGTTTTGGGGGGGGAGGGGGGGAGGCGCTGGACACTTACTTCACGGGGGCTTATTTGGGTGTTTCATTTCATTGGCTGTTACTTCGGCCTTGAGAGCCAGTAGCAGGTGGTCGCTATCTGAGATTGTGGCTTTTTTCTCTCACCTAGCCAGCAGAGTGGGCTTAGAAGGGAGTTACCATCAAAATTTTTCCTAAATGTGCCATTCACTGAGAGTGGGATTAAAAAAAAAGCGGCAGTGTTTACTCAGTCTTAGTGACTTTAAAGATTTATTCTGTATCACTCTGTCGCTGTCATCCCGTTGCTCATCGATTTGCTCAAGCGGGCGCCAGTAATGCCTCCATTTTGAGGCTTGTTGTTACTGTTTTTTGGCATATTGAATATGCCATGAGTAGCTTGCCAGGCTCTGCCATGCAGGTGAGATACTCTCAGTAGCTTGCCAGGCTCTCCGAGAGGGGCAGAGGAATCGAACCCGGGTTGTCTGCATGCAAGGCAAACACCCTACCAGCTGTGCTATCGCTCCAGCCCAAAGATTTATCCTAGTTGATTTTTTTTCCTTTAGCTTATTTGCCTAACACTTGGTTTTGGCTAGGTTCTCCCTTAACATCTCCCCAAAGCACCCCACCACGTTAAAAATATTATTTAGGTTTCTTTTTAAAAATAGTGGTTCACCTAAGCATAGTAGAGATAAGGACCAGGAGGATCACTCCATAGCTTAGAAGCCGATCTCATGTGCTGGGGGGAAAGGCAGCCGGGATAGAGAAGGGACCACTAAGTAAATGATGGTTGGAGGGCTTGCTCGGGATGGTAGATGTGTGCTAAAAGTAGACTATGGACCAAACATGATGGCCACTTAGTACCTGTATTGCAGACCATAACACCCAAAAGGAGAAAGAGAGAGTGTAAGAGGGAATGTGCCTGCCACAGAGGCAGTGGGGGTGGGGGGTAAAGGGTGGGGGTGGCAGGAGGGAGACTAGAAACTTTGGTAGTGGAGAATGGGCACGTAGAGAGATGAGTACCTGAACATTGTATGACTGAAACGTAATCATGCAAGTTTGTAAGTCTGTAACTGCATCTCATGGCGATTCATTAAAGTAAAAAAAATAAAATAAAATAAAAATAGTATTTCAGGCTGGGGAGAAAACTCAATGGACTTGTGTGTGCTTGAATGCAGAAAGCCAGGGTTTGATCTCTGGCCCTGTGTGCCCCCCACCCCACTCCCGACATTGCCAGGAGCCACCCTAGAACCAGAAGTGACCCCTGAGCACTGCTGGTGTGGCCCTTATAAAACAAAACAACAGCAAAATAATAATAATAAAAACAAGTATCTCAAAAATGCCAAGTGAGGCTGGAGCAATAGCACAGCGGGAAGGGCTTTTGCCTTGCACATGGCCGACCCGGGTTCGATTCCCAGCATCCCATATGGTCCCCTGAGCACCGTCAGGGGTAATTCCTGAGTGCAAAACCAGGAGTAACCCCTGTGCATCACCGGGTGTGACCCAGAAAGCAAAAAAAAAAAATAAATGCCAAGCTTGGGTCTGCATTTGTACGCAGGAATTAGTCCATATTGGACCATATGGGATGCCAGCCATCGAACCCAGATCAGCCGTGTGTAGGGCAAATGCCCTTCCGGCTGTGCTGTCGTGCCAGAGCAAGAGCTAATTCTGAGTACAGAGCTGGCTGGGGCTCTCACAGCAAAAAAAACCAACAAAACAAAACAGTAAACTGCACTCCCCCCAAGCTTCCTGCCACAGAATACACACACACACACACACACACACACACACACACACACTCACATGTACACACACACAAAATAAAAGATTGATAATTTCCTTGTTTGAGAATGCAAATATTTGAAAAAATATTTGATGTTTGTTGTTTGGACCATAGCTGGCAGTGCTTCGAGCCTACCTACCATCACCCTGATATTTGGTGTTTGGAGGGCACTTCCAGTGATGCTCAGGGACCATGCAGTGCCAGGGATGGAGGCCAGAGTGCATGCATAGCCTGTGCTCTAGTCTTTTGTGATGTTCTTTGCCCTCCCCCTCCCCCCGTTTTTTATTTTCAGTGAAAATAGCAATTCAAATTAGCTTCTACATCTAAAACAGTGACCAGAACTTTGGGATATGGAAGATTGCTCCATGGCTTAGAGCAAGGGTGTTAGAAGCATTTGGCTGTGAATTTGATCCTATGACAATGTCAGTGGTTACCGTTGCAGTGGCTTTGTCCAGAGCCACAAGCAACTGGAGTCCACCAGGGCATGTATGTGTATGTGTGTGTGTCTGTATGTATGTGTGTGTGTCTGTGCATGAGTGACTCCTAGTTATCACAGCAACAAAAGGAAGGAAGGGGAAAAACATGACTAATGGACAAGACCTAGGTGCCGGAGAGATAGAACAGTGGGCTCCACACCCTGCCCCCTCTGATTCCATCCCTGGTACCACGTATGATCCCCTGAGCACCGCTAGGGATCACTCCTGAGCTCAGAGCTGGAAATAGCCCCTGAGCACAGCCAAGTGTGGCCTCAACACCACTCCTCCCAGTTGTGCAAGGACCATAGTTAGGTGTTTGTGCAATCCCATTAAAAATGGCCAGAGAGGGACTGAAGAGATATTCCTGTGGTTCAGTCACTTACCTCGCACCTGGCAGACCTGAGTTCAATCCCTGGAACCCCAGATGGTTCTCCAAGCCCACCAAGCCTGATGACTTACTAGGAACATATGACATGTTGGAAGTAGTAACAAATTATTTGATTTAATTTGATTTATTTAGGTATTGTGCTCACATTCAACAGTGCTCAGGGCTCATACTTGGCTCTCTGCTAAGGATTGATCCCTGGCTGTCCTCAGGGGACCAAATGTGGCGCCAGGGATTTGAACCAAGATCAGTCACATGCAAGACCGTGCCTTAACAACCTCCCCCCACCTCCCCATACTATCTTTCAGCCTGATTCTATTTTTTGAACGTTGGATTCATAAGAAGCATTAAATTTGTTTTATTACATTAATTTTGATGCAACCTTTTCCAGGGTTTTATTGAATTAACTACTGTTTCAGGGTCGCCAGTAATTCCTTCTGGCTCTTGATGTCTGTCTGCAGTCTCCAGACAAGATCGTATTAGATCATCTCACGGTCATCAGACAAGACTTTATAAAAGCATCCTATGGTCGTGGTGGTCCCCCACCAGAACACACCCCCCCACCACCACCCGCTACCTGCAAACACTTTTCAGTGTGAAAACAAAAGGAAGTTTTTCAGGCAAAAAAATGGGATACCTTTGAGGCTAACTTCATGATGCTCCTAAAGAAAATCTGAAGGAATTTAATATCTTTGAGACAGTGAAGACCCTTGCACCTTCTGGGGCTGGGGAGACAGTAGAGAGGGGAAGGTGCTTGCTTTGCACGTGGCTGACCCACATCCGATCCCCAGCACCTCATGATTCCTGAGCACAGAGCCAGGAGTAAACCCTGAGACCTCCCGGATGTGGCCTCCAAACATAGACAAGAAAAGCGCGTGCTGTGTTGGAAGGACCAGAATGTTTCATCTGAAAAACATAGTGAATGGGGAATTCGTCCTGTGCACCATTTCCCAGGAAAGCCTGGGCTGGCCAGGTCATTGCTGCTGTCCACAGCTCGGCCCCACTGACCTTCCCCACATGTGTTGCCCAGGTGTAACTTCCGGGAAGCCCCTCGTCACTCCGGTGCAATGATTGGCCTTGATTAGGATGTTATGAAACGGAAGCTCTACGGTGAGCATTATTAGAGCAAATAGGTGTCAGATGATTCATAGAGGACGGGCCATGAAAGATACAGTAAAACCCTGGTGATGTAACGCAGCGTTGGCTAAGAATTATGTGTGTTTCGACAGAACCCTGTGTCGGGGGGAGCAGCCCCGCGTCCTCTATCAAAGAACTCATCAGCCTGTCCCGGCGCTGTAGGGCCCTGCATTCCCGAGCCCTGGCAGGGCTGCCATAGAAACCAGGAGCCCGGCGGAGCTAAGGGAATGTGAGCGGCTCCAGGGCTGGGCTGCAGGGAGGCCCGTGCAGGAATGATGTGCGTGTTACTGGAAATATTTGCACTTGCCCAACGCCTTGTCCTCTCTGCCCTTCCTAGTGTCTTGACCTGCGTGGATTCACTGACGGCTCTCCTTCCCACCAGCCCATCTTGCAGCGATCCACCGTGCTTTAGCCCTTACTAAGTCACCTAGGCCTTTTCTAGCATACCTGCCTTCTGCCTTTCATTGGCCTCCCCTCTCCTCTTTCTCTTCTTCCCTTTCTGCCCTTACCTCCTCTCCTTTTCCACTACCCTCCTCTCCTTTCCTCTCCCCTCTCATCCCCCCCCTTTTTTTTTTTTTTTGCTTTTTGGGTCACACCTGGCAATGCACAGGGGTTGCTCCTGGCTCTGCACTCAGGAATCACCCCTGGTGGCGCCCAGGGGACCATATGGGATGCTGGGAATCGAACCCAGGTTGGCCGCGTGCAAGGCAAACGCCCTACCCGCTGTGCTATTGCCCCAGCCCTCTCATCCCCTTCTTCCCTCCCCTTCCCTCTTCTTTTTCCCCCCTCCCTTGCCCTCCCTCCCTTCCTTGTGTTTTTAGGCTCATATTTGGCAGTCCCTGGGGGCTGCTTCCAGCAATGTGTGTGTGGGTCTCTCCTTGCCATGCTTAGCAGCCATGTGGTGCCAGGGCCGGGAGCCGGGCCTCCTGTGTGCAAAGCATGTGCTTAGCCTACCAGGTTGATCTCTTCATGCCTATATTCCAGCACCCATTCTTCAACTATTTCTTTTGTTTTCCTGTGGAATAGGCAAAGGTCCTCAGGAGGTTATCTCTCTGCCAATTTTTGCGAATAAGCATCCAAGGTAGACCAGACCCAAGTGGCTATGGCTTCTGCTAGTCTTTAGACAAGGCTCGGGGGCTACTCCTGGCTCTGTCCTCAAGAATCACGCCTGGCTGTGCTTGGGGGGACCATATGAGATGTGGGGGATTAAACCCAGGTTGGCCACGTGTGAGGCAAACACCCTGCCCACTGTACTATCATTGCAGCCCCCCCCCCCCGGTTTTGCTAGTCTCGGACCAGGATTTGGGGTAAAACCTGAAAGTGACATGCAGTGTCCTTGAGTCTGTGTTTCCTCTGGTTGCCTGGGCCCCGGGGTCTTGCATGCTGTGTGGGTTTGGGGGTCACCGAGCTAAACACTCATCCTTGAAGACCCACGGATTCCAGAAGACAGAGTGAAGCCAGGCCTCCGGGTCTCTGTGACCGGCATGCTGTGAGTTTGTCTAGAACAACACAATTGCAGGTCCCATGATTTCTAGTTTGTTCTCCTATTATAGAGAACAGGAAGGGCCCCACTTCCACAAGACCGGGAAAGGCGAACTCTACCCCGTTTCGCCTAAGGGTTTTCAAGTGACCAGGCAGTTCTTTTTTTTTTTTTTTTTGAAAAATAATATTAGCTTTTGTTTTATTTATTTATTTTGGCATGGGGGCCACATCTGGCAGTGCCCAGAGGTTTGTTCCTGTGCTCAGGAGTGTCAGAGATTGGGAAATCAAGAATGCAGTCACATGCAAGGTGTATGCACTTACCTCCCAAGTCATGTCTTGTGGGGTCCCGTCCTGTCCCGCAGGGAGGACCCTTCGTGGGGCTAAGGGAGGGGACGCAGCCGAATGAACAGACGCAGAGCCAGAAGGAGGAGGAGAGAAAGAGAGAGTTCATTCACAGCAGTTACAATACTTATACCTCTGCTGGGAGGGGGGTGGTATAGTATGCATGCTTGGACCCCCATAGGAACAGTAGTAGAATGCTGATCAGGCATGGCCGTTGGCTAGTGAGACAAATGGTGAAATGATAAGATCACAGGAATCCCAAGCAGCCTCCGCTTGACTAGACGATAAGAGCCAAGCTCTGTAAGATGGCTCCCTACAATGTCTTCCACCTAGGTTTTGTGTTTTATTTTTGTTTTTAGGCCACATCCAGTGATGCCCAGGGCTTATGCTTGGGACAACAGAACCTGCACTTTGGAATTACTCCTCGTGGTGCTTGGGGGACCATAAGGGGGTGCCGGGGATCAGACCCAGGTCAGCTGCATGCAGGATGAACACTTTGCCCACTGTACTATCTGTTTGGCCCCCTGCCTAATTTTGATATAAAGAAAAAAAAAAGTCAAGGTTTGATATAAAGCAAAAAGTCAAGGTCTGGATATGGCTCAGGGTTGAATCCATGCTACCTTGCATGTATGAATGAGCTCCAGCACCGCAGGGAAAATTTAAAAAAGATATTTTTTAAGGCACAAGAACCTATTGTTTGCATACCTACAGAATTACTTGCAGACAAGTTCAAGAATGTTTGGTTTCAAGTCCTTACACATTAAGAAGAAAATCCAGGGCAAGAGTTCCTTAAGGGCACCAGGTTACAGATGGTTCCAGAAGATCAGCCAAAGACCAAGTGAACAAGCCAAAGCAAGATGGGTTTGAGTGATTTGCTAGTCGGGTCAAGATAAGTAAGCACGGAATTATGCAATGCAGTCTGGCAGTCCCCAGAGATGAGGTTCTGAAAGTTGTTTTGGTTGAGAAATGACTTAGTGGAATGATGGGGTGGGAGTAGGGGGTTGTCTGTTGTCCCAGGAAGCTCCAAATCAAAACAGGCTTTATTCGTGCTGAGAATTGTGTCCTGAGGTTGCAGCCGCATCTCGGCTGTGACTGAGGCTGTGACTGACGCTCAGTGTTGTATAACTGGGGAGATGGCCAAGCTCGGAAATGGTTTTTACAGCTGAGGGCACTCACATTTTTTGTCTTTGAATATCAGTCAGTCCTCCTTCAACCATTAGCAGTTCATTGGCTCCCTGGCTTCGATTTTCTTTTGTCCTTTTTAAAAACAGACACGAAAATGGACTTGAGAATATGAAAGAATATCAGCACATAGTATGGTCAAGAGGAAGGGTGCAGGGGCTGGAGCGATAGCACAGCGGGTAGGGCATTTGCCTTGCACTCGGCCGACCCAGGTTCAATTCCCAGCATCCCATACGGTCCCCCAAGCACCGCCAAGAGTAGTTCCTGAGTGCATGAGCCAGGAGTAACCCCTGTGCATTACCGGGTGTGACCCAAAAAGAAAAAAAAAGAGGAAGGGTGCAGGGGTATGGAGGTAGTATCATTTTTCTTTGCTGTATACCCAAGGAAACTGAGAAACCAATTTCCGCCCGTCTCTGTTCTGCCCTCTTAATGCTCAGAACTCATTGGAGAAGGCAGAACATTCTATATTACACTCCCTGGTCAACCATTGCAATCATTTTACTCCCCAAAGAGATTGAGTGGAGGTTATATATGTGTGTGTGTGTGTGTGTGTGTGTGTGTGTGTGTGTGTGTGTGTGTGTGTGTTAGTTGGAGCCTTCTTTGAAACTGCCAAAAGGCTTGGTGGAGAGTCCTTTGTGAAGATGCTCTGGGGCAGGAAGACTGGAGGACCTTGTAACAGGAATTTATCTTTAAAAGTAATGTGGTTTACAAAGCTGTTATCAGTGTGGTTTCACACTTAGAAATTTCAGCACCACACGCTGCACATGCTATCTTCCCCCTGTCTCTCCTGTGGTGGATTCCTTCTGGAAACCAGTTCTCACTTTCTGTTTGCTTCACCCCCCCTCCCCGCCCCCCCACAACAGCCTTTTTGTGTCACACCCAGCGTCAATTTGGCCCCCTTTCTGTTTCCTGTAGGCATTTTAATTCCCCTACCTTGGTTCTTTATATCCCACTTATGAGAGAATGTGTCTGTCCCTCTCCTTTGACTAATTTCACTCAGCATTAACTACAATCTCCACATACATCCCTGTAGGGGCAAATCGCATGATTTCATCTTTTGAGTTTTTTTTTTTTGGGGGGGGCGGGGAAAGGGGTCACATCCAACAATGCTTAGGGAGGACTCCTGGCTCTGCACTTGGGAATTACCCCTGGTGGGGGCTTGGGGAACCCTGTGGTATACTGAGGATCACTCTTGGGTATGGTTCTTGTAAAACCAGTGCCTTACCCACTGTATTATTTCTCCAGCCCTATTTCATCTTTTCTCATAGCTGAGTCGTATTCCATTGTGTAGATGTGCCATAGTTTCTTTATCCACTCATCCATTCTTGGACACTTGGGTTGTTTCCAGATTTGGGCTATTGTGAATAGTGCTGCAGGGAACATAGGGATGCAGGTGTTTTTTCTGAATAGTTTTTGGGCTCTTCAGGTAGATGCCAGAAAGTGAAATTGCTGGTTCATATGGAAGGAAGTTCAATTCCTTGGTTTTGTTTGTTTTTGGTTTTGGTTTTTGGGCCACATCTGGTGATGCTCAGGGGTTATTCCTTGATCTGTGCTCAGCAATTATTCCTTGTAAAGTGCTCAGGAGACCATTTGGGATGCTGGAGAATGAATCTGGGTCTGCTGCACACAAGGCAAGTACCCTACCCATTTCCTCAGTTCCTCACTTTTTTTTTTTTTTGCTTTTTGGGTCACACTCAGTGATGCACAGGGGTTACCTAAAAAGGCTGGACCATTAAACATTTGCATCAGCAGTGAATCAGAGTGACCAACACTGGTTATTTTTATTCTTTTTGATGTGTTTCATGCGTTCCTCTGGTGTGAGGTGATACTCATTGTTTTAATTTGCATTTCCCTGATGGCAAGTGATTCAGAGCACCTTTTCTTATCTTTCGGCTGTCTGTGTGCCTTCCTGGAGGACACACAGACAGCTGTTCATCTCTTCCCCCACATATATATATATATATATATATATATATTTTTTTCTTTTTGGGTCAAATTCAGTAATGCTCAAGGGTTACTCCTGCCTCTGCACTCAGGAGTTCCTCCTGGCTTGGGGACCATATGGGATGCCGGAGATCGAACCCGGGTCAGCTGCCCTACCCGCTGTACTCTTGCTCCAGTCCTCCCCCTCATATTTTTATGTGTGTTTTTTTAAAGTTCTACCAGTGCTTTATATATCTTGGATATTACTCGCCCCCCCCACCCCCCCAAGTGAGGTGTTTGCTTTGTGTGTAGCTGCTTCTTCTGCTGTAGCTGAGATTTGATTTCTGGCACTGTATGTGGTTCCCTGAGCACTGCTAGGGGTTTCTCCTGAGCACAAAGCCAGGAGTAGTTCCTGAGCACTGCCGGGTGTGTGTAAAAGTACCCCTCACCCCAAAAAGTTAGTGCTAAGGAAGGGTAGATTCTCTGGATCTCGAGGGTAATCTCGACTTGAGACCACCTGATATGACAGGCTCCCCCTTCTCAGGGGCTGTGGGGAACTTGAAAATGGGAAATCATTCTTCACTGGGTCGCTGAGTGTGAGAGGACAGGGATGAGAATGGAAAGAGGTTTAAAATAGGTTTAAGTGCTTTGCATTTTATTCTCTGTGGATCCTTTGATCGGACATCTCAATGACTCTCTATGGGACATTTAATCTCTTATGGGACATTCAGGTTCAGTTCCCCCTGAATATACTTTCATTCCCACCAGTGGTTCAGAATACACACTTTCAGAGAATTTTCAGCAGTGTGGCCTCTTAAGGTATTCCAGAATAGTGAGGGGGGAAAAATGGAACTTTCTAGGTCACAGGTTGCTCTTCCTGTTGGCGAAGCTCCCTGCAGTGGGTTACTAGTGATTGCTTCTTCCAACTCTGAGTCGATGATTTGAGCCGAAACCCTCGTCACTTCCCTTAGGAGACCGTTACACAGCCCAGTACACATCCTATTAAGAAACTTCTGGTTTGCAGAGGAAAAGGAAAGTTGTCGAGTTGGGAAGGAGGAGGAAGGAAGTTGATAGAAAAGGCCCAGGAGTTTCCTATGATACACTCCACTCTTTTTTGGGATACAAACTCCCACAGTGAGCCCCGGAGCCCAGAGCACAGCCTCCTGAGGCTGCCCCTTTAGAACCACAGTGAGTCCGTCACTTGGCATCCAGCACGGCAGTGGGCAGAGAACGGGTGGAGACCCATAAGGATCTGGGTGTGGGAGGCAGAAATGCAGAAGTTGGAAGGTCCTGAGTACTTAGGGCTTGTGATTCAGTTTCCCCGGAGGATGTAAGGTTAGAAATGGCTGCAGTGAGGACAGGAAATGACTCGAGCCCAAAGGGAAGCTCATGTGAGGTCCGGGTGAGGGAACGTTCCAGTGGGTAGTGCTGCCTCTGCTCAGCCGCTGTGGGAGACCCCCTCGAGAGAGGGAGCATCCTTGCCCGGAGTTCTCCCCGCCAGAACCAGCCTGCGGCCACAGTGAGACAGGGAACAAGAAGTGCAGGGCTTTGATGTTGCAAAATGAAGGACAGTCCCCCTGAGCACAAGGCTTTTCTTGGGGTTATTTTGCTCCTTTCCGTGGCCAGTTCCTGGCTGGCACATTTCACTGGCCTACAACTCAATTCTACTGGGCCCGCTCTGCATGGCACCACACTCTTTCTCTGCTCTTGCTCTTGGTCACCTCTGTCCGTGGCGTCCATCCCACATTGCTGCGCTGTCCAAAGCCCCATTGCCCTCGACGAGCTCTTCCTATCTTTTTTTTTAGGTTTTTGGGCGACACCTGGCAGTGCTGAAGGCTTTCTCCTGACTCTGCTCAGGGATCACTCTTGGCAGAATTTAGGGGACTAGATGGATTCTCAGGGGTCAAACCCAGGTCAGCTGCGTGCAAGGCAAGCACCCTACCTGCTGGCCTTATCTGATAGGTGTTCGAGACCAACTCCTGGCCCTGTGCTCATGGGTCACTTATGTTGTTTTTTTTGTTTTGTTTTGTTTTGTTTTTGTGCTGTGCTCAACACAGCTGTGCTCAGGGGTTACTCCTGGTTCTGAACTCAGGAATCACTCATGATGTGCTCAGGGGACCATATGGGATGCCAGGAATTGAACTCAGGTCAGCTGCATGCTAGACAAGTGCCGTACCCACTGTACTATCTCTGCAGCTCGGGGGTCACTTCTGGAGGTGCTCATTTGTGGTGCAGGAGATGAAACTGGGGTGGGCTGCATGCAAGACAAGCATCTAACTCCCCCTACTCTCTCTCTCTGGCCCCAAGACTGCAAATTCCTCGGGGGGAATCCAAACACCGTGATCTCTCTTTCCTAAAGTCCATTTTCCGATGCATAGTTCTTGGCTGCAGGTTTAGTGAAAGGGGTCTTGGGTCTGGGAAGATGCATGTTGAGAGGAGGTGCAGGAAGGTGCAGGAATAGGCTATGCTGAGGGAGTGGGGCAGCAGAGGGTGGACCCGAGAAAGTGTGGGCTCCACCGGCGATGAAGCTTCATCTGGAAGTCAAAGAATTTGGTTAAGGGGAAGGTTTGTCTGGGCTTGGTGAGATGCCGCCCAGTCTCTGGGCGTCTGCTGTGAAATGACGGGCTGCTGTGTGTGGGGGCTTGATCAGCACTTCATCTGGGGCCTTAAGATGGTTATTTGAGAAAAGAGAAACCACAAGGGCTGATGTTCCTTCTCCCGGAAGTTCTCATCTTCCCTTTTCATCTTGATCATGGGTGTGGGTGGATTTAGGAGTTGGTAGGCAATTCATCATAATTTCAGGTGTGGACTTCATACTTATCATTGCTGGTGATTCCTCTTTTTTGTTTTTTGGACCACACCTGGTGGTGCTCTGGAGCTACTTTTGGCCCTGCACTTGGGAACCAATCCTGGTGGGGCTGGTGGGACCAGATGAGTGTTGGGGATTAAACCCTGGTTGCCTTGGGGTATGCAAGGAAAGCGCCCTTAGGGCTATACTATTGCTGCTGTTCCATAGTCTCTTTTTGACTGAGAACTCTCTGGGAGACAATATGTATGTATAAAAGCATGTAAGACTGGTGTCCCCCGGAGACATGTGCATGCCCTATCTGCTGTATTATCGCTCCAGCCCTCCCCCCCCACTTTTTTTTTGTGCATGCATGTTGAAACAGTATTATTTTGAACTGGGCTATGGAAGATGGATGAAGATAGCCTTTTCTTGGGATGTGGAAGATGGCTCAAAGGGCTGAGCACATGCTGAAGACCTGGGTTTGATCCCTGGCATCACATGCTCCCCCAGTTACCGTCAGGAATGAGCATTGCTTGATGTGGCCCCCATACAACAAAACTAACTGTCTTAAAAAAAAAATTGAGGGCTGGAGCAATAGTACAGCGGGTAGGGCATTTGCCTTGCACACGGCCGACCCAGATCCAATCTCCAGCATCCCATATGGTCCCCAAGTACTGCCAGGAGTAACTCCTGAGTGCAGAGACAGGAGTTAACCCCTGACCATCACTGGGTGTGACCCAAAAAGAAAAAAAAAAAACAAAAAACAAAAAACAAAACAGCCCACCCAAAACAAAACAAAAAACCAACTCATATATCCTTTAAAGGTATTCATCACTTAGTACTCTGAGTTCATTCTGAAAATGGGGGGAGGATAAATACATGTTATTAATGCATATTTTTGTGGTCTATAGTCTCTTCTATACTAAACTATATCAATTCCTTGGAAATAAAAAAGGGCCCATTTCCCTAAGGAGATGCGTTGAAATAGGTCCCAGAAGGAGCTGTCTCTGTCACTGGCAGAGATAGGAGAACCCTGGAGAGTGGCACGTGGTTCTGTTTTTGTGGCTCAGGGGTTGGGCCCTGGGGTCTCGCATGTACAGCACGCCTACTGATACTTCCAGCTAAAGCACCCAGCCACCCTGCCCCTGGTTTTGTTTTTCGTTTTGGGGTTACCCAGCTGAAGAAATTCGGAAATTACTTATGATGGTGCTCAGGGGATCATAGGGGCGACTGAGGATCGAACCCCAGTCAGCCATGTGTAAAGCAAATGCCTTACTCACTGTACAGTCCCTCCATCCCCCTTCTTTTCTATTTTTTTTGCATCATCAAGAATCAAACCCAGGACCTCACCTGTAGGAAGCTGCTTCACCGCTGACTCACATTCCCCGCCCACGGGGCTTAAGCGCAGCCAGATGACCTTTTCTTTTTGGACAGAAGTCCCATTAGGTCGACATGGAGTTGAGCAGTCCACACAGGGCTGCCCGCGCCCCAGAGCCGGGCCTCCGGAATGACCGCCTCCCTGCACCTCCTGGAGGGCCTGGACACACAGCTGCCCCTTGTCTGTCTGTTTGGCCCACCTGGGCAGTGTGACATGTGGCAGAACTGCTGATCCCGAACCAAACACCAAAACTGGGGCCAGGGAAATGGCCTGAAGGGCGGAACACATGCCTAGCACATGGGAGTTCAGTTATGGACTGCACTCTCTGTAGCACTGTCATACCACTGTTCATCGAGTTGCTCGAGCGGGCACCAGTAACGTCTCCATTGTGAGACTTGTTGTTACTTTTTTTTTTTGTATTAAATTCTTTTATTAATTCACCATGTGGAAAGTTACAAAGCGTTCAGGTTAAAGTCTCAGTTATACAATGCTCAAACACCCATCCCTTCACCAGTGCACATATTTCACCACCAAGAATCATGATATACCTCCCCCCTTCCCCCCACCTCCCCAGTTGTTGTTACTGTTTTTGGCATATCAAATACGCCATGGGTAGCTTGCCAGGCTCTGCCGTGCGGGCGGGATACTCTTGGTAGTTTGCTGGGCTCTCCAAGAGGGACGGAGGAATTGAACCCCAGTTGGCCGTGTGCAAGGCAAACGCCCTACCTGCTGTGCTTGCTACAGTCTACTAGTTTTGGACACTGCCTTTTTTTTTTTTTTTGGCTTTTTGGTTTTTGGGGTCATACCTGGCAATGCACAAGGGTTACTCCTGGCTCTGCACTCAGGAACGACTCCTGGCAGTTCTCAGGGGACCATATGGGATTCTGGGGGATCAAATCCAGGTTGGCTGCGTGCAAGGTAAACGCCCTCTTCATTGTGCTGTTGCTCCAACCCTATGGACACTGCCGGGATGCCTCTAGGCCAGCACATGTGGCACCTGTTAAAGAATGTGCTGAAGACCAGGGCGATAGTACAGCGGGCAGGGCATTTGCTTTGCAGGTGCCAACCCGGATTCCATCCTGGCACCCTGCATGTTACCATGAGCCCTACCGGGACTGATCCCTGAGCAGAGCCAGGAGGAAGCCCTGAGCACGGCTGGGGATGGCCCACCTAGACAAGCCCAGCACGCCCTTTAGAACCGCACAGTGACTGGGGCAAGAAGCGGTCCTCGGGCTGGACTCCCCAGGCTGCATCCTTGAGGACGCGAAGGAGCCTCCCTCTGGCGCAGAGAGCTCTCTCGGACAGAGCAGCGGCCCCCGTCCAGTCTGGCACCGGGAAGGGGGATTCCAGCTCATCTCTGAAGCTTTGCCTTCCCGAACGCTCCCGGAGGGGCTAATTGTGTCAGACTTAATTAAGTGGCTCCCAAATCTCTACTACCTCTCTGTGACTGTTCCTAAAAATAAAATACTTGATAGAAAGTGTATTTTATCTCACATCTCCGGGATCTGTGCAGACAATGAATTCTCACGTGTGCTACTTACGAGAGTTGGTGAATATTTATGGAGCGTCAGGGTTGGAACAATATATTACTGCGGGTAGGGTTCTGGTGTGCGTGTGTGTGTGTGTGTGTGTGTATTGCTTTTTGGGTCACACTCGGTGGTACTAAGAGGTTACTCTTGGCTCTGCACTCAGGAATTACTACTCAGGAATTACTCCTGGTGGTGCTCGGGGACCATATGGGGTGCCAGGGATAGAATTTGGGTGAGCCACATGCAAGGCAAACAAACGCCCTACCCGCTCTGGGTAGGGAATTTATTGCTCCAACCCCGGGGCTCTTAACTTTCATGCAGCCAACCCAGCTCAATTTTTGGCACTACGTATGATTCCCAAACAGACCAGGAGTGATTCCTGATTAAAGAGCAGGAGTGAGCTCTGAGCACTGCTGGGTGAGGCCCACACACAAAAAACAACAAAAAGATTCGCAAATCTTCTGCCCCAGGCAGTGCTGGCCTGTGTGTGTGACAGGCTGACAGAGGGGATGGATTCCAGCAGGATCAAGCAGGAGCTGCCCGGGGCATGTGGACCCAGAGATTCTGGCTCTAAACCCATGTTGATTTTCACTGGGTGCGACACTCCATGTCCTTGATGCTGTCATTTTCTCCCCAGAGCTGCAGTCAAGGCCGCACTCGGGAAGGGCCGTGTCTGGGAAGGCCAGCTGCAAGGCCAGGCAGCTAGTCTGTCCACCTCCTTGCTACCAGGGACTGGCTGGTGCGAGGGTGGACCAGGACATTGGGGCCACGCAAAGAAAGGAAGGACAAAGTATCTGACACTGGAATGTCATGAACAAAAGGACAGGCATGGCTCCCGGGTGAGAGCCCCCGGCCCTTAGTGCAGGGGGCTGTGAGTTAGATTCCTTGCAGCCACCCACACATGCTCAGTGCATTGTGCATGGGGCCCCCAGCTCTTCGAGAGAGTGAGGAGCCACGCGTGAGAGCCCCACAGCTAAGCGCGCCTGGAGCAGCTGCTCTGCTGAGCTCAGGGCGCCAGCAGCCGGTCGCCAGCTCCTGTTCCCCATCATGTCGTGCTTTCCGGAGCTGAAAGGGTTTTTGTTGCTTGGCCGGTACACTCCGTGCTGCTCAGGGCTTCCTCCTGGCTCTGCACTCAGGGGACCCCGTGGGATGCTGGAAATCGAACCTTGGCTGGTCACGAGAGAGTCCTGCTGTGCTGTCTCTCCAGCTGCTGAGCTTTAAGAGTTACAGCACCCCAGTCCTTTAGCCGGACCTCACCCACACCCCCATTCTTCTTCTTTTATTTATTTTTTGTGTTTGGGGTGTCCGCACCTGATGGCCCTTGGGAGCCATGCAGTGCCATGGATCGAGCCTGGAGCTCCTGCATGCGAAACATGTCCTAATTTTGCTGCATCACCTCCTGGGCTCTCGTACCCATTCTTATTTGGGGGTTGCTATACTTGGTGGTGCTCAGGAACTACTCCCGGCTCTGTGCGTAGGGGTCACTCCCGGTAGTGCTCCAGGCACCATGCAGTACTGGGGATCAAATCTGATGTCCGTGTGTGAAACATGCGGTGCATTCATAGCCCATTGAACTACCTCCCTGCCGCCCTCCTCTCCCCTCTCTCGTCACCATCCTTGTATCTCTTTTTTTTTTTTTTTTTACTTTTGGGATCACACTCAGCGATGCTCAGGGGTTACTCCTGACTCTGCACTCAGGAGTTACTCCTGGCAGTGTTTGGGAGACCCTATAGGATGCCGGGGAATCGAACCCGGGTCTGCTATGTGCAAGGCAAACGCCCTCCCTGCTGTACTATCTCTCTGGCCCTCCTTCTTTATTTTGCATCTTGACTATGAAATCCCGGTCCTCCCAGCCTGGCCTTTAAACTGTGTGGCTACTGTAGGTAAAAAACCCACAAATGTTCTGAGAGCCCGGCTCAGGGTCCAACCATCTGCCTTGGAGGTGGGGGGTCTGAGGGCTGGGTCCCTGGCACCTCGCACAATGCTGAGTATCCTACAATGGCAGTGCCTCGGGGATCCCCAGGGTCACAGGTCAGTACCAGACACTGCTAGCCGGTGGTGTGCGACTTCCGGCGTCGCAGCCACCAGCGCCGCCAGCACCACAAAGCGGGGGGAAGGGACGGAGAAAAACTGGTTCCGCAGAGACTGCCTGGCTGACTTGGGTGTCAGGAACGCCGGATGAGGTGCTCTGCTCCTGTTTACATCCTTGCCGAGCCGTGTATTTTCTCTGCAGCGGTCAGGATTTCCTCAGGAAGCTTTCCTGGGGTAGGGCGGGTCAGGGCGGACCAGGATGTGGTGACACATAGATACCCCCTCCACCCCCACCCCGGGCCCCCCCCCTTCGGGCAGCACTCTGAGATGCTGATGAGAGCCAGGCTCCCTCAGCCCCCTGGAGGTGGGGAGCTAGTGGGAGAGACCTGTGACTCTGCTGGCACGGAAGTACCCCCCTCGGGTTCCTAAAGTGATGGTGACACCCTGGCAGGGCCAAGCCTTGCCCACATGGCCACAGCTGTGCGTGCACCCGGGCTGCCGTCATCGGCAGGGCCCGGAGGGAGAGGATGAGGGTCTGACTCATCCAGGGGGCCAGGCACTCAGCTGGTGGTGGGTTAAGGGATCTCTTTCATTTTATTAAATTTGGGGGGGGGTGCACGGAGGTGGTGCTCAGGGCTTACTCCTGTGGCTCCATGCTCAGGAAAACCACCTGGTGCTTCTGGGACCATACTCAGTGCAGGGATTGAGCTGGGGTGCGCACCAGGCGAAGGCAAGTGCTCTACCCACTATGCTATCTCTCTGGCCCCTCTTTTTTTTTTTTTTAAATGTTTGAACACTTACAGGAGGGGTACTTTTTTTGAAGGCCTCTGCTGTGGCTCATTAGCAGTGACATTGGCTGAGGTTTGCTGTCTGCTCTGGAGGCAAAGGCCAGTCTTAAAGAGACAGGCATGGATTGGGGGTTTGTGTGTGTGGAGGATCAAGCCCAGCGCCTCCCACTGGCTAGGCTGTTCTGCTGAGCCACCTTCCCCAGGCCTGGCTGTATCCTGTGCTGGGTCTTGTCCAAGTGGCAGTGCCACATATGTCCCCTCCCGGACTGTCTGTGTCCTCCTGGTTTTGTAGAGTTAGTGAAACGGTCTATCGGATTCATTTATTTAATTTTTCTATTTATTTGGTTTTTGAGCGACACTCCATGCTGCTCAGGACTTACTCCCAACTTTGTGTTCAGGGTTCACTCGTGGCAGGGTTCAGGGGACCTTACGGGTACCCTGAACTGGGTTTGGCTGCATGCAATGCAAGTGCCTTAATCCTTATGCTATCTCTCCAGCCCCGTCCCCAAACAGTTTATTTTCAATGAAAGAGTAAACAAGAACAATTGATGGGTACTCTAGTTCTCCAGATGAAGTTCTTAGTTTCTTCCCTAACTCTCATCCCTTCAATGTCCTGAGTATATATGCATGTCTGAGCTTGGAGCAAGGGGAAAGGGCATCTGGGCAGCTGTGTTACTCATTGGCTCTCTTGGTTTCTATACATTGTCTCACTTGTATAATGTCTTCTTTGAAGCTTTCTTCCTGACACAGGTGAATTCATTAAGATACAGTAACATTTTTGAAGCCAAGCTATTCAGGATCCGTCACAGCATTCCATTACTTTGTAAGGCACAATGGCCTTATATATATAAATCCAAAAAAAAAGTTTTCTTTTTTGAATGAGGGGTGCATTTGGGTCACAGTGGTGATGCGCTGGAACCAAGCAGTGCTATGGAATTGGACCAGTGATGGCCTCTTGCAAGGCAGCTGCTGTGTGTAAAGTCTTAGCTCCTGCACTATCTTTCCAACTCCACTCTTCTCTAGTCTTTTTTTTTTTTTTTGGTTTTTGGGTCACATCCGGCAATGGACAGGGGTTACTCTTGGCTCATGCACTCAGGAATTACTCCTGGTGGTGCTCAGGGGACCATATGGGATGCTGGGATTTGAACTCGGGTCGGCCGTATGCAAGGCAAACGCCCTACCCACTGTGCTATTGCTCCAGCCCCCTTCTCTAGTCTTTTAACAGCGGTGTCTTAGTTTTCTCTGATTGAAACCTATCAAGGGTTTCCAAATGTGTTTGATCTACTTCCTCCTTGTCAGAATAAAAGTTTGTCAGCTTCCCCACATCTCACTTCTCTGTACCTCAGGTTACAGCTTTGCCCTCCTGTCCCCCACCCCAATACTCCCAGCCATATTGCCTGTTTGAGGAAAGACTGCATTCAATTGCCTTAGTGCTTTGGACTAACTTAGGATCTCCAAAATTATGCTCCTCGTTGGAGGCATAGTACAGGACACTTCCTTTGCATGTGGCAGACCCAGGTTCAAATCCCTCGCACTGCTTGTGGCCTGACCAGCATGGCCATAGATCACTCGAGAGCGGAGCTAGAGGCAGTCTCTTGACCACTGCAGGGTGTGGCACAAAAAACCAAAATACCCCCTCCCCCCAAACTCTAACAGCCCCAAAGTATACTCCAACCCAGCGGGGTATTGGCAGATGAGAATTAAAGCTTGGGTTTATATAACAAATGAAGATTTTTCCGCCCCCGCTCCTTGTTTGCTTTTCCTTGCTTCTCTCCTGGGATATTCCCACCAGAGTACCAAATGCCGGCAACTGTAGGTTTTTTTTTGTTTTTGTTTTTGGGTCATACCAGCATTGCTCTGGACTTTCTCCTGGCTGAGGAATTAATGACTCCTGGCAGTGCTCGGGGGACCATATGGGATGCCGGGGGTTGAACTCAAGTTGGCCATGTGCAAGGAAAATGCCCTTCCTGCTCCAGCCCACAGCTGTAGTTTTTAGGAACATTGGATTCTTCTTTCCCCATATTTGACTTTTTCTTGATTTGGTTGCCAGAGGGTGATGAGAAGAGTTTAATATTCCTGCATTTGGGTTTAGGAAAACAGGAAGGGAGGTGGAAATTAATTGGGTGTTTAAAAAAAGAGACATTCTCCACATGACTTGTTTGGGAAATCAAGTGGGCTTTTCTGCAGTTGTGCCCGTGAGTCATGTCAGGCTCCCAGAACCACACATGTCTGTGGAGAGGTGGGTACAGGCCTAGATGCATCCAGGCCTAGAGCTAGGAGAGGCTGGGAGGGGGTCGGGGGGGCCCCGGGCAGGAGCCTCAGGAGTTTCCATCTCTCTTCCGTCACACCATGGTGGGGTGGTGAAATCCTGCAGTTTGGAGGTCTGTGATCTCTGGGGTATTTTTTGTTATTTTATTTTATTTTTTTTGCAAATCCTGCTTCCTGGCATTTCTGGCTTCTCTCGCTTTTACATGCTAACCAGCAGTCCTTCTATCGGGATTCTCATGGACAGAACCAGTTCTCTGCACATGTAAGACAAAAGTTATTGGTCACTGGGGCCAGAACGATAGTACAGCAGGTGGGGTGTTTGCCTAGTACTTGGCCGGCCTGGATTCAAACCCTGGCACCCCAGATGGTCCCTCGAGCCCTGCCCGGAGTGATCTCTGAGTTCAGAGCAAGGAGTAATAAGCCCTGAGCACCACCAGCTGTGCCCCTCCCCCACCCAAACAAAAACAAAACCCAGAATTTCTGGCGCTTGCCTTGCATGTGGCTAGCTCTGGTTGGATCATCTCCTGCATCAGATATGGGCCCTTCAAAAGTGACCCCTGAGTGCAGAACCAGAATACCCTGAGCACTTCTGGGTGTGGTGCCCAAACAATTCCCTACCCCCCCAAAAAAATTACTGGGCATTTTCAGCGTAGATCACAAAGGGCCAGGATAATCTACAGAGTGTCTGGAAATAGTCCTCACCCGCTTTTACAGAATGCGAGTCTGCAGAGACATCTGTGGAGATGATGTGAAATTGTTTAGATCTCAGTCTCTCAGGGGCTGGAGCAATAGTACAGGGGGTAGGGCATTTACCTTGCACGCTGCCAACCTGGGTTCGATTCCCAGCATCCCATATAGTCCCCTGAGCACTGCTAGGAGTAAGTAATTCCTGCATGCAGAGCCAGGAGTAACCCCTGTGCATTCATTGCCGGGTGTGACCCAAAAAGAAAAAAAAAATCTGAGTCTCATCAGAAAGCACATCTTCCGGCCTTGAATGCAGAGACCCTGTCATGTAAAAACCTGTTTCCGCTGCCATGTTCTTTCACTTTCAAAGTTGGAGACTATATAAACTGTCAGGCCAGTTCTTTGAAAGGTTTGTCTGTGTAGTGAAATTATTTTCCTTTGGTAGTGGCTGTTTTGCAATATTATGCTTATTGCGTTTGACTTTCTCACACTTATAAAACTAATAAACTACATAAACATAAAAGTGTTAAGTGTTAGAGCTGACACCTCTCAGGAGTTTGTTTTTAATGAGCTCGTGTAATTAACACCTTGAGATAAATATATTCCATTTGTTTCTTTTGAAACTGCACAAGAAAACAGGATGATACACATACAAAAGGCTCTGGCAGAGTTAATACTGGCTTTTTAAATTATGCTGAAGTCATGGGTGTGCTAGGAGTAAAAACTTCCCAGTTACTTTAAAGTTTTAAGACCCAAAGGAGTCAATAGGTTACTTAGAGAAAAAGAAAGCATAAAGCAACACATAAATTGTTAATATTCATATCCCCAAGGCTGGGAGCTTCCTGCTGGCTTGCTGCTTTTACATTGAAATTCTGTTTTATCCATTCATTCAGCAAATTTAAATTGAGAGTGTTGGATCCGTTTTTTCTAAGCACTGAATGCTATCCTAAGAAAAGTCTCTGCTCCTGTGGAACTTTAGGGCTTAGTTTGTGGGGGCCAGGATATATCACTCAAAGTTATCAGGAACAAATGCTGTCAGGAACCCTGGGTTGTCCCTCATCACCAGTCCTCGGGTGTAGGGTGCCCCCCACCCCTACACCCGACCCCTAAACAAACTCTGAAGGATACTTACAAAACGGAGTAATATGCAAGCTGCTAAAATGATGAAGAGTAGTAAGAAGAAAGGCAAGGCAGAAAATGGATTAGAGATAGTGTGCAGACTGAGCTGCTTAGATAGTCAAGGCTGGTGCTAGAGTAGCACTGTAGCACTGTTGTCCCATTGCTCATCGATTTGCTCAAGCGGGCACCAGTAATGTCTCCATTGTGAGACTTGTTACGGAGGGTTTTTTTTTGGTTTTGCTTTTTTGGGTTACTCCAGGCTCTATACTCAGGAATTACTCTTGGTGATGCTTGGGGGACCATCCGGGATGCTGGGAGTTGGATACAGGTCAGCCGCATGCAAGTTCAGACGCCCTCCCCGCAGTTCTGTCGTTCCGGCCCGGGGGTGTATTTTTGGGGTTGGAGGAGTGCCTCCCAGAGTGTTCAGGGGTACTCAGGCCATTCCTGTTGATTCTCGTGGAGCTGATGGCTCAGATCTCCATTGGCGAGGGCTAGGTGCCACCAGGGCCAGTCCTGGTGCTGGGGGTTGTGTCTAGGGCTTGGCTCATGCCAGTTAGGAACACATAGACCTACCCCCCATCTTTCTTTTTTCCTTCTTCTTGGGTCCCACCCAGCAATGCTCAGGGTTTGCTCTGGCTCTGCACTCAGGAATTACTCCTGACAGTGCTTGGGGGATCAGATGGGATGCTGAGGATCGAACCTGGGTCAGCTGCATGCAAGGCCCTACCCACCCTACCTGCTGTACTATCACTCCAGCCCCACATGTAGACCTTAGAGCTCTCCCTGAGCTATCGGATGCTCAGATGGAATTAACTCCTTGGTGGGCAGGGGATAGGAATTGAACCGACACCTCATGACTATGAGGCAGCCCGTCTACCACTGAACCACAAATTAATGAGGGTGTTTGGGAAACCTGGAGGTGATGACAGGCACTGGGGAAGAGCAGATAGGCTGCGCTGAGGAACAGGCCCTGAGGCCTGAGCAATGCTGATGGGTTCAGTCTTCAAGAAATGACGAGATTGGTGCCAGTGGGGTCGAGGGCATTGAATCAGCGTGAGGCCCCGAATGGGTCTGGGCAGAGAGGGGAGGTGTTCCTGAGGCCGCTCAGGTGTGGAAAGAGTTGGAGGGTTGGGGCATCTTGCCCTGTAGGAGAGGAAGCCCCAGGGACACGGGTTCTTGGGTTCCAGCAGCTCAGAGGGTCACTGTCATCCTGTTGTTCATCGATTTGCTCAAGTGGGCATCAGTAATGTCTCCATTGTGAGACTTGTTGTTTCTGTTTTATACTCCCTGGGTAGCTTGCCAGGCTCTGCTGTGCAGGCGGGATACTCTTGGTAGCTTGCCAGGCTCTCCAAGAGGGATGGAGGAATCGAACCCGGGTAGGCTGCGTGCAAGACAAACACCCTTGCTGAGTTCAGAGGGTACACAGGCTGAAAGGAGGTGGCTCTGCAAACTAGAAGTACTGAGCAGCTCTGCTTCGTGAGTGGAAAGCTCATCCTGCCTCTCAGTATTTCTTCTTTCTCTCTCTCTCTCTCTCTCGCTCTCTCTCTCTCTCTCTCTCTCTCTCTCTCTCTCTCTCTCTCTCTCACACACACACACACACACACACACACACACACACACACCAGTGATTGTGGAAGACATTCGATGGCACAATGAAATTTCTTTGTAGACTTTTTCTCCCACCACGTGGTCAACAATAAAATTGAAAATATTTGGCCTTTCCACATCACAGAGGAAAAAGTGAAATTGCCCTTCTTTATAGGGCAATTGAGAAGCATAAAAAAGTTTGGACAGGTGTTAGGCACAGTTTAAAGAGGGTCATTTCCCTTCATAAAATTGTCTCATTGTAAATCCCGAAGCGCAGAAGCATGGACGAGGAGACTGTGTCCGAACAGACGTGGACCTGGGAAAAACTTTCCAGAGGCTCAGGATGTGCCTGATGAACAGATGAAAACTTTACTTCTCCAGTGACATGAGCGGGTCGTTCTTTCCTAAGAGTGTACATTTGATACTCGAGTTTGGGATGTTAGGAAGAAGCTTGTGATGGGTAGTGAATTTCCAGCATGTGAGAAAATTTAAGCAAATGGCTCTTGGACTGGAGATAGAGTATACCACAACCCCCGCTCAAATTCCAGGCACCATCAGGGGTCACTCATAACTCCTGAGCACCACTGAGTGTGGCCCCCAAACCAGCACCACACCAAACAAATGAAAAGTCAACCTTTGGGGATCAGAGAGATAATACAGGGGCTAAACAAGGCATCTACCTTGTATTCGGTTGATCCTGGTTCAATTCCCGGCACTGCATGGACATTGAGCATCGCCAGTTACAGCCTTGGAAGCCCCATGCACCTCAACACCCCCGCATCACAGACCCCTGCATTGAAGTGCTGGCTTGGTTGGCCGAGTAGGGGCCCCCAAACTACCAGAACAGCTCGGTAGACCTCCACTCTGCCTTCCACTACCCCCATTGCGTTCTTTTTATTTTGTAATAATAGACTTGGTAGAATGGGTTTATTGCAGCTGTTTCCTTGCTGTCCTCTTGCTCATCAGGGTCAGGTGACCCTGTGTCAAATGAGCGCCCACCCTTGTTTCCAAGCTGTTTTTCGTCTACAGTCGGAATGGGGTCGTGTGCTTCAGAAAGTTTTGGAGAATGCATTCATATTCTTGGCAAACAGAGAGGCCTTTTGTGATAAAAATGGAGATCTGGAGAAGAAACGATGTAGTGAGGAAAGAACTGTGCACCCCCCAAAGAAACAGACTTGAAAGTCTGGCCATCCTGACCCGTGTACTGTTTTCAAGGCGCGTCCGTGGCTAAGCGTCCACGCTAGTGAAATGGATGACAGAACAGCAAGAAGTGGTTTTGGTGAGGGGCTTGGGGGTGGCACACCTGGAGCTCAGATTTCTCTCCTGGCTCTGTGCTCAGGGGTTCTACCTGGTGGTGCTTATAGGGGACCACAGGGGACACTGGGAATCAAACCCAGGTCAGCTGCCTTCAAGGCAAATATTCTAATCATTAGCCACTTAGTTGCTTTTCCTGTTGAAAGAGGCTAGGCTGACTCCTCAGAAATTACAGGCCCTTCTTCCTGAAGCATTTCCCCACCCTCTGCCTCAGTTCTTTTTTTTTTTCTCTCCCTCCCTCTTTCCCTCCATCTCTCCCTCCCTCTTTCTCTCTGCATGTGTCCTTCCTTCCTTCCTTCCTTCCTTCCTTCCTTCCTTCCTTCCTTCCTTCCTTCCTTCCTTCCTTCCTTCCTTCCTTCCTTCCTTCCTTCCTTCTTTCCTCCTTCCTCCCTTTCTCCCTTTCTCCCTTTCTCCCTTCCTTCCTTCCCTCCCTCCCTCCCTCCCTTCCTCCCTCCCTCCCTCCCTCCCTCCCTCCCTCCCTCCCTTCCTTCCTTCCTTCCTTCCTTCCTTCCTTCCTTCCTTCCTTCCTTCCTTCCTTCCTTCCTTCCTTCCTTCCTCCCTTCCTTCCTCCCTCCCTCCCTTCCTCCCTTCCTTCCTTCTTAGCATTTTGGGCCAGACCTGGTGGTGCTGAGTTTGCTCCTGGCTCTGTGCTTAGGAATCACTTGGTGGGCTCAGTAGACCATGTGGGGTGTCGGGGATTAAACCCAGGTTGGCCATGCGTGCAAGGCAAGTGCCCTCCCCACTCTCCTATTGCTCTAGCCCCATTGTTTCTGATGAGAGACAGTGTGCGTGAAGATCGCAGTGTCTAATTGCAGCACTGAAAGACTGTGGGGACTGTGACTGTAAGAGCTCACCATTGTGGAGAAAACTGCTGCCCAGTGGAGCCTATGGCATTGCGTAGTTACCCAGTGATTCTTATGGAATCTTCAGGAAGGGGAGAAATCAGTTCCAGTGACTTCCATTCATTCACTTATGTATTCACTCTTCCATCCATTCATTTTTGCTCTGTTCCACTCACTGTGATGACATTAGACGCTGAGGTTTTCAAAGTGGAGGACCCAGTGCCAGATCCACCCCTGGGTCTCTAAGGTCTCCTCTGACAAAGACCAATCAAATAAGCAATTGAGTCACTTTGGGAAAAAAATCTCAAAATGGAAACAAAATTGGTATAAAAGTAGAGGTTACTCCTGGCTTTGCACTCAGGAATTACTCCTGGCCATGCTTGGGGGACCATATGAGAGGCCGGGGATCGAACCCGGGTCGGCCACGTACAAGGCCAACGCCCTACCCGCTGTGCTATTGCTCCGGCCCCAAAATTGGTATAAAAGTAGATCAGTGGCTTTTTTTTTCTATTTTGCTTTTGTTTTGGGGGCACACCTGGTGGTGGTGCTAAGGACCTACTCCTGGCTCTGTGCTCTGGGGTCTTATACATGGGGGACCTTATACAGTGCCAGGGGTGGAACCAGAATTGATTGTGTGCAAGGCAAGCACCCTACCCAAGGGTTTACTCTTGGCTCTGTGCTCAGGAATCACTCTGTGGGCTCAGGGGACCATGTGGGGTGCCAGGGATTGAACCCAGGTTGGCCGCCACTGTGTTAGCGATTCTCGTAATTCCAGCTCTGCAGTTGCCAGTTGTAGTCAATCTGGCTTCCTTGGCACCTGCACCCCCCCGCTCCCCGTACTCCCACGTGCCCGGGAGGCAGATTGCAGACATCTGGTCATCCCCTTGGAATGGGGAATGTGAGGTCGGTGGATGCGGGGCAGGTCATGTGCATAGTCCTTTGAGGGCAGGCTGTTGTGGTCGGGGCAGGGGCCACGGGGTGAAGGGAGGGTAGTGCAGGCAGAAGGAAAGGGGGGCGTGGGGGAGAGATGAGGTAGTGCTGCCGCGAGCAGTTTGATGTGCCCTAAACAGGCGCGGGTCTGGGGAGGAGGAGCCGCGCCGAAAGGCGGCCCCAGTTCCCATGAAAAGGCTCTTGTATAGGAGGCAACAGACCGACTTTGTCAAGTTTTCACTGAACGACATTGACAGTTTTCAAGGTTTACATTTTGCAAGTTACAGTGGTCATGGGTTATGGAGCAAATTGTAAATGAGAGGACATGGGCCGGGGGGTAAGTGAGAGGACTATAAGCAGGCTTTGCCAGGGATGGGACACACGGGCAGGTGGAGAGTGGGGAGCTACTGGGGACTTGGGGGAAGAGATGTCATAGTAGGACATGTCCTATTAACCGTATCAGACTTCATGAGTTCTGATCTTGGGGGGGTAGTTGAGAGGCTCCAGAGAGTTGGGCATGGGTGAATGGGGTTGCTGCTCATCTCCGCAATACTGAAATCAGGAGCAAAACTTATGGGGGATGAAGAGCTCAGGCCTAATATGGGAGGAGAGTGATGAGTGGCATTCATACCTTCCAGAGATTGATCCGTGACTCAATTTATAGCCACGTGAATTGTATTATCAGGCCCGTCCTTCCTCCCTTCCTTCCTTCCTCCCTTCCTTCCTTCCTTCCTTCCTTCCTTCCTTCCTTCCTTCCTTCCTTCCTTCCTTCCTTCCTTCCTTCCTTCCTTCCTTCCTTCCTTCCTTCCTTCCTTCCTTAAGTTCCATGACCAGGGGTCATACCCAGGCTTCCTGCTTGGAATGCTTGTTGTGTTCCAGTCCTTTGAACCATCTTCTCAGCCCCTATAGTCCTTTCACAAAAAATACTAAATTTTTGGCAGAATCAACCAGAAGACTTGAGTCAACTCATTGATAATGCTGTTGGTTTTGATCGCGCAGATCCTTCGAAGTCCCACTCCAGTCTAACTTGTCTTCAGAACTGGTCTGAGGTCACGACTCTGAGCATTCTCAGCTCTTCCGCCTCTCTCCCTGAGCTGTTGATACACTGCACACCTAAATATCATACAAGGTTCAACAGCCTAGCAAGAAATTTCAACATTGTTCTGAGGGTAATATGTTCATTTCCAAAAGGCAAAGAGTATCACTGAGCACATAATTTCCCCAACCAACTCCCGAATGGCCAAATGCTCCCCTCACCCCCTTGCTTCTGTGTCAAAGGCAGCCAGAGAAAAGTATCGAGTGTGATTCATGCTCATCTCGGGCTGTGGCTCTTGGCCTGGAACTGTGACTGCCTTCCCACCCAACTAGCGTGCTCTGCTGTTCTTTCCAAATCTGTGACTCTATTAAGCTCAGGGCAGTTTAGAAATGAGAAATGAGTTCAGTCTACATTTGCCATCTGCTAAATCCACACGTCCACGTTGGGTGTGAATCCATACTTGAACTTTGCAGAGCAAACTGTCAGCGTTCCAGTCTTTCCCTTGCAGTTTTGAGTTGTGAGGGTTCCTGTGAAAGGTCCCTTTGAGATCCTATTAGCCTGGCCCAACACACTGGATCTTTCAGAGACTTTCATGGCAAGAAGGCCTTGAATGAAGCATAATTTGGTTCCATCCTTCCACAGGTTTCCCTGATGTCACCGCATAACTATATTAAAAATAAAGACCTTGTTTCTCTAATTTAAATTTTATTTCATTAATGTGTTATTTGGGACCAGACCCGGTGATACTCAGGAATTATTCCGGGCTCTTTGCTCAGGAATGATCCCTGGTAGTTCAGAACCATATGCAGTGCCAGAATTGGAACCAGGATTGGTCACTGCAAGGCAGAGCCCTCACCTTCTGTACTATCTTATCTCTCCCTCCCCATGCTATGCTTCTCTGCTTAGTAATAATAAACAGTGCTGTTTCTTGGTATCATATTGTAGACCTGGTACCTATTACAGCACCTGGGAAGTCATAGATGTTCAATAAGTACTATTTGAATTACTAAAGTGTCCCGTTAAGTCTTGATGATTGAAGAGGAAACGTACTGCCTTGATCATTTTTTTTCCTCGTACTTGACATGATGGGACAGACGGTGGAACATATGTGTGCCCCTGAGGGAGCAGAGGAGGCCCCTTTCCATCCCGTCTTACTGTAGCTCCTCCTCTCCAGGGCCAGGAAACTGGGGTTTCCTGTTCAGACCAAGCTTTTCAAATTCCTTCCTTACAGATAATTACGGAGTACTAGTTGGTGCACAAAAGTGTTTGCAAGTAACAGTTTTTATTATTAAAAA
Source organism: Sorex araneus (assembly GCF_027595985.1). Classification (NCBI taxonomy): domain Eukaryota; kingdom Metazoa; phylum Chordata; class Mammalia; order Eulipotyphla; family Soricidae; genus Sorex; species Sorex araneus. Next base: position 175,097,581 of record NC_073305.1, read on the forward strand.
TTGCAAGCTGTTTCCATGCTAACTGGGATGCCTTGGGCCTGAGGGTAGAAGATGAGAGGTAGAAAAAAAATCTTCCAAACACAGAAGCCATCCCCCCAAGACTGTACTGAGCAGGAGAAGAAAAAGATGGAGAGGGAGAGGGGGACAGGGAGAGAGGGAGGGAGGGAAGAGATGGGGGGGACAGGTAGAGAGGGGGAGAGGGAGAGGGAGAGGGAGAGAGGGGGGAGAGGGAGAGAGAGAGAGAGGACAGGTAGAGCAGGGAGAGGGAGAGAGAGAGAGGGAGGGAGAGAGAGGGGGGACAGGAAGAGAGGGGGAGAGGGAGAGGGAGAGAGGGGGAGAGGGAGAGGGAGAGAGAGGGGACAGGTGGAGAGGGGGAGGGAAAAGGGAGAGGGAGAGAGAGAAAGAGAGAGAGAGGACAGGTAGAGAGGGGGAGAGGGAGAGGGGGAGAGAGAGGACAGGTAGAGAGGGGGAGAGAGAGAGGGGGAGAGAGAGAGGACAGGTAGAGCGGGGAGAGGGAGAGAGGGAGAGGGGGGGACAGGTAGAGAGGGGGAGAGGGAGAGAGAGAGAGAAAGAGAGAGGGGACAGGTAGAGAGGGTGAGAAAGAGAGGGAGAGAGATAGAGGACAGGTAGAGAGGGGGAGAGAGAGAGAGAGAGAGAGAGAGAGAGGCGAGTATGTAAACCTTAGGGAGCATCATCATTTGGGGGAGAGTTGTGAAGGGTGACCCACAGTCAGGGAACTCTATTTTAGACTTCTAGGGGTGGACTCTTGGGGTGCCGTCTGGAAGGAAAAATTCTGTGACTTTCCAACTTCTGGTCACAGATTTGCTGGAAGATCTCTTTGCCCAGTTGCACACATACCTAGCGGAAGCACATGCTGCTGAAACATTACCCTTTTTTTCATGGGCCTGAAGCCAACAGTTTCTATTCTGTCCTGTGCTTTGCTGTGCTGTGCCAGTTAAACAAATGCTGGTCTAAATATATCTTGGGATTCTTGGAGGGGGGGGGCGAGGGGTCAGCATTGACTCAGTTCGGAAGCCGGAAATGAGTCGGCGACAGCCATGTTTTGAAACCCAGAGCTTGGTGGCAGGCGGTGGGCCATGTGGCAGCTCCCCCGAAAGGGCAGGGCTCTGCCGGCTCCCCTTACTTGCAGCGTGGGGTACTCGCGAGCCCGCGGGAAGTCCAGGTCCTGCCAGTTCTTTGTTTTGGGGAAAACTGAGCCACGTGTGCGTGCAGGTTCATGGCCAAGTGCTCCAGGGCATGGAGGTCGGGGCTGCGAGAGACAGATACGCTTCCGGTGGTCTTCATGGCCTTGGTGGTCCTGTGGGCTCAGCCCCTCCATGCCCGGCTCCCTAGATTACTGCCCGCCTGGCCAGCCTGGAGTGATTTCTGGCCCCGTTCTAGACCAGGGGCCACGGTGTGTAGGGAGGTTTCACCCCTTCCTTAGCCACCCAGCACAGGCGGGCTTCTCTGTTTCCATCTGTTTCTGGGGTGGGGGCGGTTCCCTCCTTCTGGCTCTGTGCTCAGGGCATCGGCTGGGCTGGCCGCAGGGAGGGCAGGCACCTTAACCCCATGCTGTGCCTTTGGCCTGACCCTGTGTTCACTTGAAAGTCCCCAACAGAGAACTCCAGTATGGCAGTTTATCCATCTGGGAAGAGGAAACACCTTAAAGCATGGGTTTATATTTTCTCTTGATCGAGTGGGGTGGGGGAGTGGGGGACTTAGGCCACCCCTGATGGTGCTCAGGGCTCAGTCCTGTTCCCGACTGTGCTTGGGGAACCCATTGGGGGACCCATGTTGTGGTACCAGGGTTAGAACCAGGGGTGGCTGCATTCAAGGCGAGTGTCTTAATGTCTGTGCTGTCTCTCTGGTTCCAGTTACACTTGTTTATTCTTTAAAATCTCATTTAAAATTACCTTCTTTTTCTTCTGGTTTTTGGATCACATCCAGGATACTCATCTAATCCCTGAGCACTCTTGGCTCTGAGCTCAGGAATTACTCCTGGTGGTGATACTTGGGGGAGCATATGGGATGCTCAGGGATCAAACCCAAGTTGGCTACATGTAAGGCAAATGCCCTAACCAGTGTACTGCAGTTCTGGCCCCATTTAAATGTCCATTTGTGTGCATTTTTTTTCCTTTTCTCTTTCTTTGTTTTGTTCTTGTTTTTAGTTTTGGAGCTATACCTGGCGATGCTTAGGGGTTACTCCTGGCTCTGTGCTCAGGGATCACTCCTGGAGGTCCTCGGAGGCCCATATGGGAAGCCAGGGATTGAACCCGGGTTGGACATGTGCAAGGCAAACACCCTACCCATTATACTACTGCCGTGGCCCCTTTGTGTATATGTTTAAGAAGCGTATGTTTCTCTTTTTTCCTGTTTTTCGTGGGGGAGTTGTACTATACCAACAATGCTTGGTAGCTCCTCTAGTCTCTGTGCTCAGGGATCACTCCTGGCAATGCTCTAGGGACCACGTGTTGCTGGGGTTTAAAGCGGGTTGGCTGCGTGCACTTACTGGTAAGCGCCTACACCCTGTACTACCTTCCCGTCCCCGATGTCATGGCTGTTGGTGAATTATATCACAGAAAGAAACACAAACAGAAAACACAGCACAGTCCTGCAGGTTTTCAGACAGTCCTTACCTTCCAATTCCGAGGAAGCTAAGCTTATTGTCCAAATCTGTCTGTTCTCTAGGTATAATTTTGTTTCTGTTTTTTGGGGCCACACTCCGCTGTGTAGCCGGGCTGACTCCAGGGTCTGAGCTCAGGAATCATTCCCATCAGGACTTGGGGGACCCTGTGTGGTGCCGGGGATTGGAGTTATGTCGGCCGCATGCCCAGCAGACACCTTACCCACTGTGCTATCTCCCCAGCCCCTCCAGAGCAGGGTTTCTGTTAACTGGAGTCCGGGACGCACAGTAGTTGGGGCCCGGGCTCAAGATGACATTTGCCACGGCAAGAATTAGACATAGGCCCTGGGGAGTTCTGGGTGTTTCTGGAGAGGCGGGGGTGAGATGTGAAATCAGCCTGCCAGCCACCTGCCTCGTGGGTGTGCCCCAGAAGCCCTCCCTCACATCAGCATGACCTAATCAGTCCCTGGAGTGTGTGTTTCTGGTTTTTATGTGCAAAAGTGTTTCCCTGAGACACTGAATTCCACTCAGACATCTGCAGAAATGCTGTGAGTGAGGCTGTGCCTGAGATCACTGAGACCATGTGCATGGGTGGTGGGAAGGGCTGGTAAGCTGGTGTGAATGGACACAGTCCACAGTCAGTGAGGCTGAACATGGCAACCAGAATTAAGACCGCAGGTAGGGCATTTGCCTTGCATGCGGCCGACCCGAGTTCGATTCCTCTGTCCCTCTCAGAGAGCCCGGCAAGCTACCGAGAGTATCCCGCCTGCACGGCAGAGCCTGGCAAGCTACCCGTGGTGTATTCGATATGCCAAAAACAGTAACAATAAGTGTCACAATGGAGACATTACTGGTGCTCGCTCGAGCAAATCGATGAACAATGGGATGACAGTGCTACAGCGCTTAAAAAATTGAATCGCTGTGAGATACGCAGTTACAAAGTTGTACATGATTGTTTCAGTCAATGTTCCCCTCCCTCCGCTTTTGTGACCCTCTTCCTCCACGGGCCAGTCCTCCTGGCCCTCATTTTTATTGTCTTTGGGTAATATCTTGTACTATATATTTTTATATCCTGCAATTGTGTGAGACATTCTATGTCTATCCTTTTCCCTCTGACTCATTTCACTCAGCGTGATACTTACTCTCCATCCACATAGAAGCAAATTTCATGCTAAAGTCTTTTCTGATGGTAGCAGTTTCACCTGGAAGGTTGCAGAAAGTGTTTATAACCTCAGAATCTTTACACAACTATTGTAGAATGAAAAGACATCATAATGTCACTCAAGAAATTAACCTGGGGCTGGAGCAATAGCACAGCGGGTAGGGCGTTTGCCTTGCACGCGGCCAACCCAGCATCCCACATGGTTCCCCGAGCACCTCCAGGAGTAATTTCTGAGTTCAGAGTACCAGGAGTAACTGCTGAGCATCTCTGGGTGTGGCCCAAAAAGCAAAAAAATAAAAAATAAAAAAATTAACCTGCCTTCACTGTGTGTTGCAGTGATTTTTTTGAAGTGGATTCAGCCTATGGGGGCCCTGTGTGTATATTCCATCCCACTCCTAAAACATCAGGGACTAATGGAAATGGGAACTTTTAAAGCCTATGTAAATAGCCTATGATTTATAGCACATAAAACATTTCATATATGTGCTTATTGTTAGGGACGGAAAAGGCAAAGGTGCCCCATAAGGGAGTGGGGAATCTGTTCTTCCTTCCCTTCAACTTTGGGCATTCAGAACAGCACACTGAGTTTTCCCTTGGGGCTGTCTTTATAGTGACATAAAATAGCAGGACCACATGCTCATTTGCATTCATTTGCATGCAATCTGCATAGAACTCTAGGATAGCATTGTGTCTCCTGGTGTTTCCAGACAAGTATTTTTTACCCTCCTTTTTCTTCCTCTCCCTTTAAGCCCCTGAAGATATTCTATAACATGAGATGACATCTGGGGGAAGAGGAGAGTAAAAGTAACAAAAGTGATGGTACAAATGCCTTCTGTTTTCATAGCACTTCCAGCTTTCACATTTTCCATAGACAAAGGTACAGTGGGATGAATAGCAGAAATCCTGTTACACCAGTGGTCGAGACAACACAAACCGTTTCTTATTCTGTCCTTCATTGCATCAGCTGTCTACCTGATCGGAAGTGCAGGGTCCCTTATCTCTGTATTTTTTATGCTGTCTGAGTAAAAGCTGGGTACTTGGTCTGAATGCATTCTATGGCTTCCGGGGAAGATCTCACATTTTCCCAGGAAGGAATGGGGCTGCAGGTTGAAGCATCAAGTGATAGGGTGATATGGATAGATGCTCAGACATGCTTCTATAACCGGGAAAGGAAAGTGAACTTGAATTTGCATGTATTTCTTCTTCTTTTTTTTTTTTTTATATGACAGGGATTGGGAAAGTTCTCGTGAAAAGATTGGGCATGACACAAGCTTGCGCAATTGACTTCAAAAGATTCTTTTGAGGAAATAGTTCTTAAACTTGCATTCATTGGTTAAGCATAATGTATGAGAACTGCAGAAGGAAGAGAAGAAACGAAACCAATTAGGCAAGCAATAAACTCTAGGGTTGGAGAAATGTATGACATGTTAAAAAGAATCAGTTTCAGTATTTAATTTATTATGGCAAGACATCAGTTTCAGTATTTCATTAATTATTTTAAGTGTGTGTGTGTGTGTGTGTGTGTGTGTGTGTGTGTGTGTGGTGCCAGGGATCAAACCTGGGTTCTCCACTTGCAAGACATTGCTTTTTTGGGCCTCAGGATCAGTATTTTATCTTTTTGGTTTTTTGGGCCACACCCAGCAATGCTCAGGGCATACTCTTGGCTGTGTGCTTAGAAAGTACAGCTGGCAATATGGTCCAGGGGGACCTTGTGGAACAACAGGAATCAAACCCCACTCAGCCCTGTGTAAAGCAAGCACCCTACCTGTTGTACCATCTCTCCAGCACCTCTGTCAGAATTTTAATAATAATATTTATTATGACAACGGTTGACATGGTTTCAGGTCATACCCTGGGTAGAAGTTTACTTTGCCTCATCAGTGGGCCATTACCTTGTGCATTGTTGAGTCAAGATATAAGCTGCTCATTTCAGAAGGAAAATATGCTAACTAGGTGTGGTATTGTTGAAATATCAGCTCTGTATTATTTTAATTTCCCACACACTCGTGTTGCAAATGCTTCTTGTAGAAATTAAATATTTTCACTGCATAGGGCTGTACTATCTCAAGTAAAAAGAATGAGTCAGATAGGGGCTAGGGAGAAAGCTTAACGGGCTGGAACTCATGCATTGAATACTGGAGGTACTGTGCCCCCCCTCCCCATACACACACACACACACACACACACACACAATCTCATGGTTCCCTGGGCACTACTGGGTGTGGCCCAAACAGCAAGGCAAAAACAAAAGGAGCAAATTGGATAGAAATGATGCAGAGTCTTCTAGATAGTTCTAGAGAGTGCACGGATTTTGAGTAGATGAGGAAAATCATTCTGTGGTTCATTGAGTCCATTTGCTTGGGAAGAAAAGGAATTCTTTCTCTGGGGATGGCAGACAAAACCTATGTTGTCCTCTTTATTTATTTTGGATTATACCAGGCAAGACACAGGGGCTACTCCTGTCTCTGTGTTCAGGGGAGGCAAAAGATGGTGGGTTTGTGTGTGTGTGTGTGTGTGTGTGTGTGTGTGTGTGTGTGTTTGTGTGTGTGAGGCATGTGGTGTGCTGAGAATCAAACCTGATAGCCTGCAAAGCATGCTCTCCAGCTCGTTGGGCTGCCTGATAGCCTGTAAAGCATGCTCTCCAGCCCGTTGGGCTGCCTCTCTGGTTCAAGATCTTTCTTTGGAGGGGGGAGGTGGGATGTGTACGGGGTTTAGGGGTTTAGCTGATGCTCAGCGGTGCTCTCAGGCTATTCCTGGCTCTGTGCTCAGGAATGATCCCTGGTAGTGCTCAGAGGACCACATACAGTATCAGGGATGAAATGCGTCAGCTGCATGCCTTGCAAGCATCTCCCTTTTTAAAAAATGAATTTGTTTTGGTTTATCCCTGGCTCTGCACTCATGGTTCCCTCCTGATGGGCTCAGGAGTCATATGGAGTGTGGAGCAGGGGGTATGTAGAGGGGGGCAGGCAGTAGCTGTACCTGGGTCAGCTGCATGCAAGGCAAGCCCCCTGCCATTTGTACTATCCCTCCAGTCCCTCATTTTCCTTTCTGTACTATCTGGCCCCTTCAAGACCTACTTTTAAAAGAAAGAGCCTTTTTTGTTGTGGCTCTGGGGCCACACCCAGTGATGCTCAGGGGACCAGAAGTGATGCTGGGGGTGGAGCCCCGCTCAAACCCTGCTTCCCCGGCACTGTCTCTCAGGCCAGCAGGCACATGCATTTCTCCCTGTGCCTCTCCTGGCATTTAAATCATCCAGACTGATGAAAGTGGCAGTAATGGGGACTTAGTGCACATCTGGAAAGTGACGTGGGAAAATTTATGGGCAGCTGTGCCACGCTGCCCATAAATAGTAGGAGTGACTCTCGCTGCCTGTTGCTGGGCGTGAAAAGTTGCTGTTTTGGGCCTGAACTGACTTGAACAGCTGCCTTCTGCCTCCCATGCCAGAGGTATTCATTCCCGACCCCCCAATCACCGGGGAGTCCTGAGTCCCTGGGCAGGAGGAATACTCAGAGAACACTTTTGCTCTGGTAGAAAAAGTTTTGATGCCAAATTTGGAAACGAGAACTGAAGAATCCTTATGCTGGGGATATGTGAGAGAGAAGAGACAAAGGAAAATGTAATTTGAACAAGGCTATGTATGTCTCGTATTATTTCTGTGTGGGGTGAGTGGTGGTCTTGATTTTCCAAGAAAGCAGTAGTTGTGATAAGTGGTACAATTTATGGACAGGGAAGTTGGTCACTTTGGAGTCTCAAGAAATCATGATTGGCTTCAGATCGGAGTGTTCGGGGCTTGTGCTGTGCAATTGTGAATAAGGTGGGGAGACGGGAGGGTTTAGTTTCCATTAAGAACAGCAGCCATGGGGTTGGAGCAATAGCACAGTGGGGAGGGCATTTGCCTTGCACGTGGCTGACCCAGGTTCGATTCCCCGCATCCCATATGGTCCCCTGAGCACCACCAGGAGTAATTCCTGAGTGCAAATCCAGGAGTAACCCCTGTGTATCAGCGGATGTGACCCAAAACGCAGAAAAAAAGAAAAGAAAGAACAGCAGCCAGGAGTTGGGGAGAGAGCTCAGAGGGCTGGACCCAGCCCAAGCTTTACCGTCAGGCACCTGAGTTCTCTGGCTCCACCTGGTCCCCTAAGCAGAAAAAAAGACAGCAGCCCAGAGGAATGTGAAAATGAAGATTGGCGCTCACAGGTTCAGTCAAGGGATTGGAGATGGAGATGTTGTATGAGGGCAAAGGGGCCAGGTATGTTTCATCTTCTAAAGGGGAGGATGAAGGCAGAAGTTTCTGGAAGAAGATAGCATCACATTCTCCAGTTTACAGCTGTAAGAAGTCCGAGGGCCCCAGTTGCTGTGGGGGAATAGATCAGGGTGATAGCTTTGAAACTGGGTTCTCAGGGATTGGGCTCAAGGGGTAGCACACATGCCTTGCCCGTGTAAGGCCCTGGTACTGCCCCCAGCACTGCTGGGCCCCCATGTGCCCCCGGGCACGGTAGCAACCAACCTACCTTCAAGTCACTCCGGGAAGTCGTTGGTCCTCCTTGACTGGAGCTGGAGGAGGGGCTAAGAACACAGCAGGTTTTTGGCAAGTGCCCTGGAGAGCACTTTGTTTCCCCAGGAGGGGAGCATCCGTCCTAGGAGGACCAAGGACAGAGACCCGGATGCTCGAGGTAACCCCACTTCCCGTGTCTTCAGAACTGTATGGGTGCTTCTGCCCAGCGCTCGGTTCTCCTTCCGGGTTGCCGCTCTTTCACTTGGTTCTTTCCTACCATGTTTTCTAGAGCTTTCCATCAGTTCCTGCAGCGCAGAGTAGAGAGGCCAGCCCGAAGGGGAAACCCAGGTTGGGAGGACTGCAAGTTGCTCCCTGACTTCTCTGAGCCTCTGAGGTTGCCGGCTGCAGCCCCTCTCTCAGCGGGCTGCAGTTGGGGTGCAGAGACAGAGGGATCCCGGGGGCCAGGCTGGCAAGTTTGTAGGAGGCGTGGGTGGCCTGGGAGGATGCTCAGGGGAGGGGGGCTGTTGTGATCTCCCGCCGTCACTTTGGTGGCTGGGTGCAGGCACTTCAGGCTAAATGAAAGAGGAGGTGCTCAATTTCTTTTGTCTTGTCTTGTCTTGGGGCCATACCAGATGGTGCTCAGGGGCCACTCCTGGCTCGGTGCTCAGGGACCCTGTTCGGTGCTAGGGATTGAACTGGGGTTAACCACATGCGAGGCCAGTGTCTTAACCCCGGGGCCGGGAGGCTGCTTTGAGTTTGTAGATTTTTCTTGCTGAGGCTGTGGTCCAGGCAAGGCTTAGCCTCAGGAGTGCGGTCTTGGTGCTGTTTGGCTGCCTGGCACCCAAGTGTGGTTCTACTGCCTGCAGCTGCCTTTCCTGCTGGCCTGAGAGCGAGGGCAGGCCTGGCTGGACCCACCCTCGCTCAGGGTTCCCTCAGCACCTCCCCATCCCAATCCATAGGATTCCCTGCCGGGAAACTGGACAGTAAGTGTGTACAGGATCCTTCCCTCTGTCTGTCATACCAGACAGACAGATAGACAGACAGAATGAAGGGAAGGAATCACGTTAGCTCAGGCATGTTCCCAGGTTTAGCTCTTACCGGTTTTGTGTTTTTATTGAGGTTTGGGGGGGCCCACCTGCCATGCTTGGGGCTTACTCCTAGCTCTGTGCTCTGGGGTCACTCCTGGAAGCATCAGGGGACCATGTGGTGCCGGGGGTCAAGCTTGTGTCAGCCACATTCAAGGCAAGTGTCCTGAACCCGGTTCTGTGGACTCAGGCAGGCACCTAATGGAGAGCACTGGGCTCACAGTAAATGAAGCTCACGATAAATGAAACATTTTTTTTTAATTGTTGTTTTTCATTTGTTTTTCTGTGCTTATAGTTCTTTAAAAATAACAAATGAAGAAGTGGGCCAGGACTTTTCACCACATTCCCTCCAACACAGATTGTTCCTACTATTTTCTATTTTTGGTTTTGATTCTGGTGGTGGGGGGGGGAAAGGAGGGTGAGGGGTGAGGGAAACAGGTTGGGCCACACCCGGTGATGCTCGGGGTGTACTCCTGGCTCTGTACTCAGGGATCACTCCTGGTGGGATCAGGGGAACATAGGGGGTGCTAGGGACCAAATCTGGATTGGCTGTGTGCAAGGCAAACTCCCTGCCTGCTATAGATGACTGCTTCAGTGTCTGTTCCTTCTACTTTGGTTTGTGCCCTTCTCACTGTGAAATGGCATCTCATTGTCATCTTGATTTGGATTTCTCTGATTATAATTAGTGCTGAGTGTTTTTCATGTTTCTACTGGCCATCCACCTGAGAAGTGTCTATCTCTTCCCAGTTTTAATAGGGTTTTTGAATTTTTTTGTTGATCTGATTTTTGTGAGTACTTTATATATATATTGATAGATATTTTATATGGTATATACATATTATATCATATATATATATGTAGCACTGTAGTACTGTCATCCTGTTGTTCATCAGTTTGCTCGAGCGGGCACCAGTAACATCTCCATTTTGAGACTTGTTGTTACTGTTTTTGGCATATCAAATACACCCCAGGGAGCTTGCCAGGCTCTGCTGTGTGGGCGGGATACTCTTGGTAGCTTGCTGGGCTCTCTGAGAGGGATGGAGGAATCGAACCCGGGTCGGCCAAGTGCAAGGCAAACGCCCTACCCGCTGTGCTATTGCTCCAGTCTATATATGTGTGTGTGTGTGTGTGTGTGTGTGTGTGTGTGTGTGTGTGTGTGTGTGTGTGTATTATATATGATATCAACCCTTTAATGAGTTGAATGCAAATATTTTTTTCCCATTCAGGTCTTTCAGATTTAGCTCATGTTTCTTTTGTTATAAAGAAACTCTAACTTTATGTAGTTCCATTTATTTATTTTTTGATTGTGTTGCAGAGAGAGAGACAGAGACAGGGAAGGGATTAAGGCATTTGCCATCGTGGGTTTGATCACCTCCAGCACCTCGTAGGCTTCCCCTGAGTTCCACCAGGAGAGACCCCTAAGTACAGAGTTAAGAGTACTGTCACTGCTCTTTTTCTGGGGGGGTACCCCTAGTCTCAAAAAAAGGTTCTGCGACACAGCCACAGCCCTGATTGCATTTGCGGCACAGTCCTGGCATCCTCCGTGCCCGGCTCGGAAGGACACGATGGGGTTAGCAGATGGCGATGGGGCATCAGAGCTACCCCTTCCCCTCTCCCCCTTTTTGTCACTTGTATTTCCTGGACAGTCACTCAGCGCTGAAGTGCCTGGCCTCTTTTCAGCCCCAGATCTCGCTGCTGAGCCCCTGTGTTCACGCAGGAGGACTGACCGCGGTGTTCTCTGCCTGTCTCGCTCCCTTAGGACGGCTCCCTGGGCACCATCGATGACCTGGCGCAGCAGTACGCAGACTATTACAACACCTGCTTCTCCGACGTGTGCGAGCGCATGGAGGAGCTGCGGAAGCGGCGCGTCTCCCAGGACCTGGACGTGGTGAGTGGGCGGCGTCCTGGGGCTGGGGGTGGCGGGGGGAGGGCGGGTAGCAGGCGTCTGAGCTCTGAAGGGGGTTGCGAGCGCGGGGCCTCCACCTGCAAGGCTGCGCTACGCCCCCAGCCCATCCGAGCTGTGCTCCCGTGGTTATCCAATGGGATGCGCCTTAGCAGGGAGCTGCGAGCAAGTCTTGCAGTGAGCGAAAGACTTGGGTGGGGTGGGGGTGGGGGGTTGAGGTTCCCAAGTAGTGCCTCAAAGCCTGAGGACCCCACCCTAGAAACACGGGTCCCAAATGGGCCACTGGGTCAATGTCAAGCTCCCAGGACTGCTTGGCCAGTGCTGCTGGGGCCCACAGGCTCACCCTACCCCCTGCCCCCCGCAGTACTCAGACCCCTGTGGTAGCAGTGTAGAGTTAACCAGAGTGGCTACGTTCAGAGCATGTGCTGTAACCCATCTCCCCAACTCCTGACTAATAATAATAATAATAATAATAATAATAATAATAATAATAATAATAAGGATAACTCTGTAAGCACAGTGCCTTCATGTGTTGGGGTCACACTCAGTGATGCTCAGGGCCACTCCTGGCTCTGCACTCAGGAATTACTCCTGGTGGGCTCAGGAGACCATAGAAGGATGCTGGGTCAGCACGTACAAGTCAAGCGCCTTACCGGCTGTACTGTCTCTCTAGACCCAGGTTTTTGGGGCAGGGGGAGGGGTTTACACCAGCAGTGCTTGGGGCTGTCCCCAACTCCGAGTTCCTGTTGATGCTCAGGGACCATGTGGTACCAGAGACTGAAGCAAGCCACATGCGAGGCAAACGCCTTAACTCCTCCACTCGCCTTCATTATTTTTCCCACCATTTTCATTTAGGTACCAGTATTGTCAATACTGTTAGTATGCTTGTCATTCTGTTTCCTGCCGCCCTGCACCAGTATTCAGCCCCCTCCACCCCCCCGAAATTCTTCACTTTTTTTTTTTTTTGCTTTTTGGGTCACACCCAGCGATGCTCAGGGGTTCCTCCTGGCTCTGCACTCAGAAATTACTCCTGGTGGTGCCCGGGGGACCATATGGGATGCTGGGAATCGAACCCGGGTCGACCAAGTGCAAGGCAAACGCCCTACCCGCTGTGCTATTGCTCTAGCCCTGAAATTCCTCACTTTAAAGAGAAGGGAAAGGGGGATTATTTTGTTAGTTTTTTGTCTGGGGCTGTGTCTAGGGATGTGCAGGGCTTATTTCTCCCTCTGTTCTAGGGATCCCGCCTGTCGTGCTTGGGAGACCATATGTCATGCTGAGGATGCAGTCGGGGCTGGCCAGTACAAGGCCAGCATCTTTCCCCTGTACTGTATCTCCCAGCTCCAAAGGGATCTTTACTTATTGGCCAGTAGATGCTACAATTTTGTTGAAAGAATGTCTTTTCTAGAACTATTGTACACAGCCTAAAGAATGTCTCGATTTATTGTTGTTGTTGTTCTTCTCCTTCTCCTCCTCCTCCTTCTTCTCCTTCTCCTTCTCCTTCTCCTTCTTCTTCTTCTTCTTCTTCTTCTTCTTCTTCTTCTTCTTCTTCTTCTTCTTCTTCTTCTTCTTCTTCTTCTTCTTCTTCTTCTTCTTCTTCTTCTTCTTCTCTTCCTCCTCCTCCTTCTTCTTCTTCCTCCTTCTCCTCCTCCACCTCTTCCTCCTCCTTCCAGTAATGCTCAGGAGTTACTCCTGCCTCTGTACTCAGGTATCTCTGTACTCAAGTATCTCAAGGGACCATGTGGGGTGCTGGGGATTGCACCCGCTGGTTGCATGTCAGACAAATGCCCTACCCAATATACTAATGCTCTGGCCCACATCCTTTTACATTCTAACTTTGTCTGTTTTAAGGGGAGGAGGGGTCTCCCAAGCAGTGCTTAGGAGGTCCAGAGCAGTCACTCCTTCCTGAGCCAACCTGAAGGCAGTTCAATGCCAGGCTCTGAGGATGCAGTGCTTCTTTGGGCCATGCCATGCCAGGGACACCTGGGCCACACCAGGCAGCGCTTGGGGGAGGAGGGTGGGCTTCTAAGGAATGCCCCCATTAATGCGCAGGTGCTGCTGACTGACATGGGGTCAGTCACACACAAGGCAAGTCACCTTCATCTCCATCTTTTCTCTCCGGCCCCTCCTTGTTAGTTTCTTCCCCAAGCTTCTGAGGGGAGGAGGAATGTGACATCATGACCATCCTCAGGCCCGATATGCCTTGCAAAAGCACCTCCCTTCCGACTGTTCCCTGGCTCGAGTGAATGGCAAGATCATATTTCCTCCCTTGGTGGAGAGCAACCTCGTCTGGCCAGCGACTCACCAGTTCCATTAAAATTAATTCGGCTCCCCTGTTGGGGCAGAGTTAATGAAAAAAGTTTCTCCTTTCGGCAAGACTGTGCCAGGATAACAACTTGATCATTGCGGGAATTTCTCTAATGTTGAACCGTTGACCTTGAACGTGGCCTTCCGTGGTGGCCTCGGGGATGCTTCCCCCTTGCTCAGGCGTGCTGAAGGCTGGGAATGAGGCCGTGTCTTCACCAGTCCCCTCCCTTCCGCTTCTCAGGCTCTCGCTGGGGAAAGTGGGAGGGGAACTGTTAGCCTTGCCTAGTTTTTCAGTACCTTGGAAGGCAGCTTCGAGGCAGGAACGGAAGCTGGGCCTGGCGGTGGGCTAAATCACGCCTTCCCGTTTAGACAGATGGGCCTGATTTGGCGCTCTCTCTTTCAGAGCCGCAAAGGAGAGTCTGGGGACCCGGAACACCACAGGCGCTTAATTAGTTCTCATCAGAGGTGCAGGAATGGGGTGGTGGGTAAAATTGATGGGAGATGATTCGGGCCAGGCAGCTAGCTCGGTTCCATTCTCTATGCTGTAATCTGTGAGATCAGGGAGATCCCCAATCAGCACGAGCAGACCCTCCCCCTGTGACATTCCAGGACACGCACAGGTGCTAAAGGAGACTGCTCTCGTTAGCACAAAAGTACATTTATTCCTGAGCTCCTGTACTCCTGAGAACCCGACGAAAGATTTGCAGACAAAATTCAGATGCTTAAGAAGTTAGGTTATTGGGGGCCAGAGTTCAGTGGGTAAGGCGCTCGCCTTGCACGCAGCTGACCCGGGTTCAATCCCTGGCAAATAATATGGTCCCGTGAGCCCACCAGGAGTGATTCCTGGACACAGAGCTAGGAGTGAGCCCTGAGCACCACTAGGTGTGGCCCCCAAAGCAAACAAAAAAAAGTTAAAGTTTTTATTATACAGTTCAAGCAGATGGGTCTGCGTGCCTTCCCAGTGTCCAGCCTTCTCCTTTTATCCGTGTCTTGATGTCACTCACCCTGTCCTGGGTGCCTCTCCCCGATTATGATCCCCTGGGTCTGTCCTTCGTCATTTGTGTACGATGGCCTAGTCTTGTCCCTCTGCTGTTTTTTGTCCAGTGTATGCGTTCCAGGTCTGGAATTTTCAGCTGGTACCCTGTCATCTGCGTCCTCTGTTTTTTTTTGTTTGCTTTGTTTTGTTTTGGGGTTGCCTCACCTGGCAATGCTTAGGGGTTACTCCTGGCTTTGCCCTCAGGAATTACTCCTGGTGGGTGCAGGGACCATATGGGCTGCTGAACCCATTTTGCTGTGTACAAGGCATGTGCCCTTCCTGTTGTATTTTCACTCTGGCCCCCAGCTGTGTCCTCTCGTTGTATTTGCAGCTCTGTAACTTGTCCCTGGGTCTTCTAGGACTGTATCCTTTTATATGCTGCCCTCTCTCACCCCCAGTCCTCCTGTGACCTTGTGACTGGATCCCTTGTCTGAAGGTGAGATGTAAAACCACCATCAATTAAATGAACTGGCACCCTGCCCCCTGCTCCCACCTTAACACTCTAGCTGCACAGGGGCTGGAGTGATAGCACAGCGGGTCAGGCGTTTGCCTTGCACACAGCCAACCCGGGTTTGAATCCCATCGTCCCATATGGTCCCCTGAGCACCGCCAGGAGTAATTCCTGAGTGCAGAGCCAGGAGTAACCCCTGTGCATCACCAGGTGTGACCCAAAAAGCAAAAAACAACAACAAAAACAAAAAACAAAACTCTAGCTGCACAGACCGTAGATGCGCTATGCTTCACACAGGGTTGCCAGGGAATGGGGCATTAGAGCATCTGCTAGATGTACTTTGTTAATGTTGTGGTGCTGGGAATTGAACCCGGGGCCTCAGGTCCACGCCGCACCTTGAACCCCCTCCCCAGCCCTGTGTTTGATGCCTGGAAGCGTTACCCTCCATTCATTCCATGCTAAGGAAGTCATGCTGGCGACTTCCGGAGTGTTCTGCTCATCGCAGATGGAGTCCTGGTGGGAAATCATTTTCCAGAACAGCTGTACCTCCATCCATCACATTCTCTCGGCGCCTCCCACTGGAGTGGCATTTCTAGACTTTTTTATCTGCCTTTGGACAAGAGGAGCCATTCCCTTGCTGCCTCGCGGTAGGAGCTCCTTGGGGTCTGCAGGCCTACCTGCAGCTTGCTAAGCTTCCTGCCAGCGGGGAGTCTCGTCAAAGTGGAACATGTGATGCATCTGAATTGAACATGAGATGCATCAGAGTTGAATGTGAGATGATGCTTCAGGGGACACTTGATGAGGAGAGAGTAACAAATTAGAGTGAAAACCATTTGGACAGTAGCCCTAGATTTGCTATACCTGCATTAAAAAAAAACCCAAAAAAACAAAAAAACACTTCATTTTTGGAGCTGGAGAGAGGGAACAGCTTGCTTGTTTGCAGCATCCCAGCTTCGATCACGACAGTACAGAGGGTCCCCTGAGCACTTCCAGGAGTGGTCCCTGAGTAAAGCCTGAACTTGCGTGGCCCCACACCAGAAAAACAAAACAAAACAACTAATCTCATTTAGGGCCAGAGAGATAGTTAAGTTTCTTGAATTGCATGTAGGTGACCCCAGTTTGATCCCTGGCACCACGTAGCTCCCCCTGTCCCCTCCGCGCCCCCCCCCCCCCCGCCAAGCCACTGTCCCCCCAAGCAACACCAGGAGTGAGCCTGTGCAGAGAGCCAGGAGTAAGCTCTAACTCTCACTGCGTGTCACCCAGCCAAACCCCAACTCAAACAATCCGTCATTTAGAGCAGTGTCTCAACTGTGCACTATATCACTGTATCACTGTCATCCCTTTGTTCGTAGATTTACTGGAGCAGGCACCAGTAACGTCTCTATTCCTCCCAGCCCTAAGATTTTAGCAGCCTCTTCTTACTCCTCTTTCCAAATGATTGGAGGCTCTTTCAGGATCAGGGGAATGTGACCTATTGTTACTGTTTTTGGCATATCGAATACGCCACGGGTAGCTTGCCAGACTCTGCTCATGTAGGCGAGATACTCTCGGTAGCTTGCTGGGCTCTCTGAGATATATATATATATATATATATATATATGTATATATATATATATACACACACACACACACACACACACACATATTACTCTATGATTTGTTGCCTACTGTCTGATATGTCTGATACTACCACATCAAATATGGTGTGGTAATTGTGGAAGATGGGTAGGAAGTGTCTTATAATGTGTCGAAGCGGCCACTCAGTCTGGAAAGCGGCCTGGAGTGTGGCGGCGGTTGGGTCGTGGAGGTCGGCTGCCGGGGCTGTGTCCCTTGGGGCGGGGAGGGCTCTCACTTGCCCCCCTCTGGGGCACCCCGAGTGAAAACAGCCTGGCACGGAGTCTGGTGGCATGGCTATGGGGGCCTATTTATACTCTCGTCTGGGAGGAGCCGCCTGTGGACTATATAGCCCAGGCTATATACCCAAGGGGATAAAAAAAAAAATGGTGTAAGTGGGGGCTGAGACATGAGACTAGGAGTCGGCCAGTAGTCTGGGCCACAGGAAGGAAACAAGGTCTGAAGGGGCTACAGTTGGAAAAAGGTTGTGAACAGATTTGGAACATCATCGTGTGTGGGAGTACTGGGGTGATGGGTTCATCAAACCTTGGCTTTCTTTGATGGAAAACCTGTGAGGTTCCAAAAGGAGAGAGAACAAAAGGGAATGCCCTGCCGCAGAGGCAGGATGGGGTGGGGGTGGTGGGAGGGATACTGGGAACATTGGCGGGGGAGAATGGGCACTGGTGGAGGGATGGGTCAGCGATCACTATGAGTGAAATGCAAACACAAACGGTCCTAAGTTTGTAACTGTACATCACAGTGATTCTCTAATAAAAATTAAAAAAAAAAACCTGGGGCCGGAGCACAGCGGGTAGGGCGTTTGTCTTGCACGTGGCCAACCCAGGTTCAATCCCTGGCATCCCATATGGTCCCCCAAGTACCTCCAGGAGTAATTCCTGAGTGCAGAGCCAGGAGTAACCCCTGAGCATCGCTGGGTGTGACCCAAAAAGCAAAAAAAAAAAAAAAAAAAAAAACCCAAAAAACAAAAAACAAAAAAACCTGTGGGGTTGAAATTGGGGGAGCCGAGAGGTTGCCTCGGATGGCAGGCAGCAATTTGCATTTGGCTCTAAGAAGAGGGGGAAAACGAAGGTGTGGTTCTGCCGAGTTTGCCGTCAGCGGGGTACAGGCACTGGAGGGACCTTCTGTCCCGGGAGGCGCTCGGCATGGGCGGCCCTGGGAAACTCAGCTTTGCATCCGGGCGTTAGTAACATGCTTTCTGGACAGGGCAGGAAGCCGCATCTCCAGGCCTTCACCCACCAGCCCCCCCCACTGCAGGGAGGCACTTGAGCAAGCATTTTGGGGTCCATCCGTTTCTGTGGCGGCCACGGAGGGCGCAGATGGGTGCACATTATTCTGTCTAAACGGGCTGATGACGCAGATTGATCATGATGGTGAGCGTTTTTATGTAGCTTCCAAGGGGCCCCCGGGAGCCTTTGTGTTTGGCAGGTAGCCTCGGCGGCGGGAGGGGACTTGGCACGGCAGAGCTGGCGATGGATGCAGTGGGGAGCGGCCCGTATTGCCACAGTTGGCACCTGTCCTGGTCCTGCGTGTCATTTTGGCTGGGAGCAGCTCCATTTGGAGAGGGCAGGCACCTTCCCAGCCCGGAATGGACCCGTCTCTGGTGATGCTAAGCCTGACAGCGGTCATCCCTTGGATACCGTGGCCAGAAAAATGGACACACAAGGTGGCCTCTCTTTTTCGGCAGTCACCACCTCCTCTGCCTCTACCGTGGTTGCATCTGCTTGGGGCTGGCAGGAGACAAGGTTTTTGAGTGTTGGGGCGGTGTGGCCTTGGAGGCAGAGCCCCCACCTACAGCGGGGCCCTGGGGCACGAGGCCTTGGCACCTGGATTCACATATGCGTGCGCCCGAAAGGGGGAAGGCCAGAAGCAACCACCTCCACTTTCCCTGGCCCTTAGAAGCCAGCAGTGTCAAATAAAATCACCTTTTTTGTTGATTCTGTTTTGGGATCGTTCCTGCCAATGCTCAGGTCCTGGCTCTGTGCTCAGGGATCACTCCTGACAGTGCTCAGGGTACAAGCTGAGATGCCAGGCACTGAGCCCGGCTGGCTATGTGCAAGGCAGATGCTCCACGCTCTGTACTGTCGCTCCAGCCCCCACCACAGCCCCTACCCAACCCCCTGAGTCACCATGTTTTATAATTGTCAGGACCGTTATCTGGTGGCCCTGTTTGAGGTAGTGGACTGGTGTGTGAAGCTCAGTTTACCCATCTGTACACCTGAAGGTGTTAGGACGATGAACCCGGAGAGCTGTTTGCTGGACGCTAGGTCAGGGAGACCAAATGACGGAGGGGACGGCAGAACAGCTGCTTGGTGATGGCTCTTGAGAACGGGAACTAAGCACAGCACCCCAGATACTCGTCCCAACTTTGGGTCCCTAGACCAGGCTTCACCCCACACCTCCAGAGAATGCAGAGGAAACTGCAGAAGCCCCGGCAAAAGGCACAAGTGGGAGCCACACATGGTCCTGTGTCGCCCAGTGTGGGTTTCCCGGCCTCTGTCACCGGCTGGCTTGGCTGGCTGCCGGCCGGACTGAGCTGTAGGCCTGGAGACGCCTGGAAAGTCCCTATTGGTCCCGATCAAGGGCAGGGACATTGACAGTTTGTTTCATTCCCTTCAGTACTCACCAGAGACAACAGCGTCTGGCGGGCGGCAGGTTCTGGGTATGGATCTTGTGGAATTCAGGATGTGTGATTATTTACAAATATCTAAGAAGGAGCTGGGCGTGTGGGTCAAAGGGGGCAGGGGACAGTGTGATGTAATCCAAGAGAGCTCGTAGGAGGGTTAAGGTGCTTGTCTTGCATCCTGCCAATCCTGGTTCAAATCCTTGCCACCACATATGGTCCCATGAAAGCTGCTCCTGAGCACTGTTGTGTGGGGACCAATCTTCTCTGCACCGTCCAGTTAAAAGAGATTACACGTAGAGCCCTGAGCTCCTATATGTATGGCAGGTAGGGTGTTTGCCTTGCAGGCAACCAACCTGGGTTCGATCTCTGGCATCCCATATAGTCCCCCAAGCACCGCCAGGAGTGAATACTGAACACAGAGCAAGGAGTAATCTCTGAATATAGCTGGGTCTGGCCCAAAAGCAAAAAAAAAAAAGTATGTGTGCACATATGCATAAATATGACATGTATGATATGTATATTTACTGAGCATCGAGCCTACGACTTTCAAAACAATAGAGAATTAGTTCCCTACCCTCAAAGAGGCCCTAGTTCACTTATTTTGTGTTTTTCTGCTACATCCACTGGTACTGAGAGGTTACTCCCTGGTTCTGTGCTCAGGGATCACTCCTGCCTGTTCTTTGGGGAACAGATGTCATGATGCAGATTTGAATTCCATGTGAGGCCCAGCGCCTTCTCTCCCGGCAGTAGCCAAGTAAGCAGAAGAAAAGGAGCAGTGTAGGATGACATTACTTTGCCCTTTCCCTCCTTGCCACAAGTAGCTTGTCCCGGTTTTACCCAGAGTTTAGGCTTACCCCAGTCTCATCCATCAAGGTGTTCCCGAATCTCTCCCATCCCTTTGTTTAGCTATAATCACTTCTCCCGCTCTCCTGGGGCCATCTCAATCTCAGACTACAGTGCTCAGGCCAGATCAGTCTTTCCTATCCCTGGCAGGGTCCCAGTCTCATAATTACTATTGGATCATGACAGCATTTGTCTATGATCAAGCTCTTAACTGATAGTTAAGAATTAGGCACTTTGGCCAGGCCCATCTCGATGCCAGGGTAGCACATAACTCACCGCTTGCCCTGGATCCTTCCTGTCCCACGTCGGGGACCCTACTTTGGGGTGCTAGGAACTGAGGGCAACTGAGGCTTAAGTGGAGAAAGCAGAGGCCCGGGAGGGAATATTCGAGGCCAATTAATTCCCAAGTTATAAAAACATAATATTGTCTTCTTGTGTCTATACAAAACAGTCATAGCTTTAAAGTAAATTATTCAAAAGGCACAAGAAGAAGAGAAAGGCAATATTAACTTATATGATATAAATTCAGTATCCTAGGAAGGTCTGACCTTGCAAATTAGCAGAGTCAGATTAAGGGAAAGCCTCGGATTAACTCTTTTGGGGAAGAGAGCATGGAGAAGTGATTATAGCTAAACAAAGGGATGGGAGAGATTCTGGAACACCTTGATGGGTATGACTGGGGTAAGCCTAAACTCTGGGTAAAACCGGGACAAGCTACTTGTGGCAAGGAAGGAAAGGGCAAAGTAATGTCATCCTACAGAGCAGGAGGCCTGGAGGTGAACTATTCAATGCTGTGCAGACATGCAAGAGCTCCTAATCCAGGTTAGGGAAGCCTTCGAGGCCTTCCTGGAGGAGGTGGTTATGAATGCCTCAGCAGAAAAAGCCTAGCAGACCTGACATGGCTGAGGGTATGTGTGTGTGGATAGTGCAGAATATTTAGGACAGAAGACACATTTGGTGCAGAGGTATAGAATTCAGAGGGTGATGAGAAATGGGCTTTAAAAAAAAAATTTTTGCAGGCGGTGGACTTGGGCCATGCCCGGCGATGCTTAGGGGTTTCTCCTGGCTCTGCACTCAGGAATTACTCCTGGCATTGCTCAGGGGACCATGTGCGATGCTGGGGATTGAACATGGGTCGGCCGCATGCCAGGCATACATCCTCCCCACGGGACTATTGCTCCGCTCCAGGAGAAATGGACTTTTGACAGGCCTTTGGGAGAAGTTTAGCGTGGCCGGAGCCTGAAGTCCAAAGACCCGTGCAGTTCCCGTTCTTGCACAAGCAGATTGTTCATGACATGAAACGGGATCCTGGAATATGGCTCTGGTCCCCCTTCGCCAGACAAAACAAAAATAATGGCCATTTCACAATCATCGTGCCGCTGGGCCAAGGTCAGCATGGCCTCACCCAGGCGCAGCCGCCCGCCCCATCTCTGCAGGTTCTCTGCTCTTCCTTTGTTACTGCCGGGAGTCAGCCAAGTGCGAGGGAAACAGGTTTCCTGGACCTTTGATTTCCCTGAATAGGGGAGACCGTGATGTGGAAAGCGAGCCGGGCTCAGGCCAGGTCCCCAGTGTTCCCAGGAGCCCGGGAAGCCACAAGGCAGAGGCAGGCAAATCCGCATTTCCCTTTCCAGGGATGAGAATGTGCTGTGGGTTGCAGATTATTTCCCGGCCGGAGCCCAGCTGTTGCTGGGAAGGGCTCTGGTCTCTGTTTCCCTGCCGTCTGTCTGTCTTACCTGACGCTTTTGCTGCTCGGGGCTGCTGCGCCTTCTGCAGATTGCAGCCGGAAACTGGGCGTTCTCGGCTGAGCCGGCTCTGCGCTCACACCCCCATGTCAGATACACTGAGGCTTTATGTCTTAAGCCAGATGGTAGCACAGCTCTGTGCACTGACTCTTCTCAGACAAAGTCGCATTTGTCGCCGACTGCCCAGGCAGGCATCTAACATAGCCCACATTTGGGGGGTTGTACCAGAGTCACGGAGCCCAGAAAGAGGCCTGATAGTGTTTGTGTCTGATAGCTATTGGTGTCCAGAGCTGTCATCATTCGGAGCTTTCTGAGAGGCACGTGGAAGTGTCCTTCCATTCTCTTACACCTTTGGAGATCACGGGCACGTTTATGGGAATGGGCAGGTTAGACGTGTTGACTGTGCTGTATCGGCACACTGTTGAATGCTCTTCACCCACTTTTCTTTCTTTTTTTTTTTTTTTTTTTTTTTGCTTTTTGGGTCACACCGAGCCATGCACAGGGGTTACTCCTAGCTCATGCACTCAGGAACTACTCCTGGCTGTGCTCAGGGGACTGTATGGGATACCAGAAATTGAACCCAGGTCAGCCGCACACAAGGCAAATGCCCTCCCCGATGTGCCATCACTCCAGCCCCTCTTCACCCACTTTTCAAAGGAGAATCAACAACGGCAGCATCTTTGTTTTTGCCTCCAAGCATCACCCAGGGATGCTCCAGGATCACTCCTGGTGGTGCTCAGAGGACCGTCGCTGGTGGTAAACATCAAGCAGGGCTCGGCCATGTGGAAGTAAGTGCCTGAACCCTTGTGCTATCCCTGCAACCCCAGATAACAGGCTGCTGGGTCTTCAGACCGAATGCAGAATCTGCCCACCCCCAATCTGAGCTCTCAGCCCAGACCAGTCTACCTGGGAAGATTGGATGGGATCATGTTTTTTTTTGTTTTTTTTTGTGGAGCCCTGGAATCTTAAAGCCAGGCCTCCCAAGCTGCAGTGTGATCTAAATGTTTACATTGAACAATGCAATGCTTTTAAGTTGGAAGATTACAGTGTGATTTATTGGTGCCAATCATAAGCTAATGACGTGCTGTTTGAACACATACATCATGGTGTAGCAGACATTTGGGGCTGTGTGGTGTTGACTGAGACGGTATTTAAAGTTTTGGTTATGCACAGAGCCCAAGAGTGGACATCTGCGGCCATACTGATCATATTGTTTATAGTAGTAGAAAGTCTAAATTTGGGGACCTCGGGAAGGTGGAGGGGCCCACTGTACCTCTTAAGTCCCTTTTTGGGGGTTCAGAAGCCAGACTCTGACAGGAGGTGCCCTGGGCAGGCCTGGGAGGCTTCACAGTGATCTTCAGAGTGATCCTTCTCACAGGCCTTAGTGGACACTGCGCTCTCTCCAGAACAAGCAGGAAGAGAAGGCTGAGGACTGCAATGACTAGAACTTTCTCAGGCTACCTCCAGTTAGGTTATTATGCTCTATTATTAGTAGTGTGTTTTTTTTGTTGTTGTTTTTGCTTTTGTTTTTAATTTGGGATGTTGGGCCACATCCGGAAGTGGTCAGGGACTGTTCCTGGCTCTGCTGAAGAGAAAGTTCTGGCAGTGCTGGGGGACCATATGTGGCTCCAG
Source organism: Sorex araneus (assembly GCF_027595985.1). Taxonomy (NCBI): domain Eukaryota; kingdom Metazoa; phylum Chordata; class Mammalia; order Eulipotyphla; family Soricidae; genus Sorex; species Sorex araneus. Next base: position 175,121,115 of record NC_073305.1, read on the forward strand.
GGATTTGAACTGGGATCTGTTGCAGTCAAAACAAGTGCCTTAAACTCCTCTATTACCTCTCTGGCCTTGCCTCCTTTTTTTTTGGGGGGGGGGTCACACCCGGTGATGCAAGGCAAACGCCCTACCTGCTGTACTATTGCTCCAATCCCTGACTTTTGATTTTTAATAGCAATCTCTTCCTAGGGGGCTCAGGGGGTCCACAGACTGGTGCTTTGGCGATCTGGCTCAGTGATTCAGTTTTGCTTAGGCCTGGTGGTGCCCAGGCTCCATGCAGAGCTGGGGCGAGCCCTGCATTGTTCTCACGCTGGGCTTGCACTCACCCTCTTTGAGCCAGCTCATCTTTTTATTTGGAGCTTTCCATTTGGAAAGGTGTTAAGAATTTTACTGTCTTAAAAATACCATCTTGAAAGGGGTCAGAGGAAAGCATGATGGTAACATGTTTGGCTTGCATGCTTGAGGAAGTTAATTTGGCCACACCTGGCCGTGCTCAGGGGGACCCAGGTGGTGACAGGGAATCAAACCCTGGCCTTCTGTATGCACAGCATGTGCTCCAGTCTTTTGAGCCATGTCTCTGACCCACTTTGGTGTGTGTGTGGAGGGGGTGGATTTTGGGTGATGCTCAGGGGTTACTCCTGGCTCTGTACTGAAATCACTCCTGGCGTTGCTTAGGGGATCAATATGGGATGACAGGAACTGAACCCATGTTAGCTACGTGCAAGGCAAGTGCCCTACCTGCTGTACTATCTCTTCGCCTCCTTATTCAGGCTTCTCAGCCCTCCATTGTCTGCAAAGACACTACCACGTCATTTGGTGAGATTGAAAGATACATCTCAGTGCTCTGAAGAGCTCAGCTCTTCTGTTCCCAGGCTCTCGGAAACAGAAGAGAGTTCCTTAATCTAGTTCCTCTTCACCTATCAACCTATGTCAGAAGTGGGGCATCATTTGCAGCTCTGCCACCAGTGGTAGTATCAGGGTTTGGGTTCACGCACGAGCTCCTTTCTTCATCTCTGACTTCCGTGGCTTGTGTCTGTATCATTTATTTTATAAGGGAGAGCATGAGAAATGTTCAGCATTTATTTAGAATAGGAAGATGCTCTAAATTTGTGCTTCCACAGCACCATTTATCTCATGGGCTCCAGTAGAATCTGATAGAACTTAATCAAGAGTAAATCAAGGGCAGGTCCAGAGCAGATTGGAAGCACATCATGAATATTCGTGAACATCTGGATGTGTTTCTGGGGGTGTCCATTATCTTTTTTTTTTTTAATTCATGAAACAACAAAGACATAGCTTCTTAACATGGATGCCAAGAGGAAGACAGATCTCCATCTGGGATTTCAAAGGGCATTTTTGTTTGTGTGTTTATAGCTCTTCTCCTTAGGGTGTGGGTTTCACTTCTCTGGGATATTCCTTTGATCGCTTGTATCTCTCAGAATCTGTCAGGGCATTTCATCGGAGTTCTTTGTTGGACTCTGGCACTTGACTGAATAGGAATTCTACTTTTTTTTCCTACTGGAGAATTTTAAAGAAAAAAAATTTACTGTGTGTAGTAACTGGCTTTAATGAATCCTTTATTTAATGGTTTGGTTTGGTAGGGCGCTCGAATGCTTGGGAGCCTCTTCCATGACAAACATGCCCTTTTACCATGAGCGACGTCCCCCAGCCCCAATAAATGATTTTAAAGTCAGTGATTTTTAGGATAATTATCAATTAAGCTAGTCTGCATCATCGATCACCAGTAGAACCCAACACGTGTAAAATTGGCCTCACTATGCAAAGTATTCCCAGTAACTGGAAAGTAATGGTTAGGTATAAGGAGGTCATAATAATGATTATGCTGATAATTATCACAATAATGACATTCTAAAAAGTACTTTGAAGTTTATGAGGCATGTGCATCTACTACCTTATCTAGTTCTTTTAGAAGCTCTGTGTGATGGATATCAATGACTTTGTGGCTTTGCTTGGGGAGGGGCAGAAACTAATGCTCCCCAGGGACACAGCTCCTGGTGGGGAACCCAGGGCACTGACCCTGCCCCCACAGTCCCTGTCTCCAGGCTACGTGTGGGCGTGGTCTGAAGGGGTGACCACAGGCCCCTCATTCTACATCAACCACAGTTGTTGTAAGATGAAATAAGCAGATTATGTTTGAGGGCACTCAGCCAAGATCCTGGGGATGGTCTAGAGATCAATGAATATTTATGATCACCATTTTTGCATGTAATGGGATTCCTAATTGTTGATGAGTAATCACTGACTGTAGGACTTTATTATTACTGTCGCTTTAGTGGCGCTGCAGATCAAACCCAGGGGCCCGCAGATGATCGATAAATACTTCTGGGTTGAATGAATGAACGAAGATAGCAGGTGCTTATGGTGGCTTCTCGATTCCTAGCCTGAAAAACGTCAGGCTTTCTTATTACCCTCATGGTTTTTTAAAATAAGCGTGAATAATAATCTCATTTCAAGAAGGAAATTTTAGAAAGTATAATTCCGGGGAAAATGCTTTTATTACAGAACCCGCTGGCTAATACAAATGTAAAATATGTTAAGTGGTTCAAACTTCTAATTAGAAGAGAAAATGTTTCTAAGGAAACTGCATTTGATTAAGAAAAAATCTTATATTAAAATTCATGCTTTAGGGCTGGAGAGATAGTATAGGGGCTGCCGTGCTTGTTTACCCGCCTCTCTCAGCCTGGCACCACTCGTGGTCCCCAGAGCACCACTAGGAGAGATCCCTAAGCACTGAGCTGGGAGTCAGCCCTGAGTGCTGCTGAGTGTGGCCCACCTCCCAAATTAGTGGTAAGATTCATCACTGTATCACTGTCATCCCATTCCTTATCGATTTGCTCAAGTGGGCACCAGTAACATCTCCATTGTGAGACTTGTTACTGTTTTTGGCATATTGAACATGCCACGGGTAGCTTGCCAGGCTCTACCAAGCGGGCGAGATACTCTTGGTAGCTTGCCGGGCTTTCCAGAGGGGCAGAAGAATTGAACCTGGGTCGACGATATGCAAGGCAAACACCCTACTCTCAGTGCTAATGCTCCAGCATACTTTATTTATTTATTTGTTTTGGTTTGGTTTTGAGTCACACCTGGGGGTGCTCAGGGCTTACCCCTGGCTCTGTGCTCGGGGATCATTCTCGGTGAAACTTGGGGGGGGATCATCTGGGGTGCCAGGATTGAATTTAGGTTGGCTGCCTGCAAGGCAAGCACCTGATCCTCTAGGCTATCTTTTCAGCCTTCAAATCCATGCGTTAAAGTAGCGTTTTTCAATCTTTCCCGCCTCGTGTGCCTGCAGACCAGTTCACAGACTGGCGGTTAGAACCAGGACGATAGGCTGGTGACTGGTTTTTGACTTTCCAGCTTTGCTCCGTAGCGGTGGTTTTTTCTCCAGTGGTTGAAGACCACTCTCTAAAGTTTGCATCTATAAACCTATTTAATAAAGGGTTGCAAGGGATAGACTATGTTAAAATGGGCATCCAAGTGTACAGTGCAAAGTCCAATGAAGAGAATGCATGAAAACTGGAGGATGGCCTGGGGCCAGGGCCTAAAGGTCTGGGCAGCTGTGCCTGGTGTATCTCCCTGGCACTGCTAGGTCTGACCTCCACAAACACGGAAACCAGAGGCAAAGAGCACACTCGCAAGTGCTCTTGGTACTCCATTCGCCTTCAAACTGACTTTCGCCTCCTTCTTGTGCAACTCCTGGGATATTCATCTCCAAGACAGAAACTCTCCTTTCTCAACTCTCCCTTGCTCTGCTGCCTCCCTTCCACTCACCGTCCTCTCTCCTTTCTCTCCCCCTCTAGTCTACCCTGCAATCAGATGGAATTCCTGGTACCAGAGCAGGACAGAGATAGTACCGCCTGTCAAGTGTTTGTCTTACTCGCACCCACCTTGGTTGATTTCCCTGGCACCATTTAAGGTCCCCTGAGCACCGCTGGGTATGGCCTGCCTTCTCCCCCAAATAACAAGCAAGGAGCAGAGAGGGGTGGGGGGAATAATAATATAGTATACCTGTGACAGCTGTGGAAGCCAGGGACAGATGTACCTGATGGGCTCAAGGGAAGTCTCCTTTACAGGGCTTCTTGCTGCTCCTTGAACCTCGTGCCCCACCCCTGTTCCCTTTCCTCTCTATCTCCTCTCCCCCCAGACTTGGGGGTTTTCCCACCTCCTCCAAGCCTGTTTGCAGCCTCAGCACCCCAGAGACCTAGGTCTGGAGGGACGGGGTCGGGGGAGAGGAGGAGAGAAAGAGTCAAGCTGTGGGAAGTCCAATAAGAGGCGTGATTGTGGAAGGAATTGACTGAAGGTCGCTACAGGGGGATTAAAGGAGAGACAGCAGAGAGAGAGAGAGAGAGAGAGAGAGAGAGAGAGAGAGAGAGAGAGAGAGAGAGAGAGAGAGGGAGAGAGAGGAGAGAGAGGAGACAGATACAACGGGAAGAAAGAATTGCCTGGTTAGAGATAGATACAGAGAAAGAGAGCTGGGAGAGACGAGAGATTGAATAAACAACAACTAATCAGCAACCAGCTTGGCCCTTGTTCTTATTTTGTCCATCCAAGGCAACAGCCGTCCAGGGTGGAGAAGTGGCTCAAGAGCACACAACACGGGCAATGAGAGAGAGCCGCCTGGAGAGCCTGCGGACATCCTTTCACGTGTAAGGAGGCGGAGAAAGTGCACAAGTGCCCCTCTGGCGTGTCTCCCAAGCAGTGGTCAGGAGGTCCACTCTTGGCCGCTCTCAGCCAACCAGGCAGGCACTTCAGTACAGGGGACCCATGACTGCAGTACTGGGCTGCCCCTGGGACTCTGGGGGCCTCCAGGGCTGCATCTGGCCGGCCGGGCTCGTGGACCATGAAGTGCCTGGGATGAACCAGGGTCCTCCGCAGCCAGACCCGCTGTGCTATGTCTCCAGCCTTTCCCCATCACTTCTAGCTCAGGGTGCAGGAGAAGCTGTTTACCTGCCGCCTTTCCTCTGGGGCACTCCCCTAACCTCCCTTACCCTCCTCCTCCTTCGCTGTCCCTTCCTCCTCCTGCACAGCCTGTGCTCATCCCCCTCTGCCACCTTCCTGTCCTCTTCCTGGGGTACTTCTGCCCACCTGCAGCCCTTTCTTGCTGTGAATCTTCCCTCCTTCTCCGACCAGTTAAAACCTGACACTTGGCAACTCCTACTTGCTCAGCTGTGGGGCTGGTTCTTTTTTATTATTATTAATTTTAAATTTTATTAAAATAAACACTGATAACGTTTATTAACATCATAATTTATTAATGTGATAATTTACTAGCGTGATAATTTCTCACGCATGAAGGAACTGGCAGAGGAACCCAGACGTGTGGGACCCGGTGCCGAGATTTCCAAGGCTGCTTGGATTGGAACTGGGCCTCCTCCACCCAGGTTCCCCATTTTCCAGCAGCTAGGCAGTCAACCCAGAAACTGCCCCCAGCACTGTGTAATCCCATCAATAGCCAACATCCAGAGACTATAAAACCAAGCTCCCAAAAACGCAGCTGTGATGCGGCCGCCTGACATCTGATAGCCTAGTTCTCCCTCTTGGAGAGCCTGGAGAGCTACCGAGAGTTTACTGCCCTCACAGGAAAGAGCCTGGCAAGCTCCCCGTGGCATATTCATATGCCAAATATAGTAACAATGATGCATTTCATTCCCCTGACCCTGAAGAGCCTCTAATGTGGCACCATTGGGAAGGACAAGTAAAGAGAGGCTGCTAAAATCTCAGGGCTAGGATGAATGGAGATGTTACTGGGCCCACTCAAGCAAATCGATGATCAATGGGATGACAGTGACAGTGTTACAGTGAATTTTTTATTTTATTGCATCACTGTGAGATAGAGCACTCAGTTCTTGTCCAGAGTGATCATTTCTAACATTGCCATAATGGACCCTCCTCTATCTTTTTTTTTTGTTTTTTGTTTTGTTTTTTTTGGTGACACCCGGCGATGCACAGGGGTTACTCCTGGCTCACGCACTCAGGAATTACTCCTGGTGGTGCTCAGGGGACCATATGGGATGCTGAGAATCGAACCTGGGTCGGCCGCATGCAAGGCAAATGCCCTACCCTCTGTGCTATTGCTCCAGCCCCAGCACCCCCTCTATCTTAACTACCCTCCACCCCCCACACCCTTGTGGTAATTTCCAACCATTGACCAGTCCTCCTGGCCCATTTTCCATGGCCTTGAATATTAGTTTCATACTTCTTATTTATTTATGTATGTATGTATGTATGTATGTCTGTTGGGGCCATTTCTTGACTCTGAGGAAACCCTCTCGGGCTTTTGTCACTCAAAAACCTGATGTACCCGTGGCGGGAATGTATGTGGGCACAGCTGGGAGAGACTGGACAGTGTCACTTGAGCTGGGGATGTGGCTGCTTTTCTGACAGCGATGCTTAGTTTAGGAGCCTGTCAACACTCCAGTTCATCTCTCCCCTCCCCCCAGGCCTACTCAGCCCCCGGCTCCTGCCCGAGGGAGTTGGTGTTTGTGTGTCTCTGTCACCCTGTGCTCTGCGCAGCTTCCCGCCCAGCTGCAGCCCTGCCCCTGTCCTTCCCCTGCTATCGTTGCTTCCCTGGAGCTCTCCAGGTGAAGCGGGCAGGCAGAGAGGGGAGCATCGCTGGGAATGGGCAGTAATAAAAGCAAGATGGGACGAGAAGAATTTACTCTGTCATTAGCCCCAAAGCAGCTCAAAGCGGTATTGCCAGACCCACTTGGTGGACACAGGAACTGAAGTCTGATAAGATACGTAACTGGCGCCAGCGCAGGCCCAGAGAAAGCTGGACCACCCCCCACCCCGCCCCGTTCCGCCCCCACCGCTGAAGAGAGAAGCTCCAGCAAGAACAAAGGATTGTGTTAGGAACATGTAGGAGGACCATCCTAAGCGTCAGTCTCTGCTTTTTGAAAAACCATAGCAACAGACTTTTATTTATTTATTTTTGCTTTTTTGGGTCGCACCCAGTGGTGCTTAGGGTTACTTCTGGCTCTGCACTCAGTCATTACTCCTGGAGGGACCATGTGGGATGCCAGGGATTGAACCCGGGTTAGCCACAGCAAGGCAAATGCCCTACCCGCTGGACTATCGCTCTGGCCCTGCAACAGACTCTTATCTAGGTAGAAAGCCCCATTGAGGGGCAGCTGGGAGAAAACCTAGGAAGCCAAAGGCAAAGCAGTGCAACTCCCTGTGCTGTCGGGTGGCCTGCCTTCCACCCGAGACATGAACCTATAGCACTCTCTCTCTCTCCTTTTCATGATCTCTACACACACAATGGTCTCACTTCACTGTTCGTCTCTTTATGAAACTCTCTGTGAGGGAAAGGCCTAGGTAAGGTTTAGGACTGACTTTCCTTTTCTGCAAACAGCAGTTGCTTGGGGTTGGAGCAATAGTACAGTTGGTGGGGCATTTGCCTTGCAGTGGCCAACCGGTGTTTGGTGCCTGGCACCCCAGAGGGTCCCCCAGGAGTGATCCCTGAGTAAAGAGCCAGGAGTAAGTGCCTGAGCACTACCAGGTGTGGCCCCAAATAAAAATGAACACAAAACAAAAAGAGCAATTCCGGCCTGAGCCCACAGCACCCCGAGAAATTGAGGCAGGGATCCACTCCCACGCTGGGTAGAACAAGGGGAACTCAGGTGTGGTTTCATGGCCACCTCACGGGGCTGTACCTTCAAGGGGCTCATCACAGACTCTCATCGGTCCTAGATTTCCCCAGATACTTTCTGGGTAACCCAGGTGGGTAGAGAGTGATGCGGTAGGTGCATTTCTACATTTCACGTAAGCCACCGGCAGTACAAGCAAGCATTCCGCAACACCTGCCACTTCTTGGCCACTTTTTCTTTGCAGAGCCTCAGAGCTTGTTAACTGAATATCCAGGTTGTGAGACCCAAAAGAAAAAAAAACACTATTCTGTGAATAGCAGTATTGAATTGAAATGCTCTCTTGTCTCAGTGTCTGTTCTAAATGACTTCTCAAGTTGTTTTCTCTTGTGTCCAAACTGCCCTGAAAGCTGCCAGTGGCACCCTCGGAAAAGAATTAGAGAGAAATAAGAGAAGGGAGGAATTTTAATAGCAGCCTTGGGACCTCTGGAGACATCTCATACCTAAGTGACGTCCAGATCGTTCTTTTTTTTTTTTTTTTTGCTTTTTGGGTCACACCCAGTGATGCTCAGGGGTTACTCCTGGCTTTGCACTCAGGAATTACTCCTGGCAGTGCTTGGGGGACCATATGGGATGCTGGGGATCGAACCCAGGTCGGCTGCGTGCAAGGCAAACACCCTACCTGCTGTGCTATCGCTCCGGCCCCCTGACGTCCAGATCGTTCTTAAACACAGCAATCCCTACTTATTATTATTAATTACCATTTTTTTTTGTGTGTGGGGGGGGTCAGGGGGTACCTGGCAGCCATCGGGGGGCTGTTCCAGGCGCTGCTCAGGACTTGACCATTGTCAAGGAGCATGTGTGGTACTGGGGATTCATCCTGAGTCGGATGCAAGACGAACATCTCCCTGGACTATCCCTCCAGTCCCTGCAGTCCCTCCCTATTTAAAGGACACAGATAGGCCAGAGTCCTCTTGCATTAAACCAAGTTGAGCTGTTGGAGGCAGTCGTGAAGCGTGGGTCCCAGGGCCCAGACTGGTTACTTTGAGAATCACTTTCACCACAGACCATAACAGCACACTCCCTGAGCTTGACCCAGTTACGCCTTCTCCGTCCAACAAGGAGTTGCCTGTGGAAAAACCCAGAGGCTTCGGATACCCTTAGGTTGGAGTAGATGACTCTAGAGTGTTCCAGAAAGCCACCCCGATGAGCCACTGACCATGAGGAATTGCTCAGATACCGCAGTGACTGTGTTTGGATGATAAGAAAAAGGCCAAGCCACAAACTCGGGTCTGTCACATGCAAGGCAAGCACCTTACCCACTTTGCTAATCACTCTGACCCTCCTCGGTGGCATTTCTAAGGGACAGAGGGTTCTTTTTATTTGCTTCCTTTTCCTTCCACGCCTATGAATTGACAGTGTTGTTTGTCAAAAGAATAGAAGAAAAGAATGATGACTAATAAGAAAAAGAAAAATTTTTTTTACATAAATTTCCGTTTGTGGTTATGGTCTGAATGGTGGCACATCCAGATCCCAGAGTTGCCGTGAAGATGCTTCCTATCTGGGAGAGTTCTCCAAGTTCTCTCCACTGAGCCCCTAAGACAGGAGACAAACCTTCCTGTAAGCCAGTGAATGATGTTACCAGCGTTCCAGTCTCCCCAGGCCTGCCTTAATGATAAGCTTCGCGTAAAACCACATTCCCTAGTAAATGGAAACCTCATGTGGCCGTAAACAGCCACGTTGCTGTAGAGGTAATAAGTGTTCCGAGATGGGTTAGCTTACCCACCGGCCTCATTTAGACTCGTACAGCACGCGGCAGTGTCTCCGGCTGCCTGGTACTGAAGCAGAAAGCTTTGTCCACCTAGCTGTGACCCAGACAGAGCAATTGCTTTCCAGGTCTGCGTTTTCATTTAAGCAATTTCGTGCATTCCACTTAATATGTAATTGCACGATTCAGTCACTGTGGATTGAGCACTTTACTTGGTGTCCTGGGAACCAGGAGAAGTGCAATATATGTGTCTATAAATATGCGTGTTTATATAAATTTGTGTTTATTTTTTTCTTTTTTCCCCATTAAACAAACATGAAATAGCCAAGAACACACTTTTACATAATTCAGCTTGTGCGGGTACATTCATTCACATTCATTCAGTTCATGTTTATTGGGACTCATTGTGGACACGGGAGTCTAAACCTGTACTGGATGGAAAATATGCCTTATGACGTTTGAGTGATTTTCCATGGAAAATTGGGTGAAATTACCATGAAGCTCATGGCATCTCCTTCAGATTCCCAGTATGAAGATTTATTCTCTAAGATCACGATGGGAATTTATAAGCTAACATTTCTGTGCAGACTATCCTCTGGGTGATTTTTTACTAGGATCTCCGTTTTGGTCTAATTCATGATGTTTTGTAACTTCTGGGGCTTGGAGCTAGACTAAACATTGATGCTTATGGCTTGTTGTAACTTGTAGTTGAAGTATAAGAAAGACTTAGAGGGCTGTAAGTATTTGTAGTATTTGTAGTATTTCAGAGGCTTACATTTTTACATTAAGGGGCCACTATTTTAGATAGATTTGAGCAGATGGACACTTAGGGATTCGGTATTTGTTTTTTTCACATAAATTTCATTTGTGCTGGACTCTCTCCTTGCAACAACATCCTTGCAATATCTGCTTAGATGCTGACAGCTGAGACAAAGCTTATTTTTTTTTATTCCATTAGTTAACTTCCAAGATATCATGAATGGGGTAAAAAGTGCTTTAGAATGATGTTTACAACAATGATGCAATGAAGTAATTGTTAACTTGGTTTTTAAATTGAAAATCTGTAGGTACTGTGTTTAATTTGCAATTAGTTTCCAAAGGTTCCAATACTGTTGCTTGAACTCTGTAGGGAAGAAGCACTGGAAAATTTCTAGTGGGGAAAAAAGAAGACATTTCTTTTATCTTCCTCTTCCTCTTCCTCTTCCTCCTCCTCCTCTTTCTCTTCCTCCTCCTCCTCCTCCTCCTCCTCCTCCTCCTCCTCCTCCTCCTCCTCCTCCTCCTCCTCCTCCTCCTCCTCCTCCTCCTCCTCCTCTTCTTCTTCTTCTTCTTCTTCTTCTTCTTCTTCTTCTTCTTCTTCTTCTTCTTCTTCTTCTTCTTCTTCTTCTTCTTCTTCTTCTTCTTTTCCTCTTCCCCTTCTCCTCGTCCTCCTCCTCTTTTTTCTTCTTCTTCCTCTTGCTCTTTCCCTTCTTTTCCTTCTCCTTCTTCTCCTCTTCCTCCTCCTCCCCCTCCCTCCCCCTCCCCCCTCCTCCTGGTGGTGTTCAAGGTTTACTCCTGCCTCTGAACTTAGGGGTTACTCCTGTCAGTGCTTGCTGGGATCTTATATGAGTAGGAGTTGAAAAGGGGTCAGCCACATTCAAGGCAAGTGCCTTGACCCCTGTGTTAATTCTCTTGCCCTAGATCGCATTTTTTTGGTTTTTGTTTTTGGGCCACACCTGGCAATGTTATTGGGTTACTCCTGACTCCTGCTGGTCTGGGGGTACCGTGTGGGATGCTGGGGATGAAACTTGGGTCGGCCACATGCAAGGCAGCTGTCTTACCCACTGTGCTCTCACTCCGGGGAATAACAAAAAAAGAGAAGTACCTGATGGACTGTTTCTTCTTTTAATGTCTGTGTAAAACCTTTGACGAGATCAGGCGCGTTCGCGTTCAGGGTGGCATGGCCATTGACATGTCTGTGTAAAACCTTTGAGACAGTAGGTTTTCCCTCTCCTTGAATGAAAAGCATTTGAAGCTTGGGAGACCTTTTGAGCTTTTATTTGCCTGGGACACATCATTAATATTAACAGTCGGTGAAAGCTAACCAATTAGCTTTGCTCTTCTGCTTTTGTCAGTGCCATAGTTGCTAAAAAGAGAAGCAATTGTGTAAGGAAATAGAAGAAACAGCTCAATAATTAGGGGTGACACCCCAGACAAGCTACATCTTTAGTTCTTAAGGGACAGTCTGAAAAGACTCAAAAGGCTGGAGCACATGCTTTGCACTCTGAAGCACCGTCTCCGTCTCTCTCTCCCTCTCTCCCTCCCTCTCTCTCTCTCATGAAATAGGGACACCCGGAACTGCTCAGGGTTTACTTCTAGCGAGACTCAGGAACCCTATGGGGTGCTGGGGATTGAACCCAGGGTGGCTAATTGCAAGGCAAGGCCTTACCCAGTGTTCTGTGTCTCGAACCCACTATCATATTTTTTTTGATGAAAATTTGTGAGGCTTCTGTTGCAAGTGAATTAGGTTCTGGGCATGTCATTAGTCTTGGGGGCTAATCCTGGCCAGTGTTTGGGGGCTGGGGGTTTGCTCCCAAGGAGGTGCTTGGGGACTAATGCCAGGGCTTGCATCTGAAGATTGCATCTGTTCTTTTTGAAGCTGTTTCCCTTGCTTGGTATCAAGTATGTTTGATTAGGGAGAGGAAAACACTTGCTGTTAATGTGTGTGTGTGTGTGTGTGTGTGTGTATTGAATGATCTGCATGTTGGTATTAGTCAATAATGATGGTGTAGGTGCCTGAGGAGTTATGATTATCTCCAAGGGCCTGTGCATAGTTTTCAGGTACTATGCTTCTTTTCTTCCTTCCTTTTAAACAGCACGACCCACAAAGAATGTCACTGTTTTGACACTTGATTGCTTTGACACACCTTTTTTCTCGAGGGTCCCCTATGTCACATATCTTAGGGAGAAAACAAGAGTGACACATGAAAACTTGAAGAAAGGAATTCACTAGGGGAGGGAATAGAGGGCAGAACGGTTTTCTTTCAAAGTCTAGGGTGATAGAAATCAAGGGCTTGCTCAGGTTGCCCTGAGTAATTTGGTCGGGTCAGTACTTTGCTGTTTGGGAGCTTAGAGAGAAGCTAAAGTAGATAGGATTGGCTTGGAAACCACATCTGCTCCTTTGAACCATTGGAGAACTTGAAACATTAATGGTTGGTCATCTTTTGTTTTGTTTTCAGTTTTTTGTTTGTTTGTTTGTTTGTTTGGGGCCATACACAGTGATGTTCAGAGATAACTCCTGGCTCTGTACCCAGGAATTACTCCTGGTTGTGTGCTCAGGGAACCATGTGGGATGTTGAGGATTGAACCCGGGTTGGCTGCATGTAAGGCAAGTGCCCTACCTGCTGTACTATCTCTCCGGCCTCTAATGGCCATCTTTGGGGTGCTGGCTGGATACAGGGTACCTCTGAGCCATCCTGATGGTGTATGAGTTCTAGAAGGGAGGCTGGGTCTGGTGGCCTGGAGGAGTATAGCCATCTTACTGGCAATCGTCTTAGCCAAAGGCAACCCATTAAACTTACCCACTCATCCATCGGCTTCCCTTTGGCCCTTTTAAAGTGGCGATGAGCAACTTGCCCTCAATCATTAAAAAGAAACCTTTTCTTTTTTTACTGAAGCCAGAAAAGCTTTGTGTAATTATAAGTCTGGAGAGGTAAGGGTGATTCCACACTTAATCCTACACCCACGGACAGGCTGGCTTTAACTGGCTGAGCAAGTGGGGCCTCAAATTGAGACACTCATGTTTATTGGAGGCATCCTGAAGGCTCTGGGGTTTGTTCCCAATGGCCCTTGTCCTGGCGATCTTTCCCTCGCCTACCTGGAAAGGACATCCAGATGGCCAAGATGCAAAATATTCACTTGGTTTTTGAAAGGAGAGTCGGAACTAAGCAAGGACTTTGTGGCGAGTCTGAAAACTTGGCATTGATGGTGGCCACTTTTGTGAAGGGTCCTTTGTATCCGATTTTGTAATCCCCACCAGTTGTATGGGCCTAATTTTTTTTTTTTAAGATATTCTCGATGCAGGAATCAAAGCCACACAGCCATGCAGAAAACAGAAACCCTCAAGGCTGTGCTCAGCTGGTAGCTCGATATTTAAAAATAGCTCTTGGGTTTTGCAGTGTGGAATGCCGTTGTGCGAGCCACCGGGACCACATGTGTGCTCCGTGTTGCAGATCCCCTTCACAAGTGGCACCTCGCTAAATGGCGAGCGTAGGACAGGTGGCCGGCCGCTTCTCGGCCACGTGCGGGAGGAGGGAGCCAGCGCGCATGTGCCACCGGCTCCCAACGTAGGTTGGTGCCTTGGAGGCGGCGGAGCCCAGAGAAGAAGGAATCCTCGCTCCGGATTGCAAGCGAGTTAAAGCATCTACCACCAGGAATGTGGGTTATTCTTCATTAAGCTTCGTGAGCATCATTAGCCCAGACCTTTTGGCTAGACAAGACCAGCGAGGATCCCGGGGCCAGGAATGCACCGGGGACACCAGTTCTTGGACCTGGATGCACTGGATTTGCCGGAGAGACGCAGGACTCTGTGGGAGGTTGGATTCTGGAAAGCAGCAGAGGCCCTTGGGATGGGGAGCAGAGGAGGGCAGGTGGCATGTGGATGTGGGTTTGGTGTTAAGTCTGAACAGATGGCAGCACGGAGGGCTGTGTCAGTCACGCGGCTGCATCTGGGTCTGTCCCGGGAGGTCAAGGATCGTGTCCTCTGCAGTTCTCAGAGTTCTCAGAGTTCGCAGAGTTTGCAGCAAAGCAGTTGATGGAAGATGATGCCCCAATGACCCGCGTGGGTGCAGAAGGAAGAATAGGAGTGGAGGAAGCTAAAAGGAGCCTGATGCTTTCTCTGGAGCATTAGCCATTGTCTGTGGGGCCAGAGAGGTAGCACAGGGATTTAGGCTTGGCATTGGTTCTAATCCCTGGCACCACGTTTGATCCCCCAAGCATCACCTGGAGTCACTGCTGAACACAGATCCAGGAGTAGCCCTTGAGCACCACTGGTGTGGCCCCCACACCCAACTAAAATAGGAGTTAAGAGCTTACCCCATGGACTGGAGAGATACTGCAGGAGTTTAGGCTCAGACTTGGTATGTGGTACACCCTGGTTCAATCCCTGGCACTGCATGGTCCTGCGAGCATCTCCAGGTGATGGTTAGCCTCTCCCGAGCACTGCTGGGGTGGTCTACGGAGTCACCCGCTCTGCAGAGACAAGCAGCATCGCAAACTTGGATCCTTGCCTTAGATCTCTGAGAGATGGGCTGAGAATCACTGGCTTGAGAGACACTCCCCCTTAAAAAAATCAAAGCTACATCCCAGAATCAAGTAGATATGACACTTCTAGCATATGGTCTTACACAAGGTACTTCTTCTGTTCGTCTCCACGGACCCCTGTTGGAAAGTGGAGAATAAACTTGCCTACCTTGTAAAGTTCTGAGATGACTAAATGGAAGAATTTATGTCAGGTACCTAAGTGGGTATGTGGCACTAAAGAGATTGAATGGTGGCAACTAGGGGGTGAAGTGAAGATAATAATGATGCCATCAAGTTAGTAATGATTAGATTGTGCTGCTGCTGGACAGTCAGAAAGTACTGCAGTTACTGCCTGCCCCGTGAGGCAAAAATCACCCCAGTACACATTCAGCTACAGGCTCACGGTCCATGATCACCAGCAGGTGAGAGATGGGCGGGACAGCCTGAGACTATCCTGGTGGTAACAGGGCAAATGCCTGGTGCCCCGGAGGTGTGTTAGCCAGATAGCCCCAACTATTTTGCTAATATCATGTCATAGCTTACCAGCTGGTAGTTCATGTTTCAAAATACACATTCAAGTTATGCACACACAAAGCAATGCTCATTGTTTGGAAATAAGTTATTGGGGGAAGGGGCGGTTCAGAAGGCAGTTGCTTTTATGATCGAAGGCCCTCTGTTCAATTTGTCCCCTGTTGCCTACTCAGGACAAACAGGGACAAATGGTAGTGTGTGTGTGATCCTCCACAAAACCCGGGACACATGTCGGAGGGGATATATATAGAGCTGAGCCCAGCTTCTGTCCTTCCTCGATCACGTCTCTGTCATCATTTGCGCTTTCACTCAGCAAGCCGTTTATTTCATGCTCTGGGTCAAAGACATTTGAATTCAATTTGTGTTGGTTGATTTACAACTCTGTGGAAGGCAGGGGGCTTTCTGTGCCCTGGTCTCTGGACTACTGGCCTCTTCCACCGCCTTTCATTCATCCCGTTGAACCCACACATCTTCATTCATTCGAGTCTTCATCGCTCCCAGATGCTTGCTTCTGTGGAGGATGCTAGTGGTGAGTAACCTCCACTCAGTACAGTTTGAGTAGAGAGTCGGGCAACTACAGGGGAGTGTGGTTCATGCCATGATGGGCTCCCTCCGACACTCTTAGCGGGGGTGGGGAGCCCGTGAGAAGGCGGCCTCTTTAATTTCCCTAAAATTTTGACCAGTAAGGACTAGAAAGATAGTTTAGTGGATGCTCAAGCATGCTCAAGCTTGGATTCAATCTCTGGATTCAGTTTCTATCGCTGGCACCACAAGGACCCCTGACCATGCCCAGGGCACCCCCAAGCAATGAGAAGGGAGTGGCCAGACCCCTCAATGCTGCTGCCTTGGCCTCAGACAAAACCAAAACGAACAGGAACAAAATGTTCATTACCTTCCAGCAGCCCTCTCACAACTTAATTTTTTTATTTTTATTTTTTGCATTTTGGGTCATACCCGGCAATGCGCAGGGGTGACTCCTGGTTCTGCACTCAGGAATTACTCCTGGTGATGCTCAGGAGACCATATGGGATGCTGGGAATCAAACCCGGGTCGACCGTGTACAAGGCAAATGCCCTACCCGCTGAGCTATCGCTCCAGCCCCACAACTTAATTTTTTTTTTTAAAAATTGTCAGGCATTTTTTTGGCTACACTCAGCTGTGCTCAGGGCTTCCTCCTGGCTCTGTGCTCAGGGATCACTCCTGTTGCTACTGCAAAGACCATATCGGGCACCAGGGATTGAAGCAGGGTTGACCACGTGCACGGCAAGCACTTCACCCACTGTGCTTTCTCTGTGGCCCCTTCCTAAATTTTAATTTTTAAAAAATAGTTGGTGCCACATCTGACTGTGCGAAGGGCTTACTCCTTGTTCTGCCCTCAGGGCTCGCTCCCAGCAGGGTCCGGGGGACCCTCTGTGGTGCCAGGGATCAAACCTGGGTCAACTGTGTGCAAGACAAGAGCCTCTGGACTAACTCTCTGACCCTGACTGTGATTCAATTTGTAAGTGGGTGATTTAATTTGGAAATCACCTTCCCTCACACCCCCTTCCCTTCACTGTTGTTGTTAATGTTGTTGTTTTGTGGCTGGTGATTGTACACACAAACCTGGGTTCGCATGTCAGGTGCTCACACACCCAGATGCAGTGCTCATCAAGCTTTGCAGTGCCGGAGATGAGTGCTTAGCCCTGTGTTCCTGGAGCATTCTCTCTCTCTCTCTCTCTCTCTCTCTCTCTCTCTCTCTCTTCCTCCCTCCCTCTCTCCTCTCTCTCCCTCCCTCCCTCTCTCCTCTCTCCCTCTTTCTCTCCTCTCTCTCCCTCTCTGTCTCTCCCTCCTTCCCCTCCCCCCTCCCCTCCCCTTCCCTCTTCTTTCCTCTCTTCCTCTTTCTCTCCCTCTCTCTCCCTTTCCTCTCCCCCATCCCCTCCCGCTCCCTCCCTTCCTCCCCTTACATCTCACCACCCGCCAGGTCCGTACTTTCTGGTGCTGGCTAACACATCTCACTGAGTCGCAACACTTGGCCGTGATCTGCGTCACTTTTACATGGGCCGCTGCCGGGCTCAAACCTCAGAATCGCCAGGCTCATGCTCCGCGCTGCCTACGGGCCACTGGGGACTCGAACCCTGTCTCTCAGCCCCTCTCAGACCTGTGCACACTGAAGTTTATAACTGGCTGCCTCCTTCCAGCCTGCAGTTCTGGGTCCATTGTCTTAGGGCATGATGGGGGAAGTATGGGTGACTTAGAAGCGGTACCCCCTCACTACAGGGCTTGTCTGTGTGAAGCAGCGAACACATCTGACAGTAAGTCACTGTCACTGTCACTGTCCTCCCGTTGCTCATCGATTTGCTCGAGCAGGCACCAGTAACGTCACCATTTTTTTTTTAAACTTTTTATTAAATCACCATGTGGAAAGTTACAAAGTTCTCAGGTTTATGTCTCAGTTATGCAATATTCAAACACCCATCCCTTCACCAGTGCCCATATTCCACCACCAAAAACCCCAGTATACCCCCCACCCTCACCCCCTACCCCCTACCCCCTACAGTATAACTAATGAATTTCACTTCATTTTCTCTTTACCTTGATTACATTCCATATTTCAACACACAACTCACTATAGTTGTTGGAGTTTCTACCCAAGAGAGACAGACCTACTACCAGGAAAGCATTTGATAATTAGTTTTCCATTGCTGGGAATGAAGAGATATTGAGCCCCACTGCTACAAGTACATAACTCTTCTTTTTTTTTTTTTCCTTTTTCCTTTTCCTCCTTTTTTTTTTCACCCTCATCCCCCATCCCTCGCCTCATAGTATGGTGTACGCCACGCCGCAACAGCCGGTGTGGGGCTTTTGCTTAGTTCACAGTCCAGAGAGGTGGCTGCTACATTAATAACCTTCAATATTTCAACAAAAACTTACTGTTATTATTTGGAGTTTCCCCCCCCCCCCATAATGTCACCATTGTGAGACTTTGTTGTTACTGTTTTTGGTATATCGAATACGCCACGGGGAGCTTGCCAGGCTCTGCCGTGCTGGCGAGATACTCTCAGTAGCTTGCCAGGAGGGGTGGAGGAATCGAACCCAGGTCGACCGCATGCAAGGCAAATGCCCTGCCCGCTGTGCTATGGCTCCAGCCCCCTGGACAGTAAGTACTAAGACAAACTGTATTCTGTTGGGTCTAACAACAATCCAATCTCTGCGTTTACTGTAGCCTTCTGAAAGCGCTGTGCTGTATTTGGGGACTCTGGCATCCCTTTTATCCAGTTCTCAGGCTCACAGGCTGTGGACTTTGGCCTTGTTGCTTACATCAGCCCTCCCGCTGGGCTCAGAACCGAAGTCCATCTGCCTCTGCCCTGGGACACCAGGCCTAATGGGCTTCCTGTTCGGTTTCTGTTTGTTTGCTTTCACTGAAAGGGAAAAAGTGCTCTCTGTGAGGGGGAAATTGTTTGTATACATGCATATTTTTCTCTGCATATGCTATGCATAATCTCACATAAAATAACCATCTTCGAATTAACATGCTGGCGATATTCAGTTGATTGAGATGGTTCAGATGAGAACCAGACTCCAGCTTTTTGTTCCGGACTGCAGCAAGAGTGCAGGGAGACTCAAAGCCAAAGGTCTGCTGAGGAGAAGTCTAAGCTATGGATGTCACAAATCTTCAGTAATGTGTGTTAGAAAAAACTAGAGAAACAAGGCGTGTTACTGAGTAATCTGTCTTTAAATGCCAAATGCTCCTTGAAGAGGTATTTCTAGAGAAGGAGTTGTCATCATGTGCGATTTCGAGAAATTTAGCACAATGTATTTATTTACTGCTTGGAGGTCATACCTGGTGATGTTCAGGGCTTGCTCCTGGCTCAGCACTCAGGAATCACTCCTGGCAGTGCTCAGGACAGATGGGATGCGGGGAATTGAACCCAGGCTCGCTATGTGCAAGGCAAGCACCTATGCCATCGGCCTTTAACACAGTTTCACAGTCTTCTCTTGGATATTTTGTCCCTATTATGGTCTAGAGACTTTGTTTTGTTTGGGGGCCACACTGGGAAGTGCTCAGAGGTAACTCCTGACTATACTCAGGAATCACTGCTGGTGGGCTTGGGGGTGGTTGAACCCTGGCCAGCTGAATGCAAGGCAAGCACCTGACCTGCTGTGCTATCTATCTGGCCGCATGGTCTAGAATTTTGATCTTGTACTGAATAGCTGTGACTAATTTAAGCCAAATTCCTCCTGTGGGAGGAATATTATTAGGACAAAATTGTTTTCAATTTTTCTTTCGTTCTCTGTTAGTACAAGTAGTAGTTCTATGTTGTAGAAAGAAATAAGGAAAAGCCTAAAATAAAAGAAAATTAACACTTCTACCCCATTCCTACCTCAGCCATAAGGACATTATGACTTTTTTCTTGTTTGGGCTTTTGTGTGCACACATCAATAGATACTTAGTACCTACCAAGTATTACAACAGTGTTACAAACTCTGTTGGATTCTAGGGGTACATCAGTAATGCTGAAAGTAATGCCACCTTGCCCAGCCCAGTGGAGGTTTCATCTGTGTATGGACCCAAATATGTTACAGTGTGCTTGCTTATATTCCTGAGCTTCCTATAAGGAAGATATTTGGCTTATTAAGGATTGTATAATATTGTGAATTTTAGTGGTTACATACCCTTTCATTCTCCTAATTACACTTTTTTCCAGTTTTAAGAAATAACCAGGAATACATCTTTATACTTTCCAAATCATTCATGTAGTTTATTAGCAGGCTGGAAGTAGCAATTCTTTTTTAAAAAATATTTTATTTATTTATTTTATTGAATCACTGTGAGATCACAGGTACAAGGTTGTTCATGATTGGGTTTCAGTCATACAATGTTCCAACACCCCTCTCTTCACCAATGTGAATTTCCCAACACCAATGACCCCAGTTTCCCTCCCCCTCCACCCCGTTTCTAGCTTCTATAGCAGGCACTTCTCTCTCTCTCTCTCTCTCTCTCTCTCTCTCTCTCTCTCTCTCTCTCTCCTCTCCCCTTATGGGCATTATGATTTGCAGTACAAATACTGAAAGGGTCTCATGTAAAGGTTTCAACACTAGTTCTTTTCCAAAGTAGCAATTCTTAAATTTCTGAAAACTGTGAAATTACTATCTTGAAATACTTTATAACTTGCATTTTTACTAGTAGCATTTCTGTGCTTTTTTTTTTTTTTTTTTTTTTTTTTGTAGTTCACACTCCCAGTGTGGAAAAGTATCAGGGCAAAGAAAGAAAACTTTACTGTTTTGGTGAAAAGTAATTGCATGGTGTTTAAAAAGTATATTTCCTTAATTTGTTTTTGGTGGGAGAAGGTGTTTGGGCCACATCCAGCTATGCTCATGGATTTCTCCTGGCAGACTTAAGGGTGCTGGGATCTAACCTGAATCAGCCACGTACAAAGCAAATTCCCTGTCCACTATATTCTCTCTCTATACCCACCTTGATTATTTCTAATAACACATTTTCATATCTTTCTGTACTGCATTTCCATATCATGCCCATTTCTAAGTGGTGTCCATTTCTTATTTTAGTTTATATTATTTTATTTTTGATGGTTTTTGATACTATTTTATTTTTTGACATTATTTATTTTTTAATATTATGATTTTCTCTCTCTCTCTCTCTCTCTCTCTTTCTCTCTCTCCCTCTCCCCCTCTCCCACTTCTGGCTATGCTCTGGGGTCACTCCTGGCTTTGTGCTCTGGGGTCACTCCTGGTGGGGCTTAGAGGACTATATGGAACATTGGGAGTGACCCTGGGTCACTCTTATCCAAGGCAAGCACCCTCCCCCCTGCCCTGTCTCTCCCACTCATACTTACATGGTAGCACTATAGCACTGTATGGGTGAAAATTATATTTTATTATTTATTTGCTTATTTTTGTTTGGGGGCCACACCCAGCAAACAGGGCTGAGGGGCTGTTCCCAGCAGTGCTCAGGGACCGTTTGAGCCATCTCTTCTTCCCACCGGAAGTTGGATTGTTTGCCAGACCCTCCCTTCCCTGCCTCAGCAGCAATGGATATCATGCTGTGTTGTCCTAAAACTAAAGGCATCTGTGAAAGTGGTGGTGTAGGGGCCCTAAGTTTGGGGGAACCCTGTGGGGTATACCTAAGTGACTGAGCACAGGTAGTGAACTGTGCTGGTTGAATGTTGTTATGTTGCCCCTCACCCCACCTGCCCACCATCATAATTACGGTACATAGGAATTTTATTCGTATCCAGAAAGTGAGTGCTATCCATTATGTACCTCAGAGATAAACCTCAGGGTTGTCTAGAGAAAAAAAGTTGGGTCTCGTAGTTGTGGATGAATGAACAAGATCCTGACAAATAGCTGCTGTTTTGAACAGGGGAATAGATTTATATTTAAACTAAAGTAAACTATGCAGCTAGGTAATAATTTTGAGTAATGAAGTACGTTTGCTACAGTAACCGTTAAAGGAACAGATAAATCATAGTAATTCCAACATGGCATTTTAGCCATTCAATAAATGGGTATTTTAACTTTCATTTGCTTTTGAACTAAGTTCAATAATTTATAGAGTAAGTCATTGAAAGATTAATGCTCAGGAGGGAGGAAAATACTCCGCAAGAGCAGAAACATATCATTTATGTATATTACACTGAGACTTGGTCTACTTGTGTTTCCATTATAAACCTCATGTTTTTTAACCATTTGTAATACTTCAGTACAGAGCTTGCCTGGGGCTAAAATTTGGCATTTGTCTTAACGTTATGAGATCACAACTTTTATTTTAATTTTTTCACTGTGCTCAAATATCTTGACATCCATCCATGTATTTCTAAATATTTTATTTCATTAGGGAGCATTTCATTCAAATGCTTGTTTACAGTAGACATAAAAGTTGGTGATTTCAGAGTATACTGATTTCTGTGGATTTCATTGAGATTTTTGTGTATTGTTGCTATTTTTAAAGAATGGTTCCAAAACTTTTAGAGATGGTTTAGTTTAAAGAGTGGGAAAGAATGATGATTAAATGTCAAGATGGCATCATTTGATTTTATGGCTACAAAGACAACAATAATTAAAAACTGCAGTAAATATTCACAAAATGTAAGCCCGTCTATTGGAGGACTCATTTAAATTTGGCATCTTCAGCTTGATCAGACCATATAATTTTGCAAAACCCTTATTCAGACACGCATTCTGCCTACTAATCAGTTCAGATGTGATTTATATGGTAATAGGAAAGCTTTGGGGTTTTCATGCTCTGCGATATCCATTTCTTTTTTGTTTTTGACCCTGAGATCCTGAAGGTCAGTGACTAGTCTTCGTTCTCCCAGTACCCAGTTTGTCAAGCGTAGGGCTGGCACTTAGGAAATAGGGACTGAATAAATGACGAGTGCGTGATTGTTCACTGCCAGACAACCACAAACTTCTGAAGGTCATCCATTTCAGAACCGTGAGTCACTGGATTAGGATTTACAGTTCATCTTTCCATAAAGATAAAATGCAAAAGGTAAATCATCCCGCAGAAAGCTTGTTTAATTTCCAGGGATTACATGTCAGCACAAGTTCTAGACTCCGTGGAGTCAGACAGGGCTCTGAACTCGTTTCTGAAAGAGTCCTTATCTCAGGCCTAACGATTCTCAGTCCCGGAGTTCCAGGGATATGGACTCCGTATGTTTTCAATAATTTACATGATGATGAGTTTGGGGGCCACACCAAGCTGTGCTTGCTTCCAGCTCTCACTCCCCAGGGGACTGTATAATAGGCCCGGGATCAGGCTCTGCTCGGCTGCACGCAAGGCTCGCCCCGCTCTGCTCTCTCCGTTCCATCCTCTATTCTGTTATTTAACACCTGGATTCATTTGCACTTATTTAGTTTTGGTTTGGGGCCAACCCAGCAGTGCTTAGGGGCCCTTTGGGCTGTGGCAGGGGTGACCCCTCCCCCCACCCACCCAATGGTGCTCAGGATGGGGGGAAGCGTATGTGGAGCTTCGGATAGAACCAGGGTAGGCCACGTGCAAGGCAAGCGCCTCGACCCCTGCTCTCAATCTCCAGAGCCATTTCCCTGCTTTTCTCCTGGGGCTTCCTTATAATATCCTGAGAGCCCAACCCCCGAGAGCTGTGTGGCACCCAGTGAGAAATACTGGTCTAAGATATAATGGTCAGAAATCTCCAGGCTCGCACGGAGTCAGGGATGGATGCCTTCCCCCCATCTCTCAGTGCTTTGGGTAGCCTGGCAGTCAGGCCCATGCCCTGCCTCTGGCACTGTATAAGCTCATTAATGGCCATGATCCAGAGACTCAGGAATAAATAAACCTTGGAAGAGGAAGAGAGCAACGCACTGCAGAGATGCCTCCGGACCCCAACGTCACCTCTAGTTAAAAGTTTAATTCTAGCTGTATCATTTTTTTTTAATCTTAGAAGTTCTGGAGTGAATTTTAAAAAAAATTAGAACTCCTGTCAACATGTCATACTCAGTGCCAGATCTTAATGACTCTAGGGTGAGAAAACAATCTTCACACATTTTCCTCTAAGGAAACTTTTTGGATCATCTTTAGGGGATTATTCATAACAAGCAATACAAAGTAAATTATTTAGGTCCTGCTATCCATTGCGTATTTGATATTCCAAAAACAGTAACAAGTCTCACAATGGAGATGTTACTGGTGCCCACTCAAGCAAATTGATAAGCAATGGGATGGATGACAGTGACAGTGATACAGTGATCAGGCTTTGGAGATTGGGGTGGAATAATTCAAAATATGGTGGTGGGAAGGTG
Source organism: Sorex araneus (assembly GCF_027595985.1). Taxonomy (NCBI): domain Eukaryota; kingdom Metazoa; phylum Chordata; class Mammalia; order Eulipotyphla; family Soricidae; genus Sorex; species Sorex araneus. The sequence continues at coordinate 175,145,049 of NC_073305.1, forward strand.
TAATGGGGATGGGATTGGTGTTAGAAAATGGAATGTAATCGATTACTGTGAACAACTTTATAAAAATAAAATAAAATTTAAAAGTATAGTGGTCATTCGATTGTGGGTCACTGCTCTGCTGGTTCCACTGCACCCCAGTTCAGGGTGGACATTGGCTGCCCCAGGCTGTGCTTTTGAACTCTGCATCAGTATTTAATGATACCTACTGTGAAATTTCAACTGCGAATCTGTTATATTCTCATTAGAGATTTGGCCGTGATGGTCATCAAAATAAAAGTACTGTTTAGGTTCCTGAAATGTACATGGATCTAAGTATTTCAGTGACTAAAATGACTAAAGCAATTTTTAATCGTTAGTTGTGTGACAACTACTCCTTGTAAGGCATGCACTGTTGGCCAATAGAGTTTTAAAAGCTCTCTATTAAAAGTCTTACTCTAGAGTGGCTGGAGACATTTCAAAAGTTCTTTTCAAGTAGGCTCAGGGCTTTGTTTTTCTTCTCCTCTGTGTCCAGGATTGAACCCAGGGTCTCGCATAGGCAAAGCAAATAATCTTAACACTGAGCTACATTCAAAAGCATTAAGTTTCTTTTTGTTTAGGATTTTGTTGTTGTTTTTTTTTGGTGGGGTTTTATGTTTGTTTGTTTGGGGGCCACACCAACAGTGTTTGGGCTTACTTCTGGTTCTGTGCTCAGGGGTCACTCCTGGAGAGCATGGGGGACCATTTGGGGTGCTAAGAATTGAGCCCCAGTTGACCTTGTGCAAGGCAAGTGCCTTCCCTACCCACTGTACTATTGCTTTGGCCCCTTAGTTGTTTTTGTTTGTTTGTTTTTGGGTTTTTTGTGTGTTTTTTGTTTTGTTTTGTTTTTCCCCAGTGTGGGGGGTAGAGCACACTATGGGGCGCAACTGGCAGTACTCAGGGTTTACTATTGTTTTTTGCTGGGGATTGAAATGGGGTCAGCCACATGCAAGGCAAGTGCCTTACCTGCTGTATTATCTCTCTGTCCGTTAATTCTTCTCCCCCTCCCCCCTGCCATAAAAATTAAGATGTGCTTTGGGACATCTTTACCAATTCACTCTTTAGTATTTTCACAGTGCTCTAATTGAAATTTTTTCCCCTGGTTTTTGGGCCATACCCAACAATGCTCAGGAGTTGCTCCCAACAGTGTTTTGGGACCAAACGGTTCCAGGAACCAGGGCTAGAACCTGGGGCTCCCACATACAAGACATATACTCCGGTTGTGAGCCATCTCTCTCACCTAATGTTCTTTATGATTCTTGTATTATTTTCAAATGTAAGCACTGTCTTCCCACCTGAAATCCACTCCCTGCTGTGCCCTCAAGGGCACCGTCCTTGTCTCTGTGCCACCCTGGGAAGCTGCACGCTGGAGCTTTGCTCTCTGGAGAGCCCTTTTGCTTCTTTTGCTTTCCTTCCTTTCTCTGAATAAACAGCCTGAGCTCCTCCAATTGTTCCCGTTGACAGATTCCATTGCAGACACCCTTGCGTGAAGGTTCCTTCTGGTTTTCATGATGCCCCAGGAAATGTCGCCTCAGAGCTGAGCATAGCCCTCCGGATGTCCTCTGCTTGCGGCAAGGAAGAAGGAACTGGGGGGCAGTGATGCTGGTGCACATGATTCTCACAAAGATTTTTAGAAATTGCTAGAATATACAAGCTCCATGAGGACCACCTTGCACCATTTTGTTCTCCTTTTCTTTGGGGGGGGGGCGGTAGGGGAGTGGATTGTTTTAGACCATACCCAGTGGTGCTTGAAATTTACTCAGGGGCCACTTCACTCCTGGCAAGCTTGGGCAGATCATATGGATGCGGGGGATTGAACCTGGGCTGGCTGCATGCAAGGCAAGCACCCTAACACCTATACTATCTCTCCTTTCCTTACTGCTCAATCTTAATTACTTTCATACTCCTTGGGTTTTTTTTTTTTTTTGCTTTTTGGGTCACAGGGGTTACTCCTGCCTCTGCACTCAGGAATTACTCCTGGCGGTGCTCAGGGGACCCTATGGGATGCTGGGAATCGAACCCGGGTCAGCGGCGTGCAAGGCAAACGCCCTACCCGCTGTGCTATCGCTCCAGCCCTGCCTTGGTATCATTTGTGTTCAACCCTCCCATCCCTCTCCCTCTTTTATTTTTTAACCCCAGTGACAATGATGGAATCCTCATTGAGTCACATCCCTGGCCAGTATTCAATCTTTAAATTCAGTTACTTAGGAAGCACTGGAATTAACTTCTGTGAGCCATCTCAACTCATTTTGGGAATACAGTGAGCTCTAAATACAAGTGCCATGAGTGCTTACAGAGCAGAGCGTACCATACCTGGAAAATTTGATTTTACCATGCAATCTTAACCGGCTAAGGAGGAATTTGCCACTTTTGGTGTTCTATCATTGCTTCAGGAAATTGATGATCGGCTAATGTTGGATAGGTTTTAAGGTTGTGATTGGTGGGTTTGTATGGTGGGATGATAGGATGTTTCCATTCACTTTCACTCATTAGAAACATAGTTATAGGCCAGGCTGTGTGCTTGCAAGGTGACCTTTGCTCTTTTACTGTGAATGATTTGAGTGAAACAAGACATGAAAAGTGAATCCTGGAGTGAGGCCAGAGGATCCAGAACACGGAACACGGCACAGCTGACCCCAAATGTGATAAAATTGTATTTCCCTTCAAGTTCCTTTTATTTTTTTTGCATTGTTTTGTATTGATTCGGTTTCTGGGGTCAAACCTTAGACTTTCCAGGGCCTGCTCTTGGCTTGGTGCAATCCCAAATCCATTGTTTCCCAGTCAGCATCATGGCACCCAAAGGTGTGAGGGAAACGGGCCCCAGACCACCAGCAAGCTGTCTCTCCTTCTCACCTGACTGCACGTGGCTTGAGGTTGTAGATCTTCTTGAAAATAGTTACTGGACTGCTTTCACTTCCCAATGTGATGCTGCAGTCTCAGATCTGCAAAATGGCAACCAAGAATCCATGGAAGCATCAGAATGACGGAGAGTGAATCTAAACAAAACAAGCCCATCAAACACTTCTCTTCTGCAGCGACGCCTGGGCACAGGCTTGAGAAAGGCGCTTTATTGGTGCCAGGGATTGAACGTGGGTCAGATGTGGGGAGATGCTTTACTTGCTGTGTTACTGCTCCAACCCTGGGCTGTCACTTTAATTGGGATCTGGTATGTACCAGTAAATATTTCTGTTTGTTTAGAGGCCACACTTGGTACTGCTCAGGAATTACTCCTGGCCGTGCCTGAGGGACCATATTGGATGCTGGTACTTGGACCCAGTAGCCATGTGCAAGTGAAATTGCCCATTGTATACTATCTCTCCAGCCCTCATTGTGCTAAATATTTTTGGTGATTTTTTTGGTTTATACTGCCCCTTTTACAGCTGCACAACCTCTTTATTTTTATCTTTTATTCTATTTTATTTTATTTTCTATTTTCCACATGTCGGAGCCTGGCAAGCTCCCGTGACGTATTTGATATGCCAGAAACAGTAACAACAACGTACTCTTCGTGTTCCTGGAGCGAGTGGACGCCACTGGGCTACACTAGCAAGCGACAGGGAACAATGAAGACGTTACTGGTGCTTGCTCAAGCAAATCGATGAGCAACGGGATGACAGTGACTGCCCCATAACTCCCAGTGTTGGTCCAGGGCCCTAGCAGTTAGAGGGCCATCAAGAAATGGAATGGGCTGACTGGACACTAGAGATCCTGTGAAGGGTGTAGCTATAGGTCTGGGGAGAAAATCCTCAAGAAAACCTTTTGGCGTCGGTTCTCCCTGATTGAGTGCCCACTCGCTGCTGGCTTGGCTGAGAGAGCAGGGGAGTGCCCTTCTCTCGGAGCCTGCTTGTGCTACCCCTGGGCCCCGTTGTTGCTAAGCCTGGGGACTGCTGGCTGCTTCCACTTCTCCTCCCTGTGCCCAGTGTGGGGGAGAACTTGGGCGGCCTGAGCTGGTGGGTGCTCGCTGTTCTGCCTCTGCTTTGGGACCAAGAGAGGGGTGTAGCCCTCCTGCTCTTCCAGCTGCAAAGTTCATTTGGCTTCAAGCACTGGCAGCATTAAGGGAGCAGGAGGATTCCCATAAGAAGGTGGAACCAGAAATTGGAGTGGGGATATCCGGCACATATTTGTTTTCCAGAAGCTCTACGCTGAGAAGGTTTTTGGGGGGGGGGGGATTTTTTTTTTTTGTGTGTGTGTAAAGGATTGTAGCATGATATGTGAAATATAGTTGTTGAGGGTGTGCATGCTGTGTGTGTGTGTGCGTGTGTGTGTGTGTGTGTGTGTGTGTGGTGTGTATGTGTGTGTGTGCATGCACCAGCAGGTGGAAGTACACATGCTCACAAGTTTGGGTTTAGCAGATGAATTTCATCTGGAAACATTTGTTCTGTTTTTTGCCTTTATAGTAGACATAACAAACACTTAGTGAAGCATTGTTTCCAGAAATGGTCTCGTTTGACAAGAAGGGGATTTGAGGTTTACCCCCAGGAATTATTTTATCATATGATTCTTTCTTAACTAAAACTATACTTTTATTCTTTGGTCCCCCAGGAATTATTTTGTCATATAATTACCTCTTAACTAAAACTATACCATGCCATACTTCTATTCTTTTGCCCAAAATATGTTTAGTTTGTTTGGGGTGGTTTTTTTTTTTTTTTTTTTTGTCATAGCCAAGGTGCTCTGGAAGTGATCAGGGGACCCTGTGGGAATGAATCCAGCTGAGTGGACCCTACCCTCAACCAAGATATGAATGTGAGATAATTTCTAAAATGATCATGAACATCACTGTTAATCATAAGACTGCTGCATAGTTTTTGGCTGGGGAGTGAAGGGGGTTGGACCATACCTGGCAGTGCTCAGGACTTAGTCCTGGCAGTGTTTGAGCCACCATATGTCCATATGTGGTACTAGGAATTGAACTGCATTAATTACTTGCAGGACAAGCAGCTTAGCTCTTGTATCCGTTTGGCCTTATGCATGTTTTTTTTTTTTAATGACACATTACCTAGTTTCTACTAATCTTTTTCTTCCTCCCTCCTTCCGGCCTCCTTCTCACCTTCCCTCCCGCCCTTCCACCTTTCTTCTCTCCCTCCCTTCATTCTTTCCTCCTTCCTCATGCCCACTGATGCTCAGGGCTTACTCCTGGCTCCGCCCTCTGGGAATTCTCCTGGCAGGGTTCAGGGAACTGAATGGGTTGCCAGGTCGGGTTCCGGATTTTAAAAGTACTCACTACTAATCACAACACAGTGAGAAAGCATTATTATGCAGGACATGATCTAATTTGAGAAATTAAGTTTCACCGTTTTGATAATTTCTGGGTTTTTTGTTTTGTGTTGTTTTGGGGTGTGTGTGTTGGCACAGGCTGGAGAGATGGCCCAGCCGGCTGGAGCACGTGCTGTGGATGAGGGGGGTCGAGATTCCAATGAGGAGTTCATTCATCCATCCATCCAATTCCATGCATCCACTTTCCTTTTTAAATATTAAAAAAAAATAAGTCATAGTACTTTGAATTACAGGTTCTGATGAAATCACCAGTGTTGTGAGGCTCTTTCATATCGAGCCTAGACCAAATCATGGGATTGTAGTTCAGTGAACTGCCCAGATATGCGGTCAAGTACAAAATCCATGAACGTGTCATACTCCATATCATACTCCAAAAATTCACTAGACTCATACCTGGGAAATTGAGTAAATTTCTAATGGGCTTTTAGTAATTTTCTAATGGGCTCAATTTAAATATCTTAAATATTTCTTCATGTTCTCCCCCTTCCCTCCTGCCACCCGTCACTGCCTGTAACAACCCAAGATAGCTCTCCAGTGTGAGCAAGGGAAGTCAGTTCCGTGGTGATTGAGCTTTTTGCTCTTTGGCTGAGCCTCAGTTAGGCCGTAAACCCTGACAGCCAAACGGTACCATTCCCATGTAGATGCCAGCATTGCAATCTGTGTACATTAAACCACATTCAGGTACCAACCACTGTGGTACATGCCGGCATCTGCATGCTAATGATCTCAGGGCTTGAACGATAGCCTTGTGCACAGGGTATGCCCCTTGCACACTGCCGTAGGGTTCCCCCTAGCCCTGCCAGGAGTGATCCCTGAGCACAGAGTCAGGAGTAAGCTCTGAACACCACCGGGTGCTGTTCAAGAAATTAAAAAAAAAAAAAGATGCTGATTTTTATGATGCAGTCTCTGGAATTTGCCTTAAGGAAGATGGGGATGCAGTATGTTACGGTGAAGATGTAGCTAGAACACAGTTGACCGTGAGTAGATACTGAAGCCAGATACATGAGATTTGGGGGTTCATTTTGCTGTTCTTTTCATTTTTTTTATATTTGAAATTATTTGTAACAAGAAATTTGAAAGAGGAGACAGAGGAGAATTGTAGCCAATTATGACACCATGCTGTTTTAACCTTTCAGGGGTTAGCTAAATCTGAAATCTGTGGCCAAGATATGCAATTTAAGTAAATGCTGCAGAAATCACAAAGGGATCCATACGCGCGTTGCCATGAATGCATTGTCTTTTCTCATTCCTTGTTTGGAGTTTACGTGGGCTCCACCTCCTTGACCATCAGTAAGATGGGCTGTCATTTTCAAGCTGGCCCTAGTGCCTCTTCAATCCCGGGGTTTCCACCTGACTTTGACTCTCCTCCCTCGGAGAGACTGCGGGGAGGAATCCTCTTGCACTGGGGAGAGATTGTGACTTGACACCCTGTGAGACTGTGATCAAAGGGCAGCCAAATTTTGGGCCGGAGCGATTGTACAGTGGGGAGAGCATTTGCCAAACCGCGTTCGATCCCTGGCATCCCGTGTGGTCCCCAAGCAGTAATTCCTGAGTGCAGAGCCAGGAGTAGCCCCTGAGCATTGCTGGGTGGGACCCAAAAAGACAAACACAAAAACAAAATAGGCAGCCAGCTTCTGCCTCTTGATTTGCTCACGGTAGAAGCCTGTCATCTGTGTTGAGGAAGACTCACCTGCTCCCTGGGGTGCCCATATAGTGGGCCCCAGAGAAGCATGTGCAGGCTTTCTCAGCATTGGGACCCCAACCACCGTGTCAATCCTTATGCCCCCTTCTGCACCATTCCTTCAGCCTTGAGAGCCCCCAGACCCCTGGAGCAGAAATAAATGTTTTCTTCTATTCCCCCACCCTCTTTGCATTTTTTTTTTCTTTTTGGGTCACACCTGGCGATGCACAGGGGTTACTCCTGGCTCTGCACTCAGGAATTACCCCTGACTGTGCTCAGGGGACCATATGGGATGCTGGGATTTGAACCCGGGTCGGCCGCGTGCAAGGCAAACGCCCTACCCGCTGTGCTATCTCTCCAGCCCCCCCCCCCCTTTGCATTTTTGTTGAAAGAATCTGTGAGCCTAACAAATGCTGGTGGATTTTATGTGATGAAATTTGGGGTGATTTGTTCCATGGCACAAATCACATGGAGCAGTCAGCATATAGTGTCGGGAGTAGAATCTGACATCGCTCTGATAGTATCTTTACATAATAGGCCCCTGGAGAAACCTCCAGATTCAGTGACAGCGTGTCTGATGGTATTTACAGTTTTTACTATTTCCTCCAGTGCACGGATTTGATCAACTTAAGAGTTCTAGGATTTGATCCAATCAGGAGTTGTAGGGTTTGATTGAGTCAGGAGTTCTTGGATTTGATTGAGTGAGGAGTTGTAAGGTTTGATTAAGTGAGGAGTTCTAGGATTTGATCAAGTCAGGAGTTCTAAGGCAGGACCTCAATGACTTTGGACTAAAAGACTTTGACGAGACAATCAGGTGATTTTTTTTTATTATTATTCTTACTCCATCTTCTTCCTTTCTCAAGTCTTCCTTCATCCCCTATTATCCTTTGTGGATCCATCAAGGCATCATCATTACTCTGGTTCTGTTGGGAGCAGAGAAATGTGTAGTCTCACAGACGGACAAGAGACAGTGTTCTGTGTCAATCTGACCAGTAAGCAGCATTCCTGATTGTTGTTTCCAGAACTGGTGCATCTGTCAAATGTTTTCTTTTTCATGCCATATTGCACCAGGAAAAAAATATATACACAGCTTAAAAAAAAATATATATATATATATATACATGTATACACACACACACACACACACAAACACACTGCACTTCTTCCTCATAGGTGTACATGTCTGCCCACACTGTCTGATATGCAGCATGAACACCTTTGATTCAAGTGCTCAGTAGAATAGTTTTTACTTAGCCTGTAGTACTCCATGTCTCAGTTTGGATTATGGACTCACTCTAATTTTTCTTTTTTTTGGGGGGGGGGTCACACCTGGCAATGCACAGGAGTTACTCCTGGCTCTGCACTCAGGAATTACTCCTTGCGGTGCTCAGGGGACCATATGGGATGCTGGGAATCGAACCTGGGTCGGCCGCGTGCAAGGCAAATGCCCTACCCGCTGTGCTATCGCTCCAGCCCCTCACTCTAATTTTTCATTTTTTTTGACCTTGCCACAAATACTTCCTAGTCACACATACATGATAGTAGATTGTAATTGCTCTTCCTCATGTTTTTCTTTGATAAAGGATGAAGTTTTGCCAATAGTTTATTTTCTTTTCTGTCTAAGCATCATTTAATGGTTCCTAACTTAGTGATCACTTCAGAAGATTCTCCTGGGCTTTATATAACATGTTTCATTTTTGTTTTGTTTTGTCTTTATTTTGGGGGTGGGGGGAATGTTTATGAGGGATCATTTTGTCACACAGAGTAAGTGTTCGGGGCTTACTGCTGGCTCTGTGCTCGGATACCACTCTGTTAAGGCTTGGGAGACAATGTTTAGTTCTGGGGAATCCAGCCTGGGTTGACCCTGTGCAAGGCAAGTGCTGTACTGACTATACTATTTCTATAACTTCTGTATATCAGGTTTTTGTTTCTTTGGTTGATATGGCTACCTTTGGCTTGGTGCTCGGGGCCTCTCCTGGGGAGACTTCAGGGATTGTGTGGTACTAAGGATCAAATCTGAGCTCCGTAACATTTTTTCTTATGAGTATGTTTGCACTAAGACATTTCTCTTTAATGATTATGATCGTTTTTTTCCCCAAGAGTTGAAATTACTCAGATTTGCTCTGAAAAAACATTTGAGAGAATTTTTTTTTGAAAAAACACCAGAAATATCATTGCATCAGATCTTTTGGTTAGCTTCATCTCTTCTAAATAAACAGACACTTTATTTTTTAATTCCTGACACATTTTAATACATTGCACATCAAACCTCACCCTCAACCAATTTCCTGAAAAGTCACCAACACACTGTCAAATGCCTTGTTATGAGCAGTGAGCTAACATGCGAAGGTTAATTGTTTAGAATGTTGCTTCCTGATCCTCAAATATTTAATATGGTTGTTAGCAAATGCCTGCTTTTGTATGCAGGAAGGGGTACATTTTACATAAATTACTATAAATACCATGTTTATGACATGGAGTAACAGGCACCACCCAATAAATAACATTTATTAGACGAATCCGACCGTTTCCTATCATAGAATTTCACGAAGTAAAGGGGACGCTGAGAGCTATAAGAAAAGCTGGGAATGGAGAAGGGAGAGTTGAAATTTAGGGGTCATTTTTTTTTTTTGTTACTAGTTTTAGATGGATATGGGTGGGAATCATGTCTTCGATGGGCGATTTTATGGGAATTTTCAGGAAGAATAATAAAGTTTGGGTCTCTCTCCAAGGCTTCCCTGAGAGAAAGGTTCCCAAAAAGAAAGGTTCGGGAGGAAAAGTGTGCAAGCTTAGCTAACACCCCTAAGTTTATGCGTTTCTCTCGGTGAAGCTGAGAAGTTAGTTACTGCACCATGATTATAATTCCTCTCTAAGCACTGGAAACCTCCAGCCAAAATGTGTATCCTTCCTTGATTTGTCTCCTGAGTCTTTCCAGTTGTTCTTGGAATATAACACCAACATCTCTATGCATCATTTCATAAATACAAAGTGGTTGAGGGACCTGGAGAGATAGTACAACAGCTGACGTGGTTTCGATTCCCTGGCACCACGTATGCTCCACTGGGTCCTGTCAGGAGTAACCGCTGAGCCAGTGTCCAGGAGTAAGCCCTGAACACTCTTGGGTGTGGCCCCAAACGAAAGCACAACAAGCCAAAAAACTACTATAAGATCATATTGGATCAGTCCAATTCCTGACACCTCATGGTCCTAGAACACCCCCTGGTACAGCTCTCATGGTCCCCAACACCACGGGGAGGTTCTGGTTGGTCCCTGTATAAAAGACCAGAGCCAAGGTGCATGGCATTCTTTTTTTTTTTTTTTTTTTTTGCTTTTTGGGTCACACCCGGCATTGCTCAGGGCTTACTCCTGGCTTTGCACTCAGGAATCACTGCTGGCTGGCGCTGCTCAGGGAATCATATGGGATGCTGGGAATCAAACCTGAGTTGGCTGCGTGTAAGACAGACGCCCTACCTGCTGTGCTATCGCTACAGCCCCTGCATGGCATTCTTGAACTTTTGCATGGACATGCCAACCTGGATGCTGAGAATAGCTGGTGGGCTCCCCAAGCTTCCTGAGCACTATTTAGGAGCTCCCTTCCCTCCAAACAATCTAAAAAAGAGAGAAAGAGAAAGAAAAAAAAGTCTTACCATGATATGAGAAGATGGAAATCAAAATTTTGGTGTTTTTTTTTTTTTTTAAACAAAGGTGGCCATAAAAGCCAGGAGGATGTTGGCAAGAGAGAAATTCTCTGGGTGCTCTACTTTCTTTTTGTTTGTTTTTTTGTTTTTTTTGCTTTCTGGGTCACACCCAGCGATACACAGATACACAGGGGTTACTCCTGGCTCTGCACTCAGGAATTACTCCTGGCGGTGCTCAGGGGACCATATGGGATGCTGGTAATCGAACCAGGGTCGGCCTCATGCAAGGCAAACGCCCTACCCGCTGTGCTATTGCTCCAGCCCCATCTGCTACTTCCTTATGTGTATCAATTTGCGCTGAGTTAGACTTGCTATCATGTTCCATGGCTGAGTTTAGTGAGTATTGGCCCCTGGGGGAAGGTGGGAGGTGTTGGTGAGGGTCAGGGCACTGGAGTGTGTGCTTTGTAGAAAGTCCGGTTTCAGTCCCTGGCCCTGCATGGTTCCCCAGTTACTACCAGAAGCCACCTATGAGCACTGAGACAGGAGCAGCCCTCAAGCACCGCCAGGTGTTCTCTGAGCCCCCCACCCCCTACTCCAGTTGGTTTCACGAGGAAAAGGCAAGGTAATAAATTGAGCAATGCATTGTGGCTCTTTATCACTGTTGGCTGCGTTGGAGAGAAAGTCCAGCAGCTTGCTTTTCTTGCAGCCAACCCTGGTGAGATCATGGGCACCACATATGGTCCCCTGAGCACAGAGCCAGGAGTAAGCTAAGCACAGTAGAAAGTTGCCCCAAAAAACAACAACCAACAACTAAACAAGATTATTGTTACCTGAAACCAACAATGCTTATGACCACCAAAGGATTATTAAAAGCATCCATAATGAATTGGCTTAATGTTAGTGCTATTCCTCCTTTCTCTAAAAAGTACCCTTTCTCCTGTTAAGAACTTGATGACCCACTTGGGATTACTTTCCAGAGTGGACCACTTTAGTAGACATTTTATGTAGGATTATTCTCTACGTACAGAAGTACCAGTATGACATTGTTTACTATAAGTATGACTCTTGATTTTCCTGTGGTGTAGCCTAAAACATTCCAGTGCTTATTTAGTTGTTATGTGCCTTTATCAGTTGCAGTTTATTCTTTTTTTTCCAAAAAAACCTATAAAATGATTCCATTAAAATTTTTATTAAAAAATTTAATAAAATTTCATTAAATTTATAAATTATAAGTTAATTTTATAAAATTATAAATTAATAAAATAAACAAATTATTAATAATTAATTAAAAATAAAAAGATTTTGTTGTAAAAAACCTATAAAATGAATGTATTAGAATACATGGTTTGGTTTTTTCTTAAAAATTTTTTAAATTTTATTGAATCACCATGAGATAGTTACAAGCTTTCATGTTTGGGTTACAATCTCACAATGATCAAACACCCATCCCTCCACCAGTGCACATCCTCCACCACCAATATCTCAGGTATACCTCCCTTTTCCCACCCTCCTCCTACCTCCATGGCAGACAATATTCACCATACTCTCTCTCTACTTTTGGGCATTATGACTTGCAACACAGACACTGAGAGGTCATCATGTTTGGTCCATTATCTCCTTTCAGCATGCATCTCTCATCCCAGCTGGTTCCTCCAGCCGTCATTTTCTTAGTGATCCCTTCTCTATTCCATCTGCCTTCTCCCTTCCACCCATGAAGCAGGCTTCCAGCTATGGGGCAATTCCCCTGGCCCTTGTCTCTACTGACCTTGGGGTATCACCAAAACTTTTGATTCTTCTACCTCTTTTATCTTGTTAGTTTGTTTTTAAGTCGAGACAGCACTGATTATGAGTGTGATGTTTGCTTTAAGGGTGCAGTGCTCCCCTCTCCTTCCCCAGAGTATGAGCAACCCTCCCCCATAGTCCGTTGGTCCCTCCTGCCCTCGCCAGTCCCTGCCTTCAGTCTCGCTGCTGTGCCCCTCTCTGAGTTTGTTTTCCTTGGACACTCTCTACTCCCTTAGATTAGTTTTTAGCCCACACATGGGTAAAGTCATCTGATATTTGTCTTCCTCCTTCTGACTTATTTTGCTTTCCATGACCCTTCCAGTTCCATGTTGCAAAAGGCGAAATTTCATGTATACTATGCACTGTAGCACTGTAGCACTGTCGTCCCATTTTTTTGTTCATCGATCTGCTCGAGCGGGCACCAGTAACATCTCCATTGTGAGACTTGTTGTTGCTGTTTTTGGCATATCGAATATTCCATGGGTAGCTTGCCAGGCTCTGCCATACGGGCAGGATCTGGTAGCCTGCTGGGATCTCCTAGGCGGATGGAGGAATCGAACTCAGGTCGACTGCGTTTGAGGCAAATGCTCTACCTGCTGTGCTCCAGTCCATGTATACTATATGTGTTATATATTTGTACATCTCTCTATAAATTTTAACTTCCTTTTTGAGGGGGAGAGGGTACACATAGCGGTGGTCAGGGCTCAGAGCTTACTGTTGGCTCTATGCCTAGGAATCACCCCTGGCAAGGCTTGGGGGGTCATATGCGGGGCCAGGATTCGAATCCCTACTGTGTGGAAGGCAAGCATCTTACCCACTATACATGCTAAAATTATTATATGTGTGTATACACACACACACTCTGAGAAATTGTGTGTCTATAATGCCATGCCTTTCTTTCATCTGTTAACTGAATACCGAGTAGTTGGGTCTTAGAGGTGTTTTTAGTTTTTTGGCTTGGTTTTGTTTTGGTTTGGGGCCCACACCTGGCTGTGCTCAGGGCTTACCCCTCTGTGTTTATCCTAATGGGACTCAGGGGATCATATCAGAAATTGAATCTGGATGAGCCCCATAAGGTGCAAAGCAAGCACCTTACCTGCTGTACTCTCTCTCCAGCCTCTGGTTGTGCTTGTAGTTTTTTCTCAAGATTATTTATGGATTACCTAGCAACTTCCCCAAAGCACCTCTGGTCCTGATCTCATTCTTGGGAATGCTCACTCAGTCCACTGGTGCAGTGTTTCGGGCCAGGTGTGAGGGAGTACCGGGGTCATGCTCAACAGTGCTTAGGACCCTTATGGTGTCAGAGAGAGAACTAGGGGCCTAGCATGTGCTCACTAACCTAATTTATGTTCCATACCAGGCCAATGATGTTAACGGAGCAGGATTATACTAAGGGCTACAAGAAGAAACTTAGTGTCCCAACTTTCCGAAGTGGAGAACAACTAGTTCCCCATTGCTAAATACTTTTGTGTATGAGTTGAAAATAGAATTCAGGGGCCAGAGGAATAATACAGCTGTTTGCCTTGCACATGGCCAGTCTGCGTTAATCCCTGGCACCCCAGATGGAGCATCACAGGAAGCAATCCCTGAGCATCGCTGGGTGTGCTTCCCGACCCCACCCCCATAAATAAATAAATAAATAAAATCAGATTCAACGCCATTGTTAATTAACAATAACCAGAACTCAGAGGGCTGGTGGTGGATCCTGTGTCTCGGTGATGGTCTTCTTATTACACCCAGGGGAGTCTTTTTACCATTAACTGTCACTACTCTTTTCTCTTCTGCAATGAAATTGTCAGCCACCACTTGTGGTGAGGTTGCAAAAGCAGTTTAATTATAAAAGAGATGAAGAGCCCTCAGTTTAAAAATACTTTTCGTTTTCCCAGAAAACCTGTTTATCCCTACCATCTCCTCCCACTGTACCCTGGCGTTCCCCAAATCCCCCCCAGCTCCGCTTACACGTCTATTTGTCTTTCTGGTGGTGCCACGTTTGGAAGTCTCATTAAAACCAGCATCTGTTCTGTTTTAGGAGAAACCCGATGCCAGCCCCACGTCACTTCAGCTGCGGTCCCAGATCGAAGTAAGCACAATGACTTTAATCGTCTATTTTTGCTTCTGCCTCTCTTTTTTTTTTTTTTTAGCGATATTTTGTACAAATGAGACAAACCTTCTGCTCAGCCTCACTGACGCTATGAATCTTCTCTCCTAGGAGTCCTTGGGCTTCTGCAGTGCTGTGTCGACCCCAGAAGTGGAAAGAAAGTAAGTTTCCCTCCCTGACCGTGTCCTGGACGAGCATGTCTAAGAAGGTGTCTTTCAGGTCCATTTTGGAAGAAGTCACTTGGTGTGTGTGTGTGTGCTGCGGGGATCTTGATACAAGTTTCCTCTGTGCTCTGTGTATGTGTGTGTATGTGTGTGTGTGTGTGTGTGTGTGTGTCTGTCTCTGTTTCTTTGTGTGTGTGTGTGTGAGAGCCTGTGTGTCTGTGTGTGTTGTGTTGTGGCGCTTGTGTTGTGTATATAATGGGTAGGTGGTTGAGTTTGGTGGATTCAATTGGCCGTGCCGACCAGCTATGCCTTAATGCAGTTTTCTCCCTGCTTACTGTGAGTGATCCCAAACTTCACTCTCTAGACCTAGAGGATAGGAAAGGAGAGTGAAATCAAATGAAATGGGCTTTCTCTTTAATATATAACACGTAAAAAAAAAAAAAAGAGAGAGAGAGTGAGTCATAGAGACGCCAGCCACAAAAATAAAATACATTCTGATATAAAATAATGATTTACCAGATAACCCATCCTCTGGGCCTTACGTTGGTAGGTGATAGGTAGGTAGTAAAACAAGAACCAGGTCTGGTGACAGAAAATGCCAAATGTGGACTGGCCTTTCCTGTGAAAGAATATTTGTGTTTCCCGGTTTCAACTTCAACCCTGTAATATTTACTCGCATGGAAGATAATTCTATAGTGTGTGTTTCCGGCATGTCTTTGAGGCAATTTCAAAATGGAAACTTTAAAAAATTTTTTTTTTCTCTAGCCTTTTCCTTTTTGACTTTTATGTCCTCGTAATTATGCTAGAAAGTTCTATTTTCGACCTCCTGAGGTAAAGGAATTCAAGCAGGTCTGACACTAAATGCACACTTCCCTTGGCACGGTGCCACCGACCCTGCTTCCTGCCAGGAAGAGCAGCAGAGAAGTGGCTTGGGCAAAGGTATTTGTGGAATGAGACGCGCTTGTTGCTCGAGTCTGTGTGTGCTTTAGAGCACAGGCTCCTAATCCATCCACGTGTGCACGCTGCTGGCACCCAGACAGGCAGTGGGGAGGCTGTTCTTCCTAAGCTCCGGTGCCCTGTTTCAGAGGCTAAACGGATCTGGTTTCAGGAGTAATGAGCGAAGGAAAACCACGGCCATTGGTCCATCCCACCATCAAGGCTAAAGGAGAAACAGCCAAGGGACCTGAACTTTTCGGTGTGTGTTTCCTTCCAGGGATCTTGTTGTAGGGAGAGGCTGAAAGAGACGGAGACTGAGCTTGTCTATTGATGTTGGTCATCAGTGATGTGGAAGGAAGCCAGCGTGGGCATAAGCAGCGTGTGCGAGGCGTGTTGGGTTCTCTGGGTCTACTTTGCTGCCCATGGGGTGTCCAACTGGCTGAGAACTCAGGTGCCCTCCCAGAATGGTTGAATCCTTCAGGAATAAGAAATGTTTGCCTGGTCTCCTGAGAGTGGGTGACTCACCACGTTTGTACTAATCTTAGTAAGCTGGGTTTTTCTTCTGCCCCTCAATTGTGAGGAGTCATTCTTTCCGTGTTTATATCCTTCCCGCCGTAAAATCCGACCTGGCACTTGTGGCCAGAAAGAAAGAAACTGACACCTCCTTTGCACACGGACCGTACCCGCAGCTCGCCAGGACCTTGTGTCCATCTGCCATCTGACTTTTGTTCTCTGAGAAGGTTGACTTTAGCCTTTTTGTAAATAACAATTGAGGATGGCGTCTTAATCCATTCCAGTACCCAATTCTCTTCTGTAACCTATATGACACTTTGTTTACTTAAAAAGACAAAAACAAAAAAACCCTTGACATTGGTGATGGGAAATGTGCACTGGTAAAAGGACAGGTGTTGGAACATTATATGATTGAAATCCAATCTCACTGTGGTTCAAAAAATAAAACAAATGTTAAGTTTACAGATAAGTGACAAGAATTGGGCAGCGAGATCCCATGTAGCTTTTTCTTAGTCATTGACTCGAATGCTCTTGTTTACTACCCTACGTGCATGCGCATGCACACACACACACACACACACACACACACACTCATGCAGTGTCACCACTTCATTGCCGAACAATTTGACAGAAAGTTGTAGATTTCATAACTTAAGCGTGCATCTCTTAGGGACAAGGTTATTTCCTTATAATACTGCTAATGACGCAATCTAAGACATGAAATAGTATTCAGTATTCATATTCAAGTTTCTCTGTTTGAACAGTGCGTCTTTAGCTTGTTACTTTTTTTCAAGCCACTTAAAAATAAAATGACTCTTTCCATTTATCATATCCCTTGCTGTGTTTCATCTGGAAGTATCTCTCGCTCTGTGCTCAGGGATTATTCCTGGTGGTGCCTCTGGAGTCTCTATGTGGTAGCAGGATTGAACCAGGGTTGTCCACATGCAAGGCAAGCCCCTTAGCTCTGGATTCTGTCTCCAACCTCCCAAAGGTATTTGGGGGTTTTGTCTTGTTTTGTTTTGATTTGGTTTGGTTGTCCTTTGGTTTTAAAATACTCTGGATACCCCAGATCAGATTAGAATCTGGGTAGGTATGATGAGTCTTTCCATTCAACTCTTTGTGTTTTTGTACTTGTGGATGCAAATTGTGCTGAAAGCAAACAAGCCTGCCCTTCTTCAGATCGGAATGCTTGCTGGTAGCTTTGCACCCTCCAGAGGATGACCTGGCAAACCAGCTGGTTGTGTCTGGTTAGTGTCTGCAAAGGATCTGCCAACCAAAATATCCCTTTGAGAAGCCAGTCGTGCTGCCCGGGCAGGCGTTTTCTTATGCTTTTTTATTCTGGAGGTCAGAGAAGAGAGTAAGCAAGAGGAAGCCTCACAGAACTCAGGCTTCGAAGCCAGCAGGACCCTGGTGAGTTGGTCCAGATGGTCCATGCCTTCTAGGTCATGCCCTGCTTTAGTCTCTGGACCTCAACACCTTTTTCTCTCTCCATTCCTCCCCTCCCTTCGCCCCCTCACCCCCCAGATAATCCCCTTTCTCAAGAGGATAGCAGACCTTGGTTTTAACACCAGTGTTTGATTTCTCTAGGCACTTCACCTCTCCCAGCTGTATTTATTTAATTAATTAATTTGGCTTTTGAGCCACAGCCAGCGATGCTCAGGGTTTACTCCTGGCTCTGCACTCAAGAAATACTCCTGATGGGGCTTGGAGGACCATATGGGATGCTGGGGATTGAACCCATGTTGGCCACATGCAAGGCAAACACCCTACCCACCATCCTCTTCCCAGCCCCTCTCCCAGTTGCATTCAGCATTTCAGGGGTTTTAGAGTAATTGGTTACTGGACTCTCGCTCTGGCTGGAAGAGATTGAGGAGATGTGTCTTTTGTGGGGTAGACAACTGAGAAACTTCTGATCCATCCATTCTGCCCTTCTCTGGCTACCTCTGTTAGATGGAGCTGGGAGCCCTGTAGATGAGCGTGACCTGCATAATAGACAGACAGACAGACATAGAATGGACTCGCTTCTCCTCCCCCCATCTGCATGCGCCGGACGGACAAAGTTCCTATTCATCGTTATCTTCTTGGCAGTCTGGTTCCTGCATATGTGTTCACTGAACATACAATAAGGCAGGTCCGGGGAGGGCTTATTTGAGCCTCTTTTGTTTATGTCTGTTTGCGTTTCCCATTAAGGAGACCGTCTACTTGATTACAAATCTTGGATTTGTGTCAAGTGTCTTGGAAGGTGAATGTTTGTTAAACTCTGTATTACTCACCGTTTGGTCATAAGAATATCTAGAGAGCAAGACGTTTTGCTGTGAAGTGTCTGTGTAACTCTGCTAAGAACAAGGTTAGCCATGTGTGTGAGAAATGGTGACCAGCAACGAATGGCCTCTATGAATTCAGGGTTCTGCAGGGTTCCATGGTTAAGAATACCTTGGGCACAGGTATTTTGCCTCATGAGGTCATCTTTCATTCCTCTGTTTGAGGGCTATATCTTGTAGTGCTAAAGGGCTGTCACAGCTCTGTGCTTGGGGGGGGGGAGGTCACTCCTAGGAGTATTCAGGGGACCATGTCATACTGGGATCGAATCTGGGCTCCCCCTATGCGGTGTGTGGGCTCAGCCTGTTGAACTGCGTGCATCTCTCTTCTCTGGTCCCTTGAGTTGGCCTATCATTGTGTGAGCTTATGAATAGAACAGTGTTTTCTGATAATGAGCTGGGTTTCTCATATGTGAGATATGTATCAGGATTGCTTACACCTGCTCTTTTCTCAAAAGTTAGCTGTAAGGAAGGCTTCTGGTTAATATAGGTGTGTATGAGAGCATTCAGTGTGGAGTTTTCAGTATGGTAGTATTGAACGAGAGTCTGAGAGTATTCACTATGAGTATTCAGTATTCAGTAGCAAGGTATTCCCATTTACAAGTGGGGAGACTGAGGCACAGAGCTGTTCATCATTTACCCCAGGCCCCAAAGTTAATAAGCAGCAGAAACCCAGATTTGATCTCAGGAAAGAAGCCATGTTCCTAAGCACTTAGGGATGATCCCAAAGTATTTAAGATTGTGTTGCTTATGCAAACAGTTCACAGGCAAGTGTATTCATCAACATTGCATAAGTAGCAGCGGTCTGCTCGGATGTATTCTGGGTCTTGGTTATTCAGCTGTCGAGGGAAGAAGGTCCAAAATAAATTTCACAACTTCCCCTTTACCTAGTGTTTTATAAGCTCTCTTTTCACTAAGTTTTTTAAATTCACCAATTTCGTTTTGCTGGTTTTCATTACCTGTGATTACACTTCAACTATGCTATGGTCAAAAAGTCCCCAAATACAGCATGATGGAAGGGAAGATAAAAAAAGGAGGGAAAAATAATAGACCAGTATTCGATGGCTGAATAAAATGAATAGAGTTGATAAATGTGCTTCACAAGCAGTTTTACTCCACTTGGATGTTATTACATGCTCAGATTTTTCCCCCCTGTTTTTTTTCCCCCCAAGCCAAACTATATCCAGCTTTATTAAAGCTACTTTTCATAAGCAATCAGGGTATTGCCCATGGCGGGACATCAGCAGAGAATTGTTAAGAGTAGCCAGTAATTTTCAGACCCCCTTCAGTCAACTGTTTAAATCAGAAAACTATTTTAAAGTCCAAAGTCTAATTCATTTGATACTCTGAATGGGGCAAGATTAGAGGGAGGATTGACCTTTCATAGTTATTTATTTATTTACTGATCTTTTGTTTGGTTTTGGTTTGGGGGTTTCTTGTTGTTGTTTTGGTTCTGGTGTGGGCTTTTCTTGTTTTTTTTGGTTTGGAGGTCATGTTGGACTGTGCTCAGAGCTGACTCCTGGCTCTGTGCTCAGGGATCACCCTGGGTGGTGCTCAAGACACCCCGTGTGGTGCTGGGATGGAAACTGGCTGCGTGTGAAGGCAAGCACACCCCGCTGTTGGTAGTTAGCTAGACACCCAGCTCATTATCAGAAAACACGGTTCCATGCCTATGCCCACACAATGATAGGCCAGCTCAGGGGACCAGAGCGATGCATGCAGTCCAACAGGTTGGGCACACGTCTTTCATAGGGGGAGCCCAGACTCGCTCCCAGCACCACATGGTCCCCTGAGTCCCCCAGGAGTGACTGAGCGTGTTGTTTAACAGCTTCTCCCCAGCCGACCCTGACTCCTAAGAAAGAGGAGAAAGGCAGGAGGATCCGTCTAAGATCCACAGCCCATCGAAGGGACCGTTGGATGGATTGCTCTTCGGAGGGGCCATTGTCTTGGTGGCCACGCTCTGAGCCCAGCGTACTTGACATATCCGGGGCAGCACTTTTGGGGGAGCCCAGGCTCCACCGGCTTCTTCCCCAGCATGAAGGGAGTTAACGCCTGTGGTGAAGGTGAGAGGGAAGACAGAACCGAGAAATGAAATTTTGTTTTTCCACCCCACAGGTGTTGGTGCTGATGTGTGAACATCAGGGTGGTACCCCTTGTCCTGGGAACCCTGAGAAAGACTCTCAAAACTGGTGGAGGAAGGTGTTATTCCCTGGATCCGGCCTGTCCGGGAGGCATTGGTTTAGTGACTCACGCCTTCCCCCGCAAAGCAACAATGCAGTGCTCTGTGTGCTGACCACAGAGCTTCCAAGAGAGATCAAGATGGCCAGGAGAGATAGTGTAGTGGGTGTAAAGTTGCGTTGCCTTGCTCGCTGGTGGGTTCAAACCCTGACACTGCATATGCATAAGGTTCCCCCAAACCCTACCAGGAGTGATCCCTGAGTGCAGAGCTAGGAGGAAGCCCTGGGTGCTGCCAGGTATAGCCCCCAAACAACAAAAAGGTACAACAAAATTCCACTTTTTTGTTTTTGTTTTTGTTTGTTTGTTTGGGGGCCATATCCAGTGATGCTCAGGCTCTTGGAATCACTCTTGGCAGTGCTTGGGGGAACACACAGGGTGCCGAGGATCGAACCTGGGTCAGCCACGTGCAAGGCAAACATCCTACCCATTGTACTAGAGCTCCTGTCCCTGCAAACTCCACATTTTTAAGGACTTGCTGAAAGATAGTGTTTCAAACCTGTACAGGGTCACTAGCAGCACAGTGTGTGACAATGCGCTCTCACTTGGCATCTCCCATATCCCCAGTTCTCAGTGCCAGGTCTGTTTGGCACCTCCATTTTCTGCAGATTCTTGCCAGCATCCGCTTCCTCTCTTTCCCCTGGGGGAACCTTCTCTCCTCTCTTTGGAAAGGGGCCGTTTTTAGCCTCGGGCCCAGGCTTCGGAGGAGCAGAGAGCAGATAACTTTCAGGTCTCTGCACTCATCCTCTGTGTGTGTGTGTGTGTGTGTGTGTGTGTGTGTGTGTGTGTGTGTGTGTGTGTGTGTGTGGTGGTGGTGGTGGTGGTGGTGGTGGTGTGTTTGGGGAATGACTCTTGGACCACACCTGACAGTGCTCAGGGCTTACTCATGGTTCTGTGCACAGAGATCACTTCTGGCAGGGCTTCGGGGACCCAGTACAGTGTTGGGATCAAATTCGAGTCAGCCACATGGAGGGCAAGTACTGTAGCCCCTATACTATCCTCTCGATGTGAACCCCCCTTTTTTTTTTGGTTGTTGTTTTCACATCCTGCGTACCAAATGGCTGAGTGCAGACAGACAGGCTTCGTGCTTCTCCACCTCCTCGAGATCCTCTGGGCATCTCCTTCCTTCCCTTAATTCAGTTTCTTTCCTCCCCTGTTGCTGAACATCGTCCCCCCCGAAGGCTGACCCCTTGACATGCTCTCCCCAAGATCCATGGCACCACATCTGACCTTGCGCTGCGCCCCCTGCGCAGACCCTGGTCCCCCTGCATGCCCACTTCTTTCCCGCCATGTCCAGACCTTGGGGTTTCCACTTTCACCTTCTCTCACGCCTGTTCTCCGCAACCTCCTTTTTCCCTCCCTACCTCTTACTGTCAGTGCTCCCTACAACCCCCCCGCCCCCCAGCCAGTTTCCCATGGCTTATGATTGGTTTGCACAATCTCTAAGTTCCCCCCTTTTCCTCTTAGGGACCACTCTGCCTGTCCCTCAGGCTTGTGGGCATCACCCCCTGTCCCTCCCTGTGATTCCCAAACATCACTCAGCTAATCCGGTGACTTTCACTTCAACAGCTTTTCCTGGTTTCCCTTTTATCCTCCTTCTACCTCCCAGCGAGTACTCTTGGTTCTCCTTTTTGGAGACTAGGGAAGCATGTTTGGGAACTTTCTCCCGGATTCCTCTCCCCAAGGTTCAGTTAGACCACCCCACTCCAAACTGGTCTCACGGCAGCGCCCCAGGGGGCTGCTGCCTCCCTCCCTGAGGCCATCCCGATCTGTCCCCGAATAGCCCGGATCCTCTTTATAGCTGCGTCTTCCGTTCCTGTGACCCGGCTCTGGCCCAGCTTATTATGTGTTTCCCAAGTGGCGCTGAGGCCCCTGGGGCTGTGCCTTGGAAGCGTTTCCACCTTCCAGGGCTGTAGAAACGCTCACTCAGCCCCTTCTCTGGCCGCGGGCACTTCCCCCTTTCAGAGCACAGATGCGCTCTGCACGCATCTTGGCATCTTGGGTCTTACCACACACACTGTTGTCAACGTTTGCATCGTCTGAATGTGATTTTCTGGAGCTCTTTTGATGTGCCGTGCTCCCCTCATCTCTTTGACTGTGTCTTGTCATTGAGTTTCTTAGAAACTTACCGAGATGTGCGAACTGATTCTTAGAGTAGTTACTTTGCCTAACGGCCCCAAGCTAGAGACAAAAAGATGCTAAGCCAGGGCCTGAGAGTGTTCAGAGGTTATGGTGTTTGCCTGGCATGTGGCTGGCTTGGGTTTGATTACGTTTGATTCCCTGAGCACCATCAGGAATGACCCCTGAGCCCAGTGGGTGTAGCGCAAAAATCTTAACATATAACACTGCACTGTCATCCCGTTGTTCATCGATTTGCTTGAGCGGGCACCAGTAACATCTCCATTGTGAGACTTGTTGTTACTGATTTTGGCATATTGAATACACCATGGGTAGCTTGCCAGGCTCTGTTGTGTGGGCGGGATACTTTCGGTAGCTTGCCGGGCTCTCTGAGAGGGATGAAGGAATCTAACCTGGGTCAGCTGCATGTAAGGCAAATACCCTACCTGCTGTGCTATTGCTCCAGTCCCTTAAAAAATATATATATATATATACATATATATATGTATATATATGTATATATATATATATATAAGTCCATCTGACTAACCCTTATGGCCTTGGGGTTGGGGTGTTCTGTCCAACGCCAGACTGTCTGGGTTCAAATCCAGACTCTTTCTTTCCAGTTCTGCAACTCATGACAAGTTTAAGTTTAACCGCTGTGCCTGCAGTTTCCACAACTTTAACCTGAGGAGGATAATTAGAGTTGTCAGGAGCCTTGTGTAGTTAGCTCCCAAGCACCCACTCGTACGGGCTCACAGAGCTCATCTGCTCTCACTGTCCATTCCGTCTGACCCACATTCATCCTCTCCTTGTTCCCTGGCCCCAGCCTTAGTTTCTCTAACACTGTTTGCCTTTCCCAGGCCAGCCCGACCTGGAGTTTCTGAAGGCTCCAAGCTTGTGTGTTGTCTCTCTCTGCATTTTCTCCAGCGCTCTGGCTGGCGCAGAGTAAGTGCTCATTAAAGACTTACATCAGATTCTCCTAACGGCCCTGGTGTTTTGCCAGAAGGTTGAAACCGGAGTAAAATATTAGAAGATTCTTTCTGCTTGGGTTTCCCCTGATCCGTAACGGGAAATGGTATATTCCCAAGTCTACAGTAGCAAGGTGAGACGTCAGTGCCAGCTACTTGTGGGTACTTGCTTGGAAAAGACCCCTGTTCAAAACCTGAGGGCGGCATGTGGTGACGAGTTTATCCCACTCCCAAATTAGTTTCTCGTGGCTGCCCACCCTGGTGCCATCTTTCTGCAGTCTGTTGTAAATATCCCCAGGATTTTTTTCTCCTGTTAAATAGAAATAATAGACTGCAAAATACCTCCCGGTAAGGCACACTATCAAGACACGGTTGGCTTGTTTTAAACATCTTGAAATCTTTTTAATCTTAAATCTTGAAATCTGTGTTGGGAAAATGCATTTCTTGAGTTTTTGGTAGCAGGATGAAATGCCCTCGTCACCCACCTTACAACGTACCTACTGAAAGTACACAGTTCAGTGGCTCTCTGTTCATTCAGTTTTGTGGCCATTTGACAGGATTTTTAAAAATTATTATTAGTATCTTTGTCCATTCAGAAAGAACCCTCATATCCCTTCCACATCCTTTCATTTCCCTTATCCCAAATCACCACTGTTCAACTTTTTGTCTTGGAATGGAAATGGGCTTGTTCTGGACTTTGTCTGTGTTTTCAGGGCTGACTTCCTTCACTTAGCCCAATTTTTTTTAGTTATCTTTTTGATCATAATTTTAGGGTGAGATGGGACACACCCAGCAATGCTCAAGCTTTACTCTTGGCTCTGTGCTCAGAGATCACTCCTGGTGGTCTCAGAGGACCTGTCTTGGGTGCCTGGGGCTCCTGTCCCACCTCTACAGCCCATCCTTTTTTAATTCATTTTTTATTTTTATTGAATCACTGTGAAATAGAGTTACAAAACTTTCATGTTTGAGTTTCAGTCATACAATGAAATACCCATCCCTCCACCAGTGTACATTCTCTACCACCAGTGTCCCCAGTATTACACCCCCCCCCAACCTTTCCACCTCTCCCCCTGCCTCCATGGCAGGCAATTTTCCCCCTACTCTTTCTCTCCTTTTGGGCATTATGGTTTGGAATACAGATACTGAGAGGCTATCACATTTGGTCCTTTTTCTACTTTCAGCACATGTCTCCCATCCCGAGTGATCCCTCCAACCATCATCACCTTCTCTGTTCTAGTTGCTTTCTTTCCAGTTCATGAGACAGGCTTCAAACCATGGAGGAATATTCCTGGCCCTTGTCTCTACTGTCCTTGGGTGTCAGTATCACATTATGTTTATATTCCACAAATGAGTGCAGTCATTCTATGTCTGTCCCTCTCTCTCTGACTCATTTCACTCAGCGTGATAATCTCCATGATCATCCATTTATAAGCAAATTTCATAGCTTCATCTTTTCTAACAGCTGCATAGTATTCTATTGTGTAGATATACCAAAGTTTTTTTAACCAGTCATCTGTTCTTGGGCACTCGGGTTGTTTCCAGATTCTGGATATTGTGAACAGTGCTGCAATGAATATACAAGTGCAGATGTCATTTCTACTGTGCTTTTTTGCACCCTCGGGATTTATTCCCAGAAGTGGTCAGATGGAAGCTCAATTTCTAGTTTTTTAAGGAATGTCCATATTGTTTTTCCAAAATGGCTGGACCAGTTGGCATTCCCACCAACAGTGAGAGAGTGTCTCTTTCTCCCCACATCCACGCCAACACTGGTTGCTTTTGTTCTTTGAATGTTTGCCAGTCTCTGGTATGAGATGATATCTCATTGTTCTTTTGATTTGCATCTCCCTGATGATTAGCGATGTAGAGCATTTTTTATGTGCTTTTTGGCCATTTATATTTCCTTTTTGAGTAAGCTTCTGTTCATTTCTTCTCCCCGTTTTTTGATGGTGTTAGAGATTCTTTTCTTGTACAATTCTACTAGTATCATGTATGTCCTGGATAGTAATCCCTTATCAGATGGGTATTGGGTAAATATTCTTTCCCAACTATAGCCCATCCTAACATGTTTAAGATCTGTCTGGGTAGCAGCACACATTAGAACTTGTTTCCTTTTAGTTGTGGGCTCGTGCCACGTGTTGCTTAACTGCTGCTGGCTGTTGGCCAGTTAGGTTATTTGGACTTTATGGCTTTTAGAATAATGCTGCTGTGAGTATTCTCTGACAAAATCTGGGGGATGAGCTCAGCTATTGTGTATCAGCTCTGTTGGGGTACTTGCACATACAGATTGCCCATTTCCAGCGTCCAGTCCTGAGGACGCTGTCCAGTGACAATGGTCTTAGGACGTTTTCAAAAGCCCCGTACGCGTCCTCCATCCTTCCTGTATCTGTGGTGAGTGCCAGTCCTCCACCCTCACTCATCTCTGGAGATTTGCCCGTGCTAGACTTTGCCTGTGGCGGGAAAGGGTGTGTTTGTGTTTGTGACAGTTCTGTTGAGAACAGAACCTTCTGGGCCACAGAGATAGTACAGGGGTTAAGGCGCTTCCTTTGCAGGCGCCAGCCCCAGATGTTCACTGACACCACATGGACCCTGAACAGAGAGAGTCCCCTAAGCCCCAAGCAGGAAAGGGGAGGGAGGGAGACAGAGAGGGGAAGGGAAGGGAAGGAAGGAAAGAATGAGGAGTGGAAGGGGAAGGAGAGAAGGAATTGATCCCCCTACCTCCCTGAGATGTAAGATATTCTTTTCCTCCATAAGGTCATTTCCGGGATCCAGCTTTGAGAAGGACTCGGCCACCACCCACTGGGGCGTCCCCTGTTAGCTCTCCTCTTCCCCCCCAGTACACCCCCCCCCCCCCCCATCGCACAGGGCTGCAGGGCCTTCTCCCGGGTGACTCCTGCCCCCTGGAAACTCACCTGGAGGGTGATCCCGAACCTGCCCTGGAACAGACCAGACCCGCGGGGTCTTGCCAACTGCGAGTCTGCTAGGAAGTCAAGGTCAGGCCCGGAGCATCGACGGATGCATCCTGTTTCCACATCCTGTTTGCAGCAGGACCTGGGGAGTGGGGAGGGGACCTGGCTGCTCGTGGGGACCGTGTGTGTGTGTGTGTGTGTGTGTGTGTGTGTGTGTGTGTGTGTGTGTGTGCGTGCGACAAGGCCAGGAGACTGACCTCTCTGGGGCACATCCTAGGGCCCAGCAGGCACGTCCGCACAGGCCCGCTTGGTGGATGTGCCTTCTCGGGGGCACCCCCCAAATCTTCCCAGAGTGGGGGGGATTGGGCACTCACAGCACGAGCAGAACCAGAGACCAGAGACCACTGGGTACCACCCGCTGTTCTCCAGGGCAGCGGAAGGGCAAACGCTGGCTCCAGAGGTACTGGCCGGCATCACGGGCCCTGCCTCCCAACCCAATTTCTGCTCACTGTCCCGGAGGTTTGGGCTTGGGGTCCAGGTGGGAGTCTGGCAGTTAGTGTCTGCACCCCTCCCCTCGGGGGTGCTGCCCCCCCCCCCCCCCCCCACTGTCACACCGGGCTGGGTCTCCACACAGCACACCGGAAAAAAAACCTTGCGTTTTCTGATCCAAGCCTGGGCGTGCCCTTGTGTGGCCGTCTACACTGGCTGCTGTGCTGTGGCTGTTGTTGCTCTCAATGTGGGACAGAGCCTGGAACCCAAATGTGCCGCATCTCACTGCGTTGTCATTGCAGATTTTATGCCATTTTGGAGCCAATATGTGGGTTACAAACAGATTTTATTTTGGTTAAAAAAAAAATAAGGAATCAGGGTGCAACAATGATGCTCACGCTGCCGATGGTGGGCTTGAGTGTCCCCGAGCCTCCAATTTCTGAGGGATCAAATGTCCAGTGGCCCTGGGGAGCCCCGGGCAGTGTCAACCTTCCAGATGCTTCTGTTGCCTTTCTTCCTCCCAGCCCCTCTCAAACAGCTGCAAAAGCCCAGCTGATTCCCCCCTAGGTCTCATCGGAGTTGACACACCCAGAGTTTGTCCACACAGCCCGGCCGTTCCCCGCGGACCTGTCCTTTTCACGCCTCCCAACGCCCAGTACAAGGCGTGCTGACGCACGTGTGTGCCGTCTGCACATGGCATAGTTCAGGGGCTCTGCATTCCAGCAGGCGGTGGGGGGGGGGTTGCGTGGGGGGGGGGCTCGGGGCGGGCGCAGCTGTGCAGGATTCTGCAGCTCAGCTGTTCCCCCCGGCCACACGGTGGCCCTGAAGGCCGCCTGCCTGCAGAGGGAGCCTCCAGCTGGCCAGCGGGGCTTGTGTGCACATGCCCGCGCCTGTGTCCGCCCTGCGCCCCAGCGGGCGACCTGTGTGTGATGCCAGGCAGGCTCTGGTGTGGTGAGTCCAGGGCTGCTGCTCCTTCTCTGGCCTGCAGGGCCCTGGAGCGTGTCCGTGAGGAAGAGGGGAGGGCCCCTACCTCAGCATTGTGGTTGGCGGGGGGTGGGGGGGACCTACGTGATAGTGCTCAGGGCTTCTTCCCGGCTCTGTGCTCAGGGATCACGCCTACTCGTGGCTGGGATTGAAGCAGGGGGCGCCCCCGGCCAGGCAGGGTCCTTACTGCTCTCCTATGGCTCCGGCCCCTCCAGTTTTCATCCCTCCCACCTGTGGTCACCGGCGGCTACGGGAAGCAAGGCTGCAGGCAGAGAAGGCTCGCCAAGGCGACGGGGGCGGCAGAGGTGGGCACAGCCCACACCTGTGTACCTGCCCTGCTACCCTCCCTGCTCCTGCTCCCCCATCACCCCCCAGCACAGCGCCCTGCCAGGCCCGACGTGCTCAGGGAAGATGGGGTGTGGGGGGCCGGCTGGAGCTTCTCAGGCTCGTTTCCCATTTCTGCCTGGTGGGCAAGTCTGCAGGGCGCCGGGAGGGTGATGTGGGTCTTGTTATTGCTGAGAATGGGTCCCCACTCCCGGAAGGCCTGGCCCAAGGAGGGCCCCCATTGGTGGACCGTGCAGGGGCAGGGGGCAGGAAGGAAGTACAGCCGACCCTCGGGGACGGGAGGCGCTGGGGACAGTCCAGGTTGTGTTGGAGAGCCGGCGCTGTGCTCATGTGATAACTGTGTGTCCTGAGGACTGGCTTCACGGCCAGGGGGTGACGCCGGGGCGGGGCGAGGGGACATTCATTCACCCTGTGTGTCCAGCGATGTGGCCTGGAGTCAGTCTGGCTGGCCCTAGAGGGGAAAACAAACAGAGCGGCCTGGGGAAAGGACAGAGGAGCCCTCCAAGGTCTCAGGGCACTGCTCCCCGCCTCCTGCTGGGCACCCAGCTTGTGGGTGGGCGTCTGCGGGATTTAGGGACACGGGCTGAGCCGAGGCAGCTAGGACGGGGCTGTGTGTCCTGCGCCCAGCCGGGAGCAGGGATGGACGTGGGGCAGGTGTGTGGGAAAGGCTGAGCCGCATACACTCTGCGGGGCACAGATGCAGCCGTGCTCGGAGCCCGGGGTGTGAGCCCTAGAGGGCGACCCCAGAGCATACAGAAGTATAGGGACATTTAGTTACCCCCCCAGCCCCCCCCACCCATGGGGCTCTGCTCCCTGGGGATCTGAGTGGCCCGGAGACAGCCTCAGTGTATAGGTCCTGGCTTGGGTGCCCCGAGGGGGTGGGTAGAACTTTGTTGTTTTTTTTGTTTGTTTGTTTTTTGCTTTTTGGTGATGCACAGGGGTTACTCCTGGCTCTGCACTCAGGAATTACTCCTGGCAGTGCTCAGGGGACCATATGGGATGCTGGGAATCGAACCCGGGTCGACCGCGTGCAAGGCAAAACGCCCTACCCGCTGTGCTATTGCTCCAGCCCTGACCTTTCTTGTTATTGTTGTTGTTGTTGTTATTTGGGGGAGGGGCTACACCTGGTGATGCTCAGGACTTACTCCTGGGCTCTGCATTGAGGAATCCCTCCTGGCGGGGGCAGGTGGGGCCATACGGGGTGGGAGGGATTAAACTGGGTCGGCCACAGGCAAGGCAAGTGCCCTATCTGCTCTTCCGTCACTCCTGGCACCACCTTTATTACTTTTTAAAAATTCATATGGGGTGGGGTTCGAGGCCTCCATGGTGTTGTTGCCAGTGCCGCTCGGCCAGCTGGGCCTGGTCCTTGCAAGGGCCCCAGGACGTGGCGGCTCAGGGAATCCTGGACCAACCTCAAGGGCCACATCTGGCAGTGCCTGGCGACCAGGTGGTGCTGGGGGGGGTCTCATCCGGGTCCTGTGCGCTCCCTGCCCCCTGGGCTACCCTGTTTGAGCCTTAGTTGTGCTGCCGGCTTTTGCCACCAGCTCCATGAGGAGAGTTTCCTGTGAGTCGGGAACGGGGTGGGGGGGAAGCCTCCACCTCCTGACCCAAAACTTTTGTCCCATCAAACCTCTGTCAGGCTTGCCCTCGCTAGCCGCTGGCCGCTGGGTGGCTCTCATGGATTTGCACCTTCTGGAATCTTTCCTGGAAACTCTGTGTGCAGTCCCGCTTCCTTGGATTTGGGGGTGTTGGTGGGGGGAGTCCCAGGTGCAAAACAGGACGAGGAGTGGGGTTTCCGGGTCTCCTGGAGTCTAATCCAGATTCCACGAGCTCCTACATATTGTAATAAGCCAGAGAGCCTGTGGGATGGACAGGGACAACACACACACACACACACACACACACACACACACACACATATCTCTAATTGGAGAACTAGGGAGCTCTTTATTTTTTTTAATTGAATCACCGTGAGATAGTTACAAAACTTTCATGTTTGAGTTGCAGTCATAGTGATCAAACACCCATCCCTCCACCAGTGCACCTTCTCCACCAACAGGGACCCCAGTTATACCCCCCTCTTCCCAACCCGCCCCCTGCCTCCATGGCAGACCATTTCCCTCATACTCTCTCTCTACTTTGGGGCGTTATGGTTTGCAATACAGATGCTGAGAGTCTATCACGTTTGGTCCTTTATCTACTTTCAGCACACACCTCCCACCCCGAGCGATCCCTCCCACCATCATTGGCTGAGTAATCCCTTCTCTATCCCAGCTGTCTTCTCCCCCAGCCCGTGAGCCAAGCTTCCAACCATGGAGCAACAGGAAACGGGGCACTCTCGCTGCCCTCTGAGCATGGACCCAAGGGTGCAGCTTGTTCTGATGAATCACTCCAAAGACAGCTTTTTGCTTGCTGTGTTGGGGCTGGGGGTTTCCCCTGCAGTGGTGCTCTGGGGCTCTTCTGACTCTGTGCTCGGCAGTGACCCTGCAGTGCTCAGGGAATCACACGCAGTGCCAGGAACTCAACCAGGGTGGCAGCCACACTCAAGTGCTTACGTCTTGCACTTCCTCTGGATTCTTACTTGGTGATTTGTTTTCAGGTGCTGGGATTAAATCCAGGGCCGCACACACGTGAGGCAAGGGGGCTATTATAGCACAGCCCCCAGTTTTACTAGCCCCGGGGGCAAGGGGGGGACACAGATTAACGTGTGCGTGTTGGGGATCACACCCTCTACCTTGGAGCCACCTCCCAGTTTCTCCCCGATCCCCTGGAGTGCTGTCCCCCACCCCCACGATGGGCTCCATGACCCCCAGCTGCCGCTGTGTGGACCCTCCACGGCAGTTCCTGTGCGTCATGCCCCAAGCAGTGGAGAGGGAAGCGGAAGTGGGAAGGACGAAGTCAGCACGTCCCTTCACCTCTCCGCAGTGTCGCTTCCCGGAGATAAAGTGCCTGGGATGGGACCGAGGGTGGCGTGGGCCTTCCAGATAAGCTCTGGGAGAATGCTGGGTTTGGTTTTCTTTCAGTTTTACTTCTTATAAATTTTTTTAAACCTTGTTTTGGTTTGGGAGCCACCCTTGGCGGTGCTCAGGGCTTACTCCTGGCTCTGTGCTCAGGGATCACTCCTGGTGGGCTTGGGGGACCTTGTGGGATGCCAGGGATCGAACCTGGGTCAGCTGTGTGCAACACAAGCATCCTATCCCTCTGTCCTATTGCTCCGGCCCCCTCAATTTTATTTTTGCTATTTTTTGGTTTGGGAGTCACACTTGGCCACGCCCAGGGCTTACTCCTGGCTCTACACTCAGAGATAGTTCCTGGCGGCCTCAGCGGGCCATATGGGATGCCAAGGATCTAATCCAGGTCGACTGTGTGAAACGCAAGTGCCTTACCCGCTGCACTCTGGCACCTCACCCCTTCCGTTTCCATGATCTTCACCCCACAAACATGCTCCTCTTCTCCCCTGCAGCGAGGGCGATAGAGCATGGGCACCCACTGCATTTGAAGGAACCAAATGTGATAATAATAATAAAAAGTCCTTTCGGGGGGTTGCCCTGGGGCTGGAGCAATAGTATAACAGGGAGGGCATTTGCCTTGCACGCAGCCGACCCGGGTTCTATCCCTAGCATCCCATATGGTTCCTCGAGCACCGCCAGGAGTAATTCCTGAGTGCAAAGCCAGGAGAAACCCCTGAGCATGGCCGGGTATGACCCCAAAATGAAAAATAATAATAATAATAATAATAATAATAATAATAATAATAAAGGGAGGGGTTCCCCATAAAAAAGGCGGGAGAGCCCCCAGCTCTGCCCTGGAGTGGGACTGGTGACCCCTTCCGCCTCCACACTCGGGCCTCCCAGGTTGCACACGCACACCCCGCTCCCCCCAGCAGCTGGCAGCAGAGGCCCGTGTCCCCCGCGCCGGCCCGCCAGCCTGGCCTGGGCAGCCGTGAATGGGAGCCGCTGTTTCTCCCCACTGAGAAAGTTCTGACCCGCTTCCGGGAGCCGTGGCCATGGCAACCGGCTGGGAGATAATTGAATGGAGCCTCTTTTCCTCTCATCCCCCCTCCTCTTCTGTCCCTTGCCCGAGGGTCCCGCCCGGCCTGCTGTCCCCACAGGGTCCCGCAGAACTGGACCCGGGGATGACCACATCTTGCATGCAGCTGACCCCTGGTTGATCCCCAGGACCCCAGATGGTCCCCGGAATACCGCCAATGGTGATTCCTTGAGAACAGAGCTAGGATGTGCAGGTATGGTGTAAAGAAATCCCTCCCCCCACCCACACACATACACACACACACATACACTCATACACACACACACACACACACACACACACACACACACACACACCCCAAGGGGGAAAAGCAAACAACCCAAAATATCAATAGAAAGGCTGTTCCGGGCCCCAAGCCCGTAAATGAAGGGCCATGTGGCTGAGCTGGAGAGGGGAGCGGGGGGGCCCCCCCCAGACGTTCTGGAAGCCCTGGAGCGGGTGACTGTTGCTGACCCAGATCGCCAGCTCCGCGCCTCAGCGCTTGCACAGGCCCGGGCCGAGTGGGACTGTGCTCCCGACCCAGGCCGGCCAGCACCTCCATTGTGTGTCCGCGGCATTTGGCTGCTTCTCAGGCCCTAAACTCTTAACACTTCTGCCAGCGGCCCGCACCGTTCCCTTTCCGTACCGGCGACCCACTGGCTAGTGAAGGACAGACCTCTCTCTCAATGCACCTTTGTGAAGGATTTTCCGAGTCTGCAGAGGTGGAGGCGGCCTTGGCCGGGAGAGCGGCCGGGGCTCCCCCTGAGGTGCCAGGGAATCAACCCCTTCCACCGTAGCACGCCGACCGCTGTGGGGCCGAAGGGGTGAGGGTGTTGAAAGAAAGAGCCAGCGTGGGCATTTCTCTCCTTCTGGGTGCTGCTTAGCTTGCACGGGTGTGTCCTCAGTACCATGCATGTGCGCATGTTCATGGAATCTTTATCCACTTTATCCACTTGGTGGATAATGTTCTCTCCGTGGGTCTAGTGGGGGGCTAAGATTCAGCATGTCAGTGGAGCTGGGAAGATGGCTCCAGTGTGCTTTGGCATATGGGGGCCCTGGATTTGATCCCCAGTACCTTTGGGTCCCTCGAGTCCACATTGCACCAGTTGCCCTGTAATACAGCAGAGGGTGACCCCCCTCCCTGCAAAAAAAACAAGCAAAAAACTTGGAAGGGAGTGTGGACTACACCCAGTGGTGCTCAGGACTTATTCCTGGCTCTGTGCTCAGGGGTCACTCCTGGCGGCTCCGGGGACCCTATGGGAGGGATGCCCGGGATCAAAGTTGGGTCGGCCACACGCAAGGCAGGCGCCCTACCTGCTGTGCTATCGCTCGGGGACGCCCCCCCCCCCCAAGCTGAAAGAGAGAAATAAGGTTTCTGGCTAGTAAAGGGTGGCTCTGGCTTGGCACACACGTCCAGTGGCCACTCAGCTGCCCATACGTCTCTGTGCAGGCGTTGGGTTCTGGTGTTGAGGTGTGTATTTAGAATACATGTTGGTATTCTAAAGGAAATGTCAGCCGCCTTTGTCAAGGGCTGCTGGGAAGAGGGCAAAGGATCTCGGTGTCCATCCTAACCCTTTCGGGCAAGTCTTTTTTTGTTGGTTTGTTTTCGGTGTTTGGGTCACACCCAGCGGTGGTCAGGGCTTACTCCTGACACTCAGGGATCACACTGGTGGTGTTAGGGAACCATCTGGGACACCAGGGATGGAACCTGGGTCAGCTGTGTGCAAGGAAAATTCCCTCCCCCATTTAAGTCCCAAGAGAGAGCTGTTTTTTTTTTTCTTTTTTTTTTTTCCTTTTTGGGTCACACCCAGTGATGCACAGGGGTTACTCCTGGCTCTGCACTCGGGTTTTTCCTGGTGGTGCTCAGGGGACCATATGGGATGCTGGGAATCGAACCCGGGTCAGCCACATGCAAAGCAAATGCCCTATCTGCTGTGCTATCGCTCCAGCCCCAAGAGAGAGCTGTTTCTAATTCCGAGAAAACCATGAATTGTTTGAGGCAAGAAAGAAGAATAGCTCTGCGCCTCCTGGTTATTTGGAGGAGGTTAACGTTAATAAAATGGAAACGGAGGAAGCTTGGTGATGAATTAGTGGCCGACTCTGGACTGGGAGGGGGCTTTGTGGCACTGCCAGCTGGAGCAAATGGCCCAGTGCCAGGCATGGTGCTAAACCCAGGGTCCCCCCGGGGTCCTGTCACTCTCCACACAGCTGGTGGGCACCAGCGCTTCACACAGAGAGGCAGGAGAGAGTGAGACAGTGTCTTCATGGGTCAGCTGAGTCCCAAGTGTGCCATATCCTGACTCCTCTGAGATCTGGGCCTCCAGCTGCCTCCATCGTGTGTTTTTTGCGTGGGAAGGAGGTCTCCCAAACAGTGCTCAGGGAAACTGATGAGCCAGGTGGCTCAGTGCCAGGGAGCAAACTAGGGTCCTTTCACATGCCAGGCACACGGCCTGATCACCGATGACTTGTCAAGTTCCCTTGGAGCACAAGCTGCAAAGGCCAGGCAGGGGGCACTTGGGGACAGAGAAAAAGGTGCCGTTGCGGAGGCCTTTGCAAAGAGAGACAGACGGCCACCCGCATTGTCACGGATGCTCGGTGTTCCGGGAGCTCCAACAATATGCTTCATGTCCGTTGTCGAATGCCCATTACCCGTGGCTGGTGTCTGGGGCTGTGAATCCCAGAAAACACAGGGCATCCAAGGATACGGCAGTAGCGGGCACAGAGCTCAGAAGTGCTGCGTCCTGCCCTGAGTACGGGGACCTGCTGGGCTCAGGGACCCATGTCTCTCTGTCTCACCTGTGTCTCCCTCACCAGCCCCCTGTCGCCGGGGATGGGTGACACTTGAACTTCTCTGGCCCACGGTACACAGTGTGAACTAAATTTAATCCATATTTATTTCTCTGTAGTGGAGAGCTGTTCCTAGGTTGTAAAATCAGCTAAGCGCCCAAGGATAATAAGAAATATTAACTTAGGAAGTGACCTATTTTACCAAAAAAAGAAAAAAGGGTTTGTTGCTATCTAAACAAAGTATGACAGTTAATGCTCAGTGAAACGTATGTAATGAAGCTGATTTTATCCTAGGCTTGTTGACAGAAATAAAAGTGAAGCTCTTGTGGCTTATTTCTACTGCAAAATATGACCAACCTTCAAACTAAAGACCCAGATGGGCCTATTAGGAAATATTCACTCACTCACTCACTCACTCACTCACTCACTCACTCACTCACTCACTCACGCACTCACGCACTCACTCACTCACTCACTCATTTACTCATTCATTCATTCTACAACCTGTTTGGGGTCAGAGGTGGCTAGAATGTGTCTCAGCTGCTCTGGGTGCATTGCAGGCACCCACCCTGGTGAGGCCATCCCTTGTCACCCATCTTCCTTCTACTACAACAATTGAGATCCACTAAATGACCCTCAGGTGCACATCTTTGCATGTGGGGGTCCCCGAGGAAATCTACACAGCCGAGAAAAAGGTGGTAACCCCACACAGACAGTGGCTCTGGCTGGGAATCATTCACCATTCCCCTCACCAATGTGTGAGGGAATAATGTTATTCCAGAATGTGGGCTTCAGAAAATCACCTTCAGGGCCAGAGCTATAGCTCTTGTGGGGTGCGGGAGGGCATTTGCTTTGCAAGTGGCCAACCCGGGTTTGAACCCCAGCCATCATCCCTTATGATCAGGAGTAATTCCTGAGTGCAGAGCCAGGAGTAGTCCCTGAGCACCAGGGGGTATGGCCCCAAAACAAAAGAGGAAAGAAAATCACCCTCAACCCTTCCACCTCCTTCCATCTTCCCTTGGCTGCTGGCCATGAGACAGAGCATGGGGACATCATGGTTGACATGTTTCCTTTGTTCCCTAATTGGCCTGGGGGCTCTGGATTTGGAACTGTGCTGGCAGGCCCTGATGATGGCGGAAAGATCCCTAGTGAAGCCAAAGAGATAATAATAGAAGGTGGCGGTGCTGGCTTGGCTGCCCGCGGCTGGTTCCTCTTTGCAGTGTCAGTAGGGGTCACTGCTGAGCACAGGGCCGGGAGCGGCCCCTGAACACATCCAGTGTGACCCACTCTGCACCTCCAGCCCCCGGCCCCTGCCAAAGGGAAATACAATGAAAATCCCAGATGGAGCCCCCAGACCCAATTCAGTAGAGGGAAAAATCCCATCAAGAAATAAATCCTTGGGCTGGAGCAATACGTTTGCCTTGCACGCGGCCGACCCGGGTTCGATTCCCAGCATCCCATAGGGTCCCCTGAACACTGCCAGGGGTGATTCCTGAGTGCAGAGCCAGGAGGAACCCCTGTGCATCGCTGGGTGTGACCCAAAAAGAAAAAAAAATACATCCTTAGAATCTCAGGAAGCTCCTCCTCCCAGCCCGGAGATGCACCCCCCCCCCCCCAATCAAGTTGCGTGCGCCTTTTTCAGAGATTAGTTCTAGCAGGTTTGATTGTGTTTCCTTTGTTGCTTGGGTTCCATTGATGTTTCTGGACAGCCCTTCAAAGGGAAAAGCGGGCCTGCTTTAGGAATTCCTTTGTGCCCCAAGGTATTCATTACACGTTTCTCAAGTGCCAGGCTGAGTGTGTGACGAGGAGATAGAGTTGTCTTTGCCTAGGGGGACCTAAGTCTGTTTATGTATAAATAGACATAAGAAGAAAAATGAGCCCGCGCTAAACTCTTTGGCCTCCTCTCCTCTGACAAGCGCCAGTAGGATGCAGCACCGCCACCGAACCCAGCAAACCGTGATTTGACACCCGGTTCTGTTGAACCTGGCCCGGCGACCAGGTTCCGATCGGGCGCTGGAAACCCGCTTTCCCTCCACACGCTCGGAGAATCTGTCCCGTCATGTCCCGGGCCCGTGGCCCTGGCGGGTTCCTGACGTGGGCGGGGCTAGGCACGGGCGCGAGGGAGCCGGCTGCGTGGGACTTTCTGACTTGTCCCAGGCAAGGGGCCACTCCTAGCCGGGCTCTTCGCCCTCTGTGGGACAGAAGCCACCCGAGAGTTTTCTTTAAGAGCTAGAAGGATTTCCCTTTTGGTCCGTGGGAGTTTCTGCCTCCCTCTGGTGCTCCCAGGGGTCTCAGAGAGGGCAAGACCCTCGCAGCCCGGACAACAGCCCAGCCTTAAAGTGGACTGTATGGCATTTCCCCCTCCCTGCACTCCCCCCAACTTCCTCTGTCTGGGGGCCTCACTCGGTTCAGAGTGACCCCTGAGCGCGGGCCCAGGGGACCCCACGCAGCTCTGTGCCTCTAACTCCCTGCGTGCGACACTCTGGACTCTGTCTCCAGCCCCTTGAGTGCCGTTCAGGCCAGAGAAGGTCTAGGTGTGTTCTCTGATTGGCCTCCTCCCTCCTCACCTCTGCTCCTGTCATTCACTTCCCCAGAGCTGTCTTCGTAAGCCCCGTTGGGCTCAGTCGGGCTCCCCGCTTTATCTGGGCAGGTGGCCTCTAAATCCAGCCCTCACCAACTCCCCTGAACTTGTCGTCCCTGCTCTGCCCTGCCCAGTCTTTCTTAAAAGTTTGATTTATTTATTTTACGAATAATAAAACTCTTAGGAAGCTGGGCATAATTAGGTTTCAGTTGTACAGTGTTCCAACGACCTCCACAGGGGTACGTTTCCCAGCACCAGTGTCCCCAGTTTTCCTCCCATCCTCCCTCCCCCACCCAGCCTGCCTCTATTACAGGCGCTTCTCTCTCTCTCTCTCTCTCTCTCTCTCTCTCTTTTGCTCGCTCTCGGTTGCCCTCTCACTCTATTGCTCTCTCTCTGTCTCTGTCTCTCTCTCGCTCTGTTGCTATCAGTCACTCTCTCTCACTCTCTTGCTCTCTCTTTGTCTCTGTCTCTGTCTCTGTCTCTGTCTCTGTCTCTCTCTCTCTCTCTCTCTGTCTCTCTCTCTCTCACACACACACACACACACACACACACACACACACACACACAAAACTTTTGGGCATTGTGGTTGGCCCTACCCCGTCTTACCTGCAGGGGGCGTTCCTGTCATACCTCTTCCTCAGGCCTCTGCATACCGCACCCCTCATCTGATCCTCCCCACTCTGTTCATTTGTTTTTGTATGTGGGCCTCACCCAGCTGTGCTCGAGACTTACTCCTGGCTTTGTGCTCAGGGATCACTCTTGGTGGGGCTCTGTGGACCCTCTGTGGTGCCAGGGATTGAACCCAGGTCAGCCTATAGGCGCCTCCTTCTCTGGCCTCAGCATGGAGATGACCCCTAGCTTTCATTTCCTTCACCAGGGCATCAGTTAATAGATGATCCTTCCACCTGCTGTCGGCCCACTTGGAATCTGGTTACACGACTGCTTTTTGCTCCTGCTTGGATGGATGCCTTTCATAGGCAGTCTCCAGGAGAGAACGGGATTGGCACTTCTTCCAATAGTGCAGAGACAATTCAGAATTAAACTTCTTATTGTGGCCCTGCACCCCCAGTTTGCAAAGTTGGGGAAACTTGTGCTTAAGAAGGCTGTGTTATTTCTCCCCCACTCCCTGATCTGCACCCCTTCCTCGATTCTTTATCCCCAGCCTTCCCAGAGGGAGCAAGGCTTGGTCCCTGTCTTGTTAGCCACTGTGTTTGGAGGGTCTCAGAGGGAGCTGAATACTGTTTGAGTGAAGGGAATGGTTTGCCAAGGAATTTGCTGAAGACTGATGTAAAAAGAAGAACTGGTTAAGTTTGGGGGATGCTGTTTCTTTCACATCGGTGCTGGTGCATGCCATCTGTAGCTCATACTTGAACGTGGCTCAGTTGATACAATTGAGCATCAAATTGTTCAAGTCTTTCTTTTATTTTTCGGGGGGGGGGAGGTCACACCTGGCAATGCTTGGGGGTTACTCCTGGCTGTGCACTCAAGAATCACTCCTGGCAGTGCTTGGGGGACCGTATGAAATGCTGGCGATCAAACTGGGTCAGCTGCAAGCATGGCAAGGGCCCTACCCACTGTACTATGTCTCTGGCCCCTCAACTTTTCCCCTCATTGTTGTCTTGGGCCCATCCCCTCTGTTCTCAGGGCTTGCTCCTGGTGGTATACTTACTTGGTGTTCAGGGAAAACTAAAATAGTTTTGAAAACTTGAGGAAAAATGTTAACAATTAAGCAGTTGGATGTTTAGCAGTAGTAGGAGGGCATGTGGGCGGGGGAGGAGCACTCAAACCTGGGGTCTTACAGGAGCAAGGCATGTGAGCTATGCCTGACCTCCCCCCCACACACACACCACAGTGGTGGTGCCCTGTGAATAAAGTCCCTTACGACATCGAGTTCAGAGACACATGAGTGTTTGATGATTATTAAATCCTTAATTGCAGCATGTTTATTATGGCTTCCCAGTTGTCAGAGCGTGGTGATGGACTTCCCGTCTTTTCTGTTCTGTGGACAGGGAAAGTGGTACCTAGAAAGGTCTGAGGAAGCTACCTCTGTCGCCTCCTTCTCTGGCCTCAGCATGGAGATGACCCCTAGCTTTCATTTCCTTCACCAGGGCATCAGTTAATAGATGATCCTTCCACCTGCTGCCGGCCCACTTGGAATCTGGTTACATGACTGATTTTTGCTCCTGCTTGGATGGATGCCTTTCATAGGCAGCCTCCAGGAGAGAAAGGCATTGGCACTTCTTCCAATAGTGCAGAGACAATTCAGAATTAAACTTCTTATTGTGGCCCCACACCCCCAGTTTGCAAAGTTGGGGAAACTTGTGCTTATGAAAAACATTGACTCACTGCTCTTTGGCCAATGTGTAGATAGTGAGCTTGTGAATTTTTTTTTTTTAAAAGAGTTGTCTCTTGTCCCAGCAAGATGAATAAAGAGACTACAGTGCCATCTGCTGGCGAGCAGAGAGAATGCAGGAGAGGAGCAGCCCGTCTTATGTAACAACAAAAAAGCCAAAGGATAAGTCTTCAAAATAATTCTATAATTATGGAAAGAAAGTATCACTGTCTGTGTCACTCTCATCCCGTTGCTCATCGATTTGCTTGAATGGGCACCAGTAACATCTCCATTGTGAGACTTATCATTACTGTTTTTGGGGAAGCGGAACTTGAGTCTGGCGCCTTAGACCACTCGGCCATCCTGACACCCTTCGTTACTGTTTTTGGCATATCGAATACGCCATGGGTAGGTTGCCAGGCTCTTCCGTGGCAGCGAGATACTCTCTGTAGCTTGCCGGTAGCTTGCCCAAAGGGGCGGAGGAATCGAATCTGGGTCAGCTGCATGCAAGCCAAACGCCCTGCCTCTGTGCTATTGCTCCAGGAAAGTAAAGAAAGTAGATTTTTAAAAAATATAAAATTTGGGGGCTGGAGCAAAAGCACAGCGGGTAGGGCGTTTGCCTTGCACGTGTCCAACCCAGGTTCTAATCCCAGCATCCCATATGGTCCCCTGAGCACCGCCAGGGGTGATTCCTGAGTGAAAAGCCAGGAGTAACCCCTGTGCATCGCCGGGTGTGACCCAAAAACCAAAAAGAAAATATGAACGCTAAAAAATATAAAATTTGTAAGTCAGTGTTTTTTATAGGGGATATGAAATTCCAGGGATAACTGAGAAGAATGTAATTGTATCTTTCTGTGTTTGGATTCTGGCTTTTTCTTTTTGGGGGGAGGGTTTTGGTGTGGGGCCACACCCAGCAATGTTCAGGAGTTACTCCTGGCTCTGCACACAGGGATCACTCCTGGCGGTGCTCAGGGAACTATATGGGATGGAGGAACCCTGGTCAGTCGCGTTCAAGGCAAACACCCTCCCTGACGTACTATCACTCATTCTGGCCCCTCTCCTCTTTCTTAGTGTATTAGGCATTCCCCTTTGTCAGGGAGAGTGAAAACTGGGCTGGAAAAGCAGAAATGAGCCTTTGACTTTCTCAAGACTAGAGCTTCAGGAGTTTTGCATCCATTTTATCCTATTGGGAGAGTGGGTACGTGTTGGAGGGCCAGGGGTCAGCTGTAGGTACTGCTAGGGGCTGAGCTGAGGTCAGTGCATACAAGGCAAGCATCTTAGCTCCTCTGCTTTCTCTCCAGACCCCTCTCTTAAAAAGATTACTTATGCCCCCCCCCACCTTTTCTCTGTTTTTTGGTGTCACACCTGGTGTTGCTAAAGGGTTCCTCCTGGCTCTGCACCCAGGAATCACTCCTGATGGTGCTTGGGGGACCCTGTGGGATGCTGGGGATTGAAACTGGGCCAGCTGCATTCAAGGCACACGCCCTCCCCACTGTACTATTACTCTGGCCCCCTTAAGGCCTTACTTTGTGTGCGTGTGGGGGGCGGGGGGTCTCCATAGCAGCCTTAGAGGTCCCAGGGGACCATTCCCAAAGCTACTTGGCTGAGCAGGCTGATGGTCAGTGCTTGGGCCCAGTCCTGTGGCACTGCTCAGGCCAGACAATGCTGGGGCCACCGGGGCAAGGCCACCTGTGCTCAGACTTCGGGTGGTACCGGGGATCCAACTTGTGCCCCTGTGGGCGCTAGCCATGCTCCCCTGACCGCTGAGCCCACTTCCTGGCACCAGTACCTTGGCACCCTGGATGTTCAGGGTGGACAGAGGCAGACAGGTATGGAGAGCACTGCAGGGAGAGCTGCCTCCACTCTGTGTGTGTATGTGTTTGAAAGCATGTGTGTGTGTGCGCGCGCGCACGTGTGCACATGCGTGTGGGGGACAGTTCCCTGCCTCTCACTCTGCCCCTGGGACTCCAGCACAAATATCTGCTCCCGGCTGGCCTGAACTCGTGCTGCTCTAGGTTGATATTTTCTTTTTGCGGGGGGAGGGAGGGGATGGACGGGGGTGCTCTTTCCTGGTGATTAAGCCAAGCAGTCCAGCCCTTCAGTACTGGGCCAGAAGGTGTAGCGCTGTTCAGGCCATACCCAGTGGTGTTCGGGGAACCATGGCGTACCAGGGATCGAGCTGGGGTCGGCCACACACAGACACATCCTCTCTGCCATCTCTTCGGCCCCTGCACCTGCGTTTCCGTTATCATTTGCCTTTTCCATTCTGGCCGACTTAACACGTACGGCTTATGGTGGGCAGACACGGTGGGCTTTTCCCTTGGGGGTCGGGGGCGTCTGGGGTCTGTCTTCCTCTGGGATGGGTTTTCTAAGTGTTGACAAATGGCCCCTGAGCGGATGTCCTGAATGGCAGCGGGTGGCAGGAAGTGGCCAGTAGTGGGGACCCTGCCGCAGTGTCTCTGCCTAGCCGGGGTCCGGTCGTGGCGCTTCTCAGATGGTAACAGGCCTGTGTTTCTTTATGTTTTCCAGGAACGCTCTTCACAAGTCCAACTCGGAGGACGGCTCTGTAGGTCAGTACCGGCTCTCGGCTTCGCTGTTTAAAATGCTCCTTTCTCCTCTTTATACCACTGACCCATCAGCACGGGAATCCTTCCACCTAGAAATAAACTCGCTTACAATTTTGGGTGTACACCTTTGCTTTCTATATTTTGATCCAAATTATGGGTTTTTTAAAAACACCCTTAATTTAGATCAGACTGGGCCTATTTTGTGTGTGTATGTGTTTTTAAATTAAGGTCACACCCAGAGGTGCTGGAGGGGACGGTCTCCTGGGCTATACCTGGCAATGTCCGGAGACCAGGTGGGGCTGAGGGTTGAACTTGGGACCTCATCTAAGCTCTAGCTACTATGTTAGCCACATCCGTGGCCTCGGGATATGTTTGTTTAATTTTTTAACCACATATATTATGACACATTTCAGCCACATGATTCAATGTTCTTTACACTAAAAAATTTAAGTATCTCATAACATGCCACATGCCTTTTTTTGCATGTGTCCCGACATAATCAGCTAATCTCTTGGCTGGACATTTATTTCCAGTTTTCTCTCTACATCATAGAGAAATGGTGGCCTCTAAAAATCTTTGAGGGGCTGGAGCAATTGTACTTGCAAGGTAAGGCACTTGCCTTGCATACAGTAAACCCAGGTTCAATCCCTGGTAGCCCATACGGTCCCCGGAGCCTACCAGGAGTGATGCCTGAGCACAGAGCCAGGAGTAAACCCTGAGCACAGCCCCCCCCAAAACCAAAAGCAAAAGCAAAAGATATCTTTCAGCATTAGGATAAATTCTTTGGAACCCTGGAATCAATGCACGATTGGGATTTTCTGTATTTTACAGTTCTTTGGTAGAGCCTGTCTGTTCTTAGGTCACGTGGAGCCTGCTGAGCTCGCAGTGATAAATAGCCCCTGGAGTGACGGGGGAGTGATCCTGTCTCTCCCCACTGGATCAGGACGACCTGGGACAGGTCATGGTCCCTGCGAGCCTTGGTTTACTTTTCCAGCAAATGGGCACAAAAGCCAGCCCATTCATCGCTGAGAGGTGCCTTTGTGTTTAAGGTGCCTGGGTTTAGTCCCTGGAACTTAGACAGACAGACAGTCTCTTCCTAGAGAGCCCCAGGGGAGGCGGGATGGGCCACGCGGCGCCGGCTTTGGTGGCTTCCGCGTCTCCCTCCAGGCCCCTGCTGCGGGCTCCGTGCAGCTTGCCAGAGGCAGCCTCGGCCTGCTGGTGCTGGTTTTGCCCCCAGGGCTCAGCCCTTTGTAGCCGGGCATCACCCCACATACGGGGCAGTCACTGCCCGTAGCAGAGCCCTGTGCTGCCATCTCCACAGTATGTTTTTGTTTTGCTTTTTGCTTGGGGGGACCACTGCAGCAGTGCTCAGGGCGGACTCCTGGTTCTGTGCTCAGGAATCACTCCTGGTGGGCTCGGGGGGCCATACGGGAAGCCCGGGATCCAACTCAGGGCCAGCCACCACCTGCTGGACTAGGAAGGTGCCTTCCCGCCCTCTGCTGTGCCTGGTTTCCTGCCGGCCGGGGACCAGCTGCGGATAAAGCAGCCGGTGCCTCGGCAGGGATTGCCATGGCTCCATTTTCTATATCTTTTTATTTTATTTTTTGCTTTTTGGGTCATACCCGGTGATGCACAGGGGTTACTCCTGACTTTGCACTCTGGGATTACTCCTGGCGGTGCTCGAGGGACCATCTGGGATGCTGGGAATCAAACCCGGGTCAGTCGTATGCAAGGCAATGCCCTACCCGCTGTGCTATCGCTCCATCCCTGCCTTCCCCATTTCTTGCAAAATTGGGAGGAAGGGGTGTCCGAGATCGAACTCAGGGCCTCACCCCTGCAAAGCATACACTGTGCCACCCAGCTACTGTCCAGCCTACCCCCGGGGGGTGTGTGACACTGGCTGTGCTCCTGGCAACCGCACAGTGCCAAGGATCAGACAAAGGCCTCGAGCTGTGCGAGGCACAGGCCCTGGCCCTCTCTGAGCCATCCACATGGGCTGTTCCACCTTTGGGCTTTCTGGGTTTTGCTTGTTTGGGGGGCCACACCCAGCGGGCCTCGGGGCTCTCTCCTGATGGTGCTCAGGACACCAGATATGGTGCCGGGGGATCCAACCCAGGCTGGCCTTGTGCGAGGTTAGCGCCCTGCCCGAGGGCCTGT
This sequence comes from Sorex araneus, assembly GCF_027595985.1. Lineage (NCBI taxonomy): Eukaryota > Metazoa > Chordata > Mammalia > Eulipotyphla > Soricidae > Sorex > Sorex araneus. The sequence goes on from NC_073305.1 coordinate 175,189,972, forward strand.
CTCTCTGGCCCCTCCCCAGTCCCCGTCGTTAATGGCGAGAGTTGCCAGTCATGTAGCAGCCTTTGGTTTTCTCTTGGTTTCCACCCAGTGGAGTGTGACGGGGCGGGGGGGGGGAAGGGGGGAGGAATTGGCTGGTGGCTCCTAGCTAGCTTGGACGTCCAACAGCTGGGAGTCCCGTGCCCTCCCCCTTTTCTGTCGTTCCCCCCACTCCCCCTCCACACACATACACAGGCCAAGAGGCCTTGCAGGGGTGGGAGCCCCCACCTCCCCGCTTAAACCCCCATCCACAGAAGCAGCCTGTGGGCTGGTTAGCCTAGGCTATCCCAGCCACTCTGTTCCCTCCATTCCACCTGGGTTGACACAGATCAGGGTTCGATTCTTAAGAATAACAGCTCGAGAGACGGGGCCGGAGCGATAGCACAGTGGGTAGGGCATTTGCCTTGCACGCGGCCGACCTGGGTTCAATCCCCGGCATCCCATACGGTCCCCCAAGCACCGCCAGGAGTAATTCCTGAGTGCAAAGCCAGGAGTAACCCCTGAGCATCGCTGGGTGTGACCCAAAAAGCAAAAAAAAAAAAAAAACAGTGAGAGACTCGCCCGTGGGTGCCTTGGAATCATTGTGGCTGAGACCAAAGGGGAAAGCGGACCACAGACAAGGCGGAATTAGACACACTCGTTAAACAAACATCAAAGTGGAAAGCTGCGTGCGTTGCCCCGGCCCCTTTTTGATGTTTACTTCCCATCTTAACCCCCTCGCCACCGGCTAGCTCTGACTCCTCCTCGGGAATTCGCCTCTCTTTCAAACGGCTTTATAGGCATTTCCTTGTCTTTCACGGAGTGAAAGAGAGAAATACCCGCCCCCTTTGTGGAATCAAAGTATTCTTGCACGCTTTGAATTATAAGGAAGAAGCTACTTTTGTTGCTAATGAATTTATGGCTTGTGCCCTCTCCCCCTCTTTTTTTTTTTCTTTCTTTAAAGGAAAAGGAGATTGGAAGAAGAAAAATAAGTATTTCTGGCAGAACTTCCGAAAGAACCAGAAAGGCATAATGAGACAGACTTCAAAAGGTACGAGAATACACAGAGGGGACAGTGGGACAGTGGGGCTTTGAGCCAGCACCCCCTTACCCCCACCCCCCCGTCCCCCCAACTGGAATGGCCACTGCAAATCAGAATAGCTTCCCACATATGCCCGGGTCAGCCTGGGCTCTTGTGACGCTCCAGCGCCACTCTCAGACTTGGTGCCAGGACGTGTGTGTGTAAATCAAAGCGAACAAAAAAGCTTGGGGGAGGCACCCTGGCAGCCTCTCCATAGGGCCTTAGGGCTCCCCATCACCCCATCTGCAGAAAAATCTTTGCCCTAAAATACTGGGCTCAGCATGTGTTCCTTGGGGATCTTCCCCACACTCGGCCCCTTGGGCCCTTTGCCATCCTGTGAGCCGTCGCTCCCTTGGCTGTGGCTGGGGCCAGATCTGGGGTCGTGGGCCCAGGACGCACCCCGGGACCGTGTGACATCATGGGAATTGCCCCGGTGGCTTTGTGCGGGCTGCCCGCCCCCCGCTCTGCTGGCCGTATCTTTTGTTGTTATTTATATAGTAAGTAAATACGCCGGCCCTTTGAGGCCCGGTTATATAATTTATGCTCCCCCTGCCCCCCCCCCTTCCGCCGAGACGGGGATGGAAGGAAACAAAGCTCCCGCCAGATTCCAGCGTGGCTGAAACGCTCCGAACGGCACAGAGGCGTGTGGAGTCGCCGGCCCCACTTGCTTTGTTGGACAGAGATCTTCCTGTCCTGCGGTTCGGAAAGTTGCTCCATTTCTCCCTGCTCACAGAAGGGAGAGCGGGTGGAGGGTGGACGAGGCCACAGCTTGGCCAGGGGAGCCCTGGCTTCCCTGGGGCCACAAGTCAGAATTTTGACGTGTGGAAGGAAATCCCAGCCTCGGGAGTAAAGATCTGAGTATTGGGGGGAGGCGCTTGGAAGCCAGAACCCACCGTGCCCCAGAGCAAACCTTGGATTCTTACTCGGTCGTGTTTATTCGTGTCCACTCGGGTGGCACGGGGTGCGGTGGCGGAGATGGGGGTGGGAGTGGGGGGAAATATACCCCAAGTCGCTCAGGGGCATCCACCCAGCTTCCAATCCCCCCACCGGGTCTGTGCTCTGACGCTTGAGCCACACAGTCTTGACCTCATTCAAAAATCTTCTTCAAAAAAAAATAGGAGAAACAGAGAGGAAGGGATGGACGGGCAAATCAACTGTCTGGAAGCTGGACTTGTAAACTAGCCAAGTCCCCATCACCCACTGTCGCCCAGGGGAGGTGGCACAGCTAGCGCAAGGGATCACAGCAGTGCTTTTTTTTTTTTTTTGTCCACGCTCAGCGCACAGTTGTCCTTCCCCTGGGTGACGGGAATGTGCCTGGTGGCTCTGTCCCGATTGATTACAGGAAGAGAGTGGGGTGGGAGCACCCGTTCCCCATCCCGTCCCCACGGGGTTCTTCTAAGCTTCTCTCTTGTTTCTTGTTCGTTCTCTGCAAAAGCCAAGCCCAGGCATCGCTGCAGAATGTCCTAGTGACAGAGATGCCAGCAAGGTGTGCAGGGGAAGGAGAGCAGGAAGAGAGAGAGAGATGGGGCACACAGACCGAGGCGTTGCAGCTAGATTAGGGGCGGCACAGTCTGTGTGCTGTGCAGGAAAATCCCTTTAGTTTGCTCTGGTTTGGGCACTCATCTGGCAGCAGTGCTCTTGGCTTCCTCCTGGCTCTGCGCTCAGGGAGCACTCCTGGCAGTGCTCGGCAGGGCTGTATGGAGTCTTGGGAATCAGACCCAGGTTGGCGGCATGCGAGGGAAAGGTCCTCCTTTCCTGTCCTCTCTCTCTAGCCCCAGGAAGCACCCTTTAGCTTCCCTGGTGGGGGGTTCTTGTTTCCTCTATAGAACTGCCTCCTTAAAGTTCTGAGTTGGATGCTGAGTCACTGCCCTGCAGTTTGGGAGAGTTATAGCACCACATGTCCATGTGTTGTGCCTTCCTTCCTGCACATGCGTAGTGTGCCATGTCTGAGATCTACTTCGTTTGGATCCTGGCAAGAACATGTCAAGAGCATGGCAGGGAGCGAGAGTTTCATAAGGCTTTTTTTTTTTTCTTTTTGGGTCACACCCAGCGATGCACAGGGGTTACTCCTGGCTCATCACTGTATCAGTGTATCACCGTCATCCCCTTGCTCATAGATTTGCTTGAGCGGGCACCAGTAACGTTTCCATAATGAGACTTGTTACTGTTTTTGGCATATTGAATACGCCACGGGTAGCTTGCCAGGCTCTGCCGTGCAGGTGGGATACTCTGAGTAGCTTGCTGGGCTCTCCGATAGGGGTAGAGGAATCGAACCTCTATTCCTTGCATGCAAACAAACCTCATTGTTTGCATGCAAGGCAAATGCCTACCCGCTGGGCTATCACTCCAGCCCACTCCTGGGTCATGTACTCAGGAATGACTCCTGGCGGTGCTCAGGGGACCATATGGGATGCTGGGAATCGAACCCAGGTCGACTGTGTGCAAAGCAAATGCCCTTACCACTGTGCTATCTCTCCAGCCCCCGTTTCATAGGCTTCTCTCTGCCTTTGCAGCCCTGCCTTCTGTCAGCACAGCAGAGGGTGTCCTCCATGCCTCTGTGCAAGTGTTTCCTTATCTCCACAGTTCTCCATAGTTCTAAAATCAGGACCAAAGAACACTGAGCTGAGAAAGTTCTCTGTAGCAGGGTCTTTTTTTTGCTTTTTGGGTCACACCCAGCAATGCACAGGGGTTACTCCTGGCTCTGCACTCAGGAATTACTCCTGGTGGTGCTTGGGGGACCATATGGGATGCCGGGGATCGAACCTGGGTCGGCCGCATGCAAGGCGAACGCCCTACCCGCTGTACTATCGCTCCGGCCCCAGCAGGGTCTTTTTTATATGCTCTCTGCCCCTCTCCTCATTCCAAACTCCCTTTTGGTTTTCTGTCAGTACTACACCTTTCAGTACAAAAGCTCTGGTCACAATTCAGGATTTATTTTTACGATATGTTCTTGGGGTCTCTTTCCCCCCAATATGGGCTCCATTGGCTTCCTGAAGGAGCAGCTCATAACTGCCCTTGTTGTTCCATCAGTTAAGTACAATGTTAGACAATGCTCTGAATTACAGCCCTCTGGAGCACCAGAGGGCAAACGTTCAAGACTGGTGTTTAGGTAGCTCTTGTTTTCAGCCCTGCTGTTCTTTGCCTCTCATCTCTAGGAGAAGACGTGGGCTATGTTGCAAGTGAGATCACAATGAGTGACGAGGAGCGGATCCAGCTGATGATGATGGTCAAGGAAAAGATGATCACCATTGAGGAAGCTCTTGCAAGGGTAAGTAGGGATGGATATCTGGTTTGCGTTGGTGAATACTTCACCAGTTTAGTTTTTTCCAAATTTTCCAGTGAGTGGTCATTGGTCTGCAATATTATTTTGTTTTAAGGATTTAACTTCCCACCTCTCTCTCTCTATGGGTGTCATTGTCACCACTCCCATCCCAAAGTTCTAATGCCTTCCCACCCTTCTCCTGATTCATTGAAGCCCATTCCTCCATGTTCCCTCTTGTCACTACGCTCAATTTTCACTTATCAATCCCCTTTCTTTTAAAAAATGTTTGGGGTCTAGTGTAGCCAGAGCTTGTGTCTCTAGCCAAGTTCCCTTGTGCAAGTCCAACGCCCAGTGTGATGCCATTCGAAGGGACCTTTGGGAAGGAGGTTCGTGTCTAAGGGTGGAGCTCTCGTGAACGAGATGAGTGACCTTATAAAAGAGGCTCCAGAGAGCTGCCTCACTCCTCGGCCATGTGAGGACACCATGAGGAGACGGTTGCCTGTGAACCAGGAGGTGGGATCCCACCATGGCCAAGAGCATCCCACTAAGCAATGAACCTCCTGGACTTCCCAATCGTCATAACAGTGAGAAGCAGTTTTTGAAATAAGGAGCAGACCTTCTATGCCGTTGTGTTGCAGTGACTTTTAGACTAAGGTAGGGGTGTGAGAGAATATAGGAACGTGCTGTTTAATCTCCTAACAACTGGTTTATTTCATATGGGAAATGTAAAGAAATGTAGGAAGGGAATTAAAACAACAACAACAAAAACAAACAAACAAGCAAAAACAGCCGTTAACAGCCCCTGAGAGCTGATCTTTGGAACCAAGTTTGCAAAGAGGGTAGAGTGGGATAACGGCGGAGGATTTGGGGACACTGCTGGAGAAGTACTGATACTGTGACCGTCAGTGCGGTTGGAGCATTGCAGAACTGAAACACAGCTATTAACAGTACTGAAGTCACAGTGCCTTCAAATAATCAGTAAAGTGGTATTTGCTGAGGAAGTGTTGTTTTATTGGATATAAGCACTCCACATTTTAATGTGAGATTTGCGCATGTGATAATATAAGAATAAGTGGATGGATGGGTGGATGGCCAATATTTTTGAGCTGTGGACCACTTTAATGAAGAAAATTATCTTGTAGATGTCATTGCACAGTTTACTAATCTTGTCAAGGGGTAAGAATCAGTGATAGCAAGTTTAGTAAAAAGCAAAGATAGGAGACAAACATTATAAATATATGTTCCATAAGATGTATCCAGAGACTAAACTTTTCTTTTTTTGAGGGGGTTGGTGTTACTGGGAGTAGGGGACAGGGAGAAGTAGAGAGTCAGTATGGTTTTGTTGTTTGTTTTGTGGTACCAGGCACTGAATCCAGGGCCTCACACATGCAAGGCCTACACATGACTATTGAGTCATATCCCCAGGAAATTAAACTTTAACCTGTGGACCAAGTTTTACATCTTGTTCACTTTTACTTCTAAGTGGATTCTAGTTGCAGCTTATTGTATCATGTTTTGTTTTGTTTTTTTCTGATTGGGTGTGTAAGGAAATCTCGTGAAGGTTTTTGGACACTGGAGGGGCAGTGATGGTCATGAGACAGACATCAGCAAGTCATCTGCGTGACTTTGCCCAGTAACCCCACTGATTGTTGGATTTTCACTTAGAATTAGTTCAGTGCTACATAGACAAGCCATAAATTTGTCGGGAGGTTTACAAACAAATGAAGTTTGCAAGTCACCAAGGAACTCTTGAAGTGAGTCAGGATTGACCACTGAGTACTCTTAAGAGAGCTGAACCCCGAGTCAGTGATGGCATCTGTATTTGAGTAGATCTGAACCCAAACCTCAGTAGCTGAGGGGAAGAGTTTGCTTTGTTGTGCTGAGATAATGGTGTCCAAAATATTAATAATAATAATTGTAATTGATGGAGGTGGGAGGTAGGAGGACGGACAGGGTTTGAGTCAGAGACCTTAGGGCCCTTCTAGATGCTCGCTGACCAACTTGTGTTGCTCTGTTGATTGGGAAGAAACATGGGACTCTGACTTCCCGTGTCTCCACTCAAGCAAAGTGGTGGCACGGCCTGATTGCCTAGACTTGGCTCTTCTGCCCCTGTACTCCTTGGCCCAGCCAACCCGGCTGCCAGGCCGGGTGTCTGTGTGATCGCGGGTGTCGGTAGGGACAAGGGCCTTAGCTTACAATTGTAGAAGTGATGCTGCTGCTGCCATATTTTCCTCCTAAACATTAAAACTTTTGTTTCTTTGTTTGGGGGGCCACAGCCACTCAGAGGTTGTTTCTGGTGGGCTTCGGGACCTAAGCCAGGTCTCCTGTATACAAAGCTCACACTGAGCCCATTGAACTGTCTCTCCAGCTCCCCCAAATGTGGATGATGTCCTCGGACCCACACCTGAGGGTCCCTTGCTTGATGCAGTTTGGTTGGAGAAGAAGAAGATCAAGAGTGCCTTTAGCTGGGGCCAGAGTGATAGCACAGCGGGTAGGGCATTTGCCTTGCACGCAGCTGACCCGGGTTTGACTCCCAGCATCCCATAGGGTCCCCTGAGCACCGCCAGGAGTAAGTCCTGAGTGCAAAGCCAGGAGTGACCCCTGTGCATTGCCGGGTGTGACCCAAAAAGCAAACAAACAAACAAACAAAAAAAGAGTGCCTTTAGCATGGCCCACTCTTGGTAGCGTGTTTCTGTAATTGAAAAAGAAGCTAAGGCAGGCTCTCCCAGTTGGGGGAGGAAACCAGGGTTTGAAGTGCTCTCTGAGCTCATCATTTCAACAGCTGGCCATCGAATCCAGGGCCAGGGCATTCGAAGCCAACTTGGCGAGAGGGGCACAGCCACGCACACACTTGCCTAGAGGTTTCAGCCACACGGCCTGGCTCCTGCCAGGTTGGCTGCCCGTCCCTAGTTTCAGATGCAAAGACCGAGCTCCTCAAGAACTCAGAATATTTTGTACCAAGTCTTTTTTTAAAAACACAGTGGAAAAAACAGATGACCTTGTCCAGGCATCCTAGGATGGGACACCATGTGACAAAGGCAGAGGAGCGGAGCCACGCACGGCCTGGAGCTAGGGTCTTGCAGCGTGGGGCTTCTTTCTAGTTTGAATCAAACTGTCCCAGGGCAATCCCTTCTTGAGCAGGCTTGCTTTTCAAGTCCAAGGTCTCCTTTGAATACGTATCTCGCTCGCTTATCTTGATGTTTCTCTGCTTGCCTGTTTCCACTCTGCAAGAGCCTGTGTTTTCTCTTGAACACACACTCCCTATCTCCCCCCTCACATCTCTGTTAATAAGTCTCGATAAAAATTATCTTGCTTCCTTGAAAATAAAACGTCACTAAGAGTGGAAAGCAGTCTGGGGAGAGACTCAACCTCCTTCAACTTATGGCCAGAAACGAGGGATCAGGGACAGGACTCAGTGATATAAAATAAATACATTTGCATGCCTAACCGTTGGATTACATTTTTGGCTCAGCGAAAATACACAAATGGATGAATTTAAAAAAAAAAAATTTTTTTTTTTGGAACTCTGCTGGTGGACTCAGTGCAACATCATCTTGAAATAGTCAGTCCTCAAAATATTTATTGTATGCCTTGAAATATTACCATTGTAAATCATGATCACCACAATAAAAATGGGGGATCCCAAGGTACTTGGATTGCTGAGGATGCGAAAGCCACCACTTCTCAGATTGTGAGAGGGAGTGCGTTCTTCCAGACATCTGTTTTTTATTTTATTTTTGTTTGTTTGGGAACCACACCCAGCGGTGGTGCTCAGGGCTGACTCCTGGCTCTGCGCTCAGGAATCACTCCTGGTGGTGCTGGGAGACCACATAGGGTGCCAGGGATCAAACCCCAGTTGGCTGCTTGGAAGGCAAACACCCACCCAACAGGCTGCACCATCACTCTGTCCCGTCTCCCTCTAGGCACCTGGTGCTTGCTGCCTCCTATCAGCAGAAACCCACACACTAAGGAGCGCACTCCTAGACTTTAATTCTGATAGGACAACCCGGCATCATGGGAGACATTATCTCATGTGCCATTTGGAGTTAGGTGTATCCCCCCAAATGTCCTCTTATTGGGGAAAATTGTACCCATGTCCAAAGCAAGACAGTTTGGGGCTCTTTGTTAATCTGGTCCCATTGATGGATACCTTCCTTCCTTCCTTCCTTCCTTCCTTCCTTCCTTCCTTCCTTCCTTCCTTCCTTCCTTCCTTCCTTCCTTTCTTTTTTCTTTCTTTCTTTCCTTCTTTCTTTCTTTCCTCCGTCCTTCCTTCCTTTCCTCCTTCCTTCCTTCCTTCCTTCCTTCCTTCCTTCCTTCCTTCCTTCCTTCTCTTTCTTTCTTTCTTTCTTTCTTTCTTTCTTTCTTTCTTTCTTTCTTTCTTTCTTTCTTTCTTTCTTTCTTTCTTTCCTTCTTTCTTTCCTTCTTTCTTTCTTTCCTTCTTTCTTTCCTCCTTCCTTCCTTTCTTTCTTTCCTTCCTTCCTTCCTTCCTTCCTTCCTTCCTTCCTTCCTTCCTTCCTTCCTTCCTTCCTTCCTTCCTTCCTTCCTTCCTTCCTTCCTTCCTTCCTTCCTTCCTTCCTTCCTTCCTTTTTTAAAATCTTATTGAATTACCGTGAGATAGCTATAAGCTTTCATGTTTGGGTTACAATCTCACAATGATCATCACTCCTTTTTTTTTTAATTTTATTGAATCACCGTGAGATAGTTACAAGCTTTCATGTTTGGGTTACAATTTCACAATGATAAAACACCCATCCCACCACCAGTGCACATCCTCCACCACTAATATCCCGGGTATACCCCCCCCTTCCCTACCCTCCCCCTGCCTCCATGGCAGACAATATTCCCCATACTCTCTCTCTACTTTTGGGCATTATGGCTTGCAACACAGACACTGAGAGGTCATCATGTTTGGTCCATTATCTACTTTCGGTTTTTTTTCTTCTGTAAAGTATCCGGCCATGCTTGACACTCCTGGAAACCTGGGCATCAATATAAAGGTTAGCATGAAAAGACAGAAAGAAAGGAATAATAGTCCATGGAAGCTGCAAAAGCATTGAAAGAGAATGAAGCTGATGAAACAACTCGGTGTATTTATTAAGTTTCCGTGTAACTTAATAAAGTTGCAGTTTAATGTGTGTTTTTTTGTTTTACTAGCTGAATAGTTTCATTAAATCTAGTGGCATTTCAAATATTTTCTAATAGTCTGGTAAACTACTTACTGACTTGTTTTTTAAAAACTATTTAGAGGATCTAATCTAAGTCCTTAACATAGTCTAAACACAACTCAGGTGCTGTCTTAAGAGCATACATAGCTCTTGGCAAGTAATCTTTGGTATTTAAATTTGGTGTTAGTTGTGTGAGTTAGTAGAGAAGCCCCAATTTATCCAATTATCTGAATCATTTTGGTGGTATGGCAGTAAGGATGGGAGCCAAGGAATAAATTCACATTTAAAGCTTTGGATGAAGCACTGTTGTTTTTTCAGCAGTGCTACTCAGCAATGGTGGAGCTGCCTTGTAGAAACATCTGCCCTTTGCCATTTGAACCGGCAGCGGCATCTTTAGGATATTGGGAGGTGTATGATCATGATTTAGTCTTCTTATTTCCTTAAAAATTGGTACCATTGTTACTCCTAAAACTGCTCATGATGGTTTCATTAGTAAATGTTGCATATTTCTCCATCTCAGAAGTATATATCCAATTGCTCACGTTCATATATGTGTGGAAGTCTAAAATAAAGTTCTTGGGGATTTAAGGGGAAAGGTGCTTGATATATGTCACCAGTCAACAGATGTTTGGGCATTATAAATTTTCTTTATGCCAGTTGTCTTACATCAGGTTTCCTAGAAGCAAAACCTGAGACAGGGATTGTCGTGAACATGATTTATTGCAGGAAAGCTTTCAGGAGGCACCTCTTAAAGGGAGAGAGGCAAACAAGCAGGAGAGACAGGGGAAGCAACGGTACAGATTTCGGGAAAATTCTAGTCAGAGTCTGATCCCTCAGGGAGTGACAAGCTCTAGAAAGCAAATTGCTTTGCAGAGTCAGTCCTGCCAGAGAAAGAACAAAGCTGATTGGAGAGGAGGAATCCACCTTCTAGGCGTCTCTAGGGAGACAGCTCCTGTCAACCAGGGAAAGTTCTACAGAGCAGGATGTGTATGTGAACACATGTCCACAGAAACTGGGAATATAGTAACCAATTCTGCAACATAGTCTGGGCATCTGGTCTACCAGAGCAACAGGCTTAGAAACAGGACGCCTATATATTTTATTCAATTGTTTTGTTGTAGAAGTGTTTGTGCATCAGTCACAGAGAGTTGGGCAACTAGAGAGGCTTGGGAAGTGATCCTAAATGAATTAAGGGTTTTTCCGTTCTTTCTTTAAAAAGTAGAGATCCATATGGTGAAATTGAAAAGAATTTATCTTCAAGAAGAATTGGGGGGAGGGGAATGGAAAAGAACTTAATCACTTCTCACCTCTTCACCTATGAAGGATTATTAAATAATACATTTTCAGGATGTGCTGAAGACTTTTATTTTGTTTCAGTCTCTACTGAGGACACAATAAAGGGAAATGAATTAAAATTGCAGCTGGAGGGGAGTTAAATTCAATATCATATAAATGTTCTGTACAATAGGAACTCGTAGCAATGGGAACATTTTAAAATTGTCTCTCCCTAAAGACACAAAAAGCATTAAACTACCAAAGATGACCCTCTCTCCAAGAGTCATGTCTTAGACTTTTGCTTTGAGAAAAACCATGAGGTTAAGGAAAATAGGTTGTGAGGAAATATTTCTTTCTGGTCCATACACGCACACACACTTAAAACTGTCAGGTCTTAAAAACTCTTTCAATTAAGCTAAAACAAAACACTATAAATTTGTTTTTTAAGTTCAAATTCTCAAATGAATTGACAATGATCTTTCCTCTCTAAAATCATATTTAAATCAAATTTTGGGGGGAGCAGAGTGGAATAAGACAGTATAACTCTAAATTGTAACCAAACTTTTTTTCTTTATAAAAACTCTCAAAATAAAATTTTAGAAGTCCTATTTTTAAACTTTAAGGTACACAGCACTTTGCACTTAGAAAATAAAAGGTAAATTTGGTTAGAGCATAAATTAAATCTGTATCAGAAGATGCACAAATAGGGACCAGAGTGATAGTACAATGGTTAGGGTGCTCACTTTGCATGCAGCTGACCTGGGTTTGATCCCTGGCAACACATATGGTCCCCAAGCCTATCAGGAGTGATCCCTGAGTACAGAATCATGAGTAAGCCCTACCATCCCCAGTATTACACCACCACCACCACCACCACCATCCCCCTCAAAGAAAAGAGGAAAAAACACAAATACTATCACTTTCTCTGGTTTTATTGATATATAGCTGTTGTATGTGTGCATGTGTCTGGTTAATGAAGATATGCAGCACAATGGTTTGCTTACATATATTGTGAATTACTATGTGCTGTTTGCTAGCATCTGCTACATCATATATACAAATAAGAGAAAAACAGGAAAACAAATTTTATTGTTTTTTGTTGTTGGGTTTTTTTTGTCTTTTTTTTTTTTTTTGCTTTTTGGGTCACACCCGGCGATGCACAGGGGTCACTCGTGGTTCTGCACTCAGGAATTACCCCTGGCAGTGCTCAGAGGACCATATGGGATGCTGGGAATCGAACCCGAGTCGGTCACCTGCAAGGCAAACGCCCTACCTGCTGTGCTATCACTCCAGACCCAGGAAAAAGAATTTTAAAAGTTTATAGTTTAAGTAATATGCTTATAGTAAAGTTAAAGTTTAACACTTGTGGTTCCTGCATTCCACCATCAGCAAATTATCCATGATGTGCCACCACTATCCTTAGGTAATCTGAAAAAAAAAAAAAAAAGGAAATTTTTCATTGTCATGAGAATTCTCAGGATTTCCTCTGCTACCAACTTTTCTGCCTGTAATGCAGTGATGCTCACATATCCTTTATCTTCTCCCATTTCACGACTTATCTTAACATTGGAGTTCTGATACTTGAGAGTTGCTCAATACGCCTAGTGCTGATATCCAGGAGGCCTGAGTGTGCATGATTCCCCAAGCACTGAACTGTGTCTGAACACCAAAGGATGTGGGTGGGGGAGAGGGGAAGGATTGTTGGGGAAACACCCTAAACTAACAAAAATCAAAACCCAGAAGACTATACCTTTTTTTTTTTAATTTATTTTATTGAATCACCATGTGGAAAGTTGCAAAGTTCTCAGGCTTATGTCTCAGTTATACAATATTCAAACACCCATCCCTTCACCAGTGCCCATATTTCACCACCCAAAACCCCAGTATACCTCCCTCCCCCCGCCCCCCGCCCTCCCGCCCCCACCTGCATAACTGATAAATTTCACTTCATTTTCTCTTTACCTTGATTACATTCCATATTTCAACACAAAACTCAGTATTGTTGTTGGAGTTTCCCCCCCAAGAAAGACAGCCCTACTGCCAAGGAAGCATTTGATAATTAGTTTTCCATTGCTGAGAATGAAGAGATATGAAGTCCCGCTGTTCCAAGTACTTAACTCTTTTTTTATTTCCCTCCTTCCCACGCCACCAAGTTCGTGCCTGCTTAATAGTCCTCTTAATATGGCTGACACCACGCTGCCCAACAAGGGAAAAAAAAAACGAGAAAGAAGGATATTTCCTGTCCTTGGCCGGCGTGGGGCTATGGCTTAGTTCACAGTCCAGAGACATGGCTGCAAGCAGTTTCTGGAACCAAAAGTAGTCTAGCTGGCCTCCGGATCCTGGTCGATCAGCAGCAAAGCGGGTGCACAAAAGTGTGGCCACCCGGGTGGAATCTTGGCGGAGCATGCGCTGGTATCAGCCCCGGCCCCAGACTGCCCAAGCGTCCCGCTGTTCCAAGTACATAAAAAAAAATTTTTTTTCCCCTTCCCGAGCCACCAAGTTTGTGACTGCTTAATAGACCTCATAATATGGCGGACGCCACGCTGCATTTCTCCCCGAAAAGGGAAAAGAACTGAGAAAGAAGGATATTTCCTCTCCTCGGCCGGCATGGGGCTATGGCTTAGTTCACAGTCTAGAGAAATGAGGAAGCCTATACCTTTTAACCAACATCCTCCAGTTCCGCTCTCTCACCCTCACCTTCACAATCACATCTGCATCTTCTTTTACTATGAGTTTGGTAATGGAAGGACTTGCCTTTTGGGAGATGTGGTGAATCCATATATGATCAAAGATCATTCATATTGTTACAAGTGCAGTGTTTTCATCGTCATTTTAAATGACCCCCCCCAAAAAAAAAATCCGTGTGTGTGTGTGTGTGTGTGTGTGTGTGTGAGAGAGAGAGAGAGAGAGAGAGAGAGAGAGAGAGAGAGAGAGAGAGAGAGACCTTCTTTGTCTGTTCATTCTTAGACTGCCTCCCAGTCTTGACTGCAGTGAAGATGGGAGCACTTGGACTCTTGTCCCCACTCTTTCTCCCCAACCCAAATGGAAATGGCAGCTATAAAATATGTTTAGAGTTAATGCAGTTCAGAATTTTTTCTGTTTTCATTAAACGTGATGTTTTCTTGGTGACTCCTCAGTAGATTAAGGAGCTAGTTGGGGCTCAGAAGGATGGGGTTCCATCTCACAGGAGAGAGGTCACTGTATCCCATATATCTCATATTAAAGAGCATCCTAAAATATGACTTCAGTGTGTGCCACAGAGATTAGAATAATATTCACGCCCCTAACACACTAGAAAGATTAAAATAATCTTAGTATCTCTCATAGCAGAAGAGGCTTGCTATGAACTTGGAGCTCTCTCTTGTCTGATGCCTTCCGGGTGGTTATTATCCTGCTATCAGAAGAAATGTCCTTATTCAGGCACAGAGTACTAAGAGCTTTGCAGCACTATCTAACTTAATTCTAGTCACACCCCTCTGAAATAGATTCAAGGTATTCCTATTTTCTTGGTGGAGAAAATTAGATATATGACTTGGGCACTGACCGCTTACCTTTATCTCTTTCAACTGCCACTTCTGGGAGAAGTTAGCTAATGAACTGTGACAGCCTCTATTTGGTTCTGTGGCCACACTCTTAACCAATAGTCAATATTGTCTACCTCTCCAGGTTCATTTCCTGTCACTTGAGTATACAGAAAAGAGTCTTGTAGTAGAAAGAATGCTTTCTTCCCTTTTTTTTTTTTTTTTTTTGCTTTTTGGGTCACACCCAGCAATTTACAGGGGTCACTCCTGGCTCAGCACTCAGGAATTACCCCTGGTGGTGCTCAGGGGACCATAGGGATACTGGGAATTGAATCTGGGTCAGCCGCTCGCAAGGCAAATGCCCTGCCCACTGTGCTATTGCTCCAGCCTCAAGAATGCTTCCTTTTAGGAATTTTTTTTTCCCTCCTTTGAGCAGCTGTCAGTGACCTCATCCTCATAGCTTCATTCATGGAGGGGCTCACCCCACACCGTCGCCCAGGCTGTTGACTTGTGACTCTCTCATGGAATATTGATTTGCTCAATATCTTAAATTCATACTCAGAACCTGCTTTCTGGCATGAATTTAATGCATGCATATAATGTTTCTGAAATACCTGGCCCATCTCACATTTGCCACTTGGGAAGATACTCTAACTAAAGTTAGCACATTTTCTGCAGTACATCACCTGACTTTCTATACTTTTCAGAGAAGTTGAAACCAAGTTCTGGAATGCAAACTTGTAGTGTCTCTGAACATATTCTAGCTTACACATTATTTTCCCTCATTCATTTAAGACCCCAATACATTTGAGTTCTGATAAATCGCAAAATATATGTTAGGGGATTGCATTGAATTGATAGCTTGAAGTAATCTCAAACCAGTCAAGGAGTAATTAAAAAAAAAAAGGTCCCACATTTCCTCCTGGGTTTAAAGTCTGTGGTTTACCACATTGTGTCTGCTCCATGGGAAAGCTTGGAAAGGTAGTTCAGAGGCCAAACTACAGGCAATTCATGTTTTTAAACCTAAAAGAAATTGAACCGAAAAGAAAAATGAATTTGGATGTTGGAGGCAGTTGCAGGCGGAATTGAAGGGTTTTATTGAGCACAGAATACAAAGCGTCCCTTATGTCCTGGGTTTGATTCAGATGGAAACCCACAGGGCAGGGTGTGGATCTTCCTTTGGGTTTGGGGAACCTTGACTCTGGCTGGCACTTGGTCACCAGCAGTGGCTGAAGGAAACCATTGCTTCTTGTTGCAGCTCAAGGAGTATGAGGCCCAGCACCGCCAGTCAGCCGCCTTGGACCCTGCCGACTGGCCTGATGGTTGTTACCCAACATTCGATGGCTCTTCAAATTGCAATGTAAGTCGCTGTCTCTTTGAGCATCTTCACCATCTCTGCTGAAAAGGGGCATCCTAGGGACCGGAGCGATGGCTCGCAAGGCTGGCATTCATGTCTTGCACACAGGCGACCTGGTTTGGAATCTGTTGGTCCCCCAAGCACTGTCAGGAGTAATTCCTGAGCATTACTGGATGTGATCCCTGCCTTGAGATTTCTTTTTTGTATCTCTGAACACCTGCTGAAGCATCTCTTGCACGTTCCTCAGATTTTGTTAGCTGACAGATTCCTGACAGTCAGTTTGTGTTATTTGTGCTCCCCGCTCCTACCCTCCAGACCCCACTTTATGGTAAAGATGAAGGCAACTTCTTATTTACCATGGAAAAGAGTTTATTGTTCAACTCAGTATGATCATACTGCTTTCCTTACCACAGTCCACTTCCAGAAATTCTTCATTACCCTACATGGAAATCTCATAACCATGCATTCTCCATTCTCATCCCTCTCTATTCCCTGTCAGCCAAGTTCCACTTTCTGTCTATGCATTTGACTATTCTAGGTACCTTGTGTAAGTGGCATCATACGTGTGTTGTTCTGTTTTCAGCTTATTTTACTGAGGATAGTGTTTGAAAGATTCATGCATTTTTTTGCATCATATGTTAGATGTTTCTTCCTTTTTATGGAGGAGTTACATTCCTCTGTCTCTGTGTACCATATTTTACTTATCCATTGATAGATTATCCATTGATAGATGTTGATAGATACTTCGTTATTTCTCTCTTTAGCTGCTGTAAGCAATGTTGCTGTGAGCATTGTTATATTATAGGTTTCTGAATCCCTGCCACCAATTCCTTTGAGTCCAGATAAGCAGGAGCCACATTTTTGGACATCATCCAAAGTTTCACTTTTTGAACCATTTTCATACTGTTTTCTACAGTGGTCACACCAGTTTATGTTCCCAATGACATTGCATGCAGACTTCAGATTCTCTGTTTCCTTGACAATGTTTGCTGTTTTCTCTTTGATATTCGCCAACCAAATGGATATGAGATGGTATTGTGTTGTCTTGAATTGAGTTCCTGATTCTCTAGTGATTATGAGCAACTTTGTACGTGGTTGGCCACTTGTGTCACTTCTTTGGTTAATTATCTGTTTCAGTTCTTTGCCTATTCCTGAATTGGGTTGTCAGTTTTGTTAATGGTTGTTGAAGTTTTTTTTATATATTTATATGTTTAGTTAATTCCTTATCAGATATATGATACGTGTTTTCCATTAGTTGCCTTTTCTTCACTCTTGTGTGTGTATGGGAGGGGTGGGGAGAGTAGTTGGTATAGCCCATCACAGCTGTGCCCCTGGCTTACCAAGGGACCATATGTCTTGCCCGGGATCAAACTTAGCTTGGCCATGTACAAATAACAGTACCTTGCCCACTGTACTATCTCTTTGGCCTCTTCACACTCCTGATGGTGACCTTTGAGGCACGTGCTTTTAATTTTAAAATCAAATTTACATTTTCTTTTGGTACCTATATTTTGTTTGGAGGTTCTAGCAGGGGAGCGCAGCTACTCATATACCCTCGACCGAAGACCGGTCCATCTCTATTTGGGGATGGCTGTCCTCTTTGACCGTGCGCACAGCTTCGGGAAAGATGCACATGGAGTGGTGAGGGAGGAAGACAACACCCGCCTATCCAGCCAGATCAGTTGAATCAACCTTGGTGACCAATGGGGTGACAGATGTCGCAGCCAGACCGACAGGACATTTGCCTTGCAAACGGCCAACCTGGGTTCGATTCCTCCGTCCCTCTCAGAGAGCCCGGCAAGCTACCAAGAGTATCCTGCCCACATGGCAGAGGCTGGCAAGCTCCCTGTGGCATATTCGATATGCCAAAAACAGTAACAACAAGTCTCACCATGGAGACGTTACTGGTGCCCACTCGAGCAGGTCGATGAACAACGGGATGACAGTGCTACAGTGATACCTATACTTTTAAGGTTATATCCAAAAAATGATTACAAGTTCTAAAAGTTTTGTTTTAATGTTTTAGAGCTTGAATTAGTTACTTTATTATTTTTTGCTTGTGTTTCTTGGCCGCACCTAGTGGTACTCGAGGGCTCCTTGCAGCTCTGCTCAGGTCATTGCCAGCTCAGTGTTCAGGAGACTATTTTGTGTTGGGGGTCAGACCCCAGGGTCTCCTGCTGCCAAGCATGCACTCAGCACACAGGATTTTCTCCCCTGACCTAGATTTTTTTTAATTATTTATTTTATTGAATCACCATGTGGAAAGTTACAAAGTTCTCAGGCTTATGTCTCAGTTATACAATGCTCAAACACCCATCCCTTCACCAGTGCCCATATTCCACCACCAAAAACCCCAGTATACCTCCCACTCCCACCCCCCCAACCTACCTCGTAACTGATAAATTTCACTTCATTTTCTCTTTACCTTGATTACATTCCATATTTCAACACAAAACTCACTATTGTTGTTGAAGTTTCCCGCCCCCCCCCAAAAAAAAACCAGCCCTACTGAGAAGGAAGCATTTGATAATCAATTTTCCACTGCTGAGAATGAAGAGACATGAAGTCTCTTCATGTCTTCATGTCTCTTCATGCGGCCGCGTGGTTTAGGATTTCTGTATATTAGTATTTTAGTAATTAAGTCTAGGGAGATTTATGTCAGAAATTGCATAATTTCCCCCCCTTGGCCGGTGTGGAGCAATGGCTTAGTTCACAGTCTAGAGACATGGCTGCAAAGCAGTTTCTGGGACCAGAAGTAGTCTAGCTGGCCTCTGGATCGTGGTCCCCTTACCTAGGTCTTAAGTTCAGGTTTTTCACTCATTTACAATTGATATTTGTACCTGATAGAATATGACTTCACCCAGCTTTCTCTGTAGCAGTTGTTGTAAAGACCGTCCTTTTCCTTCAGCGAAATGGTCTTAGTACCCTTTTTGGAAAGGAACTGACCATATATGTGGGAGAATATTCCTGGAATCTCTTCCCACCCCCCTTGATTTCTATGTCTGTCGGAATCATACTGTGCTTGATTAATGTAGTTTATAGTCATTTTTGAAATCTGGCCGTGTGAGCCCTCCAGCTTGGCCCTGGTTCAGATTGTTTTGGCTCGTCAGGCCCCTTGAGAGTCTATATGAATTTTAAGATAAATTTAGCTAGTTCTGCAAGAAATACTTTGATATTTTGATAGTTATTGCACTGGATCAATTTGGGTAATATTGTCATCTGACCTATGTGAAGTCTATTCTGTGAAAATAGGCTACCTTTTCATGTAGTTATGTCTTCTTTATTTCCTCTTATCACTTTTTGGTTTTCAGCATATCTCTTTCCTCATAGATCAAATTTACTTGCAGGTCTTTTCTTTTTAAGGTTATTCTAAACAACATCTTTTTTTCTTTGTCTCTTAATTTTAGTGTGAGAAATTAAACTCAGTATCTCACACACTGTAATATTTTTTTCATATTAAGCATATAAAAATGTAACTGATTTTTTTTTATAAAATGTTGGTTGTGTATCTTCATCTTTGCTGAATTTGCTTATTATCTGGACTGTGTGTGCTTGCATGTGTATGTATATGTACACCTGCATGTCCGTGGCATGGTTAGAATTTCTACATAAAAGATCACATCTGTGACCGAGATAGCTTTTCTTCTCTTTCAATTTGGATGTGTTTTATTAATCTTGCTATTTTGTTTTATTATTTTCTCTCTAGCCCCTCATGCAATTGTAATATTACCAATGTGCTTCTTAAGCTAGGAGTGCTACAAAGATGGCAGGAATGAGAATTTCAGAATTTCTGATATTCCGTGGTGCCATTATCTAACCAAGTAGAATGAGAATGGATAAAGTCAACATTTTTCAGATCTTGTGTCAATTTTTTGTAAATTTGGTCCTCTTATTCTGCCTCCACCTCTTCAGTCTCGTCTCCTATTCATGCTGTACCCAAGCTGTCATCTTTTCAAACCTTCCCCCTTTTTTGGTGCTGGTGTGGCCTACCAACCCATATTGTTAGGGCCCAGGGGCCACTTCCAACAGGGTTCAGCCAACCAGCAGGAAGGACAGTCAGTGTTCAGGCCTGGTAGTATGATGCTGTATGGGTTCACTGGTACCCCAGGCTCCAGGGCCGTGCTTGGAGGTCTATGCCAATGATTGACACATGCAAGGCATGTGCTCCCATCCTTTCCACTAGCTCCTCAAACTTACCTTTCCTTTTGGCTATTGTAAGTTTCTAACATCTGATGGTTTTCCAGTTCCCATGGTAAGTCCCAAACTTTGGGGCACATTCAAGACCACCCTACGTGATGTGACTTCAGCCAGTTTTCAACTTTTATCTCTCATCCCATTCAAGATCCTCCACTCTAGTCACGTGGGGCCATGATTGTGCTATTCAATACACACTATAATTTTCACACTTACTGCTTTTATTTGTGTTGTGACATTGTGTCAAGAGACTTTACTTCATGTAAAGGCATCTTTGAAAGATGTCTCCTTCATCTAAATGTTTCTAGGTGAAAACCGATGCCTAATTCAAAGTGAAGTCCACTGCCCCTTTTTTTCCTGAGATCACACCTGGCAGTGTTCAGGACCGACTTCTAGTTCTTGGCTCAGGAGTAGCTCCTGGTCGGCCTTAGGCATGGCAAGCCCCTTCCGTCCTGTGTTATTTCTCAGTTCCTCTAAGACTTTCTTTAACCTTCTAAATATGGTTTATTATCTCTGATCTTATGCTTTTGCTAAGCTATAGAGTTGCATACTAAGTGTAAAAGTTATTAAAGATCAGAAATCATTGCTACTCTGTCCCTTAGGAATTATGGGCTCCTTGAACAAGAAAGGCATGCGGTGTTTTCTTTGTGTCTTCAGAGGATGGGCTAACTCAGTGTCCGGCTAGTAGAGTATTGGGAAAGTAGTTTATGAAAAAAGTTGTATTTGTCCTTTCTCATGGCATTTTTTGTTTGTTTTTATTTTGTTTTTTCTCATGGCGTTTAAAGCATGTTTTATGTCTTAGAAGTAGAGCCTCAGCCTTTCTTAGGGTGGGGAAAGGGATACTCCCAAATGGTATTCGGGGCAAGGGGGGTGTCTGGGAACCACTCTTAGTGATTTCTTTTTTATCTTCATTTTTATGAGCTATACCCAGCAGTGCTCAGGGCACACTCCTGGCTCTGTGCTCAGGGGTCACTCCTGGTGGTGTTCGGGGAATCAAATGAGATGCGGGGAATCGAACCTAGGTCTGCCACACGTATGGCAAATTCTTTCTCTTCTGTACTGTCTCCACACCCCCATCCCTTTGGTGAATTTTTTTTCTAATCTAGAGACCATTGGTTGATGCTAGCGTTCAAGGATGCATGGCTGCTGCTTTGGTCCTAGGGTGCTGGGCACAACCAAGTCTATCCCAGTGGTATTTAAGAGTCTTTAAAGGCTATACTCACTGTGGTGTTTTTTTTTTTTTTGGGGGGGGGAGGGTGTTTGGCATCAGGATCAAGCCCAGTTCAGCCACATGCCAGGCATGAGCCCTGACCCTTCCGCTATCTCTCTGGTTCCCTCTTTATCTTCTTTGCATAAAAGCAGAAGTGATGGCTATATAGAGACGGCCCCCTCCTGCCACTTTGTTGTTTCTTGATTTCCTGAAAGTAAAACCAGCTTTCCATGGCAGCCTTCATTTGAATCCTGTTGGGTGAGCTTGTGAACATAAATGTGTCCTATGCAATAAGTAGTAGTATGTCCCAGGATGATGTGATAATCCAAAGAATCCAGGCCTTGATTTTCATTGTCCCTTTCTGAGTCTCTCTCCCCCAAGTCCTGAAGACTAACATAGATGTAATTCATGAACCTAACACATCCTGAAGACTAAATATAGTAACTCAGGATTGATGTGGATCAAGCCAGTTTGGGGGGGTAACACAAAGCCCCGATTGTCCGTGGTGCGTCCCTTTGGTATCGCTCGCTGCCTGCTGACCTGATGGATGCCTCTGAGATGGGGGGGAGGGGAGGTTGTGACTTGTCCAACCGGAGAGAGAAACCGGATGTCAGCAGCGCCTTACAATTAGGTGGAGAGGAGAGAGTGTAACTCATCTCGGAAAAGTTCACGTAATTGAGGCCCAAAGCCTTTTTTGTAAAAACTGCTAAAAAAGCATTGCCATTCTTAGCATAATCTGGGACCCTTGGGGGGGGAGACGTCAATCCTGTGGCATGACCTGTCAGAAGGAAATGACAGCTTCTTTAAAAATTGCGCATTCAAGGCCCAGAGCCATAATACGGTAGTACAGTCGGGTGCTTGCCTTGCATGTGGCCAGCCCAGGTTTGACCCCCAACCCTACATATGTTCCAGAGAGAACTCAGATATGACTCTGAGCAGAGTTTCTTGACCACCATGAATGGATCTTAGCTCCCAAGTAATACTT
Source organism: Sorex araneus (assembly GCF_027595985.1). NCBI lineage: Eukaryota > Metazoa > Chordata > Mammalia > Eulipotyphla > Soricidae > Sorex > Sorex araneus. Next base: position 175,212,037 of record NC_073305.1, read on the forward strand.
TTTAAAATAAAATCATTTGGGGGTGAAGGGTGGAGTGATAATACAATTAGTTGAACGTTTGCCTTGCGCACAGCTGACCAGCAGTCAAACCCTGGCATCCTATATGGTCCCCTGTGTCCTGCCAGGGGCTCCTGACCATTGCTAGGTATGACCCAAAAAGCCAAAATGTAAAATGGGGCAGATAATCTAGCAATAATATAGCCAACTGGGCATCTGCCTTGCACAGGGCTGACCCAGGTTTGATCCCTGGCATTCCGGATGGCCCCCGGGACCCACCTGGCAGGGTCCCTGAGTGCAGAGCTAGGAGAAACCCCTGCACAACTCCAGGTGTGACCCCCAAATAAAATGTGTGTGTGTGTGTGTGTATTTAAAGTTAGATATTCCGTCTTTTGAGATTTTCTGTTCGTTGTGGAGGCCATGGTGCTATGTGCTTGCTTCTGTCTGCACCAGACTCAGGGCTGGGTGCTCGGGTGACTGAGGGGAAGGGGGCAAAGCCAGATCCTGCCCTGGTCGTTCATACGGCAGCATCCAGCTTCAAGCCACTTCCCTGCGCTCACGCACGGACGCCGCCTCGTTCGTGCTCCGCAGGGACACCCCGGCAGGCGCACATGGACACTTAGCTTCTGAGCTTCTAACGAGCCATTTCTTCATCGCCGGCTCAAAAGGGCCTGGGGTTTCCATTGGTCCTTCCGCTTCTCGCACAGCCTTCCAGATGTGCTGGAGAGTGACATGTGTTTTTGCTGGGACACAGATGCGGAGGCTGGTCAGCAATGACGAGAGTGGCCAGAAGCCCCCTCCTCACCATGTGCACCACATGTACGTTGCTTGTCCTTTACCCTGCATTTTGTCAATTTCCCTGCCTCTACCATGCATGAAAGTTGTGCGTAGACTCTCTGCAAATCCCGTCCATCACCCCTTCCACTCCTGCTGTTGGTCACACCCACCCACCCACCCACCATCCCCCCATCAGAGCCCAAATCTACGTGACCCTCACCCCAGTTCCTTCACTCTGGCCAGGCCTCTGTTTCTACGGAGATGCACCAAGCAATGCTGTCTGTCCCTAATATTCCTTCTCCGTTACTAGCCTCCAGTGGCCTGTTAGCAGAGTGATTCATTTAAGAGAATTCCCCTTGTCTAGCTTCGGCTGAGAGGCTTTGATTATCTTTTGTGTAAAGGCCAGGCCTTTTCCGTCTTCTATCGATTCTCTTGGAGGCTCAGATGGAAATAGCCTCCCTGGCTGTCGGGAGGAATGCTGGGGCCTTGAGAGAGCGTTGGTCTGTGAAGGCCTTTGTCGCCGGCCCTCAATGTCTATATTGATGTCTGTCATTCCACAGCGTCGCCTTTGCTGTGATTTCATAGCCTTCTCCACCCCTGTAACTGCCATTCGATAATTGCATGTTGCTGCACAATAAATCTACATTCACATATGGATTCCAAGAGTTGAAAATACTAAAGATAGTTACCAGGGGAAGTGAAAAATAGCTTTCTCTTTGCCAGAGGGGAATCTGTTGTCTGCTGGTTTTCATTAATAGCAAACTTCTGTTGTGTGCGCGCGAGATCTTTAAAGGGCTTGCTGGATGACTACTTAACTCCGTTCCTCCGTAACTCTCTGGACACGTATTTTAACAGAATTTTTCATTCTGTTTTGGTGAAATTTGTTTTCATTTTGTCTTCTCCAGAGCAAAATTGTGTAAGAGTTCTCATTTGAACTTTCAACTTGCTGTCCTGAGGTTTTGTTTGCTTTCAGGTTCAGAAGATGCTTAAAGAATTTAGATTTTAGGGGGCCGGAGTGATAGCACAGCGGCCTTGCACACGGCCGACCCGGGTTCAATCCCTTAGCATCACTGGATGTGACCCAAAAAGAAAAAAAAAAGAAGTTACACTTTAGGGGGCTGAAGCAATAGTACAGTGGGTAGGGCGTTTGCCTTGCATGCAGCCAACCTGGGTTCAATCACCGGCATCACATATGGTCCCCCCAGCACCACCAGGAGTAATTCCTGAGTGCAGAGCTAGGAGTAATCCCTGAGCATTGCCGGATGTGACCCAAAAAGAAAAAAAAAATAAAGTTGGGTTTTTGCAGGGTTAGTTTTGTTTTCTCTCTCTTTTTTTTTTTTGCTCAGTGTACTTTGTTTGAGCTGGAGCGATAGCATAGCGGTAGGGCATTTGCCTTGCATGCAGCCAACCCCGGTTTGATTCCTCTACCCCTCTCGGAGAGCCTGGCAAGCTACCAAGAGTATCTCGCCCACATGGCAGAGCCTGGCAAGCTATCCTTGGTGTTTTCTATATGCCCAAAACAGTAACAATAAATCTCTCAATGAGAGACGTTACTAGTGCCCGCTCTAACTAATCGATGAGCAACGGGATGACAGTGACAGTGACAGTACTTTGTTTGTGTGTTTGTTTGTTCAGGTATGGGGGTTTCCAGTGGTGCCCAGGACGCCTAGGGCCCCTCTCAATGATTTTCAGCTGTCTGAAGGAGCGGGTCAGTGCATTGGCCCAAAGATGTGATACTGCTAAGGCTCTACAATGCCAGGGATTACCCAGTCCTCCTCAGCAATGCACATGCACCCTAACTGCTGACCTATCTCTTGGCCCCTTAATCATAGTTTTTCTGTTTCAACACAAACATCGGATAAGATGTGATGATCTGTACCCAGAGCTTAAGTAATAATGAAAATGCTACAATAAAACAATCTTTGAGGAACATATCAAGTTAGTGATTTGATTTGGGAAATATTTAAATTATTCTTTCAAGTGTAGAATAAATAAAGGGCTGGAGCGGTAGCACAGTGGGCAGGGTGTTTGCCTTGCACGCGGCCGACCCAGGTTCGATTCCTCTGCCCCTCTCGGAGAGCCCAGCAAGCTACCAAGAGTATCTCGCCCTCACAGCAGAGCCTGGCAAGCTCCCTGTGGCAAAAACAGTAACAACGAATCTCGCAATGGAGACGTTACTGGTGCCCGCTCAAACAAATCGATGAGCAGCGGGATGACAGTGACAGTGATATGAAAGCAAGAAGGGCAGTGAAGCCCTAGAACTCTCTAATATTCAAGATAAATGACTGTCCCCCAGTTCACAGAAACTGTTTCCCCCCCAAGCACTGGGACTGCTTTTCTTTATCTGGTGCTACGGCTGTGGTGAGTTTCCACCATGGTGGAATGTTTCGTCAAGTTCAGCTCATCACCTCCGCCCAGACCCTGCTCATCATTTCTCGCTTGGGAGTCACTGAGACTGTGCGGAGAGTGCTCTGGTGCTGTCATGACATCTCACCTCCATTGCCCTTTTTTCCTACCCCAGCGGTGACATTGCTGCTGGTCTGGGCCGACACACGGGGCAAATTAGATACACCCTGCGCCGTATCACCAAGAGCTGAGGCAACAGAGAGACCATGTCATGTCCACTTTGCTTTTTTTTGGGGGGGGGTCACACCTGGCGATGCATAGGGGTTACTCCTGGTTCTGCACTCAGGAGTTACTCCTGGCGGTGCTCAGGGGACCATATGGGATGCTGGGATTTGAACCCGGGTCAGCTGCATGCAAGGCAAACGCCCTACCCGCTATGCTATCACTCCAGCCCCCACTTTGCTTTTTTTCCCAAATACTATATTGTGTTTATTTGAATCTCCGCAAAATCCTTCTTGTGGACATTCAAGGTCCCCACGGAGCTCTTCCCACAGCACGAGATGTTCTGGGTAATTTGATCAGAGCCTATCCAATCTGGGGACAGGTTGGCGAGGGGGTGGTGATTCTCCCCCTAGAGCAGAAGGAGTCTGCCCAGGTCCTTTGCCCAGCAGCCACAGCCAGGGTTGTCTCTGAGTCCTGAGCTTGAGACGTCTCTGCTGACAGCTTGGCGAGAACTCGGAGAGAGCGCCCTTAACTTTCTCTTGTTAGCGGTTCCTGTGGAGAATGATTTGCTTCTCTCGACTGGAGTCAAAAAACTGGCATCCAGTACAGTGTGCTGGAGACACGGGCGGCTTGGTGCTCCCGAGTATCCCATGGGGAGCAGATGGGTTGTGTTCTGTTGTTTTGCAGAGCGGCCCCAATAGCCAGAGTCTGGTCTTCGTGTTGAACCACTCTTGAAGGATGACACGGTGCTGGCATTAAATTCATGGATCCTGCATCCTGGGTTCATGCCCTTTAAGCCGTTTGCCCAGTCCCGATCTGATTACTTATCTTTTTTTTTTTTTTTTTTTGCTCTTTGGGTAACACCCGGCGATGCACTCAGGAATTACCCTTGGTGGTGCTCAAGGGACCATATGGGATGCTGGGATTCGAAACCAGTTGACTTCGTGAAAGGCAGACGCCTTACCCGCTGTGCTATCGCTCCAGCTCCTACTTATCATTTTTATTTTGAATATTCCTTTAGTTTTTTGGTGCAAATGTCTACATGATGTCTAAGTTCTAATTCAGAAACTTGATTTTTTTTAATATTTCAGAGGTATCAAAATATAAATGAACATATTAGTTTTCTCATTAATAAACTCCAATGACTTTTTTTTTTTCTTTTTGGGTCACAACTGATGATGCACGAGGGTACAAGGGTTACTCCTGGCTTTGCACTCAGGAATTACTCTAGGCGGTGCTCGGGGGACCCTATGGGATGCTGGGAATCGAACCCAAGTCGGCCACATGCAAGGCAACCACCCTACCTGCTGTAGTATTGCTCCAGCCCTTCCAAAGACATTCTAAAAGGGCCAGAGAGATAGTCCAGCAGTAGAGGGCTTGCCTTGCATATGGCTGATCTGGATTTGATCCTCTGCATCATATTTGGTCCCCTGATCATTCCAGGAGTGATCCCTGAGCACAGAGCCAGGAATAAGCCTGAAGTATAACCGGGTGTGGCTCAAAACCAATAATCTCTCTGACCTACATTACCTTCTTTTTTTTTAAATTTTTTTTTTTAGAGTATTACAAAGCCATTCCTGATTAGATTTCAGTCATACAGTATTCCAACATCCATTCCTCTACCAGAATACATTTCCCAGCACCAGTGTCCCCAGCATCCCTCCCATCAATCCTCACCCACACCCCTTGCCTGCCTCTTTGGCAGGTGCTTTTCTCTCTGTCTGTCTCTGTCTCTCTGTCTCTGTCTCTGTCTCTCACTCACTCTCACTCTCACTCTCTCTCTCTCTCTCTCTCTCTCTCTCTAGCCCTTTTGGGCACTATGGTTTGCAATATTGATACTGAAAGGTTCTCAAGAATATCCCTTACTTACTATTAACCCTCAGATTTTGTCCAGTGTGATCATTCCCAGCTATTACTGTCATATCAGTCTCTTCTCTATCTTGCCTACCCTCAGCCCCATATTACCTTCTTGATTACTATCTTTTTTCTCTGATATTATTATGTTTTGTAAAGAATTTCAGACAAGGACTATTTCAGCCATTCACAAAAACCTTATAAAGCTAACTAAATTAATACTTACATTCTTCCCATTGTTTCTTCCTACAGAATTTTTTTTATTCATAACTCAGTATGTATGTCTACTCTTAAACAGGTTTGAATTGGTGTTGTAAGTTTGATTAGTGACTGAAATAGGAGTCTTCTTGTTGAAACTTTCAGAGAGCAGTTGGATGTGTTTGTGCTTTGCTCTTCATTTCTTTTTCTTTTTCTTTTTCTTTTTTTGCCTTTGGGGTCACACCCAGCGATGCACAGGTGTTACTCCTGGTTTTGCACTCAGGAATTATTCCTGGCAGTGCTTAGGGTACCATATGGGATGCTGGGAACAGAACCTGGGCCAGCCGTGTGCAAGGCAAATGCCCTACCCGCTGTACTATCGCATCACCCCTGCTCCTCATTTCTGAATGAAGTGTTGGTCATTTTACCTGGAATATGGCTTAGAGAAAGAAAAGTATGGCTTGACACTGATACTTTTCCAAGGCTATGCCTACCTTGTGTCCTTGAGACAGATATCAGCCAATTCTTCATTCTAGGTTGTATTACCTTATATCCAAATAATTGAAATTTTTCTCAATCTGCCTAAACGTAGTCAAGTTACAAGTAAGTTATTGATTCTGGTGCTTATAGGCATCCTTGCAGATTTAGGTGCTTGTTCAGCTTTTTGTGGATGCTATCCAGAAATTTTATTTCATTTGGGGTGAGAAAAGACAGAAAGATAAAGTTTACTGTCAAAGAGATTTTGACACTAAGGCTGGTAAAATAGGGACCTAGCTAACCTCTCTTTAAATGAGTATGAGAAAATATTTATAGGCCCACACTTTATTGAGAGTAAGATGCAAAGGAAATAAAAGTCAGAGTATTGAAATGACAGGCAGAGAAGATGGATTTGATGGAGCTGGAAGAAAACTGACTGAGGTCCATCTCTTAGGCAACTTCCTGTCATTTATTCCACACCACCCTCTCGTCCCAGCCTTCTCCCAGGGAAAATAGCCAAAGGGTGAGCTGTGTATTTGTTGTGAGTCTCTTAAGAGCATCGTTCTCAGATGAAGTTAGGACGGAGTCTTACCCAACTCTTCCCCTCATGGCAGGCAAGAGGCTGGGTCCACTCACAGACTTTCATCAGACATTGGGTTCCAGTGCCAGGTCAGTTGCTAACCAGCTCTGAACCATGTGAGCCAGTGACTTCTCTTGGTAGCTTGGTTTTTCTTTGGTCAAACAAACATCTTTCTCCCACAAAAGGTGGTGGAAGGATTACATGGCACAAAGGACAAACCCAAGGGGTGCCAGCGTCTACGACTTGATGTAAAGATCTCTTCGGTCAGTCTTTGAGTTAACAGAAGTAGTTATTGGGCATGCTAAGGGTTGGTCGCAGCACTGCCGTTGCCTTGCAGATTTATATGCCAGAGGTGTCAGAATGAGCTTCATGTAAATAGTGCATGTTTATTAGATTGTGCTTTTACCAAACATGTTATCCATCTGTTGTCTTTTCAGAAGGTGCTATTGTGTGAGTGGGTTTGGAGATGGGTCTGGTATGATTTCAGTGGTGGGACCAGAGGATCAGTATTTGAGTAGAAGCAATTAATTGTGTGGTGAGTGTTGGAGAAAATGTTGGTGCCAATGAAGCGATCTCACTGAGCGTGTGGGTGTGAGTTATGTTCGAAGGGCTTTCTGAGAGCAGGCCCAGTAATAACTAGAATAAATGACTCTGCCCCCTGGCACACTAACCAGGTGCATCTATCTTTGCTGGTTTGTGCAGCTGCAGAGAGCTGAGGTACAGCCTTGGACGGTCCTCAACGGGAACACGTGGTCAAAACACCCGCTCTTCCATATTCCGAGGGATCCTATTTTTAACATGGAAAATATAATAGAGCTTTTGGATAATTTCTGGTTTGTGGTTTCTTTTCTTAGGCTGAAGCATGTGAAACTAGAAATCCTTGCTATAAAAATGGCAGTTTCGTTTGTCTAGCCGAGGACATGGAGCAAAAACCGGATCGAGCACCCTTCTTTACTCTCTTCTTTTATCCAAATGCAGGTGGTTGTACTATAATCTGGGTTAAGGCTGGGCATTTGATTTGCACTTTGCTTTGAGAGTAACCTTAGGGAAGTTGGAGGATTTCCATCCCATATTTTATGGCATTAATTCATTACATGTTAATGTAAGTCTTTTGCCGTAATGCCAAATCTTATATAATGAATTATTATATGTAATAATTGAGATCTAGGCTCAGGCTGTTTGTGGCTCAAGATTAGGTTCCAGATGAAGGGCTATTTACAAGTAAAACCATTGCATCAAAAGTCTTAGGAGTGCTGATCACTTGTTCAGAGTTATTTTGAATTTTAAGTCACAATTTCGCATTATGTCAGAACTCCTTAAGAGTCAGCCATGAGACAGTGGTGCTCATTGGAAGAGCAATGTTTTATAATGTGATCAAATTTCAGTCCAAATTCCAATTATTCACTTTTTTTGCGGGGGTGGGGGGGAGGCGGGTGGTGGAGGTAGAACTATCCCTTTGTTCTCTTCTCTGTCCTAGTTTTGTACCAATCCACCCCTGGTGACAGCCCTTGTTAATGGTATGCCTTACTAGGATGATGTCTGTGTCATTGCATAATTAATTCCTAAAAGGACACTTCTTGCCTTGCACTTTGTAAGTGAAAGAGTGCCATCTTGCACATTCTTTACTCATTAATTGTGCAAAAATGACTGAGTACCGAGTACACTCCAGTTCCCATAGAGAGGGAGCGTCTCTGTGAGAAAGGAAACGGACAGGTGGATGACATGGTTGGTGACTTAATTGGGATAGTTCAACTTGGTGTGATAAAGACACACAACATCCATTAAGCCCTGGTGGAGAGAGTGTGGGAAGCTTTCTTAGAAGGCTGCTAAAATCCGGAAGAATTCACTGGGAGGAAGAGAACCATGAGGCATATAGAAGGAGCAGCAAAGTTAAAGGCCAAGATGAGAAAATGGGTAAATTTCAAAACTTGGGTAATATGGGGACCTATATTTAAAGAACCCAGCCTGTCTCTAACCTATATCGATATTTTAATATGAAAGGATTATTCTTATCATTTGTATATTGTTTTCTTTGCTCATTATTTTGTAGAAATTAATTCTGTAATGGGTTGTTCTGGGCCTGTTTCCTTATGCCTAAAGACTTAAAAATTTCTATTAATCATGTTTTTTGTCTAGTGTGTGCAGTCATATGGAATTGAATTTGTATACTTATTAAATTGTTTTATAATATGAAGCAATTGTTAGGAATTTCTCCCTGTTCCTTCCAGCTTCTTTTGATGGAGAGCTCAGGGCAAAAGATAGGACCTTTGTTGTCTGTCATGCTTCCCTGACTCCCGGCTGTAGTTTTTTTGCGTAGTTGCTGTGCGTTTCTTTTCACCTTGTTCATGCTTGGCTGACTCAAGTAAGAGACTTGCTCTGTGTGCTGATATAGTAAGGCTCCTTTCTGATCTGTTTGCCGTGCTGTCTGATAATATAATGACATTTCTTAATGATGGGGATATGTTGGGAATTTCATTGTTGTGTGAATGTCGTAGGATATACTTACTCCTCTAAGGTGTTTACTGTGCCGTATATCTAGGCTATGCATCAGACCACCATCATCTGCAAACCGCCATTGGCTGAAACATGCCCATGTGACACATAACTGCCGATTTTCCTCTTTTTTTTCAAGCTACAGTAGAGAACTTTACTTATGGTCCAAGCGTGTTCTGTTGCCATCATTTGATTACAAAAATGCCAAGAAAGGGAGAAACCCAGTTGAGGTGGCATGTGGTTTTCATTGGGAGACATTGGACTCGGCCTTTTTTTCTCCTACAATTTTATTAAATAGGACACATCATGGCTCACACAACTTGCTATATGGGTGGGGGAGTGGGTGGGGTGTAGACGGCTTTTCATTTCTTCAGATCCTAGTGGAATTCAGTCAGGTTCAGCCTTCCTATTGACTTACCATCTTTTTACTCATTACTCCCTCGAAAGGTCATTCAGTTGTCTTCCTTCCAGATTTGAAGGTGGAGGGGACAGTTCTCAAGATCCCCATCAATTTGGCTATTGGAGGAGTGCTGACATTTTATATTGGTCCTTACAGATTTTTTTTTCTTATTTTCATTATGGACTTTAAAAGTTGTAATATGTGAAGGCATGTACAGGTTTTTCTTATTTGGTTATCTTTAGTGGAATATTTTCACTAATTTTAGTAATATGTATATTTCTCAATCTGTATAGATTTGGATGGATGGATGGATGGATGGACGGACGGACAGACAGACTGACTGCTGAGGGGTGGTGCTCCTCTCACTCTATGGTTGTCATGGGAATAATATTCTGTGGTGTACTTTTCAACAATCATCCTGACCTGATAGTTTTGCCAGTCAGATAATCACAAACCACTTTGCTGGTTCCACTTGACTCCCTTTCCAAGGATCCAGCCTGGATTTGTTTTGTTTTGCTTTGTGTTGTTTGGGGGCCACACCCAGTAGTGCCTGGGGCTTGGTTCTGGGCTCAGAAAGATCCTGGTGTTGCCCAGGGGACCTGTAATGTGGTACCTGAAATCAAGCCAGTGTCGGCTGCAAACAAGGCAAGTACCTTAACCCCTGTAACATCTCACGGCCTGTGGTCTAGATTTTTTTAAATCAGAAGTAAATCCATGTACTGAAATATTTTGTTTGCTTATTATTTGCTGCAGACCTGTAGAGAGTTGTGTCGGGGTTGTTGATAGTGACCAGCTGTGGCCTAACTCCTCTCTGCTCCCGGATGACTTTGCTGACTAGGTGGTACAGGTTGGCTGCGTGGAGGAGCCTGGTGTCTCACTCTCCCCCAGGTTGCCATGTTGGCTCCATCCATTTTTATATTTCCACATCATCACGTGCCTAGGCAAGGTTGCTTGGCTGCTCTGTCCTAGAGCTCCTCATGCCTGATCCATGAATCAGCCTGCCTAAGAAGCCATAAAAGTAATGTGACTTTGGACACACCACCCAGTCCCTGAGGAGACTTACCGCTTCTGGGATTGAAAACTGCCCCCTCGGTTCCAGAAATTAGCCTCTCAAACACATATGTAATTGCCCTACTTGGCAGTCCTGTTTTGAATCATCCTTTTTCCATGGTACCGGCTTTGTGGGAATGAAATGCACTGGGGAATGAGCGGGCTTGGTGTTTTGCCGTAGTCTGCAGTGTATCTTCCAGGACAGGCTGACTTGCGGTCACGACACCCACTCTCAGCAGAAGGGTCTGTAGAGCTGTGGTCCTTTCCTGTTGTTTGTTACCTTAACCCCCCTGTTTGGTTTATTTTTCTTTATTATTTTTTATTAAATACTAAGGCACCATGACTTATATGGTGAGTTATAGTTGAGTTTCAGGAGTACAATGTTCCCACTGCAATCCACGAGTGTTGCCTTCCCTCCCTCCCCAGTGTACTCACCTGTCTTAGAGGAATCCAAGTTAGCATCAGGTTCTCTGATTTATGGGCCATGAGACATCATCTTAAGAGGAAAACTTCACATTTTTCTCAGCTAGGCTGAGAAAGTCCGTTCTTTTGTCTTCTTCTGTCGTGTCTTTCCTCTCCTACCCCCTGGCTCCCCTCCCTGCCTTACAGGAGAAGGAAAGTTGCATGAACTTACGGACTTTGCTAACTGGACCTGACCCGGATTCACAGTTCCCCTAGACTTGGCCTAAGAACTCCTAAATTCTTATAATTTCCTCCCTCCTCCTGATGGAGAAATAACAACCTTATTTGCAAGGTGATTTTAAAAGAAATTATAAGTTTTCAAGGTTAAGTAAAAGAGTCAAGCTTAGGGCCATATATTGAGGCCCTGGGTTCAATCTTCAGCACCAAGCTCCCACTAAGGCAAAAAAGAAAGAAAAAAAAATAATCGAATTTATTGTGACACATTCCATCCCATTTGCTGCTCTTTTGGTTTTACAGTTATTTCGGAAAATAATTTTTTAAGTGAATAAAGTACAACAAGTCTTTTCCCTTGGGGAAGGGTAGTATTACCTCAAATTCTTTTCACAAGTAAAAGTATCATGTAATCTTCATGTAATCTTTTCCTCCTCCTCCTCGTCGTCCTCCTCCTCCTTCTCCTCTTCAAATCTGGCATCAACTAGTTAATTTTGAAATTGCCAACAAGATTATTTCAGTGTTACACAGCACCTCTGGGAGAAGACTGGAATCTCATCTTTTTTTCCATATGCTGACAAAAACCTCCTAATTTCAGAGTGCATGATGTCACCAGCTAATGAGCAAAATATTTCTTACTAAACACATGAGTCCTTCTCAGACTCCTTTGTGAAGTCAAGGAAAAAAGATTCCACAATCTGTTTCAGATTTCATATGGTTACTCGAACAACTCATAAACACTTCTTAAAGCGTTTTGACTTCTTTAAAGAGTGAGGTTAATTTGTCTTCTAAACACCAAGAACAACACATTACGCCAATGACCATGACTGGAAGTCCACAGTGACATCCAGAGTCCGATGACTGGTTGGCACCGGTGCCAATCTTGAACATGTCTCCCCAACTTCATGCTGCCTGCAAGGTCGGGAGTGACCGTGAGTGCACCCCTTCTTGGGCCCGAGGACAGCCTGCTAGAGGGATTATGAAATCCAGCACAGAGAAGAGGGGGCCATAAAGCTGCTGTTGATTGGTGTCACATGCTGTTTATAAAGCATTAGTTGAAATTGCCTTTGACTCTCCCGATCAATGGGCAGCTGAGGTCCTGGAGAGGAAGCGAGAGGAAGCGGGGCCTCAGAACCATCTAAACATTGAACATTTAGACTCACTAGGGAGATAGGAAGGTCCAAAAACCCAAGGCAAGTTGTTTTTCCCTCCCTGAAGCCAATCTGCCCAGGCAAAGGTGACAGTGCCCACTAGCCTTCTTCACCCTTTCTACCTCTATAGTGTGGCCACCTGTCCTGCACACCAGTCCACATAGTAGCAGGACAAGGTGGTAAACCAGTGGTGTTCAACCCTGCTAGACCTGCAGCTCTCCAATCCTCGGTCCATTGCCTTAGTTTCTCATAGTTGGTTAATAGTAATCTGAATGTCTCGTAGGGTTTCTTTAATCTTTGTAGACGATAACCTTTGTGGGTCTCAGAAAGCTAATTTATCCGTCTTATTTCTTGTTCTTCCTAAAGCATTGAATCAGTGATGCTTGCATTCATTCATTCATTCCAACCTGGAAACAAATGTAATATCTACTTAGTACTAGTCATTTTTCCTCATCCAAGTGGAAGACTATTTTAATCATGTTAGATATCAGCATTCATTTGACATAGTTTTTGAATCATAATGAAATAGTACAACTAAATAATTAATGATACAATGATGCTAATAATTATAAATTGCAGTGATACTACAATGGTAATAAATAACTAAAATAATGCAGTGTGTCTTCAGAGCAAGTTGTTAATATGCATTAAGGTTTGAAGATCAACCCATGCTTTTATTTATCAATTCTATAATATACTGATCTGTTTTTTAAAAAAAGTATGCTAAATCTGTTAGAAAATTTACAGTACAGTGTTCATGAGAGTATTGTTCATGATACTGAAACAGCAAAAACGGGCACGTGTGCAGTGTTGGAGTCAATAACAGTGCAGCTCTGATGGAATATTATGGAATCACTAAAATGTGGTTGTGTTTTCTTCGTAGTATTTGTTGACATGGGAAACTGTCCAAACCAAGTAATTTTGAACAGCAGGTTCTCTAACAGAACAGGCCCATCGCAACTTCTCTCTAAAGAGGATCAAGCCATAAACTCTCCATTTCACTCCTTCTGTGTATTCCTGCATCAGAGACTCTAGGCATCCTGGCACATAATAAGCATGCAGGCATTCTTTTTTTTTTTTTTTTTTAAGAAACAGACACATAAAAATGTGTCAATCTAGAATAATGGTGTATTTGTGTGTATATATGTAAAAAAGTGGGAGAACACAAATCAGACCTTACTTACTTATTATCCCAGTGGGGGACAGACCTGTTTTATCTTTCTTCTGTATCTGCACTTTCCGACCGAACATTCTCTGATTTTAATTACCTATTATATGTAATCAGAAATAAACATGGTCACTAAAATGCAGATGCAGAAGGGAATACAAGGATGCCACTGTCGTCAGGAGGCTCAGTACAGTAACACAGCAGCTGCCATCTCTGAGGCCAGGGCCTCTGTGAAAGCTCATGGTGCAACCTCACAGCCTACGGAAAATGAGGAGGGAGGCCAGGAAGGCTTTCCAGAGGAGGTGGCACGTGGGCTGAATTTTGAAGCATGCAGAGGAGTCAGGGAAGTTGGTGGCATGGGCAGAGATGTTTTTATTAAGGAATCCAGGAGGGCAGAGATGCGGGCTGGTGAAAGATGGGGTATTGGGGATGCTGTGAGGAGGGTGGAGGAGGAGAACCAGTTGCTATGTGAGGCCCTTTCCACAATGTAGCAGTATAAAACATGCAGAGCAACATGGAATAAGGACTGGGGGCCATGCAGAGTACGTGGAGCCGTCAGGTCCTAGGACTTTTGTCCCATGACTCCTGAGAATCACAGATTTGCAGCCTCCAGGAGTATGGGCAAGTTCAAGTGCACCAGCCAGTGCCCAGGACCGGAAGTGCTCTTTCGTTTCTCTGGCTTTACTCCTCCATAGAGCCCCTGGGGTTGGGGCCCCCTGGCCTTGTCTTTGATCTATCCCACAATTTCTCCTGCCACATGATGAGGACAGAATGCTGTGCGTCTGCAGGGTCTAAGCTGTGACCCCTCCACTGATCACACACATCTAATGGGGGGCCCTGAGCTGGGTAGCATGAATATCCATCAATAAAATGAGGGATAGTCAAGGTCTCCGGGCCCACGGGTTTTCCTGTCCAAAGGGAGCCTGTGTGGCCCATACAGTGCTCATCACGGGACATCTCCTTGTACATCTGATACTTCCGAAGTGGTGGTGGCGGTATTCAGGAGTCAGAGGGGTTGTGCAGAGGATGAGGCCTTGTATGTGGCTGGCCCTGGTTTGATCCCTGGCACCACATCTGGTCTCCCAGAGCACTGACAGGAGTGACCAATGAGTGCAGAGCCAGACCTATCTCTGAGCACCATTGGTGAGGCCAAAAAACAGACGAATTCCTCTGTGTGTGTGTGTGTGTGTGTGTGTGTAAAGAGAGACAGGTGAACATCCCTGGATGCTTTGGCAGCAAACCCCAGATTGAACTAGCTCTCCATGAGACCCCCACCACCCCTTCTTCGGGACATACATGCCCTCGTTTTCGAGTGACAGGTAAAACATGGGGTGATTCTGGAGTACACTCCGTCTAGTGGCGTCTCTGTCCTCTGCCACTCTCTGTGCAGTGTCCGGGAACTGGGGGCTTTGAAAGCAGGAAGGCAGGATACCCTTATCCTGGGTGTGAACTGGGGGCGGGGGGCAGGGGGGGCAGCGCCCGTGTGAAATCAGCGACTGTATGTGTGGGTTTATTTGCCTGAGTGAGGAAGGCAGGGTCAGAAGGGTTCTTGACCCCCTGTAGGCAGAAGAAAAATAGAAAATTAGGAGTGAGAGGAGACATATCTGGTCAGGCGTGGGGGCGAGGGGGCTTCTGGGGGATGTTGTGGTAGAGGGTGAGACGCCAAAGGCACCCAGGAAAGGGGCTCTAGCACCCAGATACCTTACAGGTACACACGTGTCTGTGCCTGTGTCACAAGCAAAGTCTGAGCGCCCATGCCACGAGGCGAGGGACCCTCAGCAACTGCTAATATGCCCCTCAAACAGCTGATTGCAGGTAGCACCCGCCCCACCAGCACACACAGGGGGTCTCCCTCCGGGCGCTCAGTCCCATCTATTTTATCACAGCCGGTGCCTGATGCCGCCCCCCGCCCAGACCCCCTTAAAAAAAAATTCAACCTTCATCTGGACACCCAGTCCCCGCACAGCCACTGCTAGAATCCAAGAGATGCCAGCTCGGCCACGGGACCCCTGGACTCCGATGGGTTTTAGGAGCAACCAAGATGGGAAGGGCATGGACTCTGGAGGGGGGAAATAGGGAAACCGGCGCGGCACGGAGAAAGTGACCAGCCCGGAGAAAGCCCAACTCCAGCTCAGTTTGAATTCCAAAATAGCCGTGGAAAGGTGTCTGTTTCCAGTGGCCTCGGCTGCCTTGGGGGAGGGGGCGCGAGAGAGCTTTTTTAAGTTCCATCACTCCTCGCAGGGGTGCATCCCGGTCCCGGCTCTGTTCAGAGTCTCGCGTTCTTTTTTTTTTTTTTTTTCTTCCTCTGGAATTCCATAGACAGTAATTAAGGAACTGCAGGCCAGCGGGAGGTCAGAGAGCCTTCGTCAGTGAAAACAGGGATTGTTTGCCACGTACAACACTCCCTTTTTTCCTTGTGGTGAATAGGAGATTTGCTTAGAGCGGATGACTTATGCCTTTCTTACAAGTTATGCAGTTCGCGAGGAACTGAGGGATCAGTGAGCACGCAGAGAGCAGCTAATTGAATCCAGTGTCTTCACTTTCTTTTTTCTTTGCTTTTTCTTCTTTTTTTTTTTTTCTTCTTTCTCCCTCGGATCCTAAACGGTGCCGGTGACGCCTGTCTGTTCATGTAACATGTTCCAGGAGTGCCTAATCCTCACTTTGAGATTACAGAGCCGACCGAAGACGCTTGCACAGAGGAGGGGAGGGGTTGGGGTCCCAGACAGCCTCCTGTTTGCCCCGTAGGCCTGCTCAATGCCGAAGCCGGTAAGTTCACTGATGTGCACGATATGGATGGAAAAAGCTTGTGTGCTCTCTGTCACTTTAGGGAAGGGAAAGTGTTGTGTGTGTGTGTGTGTGTGTGTGTGTGTGTGTGTGTGTGTGTGTTTCCAATTGTTCCTGGCTAGAATGCCTCCGTCTTTTCTTTGCAAATTCCTTGCAAATTCCTGGGGGGAGTAAGGGGGGTTCCCCTTATACGGTTGGTTCCCCCTACCTCTTAATGCGAAGGTTTCCCCCTCTGCAGAGCGGATTGTTAATTCTGAGCAGACAGCGAGGATTGCAGCCTCTAGCCCCATGTTTGCTCGCGGCAGCCGCACGGTTGTGAGTTGGTGGAGGCGCTCCGTGGGGGTGGACGTGACTTGAGAATGTGTGGCTCTTTGCTTATTCACAGATGGACTAGAGAGATTGGCTTCTTTCTCTTGACTTTGAAAGCCACGGCGTTGACAATCCAGGCTTGAGGAAGTTAGGCGTGTACGTCTGATGACACGCTGGTTTAAGCAGAGTGAAATTGTGTGAATTTCACTAAATGCATTTCCAATTTCAGGATGCTTTTCAGGACGTCTTGAATTCTTTTCTTCCTCTGTGGAGGGCTCTGGGGGGGAAGGGGTTGACTTAGTGAGGTGTTAATTGGGGACAGCGCGCCGCTGCGGAGGTTTTGTTGGCGCCCAAGAAACAAGTCGGGTGCATTTCAAGCAAAGAGCACAGTTTATCAGCCCAGGCTCTGAAGGATCCTAGCTGCCCGGGCAAACTCGGTTGGACTTTAGGACAGCGCATTGCTTCTGTGGCTGCCTTGCTATGCCACGCGGCTGTCTGCAAGCCTTTCTTCTAGCACATCGTGGTGCCTGAGAACATTTCTTGCCGGTCAGGGGAAGTGACTGTCCCCCACCTGCAGTGTCCTGCTTCCCTTGAGCTGGGAGGCGGGGGTCTCCGGGCTTACTTGGTTAGGCACACATAGTTTAGTATCTGCAGATGTGCTGAACTGTGTTGCTTTCTTCCGGTCATCCTAATGGAGCCCTGTTACAGAAAGTTCTCCATGCTGGCCCGTGTCTTTCCGATTAGAACATTGCAGATGTGTCAAGGAGACACATGTTCCCAGAAGGACTAGGGAAGGAGGGTCCACCCTCTCTCGCATGCCAAGCGGGCCCCCAAGGTTTCTCTTTCAGCACCCTGGCAGGCGAATGGGGCGCTATCTCTTTAAAGCAGCTATAGTTTTGTGCCTTGGCTTGGTCAATTTGTTATGGTTTAAGACTGTGGAGCCAGCTGTCTGCAATCTGATGTAATGTTGCCATGGAAACCAGAAATGAAACACTTAAGCATTCACCACAGAATCACTACATATAGCATTAGCCAAAGTAATTAAAAGTTGAGCCATATGGGCTTCCTGGTGGAAAAAGCTGCAGCAGACATGCTGAAAATCAAATGTTTTCTGTTTACAATATTGCAAATCCTTTCCTCCACAGCCTTTGGTGGCAGAAATTAATTGCCTTTTTCTGTGAAAGGTTTAAGGGTGGGGAGCTTTACACAGATGATTGAATTTTCAGCTCCTTTAGATGATGATGAAATTAAAGTTCATGTTAGTACTCTGACTTCCAAGGGTGAGGCCAGGAGAATGTATGTGTGATTGCAAAGTGACATATACTATTTGTTTTTTATTTTTTACTTTATTTAAAGCCTTCTTTTTTTTTTAACAACTGTGAACCTATTTCTTAGAATTATTCTTTATATGTACAATGTAGACTTTATCAACAAAGTTCTTCCTTTTCAAAAAAAATTCTTATATGTATATATTTCTTTTTAATTTGTTCTAATTCTAATGCACCATCACTGAGGGTATTTATCTCTTTTGGTGGGGGAAGATACGTTATTTTTAGCATTTGGGCAGTGGCTTATATTTAAAAGGGAAAACAGGAAAATGAAGGAGTGAAGCTTTTCTTCCCAGTTTAAAGGAGACATGTGTCTTTTAGAGAATCTTAATGTTAAAATAGCTGGAGGGTTTTTTTGTTTTGTTTTGTTTTTTGCTTTTTTGGGGTCACACCCAGAGACGCACAGGGGTTACTCCTGGCTCTGTACTCAGGAATTACTCCTGGCGGTGCTCAAGGGACCATATGGGATGTTGGGAATCGAACCCAGGTTGGCCAGGTGAAAGGCAAATGCCCTACCCGCTGTGCTTTCACTCCAGTCCCTAGCTGGAGTTTTTAAAAGGCAAATATTTCACATCTCTTAGACTCAGCAGGTACAGGAGAAGTCAACACCTCTCCATAAAAGAAGGCATTTTTCAGGAGATGAGCTCTGGCTTCTAGACTGACTTAGAGAGAATATTTATATGCACATATATATTTCGTGAATAATTGTTTTACCTTACATTGTCTTCAGTTGTGCTTTCATCTACCTTTTTGTCTTCTGTCCACAACACGAGCATGCAACGGAAGTCCTTGATTGCTGGGATTTGTGATTTGTCAGTGGCAAGCACCTCCAGGCTTCATGTCTTTTATGACGTTACGTCCAAGTTCTAAGGAGTTCCTGTTTCTCAAAAATAGAGACGTAGATGAAAGCAATTTAGCACCTAGAAAGCATTGTCATCAGATGGCACCTGGATAGAGGAAGCTAGGAGGTTTTTTGCTTTAAATGTGGTGTTTTGATTTTTTTTAAAAAAATAACTTTTTATTCTGCTAAATTTTGTTCCTAAGTGCCTTTTCTATAGGACTTGAGTCTTTGCAGACCTGAGTTTATTCTCTATTACTGCTATTAATGTTTGTACTCTTTTTCTACTCTCCCTGCCCCCTGCAGCACACGCGCGCACACACACACACACACACACACACACACACACCCCTGCACCTGCTCATGTGCAAACCCCCATCCCCACTCATCCCGACTCCAGCCACCATGAAGTGAGGGGCAAAACCCTCATATCAATGACTTTTGTCCTATCCTGTCACTTGGCTACATTTTGATTTAAATAACTTGTGCTTATTTCTTTTTGATCAATATGAAGCTTTTCAGCAAATTGGAAGTTTGTCCAGTTGGGCAGTAGAGACTCTCTACAATCTCTGTTAGAACTGCTTGGCTCCTTGTGCTACCATCCCAAGATGGAGCAATAGTACATGGGGTAGGGTGTTTGCCTTGCACACGGCCGACCCGGGTTCGATTCGTCCACCCCTTTCGGAGAGCCCAGCAAGCTACCGAGAGTATCTTGCCCGAACAGCAGAGCCTGGCAAGCTACCTATGGAGTACTCGATATGCCAAAAACAGTAACAACAAGTCTCACAATAGAGACATTACTGGTGCCCGCTCGAGCAAATCGATGAGCAACGGGATGACAGTGACAGTGATACAGTGATCCCAAGATGACAGAGCATTTTTTTCCCATTCATGCGTCATCTGGGGCACTGTGGTTCAGGTGCCAATTGCCCAGAACAATGTTTAACCACGTTCTCCTTCCCCTGGTTGACCACTCTGACCATTTCACCATGCAACAGTGAAGCAGATACTTTTGGAGGGGGAGCTCATTCTCTTATGGTAATGTTTAGCAATTATAAGTTTCCGATCGAGTCAGCCTCATCCTCTGTATGCCTCATAACCTCATCACCCCCTTGACAACCAGGTTCCATTTCTAGTCTTTATTCCCAAGGAACCCACAGCTACACCTTCTTTCTGAAACATAGATTTTGTTGAGGATCATTAGAGAACTTGGACGTGGCTACTGAGATGTCCCAATGCGGGAAGACAGATTCTCTTCTCCCAAGGCTGGTTGTGTAGAGTTGTCATGATTATCCTCTAGTGGGCGAAAGGGTTATTCACAGTATTACAGGTGAGAGTACAATGTCTTCATGCCCCAGTTTCTTGGGTGAGATCAGTGGCCAGGAAATGGGTCAGATCCATCCCTTCCAGAGAGCCAAGGCATCTGGAAATATTTGTAGACCTGCATCCTGTACCATTTCTCTGCCTGTAATCGCTCCCTCATTCCCTGCTTATTTCTCACTGATCTACTTGATAGTCTCTTCTGTTGGGATCAAGAAGAGCATTTGGGGGTGGGATGGGAAGAGGCCTCTAGGTTTGACTCCTGTTCAGAGATGCGGCTTGTCTGCATTTTTTCATTTGCCTTTGAGGCATCTCTGCCTCCTGTGTCAGCGAACTAGGTTTAAGGACACGGGAGAAAGTGGTTGCCAGAATATGCAGGATTAGCTCAACAGGCGCTGGAGCTGTCCAGGGCATGCGAGGTGGCTGGACCCAGTCACCGCCCGTGTTCCTGGGAACGCCTGAGCATCCATCAGTCCATGCAGCTGGCCGAGGTGGCTGGACCCCCGCTTTGGCTGCTGCACGTTTTGAACAGATAAAGCAGAGAAAGCTGCCTTAGCGCATGTTGGAACAGACTTGGAAGTGAAACGGTCATTTTTGTTCACAAGGAAAGAATTGTTTTTCCGCCTGGGTCACTGCTGCAGAGCTCTCTCCCCCCCTCCCCCTTTGCACTGTAATGTTTGAAACTTGAGGGAAAACAGCTGGGCTGAGCATACTTGAAATCACGGCAGGACCAAATGGGATGCTGGGGAATATGGACTGACTGTGCCGTATGGTGGAAAAGGTCAACTTTTTCCCTTGTCCCTCTGCGTGGAATGCGGGCTCTGTCCTCGAGTCTGGGAACCAGCTAGGTGAGGAGGAAGGGATGGAACTGAGGCGATCTTTTTTTTTGCTGTTTTCCCTGCTCTTCCTTTTTTCAGTTCTGCTGGTTTTGATTTGGGGGAAGGACTGGAACAAGTCAACAGCATTTGGGGTGGAGAAGCAGTTGATGGCCACATTTAATTGCATGCCCTGATGGGGCAGACACGTGAGCTTGACCCCAAACCACAGCAGCAGAACTGGAATCTGAGGGCCAGCCACTGAGAGCTCTGCCGTAATTCTCCTAAAAGAGAGTCAGGGGCATCGAAACCTAAACTTAGCATGGTGTGCAAAGATAGGTGTGGGGGTTGCCTAGGATCCAAGTCTACCCCCCAGATTTGGCTAGAAGAGGGTATGTGCAGATTCCTTAACCTGGTGGGCCAACTGTTGGGGTCCTGATGTGTCACTCAAAGAGCAGAGCTCCACCTGCGCCCCTTGTCAGCTGGGAGCTGATCCCCTTCTTGCTTTTCTTCTTTCGCCAGTCAAGAGAACAGTCGGATGATGAGACGGAGGAGTCGGTGAAGTTTAAGAGGTTACATAAGCTGGTCAACTCCACTCGCCGAGTGAGAAAGAAACTCATCCGGGTGGACGACATGAAAAAGCCCAGCACGGAAGGTAAGAGAGCCAAGTCCGCCATCCTTATGTCAGAGGCTGTCATTTGAGGTCAATGTCTCAGCAGAGAAAGGAATTGGGTTTCCAAGACCTGAGGTCTGGAAGAGTCGAGCTGAAGCAGAGTCGGCAGAGGGTGAGCGGGGGTCTGTCTGCGTGGGAGCTGGGCGATGCCCAGGCAGCCTGTTCTGGAAAGAGGAACCCTCCCGTCCTAGTCTCTGGAATGTTCCCAGCATGGGAAATGGCTAGTAAGAGACCACGGAGTCTTCCGAAGCAGGGGAATAGCTTCGTGAGCTTTTTTTATTGTTCTCATACAGACTAAACTTTCCCTTGTAACTTCCTTTTGGGGGAATCCTCTGCCACCACACCCCTAACCCCCTACCCCTGGAGTCTGGTTCTTGCTCTGTCAATTTAGTCCAGATTTGATAGACGTCCACCTCAAACAAAACATCTAACGATTGGGGTTCTTCGTGCTCTTTTAGATCTGGGAGGGATGATTTGTTTTTCCTGTCAGCAGCCTCAAGTCTCAGTCCAGATGGGGCTTTAAGGTCATCCCCGCATAAGTGGGTCTTTAAGGGCTATCTTCAGCCACTTTTCAGATGAGGCAATAATGTCAGAGAGACACGAACTTGGATTCATCACAATGAAGAGTTCATCTTTCAAGTGTGTTCTGACTGTGTAAATCTCCACACTCTTTGTGTCTCTTATTGTGAAGTATACGGATTTGTAGCATATTGTTGGAGTACTTTCTCTCCCTCCCAAAGTAAAAAGTGCTTTTTTAAAAAAAAATTTTTTTTTTCTTGAAAAATGGTAAGTGAACTAGATAAGCTTACTGGGAATAAATATGGCTTTTCCCCCCTAAGAAAAGGTACATTACTTATCACATACTGTATCTGCATTGTGAGGAATTTCAATTTTTTTTTTAACATGTAGATTTTAAAATGGTTGTTTGGGGACTGGAGAGACAGTACAGGGATAGTACTTTTTAGCTGATCCGAGTTCCATCCCTAGTTCCTCTGAGGGTTCAATTCTGAGCACAAAGCCAGGAATAGCCTTTGTCTGGCCCCTCCCCTGTTCTATTTCCCCCCCTTAAAAAAAAAAAAAGGGAAAAACAGGGGAGAAAAAAGACCATTATAGAGATTTTTTTTACTGTCCAAAAACATTAAAACCAGACCATGGAACCAGATTGCCCGTTATTTACCCAGCTGAGGTTTTCTTGTTATCCTTCCTACTCAGTTGTTTTTGTTTGTCGTCATTTTTGTCTGTTGAAATCCCAAGAGGAGGATTGGAGGTGAAAGGGTTAGTGTGGGACAGCAGAGTTCAAAGGGTTAAAATAAAGAGGAAAGAGAAAGATCACTTTGCTACCAGAATCAAAATGTATCTGATTGTGTGTGTGTGTGTGTGTGTGTGTGTGTGTGTGTGAGTGTGCATGTGTGTGCGAGCGCATGCGCTTTATTTTCTTGGTGGTGGTGGCGGAATGAGAGGGGCGGGGACAGAGGGATCTTTTCCTTGACCGTTTGGTTTTATTTAGGGTGCGATGCCTATTTTCCATTCCAATGTTTGAATACCTGCCTGCGTTCTGTGGTTCCCTCGATCCAGCACATTCCCAGTGGCCTGTCACTGTGGCAGCTCTCGCTGAAATCACACAGCCAGGATTCATTGGTGATATTAAGTAGAACCATATGGAATTGCCACTTTTTCAGCCTAGGGGGCCCCCATTTAAAAACAGATCCCATGTATACTTGCAAACATTCCGTCTCAGATATCATGGATAGATTGAGGGGGGGGTGCTGTCCTTGTTCAGAAATGAGATAAAATAGCTGCAGTCTCTACCCTGGGCCTCCTCCCTCGTCTATCCCGTCTATGACATAGCCGGGCTTTGGGGCAGCCTTGCTGCGGGGATCACATTTGCAAAGACAGAAACGTTCTTATTTACATTATTTGTGTCACAGCAAATCAGTTCAACTCCCTTGGAGAAACAAAGGGAAACTTTGCCAAGAAGATGTGGCTCTAGGAAGGACCAGCAGTAACGTGGGCCCCTCTGGCTCCGAGCTTGAATGCATCTAAGAAGGAATGAGGTTTCGCTGGGGAGGTGGCGGGGGGTAATGAGAAGAAGTAATGAGCTCTTTACACATGATGCCTCCAGTGTCTGGTGTCTTGACTGGGCTGGTTGGCATCACCATAAAAGGCTCGAGGGGTGTGTGTGTGTGTGTGTGTGTGTGTGTGTGTGTGTGTGTGTGTGTGTGTGTGTGTGTGTGTGTGTGTGTGTTTGTCTGTGTTTGTGTGTGTGTCTGTGAGAGACAGAGACAGAGAGAGACAGAGACTCAGGCAGCTGCTTTGCACTGGCCCCATGCCCCGTTAGAATGGAATTGAAACTCTCTGAGGTGCCTCATTGGCTAGAGCCGCTACCAGTCCCGGAGAGGCACACCCGGGCTGCTGTGTCTGCAAGTTTGGAAAGTCAGATTCCCTTCACCCCTCCCCTGCCCCCAGGCTTCCAAATTGCTGATCCTTTGCCAAGACTCAGTGGTCTGAGTAATCATTAACGTTTATAGAGCGCCTCCTGGGTGCCAGGCAATTGAGGGTCTTCGGGTTCTTTTTCATATATCAGCCTCAGGAGGGCCACCAGGGGCAGCCTGCCCACCAGCCTCATTCCATGAAGGTGCCAACTCTGGCACCATCAGGCTAAGCCATTGACTCAAGGGCCCCTTACCCGCCTAAAAGATCCTGAAGGGAGTCCCAGCAGGCAGGCAGATGTCCCTGTAGCCTGGTTTTCCTCCCTGCCTACACTCCTTCCAGCCGCCTTCGTCTCTGGAGTGCTCGCGACCAGGAGAGGGACAGTCCTTCCTGACAGTCCTTCCTTCCTTGTCCCCTGGGTTACCCCTGACGTCCTTATGTAAGGCATCCATGAGCCTCGAAAATAGTCAGTTGCCCGTAAAGGCTCATGGGAGGGACATGAGGTGACCCTCCCACCCCTCCTTTCATGTCATCGGCCCCCGCCTGATGTCTCCCAGCAGGTACTGTTAGGAGTGGGAGGAAGGGCGCGGGCGCCTCTTGTTTGTTCCGTAGAAGAGGCAACGCGCTCAGTGCCAGGAAGCCAGACTCACAGGATGCAGGGTCACATGGGCCCTGTGCCTCGGGTCCCCCCGAGGGCCTTCCCAGATGCCGACTTTTCCAGAACTGGGAAGCTGAGCGGCACATGTCCTGGACATGTGGGCTCCAGCTGGTTCCGACTCACATGTGACACGGAAGTGTCGGAATCTCTGATGACAGCCCTGAGTGCAGTTCCAGAACATTCCCAGCCCTGTGCCGAGTGGCACGCCCTTCCAACACTCAGCAAAGCCTCCTGGTGTCCCCGAGCCCCCCTCGGATTGGGGGCTGACAGGCCTTTGCGTGCCTCCGGGGACTAAGGAGACAGCGACATGGGGCCCAGACGTGTGTGCGGAGAAGGGAGTCCGGAGTCTGCCTTTGTCCATCCAGTGAAGGGAGGCTGGTTTGTTTGTTTTTTTTTTCTTCTTCTTCTTCTTCTTTTTGGGTCACACCTGGCGATGCACAGGGGTTACTCCTGGCTCTGCATTCAGGAATTACTCCTGGCTGTTGGTGCTCGAGGGACCATATGAGATGCTGGGGATCAAACCAGGGCAAGCCTCGTGCAAGGCAAATGCCCTACCCGCTGTGCTATTGCTACAGCCTGGGGCTGCATTTTTTTTTTCTTTTTGGGTCACACCCAGCAATGCTCAGGGGTTACTCCTGGTTTTGCACTCAGGAATTACTCCTGGTGGTGCCCAGGGGACCATATGGGATGCTGGGAATCGAACCTGGGTCGGCCGCATGCAAGGCAAACGCCCTACCCGCTGTGCTATCTCTCCAGCCCCTGGGGCTGCCATTTTAAAATTGTTTTTATTAGTAATACTAGCTGGAAGACAGCAGACAGGAGCCCATATGCTGTCAGAGCTTTGCCTTCTCTAGGTCATTGCCCTCAAGCCCTCGTCCCTATGTCTCCTCTTTCCTCAAAGATCGGGGCCAGTTCTGCTGCTATAGCTCCAGGAGCCCTTGGCTGTCATCACTAGTAGGTTGCTGTGGGGGGCTGGGGGCGGGGGGAGTAAAAGCTCACAGAAGGGACATAAGGTGACGGGCAACTGGCTATTTTCTAGGCTCACCAATGCCCTACATAAGGACCCCCCCACATTTTGGTCGGGACACGCCAGAGCTCACGTATTGCTTGTGGCACAGGGTAATCTCACTCGGTGATGTGGGCTGGAGCCGGGGATCAAACTCAAAACCTGTAATCTTCGAGGCAGGAGCTGTAGCCGCGAGCATGGAGCGCTCTGAGCTGCCCACTCCCCACGCTCCAGCCTCTCCATGGCTGCAGAGCTGGTCCCGGGTGACCTGCAGGATGGCCATTCTTCTTCCCAGCAGTAACTCTTAATTCCTACTGCTGGAAAAGCCAGCAACTTGGGGGCTATTTGGGGACAGCGGTCACTCAGCTCCCTGGGGACTTTCAGATGATCCCCCAACATCACACATACACACACACACACACACACACACACACACTCTCACACACACACTGGCTTTGCCCCGCACACGGGTGCTCAGGTCCCGCGGGGAGTGCCATGCCATGTGGCAAGGGTCAGTGTGTTTCCGGTGCAGACCTGCAGGGTAGATAGAGCTTCCCATGTCCCGAGAGGGGCCCACTGAGCTGGCCGCTCCGCCCACAGCCTGACCTACTTTTTGTGCACAGCTGCTTGCAGGCCCAGAAGCGCTGCCACCGCTGTTGCCAGCAAGTGCAAAGGCACGGGAGGGGCGCCTGGCGATGTACCTGGCCCCGCCAGGGAGCCCTTCCAAGGAGCTGCCTGCGTGTCGGGCCTGTCTGCGCCCCTGCTCACTGGCGTCAGCCCGCACCCTCCCCTGCTCCCTCGCTTCTCATGTCTGCCTGGCCAGCGGGCTCCCCGCTGCCTGGGAGAGCAGCGGCCCCTCCAGATGCAGCTGACCTGATGCTTTAGAGGCCGTCGTGTCCCTATCCTCAGCACCCCTCTTGGCCACATGGTTCCGTCACAGCCCAGCTCTGAAAACCCAGAAACAGGAGGACAAATTCCGACTCCTGCTCGCTTTTACCACTTGGGGCCCGGGGTGTGTGAGTGATCTTTAAACGCAGAAGCAGGGGCTGGAGCGATAGTGCACAACTGGGTAAGGCATTTATTTGCCTTGCACACAGCCAACGTGCAAGGTTCCATCCCTGGCATCTTGGATGCTGCCCTGAGCACCGCTAGGAGTGATTCCAGAGAACAGAGCCAGGAGTAATTCCTGAACACCGCCAGGTGTGGCCCCCAGAAAATATCTCACACACACACACACACACACACACACACACACACACACACAAACCCACTATCATGATAATGACAGTTGAGCTACTACCAGTGACCTTTATGAGAAGTCAGCGACAGTGTCTCACTGTCACTGTCATCCTGTTGCTCATCGATTTGTTCGAGTGGGCACCAGTAACGTCTCTCATTGAGAGACTTATTGTTACTGTTTTTGGCATATCCAATACACACGGGTAGCTTGCCAGGCTCTGCCACGCGGGCTCGATACTCTCAGTAGCTTGCTGGGCTCTCCGAGAGGGGCGGAGGAATCGAACTCAGGTCAGCCGCGTGAAAGGCGAACGCCCAACCGCTGTGCCATCACTCCAGCCCCCGTCTCACTGACTAAGATACTTAAAGCAGAAGAAACATGTGCGATACCTTTAGACCCTAAGCCCCAACCTTTGCTCCTGCAGTGAGCAGTGCCCAGCGGCTATTCTTGGCTCTGTGCTCAGGGGTGACCTTGGCCACACTCAGGGCGCACTCAGGGGACCCCGTGTGGTGTCAGGGATAGAGCCAGGGCTGGGGCATGCAAGGTGAGAGCACTTTGCCCTCTGACACCACCTCTCTGGCCTCTGGGTCTGCGTTTATCGCAGTCGGAGCCGGTTTCCGGAGAAGGTGAGATCTGCGGGGCAGACGGGGGCTGAGGGGGCTGTGAGGTGACGGGGCACCTGGAGACGGGGCCTTGACCATGCCTGTGTGTCTCCCTGCAGGCGGGGAGGAGCACCTATCAGAGAACGCCCCCGTCTTGGATGAGAGGGCCGCCCTCTACTCCGGGGTGCACAAGAAACCCTTCTTCT
This sequence comes from Sorex araneus, assembly GCF_027595985.1. Classification (NCBI taxonomy): domain Eukaryota; kingdom Metazoa; phylum Chordata; class Mammalia; order Eulipotyphla; family Soricidae; genus Sorex; species Sorex araneus. Next base: position 175,239,589 of record NC_073305.1, read on the forward strand.
TCGACACCCCACCCGAGAAACCTCTGGGAGATGAGCCCGACTCGGCCGCCAGCACCTCGCCCTCGTCGGGCAGCCTGGACACCTGGGGCGCGGGGCGGAAGCTGGTCAAGACCTTCAGCAAAGGCGAGAACCGGGGCCTCATCAAGCCTCCCAAGAAGATGGGCACGCTGTTCTCCTACCCCGAGGAGGAGAAGGCCCAGAAGGTGTCACGCTCCCTGACCGAGGGGGAGATGAAGAAGGGGCTGGGGTCCCTGAGCCACGGGGTAAGTACGGATGGGGTGTGCTTGTATGACCACCGCCGCAGGCACCACCTCCTGGTGTCCCTGGAGGAGATCCAGAGCGTCCGCAAGCAGATCCGCCTGAAGAAGAGCGAGCCGGCCTACTCGTGTTCCAGAGCCTTCCTCTGCCATCGCCCCTCGCGCAAGGGGGGCCACAGCCTCCCCTGTGACCTGCAGCTGCTGCGGCCCAAAGCCAAAGGGGGAGGCGGCGGCGGGGGCTGCGGCCCACCCGGCAGGAGGGTGCGCGGGCGCCCCTCGGTCAGCGAGTTCAATATCACCTACGTGGTGGAGCGGAGCCTGTACAGCCACCTCAACTTGACCCAGCTCGTGCGGCCTGCCCCAGACAGGACCCTGAGCAAGGCCGAGAAGCAGGACCTGAGGCGGTGCCTGCTGGAGGAGGAGGAGGAGGCCAGGAGGAAGTGGGCCGCCACGGTGGACCGCTGTACTAAAAGGGTTCTCTTGAGAATCCACCAGAAGTCCGTGAGTCACCCGCCGGGTCACCAGGACGGGCCTTGTCATGTCCCTGAGGTGCTGTCAAACAGAATGGCCTTCCTTCCTTCCTTGGACCTGGCCTTCCTTCCATGGGGCCTTTCTTCCTTTCTTGGTGCCTGACCTTCCTTCCATGGGGCCTTCCTTCCTTCCTTGGAGCCTGACCTTCCTTCCATAGGGCCTTTCTTCCTTCCTTGGAGCCTGACCTTCCTTCCATGGGGCCTTTCTTCCTTTCTTGGTGCCTGACCTTCCTTCCATGGGGCCTTTCTTCCTTTCTTGGTGCCTGACCTTCCTTCCATGGGGCCTTTCTTCCTTTCTTGGTGTCTGACCTTCCTTCCATGGAGCTTTATCTTCCTTCCATGGAGCTGACCTGCCTTCCATGGAGGCTGAACTTTCTTCCATGGAACCTGACCTACCTTCCTTAGAGCCTCTTTCCTTCCTTAGAGCCTGACCTTTTTTCCATGGAGCCTGACTTACCTTCCTTAGAGCCTATTTTCTTCCTTGGAGCCTTATCTTTCTTCCTTGGAGCCTGACCTTCCTTCTATGGACTCTGGTCTTCTTTCCATGCAGCCTGACCTTCCTTCTATGGACTCTGGTCTTCCTTCCATGCAGCCTGACCTTCCTTCTATGGAACCTGACCTTCTTTACATAGAGCCTGACCTTCCTTCTATGGAGCCTGAACTTCCTTCTGTGGAGCCTGACCTTCCTTCTAAGGATCCTGGCTTCCTTCCTTCCATGGACCCTGGTCTCTGCTCTTCTCTTCCACTCAGGACTTTCTCCAGCTTACCTCATATCTCCAACCCTCTTCTCTCCTTTTTTTGTTGTCAGTGTGCCCTGGGAAGCTACTCAAAGCTCTGATTAAAACAAAGCAAGATCCCCACATCTGGGCTTTTCCAGAGCTCGGGGCTGGGGTGGAGCTTCCCTCTGGGCACGGGGAGGGGGCTTTCTGGCTTCCCAGCCAGTCTTGTCATTTGACTGCCAAGAAGCTGATTCAAAACAGGACATTTTGCCCTGAAGGAAGACACTGACTCTTTCCCACTGATTAAAACAATAGGAACTAGCTCGTAGAAAGATGCCTTCATCATCCTCACCCGCTTGGGAACTCGGAAACACTGTCAAGTACTTTTTATTAATAGTTGGGCAAGGAGAACGAGCTGAAATGCAAAAGGAAATAGACTGGTTTAACTTTAGTCTATCTGATGGTTTAATCTGTATCAACCAAGAAGTCAACATTTACTTGCCCCCATCGATTTTTAGGTATAAGGAATAAAGTCCTTTCAAACATACAGTGTGTTTCCATTTTTAAGATGGAATCAGCTGAGCCCTAATCACATGTATTTTTAGGGCTTGTCTTATTTGAAGTCGAGTCTATAGGCCTTCCTCCAAATTCCCACCCAGCTTTCATTAGCGCAGTATGGTGGTACAAGCTCAATGAGTCCAAGGTCTTCCTGACCTTGGATCCTTCCATCCCTGACTCATTCATTTAGAGTGGGATGATGGACTCCTGTGAAAGGTTGGAGATGGTGCTGTCCCCTCCTGTGGGTTTTCCCCAAAGTACTTTTGCATTTAAGAAGCTGTTCTTCTCTAGGTGATTCTGTACTTGGAATTCATTCCGTCAAACTCTGTGGATCTGGGGACTATGATGGCAGTGTTCTTATCAGTCTCTTCCTCTTCCCTGGGGCCAGAGAATTAGTACAATGGGTATGGTACTTGTCTTGCACATGGCCATCCCGTAGGGTCTCCCAAGCCTGAAAAACCAATCCATGATTGCAGAGCCAGGAGTAAGCCCCAAACCCTGCTGGGTGTGCTCCCAAAAAGCCTCAGCCCTCAAAGGTTATCTTGGAGTCCATGCTAACTCAGGTTTCTGCGAGGGTAACTTTCTTGCTTAGTTTTCTCAATAAATTTTGGAACCCCTCTAACCCTGTAGGAACATCTTCCAGTCCAATGTGAATCCCAGCCACCCTTTGGGCTTGCTGATTGTTCTCTTTTCTTCAGCTCCCACCCCCAGCATTTTCTTAAGATACTCAAGCTCCCTTCTTGGTAATTTATAATACCAAATCTTGGTAATTATATGATAATCATGTCATCCTGAAAACTTTTCCAAACCCAGCACCTTGAAATGCTGCCCCTGTTACATGTGGGCTGGTTAGTAATACGACATCACAGGGTCTTTCTCTCTAGAACTTACATTCCTGAAATTTGTGCCAATTAAAGTCCTTAGGAATTCTTCATTCATGCTGAGTTCCTTAGGAATTCTTCATTCACACTGAGCATGTACCTCCAGGCAAATTTGTTTTCAAACACCCTTTTTGCCTCTAAATTAAGGTAGCACCTTATAATTTCTATCCAAAATTTTGGAAGTGCACATGTTCTTTTTTGAATAAAATTGTATAATTAAGAAACAAAATCTTCTTGTCCATATATAGAGAGTAAACTAAGTTAGGGAAAAATGTTTTTAATGGGAAAAGTATTTTTAAGGGATCAAGATCTTTTTTCTTTGCTTGGCTTTCTTACAATTTTTTTTTCTCTTCTTCTTTGTCCTAAATCTTCTTCAGTGTATCTAAACACATATGGTTTACTTTAATCTTTCACCTTGATTTCTCTCTGTCTTTCAAAAATGCCATATTTGCTTGATGAGACCTCGGGGAAATGATAATGCTTCGTATTCACTGGAAATGGTCACTTGTCTTGCTTTTTATTTGATCATTCAAGTTTTGTTGGGGGAAACAAACATGCATGACATTTTGGAATTTCGTCCATTTTAAAAATTCAACCCCGCCCCAAAACATGTTTCCAACTGCATGACCATTCCATTGACTGAGTCTCCTCATCCACAAGCATCTAGCAAAATGTTTTTTATATCATCTGTACAAGAAGATGTCTGAACATCCTTTAGGCTTCGATTTTTACAGACCACCAAAGTCCAAGATGGGCTGACTTCTGACTTTTTTTTTTCCCCCCCTCGGTAATCTCTTCTCTGTTGAGTGTTGCTTCAGAACTCCTTGGTTTAACAGCAAGAGTTAGAGATCAGTGGAAGGCATGTGTATTCCTATATTCTGTGTGCATCCTCCTTTGATAAGGAAGACTCAAGCCTTCTTGCTCATTTCACTGGGAGAGGTTTATGTTGGGAGGTTCAGAAAACCAGTCCGCTCTTATGAGCTGTTTCTTTTAGGCATACATGCAGGCTATGAAGCCCCGTGTGGGGTGCTAATTTATCGCAGATAATAGTTTCCACATACATTCTTTGTCTGTTATTTCATTCACATCAGAAATAATGAGCGGGGCTCCAGTGTTGGCGTTGATGTTGGAATTTAAAGCAAGGGAGAACAAAAGACATAAAATGGTGTGGCATCTGGGGGCCATACTCTGTGTGTGTGTGTGTTGCCCTGAGTCACAGAAATGGAACCAGAAGAAAACCACCGCCCTTGCGGGGGAGGGAGAGGAACCGACTAAAAAAACAACCAACCTCTACTTGGTTCTCTCAGGGAAAATTTGTGTTATGCTCCTCGGGTTAGGGAAGTTGGTGAGTATTTTTGCTTAGTAGTCTAGAGCTAGGTGGTTTGTCTTGACTTGAGATCTAGTATCAAATCGTTGATGATTAATAGGTTCCTAGAAGAACAACTATTGGAAAACCACACCCGTGGGAGATTCTGTAAAAGAACTATAAGGACTTGGGTGGAAGTGGAAAAAGTTGCGTGACACCGGCTGTGGGTTCTCCCCAAAGTCCCCCTGTAACTTCCTACCATCTTGCTCTTCCTGGGCCCTTCCAGCGCTGCTCTGGCTTTGTAATGGGCTGTCAGAGCCGCTTGTCCAGTCCCAAACTCCGCTCAAGTCCTTCCTTGCACATTTGGCAAGTCCACCGTGTCTCAGCTTCACTCTGACAGTCTGAGGACAAGCTTAGGAGGGTCCGATAAAGTCTCGGAGAAAGACAACAGTTGCAGTGTGCATGGTCGGGGGTTGGGAGGATCACATGGAGGGAGAAATAATGGGCAAGGTTCAGTTCATTCCCTGAGACTGAGGAAAAGTGAGTGGCAGCAGCAAGACGTCAGGCAACAGCTGAGTGATTTTCCCACCTGGGGTTTTCCCTTCCAAAATGTCTCTACTTTCTCAGATCCTTAGTTTAGATGCACATATGTGCATGTGCACACATGTACACATATGGTTATTTGAAACAGGTAATGATTAGAGTGCAATAGCACAGCAGGTAGGGCGTTTGTTTGCTTTGCACGCGGCCGACCCGGGTTCAATTCTTCCGTCCCTCTCGGAGAGCCCGCCAAGCTACTGAGAGTATCTCACCTGCTCAGCAGAGCCTGGCAAGCTACCCGTGGCATATTCGATATGCCAAAAACAGTAACAACAGTAACACAATGGGGACGTTACTGGTGCCCGCTAGAGCAAATCAATGAGCAACGGGATGACAGTGCTACAGTGATACAGTGATATGATATCCTTCTATTTCATCTGCCGTTGATGAGTATCCAAGTTCTCTAAAAATAGGTGATCCCAAATATTGGAACCATTTCGGCCATCCTCTTCGATGACCACTTAGAATAAATGAGTCTGTGTTTTGAGCTCCTCTTGTTTATCCTGGAGAATGGGAAGGAGGAAGGTGGTCACTGAGAAGCGTTTGCTAGGAAAACAATTGGGAATTCGACCCCAGTTCCAAAAATATAAAATTGCTGACATAGAAGCAGTGCCGTCAAGTTGCCGACGAACCAAAAGGGCAGCAAAGTGGTTCCCCCTCCCCTTCGCCCCGCCCCGCCCTCGTGTGTCACACTAGTTCTCGGCCCGTGGAAATGCAGAAGTGTGGTCTGAGACGGCCACGGAAACAGAGCAACCTTTTTCCTTCCTGGGCAAATGCGGTGCCTTTGCGTAGCCCGGCCTGAGAAAATGGGCCGTAGTTAATGAAACTGGACAGCGGGAGGGGAACGTTATCAGCATTTTTGGCTAGGTCAAGCCAGCAGCGAGTGAGTAATGCTCTTGGCCTGATTTGACAACTGTAAACATAACCTTCTTTCCCCTTCTCAGCAATTTAAAACTAAACAAAAAGGCCTGGTTGGGAAAGTGTTCTGTCAGTGGCAGGACTGTAGGATTTCGGGACGGGGGTTCGCCTCCCCCTGACCCCATCATCCAGAGTCTCTCCTTATCACTGCCATTAGCAGTTCATTAATGAGAGATCCTTGATTAGGGGGGAATTCTATTGCTACGAAACCTGCATTCTTACAAGCACACAGATAGCCGGGGGTGCGGATGGGCGGTGCATATTAAGGAAGTGTCATGCGCGCCCCCCCCCCTGCCACCCCCCCCCCCCCCCGACCAGGACAGGCCCCCTTTAGCGCCTCCTGGAAGGATGAAAGGAGCGAAGTAACCGTGTGACATGAACCATGCCTTTCCCCCTCATCATCTCTCCTTCCATCCTGTGCCATAGTTGTGAGTCAGTGATGTGCTGCTCGGGGAATGGGGTTGGGTTGGCGCAGACCTGAGCATCACCAGCTTTTCCTTACCTGCTTTCCACAGAGAACCTGCAGCTTCGGGGGCTTCGACCTGACAAACCGTTCTCTACACATTGGCACGAGCAACTCGGACCCACTGGTAAGTCGACATCGGAGGGAAAGCTGGCAGTTGGCATTTGAAGGTTGTTGTCGAGTTGGGCTGCGATCACCCAGGAATTAAGCCTCGTAAACTGTCTCAAAGATTTCTTCACTCGTGTACGCGTGAGGAGCCCTGTGCCCTGCGCCTCTCTTCCTCTCCTGGCGTGGTTCCCTGAGCACCTCCCTTATCCAGGGGACAGGTCCAGAGGCTTGTGGGTGCAGCGTGCAAGGTGATGACCTGTCGTGTGTGCAAGTGTGATTTGTGGGTTTCAAAAGGCAGATAGGGCCATAGCGTGCAGGATGGAGCCCCGTGGTGTGGCTGCCAAGAGTATGTGTGAGCATTTCTGAAAAGCAGTCAGCACATTCCAAAGCATATATGTAGACTCTAGCTGTATCACTGTGGAGACGTGTCTCCTTGGGTCTCTTCTCTCTGATCTGGGGTGTTCTAGAATGAACTGTGTATCCTTGGGGCCAAAGTGCAGCAGATTCTCAGGACCATGGTCATTGCCGCCGCCTCCTCCTCAGACCTTCTGGGTCAGAGCCCGGGGGGCAGATTCCCACTGTGATATATGAGAAGTGTTCGTTCTCAACACTTGGTGTACCGAGACCCCCAAGGAGGCAGGCAAGGTTGACATCCCATTTGGGGTTTGCCTGATGGATTTAGTCACGTGGCTGTAAAATTCAGATTTTGTTCTGTGTAGTTCTGCAGAGCATGTCAGCTGAAACATCCAACCCCAATTTTCAGAGTATTGGAGGAGTTTTCTGGAAAAAGCAAAACTGTTTCATTTGGGATCTGTTTCTCTTGCCTTGAAAACTAATCATTCCATCTAGGCAATCTTTTTTTTTTTTTAAAGGAAGAGGTATTTTAATTTATTTTTATTATTATTATTTTTGAGTCATACCCGGCAATGCACAGGGGTGACTCCTGGCTCATGCACTCAGGAATGACTCCTGGGGGTGCTTGAGGGACCACATGGGATGCTGGGAATCGAACCCGGGTCGGCCGCGTGCAAGGCAAACCCCCTACCCGCTGTGCTGCAGCCCCTCATCTAGTCAATCTTAAAACACAAAAAGTATATTAGCGCCAGAGAGGAGAGAGTCCAAGGTTTAAGACACTTGTCTTCCATGTGGCCAATCCAGTTAGTTACCCGCCAGCACTGCCAGGAGTGATACCTGAGCACAGAGCAAGGAGTAAGGCCCCTGAGCACTGCAGGGCACAGCCTAAATCACCTTGTCAACCCAACCCAATCCCCCCAAAAATAGGAAGTATGATTTCTGTCATAACTGAAGGGATGATGGTCTCTTTTTCCCAATGCAAAATTGGACAAGAAGTGACCGAAACTTATTTGGTCAGAAAAGGAAATTTAGGGGCTGGAGCAATAGCACAGCGGGTAGGGCATTTGCCTTGCACGTGGCCGACCCGGGTTCGATTCCCAGCATCCCATATGGTCCCCTGAGCACTGCCAGGAGTAATTCCTGAGTGCAGAGCCAGGAGTAACCCCTGTGCATCGCCAGGTGTGACCCCAAAAGCAAAAAAAAAAAAAAATTTATACTTTTAGGAGCTGAGTACGTGAAGCTGCCTTAGTCGGTGTGATTCAATATTGGGCTTGACGAGAGTTGCCATTTGTTCTCTTTCCTGACGTAATTTGTAGTAATGACTGAAACTCTCTCTCTCTCTCTCTCTCTCTCTCTCTCTCTCTCTCTCTCTCTCTCTCACTTTCTCTCTCTCTCTAGCTCTCTAGCTCTCCTCTGTTGGTTCACATAGGTTCACAGTGACAGCAAAGAGAATCATGAGAGAAGAGTATACTCAGGTGACATGAAATAGAAAGTCACCTCCCACTTTACCAAACATAGGCACACACACAAGCCCCGGGGTGGCTTGGCTTTACCTTTTCCTTGAAAATATCAGCAACCTAGCACTGAATTTGCAGAGGAAACATGCAGAGACCCTGGGGAAGCCCGTCTTGTCCCGGGAGCACAGCACGGAGGGTTGGGATGCCGAAACTTGGCCGGGGGCTTCATTTGCACGGAACTTTGTCTTGCAGGGTAAAGAAGGGGAGTTTGTGTACAAGGAAGTCATCAAATCCCCCACGGCCTCCCGCATCTCCCTCGGGAAAAAGGTGAAATCTGTGAAGGAGACAATGAGGAAGAGGATGTCGAAGAAGTACAGCGGCTCTGTCTCTGGCCAGGTGTGTGTGCCCCTGCAGAAGCCCACCGCACTCTGCCTGACGTAGGAAGCCGGGGATGAGCAGGCAGAGATTTCATTCGAAGCTGGACCTGGTCACAAATAGAAATCGGGATGCAAGACCAAGCCTGGTTGAGCCGGGCAAGGACTTGCTCGAACTGACATTTATTAGACGCTTAGGGTCACCCTGGCCCAGCCCCTCCTTTTTTGCATGCACACAGCAGGGGCCAGAGACACAAGGGGAGAGAAAGGGTGACAGGGCGATGCTCAGGCCACTCATCTCTCAAATTTGAACACGAGGGTCAGGTTTGATTTCCCAAAACATTTCTGGCTACAAAATAGGCATCTCTGGCACTCGGGCTTTTTTTTTTTTTAAAGTAATTCTTCCAACGGAGGCATCCATTGTTCTAGAAGCACTTCTGAGAAGTAGGTTCAGAAAATGCATCCTGGGCTCGGGATGTCCCTGGGTGCCATAGGGGACACTTTCACTCACTCATTGGCTCCATTTCCTCAATTGGATGGTTCCATCACTGGTAGCATGACTGTCTTCAGTGAAGGCAATAAAGACACAACACTTGGATCGCTGGCTTTTGAATTGTTTGGGTCATTAAGTTGTCAGAACACTGTTCTTTGGCCTTTCATAGTAGTCATCTTGTCTGTGGCAGGCTCTGTGTAGGGCACCCCTTCCGTGCATCATTTTGTTGGGGGTTCCTGTGCGAACAGCCAGAAAAGCAGGCTTTTTTTTTTTTTGCTTTTTTTTTTCTGCTCTGCTGCTGCCCTCTGGTGGGCATATTGAGAAATGAGGCAGCTCCCTTACAGTGGTGTTCACTGGGTTGTGGGCAGTGACTGCAGACAGCCTAGTCACCACGGGGCTGGGTGGCGGGGCGGTAAACTCCTACACTGGCATTCTAGTGGGTAACAATCAGGGGTGCTGATAGCCCTCAAAATGCATAGTGTGGACCAGAGTGATAGTACAGCGGGTAGGGCATTTGCCTTGCACATGACCGACCCATGTTCAATTTCCGGCATCCCATATGATCCCCCAAGCACCGCCGGGAGTAATTCCTGAGTGCAGAGCCAGGAGTAACCCCAGAGCATCGCCATGTGTAACCCAAAAGCAAAAACAAAAGAAAAAAAGAAAAAATGCATAGTATGACATCCATCCCTAAGCCCAGCAATGAATTTCTCCAAAATTTGGGAAATTCCGAGCCACTTTCCAAGTGCCTTCTCCCGTTTCTTGTCCCTGTGAGCCTGGGGGTGACAATGAACCCAGGAGAGAAGCGAGGGGTGATGTGGACTCTCCCCTGCACCAGGCAGCAGCCAAAGTGGCACCGCTGATGGGAGGCATTTTATTTCATTGGCATTTCCTCCCTATTGCAACAGAGATGGAAAAGCTCCTGGGACCTTAAATGTCCAGGGGCTTCTGTATTATGGGCCAATTTTGAGATATGGTTTTATACCTCTTCCATGTGGCCAACCCAAGCACCATCAGCAGCAATTCCTGTACAGAGCATTGCAAATATTGTTGTTGTTATTGTTTTGCTTTTTGTTGCCAACCTAGCAGTGCTCAGGGCTTTTTCGTGACTGCACACTCAGAGATCACTCCTGGTAGGGGCTCACAAGACAGGGGCAGGGGGTGGGGGGTGGGGAGGGGTCAGAATCAAACCCAGGTCAACTGCATGCAAGGCAAGCGCCCTACCCTCTGTACTGTCCCCAGCCCTAACATTGCAATTTTGTATTCTCAGTAAGTTTTTTTAAGTTTAAGCTTTCAATTTATAGAAGTTTAAATTAATTAAATGTTCATTATAATGCTTCCTGGAAAGAGGCATTGTTGTACTTTTAAAGTTTTTAGTGTAGATAGGTAATCAAGTAAGAATTTCTGTTCTATAATTGCATTATGCCAATGTCTGAAACAGTCCTTGGTCTTGGAGGCACTTGATAGATACACAATGATGTGCTAATTTTTAGAGCATTTGAGAAGATAAAGTGTCAGGGATATTCATTCTTCAAAATGCAGGCCTTTCCCCAAAGGCATTTAAAAAAGAATTTGGGTTTTTCGTTTTGTTTGGGGGTCACACTCAGCTCTGCACTCAGGAATTCACGCCTGGCAGTGCCTGGGGGTCTGTATGGGAAGGCTAGAGATGGAATCCAGGTCAGCCACGTGCAAGGCAAGTGCGCTACCCACTGTCCTATCTCTCCAGCCCCAAAGAATTTAAGGTGGAGTGTAAATGAGGGGTAGAGCATTTGCTTTACACACATCAGGTCCTGGGTTTAGTCCTTGGCACTGAAAAGGACTAGGAGGAGGAAGAGGAGAACTTAACCTGGGAAGATGACTGATATAGAGACAGCATGAAAAGTTCAAGACTCCAACTTTGCAGCTTCGGTAAATTCCCAGCAATGGTACTTCTGTTGATCGTTGCTTCTAGAGGTCCGTTGCTCACCTTCATTCATTGTGAAACACAAACAGTGTGTGTTAGGTCAGCACTGCCATTCCTGCTGTCCTTAAATGTTTTCAGGGCCTTGAAATTGTGTGCTTGCCTTTCTGATGACTCGGCTCCGTGCAAATAGCAGGTTTCATTTTGATGGTTTTGTGCTCAGGAGTCTGTGTATTGTACTAGGGAGATTTGTTTTGGAACATAAACCATTCTCTGTGCAAACTTCCTGACAAAAGAAGTTGTGTGCATAGCATCTCTTACAAAATGAGCAGGCGCTACCTCAATACCTCAGTGTGCCGGCCAGGGGCTGCCGAGGGGATGGTACAGTCACCCCAATAGGGAATGTTCTCCATCACAAAAACAAGCATTCAGGTCTGAAAGCAACATTAGAGCGTTTCACACATGAAAAAAAGGAAAAGAAGCTAAACAATAAGTGAGGTGGGTATTTTATTTTAAGCTGAAAGATGTTTCTGTTGTATGTATCTGGTTCTTAGATGGCATTTCATTACTTGATCTCAGACATTTGGGTTGAAGCATCAGAATCTGGCTTTTTGAAGGTGGGGACAGTTGACCCGCACCTGACTGTGATTGGGGCTTACTCCTGGCTCTGTGCTCAGGCATCACTCCTTGTGGTGCTCAGGGGACCACTGGTAGTGTCAGAATCTCCAAATAGAGTCAGCTGCGTGTATGTGCAAGTGCCTTATCCCCTCTTCTATCTCTTGTCCTTCTCAAACCTCTCTCCTTTTTATTAAACAAAAATATTCACTTCAAATACTACATCAAAAATATTTCCTGGGGGGAAGAAGCAATAGTATAGTGGGTAGGGCATTTGCTTGGTACGCGGCCGACCTGAGTTCGATTCCCAGCATCCCATATGGTCCCTGAGCACCACGAGGAGTAATTCCTCAGTGCAAGCCAGGAGTAACTCCTGTGCATTGCCGGGTGTGACCCAAAACGGAAAAAAAAAAAAGTTCCTGGGACTGCATTTACAGCTCTGCATTTTCAGCTCATCTTTATTTGGGGACTGTTGGTTATTCCTACTCTCTAAGCCTTTAATCCAATGTTTTACTTGAGATGTATGATATCTTTAGCCTACTTCTCCCTCAGGGAGAAGATGGCAATCTTCTGAGAGTTTCCTGCCCACATGGGACAGCCTTGCAAGCTTCCCATGGTGTATTCATATGCAAAATCCAGTAACCAGCTGGATCTCATTCCCCTGACACTGAAAGAGCCCCCAGTGCGACATCGTTAGGAGGGCCAAGTCGAGATCTTCTAAGATCTCAGGGAAAGGACGAAATGAGAGGTTACTGAGCCCGCCCGAGAAATCGGTGATTAACGGGATTTCGTGATCATGATCGTACATATGTTTGTCTTGGAAGTTTCAAGAGTGCCTATTGAAACATAAATATTTGGGAGTGCTTAATAAATACTATTATGGGCCACAGCTTTAACTGAAACAAGAAGGGTCAGGCAGATGCTCAAAGGGCTGATGCTCATCTGTTGTGTATGGAAGCCCTGAGTTTGATCCCTCGACCCTCTGAGCACTGCTGGGAGTAACTCAGGAGCCAGAAGTAGCTTCCGAACATCGCCAGTCTTGGCCCCCAAACAAAAATAAATAATACATACAATGAAAGAAGAAGATGATTTCAGAGCAGGGCATTGCTGGGTACAGACTCCAGTAGAGGTGGATTTGAGGAGCCTAGTTGAGTCAGTTCAGTCAGGGGGGTTGCAGAAGCACCCTACTCATCGATGAACCCTAACTTTGTTCCAGGACTCGGGCCTCGAGGGCATGCCTGGCTCCCCTCCCGCCTCCCAGCCGGATGCAGAGCACGCCGACAAGCCCAAGCTCAAAGCCGGAGGCTCCGTGGAGAGTCTGCGCAGTTCCCTGAGCGGGCAGAGCTCCATGAGTATGTCTGCTTCGGGACCGTGGACAGTCTCCCAGGGAGTCTGTGTCGGGGCTGGACAGTGCCTGGGCCCTCATGCGTCAAGAGCCCCAGTTTCTGGCAGAGACACGTCAGCCACGTACTGGGTTTAGTTGTCAGTGCAGCTGTAGACCAGAGCAGGGATGGATCTGGTGGGGAAGAGGGGAAGGTAGCGCAGATCTGGAAGGGAGATCCGGTCAAAAGCAAGTGAAGACAAGACCACGGACAAATAAGGGGTGGGGGGAAGGGGACACAGGGAGGGGCGTGATGAAGGCCACAGGTGAGATGCTGTTCAGTGTCCCCCAGCCTGTGTGCTGCTAACTGTCTGGAATCAGGGACCCGAGACCCAGTTCAAACTGACCACTTGGCCTTGGGCCAGGTTCCGGATTACTCTGCCCCGCTTTGTGAAACGGCACCTACCAGTGTGAACCCATGCCTATCGAGGGCTGGTGGTGTCTTATTGGGGTCTCCGTGTCCCTCCATCGTTCAGGGCCATAAAGATAACTTCAGGCATGTCCAGTGGGGACAGAGACCTCAGCGAGCACCTGGTCTCCTCACGAACCCCCGGCCACCCGCCTGCCGTCCCCCTCCCCTGCTGGCCGGCCCTTCCCCCCCACGGGCGCTGCGCTCACCGCCGCCTCTGGTCCTTCCCCGCGCAGGCGGCCAGACGGTCAGTACCACCGACTCGTCCACCAGCAACAGGGAGAGCGTCAAGTCGGAGGACGGCGACGACGAGGAGCCGCCGTACCGGGGCCCCTTCTGCGGCCGCGCCAGGGTGCACACGGACTTCACGCCCAGCCCCTACGACACCGACTCGCTCAAGCTCAAGGTGGGTCGGCCTGCTGGGCGCGCATCCACGGCGACGCCTACAGCCCGGCCTGGGGGGCTCCCGCGGGCTCTGTGCTTGACGGGGTCTCCCCCAGCAGGACCCGGGAGGGAGTCTGGCCGATGCCCTGCGCTGCCGAGGGCTCGCGCGGTCCCGCAGAGACGCCCCCGCAGTGCTGGAGATGGAATCGGGGCTGGCCCCTCACGTAGCCACGCAGCCCCCCTTCCCCCGCATTGCCCCGCTGAAGGGTCTCTCCCATCCCCCCCCAGATCTGTGTTCCTGCGGGGAGTTCTCCGGGGCTGGCCGGCGCTAGGCTCTGGGGCACACACTGGCCCGTGCCTAGGTGCTCGTGCATTCCCTGTGGCGAGTGGCACGGAAGAGGTGGCAGCCCGCGCCGTGACAGGCCTGGGTCTCTGTGTGTCCCCCCACCACCACCCTGGCCCTGACCCCCAGTCTCCACCTCAGACATCCCTGCTCTCCACCCACACTTCACTTCTCTGCACTGGAAGCTGAAGAGACACTGTCGGACCCCCAAATGATTGGGGAGTTAGGCAGAATATGATTCTCCTATATAAATAGTGATAAATAATGTTGCTCTAGGAAATGAAGATGATATCTATTTATCCATCAGGCAGCTGGAATTCCATAAAACAGAGACGGCCATTACAGGGCCTGATTTTTTTTTTTCTTTTTGGGTCACACCCGGTGATGCACAGGGATTACTCCTGGCTTTGCACTCAGGAATTACTCCTGGAGGTGCTCAGGGGACCATATGGGATGCTGGGAATCGAACCTGGGTTGGCCGCGTGCAAGGCAAACACCCTACCCACTGTGCTGTCACTTCAGCCCCTGATTTTTTTTTTTAATTGAATCACTGTGAGATACAGTTAAAAGCTTTCATGTTTGAATTACACCCATACAATGATCCAACACCCATCCCTCCACAAGTGCACATTCCCCACCACCCATGTCCCCAGCATACCCTTCCTTTCCCACCCTCCCCCTGCCTCCATGGCAGACAATTTCCCCCATACTCTCTACTTTTTGGCATTATGGTTTGCAACACAGATACTGAGAGGCCATCACGTTTGGTCCTTTATCAACATTCAGCACACATCTCCCATCCTGAGCGATCCCTCCAACCATCACTGACTTAGTGATCCCGTGATCCCTTTCCTATCCCAGCTGCCTTCTCCTCCAGCTCATGAGACAGGCTTCCAACTATGGGGCAATATCCCTGGGTAGGGCCTGATTTTCTTGGGCCTTTGACCAGTGGGAACTTGTCCACTGAAGGTGCTCTCCGGATGCTGGCCAAGGCCTCTGCTGCCCAGCTTAGTAATCCAGCGGGATCTCACAGGTGGTGCTTGCAGGGGCTTCACTTTGGCCCTTGGTGGCCTGCAGAAGGGGTCGGGAATCATCCCTGAGTCATGCCAGTAGGGGGTTTGTGGCACTGGCCCCAACCTTCCTGGGGTGGTCATGGCCATGCAGTGACCGCAGCTGATGGACTCACCCCTAAAGTGAAGCTCTCTGTTCCCTGGGGCCGCAGAAAGGAGACGTCATTGATATCATCAGCAAGCCGCCCATGGGCACCTGGATGGGCCTGTTGAACAACAAGGTGGGCACGTTCAAGTTCATCTACGTGGACGTGCTCAATGAGGAGGAGGAGAAACCCAAGCGCCCAGCCCGGAGGCGGCGGAAAGGGAGGCCCCCCCAGCCCAAGTCCGTGGAGGATCTGCTGGACCGGATCAATCTGAGGGTCAGTCCCTTCCCGTCCCACTCGCTCATCCCTCCTTCCGCCCTCTCCCCTGAACCCCCAACAGGAAGGGGAAGAGGGCTGTGTTATCCAAGCCCTGTTCCCGGGATGAGTACCCTTCTTTCCATACAAATCACATCCAGGACTTCATTTTTTTTTTTTTAGGGGTGTGTATGGGCCAAATCTGATAATGTCCAGGGCTTACTCCTGGCACTGTGCTCAGAGACAACTCCCGGCAGTGCTCAGGGGAGCATATGAGGTGCCAGGATAGAACCCAGGTTGGCCACATGCAAGGCTAGCACGCTACCCACTCTACTCTCTCTTTGGCCCTGTGACCGCTCCTGCGCTGTGGCTGGTAGCAGAAACCCGGGATCACAGTTTGAGCCCAGCCTCGAGGGAAGCTTTTCTGGCCAGAGCTCCAGGCTGACGCTGGGCCATGGGGCATCTCCAAAGTTTCCCACTGTCACTCCCCGCACCGGGTGTGGTGAGGGTCCAGCTCAGTTCTGTTTGGCTCACTGTGCTTCTGAACACACCCAGTCTCAGTGGGATTTCTTTTTTGGGGGGTGAGGGGTTCACACCCAGCGATGCTCAGGGCTTACTCCTGGCTCTGCACTCAGGAATTACTACTGGTAGGGACCATACAGGATGCCGGGGATCGAACCGGGTCGGCCATGTGCAAGGCAAACGCCCTACCCGCTGTGCTATCACTGCGGCCCCAAAGGAAAGGGTCCTGGTAGCAAATTTGTTTATTTATTTATTGCTTTTTGGGTCACATCCAGCAATGCACAGGGGTTACTCCTGGCTCTGCACTCAAGAATTACTCCTGGTGGTGCTCAGGGGATCATGTGGGATGCTGGGAATCGAACCCGGGTCGGCCACGTGCAAGGCAAACCCCTCCCCACTTTGCTATCGCTCCGACCCCCCGAGTGGGATTCCGAGAGCCAGAGTGTTCTGCACTGCCCCTTTGGAGGGGAGGGTGGTCAGGGTGAGGGAGAGTGGTGTGCAAGCCCCCAGGGCCTGTCTCTGCCCATGGTGCCCAGCACCCTAACCTACAATTAGTGGACACTTCCCCCCCCCCCCCAGCCATGGGAGCTGGACTTCCAGGAGAGAGGTGGCCAGTGACGCCCGTTAATCCATCCTGGGCACAAACATGACTATGGAGAAAGTTGCGGGGTCAAGGCTGGTGGCCCAGTGTGTGCCCGTGGGGGGGCTGCTGACTCGGGGCTGGGTGCTCTCCCCCCAGGAGCACATGCCCACGTTCCTGTTCAATGGCTATGAAGACCTGGACACCTTTAAGCTCCTGGAGGAGGAAGACTTGGACGAGTTAAACATCAGGGACCCAGAGCACAGGGCCGTGCTGCTGACCGCGGTGGAGCTCCTGCAGGAGTATGACAGTAAGTGGCTCGCGGCACGGCAGCCTCGCGCTCCGGTTCTCAGCAGGCCCCTGGGTGTGTGGCATCGGGGTCTCACAGAGCAGCCTGCCAGCATCAGGGAGCTAACAATGGCCTCTCAGGTGACACGGGCACTTTAGCCCCCGAGTCATCTCTTGGCCTCCAGATTTCTTTCTTCACTCTCTCTCTCTCTGTCTCTCTCTCTCTCTCTCTGTCTCTCTCCCTCTCTTTTTCCTCTCTCCCTCTCCCTTCCTTCCTTTCTTTCTTCTTTCCTTCCTTCCCTCCTTCCCTCCCTCCCTCCCTCCCTCCCTCCCTCCTTCCTTCCTTCCTTTCTTCCTTTCCTTCCTTCTTCCCTCCCTTCCTTCCTTCCTTCCTTCCTTCCTTCCTTCCTTCCTTCCTTCCTTCCTTCCTTCCTTCCTTTCTTTCTTCCTTCCTTCCTTCCTTCTTCCCTTCCTTCCTTCCTTCCTTCCTTCCTTCCTTCCTTCCATCCTTCCTTCTTCCTTCCTATCTCCCTTCCTTCTTCCTTCTTCCTTCCTTCCTATCTCCCTTCCTTCTTCCTTCTTCCTTCCTTCCTTCTTTCCTTCCTTCCTTCCTTCCTTCCTTCCTTCCTTCCTTCCTTCCTTCCTTCTTCCCTCCCTCCTTCCCTCCCTTTTTCCTTTCCTTCCTTTCTTCCTTCATTCCCTCCCTCCCTCCCTCCCTCTCTCCTTCCTTCCCCTCCCCTCCCTTTCACTCAGTGGTCCTCAGAGTTTACTCCTGGCTCTGGACTCAGAGTTTGTTCCTAGATGTATACAGGGGACTGTATGTGGTGCCAGGGATCAAACTCAGTCAATGCATGCAAGGTGAGCACCCTACCTGCTTATGCTGTCTCTCCAGTACCTGAAATTGTAGCTTACTTCTTTTTTTTTTGGCTTTGTGGGTCACACCTGGCAATGCTCAGGTGTTACTCCTGGCTCTGTACTCAGGAATTATTCCTGGCGGTGGTCAGGGGACCAGATGGGATGCCGGGGGTCGAACCCAGGTTGGCCACATGCAAGGCAAATGTCCCATCCTCTGTACTATTGCTCCAGTGTCAGGTTGCAGCTTTCTCAAGAAATACAGCCAGTGCCACTTTAGGAACTAAGTTGGGTCACTAGGTTAGCTGGTGACAAGAATGATGGACAGATGAGGAACTGCCCCTTCCCCAGCCACGGCTTACTCAGTCTCAAAGCACACAAGGAACTTTTTTTACAGATTGGGTTAGTTAATGAATAAATGAAACCCACCGGGTTCCATTAAAGAAGGGCAGGTCCGAGTGTGTATGTGGAGCAAAGTGTTCGTGGTGCAAAATCCCAGCCAAAATCTTGGCTTGTTTGGCCACCCCCTGGAACAGAATCTAGCGAGCTCACAGGATCCAGACTAAGCAGTCTGTTGAAATGCACTCTAGTGTGTTTTCCTCAGCCCGAGCTTGCTCTTTATTCCTCCCTCTGACATCAAAACTATTCCTGAAATGATTCATCGCGTCACCAGGAACCTTTCCAGTTGCTGAATTCAAATGCGTTTTCTTCCTCTCTGCTCTGCTTCGTGGAATCTCGCTAACAAATGGCATTTCTATTGCTTAAAAGACACACCGAAACCATGGGTAATGGTGGGAAAATAATTGTATGTTGCCGAAATGGATCAGGCCCAAGAGATGTGGAAGCAGATACATCGGTCCAGATAAATCCCCTTCTTCTTATTGGGTCCTCCCTCGAAATTAGCTGAGGACACGGGGGACCATTCACCCCCCCGCCCCAGTTGATGCCCGAGCGCTCCATAAACACGCTGCCTGGGGGGATATGAGGAGCAAATTGTGTCCGTGGTTCCTGTCGCATTCTCACCGGGGGTCTTTGGTATTCGGGGACACTGGGGAGTGTGGGGCCAGGCTGTGTGGAAGGATCCTGGCACCATGCCGGGTCTAGCTGGCCGGCTGTATTAGGAACAATTAATAGGAAATCATCTCATCTCCTGGACCGCATCTGCTCGTAAAATAGCTCATTTGCTCCTCCTCAGCCGCCGCCGAGAGCAGCTGGTCTCTCTGTCCCAGACACTCCCTTGCCTCTTGCATGCAAGGAGCCAGGCTCAGTCCTGAGAAGGAGGCGGGATTCCAGCGGAATCAACTTCCTCATGCATTGGCCCAGCCTCACTGTCCCCTGGGATCCGAGGTTGGCACCTGGGGATTTTATTTTGGAGTCTTTTTGCCCATGAGGATGCCACCTTGGAAGTCTCGGAGGGATTTTGGCTCCCTAGGACATGCCCTTTGTCCTCTTTGCTGGGCCGCGCTTTGTCACCTCCCTATATGTCACCTGAGGTACGATCAGTTTTAGAGCAGAGACTTGAAGAGCTCAGGAGAGCTCAATAGTCTGACTGCAAGGTTATGTGAGATTAGAGTAAGTAGGGGTCAATATTCTGCATTTAAGATATGACTCAAGGGGCTGGAGCGATAGCACAGCGGGTAGGGCGTTTGCCTTGCACGCGGCCAACCTGGGCTCAATTCCCAACATCCCACATGGTCCCCTGAGCATCACCAGGTGTGACCGAAAATGCAAAAAGAAAAAGAAAAAGAAATGACTCAAGCAGCTGCTATCTTAGAAGAACGCAGTTGAGTCTCAGCAAAGTAAATTTCTGCCAGCAGACAAAGCTCTGCGGGGTCTTAGAGCTCTTGCGAGAGTTTGCTTGCAGAACCCGTGAGAACTTGCTGCAGGGTTACTCGGTGCTGAGACCTGTGCGTCCATACCCAGGAGAGCCAGCCGGGAGCCGGACTCTGTGTGCAAAGGGCTCTTAGTTACCCAGCCACAGTCCCTCACCTGGTCCTGACGCGACTGTCCTTGGTCTGCCAATTGAAAAGTTGTTATTTTTATGATTTTCAGGGTTTTTGGGACCTGAAGCGACAGTACAGTGGCTACGGCGTTTGTCTTGCATGTGTCCAATCTGGGTTCAATACTCAGCATTCCAAATGGTCCCTCGAGCACCACCAGGAGTAATCCCTGAGCATAGCTTGGTGTGACCCAAAAAGATCATCATCATCATCATAAATATTTTTTAAATTTAATTTTAAGTTTTTGTCTTTTGGGGGCTATACCCCGAACTACTCAAAGCTCCTGGCTCTGTGCTCAGGGACCATGTGTTGAAGGGGATAGAACTTTTATCGGCCACGTGCAAGACAAACACTTTTAATGCCTGTACTGCCTCTCCAGTGTCTAAAAAGCTCTATAACGAAATCATTCTTTTAAGGCTTTTTCATCATCTCCTCCTCCTCCTCCTATTTCACCAAGAAATCTCCTGGTTTGGATTCCCCCCAAAACCCCCAATTCCTTGTCCTTTGTGCCAAAGCAGTCATGTCAGTAAGTGTAGAGCGAGGGTAGGCCTTGAACCTGCAGCGCAGCATAAACTTTCCTTCTCCTCCTTTCCCCTAACTACCTACTTGGGAAGCTTCAGCTTTGCATTTTAGGCCAAACGTTATTGTGCCCAAGTTTTAGATCCCCAGTTGCAGAGAGACCCAAGTCCACACACGATGATGCAAAAGCAAAGGAACTCTATTGCCAGCCCGAGCCAGCGCTAGCCCGAGCTAGGGTCCAAGTCTCATCCGACACAGTGGAGTCTTGACAAGGACCCCGACTCCAAATCACAAGCGATTTATATAGGGCTCAGAGTTAAGGAGCAATTTATATGCTGGTCTGTTTTTAGCATTGGCCCTATTACAATGGTGGTCAGCATAATAGTTATAGTTAATAACAGTATAACTAACCACTGTTAGTAATAGTTTCTAAGGAGGGTGCAGTGACCCCTCATGACCAGCCGGACCCAACTGCCCAATTCCTTACCTAGGCACATTACTTAACTGGGAGTTTACCAGAAACTGCAGTTCCTGCTTTGGGGAAACAGAAACTGAGGCTGTTAGCTGCAGCTTGTCCTGGCCTCAGTTTCACCTTCACAACTTGAGAGTGAGGTTCTTGCTTCCAAAGTGGCTGTCAGCCTTGACATGTGTCCCATGGCTTGGCAGACTGAGGTCGTCTTCAGGCTTCGGAGAATGCCTCTGCTCCTCTAAATGCCCTGTTTCTGGTGACACAGACTGCCTTTCCCTTCCATTTCTGTCAGATCCCCATCGGTCAGCACTTTGGAGTCTGTTTCGGCCCCCGAGGAGCCCGGTGCTGTCTGGCCAAGGCCGGGTGACACGGGTTCCTCTTCCTGGCTTGTAACTGAGAGCTCAAAGCCCTCATTTTAGAAGTCTCGCTTTCCTAAATAACAGGCTAGGGGAGCACCAAGGCCAAATCCACAGATTTCTTCCACTCCATGAGCCATCACTCTAGAATGTTCCACTTCGTATGAGGGAGTGTGGGGAAGGGGAGGGTTTGACCTCAGGTTCCCAATTAGTTTATTTTTTCATTCAGCCCTTTAAAACTTTGCCCTCCTTATTTTGGGGTGCTGCTGTTGAGGACCCCTTCTACTGAGATTTCGGTTGTGAAATAGCCCCTGGGCGTGTGGAGTGGAGCCTAAGGAATGGCCAACAGACACCGTTCTCTGTCATCCTGCAAAGCGACTTGAGAAAAAGCATCATTTCTGCCTTATGGGTTTCCTTTTCCTTTGTGTGGGAGTGGCCATCAAGGAAAGAGAAAGGAACTGGAACCTGGGTCCCCTTTGTACGACCGTAATAATACAAAAATGGCTGTCCAGGGAGCCTTGGTCCTCTGGGGGTCAGGGTTCTCCTTCCAGAACCTGTGGCGAAGGCCCGCACCATTCCTGATGTCTTGGCACAGAAATGCCTGCTGGCTTCTCTGTACAAGGGGAATGAGAACACGCACATTTGTCTTTCACTCGTGCACGGCCAAAGTAGTCAGTACTCGGTGTCCCACCCAGAGGGTGTCCCGAGCACTCCAGCTTCGCTCTTGGAAGTCAGGGTCTCGGAGAGCTGACCGAGGCTAAAGGAGGAGCCAGAAGCAAAGACCATCATGTCAGACAGCTCAAAGCCAAACACAAGTTGGCAGGCAGGGGGTGTAGGCCCGGGAGCAGAGCAGCCGCCTGCTTTGTGTGAGCCCTGGGCTCCCTACCCGGTACTGTGTGGCCCCCTGAGCACTTGCACCCCACCCTTGGCACACACACGCTCCACACTGGCTCAAATGCAGTGTGTCCTTTGGTCAGCCCCACTCTGCTGAGAGAGTAGGAGGGCCAGCAATGCCGCCAAGGGCTCCCCGTGCTCCTCTGTTTCACTTGCCACTTCTCGCTCCCTGCTATAGAAGCTGAGCTGCTTGGAGCACAGATCTCGCAGTGCTCTAAGGAGCAGGGGACCTAATACCTCCCTCACGAAAGGGAATGCTTAGCCCCTCTGCTCCTCTGCTGTGTCATCCCTCAAGGGACCTCGCTGTCCTTGCCCCATTGTTCACGACGCTCTGACTGGCTCTTAGACTAAAGTCATCCTCTGTGTAACCTAAAGGGTATTAAAATCCTCTCTCTGCTGCTGTCTCTGCCTGTCTGTCTGTCCGTGTGTCTCCCCTCCCTCAAAACTTATATTTTGGGGGGGTATTTTTTTGTTTAGGGGCCACACCCAGTTATGTGCAGGGCTTGGGGGAACCATATGTGATGCTGGGAATTGAACCCAGCTTGGCCACGTGCAAGGCAAGTGCCCAGCCTGCTGTACTATGAATCTGGGCCCTACCAAATTCATCCTGTTTATGAAAAGGCAAATTATCCTAATCTCATGTAGTTTTTTTTTCTTCCTTTGTTTTTTTCCCAAATTTTATTTTATTAAAGTACCATGAATTACAAAGTTATTCCTAATTGGGTTTGGGGCATGTAGTGTTCCATCACGGTCCCCCCCACCAGTATTTCCTGGTTCCCTCGCCTACCCCCCTCCGCAGCCCCAGCCTGTCATTTTGACAGGCACCTTTTAACTTTGGCTGGTAAGGTTTGGTCTTGTGACTTCAGCATTGGTAACTCTGTAGTTCCGATATTTAGTTCTGCCGTTCCTTAACAACCACCGATGCACCTGAATCCCCTTGACCCCTGCTCCATTGCTTTTCACCTCTCTCTTCTCCCCTTCCCCGTCACTCTATTTCTTTCCTTCTCCCTGTACTCTGGGGCCAAGGGTGATCTTAACTTGTGAGTCATCAACCCATTTTCTGTCATCCCGGGCTGACGATTGTACGCTGAGGCATGGGAGTGCATGCCCCTGGTTTGGGTGGACCTGAGCCCTCAGCTTTTATTCCCCTGCTGACTCTATGCTCCGTTCCTCCTGCCCGCCAGGTAACAGCGACCAGTCTGGGTCCCAGGAGAAGCTGCTTGTTGACAGCCAGGGCCTGCGGGGCTGCTCGCCGAGGGACTCGGGATGCTATGAAAGCAGCGAGAACCTGGAGAACGGTAATGTCCACCTGGCCCGGCTCACTACCAGCCCCCGTGCTTTGGCTAATGACCCTCGTCTTCCTGAGTGAACCTGGACACTGGCCCCGGGAAGGGGACTTTCCAGGATGTGGTGCTGAATTAAGGACCTTTTGAGGGGGTCATCATCTCCAGGGGTCTTAGGCTATAGGTGTTTGCGGGGAGTGAGTCCCTTGTGATCTCATCAGTTCTTACTCTGCCCTATTTGAATGAATGAATCCTTGACTTCTTCAGAGCAAGGAGATTGTGAACGGGTTCAGCTGAAGACCTTGCTCAGTTTGCTTCATAGCTTCAAAATTCTTTTTTTTTTTTTTTTTTGGCCAGACCCAGTGATGCTTAGGGGTTACTCCTGGCTCTGCACTCAGGAATTACTCCTGGCAGTGCTGAGGGGCCATATGGGATGCCGAGGATCGAACCTGGGTCAGCTGCATGCAAGGCAGATGCCTGACCCACTCTATATCCCCCCACCCCTGCTTCATATCTTTTAAATCCCTTTCTTCTATAATGCAATATGAGCTTCTCGTTACAGATTTTTAGGAAATTAGGGAAAGGGGTAAATATTAAATAATAAGCACCAGCACTTATTATTAGACAGGAAGACAAGAATAAATCCCGGGCATTTAGTAAACATGGTGGCAGTAGGGCTCAGTGTTTCTATCTGCAGTCCCTAAAGATCACTCAAGCCCTACTGTGCTTTTTGTTTTTTTGTTTTTGTTCGGGGCCACACCCAGCAGTGCTCAGAGGTTACTCCTAGCTCTGCACACATGAATCACTCTTGGTGGACTCCGACGGCTATATGGGAGCCGGGAATCAAACCAGGGTGCACTGCATATAAGACATGCAAGGCAAGCATGCCTGTTTGTTTAAGCAAGTAATGCTTATTTTCTAGAAAACCTTAATACTTACACAGATGGAACAATAACTGCGGTCCTGGTTTCCTCTAGATCACTGGTGGGATCCTTTTGCTGTCAAGGGATTTGGCTTCTTGTTTCATCATTTGCAGGCCATGCGATCCAGGACAGTCTAAGAAGCATCCTTGTTTGTCCCTTTATGGTCCAGGGTCAGGCCGCGTGGTACAGGGCCTTACACAACCCAGAGGCTGGCCAGTCTCCCCCGTGCTTCAAGTCTTTTCCTCACCTGGCACCACCCAAGCTTCTAATAGACTCTGAGTTATAGTAGATGGTACTTTAGGCCTTATTTTCCATAAGCATGTTCATGCCTGTATTCCAACCACTTAATGTCCTTATGTAATAGCCATTAGTATCTGGGCTTTATTGAGCTTTTTTTTTTTTTTTTTTGGTCCACACTCAGCAGTGCTCAGGGCTTATTCCTGGCTCTGCACTCAGGGATTCACTTTCACTCCTGGCAGTGCTCAGGGGACCACATGGGATGATAGGGGGTCAAACCCGGGTCCGTGTGCAAGGCAAGTACCCTACTCACTGTACTGTCACTCCGACTCTTTACTGGGCTTTAAGGGAGAAAAAATTTGCTTTGTATTTGTTGTAAGGAATTTCTTCAAATATCGTGATCAACACACATGCGCATGGGCTGAAGAGCTAGTAAGAGCCAACGCAGGTAAAGCTGTATGTGGCTTTGCATCTGGCCAACCAGGGTTCGGTCACCTTACTTTATATGGTCCTCCAAGCCCGTCTAAGCCCTCAGTAAACTTGGCTGTAAGTCAAAACTAAAATAACTATCATCCCCCCCCCATACACACACATGCACATACATGATAAAATATGCAGATAAAATTATCTCACAAACTTAAGACAAATGATTGGTACTCATCCACACATAATTCTTAGGCTATAGGAAAGAGCATTCGATTTCCTTAATTAATAGGAATGTCTTTTTCTGGAATGCCCTTTTCCTGGAAGTTCTACTGATTTTCAGCCTCGCTCTCAGATTGCATGAATGGAGTTGGGATGAGGTGGTCATTGAGTTCATTCCAATAAGTTGACATAGCCAACTATTATAATAATGAGGTGGTAACCCAGGCAGGGCTATTGCCCAGTGTTTTTGAGGTCATTTGGCTATACCTAAGGAATTTAGCCAAGATTCAGGGATTCAAAGCTCATGAGAGACTGAATATGAAGCCAAACAGGGAGCTTGAGGAAAAGAATAAACCCGCTGATCAAGCCTTTGGGTTTGATTATGTCATGGTCAGTTCCCGCCATATTTTCCTTGTGGCTTTTGATAGTCCCAGCACCACCTTCACTGTCACCCCCGAGAGGCAGCTGCTGGGGTACTGCTAGAAGAATGGAGGGACAGGCCACGTCCAATGATTATAACCACATTCAGTGGAAATAACTACATTGAACATTTCGCCCATCTCAACCCAAAGGGCAAGGAAATAGACATCACAATCCAGAGAAGCCCCTCGATCCCTTTATTGTGAGACTCAAGAAGATTCCAGATGGGGGCTGGAGCAATAGCACAGCAGGGAAGGTGTTTGCCTTGCATTCGGCCAACCTGGCTTCGATTCTCAGCATCCCACATGGTCCCCTGAGCACTGCCAGGAGTAATTCCTGAGTGCAGAGCCAGGAGTAACCCCTGTGCACCGCCGGGTGAGACCCAAAAAGCAAAAAAAAAAAAGAAAAGAAGATTCCAGGGCCTGGGGTTTCATTCCTCTATCTCCCACTGCAGTTGTTGGAGCATTTTGAACATCTCAGAGAACAGGATGCAAAACCAGCAGGGTCATTATGAGCTTTGTCCCACTCCCGGTCTCCCTTCCCTGCACAGGGAGAAGGCAGCCCAGCGTATTCAGACATGCCTCTGCTTCCTGCTCAGAAGCATGGGGGGGTTGGGGGGGGGGAAGGAGGCAGTAATAAAGCCACTTCTTCCTCACGAGATCTGTGCATTGAGGAGCCTGCAGTAGGAAAACAGCCAAATTCAATGTACATTGAGCTGACAAAATCAACATGACGTGGACTGTCACAGCTTTGTTGGGGGCAGGGGGTAGGCAGCTTTGAATCAAGGTATGTGATGAAATTGTGGAAGTGCTCATTGGAGTTTGTGAAGCAAAATCTCGGGATGGCAGATGAGTTGGGAGAGCCCCTGTGTCCACAGATAGCGGGGGCCTCCCTTCTGCTTTAGTGTGCAGGATTAGGGCTGCAGAGCGGGCCCCCAAGCTCTCCCCACCGTCTCATGGCTGAAAGTCATTGCCAAGGCTGCATTTTGCTGTTGGCTGGGACCAACACTACATATGATGAAATCCCCTTCAACCAGAGGTTTGCTGAGACAGGTGCACATGGAAGGCATGCAGTAAACAGATTTGGGAACATCAATCTTAGTAATTGATCAAGTATCAATTTTAGTAAAGCAGCATAAAATATATAATGAAGGTATGAAATGACCAGAAATCCACAGTTCAGAAAAGTTGAAAGCATTCTAAAATGTTTATCATTTATTTTATTGTAGCACTGTAGCACTGTCATCCCATTGTTCATCAATTTGCTTGAGCAGGCACCAGTAACGTCTGCATTTTAGACTTGTGAGACTTGTTGTTACTGTTTCTGGCATATCAAATATGCCATGGATAGCTTGCTAGGCTCTGCCGTGAGGGCGGGATACTTGGGGGCAGGGGGTAGGCAGCTTTGCTGAGCTCCCCAAGGGGGTCAGAGGAATCGAACCTGGGTTGGCTGCATACAAGGCAAATGCCCTACCCACTGTGCTATTGCTCCAGTCCATTTATTTTATTATTATTATTTTATTATTATTATTATTTTGGGAGGAGCCACATCCAGTTGTGCTTGGAGCTTACTCTTGGCTCTGGACTCAGAGATCATTCCTGCCAGCATTTGGGGGACCATTTGGGGTACCTGGGATCAGACTCGGGTCAGCCTTGTGTCATGCAAGTTCCCTCCCTACTGTACCATCTCACCAGCCCCCAAACAGAAAGCATTTTAAAGCAAGATGATTTGGGGGCTGGAGCAATAGCACAGCGGGTAGGGCATTTGCCTTGCACGCGGCCGACCCGGGTTTGATTCCCAGCATCCCATATGGTCCCCTGAGCACCGCCAGGAGTGATTCCTGAGTGCAGAGCCAGGAGTAACCCCTGTGCATCTCCAGGTGTGACCCAAAAAGCAAAAAAAAAAAAAAAAGCAAGATGATTTCAAGGTGAAGTTCATGTGAAAAACATAACAGAAAAACCATCTTTGGCGCTTTGCCTTCTCAATCGTTAGGAATGCGGTACACACCCTCGCCCACTGCCCACCTTTCTTTATTCCAACATGAAATCAAAGGACAGGGTTTTGATGCTCCCCAGGCACACGCATCTGCCTGATGTCCACCTCCCTCACTGTTCAGTGAATGAATCCTTGGCTCAAGTACCTGTGGCTCTAAGACCTAAACCCTGTGTCTCCAACGACCTTTCCTTCTTGGTGGATAAAAGCCAGCCTTGGAGTGCTCGGGACTGTTGGCTGCTGCAGAGAAACATTTTCCCCAGGTCACGGGAGCTAAAGGACCTTCCATGCCCGGGCTGCATGTAGCAGTCACACCAGCAGAGGATGGTGTGACAGCTGTGCCTCTTGTGCCTTGTTCCTGCCTGAATGTTAAGAGCATGAATCGGAAATTGCACACAGCTCGCTCTCTGGAAAGTGAGCTGAGGGAGTCTTACGTGAAATGGGGTCAGGCATACTCAGCACTGTGGGTGGCCGTGCGGTTCTGCAAAGCCCCCCTCCATGGCAAGACTAGAACTCCTCTTAAGGGTCCCTCTTAGTCTCTCGAATACTTGAAGACCGCTCTGACACCTACCCAGGACGGGTCGTCTGAGCTGCCCTCAATATTCAGTGGAGTGGCCCAGGTGTTCGAGTATTTACCAAGTACCTTTTAACCGCGGGTTGCAATTCCTTCGTGGGGTGTAAAACCGATTCAGAAAGAGCCATTTTATAAGATCTGACAAGATCAGGATGCATTCCCGATGATGACTGTTGTGGGTAAGCGTCGTTTCAGCTCTGAAGGCTCCCTGCACAGGAGCAGTGCCGGGGTGCACTTCCAGCTTCACAGTTGCGAGGCAGGTGCTTCTTTTTTTAAATATATTTTCCTTTCTTTCCTTTTTTTCCTTTTTGTTGAATCACTGTGAGATAGACCCGTACAAAGCTGTTCATGTTTGGGTTTCAGTCACAGTGCTCCAACACCCATCCCTCCACCAGTGTACATTTCCCAATGCCAGTGTCCCCAGGTTCCCTCCCATCAGCCCCACCCCTGCCCCCTGCCTGCCTCTATAGCAGGCAACTCTCTCTCTCCCTCTTCCCCCCCTCCTCTCCGGCTCCCCCTCCCTCTTCACCCCTCCCTCCCACTCTTCTTTTGGGCATTGTGGTTTGCAATACAGATACCGAAAGGTTATCATGTATATCCATCCCTTTACCTACTTTTATTCTTTTTTTTTTTTTTTTTTTTTTTTGCTTTTTACTTTTTTGGGTCACACCTGGCGATGCACAGGAGTTACTCCTGGCTCTGCACTCAGGAATCACTCCTGGCGGTGCTCAGGGGACCATATGGGATACTGAGAACCGAATTTGGGTTGGCCGCATGCAAGGCAAACGCCCTACCCGCTGTGCTATCACTCCAGCCCCCTTTACCTACTTTTAACACTCAGTTCTTGTCTGGGGTGATCATTTCCAACTATTCTTGTCACTGTGTTCCCTTCTCTATCTTACCTACCCCGCACACACCTGTGGTAGTTCCCAGTCACTGACCCATCCTTAGCACAAGGCAGGCTCTACCACTGATCTCAGGCCCCTGACTTCTGTGTCTGATCAAAAGGGCAGAGTCCGTTCTTACCCATCTGTCTGTCCTTGTGTTTGGAATTGATGTGGTGCATTTAATATAGCCGGTTTGAACAGGATGAACTGGCAGGAAGCTAATCGTATAGGAATCAGTTTTTCTCTGCCGCTAACAGCAAACCCTCATCACCCACTCTCTTCCCCTCCCGTCAAATCAGCCGCTCACCCCACTTCCACGCTATTCTATTCAAAAGATAAGATAGTTGCATGGGGAGATGTCAGAATTCTACATGAAGATCCTTAATAAAAATGTTTGCCAAAGGGTATCCAGGGAAGAGGCTCGATGGGAGAGCACCTTCCTGGGGAGACGGGGACTTGTGTCTCCAGACAGCCAGTGGTATTCCAAGCCCACAAGCCAAGTGTGGGACCCTGACCACTAAGTGTGCTCAAGCCTCAAAACAAGGATGAGCAATTGAGACTTTGCAGCAAGAAGAGGAAGGGAAGGGAACATGTTTGCTGGAACAAGAGACCAGGAAAGTCTTCGGTTACAAGATTGTGGCTTTTGAGTCCTGAGAATCCCTTGTCTTTGCACTTTCCCAGCCCAGTGTGGGTTTGGGGGGTTTTCTCTTGATGATAGTAATGGAATAATGTTATTCCTCTGTCTTATCATCTTGGGGTTCCCCTCAGATATCTCAGCTCCCTGTCAAAGCACTTACCAAACGTCTTACTACCCAAAACTGTGACAAAGGGGACAGTCTGCTATGTGTGTGCTTGTATAAGAGAACTGATCAGGCTCAGCTTTCCAGCCTCTGATTATATATATTCTGTTCACACTGAGGCTTCGCAAGCCATGGTTAGTCGATTAATATCCATATATAAAGGCATCCTCCATTTATAAAACTTCAAGTCATCAGATTCAGCTTACCCACTGATCTTGGGTGGCATTCGTTAAATAAGTAACTGATGTCCTGTTCAAAGATCAGTCTAACCCTTTATTGCAAGCCAGGCAGTCGCTTCCCTGGGACCCAGAACCACTGAGCAGGGGTCTAGATGGGACCAAGATGGGGTCGAGACCCTGGGAGCTAGAACCTAGCTGTGATGTTTTCAGAGATGCTTAGTGAACGAATGGTCTCTTGGCCTCGCCCGCCCCAGCTGCTTTGCTTGTTGTTACAAGGTTGGCTGGTTGCCTTGCATTTCCTTCCCCCACGGACACAAACCCCTCAGAAGAGAAAGAGGCTGCAAGGTGTAGTGGGAGCTGCCTGGGGGTGTGACCTTTCAGGGGTACTGCGTGTGGAGCCATGCTCAGGACATTGAGAAGTTGGCCATGTGGATTCTAGAAGGGGCGTGGGTGACCCGGGCTGGGGGATGGGAGGCTGGATTCATCACACTGCCTGGCCCAGCACACAGCCTCCAAACTTCCTTGATTCTGGGCCCAGTGAGGCCATGCGGGGCTTGCCTGGCACGTAGCTGACAGGAATGTAGCATGTTCTATTCCTGGCACTGTGTATTTTACCCCCACACCATCTGGGGTCACTCCTGAGCAGAGAGCCCAGAGTAGTCCTTGAGCATCACTAGTTGTACTCCCTCCCCCCTAAACTTAAAAATGACAAGGATTGGGGGCTGGAGAGATAGCACAGCGGGTAGGGCGTTTGCCTTGCACGCGGCCGACCCGGGTTCAAATCCCAGCATCCCATATGGTCCCCTGAGCACGGCCAGGGGTAATTCCTGAGTGCAGAGCCAGGAGTAACCCCTGTGCATCGCCAGGTGTGACCCAAAAAGCAAAAAAAAAAAAAAAAAAAAAAAAAAATGACAAGGATTGTTTCTAACGTGAAAATGGGGCCCTAAGGGGCTGGAGCGATAGCACAGCAGGTAGGGTGTTTCCCTTGCACGCGGCCAAGCGGAGTTTGATTCCCAGCATCCAATATGGTCCCCGGAGCACTGCCAGGAGTAATTCCTAAGTGCAAAGCCAGGAGTAACCCCTGAGCATTGCCCGGTGTGACCCAAAAAGCAGAGAGAGAGAGAGAGAGAGAGAGAGAGAGAATGGGGCCCTAATAATCCTGGCTCCCCTCCTCGCCCCCCTCCCTATTCTGAACTGTAGTTTTCTGTGTCCTGGGGCACAGAGGAATGAGGGAAGGTTTCTTTAGTGCATGCAGTGACCTTGAGGCACCTGATGTTCTCCCTGTGTGACACCCAGTGCTGCTCAGGGATCACCCCTGGTGGAGCTTGGAGGACCAGATGGGGTGCTCGGGTTGGAACCCAGGTCCCCCTTGTGCAAGGCCACGAGTCCGACCCTCTGTCCCAGCCTTCCAGCCCCTCCCAGGCTTTCATTTCTAGGCATGCAAGCGTGAGCATTTCTCTCGTCCCGCAGGCAAAACTCGGAAGACTGGTCTCCCGTCCGCCAAGTCGTCGGCCGAGGGCAGCCTTCTGAAGCCTTTCGGGAAGGGCCAGCTGGGCACCTACCCAACCCTGCCGCTGGCCAAGCCGGGGGCCGGCACACAGCCCGGAGAGGCGGGCGGCGCCCCCGCGCCCCAGCTCTGCGTGCCCCAGCCCTGCGCGCCGGCCTCGAACCCAAACCGGAGAAGCCTCCCGGTGACCATCATCTGCCGTAGCTGCGAGAGCCTGGACGGCGCCCAGCCCGGGGGGCAGTGGCCGCGCTCCCACTCCCTGGACGCCCTCCAGGGCGAGTCGGAGACCGGCCCGGCCCCGCCTCGCCAGGGCCCGGCGCCCCCCACCCCCAGGGCCCCCGCCGTGCCCCCCAAGTCCAGCCCCTGCCCCCCGCGGGGTGACCCCGCGGCTGACCACGCGCCACCACGGCTACTGACCCAAAGCAAGAGGTCGTCGGAGCCCCAGAAGGCGACGGCGGCTAAGAAACTGGACGGCCCCCCTGCCGCGCCGGCTGTGCCCCCCCACGCCGACGCCCCACCGCCCCCCGCGGCTAAGCCCGCGTTGACAAGGACCTCCCTCGACGGCACCCGAAGAGGGCACGGCCCCGAAGGACCTTGCCAGCCCCTCCCCGGCGGCAGCGACGGGCCCGAGCCCGAGGGCAGGGCCCCCCCGGCCAGGAACCCGGCGCAGCCGCCCCCGGTGCCCGCCAAGAAGAGCCGCGAGCGCCCGGCTCTGGCCAACGGGCTCCCCGCGCCCGACGCGCCCGGCCTGCCCGCCAAGAGGACCCCCGGCGACTGCCCGCGGCCCCCCGGCAGCCCCCCCAGCGCCCGGCCGCCCCCCTGGCTGGCAGAGCTGCCCGAGAGCACCAGCCTGCAGGAGCACGGCGTGAAGCTGGGCCCCGCCGCCGCCAGGAAGGTGCCCTGCGCGCGGCCCGTCCACCTGGAGACGCTCACCGAGGACAAGCTGCGCGCGGAGGGCATCGACCTCACCGAGGAGCCCTACTCCGACAAGGTGCCCGCCGCCCGCCGCCCCGGCCGCTGCCCGAACCCGCCGGCCTCGCCCCGTCTTCCCCTCTCCCTCGCCCTGTCTGGTCTTCCCACTTCCCTCTCCTTCCCTCTTTCCTTCTCTCTTCCCTTCCTTCTTATCTCTTCCCTTCTCTCTTCCCTTCCTCCTTCCCTCTTCCCTTCCTCCTTCTCTCTTCCCTTCCTCTTTCCCTCTTCCCTTCCTCCACTCTTCCTTTCTTGTTTGCTTCTTCCCTTCCTCCCTTCTTCCCCTGCTCTTCTCTTCCCTTCCTCCTTCTCTCTTCCCTTTTTCCTTCTCTCTTCCCTTCTTCCTTCCCTCTTCCCTTCCTCCTTCCCTCTTCCCTTCCTTCACTCTTCCTTTCTTGTTTGCTTCTTCCCTTCCTCCCTTCTTCCCCTGCTCTTCTCTTCCCTTCCTCCTTCTCTCTTCCCTTTTTCCTTCTCTCTTCCCTTCCTCCTTCCCTCTTCCCTTCCTCCTTCCCTCTTCCCTTCCTTCACTCTTCCTTTCCTGTTTGCTTCTTCCCTTCCTCCTTCTTCCCTTCCTCCCCTCTTCCCCTGCTCCTTCTCTCTTCCCTTCCTCCTTCTCTCTTCCCTTCCTCCTTCCCTCTTCTCTTCCTTCCCTCTTCCCTCCCTTCCTCTTCTCTCTCCTTCTCTTCTTCCCCTTCCATCCCCTTCCTTCTCCTCCCCTTCTTTCCCCTCCCCATTCTCTTCTTTCTCCCCCCCCTTCCTTTTCCTGTTCCCTCTTCCTAACTCTCCTCCCCTCTCCCACCTCCTTCCCTTTCATTGTTGCCAGCTGTGCTTAGCAGGGAACCAATCCCCAGTGAAGGAACTGGTTCCTTAACGCGCTGTTTTGCGGGGCTGGGATGGACCTGCATTCCAGTTTCCATGTCTTCGTCCCTGTGTGTGTTTTAGGATGTTAACCGAGCCTCACTTTATATGTCGCTGTATGTAGACTTGCCTTTTTTTTTTAATTTTATTTTGCATAGTAATAACCTGCAGAACTCTCCCTTGGAGGTATTATTAGGACCAAATTAATTAAATGTGACCATCCCTTGAAAGTTGTGGAAACCTCCTCAGAGACTGTATATGGTACAGCTGGGTGAGCAGAGAGGTAGGGATGGGGGGGGGGATTATGAAGAGAAAAAACTTCTTCCTTGTTTGAAAAAAATACATACATGATTTGACTTTGGAGACACGAGAGCAACATCCCTCGGGGTTCCACCTAGAAACACCTCTTGTTCCTCGGGGCCAGGAGTCCGGGGGTACCTGCGAGTAAGACCCTCCGGCCACCCTCTCCCCTTCTCCGTGACAGCCTCTTGGAAGGAGAGTCAAACAAATTCTCCTGGTCACTGCTGAGTGGAGATGGGGGTTTACGTAGGGAAAGGACACCGCTGACCGCTAGAGGGACACAGCACACGGCGTCCCTCCCCCTGCTGCTTAGGGGCTGTCTGCAAAAGTGAGGGCATCAGCAGGAGGATAGCGGGGTATTATGTTTCCAAACGTTTCCCTGGAACTGGCCTCCTGGGCACCATTGGGAGATGAAAGCCGGTCTCTGAGCAGACAGGGGCGTGGCTCGGTGCCCAGCACATGCTTCCTGATCCCTCTTCCTGGAGACCGAGGGTGGACGATAGCTCAGGGGTAGAGCAAGGGGGGTGGGGATTTAGGGTCCGTCCCCAGCAAGCAGCACCACCCCCAAGCCCACCCCCAAACAACATTTCCTCCAACTGTCCAATGCACACTTTGGTGGTTTTTTGGTATATCTTTTTTGTTTGATTTGGGGGCCACTCCCAACTCTTCTCAGGGGCCACGCTCCTGGCTCTGGCCCCAGTGATCACTCCTGGCAGGGCATGGGCTCTATGGGGTGCTGGGGACCGAACCCAGGTCAGTCTTGTGGAAGGCAAATGCCCTGTCTGCTGTACTACCAACACTCATGTCCCTCGCAGGCCAACGTTATTTATTTATTCGTTTATTTATTTGTTTTGAGGGGATGGGTGACACCCAGCACTGCTCAGGAATTACTCCTGGCTCTGCACTCAGGAATTACTCCTGGCGGTGGTGCAGGCGGGCGTGGGAGAAGGAAGGGGGAACCATATGGGATGCCGGGGATCGAACCCAGGTTGGCCATGTGCAAGGCAACTGCCCTCCCCGCTGTACTATCGCTCTTGCTCCCTCGAAGGCAAGTGTTAGAGGCTATTTTCTAGGAAGTCCCTGTCTAAACCCACCTGTTTGCGATTCTGGAGGAGGAAGCACCTCTCTGCCCCCAGTGATGGCCCCGTTTCTGTTCTCGCCCCCAGCACGGCCGCTGTGGCATCCCCGAAGCCCTGGTGCAGAGATATGCAGAGGACTTGGATCAGCCCGAGAGAGACGTGGCAGCCAACATGGACCAGATCCGGGTGAAGCAGCTCCGCAAGCAGCACCGCATGGCGGTGAGCACGGGCGCCCGGCTGAGTTGGGGTGCATGACGGGGACCCCAGTAGCCACAGAGGGGGCGTCCCATGCTGGAAAGGAGGCCCTGCACTGGGAGCGGGAGGTTGAACTCAACCAGTTCAGTTCAAAAAACAGTGTTAGGGGCCTGAGGGATAGCCCAGTGGGTAGGGCACTTGCCTTGCTTGTGCCTTGCATGTGGCTAAGCCGGGTGCGATCTGGTCCCATAAGCATTGCCAGGTGTGACCCCCCCTGAGCACGGAGCCAGGACTAAGCCCTGAGCACCTCTGGGGTGCCCACTCCCCACCCCACACCCGTTATCCCCACCCTTGTAATTTTAGAAATTTAAACAACAGTAGCAACGTTCTGAGAAGTCCCTCCAGTTATTTCTCTGCACTAAGACTATAGAAAATGGGGGATTTTCCTGTTGTCAGAAGTATTTGTTACAAGATTTTACTTGTACATGTCAGTATGTCACAGGGTGTGTGGGTGAATCTGTTCTAGGTTAGTCCATCACTATTTCTGGAAACATTTCTATTTTAGTTTTTGGGGGTTTTTTGCTTTTTTTTTCGCTTTTTGGGTCACACCTGGCTATACCCAGGGGTTACTCCTGGCTCATGACTCAGAAATTACTCCTGGTGGTGCTCGGGGAACCATATGGGATGCTGGGAATCAAACCCAGGTTGGCCGCATGCAAGGCAAATGCCCTACCCACTGTGCTATCGCTCCAGCCCCTAGGTTTTGTTTTTTTGAGGATTTTTTTTCTCTCTTTTTTCTTTTCCTTTTTTGGGGGGTGGGGGCATTATACCTGGCGATGCTTAGGGGTTACTCCTGGCTCTGTGCCCAAGAATTACTCCTGGCAGTGCTTGGGGGACCATATAGATGTTGGGAATCGAAACTAGGCTGGCCACGTGCGAGGCAAACTCCCTACCCACTGTGGCATCTCTCCGGCCCCTCCAGTTTAGTTTTCCTTTGTTTCGGCTGTGTTTAGGGGCCACATATGGTGATGCTTAGGGGTTATGCCTGGCTCAGGAAATATTCCTGGCAGTACTTGGGGACCGTATGGGATGCCAGGAATGAAGCCCAGTTTAGCCATGTTCCAGGCCAGCTCCCTACCCACTGGAGTATCTCACTGGTCCCCAAACATGATCTTTGATAACATTTTGTGTCCTCTTTGAAGAGTTAAGAGAGGACTATTGGGGGGGTGGGGGAGTTAGGGTCACACCTGGCCGTCTCAGGTCTTATTCCTGGCTCTGCACTCCGAGGTCACTTCTGATGGTGCTTGGGGGGCCCTACGGGATGCCGGGGATTGAACTGGGGTCAGCTACATGCAAGGCCAGTGCCCTCCCCACAGTGCTCTCGCTCCAGCCCAGAGAGGAGGAGACCCTTGATTCGAGTCTTTTCCTTCTCATTTCTGCGAGGTGGGCAGAGTCTTCCACAGTGAGACCCTTTCAGAGCCAACACTGACCCTCTCAGTGTCACCCACCGAAGGGGCCCTCATGTGGCACACGTTGAGGACTCTCTAAAAACGTCCCTTTCGACCCTTCTACACTGCTGGTGGGAATGCCGACTAGTTCAGCCCTTTTGGAAAACAATATGGACGATTCTCAAAAAACTAGAGGTTGGCCTCCCATTTGACCCAGCAATACCACTGCTAGGAATATATCCCAGAGGAGCAAAAAAGTATAGTTGAAATGACATCTGCACTTGTATGTTCATCGCAGCACTGTTTACAATAGCCAGAATCTGGAAAAAACTCGAGTGCCCTAGAACAGATGACTGGTTGAAGAAACTCTGGTACATCTATACAATGGAATACTATGCAGCTGTTAGAAAAAATGAAGTCATGAAGTTTGCATATAAGTGGATCAGCATGGAAAGCATCATGCTAAGTGAAAAGAGTCAGAAAGAGAGAGACAGACATAGAAAGATTGCGCTCATCTGTGGAATATAGAATAATAGACTAGGAGTCTAACATCCAAGAATAGTAGAAATAAGTACTAGGAGGTTGACTCCATGGCTTGGAGGCTGGTCTCTCATTCTGGGCAACTCAGAGAAGGGAACACCAAGTAAAATGTGGTTGGAGGTCATGCGGGGGAGGGGTGACGCGTGCCGAATGTAGACTAGAGACTGAACGCAATGGCCGCTCAACACCTTTATTGCAAACCACAACACCTAATCAGAGAGAGAGAACAAAAGGGAATACCCTGCCATAGTGGCAGTGTGGGGTGGGGGGGAGGGACGCTGGGTTTACTGGTGGTGGAGAATGGGCACTGGTCAAGGGATGGGTTCTCGAACTTTGTATGAGGGAAACATGAGCACAAAAATGTATAAATCTGTAACTGTACCTTCACGGTGATTCACTAATTAAAATTTTTTTTTAAATAAAATAAAATAAAATAAAAATAAAAACGTCCCTTTCCTTCCTCCAGATCCCGAGCGGCGGCCTCACGGAGATCTGCAGGAAGCCGCTGTCCCCAGGCTGCGTCTCGTCCGTGGCCGAGTGGCTGGTGTCCATCGGGCTGCCCATGTACGCCGGCGCGCTCACACAGGCCGGCTTCTGCACGCTGGGCCAAGTGCCTTCTCTGTCCCACTCTTGCCTTCAGGAGGCTGGCATCACAGAGGAGAGGCACATCAGCAAGCTCGTGTCCGCAGCCAGACTCTTCAAACTGCCACCCGGGCCCTAAGGGACCTCCCTGGACCAGAGGCCCCTTGTCACTGTGCTGTCAACTCGGAGGCGAACCCGCCCTCGTGGGACCTTTGCAAATTCCCCAGAAACAGGCACCGGGTGCGGCCAGAGAACGGGAGCCTGCCACGGGACAGATGAGCCTCTCTTCTCCACTACAACCCCCCCCCGCCCCACCCCCCCAGGACAGGGAAGAGGTCCACCCCCCGTCACACATACACAGAGAGAAGACAAGCACTTATTTTTGTTTTAAGAACACAGGATGAACCACGATGCCAAGTTGCCACAAACGTGGTACCCGGCCGCTGTGTGCTGGGTGGGGGCTGGGGGCAAGTGGCAGGGTGGCCCCACCCCTTCTCTGTCACTCCACAGGAGCCCCCCTCCCCCCATCCAGTCCCTCCGTGCACCTTAGCTGGGCCAAAATACCAGACTCGGGGGGATTCTACTCTATTCACCACGCCCATTTGTTCATCAGTAAAACCCGGCTGCATTCGGAAACAAAACAAAAAAAGTCCTGTTCTCCTTTAGACACAAGAGACATTTTAATAATTGCTTTCTTGCAATCAGCTTTTATTTGCCTTAATATGAGCTTTTACGCAGTTAATCTAACTCGTGTTCACTGCCCTCGTGTAACCATAGTCCAGATCTCCAGCTGAAACTGCCGTCTACCCCCGTCTGGGCTGGGGGCCCCCCCACAACATGGGCTTTTCTCTTTCTCACTCTAACCAGGCTGATTTTTGTAAGTTGTTGTTGTTGTTGTTGTTTTTCCTTTTTAACAGGCACAATTTTCCTGTTGGCTTTTGGTTTTGAAACTTAACTACAAAGCCAGGAGAAGCTCTCAGAAATTCACAAAGAAATGTGTATGTGTATGTGTGTGCCTATGTGGTGTGTGTGTGTGTGGGGGGGGGGTGGAGAGAGAGAGAGAGAGAGAGAGAGAGAGAGAACTATTTCTCCTTTTGCCCAGTTGAGCATTGGTTCCATATTGGTCACAAGCTGTGTCAAATTGGCCATGACCATAGTGAAATGCAGTCACAGCTAACAGATCACCTTTGCAAAAAAAGTTCTTATGAGGATAAATATTTTTTCAGAAGCGAGAGTCATTAATGGAAGGTCTGTTTTTTTTTTGGTTCTGTTTTATGATTAAGACCACCGCTACCCTTCATTTATTTGGGTAATTCTTTTAATTCAAATAGAGGGTCACTGGAGCCAAACCAACCACCTTAGCATTTCAGGAATGGCCTATTTTCTATTCACTTGTTTTCCAGCTGATGTCAGCCTCGGCTGTTCTCTTTTTCATTCATGTCCGACCTTTCTAGTATGTCAGCATTGGGATCACTATGTCATGGAAGGTTTCCATTGCTTATGAACTGATCCTCTCTTCGCTTCCGTATGTGAATCCCAGGCTCGGAGAGCAGTCTTTCCCAGCAGGAACTCTCGGACCCCAAAGCCTGGATGAAAAAGTTCCCAAAGTATTCATCTCCTTATAAAAACCGGTCATTTCCCTCAGGGAAGAGAGAGCGAGGTCACTCATGACAAAGCCATCTTGAGCCTTTGTTTCTGCAGAAAAGGACAATCTCAGGTGATGTGGGGCTCACGCATGGACCTGCATTTTCTAAAGGAGATGTTTCTTCCATGAGCTTCGATTTCTTCAAGATGCTCCATGGAGAGGGGGTACAAATGCCAGACACCAAAACTGCCAAATTCCTATTGAGCCCCAACTCATAGCTAACATGTCTTATGCAGGGCCATGCGTGACCTTCCCCGGAATGGGACCCATTTGTAAAGTATTGACCTGACTGCTGAATATTTTCAGGACCAGGGGGGTCGGGTGCTGTAAACGGGTCTCCTCATCCTGACCCAAGTCTCCTTCTCCAGACTCGACCTTCAGGGGATCATGCCCCAGGTGGGAGCTGAGCGCACAGCCCCCTGGGAAATATGCACTAGGTTAAAAAGGGGTTGGGGAGAGCGTATGCCAATCTCCAAGGGTTAGTTCATTTTCTGTGGAAGGTTTTCGCAGAAGGAGTAAAAGTGGCAAGAGAAAGGAGAACTTGGTGCATCTGAGGCTTTGAAAATGCCAGTGTGTCTGTGTTACCTTTTGGAATTCATCGTTTCTGCCGCGAAAAAGCAAATTCAGGAGTCCGTTTTCGTCGTAAGATTTTTAGATGCTGAGACGTTCAAAGTTGATTTTATTGTGCTTCTTGTTTTAATGTTTAAAAAAATTTTTAGTCGTTGTTGGACTATCTTTGCTAGAAAACTGTGTGTGTGTGTGTGTGTGTGTGTGTGAGAGAGAGAGAGAGAGAGAGAGAGAGAGAGAGAGAAAGAGAGGGGGGGGGAGAGAGAGAGAGAGAGCTGACAGGTGGTTTGGGGACACCAGTAGATGTCACAGCGAGTCAGGTGGAAGCTTGGGCAAGGTTCCATTTTCATCAGTCGACCTTTGTACAGAATGTTAAGAAACAGTCTGAAAATGATCTTTGAAAAGCACAAAAGAAATCTGGGAAAGCAGTTTGGCTCAGGTAGCTACACATGGCCTGTGTGTGAGTTGTGACTTTTGAAAGCCGTCTGGAAGGAATTGCCACCCACCCCAGCAACTGTTGACATTCCGCAGAGACAAGAGGCAGATGGATTCTCACGGCCTTGCCTTAGGCGGAGGCCCCTCGTCCTGCCTCAGACCCCTAGCACGGGTGAAATGGGAAACGCTGCGTCTGTCGCAGACCCACTCCTCACGTAGCGGAGTTCGCTTTCGTAACTGCAGCCAAGGACATCGGTGTGGCCAGGCAATGCTGCGTGTGCGTGCTGTTTGATTTTAAGAGGAAAAGGAAAAAAAAGTAGCCCAAGTTATCTTAATTTTTAAATTGATAGAGAAACCAGTTGAGCAAGTTATATAACAACTAACAACATTGCACTTTCTGTATATGAAATCAATATTTAAATAACTTATTTTTCTCCATTGCTGTTCTTAAACATTGTAAGTAGCTGTAATATACCAGTACCAATGTTCTTGCAATTGCTTCGGCCCGAGAAAGCTGTGTATTGTTTTAAAAATTGTAAAAATTACTGTGATGATTCATCTAGCAAAAAAGAAAGGTGGACAAAAGGGTTTTCCTATGTATCAAAACTTGTCTATAATTATGTCATCTATGTACCTAGGGGGGGGAAAAAAAGCAAATAAATTTCTCCAGTTGACTCTGCCTCCTTTTTTTTGTTCCTTGGGTATTCCAGAGAGGAGTAGAGAGGAAGTTAAAGGGGATTTGTATAAAGTGTGATTTAAAACTGAAATAGCAAAAATCATAGTTATATACCCATCAAAACTATTTGACGTGCTTTTAGATTCTCAGCATTTTTCCTCCAAGTACCACATAATCAAGTTGTATAATAACAGAACCTCCAGCTGAAAGAAGATTTTGTTTATTTGTTTGAGGGCCACACCTGGCAATGCTCAGGGATCACTCTTGGCAGGCTTAAAACTGAACCCAGTTTGGCTGTATGCAAGGCCTTACTATCTCTCTTAACCTGATTTATTTATTTATTTATTTATTTGCTTTTTGGGTCACACCTGGCAATGCACAGGGGTTATTCCTGGCTCTGCACTCTGGAATCACCCCTGGTGGTGCTCAGAGGACCATTTGGGTTGCTGGGAACTGAACCCAGGTCGGTCGCGTGCAAGGCAAACACCCTACCCGCTGTACTATTGCTCCAGCCCCACCCTGATTTAGTTTTACTTTAAATTCTCTCAAATTATTTTTAACCTTCGTTAAATTCCTCACATGGGTTTTATTTAAAAAAAAAATGGGCTGGAGCAATAGCACAGCGGGGAGGGCATTTGCCTTGCACGCGGCCAAGCCAGGTTCGATTCCCAGCATCCCATAGGGTCCCCTGAGCACCACCAGGGGTGATTCCTGAGTGCAGAGCCAGGAGTAACCCTTGTGCATCGCCGGGTGTGACCCCCCCCCCAAAAAAAAGAAAAAACCACCATGACTTTTTTTTGTTGGGAGCTGGTGGTGTTCAGAGGACCATATGGGGTGCAGGGGAGCCAACCCAGGTCAGCTGCGTGCAAGGCAAGAGCCCAACCCTCTGAGCTATTGCTCCAGCTCCAAAAATCATTGTCTCACTCCCCACTCTCTTAACCTTTTTTTTTTTTTTCTTTTTCTGGATCACACCCGGCGATGCTCAGAGGTTACTCCTGGCTCTGCACTCAGGAATTACTCCTGGCAGTGCTGGGGGATCCTATGGGATGCTAGGAATCGAACCCGGGTCGACCGCGTGCAAGGCAAATGCCCTACCCCCTGTGCTATCGCTTCAGCCCCTTAATCTATTTTGTAGATTTCACATTGCGTGTGTATGTGCGGGGGGGGGGGGGTGTAATAGGGCATCCGGTCTGAAGTGTCTCCTCTCCTTATTTTAATGGACTAACCATAAATCTCAACTGTTCCTTCTCTCCAGCTAACGCCTAAGATTCAGTGAATTCCAAAACAGATTCCTAAGAACTGACTGATTCTCGGAGCTGATCCCCACCCGTCTCCGGGGGTGTGGGACTCACATACAGATGAAAGTTGCTCAGGGAAAGAGCAGAGACAAGGGCTTTTAGAATCACACAGCTCCTTTGGGGGTTTTAGAAAGACAGCCTTTATTTGGGAGCCACACCTGGGTCTGTGCTCGGGTACAGTGCTCACCTGGCAGTGCTCAGGGAACCATATGTGGAACCAGATTCTAATCAGTGTCAAGACCTGATTAGCCACTTGCTAGACAGTGCCTTAACCATTGGACTATCTTTCTGGCCCAGGAGGATTGTGTGACTTGCCTTCCTTCCCTCCTCCCTCTATTCCTTCCTTCCTTCCTTCCTTCCTTCCTTCCTTCCTTCCTTCCTTCCTTCCTTCCTTCCTTCCTTCCTTCCTTCCTTCCTTTCTTCCTTCTTATTGAATCATTGCGAATGACAAAGTTACAAAAGTATTCATGATTGAGTTTCTTTTTTTTATATATAATTTATTAAATTTTATTGAATCACCGTGAGGTAGTTACAAGCTTTCATGTTTGGGTTGCAATCTCACAATGATCAAACACCCATCCCTCCACCGGTGCACATTCCCCACCACCAATATCCCGGGTATACCCCCACTCTCCCACCCTCCCCCTGCCTCTAAGGCAGACAATATTCCCCATACTCTCTCTTTACTTTGGGGCATTATGGCTTGCAACACAGACACTGAGAGGTCATCATGTTTGGTCCATTGTCTACTTTTGGCACACATCTCCCACCCTAACTGGTTCCTCCAGCCATCATGATTGAGTTTCAGGCACACAATGTTCCGACACCAGCCCCTCCACCAGTGTCCACTTCCCTCCACCAGTGTCCCCAGTTTCCCTCTTGTCCTCCAGCCTCCTTTTCTTTTCCCTTTTTAGGCCCTGTAGTTAACAATGCTGTTACTGCAAGGGTATCATGCACACCACTTTACCTCCTTTCGGCACCATCCTTGTCTGTGCAGTGACCACTTCCCTCCAAGAGGGCTGGAGGTCTTTCTAATCCATGAAAATGCACTTTCAGATGATGGCTCATCAAACACTAAGGGCAGAATAGCAGATCCTCACTTATTATGCCTCTGGCACTGCCTTGAGGACATCCTAAAAAGGATATTTTGCTGTCCCCCTCTCTTACTTTTTAACATTATGAAAGAGCTCTGGGATCCTTAGATGACCCTTGACCCCACTAGCGTTCAGGTAGGAGACAGGGAAGAAAAGAAATCAAGAAAAGAATAAGTGGAAGACAACACCCAAAAGGAGAGAGAGAGCCAAAGGGAATGCCCTGACACAGAGGTGGGGTCGGGTGGTGGGAGGGATGCTGGGACCATTAGTGGTGGAAAATGGGCACTGGTGGAGTATGATTGAAACACAAGCATGAAAGTTTGTAAGTCTGTAACTGCACCTCACGGTGATTCACTAATAAAAAATGTAATAAAAAAAAAAAGAAGAAGAAGTGGAAGAAAAGAATAAGGCCTCAGGGCTACACATCCCAAACACACTCAACAGAACCAAAACATGAGACCTAAGGAGCAACCACTGACACTCCGTAATGTGCCTCTCAAGCTGACAGGCAGGGCTGGGGTGGGGCTTGGGGTGGGGAGGGAATCTGGGCGCCCTGGTGGGGGGAAGTTGACACGGGTGGTGGGATTGGTGTTGGATGAATGCATGCCTAAAGCGCAACTCTCAGTAACTTTGAAAACCATGGCTCTTTAATGAAGAGTTAAAAATGAAGAAATAATAAAAATAAATAAAGAAACCAAAGGAGTTCTGAGGTGTTTGGGGCCCAGTGAATGGCTGTTGCTTTGTCGGTCCCCTGCCTCCTCCTGGGATACCTCCATCCTGCGCCACCCCTGTCTGTACCTTCCCCTTGAGGTTATTCCCAGCTGTGCTTGTGCCTGCATTCTAAACAATCCAGAACACCTGTGGGGATCACCCTGCTGCATTCCTTTGGGGGAAATAACTGTCCTCCACACACACTCAACCTCCAGGCACACATGCCAAGGGGTCCTGGTGCAGCCTAGAGTCTGGTGGTGAACCCCAACACTCCACATAGCAGTGGGCACAGCTCCTGCCTGCCTGCTCAGCTGCATCCTTCCTGGGCAGAGAGCCAGGCGTGCCCAGAGGGTGGCAGCTGCAGGGCATGCCAGCAGACGGTGCCCGCTGAGCTGGGCTTGTGATCCAGTTCTGTTCTTTATAAAGTATGTTCAGCCTCATCTTGCACTCTGTACCAATGACTCTCTCACATCTTGCAGATATACCCCCTCTTCAAAAAATATTAAAGAACTAAGGATCCCCTTCCCGCACGGGCAGAGCCTGGCAAGCTACCCGTGGCGTATTCGATATGCCAAAAAAGGTAATGTTAGGTCTCATTCCCCTGACCCTGAAAGAGCCTCCAATCATTGGGAAAGATGAGTAAGGAGAGGCTGCTAAAATCTCAGGGCTGGGAGGAATAGAGACGTTTACTGGTGCCCGCTCGAATAAATCGACAAACAACAGGATGACAGTGATACAGTGAAGGATCCTCTCACTCATTCTGAGATTATGCTCCAAAACGGTGTATTTTTTGTTGTGTTGTTGTTGTTTGTTTGTTTTTAATTTTTTAAT
Source organism: Sorex araneus (assembly GCF_027595985.1). Classification (NCBI taxonomy): domain Eukaryota; kingdom Metazoa; phylum Chordata; class Mammalia; order Eulipotyphla; family Soricidae; genus Sorex; species Sorex araneus. The sequence goes on from NC_073305.1 coordinate 175,284,205, forward strand.
TGAATGTCCAGGAGATAGACCATTACAAAGTTGTTTATGATTGGGTTTCAGTCAGACAATGATCCAACACTCATCCCTCCGCCAGTGTACATTTCCCACCACCAATGTTCCCCATTTTCCTCCCACCATCCCCCAACCCCTGCTTCCCCATTGCGCACGCACACGCATACACACACACACACACACACACACACAGAGCCTGGCTCCTGCAGAGTCACAGGAGTGACCCCAGTGCATCACCGGGTGTGACCCAAAAAGCAAAGAAAAACCACTTGCCCACCTGTTCAGCAGCAGGTCCTATCTCAGTGAGGTCTGTCCCAAGACAGTGGAGTCTGTCTGGCTGGGGGCATGGCTGGAGATTTTGGATTGTGGAAGCAAACAGCTGCTCGGGGCTCTGCTTGGGTGGGCACCAGGCTGACCTAACCCCCCCCCCCCCATTCAATTTACCCTGGTCTGTTCAACCTTGTGCGGGTCTGAGATTAATTCGGCTTTTGATCTCTTTCGAGATTTATGTATGGGTCTCTGAAGCAAGGCTGATAAATGAGCTTGTATAGCTGGGATGGAGGTGATTTGTGGGTGTCGCTCCCACATACCTAACTTTTGGTTATTTAATTCCTCAGGAAATTGGTCCTGAGTTGTTGGGGTCCAATCAAAGGCACAACGGCAATTTTGGGGGTATCCAGAAGCCTGAAGGCACCCTCAGGATGCTGATGCACTCGCCCCGTGGGTACAGTTGTTTTGCTGTTGTTGTTGTTGGTGGTGGTGGTGGTGTTTGAAGGGGCGCGGGGGGGAGGGGTTACATCCAGCAGTGCTCAGGGCTGATTCCTGTCTCTGTACTCAGGAATCACTCCTGGCTGTGCTCAAGAGGATCTGCTGTGGGCAAGGCAAACAGCCTACCTGCTGTATTATCTCCTCAGCCACACATTCTCCTTTTTTTTAAGTTTTCAATTTTATTTTCATCAGCCACCCTCCAGAACTCACAGCTGCTTCTCCCAGAAGGAGCATAAAATGAGGTCCCCAGAACCATGCCACTGGACTCCACACCAGGCTTTTTCACTTGGGGCACCGCAGAGGGGGGTGGGTGAGAGCCCTCCCCACCCCCAGGGACCCAGCCCCGGCAGCCGACCTCCACTACCCAACTGCCGATACGCTCCAGGCCACTTTCCACACGCTCGGGCTGAGCCTCACGCGTAAGTGAACATATTCCTGGACATATCATAAGACACTCCCTACCCATTTTCCATAATTACCACACCATATTTGATGGGGTTCAGATAGTAGGCAACAAGTTACAGAGGGAAATATACATATATATGCATATATATATATATATCACTTGTATCACTTGCAGTCCCGTTGATCTTCGATTTGCTCGAGCGGGCGCCAGTAACGTCTCCATTTGTCCCTGTCGCGAGCTAGTGCAGCCCAGTGATATCTGCTCACTCCAGGAACAGGAAGAGCCTCAAATCGTTCATTCAGAGATTTGACGAAGAAATCTGACCATCTAGTTGGTGGGCGGCCACGAAGTCTTTTGACGTCCCGTGGAATCCAGTCGGTAACAGCTCTAGTCCAGCGGTCGTCTGAATCTCATTACATGACTGGCCCATCTGATTTTTGATGCTTTGGCAAACGAGACAGCATCCCTGATTTTTGACCATTGACGGAGGTCAGAACCCCGGATTCCTTCTCTCACGTGAGTGAGACATGATATTCCCAGCATAGCTCTTTCGATTCCTCTTTGGGATACCCTAATAGCATTCTCATCCTGTTTGCATAGGGCCCAGGTCTCTGAGGCATATGTTACTGCACTAACATATATCATATATATGTATATATATATATATATATATATATATATATACCTCTCGGAGAGCCTGGCAAGCTACCGAGAGTATCCCACCCACACGGCAGAGCCTGGCAAGCTCCCCATGGCATATTTGATATGCCAAATGCAGTAACAATAACAGGTCTCATTCTCCTGACCCTGAAAAAGCCTCCAATCATTGGGAAAGATGAGTAAGGAGAGGCTGCTAAAATCTCAGGGCTGGGACGAATGGAGACGTTACTGGTGCCTGCTCAAGTAAATTGATGAACAATGGGATGATAGTGATACGGTGAGATAGTGATTTTCATAAAGTTGTTCATAATAATTGATCACATTCAATATTTCAACACCAATCCCATCACCACTATTTCAATTTTTCCCACCACCACTGAAGCCTGCCCTATGGGCAGATGCTAAATAATTTATTTTGTATTGCTTATTAGAATGGTATGAGATGTCACGCAGCCACGAAAGTGGCCATGCGCTCCTGGAATTCTAAATTTTTAAATAATTGGGGTCTGGAAGGCTCTCTGCGGCTTGCTGTTCTCTTCAGAGATTCATTTATGAGTCTCTGGATCATGGCCATTAATGTGCTAATTAAATGGTGCCTGGGGCAGTTCATGGGCATGACAGCCAGGAAACGAGAAGGGCAGGGAGATGGAGGAGGTCGTCCATGCTGGACTCCGTGAAGCCTGCAGTTCTCAGTCACTGGTCCTGCCTGCCTGAGTTTTTCAGTGGATCCATCCTCATGCGTGTTGAGGCTCGGGACAAGCCTGTGAAGGTTGACCATGAGCGTGTCAGCCATTGGATTCTGAAGGTTTGCAGCTACCGGGGTTCATTTGGGGCAGTGAAAGGGACACATCTGCCCCCTCTGAGGTGCTCTGCTGAAATCAGCCTGGCGCAGGGTGGGGAGACATCTCTGAGGTGTGCTCCTCTCTTCCCAGATTCTTTTGTGAGTCTCCAGCCCTGCATTCTTAACCGTAGTTTTTTTTTTTTTTTAGTAAGAATTTTATTTTATTGAATCACCATGTGGAAAATTACAATGCTTTCAGGCTTAAGTCTTAGTCATACAATGCTGAAACAACCATCCCTTCACCAGTGCCCATATCTCACCACCAAGAAAAACCCACAGTACACCTCCCATCCTGCCCCCCCCGCACCCCCCCACCTTGTAACTGATAAATTTCACTTTACTTTCTATTTACCTTGGTTACATTCAATATTTCAACACAAACCTCACCATTATTGTTAGGAGTACCCCACTAGAGTCAGACCTGTTGTGAAGAGATAGGAGGTTTTGGATTTCTGTACTTTAACAACTAAGTCCAGGGAGATTTCTTCTGGATATTGGATCATTGCAAGCTTGTAAACCCCATTTGTGGTCGTCATAATATGGCGGTCACCACGCCCTTCATCCCCGGAAAGGAAGAGGCGAGAGAGAGAAATACCTTTCCCCTCCTGGGTGGGCATGGGGCCGCGGCTTAGTTCTCAGGCTGGAGACATTCTGCAAGGAGCTGCCCATGTCGAAAGTGGTTTAGCTGGGTCGGGGTTCACGCTCATGCAGCTGCGGAGAGGCCGCACACGCGTGCGGCCCCCGGGATCACATCTCTGCGGCAGCCTTAACCGTAGTTTTAGTTGCAAGACATTTCCAGTTTACCATAGGTATTTAAACTTTATTTACTTGTTTATTTTCAAAGAACAAAGGCTTCATTTTTTTTTTAATTTCCCCCTTCCCTCTGCCCTGCTATTAATGATGTTCCTAAAGTTTTGGTGACCCGGGGTTGTCCACTTGCTTTGCTGCACCTGTCCCTCTGCACCTGTACTCAGCACTGAAGGTTTTGACTGTGGAGCTCACACATGTGCTTGCTGGGGCTGGCACTCCTGGCTTCAGTGAACTTCTCTTGTTATTCTTGAAACATCACTTGTGTTTCCACTGTACGAGCATCGCTTTTCCTTTTAACCAATAATGATCAGATTAAATGTGTCATTGAAGATGTCTTTCCTCGCTGGCTGAAGGGGCTGGGAGGAGAGTCTGGTGCAATGTCAGTCGGTTGTTTCAGATTCGCCTAATTGGAGCCCCAGATGGATTTCAGCTGCCAGGTCAGGAGTAGGCTCAGGGTCAGGCTGTGAACTTGCGTGAGGATGTAGGGGAGAGAAGAGAGGGGCGCAGAGAGCTGTGAGGGCAGCTGAGGGGATCAACACGAAGACTGTCCGTCTAGAAGCCCATCACCTAGTCGGGCTATCCAAGGCCATGGATGCTTTACAGAGAATCCCGCAGAGCCCACCCACACCCCCCCCCGCCCCCGCTATTTTTTAGGCAGTGCTAGGTGACAAGGGGCTCTTCCAAAAATTTTCTTTTCCTTCCAAAATTCCTTTCATGAGTCAGAGATGTTAGCTGGTTTTTACATGAAGGAAGATCTTCCAGGGAGAGGAGATCACTCGAGATCGTCTCTCCCAGTGCAGCTCTCTTGCTTTCCTTCCTTCTCCCTTATCCACCCCCTCCCACTCCCACCCCCAGGTCCTCTCCGGAGGTCCCCAGGTCATGGATGGAAGCAATCAAATTGCTAGTTCCAGGGCCCACCACTTGGAGACTGAGTCCTTCCGGAAGGCCGGGCACCGTTCCCTACCTGCTCCCTTTTCCCAGGCCTGCCCTGCCCTCTCAGGCTCTCCCACCACCCAGCGTCACTCAGCATCACTGTCCCCACTCATGGGCACCCCCAATTGCAGCCCAAGTCGCTGGCCTCCACAGTGATCTCCCCTCCCTTTTTGCCTCAAGAGCCTGGTTTAAGTGGTTTGAGGACCCGCACGGGATGGGAGATGCACGCTGAAAATAGAATATAGACCAAACACGATGGCCACGGAGAGCCTCTGTTGCAAACCACAACACCCAAAAGGAGAGAGAGAGAACAAAAGGGAATGCCCTGCCACAGAGGTGGGGTGGGGTGGGGGGGATGGGGTGGGAGGGTGGGAGGGATACTGGGAACATTGGTGGAGGGGACTGGGCACTGGTGGGATATAAACAAAATGCAAACATGAAAGTTCACAAGTTTGTAACTGTAACTTATGGTGATTCACTAATAAAAAAAATTCTTTTTAAAAGAGCCTGGTTTAAGGGCCAGAACCATGGTACAGTGGGCAGGGTGTTTGCCAACCCAGGTTTGGTGCCCAGCATCCCATATGGTCCCTCGAGCACCGCCAGGAGTCATTCCTGAGTGCAGAGCCAGGAGTAACTCCTAGCATTGCTGGGTGTGACCAAAAAAAACCAAACAAACAAAAAGCATGGTTTGGTAAAAGGAAGTAATCCCAAACAAGAAGAACACAGAAGGCTTTTATTTTTTAACTAAACAATTCAGGGTTTTGTTGGGGTTTTCTAGACACCCCACCATCACCACCACTGCGTGACTAAATGACTTCCCAGGTCTCATTTCAGAGATGAACTCCAGGGCTGGAGCGATAGTACAGCAGGTAGGGTGCTGCCTTAGCATGCGACCCAGCTGGGTTCGATTGGCGCCATCCCATAGGGTGCTCTGAGCACCATCAGGTGTAATTCTCAAGTGCAGGGCCAGTAGTAAGCCCTGAACAACACCAGACATGGCCCCAAAACAAAGTGAGCTCCAAAAGCCCCATCTGACACCACCATCCCCACCTTTGTCTTTCTCCAGGTCTCCACTTTAGCGAGATACTTCTCTTTCCAGTAACGGGCATGGACCACCTTCTAACACGCCAGCCTCTTTGTTCCCTTCAGTCTATTTTTCGTTAAATGCTTCTTCCCACTACAATGTGAGGTTCAGGAAAACACAGCTGCTACCTTTTGACTTTGAACTCTTCCCTACCCTCAGCACAGCGCTGTTTACATGAGTGGTGGCCTCTGCCTGGGGAACCTTAAATCCCCTATGTGAAGGGTGAAGATGGTCGTGTGAATGCCTTCCCTCTGGAGGTGAGGAACAAGAAGCACCGAGGTCCCACACAGAGGGCTAGTGGCCTTAACAAAGAGGTGGGTCCTCTCTACTGAGCCAACGTTTCACTGGAGCAAGTCTTTTATTTTATTTTTAAACTTTTTTTTTAATATATATATTTTTATTTTGCTGAAGCAATAGCACAGCAGGTAGGGCATTTGCCTTGCACATGGCTGACCCAGGTTTGATTCCCCTGTCCCTCTCGGAGAGCCCTGCAAGCTACCAGGAGTATCCCGCCTGCAGGGCAGAGCCTGGCAAGTTACCCATGGTGTATTCGATAGGCCAAAAACAGTAACAAGTCTCACAATGGAGATGTTGCTGGTGCCCGCTCGAGCAAATCAATGAACATTGGGATGGCAGTGGTACAATGCTACAGTGCTACAGTGCTATTTTTTTTATTTTTTAATTTTTTTTGCTCTTTGGGTCACACCCAGCGATGCACAGGGGTTACTCCTGGCTCATGCACTCAGGAATTACTCCTGGCGGTGCTCAGGGGACCACATGGGATGCTAAGATTCGAACCCGGGTCGGCCACATGCAAGGCAAACGCCCCACCCGCTGTGCTATCACTCCAGCCCCTATTTTTTTTTTTAATTTTATCGAACCACCATAAGATAGAGCATTACAAAGCTGTTCGTGATGGGCTTCAATCATACAACATTCCGACACCATGCCTCCACCAGTGTACATATCCAAGCACCAGTGTCCACAGTTTCCCTCCCACACCCCCAAACGACCCCCCCACCCCAGCCTGCCTCTACGGCAGGCACCCCTCCAACAACAATTTCTTCCTGAGAAAGAAATCAGAGCACGCGGGAAGACTGCAGAGCAGCTCCACGCAAACAAGGCGTTTGCAGCGACGGGCCACCAGAGGGCACTGCTGCGCCAGCCTGCGGGCTGCGCTGGACCGAGCATCCTTGGGAAGAGACGCGAAGCGCCCACCCAGCGCCGCCTGCACCACCCGCCCGGAAATGAGGCTCTTGGAAGAGAGGGCAGAACCTCCACGACGAAATGATGGGTGAGACTTGGATCCCTGTCTGCAGCCGGACCAACCAGCTATCCAAATAACTTCGGCTCCGGATGATGGATGGCAGATGCACTTTGCAATCCGCCTTCATAAAAAAGCACATTCAGGAAAATTAAAAAGCCCTTGGCTTCTGTTTCATTGCTCCTTTAATAGCTGCCTCCGCTGGCCGCGGGACCAGGGGCGCGTGATCTGGGTGCACTTGAGTGGACCCAGCAGATGTGAGGACACCCCCCCACCCCCCACCCCACCCACAGCGCTAGCCAAGACTCCCCTGGGGTTGGGGCAAATGAGCCAGGTCCCCATCCCCATCGTTCTGCCTCCTGGGTGGGTGGGGGGCAGGCCTGGGACGTCACATCGGGACCCTGAGGCTGGGGCCACACCACCCACGCGCCCTCCGGGCCTCCTCTGAGGGACGCCCCCCTACACACACACACACTCTGCCCCTCCAGGAGGACCCCAGAGTTTGTGGAGGATCTGCAGGGCTGCACCCCCAAGAGCTGCAGCTCCTCGCAGAGGCCCGCAGAAGTGCTGGCCTGGAAGGAGCCCAGCGCAGGAGGCAGCCCTGACACCTCCCCCGGGCAGGGCGCAGACCGGGACCACCAAAGCCCCCCGACGCCCACCCCCGGAGGGATCACGGAAGGCGTTGGAGTAGCCCACGGAAGAGTGCTGTTGATTGAGCGCATTATTCATCACAAGCAATGCAGAGTAAATTATTTAGGGTCTGTTATTGGAGCGGGCTTGGGTGGTGGTTGGGGAAAATTCAAATTAATGCTGGTGGGAAGGTGTGGTGGTGAGATTGTTGTATTGAATATTGGGTGTAATAAATTACTGTGAAGGACTTTATAAAAATGTTAAAGTATTAACACATTTAAAAAATAAATAAAAGTCATATCCTCAAAATGAAAAAGAAAATAATAAAGAATGTTGTTGCGGGGTTTCTGCGACTCGGTTCATACCCCCTGCCTCTATCTCCCCTCCGAAAGGAGAGGAAACTTGTTTATTTGGACGCGCCAGTTTTATTTTATCTTTTTTTATTTTATTTTTATAAAATTGTTCACAGTAATTTGTTACATTTAATATTCCAACACCAATCCCATGACTCCTTCCCACCACCATATTTCAAAGGTTTCCATCCCAACCTCCAAACCCTGCCCCCAAAGCAGGACCTAAATAATTTATTTTGTATATATAATTGCTTGTTATGAACAATCCACTAAAAAGGATCCAAAAAAAGAGAAAAGTGTGTGAAGATTGTTGTATTTCACGCTGTATTTCACCATTAAGCCCTTGTATAAGATGTTACTAAAATGTTGTTAAAGGTGGAGATTTGTGTGCTTATATATATAATTTTTACATATATTACAAATATATTACATACATACATACATACATGTTTTTTCCTCTCTTCTCGATGGACTACATTCTACTTTGCACCCCATCAAATGTGGTGTATAATTGGTATACCAGAGTTATGGAGTATCAGATGTCGTACATCCAATTTTTATTTATTTATTTATTTTTGGTTTTTCAGATCATACCCGGCGATGCACAAGGGTTACTCCTGGCTCTGCACTCAGAAATTACTCCTGGCGGTGCTTGAGGGACCATATGGGATGCTGGGGATCAAACCTGGGTTGGCTGTGTGCTAGGCAAACTCCCTACCCGCTGTGCTATTGCTCCAGCCCCAGAGGCCCCTGTTTTAAAGGGCCTAGCAAGACTGATTTCTCTCTCTCTCTCTCTCTCTCTCTCTCTCTCTCTCTCTCTCTCTCTCTCTCTCTCTCTCTCTCTCTCTCTCTCCACATCTGGCAATGCTCAGTAGCTCTGCACTCAGGAATCAGTCCTGGCGGTGCTAGGGCGAGGGAGGGGCACCATCCGGGATGCCAAGGATCGAACCCGTGTCATGTCAGCCGCGTGCCAGGCAGGTGCCCTAGCTGCTGTCCTCTCTCTCTCTCAAAGACTGATTTTCTCAACTCCGGAAACTGCATTTCTGCGCCCGGCTGGCTGAGGCTAGATGGATGCCCCAAGCCCGAACATTGCCTTTGCCCAAAGCGGTCTCGGGATTGGGCAATGAATTCATCCTGTTTTTGTTTTCCTTCTGGCAGGATGGAGATGCTGGGCCCGCAGACGCGCTAATTACAGGAGTGCCGTGAGGGCCACCCAGGGTGTGGGGCACCGGCTCAGCTCCTGCTCCCCCACCTCCCCTTCTCCATCCGGGAACACCCGGGATCACGCTGGAGAAACCCCAACGAGGGGTCCCCTTCATTCACCCCTTGCCCGAATGTCTGGCTCTGCAAGATTCCCCCCTCCCCGACCCCCAAAGAGAAGCACGTCACCCCCTACCGCCCCCTCCCCCCCCAATCCCGCAGGGAACATTTGGGTTTCCCAGAGCTTCAGGGACGTAGTTCATGCCATTTCACCCATTCCTTTAGCTTCCTGTGTCCTTCTGGGCACTTTCGTTGGCTCTGGCAAAAAGAAGGATGGAGGAAAGGCAGAAAGGATGGAAGCCTTCTAGAGCTTTCTAGAAGACGATGGTGCAAATTGGTTCTCTTCTCTGGCCTTGATAGGTGTTGCTCATGTTTTTGTAGAAAGTAAAACCCCTAGAAAGAAAAGGAACCTGAATTTGGAGGGCTTATTTTCATAGTTAAAGTGAACCATCTTTGTATGACGTTCTTCAGGTTTTGTGTAGGTGAAAACGGTTTTTACAACCCTCTCTTTGTCTGCGTTTCTCCCCCGCCCCCTCTGCTTCACTGGGGTCTGATGGACATTCAAAGCTGTATTCCTGTATTGGCTTTAGCATCACAGACTGATGCTGGCTTACATGTCCCTAGCAAAGTATTTTTAACACTGTTTTTTTTTTAAATTTTTTTTAAGAACACTGTGATTTACAAAGTTGTTTATTATACAGTTGTTCCAAGCATTCAGTGTTCCGAGGGGCCAGGTATATTGCACCATAGTTGGAAGCCTGCCTCATGAGCTGGGGGAGAAGGCAGCTGGAATAGAGAAGGGATCACTAAGTCAATGATGGTTGGAGGGGTTGTTCAGGATGGGAGATGTATGTGCTGAAAATACATAAAGGACCAAGCAGGATGGCCTCTCAGTACCTGTATTGCAGACCATAACGCCCAAAAGTAGAGAGGGAGTTTGGGGGAAATTGTCTGCCATAGAGGCAGGGGGAGGGTTGGAAAGGGGGGTATACTGGGGACATCGGTGGTGGAGAATGTGCATTGGTGGAGGGATGGGTGTTTGATCATTGTGTGATTCAAACTCGAACATGAAAGCTTTGTAACTGTATTTCATGGTGATTCAATAAAAAAGAAAAAACATTCCGTGTTCCAATACCACCAGTGAGAACTTCCCTCCAACAATATCCCCAGTTTCTCTCCCAAACCCCTTAAGGCACACAACAAATTTATTTCATATAACTTATTCCAACACAGCTTGAAGGACTGGCAAGTAAATTGATAAGAAAATAAACCAGTAAGACCCAATTTGTGATTATCCTCGCCCCGAAGTAATAGACCCTCAATCTTTTTTTTTTCACTTTTTCATTGAATCACTGTGAGCTACACCCTTACAAAGCCGTTCATGATTGGATTTCAGCCATACAGTGTTCCAACACCCATCCCTCCCCGTTGTACATTCCCCAGCGCCAGTGAGACCTCAATCTTATTGTTAAATTTATCATTATGGAAATTATTGTTTTAAACCAGGGGCTAGAGGAAAAGACGAGTGTGGGGAGATGGTGTGATTTAATCTTTCTTTCTTTCTTTCTTTCTTTCTTTCTTTCTTTCTTTCTTTCTTTCTTTCTTTCTTTCTTTCTTTCTCTTTCTTTCTCTCTTTCTTTCCCTCTCTCTCTCTTTCTTTCTTTCTCTCTCTTTCTTTCTCTCTTTCTTTCTTTCTCTCTTTCTCTTTCTTTCTTTCTTTCTTTCTTTCCTTCATTTTCTCTTTCTTTCTTTCTTTCTTTCTTTCTTTCTTTCTTTCTTTCTTTCTTTCTTTCTTTCTTTCTTTCTTTCTTTCTTTCTTTCTTTCTTTCTTTCTTTCTTTCTTTCTTTCTTTCTTTCTTTCTTTTGGGGCTCACTGACACCATGCCCCAACCTGGCAGCCGTTGAAGTCTTCTCTTAACAACTCTGAGGTGATGTCATTGTTTGAATAGGTTCTTTTTAAATGGGTGGGTGGTTGGGGACCCTCCTGCCCACCCAGCCTCTATCTGTGCCAGGCTTTCTTCCACTGTGTTTCTCTCATTAACTGAAGACATTTCCTCCCAAAAGACACACAAATGGGAAAAGGTCCATGAAAAGGTGCTCATCATCACTCGGAATCAGGCAAATGCAAATCAAAACAACACAGTGATGTGACCTCACACCAATAAAAACAGCACATGTCAGAAAGTCTGGAAATGGGCCTGAGTGATAGTACAGTGGGTAAAGCTGACCTGGCTGACCCGGGTTCGATCCCCTGCACCCCATAAGGTCCCTTGAGCCTGCCAGAAGTGATCCCTGAGTGCAGAGCCAGGAGTCAGCCCTGAGTACATCAGGACATGGTACTGATGTACTCAGTACATCAAACCTCTACCACTCAGAGAAACACACACGCCCTCCAAAAAAAAGTACATAAACAAACAGCATCCTACTTTGAACTGAAATTCAAGATAACATTTGGAGCTGAAAAGATAGTGCAGTTTGATTTGATCCCCAGCAAACCATATGGTTTCCCAAGCACTACCAGCAGTTAATTCCTGAGTGCAGAATCAGGAATAAGTCCTGAGCATTTCTGGATGTGCCCTCCTGACCAAAAATAAAATAAAATAAAATAAAATAAAATAAAATAAAATAAAATAAAATAAAATAAAAATAGCCTGTGTTGGACTTTACTGTGTTGGTAAAGTCCTGGGGAGAAAGGAACCCTCACCCACTGTTGATGAGAACATCATCTCGTTCAGTCTCTGTGGAGAGAAATGTGAAGATCTCTCTAAAATATAGGAATACAACCTCCCATACAACCCACGATACCACCTTTTGGCATTTAAGCGTAAAACACAAAAACTCCATTCAAAGGGATATATGCACACCTTCATCCATTCCTAAGCTTAGAACAACAGCCAAGGCACGAGAACAACTCAAATGCCCAGCTGCACAAGAAAGGATTAAGAAACCATGACATATACACACAATCAAACACTGTGCAGCTCTAAGGACAAAATCGTACAATTTCCCATGACATGGGGGGAACTGGAGGGAATCATGCTGAGTGAAGTTAGCCAGAAGGAAAGGGGATAAAGAGTGATCTCTCTGGCGAGTGGGACTGAAAGATACACACCCAAGGCCCCAAAGATACACAGCAGAAGGGGAGAACTGATTCACAACTTGGGTTGGGGGGTGGGGGGAGAGTTAAAGGAAGGGGGTTGGGAGACCTTGGGGGAGGGACGGAGGCACACTGATGATGGGCGTGGTGTTGGAGTTATGTGCGTGGAAAACCATCATTAACAGCATTGTAAACCACAGAACCTCCATCAGTGAAAAAAAGTTTAAAAACTTAGAAGTCAACGAACAACTCTCAGTGCTGGTGCCTGCGAGCTGAAGCCAGCCCCAGAGCCCGGGCACACGCGTCTGTGTCCACAACTGTCAGCCGCCCCCAGCCTCAGCCTGGCTTTCTTTCCAACAGAACCCACCGGGAAAGGCCTTTTTCGGAAGGTTGCCCAAGGGAGAGTCTATGTGTGTGTGTGTGTGTGTGTGTGTGTGTGTGTGTGTGTGTGTGTGTGTGTGTGTGTGTGTGTGTGTGTGTGTGTGTGTGTGTGTGTGTGTGTTTTGCAGTAGTGGAAGGGGGGAGGGGGAGGGGAGGGGAGTTGGGGCCACGCCCAGTGATGCTCAGGGGTTATTCCTGGTTCTGTGCTCAGGAGCGACCCCTGGTGGTGATAAGGAAATCGCCCGGTGGCGGGGCTCCTATCAGGGCTGTCCAGGGTACAAACCAGAAGGGCCTTATCCGGGGGCCCAAAAGTAGTGTTTTCTCTGTTCTGCCTCATTCTCTCTCTCTCTCTCTCTCTCTCTCTCTCTCTCTCTCTCTCTCTCTCTCCCTCTCTCTCTCTCTCCCTCTCTCTCTCTCTCTCTCTCTCTCTCTCTCTCTCTCTCTCTAAGTAAAAACAGATTTTATTTGGAGGTTTTAGGAAGGGGAAGGAGGGAGAGAAAGTGAGAGAGAAACGCGCTCAAGAGAGAGCACAGGCTTCTCCAAGGGAGGAAAGAGCCCCACCCCTGCCCCACCCAGCCAGCATTAGATAGGGAAGCCTACGTTACAGAACGGGAGAAGCGGGTGACACATGTGCTTGGCCACCTGGGCACAAGCAACACATGGCAGCATATGTGCTTCACCTCCTTCCTTCCTTCCTTCCTTCCTTCCTTCCTTCCTTCCTTCCTTCCTTCCTTCCTTCCTTCCTTCCTTCCTTCCTTCCTTCCTTTATTTCTCTCCTTCTTTCTCTCCTTCCCTCTCTCCTTCTCTCTCTCCTTCTCTCTCCTTCTCTCTTTCTCTCTTTTCTCTCTCTCTCTCTTTCTTTCTTTCTTTCTTTCTTTCTTTCTTTCTTTCTTTCTTTCTTTCTTTCTTTCTTTCTTTCTTTCTTTCTTTCTTTCTTTCTTTCTTTCTTTCTTTCTTTCTTTCTTTCTTTCTCTCTCTCTCACACCCCATGATGCTCAGAGCTTACTCCTGGCTCTGCACTCAGGAATCACTCCTGGCGGTGCTCGGGTCACCATATGGATGCTGGGGATCAAACCCAGGTCTGCCATGTGCAAGGTAAATGCCCTCCCCATTGTGCTATCGCTCTGACCCCTTTCAACACGGGTACGGATATTCACATTTATTTTTCTAATAACCACCTGTTTCTCTGTCTGCTTTATTATTCATCTTGGTAACAGGTTACTCGAGGTTGTATGCTTGGGGATCACTCCTGGCTGCTGGGGGGACTGTGACTCAGCCTGCTGTCCTCTCTCTACAGCCCCCCTCTGCCTCACTTTGCTGCCCTCTGCCTGCGCTTGGGTTTGGCCTGGTGCGTGGAGAGTTCTAGATTGACCTCTGAATCCGGAACATTCTGAATCCATACGCAGAAGAAGATCTACATCCAGCACGAATGCGAGCACTGTGGTTGATAGCAACACCTTCTGGGACACTGTCATCAAGACGAAGCCCAGGGACTTTCACACAATGTGCCAAATGGTTATAACCATCTCACCATGTCCTTTCTGCTTGGGACTACTTAAAAGTCATGTAGCTATTAGACCCTCTGGCAGAGATCTATTTCCTAATGTATGAGTTTAAAAAAAACATCCATTTTTAATGCTAATTTAATTTACTTTATTGGATCAATAAAGAAGCCCTGGCATGAAAAATGATTCTCATAATAAATCATGCCTCTATATCCACATCTCCGTAAATGTATATTCCTACATAATGCTAACCAATATATTCATTTGCTTCCCCTTCCCTTTGGCTGTTTTTCTGGTTAGGGGTGGGTGAGTGGGTGGGTGGGTGTTGTGTCTTTTAGTTCTTACAGGTAGGTGATTGCATGCTTTGCTCTATGCAATAGATTTCAGAAGTCAGTACTGCCTGGACCACACTGCACAGAGTGGGGGAGGGGCTCAGGGGACCGACCCCCTCCCCCACCCTCCCCCACTGTCACCACCACCCCACTGCAAAGCTAGTTCTGGCTCTGCACCTTATTTCTTTGCCGAGTGGAGGTTGGGTGTGCAGGGTCGACTCTTGGCTCTGTGCTCAGGAATCACTCCTGGTAGTGCCTACAGGTTCATCTGAAGGTGCTGGAGTTTGAACCCTGGTCTTCCACGTGCAGGCCAAATGCCTTACCTCCCCGGTACTCCCTGTGGATTACTTCTTACGAAGAATTGGTTCACTGGATTTGGGAGGTTGAGGGCTCCCCGGGCCGCCTCCATGTGCGAGCTCAAGTCTCAGGGGGGTCTGTGTGTGTTTCTCTGTCCCTGCCGAGGGCAGGCGAAGATGCTTTCCTGGCTTGAGTGGTCAGAGAAAGGCAGTTCTCGTACCCTCTGACACTGCATCCTCTGTGGAGGCTGCCGGCTGGATGCATGGCCAAGAAGAAGTCAGTTTGCTTTACTCAGTCTGCTGATTCCAGCACTCATGCCAGAAATACTCCCCAGATGCAACGCACCCCCCCACCAAAAAAAAAGCTCATCAAGTACCTGGACACCTTATGAACCATTCAGTTGACATAAAATTCGCCAGCTTAAAATGAAGTTATGAAATTGGCTTATAAATGGGTGGACATGGGGAGTATCATGCTGAGTGAAATGAGTCAGAAGGAGAGGGAGAGACATAGAATGATTGGACTCACTTGTGGGATATAAAAATTCATAATATGAGACTAATACCCAAGGACAGTAGAAACAAGGGCTAGGAGGATTGGTCCAGGGTTGGAAGCCTGCCTCAAGGGCTGGGGGGAAGGCAGTTGGAATAGAGAAGGGACCACTAGGACAAAGATACTTGGAAATGATCACTCGGGATAAGAACTGTGTGCTGAAAATAGATAAAGGAACAGACATGATATCCTCTCCGTATCTGTATTGCAAACTGTAATGCAGAGAGAGAGAGAGAGAGAGAGAGAGAGAGAGAGAAGGAAAGTGCCTGCCACAGAGACAGGCTTCGGGGAGGGAGATGGGCGGGAACCTGGGGACATTGGTGGTGAGGAGTGTGCACTGAGGGAGGGATGGGTGTTGCAACACTATATGACTGAAATGACCATGACCAGCTTTGTAATTCTCTCATGGTGATTCAATTAAAAAAAATTAGCCAGCTTACTAATGCATGCACCTGGTTTTCTTTCATTTCAGGGGTGTGGAGTGTGCATTTCTGGGCTACATCTGGTTGTGTTCAGGCCTTACTCCTGGCTCTGTGCTCAGGAATCACTCCTGGAAGTGCCCAGGTAAGAAGGGGGGGAAGCTGGAGACGGAACCTAGATCAGATGCTTGCAAGGCAAGTGTCTCACCTCTCATACGATCTCTCCAGTTTCCCAGGCACTTGACTGAGTTTTTTTTTAAATACGATTTCAATGTAATTGATGTCTCTGTAAATTGAGAATAGACACATAGACCTGATCAGAGAGCCAAAGGGTCACGGGGTCACAATAGACTACACTTGATCTTAGCCAAAAGGCCGAGAAGCGATACGGGGTCACAATAGAACGACCACCGGAGATGAATTAAGAAATTGGAGTTGAGGGTGTTTGCCTTGTACGCCGCCGACCAGGGCTCATTTCCTCCGCCCCTCTCAGAGAGCCCGGCAAGCTACCAAGAGTATTTCACCCACACGGCAGAGCCTGGCAAGCTACCCGTGGCGTATTCAATATGCCAAAAACAGTAACAACAAGTCTCACAATGGAGACGCTACTGGTGCCCGCTCGACCAAATCGATGAGCAAGGGGATGACAGGGACAGGGACAGGGACAGGGACACCGGCTGGCGGGCTGTCTGCCTAGGCAAGAGCACCATGACAGCAGCAGCCTTGGTCTTTATTAGGAAAACCCTCATCCCCGCTCCCCAAGCACTTTCGTAAGCTCCTGCAAAATGTGCTGAGCTCACCCGACCTACATCCTGGCTCCCAGGAACTTCCTGCAAGTGCATCCAAGCGAGCATTGTTCCAGAAGCCAGAAAAAGCAGTTCCAGCAGTTAGAGCAGGAGTCCCAGAAGCGAACCATCAGCAGCCTTCAGCCCACTCCCTTCAGGACCCTTTGTCCCTGTTTGCCGTCCCTGACAGCTCTCGACCTTGAGGGAAGTTCTACATACTTAAGGAGTGACACAGTTAAATCAGCTAAAAAATAAGGTTCTGAAAAACTCAACTTCTTGTTCTCCCCTTTACAACAGCACCAGGAATGTTGCAGACCTTGAGAATAGCTCCGCCGTGTAACTAGTCAGGCCCTCGGAGTTAACGGCTTCTTCCCCCAGAGCAGCGCCATGTCAAGAACACGCCTTGCCTCACCCTCAGGATAGGGCTAGGGTTAGGGCTGTGGAGTGTCAGGAGATTTACATATCTAGAGTTTGTAGCTGGGGTGCACCCCATATGGTCCCCCGGGTATTGCCAGGAGTGAGTCCAGGGTTACCAGACTTACACCCAGTGGTGATTCGGGGGGCCATGCAGTGCCAGGGGTCACACTCAGGCCTCACGTGTGTTAGCATGTTCTTTGCATTTGAACTCTCTTCCTCCCTCCCTTGCACGTACTGCTCCCGACAGATCTAAAGGAACCAGGGGCTGTGACAGGCGCCCACCTACTCTCTGGACTCTAAATTCACTGTCCCTAGAGGATCCACTCATGAGACTGGGCATTACCAGTAGATCCTTATTTAGTCACATTTCATGTGAATTTGCTTCACAGACATTATTTGTTCTTCTTCTTCTGGGAAGTGAAGGGTATGACAAGTTGATGGATATCCCTCTTGCCACATGTGCTCATGTCCTGCCTCTGTGTCACATTTTGTTAATTCAACGTTTCAAACTTTCTGTGATTGCTCATCTTTGATGTTATTATAATTTATACTAATTTATTATAATTTATAATGTTATAAATTTCCACCTACAAATCTGATGATGACTCATGAAGGTTAGATGATAGCACTGTTTTTATGGTAAGTCTTTTTTAATGAAGCATGAAGATTTTTTCTTCCTTCCTTCCTCCCTCCCTCCCTCCCTCCCTCCCTCCCTCCCTCCCTCCCTCCCTCCCTTCCTTCCTTCCTTCCTTCCTTCCTTCCTTCCTTCCTTCCTTCCTTCCTTCCTTCCTTCCTTCCTTCCTTCCTTCCTTCCTTCCTTCCTTCCTTCCCTCCCTTCCTCTCCTCCTTTCCTTTCCTTCCTCCCTCCTCTTCCTCTACCCTCCCTACATTTCCTCCCTCCTTTGTTCCTATTTGTTTGTGTGTTTTAGTGTAAACCTCAATTTCACAAGCCTTTGTTTCATCCCGGTGATCTGAACCTAAACCGAGACGCAAGGGTGTGTGGGTTTGTTGCTGGCGCGGGCGGTAGAGGGCGCCAGAGGGTTGACCACGGCATCCCCTGGACGCCCTCCCCGGCGGCGGCTCCCCGGCCCCTGCAGGGACACCACCTGTGAGATGCTGCAGGCGGCGTCTCCCACGCTCACCCCGTTCACCCTCAGCGGCACCCTCAATTACGAATGAGCCCCTGCTCGTCCTTCCCTGCCCGGCAGCCCCGATTCCTGGGACCCAGCAGGCGGGTTCCGGATGCCAGAGCGGGCGGCCCGGACTGTTTGCTGCGGGCCCAGCTGTCAGACCCGGTACTCGGACACTCAAATGCTCAGCCAGGAAGGAATGCACCACCCTGTGGGCCTTGGCAGGGCGGCACGGCAAGTCTGGTTTCCAGCAGGTTCCCGAGCAGAGCACCAGCATGGGACGTCGTGGTGGTCCTTCCAGGGGGAACTGCTGGTGGGACCCCTTCCGGGGCTGGGGGACTCCGCCCTGGTTGGCTCGTGCCCACCCCTGGCATTTCTTGTCTGGGGAGCACCACCCTGGTCTCCACCTTCATCTCCCCGTGGTGGTCTCCTTGTGTCCATGTCAGTGTCCGAATGACCCCCTTTCTTACTGATCTCTCCTATTTTTTATTTCTAAAATCGTAGTTATGGTAACATGGTTACAATAGTTTACACATTTATGGCTTCCTACACAGTTCAGCACCACCCCACCATCGGCCGCCAAAGTGCTAAATATCTTCCTTTTTAATTTTTTTGACTTTTTGAGTCACACCTGGCAATGCTGCTACTCTTGGCAGTGCTCAGGGGACCATACAGGATGATGGGGGTCAAACCTGTGTGCAAGGCAAACGCCCTACCTGCTGTACTATCACTCTGCCCCGCCCCCATCGATGTTCTTATGTCACTTCCGACCTCTCACTCCCTTTCCCACCCCCACTTTAATGATTTCAGTACTGTAATCCAAGGTCACAGGATCATTTCCTTTCTTACAGCTGCATAGTATTCCATCACGCAGAGATGCAACAGCTTCCAACCCTGACTTTGTGTCTGAATAATGTCACACTGTGAGGTTCTGAGGATTAAAAAATTGACAGAAACATTTGGGGAAGAGCAAAATGTTCCACCCACCCAAATCTCCCCGTTAGATTTGGTCATGCGTCTGTCCTCTATCTCAGCCTGAGGATATTCTTTAGAGATATATCTGACCTCATTACAGCGACCATCCTTGTTGCCAGGTAACTATTGCCCACGTTCTCTGTCTCCACAGACCCTCACTGATCCCAAAGGGAAGAGGGTGACCAATCGGAGCATCCCCCAGGCTCTTACCCTCTCGCCGTGCTTCAGCAGCTCTTTCCCTGCCTGTTTCCGAGGTGGTGATGTGTCTTGCCCAGGGCACTGCTATGGTGAGCAGCAGAGATGAGTCCTAACTCAGTGCATGTGTTCAAATTTAAATTTGTTTTGTTGTCTGCTGTGAATCTAAGGGTGCTCCTTTGTACGTGATTTCCTTCTTTGACCTTGCTGCTTGCAGTATTGTGCCTCTATCCATGAAGTCCATCATTCTAGTTTGCAATAGAGGTATTGAGTGGCCTTCATGTTTGGTCTATAGTCTACGTTCGGCTCACATCTTCCAACCCGAATGGGTCCTCCCAACATCCTCTACTTGGTGTTCCCTTCTCTATCTGAGCTGCCTTTCCCCCAGCATGTGAGGCCAGTTTTCAAGCTCCTGGTATTTATCCCTACAACTCTTGGGTGTTAGTCTCCCACTCTGTTATTTTATATTCCACAGATGAATGAAATCTTTCTATGTCTGTTCTCTCTCTTTCTGACTCATTTCACTGAACATGATACTTTCCATGTTGATGCACTTATATGCAAATTTCATGATTTCATCTTTTCTAACAGTTGCATAGTATTCCATTGTGTAGATGTACCAAAGTTTCTTTAACCAGTCATCTGTTTTTGGGCACTCTTTTTTCCCCAGATTTTGGCTATTGTAAACAGTGCTGCAATGAACATAATAGACTATAGACTGAACATGAAGGCCACTCAATACCTCTATTGCAAACTACAACACCCAAAAGGAGAGAGAACAAAAGGAAATGCCCTGTTTAGAGGCAGGGTGTGTGGTGGGGGATGGGGTGGGGGTGGTGAGAGGGATACTGGGATCATTGGTGGAGGAGAATGGGCACTGGTTGGAGGGATGGGTAAACGATCACTGTATGAGTGAAATGCAAACACAAAAGTTCATAAGCTTGTAACTGTACATCACAGTGATTCTCTAATAAAAAATTTAAAAATAAATAAATAAATTTGTTTTGTTGTGTTCCAGAGCGGGGGATATGGCTCAAGTGCTAGATCCCACACATAAGCATGTATGAGGTCCCGGGTTCTATTCCTGGCACCACACGGTATCTCAAGCACCATCTGAGAGGGCCCCAGGACCCGAGAACTGCCAGGAGTGGTCACTATAAACACTTTTTTGTCATTGTTCTTGATATATATATCCAGAGGTTCTCAGTGCTGACTCCAGGCTCTGTGCTCAGGGATCAGCACTGGTGGTGTTTAGTGGCTTCTTTGTTTAGTGACTTCTAGGGGTCGTGAAGTCAGGGCAGCCATAACCAAGGCAAGCGCCTGACCCACTGTGACTCTCTTGCTCTGGCCCCTTGATAATTAAAAAAACTTTTTTTTTTAATGAAGCAAGATGGATTTTACTGAAGCAAAATAGTTTTTTACTGAATGAAACATGTAGAAAGACGGGAAGGGAGAAATACAGAGGAAGTGTTGCAGAGAGACCACAGGCTTGCCCAGAGCAGAGAGAGGCAGCAGAGAAACACAGAGCCCAGCCGTGAGATATGTCGTGCCAGGGAGGACACGGGCCTGCGGAGCAAGATTAAAAAAAACCGTTTGTTGTTGTTATTGTTGTTTCTTTGGTTTTAGGGTCACTCCTGGCAGTGCTCAGGGATTACTCCTGGCTCTATCGTCAGGGATCAACCTGGCGCTGCTCAGGGGACCCCACAGAGTCCCAGGAATCAAACTTGGGTGGGTCACGTGCAAGGCAAGTGCCCTACTGCCTGTACTACCATTGCAACTTAAAAATATCTCTTAAATAAAAGTTTTGCATTTGAAAGACCGAGTGCTCTCCACTTCGCAGCCCCTGTGTGGCTCTGCCTTCTGCAAGGTGGCTGGCTTTAGCCCCCTGAGAAGGTCCCAGCGTCTGTCCAGTGGAAATGTTGGCCTCACCCAATCATTTGCTCACTCAGTCATTCTACAAACATTCATCCTATATACCCATTGCTTACCCTCCCACACTAAGCAACACTGAGTTGGCTGAGCCCTCTCTGTGAGAGTGGAAGTGTGAGCTGAGACTGCCCAGGTGCTGTGAGAAGCTTCCTGAGACCTAGAAAACAGAAGAATGAAGGAAGAATGTTCCAGACAGTAGAGAGAGAACTGAGCCTGGTTGGTTACGAAACCAGAGCAGCAGTGGTGGTCACTATCACGGGCATCCCATCGATTATCGATTTGCTCGAGCGGGCACCAGTAACGTCTCCATTGTGAGACTTGTTGTTACTGTTTTTGGCATATCGAATATGACACAGGTAGCTTGCCAGGCTCTGCCGTGCAGGCAAGATACTCTTGGTAGCTTGCCGGCTCTCCGAGAGGGATGGAGGAATCGAACCCTGTTGGCCGCATGCAAGGCAAACGCTCTACCCGCTGTGCTATCGATCCAGCCCTGCAGTGGCGGTAGTTGATGAGAATGCTAACCCTTTTTTTGGTTAACTAAGGTTTTTGCTAACTCTTTTCTTGGGACTCAGATGCTTGTGCCTTTTGTTTTTGTTTTGGGGACCATTTCTGGTGGTGCTCAGGGGTTACTCGTGGCTCTGCACTCAGGGAGTCACTCCTGGCAGTGCTCTGGGGAACATATGGGATACTGGGGTTAGAACCTGGATTGGCCACGTGCAAGGCAAATGCCCTACCTGTTGTACTATTGCTCCGGCCCCAAGATGCTTGTGTTCTTAAGTTGTTCAGAGCTACCACATGTACACCACAGGTGCCCCTGTGCAGTGGCTATTGTCCCGGGATTTCCTCCCACCCCCAGCCTTAGCTACGCCAAGAGGGAGAGCATCAGTGATAAGATGCAGTCTGTCAAACACAAGATAGGCGTTTGTCTCAGGAACAGCAAAGTGGGGATTCAGGAGGAGAAAAGCCATTGAAGAGAGGCCACTGGCGGGGACATTCTAAAGGAATGAAGATAGAAGGAGCACTTCCTTAGGAGTCAGCATGGTCCAGGTTGAAACACAGACTGTCACTTGGAGTTTCGTGATGCAGCTACAGTGATTACACCTACAGACACCTGATTTCCTGGTCAGAAGAAAGTGGGATCATCACTCCTTCATGAAATGAGGAGAAAGATACCCTGATCCCATTTGCTGCTAAGACCACAGCTGAGAAGCAGGGGTTTGCAGCGAGCACCCCAATGGGATTCTCTGTGATGTCAGCTCAGAGAGCTTCCAAGAAATTCCTTTTTGTTTAGTTTTGGGGCCAGGGGCCACATATCTAGTGCTTCTTGGGAGCTACTCCAGGCTCTGTGCTCGGGCTCACACTGGTTGTGTTCAGGGAAGTATCACAGTGCTCAAATCCAGGTCTCCTGTATGCTCGCACACATTGCATTATCATGCTGGACCCTTCTCAACAATTTCTGAAAAGTGAAGCCTTATGATAACCAAAGGGTCCTCCCAACTTTTTTTTTTTGACCTTCTGTACTTGTCAGCTAGAGTTTTTGAAAGTCACCATTTAGATGGGTGCTTTTCTTTCTTTCTTTCTTTCTTTCTTTCTTTCTTTCTTTCTTTCTTTCTTTCTTTCTTTCTTTCTTTCTTTCTTTCTTTCTTTCTTTCTTTCTTTCTTTCTTTCTTTCTTTCTTTCTTTCTTTCTTTGTCACACCCGGTGATGCACAGGGGTTACTCCTGGCTTTGAACTCAGGAATTACTCCTGGCGGTGCTTGGGGGACTACATGGGGTGCTGGGAATCGAACCCAGGCCGGCCGCATGCAAGGCAAATGCCCTACCCACTGTGCTCTCGCTTGAACCCCTGAAGTGCTTTTCTGTACTGACAGAATCCAAGATGTTTCTCTAGATCCACATACCAGGGCCATTATGGGAGATGAGTAATTATGAGGTGAAGACGAAGGAAGTGATTTTAACAGTTTTCTTCTATTTATAAGCGCTGCCAAAAGTCTCTGGCCTCTCAGCAGGGAGCCAATCATCTTCTGAGCGGGCTTGGTGATTATAGATGCTTTGTTTCTGAACATCCTGGTTTGCATTTTGTGGAACGGGGATTTGATGGTTCATTTATACGCTTGGTTTTAATGGCATTATCGGTGGATCCCCTACAAAGGTGCGAGTACACGATGTGCGCTGTGGGCTGGCGCTGGCTTTGCTAATTTAGGACAACCACCAGCATCAGTGCCGGCCCCAGGGGTCCCACGAGAAAAACAATGATGCCCTGTCTCTCTAGACTTGCCCAGAAAATGAATAAATACATACAAAATCAGGTGCCTTCACGCGGTCAATGCTCAACCAACCTAACGCTATTAAGCACGCCGAAGTGAAATGGAAATTCCCTTGCTGAGGTCTCTGCTGGCCCCTGCCCTGACACGGGGACAAACTAACTTAGTGAAGGACTGGCAGGTTGTTCAACTAGCCCTGGCCATGACCTTCCACAGAGCAGGTGATTGCAGGGATCAGGGGAGGGTCTACAACTCCTCAGACATCACACACCCACCATTACCTGCACTATTGTCTCTGCCCCAGGCCAGCCCTGGCTTAGTGTAGGAGGGTATAGCCTTAGGAAGGAGAAGTCAGGGGTGCTGGCTCCTGGGTGCTGGCTCCTGAAGAATGTGGCAGGAAAAGGAGATAATAGACTGGAGGGGGAGTCTAACTGACTTGGGGTGACCCCTGGTGCCTTTGGGACCCTTGGTGTCCCCTGGTGCAAAGTCCCCTGGTGCGTTCAGAATAAAAGGTTGTTCCCCTTATCCCCCCACTCCTGCTGATGGATGGAAGAACTGGTCATAGACTGATGGCCAGACAACAACTGTTATTGAAATTAAACAGGGCTATTATGGGGATGCAGAATTAGGCGACAGGGATAGACTGAGAAACAATGCTGGGCGGGGGTTGGGGAGGTGAGTGTCACACAAAGGAGAAGTTCAACAGAAGCAAGGAAAATTGGGAGCATCCCTAGGGAGAAGCACTACATACCAAAAGGGTGACACAGTAACTCAAAGAACAGAAGGAAAGCCCACCCAGAGTCAAGCCGAATTGCTCCTTATAGAGGGGCAGTGATTAACCACAGCAATTACAAATCATGGGGACATGACCCCCCTTTTGGTACAGTCCTTCGCCATCTCTGGAGTGGTGTCTCTGAGGGAAGCCCTCTCGCCTCGAGGAGAATCCCCAGATGTTTACGCAACAGGGTGGCACCGCCCAGATGGCTGAGAAACAGAGCCAGCGGGGAAGCCAACAGGAGAGGGAACAGAGCAAAACAGAGTAAAATTTAAAGAGAGTAAAATAGTTTTTAAAAAGAGGAGTAAAATTAAAAAATAAAACAAATATCAAATAAAAAATAACACTATCACTATCACTATCATCCCATTGATCATTGATTTGCTTGAGCGGGCACCAGTAACGTCTCCATTGTGAGACTTGTTGTGACTGTTGTTGGCTTATTGAATACGCCACAGGGAGCTTGCCAGGCTCTGCTCTGCGGGCGGGATACTCTGGGTAGCTTGCCGGGCTCTCTGAGAGGGACAGAGGGTGTTTGCCTTGCACAAATAAAAAATAGAGTAAAATAAAATAGAGTAAAATGACAGAGAATCCAGCCAGTTCAGGAGAGTGATAGAAGCTCCAGGAAGATGGGTGTAGCAGATGGGAAGCAGCTGAGTGGTGAGAGGAGGGAGGATGCTGGGAGGACGACAGGAAGGGCGAGTGGATGGGAGAGGGATCAACTCCCTATGTGCGCAACTAGTTTTTAGCAGTTGTTTGGGGGAGGGCAGGGGCTGTGCTGGAGAGACTGTGGAGAACTTGCCTTGCAGACCCAGGATCCCACCAGGAATGATCCCTGAGGCAGGTGTAAGCTCTCAGCATCACTGTGTGTGCCCCTGGCTCCCTCCCCTCAAAAGATAACATTGGTTGTGAGGCTGAAAAGACAGCACTGGGGTTAAGCACTTGCCTTGATTTGTAGCCACCCCTGGTTTGATCCTCAGCATCTTATGATCCCCCAAACACCGCCAGGAGTGACCCCTGAGCACAGAACCAAGGAGTAGCCTCTGAACACTGCTGAAGATAGCCCCAGCCTTCCCCCAACCCCCCAAATAGGTTGATATTAAGGTAAATTAAGGCAGATTCTAAAGTTAACATTTTGTTTATGCAGAAGTCAATTGCAATAGGGTAATGACAAATGGGGAGTAATTAGGCATGCAGCCCGACCCCCTGCATCCACAAGGAGACGGGAGAAAGACAGAGGGCAAGTGTGGGCTGGCTTGCTGGCTTTCTCTTCTTTCCTCCCCACCCACCCCCCACCCGCCCCTCTGTGTGTGTGTGTGTGTGTGTGTGTGTCCATCCCTCTCTCCTCTGTCTTTGCTTTCCCTCTCCCTCTCCCTCTCCCTCTCCCTCTCCCTGTCCCTGTCCCTCTCCCTGTCCCTCTCCCTCACCCTCTCCCTCTCCCTCTACTTCTCCCTCTCCCTTTCCCTCTACTTCTCCCTCTCCCTCTCCCTCTCCCTGTCCCTGTCCCTGTCCCTCTCCCTCTCCCTCTCCCCCTTCACCCCTCTCTGGCATCCTCAGACCTTACTCCTCTACTCTGAGGGGTACCTCCTGATAGAGTTCAGGGACCCATATATGGTGCTGGAGAATCAAATCCAGACTCACACTGGCCACCTGCAAGACAAGTGCCTTACCCACGACACTATCTCTCCAGTCCTACAGAGGGGTAAAGTGGAAGCCCAGATAGGAAATTATTTGGCAATAACGCAAAACCTAGCTGGTTGGCTGATCTTAGTGCGTTGGGGGAGGAAGATGTTTGGGATCAAATCTGGGGCTTCACGGAAGTCCGAGACAGGCTCTACTGTTGAGACTCGCTGATCCTGGTCCATAGCGTTTTGATTTTGTTACCTTGAGTCATTTACATGCTGAGACTCCTGACATGCTGATGCTCACCATCGCATGAAAGTCACTTTTTGTTTAATGATGTTAGCAACACATAAGCAATAGTAGAGGGAGAAAGTAAGCCTTTCATAGGAGGCAAAGGATCAAAGACCCAAACAAGAGAGTCCAGAAAGTAAAGCATATTGCAGGAAAGAAAACAATAAGAGCAGATTACAGAGGTTTTACAGCGCGTTATCATTGACACAAACATACACAATGTTAGGAGGTCCATGACCTCGCTAAAAATGGAGCTGATGACAAGAGAGGAAGTGGCAGGGGATGGGGAAGCCTGAAATCCTCTTTTGGCCTCATAGAAAATCCATGGATCATGTCCAAGTTTGTAAAGGCTCACATAAGCCTTCTCCTTAGAAATCTAGGAATAAATACCAAACAAAGGCAATTACAGAATTAAAGTGATCTCCTCTGGGACATTAGACTGTTTTTTTTTCTTTTTTGAGGGGGTTGGGGGGGTTGAGGGAGGTAAGGACAGCTGTTTTTGATTATAAACCATTTAGTAGCATTTAATTTCCTCCGCTGCTATAAAAAAGAGGAAGATTAATGCAAACAGTATGCGGGAAGGAGACCATGTAGAGCTAGCAGGGGGTGCGCTGGCTTCCCACGTCACGCATCGCAATGGCAATGTTTGTGACGGAAACATCGCTGTGGAGAGTGACATGCCCCAGCGAGGAGCAGAAACCTGCTTCCACCCTTTTCACGGAAAAGGATAAGAAAGAAAACAGTTCCACGGACAGGGAAGTGACTCAGTTAAGACACAAGTCTAAGGGCCGGAAGATAGCACAGTGGTTAGGGTCCCTGCCTAGCATGCTTCAGATCCGGGTTTCATTCCGGACACCACATGGGTCCCTGTGGTCCTGGCTGGAGCAGGAGTCCTCAGTCCCACTCAGGCCCTTGCCTTGAACCACTGCCTGATGGGTCACACATCACCAGGGGGGCTTCAGGACCTCCTGCACACTGCTTGGGAAGCCCCACAATAAGACACACACACACAAACAAACACACACACACATACCCCTGTACTCAACCTTTTCCAAAATCACTGCCTTAGCTTCTGAGTGCATCTTCTTTCACATCTGCCCAGATGTCAGCATCTGTGCCTCACTCCCGTGCCTTTCTCTAAGGTAGAAGAACTCTGCCCCTCAGCCCAGCTCCCTCCTCCTCACCCCTTTATGGGTGGCATTTTAATTCCTGCCTTGTTCTATCTATGTCCGAGTCTGGAGGACATGTCCTGTGTCCCCATGAGCCTCTCCTCCTTTCCTGGTCTTTGAAACTGTCGTCATGGTGCTGATGGTGTGACCCAGGACGGTTGAACCCCGGCTGCTGGGGCGGTGAGGCCGGGCTGGGGATTGAAGCAGTCTCAGCCTCACACCTGTCAGGGAGGTGATCCACCACAGGCCACAGGCCTGGGGCTTCCGAAGAGCACTTTTATTCTATGAATGCATAAGCTTTAAGTGAGGTGTTCCCATGGCAAAATTGTATTAACTCAGTGAAGAATTGACATAAAAATGATGTGAGTGGCATCTTTGCTGTGTCCCAGGGGACCGACACAGAACTGTCCTCTTATGCCCCCTTCACTGTACACTGAGCCCCGTTTCCCAGACCATTGAGTTATTAAAAGCAACCAGCTGCCTTTCCCAAAGTGTAAGGAGGCCCTGGGTTGAGTGATGAAAGAGTAGCATTTGCAAGTTATTGCCCAGAAGCCGAGAGGGCTTAATATTTCTTGGGGATCCAGACATTGCTGGTGCATATGAATGTCCTTGGGTCAAACACTGCCTTTCTACAGGGATAAATCCAGGCCAAGCCTCCCTCCTGCTGGTGAACTCACAGAGGAGGGGCCTGAAGGGTCCATCTCAGGCCTCTGGAGGCAGATTTACCAGACTTTGATGCAAATCAACGTGATTAAAGCACACACTACCCCCCCCCCCAATTCAATGTACCAGGGCTTACTCCTGTATCTGTGCTCCAGAATCCCTCCTGACTGGGCTCCAGGGACCTTATAGGATTCTGGGGATTGAAACCAGGTCAGCCCCTTGCAAGACCGTTTAGCCCACCTGCGGTACTATCTTTCCGGTCCCTGGTTTACCATTCATAAATGAAGAATGAAATGTGCATACAATGTTATATAACAGAATAAAATAACTCGGAATCATCTTGCTTACTCTGTGTGGCCACAAGATCTCCTTCTCTTTGGGAGAACCTGAAAGACCCTGCTCCCCTCTGCTTCTAGAACATTCCATAAAGGGCTGAGATGTGAGTGGATTGAGGTGAGCCCTTCAAGAGAATATCCTGAAAATCTGAATGGGGCATCCCTCGGATGGTAAGACTGGGTAGTAAGCTATGAGAACTTCTAATTTCAAAAAATGTTTATATAGAAAACAGTTATCCATGACTATATCTGTGTGAGCCGTCATTGGCAGCAGCTCTGGATCCATATGTCAGATGAGCTTAGAAAAATGAGCTCACAGCATTGTGGTTTGCAGGGAATATGGGAGCACCGTGCTCATGTTTATTCCTGCTCTGAAGAAATTTCTCTCTCTCTCTCTCTCTCTCTCTCTCTCTCTCTCTCTCTAGTTGGGATGGGGACTGGGACACACACACACACACACACACACACACACGATGCTTAGGGGCTATTCCTGGCTCTGTGCTCTGGAGTGACTCCTGGAGGAGCTCAGGGGACCTTAGATAGTTCCAGAATTCACACCAGGGTTGGCTGGATGCAAGCAAGTGCCGTCACTCCTGTAGTATCTTTCTCTCTGGTCCTGTAAGGCTGCTTGTATATGACCAGGGAAGTCGTTTTCAAGATGCCTCTCTAAAATGGCTCTCAGTGGGACCAGGGAGACATTTCAGGGTTCAGGAGTGCATGGCCTGGCGATAGATCTCTATCAAACTCTACTGAACATAGCTGTGGAAACCCCCGGTCACTCCTGGGCCTGGGAATCCAACCAGCCAGCCCTGTTGGCTCGGGTATTGCCTGGCTGGCCTCAGACTCCTTGAAAACAGCTTGTGGGGTGTTTCCCCCAGCAAAAATCACCCTTAGTGTAGACAAGTGCATACCGGTGACACAATTGACTTGCACAACGTGAAAACTGCAGAATAGGTGTGTCGACTTTGGGTGATTTGTCACACTGAGAATGACAAACTGAAAACACTGATAATCAAACTCATGAAAGACATTGATCAAAACACCAGCTTAAGGGCATTTTCTTTTTTTCTTTCTTTCTTTCTTTCTTTCTTTCTTTCTTTCTTTCTTTCTTTCTTTCTTTCTTTCTTTCTTTCTTTCTTTCTTTCTTTCTTTCTTTCTTTCTTTCTTTCTTTCTTTCTTTTTTTTTTGCTTTTTGGGTCACACCCAGCGATGCTCAGAGGTTACTCCTGGCTCTGCACTCAGGAATTACTCCTGGCGGTGCTCAGGGGACCATATGAGATGCTGGGAATTGAATCCGGGTTGGCCGGATTCAAGGGTATGCAAGGCAAATGCCCTACTCACTGTGCTATCATTCCAGCCGCAATTTTCTTTTCTTTTCTTTTTTGCTTTTTGGTTAAGGGCATTTTTAAAAGAGGATTTGCGTCCATTATCTGCAAGAATGAATTAACCTGGAAGGAGAATGTGCTCTCGGGGTATTGGCCATTAGCTTCTAAGCTTCCCGGGAGAGCAGAGCATTTTCAACGGGGGCATCTAGAATTTAGAGCCAGATTCCCGTGGTTGGGACACGAGGGGTAGCACTGTAGCACTATCATCCCATTGTTCATTGATTTGCTCGAGCGGGCTCCAGTAAAGTCTCCATTGTGAGACATGTTGATACTGTTTTTGGCATATCTAATACTCCACTGGTAGCTTGCCAGGCTCTCCGAGAAGGATGAAGGAATCCAACCTGGGTTGGCCACATTCAAGGCAAATGCCCAACCCACTGTGCTATCACTCCAGTCCGGGATATTAGAGGTATGAGGGGTGTGAGATTTATTTCTAGGGTCCTAAGTAGTTTAATACTGGAACGTTAAAACAGAAGGGCATTATCAATTGATTTTCTGTTTGGCTGGTGAAGACTTAGAACTCCTCTAACTTCTGCCGCCACATCCTACCTTGCCATCCTGCCAATCAATAGAGGTATTGACATTTTTTCATAAATGGTTTTCATTGCAAAGCCCAAGTAATCCCCTGTTATGCTTTCCTTCTTGCAAACTGTTTGGTTTTCCTGGAGCTCTATAATTGTTTTTGCTTTCTATATACTGAGGCTTATGTTTTTCCCCATCAGAGTATTTATCAACCAATTTCTCCCCCAACCCTGAAGCCTATCAGATGGTGTATTATTTGATATTGTTCATTCCCTGAGACTTGCATTCCCAGTGGCCTCCATCCTCTGCCCCCAATCTGGCTGAATGGCTCTCTAAGCTGCAGCTCCCAGCTTCTCCTGGGCTTATGAGGCTTTGCAGCTTTATATTCGCTATAGACAATGCCTAAGGGAGGTAAAAGGAGAGCGGATTAGATGTTCAAAGGATGTGTCTGCTACAATATGGACTTTGGATGTCCATTCAATTCTTGGAAAACCTCAGGAGCCCCCAGAGAGCAGATCCCCGTGTGGCAAACCCTCCCCTCTGTTTACACAGGTGAAATGGGTCAGAGGGGATGAAAGCAAAAATGAAAGCGGGGAGCAAGGCGTAAGTGGTAGCGGAGGGAAAGATGGGGAGAGAAAGTTAATTGCGGAGGGATCTGGCACCACCAACACCCTCCATGACAGTGACAGGTGGCTGCTCATAAGCGACATTTGCCTAAAACAATTCACCACTTATTCATTCTACATTTTTTAAAATTCAAGTTCATTGAGTATGTTTTTATATCACTGAGTCTTTGGGGGGAGGGAGTTGTGGACACACCCGGCGGTGCTCAGGGCTTACTTCTGTTTCTGCACTCAGGGATCATTTCTGGCAGACTTAGGGACCATGCTGGGATTAAACCTGGGTTGGCTCCGTGCAAGGCACGTGCCTTACAAGCTGTACTATGGATCCAGCCCTGCCTAATTTTCATCATAGAAGTAATTGCTCTATGACACCCAGTGATTTTCCTCTTTCTCCTCCATAATTAGATTGCGTTTTTCAACCTCCCTTACTGGCAGGAGTGGCCATGTGACCAGGTCCTAGTCAGTGAAATCTGAGAGGACATAAAGCCATAGCATCAAACTCTGCTCTGTAAAATATCTCATTTTTTTTTCTCCTCTAGAGGTGACTCAAGGAACATAGGTTGAAGAGTGCATAGATCAAAAGGCACATGGCTTCTGAGGGACTTCTTTGTGCAAAGCCTTTGCCAGGTCTTCTTCCTTACTCTACGTGTAAAAGAAAGATATTTAAAATTTCTGTGCTGCAAGATTTTCTTTTTGGGGTGTGTGTGCCATGGTCAGGGTGCCCCACCCAGTGATACTCAGAGCTGACTCCTGACTCTGCACTCAGGGATCACTCCTTGCGGGGGTGGAATGGGCCTTATGGAATGGCAGGGCTCGAACCAGGTTTGTCACGGGCCAAGCAAGTATACCCTACCCTCTGTACCATCTATCTGGCCCTGGTGCTGCAGACTTCCTAATCTGCAAGTTGGGGTTGCTCATAGAGACTGGCTCTCTCTCCTCCTGCTCTTTCGACTAAATACAATTCCTTTTATTTTTATTTTATTTTTTTACTTTTTGGGTAACACCCAGCAATGCACTCAGTACTCACTCCTTTCAGTGTTCAGGGGACCATACAGAATGGTGGAGATTGAACCCAGGTCAGCCCTGTGCAAGGCAAACCCCCTACCCGCTGTACTATATCACTCCAGCCTCATCTGCAATCACTCTTCTTTTTAAAAAATTTTTTAAATTAAAAAAATTAAAAAAAAAATTTAAATTCTGCTCTCTGGGCCTTGGCACATTCTGCTCCTTGTCTGGAAGGCTTTGTGTGCCAAGAGCCATGTGACACCATCCTCCATGAAGCCCCTCCTCCAGAGACCTTCCCTGATCAGCTTGTCTGAAAGAGCATCCTTTACCCCCAGTGACCCGGCAGCTCTCCCCTGTGTCCTGCGGAGGCAGAGGCGAGGAGCCTGAATCAGCTAGAGCCTATCTCCATCCCTTTCGGAGAGCACAGACCTGGCCTGTGGAATCTTTCTTGTAACCCCAGGCACTAGCAAAGCACCTGGCATGCGAGTGCTCAGTGAATACTTGTCAGATGAAAGGCGAGAGGATTCTGACTGGCACACATGTGTGAAGGTGATGAACACCCACGCCCGCAGGGACAGGCAGTGAACGTAAGCCCAAGCAGAGATGGGATCCCACAGCTTGTATGGTGTTCAGACGCTTGACAGGTGGTCTTTGGAGATTCCACCCAGGCTCAAAGCAAAACTGAGTCAGGCACGGTGTAGCAGAAGCCCTGTGTGAGCCTAGACCTGTTCATTGCTAAGTCATTGAGTCCTATTTAGATGTCGGTCCCTGCTCTTGCCCGGAGTCCTTATTTCTTTTTTCTTTTTTTTTTTTTTTAATTTTTATTGAATCACCATGTGGAAAGTTACAAAGTTCTCAGGTTTATGTCTCAGTTATACAATATTCAAACACCCATCCATTCACCAGTGCCCATATTCCATCACCAAAAACCCCAGTATACCCCCAGCCCCAGCCCCCCAACCCCCAACTGTATAACCGATGAATTTCACTTCATTTTCTCTTTACCTTGATTACGTTCCATATTTTAACACAAAATTCACTATTGTTGCTGGAGTTTCCCCCCAAGAAAGACAGCCCTACTACCAAGGAAGCATTTGATAATTAGTTTTCCACTAAAAGATTGTATGTTTTCGGGCCAGAGCGATAGCACAGCGGATAGGGCGTTTGCGGCCGACCCGGGTTCGATCCCCGGCATCCCATATGGTCCCCCAAGCACTGACAGGAGTAATTCCTGAGTGCAAAGCCAGGAGTAACCCCTGAGCATTGCTGGGTGTGACCCAAAAAGCAAAAACAAATAAAAATAAAAAAGAACTAAGTTTAAAAAAAAAAAAGATTGTATGTTTTCAGTTTTTAGAAAAGGTTGCGCAGCCGCATTAGCGGCTGCGCAGTTTGGAGCTGTCCCAGTTCCGCATCCCAGAGTCGTGTTAGTTGCTGCTCAGTGTCGCTGGGGCTCCATCTGGAGAAGGTGTGGTGGCTGCACCTCCTCTGTCTGGATCCCCGGTGTTACTGGCCTGGTCTTGGGTCCGGAGCATTCTCCGGTTGAATTGCTCACCAGAACGCCCGGCTTCTTCTCTGTTGAATGTGGCAAGATGGTGCCGAGGGTGGGTCGAGGGCGTGACTTCCGGTGGCCGGGGCCACCTGGAGGCTGGGCTGGCGCCGCCCCACTCCAGTGCCCCCCCCCCCCCGCGGTTTGGAGCTGTCCCAGTCCTGCCCGGAGTCCCTATTTCCCATCCCCTGTTCCTTAGCCTCCCATTTTTATCTCAAGATGGGTTTACACACCACTATGTCTAGTGGGTTCAGATGCAGCTGCATGTCTCAGGCTTCCCCTTCCATATTCCCTCTCGAAGATGTCTGAGTCCATGTTGACCCAAAGGAAGTGGGTGGAAGCATGCCCTGTGAGAAATAGACTTGGAGGTGCCCATTTTCTTCGTGCTTCGAGCTTTTCTGCTCTGTGTTCTTG
Organism: Sorex araneus; assembly: GCF_027595985.1. Taxonomy (NCBI): domain Eukaryota; kingdom Metazoa; phylum Chordata; class Mammalia; order Eulipotyphla; family Soricidae; genus Sorex; species Sorex araneus. The sequence continues at coordinate 175,317,845 of NC_073305.1, forward strand.
TCTGATTCCTGACTGCTGGTTCTGCTGATAGTGACCCTTGTCCATTCCTGATGGGAAACCACAGGCTTCTCCGGGAGCCCTCCATGGTGTCTCCTTCCAGCAGCTGGAGACGGCTGGTTTCTTGGATTCCTGAAAATTCCAACTTGTCCATCTGCACAAACGCCCCAGGACTGGCTCAGAGGTTTTTTTCCCCTGGATCTCTCACTTCTTTGGTTACGACTTTCCCTCTTGAATCTTCCCACAATTGGGTCACGTTGAATTCTTGCACTAATGTCCTACTCCACAATAACCATCATTCTTCCTCTTCCTGATAGAACCTCCACAAATAAACATTAGAACATCATGCCCTTGGCATCTTAATCAAGGACTGTTCCAGGGTTGAATTTCCTGACACACACCCTCAAATATATGATCATCTAATCTTTGATAAGGGAGCAAGAAATGTGAAGTGGAGCAAGGAAAGCCTCTTCAACAAATGGCGCTGGCAAAACTGGACAGCTATATGCAAAAAAGTGGGCCCAGATCTCTACCTAACACCATGTACAAAAGTCAGATCAAAGTGGATTGAAGACCTCAACATCATACTAGAATCCCTAAGGTACATGGAAGACAAGGTTGGCAAAACCCTCCATGACACTGAAGCTATTTTCAAAGATGACAAGCCACTGGCCAAGCAAGTGAAAACAGAAATAAACAAATGGGACTATCTTAAACTAAGAAACTTCTGCATCTCAAAAGAAACAGTGACCAAAATACAAAGACAGTCTACAGAATGGGAAAGGATACTCACCCAATACCCATCTGACTAGGGGTTGATATCAAGGATATACAGCACTGGTTGAACTCTACAAGAAGAAAACATCCAACTCCATCAGAAAATGGAGGGTGGAAATGAACAGAAATTTTCTCAAATAAAGAAATCTGAATGGCTAAAAGACACACGAGAAAATGCTCTACATTACTAATCTTCAGGGAGATGCAGATTAAAACAACAATGAGATATTATTTCACACCACAGAGACTGGCCCACCTCCAGAAGAACAAAAGCAACCAGTGTTGGTGTGGATGTGGGGAGAAAGGGACTCTCCTTCACTGCTGGTTGGAATGCCGACTGGTTCAGCCCTTTTGGAAAACAATATGGACGATTCTCAAAAAATTAGAAAGTGAGCTCCCATTTGACCCAGCAATACCATTCCTGGAATATATCCCAGAGAGGCAAAAAGGTATAGTAGAAGTGACATTTGCATTTGTATGTTCACTGAAGTACTGTTTACAATAGCCAAAATCTGGAAAATACCAGAGTGCCCAAAAACAGATGACTGGTTAAAGAAACTTTGGTAGATCTACACAATGGAATACTGTGCAGCTGTTAGAAAAGATGACGTCTTGAAATTTGCATATAAGTGAATCAACATGGAAAGTATCATGTTGAGTGAAATGAGTCAGAAAGAGAGAGACAGACATAGAAAGATCACATTCATCTGTGGAATATAATGTAACAGAATATGAGACTAACACACAAGAGTAGTAGAGATAAAGACCAGGAGGTCTGCCCCACAGCTTGGAAGCCGGCCTCACATGCTGGGGGAAAAAGCAGCTCAGATAGAGAAGGGAACACTAAATAGAGGACCCATTTGGGTTGAAAGATGCTTGCCGAAAGTAGACTATAGACTGAACACAATGGCCACTCTATACCTCTATTGCAAACTACAACACCCAAAAGGAGAGAGAACAAAAGGGAATACTCTGCCGCAGAGGCAGGGTGGGGTGGTGGGGGTTGGGGTGGGGGTGGTGGGAGGGATGCTGGGAACATTGGTGGAGGAGAATGGGCACTGGTGGAGGGATGGGTAAACAATCACTGTGTGACTGAAATGCAAACACGAAAGTTCATAAGATTGTAACCGTCTCATGGTGATTCACTAATAAAAAAATTTTAAAAATCAAGGATTGTTCCTCCAATCATCAACATTTTAAATACAGATTATTTTAACTTCAGTACTGAATACTCCTGTTTTTCCCTTCTTATTGGCATGAGTTCAAAATAATGTGATATGACATATATATATATATAAATAATGTATGATATGATTGGGCTGGAGCTATAGCACAGCAGTTGAGCTTTCGCCTTTCACGCGGCCAACCCGAGTTTGATTCCTCCACCCCTCTTGGAGAGCCCAGCAAGCTACTGAGAGTATGGAGCCCGCACGGCAGATCCTGGCAAGCTACCCGTGAGTATTGGATATGCCAAAAACAGTAACAATAAGTCTCTCAATGAGAGACATTACTGGCTCCCACTCTAACAAATCGATGAGCAACGGGATGACAGTGACAGTGACAGTATGATATGGGATGTTATTGGTATTTCTCTACATATACTCTGAAGTATGTTAGATAGAATATAGACTTTTAAAATGCTTTTGAAAAATTATTTTCATCAATACTGTGAAGTAGAAAATATCACAAACCTAGGAACTCATTTCAAGGGTATTATGGTTTAAGATGGAACCAGAATTACTTAGCTTTAAAATATCAGAGTCACTCTTATGTGGGACTTCAAGGGAGCAACAGTGTGCCAAAGACCAGAGAACTAGACAGTTGGTCCAAAGAACTGAGTTTGCAGGAGGAGAGAGAGTTGAAAGGGTGGGGCATTGCTTTAGGAGCTTGAGGGGAGGAAGCTGGTACTCTGGCAAAGGGAGTTATAGTAGTATTGGGGTGATAGATGCATGAAACCACCATTAACAGTATCGTAAATTATAGCACCTCCATAAATATAATACCCAGTAGTGTTCAGGGCTTATTCCTGAATAAGCCTCTGTGCTCAGGGATCACTCTTGGTATTGTATGAGGGACAATAAGTGGTACAGAAGATCAAACCCAGGTTGGCCACATGCAAGGCAGGCCCCTGTCCATTGTACTGTCACTCCCACCCCGAGACAATTTTTACTTTAATGAGAGTCACTATAGAGATAAAGGGGAAAGCCATGGCAAAGCCATGAGGATGAATGACATTAGGTTTTCTGGCCTGAAGGAAAGTTCTGGCTTGGCATTGGGCGGCCTGGGTTGACCAATTCCTCCAGAGCATGAGTGACAGAGGCCACAATGCTCAAGAGGCTCATGGCTGAGGAACTTGAGACCACGCGGACCCTTCTCCCAGATGACCCCCAGTTCCAGCCTGTCCCTGGACTCCCGCCAGCCCCCGCTGCTCTGCCTTGCCCCTTCACATCACTCAGATCTCTGCAGTTACCATGTATTGATTTCCACCCCTACTTCCCTCACTCTTAGCAATGTCCCAAGACACTTGAAATTCTCAGTATCAACAATACTTTCTCTGCTCACACCTTACTGTCTTAGCTTTATATGACTTGGGAAAAAAGTGTGTTTTTCTTTATTGCAAAATAAATCAGTGTTCATTAAAGACACTTTCAGAGTGAAAATAGCGTGTAAAATTTTATCCTTGTTCACCTATTGCTTTCCTTCAGCTGCTCATTTTCCAAGGGCAAAATGCTCCCGATTTTGATAAAGAGTTTTTCAGGATTGGGGTTGGAGCGATTGCACATCGGGTAGGGCGTTTGCCTTGCACACGGCCGACCCGAGTTTGATTCCCAGCATCTCATATGGTCCCCTGAGCACCGCCAGGGGTGATTCCTGAGTGCAGAGCCAGGAGTAACCCCCTGTGCATCGCTAGGTGTGACCCAAAAAAGAAAAAAAAAGTTTTTTTCAGGATTATGTTTTCATTTTAAATATTTGCACATAGGATTTAAAACTAAAAAATGGAGCAGTCTATGCTTACTATTTAAAACTTTCCCTTTTAGGGGTCAGAGAGATAGTAAAGTAGTTAAGGCACTAGCCTTGCATGCAGCTGGCCCAGGTTCGATTCCCAGCATCCCAAATGATATCCTGAGCTCACCAGGAGTGATTCCTGAGTGAAGAGCCAGGAGTAACCCCCGGGCACCGCTGGGTGTAGTCCTCCCTCACCAGAACAAACAAATAGAACAGAACTTCCTTCCTTCCTAGCCATAAATCAGGGGTCTCCTTCCATGTCCCATACAAACTTACTTCATCTGTTAAACAACTGCATGGAATGTCGCAGTCTGCTCTTCTGTTTATTTAGTGGTTCTTAAAGGTCTTTGAACTTCTTTTCCTCGGACTACACTAAGTCAAAGTCCTGAGTTCACATGCCCAAGGCATTCATTGGTCTATATAAAGGATTAACTTCATCCTAAATCTCTAAGATGATACTCATATGTGACATTCTTGTAAGAGTTGAGAAAATCCATCATTCTCCGTGTCCTGTGGTTCAAATGAGAAATCTCAGCAGAGAAGAGCTAGACTTCAACTCAGTGTTGGATGCTCATCCCTCTCTTGCCTGCGGATTCCTTTGAATGTTTCTGTCCCCCTTTCCAATATGTTCTCAAAGGAGCCATCAATCCTAAGACATGCTTCCTCCTGCAAAGGTCATCCTGACTCAATTGATGAGATTAGTGGCCCTTTGGATAGGCACTGCAATTATGGACATACATTCATACATATTTTAGGGGAGGGAAAATTTTTCTTCTTCCACCTTCTTAGATTCATTCACTGGGATTCTGGAAATTAAACCAAAGCATTATAATAACAAGAGGAAAAGAGATCTTATTGATTTGTGAAGCACAATAATACCCCAAAAGAGAGAGAGATAGAGAGAGAGAGAGAGAAGAGAGAGAGACAGATACAGATACAGAGATAGACACAGTGAGAGACACAGAGAGAAGAAAAGCACTTGTGTTAGGGGCAAACTGGAGGTACATGTGGAGAAGACACTGGTGGTGGGAAATGTACACTGGTGAAGGGATGGATATAGGCACATTGTATGATTGAAACTCAATCATTGGTGACTTTGTTACTATGTATCTCCTGGTGATTTAATTAAAACAAATAAATTTGTGTTGCACATATATACATGAGATGCTCAGTGGTGAGTACATCAAAGGGAATAAGATAAAATCAAACTTGAGGCTTATGTAGCTTCCCGTGTGGGCAATAGGCTCTTGGTAGCTTTTCAGGTTCTCCAAGAGGAAGAACAAGGCTATTAGATGTTTCGTGGCCACAACGCCGCCTTGCGCTTCCGGGAGCTTGGTCTTATAGTCTCTGGATGTTGGTCGTTGGTGGGATTACACGGCACCAGGGGCAGTTTGTGGGTGCAGCTGCCAAGCTACTGGAAAAGGGGGGTCTGGGTGGCGAAGGCCCAGTACCAATCTGAGCAGGCTTGGAGATCTCAGCCCTGGGTCCCACACACCTGGGTTCCTCTGCCAGTCCCTTCATGCATGAGGCTCATCCAAACGTGTGGAGAGTGGCCTTGAGTATGGCTGTGGCTGTGTTCCGGAGGTCTTCAACTGTCAAGGCTCTGCTTGGGGCAGAGAGGGAAAGGCAACCCGAGCTTTGTGATGAAGAATCATAAATTTTGGGGGAAATGACAGCCAAAGCAAAGGGGGATTGGGCTCTTAGGAGCATAAGAGGAAGTAATGGAAGACAAAGGTCATTTTAGTGAGGTTATACATAGATTCCCTTTCTGGGCTATGATTATTCTGGTGATAATGATGGGGCATGCACAGACTCTTGGGGTGAACCACAAAGGAATTACACCCCAGACATCTTCAAACCCCAAGAGAAGGAGTGGTGGAAAAGACAGCATATTTCTCAAGAGCTGGAAGGGGACATTTGGATTACAGACAATTCCAAGAGGACATGGATGCTGGTCTCATTCCCACCTATAATGGAGGGGCAGAACTCGAGTCAAGAGTAGTTTGTAGGTGTTCTTTTCCTGGGGATGCCATCCCCCCTTATCTGGCATTGAGACCTCCACAACTTTGAGACCCTTTTATGGCAAACTTGGAACTGTTGCAGTGGAGTTTTAGGGAGATGTGTGTTGGGGCAGAATCCCTAGCCTGAGGTAGGAGGAGTTAGGCTGATTAGCATCTTTGCTGGGCAACACTCCCTTGTGAATAAGAGCTGGACTGTTTTGTAGGAGACCCGAGAGGTCAGGGGCCTTATAGTGGCTATCTCCATGGCTGGGCATTTCTTCTAGAGAGGGCAGTGGGGGAAGATGCTTCTGTCTCATTCAGCAGGACAGAGCCTCCACCCAGGGGTTCATATTTTATGAGAGTCATATTCTGCCTTTTTTTTTTTTTTGCTTTTTGGGTCACACCTTGTGATACATAGGGGATAGTCCTGGCTTATGCACTCAGGAATCATAGCTGGCAGTGCTCAGGGGACCATATAGGATGCTGGGAATTGAACCTGGGTTGGCCACATACAAGACAAATGCCCTACCCACTGTATTATCACTCCAGACCCATATTCTGCCTCTCTTGATAAAGGAAGAGTATCTTTATCATGGGAAGTTTTTTTTTTTACTTCCTGGCTTTTCTTTTCTTTACTTTTTTCTTTTTAAAAATTTCATTTATTTTTTAATGAATCACCGTGAGATACAATTGCAGACTTACATACTTTTGTGATTACATTTCAGCATACAATGATTAAGTACCCATCCCTCCACCAGTGCCCATTATGTTACCAGTATCCCTCCCCCATCCTCCCCACACCCTCCCCCCTGCCTCTGTGGCAGGCACATTTCCTTTGACTCTCTTCTTTTGGGTGCTATTGTTTGCAATACAGGTACTAAGTGGCCATCATGTTTGGTCCATAGTCTACTTTCAGCACGCATATCCCATCCTGAGCGAGCCCTCCAAGCATCCTTTACTTAGTGGTCCCTTCTCTATTCTCATGGGGAGTTTTATGTTCTGCTTCTAAAGAGGAAGAGGCCAGCCAGTCCTTTATGAACTTGTTGTTTTCCCATGGCTTCAGCGGAAAAGAATTCTTATCCCAAAATGGCATATTTTAAGGAGGCATAATCTGGTCCTCTACAATGCACACCAGGTAGACGCACTTCTTCCCAATGCAAACTTGAAGATCTGCTCTTTCTGCATTTCAATTAGTGTGTATTATGTGCTAAGCATATCCCAAATCCATTTTGTTTAGTTCTTTCAACAACTCTGTGAGGCCTCAGCAGGTTAAATAAACCTGCCCTCACTCACATAATGGGTAATTGGGGAAAGACCAGACTTCCTTTTGATTTTTGTTTTGGGGCCAGGCTTCCACTCAGCTCCGTACGACTGCAAATCACATTTGGGGCTCTCTAGCCTCACCACTGCTATTGGGCTAAAGTCAGGGAGAAGTTGGAGTCAAATTATTTTGCCTGTGCTGGGATTTTGCTGTGTCAAGCATTCCCTACGGCTCAGGACTCAAAAGTCTTAGCTTATGTCTCTGCACTGGAAGGTGAGGGAGGTCTTTCTACACAATGGGTACTTAATCCATTTGAGTGATGACTCCTCTGATGCCTTTATAACCCTGACAGCAATTAGGACTGGAGTCCAGTACTCTGGGCCAATCGATAAATCCCTGTCCAGGAGATCACTGGTGGCTTGTTTGCTTTCCTTTGCTGGAGTATTTATAGAATTTTTAGCTAGCTCCAAAATGTAATACTCTCTGGAGATACTTTTTGGACCTTGAACTTATATTCAACTATTGATTGGTGAGTACTTCTCAGACAACTCAGCTATGCTTAGTTGAATCCTATATTATCCCAGTCCAATTCTGCCACGATTTTTAAAAATTACCCGTTAAAATGTTGAAATAAATTTTGACTACAGAAAAAGTTCTGAATCATATTAGAATTTGTGTTGCCAAAAACAAGTTGTTGAATTACTTCAAACTCTTCTGGACTCTGAGAGTCAAACAGGAAATTTACAAATCATGTAGTGCAATGCTGCTATTTTTCAGAGTAAGACAGCAGTACAGAGAAAAGAGTGAATTTACCTCAGGTCACAAAGCGAGCCTTTGTCTCTTCTATAAGTAAACAAATCAAACTCAATGACTATAATAGATGCTTTTGGATATAGCTGCCCTTTTCCTGAATTTATTGCCTCCCCCCCATTATTTTCAGTGTCTGGAATAACATAAGCACAATATACAAGTGTTCAAGAAATATTTATTGAATTGGACAACTTGTCAAAAATATGATCTATTCCCAGATAAAATATTTGGTTTTATCAGTTACTAATCCACAGCACTTGAAAAAAAATTTTTTTAAATTGAGTCACCATGAGCTACAGTTACCAAACGCATTTTTCAGAAATAAAAATGTATAAGACTATAAAAAATTGTAGCAAATGAAGTTAAACAAGCCATCGAGGAAGCCTTTATTCAAGCCTGCTGTGATTAGGCCAAGAGATTGGACCAAGCTCTGCTGAACAAAAGGCAGAATTTTTAAACACTCGCTGAGCTAGTGAACAAGTGTTGGAGGCCATTTAGTCAGGAAATTAGTCATTCTGTGTGTGCTAAATAGGTTCCTACCCTCCCACAAAGCCGGGGTGTCCAGGAACCATCTTTCCTGATTATATTTCAAAGGAATGACTCCCAGGTCCTTGAGAAAGACATTTCTGGGTTGTAATGAGGCTGGGAGAAGATTTACATCTCAAAGAGACAAGGAAAGAATTATGGAGGTGGCAACTTTTCTAAAGCAAATGCGTTAAAGCGAGGGGAAGTCAGGGTGGGGTGGGGTGCTAGATTCAGAGAGCAGCCTGTGTAAAGTTTAGTCCAGCTGAGTCAGGCGAAGAGCCAGTGTCCATGTGGTGACACCTGACCTGAATGGAGAAGTAACCAGAAAACTTTGCCCCTCGTGCAACATGGAAAAGCTTCAAAAGCCCTGTAGCACTGTAGCACTGTAGCACTGTCTTCCCGCTGTTCATTGATTTGCTCGAGCGGGCACCAATAACATCTCCATTATGAGACTTGTTGTTACTGTTTTTGGCATATCGATTACACCAGGGGTAGCTTGCTAGGCTCTGCCATGCGGGCGGGATACCCTCAGTAGCTTGCCGGGCTCTCCGAGAAGGATGAAGGAATCGAACCAGGGTCGGCCACGTGCAAGGCAAACACCCTACCCGCTGTGCTATCATTCCAGTCCTTCACAAGCACAGCATTCTATTATTCCATAAGCAAACAGCGATGCATGGACACAGAGATAAGTAATTCGTCTTCCCTATTACCTCTTCATTCCATCTTGATGGATTCCTGTTCACCAGGTTTTTTCTTTAAAGCCATCACACATGTTGATGGCATGATGACACAAACATGTTGGCATGTTTCTGTCAACACAGTTAATGAGTTTCCAACAGGGACACCAACAGATAAAAACATTAACATTATAAAATTACGCACACGCATACCTTAACAGTCACATTGACCATGAGGAGCAACAAAAGCCCAGTCAGAATCTGGGTAATGCTGCATCTCTGAGAAATTTGCACCCCAAATCTCTCTTTTCTCTGAAATCCTATGTCTTTTCTTCCCCCTTATTAACTTATCCTGTTCCTAACCTAGAAAATCTAGAAATTGGTAGAAATAATGCCAGTGTAGGCCATCCTCTGACACTCTGAGGGTGATTCTTACAGTAAACTGCTGGTTACTTAGAAACAGTGCTACTTTTGTCAGACCATGATTTTACTCTGATTCTTAATTGTATGCTTTGCTTTAATCAACTGTTTTCTCTACAGTATTACTCTAATTTGCTCTTGGATTCTTTCATGCAGTGAAGTCAAGCACTTAGACATCCAGCTAATAACTTTAAACCTGACTGGGATTTTCCTATAACAAAGCCGAAAGAAGTGTTTAGGTTATCTTGGTCAGTATCTCTTAGTAAAGAAGCAAAACTAAACATATGCTATTTGTGCTCTTTCCCCAAATCCCAAGAAAATGTTGGCAAACTATTCCTATTAAGGCTTATAACCGCAAGGATGAAGAGAACAGGAGTCGGTACACTAGTAACAGAAATTTGGAAACCACAAAGTAGATAAAAGAGTGAAAATGAATCTTAGGCAAGAAGGTTAATAGCTTAAGTGGAAAAATAAGAAGTAACCCAATTTATGTTTCAGTCTCTTCCCCAAATGTTCAGGAATTGGCAATGTCAAGAGTATTTAGTTCCTTCATAGGACATGAAGACTGGGCTAAAAACAGAGCCATCAATTTTACTCCAGTCATTTCAAAACTTAAATGGACAAAAGACAACTTGCAATCTAGTGAAGAGTAGAACAAAACCCCCCCCAAGAGATCTGGGGCATGAGGAGTGGGTCATATCAGTGGTAACCAGGGCCTACTCCTTACTTTATACTCAGGGTTACTTCTGGTGGGACTCAAACCCAGGTCAGCTGCATGCAAGACAAGCACATTATCCACTTTGCTATCTCTCTGGCCCCAAGAGATTTTTTTTTTACTTACAAACTTTTGTGATTATATTTCAGTCATACACTGATCGAGTACCCATCCCTCCACCAGTGCCCATTCTCCACCACCGATGTTCCCAGTATCCCTCCCGCCACCGTCACCCCATGACTCCCTCCCCGCACCTCTGTGGCAGGCACATTCCCTCTTACTTTCTCTCTCCTTTCGGGTGTTATGGTTTGCAATACAGGTACTAAGTGGCCATCACATTTGGTCCATGATCTACTTTCAGCATCTCCCATCCCAAGCGAGCACTCCAAGCATCATTGAGATTTTTTTTTTAAATATAAGAACATTAAATAACTAACTCCTGACATCATATATCAAAAAAGGAATTCTAGAGACCAGAGATATAAATGTGGGCAGGACACTTGCCTTGCATGCAGCTGTTCTCGAGAAAGTGTATTTTCTTGCTCCGGTGGGTCCTTGAGAATTGTACGAAAGATTTGCATATAAAACTTGGAAAATGAAAAGTTCGCGTTTATTGTGCAGTTAAAGTAGATTAGGGTCCAAGCCTCTCCCCAAATGTCCAGGCCTCTCCTTTACTGTGAATGATGTCACGCATCCCTGATGTTGCTCCATCCCATGAACATCTCCCTGTCACTCCACACAGCCTTCTTACCTCCCGTGAACCATGGCCAGGTCCCATCCCTGCATCATAATCTATCCCATGCCCTCCTTCATTGGTCTCAGGCTGTGGTCATGTGCATGGGGGCTTGATCCCTGTGCTCCGTACCTGTCGCTGGGCCTCCCAACTGCACGGCCATGGTCCTGTCTTCCTGTCTCCAGCCACAGCTGAGAGCAGGTGGGTGAGACTCCTGTGCTCACTGTTTGTCCCAGCCTGAGCATCCAGCCCCGGCTGAATCTGAGCTTTCCTGGACATCTGGGCCCTGCCTGCATTCTTCCTTGTCTGGGCCTAGGAGGCCGGCCTGTACTCGAACCTCTGTTCAGATGCTCCACCCTACCTCATTCTGCAGCCTGCAAAGAGAAGGAGAAGTGGTCCCTACGGAGGTAGGGCTGGGGCCTCCTTTTATCAGCTGCTAAATCCCGCCCCCAGCCATTCCATGATCTGTTCTGATTGGCTACCTGTTCTGAGATTTAAAGCGACTGACTAAATTCACCTGATGCTCTGCCCTTCCACACCAGCAGTATTTTAGCCAACCTGGGCTTGGTGCCTGGCACAGCATATGATCCCCCAAGTCCTGCCAGAAGTCATTCCTGAACACAGAGCCAGGAGTAAGACCTGGGCACAGCCAGGTGTGGCCGCAAAACACCCTCCAGCTCAAAAAACCCCAACAACAACAAAAAGGAAGTTCTAAAAATAGGACAAAGGCTAAAATGTGTGTGTGTGTTTGTGTATAGGGGATTATTGAGGGGATAAGTGGCCAAATAATTCAAGATAATTTGTCGGCTACCTCTGATTAAAAAGCCCCACTGAGTGACATCTATTAAAAGATTTCTATGCAAGGCACATTGATGTAGTTTTAGCAGGTTAGGGCCAAAACAGACCCCATAAGTTTGTAGAGAGGAACAGAACAGGTTACATATAAAGGGCAGGACCAGATCAATAGCGCTAACTGAAAGTGAAAAGGCAGGGGGCAATGCCACGGAGTTCTGAAGGAAAAATTTTGAAGAAAACATTTCTCAGTAGAGAATTTCTAGCTACCCAAATCACCATTTTTGTGAGGGTGTGTTAGATTAATTTGGAATGAATAAAGTCCCTCCAATTTTACTTCCACTCTGATTTTTCTCAAGAAGTTAAGGCAGGGCTGGAGTGATAGCACAGTAGGGTAGGGCGTTTGCCTTGCACATGGCCGACCTGGGTTCGATTCCCAGCATCCCATATGGCCCCCTGAGCACCGCCAGGAGTAATTCCTAAGTGCAAAGCCAGGAGTAACCCCTGTGCATCGCCAGGTGTGACCTAAAAAGAAATAAAAAAAAGAAATTAAGGTGATATTTTCACCAAATAGGAGAATGAATGCAGAGTGGAAAGTGTGGGGTGTTAGGAACAGTGAGACCCATTTCAGGAAAGAGGAAATGGGTAATCTCTAGGGGAACAGGAAAGGGTGATTCTAAGACCTCCGGGTGCCCACCTTGCACACACCACCTTGTCTACGCTAGAGATGCTGTCTGATCTCACTCAGAGATGGGCTTAGACAGACTGAGCAGACCAAACTGCTAGAGACCGAGAGCAGAAGGGTGGCTATTGGGATCTTAAGACGCTGGGGGAATTGGAGGGAAGAAAGTTCACAGCATCAGGCACAGAAAGCAATGAAATCTCCAAAAGTTTATTTCCATAGCCATGAAAGAAAAACATCCTTTTCTGATCGGGAACTATTTGCAGTTTGCTGTCCCTTCCCTTTCCCATCCCAGCAAGGAAGGCAGGAAGAGATGGAGACGCAGCCTGAAGAAGACCAGAGCTCAGCATCCACCTAATCCTCCAAGTAAAAATGATGAGAGGGCTGCCGCCTTGCTCTTCCTCCTACCTATCCTGTATCTGCTACCAAGATAGCTTGATCATGGATTCAGCCAGGCCTTTCCTTTTATTTTTATTTTTTTTGCTTTTTGGGTCACACCCGGAGATGCACAGGGGTTACTCCTGGTTCTACACTCAGGAATTACTCCTGGCAGTGCTCAGGGGACCATATGGGATGCTGGGATTCGAACCCGGGTCGGCCGCGTGCAAGGCAAAATGCCCTACCTGCTGTGCTATAGCTCCAGCCCCTCCTTTTTCTTTTTTTTAGTTTTTTAAAAAACTTTTAATTGTTTTATTGAGTCACCGTGAGATACACAGTTGCAAGGTTGTTCATGATTGGGTTTCAGTTATACAATGATCCAACATCCATCCCTCCACCAGTGTCCATTTCCCACACCAACAACCATAGTTCCCCGCCCCCCTTTCCCACCGTCATCAGCCCCTGCCCCAGGCTGCTTCTATCAGCCATGCTTTTTCTATTCCATCTAGAAAATGACCACAGGACAATGTTTGGTTCCTGTAAATGATTGCTTCAATGTAAAGTTTCCTCTATTGAGAACCGGTCCATCTATTCCCACTGAATCTGAGCCTATGGGGGCAGGGGGTCGGAAGCAGTTAGAATATCCTCATTATTGGCAGTCCTCAGCCTTAACTCTGAAAGATAAAGTTCTTCCTTTCCTCCACACAGCCGTCTGTTATGTCTTCTATGCTCAACACTGTTTAAAAGCACAAATTCTAAATCAGCCTCGGAGAGTAATTCACAGTATTGTGATTATAGTCAACAATACTGGCTTATAAATTTCAGAGTTGCTAAGAGACTAGATCTTAATTGTTCTCACTATAGACCAGACGAAGAAGAATGTGATATGATCAAGCATTAGCGAACACAAAGGTGGTAATTATATTATAATCAACATGTGTAGACTTTAAACCTATCTATATTCAATGACAATTACTTCTCAGTTGAGCAGCAGACAAATCAAAAAGTTCCCAGTGGTTTTCATTATAAAGATTAAAGTGATAGTATGCCTGAGAGAAGGGAATCTAGCGACTGGAGGATGAGTTGGAGGCTTTAATGAAGGATACAGTTGTACAAACCAGAGAAATTGAATATGCAAATGAATAATGGTTAGACCATTAAGAGAGAGAGAGAGAGGGAGAGAGAGAGGGAGAGAGAAAGGGAGAGAGGGAGGGAGAGAGGGAAAGAGAAAGAGATGGCGGGGGGAAGAGAGAGAGTGAGAGGGAGGGAGAGAGAGAGAAGAGAGAAGAAGGGAGGGACGGAGGGAGGGAGGGAGGGAGGGAGGGAGGGAGGGAGGGAGGGAGAGGGGGAGAGCAATAACTGATTCAGTTTGCAGCAACCAGGCCAGGAAACCAACTATTACCTACAGTCACAGGCCAAGGAAGCCAGTGTGCTATCTATAAGTCAGCCCCGTGAGGAGCAAACCACTCTTTCTAGCTTTCTGGCCACAGTCTGTGAAGTCAAACAATAATCTGTGGAATAACTCACCCCTGAACCAGCCAGAATTTGATTGAAAACTGACGCTTGCTGTAATTGTTGCTCCTGCTTCCAACTCTAGATTAGATTTTGCTGTGGAGGAATTTAATCTCCGTGGAACCACTCCGGCCCCATGGTCATCCGTTTGACAGCCGCACCAGCAACGGAAATGCTCATCATCAGAGACTTCCTAGGAGAGCCCAGAGTGTTTGTCTTTTAAAATTTCACCCTAATCACAGCCTAGAGGTAGGTTCTGACGTGCAGCTTTGGTTTAGGTACTGAAACATGCTTCTGTCTGTTAGGCTTTTCTCTCCCACCTAGACTTCCAGATATTTCATTTTCTGGAATGAGGGAGAAAGCCAGTTGGCACACAGTATGTTTCAGGGTGTTCCTTCCAGAGCGGTTCTTTAGTTACTGTGATTGTGGGACTGGAGTAATAGTAGAGCAGGTACCAATTAACCCGGTTCAATCCCCACTGGATGTGTTTCCACCCCTGCACCTCACCCTGCACAAAAAAAGGTACTGTAGTTGAGTTTAAGTCAACCAGTGTATGTGTGTGTGTTTGTGTGTGTGTTGTACATAAACACACATATTTTATATTTCATGCATATATTTTATGCATATACACACATATGAACATATTTTATATGTGCAATATAAAAAAACTTAACTTTAGGGCTGAAGAGACAGTATAGCAAGTAGTGTGCTTGCCTTGCACACAGCTGACTGAAGTTCACTCCCAGCATATATGATCCCCCAAGCTCTGTCAGCATTGAGTCCTGCGTGCAGAGCCAGAAGTAGCCCCTGAGCATTGCTGGATGTGCCCCCCTACTAAATTATCTTTGATGAAATAATTTTTTTAAAAAATTAAAAAATATTAAGACACTTGTGGAATCTGGGGAGGCTACTTGCGCTGGCCTCTGCCTTAGATACAACTCCGCCAGCCAGCAATTGCTAGTTAAGAACTCCAATGCAGGTGCAGTGTCTGGACTGGAAATCCCCACCCTTAATCTCCATCTCATGCCACCAAGAAAAAGACCACTTGCACAAATACCCAAAGAGTATCACTGTATCACTGTCATCCCGTTGCTCATTGATTTGTTCAAGCAGGCACCAGTAACATCTCCATTGTGAGACTTCTTGTTACTGTTTTTGGCATATAGAATACGCCACGGGTAGCTTGCTAGGCTCTGCCATGGGGACGATACACTCTCGGTAGCTTGCTGGGCTCTCCGACAGGGACAGAGGAATTGAACCCGGGTCGGCGGCATGCAAGGCGAATGCTCTACGTGCTGGGCTATGGCTCCACTGCCCACCCAAAGAGTACCAAACAAAATTGATTCCAGCAAAGTACCCCCAAGACACACTGTAATCAAAATATCAAAAGCCAAAGAGAAAGACAGACTGCTTAAAGCATCAAAAAGTTAAGGAAAACCTCAAACATAAAGGAAATAATGTAAGAATCACAGAAGATCTTCCATATGAAACTGTACAATCAAGAAAATAGTGGAATAGCCTATTCAAACTGCTGAATGAAAAAGCTTTCAGTCAAGAGCTCCCGACCTTACAAAGCTGTTATTTAGATGTGAGGGTGTGGCACAAACATCCCAGACCAAAAAGAAAATAAAAGATCTAGAAACATTTGCTACAACTAAAACAACCCTGCAAGAATCACTGAGGGGCAACCTGTAAAAGCAAGAGGATATGCACTCAGGAATCATTTCTGACAGGCTAAGGGCTGGGATGCCAGGGATCAAAACAGGGATGCAAGGCAAGCTTCTTACCTGCTGAACTATCTCTCCGGCCTCAGGACTGTCATTGTTCAGTACTCTATACTCTTATTTCTCTATTCCATAGTTGCATGAAATTATTTGGCACTTGTTCTTCTCTCTCTGACTTTTTTTTAAACTTAGCACAATATCTTCCAATTCCATCCGTGGTGCAGTGAATTATTTTTCAATTTCTTATGGTTGCACAGTGTTCCATTGTGTACGTATAACTTCTCTCTCCACTCATCTGTGAAGACTAGTTCTTAGGAACTTAATATGAGGTGAGAGGCAATCAAAGAATGAGTTCCCTGATAAGACCCTGTGAATCCTTATGAGACTATCACTCCATTTTCCTTTCAAAATAGTTTTAAAAGTCAGTTTGAGATATATTTTGTAGACGATAACATCTATTCTCTTTAGGTGTATAGGCCAGGCCGAGTTGCAGCACCGTCTGACGTAGAGCCGTGGCGGCAGTGCGAGAAGTGACTCATTCACTGTGGGGTGCTATCAGCCAACCACTGGGTGACCTGGGACTCAGTGCAGGCGTTTGACCTGATACAGACCCTCCGAGATAGGGTCCTGCTCTGCCAGATGCTCAACAATCTCCGGGTGCACTCCATCAACCTCAAGGAGATCAATCTGAGGCCGCAGATGTCCCAGGTGCTGCCCAGAGACGAAGGCAGGTGCGTGTTTGTCAGTGTGCAGATCGTTGCAACACTCTAGTCGACCAAAAGCTTACATTCAGTAGACTGGGAACACCTGTAAAGGTGATTACAGGCTGCCCCAAAGCCTCCGTCCCTCTCGGAGAACCTGGCAAGCTACCCATGGCATACTCAATATGCCAAAAACTGTTACAATGATAGCCCTCATTCCCCTGATCCTGAAAGAGCCCCCAGTACGCCATTGGGCTACACTAGCATGCGACAGAGACAAATGGAGACATTACTGGTGCCCGCTCTAGCAAATTGATGAACAACAGGATGACAGTGATACAGTGATATTTTACAGACAATAACATCCACTCTTTTTAGGTGTATAAAGGCTCAATGAAGTTTGACAAATTTTTGTAGCCCTATCACTATCACCATATTTTTTCAACCCCTAAATTTCCCAATTCCCCCTTCCTTCATCCCCAGCTCCTAGATACCTTTCTAGAATGTCCTATAATCAGAAGCATGGAGTACCTGGTCCTTTTCAGATTGTTTCTGTTCATCAGGCAACATGCCTGTTTCAGTCATGTAGTGTTTATCTGTTGAAAGGATCCCACTGAATGACTAAGTTGCTGTGTGTGCATGCTTGATGGACATTTGAATAACTTGTTTTTAAGATTGTAAGTAAAGCAGCTTGAGTTGCTGACTTCATGTCTTTCTGCAATGTATCCTTTCTTTGCTTTTAGATAAAGTCTAGACAAGAGGCTGCCGGGGCTAATGGGATAGCTAACTAAAATTGAGTGTAATTATTTTCTAAATTGACCGTGCAATTCTGAATTTTTCCAGTAATACGTGAAACCTTTTGCTTGTTTCACATCCTTGTCACACTTGATAGTGTATTTTAACAATTTTTTAACCATTCTGATAGGTGTGAAATGATATCCGCAATGTTCAGTGGTTTAGTGATCTTTTCCCCAACGACTAATGTTTAGTGATATTTTTCCCCCCTAAACTTATCAGTAAAAAGTTATTTCAATCCTTTTCCTAGTTTTGGCTGGGTTTCTCTGTGCAGGGAGGGTTTGTACCACACCCAGTAGTGCTCAGGGGCTATTCATAGCTCTAGGTTCAGGGGTTGCCCGCCTGCAGTGTTCAGAGGGACACTTAGAGCTCCAGCACAAAGAGCTTATGACCCAGCCCAATGAACTATCTCTAGCCCTGGGTTTCTTTTTCATCATTTTGATTTTTTTCGCTTTTTGGGTCACACCCGACAATGCACAGGGGTTATTCCTGGCTCTGCACTCAGGAATTACTCTTAGCGGTGCTCGGGGTACCATATGGGATGCTGGGAATCAAACCCCACTCGACCGTCTGCAAGGCAAACACCCTACCCGCTGTGCTATCACTCCAGCCTCATTTGTTTGTTTTAGTGGTGTGTTTTTTTTTATTAGCTCTTTATGTTCTTCAGTAATTTGTTTTTTAGAGACCTTTGCATTTTTCTGAATTTCTTGCTTCTTAAACATTTTTATTGAGTTGTCTATCAAATAGCAGGATTTTTCATTTTTTACATAGTATAATTTATCAAGCTCAGCCCTTTGAGCTTGTCTCTTCCTGCTTCATTTACCTTAAAAAAAACTTGCCCCATTTGAACATGTTTTTTGTTTTCCTCTAGAAGTTATATAGTTCTGCATTTTAAAGCTAAGAAGTAATCGAGTTAGTTTTTGTTTGTAGTGTAACATAGGAGTTGAGGTTATTATTTATTTGCACTCAAATGTCCATATTTACTGGCACTATTTGTTGAAGAGGTTCTCTTAATCATACTGTGCTGGTAGCTTGTCAAAAGCAAATCAGTCATAAATGTGCAGGTTAAAAATAATTCTTTCAAAATCTTTATCAGAGTGATGCTGGCCTCATGTAATGAATTGGAAAGTAATATCTCCTTTAAATTTCTTGAACAAGAAATTGAAGTTTGAATGGAGTGGATGTTCTTTTTTTTTCTTGTTTGCTAGAATAATTTTTAAATAGTCAGATGAACTTGGGGTTTTCTTCCTAGAAAAAATTTAAAAATACCAGTTAAAAGCATTTTAAATAGACATAGGATTATTCAGATGATCAATTTATTCCTGCATGAATTCTGATATTTTCTATTGGAAAGAAGTTGTCCAATTTATGTTGTCCTTTTCATGGGTTAATTTAAGCAAAACTATTTGATAGTACTCTTTTGCTGTCCTTTTAAATAACTTCATAGAACTTCCTTTTTGTTTTGATTTTTATTTTGGCCACACCTACTAATGCTCAGGGATTACTCAGGTGGCACATTCGTGGCTGTGCTCAAGGGTCCCTATGGTATTCCAGAGATCAAACCTGGTCCAGCCACATGCAAAGCAAGCAACTTACCTACTGTGCTGTCATTCTAGCCCTAGAAGACTTCTTTAGTTGCATTACGCAATGTGAAAAAATTGGGTTTTCATTATTGCTTAGTTCAAAATAATATCTTATCTCTTTTTTTTCTTTTTTACCAGTGAACTGTCTAATTTTTTTTTATTAAGACACTGTGATTTACCAGTTTATTTAGCATATGTCCTAGTTAGGCACATTTTTGGGTTATTGTTTCTATTTGGCGGCAATCCCCAGTTGTGCTCAGGGCTTGCCCCTAGCTCTGCACTCAAGGCTCACTCCTGGCAATGATGGGGGTAGAACCCCGTACAACCATGTGCAAGGCAAGCATCCCACCTGCTGAACTATCCCTTCAGCCCCAACAGGCACATTTTAAGGTTTGCTTATTGTGGTCCGGATCTCCTGCTTTCAGTGCTGTTGACTTTGTGATTTAGCTACATATATCCACTACACCTCTCCATCATTGACATACCTACGGCTTCTGATCTCTACCTCTACTACCTCCCCGCCCCTCCTCCCCGCACTCCCCATACATCTTCTTATTCTTCCCTGTCAAGATCTTGCCTTCCCTATCCTAATTTGTCTACCCTCCCACTCTTTTCTTTTTGTTTTTTTAGGTCAAATCTAGTGATGTTCAAGGGTTATTCCTGGTTCTAAACTCAGGAATTAGTCCTGGCGGTGCCTGAGGGAGCATACGGGATGCGAGGGACTGAACTGGGTTACTGTGTGCAAGGCAATCACCCTACCCGCTGTATTATCTCTCCATCCCTAACCTATCTTTGGATTTGTTCTTTTTGACCCATGAGATACTAAAAAGGTCTGCTAGTTTAAAAATATTTGAAGATTTTTTTCATAACTTTCTGTTATGGATTTTTAGTTTAATTTTTGTTAGTGAATATACATGTGAAATATACATATATATACGTGACATATACATATATACATATGCATATATGTATACGTATATACATATACGTATATGCATATGTATATGTCACACACATATATGTCAATATGTCACATCCAGTTGTATTTGGAGCTCACTCCTGACTCTGCTCAGGGGTCATTCCTGGCAGGGCTCCAGGGACCATTTGGACGCAGGATTTAGGAGTCTGATCAGCTGTGTGCAAGACAAGCACCATACCCACTATACTATCTACCTGACCCCTAGATATTATATTTTATATGACTTGGATCCTGTTATACTTTTTGAGGCTAGCTTTTGTTACTCAGAATATGGATTATGCTGGTAAATGACCTGTCTGCACTTGAGAAAAATGAGGATTTATTCTACTGTTGCTCAGTGGAGTGTTCTGTGAAGCACCAGAAGGAGCAATTTGGTTGATAGAATTATTTCAGTTATCTATATTCTTAGGAATTTAATGTCAACTTGTTTAATTGGTTATGAAAAAAGGGGTGTTGAATTCTTCACTCATAATTGTAACTTATTTCTTTCTCCTTACATCAGTTTTGTTCAATGTGTTTCAAAGACCTGTTATTAGTTCCATAAACATTTAGGATGGTTATAGTTTCTTGGTTAATTAACCTTTATCAGTGTGAAATAATCTTTTAATCTCTGATAATAGTCTTCACTATGAAATCTATTTTGTCTGACAATATAGAAGCTCTGGCTTAATTAAAAAATTATTTGCAGTATTAATGTTATAGAGCTTGTTTCACCTTTTTTTACTTCTAAGCTGTTTATATTTTGATATAAGTTGGGGGGTGTCTTTTATTTTTTATCCAATTGGAAATCCCTAGCTTTTAATTGGTGTGTTTAGACTATTTATAGTTAATGCGATGGTTAACACATGAAGTTTTCTGGAACTATTTCTCAAGCACACTCTATCTTGCCCCATTGTTCTGCCCTACAAATTCCATCCAACTAAAGTAAGATTATCCTGTTTTACTTGGGATTTCTTTCTCCATGGTTTGTCATCCAGAAAAACTTCCAAAATGAAAGCCAGAGTTATTTATGGTCACTAGATTCACTTCATTTGTATCTCAGAAATCGCAATTCCATGTTTCCTACCATTTAGTCCACACTTTGTGCTATTCATAGCTGTCTGTGGTAAGTCCAGTGTTAATTTTCCTGTGATGGTTGGGGTGACAGTCTCCCTCAAAACCTTTTTGAACTGATTAGCTAAAGAAAGCTGGACACAAAGTCTGTCAAATACTTGCTGTAAAATTATATAAATTAACATAGCTATTTAATATGGAATTATATAAGAGCACATATATCTTATATGTGCCCCACAGCTTATATGTTTGCCCTACAGCTTGGAAATTGGCCTCACATGCTGAGGGAAAAGGCAGCAGAGACAGAGAAGGGAACTCCTAGTAGAGAATGTTGGGAGGACCCATTCGGGTTGAAAGCTGCGTGCCGAAAGTAGGCTATAGACTGAACATGATGGTCACTCAATACCTCTATTTCAAACTACATCATCCAACAGGAGAGAGAACAAAAGGGAATGCCCTGACACAGAGGCAGGGTGGGGTGGTGGGGGTTGGGATGGGGGTGGTGGGAGGAATACTGGGATCATTGGTGGAGGAGGATGGGCACTGGTGGAGGGATGTAAACTAAATACAAAAATGAAAGTTCATAAGTTTGTAACTGTACCCCACAGTGATTCACTAATAAAAAATGAAAGATAAAATAAAAATTAAAACAATTTGTAAAATTTTTTTAAAAAGAAATTATATAAGAGCACAATATCCATCTTGCCATCCTTTGCTCCCTCACTTCTGTTAGCCTACTACTGGATTCACTCCTCAGAAAATGGAAGTTAGTCATCTCTTTTTCTTATACATTTTTGCATTGTAAGGCAGGGTGCACATATGTGCACTCCAAAATAGCTCAGTTTCTCGGGTCAGGCTTTTTCAATAAGCCACAAATGACATTGTTTTGCTTTGGGAGCCACATCCATCTGTGCTCAGGGCTCACTTTGGCTCTGTGCTGAGGAGTTATTTCTATGGTGCTCAGAGGGGCCAGAAAGGGCTCTAGAAATCAACTGTACCATTAGTGGAATAAATGGAATTGGAGCTGACTGAGTACAAAGTAAGTGTCCGAACTCCTGTACTATCTCTCCAGCCTAACCACAAGTGATTTTAGTCCTAAAAGCAAGGGTAAATTGCTGTACACTATGCCGAGGATTACTTGTGTCCCAGTTTGAAAAGTAGCTTTACTTGGATTATCTCATCCCTTCCTGCTCATATTATTTTGGAGTTATTTAGAATTTAATTTGGCCCTTTCTAGATAAGTCCAAGGAATCTGAATTCTTTTTCAATCTGAAAAGAATTAGGAGAGTGCCAAAGACATAGAACAGGGGTTAAATCACAAACCAACCGGCCTTGATCCCTAGCACCAAATATGGTCTCCTGAGCAGAGCCAGGAAGAAGCCCTGACCATAGCTGCATATGGCCCCCAAGCAGAAAAAATAACATAAAAAGAACCAGGAGCAAATGTTTTTTCATAGAGCAAATATGATCACTGCTCTGTGAACTATACTTGATGTATTTTCCCTCTGTTCTCAACATCGTTCCACTATTATTTTAACCATATCTTTAAATTTCATTCAAATTTTACAACTTATAAATGCATTATATCATTATAATGAATACACAAAATTTGCAACAATGTTGTTATTCATGCTTAGTCCATAAAGATGAAAATGATTTATAGAAAATATTATAAGGCCCAAGTACACAGTTAGGTGTTTTCCACATTAGCTTTTTTAGTTTGGGAATCACGACCATCCATGTTCAGGGCTTACTTAAACTTTAGAAGTGAGTCCTGACCACATATGGGTGTGACAAAACTATCAAATTGAAAGATGCTTTCTTTGTTTGTGTTTGCTCAGGGATCCTCAGGGATTACTCTTGACTCTCACTCGGCAATTACCCCTAGTGATGCTCGGGCACCATATGGGATGCAGGTGACAGAACCCAGGTTGGCTGCAGGCTGTATTGTTGCTACAGCTCCCAAAACGACTTTATTAATCCCAGAGGCTTTTAACCTCCCTAGAATGATGGCGGATTAGTGTTCTTTTAATAAATGTATTAGTAGAATCTCTCTCTGTGTCTCTCCCTCTCTCTCTTTCTCTCTCCCTTTTTAATTAAAAACAAGGTTCACAGTCTACATGTTTGTGGTTGATGCTTCTGTGCGGAGGCTGCACGTACTATAAAATGCTGTTTATGACTATTTACTTACGAGTCCAAAGCTGCGCTTTCTAATCCATTAGCATATCCGTAGCTACATAAATTTCTGCTTATCCAAAAAAATCCCTGCCTATTGGTGTCATTTGTTCAAAACACTCAGTCTTTCTTGATCCTCCTCCTATCCCTTTTATCACTCTTCAAAATCTTTGTACTTTTTGGACACAGCAGAGTTAGTGACAATAAATGAAGTCGAAAAATACAAACACAATCTGGCCTGCAGATGTGGGTGTTCTTGGTCCGAAAAGCACTTACAAAAATGTGAATCAGCTGCAGCGAAAATTTAAAAATCCACTGATTTCACATAGAAATTGGAATTTTGACACCATTTTGAAAAAGCCAGAATATTTGCACGAGTAGGCCTCCAACATCCCTTGAAAATAATCAGCTGGAGCTAAGATCTTTCAAGAGGATGACAGTACGTGGTCCATCACAATTTTAGAATACTCCCTGATTGTCTTATACTAGTCTCACTTCATTCATTGACTTTACCTGCCTGCGTTTGATTTTGGACACAGACTCTCAAACTTTAGCTGAGGTGGATACACCTACTCGCCAAGATGGTGCTATCTTTGGGAGAAGGCTTTCGCTCTGAATCTGTATGAAGGGTTCTGAGTTGAAAGAACATGGAGAAGCACTTACTATTTTTAATGATGAAAACAAACATGCCACAATTACATACCTGCCATGGGCTAGATTTTAATACCCCTCACTCTGAACAGGCCTTTCAAGAGAGTTGGTATACACTCTCTTGAGTGGGGATGGGGGTAAATGTGGGATGCACGTTGGTATGTAGGGAGTGGAGAGAAGTCAGCTGTCTGTTGTCCTTGAAGATGCTGCTTAGAGGTCAAGTATAGTCTGAGTTGGCTGCTATGATATGGGGGCAGAGGTTCTACATTTACAGTTAGATGTGGAACATGACTTCTAACCATAGAGCAGAAAGAGCCACCTTGGAAGTTAGACCAAGTTTTGGAACTAAAGTTGTTAGTCTAGGTAAGCAACTTTATTCGGCTACTATGTACCCTTGATAAGACAACCAAATTTCTATTTGATATGCTTTTTCTCATTTGAAAATCAAGAGAATACCATCTGTATAAATTAACAAGGTAGTTGAGCGATAGCTATATCAAATTGGAACAGAGATGGTGAGCAGAACTGAGATTTCCTGAGACAGAGTCAAAGGGGTCCAAAGATTAAAAGGGGCCCTAAAAAATGTAGTGGCAGGATATTGTCACTTGGGTGGTGGGAGTGACACTCCTGAAACAGGAACAGAAACAAATGCTACCAAAATTAAATGAAAAACAGAACCTGTGAAAGGCATACATTTGACCATGCATCACATTTATGGTGGCATTGTTAAAAACTGGGGAACTGAAACACATTCCACTAATTTTGAAAAAAATATTTTTAATTTAGCACACATTGATACAGACACAACTGTTTGTAAACATTTTTTTTTAAACAGAGACTGTATAATGAAATACCACTTGATCTACTACAGGGAGGGTTCTGTGCATTCTATGTTATGCTGACATTTCTCAGCACTGAACTGAACTTCCTTGGGGACTATCACTGGTCAGCAGCCTGAAGGGACCATAGTAACAGAGTTTGACCAGAGCGTCTCTTCCTCTCTCCTACCCACTTTCCCTCGGGGATGTCAGTCATGACGGTGGCTTCAGTGCCACATTTGGCAAGTGATTCTTTTTCTTGATCTCTTACCTAAGATATATATACCTGTCTGGTTAAAAGAAAAAAATTTCATTCATCATCTCACAATTCAGGATTTAGAGTCCATTTTATCCCCTTACCCAACCTTCTCAAGTCAACTCTCAAAGACATTAATAACCTTAATGACACCAACAGTCTCTTGAATCATTGTAACTAGATTTACTTGGTGATTACCATAGGCATTCTTACATGATTTGAAGCAAACTGTGAATCATTCTTCATCTGCTTCCTTGTATGTAGTCGTCATAGATCTTCTCAACATCCTCATCTCTCCTTTCAGTTCCGTTTCATTTATGCCAAGGTAATTAGAAGCCTTTTGACTAGCCCTTAAATCATAATGGAGGACTTTTGATTTTGTCTTCTCTGTTGAGTGTAAGCATCCTAAACAAAAGCTTTTCATGAAAAATCTTCATTATTCATTTTCCAACAGACCCTTCTGAGTCTGAAAACATCTCATAAGGCTGTTTATATTCTTCTTATTTTTCGTTTTTTTTTTTTGTTGTTGTTGCTATTAGTGAATCACCGTGAGGTACAGTCACAGACTTAGAAATTTTTGTGCTTGTGTTTCAGTCATATAATGCTCGAGCACCATCCCTCCAACAGTGCTTATTCTCCACCACCAATGATCCCGGTATCCCTCCCACCCCCCATCCCATGCCCCCACCCCACCCCACCTCTGTGGCAGGGCATTCCCTTTTGTTCTCTCTCTCCTTTTGGGTGTTGTGGTTTGCAATGGAGGTATTGAGTGGCCATCGTGCTTGATCTGTAGTCCACTTTTAGCACACATCTCCCATCCCATCTCCCATCCCCAGCAGGTCCTTGAACCACACTTTACCTGGTATTCCCTTATCTATCTGAGCTGCCTTTTCCTCCAGCATGTGAGGCCAGCTTCCAAGCTGTGGAGCCAACCTCCTGGTACTTATGTCTACTATCCTTGGGTGTTAGTCTCCCATTCTGTTACTTTATATTCCACAGATGAGTACAATCTTTCTATGTCTCTCTCTCTCTTTGACTCATTTCACTTAGCATGATGCTTTCCATGTTGATCCACTTATATGCAAAGGTCATGACTTCATCTTTCCTAACAGCTGCATAGTATTCCATTGTGTAGATGTACCAAAGTTTCTTAAACCAGTCATCTGTTCTCAGGCACTTGGGTTTTTTCCAGATTCTTGCTATTGTAAACAGTGCTGCAATGAACATATAAGTGCAGATGTCATTTCGACTATACTTTCCTCTCTGGGATATATTCCTAGGAGTGGTATTGCTGGGTCAAATGGGAGCTAAATTTCTAATTTTTTGAGAAGCGTCCATGCTGTTTTCCAAAAGGGCTGAATCAGTCGGCATTCCCACCAGCAGTGAAGGAGAGTCCCTTTCTCCCCACATCCATGCCAACAGTGGGTGCTTTTGTTCTTTTGGATGTGTGCCAGTCTCTGTAGTGTGAGGTGGTATCTCATAGTTGTTTTAATCTGCATCTCTCTGATGATTAATGATGAAGAGCATTTTTCATGTGCCTTTTTGCTATTCGTATTTCTTCCTTGAGAAAGTTTCTGTTCATTTCTTTGCCCCATTTTCTGATGGGATTGGATGTTTTCTTCTTGCAGATTCCAACCAATGCCTTGTATATCCTTGATATCAACCCCTTATCAGATGAGTATTGGGTGAATATTCTTTCCCATTCCGTAGATTGTCTTTGTATTTTGGTCACTGTATCTTTTGCGGTGCAGAAGCTTCTTATAAATTCCCACGAATAACTAAAGCAATTCTTGGGAAAAAAGACTGGGAGGCATCACCCTCCCCAACCTCAAACTCTACTACAAAGCGGTAACAATTAAACAGCATGGTACTGGAACAAAGGCAGGGCTGCAGACCAATGGAACAGGGTGGAATATCCCTACACACAACCCTAAATGTATGAACATCTAATCTTTGATAAGGGAGCAAGAATTGTGAAGTAGAGCAAAGAAAGCCTCTTTAACAAACGGTGCTGTCATAACTGGACAACCACATGCAAAAGAATGGTTTTAGACTTTGACCTAACACCACACACAAAAATCAGATCAAAATGGATTTAAGACCTCAACATCAGACCAGAATCCATAAGGTAAATTGAAGATACTTGTAACACTTGTATAAATTGAAGACAAGGTTGGCAAAACCCTCCACAACATTGAAGCTAATGGTATCTTCAAAGATGACAGCCACTGACCAACCAAGTGGAAACAGAGATAAACAAATGGGATTATATTAAAGCTGTTTATATTTTAAACTTATCTATCTTTATTTTGTGTCTCCTTTCCCATTGGTCAAATTCTCCCCTTCTGGGCCAGGTAAATAAAGGGTAGGGTACTTGCCTTGTGCATTACCAACCAGGGGTTAGTTCTTGGTGTCCATATGGCCTCCTGAGCCCTACCAAAGTGATTTATGAGTGCAGAGCTATAACCTCTGAGCATTGCTGGGTGTGACCCCAAATCTAAAAAACAAAACAAAACAAAACACTCCACTTCTTCAGCCTAATCTTGGATACAACTCACCGTAATTTCTTTGCTTGCTTGTTTTCCCTCCATGGAAATTTCCTGTGTGTCTATCCAAGTCCAACAAGACCTAGAGGTCATATGCAATTCCTTTTCCAAGATATATGATGAGTCTATCCTGTTCTTAGTTCTCTCTTTCTGACCTTCTGAAGGTTACAGTCTGTACCACACATGATCGCACTTATTTTTCTTACTATAAAAAGATAACAAGAACTTATGTGTCTTGTTCATAATCATTCATGGGTACCAGTTTTGCTTCTTCAATAAAAGTCTAAACTCCTTGAGAATAAATAGAATGTCATGCTAAGTCTATATCTCTCATGTTCTTTGCTTATGGTAAATATTGATTGATTAAAAACAAAAGGAATGTCTTGTTGATTTGTTGGAAAACGAATGGAACAATGGATTCTACTAGAACTTGACAAGGCTTAAATTACCTTTCAATACATATGAGCCTCTTTGGCAGATAAATTCTACTGTTTAAAAATCTAGATAATGAAATGTTGTAGCTTGTTTTTAAGAGAAAGTTGGGGTTTAACGTGATGTGTGCAGACTATGCCCTTAAAAGGGTAATGAGATGAGATATTTGAAAAGCAGGTCTAATCTAGAAGAAGATCTAAGGTCTTTGAAATAAAGTATTAGAATTTCTAAATTCATCACATTTCTAAACTTTTCATTCCACTATTCACTGAGAGAGGAAATCAGACACTATTGGCTATAGGAGCTGACAATGGGATTGATTACCCAAAGAAAGTGACAGAAACCTTCCACCCACACAAGTACCATGTCATTTTTCCATAAACTTGGCCTGCAGTGATTAAGTATGTGTGCTTGAGAATGCTTCCAAAAGTTTGAGCAATCCATCTGGCAAAAGCATTTGACACTATGGGATTTGTTATTGTGGTGCTATGCCAGCACCAAGACTTATTTAATTGCATTAGTCATCAAGCAGCAGTGCCACTAATCTTGAATCTTACGGAGTGCTGTCTGGCTTGTGTATCTGAAAGGCCGAATAAACAAAGCTGAGCAATGACAAACTTCTACCACATTGGAGTATGAGATCTAGAGGTGCTGACCCCAGCTACTAATCAGTCCTACAGTAAAACTAAGACTCACCCCTATACAAAAAAGAAAGAAAGAAAGAAAGAAAGAAAGAAAGAAAGAAAGAAAGAAAGAAAGAAAGAAAGAAAGAAAGAAAGAAAGAAAGAAAGAAAGAAAGAAAGAAAGAAAGAAAGAGAAAGAGAGAAAGAGAGAAAGAGAGAAAGAAAGAAAGAAAGAAAGAAAGAAAGAAAGAAAGAAAGAAAGAAAGAAAGAAAGAAAGAAAGAAAGAAAGAAAGAAAGAAAGAAAGAAAGAGAGAAAGAGAGAAAGAAAGAAAGAAGAAAGGAAGGAAGGAAGGAAGAAAGAGAGAGGGAGAAAGAAAGAAAGAAAGAAAGAAAGAAAGAAAGAAAGAAAGAAAGAAAGAAAGAAAGAAAGAAAGAAAGAAAGAAAAAGCCATATCTGAGGTCTAAGGAACAAGAGTTGAAAACTTATGAAAGGCTTTGTTAACTCAAAACCCCAATTGCCAAGTCATGTGCAAATATTCTCCAAATCGTTACTATAAAAATAATTTCTGTATAAGAAAGCAACGACTATAAGAGGTCCTCATTTAAATACAAATACCCTATCTGTGTTAGGTAACGGTTAATGCCCAAGTTCTCTGATCACATCTGTGACAACGAGATAGATTCCTTAGATTGGATATGAGGGAATTGAAATCATATGGGTTGGATGTTTTGATGAGTTCAAAAATGCAAAGGTTATGACCCTAGGATACTGCTGTCTGGGAATAATAAGAATGTGTCCTGAGAAACTACCCAGAGTAATGAGAGAGAAAAGGGAAAACACAGAAGAGAAAACTCTGTTTGTCAGGACTTTGCCTAAATCTGACCTGATATTCAGACCCTCACCTACTCCTGGACACCATTAGCCCTGGGCTTCACCATTACTTTGCGAAGACCTTTAGTTTTGCCAATGGACACATTAGAAGGTTACTCAAAACTTCCTCCCAACTCTCTAAAAGTTCAGCCAAAAGAAAAAAAAAGAAGTTAAAAGGAAAGGCAGAGGGGGAGATTAAAAAAACAAAACAAAACAAACCCTCCAGATACTGTTTGTCAAAAAAACCTTCTTTCTCTCGAAAAATACCCCTGGCTTTAAAATATTCCTTAATGGTGGAACATTTCTATTTATACCTTAGGACCCCCTGAGAGACCTCCCTGTTTTTCTTTTTTGCTATCTTTATGATAAAATAATGCCAGGACAATCACACTCCTTGTGGCCCAGGACAAGAGAACCAAAGAACTATTTAGAAATGACTGGACAAGAACCAAGATAGAGATTAATGTGCGTGGAGGAATCCCAGTGGACAAATTATGGGTGACCAGCAGAATATAGGGCTTTGATGGGCAAACATGAAGTCAAGAAAGGAGACAAAACTGAGCCCTAACGAACAAATCTCTGGAAACAACATATTGGCACATGGCTAATTTAAGACCCTGCCAATTAAGATTTTAGTTTACTCCACAAGTGAGTGCAGTCCTTCTATGTCTGTCCCTCATGTGTGCCAAAAGTGGATAATGGACCAAACATGATGACCTCTCAGCATCTGTGTTGCAAGCCATAATGCCCAAAAGTAGAAAGAGAGTATGGGGAATATTGTCTGCCATGGAGGCAGGGGGAAAGTGAGAAATGGGGGACATACTAGGGATATTGGTGGTGGGGAATGTGCACTGGTGGAGGGATGGGTGTTTGATCATTGTGTGATTGTAACCCAAACATGAACGCTTGTAACTATCTCACGGTGATTCAATAAAAATAAAAAATATATTTTAGTTTACTTGAATGGGTATATAGTTTTACAGTGCTACTGCACTGTAGCACTGTCACCCCACTGTTCTCCCATTTGCTGGAGCGGGTACAAGTAACATCTCCATTGTGAGACTTGTTGTTACTGTTTTTGGCATATCGAATATGCCACAGATAGCTTGCCATGTTCTGTTGTGCGGGCAGGATAGTCTTGGTAGCTTGCCGGGCTCTCCTAGAGGGAGAGAGGAATTGAACCTGGGTCGGCCGCATGCAAGGCAAATGCCCTACCTGCTGTGCTATTGCTCCAGCCCAGTTCTAAGTTAACTTTATAAAATTAATCTCCTTGATATTAAAAAAAATCCCACCCACTACTTTAATGCTGCTCTTCTCTACATTATAAAAAATTGGCTTTCTCTACCAAGCCTTTGAGAAGGAAAATGTCAATGAATCAGAGTCCAAATATAATTCACATGCCTAAGGGATTTTTGTTTTTTCAAAAGTGGAAATCAAGACAAATTTCAACCATTAGTAAAACAAAACAAGGAATTGTTTTGCCACAAAACTATGTTTTAGATGCTCTGATCATATCAAGTGTCAAAAGATTAAAAAAAAGAAAATTTAGCAATGTCTTTGAAGAGCATTCTTTGGCTTGTTATTGTTACTGAACGCAAATTCAGGTGCTTACCTCTTGGAGGCCAATCCTCAAGAGAAAAAAGTTGGTGCAGTAAAAACTGGGTTTACTCAGGTGTTAGCACTGTGAGAAGGTTCCATAGTTTGTTGTTTTTCCAAAGCATCTTGTCTGCATGGTCACTAGAAGTGATTTTTAAAGAGAAAGAGAACAAGGAGGCACATTGTCAAGTAGAGTGGGTTGCAGACCAGTGGACACTAGAGTGATCAATAAGTTATGGATTTTCTGGCTGGTCCCTGAGACATACTCATTTTATTTGCAGAGCTAAGACAAAGGTTTTTGAGTAAGAGTTTAACCTAACTTTCGATCTTATGGAACAAAAAAAGGTAAAGACAACTCATCCTGCTCCAAAGGACTTGCTATTTTCTTTTTAAAAAATGAATTCAGCTTTTCATTTTTAGGAAGCCAGTTTCACTATGCTCCCTCTTCCATCACATCCCGGTTAGGCCCTCTGTGCCAAATACAGAGAGAACAGATTGTAACTAGCACAAGAGAATCACCAATTCATCCAGTCAGAGCTTACAGAAAGCTCTGGCTTGGATCTCCTAACAGTACCAAAAGGTCCTGAAAAGGACATGGTGTGAAACTTCTCAGAATCGCATACATGGTTCATTTCAACTCATCTTCACCTTGGCTGGCAGACATCCCCAAATTCAGTTTAGGACTTGCAATAACCGAAACTGAAATGAAGCAAATTGGGCTCCACTGTCCTGCAGTAAATTCTTGGCAGAAAACACAGGATACAAACTCTTGTAGTCAGACTTCCAAAATTCAAAAGGAAATAACAAGAAGAAAGGAGAAAAGAGAATGTGAGGGGTGTGTGTGTGTGTGTGTGTTTGTGTGTGTGTGTGTGTGTGTGTGTTTGTAGTTTCAGATGTGTGTATAGTGAGAAGGGAGAGTGAAATAAACCCAGAAGACACCATGCCTCTCTTCCCACATTAAATATCTTCCTTTATTCCTTGTTCTGGAAGTATCTTGTTTACCTTTCCAGCTTCACATTCCTCCAGTCTGTGATTTTGCTGTGGAACTTTAGTCTTTTACAGATTTCATCAATGGATTCCTGTGCCCTCTGACCTCTGGTGTGTCTAACCAACAAAAATCACTGATCACAGTTCTCGGAGCCCAAAGAGAATAGTTAGTAGCTATAGTTAGCTGGGGTCGACTGTCTCCATCTATAAAAGCTGCAGTACCTTCCAGCCAGTTTCTTCATGCTACTCTCTCTAGAGGGAAATCTATTTCTATTTTATCCTGGAAACCTAAGTGGTAACAGTAATGTGGGTCCTAGCTTTTGCCAGTACTGGGGTCCTACAGTATTTTATGTTTGCTCTCTAAACCTTGCCTATATCTTCGTAAGTGATACATTCTTCAAATCAGACTACTTGAGTGTGCCATTAGTTTCCCATTACAATGTGGGCATGATATGGTTTCTGAAAAGTAAATTTTTGGCAAAGGGAGTGATGAAGTTTGAGTTCAGGAAAGGCAGGCTAAAATCATAGTAATATTACTCCCAGTTCTAGGGTTCTTGATGGCAACCAAATAGGCCTATTCTTTTCTCCTTACACATAAACAAATAGAAAAAGCAATGAGCTAGGATTTGGAAGGCTTCGGCTATTGTCTGGAATTTTCCTTAAACTGGTCAACTAATTTAACTTTTCCCGGACTCACTTTTCTCATTTTCATAATGGAAATAATCTGCCTAACATATTTCACAGTACTGCTGGGAGAGTCCAATAAACAGTGCTTTGGAAAAATCTTCTCTGTGCTTACCTATTAGAAAAATCTTGTAGATTTTTCTATCTTAGCAGTCACACCAACTTAAAATAATTTCCCAAGTCTCAAAGGAAGAATTAATTTTCTTCTGTTTCCATACAGCAACTGTTGCAAACATAAATGGATGTTTATATGTGTATTCATTTAGTTATATAACACACTCTATACAGGTTGTATCCAAGCATAGAAATTGGGGTTTGGTGTCTGATATCTCAAACCCTGTTGATTGAGTATTGATGTTCTTCTAATTTTCTCTCTGCCTCATGTTTATATGCCACCATTTATCTCATCACCACCACCACTTTATTCTATGATGCTTGTCCACACATGCTCCCTGTAAGCAGCTACAAGGACCTCAAGACAAAATAACCAGGGGCCATAGCAATAGTACAGTGGATAGGGCATTTGCCTTGCACACAGCCGACCCAGGTTCAATCCCCGGGATCCCAAATGGTCTCCAAGCACTGGCAGGAGTAATTCCTGAGTGCAGAGCCAGGAGTAATCTCTGAACATTGCCGGTGTGATCCAAAAAGAAAAACAAAAAGACAATAACTGTATCCTAGCAGGGACCACTATGACAAAGATAGTTGGAAATGATCACTCTGAACAAGAACTGAGTGTTGAAAGTAGATAAAGGAACAAGGATGATAACCTTTCAGTGTTTGTACTGCAAACCACAATGACCAAAGGAGGGAAGTGGGAGAGAGAGGTAAAGACAGAGAGAGAGACAGACAGACAGAGACAATGAGAGAAGAAAAGTGCCTGTCATACTGTCATATTGTCTCAAAGGCAATCTGGGGTGGATGGGGGTAGGAGGGACATTGGTGGTGGGAAATGTACTGGTGAAGGGATGGATGATGGAACACTGATGACTGGACCTTAATCATGAATAACTTTGCAACGTTCATCTCATGGTGATTCAAAATAAATAAAAATTTAAAAAAATTTTTTTTAAAGATACACTAACTGAACCAGAACTCCAAAGGCAGCTGGAGCAGATAGCTAGGCCATTTGTTGCTGGGCTTGGGTTCTTGAGCTATCCATTTAGATCTCCTTTCTCACCATCTGAACTGTTTTGCACACAGACCTGGTTTTAAGCCAAGAAAACTTTGAAGCAAAAAACTCGGGGCTGAGATTGAGCCTTTCCCATATCCTATAAAAGTTCATGGGAAGATGAGGAGACAAGGATGAAAGAAGAGGCTGGAGGAAGCAGGCAGAGGCAAGTGAGAAGCCCACCACCACTGGCAAATCAAAGTTCTATTCCTGAATCTTTTGCTTTTAGGGGAATGGGTTTGACCCCTAAACACACACCTCCACTACCACCACCCCCTGTAGTGCTTGGAGGACCATGTGGTGCCAGAGTTTGAACCGGGCTCAGTCCCATGTAAGACCAGCACCAACCCTCTCCTATCTCTTTGGCTTTATTCTTGGGGGTTTTGCATGATCTCAATTTCTGTTCCTTGGCAATCCAGTGAGTTCTTACAGGAACACACACTTGCGTTTTCCTTTGCAGGGTCCAACAGGGTGGCAGAGGCAAAGGCAGAGGAAAGCAAGGTTGGGTGCAGAGACCAACGCTACCCTTGGGAGCCCTGCTGGATCACTTGGCATTGGTCAGCATTGGTCAGCATTCCAGCTCACCTTAGTTCTCTTATCCTTGCACTTTGATGTTCACATCTGGGATGAGCTCTTCCTTCCATCATGTCTGCAGAGCAGCTGTCCCCAGATGCTTGCTATCAAGTGTCAACTGTTTTCTTTTAAACTGCTTTATCCTCATAGCCTATGGTCCCTTTCCTCTACTCCCATATCACATAACTACTTGTATCACACAAGTCTCCAGGGAACAAAACAGAGAGACAAGCTAAGCAAGAAGCTGTAAGTAAATAATGGATACTGCAATCCTAGCTTGAATGACCCTCAGTGATAACCTTGATTCCCAGATCTGAGTAGGGATCAGTTCTTCAGAAATTGGCAGGGATTTCAATGGATTTTTTTTTGTTTTTCTTAACAAAACATTTATTTCTTGGTGTCCCTAGTACCCACCAGACACCAGGCTCGGGGAGGACCAGGACATAGCAGATGAGGGCATCCCTCAGCTCTTCAGCAGAAAGCACCCTAGATTGAGACAAGCACCCCAGACAAGCACCCTACTAGGAAGACTGAGCAACCACGGCTTCCGCAGCCTGTTGTCACCTTCTGAAGCAGGCTTGGAACCAAACATACCTAATGTGGAGGGACCTTTCCAGGGTCCCCCGTTTTCCAAGAGTGTGAGGACCTGTGGCTCACAGCATCAGACCTCGTCCCCCACTCCCCACGCCACCCCCCACCCCGCTGACCCACAATAAATCAAAAAGAGGAAACTGACTTGGAATTTCCCTTCCATACTGATTTGCCATTGGAGTCTGATAATCCATCTTCCTGGGCACGGAATTTGTCTGAGAACTAACCAATTCAGAAAAAAATCAAAGCACCCAAAACTCAGAATGGGACAGTTTCTAAGACAGCTTCAACAGTTGGAGATGCTGCAAACCAGAACTTGTTGTACAACTGAAAATTGAGCATTAGTTTCAGAAGCAATGGTTTGAGAAGTGCTGAAGAGAAAAAGGAGAAGCATATTCTAAAAGATGAAAAGGAGAAAAATTAACAAGAAGCAAAAGGGCTGCTTTTTTTACTTGTGAAGTGTTCATTTTTAGCAACTACTTTGTAAAATGGCAGAGTGTCTTGCCCCCGAGCCTGACTGTCTTTACCAGGGCCCCTCAGAGAGGGTGGGTTGAGTTTCCCTTCCCGCCCAGAGCAGAGCTCCTGTAGCCAAAGACCTCCGGAACCCGGCCACAGAGAAGCTCAAGGGCCCTCTCTACACCTCCCGATGAGTCTCACACATGAAGGAACCGGCAGAGGAACCCAGGTGTGCAGGACCCAGGGCTGAGGTCTCCAAGCCTGCTCAGATGGAGACTGGGCCTCTTCCGCCCAGATCCCCCATTTTCCAGTAGCTAGGCAGTCACACCCAGGAACTGCTCCCAGAGCTGTGTAATCCCATCAACAGCCAACATCCAGAGACTATAAAACCAAGCTCCCGGACATCTTATAGTCCACTTCTCCCTCTCGGAGAACCTGGCAAGCTACCGAGAGTTTCCTGCCTGCCTGGGAGAGCCTGGCAAACTCCCCATGGTGTATTCATATGCCAAAACCAGTAACAATGAAGCAGTCTTCCAGCTATGGGGCAATCCCCCTGGAAGACTGCTTCATGAGCCGAGGGGAGAAGGCAGATGGAACAGAGAAGGGATCACTAAGAAAATGATGACCAGTTGGGATGGGAGATGCATGCCGAAGGTAGATAATGGACCAAACATGATGACCTCTCAGTGTCTGTGTTGCAAGCTATAATGCCCAAAAGTAGAGAGAGAGGATGGGAAATATTGTCTGCCTTAGAGGTAGGGAGAGGGTGGGAAAGGGGGGGTATACCCGGGATATTGGTGGTGGGGAATGTGCACTGGTGGAGGGATGGGTGTTTGATCATTGTGAGATTGTAACCCAAACATGAAAGCTTGTAACTATCTCACGGTGATTCAATAAAATTTAAAAACTAAAAAAACACAAAACAATAACAATGATGGCTCTCATTCCCCTGACCCTGAAAGAGCCTCCAATGCAGCACAATTGGAAAGGATGAGTAAAGAGAAGCTTCTAAAATCTCAGGGCTATGACAAATGGAGATGTTACTGAGACCGCTTGAGAAAATTGATGATCAATGGGATGATGGTGATGATGATGATGACTTTGTAAAGTAACTTCTCTGGGGAAATCACATCTGTTGAGCTATAGTTTGTAAAGTTGCATTTTAGATTCCAGAGTTGAGAGCTTATGTATGTAAATGAGAATAAGCATTTTATTATATTGTACTAAAGGCTTTTATTTTCCTTATTTACATAGATTGAAATAATATACCAATCACAAATTGACTTACTGATTTATTTTCTGATCATTTATTTGTCATTTTTTTCTTTTTCTTTTCTTTTCTTTTATTTATTTATTTTTATT
This sequence comes from Sorex araneus, assembly GCF_027595985.1. Lineage (NCBI taxonomy): Eukaryota > Metazoa > Chordata > Mammalia > Eulipotyphla > Soricidae > Sorex > Sorex araneus. Next base: position 175,354,758 of record NC_073305.1, read on the forward strand.
TTTATTTTTTTAATTTATTTTTTATTTGAGTAACCGTGAGAACAGTTACAGGGCTTTTAGGATCGAGTCTCAGTCATACTATGCTCAAACACCCATCCCTTCACCAGTGCACATGTTCCACCACCAATAACCCCAGCATTCCCCCCCCCCCCCACTCTCCTCTGCCTGTGTGGCAGAAGATTATCAGTTTACTCAGTTTACTCTTTCCTTACTTTGATTACATTCAATTTTCAACAGGAAACTCACTATCATTATTTGGTGTTTTACCCCCAACAGTCAGACCTGTCGGAATGACATCATTAGATTGTATGTTTTCTATTGTTGGTAACAAAGAGCTTATGATGTTGCACGGTCAGTCGCGAAGCGACCGTCCAGATTTGGAATTCTGGTATTAATTCCAGAGGTATTTCTCCCAGCAGCCGCTGCATTTCAAGACTGGTTTCTGTGGCACTGGGATCATGGCTGTTTAGGAGTGGAGGAGCTGTCCATGGGCAACCACTTGGGGTCTCATTCGGGCAGGAGGCAGGGCCAGTTCTGCCTCCCCATCGCAAGATTCCCCATGCATCCTGTCCCATCACTGCAAGCTCCTGCCTCTCTGTCCAATTGATTCTGAATGGTGGCAGTCACCACGCTGTCACAGGGGGGAAAAGGTCGAGGGACAGAAACCCTTCCCCTCCCGGGCTGCACGGGGCCGTAGCTTAGTTCAGAGTCCAGGAGTATATCTGCCAGCAGTCGCTGCATTCTGAGATTGGTTTCTGTGCCTCTGGGATAATGGATGCTCAGGAGTGGCGGGGCCATTCCAGAGCATATATTTTGTATGTCAGGAACTGTCATACAAAATATGACAGTTTGGTTTGGAGATGTCCAGTCCCGCATACCGGAGCCGTATTAGTAGAAGCTCAGTGTCGCCAGGGCTCCATCCGGGGAAGGCGTGCTGGCTGTACCTTCCCCGTCTGGCACCTTGGTGTTGTTGGCCCTGTCTGGGGTCCAGAGCATTCTCCAGCCTGTGGTGCTGCCGGAATGGCCCGGATTCTTCACTGCTGATTATGGCAAGATGGCGCCGAGGGCGGGTCGAGGGCGTGAATTTGTTGTTTCTTGAAGTCTTATTGGAACAGGTAATATAAAGTAAATTGTTGTGTGCCTTAAGGGTGCAGGTTGGGGAGGGGAGGGAAAATGGGGACATTGGTGGAGGGAAGGTCACACTTGTAGTATTTGAACACTAAATGCCTGAAATAGCTATATAATAAAGAACTTTGTAAATCATGGTGCTATTTAATAAAAAAATAAATTAATTAAAAGTTGCATTCTGTTTTAATAAATGTTATCTTGGTGATTAAATAATTATTCATAATAATATACTCCTTCAATATTTAATGACTTATTAAAGAAATGGAGGCATATCCAGGTAGAGTCCACCGGTAGCCTTTAGCCATATGGTAAACTGCATACTTGCAAGATGTTGAATTTTTCTTTCTTTTTTTTTTTTGCTTCCTAATAGACGGAGTGATAGCACAGTGGGTAGGGCATTTGCCTTGAACACAGCTGGCCCAGGTTTGATTCCTCTGTGCCTCTTGGAGAGCCCGGCAAGCTACCAAGAGTATCCCGTCCACACAGCAGAGTCTGGCAAGCTCCCATGGCATATTGGATATGCCAAAAACAGTAACAACAAGTCTCACAGTGGAGACATTACTGGTGCCCGCTCGAGTAAATTGATGAACAACTGGATGGCAGTGCTACAGTGCTACAGAGTTTCCTAATGACATTCGTGATTTTAAAAAAGTGATAGTACTGATGAAATATTGACAGCATGACCAAGAATTTGGCTTTGCTTGTGAGGACCACATTGACCCTTAGTGATTATGCAATGATACTGGAGCGGGGGAAAACTAAAGGAAGAAATCAAAATTCTTCAACCAGATGTTCCACTTATGTCTTGCAGAGCTCTTTCACCCTCTCTCTCCCCATGTCTGCAATCAGGGGCTCCTTGCAGGCAGCTGAATTACCTTTCAACATGTGAACAACCAATATCCTTCAAATCTCAGGGTGACGAATATCACCTCCAGTTACATAGGGGATTTTTCCTTGCTATAAAGTGAGAATCCAAGCCTTGAAATTTATTAAAAACCTTATTGAAAAAACAGTGAGCAATAAAATACAGTCCATTGACATGGCCTAAAAAAAAAGATTATGGGTATCTGACAAAAGGGGTAATGATAAACACATTTAACCTGCTAGTCCCTAGTGAGCTATAAATCAAGTCCTAAAATCTCAGCAGCTGGGGTCATCATATGAACAATCTGGTTGGGTCTCATTCTGATGACATCTTAAATGAAGCACTAATAGCAATTACTTCATAGCTTCAAGTCTTGTCTTTCTGATCTGTAAAGAGTGGAGAGCTGACAGTTTCATGTATGAAGATTACTATGGAAACAAAGATTATGGACATTTTGGAAAAGTTCATTAGTCAGCCTTTAGACATAGTCCGAAATACATTTCTACATTCAGCTCAATGAACCCACATTCAACTCCCCAAGTGGTTAAATCCAAAATGTCTCGCCTTCTTCCATTTGGCCTGCAGTATTGGAGGAACATGCAGGGTAGTTTGTAGCAGAATACATGGGTTTCTCTCAGTTCTGGAGGCTGAAAAGTCCAGAATGAAGGTGCTGAGGTTTCAGTTACTGGGGAGCACTGCTCTCTGGGTTCATAAATGGCCATCTTCTTGAGGTATCCTCACATGACAAAGGGGTGAGGAGGTTGTCTGTGGTCCCTTTTATAAGGACATGAAATCCCCAATATATTTATTTTTGTGAATAAGATACTTTCTTTAAGTACCATGGTTTACAAAGTTGTTCATAGTACATTTGCTACAGGCTTCCAACGTTCAAACACCAGTCCCACCACCAGAATCACCCTCCTTGTCACCACTGTCCCAGTTACCAAATTACCCCCCAAGCCTGCTCCCTGAGCAGGCATGCAATAATTTATTTTATATTGTTTGTTGTAACTAAATAGCTAGAGAAATTAGCAAAAAATACTTCAGTTAAAAAAATCCCTGTAAAAACTGCTACATCTCATCATGGGGCCATTAAGTCCTTGTCTAGGATTTACTAAGCTATTTGTTGCTAATTGAGCTGTCAGCGTTATTGTTTTCGTTGTTGAGTTTAGTTGGCTTCTATGCCACTTTTTCAAGTAATCTTGTGTGCTTCTACTGGAATTTCAGTATTGAGGGATCCAGCTGGGTGGTCCAGACACTTTAGGATCTCTGGTCTGGGCCAGTAAGTTCTCAGACTGGACTCCAGGAGTTTCGTGTCTCTGCAGAGAGTGTTGAGTCATTGACATGGCTCAGTGGTGGGTTGTGAGTGCAGCTGCTGGGGCTTCTGCAGGTTGGAGATTCAGCCCACCTCCACTGCAGAGAGCTCCCTAGTGTTCTCAGCTGGGGGAGACAGGTGTGTCCATGAATTCTAGCTGCTAGGCTGGCATCTTCTTGGAGCTTTAGTTGTGATCAGGTAGAGCAGAGCCGGTTGGATGAGTCAGCATGGCGCTGGTTGTGAGAGATGGGCCTGGCTTCCAGGGCTTCTGGTAGTATAAGGGGTAGGGGGAGGCTGTCCACTTCCACTCTCAAAAGACCCTAGAGTTCTCAGTCTGGACACTGGAAATCCCCAATCTTTTTTTCTATAATAAATTTATTTATTGAATCACTGTAAGAGCAGTTACAAAGCTTTTGGGTTTAAGTCTCCGTCATACAATGACGAAACACCCGTCCCTTCACCAGTGCACATTTTCCACTATCAAAACCCCCAGTATACCCCCCATCCCACACCCTCCCCCTATCTGTGTGGCAGATGGTTTCCACATTACTCTCTCTCTCTCTCCTTTGATTACATTCAATGTTTCACCACCAGACCCACCATTATTATTTGGGATTTTACCCCCGCACTAGGATCTGCCAAAAAGGCAGCATTAGACAATTTGTATTCTATTGCTGATTATGAATAGTGTATGACGTCGCACAGCTGCTATTGGGGCGCGATTTTGGAATTCTGAAATTTTAATAATTAAATCTGGAGGGATTTCTGCCAAAAGCCTCTGGGTTCCAAGATTTGTTTCTGAGTCTCTGGGATCATGGCTTGAGTCACTTGATCAGTAGCCAGAGGGCCCGTTCCTGGGCTGTGACTCGGGATTTCGTTGGGGTGGGGGAGAAAAGGGCCGACTCCACCCTCATCACAGTGTCTCGCGGAGGGACGGCACCGTTTTCCATCTGGGGTGGCTCAGGAACAGTAATTTAATGCAAAGTCCAGAAGCATTTCTGCCAAAAGCCACTGGGTTCCGAGATTTGTTTCTGAGTCTCTGGGATCATGGCTTAAACGGCTTGATCAGTAGCCAGAGGGGAATCACCAATCTTGATGGCTCCATCCTTGTAATCCGAGCACGTTCCAAAGCCCCACCTCCACACACCAATGAACAGAGATTCTACTCCAACATAGAATTCCCCCCACACACCCTTTATTTAAACACTGTGGTTTATGAAGTTTTTCATGATGATTTGTGACAGGCATTCAATATTTCAATACCAATTCCACCGCCACTGTCACCTTCCCTCCTTATTGTCTCCATTTTCCCAACCACCCCTCAAGCCTGTACCCATACCAGGTCCACAATAATTTATTTTATATTGTTTATTACCATTTAATGGCTAACAGAAAGATCAAAAAAATTCCATTGGTGAAAATCATTATATCTCACTATGGGGACATTAAGTCCTCGTATAAGCTTTTACTAGGGTATTTGTTACAAGTTAAGCCTTCTGTGTTAATGTTTCTGTTAGTCAACATTGGATGTCTTCTGCATTACATCCCATCCAATCTGGTGTGCTACTACTGGGATGTCAGTGCTGCAGAGTTTGGAGATGTCACATGCACCAGAAAAATGCAGAATATTTAACTAGGCAGTTACCTGGGTGGTTAAATACTTAACTGGGCATGACTGTCAGGTCTTCCAGAAGTAAGGGAATGAGAGGAAGTCACCTACCCTGATTCCAGGAAGGCCTGGAATTTTCAGCCACAAATACCCATGTACCTGGAGTTTCTCAACAAGTTAGTTTCTCTGTGGTGCCCAAATCCTGAGGCAGTGGGTTCAGGCCAGATACTTGACAATGGTGTTTCGTGGGTGTGGCTGCCAGGTCTTCTGGAAGTATAGGGAAGTGGGGGGAGTCACCCACACTGACTCTGGAGGAGAAGACCTGGAGTTTTCATCCACACACCTTAGAAATTTGAGGAGCACTTTGTATGAGTAGTTCATTACCTGCTCCTCCCAGAAGTCAGTCCATACTACAACTTCCCTATGCTTGGGCTAATGGTTCTGGAAGGAGATGGTTTGATTTTAGCCCATTTCCTTTATTTTCCATTCTATTCCCTCTTCTACCTAATTTATGTTTTGTCCTTCAATTTCTTAAACATGAATTATAAATAGAACAATGCATAAGGAAACTCTGCCACAGAGGGAGTTCTGATACAGCCCAAATCCAGGCCATCATCTTATAAATTCTTTTAAAATACCATGTATATCACTTCTGGATTATTTCTTTTTTCTTTCTTTCTTTTTGGGTCACATCCGGTGATGTACAGAAGTTACCCCTGGCTCTGCACTCAGGAATTACTCCTAGTGGTGCTCAAGGGACCATATAAGATGCTGGGAATTGAACCAGGGTCGGCCATGTGCAAGGCGAATGCTCTACCCTCTGTGCTATCACTCCAGCCCCACTTCTGGATTATTTTAAAGATTTCCATTTCTTTTTCTCTCCACTTTTCTGAATCCTTCTCTCCTCCCCACCTCTAATCAATTTACATCCTTTTCCCTCCAAAGTGAAGACGTGGGATAAAATTAAATACATAAAATCCAATATGTGACAACCAAGTGACCAGGGTTTGTCACAAATAGGATATTTGTTGACATATGACATTTACATATAACTACAGGTGTTGAATTTGGTCACTACAAAAAAGTTCATAGTTTTGCTAGGAATATAGATAGGGACACTCAGAAGGAGAAATTCTGTAGTAAAAATTACCAGTGAAAAATAGTGAAAGCATTATAAATTCCAGGTGCAGGGTGTTATTACTATTCTCTTTTAAGAAAAGTCATTTTCAAAGTCTCCTTTGAGATGAGTCTTGGTTAAAATGGTGAAATGTGAGCCATATCAGAGAAATGTCAGACAGTTTTGCAGCTGGCTGGCTAACTAGACCCAAAGGATGGGAATGAAGAGTGATGTTTACCTGCAGATATTTCTAGTGGTGGGCCACAGGGCTGTAGCTATGTCTTATTCAGCTTTTGTATGTGATTTAAGTAAATCCATCCACGGTAGGTTCATAAAGAGTATGGAGAAGTTAGACACCTGCCAGGAACAACTAATTTAAAAGTTGATGGATTCAAGATTTATAGGGACTTTAAGATGTTGGGATATTGCATCAAAACAGATGAGCACTGACCTAAGTGGGGATGGGGTGCAGTTTTTCCTTTATGGCTGCCTGATTCTACCTCATTCTACTAAACATGTTTATGATTTGTGCTGGTTATGTCACTTCCTCCATTGTAGCCAAGGGACTTCAAACTAAGATAAACTTGGAGACACCACTTCTCAGGGGGAGGCTGGGAAGCTGCCAGAAGTACGGAGGGAGCAGCTGGGTCCCCACGCCCTGGGTTGCCTACTTCTACAGCGGAGTCAAAGAGATGTGCTCATCTTAAGTTGCAAGTGGTGTAAGTAAAACTCAAAGTCAAACAAACATTGCACGGGATGTCATACTTTGACAAATTCCAGAGGTGAGCTAACTTCCAGCAGTGCTGGACCCAATCAAAGAAGGGAAAACTTGATGGCCTCTCTCAGTCTCTTGAATTATGCTTCCTGTGTCCTGTATCTATTCATAGACAGATTCTCCTCAAAATAGTAGCACACGACCCCCTCAACATCTATGACCCACTCTCTACTAACTTAGCAGATTGAATTGATTTCTTTTGTGTGTGGGGGAGGGAGGCGGGGGTGGGTTTGAGCCACACTCAGGGGCTATTCCTGATTTTGTGCTCAAGGGTGACACCTTGGAATGCTCAGGAAACTATCTGTGATACTGAGGATACCTAACCAGGCTAGGCCTCATGTAAAACAAGTACCTTAACCATTGTATTCTCCCTCCAGGCCCTGACTTAATATCTTACATTCAGAAAACAGAAATAAAGTCAGTATGGAAGACTACTACATGAGGAAAAAAAAATGATAAAATCCCAAGATATTCAGCAAAGCTGAGCAAACTTCCCCGAAAGAATTCCTACTAAGGAAGAAACTTCCATTGACTGGGAAACTGAGTAAAGTGATTGCCTTGCTATCCATTTTATAAAGGCATTTTAATAACACTTTGATCTTTCAATGATAAGGCAAGCCTGCAATACACAATCTAGGTAGGCACACCAGAATTCAATGGCTTCAAATCACCAAATGGCAGAAGTAGCCCAACAGACTGGAACAAATGCTTTGCATGCAGGAGCCCTGAGTTTGATCCCTGGAACTGCATGGTCTCCTGAGAAGCACTGAGAGTGACCCCAGGAGCAGGAGGAAATGAGTAATCCCCCAACACCATCTGGTGACCTAGAAATATAACTGTTTCCCACCATAAAAGATTTCTCCATTGTCTGTCATTGTCTGTTATGTGTCTTTGTGCAAGTACTTTTGTTGTTGTGAAGGACTAGGTAGCTTTTTATTTGTTCTTTCTGGGGTCATCCAGCAGTGTTCAGGATTTACTCCTAGCTCTGTGCTCAGGGATCACTTCTGGCAGTGCTTGGGGGACCAAATGGGATGCTGGAAATAAAATTCAGGTCAGCTTGTGCAAGCCATGTGCCTTCCCCACTGTACTATCACTCTGCCTCCCTGGGTAGCTTGTAGGCAGTTATTTTGTATTTCTTGGCTTAGTTTGAAGCAATAATAAGTCTCAGAAATTCACTGTTATGGCTTGACCTGAAGTCGATCTATAAACACTTTGTATAGCAACTGAAGTAAGTTGGTTCAGAGAAAAGAAAGGAAGATCAGTTTCATGCTCTGCAGTAAGTCTGGAAAATTCCATAATGGATGTTTCTCTAATACATTTATTGTCCCTGAATGACTATAGTAATGAGAATGATTTTAGCTTTATTACTCCTAACTTTAATAGCTAGTCTTTAGTGTCATTATTAAAAATAGCTTATATCATTTACTAGGAAGAATCTAAGTTCTTTATATAAATGATCTCATTTAATACTCACTAGTAAAGATTCCTATGAGCAAGTATGATGATCACTTTCAGGTTACCCATTGGGGAATGGGAAAGGATGGGCGCAGAGCTTATTAGCTTGCGAATGAGCAACCTTAGAGTGTGCCAAAAACTAATCTGTTTTGCCTTTTTAAAACCTGGACACAATCTTACAAAGAATATAAAGTTTTTTTGTTCTGTCTTTGGGGTCATACCCAACGATGCACAGGGGTTACTCCTGGTTCTGCACTCAGGAATTACTTCTGGCGGTGCTCGGGATCATATGGGATGCTGGGAATCGTACATGCAAGGCACATACGCCCTACCCTCTGTACTATAGCTCCAGCCCCAAGAATATATAGTTTTAATCTATAAATGATTTCAACAAATATCAAGGAGTCTCTTGCCTGAGGTTATCTCACCCGGCTTGCTACTAGTGAATCAGAATCTGGAGTAAGTTTTCTCTAAAACTTGTGCTTTGTTACCTCTCATCTCTGAACTCAAACACCCAAAAAACCAATGAAGGATTGCTCCGTTAACTGTCTTCTTTCATTGGGGGCAGATTCTACTATACTGCCCCCTGCTGGTCAGGGACTTAGCGGAAGAATCTAAATGCCCATTCAACTCCTGGTTTGCAGAGCGCTGTCGTCCTGTTGTTCATCGATTTGCTTGAGCAGGCACCAGTAACATCTCCATTGTGAGACTTGTTGTTACTGTTTTTGGCATATCGAATATGCCAGGCTCTGCCTGTGCAGGCGGGATACTCTTGGTAGCTTGCAGGGCTGTCCAGGAGGGATGGAGGAATCGAACCCTGGTCAGCCGCGTGCAAGGCAAATGCCCTACCCGCTGCGCTATCGCTCCAGTCCAGAGAGTGGCAAGGAAATCGTCAAGAGGTGCTTCCTTCCTTTCTCCAGCCACGGATTAGGGAAAGGCATTGGCATTATTGCTAGGGTGACGCACATTATTTTCCTGGAGCAAAATTTTATACAGCAATTGACAAGGATTAGGAAAGAGGAATGAAAAGTCAGTGAACAGAACTATTGGAGTGTTTCATGTCTTCTAATAAATCTATTGTTGATTTAATTCTGCGTAGAAGAAAATGAAGCTTCTGGCTCTCCAGGATTCTGCATGTTTTTATCACTAATCTTTTAATGCTTCTGAGATAGATCAAGAATTTAGGGAACAAAATAATCCCTCTAAATTCCCATAAACTATGAATATAACATAAAAATATACTACAAATACATTTATATGTTTAAAATCTACTAAAGATTACATGTCATATATAACACATCAGAGTATATATTCATATATGTACATACATTCACATCTAGTGTTAAATTTACTTCTCAAACTCTCTACTTGTCTGCTATATTTTTACATCTTCATTTTCCGAGTGTTTTAATTTATACATTATAAATTTCATTATGCTGAATACAATATTTTTCTATGGTAAATATTCTGAAAATAGTTCTCATGTAGTTCATAAATAAATGGTGAGTTATTAAAATTTTATTTTAAAATATTGTAAAATGGGGCTAGAGAGATAGTACAAGGGTTTTGGGACTTGTTTTATATACAGCCTGCCCTGTTTTATTTTTCTTAATTTTTTTTGCGTTATTGAATCACCGTGAGCTATAGTTACAAAATTGTTCATGATTGAGTTTCAGTGCCATATCATGTTCCAACACCCATTGCGTCACCAGTGCACATTTCCTGACACCAATGTCCCCAATTTTCCTCCCATCCACCCCCAACTCTGCCCCCAGAGACTATCTCTATGGCAAGCACTATTTCCCCCTCTTTCTCTAACTATCTCTCATTTTTAGGCACTGTGGTTTGCAGTACTATTACTGAAAGGGTACCATGCATATCACTCTACCTCCTTTCAGCACTCAGTTTTTGTCCAGAGTGATCATTTCCACTCTCAGTGTCATAGTGGTCCCTTCTCTTCAGCCTTCCCTGGTTTGATCCCTAGAACCTCATGTTGTCCCCCAAGTACTGTTCTTTGAACAAAGAGTTGGCAGTAAGCCCTGAGGACTGTCAGGTGTACCCCCAAACCAAAAATAAATGTACTGAGGCCAGAGTGACAGTACCACAGGTCGGGTGTTTGCCTTGCACACACCCAATCCGGGTTTGATACCCGGCATGCCATATGATCCCCCGAGCACCACTGGAGTAATCCCTGAGTGCAGAGTCAGGAGCAACCTCCAACCATTGCTGGGTGTTATCCAAACAAAACAAAACAAAACAAAAAAGGTACAATAAATAAAAAACAGTGACCAAGGTTCTAGGAGAGAGGACGATTTCCTGAGTTGGTGGCAGGGAAAGGCGCTTTTGAACTGAGTCAGCACTGGTCAGAGCTCACCTGTGGGGAAAACAGAACCAAGAGGACGACGTGGAAGGCCACAGGCCAGCAGGCAAGAGGCAGCAAAGCAATTAGTGACTTGTGATGTCAGTTCCCAAATAAGAAGGGCCCTAAGAGATTTGTGAAAAAGCACATCTAGGGTTTAGGAGAAATAATACAGTGCAAGGCTGCTTGCCTTGCATTTGGCCAACCAAGGTTTGATCCCTGGAACCCCCACCCGATGGTCCCCTGAGCATCATCTGGAGTGATTACTGAGCCTAGAGCCAGAAGTAAGCCCTGAGCACAGCTGGGTGTGTCCCCCCCAAACAAAAAAAAATCAACCAAACAAAAAAGCACGACATCCATAGCATCTCCTATTTACATTTGTTTTCTGCGCCTCATCTCCATCACTATCAAAAATAACAACCGAGAAAATGCAGACTCTTTCGAGTGGATTTACTCTTGGGTTATCTCTGTTCAGATGGCATTTGCTCTGCCCGTGCTCCTCTCTTGCCATGCGAACAGTTTTCTCCAAATGGAAACCCTGAAAGAAGGAATAAATGGCATGAAAAATAAGAAACTCGATGCAAACATCATTTTAGCTCTTCGGTGTTGCATTAGCAACATTTAATGTCATCTGCTTCATCTTCCTTTTTGCCCCCATCGTAGACAGTCTGAGTATAAGAGGCCTCGTCCACTGGGATAATGGCCCATTTCTGCTCATGTGGCCCAGACAATGACTTCAGAGTTAGTGTGTGCTTGTAATCTGTTCCATAAAAGCATTTTCTTTTATGAGTCTAAAAGAAGTATTTTTCAGGACCACAAAGGGAGTATGTTCCAAATCTGACTGGTGATTATTTATCGAGGATGGGTAACCAAGATAAAAGAACCACTCAGTACCAACAACGTTTGAAAGAAGTTTGCTAAATCGATTGGGCTGAAATTTATTCATTTACTCTCATCTCAATCAAAATGACTTATTTCCCCACTGCTACAGCTCAGACACAATTGTGGGAACCTTCTTAGCTCAGGACAGCAAATCATGTTTAAATCATGTTTAGGAAGAGTCTTTCCATTGATTAGGAAACAGAAACCTTGAAAAGTCCTGTAAAATGGGCAACATTTTGCAGTTATATCAAAGACTTACAAGAATAACTAAAATTGCCCTTCAAACTCACATATCCTGCCTCCCAATTCAGTATCCAGAGTGTAATCATTCTATGTCCTTTGGGAAGTCACTGTGCATTTATTATTTAGGTCAATTTTAAATTTCTCCATCACAGATCAAAACTGAGATGACCCTTAGTCATAGTTATTTTCCAGGGATGGGTGCTAGAACTTTCTGCTGAAGGGAAATCACGGATGATTTCCTAAATCAAGTTCACAGAACCATTTGGATGATGTTAAAAAGTGTTTACCTAAACAAGATTTCAAACTTCATTTCCTGGAATCCAAGTTTTTAAATAACTGCATTGTGGTGAACACACAAGTATAATTTTGCTAGAGGGTTAATTTTGGCCAGCAGTGATCAGATTCGTTAATTAGTAAAAAGATGTGATGGTCATTGAGGAGAGAGAACTTAAATAATACATTTACTTTTTAGACATTAATGGTAAAACCTTAAAATATTTAGAGAGACAATTAGCAGATTATAACTCTAGGGAACTTGCAAAGATTTTTTTGTTCAAATTCAAAATAATAATCATGTAGCCCTATAATTCATGGAGCTCTGAACTAAGATAATTAGCATTAAACGCAGGGAATTTGGTAAATATAAGATACTAGTTAGGGTGAAAGAATTTTTTTACAGCATTTTTATTTGTACTAATTGTTCTTGACATCATTTTGATTTGTACTAATTGTTCAAATAAGCATACATGTAATATTGGAAAAATTATGAGTCCCTGATTTCTCTCCTCATGAACACACCTGTCAAATAAGAATTAAAAAATTAACTGAGTCCTCCTGTTGTTATTTTTAAACATACTCCTGCACATTTTCTGCCAATCATAGGTTGCTGAAAACCATTCAGTGTTGTGGCAACAGACTGAGGTTATTATCATAATTAAGCAAAAATGAAATAATGCTCTTGGAAACTTCTAGTACTGAAAAAGAGAAGAACAATTTATAGAGACTCTGCTGATTGAAGACAGCTGGATGCAATTGCATCTTGCAATTATTTTCTCAAGAAGATTTCTATTTTACATTTCTAATACTAATAGTTTAATTTCTTTTGCTAAAATATATAATAATGCTCATTTAAATTTAAACTTAAGATTCTTACATACTTCCTTCTAGCAGAATTCTGCCCTACATTAATAACCTTTGCATATGACATTACCTATAGTTGTCTAAAAATGCATGAGTTAAGGGTTAAATTCCAGGGAGAAATGTCTAGAAGAAATACACTAACACTTGCAAGGAAGGAGGGAAAATCTAACACAAATATAAGCAGAACAAGAGCTGGCCAGATAGTGTGTGGATACTTAATGGTGAAAATGTCTTAAAACTTCTACAACATGACCTTGAAGCTAATTGAATTGTTGTTTGTTTGTTTGTTTTATTTTAAAGCACTTGGGAGTCATTCCTGGCAGTGCTCTGGGGGTTGAACTCGGGTCTACTGCTTTTACAAAACATGCACTCCCTGTTCAGCCATTTCTTCAGCCCCTAACTTAACTTTCAAAAATGGTTTCTGCTCAGCATGGTATTGGACTAGAAACAGACCTGCAGACCAATGGGACAGAGTTGAATATTCTGTCACAGACCCTTAAATATACAGCCACATAATCTTTAACAGAGGAGCAAGAGATGTGAAGTGGAACAAGAAAAGCCTCTTCAACAAGTGTTGCTGGGAAAACTGGATAGCTACCAGCAAAAAAAAAAAAAAAAAAATGAACTCTGACCTCTGCCTAATGCCAGGCACAAAAGTCAGATAAAAGTGGATTAAAGACCTCAATATCAGACATGAATCCATACGGTACATAGAGGAAAATGTAGCCAGAACTCTCCATGACATTGAAGCCAAAAGCATCTTTAAGGATGAAACAGCACTGATCATGCAAGTGGAAGCAAACATAAGCAAATGGGACTACATCAAACTGAGAAGCTTCTGCACCTCAAAAGAAACAGTGACCAAAACACAGGAAGAACCCACAAAATGGGAAAGAATATTTACCCAGTACCCATCTGATAAGGGATTAATATCCAGGATATACAAGACACTAGTAGAATTGTATAAGAAAAAAACCTCCAACCCCATCAAAAAAATGGGAAGAATAAATGAACAGAAGTTTCCTCAAAAAAGAAATACAAATGGCCAAAAGGCACATGAAAAAATGCTTCACATTGCTAGTCATCAGGGAGATACGAATCAAAACAACAATGAGATACCATCTCACACCACAGAGACACATTCAAAAGAACGAAAGCAACCAGCGCTGGCTTGTATGTGGGGAAAAGGGACGCTCTTTCACTGTTGGTGGGAATGCTGACTGGTCCAGCCTTTCTGGAAAACAATATGGACAGTCCTTCAAGAACTAGAAATTGAGCTTCCATATGACCCCACAATACCACTTCTGGGAATATATCCTGAGGATGCAAAAAAGCACAGTAGAAATAATTCCTGTACCTATATGTTCATTGCAGCACTGTTCACAATAGCCAAAATCTGGAAACAATCCAAGTGCCCTAGAACAGATGATTGGTTAAAGAAGCTTTGGTACATCTACACAGAGGAATACTATGCAGCTGTTAGGAGAGACAAAGTCATGAGATTTGCTTATAAATGGATAGACATGGGGAGTATCATGCTAAGTGAAATGAGTCAGAAAGAGAGAGACAGACATAGAAAGACTGCACTCATTTGTGGAGCATAAAAAAACATAACATGAGGCTGACATCCAAGGACAGTAGATATAAGGGTCAGGAAGATTGCTCCCTAGCTGAAGCCTGCCTCATAAGCGGAGGGGAGAAGGCATCTGGAATAGAGAAGGGATCACTAAGAAAATAATGGCTGGAGGAATCAGTCAGGATGGGAGATGTGTGTTGAAAGTAGATAATGAACCAAACATGATGACCTCTCAGTGTCTGTGTTGCAAGCCATAATGCCCAAAGGTAGAGAGAGAGTATGGGGAATATTGTCTGCCATGAAGGCAGGGGGAGGGTAGGAAAGGGGGGGTATACCCAGGATATCGGTGGTGGGGAATGTGCACTGGTGGAGGGATGGGTGTCTGATCGTTGTGTGACTGTAACCCAAACATGAAAGCCTGTAACTATCTCCCGATGATTCAAAGAAATTAAAAAACAAAAACCAAAACCACAAAAATGGTTTCTGCTGATAAATACGGTCAATGAAGACTTTTTGTCCTGTGAATCCTGGCCTTGTTGTTGTATTCTTTACTTTTCTGAAGAACACAGGCTAATTAAACCCTCTGTTTGAAAGGCCAAGACAAATGGGAGAACGGCCATATAACGTCCTCTAGAAGAGCTTCGTTTCTTCCTAACAGAAGGCAGCCGTAATTGGGTGGAACGCAACGGTCATTTTTCGTATTAGCAAAAGCAGTAGGTAAAAAATAGTTACCCAACTCTTCTAAAAACTGCCTCAGCAGAACTTTTAAAATCAAATGAAAATGACCTTTGTCGGCAGAGGCAGTGAGCAGAGCGCGCAGCTGCCCAATCTATTTCAGCAGTGAACCAAGAAGATGCACTTTGACAGCTTATTTTCAAGTTGGGAGAAAGAACAGGAGCGTGAGACTTTCTGCAGAGCTGAGCTGTCACTTCCCGAGCTGCAGGCTTTAAAGTAGGCTAAGTCTTTCGAGAGACTTTTGCGGACATCAACTATTGCCACCTACGTAGCTAGTATCATTTAAATCTCTAGGGTTGATATAAAGATAAAACTGGTTCCACCACCTCTTCTCTGGAAGATTCTAGGAGTGGCTGACTGGAGTCTAGGACTGAATTCATCCATTTTTTTCTGAGTCCCCTCCACAAGCAGGAGGGGCCCTGGCAGAGCTCAGGAAAGGAATTTGCACAAGGTACCTGCTACCTCCTGTTTGCACTGTTGATGAAACCAAGCCCCAGGCAACCAGAAACACTTGGGTTCCCCAGTACCTTCTTTGAAAAGCCTCTTCCTTTCATATGTTTCCAAACCCAAGAACCAGTTTCCTATAGGGTAGAGTGCCTAGAGCTAGGGAGAGGAAATTAAAATAAACAGGAAAATCCCTGCCCCAAAGGAGTGCTGAATTTTTTTCCCTTAGTGATATTTACTTTCATTTATTTATTTATTTATTTTGGTTCCTTACATTTCATTTATTTATTTATTTATTTTTAATGAATCACCATGGGGGTACAGTTACAAACTTACAAATTTTCATGCTTAAATTTCAGTCATACAATGGATTGAGTGCCCATCCCTCCACCAGTGCCTGTTCTCCACCACCAATGTTCACAGTAGCCCTCCCATCCCCCCCCACCCTCCCACCTTCCACCTCTGTGACAGGCACATTTCCTTTTACTCTCTCTCTCCTTTAGGTTCTACAATGCAAGTATTGAGTGACCTTCATGTTCGGTCTATAGCCTACTTTCGGCACGCATCTCCCATCCCGAATGGGTCCTCTAAACATCCTTTACTTGGTGGTCCCTTATCTATCTGAGCTTTCTTTTCCCCAGTACTTGAGGCCGGCTTCCAAGCTGTGAAGCAAACCTCCTGGTCCTTATCTCTACTATCCTTGGGTATTAATCTCCAATTCTGTTACTTTATGTTCCACAGATGAGTGCAATCTTTCTATGTCTGTCCCTCTCTTTCTGACTCATTTCACTTAACATGATACTCTCCATGTTGCTGCAGATCAAAACAATGAGATATCATCTCACACCACAGAGACTGGCCCACATCCAAAAAAAACACAAGCAGCCAGTGTTGGCATGGATGTGGCAAGAAAGGAACTCTCTTCACTGCTTCTGGGAATGCTGATTGGTTCAGCCCTTTTGGAAAATAGTATGGACGCTTCTCAAAAAATTAGTGGTTGAGCTCCCATTTGACTCAGCAATACCACTTCTGGGAGTATATCCTGGAGATGCAAAAGAGTATAGTAGAAATGACATCTGCAGTTGTATGTTCATTACAGCACTGTTTACAATAGCTAGAATCTGGAAAAAACCTGAGTGCCCAAGAACAGATGACTAGTTAAAGAAACTTCAGCATGTCTACACAATGGAATACTATGCAGCTGTTAGAAAAGATGAAGTCATGAAATTTGCATATAAGCGGAGTGCTGAATTTTTAGGGGAGATATGCTTAGGTATAATGAAAGCTTAGCACTGTAGCACTGTTGTCCTGCTGTTCATCGATTTGCTCTAGCGGGCACATAATGAAAGCTTAACAAATGAAATAAGTGTCAAGAAGGGGCTGATGCAGCAGACCCAAGTTCAATCCTGGCACCTCATATGGTCCCCCAAGTACAGCCAGGAGTAACCCCTGAGCATTTGCCGGGTGAGACCCCCACCTCCAAACAAAGCCCTCCTTCCCCCCAAAGAGACACCCAGTCTCTTCTGACAAAGTTTACTGATCATCTATTGTCAGCTTGACACTCCCCATCCCTACTTAAGGAACTGAGACTTTGTTCCTGAAGGCCTTGGAAACCATTAAAATGTTTAAATGAGGGCCAGAGAGATGGCTTGTAGAACTGAGTGCACGCTATGTAAGCAGGAGTAGAACTCAGTACATGCTATGTAAGCAGAAGCTTCAGTTTCCATTCCCTGCAACACATGGTACTTTGGGAAGTGTCAGGATCACCCCAAACTAAGCACTGTAGCACTGTAGCACTGTTGTCTTGTTGTTCATCAATTTGCTCGAGCAGGCACCAGTAACGTCTCCATTGTGAGACTTGTTAACTGTTTTTGGCATACAGAATATGCCACGTGTAGCTCGCCAGGCTCTGCTATGCGGGCGGGATATTCTTGGTAGCTTGCCCGGCTCTCTGAGAGGGACAAAGGTATCTAACCCAGGTCTGCTGCATGCAAGGCAAACACCCTACCGCTGTGCTATTGTAAAACAATGATAAATTGATAAAAAGAACAAATTTACACTAATATTTATTCACAAGGCAAACACCCTACCCCCTGTGCTATTGCTCCAGTCTCACCCCAAATTAAAAAAAAAAAAATTGAATTAGCAGGGGATGGTTCACTATGGAAAAAATATTTCCTTCACAATTGTGAGGCTGCAAGTGGATCTCCAGAAGCACCCACAGGTATAAAGCATGTCTCTTCAGCTCTACTATCTGTGAACCCCGGTGTCACAACCAAGTGTGATCCCTCAGAAAGCATCAAGACCAGGAGGGCAACCCCCAATCCCCACTTTGAGTACAATGTGAGCACTGCAATTAGTGTAACCTTTGATGTGTATCCTAACCAAGCAAGTGTGATTTTCCCTTTCCCCAAGTGATTATAATAACAAAAGGAGGGGACCAGATATGGTGGGATGTTTTGTTGTTTGGGCTTAGGGGCCATATTACTCTGTGCTTGGTGCTTAGATGTTGTTCCTGGTTGATGCTGGAGGAACCAAACAGTGTCAGAATCAAATCCAGGCCTGTTGTATACAAAGCATGAGATCTAGCAGATATGTGGGCAAACAAATGTTTAAACACACATTAGCATGGCAAGACGGTGCTTTAGAAGAGGCTGTCTTCAATAAAGAGTAAGGTTCGAGTCAAAGCACTCAAACAAAAGTTATTTCAATGATCTAGACATGTGGTGATCAACACCCAAAAGGAGAGAGAGATCAAAAGGGAATGCCTCACCACAGAGGCGGGGTTGGGGGGAGATGGGGGTGGTGGTGGGAGGGATACTGGGGTCAATGGTGGTGGAAAATCGGCACTGGTGGAGGGATGAGTACTCGATCATTGTATAACTGAAACGCAAGCACGAAAGTTTGTAAGTCTACAACTGTACCACATGGTGTTTCACTAATAACAAATATTTTTTTTAAAAGACACGTGGTGATGATGGGCTCAATTTGGCAGCAGAAATGGAGATATGTCAACAGGCTGGAGGAAGTAGCATTGCTAAATATGGGCACCACTTGGAAGGGGTGAAGGAGGGGAAAACCCAGTGGCAGGAACTTCCGTCAGATGAAGGGTGTGAGCCCTTGTTTGGGGGCGATCTGGGCATGTTATTGGGAAATAAAAACACTTCTGGTTCAACTAAGGCTAAAAAAATAGAGGGAACTTTCTGCAAGTTTAAGGGACTAGGAGTGTTTGCATAGTATAGAATAAGGTGGTACTTTTTTTTTTTATGATGGATCAAAATGGTCAAGAAATCAAGCTAGTGAGTTTTGAGCAGCTTTGTTTTTAATTAATTAATTTATTTTTTTTGCTTTTTGGGTCACACCCAGCGATGCTCAGGGGCTACTCCTGGCTTCGCACTCAGAAATTACTCTTGGCGGTGCTCAGGGAACCATATGGGATGCTGGGGATCGAACTCGGGTTGGCCACGTGCAAGGCAAACGCCTCACCCACTGTACTATCGCGCCAGTCCCTATTTTTAATTTCTTTGCAGGACCTCTGCAGTGCTTCTGGGATATGCTTGGCAGGACCACACCCAACAGTGATATTTCAGGGGCTACCAGAGTTATACCCCATGGTGGTGAAGGGCATTTGCAGTGCTGGAGATCAAAGTTGGGGTCTCTCTCAGACATTCCACCCCTTTGAGTTATCTCCCCAGCCCTACTCTTAGTCTTGAAATCAGCTTTGCTTTGTGGAGGCAAAAGTTAAACACACAGCAGCCACCTGTCAGGACCCACTCAGCCGGAGGACCACCATGACAGGCTTTGTGGCCTTCCGAGTGATCCAGGTTTCTCCCAGGAACAAGAGAAGCAGAAAAAAACAGATCATCTTATTGAAGATTACATCCCTGCAATAAGATTAGTTCGTCTCTGGAATGTAATTGTCAGGGAGGTGGGTTGGATATTGCGGGCCAAAACAACAACAACAACACAAATATATGTGTACTCTGTAGGTAATAGCAAATTGCTGAGTAATGCTGACTTGCCAAAATAAAAGTATAAGAACTTGCCGAATGTTGTGCTCGGGGTCCTTTTTGAGCCCGCTGAGTCAGGGGATACCTGGACCCCCGCTAGCTGGAGCAATAAACCTTGCTATGTGATTTGCATTATCGCCTCTGTTCTCTGACCTTGAGGGGTGGTCGACTCCCGACTCTAACACCACCCTCTGTGGTGCACCATTCTGAGATCTTTCAGTGAATTCACTGTTGTAAAACCATCACCTTTGTGCGGGATCAGAACGTTCTCAATGTCTCAGAAAGTTCCCCAAAGAAAATGTAGCTCTTCCTTCCAGGCAATCATGATCTGCTTTCTGTCCCCTTAAATTTGCTTTTTCTACCCACGTCTAACTAATGGAATCATGTGACAGGTAGTCTTTATGTCTGGCCTTTGTTTCACTTAGCATGGTATTTTTGATATATGCTGCTGAACATATATCAATAGTTTATTGATTTTATTTTTCTATTGTGCTTGGGAAGGGCAAAATTGGCGGTGCTCAGTTTTGCAAGGCATGTAGCTTACCTCCTGGGCTATCTCTCTCAGGCATGTTTGATGCTTTTTACTGTTGCAATGTTCATCACTGCTAGTCATTCACTCTTAGATGGAAGCTAGCATTATCCCCAGTCTGAGACTAATTTATATATATTTTTTATATATGCTACAACCAACATTTGTGAAGTTATTTTTGGCCACACCCAGCAGTGCTCAGGAGGTCACAGAGTTACTTCTGACTCTGAGCTCAAGGATCACTTCTGGTGGGGCTCAGGGGACACCATACGGGGTACTAGGGATCAATCCTGGGTCACTCACGTGCAAGGCAAACGCCCTGCCTGCTGTACTCTCTCTCTAGGTCTGCATGCTGCTCTTTAGGTGGACATAAGGCTTTACATCACTTGAATGCTTCCCTAGTAATGAGATTGCTGTGTTCTAGGGGAATTTATATGTGACTTAGAAACTGCTGAATTACTTTCCAGAGCGCTGGATCAACCCCTGCAGCCAGTCTGTGCTCTCCGCGGCTCCCCACGCTCCAGATACAGCGTCAGTTTCTAGTTGTCACGCTTCTTTTGGGCAGGAGTCTGGTTTTAGTTCTAATTTCCCTAAGGACTGATGTAAGTGAGCTCATATTCTTCTACTTAGTGACCATTCATGTTGCCTCCAATATTGTATTCATGTTGTGATTGGGTTATCTTTTTATTGTTTTATGAGAATGCATCAGGTCCAAGATTAGAAAACATTTTTTTTTAGCCTGAAACTTGTTTTTTCATTTTCTTAATGGTGTCATTCAAAGCACAGACTTTAAAAAATAATATCCAATTTGTCATCTTTGACTTTATTGGATTTTACTTTTGGCATTTTTTCTAAGACCTCTTTTCCCATCCTAAGGTTTTTCCCCTTTCGTTTTTCTTAAGATGCTTTGTAGTTTTAGCTGTCACACTTGAAGTCGATGGTTTATTTTCAGTTAAATGTTGTACTATATAAAGTTAGGATTTAAGGTCAGTATTTAACATCATTTTGTTACACATGGGCGCGCAATTGTTTAATTGCGAGCCTGATTTAAGAGATTGGAAATACGGTACAAAAAGTAAGGTGCTTGCCTTACATGTGGGATGTCTGACCCATTCCAGTTGATTCCTGATACCATATTCCTCAAGTACCATCAGAAGTTACTCCAGAGCACAGTGCCAGGAATAGCTGCTTAGCACGCCCAGGTGTGGTCCAACCTTCCACCTCCATACAAATGCTCCCTGCCAAAAAAAGAGAATAAAATATAGGAGAATGCACTGTACGTTGTTTTTGTAAAACAGGTATTATGTCCCCTTTGTTTTCCAGTGGGAAGAATGAAGGGGAGGACTTCTCTCTCTCTTTCTTTCTCTTGGGTCACACCCGTTGATGCCCAGTTATTACTCCTGGCTCTGTACTCAGGAATTACTCTGGGAAGTGCTTGGGGGGACCATATGGGATGCTGAGGACCCTACCCAGGTCTGCAATATGCAAGGCAAATGCCCGCCCTGCTATACTATTGCTCCAATCAGGAGAAAAACTTCTTTAGTCAGTTCATGATCTAACTATCTTCAGAGCCTCTCCAGTATGCCCCCAAAGTGTTCAGTGAAGATTTGGGAGGAAGGAAAGGAAAAGATTGTAAGTAAATGGAGAGCAACAGTCCCAGGAGAAGGAGCTGAGGTCAAGACTCATATCCAATGACCAATGACCAAACTTATAGAGATGTGAGCTGGTGAGTTACTGCCCTGTAAGGACCTTTGGCTTTGGATGTAGGAAGTTCAGAAGGAAGAAGTCTGTGAAAAAGTTCTGAGGGTGTGTGTCATTCTAACGTGGCAGGGCAAAACTCTTGAGTTGAACTTGGAGATGACTTGGCCTTGTCAGGCAACACAGACAGAGGGGAGACTTTGCTCAAGGGGAGAGACTGAGGAGGTCACAGAAGCAGAGAGCCCCTCACCCACTGTACAGAGAGAACAAAGAGCCTGGTCCCCAGGATGACATTTCCATCCCGGATGAGAGTTGGGCAAAATGGAGACCTTTCTGGTTCTCTCCATGTAAGGATATAATGACTACTCAAAGTTTTCCCTCAAAGTTTTCCCTTTTTTATTTTAATACCCTTCCCTTCTTTGTTGTTTTTCTGCCACAAGCTGGATCCCACACTTTGGCTGTGATGCTTGCACACATCTGGTGGGGACACACCAGACATGACTTACTTGGCATTGGGGTGGGGGAGCCCAAAGAGCAGAGCTGCTTCCATTGCATTCAGGCCTGTGGGGTGACAGCAGGGATCGAGCTCACAGCCTCACCGTCTCCACTACGGGGCACAAGCTCAACCACCAAGCTCTCACCAACCCCCCATGCTGTCATTTTTCATTGTCCTTTAAAAGGGTTTGGCTTAAAAGAGAATTAATGCATATTTGTAAAATAGGCATGTAGAAGAGCCCACACACTCCTCAGTTATTCAAAACTTGTATATTTTTATTCTTTCAAACTCACTGTTTTCCAAGTAATAAACTTTTTAAAAAGTTGGCATTGCTTGTAGTGACAGCATGTCCTTCCTCCTTAATTTTTTTGTTTGTTATTTTTGTTTTAGAGGTCAACCCCAGAGTCTCATACATGGAAGGCCTGAGCTCTCGTCCTGAGGTACATTCTGATCCCACACTTTATTTTTTATTTCAAAAACCTCTCTAGCACTATGAGAAAGGAGAATACCAGGGCTGCCCTTTTGTCCTCCCCCAGTTCTCTAATCCATGTCACTAACTAATTCCCTAGAGTATGATGATATTTTTTTCCAACGTTAGATTGGCACACTTTGTATAAGATCTTCAGCTGTTCCAGTTATATTCAAATTCTCATCTAATAGTTAATTTTAGCATCAAGGCTGAAAAAACCCCAGAGGTGTGTGCAGGTGCATGCATTTTTACAGCTTTAAAATATGTTTTTGCAATCCCATTTGACATCTGCAGCAAATACAGATGTTTGCCATTAGTTTCCTTTCGACCTTGAGCAAACATAATTTCAGGCTTTGGTTGCCTTTACCTGGAAACTAAAGAACTCCAACAGCTTGAAGTTTCCCTTGCATCAATAGAAGCATAATATTTCTAGTTATTCCCACAGACATCTTTGGTCTATATCGGAATAAATTACATAACAAATACAAGCCAAGGTCCAAAGGCAACAGATAAATCCACCCAGTAGACAGAGACTTGTGAGCAATAAAAATAATGGCCGTGTAGACACATTAATAAGAAATAACATCACCTTTCATACTAAACTTAAAAATTCTTAAACACATGAAATGTATTGTATTTTCTTTAGCAACCAGCTTGCAACAGATGTGATTTTTCATCTAAAGCAGGACACGTAGTCATTTATTTACTCAGCAAATATTTCTGGGCTACACATAGCAGGCAACGTGCAATTGTGGGTCCTGTTGTGGACACAAACTCTTGATAATGGGAAACAAGGTCAGAGCCACCAATAAGAGCCACAAGCAAGGACAAAAAAAGAGGTGGTATCATTTTCCTTTGTGAAGAGCAAGACCCCAGATGGCAGGATTTGAGAAAAGTCTTTTGCATCTTCATAAGCACCTGCTCCCGGGAATGAAGCAAAGGCGGAAGGAAGCTTAGATCAACTTGGCAGAGGAGCAGTGACATAATTTGTGTCACTGTGTGCCTATGAATCAAAACAGATTGAACTTGAGGCCCATCATCCAGGCCATTTTCTGTAAATGACCCTGATTTGGCTTTTTGACTCCTACCTCAGAGTTGCCTTTGCAGAAGTCCATTCGACTCAGAGCTCCGCCTTTGGTATTCAGGAACTACACTTACAGGCTTAAAAATATTTACTGCAAATTGGCGTTGAACTTAGGGTGCCCCAGAGAGGGGCAGGTGAGAACCCTCCCCACCCAAAGGGACCCAGCCCTGGCAGCTGACCTCCACTACCCAACCGCCACCATGCTCCAGGCCACTTTCTGGTTGCTCCCATCTAGCCTCACGTATGAATGAAGACACATTATAAGACACTTCCTACCCATTTTTCATAATTAACACAACATATTTGATGGAGTTCAGACACTAGGCAACAAATCATAGAGAGTTATATGTGTGTGTGTATATATATATACATATACCTCTGGGAGAGCCCGGCAAGTTACCAAGAGTATCCCACCTGCACGGGCAGAGCTTGGCAAGCTACCCGTGGTGTATTCAATATGCCAAAAACAGTAACAATAGGTCCCATTCCCCTGACCCTAAAGAGCCTCCAATCGTTGGGAAAGATGAGTAAGAAGAGGCTGCTAAAATCTCAGGGCTGGGAGGAATAATGAAGTTACAGGTGCCCGTTCAAGTAAATTGATGAACAACGGGATGACAGTGACAGTGATTTCAAAGATCACATTTTCTCCTTTTCTTTCAGCTGGAAGAAGTCAGAATTTGAGGATTTGAATGTCTTTAAGACAAAGACAGCTCCCCCTGCCTTCCCCCACCCACGACTTCTGTTTTTTCTTAAAAACAATGTGCACGTCTTTTAAAACCCAATTTTTGGAGGCAGGAAGGGATGATTTAAAACAAGCATATATTTGAGTTCATAAAAATTTTCAGGACCTCATAGAAAATGATATTTGAGGGGCAGGATGTGAACTTCCTGTCTCATTCTGTCATTAACTAATCGAGAAGCCTTGAATGAACTTCTTAATTTGACTAAATCTGAGTTTTGTCAGTCATAAAAAATCAAGTGCTTCAAATAAACGATCTCTAAATCTCCTGGCAGTTTTAATGAGTTTTGTCTATATTTATAATTTGTTCTGTGTAGCGACAAAAGCCTTAGCTTTTATGGATGAATATTCACTCATTGGTGCAAATGCCGAGAAAGTCTCCTAAAATCCAGGCAGAGCAGCTGGGAGGAGGGCCTGCATAAAGAGGTGTGAAATAATCTGTAAGCATGTGAGTGTGGCAGAACTGGAGCACAGTGAAGTCCAACGACTCTTTGTGTTTTGTGCCTATATTGCAAACAATCAAATGGTTGAATTCGCCCTGAATGCTGAACAAATCAACATAACTCATGTGGGAACAAGAAAGCAATTGCTTAGCACTGAATCTCAGCACTGTAAATAGAATCTGAGTTAATTACTCAATAAAACAAACAAAAAAATGTATCTCCTCAACGTAGAGCAAAAATTTTGGAAATTAGAATGGAAAACTTAAGTCCACAAAATATGAGTACGGTATCTATTCAGTGGAGACCAGAGTTTTTTCTTTAACCAATTTTTGGGGCATCCTGGAATTAATCCAGAGGCAGCTGATTTCTCTGTCTACCTCGAGTCTGGCCCTCTCTATAGGTTTCAGCAGAAGCAAAGAGAATGTTTCACCCATGTTTTTGGCAGACTGCAGCATTATCTTGCCTGGAGATATAGTTGAAGGATTGCACTCGACTAAAAAGAGCTATTTCGAGGTAGTGCAACTACATCCTGACTTACATACAGGGATCCTTCAGTATTGGTTTGGTTAAACAATGACCAGAGCTTTGCAAGCAAGGAAGAACCTTCCTTCCAGGAAGACTGGCCAGTGAAACCACTGCTCTAGGGGTGGAGAATGTGCTTACCTAGAGGCCACAAGGAAGGACAGTGACCTAGAATTTCTCTAGCATAAGGGGACACCTATGGCCGGTCATCTTATTTATCCCAATCTGTTCATTGATAATTTGGGTTGGGGAATATATCCTGGTTCCAAGAATACAGTCACTCAACAGTGTCTAACCAAAGGGACAAGACACAGGATGGAATCAAGAATTTGGGATATAACTGTAGCACTGTAGCACTGTCGTCCCTTTGTTCATCAATTTGCTCAAGCGGGCACCAGTAATGTCTCCATTGTGAGACTTATTGTTACTGTTTTTGGCATATTGAATACACCACAGGTAGCTTGCCAGGTTCTGTCATGTGGGCGGGCAGGATACTCTGGGTAGCTTGCTGGGCTCTTTGAGAGGGATGGAGGAATCAAACCCGGGTTGGCCGTATGCAAGGCAAACTCCCTACCCACTGTGCTATCGAAGAAAATCATGTGATGTGGTGGACAAAGAACAGACTTTGCAGCCATGCGGATTCAGTTTGGCTGTACTACTTCCTCACTGCTGAGTTTGATAATCAGTTTTCCCATTTCTAAATCAGAAAGAAGAGCCCCTACCTTGCAGGATTTTCTGAGACTGTGATAACATGAAAATTTTGTCAAACCCAGTGAGCATTTTTTTTAAATGACTTTTCTCTCGTAGAATTTGTTTTTCCATTTGGATAACACCCGGCAATGCTCCAGGGTTACTTTTGGCTCTGCATTAAGGGTTTACCCCTGATGGAACACTGGGGAGACTCAACTCACAAAAACATCTGGACCATGTGGAGGGAAAACCAATATGGAGACTCTTATGTCAGGTGACAGAATCATAGCAAGATAAAAATCTCTGAGGGGCAGAGCAATAATACAGTGCATAGGGTGCTTACTTTGCAAGCAGAAAACCCCAATTCCATTTCTGGCATCTCATATGGTCCCCTGAACACTGCCAGGAGCAATTTCTGAGTGCAGGGCCAGGAGCAAACCTTGAACACTGCTGAGTATACCCCCACCCCCACCACCACAAAAACAAAACACACACACACAAAGAAAGATATACATCTCTGACAAAACAAAAATGTTCCTTTGTGAATAAGAGAAAAGTAAACACTTCAATAGTGGTCATTTAACCCACTTCTACATGAAACCAGGCATTTCTTGAATTATATACCAAAGTGCTTAGACCTTGCTGCTATTGCGCTAATGATAACTATTAGTGATAACAAAAATCTTATCACTGTATCACTGTCATCCCAGTGCTCATTGATTTGCTCTAGTGGGTGCCAGTAACATCTCCTTTCATTTCTGTTGCATCCAGGGTCAGGGGAATAAGGCACATTATTGTTACTGTTTTTGGCATATTGAATATGCCACAAGTAGCTTGCCAGGCTCTGGCATGCAAGATTCTGCATCACTCTCTCCCGGGAGCTTTGTTTTATAGTCTCTGGATCTTGGCCATTGAAGAGATTACATGGCACCGGGGGCAGTTTGTGGGTATGACTGCCAAGCTACTGGAAAACTGAGGATCTGGGTGGAGGAGTCCCAGTCCCGATCCAAGCAGGCTTGGAGGTCTTAGCCATGGGTCCCACATACCTGGGTTCCTCTGCCAGTTCCTTCATGTGTGAGGCTCGTCCGAGTGTGTGGAGAGTGGCTTTGAGCATGGCTGTGGTTGAGTTCTGGAGATTTTTGACTGCCGGGCTTCCGCTTGGAACGAGGAGGGAGACTCAACCCACCCCCTCTCTGAGGGGTCTCTGGAGAAAACAGGCCTGGTGCAAGGGCAGGAGATTTTGCATCGCTCTTTTCTGGGAGCTTTGTTTTATAGTCTTTGAATCTTGGCTGTTGATGAGATTACATGGCGCCGGCGGCAGTTTGTGGGTGTGACTGCCAAGCTACTGGAAAAATGGGTATCTGGGGGGAGGAGGCCCAGTCTCAATCCAAGCAGGCTTGGAGATCTCAGCCATGGGTCCTGCATACCTGGGTTCTTCTGAAGTTCCTTCATGGGTGAGGCTCGTCCAAGCATGTGGAGTTGAGTTTCCACATGAGTATGGCCTTGAGTATGGCCGTGGCTGGGTTCTGGAGCTTTTCAGCTGCCAGGGTTCTTCTTGGGGTGGGGAGGGAAACTCTATCTGCTCCCCCTGAAATGGGGCCCCAGTGAAGACAGCCTGGCATAGGGGCAGGAGATACAAAAATCTTAAATATCTTAAAATTCCAGGAGAGTTCGTTAACTAAGGTGCTACAGTTTGACCCCATTTGAATAGGAGTCACTTCCTTTTTCTTTCAGTGCAACTTATTGGAAATTCTCACAAACTTACAGCTTCTTGGAGAGAAGGTAGGTGAATAGGATGCAGAAAGAAAGGCTTCCAGATCAATGTCTTTCTGTCCAGAACATACTTCAGTGTTAGCTGTTGAAAAGCCTTTAAAATGCCTTTCCAATATTTCAGCAGATTCGTGATGAGCATTGGAGATACATGTTCTCTCTTGCTGGTTTAACTATTGTGGATCTTATTATAGAAATTGAAGTCTATTCTATTTTCATGATGGCAGAGCTAGGCTGGCATGGAAATTCAAGTCTCAATGAATAACATTGCCTCTAAGATATGTTTCCACCATTAGTACTAGCCTGAATATAAGGGAATACATGTCACTCGTATCACTTGTCACTTGTCATCCCGTTGATCTTCGATTTGCTCGAGCGGGTGCCAGTAATGTCTCCATTTGTCCCAGTTGCATGCTAAGTCACTAAGTTTAAATGGGTGATAATATTTCTACATATTTGATTCAGAAGGAAGAAAGGAGAAGGGTAGGATGGGGTATTGAGGGGAGGAGGAAGAATGAGGAGGGAGACTGAGAAAGACTCAGTTTTTAGGTCCGACGCATAAAGAACTTGGAAGACATTTTTCCTCTTCACACAAAAAATATTTGAACAAACTGAAAACCAATGACTTTTCTTAGTTCCAGCAGAGAATTGAGTTTGCAGGGCAAACTGTCTCCACAAAACCAGCATCAGATGAACAAAAGAAACTACAGCCAAGATCCGTTTTCAGGGAGCAGAAACAGTGGAGTTAGTAACTAATGGAACCCCCAAGTAGTAATTGTGATAGATGTCTGGAGGCTGAGTATGGATAATTTGAGAGTTAAAAACTCCTGTATGTGGGGGTGTTAAGTCTAAGAGAAGACATGCATGCTGTGGCTTTTATTTTCAGGAGTTCTGTTAGGTTCTGATAAAAATGGGGAGGAGGGTAAATCTCCTGTTTCGAGGAGGAGGAGGGGAAAATAATCTTTCTGAATTCTGACTGAGAAAAAGGAATGATTCTGAAATGCACTTATAACATTCTCCATGACAACAACCTGTCCTCCAGAGCAAACCCCTTTCACCGGAGTTGTATCTGGGGAGGAAAATGGCAGTCAGATAACTCTCTAGACCCACGTAATCTTCTTATATCATGTAATGGGAGGGAGAAGAAGTCGACCAAATGCATTTGAAGGTCAAAAGTCCTCCTGAAAGACTGCTTCATAGATTTTAAAAATGCTTTCTCTCATCCTATCTTACCACCACACTATCAGGGATTTAGTATAGTAATAGCTAGTTACAACTAAAAGAATGATGGGGCACAGACTCTGTTAAAGAAGGAATGCATAAGGAAATACAAGAACAACATGGCAGAGAAACAAATGAGGGCTGGAGGGATAGGAAACTAAAATGAAAGGCACCAATAGCAACAGAAAACATTAATTTGCTAACCTGCCTGGTAACTCATCTCCTACACAGATTAACAAAAACCTTCACCCCAAAGACTCACTTTATTTTATCCAACAAGTCATAGCTGGCTTCAGCAAAAGCAAAACATTGCCAGGTGTGCTCGAAGACACGAAAAACACAATTTTGTATAACTCCTTCAAATCTGAATGCCCATCTAACTGGATAGAGTATCTTTTGGTAAGGTATTCATTTCATTGGGCTGGAGCGATAGCATAGCGGGTAGGGCGGTTGCCTTGCATGCCACCGACCTGGGTTTGATTCCTCCATCCCTTTCAGAGAGCCCGGAAAACTATCAAGATTATCCTGCCCACACGGCAGAGCCTGGCATGCTACCCATGGCGTATTCAATATGCCAAAAACAGTAACAACAAGTCTCACAATGGAAACGCTTCTGGTGCCCGCTCAAGCAAATCAATGAGCAACGGGATGATAGTGATACAGTGATTAATTTCTTTGACTTTTTTTTTTCTTTTTGGGTCACACCCGGCGATGCTCAGGGGTTACTCCTGGCTCTGCACTCAGGAATTACCTCTGGTGGTGCTCAGGGGACCATATGGGATGCTGAGAATCGAACCCGGGTTGGCTGCGTGCAAGGCAAATACCCTACCCGCTGTGTTATCGCCCCACCCCTCGTTGACTTTTTGTACTATTCCATTCCTCCATTCCCTTCAGGCTCATAATTTTATAGATTTGTTGTGGATCTCAGGGAGTCTCCTTTACATGTAAGTTGCTTTACTGATCGTGAAACTTTCAACATTTGGTTTCTATCTTTGGAATTTTTCATTGTAACTACAATTTAAGTAAATTTTCATTTTAAGTCTTGGAGTTTTTCTAGTTGAATCTATTTTCACTAGGACCCTTTGGGCCTCATGGATCTTGGTACCTATAAGTCTCAAGTCTAGGAAATTCCTATGCTTTTTAAAATTTTTTCTTAAATATTGTTTATTCATCAACTTTGTCCTCCTGTTCAGAAGTCCCAATGATTATTGTTCCTCTTAAGCTCATCTTGTAGATATGTGGTGTGCTATTCATTTCTTTTCAGACTCTTTCCCACCTTCTATTGTTTTCTACTGGTTTACTTCATCTCATTTTAAGCTCCTTGATCTAAAGTCAGATGCTGTTACTCTGCTGTTCACAGGTTATATTGGGTCTCTTGTTAAATCATCTACCATGCTCTTCAGTTTTACTTGTAGTTTTCTCACTTCAGCATTCATTCTTTCCTTTGCACTGCAAGATTTGCTGACTACTTGTGCTATTGTTTCTTTGATCTCATGAAACATCCCCACAATGGTGTCACTAATGTCATTTTCTAAAGATTTTGCTGAGCTGGTTAGCGCTGTTTTAGCCCTCCGTGTCCTTGTTTTCACTCATTGAACTGGGTGGGCTGCTATGCATCTTCCTCAATGGGCTTGCTGTGTTCCAACTGTGCTGTGAAATTAGGAAGGCTTGCAGAGCTATGACTGAGTTCAGGTGTGAGTGCTGCTGGAACTAACTGGAACGGAGGAGAATCCACCTGTCTCCACCATGTTCTGAAAAGACACAAGATGTCAGGTGGATCAATCTACCAGGAAAAATGTGGTGACAGTTGTGGAACTCGGCCACTTGCTGTGGTGGAGTTTGGGTGAGGGATCTGCCAGACCAGCCTACAATACAATTTGCTTTGTTTTGTTTAGGCACTTGACAATGCTGTTCATAACAATGTTTCAGAAACATAAATTTGCTATATCACACCCATCACCAGAGTACCACTACTCTCTTTAGGTTGCTTCTCCTTTGCTCCTTCTCCCCAACTTAACAATGCAGTTCTATAGGTAGAGTCTCAGAATTTGTTACCAGCAGCCATTGTTGATTCTCTTACTATGCTTCTCTGTATTCCAGATAGATGACCCAGAGATCATTTGGTATTTATCCTCCCTTTGACTCACTTCACTCAACATGACACCCTCTACTTCCATACAAGTTAAAGCAAAATGTAGGATTTCCTCTTTTCTTATAGTTGAGTAAAATTATATATTGTGAATATACACTAAAATTTCTTTATCCACTCATCTATTCTTAGGCACTTGGGTAGTTTCCAGATCTTGGCTACTGTGAATAGTGCTGCAATGAATGTAGGAGTACAAATCTATTTTCAAATTAATGTTTTGTTTTGAGCTCTTGGGGTAGATGCCAAGCAGTAGAATTGCTGGGTTAAATGGAAGCCCAATTCTTAATATTTTTGGAGATGTTTCCACATTGTTTTCTACAAGAGGCCAAACCAGAAGACATTCCTACCAATAGTGAGTGACAGTTCCCTTTTCACCACATCCTGCCAGGACTGATTGCTACTACTCTTTTTGACGAATGTCATCCTCACTGGTGTGAGGTGATATATTGTGAGTTTGACTTGCATTGTCCTGATGAAAAGTTATGAGGAGCATGTTTCATACGCCTTGTGGCTATCTATATATCTTCTCTAAGAAAGTATCTGTTTGGTTCTCCCTGCTTTAATTTTCTAAGTATCTGTTGCTTTTAAGTCTTATGAGTGCTTTATAAATCTTGGATATTAGGGGCCAGGAAGATAGGTTAGGGATTATGGCACATGTAAGGCAAACCTGGGTTTGATCTCTGGAACCACACGGCCTCCTGGACATCACTGACAACATTCAGGATATGCTCCTGGGGGGGCCTTGATGAGACCTGGCACCACGGAGCCCTGGCATCATTACATCCGTGGACCCTAGCACTAAAATGCTGGCCCAACTAGCTGAGTATAGACAGAAGTGGGAGTCCCTATATGCTTCCCCCCAAAAAAATCTTGAATGTTAGCCCTTTGTTTGGTGAACAAATATTTTCTCCCACTCAGTAGGTTTTGATTTTTTGATGCTAAGTGGTTTTTACTTAAAGAATGCTTTTTCCAAATTCTTAAGTCATTTTGAAACTATATTTTTCAAACTACACATTCTTTCAATAAGCTTTCAAACTTTAATGTTCATTTAAGAATTTTTAATTTATGAAAGTGCTGTAACTCACAAAGGTATTCATAGTTGAGTGCTTTACAATATCCAGCACCAATCCCATCTCCAGCCCCAACTTCCCTCCACCAATGTTCCCAGGTTCCCTCTCCGATACCCCCGCCCCCTATCCTGTCCTCTTGACCTTTTAAAGTTTGGTAGTTAAAGTTTAGGTCTTATGATTTCGATGTTGTTGATGCTGTGGTTTGGATATTTAGTTCTATCATTTCTTAATACTACCAGTGTACCTGAATTCCCTTGGTCCCTATATCCCGCTGTGTTTCATCTGTCTCTTCTCCACTCCCTCTACTCAATTTCTTCTCTTCTCCCTGTACTCTGTGGCCAAGGGTGATTTAGGCAACCCCCCTTTTAAACCACTACATTTCCTCACCCAGTTATTCTAATTACCACATATAAGTGATATCATCTCGTGTTTATCCTTCCCCTTCTGGCTTACTTCATTTAACATATCTTCCACTTCCATCCATGTTGTAGCAAATTGCATGATTTCATCATGATGTCTTTTTATCCTAGTCTGTTTCTTTCACTGTGCAGAAACATTTGTTTGATGTAGTCCCATCTGTTTATTTTTCCTTCTGCTTTCTTAGCCGGTGGCATTGAATTATTGAGGATGCCTCTGAACTTAGTATCATTGCAAGTTATGCCTATGCTTTCCTTAATGAATTTTATGGATCCAAGTCTAATATGGAGGTCTTTAATCTATTTTGAATCAACTTTTGTGTATGTTGTGAAATAGGAAATCTATATTATTTTGTTTATACATGTGGATAAGCAGTTTATCCAAGACCATTTATTGGAGAGGTTTTCCTTGCACTATTTCATGTACTTTTACAAAAATTTCCTTTTACAAAAATTAGCCATCCATATATCTTAGGATTCAGCCCTTGACTCCAATAATATTTCATTGGTGTGAGAGTTTGCCTATTTCAGTACCATACCATTTGATTCACTGTCGCTGTCACAGTCATCCCATTGCTCATCGATTTGTTCGAGCAGGCACCAGTAACGTCTTTATTGTGAGGCTTGTTACTGTTTCTGGCATATCGAATACGCCACGGGTAGCTTGCCAGGCTCTGCCGTGTGGGTGAGATACTCTCAGTAGCTTGCCAGGTTCTCCAAGATGGGTGGAGGAACCGAACCCAAGTCGGCCATGTGCAAGGCAAACACCCTACCCTACCACTGTGCTATCGTTCGATTGCTATAGTTTTATATAGTACAATTAAAGTTGAGGGCGGGGTGTGCAAGGCAAATACCCCATCCACTGTACTATCTCTCTGGCCCCATATTTCTTTCTTTCTTTTTCCAGAAAAGAAAAAGTGATATTGGACATCCTTAACTTACAATATTAAGGAGTAAACTAGTCATTCTTTTCCCAGTAAGTTTGTAGAATTTTTAAAAAGATGGTCTTAATCAGAGTGAGAAAGTTCTGAGGGTCTCTATCATGAATAGAAGTTAAACATTTTTTAAAGAAGAAAGTTTCTGATCTTGACAGAACACGTAAATTCAAGTTGGAAATGCAACGATTTTTCCAGCCATGAATGCCCTCTGATTTTAACCTATAAATTTTAATTGCTGATTAATTTTACCTAAGCCTTTGTATTTCTCTAAAGCCTTTATTTTCTCTATAAATGTTTTATATATTTCACACACTCATTCTTTCTTCATGCCTCATGCATCGCAGCTGCCAGAATATTGTCTTTCATCAGTATATCTCAATTCATCACTTTAATTAATAACCGCATGCTACTACATGCCCGAATCTACCTGGAAATGCCACCGAGGTGATAGCTTCTTCGGTGCTAGCTGGTTTAGGTTCTCTAGCTCCAAATTTCATTTTACCATGTGCTCTTTCAGATTACTCTGGCATAACTCTTGCAGGCCAGGTTTTATGTAAAACAGATGATGAAAAGAGACTTGCTAACATAAGTGTGTTCAGGTGTGCTCTCAGGAGTCAAGGAAATTGGATTTGGGCTAAAAGAAAACTTGAACTTTGATAGTCAATAAAGAGTTGATATTATTATTAAAAGAATTCTAGAGCTAGGGCAGCCCTGCAGAGTTGCATCACATTAAAGCAAGGTAGATGGGATTTATTACCTAGGCACTGACCTGTCACTGAGTGAAGGCTGAGCAAGAGAAGGGAACATGATCTTCAGTAGTTCTGCTCTCTTCAGCTGAGGCCAAGTCTCAGGAAAGAGAAGGCAGCTGGCAGACTCCTGGGAGTGGGTGTGTACAGCCCACCCTGGGATCCACCACATTTACTTTGCCAGAACTCAAGTTTCCTATTAATAACTTTGTCCCCTACAGCCTACAGCTTTCATATCCAAGATTGCCTTTGAGAGAATCAAAAATGTTGCACTTCTTCAGGAGGGAAAATATAAGATGTAACTGACAGAGCTGCAAATGGGCTTATGAATTTGGGGCAAAATGGTTGAGCTGAGTGTTAGGGAAGGATGATCAAGGAGAAGTGTCTATTGTTGATCTCCAAGAAGAGGGAACGGGCTTCCTTGAGTCTCTTAGAGGTCTTTTAACACTTATGATCATGACTAAAAAGAAAACATATTAATCAGTGTGTAGAGAGAATGTCTAGAAGGATTAGAAAGCAAGAAGTTAGTATTTTCTGAACAAATAAGCACCAGCACTACCCACTGGTTTTTCAGGAATCACACAGGATTCAGAATTCAGGAGGTAGCAGCTGCTTGGCCAAACTTGGTTCCTGTGGGAGGAAAAAGAAAATATGCCCTGTCCAGAGTAGAGCCTGTTTCTGAATAAACCTCCAGAAGGACAGCCTGGGGCTGAGTCTCCCAACCTTAAGGTTTTTTTTTTCTGATGGTTGATGACAGATGTGGGGAGTAGGGGCCTAAAACATTACAATTTTCACGCATCATCTGAAATAAATAATTCTCTATCACCCACGTCTATTCACAATTCACTCATTCTAATTTAGAACATTTAAGAAGAAAAATAAAGGCCCCAAACACAGAAAGCAATGATCAATACCCAATTTTTCTGCTTAGGAACACCCTCATCAGTTTTAACCCAAAGCTTTCTGGAAGGCAATTTGACAGCATATGCCAAAAGCCATTTAGGAGTATCTACCATTTAGAATTACTGCATGAAAATGGAGTAAGGGTGTTTATTTTCAACTCTCGGATGATAAGAAATATGTTTTGAAGTTGAGAACAAAAATACATTTAGTCATTTTCCAAGATAAAAAAAATTCATGGATAATGAAGTTGTGTTAAGAATCCAACTACGCTTTGTTGATACATGACTTTTCCTCTTAAACAAGGTACACTTTGCTCCAAGAGACACTTTCTTTTGAGCAGACTCATCCATCAAGGCCCAGTGTGTGAGCTATAGTGTTGCCACCCCATAAATGACACATTCCATGGCAAATTGTCCTGGATTAATGAGAATGTGGAGGCACTGGGCAGAGAATCCAAAGAGTGACCCAAGGGATAGGGTGGGGGAGCCACTAATGGCTGATGACAAACACAATTAAGCTTTGTTACGTGGTTTGCCACCAGTTCCAACATCTATCATATGTCCTTCTAGATTTGTCCAGGGGAAGAGGGAATGTTTGTAGCATAGATAGTTTCTATCCCAAATTCTGCAGGATGCTTGCCTCTCCTTCCTTGGGCTTTGACTAGAGATGTCATACCCAGTGCTTCAGCAGCCACATTGGGCTCATTAAGCAGCACCCATGAGGTCAGGCTTCTGCACCATTACCAAAGACTCTCGACCTCTGAAGTAAGCCAGAAATATGAACATGGTGAAATATGAACATTGCTGAATAAAAGTACACCAAAGGCCTTGAAATTTGAACTTTAAAATTCTGCTGAAGGTTTGAATTTTACATCAGGTTTAATTCCTCCTATACCTCCACCAAGTAACTGAAAATTTTTCAAACATTCCCACCCAACTCCATGGGTATCACCTAATTGCAGAAAGTCTCTTTCCAAGTTCTGCTTGTGATTCCCAAAAAGGATCCTGAGCTTGGTGCTTTCCTGCAATAAATACACTCAGCATTTCAGCAAATGTAGAGCAAATCTAGACACGAGACAAAAGGGATTTCTCCTGTTGCTGTGAACTAGAGGGAGGTTTTCTTAGGACCATCCTTAAACTAAATTAATGAAAAGAATATACTACATCTTCCAAGGCTTTTTCTGAAACAACTCCTTCAATTAGGAGTCTAACCCAAATTAGAGGCTTCATTAATTAAAGACTTTAGGATCCGTGTTTTAACACTTAGAGCAAAACAGGTCTGCTTATTTTTGGAGCTTCAGGATATTCTTCCTCTGAAGCTGCCCTTTGTGAAATTAGAAAAGGGAACAGGGCAAGAATAGAACCCCCTCTTTCCTCTTTATCATTTTGTTTGATTTTAGGGGGAGGCACACTCCTGATTCTGAGCTCAGGTATCACTCTTTGTGTGGTGTGGGAACCATATGCAGTGCTGGAGGGGGGAGAAGGAATTAGCTGCATGCAAGTGACTGACCCCTTTACTATCTCTCTGGCCTCCTTTGGTTTTTTGATTGATGAGCTGTGGGCCCTCGAGGTGGGTGTCAGTGCAGGCACAGGTTGGTGTCTCCCTCATTGTGTGGCTTGCTGTGCTTATTGGTGGTATCAGGTTCATTCTTTGTCTCAAGAGACCCAGTTTCATCCCTGTGAACTTTCTCTCCTGCCTCCATCTTGAGCAGCTTCCACCAGGGAAGGCCTCACATTTTCTTCAAGTCTGAAGGGCTCAGTGGAAAGGATTTCTAAAATCTCTGTAAGAAAAATGAAGTAATGGGCCTGTTAATATGCTTAATGGCTTTAATAGCAGTGGCAGCTAATGTGCCTAATGCTCATTTCATTCTCAGCTGCCCTGGACATTATAAATGGCAAGACCATGCATTATGCAGAGACAAATGTCACTGTAAGAGCAAAGCTGGAGAGTAAGAGACAACTATCCCAGCAGCATGATAAAATTTCCCCTAGAATCCATCTTCCTAGAAAAAAGAAAAACGATGTGATGTGAGAAAGGAGACAGCCAACCAACAGACTGCTGCTGGCTCCTTAGGGATTCGCTCCTCTATGGAAAAAGCAAAGCTGAAAGGGATGAATGCAACTGTGAACAAGAATGAGGATTAAGGAGGATAGAAACACTCATGAGAAATAGGGAATAAGTTAACATATAATTAGCTATATATTTAGTTAATACATTAAATTAAATTAATAAATTAGACATATAGCTTATTATAGCTTATGTAGTATGGTCACAATAATGTTAATGTTTATGGTTTTGATGTACAAAGTTATTCCCCCCCATCCCACCAAAGTGTTCAAGACCCTCCAACACCATCCCTTTGCCATTTCTGCTCTTCTTCATTCCACCTGCTTCTCCCCCTGCTTAGAAATCTCAGTTCTGTAATCCAAGGCCAAAGATTTGTCACTGCTTGATACTATTTCTTTGTTTTGTCTCTGTCTGTATCACAGTTGAGTGTATGTATGTCCTTCTCCCTCTGACTTAGAGATTGGGAATTTTGAGTAAAAGAGCTCAACCCTTGTTTTCCTGGAGACTGTTTTTTTCCTTATATAATGGGCTGTGTTCCAGACTTTTCCAGACATCTTCATTTTTACTTCCATGAATAGTGCTCTATTCCCTAGAGCACTATTCATGGAAGGTCACAGTACTAATGGACTCAGAGAGTTAGCTTGGGAATTAGTCCTACATGAGAAATATTTTGATGAAGCTCTTAGAAGAAAACCCTCAAGGATCATCAGCATTGGGTGCCATTGCAGGCCTGGGGGTCCCATTGACCACTTAAGCAAGCTCTGGACCACCCACACAGGAACCTAAGAATGGCACTTATGAAAAAAATGGTTTCCTATTCCAAACAGTGAAGATGCAATTCAGAACAATGTTAGGGCTTCCTTTGCTGAATTTACTGGTCTGTTCTCCAAGAACCCTTGGAGAAAGAGCCAGTCTTTTTTTTTCTTCTTTTTTTGTAAAGTTGTTCACAATGTTTTATTACATTTAATATTTTAACACCAATTCCACCCCCGTTACACCTTCCCACTACCATTATTTTGAAGTTTCCCACCACCCAAGTCTGTCCCAAGGCAGATGTTAAATAATTTATTTTGTATTGCTTGTTATGAATAATCCACTAAATATGATCCGAAACGTTTTCTTTAGAGAAAAGTGTGTGAAACTTGTTGTATCTCACCTTGAAGCCATTGAGCCCCTAAATAAGAGATCAATCACATATTGTTACAGGTTGAGCCTTGATCAAATGCATATTTTTTTTATCAAAATCGGTTGCCTTTTACTTTACACCCCATCAAATATGGTGTCCTACTCTTGGTATATTAGTGGCATTAAGTATGAGATATCGCTCCCAGAATTCTAAAATTTTAAATAGGGTGATAGAGCTGGAGTTAAATTTTTAGCTGGATGGTGATTTGGGGATCCTGAGGCATCTTAGCAGTATGTTGCTCTCTTCGGAGATTTATTCCTGAGTCTCTGGTCATGGCTGTTAATGTGGCACCCAGAGGCAGTTCATGGGCATCACTGCCAGAATCCTGAGAGCACAGTGAGATGGGGGAAAGCACCCATTCCTGACTCCGTTTGAGCCTGGAGATTTCAGTCACAGACCTTCATACCTGGGTTTTTTAGGAATTCATTCTCATGTACGAGGGGCCCGTCAATGAGCATGGTGACAATTGGGTTCTAGAGCTTGGAGCCAGTCTTTCTGTCTCCTTCCTAACCTTAGTCACTTTCAAAGGCCCAGGCAGGACACAGCACTGAAGAAAGGAAAAGGTTTTTAGGAAATGAAGGCAGAATTTAAGAGTTACCTGGACCTCTCATAGGCACAGCAGCACTATTCACAGTAGTAAGACATGGAAACAGTCTTCAGGTCCATCAACAGATGACTAGATAAAGAAAATGTGTTATGGATATCCAACAGAATGTTATTCGGCCACAAAAGCATAAGAAATCCTGGTGTTTGCAATAAGCCAGACAAGATCCTGACTGGACCTTGATGGTATTAGGCATTATGCTGGGTGAAGTAAGTTAGACAGAGACAAACACTGGATGCTCTCACATGCAGGTCCTGAAAGAATCAAAGTTGCAGAACTAGAGAATTAGAGAATAGAAATGGGGTTGTTGACATTTGGGTAGGGAAAACTGGGGCTTGTTTTGTTTTGTTTTGCTGGGTCACATCGAGCTGTGCTCAGGACTTACTTCTGGCTGGGTTCATAGATGTTTCCTGGTGGTGCTCAGGGGACCACATGGGGTGCCAGGAAAGAAACCCACATCAGCGGTGTGACAGGAAAGCACGCTGCCCGTTGTGCTTTGGCCCCGGCCCTGAATCTTTCTTTTCTGGTCACAGATCAGCAGACAGGAGAGTCAAAGATCCCAAGATGCATCTTGCCTGCCGAGTTCATGCTCCTAACATGGCTGCTGCATTGCTACCGCTCATCTTCTCGGGATCCTGCCTCTTTAAGAGCTGTTGAGGAAGGATTTTCCTCTCAACTTGCAGGAAGGTTGTTTACTAGAGAGGAAAGCTTTTAAGAGGTCTCCTTTAGAATAAATAATCATGCAACTATTGGGCTATGTGTTATAATTCTGACAACCTCAAGTATGTATTACAGATAACAAGTGTTTCACTTCTCTCTATTTCCATCACAATTTTAATTTGGTCACAGCATCTTTTACTGCACCGGGAATTTGTGTCCACTAACAGCTGTTCACCCTCAGGCTCCCAGGAAAACTTTCATTCCTTTCTCATCTTTAAAGTTTCTGAGAGAGACTAGGACACATCCAAAAGAACAAAAGCAATCAGTGCTAACACTGATGTGGGGAGAAAGGGACTCTCCTCCATTGCCGGTGGGAATGCCAACTGATTCAGCCTTTCTGGAAAAAAAATATAGGCATTCCTCAAAAAACTTGAAATTGATCTCCCATCTGACCCAGTAACACCACTCCTGGGAATATATCCCCGAGATGCAAAAGAGTATAGTAGAAATGACATCTGTACTTGTATGTTCATTGCAATAGCTAGAGTCTGGTAACAACCTGAGTGCCCCAGAACAGATGAATGGATAAAGAAACCATGGCACATCTACTCAATGGAATACTATGCAGCTGTTAGGAAAAATGAAGTCATGAAATTTGCATATAAATGGATGGACATAGAAAATACCATGCTGAGTGAAATGAGTCAGAAAAGAGGGTGATTCAATAAAATAAATAAATAGATTAAATTAAATTAAATTTTAAAAAAAAGAAAGAAAAGAGGGACAGATATAGAATGACTGCATTCATTTGTGGTATAGAAAAATAATATACACAGTCAGGGAAAACAGGGGGTACGAGGACTGGTCAATGGTTGGAATCAACCACAAGTGTGTGTGTGGAGGGGGTAGGTAATATATAGAAGGGACCAGTATGACAATAATCACTGTATCACTGTATCACTGTCATCCCGCTGTTCGTTGATTTACTCGAGTGGGCACCAGTAATGTCTCTATTTGTCCCAGCCCTGAGATTTTAGCAGCCTCTCCTTACTCGTCTTTCCGAACAATTGGAGGCTCTTTCAGGGTCAGGGAAATGAGACTTACCATTACTGTTTTTGGCATGTTGAATACACCATGGATACCTTGCCAGGCTCTGCCTGCCTCTTAAAGAGGTGGGATCCTGCGAAGATGAGTCGAAAGCAGTGCAGCAGCCATGTTGGGAGCTTGAACTTGGCAGGCGAGATGCTTCTTGGGATCTTGAACTCTCCTGTCTGCTGATCTGTGACCAGAAAGGAAAGATTCAGGGGCTGGGGCAAAAGCACAGCAGGTAACATGCTTTCCTGTCAACAGCTGATGTGGGTTCCCTTCCTGGCACCTCATGTGGTCCCCTGAGCATCACGATTATTTATATATACATATATAAATACATATTACTCTATGATTTGTTGCCTACTCTCTGAACTCCATCAAATATGGTGTGGTAACTATGGGAAATGGGTAGGAAGTGTCTTATAATGGTCCGGAAAGCGGCCTGGAGCGTGGCAGCAGTTGGGTAGTGGAGGTCAACTACCGGGGGCTGGGTCCCTTGGGGTGGGGAGGGTTCTCACCCACCCCACTCTGGGGCTCCCTGAGTGAAAACAGCCTGGCGCAGAGTCCCATGACAATAACAGCTGGAGATTATCATACTGGACAAGAACTGAGTTTTAAAGGTAGGTAAAGAGATATAGCTGATAATCTTTCAGTATCTGTGTTGCAAACCACAATGCCCAAAAGGGGGAGAGAAAGAGACAGAGAGAGAGACAGAGAGACAGAGAGCGAGGGAGAAGGGAGGGAGGGAGGGAGGGAATCTGGGAGAAGGTGGGGGTGATAGAAGGGAAACTGGGGACACTGGTACTGGTACAGAAGTGGAGGGGTGGGTATTGGAATACTATATGACTGAAACCCAGTCATGAATAGCTTTGTAAGTATCTATCTCACAGTGATTCAATAAAAAAAATTTTTTTTTGAATAAAGTTTCTGAGGTCCCTGAGAACGTCACTACTTTTTGACAAGCAAAAAAAAGAAAAGAAAAGTCAAGGAATTTAAGATTATGAACATGTGACTTTCAACAATGCACTACTGAAATGTACTGACTGTTACAGTGCACGGTGACTTCAAGTAAAACAATTAACATAAAAAAGTAAAACTAAATAATTAAAAAATTAAGGAATTGTGGCTGGAGCAATAGCACGCCGGGTAGAGCATTTGCCTTGCACGCAGCTGACCCAGGTTCGATTCCCAGCATCCCATATGGTCCTCTGAGCACTGCCAGGGGTAATTCCTGAGTGCAGAACCAGGAGTAAACCCTGAGCATTGCCAGGTGTGACCCAAAAAAGCAAAAAATAAATAAATAAATAAATTAGAAATAAGTAAAATGATGTTAAATACTGAGTTTTCATAGTGGTTCTGGATAAATTTGAAGTTTCATGACCCAAGATCCATCAAGTCTAGATACTTCATTTATGGCTCTTGACATATAAATAAATGATTTCACAACTTCCGTCTGATTTCTTTATATTTGGTTTTCCCTTTGGAATAAGTTTATAACATGAACTTTCCCAGATGAAAATAAAACCCCACTTACTGCTTTATTTTGAAATAGTTTATTTGTGCTCTTTATCATTCCATTTTCAAGATTTATTTCAAAAGAGATAAACAATTATCAATTAGACCATGGGTAATATTCTTCATAAATAACTACAAGAGGAAGTGAACTTCCTCTTGTGGACATCTTAGCGGGAAAAGTTGTCCTAAAATTATGACTCAGTAATGTTCATCCTTTTAAAAAAAAAAAGAAACAGCTGAAACTTGACTTAATGGTTCCTATTTTTGGAAATCTATAGTTTCTAATCCAGATGTTTGGGCTTGTATTTGCATATATCAAAAATTTAGGGAGGGTTTTTCCATGACCAAAAATATGTAACTTAGTGGAATGCAGCTAAGCCTAGTTAAGAACAGCAATCCCTTAGGTATAAAACACAAGCCTACTGCTTGAAAACGCCACAAGGAAGGATCAGAAGTTAAAACAGAAAGATGGATAAAATTTCAGCAGCTAACTGCATTTCTCTTACCATCTTCCTCCTTTCCCCTCTTGGGTGCGGTTGGTATGATGAACAGCCATTTGCACATACTCTTATTTGCACTCTCTGGCACATTCTGGTCGGTTGTTCACACACTTTGTCTCCAGGGAGTGTGCTCCTGACTGTGGTTCCCACTCATCATTAGTCAGGGTGCTTGAACACACGTGGCTCTGTGTGTGTGT
The DNA here is from genome assembly GCF_027595985.1 of Sorex araneus. Taxonomy (NCBI): domain Eukaryota; kingdom Metazoa; phylum Chordata; class Mammalia; order Eulipotyphla; family Soricidae; genus Sorex; species Sorex araneus. The sequence continues at coordinate 175,398,112 of NC_073305.1, forward strand.
GCAATTATACACTGTGTTGTGATGCCAGAGGTACTACATAGCAGGGACACGAGGACTGCAGGTAACACTGCAGGTAATGAGTGGCCTCAGGCTTGCAAGGCACACCTTTCTAAGCACTGGTCTAACCCACCTTCTCCACATTTAAAAAAAATTGTGTGGAACTATTATATGCCCAGTATTTTGGTGTGTTATACTTGGTCTTCTCAGTGACTACGTTAAATAGGCATTACTACATCCATCGTACAGAAAAAAAAGCAAGGTTCAGACTGTTTGGGTGACCTCAAGAATGGTAGGGCTGGGGCACCAGCTCTGATGCTCACCTCCACTGCATCAGTGTTTCCCCAGGTGGGCCATATTGGCCCTGGAAAGATGGGGCGGGGGAGTCAAGGGGCAGTTTATGGCCTCCTGTGGGAGGGGGGTGGATGGTGGGGCTGTAGAACCTTTGATCTATACTATGTTACCATCCCTATAAACAGCCTTAGAAGACCAAGACAGTCCTCTCTTTATCATAGGTATTATATTAAACTGAAGGGAGAAACCTGAAAGAAGCTTCTACTGGAAGAACACCTGCTTCACCTTCTCCGTGTTTCTCTAAACCTCTCTACTCTCCCCTTTGATCTGGTTGCACAGGCCGTGCAACTGAGCTGCAGGAAGACAAGGTCCTTGGCTGAAGAAATTGTCCTCAAATATTACCCCCAAAAGTGCGGAAGGAATTACCCCATAAAATTTGTGTGCAGATAAAGAGAAAGTAATTCTTTCGATTTATATTTTAATGCAGCGTAGTAAAGATTCATCTTCAAACTAGAGTCACAAGGCATGCTTCTTTTTAAATTAATTTAATTTTCTACAATAGTTTTAGAAAATTGTGAATCAAAGTACTCAGCAGAGACAGATCCTGTTTCTCCTCTAATCAGCATCTGAATTTATATCTTACACGATTGTGGTCTTCTGCTAGAATGAGCGATGAGCCAATTTCTAAGGATCATTGCTAAGTAAAACACACACGTTGTTCATCGTCCCTTAGTTTTTGCCCAGTGTTCCTTTCTGAGAATCCCATGCAGGATTCCAGGTTACACTTTGTTCTCTGAGCTCGGTAGATTTCTTGTGGCCAAAACAGTGTGTGTATCAGACTTCCCTTGCTTTTGATGACCTTTGTCAGGGTCCCAGCCAGTTGACCCTGACAAACTGGAGTATGATCCCCCAAGCCACCGGACTATGGGAGAGGGAGTGGGAGAGGGAGAAGCCTCTGCCCAGCCCCTCTGCACACCTCGGCCACCCCACTGCCACCACCGAGAAAGAACCACACAGAGAGGGGAGAGTTGGAGGTCAAGCAACTCTCATTTTATTAGATCTTACACAGGATATTTATACACAATTTCAGGGCGGCTTAGATATTTGTGAACACCTGGTCATCATACTCTTTGCTGGGCCCTTTACAGACGTTAGCTAATGATTTATGTTTCCCGATTCTCAAGGCCGGGTATGTTAGCTCAGACAAGTGGTGACTGTCAGGTTTCATCCTATTATCTCCTCAACCAGGGCGCCTTTCTGGGTGGAGTGCTGGCACAGGGCCTTAGGCCTGCTCCTGCTTCGAAGGGCAGGGGATTTGGCCAGGGTCTCAGGCTGGCTGCTGAGACCCCAACAACCTTGACCATTTTGAGTATTACAGGTCAGTTGTTTTGTAGACTGGCCCTAAACTGCAATGTCTCATAGTTTTCTCAGAATTAAGTAAGGATTATACATTCTTGGGAGGAAGACCAGAGTAAGATTATATTATCACTGTTGATTTTTTACTTTTGATGCTAATCTAGAACACTTAATTGAGGCAGTTGGTTGGTTTCTCCATTATTAAGCTACTTCCCCAATTTTAATATTATTTTGTAACCTCAGAATTAATTTGAGTAGATTTATTATATTTATATCGAATAAACTACAATAAACCATAAATTTGGGGTGTATATTATTGAAAAACTATGTGTGTACAGACTACATCAAGTTTAATACTGAAGGTTCAATTTTGTGCTTCACCACAAATAGTCCTCTTTGTCCTGAGTGACCTAGCCACAAAGACTAAAGCTCGTTTTTGATATATTTGGTTCACCTCTATTTTTATAAATTAAAAGCATGTCTTTTAACTAGAAAAATGAAGACTATAAATAATTTACATGTGATAATATTCTATGAAAATTCATTGACCAAAAAGTCCAACTTGTAAACACCCCAAATGTCAACAATCAGAAATAATTTGGCTGTCATCACTTACTTGATTTAAGTCTCCTCATAGACTTTGATCACATTTGCATGTGTCTTGTGGAGACATCTGACTGAGCCTGGTCCTCATTTTGTAGATATCTAAGGCTCTTCTTGCTTAATCTTTTTTGGCTTTAACCTCCCACCCTTTCCAGTCCTTCATCTGTCTCCAAGATTTTACCAGAACAGTGATGGGTTGTCATTGTTTTTCCCCTATTAAGGATTGAATCAGATAATGTTTACAAGCTCCAGAATGTATTCTTGCTTTAAATATACACATATCTTCACGTCTTATTACAATTTAGTGTTTTTTTAAAGCTTAGGGGGGGACTGGTTAAATCAAAGAATAAAAAACATTGCATTTAATTTAATAAACCAGGGAAGTGTTTGTGTATTTCCTTTAATTCCTTTGTTTATTTGTGTATATGCACACACATAAATGGTCCTGGCAAACAGATTTTGTTCTGAAAACTTCCAACTTGACATAGAATACTTCTAGAGCCCCACACGGATGAAGCCCTGGGTTTGATCTCTGACACTAAACAAAATAAGCTAACAGCATAACATAACATGTAAAAATTAAATTAAATTAAGAAAAACTTTATTCTGCCATGGTTTCTTTAGAGAAAATGATCTACTGATTATGTCAACTCTACAGTGGATTACATCAACTCTGGAAAACCCAATTCACTGCTTTGATGGTCTGTTCTGAACTTTTCTCTTTGAACAGCCCTTAATGCATGAAAGAAAAGTTTTCTCCTTCTTTACAAATATTTCCACCAGCTCCAGGGTATATAGAAAAGCAGCTTCAGAAATTCTTTCCTCCTCTTAACCAGCACCTCAATTTGGAGCAAGGACAGGCTTTTCTTACTGGAGAAAGACCACAAAGGCATGCATGTGGGCCCACGTCAAAAGTTGGTTCTTTCTCCTCCCTATTTTGTCTTTCCTTGTGGGGAGTGCAGCAGGAAGGGTGCATTCTATTGGAGACTCTCCAGCCACACTTCCAAGGCTGCAAGGGCGAGTCAAATTGAGTGAGGGAGAAAGAGTAAATCACCTGCCCACTCAATGCTATGATACCTGTGTCCTTCTCTCTGCCACCTGAGTGTACATATCACATTGGTGACAAACCAGAGTGGAGAAGAAGCTTGAGTAGTCAACCTTCCAAACCCCAGTTACGTCTCAGATAATGCACACCTCTGGTGTGTGCCTGATGTGTATCAATATGCATTATTTCTCAGGATTTGGTTCACAAGTAGATTTTTATATGTTGCAGAAGATATTTTCACTTCTTCATATCTCTATAGTTAAGATTCTGAGAATAGTTCAAGAAACAACTTTGCAACTATGTCAAAATTAAACTATAACTAGTATGAAATTTAGCAAAATGTAAGTGAAGAGCTATTCAAATATACTGAGCAAGCAACAACCCATGAGAGAGAGAGAGTGAGAGAGAGGGGGGTGGGCTTTTACTCAATCTGTTTCATTGTTTGGGGGCTGACTGAGCCTCTTTAATGCCCTCTGCATTCCTCAGATCTCATAATCTAAACCCCAAGGACTGCAGGTTGAAAATGTCCAAGCACACTAATTCTAATTCTAATAGTCATGTCAGTGTCAACTTGACTAGACCACAGGGTTGAAGGAAAAGAGGGATTGTTAGTTGAAGGAAAAGAGGGATTTAAGTTATGGGAGTTGCGGAAAAGAAAATACAGACTAGAAGTAACATAAAGACATTGGTAAGGGATCTTGGTCACTTTGGCAGTGGTGAGCTGCATTAAAACCATAAACATTAATACTATTGTAGACTGGCTACCTAAACCACAATAAAAAAAATAAAATTAAAAGTACTTTGAAACTTCAAAACACATTCTATTGCAGAGCATATCTATGTCTTTTTGCCCATTTATACTACTTAAAGTGTGCAACAGTGATTTTGCAGATTGGCTTTCATTACTGCTCAAGGTCTTTTGATTGATGAAAATCGTGTTTGCCCCCACCTTTGGAAAATATCCCATTTCCCTAGTTTTTTCCTTGGATACCCTGAGTTCATCGCAATGACACATTGGCACCTGAGCTATGGTGCATATACTTGAGTAAATCCCCAAAATGGTAACTATAGTATTAAAAGGGCTTGCTTTTCTGAGTAGAGTTTTTGGGTCATTGGGGTAGATGTCAAGAAGTGAGCTATTTTGAAGTTCAACTCCTAGTTGTTATTATTGTTGTTGTTGTTTGAGAAGTGATAACCATTTTGAGAAGAGAAAACCATATGTTTTCCCAAGAAGGTTGGAATAGTTGACATATCCACCAGCAGTGAGTGAGGGTGCCTTTTCCCCCATATCCAGGCTGGCTGTTTTTGTTCTTTGTGATACATGCCAGTGTCACATGATAACTTGTTGTGAAGTGATATATTGTTGTTAAAATTTGCCTTTCCCTGATGGTAAGTGGTTTAGATTTTTTTCATTTAACTTTTGGGTATCTGTATGTCTTCTTAGAAAAAGCTCCTGTTTATCTTTCTTCCCCATATTTAAATGAGGTTGTTTGTTTTTATTCTTGTAAAGTTCTACCGGTGCTTTATATTGTAGACATTAACCTCTATCAGATGATTTGGTATCTCCCAGTCGATGTGGTGTCTTTTTATTCTGGCTATTGTTTCTTTTTAAGTGCAAAAACTTCTTAGCTTGATGTTGTCACATTTGTTTATCTTCATTTTTGTTTGCTTGTCCAATGACACTGAATCATTGAAGATACCTCTAGATTCAATTTGCACCACTATGGTCATTGTGGCACTATTCACAATAGCCAAAACCTAAAAACAGCCCACATGTCCCAGAATAGATGACTAGATAAAGAAAACCATGGTACATATACACAACTGAATACTATTTGGCTATAAGAAAAGATGAATTCATGCAACTTGCAGCTACTTAGACAGATCTAGAAAGTATCATGATGAGTGAAATTAATCAGAAAGAGAGAGACAGACACTAGATGAACTCTCTCATCATGTGAAATATAAAGAAACTTGGTAGGAGAGAAAACTAATGATAAAAGGAACAAAAACTGATAACTGGGTTCTAATAGGAAGCTCATGGCCGGAAGAATAGTGATGGTGAGGTGTCAGGGCAGGGATGGGTAGACTGGGATGATGGTGGAGAGAGGTGGACAATTTGGTGGAGAGTATAGTGCTGGAATTTTTATGTATAAAATCACACCAGTAACAGTTTCATGAACCATATTCCTCTGTCCCTCTCGGAGAGCCCAGCAAGCTACCAAGAGTATCCCGCCCGCACGGCGGAGCCTGGCAAGCTCCCCGTGGTGTATTTGATATGTCAAAAACAGTAACAACAAGTCTCACAATGGAGACATTACTGGTGCCCACTCGAGGGAATCGATGAACAATGGGACAACAGTGCTACCTTACAGTGCTATTGATTAAAATAAAATGTAAAAGAAAACAAAAGGCTTGCTTTTGTTCATACTTTTTTCCATAAATTAAAATGAACATATAAAATCTCCAGCTGCTTCTCAGCATGATTAGAATTAAGTTAAATATAAGCATTATCTATTTTTTAATGAGAATTTTATTTTATTAAATCACCATGTGGAAAATTACAATGCTTTCAGGCTTAAGTCTTAGTCAAACAATGCTGAAACAACCATCCCTTCACCAGTGCCCATATCCCACCACCAAAAAAAAAACCACAGTAAAACTCTCATCCCGCCCACCCCCCCACACACACACCCCTGCCTTGTAACTGATAAATTTCACTTTACTTTCTCTTTACTTTGGTTGCATTCAATATTTCAACACAAACTTCACCATTATTGTTAAGAGCACCCCACTAGAGTTAGACCTGTTGTGAAGAGAAATGAGGTTTTGGATTTCTGCACTTTAACAACTAAGTCCAGGGAGATTTCTTCCGGATATTGGATCATTGCAAGCTTGTAAACCCCATCTGTGGTTGTCATAATATGGCGGTCCCCACGCCCTTCATCCCCGGAAAGGGAGAGGTGAGAGAGAGGAATACCTTTCCCCTCCTGGGCGGGCATGGGGTCACGGCTTAGTTCTCAGGCTGGAGACATTCTGCAAGGAGCTGTCCATGCCGCAAGTGGTTTAGCTGGGTCTGGATTCACGCTCGTGCAGCTGTGGAGAGGCCGCACACGTGTGCGGCCCCCGGGATCACAGCATTATCTATTTTTGATAATAGTTAAGCAAATAAAACTATATAATTACTTTAATCCAAAGCGTCTTAGGGTCCCATGAATTCAGTCACAATTTTCTAAAAATTTGGCCATACAGATCTCTTGTAGCTCTTACATTGGAATGGAATCCAAAGTTCTTCTGTGAATAAATATTAGTGTAAATTTGTTTTTTTTTATCAATTATCATTGTTTTTCAATATCACAGTGGGTAGCATGTTTGCCTTGCACGCGGCCAATGCAGTTCAATTCCTTTAAACCTCTCAGAGAGCCTGGCAAGCTATCAAGACTATGCCACCCACATGGCAGAGCCTGGCAAGCTCCCCATATCCGTATTCGATATGACAAAAACAATAACAACAAGTGTCACAATGGAGAAGCTACTGGTGTCCACCCAAGCAAATTGATGAGCAAATGAGCAAATGGATGACAGTGCTACAGTTACAATACTATGGAAATTGGAAGGACATTACTTTACACTTCTATCTGTATGACTCACCATTCCCACCAAAATACTAAAGTTTCAATGCCACCCCACTACCAAAAGACCCCTCTCCCCATTCTTCCTCATACATTCCTTTTTCCAATAGCCAACATAATTTCCACCAAGTTGCAGAGTTAATTTTATTGTTTTTTCTAGATTATTTTCTTTAGTAATTAATATTCCATATATGAGTTACATATCCAGTAATTATCTTTCAGTTCCTTACTTATCTTATTTAGCACAATCATCTTAAGAGTCATCCATTTCTTCCCAAAGGACAAAAAAATCCCATGTTTTAGTAGTAAATTAGTATTCCACGAACTTACATACAATGTTTCTTTATACAGTGATTTTATGTAAAGGTTTTACATTTTGATATTGCTATGAGCATAGGGGTGCAAATATCCTTTTAAATTCGTGGTTTTTTTAAATTTTTTATTAGTGAATCACTGTGAGGTACAGTTAAAAGCTTATGCACTTTCATGTTTGCATTTCAGTCATACCGTGATCGTTGATAAATTCGTGTTTTCAATCCTTTGGATAGAT